>NC_138897.1:77765891-80165891 GCF_965194825.1 Balaenoptera physalus | reverse complement strand
GGGGGCTACTCTTCGTTGAGGTGCGCGGGCTTCTCATTGCGGTGGCTTCTCTTGTTGCGGAGCGCAGGCTCAGTAGTTGTGGCGCATGGGCTTAGTTGCTCCACGGCATGTGAGATCTTCCTGGACCAGGGCTCAAACCCGTGTCCCCTGCATTGGCAGGCAGATTCTTAACTACTGCGCCACCAGGGAAGCCACTGAAGAGATGAGTTTTAATCTGGGAAGGCTTCATGGAGGAAGCAGCTTTTGAGGAGAGCCTTGAAGTTTGAGGAGTGAGAGCTTTCCTTCAGCCCACAGTGATTAATAATGATGGCCACTGTTTATGTGCCAGGCACTGTAACGAGCACATCAACTTCCCTGGCGGCAGCCAGCTAGTGAGGGGCAGAGGAGAGTTTGCATGTGAACCCAGACCCACATCCTTAATGACTGCCTTATACTGCCTTTCCAAGCCTGGTTCCAGATTAGGGTTGGGGTCTTTCTTCTCCATATTCTATCTCCCCATCTCTTGTTCTGGGGATACCTGAACGGGACTAGAGAGTGACAGGATGATGGGCAAAGCCTGGACTTGGATCATCCCAAGTCTTGGGAGGGACTGTTCAGCTCCTACCCTTCCAGGTCCTTCGGATTTAGCGGAGACCTGGGCCCCTGGGGGACAGCACCTCCCGTTCTTCCCATGGCCCTTTCCTCCCCCAGCCCCCTCTCCCCCTCTCCTTCCTTAGCCCCTCTAGCTCATTGGGCTGTGCTGGAATCTGTGGGGAAAGGAGCAGGATTTCAGCTAAATATAAACCAGGCTGTTCCAGTTTCCAAATAGAACAAAGGAGCAGGGTGTTAAGTTGATTTTTATAAATAAAGAGAGAGGGAGTGAGAGAATATTTTTTCGAGATGTTTAATAAAATCGCCTTGTGAGAGGCAGGAAAATCACTGGGCTACGGTGGGAGGGTTTGGGGCGGGGGAGAGAATGGGGAATGCTTCTTCCTTCCTGCTGTGATACTTGCTGACTCCTTGTCCTTTTCCCGGGATCAGGGAGAGACCGTGGGGCAGAGGGGGTTAAGAGGCAGGAGACGGACACGAGGGTCCCTGGGAGGAGGAGGAGGACAGGGAAAACTCATCATCACGATAGTTACTGCGTATTGAGCGCCCACAGTATGCCAGGTCCTGTGCTCGATCTGTGCATCATCCCACGAAACGCGCACAAGCGTGAGAAGTTGGGATTCTCGTCACTGGGCACTCTGTGATCTAGCCCCTGCCTGCCTCTCTGACCTTATCTCCCTCTCTCCCCCTGGCTCGCTCTGTTCCCACCACACCAGCTCCACACACCAAAGTTATTCCCTTCTCGAGGCTTCTGTGCCTCTAGGTCTTCTCACCATTCAAGTCTCAGAATAAATGTCACTTTCCTCCTGACCACGTTGCTAAATATTCATTAGCTAAATGAATGAGGCTCAGAGAGGTGAAGTGACTTGCCCGAGGTCACACAGCTAGGAAATGACAGAGACAAGAGGGAGCCCAGATTTATCTCACTCCCAAAGGCATGCCGTTTCTACTATTTTATAAGGCTTCCAGCATGGTGAGGGCAGGGGACGGGGACTTACGGAGATTTCTCTGGAACCTGGGGGTTTTGGAGAATGACGAGACACAACTCTGGAGGATCAAAGTGGGAGGTGGTCAATGAAGCCATAATGTCACCATCACCTTCATCCTTAAACAATGTGTGTAACATCTAAAAATTATTAAACAGACAGATCATCTTTGGGGAGCCATTAGGCAGAGAGAATTTTATTCAATATCACCCAAAGGAGAGCTAGTCTAGGCTTTGGGGAGGTGGCAGAGACAGGGCTTCTTATCTCAGGAGGTGGGAGGGATGGTCAGAGGAAGCAGAGATATCTTGCACCCCCGCCCACCTGCCCTCTTCTTTCCCTTGACCCCCTACCTCCACTCAGTGGCACATCACGTGTGGGGTGGGCTAGGAGCAAGTGTCTGCACATGTCCCCACGGTCAGACGGGGGCTGGTTAAGCCTTTCTGCTGATGTCAGATTCTGCCTCACCGGGTACCGTATGGCTTGGACAAGTCATACGGCTCTCTCTGAGTCTGTTTCTTCCTGTGTAAGATGGAGATGGTGAAATTGGCTGGGTTATGAAGATTAGATGTACAGCATTAGATGTCAGGAGCCCATACCTCAAACACATGGTTGTTCTGTAGATTAGATAAAAGCTGTCATTTTCTTATTTATTATTACCCTTCTCCGGATTATAGTCTAATTGAGCACAGGGACGGTCAGTCTATTAATTGAGCAGCTACTATAAGACAGGCTCTTGGCTAAGCACTCTATGTGGAGTATCTTGTTGAATAGTACCTACTTCAGTTCCATGAAGTAGGTACTATTATTATCATCATCATAACATCACAATAGTATTGATATTATTACTATAATACTATTCTTTTTTAAATTTTTAAATTTTTTAAAATGTTTTTGGCTGTGTTGGGTCTTCGTTGCTGTGCACGGGCTTTCTCTAGCTGCGGCAAGCAGAGGCTACTCTTCATTGCGGTGCCTGGGCTTCTCACTGTGGTGGCTTCTCTTGTTGCGGAGCACAGGCTCTAGGTGCAAGGGCTTCAGTAGTTGTGGCACGCGGGCCCTAGAGCGCAGGCTTCAGTAGTTGCAGTGCGTGGGCTCTAGGGAGAGCGGGCTTCAGTAGTTGTGGTGCGGGCTCAGTAGTTGTGGCTTGCGGGCTTAGTTGCTCTGCGGCGTGTGGGATCTTCACGGACCAGCGCTTGAACCCATGTCCCCTGCATTGGAAGGCAGATTCTTAACCATTGTGCCACCAGGGAAGTCCCACTATAATACTATTCTTATTATGAATGAGGAATATGGGGCTCCCGGGGTGAAGTGACTTGCCCAAGGTCACACAGCTAGGAAGCAGCAGAGCTGGGCCTGAAATCCAGGTAGGCCCAAGTGCAGATCTTTTTTTTTTTTAAATTAATTAATTTATTTATTTTTGGCTGCGTTGGGTCTTCGTTGCTGCACGCAGGCTTTCTCTTGTTGCGGCGAGCGGGGGGCTACTCTTCGTTGCGGTGCACGGGCTTCTCATTGCGGTGGCTTTTCTGTTGTGGAGCATGGGCTTTGGGTGCGCAGGCTCAGTAGTTGTGACTCATGGGCTTAGTTGCTTCACAGCATGTGGGATCTTGCCGGACCAGGGCTCGAACCCGTGTCCCCTGCATTGGCAGGCGGATTCTTAACCACTGTGCCACCAGGGAAGTCCCCAAGTACAGATCTTGAGCTTTTAAATATTATACAATTCTGCCTCCCAGAGCTAATGAAGCAGTAGGCCTCCTGGTGCTCCAGGATGTAGAGCCTGGAATCAGAGGAGAGTGACAGGGCCAGAGAGGGTCATGGTGAGAAGCAGAGGCCCGGCTTTGATTAGGGGGTCAGCAAGGGAGCCCAGGATGGGGTGGTGGGGTTGGGAAGTGATGTTACAGTTCAGGGGGCTGTGGCTCTGAGCCTCTGAGTCATTCAGACTGAGCAGCTTGACTCCCAGCCACAGGAGATGCTATTTATAACCCGCAGGTTCTAGCAGCCTCCGGATCACGGAGCCCTGAAGCTACCTGGGGCCCTTTGCCCTGGGCCTCAGGGCAAGGAGGGAAGGCAAGTGGTCAGGGAAGGCCATGGCCCAGCCTCCCTTCTCCTTGCTCTGGACTCTCCAGTCAGCACAAAATACACACTCAAGTACCCTGTGGCTCGCTCTGGGGGAGTCTGGCTTCTCATTAGCAAAGTGCCTGGCACCTAAGAGGCTTCAATAAATGGTCGAATGAACGAACGAATGAACAGCCATAGCTTCAGACTTTTTGTTGGGTCAGATGATGTCATTTCTCTGCCCCAAACTCTCCAGTGGTTTTCCATTTCATCTGGAGTAAAAGCCACAGTCCTCACAGCAGCCTACAAAGTTCATACATGATGTGGCTCCTTTGCTGCTCCTGGGAACACTACTGGAATGTTCCTGCCTTGGGGGCCTCGGCTCTGCTTCCTCCTCCTGGGACACTCTTCCCCAGATACTGGCCTGTCTTCCTCCCTCACCTCCTTCAGATCTTTGCTTAAATGCCAACTTCTTAGTGATGCCTTCCCTGACCCTTCTACTTAAAATCGCACCGACACAGTATACTCCCAATCCCCTTTCCCTGCCTCATTTCTCTCTGTGTCTGTTGCCATCATCCAACGCACTACATATATTACTAAGTTATCATTTTATTTTCTGTCTCCTTCAATTAGAATGTCAGCTCCAGGAGGACAGGAATTTTTGTCTCTTTTGATTACTGCTGTAACCCTAGTGCCTAGAACAATGCCTGGCACATATATGGCACTCAGAAAGTATTTGTTGGTGGCATGAATTCACTGGGATTTTTCACAGACTTGCTGTGTGACCTTGGACAGCTAACCTCCCCTCTCTGGGACTCTGTTGGATTCAGTGGCCTCCCAGTTTGGATAGTCATAGGGCTCTATCCCTTCATCCTGCTTCCTGTGATATACATTTTTTTTTTTTAACATTTGCTGAAAGGAGAGCTGGCCAAGGCCTGGCTTGATATTTTTCTCCCAGACTAGGCTTCTCTGTGCAGAGCTTTCGGGTCTGTAATCAGGCATATGCCAGCACCCTTATATCTACGTTACGGGCTTTGAGCAGATGCATCTGTGTGAATGAGCCTCTACATGTGTTTGGGATGGGACATTCCAGCAAAATGTCAGTACAGGTCCTAATTCTGTCTTCCTGCTTCTTTTTGTTTTCAATGGAGCAAAAAGTAGACATTTCCAAGGGCATGGCTGACCCTTCTCCAATTAACTGATGGAAATACCAACTCCTCTGGAGATGCAAGGGAAGAGCTTGTTGGCTGTGAATCCTCATACCTGTAACAGGCTGTTTTCACTTCCTCAGGAGCCAGCTGTGAGAAACCCACAGCAGCACTGCCCACTGTTGGATGAGGGAGGCCCGCAGGAGCACTGCAGCCTTCATTGGAGGTGCCAGGCCCATTTTAGATCTCATCTGTTCTTAAGGGGAAATGGGTCCAAACTTGCCCAGGTTTCTAGAACAATCCCTGGCACATTTTCTTCCCTCATCTCCTCGGGTCTTTCCTCAAATGCCAACATCTCAGGGAGGCTTTGCCCTGACACTTTTACTTAAAATTGCACCCATGCGATACGCTTATTCCCTTCCTTGCTTCATTTTTTTTTTTTAATAAATTTATTTATTTATGGCTGTATTGGGTCTTCCTTGATGCCCACGGGCTCTCTCTAGTTGCGGAGAGCGGGGGCCACTCTTCGTCGTGGTGCGCGGGCCTCTCACTATCGCGGCCTCTCCTGTTGCGGAGCACGGGCTCCAGGTGTGCAGGCTCAGCAGCTGTGGCTCACGGGCCCAGTTGCTTCGCGGCATGTGGGATCCTCCCGGACCAGGGATCGAACCCGTGTTCCCTGCACTGGCAGGCGGATTCTCAACCACTGTGCCACCAGGGAAGTCCTCTTTGCTTCATTTTTATCCATAGCACTTGCTACCATCTAACACACTACATATATTATTAAAGGGCTTTGGAGATTATTAGCATGTTCATACTCTATCTCATTTAATTACACGATCTTTTCTGGTTTTGCACACCCCGAACTTACATAGTACAGTACCTGGCATCTGGTAGGCGTCACTACATTTTTGTTAGAAGAATTAATTTTCCTGAGTAGCGGAAGGCAGGCAATATTGTCATTTTACAGATGACAATGAGGCTCAGTGGTGACATGACTTGTCTGAAATCATACAGCCAGGACATGAACACAGGCAGGCAGCTGGCTCAGAGTTACTAGGGATGGAGAGAGGGAATCACTTCCCAGTGGTGACCACACTTCGGGAAAACAAACTTTACTTTTGAAAGATGAGGGAGGGCCTAAGAGAGCTTGGGCATTTGGGAGCCATAGAAACTTGGTTCAAATCCCAGGACTGTCATTACCTATGCCTGTGGACAAGTCCCCCAAACCACAGGAGCCTCAGTTTCTCTATCTGTAAATAGACACAGCAATCCCTACTACATAAAGCCCTTGGGGTAATTTAGTCCAATGCCTGCCACTGGGCCATGCTCAATACATCCCAAGCCCACCCTGACCGCCCCCACTGACCTCCTGAATCTCTTTCCCATTCCTACACTGCCTCCCGCTTTTAAGCGGACCAAGTTGAAATGCGCAGCTGCAACATCTGGGCGAGGGTGGAGAGATAACGAGAGGACTAATCCTCCCGCGCATGCGCAGCCTCCAAAAGTCACGTGGCTGGACGCCAGACAAGCCCAAGGTGCGAGGCTGAAGGAACGTTATGTTCCCACTGGGACTCGGTACTGTCATGTTCTCATCTCAGCTGGAGCTCCAGGTCTTGCAGCGCCTAGGTATACACTTGAGGGGGAGAGAGAAAGCAAAGACCTTCCAGAGCCTCAAAGAGGTTCTTTCGACCTTTTCATTTTTGAGAGATATCTTGCTGGGCCCCTGGGATCAAAGAATTGGTAGAAACGGCCACCACCAGGCAGGGCAGCCCTCCTGGGTTCAGTCAGGCAGCAACTGAGCCTTCAGCTCTTCACTGGTGTTCGGATCTAGGGACACAGTGACACAGGCCCAGCTGGGGAGACAGACATTCCCTGGAAAGTGTCAACCCAGTGGAAACTGGAGGGGTGAGTCTGAGTTAGTCTGGAGAAGAAAGGAGAGGAAGAGGTTGCAGACAGATCTGGGGACAGAGCGCAAAGGCCTTCAAGTGGGAAGAAGCCTGGATGGTCGAGAGAACTGAGGCACAACGGTGGCCCTGTGAACAATTTTGGACTTGATCCTAAGAGCAGTGGAAAGCCATTGAGGTTGGGGAATGATGTGGTGTTTATGATCCTTCACTGAATAATATTTTTGCCTTGCTTTCTCATTAAAAAAAAAAAAGGATTTTGAATTCCACACCTGCCAAAGTAATTTTTTGGGTTTTTTTATTTTTCAGAAGGAGAAAATAAGGGAATGGTAGAATATGCATTTACCTCCAGGATTAAATGTGCTAACAGATGCAAATTGCCTAGCATTCTATGTGTGGTCTATAAATGGTAGTTCCCTTATCTTTCCTCTGAATTCCATTTCACAATTTCTGCTATTCCAAGAGCACGGAAGGAGACCAATCCTCCCTACAGACTAAAGATAAATTTCATTTGAAGTACTTTAGATGGATGAAAAAACAGAATTGGTTCAAAAGATCAAAGGGTGATTATTTTACCAAATTATTATTCAAATAGTGAGGTCCCCCTGATCATACAACATATCATATGATTTATGGAAATACAATCTCTATTCAACTTTTTAGGAACACATTTACAGCATAAAACAAGACCGCATTTCACCATGTCAGAGCCCGTGGCGATGTTATTCCTCACTGTAAGATTTCCATCTTTCTGGCCACGTAGTAGGCATTTGAATATTTGCATGGTTGATTTAAATATTGCAATAAATCTGCTAAATCTCAAGTCGGGGGCATCAGTTCTGCAATTCTCTCTTTATAGTTGTTCACATGAATTTTGATGGCATGAAAAAGCTTGTTCTCGAATTATATTTAGCTCATATAAACACTACTGCACAATTATGTTGTAAGGAAGAATTAGGTGTTATCTTTAAGTTGTTATTATAGCCTTGTGAAAAGGTGAACACTGAGAACAACTATAAAGTAGTAGCATATTGTATTATTAATTTTGCTACACTTTTTTTTTTTAAACTGTGGTGCAGGGCCTGGAACAGACTGACATGTGTGGTAGGTGTATCAGTCAGGTTCTGTATAAGAAGCAGATGGTACATTCAAATTAGATAATTTGAGGAGGTTTTAATAAAGGGACTATTTACAAAGGTTTGGGTAGAGTGTAGGGAAGCCACAGGGGTAGTGCAGTACCCAGGGGGCTAGGGATAGCTGGGGTCTTTACCATTCCTAGATCTAAAAGTTGAAGGGAGGGAGAAATTCCAGAACCCAGAAAGAGAGCTGTGTGGAAAGGGCTGCCTTGAGAGGGAGCAGTGACCTTTTATCAAAAGACATAACCAACCTGAGGCGATCTGGCAGGGAGAGAACCAGGGAAATAAATACTTCACCCTCACTGCCCTTCTGCCCTCCAGTCTGCTGCTGCCACCTCCCGCTGGCTGTACCCAAATGGAAGCTAGAGGGTCAAGTTGATGGAGTCTGTACAGGGGAGCATCCCAGGCTAGATGGTGGATCGGAAAGGGCAAATAGAAAACATCTGGTACAGCGGGCTTCATTTCCAAGTTGAATAAATACCCGACATTTAAATCTTGGTGTCTTAGACAATGTATCTTTAGGAATGGCCCTTTGGCAGTAGGTTCAAGGTTATCATTCGTTCATTCTTCGGGTCTACTGAACATTCTATAAAAAGTATTATGCTGGGCATTTTGAGAGAAGCCCGGCAATGACAAAATTATCCCAGAAATGCAACGAATTCTCCTTCCTGATGCATGTACTTTAAGGACACATTCCCACTCTATCAAAGAAGCACTTGTTTAGAGCTCTGAATATACCTGTGACCCCACTGGACTCAAAATTAGATGCTACTTCCTTCCCCAGAAGCAAGAGAGTTCAATTCAGGCAAAGCGCCCAGGTTCCGAATCTGGTGGCTGGCAACCGGCAGTTAGGTTCCTTGCCGTGTTGGTACCTTTTAGGTAGTGGCTGAATAGTCATTTTTTCAGGCTAGGGGACCAGAAGAGGATTTATCAGTGCAATTCTGGAAATAGGACTTGCTCTTGTGAATGGAGTCGACTGTGGTCTCACATTTTCTCAATCTGTAAAATCATTACCCTCTTTAATGAGGTCCTCTTGGAAGAGGAGGGAACGGGTCTCCTTTAGTGACATGACTCTGACAAGCAAATCAATTCGTTCCATTTGTTTCCTCTTTGAAAACAGCAATCCTCGAGCGTTACATAATCTAATCTCCATGCCTCACTGGTTTGTTCTGTCCTCCTGAGGAACTGGCAGATGGTGCCAACGCGGAGACCCGCACACACGCCTCGCAAGCCTCATGGTAACGGGAGAGTTGCTCACGGTGTCTGTCTCTTTGCTGTGGGGTCCCTCGCTGGCATTTGTTTCCCTGGCTCAGTCTGCTCTTTAGCATTCCTCAGGCACCGCTGGCTTCTTGCCTTGGGCTCTCATTCCAAGATTAATTGGAAATACAGAAAGCAGATAAAAAAGAGAACAGAAAGTGAAGTTGCCAGGGCAGAGAATTTGCCAGATCTCTTCTAAAAGGCCTCCTCCATTAAAGGCTGAGCATCTTTGGAGAGTTTAGCTCCAGACCTTCCTCATCCAGCTGGTCCCCGTGTCCATCCTTGTTGCTGGGTTACACATAGCCCAGGGACGGGGCTGGCTGTGACAGAGCTGGGAGACCAGAGATCTGCTTGATAAGGTCTCTGAATTTCTCTCTCTCTCTCTCTCTCTGTTTCTCTCTCTCTCTCTCTCTCTCTGTCTCTCTCTCTCTCGCTCGCTCGCTCGCTCTCGCTCTCGCTCTCGCTCTCTGTGAGTCACATACCTGCAGGAATGATTGTTCCCCAGATAGGGCAATTGCCTGGATCCGCCTTCAGGCCAGTGATGTCATCCTTGCTTCAGGAAAATTATCTCGGTACTCTGTAAGGGAAGGAGCCTCCCAGCAAGGCCCTGTCAGCGAGAACCACGATGTTTAGATGTCCAGGCAAAGATATTGCCTATGTAGCTAATCTAAAAACGTGGAAACGGCAGCTTCCAAGGAAGCAAAGGCTTCTTGAGCACCCTGTGGTGGGTATAGTTCTACTGATACTGTGGACCGGAAATCAGCTGACATGCTCTGGCTGTGAAAATATTGAAATACGTCCATATCAGTTGGTAAATAGTTATATCTTTGCACTCCCAAGTGCCTCCCATCCTTCTGCTAATACGTAAGTCTGTTGAGAGGCTCTTATTTTAGGTGATTTCTTTTTTATTGATGTGAATCATTTTTAAAGTCTTTATTGAATTTTTTACAATATTGCTTCTATGTTTTTATGTTTTGGTTTTTTGGGCGCGAGGCATGTGGGATCTTAGCTCCCTGACCAGGGATCGAACCCGCACCCCGTGCATTCGAAGTCTTAACCACTGGACCGCCAGGGAAGTCCCCAGGTGATTTCATGAGCAGCTCTACCTTTCCATGCAGCACTGTGAGCCTCCTTTGCTACTTTGTTTCCAACCGTGTGGTACCAGGAGGTCTGCTTGGTGTCGGGCCAGGCTCAACTCCAAGTGCCGCAGATGTAACTGCCCTGCTCACAGACTGGACTGTTGGCTGACTCGGATTTTGGATGGAACCTCCAGGCAATTAAAGCATAGAGCCCTCCTGCCTGTGGCACAAACATGGCTGGTCCTTGAGGGTCACATGTACCTTTATGCTGGCTGGTCACTCAGGATCCAGGTTGTATATACAGATGACAGAAACGATCTGTCTGAAAGAGGAAAACAAACCAAATCGTGTAGAATCTTCTTTCAGTTCCATCCCCTGCCCCGCACTGAGTCCAAGCATAGGGAACTAATTTCTATAAAAACAATGAATGCTTTGCTTCTTTCAATTTGTGACTCATTCCCTCAATGTCAGGTGAGTACCTACTATGCTATTAGGTGTCGGTCACCTTGCTAGGTGCTGGATATCTACTAGTGAATAAAACAGACCCTGTCTCTGCTTTCATGGAACATACAGTCTAGTGGGGGAGACAGATAATAAAGGAGGCCACCATGGTTGGAGTGTCCTTAGGTCATGTGAACATGGGTTGCATTTCAGCTGATGGAAACTGTATGGATGTAATGGTGACTTCCGGTGAATTGTATATGGAGTGCATGTGTCTACACTGCTAGAGTACAGGGGTGTGTGGCATTAGTATTAAAGGAATAATGGCGGGGCGAGGGTCGGGGGGTGAGTTCACTTCCTGTATCCAGTCAAGATCTCAGAGAGGCTGAGAACTGCTTTGGATTAGGGAAAGAAAATAAGGAATATTCTGAATGAGAATGATGATGATGATATATTTAATATTTGGAGATCAGGTATGCTGTTCTTAAAAGAAGAGGGTAACTTCTGACCAATCAGTCATCGGTAGGGGATAGAATTTCTCTCATCTATGCTTTTTCTCTCCTTTGCCCTTGAAACCAGGGAACAAATAAATATAGAACTTGCTAGCTAGGAGGAGGGGTACAAACTGCACCCCCAAAACCATGCATGCTTAATGGCCTACGTAGGCATCAGCTCGTGACAACTTTGGCCTCACTGTCAGAGCCTCTTCCCAATGGAATTCAGTCACCATTATTTTGAAAATCATAATTCATGTCCCTAAAACAGTTTGGTAGTTGGTTATACTTGTCAGTATTAATTATTTTTGCTCTGTCTGTCCCGCTTGTTTGATTTTTCTTTGTATTGAGTTATAATTTATACACAGCAGGATGTCTAGTCTCAAATGTACAGTTCAGTTTTGACATATGCATATATATTCTTATAACCCACATCCCTTTTCATTTTATTTTAAAAATCTTGGAATCCTCTTAAGTGATGAACATTTGAGTCCAAAGGCAGATTTCTGAAAAGGAATCCCCTATTCAGTCCACTGACTGTCCCCTCCCCCCACCCCCTGGAAAAAAATTCTCATCCAATCCTTTCCCGAGTTCCCCAATCACCACAGAGGACTTAAAGCCATAAGAACATTTTGTAATCCCAGCTTTCTGAAACCTAACAGAGAGATTTTTGTCATTTGAAAACAAGGAAGAGATTAAGTACGGAATTTGATTCTGACAATGGCAGAAAGGAACCAGCTAGACAAGAAACGTCCTGGAGAAGTAATCCAAGCACCGCTGTCCAAATGCTCCCCACCTTTTTCACAACTCTGAACGTGACATATGGTTCGGTTCAGGACAGAAAACTTTTTAAAGGAGTTTGCTACAGGGACATGACATCATCAGACAGAGGTATTTTAAATGAGAGATCCGTGTACATTTTAAGAATTTTGCCCTTAACCCTGCCTTACTCATCTGAATGGATGCCCTTAGAAATGACACACAGGGACTTCCCCGGTGGCGCAGTGGTTCCGCCTGCCAATGCAGGGGACACAGGTTCGAGCCCTGGTCCAGGAAGATCCCACATGCCGCGGAGCAACTAAGCCCGTGTGCCATAACTACTGAGCCTGCGCTCTAGAGCCCGCGAGCCACAACTACTGAGCCCACGTGCCACAACTACTGAAGCCTGCGTGCCTAGAGCCTGTGCTCTGCAACAAGAGAAGCCACCGCAATGCGAAGCCCGCGCACCGCAACGAAGAGTAGCCCCCGCTCGCCACAACTAGAGAAAGCCCGCGTGCAGCAACGAAGACCCAACACAGCCAAAAATGAATAATAAATAAATAAATTTATTTAAAAAAAAAAGAAAGAAAGAAATGAGATGCAAAGATAGCTAAACACACTGTTCTCTCTAGACGAATGTCGTGGTCCCAGACCCATCTTCTCTATTTCACTGCCCTTGTGTCTTTCTAGCACTCCAAAACAGCTCTTCTTTTGCATAACTTTCACCAAGGGTTTTGCAGTCAAATAATATAGCAACATGTAATTACTTAATAATTATAATTCGTATAACATTTAAAGGCAAGTGAGAGGCTTTATGTGAAAGTGCTTTTAAAGCTATAAAAATATGTATAATCCAAAAGGATTATTTAAAAAATTATTTCTACGTGGCAGGATACCTTGCAGTAACTATACTCCCATTATAGCAATAATCAGAGAGGCAAGCCATTCTCATTTTCCACATGCAGAACTTCCCATGTCTTAACAGTGACATTTCTGAAATATTTCCTGAATCTGACCCAGCCTCTACATTTAGGCCTTATTACCTCCCCATCAGGCTTACAATCCATAAAGAAAGGCATGATATTCCCTTATTTACTGCTCTGTTCCCAGTGCCTAGCACATGGTGGGCACTCAAGCATTTTGTTACATAAATGAACCTAATTTCCTGGTTGGTCCTGCCTTCAGTGTCCTTTTAGTTTACTCCACGATACATCAGCATGACCTTCAAAAACACAGTTCTGCTTATGTCCTATATACACTCATAAAACCTTCGAGGACTCTCTGCTGTCTGTAGAATAAAGGACAGACTCCCGAATATCACATTCCAGAGCCTTCATGGTCTGGTTCCAACCACCTTTCCAGGCCTGTCTTCCAGCCCTTATCCCCCCGCCCCGCCAAACCATTAGATAGTTTCCAAACACCCTCTGCAGGTTCACACTCCCAAGCCTTCACCAAAGCTGTCCCGCCTGCCTGGAATGACCTTCCTTTTACCTTCCTTATTCACCTGGTGGAATTTCACTTCTTCAAAATGCAGCTCAAATGTCACCCTCTCTGATGCTTCTCCAACTCCCCTAAGGGTTCCACTTTGGCGCTCCCATATAAGCCTGCTCGTCCTTCCCTTATTGCATGCTACCCATTATATTATAGCGGGGTTTATCCTCTCTTTTCTGTTTTTGCAAATTCCCGGAGAGCAGGAACTGAATCGTACTGTGATTCTTTACACATCTCCTGAATCTGACCACTCCTTCCCGCCTCCCCCACTATCAAGCTAGTCCAAACCACCACCCTCTCTCGCCTGTGCCACACAACAGCACCCGACCGTCTCCCCCTTGCCACACCGCCATCCAGCAATGGACTTGCTGCAAAGCCGCCAATGCTCCTCAAACAACGTAAACAACCAGATGCCTCGCCTCTACTACAGACCTGCTAGTGGTTTCCCTTGACACTTAAAAAAAAACCAAATTGGACTTCCAGAGGACTTCCCTGGTGGTCCAGTGGTTAAGACTCCATGCTTCCAATGCAGGGGGCACGGGTTCGATCCCTGGTCGGGGAAGTTCCGCATGCCGCATGACCAAAAAACAAACAAACAACAACAACAAAACCCCAAAGCCCTGGACTCTCTGGCCCCTGCCTTCCTCACCAGTTTCATCTCTATCACTCTCCCCCTTGCTCATGCCAGCCCCACTGGTCTCTGCTTCTCTGTGACTGTGCTCATTCCCTCCTCGGGACTTTTGAACTGTCTCCCCTCTGCCAGAAAATTGCTTACCCTGGATATATGCCTGCCTCGCTCCCTTCCTTCATTATGACCTCTGCTCAAACATCCCCTCCTTAGAAAGGCCCTCCCTAATCACCAGCTAAGATAGCATCCTCCATTAAGCCCTCCTCTCCTACCCGCTTTTAATCTCTTCACGGCACTAAACCACCAGCTGGTCACTATTAATTATCTGTGCATCTCTAGTTGTTCATTTGTTGCTAGGGATACAGACTTTGTTTTGTTCACCACCGTGTCCCTGGTACCTAACACAGTGCCTGGCAAACAACAGGCACTCAAGTGTTTGTGGAATGAATGGATGAATCTGTGTATCCCAGGTGCCTAACACAGTGCCTGGTTCTAGACGGATTTGTTAAGTAAATGACCAAATTAACGAATTTTACAAATGAAATGGCATCTTGGCCTATATCCACGATAATCCAGAATCTGGAGGCACGTGTTTCATCCATTTGCTCCACGAACATAATTTTGATTTGTTTTATTTACTCTAAGTTCATAGGTGATGTAACCAAGTTCTTCACTTTTTCAGAAACTAGTCTCTGACTGAGGTCTTGCCCAAGAATATTTAGGGAATTTCAGAAAGCTCACCAAGAGGGGCACAGCAGGGATTTAGATACCCTTCAGCCCACTGCTTTCAAAAGCTCCTGGGGGATTCGGATAAGGTACTTTATCTCCTGTGATTTATCCAGAATGTACATTTGTTGTTAATCCTGCCCAACACTGATTATTCTCAGGGCTGGAACAGGTAAGACACTGATTGACCTCAGACTCCGAGAGAGTGGACATGGCAATGAGGCTTCAGGGCTACTGCACCCCAGCCGGCCTCAGTATTTGTGCTTTAGGAACCTGGGAGTTCCTAAACTCCCAGGCTTTGATGTGGCAATTCAGCCCCTGAGAGTAGGTGAGCTGGGGAACAATTGCTGGAGAGCAAGAGGAACTTCCCTTGTTCGCTTTGGCCTCTGGGCAGTTGTTTTTCCCACCCATCCTGTTTTTCTTAATTCCTTGCATATGGAATGATATGTCTGCATATGCAGACAGTGCAGAGAAGGATGAACCCCTGGCATGAGTGAAGTGTAGCATCTGTCCATCTGTCCTTCTATTGAGGCCAAGCGGTGACCAGACTTGCCCTATTCTCCTGCATGGATGGCATCAGGGCCAGAGACCAGAACAGGGAGAGCCTGGGAGGTTCACACCCCACTCCTTCAAATCTCCAGTACCCCATTACTAAACAAGAGTAGGGGATGGGGCCTCATAGGCGCAGAGGGAAGGGAACTAGCTTAACTGCACGTGCGGCCCTGTTGCAAACACTAGACTAGGCCTTTTATGCGATGGTGTCATCGGATGTCAAAGAGAAGTTAGTTATGATTATTATCTGCATTTTACAGAAGAGGAAAACAAGGTTGAGAGAGGCTGATGACCCTTGCCCAAGTTACCCAGATGGTAAGTGGCAGAGCTGGGGTTTGAGATTCAAACCAGGCCTGTGTGACTTCCTGGCTGCCTACCAAGAGCAGGAATTTCTTTAACATCTAGAAGGGCAAGAGGGTGAGAGGGGGGACAAGAGGTGGAGGGGCAGCAAATGGGTCTTACCTGAGACTTGAGCATCACCAGACCCTGCAAAGCCCAGGTTAAGTGGATACCACCTGGCTTCTGTTCTGAGAACTGAACGTCCTGTGGCTGCTTCACCAGAGTCGTCCTGGTCCCACTCCAGGGTACTGGGAGTGGGTGAAGCCTCCATAGAGTGGAGTCTTTCCTTCCAGCAGTGTCCTTCCCCGCCGTTCTGGCTCTGGGCTTTGTAGTGGTGGTGTCATGCATAGCGTGCTTTCATCCTCCTTGGGTCTTGAGTTTACTTCCTTCACCTCTCTCGTCATCGTTTCCAAAGTTGTACCCCGTGGACGGTGAACCCCGCCAGCATTTCTGGACGTTCTGGCGGTTCTGGGTCATTTGGGAACCTCCGGGCGTGTTAAGGGGGACTGCCGGCGCCACCAAGGTCTGGGCATCTTTGGGGCCCTTCGCCAAGACCCTTCCCTCGCGCTCCCGGCGCTCCCGGCGCTCCCGGCTACGCGCCGCAGCGCCCCCTCAGCCGCCAGGGGCCGCCGGGAAGCGGGGCTCCTCGAGCGCGGGGCGGGGCAAGGGGCGGGGCGCGGCGGTACCTGGGCAGCCGGGGAGCCGGGGGTGGGCTCTTCTGGGACAGCCGACGGCCCCCCCAGATTCGCACCGCCAGCCGCCGGGGAGCTCGGGGCTCCAGGCGTAGAGGCTGCGCTGTCACATGGGCGGCGGCGACGGGGCCGCATTTAAGCGGCCGGGGGACGGCGCCCGCCTCCAGCGCGTCCTCGGGCTCGGCTCCCGCCGGGCGCCCCGCTCTCTGCCCGCCGGGGGCCCAGCGCCGCGCCGCACCGCTCCGCCCCCGCCGGGCCATGCGAGCGCGGGCCCCGCCGCGATGAGCTCGCACATCGCTAAAAGCGAGTCCAAGACGTCGCTGCTGAAGGCGGCGGCGGCGAGCGGGGGCAGCCGGGCTCCCCGCCACGGCCCTGCCCGGGAGCCAGTGCTGTCCAGCCGCCGGCTGCCCGGCCCCTGCCCGGGCACGCCGCCGCCGTCCGGGGACCCCAGTTCGCGGAGGCCCCTGTGCCGGCCGGCGCCGCGAGAGGAGGGCGCGCGGGGGAGCCGGCGCGGGCTCCCCCAGGCGCACTGCAGGCCCCGGGAGGCGCCGCCGGCCGCGGCGTCCCGACCTTCGCCGCCGTCGCCGCTGCCGCCGGCCCGCGGGCGGGATGGGGAGGAACGGGGGCTGTCCCCGGCGCTCGGCCTCCGGGGCTCTCTACGAGCCCCGGGTCGCGGGGACTCCGCTCCAGCCGCCGCGTCCGAGGCAGACCCGTTCCTCCACCAGCTGCGCCCCATGCTCAGCTCCGCCTTCGGCCAGGTAAGGGCCGCGCCTCCCGCCTGCTCCCTGGAGAGACGCTCGGGACCCTGCCGCGGCTGCGCGCCCACAGCCCTCCTCCCGCTGCCCGCGGGTCCCCGGGTCACGCTCCTCTGGTCCTCCCGCCGCCCGGCGCCCTAGCCCGCGCGCCTCCTCCCCCGTGCCTGATTCAGCACCCTGTGCGCTGTCCACGCTCCGGGCGTCTTCAGGGCGAGGCCCCACCGCCTAGCCTCCCTCCACTTGCCAGAATGAGCCAGTCCTGGACGGGAGCGACCTCCACAAACCGCCTGGAAATTTGCAGGGGTCAAGGAGGGGTGCTCCGAGCAGGTGGCGCCAAACCCACTCCTCCGGCCTCTGGCCAAGACGGCCAATGAGCGACCCAAGAGAGCAATGGGCATGGAGTCTGGGGATCAAGAGTGGGGACCTCGGGGTACACAGCTTTGCTTGGGGATGAGGGACCCTAGCCATTGCCTGTGGTGGCCCCAAAGACCTGGGAAAAGTTAGGAGAGCTAAAAATATGAGAAAAGAGAAGTGTCTGAGTAGGCATGGAGGGATGTGCAGAGCTATGGCTCAAACTGGAACTTCGGGGGTATTTTAAGGAGGTTGTCATCTAGGGATGAGATTAAGACAGTAGTGGGCAGTTGTCGAGTTGTGGGACATGGAATAACACCCAGAGACCCCTAGTCTGAGTTAGTGTGTATTCTAGGGTCAGAAAGGTCACTAAGGGGTCATGAGTGGCTCGTTTTGTTTATTTTCTCTCAAGAACCCCAAGCAGCTGGGCATCTGCCCTTTAAAAATGGCCCCGTGGTCATAATCCAGGTCTACAGTTAGGGGCTGTGCTGCTGGGGAGAGAGGCTCAGCAGAAAGGAACCTGTGAACTCCTGAGCAAAGCCAGGATTTCCTCTAGTTCTGAGTCCATAATTAAGTCAAACTCGTTGGCACAGCATGGACACAGTTCTGCGGCAGCCGAGGAGGGGTGTAACACAGGTCTGATCAGAGTGTTTGCGTGGTGTGTGGGCGAAGGTGGGGCTTGTGCGTTTCTGTGCTAGGATGTAGCGTAAAGAAGCCGTTTCAAGCTCCTGGCTTGCCATGCTGGATCAGAACTCCAAGGAGGCCGTGCGTGTTTTGCTTCAGATCTGCACATTCCTTTTCAAAATACTACTCTGCAGTGGCTGATGCCGGTGGAGGTCTGACATGAAGGCAGCTGCACGTAGACTCGGGTTGCACGGGGCTGCTGTGGTGGCGTGATAGGGCAGCAGTGTGGCTTTGTTCCTGCCAGGAGCCCTCGTTAGCCAAGTTATCTGGAAACGGTTCTCCAGAGTAGAGATTTGAATGCAGAGCTGTGAAAGTTAGTGCAGTGATGTGTTGAAGAGTTGACTGCGGTGGCTTCTGTATTAGTGAGGGGGTGTCAGGTGTTAGGGCAGGAGTGGTCTGGATTGCAAAAGGGATACTGTGTCGTTGAATTGGTGACAACTTTTCATCCATTTATCAAATGTATTTTGATCGCCTACTTTGCCCAGGCATTTGCTGGGCACTATGGAGATGAAAGTGGACAGGATAGCCGGGGTTCTGGCTATTTTGGAGCTTACAATCTAGCAGTTTGGAAGGGTAGGTCATTGGCCCAGGATCACACACTTTCTGGTTATTTAGTTTGCCGGTGATCTGACTTTGTTTCTGGAAAAAGGGCCCTTTCTTTCCAGTCTTGCCGAAGTTGCCTGCCTGGGCCCTTTGTGAGCTCAGAGCATTTCAGCTCATGTGCTTGTCTTCCTTCTTCTACTTTCTCAGTCATAAAATGAAGGCTGTTCTCCAGCCCCATGTTCTGAAATGTCACCAGGGTCACCTGAGTCAGGAAGAACTGGAAGGTCCCATCAAATATTTACTACCTCCCTCTGGAAGCTCTTGCCCCTGGAGCTTCAGGCTTTCTCTTTAAAGCTGGGCACATCCCGTCTGGCCTTCTTGCTGATGGCTCTAAGGCATCTGCTCCAGCAACAGCAACAGCAACAGCAACAGCAACAAAACCCGGCCTGGGACTTTGTGTCAGAGTCTCCAGTCTCCTGCAGGAATTAGGCTTTCCCTCCCTTCTCTTTGCATTGAGATTTCTGTCCTTAGAGACAGGGTCAGGACAAAGAGAAGGGAAATGAGGTTCTGAATATAGAAACTTTCAGATAGGATCTGCTTTGGGCAAAATATAGCCCTGGGGAAGTATATTTTTCATGTCTCCCAAGTTCCTTTTTTTTTTTTTTTTTTTTTTTTTTAACCTTCAGTGAATCGTTTGACCTCAGTAAGCCTATGCTTCTTCATCTGCAAAATAGGGATAATCATAGTATCTCAATGGGTTTTCGGGGGAAATTAAAGGGGTTATGGAGATATGCACAGAGCTTGGCCCAGAGCAAGGGTCTATGGATGTTAGTTATTATTATTGTTGTTTTTGTTGATTAACTACCAAGGACTGTGTCAGAACTTCCTTCCATTTGTAATATAGTCAGGGAGGGCCAGGGGCCAAAGTGACACTGAAGGTACCAAGGTGGACTCCTTCATTAGGGGTAACAGGAATTAGGGTTCTTCCAGTGACCTCACAGAGCATCCTTACTGCCTGCAGGGAGACGGTGTGGTTTTGAGGCTAAGGCATGGGACGGTGGCTTAGGAGACAGAGCTGCAGGTTCCAGTCCCAGCAATATTACTTCCTATTGCTGTGACCTTGGGCCTGTTATTTTCTCTCTCTGGTCTGAGTTTCTTCGTCCAGAAATAAGATTGACAAAAAACTACCTTGCAGAGCTCTTATGAGGGTTATACAAAATTAAGGATGTCAAATGGGCTGGCTCAGAGTGAGTGCTGGAAAAGGGCACAGGCTTCATTAATACTATTATTAATAGAGTAATTGTCAGAACGAGGGCCTGCGTCAGGTAGTTTGAAAGCTGTCTCTGAGCCAAGTGAGGAAGGCCACTAAAAGAAGGAGCTGAGGGACTTCCCTGGTGGCGCAGTGGTTAAGAATCCACCTGCCAATGCAGGGGACACGGGTTCGAGCCCTGGTCCAGGAAGATCCCACATGCCGCGGAGCAACTAAGCCCGTGCGCCACAACTACTGAGCCCGCATGCCACAACTACTGAAGCCCGCGTGCCTAGAGCCCGTGCTCCGCAACAAAGAGAGGCCACCGCAATGAGAAGCCTGCGCACCGCAACGAAGAGTAGCCCCCGCTCGCTGCAACTAGGGAAAGCCCGCGCGCAGCAATGAAGACCCAATGCAGCCAAAATAAATAAATTAAATAAATTAAAAAAAAAAAAGGAGCTGAATGACAAAGGACCTCCTCTAGTACCCTCTTTGTGGCCAGCTAAGGACAA
Organism: Balaenoptera physalus; assembly: GCF_965194825.1. Taxonomy (NCBI): domain Eukaryota; kingdom Metazoa; phylum Chordata; class Mammalia; order Artiodactyla; family Balaenopteridae; genus Balaenoptera; species Balaenoptera physalus. The sequence goes on along the minus strand of NC_138897.1, from coordinate 80,145,528 downwards.
GCCACCCAGCTGCCTAGAGAGAAGATGTGGTATCAGAAATTAACTCAGAATAGGCATGACTTGGGGGCAACTCTTGGCACTGGGTCTTGGAAAACTATTTTAAGAATAGTCTTTCTGTTCCTTACCCTAAGTTTGGGAAGAAGCACCTCTTGTAGACAAGGCAAAGAGGAAAAAAACCCATAGCTCCATCCCATCCTTCCCCTTTCTTTCACTATAGAGACATCTCTTCTGATTTGAGTAGGCTAGCCCAATTCCCAAACTGCTTTGTACGTAAGAGGATCAAGGTATTTAATGCGTGAATGAATGAATCTCCAGCCTCTGGACTTCAGTTTCTTGGTTCCTATAGCTTAGATGAGGGAGAGGAATCATACAGTTCGGATCCTAATGGATTCAAGTGCACTAGGCCTGTGTGCCTAGAATGATGGCTTGTGTATATTACTTACTCCTGCCCAGCCAAGTCACTCCCTACTGCTCTCTGAGAGGGCTGGGAGTCCCTGTGGCCTTTCTCTGGGTCCTGGGGAAGGGGAAGAGAAGGTCAGTTTGTGGTTGAGATCAATCATAGATGATAGGAATCACTTGGTGTCAGTTCGTAGGTTTTGCAGAAGCAACATTGGCACTTTCAACCTCTGTCTAGAGCCCAGTAAACAACGGACAAAGTATCTTCTCATTATCTTATCTTCATAACAACCTGTGAAACTTAGCATTATCTTGCCCCATTTTAGAGATGAGGAAACAGGCTCAAGAAAGGGGAAGTGGCTTGTCCAAGGGTCACAGTGTAAGTAAATGGCAGGACTGTGATGTGGTGGGTCTGTCTCCAAACAACCTGCCAGTGCCACACCATGCTGGCCGGTGGAAAGTCACAGAAGCGTGTTTCCTATTTGTCAGAAGCATCCACAAAGCACTTCTCAGGTTACGACCCAGCTTTCCCCAAGTGTCTTAACACTGGGCTGCCATCCAAGTTCAAATGCTGGTGCTAGGACTGATCAGGGCCCAAAGCCAGCCTCCCTCCTAATCAGGAATAATCAGCAATGGGTTTATCCTTCTCATCTCTCTGATCCTATTATTCCATTCCAGAACTTTAAGTGTGGCTTCTGGAGGCCCAGGGGCTGCTGCCACAGTGCATAGGGATGGGGAGGCGGGGCCATGGGATGTGCTTTACTCCTTAGGGAAGCCCCCACCATTCAGCCCTCTGTGAAATTTTCTGCCAAAGGTCAAGCCATCTGCCTCCTCAAGATCAGTAGTTACTCCCGTCACACAGAACCACCACACACCCCATCTGTTCAACCTAAAATAGATTAAGCAAGCTCTGGGTTGGAATCCCGAATCCCTGGCTGCCCTTAAGCCTCAAGCTGGTGTCAGCACCCTCTTCGCTAAAGAAGGATGGGATTTCTTCCAAGTGCATGGACTTTTCCACAAGGGCCTGGTTTTGCTGTCTCCTTGTCTCCTTGTCTCTAAGGACAGAGGCATATCCCAAGGTCGACAAATGGGTGCTGTGCTCTGGACTGGCCTGCGGGGGGCAGGAGTCACCAGGTCTGAGCCTGTGGGTGCCCTGCTGAATGAATGGAGGCCCTGCTGGGCCCTTGAGGACTAACGTCGCCACCGGGCAGGGGAAGGGGCACCTTCTGTGTGCCTGGAACTGTGCCAAGCCCTTTGCCTGTATTATCTCATTAACTCCTCACAAGAGTCCTATGAAGGAAGGATTATTAGAGTATCCACTTTATAAATACAGAAACTGAGGCTCAGAAAGATTAAGAAGTCCTCAAGGTCACATGGTTGGTAGGCAGGTCGGCAAGATTTGAACGCAGGTCTGTCTGACTCTGTATGCTGAGCTCTTTACCTCTAGATCAGTGGTTCTCAACACTGGCTGCAGGTTAGGATCACCTGGAGTATTAAACAACAGCAGCGTCCGGGGCTCACCTACACCTACTCCATCAGCATCTCTGGGGACGGTCCCTAGTGATTCTAGTCTGCAGCCAGCATTCAGACCCCCTGCTTCACACTGTGCTGCCTTTTCATGTATCCACCCATTTAGTTCATACGAATTGGCTTTGTACCTGGAGCCTAACTCATCTCCCCTCTGGGGTCCGCGGTGAGACCTAGCTTTTCAAAAGAGTCTGCAGATGGTCAGTGTTCTACATTTTGTCTACAAGTCTTTCCTGCTCCCTCCACACTAAGTCAGACCCCTGTCTCACATTCTCAGAGTGTTTGTGTTTCTCCTTCAGAGCATTTACCTGAACTGAGATTAAGTATGTTGATAGCCCTTTAATATCTCCTGCCCGCCTGCCAGAATGTGAGCTCCCTGAAAGCAGGGACCGTGTGTATCTTGTTCCCACAACTTTCGCAGAGCCGAGCACATGGGACAAAGGATACTTCCTTCTTCCGTTTTAATAATTCCTTATCCAGTGCCTGTCCTGTGCCACGCGCTTTCCCCACACGCACCTTATCACCAGGCGAGGGAACTGAGGGCCGCCATGTGAGCGCTCAGGAGCCGCGGAGCCAGGACTCAACCCCAGACCTCCAGATCCTTCGCATCCATCTGAGTCCGTTTCTCTTCCCACGACCCTGCCTTCACGCTCTGTTTCCGAGGACCAGGTCTTTGAAGAAGGCATTTTTGTTGGCTCTTCCCATACCAGCTCCCCGGCAGCACCTTCACCCCCTTTCCTGCCCTTTAAGTGTAGCAGCGCCGCCCCAGCCCCACCCAGGCTCCTCCTTCTGTCCTCAGGGGGTGCTCACCAGGCTGCTGAGCGACGCCCCCGATTAAACCGTTCCCTCGTCGGCAGCAGCACGGTCCTCACAAGCTATCCAGGGACCTCCCTCCCCAGCTCCCTGGGAGCTGGCCTGTGGCACCTTCTGGGCCGCGTCCCCACCCGTCTTCCCCTAACGGGAGCTCTGACCAGCCACCCAAAACTGGACAAAAACTCCTGCGAGAGGAGCCTCTCTGGACCGGAACTCTTTCAGCCGTGCGTGTAAAGGGTTTTGCCTCAGGGCCTGGGAAGAGCGCGGCTTCCCAGCCTATCTCTGGTGCCCCCTGCTGGGAAAAGCCGGGTGCAGGGAAGCGGGGACGCTTCCTCTCCTGGGTCATCTGGCTGGGGCTGTAGGTCACAGAGGTGACATCTGAGGCTTGAGATGAATTCACATCAAAGCTGGAAGCTGGAGGGACGAGGACGTGCCAGTTACCTAAAAAGTTTCATTCATGGGACCTTCAAGACCGCTTTGCAAAGGGCGGCCTCTCTGCACCCCCAAGGAAACCGGTGAAAGATCCTCTATGGGGATCAGGCAGAGGATTAGGAGGTCTGTCGCCCTCGCTCGCTCACGCCCGCCCGCCGTGCCAGCACTGCCTCCATCAGGGCCGGCTCTTGATTTCCCTTGGGTCGGAGAGACCACGCACAGTGAAGGGAGAGGAAGGAGCTGCGTCGGCTCAGCTGTGCTTCCAGCCCTGGAGCCTCAGCCCATTTCCGTGAGGAGGCAAGTGTGAAAAACGGAGCGTGATGGAGAGTCGTCACAAGATCTCCCAGGGCCTCACTGGAGCTGCCTGCTCTCAATCCAGCTGCGATGGCCGGGGGCGATTAAGATGCGTGTTTGTCCCTGAGCCCGCGTGTGTGTGTGTGTGTGTGTGTGTGTGTGTGTGTGTGTGAATGCACACATAAGGTTGGAAGCTGGGAGGCACCCCGGCTTTGGGGGCCCAAACTAGCCTGCTTCCCCTTCTGGGTCTGCTGGCCTAATTCCCAGCTGCAGCTGCCATTCTGGGCTCCCCTCCCCGAGGCAATCTCCCTGCAGATTTGACAGCAGGAGAGGAGGGGCCGAGGGAAGGGGAATGGACCGGGGAGAGGACTCAGCTGTAATCTGATGTAGATGATCCGGCAGCCTTCTCCAGCTCGGCTGCCCTTTGCCATCAGCTCTCCGGGCGATTTCCTCTATGCCTGCACTCTCCCCTCCTGCCTTCATCTCCTTAAGAAAGTGTCCAGAAAGTTAAACCCACACACATGAACACACACACAATCTACCAAAAAAAAAAAAAAAAAAAAAATCTGGGAGCAGGAGCAGGCAGACAAGTGAGAGAGCACGCGCGCAAGAGAGAGGACTCAGATCGGTCTTGGAGGAAGAACGGCGCAGGCAGAGGGAGGCTAGGGTTGGTGGGGACCCAGGCTAAGGTCTCTTAGCCCCCAGGAGCCTCCTTCATGGACCCGGGGATCCTGAGAGGGGCTGCCTCAGCTTAGGATGGGCAACTGTGTCAAGTCTCCCCTGAGAAATCTCTCAAGGAAGGTATGTTTCTGGAGTTCCTAAGACCTGGGGCGGGGGATTGGGGCATCTTGCCCTCTGCCCCAGAAGTTGGGAGCAGAGAGGGTGGGCATCTGAAGCTTGCTACCCTTCCCCTGGGTTCTGTCTAGAGCTGCTTCCCTGTTTCTACCTCCAGATTCCCTCCTATCACAGATTTCTATGTCCCAGGCTCTGAGCTGAAGTTGGGACTTAAAGCTGCATGGGGCGCTGTGTTTGGGAATTTGTGCAAGATTTAGGAAAGAAACCACGTAGCTCCATGAAAAGCGTGGATCTTTAGGATGTGAGTGGACAGACCCCCTTGGAGCCAACAGGATCAGAAGAGGGTTGAGCTGGGCTTTGACCCTGCTGCTGCTGGTTCCTTCCCGGCAGTAGGATGGGGGCTCATTCATCTCCTTTGTGGGTCTCTGAGCCTCTCTGGTGGTCTCTAAGCCTTCAGAGTTGTGGATTTTGAAGTAGATCGCCTTGCTCCTGAGAGGAACCAAGCCAGGTGTCCCCTTTTACCCTTGATAATTCTTGAGTCAGGTCAGAGACTCACAGCTAGGACCAGACTGGTTTGAGGCCCCAGGGTTGTTTCCATTGAGAAATAGAGTGTACAGCAAAGGCGTCTGTAAGTTGCTTACTGTAGTGGATGTATTGCTTATACACCACGATAGTATCTTTTTGCAAGAATCCTTTTTGGAAAGCAAATAATCACCTCCAAGTCATCTTTCCTGCAAACCTGGGCTTACATCTGTAGGGTCTTGCTTTAAGTGGGCTCTGCCTGTATTTCTAGCCCTCTGTAGTCAGGCCATAGAAGAAACTCATAGATATTACTTAAAGGAAGAAGTAATGTGAGGGATGCTTTCCTCCAAATTATTTTATTTACCAGACGAGGAACTTGATTGCCATTCAGGTTAAGTAACTTACCCAAGGTCTCAGGTTAGCTAATGGCTCCTCTACCCCCAACCCCATCCTACCTCCTCTGTTAGTTTGACAGCCTCTCAATTTAGGACATTTCAGGCTTTTCTGCTCATCATCTTCCTCATTTAGCTAAGCTGCTCACATCAAATTCTTTTTAATCTTCACTGTTCCTTGGATCCTTCTGAGGGTTGACTGTTTCTTCTGTGCACACACCCCCCAATCATCTGTCATCTTAAAGGAGAGTCTTTTGCATCAGAGGTGGCCTCCACACTGTTGCAGAAAAGCAGAAACGGATCTGAATTAGTTTAGAGGACCACAGGGCGAAGGCCCTTTCCCTGGGTTCTGTCCAGAGTTTAAAGAGGTGAACTCAAGAACAAGTATTGTCCTTCTGTCCTACCCAACCCATCTTCCCTTATACAGCAGAGTACTTAAGAGTCAGACTTCTCGGGTCTCCTCTTTCTAGCCATGTGACCTTGGATAAGTTACTTGACCCCTCTGGGTTGCAGTTCCTTTGTCCATCACGTGGAAATACTAACATCTACCTCCAAAGGTGATTTTGGAGGCTAAAGAAAGAGCTGGGAACGCTGCCTGGAATATAGTACTCAGTAAATGTTAGCTAGTGTTATTAGCATCATAATCATAATTTTTCCACTCTGGGTTTTCTGAGAAGGGGGATGGAAGTAAAAAGGGAAATAGGAGAGGTTTTGAGTCCATGGAGTAGGGCAAAAGATCATAAAACGTATTGCATTCAATTTCATGGTTTTTTTTGTAATAGTAATCATTGCTTCTTCCTGAGTATCTGAAAGAGCTCCAACACCTGTTATCTCATTTGCTCTTTTCCACCAAGTAGTTCTCTTGGCTATTTTCTAAAGAAAGGAGCTGGACTCAGAGATAAGAGCATTCCTAAGATCCCACAGCCAACCAGAAGCAGAGCTGAGATGTAAACCCTGGTCTGTGTAAATCCAGAGCTGGTATTTTTTTTTTTTTTTTTTTGAATTTTATTTATTTTTTTATACAGCAGGTTCTTATTAGTTATCTATTTTATACATATTAGTGTATATATGTCAATCCCAATCTGGTATTTTGTTTTTATTTTTGCCTCTGTGAGAGGCTGCCTCTCTCTTTTTCCTGCTGTCAGAGATGTTATTCATAGATTCGCGAACCTGACCTTACAGGTCATCTTAGTCCAAATTCCCACTCACTGGGCAATGCTCTCGCCCACCTCACCAAGTGCTTCCTCACTCAACTTCTTGAATACCTTCAGTGAGAGGGAGCACGCGCTTGGCGAGCTTGTGCTGTTAGAGAGCTGTTAGGTCATGAGTGGTGCCAGCCCCTCCTGTTGCCCTGCCACACTCAGGAGACGTCCCCTCGGTGCCAGGAAACATTGTCAGCCTGTGGGCCGCTGCCCACTTGGCTTCCTAAGTAGTAGCTGGGAATTGGTAATGGAAAGAGGAGGCCTCCTCCAGGCTCTGAGCAGGGCAGGACTGGGCTGTCAGGTACCATCACTGGCCAGGGAAGAACAGAAGCGCCCTGGGGCAACTTGGTGCCAGGCAGGGTTAAGATCAAGAGATGCAGTGGAAATTTCCCAGCCATCACTGGTTCCTCCCTCGTGGGAGCAAATGTTTCTCTGTCCTTCTCACTTCTTTCCTGATTGGCAAATATTCTCCCACTTCTTCTGCAGCCGGAAGTAAATGCCTTCTGGCATCCAGCATCTCTTAAGTTGCATCATCGTCATCACTGTCATCATCGTTGTCATCATCATTGTCATCACCATGGCAACGCCACATAGTCAGCTCTTACGATGCTCTAGGCACCGTGCAATAGCCCATTTACCTCTCACAGAATCCTGTGAGTTGCCCTGATCATACCCATTGGACAGAGAAGGAAACCAGAGCCCAGAGAGGTCAAGTGACCTGCCGAAGGTCACAAAGCAAGCAAGCGGCGAGCCAGAATTTGTCCCCAAGACTGTTTGAGTCCAAAGCCAGTTATATTTAAGCTCCTCTCGGAATTCTGTGCTGCCTGCTGCCTCCTTCTGGGTGTGTTCATCCAAGCCAAGTGAGTGAGAATCAACCAGAAACGAAAAGGCTGATTCTCTACAAACATCTCCTGAGATTGTTTCCTGGGGTTAAGCCATGGTCGACTCCTGGGCTCCCTCTGTCAGGAAGGTCTCTCTGGTCCTGCCCCGGCTCTAGCCAGGTCCCCGAAGCCTATGTGAGTGTGGCCGAGGCGCTGAACCTCTCCTGGTCATCAAACCAGAATGGACCCTGGTCATGTCTGACACCCCTCAAGTTCTAAGATTACCTAGGGTGACCCTTTTTTGCACTCACTGGACTCAGGCCTTGGACTGAGGTCCTGCACCTCGGGTCTGAGTTGCTGCTTTCCCTTTGAGGAGCCAGAATATTGCTCCTTCGTCTCTAGGCCTGGAAGAGGCTTAGGAAGTTGGAAGAGAGTCTAGACTATAGCTCCACAGTGTGGGGCTCCGGGGAGGAGGAGCTCGAGGACAGGGTGAGATGGGAGAGTTTGCTCTGCTTGTCCGCCTGGGAGGACAGGCTACCTGTTAGGTCGTGGGATCTTCTCCTGGGCGTGCCCTTCCTTGAGCTGGAGGAAACTGTCAGAAAGCGGGTGCAGCAGGATGGACGGGCAGGGCGTGCAGCTCTGGGGTTCTTGGACAAAGACAGCCCTCTAAGTTTCCACCACTCTCTCTTTCCTTGGAAGGTTTGGCTCCAAATCCCCACGCTGGGGGGAGGCATCAAGCTCAGGGCCAAAGGCAGACTGCCCTGACCTGGATTCTGGGGGGGAGGCTGGGGTGGAAGAGAATATTGTGTCTGGATGCCGCTGTTGCCCTAAGGGGACGGTCTGTGGGCAGTGTTGACTTTTTATAGCTGCATGGGAAACATCAGGGAAGAGGGTGGGCTGGCCGTGACCTGGCAGCACAGCTATATTCGGCCAGCAGAGAGGGCCTCTGCCTCAGTCTCTAGAGGTCCTGCAGGCTGGGCTGGGCAGGGAGCCAGTGAAGGCGGGAGGGACGAGGAGAATTGCTGGTGGTAGAGAGCGTCTAGTCTCGAGGCCACACACTAGGTGGAATCTGACCCACAGACGTGCTTTGTTTAGCCCACCTGGTGCTTTAAATCAGAAGATCTGGCAACACCGGGCTGGAGTTACGTAATGCTGTCCCTTCAAAGGGGACACACAGCATCCGTTTTGCCCCAGGCCCCGCCTCTCACACCTGCCTGCTTCATTTCTGTTCACTGTGGCCCCTGTGTCTGCAACCTCCGGTCTCGCAGACCAGCTGAGCCTGCTCTTTGTGTCACCAGTTCTGATGGTCCTCACTGCCTTCCAGTGGGTTCCCGTGGGGGTAGGGTCAGAGGTCAGTCGGGGAGCTTAGCCCCGGGAATTGCGCTGGGACGTTGGGAGCGTCTTGGGAAAGGACATTATTCCCTGAATGAACAGAAGCCTCCCTCTGCCTGCTTCTCTCTCTGAGCTTCTGCATGCACACGAGTGTGTGTGGTTCTGTGTACGTGTGTGTGTGTGTGTGTGTGTGTGTGTGTGTGTGCACATGGGCCACACAGAGGGTATCAGACCCAGCTCTCCCTGGAGCATCCGTTTTGGCCAAGGATCGGGGACTCCACCTGTTGGACCAGTTTGATGCCTGCCCCAGAGCATCCTGAGGGCTCTCTGCACCCTGCTGTTTGCCTCGCAAGGTCTGCTCTTGAGAAGGGCCCCTTCTAGGACCAGGAGCCAGGCTGGGGCCAGGAGGACCCAGCTGGGCAAGGAGGTGATGCCCTGCCTCTCTTTTGTATTTGCTTGGTGCTGGCTGAAGATGCGCCAGGAGGAGACCAGCTACACGGTGGTGCAGACGAGTGAGGAGGGGCTGGCGGCCAGCGGCGAGCTCCCCGGACCGCTCCTGATGCTGGCCCAGAACTGCGCCGTCATGCACAACCTGCTGGGGCCGGCCTGCATTTTCCTGCGTAAGGGCTTCGCGGAGAACAGGCAGCCTGTACGTAAGTTGGCCCCGGTGGAGCCGCGCTCGACTTGGCTTCACAGGGCGTGAGGAAGGAGGTGCTGGGAAGAAGAGAGGGCTCTGTACTCAGCAGTGCGCGTCCCCCAACGGATACACCTCAAACCCGCAACTTGTGAATCTGACCCCCAAAGTTTCCCATTGATGGCTGCAAAGCCCTAGTGAGTCCACATCCACCAGCAAGAAATAATAGCAGCTAATATTGCTTGGGTGTTTTTATTTGGATTTTTTTTTTTGCGCACTTACTATGTGCCAGGCACTGTGCTAAGTGCGTTGGCTCATCACCTCCCTTAAGCCTCAGAGCAACTCCAAGAGGTAGGTACCATTATCCTCCCCATTTTACGGATGAGGAAACTGAGTTGGAGAGGTAACATGCTCAAGGTAACAGCTGGTGGGTGATAGAGGTGGGATTCAGATTCAGGGATATTGGCTCAAAGACCTCCTGTGCTCTGAACAACAGTACTGAATACGCGGCACCATCCAGTAGAACTTTCTGTGGAAACACTGTCCAATCTGTGCTGCCCTCCCTCTACAGTAGCCACTAGCCACATGTGGCCACCGAGCCCTTGAAATGTGGCTAGTGCAACTGAGGAAGTGAATTATTAATTTTCTTTGATTCCAATTCCAATTTAAATAGTCACATGTGGCCACTGCTTTGGACAGCCTCCCATGGGTATCTGAACAGTCACAGAGAGGAGGGTATTAATAGTGATGTTACATGTTCAAACATCAGTAGGTTTAAATGCCACCTGTTAAACACTTTGCACATCTTGCCTCACAGATGCTCACAAAGGCCATGTAAGGTGAGTACTGGTATTAACTCATTTTACAGATGAGGAGACTGTGGCGCACACAGTTGAAGGGACCTGCCCAAGGTCCTACATCTAGGAAGCAGCAGATCTGGGCTTTGCCCTTGAGTCCATCTGACTCTAGAGGCCAAGCTCGTCCCTCGACTGCTTAAGTTGAGGAGTGAGGGGTGTGGTGGGCTCCATTCCCACCTGACCCCCCAAATCGGTGCTCATCGTTTCTCTGCCCCATCGGTGGGAATCCCCAGCTCTACTACACATCCTCCCGCCGCTCTGCCCTGGGGAGTGTATGATTCAGGGACCAGCCAGCAGGACTCAGTTGGACCAGCTCCGGCCACGGGCACACTGCCAAGGGGTACCCAGCTTTTTTGCTCCCCGACTCTGGGTTTATAAGAAGTATGGTGGGGGCTGCAGAGCTGGGTCCTGGAGATGTGAGAGGCTACTTGAGGCCTGCAGGGTGGGAAAGGTTGTGTCACTTGTCCCAGCGAGCATACTCTGCACGTGTGAGTGCACGCATATAGTCGCTGACACTTTCACTTATTGGGGGTACCGGGCATTGTAAAAGACATTCTTTTTGGTCACCCAAGATCCCAGTCTGACTAGGAGCAGCTAGTGGGTGATAGAGGTAGGATTAGGTAGGTGTTAGAGGGAGTGACAACCCCTCCCTGTGCACAGTGACAGGTTTTTTAAGTGGAAGTCCTTACAGTCATTTCACAGAAACAGACACCGTCAGGTGAATCCTACCTTCAGCTAGAAATGCCGCTAGCAGGACCTGGTAGCCTGCAGCCTACTTGTTCCAGGCGCACGTACACTCTCAGCACTGTCCTGCCACGTACGGCCACTTCTGAGAGCCGGGTCCTTCCTGCGCAGCTGTTGGTCCCACAAAATGTTGCTCAGCAGCCCCTTTCTAGAAGATTCTCAGATTTTCCAGCACTGGGGTCCCTTGCCCTGGGGCCAGTTTGGAGCAGGTGGGCAGCGGCCTCTCACCCGCCCTGGCCCTGTTGGCTAGAACAGCCTGTGTGCACAGCTGAGATGCCTCACGCTCGCTGTGGCACGCTCGCTGTGGCACGCTCGCTGTGGCACACCTGTGTGTTTGTGATCGTGATCGGTGTACCCACACTTGGTGTGCACTTCCTCAGGGCAGACACACCCTGCCCCATGTTCTCCCTGCCCAAAGGCAGAGAGCTGTGACATATGGAGAGGATGAGCCCCGTGGACCAGTTTTGGAGCCTGCTAAGCATGTCCATCTGGGCACCGCATCTATTTCATGCCAGTCTGTCTCCCTCCTGGGCAGGCCTGGGGCGACTGGCACCTCACCAGCCGGAGCCTGCCCCCTGCTTCCTCTGGGCCTGCTCTTTGGAGACTTCTCTGCCATCCGTTCAGATGCCTCGCCCCAGGGCTTCCTTGACTCCCCAAGGAGACCTGGGCACTGTTTGAGGCTGCAGACGTGTGCTTTGGACCCTGGCAGCCGCCAGAGGCACTGGCAGCCCCCAGGGTCCTATGCTGTGTCCTGTGACAGGGCGAGGTATAGGATGGGGGTCCAACTGGAGAAGGTGGGGCGGTGCCCAGGAAGCAGGGCACGCCCTCATCCTGCCTCCACTCCCTCGGCTCTTCCTCCTCCTCCTGTTCCTCCCTCTTGGGTGCCTGTCTGGGCCCCCACTTCCCCCCCCAGCCCTTCACTTCTCCCATTGCTTTGCAGGCCTCTTCTCCCTTGCTCTTCCTGGTTTCTTTGGGTAGAGCCCTCTTCCTTCTGTTGTGACCTCCCGCTAACCCTGTTTTATTTACAGGTTTTGGCCTCCAGACCAGCTCTGTTCGCTGACACATTCTTGTGTCTGGAATAAGGGGCTGGGGGCCCAGAGGTTCTGTACCCAGGCTGGAGAGGGCTCCTAGTTCCCTGGGCATCTCCCATGTCTGTGGGACGGGTGGGGCTGCATCCTTTCCCCTCCAGGACATGGTCCAGGCACGCCTCCACTGCTGCCCCATCATCTCCCGCCCAGTGCCTGCTGCCACTGGGACGGCCCTCAGCTGGGCATTGTATGACTTCTGGGCCCCTTGCAGCTGCTAATAGGACATGTTCTTTTGTTTCAGGACAGATCACTGCGGCCAGAGGAGATTGAAGGTAAGAACTGGCCCCTTAGGGGAGAGGGTCGCTCAGCCATCCAGAAGGATGAGGAGAGGGAGGTGGGTGGGAAGAGAGGCAGAGATATCTAGGCCTCCTGCAAACGGGGCCTGGTGCAGAGCCGGGCATCCTCTGTGGAGCCAGGCGTTGGAGGAATGCAAGAGTCAGCAGGCCCTCGGGCTGCCTCTGCCCCAGAGACTCTACCCTCCCCCCCTTCCTTCTCTTCCCCAGAGCTCCGGGAGGCCTTCAGAGAGTTTGACAAAGACAAGGACGGCTACATCAACTGCCGGGACCTGGGCAACTGCATGCGCACCATGGGCTACATGCCCACCGAGATGGAGCTTATCGAGCTGTCTCAGCAGATCAACATGAACCGTGAGTCCCTCCACCGGGTACCTCCTTTCCTCCCCGGCCTCGCCCTTGCTGTCCTCTGCCTGGGTTCAAGTTCTCGGCCCACCTCTTCCCAGGTCTGTGACCTGGGGCCAACCACTCACTCTCTCTGTGCGTCGATTTCCTCACCTGTAAAATGAGGGGTGGAATAGAGGGAGTAGAGCACAGGAAGTCAATTGGGGGTATGTTTATTTCTTTATTATTTTTTCTTGGTTTATTTATTCATTTATTTTTTATTTTTATTTTTGGTAACAGCTTTATTGAGATATAATTCATAGACCATACAACTGACTCACTTAAAGCATGCACTTCAGTGGCTTCTCGTATATTTAAAGTTGTGCAACCATCACCACAATCAATTTCAGAATATTTTCATGGCCCCCAAAAGAAACCCTGTATCACTTTGCCATTACCCCCAAGTCCCTCCCCAGCCCTAGGCAACCACTAATCTACTTTCTGTCTAAGCAGATTTGCCTATTATGGAAGTTTCTTTTTTATTTTTATTGAAGTATGCTTGATTTACAATATTATATTAGTTTGAGGTGTACAACATAGTGATTCAAAATTTTTATATAGTATACTCTATTTAAAGTTATAATAAAATATTGGCTCTATTCCCTGTGCTGTATACTATATCCTTGTGGCTTATTTATTTTATACATAGTAGTTGACATCTCTTAATCCCCTGCCCCTATCTCACCCCTCCTCCCACTTCCCTCTCCCCACTGGTGACCACTAGTTTGTTTCTGTATCTGTGAGTCTGTTTTTCTTTTTTGGACGTATTTAAAAGAGCCAAATACCTGGCACACAGTAAGAGGTGAACAGAGGATGCCATTATTATGTTTTTCTCTGTCTTCATTTTCATTCTCCCAGGAGCAGACCGGGAGACAGGGGTTTGAGTGCGGTAGTTTACTCCGTAGGGGCAGGACGGCATCGGTAGGGGGTAGCGAGATGAGAGGGCGAAGACAAGGAGCCAAGGCAGGAGGCGCTGGAGCAGCTGCCACTGTGGGTGATGGAGTCTAGTTCTGCCGGGAGCTCGGGAAGCTGGTGTAGCAGGCCCGCCTCGGAGTTGTCCCCGGCCCTTACCTCTCAGGCTGGGTATTTAGCCCCCAAACTCAGTCACTGGCTCAAAGTGCTGTGAGCAGGCCCCGGGGGGCAGGTCCCCTGTATTTCTCCCCACTGAGGGCCGGTTGGAAGGTGAGTTCTATTTGCACAATGAGGGAAAGGCAGGGGCAGGTGGGCCAGGTGCCCACGGCTTCTGCTTCTTTCTCTGCTTTTCTGCATGTGTGTCTCTGTCCCTCCTTCTCTGAAATTCTTTGCCTGTCTCTGTGACCTAATATTTCTTTCTCCCCTCCATATCTACCCCTGTCAACTTCCTGACTTGTTCCTTTAGTCAACCTCCAGCCACTCCCCTGAGCCATTCTGTGACAACCCCCCGTCCATGGTCACCTCTCTGTCCTCATTTGGCCTTTGCTTTTATACCCTGGGCCTGGAGCTGGGCAGGTCAAGGAGGGTTGGCAGTTCCCTCGGTTGCCTAGTTGGAGATGGGCAGTGGTTAAATTTTTATTTTTTAAAATATTTATTTATTTATTTATTTATTGGCCGCACCACGCGGCATGCGGGATCTTAGTTCCCTGACCAGGGATCGAACCCGTGACCCCTGCAGTGGATGTGCAGAGTCTTAACCACTGGACTTCCAGGGAAGTCCCAGATGGGCAGTGGTTAGATGGATGATCCAGCCTGTTCCTCTGTCCCCAGTGGGTGGCCATGTGGATTTTGATGACTTTGTGGAGCTAATGGGACCTAAACTCCTGGCAGAGACAGCAGATATGATTGGAGTAAAGGAACTGCGAGATGCCTTCCGAGAGGTGAGTGATGGGCAGTGGACAGGCAGGGGCGGGGAGCTTGTTAGAATTCCAACCCGGGATGGAAACGTGAGCTCTGGATCCCAGACCAGGGGAAGGAGCTTGGACAGAGAAGGGATCCGGGGAAGGCGAGACAGTGGTGCTGGAGAAGGGGCTCAACCTCGGGATCTGTTTCCAACAGTCTCCATGTTGTAGCTACTCCTCCCTCCTTCCTGCCCTCTCTAGTTTGACACCAATGGTGATGGGGAGATAAGTACCAGTGAGTTACGAGAGGCCATGAGGAAACTCCTGGGTCATCAGGTGGGACACCGAGACATAGAGGAAATTATCCGAGATGTGGACCTCAATGGGGATGGACGAGTGGACTTTGAAGGTAGGTGGAAGTGGTCTTGAGAGTGGAAGAGAAACCAGGGCAGTAGTGGGCATCCATAGAGCCCTCCACGTGTGTATCCATGATGCAATCATCAGTGCACTCCAACTTTCCATCCCCCTACCCTTCCATCCTGCCACCCCTCTAATCTGCCTTCCATCCCTACACCCATCCATCCATCCAATCATCTGTCCATTTTCCATATCTATCTCTCCATCTTTTCATCCATCTATCTCTTTATCTGTCCAGGTGCCTATTTATAAATTGTTTTATAATTGGTGCCCACTCACCCATGTCTAAACAATTATCCATAGAACCATTTATCTATGGCCTTATCTATCCATCCATGCACCTATTCATTCTTCTCTACATTCACCCATGCATTCATCCATGCACCCATCTGCCCATGTACCTCTCTCCATCTATCCATGCATCTCTACCTCTCAACATTCATTCATACATTTGTATATCTCTACTCATCTGCCTATATTTCTACCCATACTTCCACTGATCTGTCCATCAGTCTGTACAGTCATTTTCCCATCTCTATCCATGTACTCATCCATCCATCCATCCCTGTGTCCATCTGCCCCCATCCATCTCTCTCCATCTACCTGTCCACCTACTCCTGCATCCATCCATGTAGGTATTTTCTGAATACCACATTCCTCAACCTGACACTCAGGCCCCCTAAAATCTCTCCACGGCTCACCTCTCTGGCCACAGCTCCTACCATTCCTTCACTCACACTCCACCTTAAAGCCATAGGTGGTCCATGAACCTCCTAAGCTCTCATTTGAATACGTTGTTCTTTTTGTCAGGATGCCTTTTGTCCTATTCTTCGCTGGGCCTAAATTCTATTCATCCTTCAAGACCCAGCAGTGGGGCCACTCCCTCCAACACTGCTTTCCTCATTCCCCAGATTGAACTTCCTCTTTTCTGGGCTTTCACAGCACCTCAGGCTCACCCTCATTCTTCACACTGACCCCTAAATGCTAGTTATATCTCTGCTTGACTCTGAACTTTTGGAGAAGAGGAACCCCACTTTCTTTATCTCTGTCATTCCCACAGAACTCAGTACCGGACACATAATGAATGCTCAGTAAAAGTGTTTTTAAAATAACCAATAATAATCATAATAGTGATCATCTATAACTGTACACTTATTGTATACCAGTCACTGTACTAAGTAGCTTTACACATATTATCTCATTTAATTTTCATGATGACTCTAGGGACTGCACATTATTACCTCATGTTATAGATGAGGAAACTGAGGCTCAGAGAAGTAATATAACTTGCTAACTGGTAAGAGGCAGAGCTGGGTCATAAACTCAGGCCTGGAATCTCAACCACTACATACATTACACTGTACATGACACCGTCCGAGGCACCGTGGGATACAGAAAAAAACCCAAACAAACAGCAAACCATTGATTCTGCACTCCAGGAACGTGCATTCTGAGCAGAAAGGCAAGATAAACATGAGCAAGACTGTGAATATGTCCAGAACACAAAGGCTGGGAGGCCTTTTCTGGGGAGTAGCTGGTCTTCAAGGTCAAAGAGAGTGTGGCAATGGAGAGAAGGCTTTGCTACCATGAGAGCTGAACACTTCAGGTCACCCCATGTCCAGGTAGTGACTCCCACAGATGCCAGCTCTTCCCTGAAAGCGCAGCATCCCCCATTCATTCTACCAGCATGTGTTGTACACCTAGTGTGTGCTGAGACCTGATCCCTGCCTTGAGAAGCCCAAGACCAGCAAGGAAAGCCGAAGCCAGCAGTATAGCCCATGCTGTTTGAGGGAAGTACAGCAGGCTGTGGAGCACAATGGGGGCACCTTTGCCAAGCTGGGAGGGGGGATTAGGGAAGACTTCCTGGAGGAGGCTATAAGTAAGTAGAGCCCTAAGAGATGAGTAGGAGCCAGCAGGTGAAAAAGAAGGAAGAGATATTTACCCAAAGGAATTGAAAACTTATATCTACACAAAAAACTGCAAACCGATTTGTTGTTTATAGTAGCTTTACTCATAATTGCCAAAACTTGGAAGCAACCAAGACGTCCTTCAGTAGGTGAATGGATAAATTAACTATGGTATATCCAGACAATGGAATATTGTTCAGCATTAAAAAGAAATGAGCTATCAAGTGATGAAAAGACATGGAAGAACCTTAAATGCATAGTAAGTGAAAGCAGCCAGTCTGAAAAGGCTATATACTTTGTGATTCCAACGATATGACATTCTGGAAAAGACAAAACTGTGGAGACGGTGAAAAGATCAGTGGTTGCCAGGGGTTGTGAGGAGAGGGAGGGATGAAGACGGGGAACACAGAGAATTTTTAGGGCAATAAAACTATTCTGTATGATAGTACAATAGGGATACATGTCATTATACATTTGTCCAAACCCACAGAATGTCCAATACCAAGGATGAATCCTAATGTAACCGTGGACTTGGGGTGATAATGACGTGTCAGCGTAGCTTTATTGACTGTAACCAACGTCCTCCTCTGCTGGAGGATGTTGACGATGGAGGAGACCGTGCATGTGTATGGCAGGCAGGGAGCGTATGGGAAATCTGTACTTTCTGCTCAGTTTTGCTGTGAACCTAAAACTGGTCTAAAAAATGAAGTCTAGTTAAAAGAGAAGGGAGCAGGGATAGGCTGCAGGAAAGCTGAGAGGTGAGCGGGAGGGGCGAGTGTTTGTTGCCCCTGAGGCGCTGACAGGGAGCTCTGTGGAGTCAGAGCTTAGTGGTTGGAGGTGAGTGGTGACAGGTGAGGCTGGAGATGTCAGCTAGGGCCGGAACAGGGAGGCCCTGGGGTCGTGTCAGCATCCAGCACGTTAGCCAGTGGGGACCATGAGAGGTTTGAGAGGGGTCAGATATGCAGATAGAAAGCTCCTGCTAGCTGCTGTGTAGAAGGTGGATTGGAAGATGCTCGATGGGGGAAATTCTCTGGCCGTCCAGTGGTTAGGATTCCGCGCTCCCACTGCAGGGGGCGCGGTTGGATCCCTGGTGGGGGAACTAAGATCCCGCATGCCGTGTGGCGCGGGCAAAAAAAAAAAAGAAGATGCTGGGTGGACGTTGGGGACCAGCATCGGTCAGGGGCCGTGGCAATAGACACGGGGCCGCCGATCCGAGGGAGGTTTGGAGGCAGCGTCCTGGGCCCTGACTGCTGCTTTCTCCGCACCCCCTCCTGTGCACCCCACCGCAGAGTTTGTCCGAATGATGTCCCGCTGAGGCCGCCAGGGCCCCTCCAGGACTGCCAAGCTCCACGGGCGGGGAGAAGAGGAGCCGGAGCTCGCCTCATCCCGCCGCCGCCGCCGCCGCCCAGAGCCCGGGACGTACTGGCGGATGGGGCCTGCCTGCACCCCGGGGAGGTGCCCACCCCGGACCCCCGCCCCTCCGCACTGTGAAAGACTTACAACTCCTGCAACTGGAAAGGGGGCGCCCGCCGACCAGGAGGCCACCGCGCCAGGCCGGCGGAAGTCAGGCCGGGCGCCGAGTGCCATAGACCCAGCCGCTGCTGGCTGGGGGCGCCCCACACAGCATGTCTGCCCCCCGGGGCAGAGCCTCTCGCCGCCCTCCTTAGCTCTGTGCCCGTCCCCCCCTCGCCTCAGCCCTGTTATCTCAGAACCAATAAAAATATTTCCAAGAGAAAGGCAGCCGTTGGGCGGGGGTGGGGGGTGGGGGTCTTTGCTTCTCCAGCCTGGTTGGATGACACACGCGTTTCCTGAGTACCAGCTGCGCGCCCAGAACTGGGTGAACCTCCCTGCACTCGACTTGTACTGAGTTCCCATTAGGCACCCAGCCTCTTCCACCTTTAACTGAAAGGGAGACTGGGGCATATAGTGATGTAGCTGGATTTGCCGCTACTCCAAACAAAGTCAAGTTCTGTAAGGAAAGGAGACTGGATATTGGTTGGGTAAGCATCTAGCAGGGTCTGCCTCATTTCCTGCCTCCCTGGAGCTTTCACGCTGGTCGAGATAATCACATCCATATGTGATTGCAAATTGTGATCCTGCTTTTAAGGAAAAATGCAGGGACCTTTGGTGGGGTAGGATAAGGAGGCCTGGACTACTCTCTGGGGAGATCAGGAGAGGCTTTCCTGAGGAAGTGATAACAAGGTTTTTGCCCTGGAGGAAATCCCAGTGCGTGTGAGGACACGAATGTATTAGAATGGAATCAGCTGCCAGCCTCTCTGCTGAGTGAAAAGCAGGATGGTATAATAGTTAGGTGCTGGATTCACTTGCTGTGTGACTTTGGGCCAGTCACGTCTCCTCTCTGAACCTCAGTTTCCTCATGTGCAATAAGGGGATAATAAAGGATAATAAAGTCCACAGTAAATGATCTCAGGGTATTGCATTGCCCACCTCCAGGGGCTGTGAAATTGTGCAAAGTGGCATTATTAAACAGGATCCATTGTAATCATTGTAATTAATTTCTATAAGCCAAGGGCTGAAGGAATCCAAAGGAGAAGTTTGTGGGTAGAAGTCGCCCAGAATCTTTGACAGGCTTGCGGCATAATCGGACAGGTGTGTGGGATGGACCCATGTTCTCCAAGCCAGTGGTTCTCAAACTTGAGTATTTTCATCAGAATCGCTTGGAGGGTTTGTTAGCCCCGCCCCCAGATCTGGGCCCCACCCAGTGATTCAGATTCAGTGAATTTGCATCTCTAACAAGTTCCAGGGCATGCTTGATGCTGTCAGGACCTCAATTTGGATAACACTGCTGTAAATCCCAGACACGAGGGAGGCAGGTGTGCTGTGGGCTAAAGGCTGGAAGCAGAAGGTAGGTGGAGGATTCGTGCTCTCGGATCTGGCAGGGAAGGACTGTGGGCCCCGCCCCCCGCCAGAGGCCTGGGTAATCCTCGTGTCCCCGAGGCCAGGGTGGCTGGGAGCTCCAAATTCGCTTGAATAATCCAATTCTGAGACTAAGCCCTTGGCTCTGTGCCCCAGTAGGCAGGCCTGCAGCCCTGCCTGCTCCTGTACCTAGCTCTGCCCAAAGACCCCCAGAGCTACACTGTTTCAGAAATCCAGTGACCTTGGAGGGCCAGAGGAGCCATTTGTAGAAAGGGGGCTTCTGGGGGCATCTGTGTCCGCTGACAGGATGAGCCCTTGGGGGCACCACAGGGAGAGGGTAGAGTTAGGGTGTCAGCTAGGACACTTCTGTCCTCAGTATTGTGGCCTCCTACAATCATAGACAAGGCAGCTGTGATAAAGCGACTTGAGAAGATGACAGGCCACTGTTCAGAGGAGCGCTCAAGTCAAGGGGAGGCCCAGAGGTGGGGCTTCTGCCTCTGCCAATGCTGAAACTAGTGCTTCTCCCCTTGACTTTGTCTTATATCTAGGGGTTCCTAATAAGATCATTTGAAGAAAAGTTTCTCTTACTTTCCAAGAACTGAGACCCATTTTCCTAGATGGACCCTATCCCAGGTAGGAATTCTTTCTGCATCTTCACCCCTGGGTGGGTGGGTGTCATCTTAGAAGAGTTCTCCTTGTCTGTAAGGTCTTAAACTGGGCCTGGATTTGCCTCCTTGTGACTTGTAAAGTGCAACTCATTCACTCATTCATGCATGCATTCAACCACTGTTTATTGAGCACCTACTATGTGCCAGGTCCTGTGCCAGGGTCCCTGTCTTCTAGGAGCTCAGACTGGAAGGGGAAACGGATAAGAAAACAGACAAGGCTAATGTAGTGGTATAAGTGCTATTTACTAGGTTACTTATGAGGTTAGCCTAGGAGAAGTGAGGGTACTAAAAGATACCCACCAAATCTAGTGGGGTGGAAGGGACAGATCTGCTAGGACCTGAAGGCTCAGCCGTGCTCAGTCAGAGGAAGTGAGGGGAAGAGTGTTTCCGGTTGAAGGAACAGCAGAAGCAAAGACCTGGAGGTAAGGGAGAGTGTGGCTCCTTTGGGAAACGAAGCAGAATTCCACTTGCCTGGTGTACTGGGCTGGAGGGAGGAGCAGAGATGATGCTGGTCAGAGAGGCAAGGTCTGACCCCACCGCAGACCTTGGAGGGTAGAGCGGCTCAGGTGGGACTTCTTTTTTTTTTTTTTTGTATTTTATTTTATTTATTTTTTATACAGCAGGTTTTTTTTTTTTTAACCTTTATTTATTTATTTATTCATTTATTGCTGCATTGAGTCTTCGTTGCTGCACACGGGCTCTCTCTAGTTGGGGTGAGCGGGGACTACTCTCCGTTGCGGTGCGCGGGCTTCTCATTGTAGTGGCTTTTCTTGTTGCGGAGCACGGGCTCTAGGCGTGCAGGCTTCAGTAGTTGTGGCTTGCAGGCTCAGTAGTTGTGGCTCGCGGGCTCCAGAGCACAGGCTCAGCAGTGTTGGCACACGGGCTTAGTTGCTCCGAAGCATGTGGGATCTTCCCAGACCAGGGCTCGAACCCGTGTCCCCTGCATTGGCAGGCGGATTCTTAACCACTGCGCCACCAGGGAAGTCCCAGGTATCAAGGTTTTTTAAAAAATGGGCCTGAATAGGGACTTCCCTGGCAGTTCATCGGTTAGGACTCCGTGCTTCCACTGCAGGGGGCATGGGTTTGATCCCTGGTTGGGGAACTAAGATCCTGGATCCCACGTGCCATGTGGCATGGCCACAAACAAACAAACAAACAAACAAAAATGGGCCTGAATAAATGGCAGTGTCTAGAGATGTGCACTCCAGTGGAACAAAAAAACATAAAGAAACACAAGGGACTTATTCCTATAAAAATCTGAATAGGGACTTCCCTGGCAGCCCAGTGGTTAAGTCTCTGCGCTTCCAATAGCGGGGGCGTGGGTTCGATCCCCTGGTCAGGGATCTAAGATCCCACATGCCTGTGCAGCCAAAAAAAAAAAAAAAGTCTGAACAGTGGTTCCTTTAAGGTAGAGAGAGGGAGGGGGCTGTGATTGGGATGGGGCACAGAGAGGGGAGTCTCTGGGGAGTCTGGCAAAGTTCTATTGTTTTTTTTTTTGGCCACACCATGCGGCTTGTGGAAGGCTTGTGGGATCTTAGTTCCCGAACTAGGGATTGAACCCAGGGCCATGGCAGTGAAAACGCCGAGTCCTAACCACTGGACCGCCAGGGAACTCCCAAAGTTCTATTTATTGATCCATGTGGTAGTTACAAGGGTGTTTGCCTCTTGCTAAGTTGTACATTTATTCTGTATGTTTTTCTGTTTGCCTTATTTTACAATAAAAAGGTTTTTTTTGTTGTTGTTGTTTGTTTTTTAAAGTGTGAACTCAGGAGTCAGCCACCTGGTTCCAAATCTCAGCTCTGCCACTTATAAGCCATGTCATCTTGGGTGAGTTATAAGACCCTCTGGGCCTCAGTTTCCTCATCTGCAAAATGGGGATGAGGTTACAGGGTTGTTTTGAAGATGAAACAAGCTAGTATACTTGAAGCCCTTGGAATGGTACCTGGCACACAGTAAGCCTGATACAAGTTTTTGCTATTTTTATGATTATTGCATTGTTATTCCCTATTTCCCTATCCCTTCTCCCATGTGTCTTCATGCCTCTGTGATCCCCTCTCAAGGAAAGGGGAAGGGAGAGCCAGCCTTGGCATTCTTTAATAACTGTGGCTGAACCTCCATTGACAGTGACAAGATAATCACAGCTTAAGTCTGGGATCTGGCTCTATGACCAGGGAGTGACGATCTGCACAGTATGGTCAGTATGGTCCTGCAAAGCGGCCCTGATGCTGTTGGCTGTGCCTGTGGCTTAGGCTGCGGGGCCAGAATGTCCCTTCACCCCTCTGGAGGTGCCTGCCACCTGCTCCAATGATCTTACTGATGTCTGTCTTTCCTAGAAAGAGGACAAAGGGGCTGAGTTTCATGATCAAGGGATGGGCTTTGGTGGTAACATGAACTTGCTTTCTAACCCATCTCTGCCGCTTAGAGAAGTTAAGGGATATAGGTATTAAGGGAGTCCCTCTTCTTCTTTGAGCCTTGTTATCCATTATTAATGATAATAACTGCACATAGCTGGGGGGGTTGTGGAGAAATAATCCATGCATAATGCTTAATGGAGGGCCCGGCTCAGGGCCTTCACACATGCTGTTCCCTCTGCCTGGAATGCTTTTCCCTGCATTCATTGAGTAGCTGCTGGATATTTCTCATTTCTTGGGGCTGGGCTTGAATGTTTCCTTGGCTTCCCTATTGAAGGAAGGAAGGAAGCCACTGCCACATCTCATTTATATTCTTTAGAGCATATATGAAATTTCTGGCCTAATACATTTATTATATTACAATATGGTTTTTTTTACTCATTTGATGCCCCCTGCCCCTCACTGGAATGTAAGTTCCATGTTGGCAGAGACCACGTCTACCTTGTTCACTGCAGTATCTCCGGTGTCTAGTAGGTACTCAGCAATTATTTACTGAACAAATGAACAAAATCCACAAATATATAAATATGTATTGTTCACTTCTCTATCTCTTGATCTCGGGTGGCTTCGGCCTGCAGTGGCTTGAAGCAGGGTTTCAGTTCCCAGCCAGAGATTGAAGTCAGGCCACAGCAGTGACAGCACTGAATCCTAGCCACTAGACCAGCGGCCGGTGACAAGGTCCTAACCCGTCAGCTTTGTAGAAATGAACTTCCAAAGAGAGATGGGAAGTAGCGAAACAAGTAAAGTATTTATTAGGAGGAAAAGGGTACATGTGGATACACACACGGGCGGACTCAGAGAAAGAGTCATGCCCCCGTGGTGGTTTGAATCACTTACATGAGGCATTTCTTCCGCGTTTCCTTTGGCCAATCATCTTGCATTGCCTGGTTCTGAGTCCGTATTTGGTACATCTCAGGGTCCTCCCCTGTGTGCGCACACATCTCTTAGCCAAGGTGGATTCTAGCGAAGAGGCCTATGGGTAGGTTGACATCACTTACTATGAGGTGACTCCCCCTCTCTTTTGACCTCTGAGGAGCCTTTCTGCACATGTATAGTCAGGAATGTGTCCTTGACCTCGAGAATGAGAAACATGTGGTCTCTATCTTTTATCTGGGCAGGACTCAGCTCCTCTCTTGCTCCTGCTATTTTGGAGTATCTGTCCACAGGGGACAACTCCAGCTACCCAGCCTGGGGCCCATCTATCTCCTGCCTCAGTCTGTTTTCCTGACTGGCTTGTGAGGGACATAAGGGCAGGGATCTTGTCTGACTTGTTCTCTGCTGTGTCTCCTGAATCCCTTGTACTGGCCAGTGCATACAGCATACAGTGAATACAATACTTGTCTGGTGGACACAAGCCTGGGGGTGCAGAGGGTGGCAGCCATCTGTGACCACTGCCGTCGGGTGCAGGAAGGGCTCCAGGCCCCATCCCTGGTGGCTTCCTGACCTCAGGTCTCACTCTGTTCCAATGCTGGATCTTTGGGGACCATGTCCTTGTGCTACAGGGGTCTCAAAGTCACAGGCAGTGCCATGGAATTGGAAAACAGACAGAGGATTGGGAGTTGGGCAGACCTAGATGCTAGTCTTTGATGATCAATCATTAACAATCTCTGGGACCTTAAGTCAGTTGCTGAAGCTTCAGTTTTCTCATCTGTAATACCATCCAATATGGTAGCCACTCGCCACATGTGGCTATTTAAATTGAAGTGAATTCAAATTCAGTAAAAATTTAGTTCCCTGGTCGTACCAGCCACATCTCACAAGTTCAATAGCCACGTGTGGCAGGTGGCTGCTGTACTAGATGTGCAGATACGGTACATTTCCATCATGGTGGAAAGTTCAAGTCTAAAGGGACAGCTGACAAGTAAACTGGCGTGCAAACACTGGCTATTGTGTTTCTTCTTGCTTCCCTAATTTGCCCAGGTCAAGGGGAGAGAATGGAAAGGATACAGCAGCTGCTTTATTTATTTATGCGGTGTTGTTGGGTATGTGTTAAGTCCCTTTCATTTATCATCTCACTCCATCTATACAACCACCCTATTTTACAGATGAGGAAACTGGAGTTCAGAGAGGGGTTGTGACTTGCCAAGACTGTTCCTGGTGTTCCTGACTCCAAAAAATTGTGTCCTTAACATAAGCAGAGTCTGGGAGATAATAAGAACAGCTAATATGTAGGGAGTGCTGATGATGGCTGTGTAAGGCACTCTTGGAAATTTGCTTTTATGTAATCCTCATTCCAACCCTGGGCGGCTGAGGGTTCTCACCACCTCATTTACAGGTGAGGAAACCGAAATGCAGAAAGGAAGTGACTTGCCCAAGGCCACCCAGATGGGAAGGCGTTTGTTTTTTTTCTGTCCTTGTCCCAGGCAACTTTCCTGTGACTCATATCCTCCTGGGGGAAGCAAAGAACAGCCAAGTCCATTCTCCCTCCCATGACATTGGAGACCCAGCCAGGTTTCTCTTGGTTCAAGTTGCCTACTTGGGGCAGGACCAGGAGACACCGTGGGCTGGTTCCTTGACTCTTTGGGTGGTTCTGGTCCCCCTGCTATCTAACTACTAGAGGCCCTAGGCATGGAAACTTGGCTTTGGGACCAGACCCACCCATCTCCAAGACCAAGGGCTGGCAGGGCAGCAGAAGGCAGGGCTGGCCCCCACCCCTTCTCTGTGTTTACCTTTTGAACTTTTATTGTGAGCTTATCTTTAAAGGGGAAAAATATTCCATAAACTTAAAATAGGCAAGACTTAATTAATAGCATGCTTTGTTCTTCTGATCCTTATCTATATAGGAAGAAACACCCCTTTTCAGTTTTGTGGGTCAAGGTGAAATTACCCCTGGGGGCATCCAAACATCTCCTCCATTTTCTACTTTTGAACTGTGGGACCCTTTGGCTTTTCCCTCCCTGGGGTGGAAAGGTTTTTCCCAACTCCTTAGCCTGAGAATTTCACCAAGGCCTTTTCTATTTACCAAACTACCAGTGTCACATGTTATAATTATTTCTTCTTAAATGATTCACAGCTACTATGCATTGAAGACCTACTCCATTAAGGGCTCCTAACACCCTTACATGGTGGGTCTTATTTCCATTTTACAGATGAGGAAACAGGCCCAAAGAGGAGAAATGACTTTCCCAAGGCCGCACAACTCTAAGAACTTGAGCTAGGCTTTGAATCTAGGGCTCCATGCCTCCATACACCCATGACTAATATTTATTGAGTACTTAGCTCTGGGCTCAAGGGTCGCATGATGCTAGCTTCTAAAACATGTCCTTTTTATTTTCCTTGTTTAAAACATGTCTTTTTACTTCTTATAGTCCTACATGGCATGTATAATTATTCTCTCCATTTCACAGATGAGGAAACTGAGGCTCAGAGAGGTGAATTCATTTACCCAAAGTCACACAGCAATTAATGGTGGAGCTGTGATTTGCACCAATCTGTGTCTGATAGGTAGCCTGGCTCAGAGGAAAAGGAGTAGATTAGAAGCCAAAAAAGCCACAGCTTTTGCCTCCTCATTGTGTGGGCAATTCACTTAACCCTTCTGAACTTCATTTTCTTATCTGCAAAATGGGGACATTCTATTTTCCCAACTTCCTGAGGTGAGAATCAAATGGCTGGGAAACAATGGTTCTTGAGAACCTGCTCCCTAAGGGCCTGAGTTTATGCCTTATCCCAGTTTTGGATGGAATTATGGTGAATTTTATCTTTGTAAAATTCTCTTCCGAGTTTTCCACAAAACATTTATCTTTCTTCCACAAACAGAGAAAAATAATTTAGGTACATTTTTAAACCATCTCATTTAATCCTTGCAACAACTATGAGATGGATGATCTTATTTGCACTTTAGGAGAGAAGTGATTAGAGAGAAAAGGAGTGACAGAGCTGGGGAGCCACTAAGAAAGGACCTGAACCCAGTTCTGTCTGACCCTCAAATCTCCATTCCTGTCACTCCATGGAGGGCAGAGCCTCCATCCTGAGAAGGTTCTGGAGGGTTTGAAGTAGCGTTTTTTAGATAGACTTTATATTTTAGAGCAGTTTTAGGTTCACAGCAAAGCTGAGTGGAAAGCATCAGTACATAGAGTTCCCGTATTACCACGCCCCCACTCCCCCGACCCATACACAGCTGTCCCGCCATCAACATCCCCACCAGAGTGGTACATTTGTTACAGTTGATGAACCTACATTGACATGCCATTATCAACCAAAGTCCAGTTTATACTAAGGTTCACTCAGTGTTGTACATTCTACGGCTTTGGACAAAAGTATAATGACATGTATCCACCACTATAATATCACACAGAGTAGTTTCGCTGCCCTAGAAATTCTCTGTGCTCTACCTATTCATGCCCCCGCCCCCCGCAATAACCCCTGGCAACCACTGATCTTAGCGTCTCCATAGTTTTGCTGCATATAGTTGGCATCATACAGTATGTAGCCTTTTCAGATTGGCTTCTTTCACTTAGTATTATGTTTTTAAGATTCTTATGTGTCTTTTCATGGTTTGATAGCTCATTTCTTTTTTAGCACTGAATAATATTAGACTATCCCATTGTCTGGATGTACCATAGTTTATGTATCCATTCACCTACTGAAGGGCATCTTGGTTGCCCCCAAGGTTTGGCAGTTATGAACAAAGCTGCTGTCAACATCCGTGTGCAGGTTTTTGTGTGGACGTGGGTATTCACTTCCTTTGGATAAATACACAGGAGTTTGATTGCTGGATCTCATGGTAAGAGTATGTTGTTTAGTAAGAAGCTGCCAAACTGTTTTCCAAAGTGGCTGGCCACTCCCACTAGCAATGAATGAGAGTTTCTGCTCCTCTGAAGACTTGAAGTAATTTTTGGAGAAAACCAGCCCCAGCTGAAGGAGGTGGGGATGCAGCCACTCTGAGGGTCCTTGGGCTCTCAAATGGGGCTGACCTTCCACAGCAGGCAGGAGACACTGGAGGCTGGAGAGAAATGGTCTGGGCCCAGCACCACCAGGGAACTGACACCCTTGCTTTCCTAGAGCTCACGCTCCCTGCCATGTGGACAGCCAGCCTTCAGAGCAGGCCTGGGGCTATTTGGGGACTCACTCCTCTAGGTCCGCGACTTTTTTTTGGCCACACCACACGATCTTAGTTCCCTGACCAGGGATCAAACCCATGCCCCTTGCAGTGGAAGCACGGAGTCCTAACCACTGGACCGCCAGGGAAGTCCCTAGGTCAGGGATTTTGGATGTAATCCTGCCTTGGGGTCAGGCCCTCCAGTCTGGCTTGGCAGCTGCGACCCTAATCCTTTTGTCTCCTGCCCCCACTCCCATCCCAGCCCTGAGTCCCACTCCTGATAACCCCTCAGCTGCTAGAAACTTGACTCCCTCCACCCCAGTCAAGTTGCCTTGCCACCAGGGCACTGTCCCTGAGCCAGAATCTCTCAGATGAGACCCCATTCTGTAGCAACCAACTTCTGCTTGCAGGAGCAATGCCCATCATTTGAAAACTGCTGGCCCCTATCCCTGCGGGCTTGTTTCCTCTGTTATATGCATGGGGATAGTAGGCTATGGGGCTTTCAAACACTGTAAGAATCTCATGAGATAAGAGAAAGAGCTTGGTGAATTGAAGGGCCCAATTCTTCCGTTAGGAAATACCCTGTTAAATGGTACCACCAAGTTCACCTGCCCCAGGGTGAGGGGGTGCCGCCTACAGAAGACATTGTCACCCTCAAGGGGCACAGAGTCCTTCAGCAGAAAGGAGTTTGAGGAGGCTGCAACCTCAGTGATTATACTTACCATGAGCTCTGGGCATTCCTAAAAAAGCCTAACTCTGGCAGTCTGTCACAGTGCAGTAGGGTTACATTGCAGAAAGCAAAAACTCAGGGACCCTTTCATTCCAGGATAACAATTGGTTGAGTGCTTGGCTTGTGCCAGGCACTATTCTAATGTCTATTCTATTCTAATGTACATCACCTTCTCCCCTTCCTCCTCCACCCACCCCCTTCTCTTCCTCCTCTTCCCTCTTCTTTCTGGTAACAGTTTTATTTAGATATAATTCACATACCATGCAATTCATCCATTTAACATGTACAAATCAGTGGTTTTCAGTATATTCACAGAATTGTGCAACCATACCACAATTGATTTTAGATATTTTCATTACCCCAAAAGGACACCCTATACCCTTTAGTTATCACGCCCCAATCTCCCTGCTCCCCCAGCCCCAGACAAACCCTAAGCTACTTTCTGTCTCTATAGATTTGCCTATTCTGGACATTTTATATAAATGCAGTAATAGACTTTGTGGCCTTTTTTTTTTCTGGCTTCTTTCACTCAGTACAGTGTTTTCAAGGTTCATCCATGTTGTGGTCTGTAGCAGTACTTTGTTACTTTTTCTGGCTGAATAGTCTATTGTATAGATATACCACATTTTAAAAACCCATTCATTTGTTGATGGGCATCTGGGTTACTTCTACTTTTCGGCCATTATGAATAATGCTGCTATGAACATTCATGTACAAATGTTTGTGTGAACATATGTTTTCATTTCTCTTGGGTGAAATGGAGTGAAATTGCTGAGTCAAATGGTTGCATTACCTTCTCTAATTCTCACATCTACCCTTTGAAGTAGAAACTATTATTATGTCACAGTTGAGGAAACTTGAAACTCAGAGAGGTTGCCCAAGGCCACATGGTGAGTGAATGGTGGAGCAGGGTTTGGAACCCAGGAAGTCTAACTCAGATCCCATGCTCATCCCGCCTCCAGGGTATCAGAACTTTTGTTTTACCTAAGAGGTAGCCTTATCGACAAGCACCTGAATCTCAAAAGTGGGGCCAGGCCCCTTGGTACAAGGATAGCCCAGCCAGGCATGGACTCTGAAGGGCCTAGTTTGGGGGAGGGGGGGCTAGCCAGTTATCTTGTTCACCTCCTGGGGTGACCAAGGATCTAGGAGACTGGGAGAAGGCTTAAGGTTAGGGTTTCTGGGTCCTTTTCAAAAGTTTAATCGTTTCTGTGATAGTTTCTCCTAGACTAGACTGCCTTGAGGATAAACATGAGCTCCTGGAAGCAGTGTCGTAAATGGCCAGAACATGGGCTTTACAGGTCAACTGCCCAGGAGGGAGGAAGTCTCCATCACCTCTTTGTGCCTGTGTTCCCCCATTTGCACCACGCCCCTGCACTGAGGGCTCTTCAAGCTCTGACTTGTCAGGTTCCTCCAAAGATGACAGGTTTCAGAGGAAAGTAGGATTAGACACTCTAGGGCAGGGCCCCAAAGAGGCCTTGGGAGGGGAAACAAGTCTGTGGGAGGAAGCAAGTCCAGATTCTTGCAAAACTGGGGGAAAAAAGTGGGACCAGTAGAGGATACTACAAAAATTGTCTCTGTGGGAATCTGCTCTTGGGGTCTGGGGAAGGAATTCAGGTGCATTTAAATTCCCCACCTATACTCCTTTTTTGTACCTCACTTTGTTCCTTTACAGCATTCCTCATTGTTCTAACTAAATAATTGAGTCAGGACTGTGATTCTCGTGCGAGATCCTGGGTGTAGTTTTGTTCATTGCTGCACAAAACTCATTGCCTGGCAGGTAGTAGGCAGGGTTGTCAGATAAAATGCAAAAAGCCCAGTGAAGTTTGAATTTTAGACAAGCAATAAATTATTTTTAGTATGAGTATGTCCCATTTATTTGACATTCAAATTTAACTGGGCTTCCTGTATTTTATCTGCTAAATCTGACAATCCTAGTAGCAGGGTCTTGATAAATAATGTGGAACAAATGGATAAATGGGGTTTTGCCTTGGCTCCGCCCTAAACTTGCGGTTTGACCGTTTGGGCAACGCTCCGTCCTTCTCCGGGCCTCAGTTTCTCTGAGATGTGGGAGTTCGGGCAGCGACCACAGCGCAGGGATCGCCAAGGCAGGAGAGCGCTGGGTGAACTGCCAAAGAGCAGGGAGGAAGCTAGGGTCATGCCTGTACGGGACAGACTGGCCCTCCATACTGGGTACCTCCAAGTCCTTGCCGGGGCCGGCGAAGCCCCAGCCCCGCCCCGCCCCTCCATAGCTGGGGCCTGCCCGAGGCTGTCGCCATGGAGATACGGGTAGCCTGGAGCCCCGCCCCCCAAGGCCACGCGTTTCCGCTGCGTTGGAGCCTTCTGATTGGGCGGCCGTCTGGACGCTACCACCAGCCCCGAGCCCGCTAAGGGGTGGGAGCGGGATCTTGTCTTCGTGAGACCCCTTGCCCTGAAAACCTGTGCCTGTGGCCTTTCTAGAGGAGGATGGATTGTCTTCTCACGCGGGGAAAAAGGCCGAGTCTCAGGTCGGAAGAGTGATCATTGCGTCTCCTACTAGAGCGTATGCTCATGCTTCTCCCTGAGAAAGAAAGGGGGCGGGCAAGTCGGCAGCGCCCCCTCGGGAGCCTATTCGGTCCCCAAAACCTGGAACACCGGAAGTGCTGGCGACGTGTCAGTGCTCCCTATTCTAAACCTTCCCCGCTAGGCCCCCTTTCCTATTCAGCTGCGGGATTCCGGGGCCGCCTGGGCACTGCACCCCGCCACTTCCGCATTGAACCGCCGCTTCAACCCAACTCTGCGCGCGCTCCCTCTCGTGCCTGATGGTTGGGCCGGCGCCTGGGAGTAGCCACGCCCTTTCCCGCGCCTGGCAGCCAATGGGAGGGCGCCTCCCGGCGGGGTGGTGGGTAGTTAATGAGGGCCGGGTGCTGATTGGCTGCAGGGTCGTGGCCGGGGCTGGGAGGTGGGGTAGGTTGTTCCTGAGGTGGGAGGTGGCACCCGTGGCTGAGAAGTAGGCCTGAGAGCGATATGTCTCCGGCGGCTGATGCACAGCGGGCCGTGGCGCTGTTTTTCTGAGTCCGGGGCGGCCTGGCGGGGCTGAGGACAAGGCTCGGCGGAGGCTGCCCCCCGCTGTGGAGGCCGCCATGCTGGGCGCCCGGGCGGTTGAGGGAGCCGCCGTGGCACTCAGGCGACTGCTGCTGCTGCTGCTGCTGCTGCTGCTGCTGCTGCTGCTGCCGGCGCTCCGGGGACCGGGGCTCGGCGTGGTGGGCTCGGCTGGGGCCGGGCTGCCCGAGAGCGTGATTTGGGCCGTCAACGCCGGCGGAGAGGCGCATGTGGACGTGCACGGCATCCACTTTCGCAAGGACCCTTTGGAAGGCCGAGTGGGCCGAGGTGAGAGCCCCTCGGCTGAGCCGCCGGATCCCGGGCCTGCCGTGCCCGGCGCAGCGCGCCGAGGGCTGCGGGCCCCGAGCCCCTTCCTCGACCCTGGGGCCACGTCTCTGGAGCGAAGTTTCTCTCTACGGTTTCCTCGGAAACCCGATCAGAGCCCAGAGCTTGGCACTGGCTCGAAGCTACCTAGAGCCGTCGAGGCAGAGAGTTGGCGAGAAGTGATATTTGGACCTCGCATCCTGCATTTTCTTAACCCCTCACCTCCACCCAAGCTAGGAAAGTAAAGACGAGGGCGGCCTCTTGCCGCCTTGAGGCCTCACGGGTTTTTCGGTTATCGCTGTCCCTGACCCGGAGCTTCTGCTCGCCTTTCAACTCAGTTTCTGGTATATTCCTGCCGACCCAGAAATGGGCCGCTTTCTTTACCCTCTCTGCAGGAGCGGGGCTTGATTCTTAGCCAGAATGGAAAGGAATCTTGGAAGAGGATGGGCCAGGAAAGTTTGATTGTAGCCTCCTCCCCCAACCCCCTTTGGAGCGGGGCATGTGTGTGCATAAAAGTAGAAGCTGCAGGCCCTTCCCAGAGGGCGGTTATGTCGAAACCATACTGCACAGGGGGCTGGTGGTGTGTCAGCTGGGTCAGCCAGCGTAAGGTCTGAATATTTCGTCTGCGAGTGCGGAGAACCTACCCTAAGTGGTCCTGAGAGCTGTGATTCCAGCTTACGGGAAAAATGATTTTGACTTAATTGATTGAGCAGCAGTAGTTTTGACAGAGCTGCACAGTTCTCAAAGTTAGTGTAAGAACTGCCACGGGAGCTGGTTAAAAATACAAATTCCAGACCTGTAGATTAAACCCAGGTTTCTGCACCCAGGGCTTCTGATGTAGGACATCTGCAGACCACTCTTTGCGAAAATCTGCTCTAGACTCTGTTTCTTCTGTTAGTAGGATTGGAAAACAGGATTAAGAAGGAAGTTCCTCGCTTCATGTGTTGGAAGGAGATTTATGCCGTATGCTGGGTTCAGAGGCTTGCCAGATTGGCAATATGCCATCTCCAGAAAAGTAGGAGACAGACTTTCTCACTCTTTTTTCCACGATGCCAGATTTGGCTCTTGCCTTTCCTAAAGGGTTTAACTTAGTTCTTCCAACCAAGTTAATTGCAGTGTCCTGGAGTTTGTTATATTGGGGAGTTTATTGCTTCCATACATGTCAGGGTGTTGGGACACAGAGCTGTTTTCTGAAGCACTGTGTTTGTCTTTAGCTCTGGAATTTATTTAGCCCTGGCATGTAGGTCTCAGTAGCCTGGGTTCAGCTGAGTCAGGGCCCTGGTCTCTAGCAGCTGTAACAGCAGCCAAAGCCAGACTTAATAGCAGGAGGTCATTGCTATCTCCATCCTGGACCCTTCCTCTTTCTTCATGGGTGTGGGCAGGGAGGAAGGAGACCGTTTGTGGACTTTGCCTCTAGAGATAGCCATGGTGAGACTGTGTGCAGATGGTTCCTTTCACTTAACAGATACCAGGCTTTACATAGGTTACATTATCCTCTTTGGTCCGTTGTGCAGAGGAGGGAGCTAAGACCACACAGGCTTAGTCCCCAGCTACTCCCCTTATTCAGAAATCCTGGTTTTAATTTGCTGGTGTCGGTGGGTTTGGTTTTTTTTTTTTTTTTTTTTTTGGTCTGGTCAGCGGTCAGCCAGGCTCTCTGTAATAGGCTCATGGTCGCAGTTCCTTTGGAAGAGTTTATTGTAGCAGGTAAAAGTATGCGACTTACCAAATTACCAAAGCTCATGTGTACTGGAGTCCTGTCTCAGACCCTGCCACTCCATAAAGGGAGGTTCCCTGCTCCACTCTGGCGGTCCATTTGGGTATGAATTGTAGCAGTATTAAGGCGTGGATGGAGAGTAGAGGGCGGTTGTCGGCTTGTAGGCTGTTGTAGCTTGGACCAGCCAGTTGCAACATTGCACTTGGAGGGCTCCTGAGAGTAGCATTTTGCTGGCTTTAGGTCTGGGGCTGAGAAGTGATTTATCTTCCTCTCTCAGAAGGCAGCTCTCTAGTTTCTTTCTGTGCGAAGGAGCCAGCACCACCAAGGGTGGTGCAGCGGTTCCCTCTGCCTGCCCTTCTCTGGCACTGTTTGGGTAAGGGTTGCCAGGTATTTGGAGACCCTTGCCTCGTGCAGCTAATTATACTGATTGCGGTAGGAGCTGTACGTCTTTCTTTCCCACATGCCTGTGATATTGTTTCCAGCACGCGAGGAAAGTCCATTTTTATGTTGAATGAATTCAGGTATTTGTTGGCAAGTTAATCCAGATAAGAGTTTGGCCTGCTTTTGAACTTGCTGTTTCTCTATAGCGTCTTTGTAGTTCAGCATTCTCGTAACTGTGAGTGGCCCAGGGCACCTAGTGGCTTTTGCTTTCAAAGGCACTTCATAAGGTTTATTGAATTTCATTTCTGCCTTGAGGATAGTTAGTGCTCATAGAAGATGCTGACAGCCTGGGAAAGGCTTTTTTCAACCTGTGTGCTTCAGCAGATGGAGGTACCACCACCGAGAGTGATTCAGAAGCGGTCTGTGTGGGATTTTGGCGTGCTCTGCATTCCAGGTTCTTTTTAACTTGCTCTTTCTGGGTTCCTCTTGACTCTGTGGTGGAAAAGACCTGGTTATTTGGCTTGAGGGCATTGAACTTGGCTTGGTTTTAGGAGATATTTCCTCTTCATAGAAGGATGCCCGCTCGTCATTTGTATGACCTTGAACTATTCGCTTTCCCTCTCTGAGCCTTGTTTTCCTTCATAAAACTTGTCATGCTTTTGAAATCAGTGACACGAGTCTGAAAGTTCTCCTGTCCAGAGTAGGTTAAAGTGTCTCTATCTTTTTCTTTGCTCAGTGACCTTTTACATGGAATTAAAAGTGGAGCAGAATGTGGCTCTGGAGAGGAAAAAAGCTGGCCAGGGGCCTGAGCCCATCGGATGACTAATTCTGTAGACCTAATGAAGACCCTTTCCTTTTGGCTGGGGAAGGATTTGGCTTTGGGGAGATAAGAGCTTGAAAAGATAGTGTGAGAGAGACACTGCTACCTCTGATTTGCTTAAGGCCAAGGGATTTGCTTAGAATTCTCTTCCTATACTGCCACATAAGGGGCAGGCTTTGTTTGCAGGCCATCCTAGGAGCAGTTCACTGGTAGAGAATTTAGGTAGGTGATACCCCATTTTCCAGGTGAGAAAACACCTAGAGAAGACAGCTTGTTCCACATCACATAGTAGGTTGCAGAGCCAGGATTCAAATCCAGGCCCATCTTACCTTCAAACCTGGGCTGAATTTTTCAAGTAACCTGGTGACTCCATTGTCTAGAGCTAAAAAGCTGTGGACATAGTGTGGGCCCTTTGGTCCCCCTCCTTCTTTGGTTAACTATCTGAACCATGTCGTGCCAGCTGCAGTGGTGTGCTGCGTGTATACACTGTATGTCAGAGAAACTTAGCTGTGAATGCATAAAGGCTCGGGGGGGAGAAAAAGTCCTTTTTGCTATTGTCTCTTTTGGGACTTGGGCAAAACTTTGCCTGTGGCAAATCTCGTGGGAAAGCCACTTGGGAAAATATTTAAAGGTAATTCCAAGATTAAGTAGTTTTTTGCTCACATGGCTGAGTTTTCATAGCCGTGGGACTGAGAGTGCCACAGATTACATTACCGTCGGTTTCTCACTTTTTCCATGCTGGAAAGGGGGAAAAATGATTCTCCACACATGCACAACTTTTCTGTGTCTCTGAAAAGCAAATCTAGTGACCGTTCCAAATTTGTATGGATCACGGACCTTGGGGAAGAGGGAGATTCTTAGAACTCAGTTGGAAGAGGACTGGCAATCTTTTAATCTTTGCAGGTTTGTGGTCTGAGCCTGGGACAGAGCTGGGGCAGTTGGCAGTACATCCTTTGCAGTGCTACTCAGACCCCCCCCCCCCCCGCCCTTCTTTGATTTTTGATTTCTCGAGGAGAAATAGGAAGAAAAAAATGTCTGGAGACAAAAGTGCAATGAGTTTCCTGTTCATTGTCTCATCGGTGCATCTGATCTCCCCGCTGCCGTTCACTTACAGGAACTGTTAACACTTCTGTTTATTTTTCCGAGGGCTTGACCTTAGCCATTGGATCTTTTAGTTACTCTTCTACCTCCCTTAGAGATAAAAGATCCTCTCCCTTGGAGTTTCAGAAGATAAAGCTCCCGGGATGACCGCTCTCAAACGTCACCCAAAGGATCAAGGTGCCAGATGTCTTCAGAGTCACCGTGTGAGATTGGAAGATGGTCTTAAAATCTTAATTCCAAGACTTCTCCTCCAAGGTGGAGGAGAGACTAGGCCCATGTACTGAAATTACTGCTAAGTCTGTGGTTTGGAAAGTATCAATAGATTGATGGAGCCCTGGAAAGCATAGCTAGTCATCTCTGGGGCTGGAGTGTGGAATCTTATATTTGAGGAAAGACCTGGGTATAGTTTGTAATGTGGGGGAAAGAAAAACATGTACAGACCCGTCTCCTACTAAGATTGGGGGCAGGCTGAGGGCAACAGAGGTTTTTGGCTCTTCTGATACCCACCCAAGTAAGAACTTTTTACTATTACCCCACCTTATTCCTTGTCTGTCAGAAATGGGAAAGGTGGCTCCCTCTGGACCTGGGCATCTTAGGCCAGAGGTGCCAATAGGACCGTGGCACATTTTCTTTCCCTGCTAGGGTGGCTCTGGCCCTGTGGAGAGGAGTGCATGGCTTGACTGCTCTGCAGGCACCTCCTTTGTTGCCATTTGTTCGGTCAGCGAATCATATTGAGTGCCTACGTATGTGCCAGGGCCTGTGTCAGGTGCTGGGGATATAGTAGGAGCTTTTTTTCCTTTCGGTTTGTCTGGGGGAAGGTTCAAGAGCCTGCCTGAGGTTGAGTTCTATGAGTCTGTGGGAAGTAAGATGTTTGGACCTAAAGGAAATTAGAGAGCATCACATCCTTTTTATAATGAACATATTTCTTTTGACCAGCGTTGGAACTTTCTGAATGAAATAATTATAAAAAGCAGCTAAAGCTGGTATCTTATTTGTAGTAAAGACAATGAAGAATGACTTTCCTAACAGATATCCTGTTTTTTATTTAGACTGAGTTTTTCTGAATGAGAAAAAAAAAACATTCTTTGAACTTAATTGTCTTGTGGTGTTCCTGGCCATCCCCCTGGTTTTATGAGGTTTCTCTGAAGCTCTCCCTCACCAGGGAGCCCAGCAGCTGTAGCATAGTGCTTTGTTCTAGTAATGAGTTGGACTTGTTCCCTTCCCATCACTCTGGATATAGCTGGGGAAAAGTCATTTTCACATGCTTTCAGAAAGTTCCGCTATGAGGGTTATGGGAGCTTCTTGGGGTGATTAGTGCTTTGTTTCTTTCATTTTACTCTTCCTTGGTAACGGGTATCTGATTCTTGCCTTTGTGGCTGGTCTCTTTAGAGCCAGGTGCAATGGGGGTGGCCCCTTCCCCTGGGAGGGTTATTAGCATTGCTCTGGAAATGCCTCTGGTGGTTCTGGGGTCTCCACTCTTCTTTTGTGTTTTGCCTCTGACATGGTTTCTCTTTGTCTTTTGTGCCCAGCCTCTGACTATGGCATGAAACTGCCAATCCTGCGTTCCAACCCCGAAGACCAGATCCTGTATCAAACAGAGCGGTACAATGAGGAGACCTTTGGCTACGAAGTGCCCATCAAGGAGGAGGGGGACTACGTACTGGTGTTGAAATTTGCCGAGGTCTACTTTGCACAGTCCCAGCAGAAGGTGAGGCCTGGTCAGGCCCCTGCTTGACCAGTGGGACGTTACCACTTTCGGATAGCCCTCTGCTAAGGGCCAGAGAGTGTGAGACGCTTTCGCAGAAGGGAGGAACAGATGAGCTTTGAGGAAAAGCTGGATTTTTTTTTTTTTTTTAAAGGCCGTACCATGCGGCCTGTGGGATCTCAGTTCTGCGACCAGGGATCAAACCCGGGCCATGGCAGTGAAAGCCCAGAATCCTAACCACTAGGCCACCAGGGAACTCCCAAAGCTGGATTCCTTTGGCCCAGCTGTGTCCCATTACTACATGACTGAACTTGCCTCGGGGTTGGTGACAGAAGGCTACGCCAGAATCCTAGTTCTTGGCCACTAACTAATCCTCTTAAGGCCCTCCTGGTTATAGCCTCTCCCTTCTTGGTTGTCAGCACCTTCTTGTTTTTAGCCCTGTTCTTTTCCTGTCCCTTCCTCTGAATTTCCTTCTTTCCATGTTGAGCTTTTTGTTTGTATTCTTTGTTCCCTACGGCCAGTGTGCGACCTTGACAGTGAAGGAACATGGCTTTGATTTGGCTCAGGTGAAGGACTCTAGCCACCCTGGAGTATATCCAGTCCTGTCATTCCTTGAATTACTTTTGAACTTGAAGCCCAGGCAGGTACCTGGTGTCCAACTGGCAAAGGGGTGTGAAGCGGGTGGTTTTGACATTGTCTCCTTTTCTCATCTTGGCAGGTATTTGATGTGCGATTGAATGGCCATGTTGTGGTGAAGGACTTGGATATCTTTGATCGCGTTGGGCACAGTACAGCTCATGATGAAATCATCCCGATGAGCATCAGAAAGGGGAAGCTGAGTGTCCAGGGGGAGGTGTCCACCTTCACAGGGAAACTCTACATCGAGTTTGTCAAGGTAACGCTCCTACTCTGCCCTCACAGCTGAGGACGAGCTCAGAAGGATGGGTGCAGGGGGGATGTTTGCTGCTGTGTGGGGTTGACCGCTGTTTCCCATTTCCTAGGGATACTATGACAATCCCAAAGTCTGTGCACTCTACATCATGGCTGGGACAGTGGATGGTAAGTTGTGTTTCTGATCTGCTTTTTGACGTGGTCTGAAGGATATGATTGAGGAAGCCCCTGGGGGATGGTTGAGCTGATCGCTCTTTTGAAAACACTAATACTTAAAGCCAGATTGTGGGGAACCCAGAGTCCGGTGGCCGGGGGTGAGGTGTAGCATGGTGCTAGCCATAAGCTTCTGAGTAAGATCTGTGTTCACATCTTGCTGCCGCCAGTTAATCAGCGGATTGGTTTTGGACAAAATCCTTTAACCCTACTGTAAATTGGGATTAATAATGTTACCTATGGTGTGCCCTGAGCCTTGTAGTCATTTGGAATTGCCTAGAACTCATCCTTATTCTGTTTCTTTGACATCTGTGTCCTGGGGGCAGAAAGAAGAAAAAGGCAGAAGGAAGGGTCCTTGAGTGTTTTGGTGTGCTCCAAGAGAGTGCAGCATTGCTGGGCTGCACTGAGCAAAACTTCATTTATTAATGTCTCCCTGTCCTTGGGATCCAGCCTGAGAGTACATCTCTTTCTCAGGGTTGAGGGTCCTGGCTGCCAGCTTTCCCAGGCTGATTTTTGCAGAGAAGGTTTCTGTCTTAGTGACTTTTCTCCCCCATCCCACCTCTGTGCCTTTCCCCACCTCATCCTGGATGCACCGAGGCTCGCATCCTATTGTTTTGACATCCCAGAGGATGTCTTGCCACCAAACTGATTTGTAGCCAGAGTCCCTCAGGAGGGGACAGAGAACAGAGGGGTAGTGTGTGCTGAGAACCCACAACTCTGTGGATCAGCTTTTCCTTGACTGCTGTGTGAATCAAAAGGAAATGTGGGATGGTAGGAGGGAGGAGGAGGGGTTTGAAAAGGTTAATCTTTGGGTGTCGGGTCATTGTCCTTGTCCAATCTGGTTCTTTCTGGGCTCTGAAGGAGTAGGACAGGAAGGGGAGATAGTGAACCTCTCTGTGCTCAGGGCTTTTACTACGTTTTAGTTAAATCTAAAGAAGACAAATGTTTGCAGCAATCTGCTGTTCTCTAGGCTGGGAACTGTTTCTGCTTCTTCCTGTGGCTCCTGCTTAGGTCACAGGGTCTCTTTACTGTGACTCATTTACTGTCCTTAAGGGCCTCACTTAATTGCCATGGGTCCTACTTAAAAAGTGTTCTTCTTCTTGCGTCAGATGTACCAAAGCTGCAGCCTCATCCAGGACTGGAGAAGAAAGAAGAGGAGGAGGAGGAGGAAGAATACGATGAAGGGTCTAATCTCAAAAGACAGACCAATAAGAACCGGGTGCAGTCGGGCCCCCGCACGCCCAACCCCTATGCCTCGGACAACAGCAGCCTCATGTTTCCCATCCTGGTGGCCTTCGGAGTCTTCATTCCAACCCTCTTCTGCCTCTGCCGGTTGTGAGAACAAATCACCATCCTGAACAGGTGGAGGGGTGTGGGAAAGAAACCAAACGTGTTGGTTTGGGTTTCTGTATTTTTTACCGTGATTAACAAAAACAAACAAACGAAACACACACACACACACACACACACACACAATTAAAGGAGATGATAAGAGGCGGAGTGAGTAGAGAGCAGCCCTCATCCACTACCTGGTCCTAGACCTGCTCCAGTCCTAGTTCTCTCCTTGTGGTGGCCCCCAGCCGTCTCTTTCCTCTCCAGGGTACGTAGGGTAAACTGGATCCTACCTGGTCCAGGGTCTTCGTCCATAAACGCAGTGGAAAGGACTCTGAACTCAGAGCAGACACGGTTCCTTTTTTTAGGTTAGAAATTAACAGCAGGGAAATGTCATCTTCTTACCTGAGAAGACTAGCGCTGGGAGTTGGGTATGTTCTGAAGTTATGTCCAGATAAGTTTTCAGATGTCCTGGGATTCAAAGTGTGTGTGGTTTGTGTGTGTGTGTGTGTGTGTGTGTGAAGGTGTATAATTTGTATGATAAAGATGAAAACGGAAGGGGGATTAAAAAGAAGAAAGAAAAGTAGATACTTCCTTACTTGGAAGCCTTTCTGGTTTTAGCCCAATGATGGTTCCACCTTAAGTGTTTGAGCTTTGTCATTGCTTGTCTCCCTGACGTGTGCCAGTTAGAGAACTGTCTGGTATCCGAGACGATTAGTTTATATCAGGTCCTCAAGTTGCCTCTGACTTCTTACCACAAACAAATCATTTTGATTTCAGTGCCTGTTGGGGACTTGATTTCCTCTCTCTCTCTCTTTTTTTCTGAACCTGGCTCATTTGAAATCTCTCTCTCAACCATCCTGCTAAGTTATTGCCAAGAAGGGAAGGAGACATAGGGATTTGGGGTTCCCTCTGCTTGAATGTCTTATCCTCCACCACCTCACCTTACTGGTACCTCCCTCCCTGGATCTCTGAGCCAGC
This sequence comes from Balaenoptera physalus, assembly GCF_965194825.1. Taxonomy (NCBI): domain Eukaryota; kingdom Metazoa; phylum Chordata; class Mammalia; order Artiodactyla; family Balaenopteridae; genus Balaenoptera; species Balaenoptera physalus. The sequence continues at coordinate 80,104,600 of NC_138897.1, read as the reverse complement.
AGCCAGGAAGACCTGACCCAGCAGTTCTTTTATTGGCCCCTTTGTAGGGTCTTGCTGCCAGGGGACAGGGATGCTTTCCAGCCTGCAGCAACAGAACACTTGACCTTAAAAGTCTCTTCTGGTCTTTGGATCAGAAAAGGCTTATGTTAGCATAACTTAAGAGCAACCTCGGAGACTTGAGCCCTACTAAGTGACTGACCACTGTTGAGAGTATCTAGTACCTAATGTTCATTTATTCCCACATCCTTCCATGTCACGGTTCAACCAGTTTTGGTTTAAGCCTAGAGCTGCCCCAAGGAGCTAGACTGATTGTCTGTATCTGGCCCAGTGACGCCTCTCACTGACCTTAATAGCGTGCCCTTTTTGTCCTTTCATTTCCTTGTCCAAGTCTCAGCCAGGTTCTTGATGTGACGGGGCTGAAAGATTGCCAGTCAGCCATAGTCCTGGCAGCTCTGAAGCCACCCTTAGCCTCTAAGTGTCTGTCTTGAATTCCCTGGGAAAATTTCTGCAGGAAGTGAGACTTCCCTGTTCCTCTCCTTTCTGGTCCCTGTCATCCTTTTCCCAGTTAGGGGAGCAATGAGGGAGGACCCAGCCAAGCTACAAGGAATTTTGCGGATGGAAAGCCGCAGGATTAGCTTATGCTTGGGCTGGAGCAGCACAGAATCTCAGGCCAGGCCCGTCTTTTTAGAATGCGTTTAATTTTGAGTTTGTCTCTTTGGATATGTTTTCTAAGAGCTCCATATATTTGAACTGCTCATTATGTGACAAAGTAAGTAGCCCTTGGGCCCATGTCCTGGGTTTTGGTTCTTAATGAGTTACTCCAGGTCAGCATTTAGTCCTTTGAGAGTCGTAGCCCTTTATTTCAGCTGTGACTTAGGCCTCGATACTTGGGTACTGAGTCAGGCAGCTGGACAGCTGCGGCCTGAAGCTATAATTGGAGGCACACTTCTGGAGTGCTTCATGAAGCTCCTTGCGTTACAGGATGATGTCCTGAAGCCTTGGTCCTGGGCACCACCTGCCTGGGCAGTGGACATCCTGACTGTTAATTGGGCTTCTGACAGGGGCTTCGAGTCCCATTCCGTCACAGCTCTCCAAAGCCGTAGGCTACTGCCAATGGAGTAAACAGGATGCGGGAGGACTTGCTGCCTCCATTTTGCCTTGTTCATTAGATGGCCTGGGTCTCTCTGAGGAAGGAGGGCTGGCTCCCCGCCTCCTCACCTCAACCCTTCCCTTCGGTGACTCAGAGTCTCAGAAGGAAACCCTGGCTCCTGGGGCCATTTCCTAACGGTACTGTAAGCCAAGCAGCTTTGCTTCTGCCTCTGTTTCCCAGCCCACCCTTTCCCCCTGAGCTCAGGGATAGGGACGGGCACTTTCCTCTTTGGTTGTGTCTGAAAGGAAGGAACATCTTTCTGTGGCTCACAAAAACTAAAGGGGAAGTGAGGAAACAGGAAGAAGTATGGGGGGGGCTGGGGTAGAGTCCCCTGGAGCCAAGCACACCCAGCTCACAGAGCTGCCCAGGGCTGGTTACGGTTGGCTAGTGATGCTGAACTTGAAAGTTTTTTTTTTTTTTTTTGGCTCTTTCAAGGTGATATAGGTACATGAAGTTTGGGTTAAAGGGGTGGGGATGGGGTACTCTTTATTTTTATTTTTGTATTGTGTATATCAAGAATCACTCTGTTGTTCATCTTTTGCTTTTTGCACTGTTTGTCCCCACGTCTGTATCGTGAGCTGGTGCTAGGGGCTGAGAGGCTGCGCTGTAGGGGAGTCTGGCTGGGGTTGGGGAGGTGAGACGTCACGCCCGTTAGGCGTGGGGAAGGAGAGGCCTGGGCTCTTCTACTGGGTCCACACTCGTCCTAGGATTTTAGATCTTCCTGAGCCCAGCTGGCCAAAGCCAAGAGCAGACAGCCAAGGTGAAACTCTTGTTGCCAGAAGTGTGGCTTGGGTTCAGTTTCCAGGTGGGCTGGGCAAAGATGTCTGAGGGAGGTGGGCTGAGAGTCTGCAGTGTACCCCTGATTTGGGTCAGGGACCAACTGGCCTCTAATCAGACTTTTTGGGGGCTTCACTCATGCTGACGGGAACATCATGCCAGGAAACAATCTTTGGGACCCATGTCCCCTAAACCAGATACGTTTTTCTAAAAAAGCCTCCACTATTGAGGAGAAGCTGCTCAGTGTTTACCTTACGTTCTGGTGACTTGAAAGGTGGTTCTCTTTGTGTCAGTGGTGTCAGACTTGCAGGAGGACCACAGGGCCTGCAGGCCCACCTTTTGATTTGAGAGTGTGATCTTGTTTTCTTGTTCCCACTGTTTGCCTAAGAGATACTGGCCTGATTGGAGGATCACAGTAGAGGTCACTTAGGCTTGGAAGAGATGGGGTGAAGTTTGAGTTAAGTTTACCACCCCCTTTCTTTGCCTGGGAACTGTTTAATCTAGTTTTAGAATTGTGATTTGACTTCTTTTCTTTTTGGAGAAGCTTCTGTTTTAAGGAATTTCTCTTCCTCCATATCCTGCCTCTGCCCTCTCCTGAGAAGGCCTGGCCATGGCTTCTAGAATCTCAGTTGAACTTCAGAAAACAGCAGCAGTATTTTCCCTTTCCTAGCACTTGTATTCCTTTCCCTAGAAATTGGCTCACCTTGGGAAGCACAGGGGGAGAATCAGCAGGTTCTCGACCCTCGCTGGGGATTGGGGAAGGACCTACCCGGTCAGCACAGTGCCTTGTCCTCTCCTGCTCTGAGCCAGGGTGGGCGTTCCCTCTAGATTCAGGTCTGGGCAGGGGGTCTCACGGTCCCTTCCTCCCCCTCCCCTTTGCTGGCTGGCTCTGACCTAATTCAGGTGTCTTCTTGCCTCGAGGAGCCTTAATGGCATCAAGTGGCAACATTAATACTGTCCTCCATGCCTCTCCAAAAGGACCTAGAAGAGCAGGTGAGCTTTCCAGAGTGAGAGACGAATAGATGCTCCTATTTTAAAAAAACAAGTTGGGGAGGGAGGGTAAGCTTTGGGCCTCCTTCCGCTGTGGCCCCTGGGGAAGGAGCCTGGGGCAAGGCTAAGTGATGGTGCAGAAGCAGAACCAGAAACACCCAGGATCGGTTCAGAAACCAGAGAAGGAATCTGCTTTTCTTCTATGGGAAGATGTAATTAGGGATCAAAGAGCTCTAAGAAAATTGCAAAGAAGGCTTCACGTTCAAGCTTCGGAGAGATCAGAGTAATTTTTCCCTTTCAGTCCAAGCTAGGACTCTTTCTGTATTTATACCTCTCCTGGGGCAAGAGGGCTAGGTTTCCTCATTTTGTTACAAGACTAGGCACCAATGGGTCCGCTTCCCAGTGAGGGCGGTTTCTTCCCTGTACATGGGTGGCTTGCTGCCGATCTGGTTTGTCCTTGCCCAGCTGCCTTTGGCGAGCTGGCTGTAGGCTGCCAAATCATTTGGATAAGGGCAGATGATTTGGGGCCTGGCTGGGTTGGCAGGAAAAGAGCAGGATGGATCTCTTGGGACGGGTTCCCCCCTCCCCACCCCCCCAGGAGTATAAAAACAAGGAGCCAGGATTGTGCTGGCAGCCTGGGAAACAGTAGTGCCTGCTGGAGTTGGCAAAGAGGGCCCTGGCACCTCTTGCATCCAGGCAGTCTTGTGAGAGGGGAGCACGTAGCACCAGGAAAAGCAGAACTCCATTCTCACCTCTATTTTGAGCTTCGGGGCTTTATTTCAGTACGAGGAAAAACAACAACAATCTGAAGTGTGCTTTCCGTCCTTTCAAAGGACAACTGTCGGGAAAGGAGGGTTGAGTTGCCAGGTGGGAGGGGAGAGTTGGCAGGGAGAGGCATTATGGCAGAACCAGGAATGAGACATCCTTGACTCCTGTCTTCCCTGGTATGTCATGATCCAGGGAATGAAAAAAAATTTGACCCTGGATTAGTTCCCTCCTTGGATTTTCCTTCCACCAAATTCTCCCACGCTTGGACCAGCTGCCCATTCAGAGCTCAGGGCAGCCTCTTCAACCACTACTGGCCTAACCTGGCTCGTCAGGTAACCAACCCCGCCCCTCTAGATCGGGCCTGGCTGCTCTATTCTGTACCAAGTACTGGATGATAGTGTCAAGTTCTTAGTAGCCCCCGTAGCTCCTACTCTAGATTCCCATCCTCTCCCTGCACAGGCCAGACCTACTCTCGGTCTGTAGCCACAACACGCATTTCCAGCGACACAGTGAGATGTGATTGAGGGGCTTTGAACCTGGCTGGCCCGGGAAAGCTGTAGGGGTGGATAGAGCTCTTTCCTTCTGGGCTGTCTCCATCTGTCCCTACCCCTTCCATGCCCCACCCTACTCCCACCAAAAAGTAAAAAAATCAGGATGTTTTTCACTGTCCATTGCTTTGTGTTTTAATAAACAATTTGCAGTGACACTCTGTGTCAGGATTGAGTTTGAACTTGATTGCAAAGAAGTGACGTGATGGGGTGGGAAGAGGGAAACCCAGGGGTTCTCTTGGCTGCTAAGGGTTCTTCCGTGATGAATCTGGGAGCTTTCTTTTCTTTTTACCAGGATGTTTGGTTAAGGGAACGGAGTTTTGTTAAATGCTGCACGGCCATTTCAACCAGCAGCGCATTCAAGAAAAAATAAACAGTTGTTTTGTTTCCACTTTCACTGGAACACCAGGCCATGACACTTTCACTTCCAAGGCACACTGAGCCTGCTGCCTCCCCTCCCGTTTTCCCCTCAGCTTCCACGATAGCCTGTGGACAGACTAAGCCACGGGACGGTTTTCTCTGCTTTCTCCTTTTCTGATGTGTTGTCAGTGTTGACAAGGGAAGGGGCAGAAAGAGCAGGAAGGATTTTTTTTTTTTCCTATAATTTATCCATCACGTTTTATAGCTGAGGAACATGAAGCTCAAAAAACTTTAGTAATTTACCCCAGGCTAGTCAGTAAATGATCAAGCCAGGATTCAAACCCAGTCTATTTGTCTGCAAAGCCCATGATCTTTCTAAGGCTATAAGAATAATAATTACAGATATCTTTTATTGAGCCTTTGAAATGGGCCAGGCACAAGGCCAAGCAGTTTTACAGATGTTATCTCTGTTTAATCTTCAACAAACCAGCTGGTACTCACCTTTAAGAGGTGAGGCAACTTGCCGAAGACCACACAGCCAGCAAAAGGCAGAACTGAGGTTTTACATCAGGACTCTTGCTCTTAATCATTATTCTCTCCAGCCTTCCACTCCCCGCTGATGCCATGTGCTGTGTTTCTCCAAGCAGGAATGGAGGCTGCTGGTTTGGGGAATGGGACGGAGAGCTTGGCCTACCTCCCTCAGTTATCCCTTGAAGGGCAGAATTCAGCGCTCAGCTCCAAGAATGAAGCCTGTGTGGATGGAGTCTGTTCTCAGGGCCCAAATAAGCCAGGAGGCCCACAGAGCCTCATTCTTAGCTTGAACCCACCCATAACTGGAGTTCTTTACTAATTTAGACTTGGCTGTTACTATTTCAAGTAGCTTCCCATGAGCTGCCAAATGGGGAAGAGACCTGAAGAAGCCCTGCTCTAAGGACTCGCAGGGAGGAAAATTGTCTGACAGAAGATCTTGGGCCAAGTGCGAGGGGTTGGGTTAAACCACTCTTGGGTCCAGATCTTAATCTCACTAAGGAAATCAGGCTCCCAGTTAGCTGGAGCCGGTGTGTCGGACCTTTCTCCATACTTAGTACCCCATGCCCCTCCACTCCCCATAGAGGAAGAGAGATGAGTTTTTCCAACATTTACTGGAAAGCCTGTTGCCATAGCAATGGTGAGGGGTCAAGGCAGAACAGAGGTGAAGCACAGAGGTGTGGAGTGGGCAGGCCTCTGCTCTCTAGCAACCCGAGATGGTAGGCACCTCACTGCGGTACTCTGGCCCAAGAGTCTTAGTTTTGTTTGTTGCTAACCACCTATATTAGTGAAAAATAACCCCACTTACTTTTTGGCTTGGGCCTTGTCCTAAGACTCCCTCTCCTGGGTTTTCTTATGGCTTCTACTTGACTCCGTCTGTTGCTTCCTCAAGCCTTGGTCCCCAGCTCATTTCCTCTCTGCTCTTGACTTGACTGTTCTTTTCGGTCACCGCACTTTCCAATCCAGCTCCATGCTTCTCCCTGCCCAGGGTGGCTGCCCTCAGCGGAGGGGTCCTGGAGGAAGAGGCCACTTAAATGTATTGTCATAGCGACCATTCATGAAACACTCTCCCTCGCGCCAGCAGAGTGCTTTTCGTTGCTGTTTTCATCTCCTGTCTTAAAAATTTATTTTATTTATTTATTTTTGGCTGTGTTGGGTCTTCGTTGCTGCCCACAGGCTTTCTCTAGTTGTGGCGAGCAGGGGCTACTCTTCGTTGCGGTGTGCGGGCTTCTCATTGCGGTGGCTTCTCTTGTTGCAGAGCATGGGCTCTAGCCGCGTGGGCTTCAGTAGTTGTGACACGCAGTCTCAGTAGTTGTGGCTAGTGGGCTCTAGAGCGCAGGCTCAGTAGTTGTGGCGCACAGGCTTAGTTGCTCCCCGGCATGTGGGATCTTCCCGGACCAGGACTCGCCACCAGGGAAGCCCTCATCTCCTCTTTACAACCCTAGGAAAGACCAGTGACTAGCCTGACTTATAAATAAGAAAACGTAGGCTCAGAGGGCATAAATGACCTGCCCAAAGTCACATAGCTGGTAAGTGGCAGAGTGAGGCTGGAACTTAACTCTGTCTAACCGCAAAGCCTGTGCTCTTAACGTCATGATGTACTACTTTTAAGAAGGAACCTTTTGAATGTAGATAACTGAAGAAGCTGGGTGATGGTTACGTGGTTTATTATATTATTCTTTCTCTAAAAAGAAAGTAATCTTTTAAGACTTAGTGATACAAAGTGCGTAAGTACATTTTAAAAATCGGGGGACTTCCCTGGTGGCCCAGTGGTTAAGAATCCGCCTGCCAATGCAGGGGACACAGGTTCAAGCCCTGGTCCAGCAAGATCCCACATGCCACAGAGCAGCTAAGCCCGTGCGCCACAACTTCTAAGCTGCGCTCTAGAGCCCACGAGCCACAGCTACTGAGCCTGCGTGCTGCAACTACTGAAGCCCACGCACCTAGAGCCCATGCTCTGCAACAAGAGAAGCCACCGCAATGAGAAGTCCGCGCACCACAATGAAGAGTAGCCCCTGCTCACCGCAACTAGAGAAAGCCCACACGCAGCAATGAAGACTCAACACAGCCAAAAATAAATAAATAAATAAATAAAATATTAAAAAAAAAATTTATTTGGGGTGCAGAATGTGAAAACTCATCTTTCTTAGTCCTACCTCTTTAATCCCTAGAGGATATACAGGTGTATTATCTTTGGTGTATATCTTTCATTTTATATGTATATATATTTATGTGTACATGCACACATATTTACATAATATATTTATTTTGCACATGTGCAAGTGTGCCTTTAGAATTCCATTAAGGAATTACTGAATCAAACAGTATATGCACGGACTTCCCTGGCAGTCTAGTGGTTAAGACTGCGCTTCCACTGCAGCGGGTGCGGATTCAGTCCCTGGTTGGGGAACTAAGATCCTGCATGCTGCACAGCGTGGCCAAAAACAAAACAAAACAAAACGAAAAACAGTATATGCACTTAAAATTTTGAAAGTTCTGCCCTCAGCAAGGCTATGTGAATTTCCACCCACCAGTCTTGTGCTGTACGACTTTGGAATACGCCACGAATCCTTTTTGGAAACAGGTGGGATATAAATAATAAATTAATGCTTTTAAAAAACAGCCCTCAGCCAGGGAGAGAAGTGACTTGGGTACTAGGGAAATCACTAGCTCTCAGTTTCCCAGACCACAAGGCCTGCCTGCAGTCCCAGCCACGACTTGCTGATTCGGTGGATGCCACCTTTAGGGAGGCAGCAGGAAGGAGGACTGAACTTCCCTGCCTCGGCAGAAAAAAGCCCTCTGATGTCCTGCTTACCTTGGCCGCACCAGCTCTGGGCCCCACCTGCCTGGCCTGATTGGAGGCAGACTGCCTGGCAACTCTGGGACTGCCCTGGAAAACAGCCACTGTCACACCTCTTACCGTGAGGAAAATAACCAGCGTAAGGAGAGGGGCTTGAAGAGCACGAAGCTGCGGTGAAAGGGAGGCCAGCCTTTCCACTCCAGTCTTCCCATGTCTGGCCAAGGGAGACATTGGGGTTGCTATTTCATGCAGTCAATCTCTATTTTTCTTTTTCCACCCAACAGGGAATTAGTATATGTACTTTTCAGAAAACTTTTTTTTTAAAGAGCCTTTTGACATACCTTAGAAAGATTTGGTGAGGAGAGGCAGAGGCAGATTGGAGGTTACGGCCCTAATTTTTCCTACTCCTTCTTAAAAAGGAATATTTATAGATATTTTTCCTTTCTTTCTCTGTGTTTTTTATTCTCCTAAAGACATAATCTTTTGCTTTTTAACCAGAGTTTGTAGGTAGTGATCAGAGAGAGTACAGGCCTCAAGTCCCTTATATGGCAGTATTTATTTAAAAATTTTTGAGCAGAAAAAAGTGATCAAGTTTGAGGTGGCTTTTAAATTTTAAGAGATTATAATAAGGCTACTTTGACTTAGAGTCTGCCTTCCAGACGCAGATCCTAAGTTAGTTAGTTATTTTTATTTATTTATTTATTTAACGATATACAAGCAGCCCATGATCATATGCTTGTTGTGATAAAATAGTATAGAAGTAGCTCTAAAGAGTGTCAAAAGTGAATATATCCCCCTTTAATCCCTTCCAATACTCTCCTCCCCCAAGGGAACCTCACTTAACTCTAGTGTATATCCAAACCCCTTCCCGTGTAGTTACAGATAGAAATATTCATATACTTTCAAATTTTAAACAAATGGGATTATGTGCCTTGTTCCCCACCCCCCCCCAAACTATCTGTCTTTGAGATCTCTCCATACTAGTAAGTAGAGATGGATCTCATTCTTTTTAACAACTGCATAACATGAATGGGTGCAACTGTAACTTATTGTAATTTTTCAGTGTTACAAATGGTCCTGCAGTAAACATCTTCGTGCATACATGTAGGCTAAATTCCCGGATGTGGAATTGCAGGTAAATGGGTCAATATGTTTGTTATCATCCCTAAAAAGAGAAAAGCTGGGATCCAGGTAACTCTAGTCCTGGTGCGCTGAGAACAAATGTTCAGTGAGCAAGTGATTGTGGGAAATGGCTCCATGCTAAACTCCCTTCTTGGTGATTCACAATCAAGTAGCATATTAAGAGTTCTGGAAATTCTTCAGTAACCACTTACTGCTGAGTAGTTTAAAAAGAATTGTTTGCAAAGGGAAATTGCAATGTGCAAATGTGTAATTCTTGTACACATCTTAAAATTTCCCTGAACAGTTTGGGAAGTCTCCCCCCGGGTGGTAATCTCTCAAAGACAGGACGGCATTTAGATAGGAACTTGGCCACATACTGTTCCACCAGGCTGGGCAGCTGAGGTGGAGTCAGGTTTGGATTTTGTCCAGGAAACAGGCGAGGCCTGTCAGCCATGCCCAAACCCCTCATATCGGATGAGAGGGATCCAGCAAGTCCTGCATAAATCAAGGCTTTGAGGCTGACCAGTGGGGAGAGGGGTAGAGTTTCACTTCGGCCTGAATCTATCTATGAGGTAACATCAACCTAGCAGACACACTTTGCATCAGTCAGGCCCAAGCCTCCAACACAGAAGAGTGTGGATCCAGAATCTCTAGAGAAGGAGCCACTTGGGGTATAAGAGGGCAGTGTCCTCCCCCCTCCCACTCACCTCCTCCAGTCCTTGAAATCATGGTTAATTTCCATGGCTCAGTGCAGCTGTCACCCCTGAAGCCTCTCCCCTACCCCCTAGACCCCTCCTGTGTACTCTGGTAGGACCTCTGCTGCAGCAATTAGCAGTCTGTTTTGTCTTCTGGTTCATTCATACTTACTGGGCTGGTCTACAGGAAGGGCCACATGATGAGTTGTGTACCTCACAGTCTTCCCCAACAAAGTGGGAGCTCCTCCATAGCCCGGTGCTGTTCAGGCCTTCCTTCACTCATTCATTCATTCGATCATCATTTAGCACCTACCATGTGTCAGGCATTAGCTAGACTGCCTGAATACAGTGGTGAATACAGCAGACTCAATCCCCCCCTCTTTCGTATTCTTATATTCCCTGTAGCCCAGCCCAACGTCTAGCCCAAAGCCTGACACAGTACGGTTTAGAAATGGCAATCTAATTGGAAAGCTGCCTTTGCATAGCAAGAACTGTCTTACCTTCTAGACTACAGATGAAAAAACATTTTCTCAAGATGCCTCGTCTACATTTTATGTGATGGAAAGTCATTTCACTGTACGGAATATTTTTTTAGACATCTGGGGTGACCTCGGGGGCCTGATGGAGAATCTGGAGTGCTAAGGTGCCAGCCACCTGGCTGGACCAACGCTGGCGGGAGGGCGCTAGCGACGCGGCCCGCAGGTCCCGCCCACACAGGCCCGGCCCCGCCCCCGCTCTCCATAGTTACGGCTGCGGAGGCGGCGGCCATCTTGGCGGCGGAGCGATGAGCGGGTCGAATTCTAAGGCTGCGGCCGTGGGGTCGGCGGCTGGGCCCGGGGGGCTGGTGACTGGCAAGGAGGAGAAGAAGAAGGCTGGCGGCGGCGTCCTGAACAGGCTTAAGGCGCGGCGGCAGGCGCCCCACCGCGCGGCCGACGACGGCATCGGGGCAGCGGTTACGGAGCAGGAGCTGCTGGCTCTGGACACCATCCGGCCCGAGCACGTCCTGCGCCTCAGCCGGGTCACAGAGAGTAAGTGCGGGGCCGGCCGCGCCCTCCCCTCGCGCCGGTCCCCGGGCCCCTTGTAGCCTTAAGCGGAGCCGGCCGCTTGCCGCTCGGCCGGCCCAGAGTGTCCACCCAGGCGCCCCCGGCCGGCCGGGCCGCGCTGCCCACACTCACCTAGACCTGGTCGGGAGGGTTTCTCCTGGGGCTTGACTGCCCTCCTCTGAGTCCGGCCACGCCAGGCTTCCCTGTGGCCCGTCCCCGCTGAGCCCTCAGGCCCGGCCGTTCTCCTCCTCAGCTGCATCTGTTTGGGTGAAGACCCGCCTTGGCTTAACCGGATCCTCCTGACCCTGGGAAGTGGGCCGCTGCCCACCAGCTATCAGTGAAGTTCCTGCCCAGCTAGGCCCCCTCAACCTGTCTACAGCCAGCTTCTGCCGCCCTCTGCCAGCCCAGACCCCTACCCTAGCTGCTTTCTCTGCCTTTCCCTCCCCTCCGGCCCCTGAGAGCCCCGCCCCCTTTCCAGCCTGCCTTGGCCCCCTACCTCTTTGGGCCCCTAGCGTTGCCCCTTTGTGTGCAGGTGGGCTCCTCCTCCCTCAAATACATTGCCGTGGCATTTCGTGCCGCATTAAAAAAAATATTAATCAAGTTTCAGTTCACGAACAAAACCAAAATGTGAATCCTGCTTTTGACACTTGTTCCAGTGAATTAAGAATATGTCGGGGTGTCAGAGATGCATTTCTTGCATAAAATGCAACCGTCCTACACCTTTTCATTGATAGTATGAGGGGTGGGGAGAAATATATAGCTCACCCCCTGTCCTGGTTTTCCTCTTTTCTGTTCTCTTCCAGGCCAACCCCTGACTTGATGCCCTTTTTCTTGCTGCTGTTTCCCCCTAAGAGTTTGCAGTCAGTTGGTTAGACCCTGCTTGCCCAGCCGGCCCTGTCCTCCACACTTCTAACGTTGAAGCACCAGCACTCCCTTGATGGATGAAAGGCTGCCGTCCTATTATCTGCTGAATTGCTTTAGTCGGCAGCCCAGGGGTGCTCAGGTGTCCCTCAGGGAGATGGAGGCCGTCCCAGTGATTTGAGAATGACAGTTTGGGGGGATAGGCCTTGGTCCAGCCTGTATGAAAGGGAATTCCCATCTCCTAAAGTAGCTTTAATTTGAGTCTGGGTATTTTCATATCCCCATTTTCCATCACTTTTTGGGTTGGGACTGTCCTTTGCATGCCTGAGTATATCTTTAGAAGGTCTTGCTATTCTGTTTCATAGAAACATTGTGAAAAAGCTACTTCTGTTCTGACCCAGATTTCATTTGGGGCTCTGAAGGTACGGAAATGCTCACCACCTCACCTTTCTCACCCCATGCTTTCTCCTGATACCAAACGTGAATTAGGCCACTCTAATGCCTGGCCCTAAGCGGCATTCTAGGAGAGCACTCAGGTCCTGTGTAGGAACTTGAGCTTGGTGCCATTGCTCAAACACACCTCAGCAGCTTATTGGAGAAAGTCACAAGTCAGCTTGGTGACCTCTGGATTTTTTACTCGTCTTAAAATCTGTTCCGTTCAGCAAGTTATTTATTGAGTCCCCTCTAAAGGTGCAGAACCAATCTCAGCACTTTTGGGAGTTACAGAATAATCAGTATCTCTCAAGTTTGCCATCTTATTGGAGAGTCAGCTTGTAAAACATGAAACAACTAACACAAGCAGGCAGTATAAGATAAAGTGCCAAAGTGAGTTGTGGAGAAGATGCTCTCAGGAGTCATGATAGAAAGAAATCAATGAAATTGTCTTTGATCAGTACTGTTTTGATTAGTTGATCAGGTTTTTGGGGGCTCTACTTCACTTTGGCCTCACGCCCTCCACAGCAGATCTGTCCTGCTGCCTGGGTAGGTATGGCCCACCACCTGGTTTTGTGCAGCCCACAAGCTAAGAGTGGTTTTTACCTTTTCAAATGGTTGGAAAAAAAAAAAAAGTCTTGGGACACATGGTTATATAAAATTTGTATTTCGTGTCTATAAATAGTTTTATTAGAATACAGCCACGCCATTCATTTCCATGCTTGTGGCTGCCTTTGTGCTACAGCGACAGAGTAGTTGTGATAGTGACTGTGTGGCCTCAAAGCCTAAATTATTCATTATCTGACCCTTTACAGAAAAAGTTTGCTGATCCGTGCTTTGTGATACGGTCAGCAAACATGCACCATATTAGCCATTAGATCAGCATAAATGTTTTAAAATGGATTTCTAAAAAAAATTCTATCCTGTTGTGATATCCGATGAAAGGTTTATAGGCCATTTTTGAAGTGTTTCTGAAGAAATCCCTTTTACCATCCCTATTTCTAAAGTGTTACAGTAATCTTTCATCCACACAAGCCCATGCACTTTTTTTCTTTCTTGGATCCCCTAATTCTCTCCACACAACTTTTGCTTATAACATAAAAGGAAGTTTTGCGGTGTATTTTAAGTGAATTGTGTAAGAAAAAAACCTGAGTTTGCTTCAAAACTTGAGAAAGAAATGGTAGATTTGGAGGATTATTTAACGGCATTGGTCTCTCTCTCTCATTTTCAGATTATTTATGTAAACCCGAAGACAACGTCTACAGTATTGATTTCACACGCTTCAAAATTCGAGATTTGGAGACCGGGACAGTGCTTTTTGAGATTGCCAAACCTTGTGTGTCAGGTAGGCCTTAGTATTGCAGTAGCCACTTGACAGTTGGAGCAAAAGGTCTTTCACGCTTGAGTTTTTGTGTGCCATTGCGTCCTGTGTCACAGACTCCGGCGGCCTGCTTCCAGTCGCCTCCTGAAGCCTGCCTGTGGGCCTGTTGGCTTGAAGCTGTGCTGAGAGGCTGATGTTTGTTGAGTATCTACTCTGCGCCGGTCACTGTGTCCCACATCTTTCTTTTTACATAAGTTCACGTAATCCTCACACCTCTGTGAGGGGTTGTTATCCTTATTTTACAGATAAGGAAACTGAGGCCCAGAATTTCCAGGTGGCTTTCCTAAGATCCTCTGCCCTTTGATCTTACCATGTTGCCTCCACTTAGGAAAGGAATCCTTGAAATTAAACTCCAATGAGGAAGCGTACCTGAACCTTGAGTCCTGGGGACACTCTGGAAGGGTGATACGGAGGATTCCAGTCCAGACCATGAGGCAGTGTCTTCTCACGCCCTTTTCTTTAAATAGTGTCTCAGATTTCCCAGTAAGTCCTAGTTTGGACTTTAATGTCCGCCGTTTTCTGGATGAACAGAAGGCCCAGACCTGTGAACTCATCTACTTGGGACCCCTTAAGGTAGCTTTGAATAGACACTTCCTGTGCTTGTGATGCAGTTCCAGGGTGATTCATTTCTGACCAGGGGACCACACGTAGGTCTTTGGAGCACATCACTGGAAATGGAGCACCCCCTGGAGTTAGTTACTAGAACACCAGCCTAGATAGTCTTTCAGAGTATCAGCCATGGTCTGTGTTGATGGCTCTTTTTGCCAAGCTTTTCTTATCTGATTTGCTATTCAGAAAGAGCCTGTAAATTCGGTAAGACAGCTGTTAGTAACCCAGATAAGTCAAAATGCTTTCACGAAAAAGTCTCAGCTCAGGTTAATTATACAGCCAAGGCTAGAGCACTGGTCTCCTCACCCCACCCAGTATTCTTTTTTAAAAATTAATTAATTAATTAATTAATTAATTAATTTTTGGGCTGCTTTGGGTCTTTGTTGCTGCACGCGGGCTTTTAGTTGCGGCGAGCGGGGGCTACTCTTCGTTGCGGTGTGCGGGCTTCTCATTGCGGTGGCTTCTCTTGTTGTGGAGCATGGGCTCTAGGCGTGCGGGCTTCAGTAGTTGTGGCACATGGGCTCAGTAGATGTGGCTCACGGGCTCTAGAGCGCAGGCTCGGTAGTTGTGGCGCACAGGCTTAGTTGCTCCGCGGCATGTGGGATCTTCCCGGACCAGGGCTCGAACCCGTGTCCCCTGCATTGGCAGGCGGGTTCTTAACCACTGCACCAGCAGGGAAGTCTCACCACCCAGTATTCTTTATGCTGTCATAATCTAGTACTGACCAGGGCGCCTAAAGGTTCAAGCAGGCTTCCCTGGTGGCGCAGTGGTTGAGAATCTGCCTGCCAATGCAGGGGACACGGGTTCGAGCCCTGGTCCGGGAAGATCCCACATGCCGCGGAGCAACTAGGCCCGTGAGCCACAGTTACTGAGCCTGCGCGTCTGGAGCCTGTGCTCCGCAACAAGAGAGGCCACGATAATGAGAGGCCTGCGCACCGCGATGAAGAGTGGCCCCCACTTGCCGCAACTAGAGAAAGCCCTCGCACAGAAACGAAGACCCAACACAGCCATAAATAAATAAATAAATAAATAAATATTAAAAAAAAAAATTTAAAGGCTCAAGCTTGTGGGTACTTAAATCTTGTATTGGGAGGGTCAGGGCCAGCCAGCTTCCTGGGTCTGTGCTGTTCGTATCTCTAAGCCACAGGTCCTAGTACTTAAGATGTTCCCAGGACCCCAGGGCTACTTCAGGTGTATGGATTTGGATGAGACTGGGCTCAGAATAGTCATTTCAGTATAAAACTAAATCTCAAGAAGAAGGTCAGCTGCAGATACTGTAAAAATGCCTTGATTTACAACCCATCCAGTCTTTACCTTTAAGGATCTTGATTCACTAAGAATACGCACACACTGATTCAGTGCCCTCCTACAGCACTTGTTCTGATGAGTTCGAATCCCTGAGAAGGTTTGGTCTGATCCTTTTTGAATCCCACTGTTGGAGCCAGGGCTGTGGAGTCTCTGGCTTTGAACCCCTACTCAGTCTGGTTGCCCAGCTCCTCTTGGGCTTGTCACAGGCAGAGATGTTTGATGCTAAAAAAGACTCCTCTTTTACTGCACCTATGTTCAGCCTAGAACTGGAAAAAATACCTTTGCTGGATACTGGGTGGCTGTAGCTACTAGAGAGAGAACTAACTCCTTGTTTACATTAGAATGTTCTCTGATTCATTTTACAAATCTTTCATTCCTGGGTTCAGGAGTGGACTAGACCAGAGCCCGTCGTTACTCTTGTGGACCCTCTCTCAGGTCTCACATGTTCGTTCATGGCCCATCTGCTTCACCTTTTCCCAGGTGCTCAGAGTGTTGGGCCTGGTATGGCCTGGAATAGGCATTAGTCCAAGGAAGTGCAGTACCCCAAGGCTATAGGTCAGTGTCTTCCATTTAAATAGCAAAATTATTTCTAGGGATTTGTCTTTGCTGTGTCAGAAATTTTTGCATTCTTTGAAGGTGCCTTTTGAATAGTTTCAACTTTTATAGCCTTATTCTTTTGGTTAGCAGCAAGCACTTTAACTGGGTCAACAGCAGACCTGGTCTGTATAGCAGAGACCACGTCACGGCCACCCCGCTGGTGTTTCAGGCATCACCATTAGGATATGGCCCAAGGCCCCAAATTATGTAAAAGGAAAACAGCTGATTGTTTAAGAACAGGCCTTGAGTCTGATGGACCCGGATTCACATCCCTGCTCCCTCCATTCACTACAGGCGTACCTCATTTTATTGTGCTTCACTTTACTGTGCTTCGCAGATATTGTGTTCTTTACAAACTGAGGGTTCGTGGCAACCTTTCATTGAATAAGTCTATTGGCTCCATTGTTTTCAACAGCATTTAAAAAAAATTTTTTATTGAAGTATAGTTGATTTACAGTGTTGTGTTATTTTCTGGTGTACAGCAAAGTGATTCAGTTGTACATATGTATATTTTTTCATATTCTTTTCCATTATGGTTTATTATAGGATATTGAATATAGCAGCATTATTTTTAAATTAAGCCATGTGCATTGTTATTTTTGGACATAATGCTATTGCATACTTAATGGATTATAGTAAAGTGTAAACATAACTTTTGTATACACTGGGAAACCAAAAATTTCATGTGCCTCACTTTATCACGGTGGTCTGGAACTGAACCCGCAATCTCTCTGAGGTTTGCCTATATCTGGGGGACTTTGGACACGTTAGCTAATCTGTCGGAGTCTGAGCTTCCTGGTCTGTAAAGTGGAGATAAAATGAAGACAACACCTACAGGGCTGTTGTGGGGATCCTGTGAGGCGTGCAGCACGGGGCCTGGAATTACAGCAGGTGCTCAGTGAGTACTGGCTGCCCTGCCACGTCGGTGTCGGTGTCGGTACTGCTGATCGGTCGTGCTCTTTGCCGAGATGGTGATTCAGCTTCCGTGTGCTCTTGCAGACCAGGAGGAGGAGGAGGAGGAGGAGGAGGAGGCGGCAGGTGGAGATGTGGATGTCAGTGCGGGCCGCTTCGTCCGCTATCAGTTCACGCCAGCATTTCTCCGCCTCCGCACTGTGGGCGCCACGTGAGTACCAGCATTTCCTGAAGGGAGGACGTTCTTCTGGTTCAGAGAAGAATGTTCTCCGTTGGGTTTGGGGTTGGCTTTAGAGGAGGGAGGAGGCAAAGTCAGGCTCACAGAGATTTATTTTGCAGGGTGGAGTTCACGGTGGGAGACAAACCTGTGTCAAACTTCCGGATGATCGAACGGCACTATTTCCGGGAACGCCTGCTGAAAAACTTTGACTTTGATTTCGGCTTCTGCATCCCCAGCAGTAGGAACACTTGTGAACATATCTATGAGTTTCCCCAGCTTTCTGAGGATGTCAGTACGTATCCCCTGACTTTCACAACATTCTGGATTCTTCAGGCTAGAGGAACAGACCTTGAAATGAAATCCATCTAGTCCAACGACCTCATTTGCAGAGAAATAGGGACATGATGCGTCTCTAGTCTTTTGACCTCAGGCTTCTCGTTTCCTATTGCTCGTGTCTCATGTTTCAAACTCTGACTCTGCCTGCGTGGGAGCACTGAAGGTTTTAATACAGGCCATCCCTTTTAGATGCCTGCTGCGGGGAAGAGAGTGGCTGAGGGAGATAAGAGGAGGCCCCTGACAGTCCCTGGGAGTCCAGTTTGATACACGGCCAGTCATGGTTTCACTGTGTTCTAGTCACCGGCTCCTGCTCGGCACTCCTTTGGCCCTTTGCTTTTTCCCTAATCAGAACTACATGGGAAACTGTGGGCTAAGTAGAATTCTAGTCCTGAGGACCACCTCTTTCTCATTCTCTTCAGGTAGAAGGTTAATTAGATAAAACTGTTAGAGTAGATGCAGCAGGCTCTAGGAAGCTGTTAGAGGTTCTGGAGCAGATGGAGTAGCATGAGGGCAGCAGTGTCTGAGGAAGAGTCATCCTGTAGTTCTGGGGAGGAAGAACTGGGGAAGGCACCGGAGGGAGAAGGCTGGGCCGGGGAGGAGGTGGACTGAGTGACAGAGGAAGAACAGGCTGTGTATTCCCATGGCTTCGGTCTGGCCCTCTCACATTAGCATCCCCTGTGAGGAATTAGGGAAGGTTGTTCTAGAGCAATCAGGATGTGAGTGGGATCCTGTGAGTAGTGGTGGAGTTTAGTTGGATTGTTGGGGAAGGTCTACATACACCGACCAATTTTCTCAGAATCCCAGGTCCTTAAAATTGTCATTTTCTGACAGGTATTCTTGACTGGTGCAGCAGAACTGTCCCCAGGTAAAGTGAGGATTGCTGAGAAGTGGGCAGGGCGTTGATGACTGCATCAACTGTTAGGATCCTCGTTTGAAGCCCACTCCCCAGGCTGGGCTGGAATATGTAGATACTTGTGAGAAAAGATTATATACAGTATTTCAAGTTTTTATCTAAGGCCATGTAACTTTTTCTTCTTGAAGCCAAATAAGCTAAAGGAGCGTGGGGGTCAGTACTCTGTATATGAACTAAATGACTCTGGCCTGGCTGAGTTCAAAGAACTTGAAGCAGTGAGCTCTCCTTTTGAGAACTGTGGTCAGCAGCAGCGTTTCCTCCAGGGGATGCAGAATAGCCTGTGACCATTGACTCAGAACCAGCCAGAGGCAGTGACTCGCAGTTCTCTCGACTCTCCAGTTATGGTTAAAGAGGTCGGGGCAACTGCCTGAACAAACAGAAGATTTAAATCTGGATCCCAAGACAAGCTCACCCTTTGCTGGATTGTTGGCAGGTTAATACCCCGAGCCATCTCTGGAGAAGGCTCCTTGCCCTTTGTGCCCCTGCATCCGTGCACATCTGGGATTCCTTTGTTGTCAGGGTTGCCTGCGGGACTTGAGCACAGTGAGGCACAGCTTTCTGAATTTGGACCAGAGTGTCTAGAGGTGGGGACCAGAAGCACCAAGTCCATAGGCTGCTGTGGTGCCTGTTGGCAAACGGGCGAGCACCTCTCCCCTCTCCCTGGGGTTCTGACGGAGCACCAGGCTGGCGATGGCCTCGGAGGGCCAGGTCCAGAGCTGGTTGCATCCTTCTGTTGAAGTGGACAGCATGCTCAGTTTGGGGGCCTCTGTGGTCCCCAGGTCTCCCCAGCTCTCAAGGCCTGGCTCCCTCTATTCTGACCTCATTATTCTGACAGTGTGTGCTCACATTTTCAGGAAGCGCTGGCTTATGAATTTTAGAGGGAATGCTAAGTTTTTTCCCACCTGGCCCATGGGGCAGACTCACACATAAGTCTTTGCTTTTTTCCTTTCCCTGACTTGCAGTTCGTCTGATGATTGAAAATCCCTATGAGACCCGTTCTGACAGCTTCTACTTTGTCGACAACAAGCTGATAATGCACAACAAGGCTGACTATGCCTATAACGGGGGCCAGTAGCTGTGGCAGGAGCGGACGGGGAGGTGCTTTGCTGTGGCCCGAGGTCCTGGTGCACGGAGGTGGTTGAAGCTGTGGTCTGTCGACACACATCTGGAACCTGGCCCCAGGAAGCCGAGGCTGGGGTGGCAGTTTCCTGTGCTCCAAGAGAGGTGCCAAGCAGTGCTGTGTTTCCTTCCCCAGTATTTTTTCTTCCTTTTTTCCCTGCCCTTTAGGTCACAGAGGTACTATAGTAAAACTTAGCATAAGGCTCCTGGAATCCAGATAAAAAAAAGAAAGTTTATTTTCATGTAGTCATGGCTCCTCTGGGTTGTCCTGATGAGCCTGGGTCTCTCCAGGCACAGCCGTGCCGGGGAGAGAAGGCTCTTCTGTAGGTTCGGGGGTGCTGTGGGAAGCTGAGACTCCTCTCTCGCCTGCGGGGTCGCCATCAGCACGCTCTGACCTCAGCCTGTGCATCGTCCTAAACCAACTGGGGGGGCAGAGGGAAGGAGTGGTGCCAGGAGTTGAGGCACTGGGGTGGGCAAGGCTGCCGAAGTGAAGGATCTGTCTTACGTGGGCGCCGCTTATCTGTCTGACTTGCGGATCCTCAGCTGCTCCTCCTGGGGCTCCACTGAGGTTTCAACCTGCCAGTGCCTTCCTGTTCCCCTTCCAGAGGAAAGATGAGCTTGCTCCGCTTCTCCTGGCTCCTGACTTCTGAGTTTCTCCTGAAATACAGTGTGTCAGTTTTGCTCTTGGAACTGTAGTGTCTCTCGAGGCCAGAGCAGGCCGTATTGTATTTTGCTTTCTTATCTCTAGGCTTCTTGTGGGGAGGCTTTATTAAAATGTCAGTGGCGTTCCCAGCATATAGGATGTGTGGCCAGACTTCTGATAGTATCAATCAGGCTCCCGGGGCTAATCTGGGTCATGTCGTACCTGCTTTTGTACTGAAGTAGTTCCTGGAACCATCCTGGCCGGTCGGACCTAAGGTAATGTGTATTCTGGTCCTTTGGACTGCCACTTGGAATGGTTTTGGGCGTTGGGAAAGGGGGAAATCAGCTGAGGTGGCCTATCAGAGAGACATGTTCTCAAAAAACTTCCTCACACATCCCTCAGGCCCTTGGTGGATGGACTCTCCGCGCTTCAGCTCCCTACTCTTGTCCGACTGTGTGGGCGATTTAAGTGCTCAGGCCAAACTCCTGACCCTCTGAATAGACTGTTGCTGCGGCCAGGGTTTAGCATTGCTAGAAAGGTCGCAGTAGGAAGGGCCCAGGTATGTGGTATCTGTGACCGGAGAGCTGTCTCCCTAGGTGCTTGGGAGAAAGGCCAGGTGGAGCCCGGGAGAGAAGGGCCAGCGCTTTGCCTCAGATGCTCCTGTGCTCTCACTGACCAGTGCTGCTCCCTGTTTGCATTCTAGAGCGTGAGTGGCCTTGAACCGTGGTCCAGTGCTTTGTGCCAGGCCAGAGTCTGGGCTGTGCCAGATGCTGGCAACTTCCTCACTGAGAAAACCCTGGTTAGCCCTGTGTGCTGGCACTGCACCCAACCCCCGAGGGAGGAAGAGACCGGGTTCCCTGCAGGGTGGGCTACTCATCTCCAGACCTGTGAATCCCCGAACTGGAGTCGGCTGCAAATCCAGGTGCCTTATGTGTGGCTCCATCCCATACACTGCCAGACAGACATCAGCACTGCCTCTTCACCTTCTGCTTCTCACTGGGGCTCCCTCAGCAGATTTGTGTTCATTGAGCTTCAGAATAACCCCTTCTCTCTGCTGACAGAAGCCCAGTCGGGAGAGTTTTTCTACTATTTGATGTTTAATTATTATCTAGGATGTGGTTTCTGGAGCTGCCCAGAACTCTGCTGAGTAGAGTGTGTCTTGGAAATGTGTCCCAGGCAGACCACGTCTTGTAGGCTAGTGGGCTGTCTCTTACCTGCAGTGTTAGCTTTTGCTGGGAAGAGGGCCGAGGAGGCAGGCATTCTGGCTTGAATAGTGCTGTATCCTCTTCCCAAGAGCTTGCTTTAGTCTCACTGGAGGCTGTTTTGAGGCCAAGTGCTTGGTCTGTGCCCAACAGCACAGGGATTTGCGATCTTCTGCTCCTGAAGGTCTGGTGTTCTGTAGCTGGGACTCTGGATTCTTGTGTCTAGCTACTCAGGAAACCTTGAGAAGCATTACCACCCTGGGGTGTTAGCTAGGGTAAGTCTGAAATTCAAGCTTTTGTATCCGAACTGGATACAAGTCATACCTTCTCTGAAAGTAGCTGAACTCATCAGAAGTTGAATCAGGAGGCCATGTTGTTAAGGAGTCTGGGCTATTGGTAGCAGTTACCTGTGGGCAGTAAAATGGGAGGAAAAAACCTACCTGCCTGGGGAGACCGTGCCCTCTGTTCAGAGCTGGTACCTGAGAGGCAGCTCCTGAAGGGAACACATTCCAGCAGACAGGCCCAGCTGGCGCCGGGGGGCCTGCTGCCTGCACCCCTCCCTCTCGTGTCTTGCTCCTGTCCCTCTGGCCTAGGGTCTCCTGGGAGAGCGACTCTCTTTTCCTGTGGAGCCTTTTGGGCTAAGATGCCCTTTTAGCTGCTGCAAAGAAGATCCTGGTTTATTTTATTCTATGTTTTAAAGAGTAAACAGAGGAAATAACTAAAAGTAGTCCTGGGATAAAGTAGGTCATCCTCTCCTCGTGTGTTAGCTCAGAGCTGTCTTGCAGGGAAAGTACTTTCCAGGGCCGTGTCGGCCTTCCTGAAGACCTCACAGTCTTTGGGCCATCCAGTTCTCAAATAGGAGCGGTGATTTGGGGGTGTTGGGGCTATGCGGAGACTGGAGATTCTTGACGTGGCAGTAGTGGGGGAATCTTCAGCTTGTTTCTTCAGTTGAAGTGGGACTCATCTCCGGAATGGACTTAATAGGCTGTGTCTCATGTGCAGATTGGGTGAGTCTTGCCTTAGTGTGTCTTGCCACCCTCGATAGGCTCCCAGGGTACTCTCTTCTTTTTCTCTGTAAAGTCCCTTTCTTCTGGTGGCCATTGTCACTCTGATGTCAGTGAGGTTGGGGAATGGGGACAGTTCTCAGAATTATAGCACAGACTCGTCTGTGTGTGCGGACCCCTGATGCAGAGGGTGCTGCCGTGCCTGGCGTAGGAGCCCAATCGTCAGATCACCATGTTTCTCACATTCCGCGTCACAGGACATCTTAGGTACAAGAAGGGTCTGGTGGAGGTGGATTTACCCCTTGTTGCACAAAGGATCATGTAAAGTCACTGAACTTGTGAAAGTCTATTTTTTTCCCTGTATATCTATTTTTCACAGAATGTAAGAAACGTTAATGACCTGGTCTGTCCTTCTTCCCCTTTCCCCTTCACCTGAGGTCCTCATTCCAGTTTGTATTGTCTTTGTGTCCAAAGTAAACTAGGTGACTTATTTGTATAAAATGTTATTTTGCCACAAGAGACAGTAATAAAAGAAAGATTTTCACAGTACGCGTACCCTCTCTTGTCTCCTGACTGGGCCCCTTGGGTCACGGGGCGGGCAGGTGTGGAGTAGGGGTGGGCTCTGAGTTTCCTTACGTGGCCTTTCTGTAAATATTGTTTTAATGAGTAGAGCTGGTTTCTAGGGTGATAAGGGCACAGTACTGAGCTTTAGGCTTGGTATTTTTTGCTTTACATTTTGATGGAGTGCTTTGAGAATTAAAAATGTATATACATGTTTTTAAAACATGTTCATTAAGGTGTGTTTTAACTATACCTCATTTAAGAGTAAATTCACCTCATTTAAGAGTACAGTTTGATGAGTTTTGACAAATGGATACATGATCACAATCATGATACAGGGCATTTCCATCACCTCAGAAAGTTCCCTCAAGTGCCTCGTGTTTGCAGCCCGTTCCCTCCCTCTATCCAGCCCCTTGCAACCATCTTCTGATTTGTGTCTCTTTCGGAAAACTTGTATACTTTTCATATAAAACTTACAACCATGTTTAAGCTCACAAACAATACAAGTTAAAAATAAGTCTGGTTTAGATGGTCTGTGGCACCTGAAGGTCTATTGGCCTCTGCCCACAAACACCACTCACTTATTTTCCCCTTTCTCCTGCTTCTTGCTCTTTTCTTCCTGGTGCCCAGGTAGGGTAATGAAAGGTGAGGAAGCTTCGGAGCATTTGCCAACGACAGTAAAAGTACTGTGGATTTAGAGGCTTTCTTTTGAATGCAGTTCTTTTAAGTGCAAGGTAACATTTGAAAGACTTTGCCGCATCTTTTAATCTCCTGCAGGAAGCAGAACAAGGTCTTGAAGGAAGACAGAACTTTTGGCGTGTGGATCAGTGGTGGGGACAGACTCCTTGCTGAGTTATGGGGGAAGAAAGGCAGCTGGAGGGACTGGGTTCCTGGGGGCGTGTGGGAGGTGTCTGGAGCCTGTGGAAGTCTGACTCACACCTGTGCCCATGCAAGACCCTTGGCAGGCAAGTGAGATCGCCGTAGTTTTTTTTATTTATTTATTTTTGGCTGTGTTGGGTCTTCGTTTCTGTGCGAGGGCTTTCTCCAGTTGCGGCGAGCGGGGGCCACTCTTCATCGCGGTGCGCGGGCCTCTCACTATCGCGGCCTCTCTTGTTGCGGAGCACAGGCTCCAGACGCGCAGGCTCAGTAGTTGTGGCTCACGGGCCTAGTTGCTCCGCGGCATGTGGGTTCTTCCCAGACCAGGGCACGAACCCGTGTGCCCTGCATTGGCAGGCAGATTCTCAACCACTGCGCCACCAGGGAAGCCCCCCGCTGTAGTTTTTTGGGCAGGGTGAAGGCGTCCTGACGGACGCTAAGACCAGTGCCCCCCGCTCCCGGTGGAGGGGTGGGGTGGGGGGCTCTGCCCCCCAATTGGGAGTGAGACGGTGGGACCACAATGGAACAGGGAAGCAGCAGTGCCACCCCACCTAAACAACCTCCCAGCAACCCAACTCCCCATGTCTACATAATGAGCACCAGCGCAAGACAAGACCCTTGCCCCTCTTGGCGCTC
Source organism: Balaenoptera physalus (assembly GCF_965194825.1). Taxonomy (NCBI): domain Eukaryota; kingdom Metazoa; phylum Chordata; class Mammalia; order Artiodactyla; family Balaenopteridae; genus Balaenoptera; species Balaenoptera physalus. The sequence continues at coordinate 80,080,209 of NC_138897.1, read as the reverse complement.
AGACTTATAGGGGACTTGATAAGATTTCAGATGCTACGTGCCAGGAATAAATAAAACAACGGGATGGAGAGTGTGTGGGGGGAAACACTGGCCTCCTGTGGTCAGGGCCGCCTCAGCGAGTGATGAAGGGAAGGAGAGTTCCAGCTGAGGGAACGGTGACTGCAAAGGTCTGGAGGCAGGAACCAGCTGCAAGTATTGGAGAAAAGCTGCCCTGTGAGGCTACAGCAAGGGCATGGCGGGCGTGGGGCCGGGGAGGGAGGCGGGGGAAGGCCAGATAGGGCTTTTTAGGCCACGGAATTGGATTTTAGGAGAGATAGGCCCCCCTCCCCCCCCTCGAAGAGCTTTAAGATCGGCCTGGAACCGACTTCGGAGACTTCCCCCACCCGGGACAGTTTGATTTATCTCCTGGGAGGGAGGCGGGGCTCAGGAGGACCCGAGGCAGGCCCCGCCCCCGGAGCGCGAGCGCGCGCCGGCCCCGCCCCCCCGCCCCGCGCCGGCCCCGCCCCCCGCAGCCCGGAACCCGCGCTCGCGGCCCGAGGTTGCCGGGAAGAAATCCGGTACAGTCACCGGTCTCCGTCCTCCATGGCCGCCGCGCTGCTCGCCCGGGCTTGCGGCCCCGTCCGCGGAGGTGAGTGCGCTCCGGTCCGGGGCGGGCCGGGCGGGCGTGGGTCCCGGAGGCCGATTCTCGCCTGACGCAGGCGGGCTGGCGGTGCCCCTCCGGCAACGCGCGGCCTTTGCCCCAGTTGGACTGCTCCTTGCGCCTGCGTGGCCCCGCCACCTGCTCTGACCCCCCACTCCCAGCCCAGTTTTCACCGCTACACCCACATTCCCCTCCCTTCATTGCACCTTCAGCGGAGGTTCAGGGTGCGCCATTCCTCGGGAGCCAGCCCTGGGATTGAACCCAGACTGTGCTTCTGTGACCTTGGGCCCCTGTCAGCCTCAGCTGGCCCTTGTGTAAAATGACCACAGTAATACTGTTGTTCTCATAGAGTTGTTATAAGGATTAAATCACAGGTGCCTGGCATATTACAGGTGCTCAGTATTAGCGCTTGTGGCTGATTGCATACAGTACCTTTCCCATCTTCTCATTTCTCTCCAGCTGTAGCAGCAGTGACACCTGTAGCCAGGGCTTCCTTTGCCTGGTCAAGACCCACTCACCCTGAATAACAATAAAGGGGACGCTCTTTGAGAGCTGTCTCTGCCAGGCCCCGTGCGAAGTGCTGCAGTCAGTATCTCATCCTCCCAGCCCGGGAGCTGAGTACTGCTGTCCTCCACGTTTAGAGAAACCTGTGAAGTTAGGATCCCCGCCTGAGGTCACAGAGCTGTGCTCTTACTATTATTGGTGTAATACTGGGGATTGAGTGGGATCGTTGTACACAGTATTTAGCAAGCATGGTAAACATTCAGTGGGATTCCCAACAGCAGCGCTATCAACATTTTGGGCCTATAATTTTTTGTCGTGGTATCTGTCCTGTACAATGTTTAGCAGTATTCCTGGCCTCTACCCACTCCATACCACCCTTTGGTTGAGACAACCAAAAATGTCTCCAGACATTGCCCGATGTCCCTTGGGGGACAAAACCATCCGTGGTGGAGAACCACCTAGTTAGTGGATCACTACTATTATTATTATTATTACTACTACGCAAGACCTCTTACATTCCCCTTCCACTGACTACTCTTCTTCTCGTTGGCAGCTCTCCGGCCTCGGGACTGGCGTTGCTTACATACCATCTACCAGTCTATGGAACTGCCCGAGACACACCAGATGCTTCGTCAGACGTGCCGGGACTTTGCTGAGAAGGAGCTCTTTCCCATCGCGGCCCAGGTGGACAAGGAACATCGCTTCCCGGCGGCTCAGGTGAGAGTTTAAGAGTACAGGTGCCATCAGCTCCAGGATGACTGGTGACGGTGACAGCCAGGGGCACTGGGACTGCAATCAAGGAACCCTAAGTGGGGGGGGGGTGTTCCTGGGACCCAGAAAATGCCCTGGAGGTTTCCCTTGTCCAGCATGAGGCCTATAGCCAGGATGTAACTTCTGGAATAACAGTAATAATGGTGGATGGTTGATATGCTTACTACGTACTGGGCGTTGTGTTGATAGTAATAGTTAACGCTTATACAGTGCTGACCATGTGCTGGACATTGTCCTGAGTTCTGATGGGTTAGCTCCTCTGTTTCTTTTTTTTTTTTTGGCCGCACCACGCGCCATGCGGGATCTTAGCTCCCCGACCAGGGAGAGAACCCGCGCCCCCCTGTGGTGGAAGCTCGGATTCTTAACCGCTGGACCTCCAGAGAAGTCCCTAGCTTATCTGTTTCTTAAAACTGTCCTATGAGATGAAGGTGCCATTATTACATACCCTTTTGTACAGTTGATGAAACTCAGATTGATGAGAGGATTAAATAATGTGCCCAAGGTCATGGAGCTAATGAGTTACGGAGCTAAAGTTTGAACCCAAGTCTCTCTTCTGCCAGCTGCTGAGGTCCCAGTCAGTGCCCTCCTGCCCGTGCCATTGCATCACTCCGTCTGTAATGACAAGTTTGAGATGTTTCTGCTGTCTCCATCCCCTGGCTTGGCAAGATGTCTGGCACACAGTAGACTCAATAGATATTTGTTGAGTACATAACTTGTGAAAGAGCCAGTCTTACTGGCCTCTTCTCCACGCCTGTTTTCCATTCTGAGGAATTCAGGAGTTGTGATCACCATTAACATGCCTCATAGGCTCTGGGGCCACTTTTCCAGCTTAGTGAATGTTGTGTGTTCACAATGTATCAGGCACTGTGCCTGGACTGTGGGAATACCCAAGGAGCTCAAAGTGGGTTAGGCAAGTGGCATTCTGAGCACCAAAATTAGTTGGGCAACGTTTAGGTGTTAAGCATTGAAATCATGTCATCTCATTTAGTCCTGAGGACATCCCCAGCTGCACATCTAATCTCCATTTGGCTTCCTGGAATGCTTACAAGGACTGTGGGAGATCACATATGTCAAGTTCATGGTGCCTGGTACTTGAAAACCAGAAGCTATTAATACTATTATTATTTTTATTACAGTTGAGAAAATTGAGGCACAGAGAGGTGAAGTGATTTTCCAAGGCATACTGTCTATGGACCGGTAGACCTGGTGTGACTGGCTCCAAAACCCTACTCCATCCACTAGCCACATGCTTGTCCCAGAAGCCCAGCTGGGAAGCCCTGTTCTAATCGGGAATATTATCGTCAAGGGCCTAAACTACCCCTGTATCCTCCATACCGCCACGCTCTGGTGCTGCCCTCAGAGCAGTTGTCCAAGACGTGGCTGTATATTGGGGCTTTTCTGGCCAAATGACAGACCACTTGATTTATTTTTCCTATATTCCCTCAAATTATAATACTTATTATATTACAGACACAGACTTGCTTTGTGCAAGAAAGCTGGCAGTAGAAACAGGCTTTCTACCAACCAACTCTTCACCAGTCCTCTGGCTTTGTAATCTCTTACTTGCTTTATAGGGCGGGGAAGTTTGCAGATTAATCCTGCCACTAAATAGTGGCAGAAATGGATGTGGAAGGAAGAGATCAAAAGCATCAGCCTCCTTCCTTCTGGCACATTCTGGCACCCAGAGGCTGCTCAGTCCAGACTTGCTGAATGCATGACCTAGCTCAGAGTAGTGATAGCATTTATTTGGCTTTATCTTGGACAGGTGTTTTCATATCTGTAATCTGATTAGGTTATCAGGAGTCCTGCTATTATTTCCTTTGTCTAGAGGATGTAGGAGCAGTTGTAGGAATTGCCTGAGGTCGTAGAGCTCCGGGAGAAATAGATCTTCTGATCTTGCCCCTGCCCCACACAAACTGGACGCTGTCGTTTTGGTGGCTGATGGGATGCAGAGGTTGCTCAATGTTTCCCTTCGCTAAGGATTGAAGCCAGTTGGCTTTTTGCTTTTATCACTCTCTGTTACTGTGGGTAGTGCTCAGCTCCCCCCATTACAGAAGGGAATCCAGGGCTTAAACAGGCAGAAGGATCAAAGCAGTAGACACAGGGATAATAGGGCAGGTTGCAAAATTAAAAATAATACCACTAGTGTTTTATTTTTTAATTTTTATTTTATTTTAAACATCTTTATTAGAGTATAATTGCTTTACAATGGTGTTAGTTTCTGCTTTATAACAAAGTGAATCAGCTATACATATACATATATCCCCATATCTCCTCCCTCTTGCGTCTCCCTCCCTCCCACCCTCCCTATCCCACCCCTCTAGGTGGTCACAAAGCACCGAGCTGATCTCCTTGTGCTGTGTGTCCACTAGTGTTTTAAAATGACGATAGTAATAATAACAGGAGTAACTATCATTTGGGGGTTACTGTATTCCAGGTACTTATCCATTAAATCTTCAACAAAACACCCTGAGGCAGTTACTTCATTGATCTCCAGTCTTCAGATGAGGAAACTGAAGCCAGGGGTTACATTTCTTGGTCAGCAGTCACACAGCTGGGATTGGAGGAGCCAGATGTAGACTCTGAGCTCCGCGCCCCCCCCACCCCAGCCTACAGGAGATGCTTAGTTAGTGATTTCTTTCTTTCTTTTTTTTTCTTCTTTTTAAAAATTTATTTATTTACTTTGGCTGCACCGGGTCTTAGTTGCGGCATTTGGGATCTTTTAGTTGCGGAATGCATGCGGATCTCGTTCCCCGACCAGGGATCGACCCGGGCCCCCTGCATTGGGAGTGCGGAGTCCTACCCGCTGGACCACCAGGGAAGTCCCTAGTTAGTGATTTCTAATATTTTTTTCCTGAAGAATTTTTTTCCCCCAAGAAAAGTGGATTTACTGGGGAAGAGTCAAGGGGAGAAGAATTGAGAGGTGGGTAGGCCACGAAGGAGGTGGAAGGCTAGTGCCAGTTTCTGCTCACTTGGCTTGTTTTGTAATCTAAGCGGAACTTTACTCTTTCTGTGTCCAAACCTAACCCCTGCCCCCGAGGAAAAAAAAAAAAAAAAAAGAAACAGTCATGAATTTATAATGCTATTATGTTATAAAGGGAAATAGGAAATAGAATGGTGTTTCCAAACCAGCTTTGGACTCCGGAACCTGGAAATGTATATGTGCATTTTTTTTTTTTTTTTTGGCTGCACTGAGCATCTTGTGGGATCTTAGTTCCCTGACCAGGGATGGAACCTGGGCCCCTGCAGTGGAAGCGTGGAGTCCTAACCACTGGGCTGCCAGGGAAGTCCCTATATGTGCATATTTTTATGTATGAAACTGAACCCAGTTTCTTTTCCTTCACTCAGTGAATGTTTATTGAGTAACTTTTTTTTTAAATTAATTTATTTTATTTTATTTATTTATTTTTGGCTGCGTTGGGTTTTCGTTGCTGCGTGTGGGCCTTTCTCTGGTTGCGGTGAGTGGGGGCCACTCTTCGTTTGCTGTGCTCAGGTTTCTCATTGCGGTGGCTTCTCGTGGAGCACGGGCTCTAGGCGTGTGGGCTTCAGTAGTTGTGGCACACGGGCTTCAGTAGTTGTGGCACGTGGGCTTCAGTAGTTGTGGCACACGGGCTCAGTAGTTGTGGCTCGTGGGCTCTAGAGCACAGGCTCAGTAGTTGTGGCGCACGGGCTTAGTTGCTCCGTGGCATGTGGGATCTTCCCGGACCAGGGCTCGAATCTGTGTCCCCTGCATCGGTAGGCGGATTCTTAACCACTGCGCCGCCAGGGAAGTCCCTTATTGAGTAACTTTGATATATCAGGTGCAAAACGTGCTCTTCGTCCTCTTGCCCTGTCTCAGATGATAGTTAACCACATAGAAACCTCTCAAATCATAGTCCATTTTTCTTCTTCCTCATGTGCACAGACTTCTGTGAATTCCACCCCGGAAGTGTCCCCTGAATGGCACCGCCTCTCACCTCTCCCGGCAAGCATTCATCTCTGTGTTTCAGGAGCGTTCGTTCATAATCCCTAATTCTCTGAGTGTGCTTGTCATGTGATGGTGTGTATCCTATGTCGCAGTTATTTCCCACAGTTGCCTCCCTGAAGGCCGGGATTGGTCTTGTTTACGCCCCTACCTCCTCGCCCTCCGTAAGTGCTTGGCATTCAGCAGATGTTTGCTGAACTTTATGGACTTGAATTTTATGGTTAAGTCATCCTGAATGTCCTTATTGTCCCAGCACTTAGCACACACTGACCCAGTGCGGGAACTGCGGAGGTGGCTCCCGCGGCCCCTTCCCCTTGAATAAAGCAACAAATTTTCAACAAGTTAGGGAATTTGATTCTCTAAAAGGAGTCTGGGACTTCCCTGGTGGGAAGTCCCAGACTCCCTGGGACTTTGTCCCAGGACAACTTTGATTTTTTAAATATGTGAGCTTTAGAAGTGACTTAAAAGCACTATTTTTATGTGACGTGCCCTCTAAACGTGTCCCAAATATGAAGGCAGCAGGTGCTGAAGGCTCACTCTGCTAGGAAAGGGGTCCTTCTCTTTCTCACATTTTCTCTTGGGAGTTTGGAGACCACCAGGCTTGGCCCAGTCAGGGATGCAGATCCGGACTCCCAGTTCACGGACACAGGGGACCGAGAGTAACCACCGTGGGTAGCAGCTCTGAGGGGTTCCCCTTGAGGTCGCTCTGAAGGTCAGGCTGCTAGAGGAAAATATTAGGGAGCCTGGCAGCTGTTAGCCAGTTACCATCAGCATACTTAGATCAGAAATGATTTATACAACTGAACATATGGTCTTTTTGTGTGTGTGTGCCGCTGCTTTTTATTTTGTTTTTGATTTCTTTTTTTTAATATAAGTTTATTTATTTATTTATTCATCTTTGGCTGCATTGGGTCTTCATTGCTGCGCACGGGCTTTCTCTAGTTGCAGAGAGCGGGGACTACTCTTCGTTGCGGTGCACGGGCTTCTCATTGTGGTGGCTTCTCTTGTTGCGGAGCACGGGCTCTAGGCGCGCAGGCTCCAGTAGTTGTGGCTCGCGGGCTCTAGAGCGCAGGCTCAGTAGTTGTGGCGCACGGGCTTAGTTGCTCCGCGGCACATGGGATCTTCTTCCTGGACCAGGGCTCGAACCCATGTTTCCTGCATTGGCAGGCGGATTCTTAACCACTGCTCCACCAGGGAAGTCCCTGATTTCTTCTTCTTTTTGATTGTACTGTCTTTTCTCTCCACTGCCATTGTCTCCAATTTTTTTTTTTTTTTTTTTTTTTGTGGCCATGCCGTGCGGCATGTGGGATTTTAGTTCCCCAACCAGGAATCCAACCTGTGGACCCTGCAGTGGAAGCATGGAGTCTTAACCACTGGACCGCCAGGGAAGTCCGTGTCTCCAATTTTTTTCTGGAATGTTCCTGCAGCTGGCCATGGCATATTGCCAGAAATCTCAAGATATACTTCAGAATGAGAAAGGTTGGGGGAAATAGCATGCTAGTGAAGTCGCTTGGGTGCAGTCATTGTGAACTCCTACAGCTTTTTATTCAGACAGAGAGAACTGTCAGGAGAGCCAGGGGGCAGCGGTGTGGTGTAGAGAGACCAGTGCCAGGAGTTCTGGCTTCTCCATCCAGGTGTCCCGGGAGTGGCAGCATCTGCACGTGAGCCCCCTTCCGTAACAGGAAAATGGGGTAGTCCTTGTCCTGCCTACACTCCGTCTGGGAATTTTGGTTCCTGTTCTGTTTCTTGGGGTGAAATGGCATCATGCTGTGATCGGCTGATCTGTCGTTTATCCCAGGGTTGTGTACTGGAGATAGAGGCTGAAGAGGGGGTGGGTCTTAGTGTCCAGGGAAGCTGGGTGGTGCGTGTAAGGTGAGACAATTGGGGCTTTTCTTTTTTTTAATATATATTTATTTATTTATTTTTGGCTGTGTTTGGTCTTCGTTGCTGTGTGCGGGCTTTCTCTAGTTGTGGCGAGAGGGGGCTACTCGTTGTTGCGGTGCGCGGGCTTCTCATTGCGGTGGCTTCTCTTGTTGTGGAGCACGGGCTCTAGGTGCGCGGGCTTCAGTAGTTGTGGCACACGGACTCAGTGGTTGTGGCTCATGGGCTTAGCTGTTCCGCGGCATGTGTTATCTTTCCGGACCGGGGCTTGAACCTGTGTCCCCTGCATTGGCAGGTGGATTCTTAACCACCGCGCCACCAGGGAAGTCCGGGGCGTTTTTTTTTAACTCAATCTCTTTTGCTGTTTGGCCAGAGAAAGCCCTTCAGCGGGGTTCCTGTCCAGGCCTGAGCATGAATCTTGGGGACCCTGCGTATTTCTGGCACCTGGTAGAATATGACCCTGGCTCCTGACCCAGCACAGGCATTCCCCATAAAACACTATTCCACCCTGGAATAGGTTTGTTGCAGGCCCTAAGTGTGGGTTCAGAAGGGGCTCTGGGACTGCCCTGGCGGTCCAGTGGTTAAGACTCTGCGCTTCCAGTGCAGGGGGCCCGGGTTCGATCCCTGGTCAGGGGACGAAGACCCCACATTCTGTGAGTGCAGCCAAAAAACAAAAATAATTAAAAAAAAAAAAAAAGAAAGGGGCTCTGTTCTGAGGCCACGCTCGTGCTGGCACAGGGCTTTGTGAGTCTCCGGGTCCTGTTCAGAGACGACGCTGCCTGAACCACTGTCTCCTGTCCACGCCCACCCGCTCCTTGATTGCTACCGGCTGCAATGACGCAGCTTCTCTGAGCAGCATCGCCCCGCTGGCCCCAGGTGCGCGGTGACCACAGAATTTTTTTAAGCGATTCTTGAAATGACACATCCCTGGGAGCTCTGAGTCCCATTTATCACTGTGTACTAGCTTCCCGTTGCTGTTGTAACAAATCACCACAGACTCAGTGGCTTAGAATAGTACACATTTAGTATCTGACAGTTCCTGGAGGGCAGAAATCCAAAGTGGGTCTCTCTGGGCTTAAAATCAAGGTGTGGGCAGGCCTGCGTCCCTTCCGGTGGCGCTAGGGGAGAATCACGCCCTTGCCTTTCCCAGCTTCTAGTGGCCGCCTGCATTCCTTGGCTCGTGACCCACACCCCTCCGGCCAGCATCCCGGTCACTCCAGCCTCTGCTTTCATTGTCCCATCTCCTCCTCTGCCCCTCCTGTCTCCCTCTTTCCCTTACAAGGACCCTGCGATGACATTAGCCCCCCTGGATCATCCAGGGCAGCCCCCCACCTCACGATCCTTCACTTAATCTCACCTGCAGAGTCCCTTTTGCCACGTGAGGAAACATATTCACAGGTCCTGGGGATTAGGACGTGCTCGTCTTTGGGGGGCTGTCATTCTGCCTCCCACGCACTGGCCGTCTCCTCCCCTGTGTTACACGGGAGACCCTGAGCACGGTCAGGCCCACCCCAAGCTTAGAGTCTTACAAGAGTTTCCCATGGGAACAACTCAAGGCAGAGTCAAACAAGCAGTTTCATAGAGGGACACAAATCATTATGGAAGTTCAGCAGATTCACCAGTGCCCCTCCTCCCAGACATCACTGTCAAGACAAGAACTTATCAGTCACTTAATGATAATAAATGCTGTTCACTTGCTCATCATTGCTAATTCTTAGAGAACTGCCCATCAAAACTACAATGAGGTACCACTTCACACCGGTCAGAATGGCCATCATTAAGTCTACGAATAATAAATGCTGGAGAGCGTATGGAGAAAAGGGAACCCTCCTACACTGTTGGTGGGAATGTAAATTGGTGTAGTCACTATGGAGAACAGTATGGAGGTTCCTTAAAAAACTAAAAATAGAGCTACCATGTGATCCAGCAATCCCACTCCTGGGCTTATACCCAGACAAAACTATAATTTGAAAAGATAGATGTACCTCTGTGTTCATAGCAGCACTATTTACAATAGCCAAGACATGGAAACAACCTAAATGTCCATCAACCAATGAATAGGTAAAGAAGATGTGGTACATATATACAATGGAATACTACTCAGCCATTAAAAAGAATGAAATGCCGTTTGCAGCAACATGGATGGACCTAGAGATTATCATACTAAGCGAAGTAAGTCAGAGAAAGACAAATACCATGTGATATCACTTATATGTGGAATCTAAAATACAACACACATGAAGCTATCTACAAAACAGAAACAGACTCACAGACGTAGTGAACAGACTTGTGGTTGCCAAGGGGAGGGAAGGATTGGGAGTTTGGAATTAGTAGATCCAAACTATTATATATAGGATGGATAAACAATAAGGTCCTATTGTATAGCACAGGAAACTATATTCAATATCCTGTGATAAACCATAATGGAAAAGAATATGAAAAAGACTATATAGATGTATAATAGAGTCACTTTGCTGTATAGCAGAAATTAACACAACATTGTAAATCAGCTATACGTCAATAAAATTTTTTAAACAGTGCCATTCACCGATCACTCACCTCGTGCCAGGTACTGGGCTCAGCATTTTATATATATGTTGTCTCAGTCCTTGAAACAGTTCTATGAAGTAAGTACTATTTGGGGAAGGGGGGAATCAAACTTTTATAATCACAGAAGTAATACTAATTATAGACAAGTGAGAAAATATGGCAGACATTCTTACTGATTTGCTTCATTGAAGTCAGCATAGTCTAAGAACATGGTTACAGGAATCAAATGATATAAAATGATTTTCTTTTTATAAATTTATTTATTTATATTTTATTTTTGGCTGCGTTGTATCCTCATTGCTGCACGCAGGCTTTCTCTAGTTGCGGCGAGCGGGGGCTACTCTTCGTTGTGGTGCATGGGCTTCTCATTGTGGTGGCTTCTCTTGTTGTGGAGCACGGGCTCTAGGCATGTGGGCTTCAGTAGTTGTGGCTCGTGGGCTCCAGAGCACAGGCTCAGTAGTTGTGGCGCACGGGCTTAGTTGCTCCACGGCATGTGGGATCTTCCTGGACCAGGGATTGAACCCGTGTCCCCTGCATTGGCAGGAGGATTCTTTTTTTTTTTTTCTTTTTTATATATTTATTTATTTATTTATTTTTGGCTGTGTTGGGTCTTCGTTGCTGTGCACAGGCTTTCTCTGGTTGCGGCGAGCGGGGGCTACTCTTCATTGCGGTGCGTGGGCTTCTCATTGCGGTGGCTTCTCTTGTTGTGGAGCATGGGCTCTAGGCACACAGGCTTCAGTAGTTGCAGCACGTGGGCTCAGTAGTTGTGGCTCGTGGGCTCTAGAGCGCAGGCTCAGGAGTTGTGGCGCACTGGGCTTAGTTGCTCTGCAGCATGTGGGATCTTCCTGGACCAGGGCTCGAAGCCATGTCCCCTGCATTGGCAGGTGGATTCTTAACCACTGCGCCACCACGGAACTCCTGAAATGATTTTCTAATGAAAAGCAGTGGTCCCTCTTCTACCCCAGCCTGCTCCCTAGAGGCCATTGGTTTTAGTTGTTTCGTCTCAAAGCTACGCAGGCTCTGTTGTGGTCCCTGTTTCCCAGGTGGGGAGCAGGCTGACAGAGGGTAAGGAATCTGTCCTAGGAACCTGCTGAAGGGTCTGAGCTGGCTGAGGTCCTGGGGTCAGTGCTGGGTTTCAGTCCCAGCCCCGCCACTTACAAGCTCCGCCCCGAACTGGTTGCTTCACCTCCGTGAGTTCTGGTTTCCTCACCTGTGACATGAGGTTGACTCAGCATTGTCCTCACAGAGCTTCGGCGAGACTCAAATTGAAGAGTACACATAAAGCATTTTTCAGCGTTGGGCATTGATAATTAACCATGACCACCACTGGTATTCCAAGTCAAAAATTCCAAACTTCTTCCCCTTTATTCATTGTTTCACTGGCATTGGAATATAGCAGTGGACAAAACCGCACTGTCTCTGCCCTCGTGGTCACGGAGAAAGACCTTAATCAGAACAAGCACATGAATAGGTGTGAAATTACAGCTGCACAAGCACCACTAAGGAGAGGCACAGATGCCGCAGGAGCGTGTGATTGAAGGATTTGACTCAGTGAGGTCAGAGATGGCCATGCAGCAGAAGTGATGCTTGAGCTGAGCCCCAAGGATGGGAGGAGATAATAACTAGTTGATAAAGGGCATCACTGACAGGAAACAGCATGTGCAAAGACCCTGTGGTGGGGAGGGGAAGTGTGGTACGTGTAAGGGACTGAAAGAAGGTCTGTGTGGCACTGTGCTGCCCTGCTCTGCTCCTTACCTCAGAGGCCCCCAAAGCCTTCTTGTGCCTTCTGCCTGCTGACTGGTTGTGTCTGTAGACACAGGGTAGAGTTGGGGCGGAATTTGGGGACAGGACGGCTTGAATGAATGGTGCTGTCTTGCAGACTTAGCCTCGGGGGTCCCGGGGTAGGTGGATGTGGCCATGTGACCTGAGTTTCTGCAGGCACTGGCTCAGGGGCAGGAGAGTTGGGGTTGGAGAGGTTGGGCACCGTCCCCCAGCAGCTGCCCTTGCCATGACATCCTTCCCTGGGGCCAGGTGAAGAAGATGGGTGAGCTGGGGCTCATGGCCATGGATGTGCCCGAGGAGTTTGGTGGTGCCGGCCTCGATTACCTGGCCTACGCCATCGCCATGGAGGAGATCAGCCGGGGCTGCGCCTCCACTGGAGTCATCATGAGCGTCAACAACGTGAGTCTCGTGCCTGGGCCCTGGATACACCAGTGGAGGGGAAGCTCCTGTGGGTGGGCAGGCCCTCTGCCACGCAGCCCCACATCCGGGGCACAGCCCGGCCTTGGCTCCCTGCCCCTGACCGCCTCTGGACCTGGTCCCTTGCGTGGGCCTCTGGAGAGAGGAGGCCTGGGGGTGGGTACGTGGGTGGGCAGGTTTCTGGGCTGGAAGGCCTCTGACCGCTCTGCACTGTCCCCCCAGTCCCTCTACTTGGGGCCCATCCTGAAGTTTGGCTCCAAGGAGCAGAAGAAGCAGTGGGTCACTCCTTTCACCAGCGGCGACAAAATTGGTTGCTTTGCCCTCAGTGAACCAGGTATCACCGTGGGACAGGGCCTGCCCCTGTCCCCTCCCCTCAGAATCGGGGTGACAGACTCAGGCTGGGGCCAGTGCTGAGCTGGGTCAGCTGCTTGTTGCCTCCTGGGGCAGGAGGGCAGGAGGGCAGGAGTGAGGGCCTGGGGTGGAGCTCTGGCTGCTGGGATCGCCACAGAGCTGGGGCTCGCCTCGGCTGAGCTGGGAGGGAGGGACTTGGGCCCTGGGGTCCCTTTGGCTTGAAGACACCCAGCTGTCACATCCCCCCCATCCCCACACCCCGAGAGCTGTGGGAGCCGGTGCGGCCCTCGAGCCTTCTCTCAGGAGCCAGACCCTGATCCCTTGGACCCGGGCCTGGCTCACCAGCCAGGGGTGAGGCTGGGTTCCGGGTGAGTTGGTGGCGGTGGACTCTGAGTCTGCGTGTGGGGCAGGGAACGGCAGCGATGCGGGGGCCGCCGCCACCACTGCCTGGGCGGACGGTGACTCGTGGGTCCTGAGTGGCACCAAAGCCTGGATCACCAACTCCTGGGAGGCCTCGGCCGCCGTGGTCTTCGCCAGCACGGACAGATCCTTGCAGAACAAGGTGGGGACCCCGAAGGGAGGGTCAGTGAGACGTTCAGAGTTTCTAGATCCAAATCTCCTTGGTCTGATGGAGCTGTTCTTGCTCTGGGGCACTTGCCGCTGTCCCTCTCCCTCCCTGGGCGGCGCCTTCCCCAGAGGAGCTGGCAGAGGGCATCACCGCGAGGTCCTGAGGGAGGTGGAGGGAAGGGACAGGAGTCGGTGGCTGTGGTGGTTTGTGTGAGGGGCGTGGCCTCGAGCAGGTGAAAAAGTCACTGGGCATGTCTGGCTCCAGGGCATCAGTGCCTTCCTGGTTCCCATGCCAACGCCTGGGCTCACGCTAGGGAAGAAGGAAGACAAGCTGGGCATCCGGGCCTCATCCACTGCCAACCTCATCTTCGAGGACTGTCGCATCCCCAAGGACAACCTGCTGGGGGAGCCAGGGATGGGCTTCAAGATTGCCATGGTGAGCCCAGCCACGGGGGTGGGGTCCCTGGGGCAAGGCCCTGGGGCCCGGCTGGCCGGCCACTGACAGGGCGGTCCTCACAGCAAACCCTGGACATGGGCCGCATCGGCATCGCCTCCCAGGCCCTGGGCATCGCCCAGGCTGCCCTCGACTGTGCTGTGAACTACGCCGAGAACCGCACGGCCTTTGGGGCGCCCCTCACCAAGCTGCAGGTCATCCAGGTAATGAGGCACGATGCCGCGGAGGGAGAGAATTTTGGCCTTTCCCCTCTGCCTCCCAGATGGCTTTCACCTGCTCCCGTGTTCTCTGCCCTCCTACCTCCTGTCTTGCAGGGAGAGGGGAGGGAGGGCAAACACCGACTGCCTGCCGGGGTGGGACTGGGTTGTTGCAGTTCAAGTTGGCGGACATGGCCCTGGCCCTGGAGAGTGCCCGGCTGCTGACCTGGCGCGCTGCGGTGCTGAAGGATAACAAGAGGCCTTTCATCAAGGTGCCGTGGGGCTGGGGTCTCCCTGGGCACGGCCCAGAGCTTTGGTGGTGGAGGGACTGAGGGAAACATCTGGGCGGGGTCCTGGTTCCTCGGGCCCGTGGGTTTATTGCTACAAGGGGTGGCTCCCCCAGGCCCACCCTGCTGAGGGCCATGTGCTGGGCGCTCCCCCCAAGGTCGAGTTTCTGACGCCACCATCCCCTGTGGTTAGGAGGCGGCAATGGCCAAGCTGGCTGCTTCGGAGGCCGCAACTGCCATCACCCACCAGGTGAGTGTCCCCGGTGCCTGGGCGAGGGAGGTCCCAAGGGTTGAGTAGCAGCGAGTGTGCCGGCTGCCCTTCCCCCGGGTATTCCTTCGGTGTGGCTGATCCTGTCCTGTTTTTCCCCTCGAGTGGGGGTCTTCTCCTCCTGAGCCCCTGCTTTCCGCCTTAGGCCATGCAGATCCTGGGTGGCATGGGCTACGTGACAGAGATGCCAGCCGAGCGGCACTACCGTGACGCTCGCATCACTGAGATTTATGAAGGCACCAGTGAGATCCAGAGGCTGGTGATCGCCGGCCACCTGCTCAGGAGCTACCGGAGCTGAACCCTCGGTAGGGCCGAGAGTGCCCGCCGGGATCCAGGCTGGCCTGAGGACCCGGGGAAAGTGGGCAGGAGCCATGTGGCCTTCCCCCTGACTCCCAGTCAAGGCCTGTGGGGCAGAAGGGCGGGGGCCACGCCTCCTCTCGCCAGGGTCCCCAGACCCAGTCTTCTGGGTGGACCTGCCGCCCTCAGCTCTATCCGCCCCAGACTAAGCTGCCTGGGAGAAAGGAAAAGCGGGGCTGTGGTCTGAGGATGCCCGTCCTCAGCTCAGGTTCTTGGCTTTGTTCCCTCTCCACCACCGACTGTGCCTTACTCTCTTCATCTGGAGGCTGGGCCGTGGGAAGAGAGAAATTACCACTTGGGGACTCCCCGTTTCTCTTCTGTGGGTCCTGGCGCTTAGCGTGAGACCCAGTGTCTACTCTTTCCTCTGAGGTCAGGGGTCTGGAGGAGTGGGGTGCGGTGGGGGCCGGAATGACCAGGCCTCAAAGCAGGAGTGGTGTTCTCTCAGGCCCTGTAGCCTCAGGGCTGGGTCATTGTGGAAGCTGCCCTGCGTCCCATTAACCTGTTCTTCGTAAAGTATAAATGAGTGCAGGTGGGTGGTCTGATTCGTGCTGTGGGATGATCACCTGTGGGAACTAAGTAATAAAGCGTATCTGTCCCCTGACCCTCATGTCCTTGCTTGGGTGCTGCTGGGGAGGGAAAGATGGTCCTTTAATCTGCTCTCCTGCAAACCCCCCACTCTGTGTGAGTGTGAGAGAGTGTGTGTGTGTGATTATGTGAAGCCGGCTGCAGCGGGAGGGTCCATTTCCACCCTGGGAGAGCTCCAGCACGAAGCAGGGTTGACGCAGTTCAGGAGAATAAGGGCTCGGGTGTCTAGGACTGCTGAGCAGGGAGGGCCAGCCAGGTTAGGGCCGCGGGCGGGCAGGCAGGTGAGTGAGTGCCAGCCTCAGGGCAGGAGGAAGGATGCCAGAGGGGCTGGGGGGAGAGGAGAGGGGAAGGAGCAAAGCTGAGGAAATGGAGACTTTGAAAGCGTCTGTTTTGCTTACTCTCTGTTCACCGAGGGCCAGCACTG
This sequence comes from Balaenoptera physalus, assembly GCF_965194825.1. NCBI lineage: Eukaryota > Metazoa > Chordata > Mammalia > Artiodactyla > Balaenopteridae > Balaenoptera > Balaenoptera physalus. The sequence goes on along the minus strand of NC_138897.1, from coordinate 80,064,210 downwards.
AGCCTGTAGTGAGAGGGTCCTGTATCAAATCCAACTCAGGTCCACTCGCCCGACATGCAGCAAAGCCAATCTGCTGACACCAGGTTGTGATGAAGGAACATACAGTGTTTATTGCAGGCCCCAAGCAATGGAGTGGAGACAAGCCTCAGATCCATTCCAGGTGGTCCTGGAGTTGGGGGTTTCTTAAGGGGAAGAACGGAGAGGCTGGGATTAATCATTTCTGTGATTAATGGTAGTTTCGGGAGTCAGGATGTCTCTGGTTTAGGATTCTCTGGCCGGGTGGCCCATGGCCCGGGGGTCTGTGAACTCATCTTGCCCTGGAGAAACCCTGAGTTTGTGTGGTAATGGTATCTATGATAGCAGTTTTAGCACATTAACAATGTTATTGACAACAGCAGTTTGTAGTCATCTGACGCTGGTTGATTAGTGTTCAGTTAGCACAGGATTGAGGCCAGAGGGTATAAGAAAGGGGATAAAGTTTTGGATAGAGATTAATCACCAGCTCAGCAAGGGAGCTGGTTTAAGGAGGACTCAGTTTGGGTCCTGGTGCTGCGGGGCTGGCTTTGGGCCGACGTGCCTCTGCGCGGGAGCCCATGCTGTTAACCGCCGTGGCGCGGTGTGGAGAGCGGAGCTGCAGGGGGAGAAACGGAACAGAGGGGTGAGGGCGGCGGGAAGAGCCCGCAGACAGTTTCAGAAGAGGTGCGGACAGCCCTCCGCAGAGCGGGACGGCCGGGAAGCTGACCTGCCACTGCTGTGAGGTCTCTGGAGGGAAGAGGCGCCGGGAACCTGACCAGTTGGAGACACCATCAAGTGGGCGCCCAACCGCGCGGGCTCTCGCCGCGCGCGGGTTCACGTGCAGGGGTGCGGGTGAGGGGCGCCGCGCGGCCGAGGGAGGCAGCCTCCAGCCCGCCCTCGCCCCGCGCCAGGGCCGACCGAGCAAACACTCCCTCACCAGCGGCTCTCCGGGCGCACACGCCTCCACGGGCCGCTGTTGTCGGGGCGGGCCTCCCGGCTCTGGGCACCTGGCGCAGGTGTGCGGGATGGAGGAGCCGGGCCCCGCCGGGCCGACAGGCGCAGCTGCGGCCCGCTTTCCCCCACTGCGCAGGCGGGCGGGGCGCGAGGGGGAACAGGAGCGGGATCCCGCTAACACACGCAGAGACCACTTCCCTGCCGCCCTGTGGCCTGGTGGTCTGCGCCGCCTCCTGCTCCGGGTAAGCAGCTAGCTCACACCTCTGCGGGGCCCTGGGCTCGGGTGCAAGCCGAGGGTGCGGGAAGCAGGCTGGGATTCAAGGCTTCTCCCCCGGAGCAGCCACGGTTGACCCATCCCACCTGGGAGGCAGGCGAAGGGCGGCCTCTCCCTGAGTCGCTGACCCCACGAACAGGGGCAGCGGCGTTCAGATGGCTCCACGAGGCCTCCAGCGAGGTAGTCCTGGCTCCTGGCCCAGGTGAGAGTGAGGGGACAGGCACGTGGTTGAAGCTGTCTCTGGGCCTTTCCTCTAGGCAGTGGGGGATGGGGAGGGGGAGGGAGCTTTGAGGCTCAGAAGAGCCCGACCTGAGCCCCAATCCCAGGTTGGGACGCCAGGCTGGGAACCCAGCTCTCCTGCTCGGGACTCTGGCCCCTCCTGTCTTGGTCGGGCCAGTCTGCCGTACCTGTTGAAAAGCCTCTGGGCCTTGAAGGGCCAGGTGGCCAGCGAGAGCCACAGCGCTTCTCCAGGGCAAAGGGCTGGGCCATCAGAGCCAGCCCCAGCCGGGGAACAGGCCTGTTTCCCCAGCGGCCGCCCCAGCTGGACGTCTGCTTCTTAGATGGGGCTGGGAAGAACCTCAGCCTCAGGGTCATAGAGGGCCGTACTGTCCTCGGTTTCCGCTCAAGGTCCAGTCTGTGCGCTCCAGGTCTTCCAGACGCTCTCATGGGTTGGGGGTCTCCCTCTCCTGTCGGGGGACAGGAGGTGGGGAGAGTCAACCACCAACCCTTGGCTTTGACAGGGAGCGGGCCTTTCTTAGTTGAAGCTTCTCCAGCTCAGAACTGAATGCTGAACTCTGCCCTGGGTCCCCTTGAACTGGAACTATGCAGGTAGGTCGCAGACATCATGTCACTTTGTGCCCAGTGTGTGTTTCCTACGAATAAGGACAGTCACTTACACTCACTTACACATCAGGGGTACAGTTACCAAAGCTGGGAAGCTTAACCATGGTCCGCAGACCTCACTCACGACTTGCCAGTCCTCTCCATGCCCTTCATGGTGGTTTAAGGTCCAGGATCACACGTTGAATTTAGCTCAGGGGTCTCTTGTTTCTTTCATTCTAGGACGGTTTCTCAGACTGAATTTGTTTTTGGTGACATTGGCATTTTTAAAGTGTCCAGGCTGGTTAATTTTGTAGACTGTCCCTCTGTCCAGATTAGTCTGATGGTTTCTCTGTGATAAAATGCATGGTGTGTATTTTTGGGCGGTGATAGTGTAGTGAAGTCCCTATTTTATATCTGACTTCGACTATTAGTGTTTTATCTTGTTCTTAATTAAGATGAGGTTTATCATCTTTCTAAAATACCAGTTTTTGACTATTGACATTCAGTACTGTGGTTTTTAAATTAATTTGATAGTTTCCTTCTAATTTTTTTGGATTTAATTTGCTGTTTTTTTCCCCCCCAGCTTCCTGGGATGAATGTTCATTGGTTTTTTTCAGTCTTTTTTCTAAGGAATGAATTTAAAGTTATGCATTTCTCTCTAAGCATGGTTTTAGCTTCATTTCATAAATTTCAGTAGATTGTATTTTCATTATTACTAAGTTTTTTGAGTTCCATTATGCTTTCTCCTTTGACTTATCAGTTGTTTCAAAGAGTATTATTTTATTTATTTATTTTTGGGTGCATTGGGTCTTTGTTGCTGTGCACGGGCTTTCTCTAGTCGCAGTGAGCAGGGTCTACTCTTCGTTGTGGAGCGCAGGCTTCTCATTGTGGTGGCTTCTCTTGTTGCAGAGCATGGGCTCTAGGTGCGTGGGCTCAGTAGCTGTGGAATGTGGGCTCAGTAGTTGTGGCTCGCGGGTTCTAGAGCGCAGGCTCAGTAGTTGTGGTGCACGGGCTTAGTTGCTCCGCGGCATGTGGGATCTTCCCGGACCAGGGCTCGAACCCGTGTCTCCTGCATTGGCGGGCAGATTCTTAACCACTGCGCCACCAGGGAAGTCCCGAAAGAGTATTATTTTATTAAGATGGGGTTTCTGTGGTATTTTTTGTTATTGATTTTTAAAAAAATAGTGGTAAGATACACATCACATAAAATTTACCATTTTAGATTGGCACAGCATTGTAAATCAACTATACTTCAATAACAAAAGTTACTAAAAAAAGATGAACTATCCTGTGCATGATGGCAAAGTGAGCTTTCTAAAATGCAAATCTGATCAGTACACCCCCATGTGCACTCTGAATTCCAATTTTAATAAATGACTTGCTCTTCTGCAAAAAAATAATAAATTACCATTTTAACCATTTTTCTTAAAAAAAAAATGTACAATTCAGTGGCATTTAGTTCATGTACAGAGTTTGGTAACTATCACTGCTATCTAGTTCCTGAACATTTTCATCACCCCAGAAGGCAACTCCACACCCACCGCTATTGATTTTTCTTTTTCTTTTCTTCTTTTTTTTTTTTTTTGGCCATGCTGTGGTGTGGCATGTGGGATCTTAGTTCCCCGACCAGGGATCGAACCTATGCTCCCTGTAGTGGGAGCGGATCCTTAACCACTGGACCGCCAGGGAGGTTCCCCCAACTGCTATTGATTTTTGCCTTAATTGCATTGTAGTCTCAGAACATTTTCTGCATTATTTAAATTCTTTGAAATTTGTTGAGATTTGCATCATGGCCCCACGTCATTTTCTATAAAAACCGCATTTTTTTTTTTAAATTTTTATTTATTTATTTATTTGTTATTTTTGGCTGTGTTGGGTCTTCGTTTCTGTGTGAGGGCTTTCTCCAGTTGTGGCGAGTGGGGGCCACTCTTCATCGCGGTGCGCGGGCCTCTCACTGTCATGGCCTCTCTTGTTGCAGAGCACAGTCTCCAGACGCGCAGGCTCAGTAGTTGTGGCTCACGGGTCTAGTTGCTCCGCGGCATGTGGGATCCTCCCAGACCAGGCCTCGAACCCGTGTCCCCTGCATTGGCAGGCAGATTCTCAACCGTTGCGCCACCAGGGAAGCCCCCCCGAATATTTTTTAAGAGATTCTTTTTTCCCCATTGATACACATAGCTCTAGTTCATTTATTTTGATTGCTGTATGGTGTCCCATTGTATACATATACTATATTTAGGTAGTTTCCAGTTTTTCTCTGTTATAAACCATGGTGCAGTGAACATTCTAGACTGTCTCTCCTTGTTCAAGTGTGAGATCTTCTGAGCATTTAAATAGAAGTGGGCTTGTTGGCTTCAGGCTGTTTGTTGCTTTGGCTTTACAGATATTTGCCAGCTCTCCACCGTGGTTCCATCAGCACACAGCCTCCTAACGGGAGGAGTGTCCATCCCTTGGTACCATCAGACTTGACAATTTTTCTTCAAACTGATTGTGATTTTAACTTGCATCCCTGGTTGCTAGAGGAGTTGCCCATCTTTTCACTGTGTATTGGCCATTCTGGTTCCTGCTGTGAATTGCCATTTATGTCCTTTGTTTCCTCTATGGGTTATCTTTTCCTTATTGATTTGTAATCGTCCCATGGGCATAGTTTGGATGCTAATCACTTGCCAGCTGTAGAGTTGCAAAAAGACTCATACAGTGTGTGACTTTCACTTTTTAAAGTGGTTTTACGTTTTAATGTCCACTTTGAAAATTAAAAAAAAAAACTTTCAGAAGTTTTATCTATACTCTGTAAACGTTTCAAATACACTCTTCATGATAAAAAGTGACAGTCCCCTTCTGGGGGGGTAGTTTGGGTACATCTTTCCAGACCTTTTCCTCTGCATCTCCGAATAGCTCAGTTATGTATTTTTCCCCCACAAATGGGATGAATGCTCTATGTATTATGCGGCCTTTACATCAAGTGTCCTCTCTGTACCTCTCCTTAGCACAAAGATTTCTCCCCCTACACATATATACATACACACACACACCCTAGAGTTGCCCAGCACCAGAGAGAGGAGAGGTTGCTCGTGGGCCAGCCAGCTTGTCTACACATATTCCCTTTTTAAAAAGTTGTGGTAAAATATGCATGACAGAAATTTACCATTTTAACCATTTTTAATATACTTAATGCCACTGACCCATACAGTTCAGTGGCATTAAGTATATTTGAAACAGGAGGGAAGGGGGCAGGGCACCACCTTCAAAAGAATGACAGAGCCCTTGAAGATATGACATAAACTTGTCAGAACCAATTAGGTCCAAGATGGTGGAAGATTCGACTTCCGGTGGACCTTGAGCCTCATTACGCTCATTGTAATACATTAGCCTGTGCTAAACGATGCACCCACACGTGCCATGACAGTTCCGAGGCCGACCATAAAAGGCCAAAAAGTGGGCGGTGGTGGTCCAGTTTCTGGAAATCTCCGCCCTTTCTCCAAAATAGTTGGAATAATCCTCCCACTCATTCGCCTATGAAATTACCCAGCCCATAAAAACCAACCACCCCATATTTTGGGCCCACACTCTTGTCTGTGGAGTGTGTTTCTCCCAGGGCAGGTCTTGCCTTTGAGACAGACCGCATTCTGTCTATGAAATGTATCTCTCTAAATAAATCCACTTCTTACCTATCACTTTGCCTCTTGCTGAATTCCTTCTATGCTGAGACATAAAGAACCTGAGCTTCATTAAGTCCTGAGACCAGGTGTGCAATCTTAATCAAAAGACAGTGGGTTTGCATGCCGCGGAGCAACTAAGCCCGTGTGCCACAACTACTGAGGCCCAGGCGCCTAGAGCCTGTGCTCCACAACAAGAGAAGCCACCGCAATGAAAAGCCCGCGCACCACAACGAAGAGTAGCACCCACTTGCCGCAACTAGAGAAAGCCCATGTGTGGCAACGAAGACCCAACGCAGCCAAAAATAAATAAATTAAAATTAAAAAAAAAAAAAAAAGGCAGTGGGTTCAAGTCCCAGCCCGTGGGTTCAAATCCCAATCTGGGTTTTGGCTGGGTATGAGTCAGATCTGAGTTGTGCGGTTTCATATTCACATTGTTGGGCAACCATCACCACTATCCATCTGCAGAACTTTCTCTTCTTCCCAAACTGAAACTTTGTACCCATTTAACAATAAGTCCCCATTTCTCCCTCTTCCAGCCCTTGGCAACCACTGTTCTACTCTCTGTCTCTATTAACTTGACTACTTTGGGGACCTCATGTAATCAGATCATACAATATTTGTCCTCTTGTGACTGCCTTATTTCACTTAGCATAATGTCTTCAAGGTTCACTCATGTTGTAGTGTGTGTCAGAATTGCCTTCCTTTTTGGGGCTAAATAATATTTCATTGTATGGATAGACCACATTTTGTTCATTCATTCATTCATTGATGGACTTTTGGATTGTTTCTACCTTTTAGCTATTGTGAATAATACTGCTATGAACATGGATTATATAAATATCTGTTTGACTCCCTGCTTGCAGTTCTTTTGGTTGTATACCCAGAAGTGGAATTGCTGGATCATATAGTAATTCTGTTTTTACTTTTTATTTATTTATTTGTTTGTTTATTTATTTATTTTTGGCTGAGTTGGGTCTTCGTTGCTATGCATGTGGGATCTTCCTGGACCAGGACTTGAACCCATGTCCCCTGCATTGGCAGGCAGATTCCCAACCACTGCACCACCAGGGAAGTCCCTGTTTTTACTTTTTTGAGGAATACTGTTTTCCATAGTGACTACACCATTTTACATTCCTACCAACAATGCACAAGGGCTCCAATTTCTCTACATCCTTGGCAACACTTGGTGTTTTCTGTTTTTTGTTTGTTTGTTTGATAATAGCCATCGAGATGGGTGTGCAGTGGTCTCTCACTGTGGTTTTGATTTGTATTTCCTTAATGACTAAGGATGTTGATCATCTTTTCATGTGCTTATTGCTGTTTTGGATATCTTCTTTGGAGAAATGTCTATTTCAATTCCTTTGCCTATTTTTCAGTTGGGTTGTTTGTAGTTGAATTGTAGGAGTTCTTTATATTAATCTCTTATTAGATATGTGATTTGCAAATGTTTTCTCCCTTTCTGTGGGTTGCCTTCTTACTCTGTTGATGGTGTCCTTTGATGTACAAAAGTTTTTAATTTTGATGAAGTCCAATTTGTCTGTTCTTTTGTTGCCTGTGCTTTTGGTGTCATATCCATGAAGTTGCTGCCAAATCCAATGTCATGAAGATTTTCCTCTATGTTTTCTTCTAAGAGTTTTATGGTGTTGACTCTTACACTTTGACTTTGATCCATTTGGGGTTAATTTTTGTATCTAGTGTAAGGTAAGGGTCCAACTTCATTCTTTCACCTGTGGATATTTAGTTTTCCCAGCACCACTGTTGAAAAGACTGCCTTTTCCCCATCGAATGGCTAGTTCCCCCAAAACGCCAAGTGGGGCCACCATGTTGCCACTCTCTGTTTCAATCAAGAGCCACATGTCCTTCCTGGCACAGGATGTGACACAGCCAGCGGCTCCCATGATGGTGGATGCCCTCACACAATGCACCTCCTTCATGGCCGCGTGCTGTGCTGTGCGGGACTCCAGGCCTGTAACTGGCCAGAGCCAGAACCCAACTTAGGTTCGGCTGCTTGTTGTTCAAAAGTCAATGTTCGAGAGACAGGGTTGGTGGGAAAAGATGCTTTATTCAGGAAGCCGGCAACCTGGGGAGATGGGGAACTAGTGTCCCCCCAAACCATCTCCCCATTGCCGATCGGGAGCAAGAGCTTTTAAAGGAAAGCTTCCAGGGTGTGCGGGTGGGGACTGCGTGCAGAACAGCACTGTCAGCTCTGACGATCATCTTGAAATTGGTCATGCGGAGGTCTGGTCATGGCCATCTTGGTGGTTTTTTTTTTTAAATATATATAATTATTTATTTTTAAATTTATTTTTGGCTGCATTGGGTCTTTGTTGCTGTGTGCGGGCTTTCTCTAGTTGCAGCGAGCGGGGGCTACTCTTCGTTGTGGTGCACGGGCTTCTCATTGCGGTGGCTTCTCTCGTTGCGGAGCACGGGCTCTAGGCACGTGGGCTTCAGTAGTTGTGGTGCACGGGCGTTGTTGCTCCGTGGCATGTGGGATATTCCCAGACCAGGGCTCGAACCCATGTCCCCTGCATTGGCAGGTGGATTCTTAACCACTGCGCCACCAGGGAAGCCCCATCTTGATTGTTTTAAGCTCACTTCATCTTCAACTCCAGGGTTTGTTTGTTCCCATTTCCTTGAGACCAGTTCCTGGAATTGTGCAAGATGGAGAAATTTACGTCTTGGCTACAGTCTGGGCATCATGCAGTTAGCTTTTTCCCTCTGGTGGCGTTTTTAGTATCTGCAAGACCACTCAGGAATGTTCATCAGACACTGTTATCTATGTCCTTCAGGAAGGAACTAAAGATTCTGTGACTCTATTGTCCTAATCATTAACTGCTTGAGCTTGTTCTTTTCATGCTGTAACGGGTTGAAACTTCTGGGGACTTTTGGATGGGATGGATGGATTTTGCATGTGGATGGAACTGAATCTTTTGGGGCCAGAGGGATGACTGTGGCAGGCAGAATAATGGCCTCCCAAAGATGCCCACACCCTAATTCCTGGAATATGATACCTTACCTGGAAAAAGGGATGGGGGTGGAGGGTGTGGAATCCACATCCCTGAGGGCATCCATCCAGATGTCTCAGTTTTGAGGACCTTCTCCCCCCCCATGCCCCTCGTTTGCATAACAGACGTGCCTTGGTTGAGCATTCAGTCTCTGGAGCTCTGACTCCTTCAATTAGGGCTTTAGCTTGTCATTCAACTGTGTCTGCCCTTCTGCTGCAGGTGATAAGGGCCTCTTTGTCAGTGACTCAAATTGCAATATATAAATGGGTCAAATCAACACGTTGTCCACCTTAAACTTACAGTGTTGGATGTCAGTTATATCTCAATTTTTCAAAAAAGATCCTCTTTAATTTCTACTCTACACCAGCGCCCTCAGGTGCCCCCACTTAGCCATTGACTGCATGTTAACAGCTCAGTTCCTCACTATCTTTCTGCAGGGCATCGGTACAATTATACAATTCTTAATAATATTAATAGTCAACGCTATTTTTTGTAGGCACTGTCCCCTCAGCTTCCACCCGATTTTTTCAAATGCCTGCACCATTACACCCACCACAGCATTTCCCTCCACCATGGTATTCCCCAGGTCACAACTGGTGGGATCTTTAGTAATGGAGCCCTGAGTGTGCCAGGATCTGTCCCTGCCACCTGCCAGCCAGGACTGTATCCTTTTCCCATGCTGGTGGTGGGCAAGGCAGTTCCAACTCCCTGTTTTCTCAGATCGCTCCTGGTTCCACTCGTGTTCCTCTGGGTCCTCTGAGAAGCAGAAAACAAGATGGGATTAAACATTCGAGAATGCATGCCTTAAGAGCAACACCTCAGTGATGGGAAATAGGGAGGGAGCCGGCAAATGCTGGGAGAGCCATTGGACCACAAGTGAAGGAGAGGAGGTTGGGTGGAAGCATCCTAGACCTCCGTGCAGTCTAAGGAAACTTCAGCAAAGCCTCCAGGGTCTCCAGCCATCAGGGGAGTCCCATGTCTCCCAGGAATAGGCCTGCTTTAGTGTCCCTGTCGCACTTGGTCACTGACTGGGAGTAATGTGTGGGAGGTGAGGTCTTGGTGCAAACCCTACCATGGATTTTCAGGGAGAGCCGTTGAGGCCTTGGTCAGTCGTGTTCCTGGGTGTGGAGGTCTGAGAGGTGCATTTTCACGGCTCCACACCTCCATCTTCATGTCGATCTGTACTTATTTCCCACAGTGTCATTCTGGAACTTAACATCTTTCCTGGGTTAGATTCCTTGTTTCTTAGATTCTGGCTCTTTTTTTGTTTTATTACCTAGTTTTGGCAGAGTATTTCCTCCAATAATTTCCTGAGAAAAGGGGAATGACAGGCATTTTTAAAAAGACCTTGCAGAAATTCCCTGGCGGTCCAGTGGTTAGGATTCAGCCCTCTCACTGCCAGGGGCCCGGGTTCAACCCCTGGTCGGGGAACTAAGATACCACAAGCCATGTGGCCTAGCCAAAAAAAAAAAAAAAAAAACTTGTGTATCTTAAATATTTTTATTCTATCCTTTATTAAACCCTTAATAGTTTGGCCAGGTGTAGAACTCTAGTTTGGAATTATATTTCTTCAGAATTTTGAAGGCATCAATTGTTTTTTAGCTTACAGTGCTACCATTTAGAAGTCCAGAGCCATTCTGATTCTTGAATCTTTATAGGCGACCTGTATTTTCTCTGTGAAAGCTTGTAGCATCTTTCCTTTGTTTCCCGTGTTCTGAAATGTTAAGGTGATATGTGGTCATTTTTGGTGTGGGTGATTTTTCTTTTTCTTTTCTTTTTTTTAATTGATGTATATTTGATTGTATTAGTTTCTGGTGTACAACAAATTGATTCAGTTATACGTATACATAATATGTATGTGTGTATATATTCTTTTTCAGATTCTTTTCCATTATAGGTAGTTATGAGATATTGAATATAGTTCCCTGTGCTGTACAATAGGTCCTTGTTGTTTATTTGTTTTATATAGTGTGTATCTGTTAATCCCAAACTCCTAATTTATCTGCCCCTCTTCTCCTTTGGTAACTGTAAGTTCGTTTTCTGTGTCTGTGAGTCTGTTTCTGTTTTGTAAATAAGTTGTCATATTTTAGATTCCACATATGTGATATCATATGATATTTGTTTTTCTCTTAGTACAATATGATAATCTCTAGGTCCATTGATGTTGCTGGAAATAGCATTATTTTATTCTTTATGGCTTAGTATTCCACTGTGTGTGTGTGTGTGTGTGTGTGTGTGTGTGTGTGTGTACACACACACCCCATCTTTTTTTTCATCCATTTAGCTGGGTATTTGGTGGGCTGTCTCAATCTGGGGATCCACGTTCTCAATTTCTTGGAAAATTACATTATTTCTTTGATCATTTTAGTCTCTTTTGTTTTCTTTCTAAAATTCCTATTATTTTTCCCTCTTGATTTTCTTTTCTCTCCTATTTTCTTTCTTTGTCTCTCTGTCCTACTCTTTGGGGGTCAATTTCATCTTCCTATTTTTATTTGTTCATTTGACAAATATGTATTGAACACCTATTTAAAGTGCTGGAGATACAGCAGTGAATAAGATACTGCCGTTGCTGTTTTTAGTTTCTAGTTTTCATGTGTATTTCTAGTCATATTGTGCTTTGGTCAGAGAAAGCAATCAGTTGTTTCCACTTTTCAGAATATGAGACTTTGTGAGGGTGTAATTTATGGTCAGTTTCCACTGATATTCCATGAGAAACTAAAAAGGTTATGTTTTCTATGACAGTAGAGATTAATAAGATTGATCTACTAATATTGATGCTTTGATTCAGATTCATTCATGGTTCTCATGTTTATTGCAGCACCTACTATATTTGAGATACCGTGCAAGCCACTGGGGGAAATAGTGGGTGAGCAAAAACAGGATTCCTTTTCTCAGAGTCCTTTATAGGCTAGTGGTGGTGGTAGTGGTGGGGGCAGACATTAATCAAGTAATAGCCTAAATGGGATAAGTACTATGCAGGAAAGGAAGAGAGTTCTCTGAGAGCATAAAAAATAGCGGCATCTGAGCTAGACCGGTGGGTCACAAAAGGCTTCCCCGACAAGGTGACGGTTGAGCTGAGATCTGAAGGAGTTGGCCTTAGTGAGACAAAAAGCCCAGAGGTGAGCAGTCCAGGTCTAGGAGATGGCTTGGGCAGATAAATGCCCTGTGGCGGGAGAGAAACATGGTCTTTAAGGAATGGAAGGATGTCTGGAGGACAGAGTGACGGAGTTTGGTGTGAGAGGAGCTGGGGAGGCAGGGAGGGCCATGGTGGGCATGGCCCTGAGGGTCACGTAATGGATTTCTGCCTTATCCTTAGAGCAACAGGAAGCCCTTGGCTCATGGACCCAGAGGAGTGGTACGAGAATGTTTCCATTTTGAAAAGATCACTCTGGCTGTGGTGTGCAGAGCAGGTGATGGGAGGTGGAAGGGAAGGTTTGTCAGGGTGAGTTAGGAGGCTCCTGTCATAATCTAGGAGCAGGATGCTAGTATCTTGGATCAGGGTGGAGACAGAGGTGATGGAGAGAAATGGACAGATTCCAAGGGCATTCAGGAGGTTAAATGGACAGGAGTCAGCGATCGATTGACTGGTCATGAGGGTAGAGGGTCTTGTCCAGCTGCATGGATGGTGGTGTCATTCGTGCAGAAGAGGGACACCATTGTCGGAGGTGGTGCTGGGGAGAGCACAAGACCTGGCTTAGGCATGATGACCTTTTTTCTTTCTACACCCATTCTCCTCCCCCATGCCCCCGCCGACTTGTGTTGTCCAGGACTGAAAGACATTATACAATTCTTCAACCACATTTTTAAAAAAATTTATTTAAATTTATTTATTTTTGGCTGCGTTGGGTCTTCATTGCTGCGTGCGGGCTTTCTCTAGTTGCGGCGAGCGGGGGCTACTCTTCGTTACGTTGAGCAGGCTTCTCATTGCGGTGGCTTCTCTTGTGGAGCACAGGCTCTAGGCGCGTAGGCTTCAGTGGTTGTGGCTCGTGGGCTCAGTAGTTGTGGCGCACGGGCTTAGTTGCTCCACGGCATGTGGGATCTTCCCAGACCAGGGTTCAAACCCGTGTCCCCTGCATTGGCAGGCAGAACCACTGTGCCACCAGGGAAGTCCCTTCAACCACATTTTAACGTCTGTCAATTTCTTGTCTTGCATTTCTCTTACAGTTTGATATGTTTGACAGTAAAGTTTCATAACAATGTCAGGTTTTTTTTTAAATAAATTTATTTATTTTATTTATTTATTTTTGGCTGCACTGGGTCTTTGTTGCTGTGTGCGGGCTTTCTCTAGTTGCGGCGAGTGGGGGCCACTCCTCGTTGTGGTGCGCGGGCTTCTCATTGTGGTGGCTTCTCTTGTTGTGGAGCTCGGGCTCCAGGCACGTGGGCTTCAGTAGTTGTGGCACGCAGGCTCAGTAGTTGTGGCACACGGGCCCAGTTGCTCCGTGGCATGTGGGATCTTCCCGGACCAGGGCTCGAACCCGTGTCCCCTGCATTGGCAGGCGGACTCTTAACCACTGTGCCACCAAGGAAGCCCCAATGTCAGATTTTAAGATTTCTATTTTTAATTATTATAGTAATAACTGAAAATGTTATCATTAAAGATTTGAAATTATGGACGGTCCATATTTATGATCCCCAGCCCCGTTCCCCTCTCTGAAAGTAATGCTGGTTCACAGCTGAGTTGAATAATGCAGTATTGTGTGGATTGTGGTCCTCGCCTTAATGAAACTTTTGTTGTGCTTCATACTTTTTAACAAAATTCAGCATTGCTGGATATGACTATCACGTCCTTGTTTTCTTTTCTTGTGTATTTATTTGCTTGGTGTATTTTGCTCAAACTTTTACTTTGGAACTGAGTCACAAGTGGTTGGATTTATATTTTTGGTCAAATATGAACTTTTGCTTTTAATCAATGATTTTATCCCACCTACATTAGTACCAGATTCTTGATCTTAACTTTCCCCTTTTTCATATATCCCCTTTATTAAGGCTTCCATATTGCTTTCTTTGCTCTTCATCTTTTGCCATAATGTCTTCCCCTGGGTAATTTGGAAAATTAAGGCATTTTTAGTTTTTCTCGTTGCTGTCTTTATTTTTTTAAATTATTTTTAATTGAAGTATAGTTGATTTACAGTGTTTCAGATGTACAGCAAAGTGATTCACTTATACATACATATGTATATATACATATTCTTCCGATTCTTTTTCCTTATAGGTTATTACAAGATATTGAACATAGTTTTCTGTGCTACACATAGGTCCTTGTTTATTTTATATATAGTAGTATATGTATATACTAGTATATAGTAGTATAGTAGTATATGTATATGTTAATCCCAAACTTGCAATTTATACCCCCCCCCATTATCTTTAATATACCTGGGCTATATTTCCAGTTTCTCATCTTCAGAACTGGAACAGGATATTCATTTCTCCCAGACACAAGAAATCACCATGCATTTCTGCTTCCTTCTCTTTCACCTCGCACTTTTGTTGGTGCCTCCCTGCATTTTTTATCATTTTTTAAACTGCACTTTTTATTACTGCATCATGTATCTTCTACTTCAAGAATGATGACAAGTGGTATCATTTTATGACTAATTCCCTTCCGTGAGAAGGAGGAGGAGGTGGATGTCTTGCTTCTCTTCACCTCTAGGAGTGGGACTGGCCTGAGGCACCTTCGCCCCGTGGGGAGGGTGTCTGGGACAAGGACAGCCTTGGCAGCCTCGTCCAGTCCCGGAAAACACAGGCCAACAGCCTGGCCTGTGGCCTGGAGTCTGTGGTCAACAGCAGGGCTTTCCTGGGGACACAGACCGCAGTCAGCGTACACTCGGTGACCACTGGCTCCTTCCTGCTGCCAGCCCTTGCACTGGCTGTCCCCACCACCTGGCCAAAATTTTTTCTTTTCTTCCTCTGGCCGCACCGCGTGGCTTGCAGATCTCAGTTTTCCGACCATGGATTGAACCCGCCTCACAGCAGTGAAAGCCCGGAATCCTAACCACTAGGCAACCAGGGAACTTACCCCAATTTTCTTCTAATAGAATTTTTATTATTACTTAATACAGGCACGAATTAAAAAACTCAATACAGTACAGAAATGCCCAGAGTGAAGCCAGCCTTCTTCCTGTCCCCACTCCCAGCAGCGCAGTGACTGTTGCCTTCTGAGTTACTTCCTTGAAACTTCCTAGAGCCGTCTATGCCTGGACAATTATGAACTGGCCACGCTATGTATTGTTCTGCACCTTGCTGGTTCCAGTTAACAATGTATCTTGAAGATCACCTTGATATTAGTGCTTGTAGATCTGCCTTGTGCTTCTTTAACAGCTCCATGGCACCCACTTCTATGGAGGTACCAGGATGTAAATTCACTGATGAGACATTTTCGTTAGCTCTTCTTTATTCCAGTGATGACTGCACACAACATCCCTGGCACATGTAAACATTATAGGTGCTGGCTTTTATGATCATCTTTCCCTTCTAACTCTCAGAACAAACCCGGGTGGCAGGCACTGTTATTTCCATCTGGAATTCCTAATAGAGAGAAGGTCTGAATGGCATCTATCTTCTATGTTTCTTCACCTCTTTTTCGCGTTTCTGTCTCTGTCTCTGTGCTACATTCTGGGTAATTCCCTCAGCCATCTTCAGCTTTAAGTAATTCAGTCTCCATTTATCCTGTCCATCTATTAAAATCTTCTTTTGTGTTTGTTTTAGAATTTGTAAGTTTGTTTGTTTGTTTATTTTTGGCCGTGACGCGCGGCATGTGGGATCTTAGTTCCCGGACCAGGGATTGAATCCGTGCCCCCTGCAGTGGAAGCGTGGAGTCTTAACCACTGGACTGCCAGGGAAGTCCCCTTGTAAGTTTATTTTTATATCTAAAAGATTTTAAGGATAATTACAAGCACAAGCATATACAAGATTAAAAAATCTGACAATGTCAATTATATAGTTGATTAAAGCAATGATTAGGGAAATCATGAGCAAAATTTATCCTTGCACATCCCAAAACATGAATTTCTGAATAACCTTTTTTTCCCCTCAGATTCCTATTTTCTGCTGATTTCTTTCAATATTAAGTATGATGCTTGTTTTATTTTTTGTAGGTGCCCTTTATCAAACGACATTCCTTTCTATTGCTAGTTTGCTGAAAGTTTTTTATAATGAATGGATATTGTATTTTGTTAAATGCCTTTTGTGCATCTGCTTTTTTCTTTTTTAGTCTGTTGATATGAATGATTGATCTTTGAATGTTAAACCAAACTTGCATTCGTGGCATAAACTCCACTTGATCATGATATATTATCCTTTTTGTATGTTTTTGGATTCAATTTGCTAAAATTTTGTTAGAAATTTTTATGTCTGTGTTCATGGGGGATACTGGTCTGTAGTTTTCTTTTTTTAAAAAATATTTATTTATTTTGGCTGCGCCAGGTCTTAGTTGCTGCCTGTGGGATCTAGTTCCCCGACCAGGGATCAAACCCGAGCCCCTTGCATTAGGAGCATGGAGTCTTACCCACTGGACCACCAGGCAAGTCCCTAGTCTGTAGTTTTCTTGTCTTGCAGTGTTTTTCTGGTTTTGGTATCAGGGAAATGCTTCCCCAATAGAGGAAGTATTTCCTTCTCTTCAATTTTCTGGAAGAATTTGTGTAGAATTGGTAATATTTCTTTCTTAAATATTTGTTAGAATTCACCATTGAAGATATCTGGGCCTGGAGTTTCCTTTGTGGGAAGGTTTTTAACTATAAATTCAATTTAATAGATGTAGGGCTATTCAGGTTATCTATTACCTCTTCATTGAACTTTGGTAGTTTTTATCTTTCAAGAAATTCAACCATTTCAGGATGGGGCCAGAGGAGGAGGATGAGGAGGAAAAAAAAAAAGAAATTTGTCCATTTCAATTAAATGCTCCAATTTATTGCCATAAGGTTATCCGTAACATTCTATTAATATCCTTTTAATGTCTACAGAATCTCTGGGGAGGGATGTTCCCATTCTCATTCTTGATGTTGGTAATTTGTGTCTCCCCACTGCCCCATACGTTTGGTTAAATTTTTATGAATTTTATTGATCTTCTCGAAGAATCAGCTTTTGGTTTAACTGATTTCTGTTATTTTTCTGTATTTGATTTGATTTTTGTGCCTTTATTATTTCCTCTGTGCTTACTTTGGTCTTCATATTCTATTTTCTTAAGATGGAAGCTTAGGTAATTTGAGATTTTTCTTCATTTAAATATGAGCATTTAAAATATAAATTCTTGGGAATTCCCTGGCAGTCCAGTGGTTAGGACTTGGAACATTCACTGCTGGGGCCCGGGTTCAATTCCTGGTCAGGGAACTAAGACTTGCCCAAGCTGCGTGGCGTGGTGAAAAAAAAAAATCTATATATAGAGATATATATACATCTACACACACACACAAATTCTAAGCATTGGTTTTGCAGTATCCCACAAGTTTGACATGTCATGTTTCCATTTCTTTCCAAAGTGTTTTTTCTAATTTTTTCTGTGATCTGCCCCCCCTCTTTGATCCATGGGTTATTTAGAAGTGCATTATTTAGCTTTCAAATATTTGAGGATTTTCTAGATTTTTATTGAGTTTTACTTTTGTCGTGGTGGAGGACATATTTTGTATTGTTTCAGTCCTTTTTCATTTATTATCTTACAGTTCAGAATATGGTCTCTCTTGGTAAATGTTCTTTGTGCACTTGGAAGGAATATGTATTCTGTTATCGTTGGGTAGAGTCTTCTATAAATGTTAATTAGGTCAAGTTTGACTGTGTTAAATCTTCTATGTCCTTTCTCATTTTCTATTTACTTGGTCTATAAATTACTGAGGGAGGGATATAGAAACCTCAACTATACTTGTGGATTAGACTATTTTTCCTCTTATTTCTGTCAGTTTTTGCTTCATGTGTTTTGAAGTTCTACGATTAGCTGCATAAACAGGATTATTATGTACTTCAGATAAATTAACCATTTTATTATTATGGAATGATCTGCTTTAATAATGTTCCTTGTTCTCAAACCTATTTCGATATTAATGTAGCCACTCCATCTTTCTAATGTAATGGTGTTAGCATTATATATATTTTCCATCCTTTTAATCTATGTGTCTTTATGCTTAAAGTTGGTTTCTCAAAGGTAGTATATAATTGGACCTTGCTTTCAAAATCCCATCTGAGAATTTCTGCCTTTTAATTGGGGTGTTTAGACCATTTACATATAATGCAAATATTTATATGTTTGGTTTTATATCTAGCATCTTGCAATTTGTTTTCTATTCGCCTCACCTCTTGTTTCCTTTTTTTCTTTCCTTCCTTCTTTTGGATTATTTTTATGATTCCATTTAATCTCTTCATTGGCTTATTTTCTTATTTTATTGGTTACTCTAGGATTTACAGTATACCTCTTTAACTTACCACAGTTTATTTTCAAATAATATTATACCACTTCATACATAATACAAGAATGTTAAAACAGTATATTTGCGTTTCCTCTCTTCCAACCTTCGTGTGATAGCTGTCATACATTTTACTTCTATATATTATGAACCTCACATCTTACTACTTTTACTTGAAGCAGTCAATTATCATCTATCTTCCATAAAAATAACTATTTCTACTTCAGTAGTTAGGACAAAGGGAAATAAAACAAGTTAATTGTGGAAGATAAGGGGAGCATTTCAAGATCTTTAAAGGCTAATTTCTCTAGCACTCTTGTTTAATATTACACTTTATAAGGTCAGTGTGACCTATTGGCATTGGGAAGAAATGCTCATCCCCAAAGACTTACATTATAATCGGACAGAAGCTCCTGTGAATGTTCAAACTCGTGATGATATTCCTCAGCCTGCACATTACCCATTTGCCTGAGATTCAAGATTTGCTAGCACCACAGGGAGCTGTCCTTCTAATAAATCTCAACAGTCCAGGGAGATTTGGTCTAGTGTTCATAGGTGATTGTATTGTGTATTCCCTTCAAGGTCCATCCATCTTGTCACAGATGGCAGAATGTCATTCTTTTCTTATGGCTGAGTAGTATTCCATTGTGTGTGTCTGTGTGTGTGTCGCATTTTTTAATTCATTCACCCATCGATGGACACAGGTTGTTACAGGTAGATTAACTCAGGAACAGCCAGATGGAAGAGATGCATACAGCGAGGTATGGGGGAAGGGTACGCATTTTATGTAATAGTTGTTATAGATATTTCATCTTTATACACTATATAATACATACAATGTATACCATACAATGTTAAAATTTTTGCTCAGCTGTATGTATTAAAGAAATTAAGAGAAAAGCCTTTTATATTTAATCCACGTATTTACCATTGTCAGTTTTATTAGTTATCTATTGCTGTATAACTAATCACCCCATACCTTAGTGACTTAACACAGTAAACGTTTATTATCTTCCACAGTTTCTGAGTCAGGGATTCAGAATTGGCTTAGTTGGGTGATCCTGGCTTGTGGTTTCTTGTGAAATTACAGTCAGAATATTGGCCAGGGCTGTCGTCATTTGAAGGCTTGACTCAGGTTGGAGGATCTGCCTCCAGAATTTCACATCACAGCACATTGATATTGGCTGTTGGCAAGAGACCTACCTCAGTTTCTTACCATGTGGACCTCTTCATGCAGCTGCTTGAGTGTCCTCATGACATGGCACCTGACTTCCCCCAGTGTGAGTGATCCAGGAGAGTAAGATGGAAGTGGCCTTTTTTTGGTAAGTTCAGATATAATTCTCATACCATAAAATTCACCCTTTTAAAAGTATACAGTTCAGTAGTTTTTTTAGGTATACTCACAAAGTTGTGGGATATTTCATATGATTGAAATGTTGTTTCCCTATATAATGCTCCATTTCTATCTTGTTGCTTTCAGTATTTTCAATTTTTAGTTCCTAGCAGTTTGATTATGAAGTCCCTGGGTAGGGGTTTCTTTACATTTATTCTACTTGTGGTTTGCTGTGATTCTTGAACTTTCCCCTAATTTGGAAAAATTCAGCCATTTGTTTTTTCAAAAAAATTTTTTCTGCCCTAATTCTCCCTCTCCTCTCATTCTGGGACTGCAGTTATGTGTATGTTAGACTGATGCTGTCCCACAGATCAACAAGACTGATTATATTTTTTCTATCTTTTTTCTCTCTCTCCTTTTTTTTTTGCCACATTCAAACTTTTTTAAAATTAATTTTTATTGGAATATAGTTGATTTACAATGTTGTGTTAGTTTCTGCTGTACAGCAAAATGAATCAGTTATACATATACATATATCCACTCTTTTTTAGATTCTTTTCCCATATAGGCCATTACAGACTATTGAGTAGAGTTCCCTGTGCTATACAGTAGGTTCTTACTAGTTATCTATTTTATATATAGTAGTGTGTATATGTCAATCCCAATCTCCCAATTTATCCCTCTCTCCACTTTCCCCCTTGGTAACCATAAGTTTGTTCTCTACATCTGTGACTCTACAAAACAGAAATAAATAGGTTCATCTGTACCATTCTTTTAGATTCCACATGTAAGTGGTATCACATTTGTCTTCCTGTCTTCACTCAGTATGACAACCTCTAGGTCTATTCAGGTCACTGCAAATAGCTTATTTCATTCTTTTTATGGTTGAGTAATATTCCATTGTATATATGTATCACATCTTCTTTATCCATTCCTCCATCGATGGACATTTAGGTTGCTTCCATGTCCTGGCTATTGTAAATAGTGTTGCAATGAACACTGAAGTACATGTATCTTTTCGAATTATGGTTTTTTCCAGATATATGCCCAGGAGTGGGATTGCTGGGTCATATGGTAGCTCTATTTTTAGTTTTTTTAAGGAACCTCCATACTGTTCTCCATAGTGGCTGCAGCAATTTATATTCCCACTAACAGTGTGGGAGGGTTCCCTTTTCCACACCCTCTCCAGCATTTATTGTTTGTAGATTCTTTAATGATGGCCATTCTGACTGGTGTGAGGTGATACCTCACTGTAGTTTTGATTTGCATTTCTCTAATAATTAGTGATGTTGAGCATCTTTTCATGTGCCTCTTGGCCATCTGTATGTCGTCTCTGGAGAAATGTCTATTTAGATCTTCCACCCATTTTTTTGATTGGGTTTTTTTTTTTTTTTTTTTTGATACTGAGCTGCATGAGCTGTTTGTATATTTTGGAGATTAATCCCTTGTCAATTGCTTTGTTTGCAAATATTTTCTCCCATTCTGTGGGTTGTCTTTTCCTTTTGTTTATGGTTTCCTTTGCTGTACAAAAGCTTTTAAGTTTCATTAGGTCCCATTTGTTTATTCTGTCTTCCTCATTTTGGATGCCTATTTGCTCTATCTGTAACTATGGACCACCCCAGGTTGAACCTGTTTAACCTCATTCATTTACTATAACTGCTTTCACACTAGAATGGCAGAGACGGGTATTTGTAATGGATCTTTGACCTTTAAAGCCCAAAGTATTTACTATTGAGCCTTCACAGAAAAGGTTTACTAATCCTTGCTCTTTTTCAAGCTTAATGATTCTTTAATCTGTCATCTTCAATGTGCTGTTAATCCCATCTATTAAATTTACTTCAGGTATTGTATTTTTCAGTTCTTCAATTTTTATTTGTTTTTTTTACTGTTTCCCTGCTCACAATTCCTATTTGTGCATTTATAGTTCTCAGGCATGTTTATAATAGTTGATTTATTATTTTAAAAAATTTTTTAAATTAATTTTTATTGGGGTATAGTTGATTTACAATGTTGTGTTGGTTTCTGCTGTACAACAAAGTGAATCAGTTATACATATATCCACTCTTTTTTAGGTTCTTTTCCCATTAGAGTATTGAGTAGAGTTCCCTGTACTATACAGCAGGTTCTTCTTAGTTATTTATTTTATATATTGTCGTGTGTGTATGTCAATCCCAATCTCCCAGTTTATCCCTCCCCCACTTGGTAACCATAAGTTTGTTCTCTACATCTGTGACTCTATTTCTGTTTTGTAAATAGGTTCATTTGTACCATTTTTTAGGTTCCACATATAAGTGGTATCATATGTCTTTCTCTGTCTTACTTCACTCAGTATGACAATCTGTAGGTCCATCCATGTTGCTGCAAATGTATAACAGTTGATTTAAAAACCTTGAGTGTTGGGCTTTCCTGGTTGCACAGTGGTTAAGAATCCACCTGCCAACACAGGGGACACGGGTTCGAGCCCTGGTCTGGGGAGATCCCACATGCCACAGAGCAACTAAGCCCGTGTGCCACAACTACCGAGCCTGCGCTCTAGAGCCTGCGTGCCACAACTACTGAAGCCCGCACACTTAGAGCCCGTGCTCTGCAACAAGAGAAGCCACCGCAATGAGAAGCCCGTGCACTGCAACAAAGAGTAGCCCCTGCTCGCTGCAACTAGAGAAAGCCCATGCGCAGCAATGAAGACCCAACGCAGCCAACTAAAAAAAAAATTTGAGTGTTAATGTTAACATCTGGATCATCTCAAAGTCAGTTTTCATTAATTACTTTTTCTCTCGTGTATTGATCATTCTCTTGCTTTTTCGTATGTAATTTTGAATTACATCCTGGATATTGTTAATAATGCACTGTAGAAATTCTGCTGATGAATATTTTTCAAGTAGGCAGTTAACTTGTCTGAACTCAGACTTAAAACTTGGGTTCCTCTTTGGTGAGCAGCAGCTGATACGTCTCTTTAGTTCTTTTAGCTGGCTGCTTGGAGTCTATATTTAGGGATCATAGAGTTGGGCATATGGGGCTCCCTCTCTTGTTTCTGGGATTTACTCCCTCACAGTGCTGGGATCATTTCGAACCCTTTCCTTTGGCTGGTTATTGAAGCCAGGTTTCTATATAAGTTTTAACTACCCCACAGAGTGCCACTTGGGGCCTGTTATCAGGCAAAAAGCCATAAAAGTGGGAACTTACCCAGTGCCGTTCATTTCCAACTGTCAGCTCCCCTCCAGTTTCTCCTCAGTTCGGTTGCTCTACACTGCCTTAAGGTTGCTTTCTACATTTTGTTGAGAATTTATAGCTGTCATTTGTGGGAGGGTTGGATGAAATAGTTGTTCCATCATGAGCAGAAGCAGAAACTTCTCCATTGCTTTTCAAAAGATATTGTCTGTATTTCATCTATATTTTAAAGTTATTTTTAGCAGGAGGATTGGTTTGAATTACAGTCCACCATTATTGGAGATCAGAACAGCAGCTGACAGTTGTTTTCATGGTTTGTTGTTTTGTTTTAATGACAGCGATGGGGGACTCCTCCTTTTAACACTGAAGTTTGTCTGGTCGTGGCTTGCTAGGAGGCATGCGTCCTGGTCCCTGTGTGAGGCAGAACCCTATTTTAGTGAGTAGTAGTCCATGTTGCTACAGCATTACTGGGAGGGAGGTCTGCACACCCCTCTGGGCAGCAGCTGGGTCACGTAGGGCTCAGGCAACCAAACTCCAGCTCTTCCCTGCTTCCTAATAGGGTCAGTGGTCCCCCACTTCCAATAGGAAGTTGTTTGCACAGTCCTTCTCTGTTTACAGAAACTTCCCTGCTTTTGTTTAAGCCAAAAAAAAAAAAAACCTTCTGAGATTACCTTCTGAGAATGAACTCACGCTCTGGAGGCAGGAAGACCTGGGGCAAAATTAGCTGAGCTTGAAACTCTTGGTCTATAACACTGGTAATAAAATCTGCCCTGCCTATAATTGTATCATGAGATTTTACTACAAGTCTGAGATGACTGACCACCATTCTGGCCCACAATGTGGAACATACACTGGACTTGGGAAGAACAGGGCAGAGGTGGCTGTAACAGTCCTTGTCTCCTCTGGGTAGTGGTTGGATTGAAAGCGTTTTGGAGTGAGGCGTAGGCCACTGAGCCAGCAGTGTTTAATGACCCAGCTGTATTTTCTGAGGGTAGGGGCTATCAGCAATTCTGTGATGGGGAGATGATATACAGTGGTTAAGGTCACAGGCCAGTGTTTAGGGCTTATTCTGCCACTTACCAGGTGGTGATCTCGGGGGCTGGGTGAGTTCCTCTGTAAAACTGGTGATTGACAGTAGCACCTACCTCAGGGGATTCTTGCAGGCTGTCACCGATATCCGGCGCTCTCATTTGCAGTAGCTCTCTCCATCAGACTTCCCCGTGTTTGATTTGACCCCCTGTCCTAGGCCTCAGGGCTCTCTTTGGATCATGGTTAGGTTCCCTCTCCTTGCTTCACATCCTCCTCAAACTTGCTAAGCCTGGAAGTTGTGTCCTCAGCCAAATTGTCAAGAGAAATGTTGGGCAGGGCAGAGCTGAGGACAAAGGCAAGGGCCTTTGGGAAAATAGGGTCATTCAACTAGTTATTAATCTACTTCATCAATGATATTTTGATGCCCCAAAATTTCCCCACCTTGACCCAGAGGATAGAGAATCTTCCAAATGCTTTGCTGAAGTCTTCTAAGAGTAGACTTCAGGAGAAAAGACAGTCTCTTCAATAAGTGGTGTTGGGAAAACTGGACAGCTACAAGTAAAAGAATGAAATGAGAACACTCCCTAACACCATACACAAAAATAAACTCAGAATGACACAACATTGTAAAACAACTATACCTCAATATAAATAAACTCAAAATGGATTGAAGACCTAAATGTAAGGCCAGATACTATAAAACTCTTAAGAGGAAAACACAGGCAGAACACTTTCTTTTTGACATAAATCACAGCAAGATCTTTTTCGATCCACTGCCTAGAGTAATTAAAAAAACCAAAAATAAACAAATGGGGCCTAATTAAACTTAAAAGCTTTTGCACAGCAAAGGAAACCATAAACAAAATGAAAAGACAACCCTCAGAATTGGAGAAAATATTTGTAAATGAAGCAACTGACATGGGATTAATCTCCAAAATATACAAACAGCTCATGCCGCTCACTATCAAAAAAAAAACAAACACCACAATCAAAAACTGGGTGGTAGACCTAAATATACATTTCTCCAAAGAAGACATACAGATGGGCCAAAAAAACACATGAAAAGATGCTCAACATCACTAATTATTAGAGAAATGCAAATCAAAACTATAATGAGGTATTCACACCAGTGAGAATGGCCATCATCAAAAAATCTACAAACAGTAATGCTGGAGAGGGTGTGCAGAAAAGGGAACCCTCTTGCACTGTTGGTGGGAATGTAAATTGGTACAGCCACTATGGAGAACAGTATGGAGGTTCCTTAAAAAACTAAAAATAGAGCTACCATATAACCCAGCAATCCCACTCCTGGGCATGTATCTGGAGAAAACCGTAATTCAAAAAGATGCGTGCACCCCCACTGTTCATTGCAGCACTATTTACAATAGCCAAGTCATGGAAGCAACCTAAATGTCCATCGACGGAGGAATGGATGAAGAGGTGATGCATATATAAATGGACTATCACTCAGCCATAAAAAGGAACGAAATAATGCCATTTGCAGTGACATGGATGGACCTAGAGACTGTCATACAGAGTGAAGTCAGAAAGAGAAAGACAAATATATAATATTGCTTACATGTGGAATCTAGAAAAATGGTAAAGATGAACTTATTTGCAGAGCAGAAACAGAGTCACAGATGTAGTAAAACAAACTTACCAAGGGGGGAAGGGGGTGGGTGGGATGAACTGGGAGATTGGGATTGACATATACACACAACTATATATAAAATAGATAACTAGTAAGAACCTACTGTATAGCACAGGGAACTCTACTCAATGCTCTGTGGTGACCTAAATGGGAAGGAAATCTAAAAAAGAGTGGATATATGTTTAACTGATTCACTTTGCTGTACAGCAGAAACTAATACAACATTGTAAAGCAACTATACGCCAATAAAAATTAAGAAAAGAAAAACAAAGAGTAGCCTTCACCCTCTACCTAGTCTGGCTCCTGTTCCTCTCCTGTCTTGTGGGCTGACTAGAGCCAAGAGGCTTAGAAAGATGCTGCTCTTTATGTGAAAACAGGCTGGGAGTTTGGCCCATTGAGTCTTTTGTTCCAAGTGTGTTCAAGACAAGCCTTGAGATTTGAGAATACAGGCCCACAGTGACCGGGTAGCTTTACAGTGAGTGTAGCAGTTACCTTTTCCCTCAAAACAAGCAGCAGAGCTGTAAAGTACAATAAAGTAAAAGAGGGAAGCATTTATTATGAAAAAGAAAATCAAAAGTATAGAAAAATAAAAATGTCAACACTGGACCAATGAAAGGTCAACGTTGGTTTGTTTGCAGAATCTGGTTAGAGGCTGATACTCTTGGCTTTAAGCAGCCAAAATGTTAAGGATCCGTTAGGCAGACTCTGTCCCAGCTGAGTTACTGCAGGAACAAGTCCAGGACCCTCTGCAGGCCCCCTCTGTGCTCTGTAGCTAGGACACGTCATGCTTCCGTTGCGAGCCTTCTGCTCGGACTGGGCTGCCAAATGATCAAGGCCTAAGCTGACCTCCTAAGGAATGGCTCCTAAGGGCCACTCCTGAAACCTGACCAGGGTGACCGGCTGGGCCCTTCCCCAGAGGAGCTGTGGCAGCAGAGGGACTGCCCAGACATCCTAGGACACGCAGACCTGGACCACCTCTACTCAGGCTCACTCATCCCCGCCCCCTCCTTCCCCCCCACTCCTTGCGCCAAGTCCTTCAGCGTGTCCAGGAAAACGTCAAGATCCTGGACTGGCCTAGGCTGATGGTAGAGATCCTATTATCTATCCAGCAGCCACTCAATTTTGAAAGCCTAGACTAGGATTGAAGAGCCTTCACCCCTCAACAGTGGAAGGATAATCAGTTTCCTCAGTGATGAACTGAAAGTATTACAGAAGCTGTGGTCACTTGAATAAAGAAAGTGTGTATATCTGTTTAAGTCTGATTTTTTTAATTGTATTTTAACTCCATGAAGACTGGTAAATTGTGGAGTACACGAAAACTCAGTAAACCTGAACAGTGCCTAATATTCACTTAATACTTTAAGTAAGGCGCACCTTTATTCCCATTCCAGATGGGGAAACTAAGGCTCAGAGGGACTCTGTCACCAAGGCAAGGTCCCGTGAGGGATGTGTGCTGGCGGGTGCCTCGACACACAGGACCTTGTGGGAGCCAGTCTCCTACCTCTCACTGTTGAGAACAGCTTGTATGTTCCCCCTAAGGCTTTCAATACCATTTCTATGCTTTCATCCCAACTTTTTAGCTTTAGTTACTCTACTGGCTAGAACAGGACTCACTCTCTTTTCCTTACCTCAGTTTTGGCAATTAATTATTCAGGTCAGAAGCCAGAGTCATCTTCTAATCGCCACATTCTGCATCCAATGTGGCACCAAGTTCTGTCTGTTCTTCCCACCCCCCCGTAGCCCGGGGCAGCTCTCACGGGAAGGCCTGTTGGCAAAACAGCTCAGTGAAGACCACAGTGAAGGCCAGATGGAGGCAGGGAGACCCAGTAGGTGACATCCAATGGCGCAGGCCCCGAAAACACCAGTGCCTGCTGAACGGGCCAGGGCAGTGGGAGGTGGTAGCGGGGTGGGTTAGGGTGTTTCTCCATTCACAGAGCTCGGGCTGGGGCCAGGGCCCGACCTGCTGACAGCGTTGGGGAGCGCAGCACTGTTTCCACCACTGTCCAGCTGGCAAGACCATGACTCACCTGCAGAGCGCTTCGTCATCTCAGAGGCCAAGGCTGGGCTGCTCCTCCCTGAACTACCAAGTCCTCAATCTCCTCTTTGAAGCCAGGATTCTGCCTTCCCCTTGTAAGCCTGCATAGCTGGCACGGCTACTGTATACCCGGGGAAAAAACCTAAAACGATCAAGCCACAACACTGACCGAAAGTGGGAAGAAATCCACTGTCTCCAATGGAAAAGGTTCAACTACTGGAAGTCAGGTGCACGAGCTTGCCGCACCCGGGAAGACCCAGCGGGCTGAGTGAACTCTCGTTAGAAAGTTGACTTGCAACCTGCCTGCAGGAGCAAGTCTGTTGCAAGGCAGAGGACTGGCCCCCAGAATCCTGAGGCTGGAATGCTGGCAGGTGGCCACCTTGCTGCCCTCCGCCTTTGTCCTCTGGACACCCACTTCCTGTCTTTCATTCCTCACAAGGCAGAAGTCTGCGGCCCACCGCCTGGCAGACCTCCCGACTCCCAGTTCCAACCCGTGTTTCCTCTCCCTAACAGACTTCCCACTCCTCTGTCTTCCTGGGGTCTAGTGAGAACCCTAGGACTCAGTGGGTGCTGGAGGAAGCCCAGGGGCTCCCCTATTTCAGGACCCCTCAGAGCTTCTGTTCGCCTGCGAACCAGTGGCAGGTTTTATAGGTTCCACCCAACAATTTTGACTAGGCAGAATCCAAATGAAAAAAACCGTAACTAAGCCTGAGCCTTCTATGTGAATCTTCAATAACTCAAATGTCTAAGAGCTCTACATCACAGCAAAGGGATCACTGCTAAAGAGCACCGCATGAAGTTAGAATTTCCACAAAGGACCGTAGGACACTGAGATAAAGCACCTGCTAACTAACTGCTGGCTCTAAGTAGTGAGGCTTCCGAACTGCGCTTGGCGCTGCTTTCAGCTGTCAGGGATACATTTGGCCCAGTGCTGGCCTGTGTCCCTCAGGAGCACCGGGCTTCACCTGCACAAATGGTACAGGAAAAAAGAGCACTTATAACCGTGCTTTCAACCTTCTCTTGGCCAGGCGCACCCAGCCCTGTGAATCAGCATTCCCAGCCACGCCTTTGCCATTTACAGCTAAGCCCAGATTCGAGCACAGAAAGCTACGACTGCAGCTCCGTGCTGTGCCGCTGAGTAACCTCGTGGGGGGGATGCTCGCCACCCCACTTTGCCCACACATCAAGCGAGCTGAAGCAAGGCCTGCGTTAGACCGCGAGGGTAGGGATCAGGATGGTTGGTTCTGTTGGAGGAGCACCCAGTGACTGACACAGTCTAAGTGAATCATAACTGAATTACCTCAAATGGACAGCAAAGGGCTTTGAATTCCAAGGAAAAGGTTGGGGAGGAAACAAATTATGGCTTGCCGCAGTCAAAAGAAGGAGTGGGAAAATACTGTCCTGGGAGAGGCTCCATACACGAGAAGCTGGATTATGAACCTGCAGAAGTTAAGAGCCTTGCAAGTAGAAAGTCTGTAAATTGCATAGGAATAGGAATAATTTCTGGATTAAAAAAACCCAAAAAACCCCCTCTTACCTGGTTTATCCCTCTGAGAAGAGGGGAGGGCCCGAGTTTTACTACTAGATTTGCAGCTCTTCAGTACAAACTCCTGTAGCAAGGTTGACACCTGTGTTAGGAGCCCTTGTTCTTGATTTCATTGATGGAAATTGCCAGAAAAATGGGATTGAGTGAAGGAAGGAGGTTGTCCAGGCCAGAATGCACTGAAAGCCCAGCAGAATGGGCTGGTTTCCTTCTGAGCCTGTGCTGTCTGACCTGTCTCTGTGGAGAAGAATTACACAGTTGACATTCACATATGTACAAAACTGCTACATTCCGAGGCTCTGACATAAATGTTAGGCTTTACAAAACACAAATGTCTACATACAACACTGGATCTGGATCTGGTCAGCAGTAATGTGAGAGCTGCTATGCAGACTCGGCAGATTCTATTTTTAACACTTTATTGGCAAAACTCCCTTCCCTCCATTCTTACAGAGAACTAGTCCTTTTGCTTTTCTTGTGGGTAACATAACTTACCTGCTTAACCAAGGCCTGTGTTGGCATGTTACAAAGGCAATTCAGATAGTAGCCTACCGCCCCCCACCCCCCTGCAAAGCCCCCACAGTTTCAGTTTGAACTGTTCCTACACAGGGAGCTCTGCAGCTGTCTTATTCAGAAAAGGCATAAGTGGTAATAATAGTAATGGAACGTGCTAGGCTTTGGATAAACTTTGCTGCCATATCTCCATTAGCTCAAATTAGAAAGAAGAAAGTTACTGTGAAAAAGTGAGAGTTCCAACATGCAGACTCTTTGGGGGAAGAAGGTCCCCAGACCAGGGAGGGAGGGAGGAAGGGGGTCCATGCTGGAACTTTGTCAACATGCCTTGCCTAATGCAAGAAACTTCTTAGATAGAAACCCCCAAAACTCAGTATCTGAGAAACCAGGAGAAATAAGACCAGGACGTAAGTATACGAAGCAGGGGAGAGAGGGAGGCTGTAGGAGAAACTGAGAGCATGTGCTTTAACTGCACACCCCACCCTCAACCTCTCCCCGTTAGAAGAGCCTGACACTTCCAGAACCGGGCAAATTCTAGCATGTCTCCTGTGTTTAATTTAAAACAAAAGGAACATTTGTAGTTACTCTGCAGAAGTTTCAAGGGCTCTGAAGACTACAACTGGAATCCAAATTACATTCAGGAGTCCTGTATGCGTATTTTCCCCTGAAACCTGCACAAAAGCGATGACAAAAATTTACATTCTTTCTGTCTAGAATTTAGTTTTGTAATGAAAAGTTAGAAAAATTAAAATGACAAACCGCCAGGATATTATTTTTAACTATTATTGGCACTTGCCGTTAATCAGAGTCATTCTGGAAGATTCCCCCCACCTCCTGCTCTGCTCCCTGTTTAAGTAGCCATTAGCATCCTTGAGGGCTAAGAAAGAAGTACAGCTGCTCAGCAGAGAGTACACGGGTGTACTTCTGGTCTTCACTAAACCCAGAGGCTGTTTTGGGTTCTGTGGACAGCAGAAGCCTCCGTTCTCTGACGTTTGTAGGCTGAACCAGAGCTGCAGGGGACCCCATCTGGAGACAGACAGGGGCTTCCTGAAGTCAGTCTCCTGAACAGGCAGAGCAGGTAGGAGGGGACAGGAGCTCCATTTGGTACCAACAACCAAAAGTGAAGATGAGGTAACAAAGGCTAGAAAGGAGTCATTTATTAAAAAAAAAAAACCCAACAAAACAACAAAAAACATACAGCCTTCAGCAGGATCTGAAGACACGACGGAGGAGCGCACCATCCTGACCGCCACGTGCACCACCTGTGAGTACCACCCACCGTGACCTCCAGCCACGGGGCCCACAGCACCCCAGTTTATACACAGGTCACCTGCTTAAGGGAGAGCCCGGGAAACATGGGCCCTTCTCCAACCCCTGCTCTCAGGTGGGCAGGCCAATCCCCGGCTTCTCTCTGCCTCCAAACAACGGGCAATTTCCTCTCAGGCTGTGGACACCACTCCCACTAGTCACTGCTGGGACACTGGGTCTCCAGCCAAGGCCACAGCACACGGGCGGATTTAAGGGTCACAGCAGCTCGTTCTTGCCACAATTCCTGGAACGTAGGGCCCGTCTCCGGGGGCGTTTGACATTTGTCCCCAATACCCAGTTGTCACAACAGGTAAACCAAGACTATAATCACAACAGCAAGGACAGGATCGTGTTGCTTTTTTCCTTTTTTTTTCTTAAAGGAGTGAGGGCATGGAAAATACAGCACACCAATGAAACAAAATGCCAAAAAAAAAAATACAAAAAAATAGAAAATAGAAAAATGTATTTACAAGTAGTACATTACTATGATCAGAAAGCACAAAGACACCTGCTGCTATAATACATGCATCGGTTCAAGAAGAAACTATCAAAAACCCTGCAAGGGAGAAGCCTGTAAAAACGAAAAAAGGGCCAAAAAGTTTTAACTTTTCATCCCTAATTTGCTACACTGATCAAAACCAAATGAGCATCCCCTAAAGTCCATGAGTATATCAGTACAAATACTATACTGTTTTTTAACTGCACGTTCAGTTGTGGAGGGAAAGACAGCCGCTTATCCATATACAAGGAAGCCAGAGTGAACTGCTCTACATGCTAAAAATTACAGCAAGCCCCTGTCTGCTATACAGCATGATCTTAGCAGGTTTTAATTTTTGTTTATTCATATATATCCATGTGCATGTGTGTGTATGTATGTATAAAAACCGTGCCCTCGTTCACTGCCAACACAACATCTGGGTGGACATGAACTCATTACAACAAATTCTTATGTTGTAAGAAGTCACTCAGTGTCTGTGGATTTAATAAGTCACTTCACACCACAGAAAATATTTAATAAATCCAAAAAACGGAAAGAAGAATATAATGACAGAAGAGTTTCTGTCTCAGTTCTCTGAAACTGAGTCCCCCATAGGAAACTGGTCCCAAAAGTTCTTGAGGGTTCACTGAAGAAACCAGTTTGCTAATGTTTTTCATCCTTTTAGTGTTCAAAGGTATAGAACGACTCCTTGCCCTTGTCAGTTTAAAGAGTCACATCTCCGTCCCCCAAAGGTTAACAGTCTGGTGCAGATCCATACAAACGGGGGAGGGAGGAGCGCTGGGGAAGGCCTGTCATTTCAGGAGGGGCTCCGCCTCTCCAACGGCAGGAAGAGAAGGAACCGCGCAGGCTCCGGCACCTCGCTCCTGTAAATGCGTAATCCGGTCACACGGCAGTCCTTAGACAGGTACGTCTCCGAGTACCAGGCCAGCTCTAAGAGGAAACAAAACCACACGTGGACAGAAAAGGACTGAGAGGCCGTTCTGGTCGCTCTCTGTGACCCATCATACTTCCAGGAATCGGGAGCTGCTGGATTTGGAGTGGAATGGCTCAGACCACATCCGCCGTAGGTCACCCTGGGAAAGAAGGAACTTCACTAAGTCACAGGTTTCAACTCGAGGCATACATACCTACAAGTCCTTTCTGACTCCTGATCTCAGATCAGATTGCTTCTGTGGAGAATCAAAGAACATTCAAATTTTACTCATTGAAAAGGTTATAACCCCTCATTCTTTGAAGAACTCCTAGAAGGGCTCTTAGGCCCCTTGAGCGGGTAAGGGCTTTTACCAACTCCGTCCTGGTGGCAGTGTTATCACTTATGATTCAGATGATCTAGGCAAGATAATTAACCTCTGTGCCTGTTTCATCTGTAAAATGTGGATGATAATATAAATCTTGTAAATCAGATAATGCCCTTAGTTTTTACAATGCATTTCTTAATTATTTCCAAACTTTAATGCAGAGTATTAAAGGGCTATTAGGTGGCAACAGGGTGCTGTTTTTTAAGAGAAGCAGGAAGTCTCTGTAGCGGGGCTTTAGGGATTTCAGTTAATTAATCCATCACCAGGTGGTAAGGGGTCTACTCATAAGTATTTTCAGCCAATGGCTCTAAGAACCTGGAAGAAGTTGCTACTATCAGGTTAGCAAAAACAAGCAAGCAAACAAACAAAATCCTCCCCAAACAACAAAAACAAAAAGATCCCACTCTCAAGATCAGGAGCTTAGGGTCTTAAGCAGAACCACCTCCAGCAAGGAGAATACATACCCAAGTCCAGGGTCAATGCCATGTTATTGCTTTCACTGGTTTATAACTGCCTCTCTCACCTTTAAATAGGCCATCGTGAGGAGTGGCAATAAGGTAAATGGCACCAAATAGAGAAGGGCGGGCTGGGCTGCTCGGTGAATTCGAGACGCCACAGTAGCAGTGAGCAGACCTGCGGGGAGAGAGAAACATTCGTGAATAACTCCAAGGGGACAGCCCCGAGAGAGGAGAGCCGCTGTTACCTGGCTGCTTCTTGGCACAGTCCTGAGATTGTATAGCTGTAATGTGACACATTCCATCCAATGGTGGGGAGTGAAATGCCCAGCTTGAGCAGGTAAAGAAACAGGGAGCAGCACAGCTTTTAAAAGCGTAGAATTCCAAGGACCTGTGAGTAGCCCAAGTCCCACTCCGTGCCCAGGTCCCTGGTTCCAGGCCTCATTTCAGCCTTGAGTGTGCCTGGTCTCCCTCTGTCTCCTGTGGTATATGACAGACTTGGAGGCAAAAGACCTGGGTTCAAGTTTCAACTCTGCTGCTTATGACAGCCATATAACCTTGGCTAAGGCCTTTCACGTCTTGAGCCTCAGCCTCCTCATCCGTCTAATGGGGATACCACAGTTGCCCTGCCCCCCTCAGAGCTAGTGGAGTGGAGTGGCAATGAACCCACGCCTATGAGAGCACCGTGGACTATGAAGTGCTCCTTCAGTAGAAGGCACAGAGGCAAGAAAGGTGCTCCTTTCTGTTCACTGTCGTAGCTGTTGGAGTACAGACAGGTTACTAGCCCAATTACAACCGTCTCTTCCTGTCTGCCCGAAATGGAGCTGGCTAGAGAAAAGCTGGCCGAGGGAGAGTCTGAGGTCAGAGGTGATGGAAATGTTAGAGCAGATGAAGGGAAGTATCTGTCTAATAAAGTAGGAAATAAACATGACATTCGTTAAACTCAAGCCAAAGATTTAATTAAGCACACAGACTGCTCCACAATCATCGTGTGGTAGGTCTTCTCAACTTTGAGGCCTGACCACACTTTTCCTGCAATGTTCTTCAAACATATTATTGGATAGGGAACTAGGCTGCTGGCCAACACATAGAGCATCTTTCATCTCGTGGGTCAGTTTTTTTTTCCTTTGTGTTTGTTTATAAGAGCAACCAGTCACTGCTCTCCTTTCATCTGGCATCTGCAGCTAGAAGACCTGATTTAATTCCAGGGGTTGGAGGACAGCCAGAGGGGGGACTGCATGCAGTCTCTGGTTCTCTTACCTACGAAGTATCCAATGAGGGTGCAGTGAAAGTAGGAAACCTTCTGCATGCGTCCGGAGATGTTGGCGGGTCCAGAGGCACTGCAGGAGTCACCGTTGGCTTGCTTTTTGTAGTTGTCGTAACGAAGGACAAAGCACAACAGGAGTCCAGGCATCACGATGTCTCCAATGCCCAACATAGAGAAGTGACTGCCAGTGGAGCTGGAACGTAGTGTCACATGTCAGGGGTGCCACCTTCTACAACCCCATATCTCCTCCTGCGCAAAGTCTGTTCACTTTCTAAGAAGTCAAAGAACTTATCTGAACGGTAGATGGCAATCTCTATGGGTTTAACAACACTGGTTTTTAAGAGTTCAGAGATTAAGAGCCACAAGGGTACTGGCGATTGAGGTCTTCAGCCCCACGCTCAGCGCTTTGGGAGAGCACCGCATAAGTGACTGCTGGAGCCATCTGCTTGAGCGCTGCCGCCTCTAGAAATGTCAAGCAGCTCACTATGTGTCACACATTCACTGCTAAGACTTCAAATAAGCACCTACTACTGCCAGACATGGGAGATTAAAGCAGCACATTAATTTTTCCAAGATTATAGTTCCAGGGACTGTATAATTTTAGCATTAAGACATTTTTACAAATGTATTAGAAGTAAAAAAGATCCAGATTCTCCCGTTAATTCCCTCTAGCCAACTTTAAACTATGCTAACAGTGGTAACATAGGGTTGTTTGATAACATTATTCAATATTAAAAAGCTGCACCTGTATCACTTAATGATCAGTCTTTGCAAGTTAAGTCAGTATTCTTGTCCTCATTTGTAAAATGGAGATGACTCACAACCCTTTTCCAGTCCAGCATCAGAATGCTGATGACAAAGACAGACAAACTGGGGAACAGAGGGGCAGAGGAAGGCAGTGTCCTCACCATCACGAGATGAGGCCGACACGCCAGTCTTACCTGGGGAAGACCAGTTTTCCAGGCAGAGACAGGCGAGGAACATCGCGCCCAACATTGGGCCCCAGGTGGAGCTTCCGGGATAGAACGTCAAGGGGATTGTCAGCCGGCTGTGTGGCCACCTTCACCATGACGTTGCTATTAAAGATGTAGGCAGAGAAAAACACCTGCCGAGGGGAGAGTCACCTTTACCAGAGGGAGCTGGAAGCACCCCGATCTCAGCACCAGCCCTCTTTGTTCTTAAGAGCAGAGTCTCAGTACTGCATCATCAAGCTTTTTAGACTGCATGCTTTGAGGAGAAAGAAAATCTTTGCTCCTGTGTGTACGTGCAGATTTTTTCTCTCCACACCCACAGAGGAAGCCCTTACAGCAGAGCTGCCAGCGCTCCAGGGCAGAGAACCTTGCCTGCCTGCTCCCTTTTCCACCCCGAGAGTCACACGTGTACTCTCTACAGTAACAAGTCTCGACAAACACAGGCACGGACAGCTGCCTGCTCACCTTTTAACAGGTACAGTGCAGCCGGGAGTGGTCTCAGACAGGAGGTACTCTGGCCAGCAGACTTTGGACATTTAGAGTTAAAAATTTTCCGGAGTGAATGTTCCAATTAAACACAAAGGAGAGCAGCAGCTCTGGGGAAACAGACACTCACCCAAAAGACATCGTAGATTAAAAGCCCTGAGAGAAGCAGGCAGGAGACCTTGAGGCTGGGCAGGCGGACGAAGGCGATCATAGCGACACAGAGACCCATGGCCAGGGCTGGGGAGGAGACAGCAGTCAGTGTGGAGCACAGGCTCAGCTTCTCTCCACAAGCTATTCAGCTCATAAACCTAACAGAGTTTGTAAGTCCCTCAAAAAATCAGGCAGCCCTAAACCCCAGTCTAAGATGTTTACACCCTACTAGTGCAAAGTGCCCACCGCTGGCCCACTGTGACCTGCTCGTATTTGGGGAAATCCCTTTTCTCATGCTATAGATGGTGCTCAACTATCTAAGACCCAGGGGACTGTTCTGAACGCTAAAGCTCTAAGCCAAGCTCAGTTCTGGCCTCCCAGCTCTCGTCTCGTGCCTCCCCCCATTACTTCAGATGCATCGCCCTTGCTCCTTTAAAGCCAATGCACACCCTAGATCACATCTTTTTCACTTACTTAAGGACACTGTTCCAGCCACTCATTTTATGCTCATCCTCCCCACCTGGGTCTAAACTAAACACAAGACAGAACTGCTCAATGACAGGATTCTGCATGACTCCACACAATGTCATTCTATCCCTAATCTTCCAAACAAGAAACTCTGGGCTCCTTTTCATGTCATCGCAACCTTCATCACGCACCCTCAGGCTGCAACCACTTCGGGGTGCTCCTCTTCACTGTCACGGCACACCTCGGTCACGACTCCCGTACTTCCTAGTGCGATGTGTGTATCCTTTCCCATTTTCTGTCCCTCTCCCCCACTTACTCTTCACTGCCATTGTCAAAAATCAGTTCACATCATTCCCTGCCTTAAATCACGAGGTCCCCTACTCTCTGATCAAGTCCGACTGTAAAGGCATGACACACACAGAATGGCGCTGCACCACACGGGCTTGGCCTCAAGCCTCTTCTTTTGCTCCTATGCCTCCACCTACTCCTTCTCTCTAAGATGAGCGATAACCTCTTTCCAATCATGCCAACCAAGTCTCCCCACCATACTCCAAGTCCATGTTTGAAGAGGCAGCATGCATCCCATCTGACTACTTCAGAGAAGGTTCTTAATACAAGCATGTTGAATGAGAATCACTCCCACCCCCAGCTGAACAGTGCCACCAGCCATGTCACATCCCTGAAACACACGCTCAACTATTCATCCAGTTTGCCTCTCTTTTTCTTCATTCATCAGCTCTTGCAAACATACCACACCACTTATTGGTCAAATTCTTTCAAGTCTTCCCAAATTTAAAAGATTAATTTGTAAGATGAAACTGAGTAGATAAAAAAGTTACAGATTTAGTTCAAAAAACTCTGAAGTACTTTCTTAATATTAATGCTTCTTGGTATAACTCTGAAAACATACTTCATGCCTCGCCCTTTAAAATAACCACATTTATCATTCTGTTTTCACTGTAAATTAACTTCAAGGAATAGGCTTTAATTAAAAAACACTCATTAAAAAAAACTCTACAACCACATTATCGCTACCAACAAAATGATTTCTGATTCTGCAAAGAAGTCTGGAAAGACAATTTCCACGTCAAAGAAGAACATATTTCAGAATGTTACAGACACGTGCTAGAAGGCTATCTTTTCTGTTAATGGCAGAAAACAAGTCAAACACACATCAAATAACAATCTGAGAAACAAACAACTAAAAAGCTCAAAGACTCTCTCCGTTTTTTGTTTTTGTTTTTTTTTGAGGGAAAACTAAGCTTGGTCACAAGGGCAATTTAACTAGTGTAAACCGGTAAGAGATCCTTGGACAAGTAGATATTGGGAAGTAGCAACAATGACAGAAAATGATATAAAAGTTTACAAGTTAGGGCCAGTAAGGGTTTGGGGAGCCTCCCTGAACACTCAATGACAGCACCACTGTAGCTGAGCCGTCCTCAGAGCTGCAGGGACACAGTGCCTGGAGAGGAGAGGAGCCCCTCAGACCTGGCACTGCCTCCAAAGAGCTCTGTTCCAAGGTCTGGATTAGCCTCGTGGTTGCTTGGAATGGGTAACAGGAAAAAGTGTGATCCATACCCATAATCTCTGCTTTCCAAATTCCTCCCTTAAAAAAATTTTTGGGCTTCCCTGGTGGCGCGGTGGTTGAGAATCTGCCTGCCAATGCAGGGGACACGGGTTCGAGCCCTGGTCTGGGAAGATCCCACATGCCGCGGAGCAACTAGGCCCGTGAGCCACAATTACTGAGCCTGTGTGTCTGGAGCCTGTGCTCCGCAACAAGAGAGGCCGCGATGATGAGAGGCCCGCGCACCGCGATGAAGAGTGGCCCCCACTTGCCGCAAGTAGAGGAAGCCCTCGCACAGAAACGAAGACCCAACACAGCCATAAATAAATAAATAACCCCCCCCCCAAATTCTTTAGATAGTGTTACAAACAGTATAAAATTGACTTCTGGGTTTCAACTTCCTTCCCTTCTGAAACACCAAGAAAGGAAAAGGTGAACAGACTTTGTGGGGCAGAGCAGTTAGATAAAATTTCGTGAGATTAGTAAAGCAAACTGAAAATAAGAGAAGTAATAAGGACTGAATGAAAAAAGAGGTGGAGATGGTTACAGGGTCTTAAATAAAGAAAAGTCTAACAATGTCTTAAGGGAGAGAACAGAAGAATAATGGCGGACTTTGAGAAAAGGCCTTCTATCAAAACAACTATCAAGATGTTTTGATAGTAAGTATGAAATATACACAGGAGTTCTGTGACTGTGGTTAGTCACTTCTCAGAACCTGTTTCCTCTTCTGTAAAATAAGAACAATAATAGTACCTACTTCAAAGAGCTGTATTCAGGATTACATGAGAAAGTCCACGTAAAACACCCAGGGCTTCCCTGGTGGCGCAGTGGTTGAGAGTCTGCCTGCCAATGCAGGGGACACGGGTTCGAGCCCTGGTCTGGGAAGATCCCACATGCCGCGGAGCAACTAAGCCCGTGAGCCACAATTACTGAGCCTGCACATCTGGAGCCTGTGCTCCGCAACAAGAGAGGCCGCGATAGTGAGAGGCCTGTGCACCGCGATGAAGAGTGGCCCCCACTTGCCGCAACTAGAGAAAGCCCTCGCACAGAAACGAAGACCCAACACAGCCATAAATAAATTAAAAAAAAAAAAAAAAAAAAACACCCAGCAGAGTGCCCAATGTATAAAAATTACTCAATAAATGTTAGCTATTAGTACCGTTATAAAATGATATAGACATGTATTTATGTAATTACACAAAAGAAGTCTCTATCATATATAACATATTATATGACATACGTTATATATTCCACATATATTTATAAATAATGTGGGTATTATATTACAGTATAATCCCATTTATATTAACAAAGTATAGTCTACACAAAAATTTGTATTCCAATTTTCACAGTACCATTATTCACAATAGCCAAAAAAGTGGAAACAACTGATGAATGGATAAATAAAATTGATGCATCTGTACAATTAAACAGTATTTGGTCATAAAAAGGAATGGAGTACTGATACAAGTTACAACATGGATGAACCTTGAAAACATTATGCTGAGTGAAAGAAGGCAGATACAAAAGGTCATATGTGATTTTATTTATGCAAAATGTCCACAAGAGGCAAATTCACAGAGACAGGAAGTAGATTAGTGGGTGCCCGGGGCTGGGGTGGGGGAATGGGGGAGTGACTGCTACTGGGTGTGGGTTTTGGAGAGTGGGTGTGAAGATGCTCTAAAACTGATTGTAGGGGACTTCCCTGGTGGCGCAGAGGATAAGACTCCGCATTCCCAATGTAGGGGGCCCGGGTTCAATCCCTGGTCAGGGAACTATATCCCACATGCATGCCGCAACTAAGAGTTCACATGCCACAACTAAGGAGCCAGTGAGCAGCAACTAAGACCCAGCGCAACCGAAATAAATTTAAAAAACAAACAAACAAAAAAACAAACCGGGGACTTCCCTGGGGGCAAAGTGGTTAAGAAGCCACCTGCCAATGCATGGGACACGGGTTCGAGCCCTGGACCAGGAAGATCCCACATGCCGCGGAGCAACTAAGCCCGTGCGCCACAACTACTGAGCCTGTGCTCTAGAGCCCATGTGCCACAACTACTGAAGCCTGTGTGCCTAGAGCCTGTGCTCTGCAACAAGAGAAGCCACCACAATGAGAAGCCTGGGCACTGCAATGTAGAGTAGCCCCCGCTCAGCAACGAAGACCCAACGCAGCCAAAAATAAAAAAGAACAAATAAATTAAAAAAACACAAAACTGATTGTAGTGTTGGTTGCACAACTCTGCAAATATACTAAAAACCACCGAATTGTACACTTAATTTTTTTGAAATAAGTTTAATTAATTAATTAATTTATTTATTTTGGCTGCATTGGGTCTTCATTGCTGTGCACAGGCTTTCTCAAGTTTCAGCGAGTGGGAGCTACTCTTCGCTGTGGTGCGCAGGCTTCTCACTGTGGTGGCTTCTCTTTGTTGCAGAGCACGGCCTCTAGGCACATGGGCTTCAGTAGTTGTGGCTCGCGGGCTCTAGAGCGCAGGCTCAGTAGTTGTGGCACACGGGATTCGTTGCTCCATGACATGTGGGATCTTCCCCGACCAGGGCTTGAACCCGAGTCGCCTGCATTGGCAGGTGGATTCTTAACCACTGCACCACCAGGGAAGTCCCCCGAATTGTACACTTTAAATAAGTAAATTGTATGATATGTGAATTACATCCCCAAAAAGCTGTTACTAAAAAAGATCTTAAGAATGTAGGTAGACACAGCAACAGTCAGCTCTACCCACCACCAGAGCCTCCCATCAAGCCTCTTAGATAGCCTCAACCACCAGAGGGCAGACAGCAGAAGCAAGAAAAACTACAATCCTGCAGCCTGTGGAACAAAAACCACATTCACAGAAAGACAGACAGATGAAAAGGCAGAGGGCTATATACCAGATGAAGGAACAAGATAAAACCCCAGAAAAACAACTAAATGAAGTGGAGCTAGGCAACCTTCCAGAAAAAGAATTCAGAATAATGATAGTGAAGATGATCCAGGACCTCAGAATAAGAATGGAGGCAAAGATCGAGAAGATGCAAGAAATGTTTAACAAAGACCTAGAAGAATTAAAGAACAAACAAACAGAGATGACCAATACAATAACTGAAATGAAAACTACACTAGAAGGAATAAGTAGCAGAATAACCGAGGCAGAAGAACAGATACGTGACCTGGAAGACAGAATGGTGGAATTCACTGCTGCAGAACAGACTAAAGAAAAAAGAATGAAAAGAAATGAAGACAGCCTAAGAGACCTCTGAGACAACATTAAACGCAACAACATTCGCATTATAGGGGTCCCAGAAGGAGAAGAGAGAGAGAAAGGACCAGAGAAAATATTTGAAGAGATTATAGTTGAAAACTTCCCTAACATGGGAAAGCAAATAGCCACCCAAGTCCAGGAAGCGCAGAGAGTCCCATACAGGATAAACCCAAGGAGAAACACGCCAAGACACATAGTAATCAAATTGGCAAAAATTAAAGACAAAGAAAAATTATTGAAAGCAGCAAGGGAAAAACGACAAATAACATACAAGGGAACTCCCATAAGGTTAACAGCTGATTTCTCAGCAGAAACTCTACAAGCCAGAAGGGAGTGGCATGATATACTTAAAGTGATGGAAGGGAAGAACCTACAACCAAGATTACTCTACCCGGCAAGGATCTCATTTAGATTTGATGGAGAAATCAAAAGCTTTACAGACAAGCAAAAGCTAAGAGAATTCAGCACCACCAAACCAGCTCTACAACAAATGCTAAAGGAACTTCTCTAAGTGGGAAACACAAGAGAAGAAAAGGACCTACAAAAACAAACCCAAAACAATTAAGAAAATGGTCATAGGAACATACATATCGATAATTACCTTAAACGTGAATGGATTAAATGCTCCAACCAAAAGACACAGGCTTGCTGAATGGATACAAAAACAAGACCCATATATATGCTGTCTGCAAGAGACCCACTTCAGACCTAGGGACACATACAGACTGAAAGTGAGGGGATGGAAAAAGGTATTCCATGCAAATGGAAATCAAAAGAAAGCTGGAGTAGCTATACTCATATCAGATAAAATAGACTTTAAAATAAAGAATGTTACAAGAGACAAGGAAGGACACTACATAATGATCAAGGGATCAATCCAAGAAGAAGATATAATAATTATAAATATATATGCACCCAACGTAGGAGCACCTCAATACATAAGGCAACTGCTAACAGCTATAAAAGAGGAAATTGACAGTAACACAATAATAGTGGGGGACTTTAACACCTCACTTACACCAATGGACAGATCATCCAAAATGAAAATAATTAAGGAAACAGAAGCTTTAAATGACACAATAGACCAGATAGATTTAATTGATATTTATAGGACATTCCATCCAAAAACAGCAGATTACACTTTCTTCTCAAGTGCGCACGGAACGTTCTCCAGGATAGATCACATCTTGGGTCACAAATCAAGCCTCAGTAAATTTAAGAAAATTGAAATCATATCAAGCATCTTTTCTGACCACAACGCTATGAGATTAGAAATGAATTACAGGGAAAAAAACATAAAAAACACAAACACATGGAGGCTAAACAATACGTTACTAAATAACCAAGAGATCACTGAAGAAATCAAAGAGGAAATCAAAAAGTACCTAGAGACAAATGACAATGAAAACACAACGATCCAAAACCTATGGGATGCAGCAAAAGCAGTTCTAAGAGGGAAGTTTACAGCTATACAAGCCTACCTAAAGAAACAAGAAAAATCTCAAACAATCTAACCTTACACCTAAAGGAACTAGAGAAAGAAGAACAAACAAAACCCAAAGTTAGCAGAAGGAAAGAAATCATAAAGATCAGAGTGGAAATAAATGAAATAGAAACAAAGAAAACAATAGCAAAGATCAATAAAACTAAAAGCTGGTTCTTTGAGAAGATAAACAAAA
Organism: Balaenoptera physalus; assembly: GCF_965194825.1. NCBI lineage: Eukaryota > Metazoa > Chordata > Mammalia > Artiodactyla > Balaenopteridae > Balaenoptera > Balaenoptera physalus. Next base: position 80,021,415 of record NC_138897.1, on the reverse strand, counting down.
TTGATAAGCCATTAGCCAGACTCATCAAGAGGGAGAGGACTCAAATCAATAAAATTAGAAATGAAAAAGGAGAAGTTACAACAGACACCTCAGAAATACAAAACATCCTAAGAGACTACTACAAGCAACTCTATGCCAATAAAATGGACAACCTGGAAGAAATGGACAAATTCTTAGAAAGGTATAACCTTCCAAGACTGAACCAGGAAGAAACAGAAAATATGAACAGACCAATCACAAGTAATGAAATTGAAACTGTGATTAAAAATCTTCCAACAAACAAAAGTCCAGGACCAGATGGCTTCACAGGTGAATTCTATCAAACATTTAGAGAAGAGCTAACACCCATCCTTCTCAAACTCTTCCAAAAAATTGCAGAGGAAGGAACACTCCCAAACTCATTCTATGAGGTCACCATCACCCTGATACCAAAACCAGACAAAGATACTACAAAAAAAGAAAATTACAGACCAATATCACTGATGAATATAGATGCAAAAATCCTCAACAAAATACTAGCAAACAGAATCCAACAACACATTAAAAGGATCCTACAACACAATCAAGTGGGATTTATCCCAGGGATGCAAGGATTCTTCAATATACGCAAATCAATCAATGTGATACACCATATTAACAAATTGAAGAATAAAAATCATATGATCATCTCAATAGATGCAGAAAAAGCTTTTGACAAAATTAAACACCCATTTATGATAAAAACTCTCCAGAAAGTGGGCACAGAGGGAACCTACCTCAACATAATAAAGGCCATATATAACAAACCCACAGCAAACATCATTCTCAACGGTGAAAAACTGAAAGCATTTCCTCTAAGACCAGGAATGAGACAAGGATGTCCACTCTCACCACTATTATTCAACATAGTTTTGGAAGTCCTAGCCATGGCAATCAGAGAAGAAAAAGAAATAAAAGGAATACAAATTGGAAAAGAAGAAGTAAAACTGCCACTGTTTGCAGATGACATGATACTATACATAGAGAATCCTAAAACTGCCACCCGAAAACTAGTAGAGCTAATCAATGAATTTGGTAAAGTTTGAGGATACAAAATTAATGCACAGAAATCTCTTGCATTCCTATACACTAATGATGAAAAATCTGAAAGAGAAATTATGGAAACACTCCCATTTACCATTGCAACAAAAAGAATAAAATGCTTAGGAATAAACCTACCTAGGGAGACAAAAGACCTGTATGCAGAAAACTATAAGACACTGATGAAAGAAATTAAAGATGATACCAACAGATGGAGAGATATACCACGTTCTTGGATTGGAAGAATCAATATTGTGAAAATGACTATACTACCCAAAGCAATCTACAGATTCAATGCAATCCGTATCAAATTACCAATGGCATTTTTTATGTAACTAGAACAAATCATCTTAAAATTTGTATGGAGACACAAAAGACCCCGAATAGCCAAAGCAGTCTTGAGGGAAAAAGACGGAGCTGGAGGAATCAGACTCCCTGACTTCAGACTATACTACAAAGCTATAGTAATCAAGACAATATGGTACTGGCACAAAAACAGAAACATAGATCAGTGGAACAAGATAGAAAGCCCAGAGATAAACCCACGCACCTATGGACTAATCTATGACAAAGGAGGCAAAGATATAAAATGGAGAAAAGACAGTCTCTTCAATAAGTGGTGCTGGGAAAGCTGGACAGCTACATGTAAAAGAATGAAATTAGAATACTCCCTAACACCATACACAAAAATAAACTCAAAATGGATTCGAGACCTAAATGTCAGACCGGACACTATAAAACTCTTAGAGGAAAACATAGGAAGAACACTCTTTGACATAAATCACAGCAAGATCTTTTTTGATCCACCTCCTAGAGTAATGGAAATAAAAACAAAAATAAACAAATGGGACCTAATGAAACTTCAAAGCTTTTGCACAGCAAAGGAAGCCATAAACAAGACGAAAAGACAACCCTCAGAATGGAAGAAAATATTTGCAAACGAATCAACGGACAAAGGATTAATCTCCAAAATATATAAACAGCTCATTCAGCTCAATATTAAAGAAACAAACAACCCAATCCAAAAATGGGCAGAAGACGTAAATAGACATTTCTCCGAAGAAGACATAAAGATGGCCAAGAAGCACATGAAAAGATGCTCAAAGTCACTAATTATTAGAGAAATGCAAATCAAAACTACAATGAGGTATCACCTCACACCAGTTAGAATGGGCATCATCAGAAAATCTACAAACAACAAATGCTGGAGAGGGTGTGGAGAAAAGGGAACCCTCTTGCACTGTTGGTGGGAATGTAAATTGATACAGCCACTCTGGAGAACAATATGGAGGTTCCTTAAAAAACTAAAAATAGAATTACCATATGACCCAGCAATCCCACTACTGGGCATATACCCAGAGAAAACCGTAATTCAAAAAGACACATACACCCCAATGTTCATTGCAGCACTATTTACAATAGCCAGGTCATGGAAGCAACCTAAATGCCCATCGACAGACGAATGGATAAAGAAGATGTGGTACATATATACAATGGAATATTACTCAGCCATAAAAAGGAACGAAATTGAGTCATTTGTTGAGACGTGGATGGATCTAGAGACTGTCATACAGAGTGAAGTAAGTCAGAAAGAGAAAAACAAATATCGTATATTAATGCATGTATGTGGAACCTAGAAAAATGGTACAGATGAACCTGTTGCAGGGCAGAAGTTGAGACACAGATGTAGAGAACAAATGTATGGACACTAAGGGGGGAAAACTGCAGTGGGGTGGGGATGGTGGTGTGCTGAATTGGGAGATTGGGATTGACATGTATACAGTGATGTGTATAAAACTGATGACTGATTAAAAAAAAAAAATCACACACACAAAAAAAAGAATGTAGGTAAAAATAATAAAAAATTTGATACATAACACCATCTCTGGACACCTAATTTTCAGGGTATTCAGAGGTACCACTACTAAAACACAGAAAGTAGAGGAAGAGAGGACAAATTTAACCATAAATGATATTAAAATTTCAACTTGTCACACAGTAGTTACTTACCATCCATGAGAAGCCAATGGCCAGTGAGAACCCAGATGAGAACGAGCATGACAGACAGAGAGAATGATAGTAATTCAGCAGCAGTGAAACGCCCACAACAACCAAAGGAAATCCTGGAAAATACACAACATTTATTGGACTAATGGACAATAAATTATATTCAATAATCAAACTCTCCTTTGGTTCTTCATGATCAGAATTTGTGACAGCCAGATTAAAATAGTAGGCAATACCTAGATACCCAGAAATCCAAAATACCCAAATCTCTTTGGAAAAAACTACAGAAAGTTCAAAGGAATTATACTTCTGCACCAATTAGATAATGTACTTTTTATCGCAAATTATCAACATGGGTATTGAGAAGTTTAAAGTGATAATATCAATCTTTAGAAAATCTAAATGTAGGGGAAATTGTAATTCTTACGAGGAAAACAAAATGAAGAAAGTCAACAATTCAATTCATTAAGCAGCGATGAATAAAATTAAGATGGTACATCTATTTGGTTATCACTAATTCCTGGGAAGATCAGCCGCCCCAAGTGACTGATTTCCTAAGTGCATACAGCATTCTCCATTAGCACAGCATTTTGTTTCCATGGAGCAACGGCTTTAGGAGTTAAGGTGTGAACACTGGGATTAAACCTAAGTGGCTAGTATATATTCTAGGTCATCAAAGATGAAAGGCAAAGAATGTTTGAGTCAAGCACTATTTTCATATTCCATTAACTAGTAAAGGAATGAAAATGCTGCTTCAAAAGAAAACTCATCTTTCAATATAATCAAAGCAAGGAAGCATAATACAGTGACTCTGACTTCCTAAGATTTGTTTATATTTCCTCTGCTATGAAAAGGTGCAAAAAGAAGTACTATCCTACAGTTTTAAAAAAATCAAACATCTCACTTTCCAGTCTTCTGGCATTTGTGTGCTTCAGTCAATACCAAAAATTTAGACCCCTAATATTGCTATCAAGTATGAGACAAAAACATACATATACAAGTTTACAATTTAGAGGAAAATCCCAAGTCCTTACTTGTTCTGAGGTGAACAGGGTCTTGTTAAATACTGGCACATCGGGAGAAGAAGAAAAGCAAAAGCTATCGTTGCAAGAACTAGAGAAAGAAAACGTATGGTTAATTTTTTTGTTGTTTATTATTTTACTAAGTATAAGAAAAATGGCATGACTTATGGAAACAATCATTGCCCAGAATACTTTTCTCGACAAGTGCATACAATAGTATTAATTAACTAGAGAAGAAAAGTATCTTTCTTTAGCACCGCACAGACAACCTCTTAAAAAAAATATTACCTGATTTGAAGTAGGGGTAGCATTGGTAGGTTTTCTCTTTCTCACCTATCTCAACAAGAAATGATAAACAGCGGGCCAGGGTATGATCTAACATGTCTAGCATTTTGATGTTTCACGCATGTCCATCATCGTTCAGCTTGAAAACTGATCAGATAGATGACAGTCGAATTACTGTGATTAGCTATGAGTGTTTCTATCTGCAGAAACATGGGTAGGGGTTGCCAATGACTACTCTGCCAAACTGGACTTTCTGGTAACCTATCAGACAAGGAGCCACAGCCAAAGCAATTCTGCTCTGGTGTCACAAAGCTCAAGAGTTTTCAACTCCTGGCCTTTCATTCAGATTGGGTTGGCAGGTCTGAACTGATGATACAGGTATCAAGTATCTCGCAGGTCTGAACTGATGATACAGATATCAAGTGGTTCAAGGAGGAGTGGGGGGAGAAAAAGCCAGACTTATGAAGAAAAACTTGCATGGTGCAGTGTATAAATCTTAATTTTTGAATGATGATTTTAAAAAAGGTTTAAAAATTTCCTTTTAGCTTAATGTTAAGATTAGATAGAGGAACTCATTTACCTGCTGTACATATTGTAAAAACTACTTGAACTGAGTCAAAGAAGAAGAACATTACTAGGAGAGAGACAGATGCTCCAATTGGAAGGAACAGGGCCTGGGTAGAGTCAATAGTTTGGATACCTGAAAGAGAAAAAGGGACATATCAACGACTTACCTAATAGACACTGTACCCATGTACTTCAGATACATTAACTCATAAAATGCAGGCAGTTCTAGGGATTAGTATATAAAATATAGATTATCTAGGCCCTTGGATTCTCTCCTTCCCAGTGAGACTATGAGCTCCTTGCTGTCCTCATAGTGCCTTTATTATAGTAGGTGCCCAAGAAATACTTGTTGAATTGACTTACTACCTCCTGGTGCTAACCATCTGGATGACAGGGTGCCAAAACAAACAAACAAACAACAAACAAGAGCATTAAGAGGTAGTAAAAATTCATTTTAGTCAATTTGAGTACATCTGTGGTCCTGTATATATAGGTTTGGTAAAAGAGGTGGTTTAAACCCCCTGACTAAAATAACTTCTCATCATCTGTGGATTTAATGTACTCATGTTCATTCTTCCCCATTGTTGCTAATAGTTGAGGACTGACTTTGGTGGGGGAGGAGGGGAGAACAAGATATATCTGGAAACAGTAAATCAAAAACATTTCTTTGTGGGAACATTTTAAAGAGTAAATAGGAGATAAATGGGGGAACCAGAAGCTCTTGGGATAGAGCAGGATTTAGCACAGTGGTTCTCAAGTCTTGGCTGCTCATTAGAATCACCTGGACAGCTTTAAAAAAATCACAGTGCCCGGGCCCAACCCCAGAGCCAACTAAACTGAAATCTCAAGGGGTTAGTAGGTCCAGGAAAAACTCCCCACAAGATTTTATTTTGGGGGCTACCCTGGTGGCACAGTGGTTAAGAATCCACCTGCCAGTGCAGGGGACACGGGTTCAAGCCCTGGTCCGGGAAGATCCCACATGCCGTGGAGCAACTAAGCCCGTGCACCACAACTACTGAGCCTGCGCTCTAGAGCCTGTGAGCCACAACTACTGAGCCCACGTGCCACAACTACTGAAGCCTGAACGCCTAGGGCCCGTGCTTCCCAACAAGAGAAGCCACCGCAATGAGAGGCCGAAACGAAACGAAGAGAGGTCCCTGCTCGCCACAGCTAGAGAAAGCCTGCGTGCAGCAACAAAGACCCAACACAGACAAAAATAAATAAATAAATATATAAAAACCCTGCTCATCAGTATTCAAATTTACCTGTCCTCAAGAAGGCTATTTAGGGATTTTTGTGAGATGAATATTAAATATTTCTACAAAACAAAATTGCTTCTTATTGGCTAGGTAGATGAGTCAAATAATTCACTAAGGAACAGGGCAATTGAATTTCAGAAGAGTGAGCCATGTGTCAAGACAAACAGAAATGATCTGGAGAAGAGTCTAACCTGAACTGCAGTCAAACCCATTCATCTTGGCCCATGGATAGGTTTTTTTTTTTTTTTTTTTTGGGGGGGCGCATATCTTAAAGTATCTTATGAGCATTTTTGTAAGGCAAAACTCTATGAAATCTCTAACTAAATTTCACCTAAATAGTTTTTTTTATTTGAGTGCTCTACAATAGTTCAAAGAACTACTTGAGGAAGCTAGATTTCAGGTGCCTTTCACAACAGAAAATAAGTTTCTCAAATAAATGATTATTTGTTATATAAGAAACAAATCTTTGAAAAGAAATCTATAAATCTGAAAACACACACCCACACCCCCCTCCTTCTGTAAAACAAAGCATCATATACTCTACAGATTAATTATACTGGTTTAAAATATGAGAAGAAAAAAAATCAAATGACTGGCTAGAACAAAGACTGTTTACTAAGGCAGGCTTATGAGAAGTATTTGTTTATAATCAATCTAAATTTTACAAGTTCAGTCTGCAATTAAAATGCGAAACAGAATACAAAGAACTTTTCTAGAATATTAGATAGAATGCACAGATTTTTGTTTTTTGAAAGCACAGATTTTAAACCAGTAAGTATTAGACATTATTTCCATTAGTTTTATAGAAGGACTGCCCAAGAGAGTTTATCAAACAGCAATGTCACAGGGCAAGTGAAGCTCCTTTAGTTGCTGACAATATGTTACCAAAAATAATGTACACAACTTTAATACTGCACTTCTTAAAGGTCTGGAAATAATGGTCCTGAAGGGGAAGGAGCTAATTAATTAGAAATTTTAGCCAAACTCCAGTGACAAAACAAAACAGAGCAAAAGCAAAACAGAGCAGCCATAATTGGGCCGACTTGCTCAACTGCAGTGGCATTATCTTTAAAGGCAAAATCAACGTTAAGAAATAGGCATGGGCTTCCCTGGTGGCGCAGTGGTTGAGAGTCTGCCTGCTAACGCAGGGGACACGGGTTTGAGTCCTGGTCTGGGAGGATCCCACGTGCCGCGGAGCAACTGGGCCCGTGAGCCACAACTGCTGAGCCTGCATGTCTGGAGCCTGTGCTCCGCAACAAGAGAGGCTGCGATAGTGAGAGGCCCGCGCACCGTGATGAAGAGCGGCCCCCGCTTGCCGCGGCTGGAGAAAGCCCTCGCACAGAAACGAAGACCCAACACAGCCAAAAATAAATAAATAAATAAATAAAAGTTAGCTTAAAACTTAAAAAAAAAAAAAAAAAGAAATAGGCATGATGATGGAATTAAAAATTATGTACAGACACATTATTTTTTGTATTTAGTGAACAGGTTGCAGAGCAATACACCAATGTAGTACTGATAACTGTTTATGAAAGTTACTGATTTTGCACCTCCATGAGAAAAGCAAGGGATTTTTGTAAAAAACTCATTTCCAGAGCTTATGGGGTTTGCAGTCTAGGTGGGGAGATTAAGATGTGTTTCTCTATTAATGAAGAGAATTCTAACCGTACATCTCCATCAATCTTCACAGTTCAAATAAATTATAGGGGAAGCCTAGTAAAGAACTTCAAGATATCAGATAATTGGAGGTGGGGGGGGGGTTGGGTTTTTTTTTTTTTAAACCCTCTTAATGCTAATTAGATGAAGGACTGGTGTGCCAGAAGGGGGAAATTTCTATATAGGTTTCCTGGAGCAGATTCAGGGATAAGACAGGAGTTAGGACAAGGTTAGGGAAAATCAGAGAGGACCTGGAAGGAACTCCCTCCCCTCCACTTCCTGTTTTTACTGTAAAACATAACACACTACAGAAAAGTACATGAAACAAAGATGTAGAGTTCAGTGAATCATCACATGGCTAATACCACCCAGGTCAAGAAACAGAACCTTGCCAAGGCCAAAAGTCTTTCTTGTGTCCCTCACAATCACTGCTCTTTCTCTTTCCCCCAAAGGTAACTACTATTATATCCTGGCTTTTACGGTACTTTTTATTTGCTTTATGTTTTCTACCAAGCATGCATCCTAAAATACTAATATTTATTTTGCCTGTTTTCTGAACTTACTATATACATTGAATTATGTAGTATGTATTTTTTTGTGTCTGGCCTCTTTCATTCAACATTGTTAGAAACATCCATGCTGTTATACGTAGCTGTAGTTCACTAATTTTCATGTCTTTTTCACAAATTCCTTGATTCGTATTTTGGGAGTAGGCAACTGCAACTTTTAGAAAACCTCCATCTACTCTTTATCCTTCATTAATTAGTTCATAACACTTGGCAAAATCTTAACACTAAAGTCATACCCTCCCTTTCTTAGAACTCCCCCCAATTCTTCTTCATTGTTAATCTTCATTGTTAAGCATTTCAATCTCCTCAGCACCTACACCATCTCATGTTTCTGTTCATTCTTCTGGCTATTATTATTTCTTTGATTTTTGATGACTGCATCCCGTTCTCCATGCCACCCCTTCAAACTGGAATGATACCATATTCCATAATCAAGTACTGGCCTTCTCTGCAATGGCCATTTCTTTCATTAAGTTTTTCCTGATTATGTGGAAGTGGACTGCATCCTGTCCTGGTCTATGCTTATCCTTTTTGGTATCCATGGCCCAGATTAGGCACCGAAGAAATACTTTTGTTGAGAATAATTTTAGCACAACACAGGAGGTAGATTTAAGGAAATTACCATTAAACAACCACCAACTACTCTTTAGATGCTGATTAACGATGAGAAATACAAAACTGATGTTACCAGGTAAATTCTTTCCACTGCATGTACTGACTTAACCATTTATTTATTTGAGGATAAAATGGTACTTAGATACATACTATTGATTTCTTTTAGGTTTATGTGATGCAATGCACAACAGATTTGTAATCTGTTTTAAGTACATCATTTGTATATATGCTATATAACACAGGAATTTAAAGGAGTTTCAAGTGTGTGAAGTGATTTGGTTTAAACTATTGATAGAAGGTAAGCTGCTATGTAAAAATTTAACCCTAAAATTGGATACTGACACTGGGTTTTACCTGGTTCCTGTGAAGTTACTGGTATGGTATTTTACTTAATATAAGGATCTGTGTCATAAGTTTAAGAAAAGGCTCATTATATTTAAATGATTCTACTTACTGTATTTGTCCTGTCCACTTTACATTGCTGGGGACAATGAAACACATTTAACTCAGTGAAAACTGGGCAAGTATAATTTAGTTGATGGGGTATTATAATAACTAGAGAAAATGAAATAGATATTAAGTGATCTCTTTTCAATTTAGTTTCTAAGATCCTCCATCAATATTCTATTAAACTTTATATTAGATCTCCAGTCTTTCCTCCCTATTAGGTGGTGACTTTGATTTGTCCTGCAAGTCACGCTTATTCTCCTCCTCTGTGCCTGTATTATATGCTCTTCCCACCTGGAGGAACTTCTTCTCCAGCAATCCAAGTTCACTGTTTCATGTCAAATTCACTTTCTCCAGGAGAGTCCCTTACTAACTTGACCCACTGTTGCTCACCTTGGCTTGCCTTTCTCTTTATTCTCCTTGTACATGGATGTCAAAATGACTTCCCTCTGGTGCTTACTCTGATGTATTGATAGTAGATGCTTGTTCAGAAGGATTCTGAGGCTATGGTAAGGGTCCATGAGAAAAAGTACTTGCTCTAGGTATAGTGTGGAAAGTGGTATTTGCTCTGTCTTAGCACTTTATTAACACCTTGGGAAGTATTTTGGCCACACTGCCTACGTGACGGCTTGAGTACCAGCTCTTGTACTTTCGCATCTTTCAAAATATCTAATAAATGCCAAGTGCATGGTAGGTACCCAGTATCAATCTCTTAGTATTATCAAATCAAGTCTCCTTACTTCCAATTCAGTTCTCTTTCTATAATAAGCATTACCAATTTTCTAGTACAATTTACATACCATAAAATTTACCCAGTTTAAGTGTGTAATTCAACACTTTTTTTTTTGTAAGTTTACCAAGTGTGAAACCATCACTATAATCTAGTTTTAGAATATCTTCATCACCTCAAGAAGATCCCTCATGCCAGCTTACTGTTAATTCTCCTTCCAATCCCTTGCCCCAGGCAACCACGAATCTGTTTTCTGTCTCTATACAGTTGCCTTTTGGAAATTTCATATAAATGGACTCACACAATATGTAGTTTTTCTATCTGGCTTTTTTTACTTAACAATTTTTTTTAAAATTAATTAATTTTATTTTTGGTTGCGTTGGGTCTTCGCTGCTGTGTGCAGGCTTTCTCTAGTTGCGGTGCGCGGGCAATTCTTAACCACTGCGCCACCAGGGAAGCCCTTAACAGTGTTTTGAGGTTCATCTATGTTGGAGCATATTTCAGTAATTAATTTTTTTTAATGCTGAACAGTATTCCATTGTATGGACATACCATATTTTGTTTATCCATTAACTAGTTTATTGATCTTTGAGTTGCTTCTACTTTTTGGCTATGATGAATAATGCTGCTGAATACTTGCCATATAGCACACTTCTGTTTTTTCAAAGCATATATTCTTTAAAATCTTAAGTATCAGAAAAGATACAATAGTTTTACAAGTACTTCAAGTAGCTATCTTTAAGGATCACTAAATGAATTTATGATCAACACCTACAAAATTATCAACCTCATCAAAGGATTTAAATGAAGTTATAAGCAGGCAGATACCCATCTATCCTGCTCGTCTTTAAGAAAATAAAGAGAGCTTCCCTGGTGGCGCAGTGGTTGGGAATCCACCTGCCAATGCAGGGGACACAGGTTCAAGCCCTGGTCCGGGAAGATCCCACATGCTGCGGAGCACCTAAGCCCGTGTGCCACAACTACTGAGCCTGTGCTCTAGAGCCCGTGAGCCACAACTACTGAAGCCCGCGTGCCTAGAGCCCACGCTCCGCAACAAAGAGTAGCCCCCGCTTGCCACAACTAGAGAAAGCCCGCACACAGCAACGAAGACAAAATGCAGCCAAAAACAATATAGTAAAATAAATTTATTTAAAAAAAGAAAATAAAGAATCTCGGCAGCAAGCTTTTAGGCATGAATTAAAAGCAGTACACAAGAAATCCATAGTTCAGGTTCAGAACATAAGACTTTAACAAATTATACCATACAGATTTAATTTTATTATTATATCAGACATAATCCTTGAACCCAGTAAATTATCTACTGGGGTTATAGAAAGAATCAAATTAAGACAACTACATGTAGAAAGCTAATTGTCATAAAATGCCTTACTATTATTGGTGCCGTTGCCATTGAAAGACCCAGAAGAACTGTTACTGTCTTTCTCCTTATCTTGATTTTCAAAGTCCATATTAAGGGACCTGTGGGAAAAAATTGTATAGGTAAGTTTTAGTTTTACTTAAGAAGCAGACCAGAAAAGTCAGTAATGAGACATACTTTTAAATGCTAAAGCATTAGGAAAGAAAGGAAGATCTCTTTTGAACAGCTCTGCAAAACACTTCTTGATGCCACATTTAAAAAAACAATCTACATTCCTTACAGTGTCAGTTCAAGAGTTTTCCTGACTGCAGGTAAAAGCATTCCATTGTGGCTGAATATTCCAGCCATATCTCTGTGCACCTCTTTAATTACTTCCTTATGCTAAATACCTAGAAGGAGAAATATTGGGTCAAAAGGCAAGCACAATTTTGAGACTTTTACATACCACACAATTGCTTCCAAAAAGGGTGGACCAATTCACTCTCTGAGAACAGTGTATAAGAGCACTTGTATCTCTACACCTTGCCAGCTCTCACTCAACAACACGGATTTGAGTTTTTGCTATATCTGGGAATATTCAAGGTATTGGAGAGACAATAAATAGTGAGTAAAATAGGCTCTCATGGATTTTACATTGGAAGAGGGGGGAGACTGACAATAAACAAGAAAAATAAGTTAAATACAGGGTATGCTAATGGTAAGAGCTAAGGAGAAAAGGCAGGAAATGGAGAGGGTAGATCTGAAATTTTAAACAGGGTAGGCAAGGGAAGGCCACACTGGTGTGATTTCTGAGTCAAGACCTGAAGGAAGTAGACACAGTCAATCTTGGGGGACTGAAAATGCTGTCTCTGTCCTAATTTAGAATTCTTTAACTATTAAACAATTTTATGTACCTGAGCTTGCCCATTTCTCTTTTTGTGAACTAACTGTTCAAGTCCTTAGCTCATTTTCTACTACTGCGTTCCTTTAAAGTGTTTGTGTGTCCAAACTTCCTGTGATGGTGGAAATGTTCTGTACCTGCACTGACCTATTTGGTAGATATTAGCCACGTGAACACTTGAAATGTGGGCGCACAACTGAGGAACTGAATTCTACATTTTATTTCATTTTAATTAATTTAAATTTAAATAATTGGAGAGCTAAAACTATAAAACTTTAGATAAAATCTTTGTGACCTTGGATTTGGCAGTGGATTCTTACATATGACATCAAACACACAAGTGAAAATTTGATAAATTGAACTTCATCAAAATTAAAACCTTGTGTGCTGCAAAGAACACTTAGAAAAAAATGAAAACACAACCCCAAAGGATGGGAGAAAATACGTGCTATTGTGTATCTGATAAGGGCCTTACATTTACAATATAGAAAGAACTCCTCCAATTCAATAATAAAAAGACAACCCAATTAAAAAGTGGGCAGACTCTGAATAAATATTTCTCCAAAGAAGATAAGCAAATGGCCAATGAGCACATGAAAAGTTCTTTTTTTTTGTTTTTTACACATATATACATGTACATGAAATATTTTTATTGCTGTTAGTTTTACAAAAACAGGGTCATGTTATTCACACTTTTCTGCATCTTGCTTTTCCTTTCTTTTTTCTGAATTTTATTTTCTTATACAGCAGGTTCTTATTAGTCATCCATTTTACACACATCAGTGTATACATGTCAATCCCAATCTCCCAATTCAGCACACCACCACCCCCACCCTCTGCTGCTTTCCCCCCTTGGTGTCCATACGTTTGATCTCTACATCTACGTCTCTATTTCTGCCCTGCAAACCAATTCATCTGTACCATTTTTCTAGGTTCCACATATATGCGTTAATATACGATATTTGTTTTTCTCTTTCTGACTTACTTCACTCTGTATGACAGTCTCTAGATTCATCCACGTCTCTACAAATGACCCAATTTCGTTCCTTTTTATGGCTGAGTAATATTCCATTGTATATATGTACATCTTCTTTATCCATTCGTCTGTCGATGGGCATTTAGGTTGCTTCCATGACCTGGCTATTGTAAATAGCGCAGCAGTGAACACTGGGGTGCATGTGTCTCTTTGAATTATGGTTTTCTCTGGGTATATGTCCAGTAGTGGGATTGCTGGGTCATATGGTAATTCTATTTTTAGTTTTTAAAGGAACTTCCATACTGTTCTCCATAGTGGCTGTATCAATTTACATTCCCACCAACAGTGCAAGAGGGTTCCCTTTTCTCCACACCCTCTCCAGCATTGGCTGTTTGTAAATTTTCTGATGACGCCCATTCTAACTGGTGTGAGGGGATACCTCATTGTAGTTTTGATTTGCATTTCTCTAATAATTAGTGATGTTGAGCAGCTTTTCATGTGCTTCTTGGCCAGCTGTATGTCCTCTTTGGAAAAATGTCTATTTAGGTCTTCTGCCCATTTTTGGGTTGGGGTGTTTGTTTCTTTAATATTGAGCTGCATGAGCTGTTTATATATTTTGGAGATTAATCCTTTATCCGTTGATTCGTTTGCAAATATTTTTCCCATTCTAAGGGTTGTCTTTTGTAGTTTCCTTTGCTTTGCAAAAGCTTTTAAGTTTCATTAGGTCCCATTTGTTTATTTTCATTTTTATTTCCATTACTCTAGGAGGTGGATCAAAAAACATCTTGCTGTGATTTATGTCAAAGAGTGAGTGTTCTTCCTATGTTTTCCTCTAAGAGTTTTACAGTGTCCGGTCTTACATTTAGGTCTCTAATCCATTTTGAGTTTATTTTTGTGTATGGTGTTAGGGAGTGTTCTAATTTCATTCTTTTACATGTAGCTGTCCAGTTTTCCCAGCACCACTTACTGAAGAGACTGTCTTTTCTCCATTGTATAGCCTTGCCTCCTTTGTCATAGATTAGTTGACCATAGGTGCATGGGTTTATCTCTGGGCTTTCTATCCTGTTCCATTGATCTACATTTCTGTTTCTGTGCCAGTACCATATTGTCTTGATTACTGTAGCTTTGTAGTATAGTCTGAAGTCAGGGAGTCTGATTCCTCCAGCTCCGTTTTCTCCCTCAAGACTGCTTTGGCTATTTGGGATCTTTTGTGTCTCCATACAAAGTTTAAGATTTTTTGTTCTAGTTCTGTAAAAAATGCCATTGGTAATTTGATAGGGATTGCACTGAATCTGTAGATTGCTTGGGGTAGTATAGCCATTTTCACAATATTGATTCTTCCAATCCAAGAACATGGTATTTCTCTCCATCTGTTGGTATCATCTTTAATTTCTTTCATCAGTGTCTTATAGTTTTCTGCATACAGGTCTTTTGTCTCCCTAGGTAGGCTTATTCCTAGGTATTTTATTCTTTTTGTTGCAATGGTAAATGGGAGTGTTTCCTTAATTCCTCTTTCAGATTTTTCATCATTAGTTTATAGGAATGCAAGAGATTTCTGTGCATTAATTTTGTATCCTGCAACTTTACCAATTTCACTGATCAGCTCTAGTAGTTTTCTGATGGCATCTTTAGGATGCTCTATGTATAGTATCATGTCATCTGCAAACAGTGACAGTTTTACTTCTTCTTTTCCAATTTGTATTCCTTTTATTTCTTTTTCTTCTCTGATTGCCATGGCTATGACTTCCAAAACTATGTTGAATAATAGTGGTGAGAGTGGACATCCTTGTCTTGTTCCTGATCTTAGAGGAAATGCTTTCAGTTTTTCACCATTGAGAATGATGTTTGCTGTGGGTTTGTCGTATATGGCCTTTATTATGTTGAGGTAGGTTCCCTCTATGCCCACTTTCTGGAGGGTTTTTATCATAAATGGGTGTTGCATTTTGTCAAAAGCTTTCTCTGCATATATTGAGATGATCATATGGTTTTTATTCTTCAATTTGTTAATATGGTGTATCACATTGATTGATTTGCGTATATTGAAGAATCCTTGCATCCCTGGGATAAATCCCACTTGATCGTGGTGTATGATCCTTTTAATGTGTTGTTGGATTCTGTTTGCTAGTATTTTGTTGAGGATTTTTGCATCTATATTCATCAGTGATATTGGTCTGTAATTTTCTTTTTTTGTAGTATCTTTGTCTGGTTTTGGTGTCAGGGTGATGGTGGCCTCATAGAATGAGTTTGGGAGTGTTCCTTCCTCTGCAATTTTTTGGAAGAGTTTGAGAAGGATGGGTGTTAGCTCTTCTCTAAATGTTTGATAGAATCCACCTGCGAAGCCACCTGGTCCTGGACTTTTGTTTGTTGGAAGATTTTTAATCACAGTTTCAATTTCATTACTTGTGATTGGTTTGTTCATATTTTCTATTTCTTCCTGGTGCAGTCTTGGAAGGTTATACCTTTGTACGAATTTGTCCATTTCTTCCAGGTTGTCCATTTTATTGGCACAGAGTTGCTTGTAGTAGTCTCTTAGGATGCTTTGTATTTCTGTGGTGTCTGTTGTAACTGCTCCTTTTTCATTTCTAATTTTATTGATTTGAGTCCTCTCCCTCTTTTTCTTGATGAGTCTGGCTAATGGCTTATCAATTTTGTTTATCTTCTCAAAGAACCACCTTTTAGTTTTATTGATCTTTGCTATTGTTTTCTTTGTTTCTATTTCATTTATTTCCACTCTGATCTTTAGGATTTCTTTCCTTCTGCTAACTTTGGGTTTTGCTTGTTCTTCTTTCTCTAGTTCCTTTAGGTGTAACGTTAGATTGTTTATTCGAGATTTTTCTTGTTTCTTGAGGTAGGCTTGTATAGCTATAAACTTCCCTCTTAGAACTGCTTTTGCTGCATCCCATAGGTTTTGGATCGTCGTGTTTTCATTGTCATTTGTCTCTAGGTATTTTTTGATTTCCTCTTTGATTTCTTCAGTGATCTCTTGGTTATTTAGTAACGTATTGTTTAGCCTCCATGTGTTTGTGTTTTTTACGTTTTTTCCCCTGTAATTGATTTCTAATTTCATAGCGCTGTGGTCAGAAAAGATGCTTGATATGATTTCAATTTCCTTAAATTTACTGAGGCTTGATTTGTGACCCAAGATGTGATCTATCCTGGAGAATGTTCTGTGCGCCCTTGAGAAGAACGTGTAACCTGCTGTTTTTGGATGGAATGTCCTATAAATATCAATTAAATCTATCTGGTCTATTGTGTCATTTAAAGCTTCTGTTTCCTTATTTATTTTCATTTTGGATGATCTGTCCATTGGTGTAAGTGAGGTGTTAAAGTCCCCCACTATTATTGTGTTACTGTCAATTTCCTCTTTTATAGCTGTTAGCAGTTGCCTTATGTATTGAGGTGCTCCTATGTTGGGTGCATATATATTTATAATTGTTATATCTTCTTCTTGGATTGATCCCTTGATCATTATGTAGTGTCCTTCCTTGTCTCTTGTAACATTCTTTATTTTAAAGTCTATTTTATCTGATACGAGTATTGCTACTCCAGCCTTCTTTTGATGTGCATTTGCATGGAATATCTTTTTCCATCCCCTCACTTTCAGTCTGTATGTGTCCCTAGGTCTGAAGTGGGTCTCTTGCAGACAGCATATATATGGGTCTTGTTTTTGTATCCATTCAGCAAGCCTGTGTCTTTTGGCTGGAGCATTTAATCCATTCTCGTTTAAGGTAATTATCGATATGTATGTTCCTATGACCATTTTCTTAATTGTTTTGGGTTTGTTTTTGTAGGTCCTTTTCTTCTCTTGTGTTTCCCACTTAGAGAAGTTCCTTTAGCATTTGTTGTAGAGCTGGTTTGGTGGTGCTGAATTCTCTTAGCTTTTGCTTGTCTGTAAAGCTCTTGATTTCTCCGTCAAATCTAAATGAGATCCTTGCCGGGTAGAGTAATCTTGGTTGTAGGTTCTTCCCTTTCATCACTTTAAGTATATAATGCCACTCCCTTCTGGCTTGTAGAGTTCCTGCTGAGAAATCAGCTGTTAACCTTATGGGAGCTCCCTTGTATGTTATTTGTCGTTTTTCCCTTGCTGCTTTCAATAATTTTTCTTTGTCTTTAATTTTTGCCAATTTGATTACTATGTGTCTCGGAGTGTTTCTCCTTGGGTTTATCCTGTATGGGACTCTCTGCGCTTCCTGGACTTGGGTGGCTATTTGCTTTCCCATGTTAGGGAAGTTTTCGACTATAATCTCTTCAAATATTTTCTCGAGTCCTTTCCCTCTTCTGCTTCTGGGACCCCTATAATGTGAATGTTGTTGCGTTTAATGTTGTCCCAGAGGTCTCTTAGGCTGCCTTCATTTCTTTTCATTCTTTTTTCTTTATTCTGTTCCACAGCAGTGAATTCCAGCATTCTGTCTTCCAGGTCACGTATCCGTTCTTCTGCCTCAGTTATTCTGTTATTGATTCCTTCTAGTGTATTTTTCATTTCAGTTATTGTGTTGTTCATCTGTTTGTTTGTTCTTTAATTCTTCTAGATCTTTGTTAAACATTTCTTGCATCTTCTCAATCTTTGCCTCCATTCTTATTCCAAGGTCCTGGATCATCTTCACTATCATTATTGTGAATATTTTTTCTGGAAGGTTGTCAATCTCCACTTCATTTAGTTGTTTTTCTGGGGTTTTATCTTGTTCCTTCATCTGGTACATAGCCCTCTGCCTTTTCATCTTGTCTATCTTTCTGTGAACGTGGTTTTTGTTCCACAGGCTGCAGGATTGTAGTTCTTCTTGCTTCTGCTGTCTGCCCTCTGGTGGATGAGGCTATCTAAGAGGCTTGTGCAAGTTTCCTGATGGGAGGGACTGGTGATGGGTAGAGCTGGCTGTTGCTTTGGTGGGCAGAGCTTAGTGAAATACAAATCAAAACTACAATGAGGTACCACTTCGTACCCACTAGGATGGCTGTAACCAAAAAGTCAGATAATAATCACGTGTTAGGAAGGCTGTAAAACTGAAACCATCACACGTTGCTGGTGGGAAATGTAAACTGGTGCAGCCACTTTGGAAAACAGTCTGGCAATTTTCAATTTCTTTAATAAGTATAGGGCTATTTGGGTTACCTATTTCTTCTTTTTTTTTTAATTAATTACTTTATTTTTGGCTGCATTAGGTCTTCATCGCTGTGCGCGGGCTTTTCTCTAGTTGTGGCCAGTGGGGGCTACTCTTCGTTGCGGTGTGTGGACTTCTCATTGCAGTGGCTTCTCTTGTTGTGGAGCATGGGCTCTAGGTGTGCGGGCTTCAGTAGTTATGGCGCACGGGCTTAGCTGCTCCGTGGCATGTGGGATCTTTCTGGATCAGGGCTCGAACCCGTGTCCCCTGCATTGGCAGGTGGATTCTCAACCACTGTGCCACCAGGGAAGCCCTATCTATTTCTTCTTGAGTGAGCTTTAGTAGATTGTACCATTCAAAAAATTTGTCCGTTTCATCTAAGTTGTCAAATTTTTTGGCATAAAGTTGTTTATAGTAGTCCCTTATTATCCTTTTAATATCTGTAGGCTCTAGTAATATCACCTCTCTTACCCCTGATATTAGGTTTGTGTCTTCTCTTTTTTCCCCCAGATTAGTCTGGCTAGAGGGTTACCAATTTTATTGATTCTTTAAAAAAATCAGCTTTTAGTTTCACTGATTTTTCTCCAGTAGAGGAAATCTATTTGATTTACGTTGGCTTTGATCTTTATTCTTTCCTTTTGTCTACTGAATTGGGTTTCATCTGCTCCTTTTTTCTAGTTTATTAAGAAAGGTAAAAGCTTAGGTCATTGATACTTTTTGCTCTATTATAATCCAGGCATTTGGAGCTACAGTTCCCTAAGTATTGCTTTTGCAGCATTCCATAAATTTGGTGTGTTGTGTTTTCACTTTCTTTTCATTCAAAGTATTTTCTAATTTCCTTCTTGATTTCTTATTTGATACATGGAAGTGTGTTATTTTTGTTTCCAAACATCTGGGAATTTTCCAGAGCTCTTTCTGCTCAATTCAATCGTGATTTGTTAGGAATTGAATGTTTGTGTCCCCCACAAAGTTCATTTGTTGAAGCCCTAACCCTCAATGTGATGGATGGTATCTGGTGATGGGGCCTTTGGGAGGTAATTCTGCTGAGGTCCTGAGGGAGGGGCCCTCACGGTGGGATTAGTATCCTAAGAAGAGAAAGCAGAGAGTTTGCGTGCGCGCTCTCGCGCTCTCTCCTTCTCTCTCCTGGAGCATGCACACACTGAAGAAAGACCATGTATGTGAGCACACAGTAAGAAGCGGGCCATCTGCAAGCCAGGAAGAGAATGCTCACCAGAACCCACCCATGCTGGCACCCTCACCTTGGATTTCCAGCCTCCAGAACTTGAGAAAACAAATTTCTGTTGTTTAAGACACCCAATCTGTGGTATTTTGTTATGGCAGCCCCAGCTGACTAATAGAGATCAGAGATCATACTTTGTATGCCTTGAATCCATTTACTGAGACTTTTTTTTATGTCCCAAAATACATTCTATCTTGGTAAATGTTCCACATGCACTTGAGAAGAATGTGTATTCCATTGTTGAATGGAGTGTTCTATAAATGTCAATCAGGTCAAGCTGGTTGAGAATACTGTTTAAGCCACTGTATCTTTACTGATTTTCTGACTACTTTGTTCTATCGATTACTGAGAGAGGGTACTAAAATCTTCGGCTACATTTGTGGATTTGTTTTATTTTTTCCTTGAAGTTATATCAGTTTTTGCTTCATGTATTTTGAAAATCTCCTATTAGATGCACAAACATTAAGGATTATTATGTCTTGTTGCTTAACTGACCCCTTTATCATTATGAAATAAGGTTTTTTGTCTGTGGTAATATTCCTTGCTCTGAAAGTTGCTTTGTCTGACATCAATATAGCCACTCCAGCTTTCTTTTGATGAGTATAAGGTGTATCTTCTCCCAACCTTTTACTTTAAATTCTTTTTCTGGCTTTATATCTATAGTGTGTTTTTTGTAAGCATCATGTAATTGGATCTTGCTTTTTAATTCAATCTGACAACTGCTGTCTTCTAACTGGAGTTTTTAGGCCAATTTCATTTAATGTGACTATTGTTACGATTAGGTCTGAGACTATCATGTTTGTCCTATCTCTTCTGTTGTTGCTCCCCTTTACCTGTCCTCTTTTGGATTAACACAGTATTTTTTATGATTCTGTTTTATTTCCTCTGTTGTCTTATTAGCTGGAAGTCTCTGCTCTTTTGTTTTAGTGGCTGTTGTACAGTTTATAGCATACATCTTAATCAGCACAGCCTACCTTCAAGTTATATGGCAGTACTGCATATATAGTATTAAAACCTGATAACAGTTTACATTTATTCCCCCTCAACCTTTGTACTATTATTACCATGCATTTTATTTTTACATGTTATGCTATGAACGCCATACTATATTATTATTTTTGTTTATACAATTATCTTTTAAGGAGTTTTAAATAATAAGGGAAAAAACCCCTTTTATATTTATCACTGTAGTCAACATTTCTTTTTCTTTTCTTTTTTTTTTTTTGGCTACATCCTGCACGGCTTGCAGGATCTTAGTTCCCTGGCCAGGGACTGAACCCAGGCCAGAGCAGTGAAAGCACCGAGTGAGCCCTAACCACTGGACTGCCAGGGAGTTCCCATGTAGGCGTCATTTCTGGTGATCTTCATTCCTTTGTGTAGACCCAGACTTCCAACTGGTACCACTTTTAATCTGCTTGAAGTACTTCCTTTAACACTTCTTGTGGTGCAAGTTGGTTGGTGAAGAATTCTTTCAGGTTTTGTGTGTCTTAAAACATCTTTATTTTGCCTTTTCTTTTGGAAGATACATTTGCCATAGAATTCTATGTTGACAGTTTTTCTTTCTGTACTTTAAAGCTGTTGTTCCACTGTCTTCTCACTTATGTTGTTTTCAGTGAGAAATCGGATTCCCTCCCACCTCCCATCCCCTCACCCCCTCGGCTGCTTTTTGGATTTTTTTAATCACTGGTTTTGAGCAATTTGATTATGATGTGCATTGGTGTAGTTTTCTTCATGGTTCTTGTGCTATGGGTTTACTGAATCTGTGGGTTATAGTTTTCTTCAAGTTTGGAAAAATTTTGTCCATTCATTCTTCAAGCCTTTTTCAGTCCCCCTCTTTCTTCTCTTCCCTTCAGGGACTCCAATTACCATATTAGGCCACTGGAGATTGTTCTTTGATGTCCAACGATAGCTCAGTGACACTTTTCATTAAAAAAATTATTTTTTTCTTCTCTAATTCTCTTTGGATAGTTTTTATTGCTGTGCCTTCAAGTTCATTAATCTTTTCTTCTGTAATGTCTAATTGCTGTTAATCTAACCCTATGTATTTTTGATCTCAGACATTGTTGTCTTCATCTCCAGAAGTTTGATTTGGGTATTTAAAAATACCTTCTATGTACCTACCTAACTTCTTGTACATATGGAATATACTACCATGGATCACTATTACACAAAACAGAAATCTGGCTAAATGAGGTTGTGAGGCCCCATATATTTGCTCAAACACGGAAGATACATGCATTCCAGCTTTATAAAATGACATCCTGGACCTAAGTTTAGCAGATCTCAGGCTTCTATGACTGGGGTCTAGTAATGGTTACCCACACTGCATAGCTGACAGCAAACTTAAGCTGTTAAATAGAGCCTTTGTAGAAGACCCTGCCTCCTGAGCTATCCAGGGACCACTGTGAATTATGCGCCTTTATCCCAACTTACTTGGTAATCTTTATTAACTCTACAGATATGAAATTGCTTGGCTGGACCTAGAACAGTTTGTTCCATCTTCATAGAAAACTACCCTTCAATCCCCCCACCCCTGCCATCACAACCCTATTGTTATTACTATGCAATAACATACAATATGATATTTATACATTATAATGTTATTACTAGATATTCCATCCAGATTGTATCTTAGCTATCTGCTTCACAAACAGCAAGTCTAGTTTACTGAAATCAATGTTTAAATAGTAACAGAAAGACTTGAGCTATGGTTGTTCCATCACAGACAACCATTTACCATTACGGAAAAAGCCATCTAAATTATAGCATATTATTTGCTATTTTCAATTTGTCTTTTCACCAACTATGACTAAACAGGAAATAGTTACGGGTGTCAAGTTGTAGGAGGCAGACAAATTTCTAATTATCGATGCTCATATAGACCTACATTAAGAACCTACTACTAAGAATCCAAGTAGAAGAGATGGTCTTCTGACTATGCAGCCGTGGATTAAAATATTTTTAATAGTTAACCTTTATTGAGCTTATACTGTCAGGCACTATGCTAGGAGCTTTGTAGTCAATATTTCCTTTGACTCATAGAATAACTATAATTAAAAATGTGACTGCATTTGGAGACAGAGCCTTCAGAGAGGTAATTAAATTAAAATGGGGTTGTTAAGGTGGACCCTAATCCAATATGACTGCTGTCCTTATAAGAAGAGGAGATTAAGACAGAGAGAGAGAGGGCAGACAGCAGAAGCAAGAAAAACTACAATCCTGCAGCCTGTGGAACAAAAACCACATTCCCAGAAAGATAGACAAGATGAAAAGGCAGAGGGCTATATACCAGATGAAGGAACAAGAAAAAACCCCAGAAAAACAACTAAATGAAGTGGAGATTGGCAACCTTCCAGACAAAGAATTCAGAATAATGATAGTGAAGATGATCCAGGACCTCAGAATAAGAATGGAGGCAAAGATCGAGAAGATGCAAGAAATGCTTAACAAAGACCTAGAAGAATTAAAGAACAAACAAACAGAGATGAACAATACAATAACTGAAATGAAAACTACACTAGAAGGAATAAGTAGCAGAATAACCGAGGCAGAAGAACGGATACGTGACCTGGAAGACAGAATGCTGGAATTCACTGCTGCGGAACGGACTGAAGAAAAAAGAATGAAAAGAAATGAAGACAGCCTAAGAGACCTCTGGGACAACATTAAACGCAACAACATTCGCATTATAGGGGTCCCAGAAGCAGAAGAGGGAAAGGACTCGAGAAAATATTTGAAGAGATTATAGTCGAAAACTTCCCTAACATGGGAAAGCAAATAGCCACCCAAGTCCAGGAAGCGCAGAGAGTCCCATACAGGATAAACCCAAGGAGAAACACGCCGAGACACATAGTAATCAAATTGGCAAAAATTAAAGACAAAGAAAAATTATTGAAAGCAGCAAGGGAAAAACGACAAATAACATACAAGGGAACTCCCATAAGGTTAACAGCTGATTTCTCAGCAGAAACTCTACAAGCCAGAAGGGAGTGGCATTATATACTTAAAGTGATGAAAGGGAAGAACCTACAACCAAGATTACTCTACCCGGCAAGGATCTCATTTAGATTTGACGGAGAAATCAAGAGCTTTACAGACAAGCAAAAGCTAAGAGAATTCAGCACCACCAAACCAGCTCTACAACAAATGCTAAAGGAACTTCTCTAAGTGGGAAACACAAGAGAAGAAAAGGACCTACAAAAACAAACCCAAAACAATTAAGAAAATGGTCATAGGAACATACATATCGATAATTACCTTAAACGAGAATGGATTAAATGCTCCAGCCAAAAGACACAGGCTTGCTGAATGGATACAAAAACAAGACCCATATATATGCTGTCTGCAAGAGACCCACTTCAGACCTAGGGACACATACAGACTGAAAGTGAGGGGATGGAAAAAGATATTCCATGCAAATGCACATCAAAAGAAGGCTGGAGTAGCAATACTCGTATCAGATAAAATAGACTTTAAAATAAAGAATGTTACAAGAGACAAGGAAGGACACTACATAATGATCAAGGGATCAATCCAAGAAGAAGATATAACAATTATAAATATATATGCACCCAACATAGGAGCACCTCAATACATAAGGCAACTGCTAACAGCTATAAAAGAGGAAATTGACAGTAACACAATAATAGTGGGGGACTTTAACACCTCACTTACACCAATGGACAGATCATCCAAAATGAAAATAAATAAGGAAACAGAAGCTTTAAATGACACAATAGACCAGATAGATTTAATTGATATTTATAGGACATTCCATCCAAAAACAGCAGATTACACGTTCTTCTCAAGTGCGCACGGAACATTCTCCAGGATAGATCACATCTTGGGTCACAAATCAAGCCTCAGTAAATTTAAGGAAATTGAAATCATATCAAGCATCTTTTCTGACCACAGCGCTATGAAATTAGAAATCAATTACAGGGGAAAAAACGTAAAAAACACAAACACATGGAGGCTAAACAATACGTTACTAAATAACCAAGAGATCACTGAAGAAATCAAAGAGGAAATCAAAAAATACCTGGAGACAAATGACAATGAAAACACGACGACCCAAAACCTATGGGATGCAGCAAAAGCAGTTCTAAGAGGGAAGTTTATAGCTATACAAGCCTACCTAAAGAAACAAGAAAAATCTCAAGTAAACAATCTAACCTTACACCTAAAGAAACTAGAGAAAGAAGAACAAACAAAACCCAAAGTTAGCAGAAGGAAAGAAATCATAAAGATCAGAGCAGAAATAAATGAAATAGAAAGAAAGAAAACAATAGCAAAGATCAATAAAACTAAAAGGTGGTTCTTTGAGAAGATAAACAAAATTGATAAGCCATTAGCCAGACTCATCAAGAAAAAGAGGGAGAGGACTCAAATCAATAAAATCAGAAATGAAAAAGGAGAAGTTACAACAGACACCTCAGAAATACAAAACATCCTAAGAGACTACTACAAGCAACTTTATGCCAATAAAATGGACAACCTGGAAGAAATGGACAAATTCGTACAAAGGTATAACCTTCCAAGACTGAACCAGGAAGAAACAGAAAATATGAACAGACCAATCACAAGTAATGAAATTGAAACTGTGATTAAAAATCTTCCAACAAACAAAAGTCCAGGACCAGATGGCTTCACAGGTGAATTCTATCAAACATTTAGAGATGCGCTAACACCTATCCTTCTCAAACTCTTCCAAAAATTTGCAGAGGAAGGAACACTCCCAAACTCATTCTATGAGGCCACCATCACCTTGATACCGAAACAGAGAAAGACACTACAAAAAAAGAAAATTACAGACCAATATCACTGATGAATATAGATGCAAAAATCCTCAACAAAATACTGGCAAACAGAATCCAACAACACATTAAAAGGATCATACACCACGATCAAGTGGGATTTATCCCAGGGATGCAAGGATTCTTCAATATACGCAAATCAATCAATGTGATACACCATATTAACAAATTGAAGAAGAAAAACCATATGATCATCTCAATAGATGCAGAAAAAGCTTTTGACAAAATTCAACACCCATTTATGATAAAAACTCTCCAGAAAGTGGGCATAGAGGGAACCTACCTCAACATTATAAAGGCCATATATGACAAACCCACAGCAAACATCATTCTCAATGGTGAAAAACTGAAAGCATTTCCTCTAAGATCAGGAACGAGACAAGGATGTCCACTCTCACCACTATTATTCAACATAGTTCTGGAAGCCCTAGCCACAGCAATCAGAGAAGAAAAAGAAATAAAAGGAATACAAATTGGAAAAGAAGAAGTAAAACTGTCACTGTTTGCAGATGACATGATATTATACATAGAGAATCCTAAAACTGCCACCAGAAAACTGCTAGAGCTAATTAATGAATATGGTAAAGTTGCAGGATACAAAATTAATGCACAGAAATCTCTTGCATTCCTATACACTAATGATGAAAAATCTGAAAGAGAAATTATGGAAACACTCCCATTTACCATTGCAACAAAAAGAATAAAATACCTAGGAATAAACCTACCTAGGTAAACAAAAGACCTGTATGTAGAAAACTATAAGACACTGATGAAAGAAATTAATGATGATACCAACAGATGGAGAGATATACCATGTTCTTGGATTGGAAGAATCAACATTGTGAAAATGACTGTACTACCCAAAGCAATCTACAGATTCAATGCAATCCGTATCAAATTACCAATGGCATTTTTTATGGAGCTAGAACAAATCATCTTAAAATTTATATGGAGACACAAAAGACCCCAAATAGCCAAAGCAGTCTTGAGGGGAAAAAACGGAGCTGGAGGAATCAGACTCCCTTACTTCAGACTATACTACAAAGCTACACAGTAATCAAGGCAATATGGTACTGGCACAAAAACAGAAACATAGATCAATGGAACAAGATAGAAAGCCCAGAGATAAACCCACGCACCTATGGTCAACTAATCTATGACAAAGGAGGCAAGGCTATACAATGGAGAAAAGACAGTCTCTTCAGTAAGTGGTGCTGGGAAAACTGGACAGCTACATGTAAAAGAATGAAATTAGAATACTCCCTAACACCATACACAAAAATAAACTCAAAATGGATTCGAGACCTAAATGTCAGACCGGACACTATAAAACTCTTAGAGGAAAACATAGGAAGAACACTCTTTGACATAAATCACAGCAAGATCTTTTTTGATCCACCTCCTAGAGTAATGGAAATAAAAACAAAAATAAACAAATGGGACCTAATGAAACTTAAAAGCTTTTGCACAGCAAAGGAAACCATAAACAAGATGAAAAGACAACCCTCAGAGTGGGAGAAAATATTTGCAAACGAATCAACGGACAAAGGATTAATCTCCAAAATATATAAACAGCTCATTCAGCTCAATATTAAAGAAACAAACACCCCAATCCAAAAATGGGCAGAAGACCTAAATAGACATTTCTCCAAAGAAGACAAACAGACGGCCACGAAGCACATGAAAAGATGCTCAACATCACTAATTATTAGAGAAATGCAAATCAAGACTACAATGAGGTATCACCTCACACCAGTTAGAATGGGCATCATCAGAAAATCTACAAACAACAAATGCTGGAGAGGGTGTGGAGAAAAGGGAACCCTCTTGCACTGTTGGTGGGAATGTAAATTGATACAGCCACTCTGGAGAACAATATGGAGGTTCCTTAAAAAACTAAAAATAGAATTACCATATGACCCAGCAATCCCACTACTGGGCATATACCCAGAGAAAACCGTAATTCAAAAAGACACATACACCCCAATGTTCATTGCAGCACTATTTACAATAGCCAGGTCATGGAAGCAACCTAAATGCCCATCGACAGACGAATGGATAAAGAAGATGTGGTACATATATACAATGGAATATTACTCAGCCATAAAAAGGAACGAAATTGAGTCATTTGTTGAGACGTGGATGGATCTAGAGACTGTCATACAGAGTGAAGTAAGTCAGAAAGAGAAAAACAAATATCGTATATTAACGCATGTATGTGGAACCTAGAAAAATGGTACAGATGAGCTGGTTTGCAGGGCAGAAGTTGAGACACAGATGTAGAGAACGGACATATGGACACCAAGGGGGGAAAACTGCGGTGGGGTGGGGATGGTGGTGTGCTGAATTGGGTGATTGGGATTGACATGTATACACCGATGTGTATAAAATTGATGACTAATAAGAACCTGCAGTATAAACAAACAAACAAACAAAACAACTAATACTAAACTTTCATTGGGTTATGTGTATGGAAATATGTTAATATAAACGTTTCAGACATTACATGAAATTTCTAAAAATCTTATATGTTCTGGTATCATGTTATAAGTCATAATCCTAGTTATTACTTTAAAATGTATATCTCAGAAATAACTAATTTTCTTGTCAACTGCATTATTATGAACTTTCATCAAATCTTTAACCGTGGTCATTTTTAAGTCTTTTGTCATTTACAGACAGTTCTGGGTGTACTCTGATGCTTTTGCAAATATGTTCCTATAAAAGGGTTTCATCTTCAAGAAATTCATGGAAAAAACTCTGACAAGTACAGGTTTCTGGTAACTGACAGTACTGCTGAACTGAATGAATAAGCATTTTCAGAACTCTAATGAAAAACTCATGAACTCATAAAAGTGCTAACAAAAGATCAAGATGAAAAAAAAAATTAATTACATGGGACTGAGTGAACTGATGAGGATGAGTATAATTTTTGTGACTTTCTGTTTGAATTTAAAAAAAAAAGAAAGGCAGAGAGAGAGACAGATACACTAGACACATGCACACACAGAGAAAAGACCACAGGAAGGGCACCATCTACATGTGAAGATGGTCATCTATAAGCCATTTCAGAATGAAACCAACTCTGCCAATACCTCAATCTTGGACTTCTAGCCTCCAGAACTGGGAGGAAGTAAATTTCTGCTGTTTAAGTCACCCAGTCTGTGGTACTTTGTTATGGTAGCCCTAGCAAACTATACAGAGATGCTCTATTATTATCCCTATAGTAAGGAAACCAAGGTTCTTATTATACCACTCTGCCCTGGCTGTATCATCTCCCCTTACAAAACAACCAAACTTCTATATTTTTTTCTGAAAAAGTAATATATATGATTATTTAAAAACTCAAACAATAGAGAATGGTACAAAACAAAAGACTCCTATAATCCCTATCTCCAGAGATATATATGTTTGGTATATATTTTGCCTTTAAAAAAAATGAGGCTTAATATGTCATCTCACAAGTTAATTTTCATTCAGTAGTATGCCAAGATTATCTTTCCACATCAATACATACAACTCCTTTTCATTTAAAAACAACAAGAAAAAAAGCTAAGACTATTTCTCCTTGGGTTAACTTGATCTGACATTATTTTTGGATGAATTGCATATATCCTGCCTTATTAGAGAGAAATAGTAAGAAAAGCAACCTTTTACAAGCAGATGATATGGTTTGATCTTGATGGGCGGGGTATAACCGACAACTGAGCCTGCTAGATAAGTAGTGTCAGAAAGAATGACAACTGATCAACACTGTTCAAATTTAAGTTGATGTATAAGTATAAACCCCAGGGTGCATTTTTTGGTCACTTTGATGTACATTTAACAAGTAGTTTATCACAGACAGTACATCAGGAAGTAGTTTAACATTCTCTGAGTGCTTTAATTCTCTAAGTGCTTTAGTTTATCACAGACAGTACATCAGGAAATAGTTTAACATTCTCTGAGTGCTTTAATAAGATTTTATTGGGGCTGAGGTAGAGATCTGGTTATATTTGCTTCAAATTTTTTTCAGGCTAAAACTAATTCAGTTGTAAGGAACAGAACTTTAGGAAATCAACTATTAGTATCTTTAGGTACTAGACTGGATTATATAGGGTTTTCTGAGAAAGTCCTAGGCCCATGAGAACTTCAACTGCTTGCTGAGGACAAGGGGAAATATGGGCTTATAGTTAGGCCATTTTACGTTCCTTGGTTGTGATAAAAATGCAAATGTGCTGTAAGAACTGTTAAGACAAAGAGGTCTGTATTCAGCCAGCCACGGAGTACACATCTGGACCACTGCCCACATTTATCAAGAAATCAATATTCAGGAATAATCAGTTGAAGAATTAATAACCCATTAATTTCTCCAGGTATTGTACAATGTAACATTAGACCACAGTAAGCTAGCAATCTAGAACACAGCTTTCTGCGGCTGGCTGTGTCTCCCCAGTTTTGGCGAAATTGCTTTTGCTGAAATCTGTTTTCACAAAATGCTACCAGCTTATATTGAAGGGTACTATAATTCATTCAACAAACAATGAATGCCTATTATGAATGCTATGAAATTCAATGTTGCATCCTCCTTCTGAGGGTCTTTGGGATAAAGGTCTGTCTGATCTTAAGACCAAGAATAACTGCAATTCACCTGAACAACTGGATTCTTTTTATTCAAGGACATTGTAAAGTTTTTCTTTCTTTCTTCTGAAAGTTGGCTGCTAGAAAGCTTACTGTGGTGTCAGTGGACCACCAGTAGTAAGCGTGCTGGCCAATATGGTATACATTTTTAGACTTATTTTTGGCTCTACTTTGTCTCCACCCATACTTTTCTTTGGCCCCATTTTAATTTACCTTATCTCATCACAACTTGTAAAACTTAATAAATGGTCTGAAATCCTTTTGGACAGGGCAGAGCAAAAATAAACAACTGCAGGAAGCAAAATGGAGCTGAGAACACATTTACTGAAAGTTATACTTGTTCATGTTTGAATTCTGATAACGGGGTACAACTGTGAATATTGGAGGAGAAAGGCAAATTGAACTTTTTAATTTTAATATTTTAATTTAAGAGTACCATGTTTTTTGATCATTTCAGTTTTGGAAGCAAGCACAATGAAGGGGAGAATTCACTTGGTCAAGGTAAACACTATATGGCTGAACTTGGCTTTACACTAAATGTGTGTTCCTAGAAAAGTTACAGTGGTTTTTATAAATGGAACATTGAAAAAGGAACTGATAAAACTGTTAAATATATCAAGGAACTTGTCCATATACATTACAATGTACATAACCATTCCCTACATTATCTAATAAATTCAGATTTCTGTATGTTTTCTTAAAGTAGGACAGGTTATGAGAGGGCAAAAAGAACAATTCAGAAGATAAGCATATCACACATCAGTGTGTGATAAACACATCATGATATTTGTGAACCATAGTCAGACTTATTTTGGTTAACCTGATCTAACTTAATTACATGCATTTAGTATGAAGGGCAACATAATCATATGAAGTGCATTTCTTATCATCTCTGCGGTCTTACTAACCTGATGACATTGTCTTCCTAAAGTAGGTTTGGGTATAAGCAAATAAACTATCCTCACCATTAAAGAAAGCACAGGTAGGTGCTTGCCTTAAAAAAAAGGTAGTAGTTACTCTATAAAAGTTCCATTATTCCTTTATATAGCAACTTCACATATACAGAGATATATGTGTTATATATTATCTATTTGTCTATTGATCATAAAGTGTATCTTCCTTTTGATTTCCTTTTACATCTACTTCATTTTTAAAAATTTATTTCATTAATTAATTTATTTTTGGCTGCGTTGGGTCTTCGTTGCTGCGTGCGGGCTTTCTCTCCTTGTGGCGAGGCGGGGCTACTCTTTGTTGCGGTGCGCAGGCTTCTCATTGTGGTGGCTTCTCTTGTTGCGGAGCATGGGCTCTAGGCACACGGGCTTCAGTAGCTGTGGCACGCCGGCTCAGTAGTTGTGGTTCGCAGGCTCTAGAGCACAGGCTCAGTAGTTGTGGTGCATGGGCTTAGTTGCTCCGTGGCACGTGGGATCTTCCCAGACCAGGGCTCGAACCCGTGTCCCCTGCATTGGCAGGCGGATTCTTAACCACTGCGCCACCAGGGAAGTCCCTACATCTACTTCCAACCTGTTATTCTTTTGTCTATGATTCCTGATGGGACAGAACTTAAGTGTCTTGACAGTAATAAGCTGTCTAAGAAATTCTAAACCATCCTCACATTGTAATTCTTGGGTCCATATGCCCATCAGGACAGTCCCCTTCTCCTCCCCTCTCCCCTCCATTAATGTTCTCCTGTTGATTTGTCAAAGGCTTTGGGGACATACATATTAGGTGAGTAATTATGCTATTTTTTTCCTTAGCAGCTGGAAAGATTAAGGAGAGACAGGTGTCATCTTTAAGTAATATAGGAAGTCCAGCTAGCAAAGCTCAGCCAAGGGATGGCGAACATTAAAGGTTCCTAAATCAAGGATTTGTTTTGGGCTTTAGAATCTCATTTTATTTGGCACAGTTTTCCCCTCTATACTTTGAAATGTGAAAGCCTGGGGGTAATTAACCAGTACAATTCACAAATCTTTTATCCTGTATTTTATGATTTTCTCCATGTCATCCCAGCTCTAAACAAATAAAATGGAATAATTTAAGTGAGCAAATAATATATTTTTATGGTCCCAAATCAGAGGAGATAAGAACATATCAATATCTGGCTGGGCATTTGGAGGGGCAATAGGGACAGGGCTAAACAAATTCAAGAAGGATTTTTTTGTGCATGACCTATATGGAATGGAGCATGAAAGTGAATCATGGAAGCCAAGGGAGGAGAAATTTGCAATAGGTAAGTGGTGGTAAACCATCAAGGCTTATCAAGGATGAGGATTGAGGGGAAATTTTTTTGATTTAGCAAAAAGGGAAACTCTGAGAACTTCAGGAGAACTTCAACAGAGTTGTAAAGGGTAAATAACATATCAGTGAATGGGTCCGTAAAATGCTACCAGCAATGAAGAACCAACAACTTAGTGTTAGGTAAGAGTTTATCAAAGGGTGTTGTGTAGGTCACCTGAATGAGGTGCTGGGCCCCCATCCTAAACCTACTGAACAATCTTCCCCAGGTGATTTTTATGCACAATAAGGTCTGAGAACCACTGCTGAAGAAAAAAAAATCACCAAAAAAGGGGTTTTTAAGAAAGCTTCTCATTCCTTCTGACTTTACTACCAGATCAATTTATTTGCTTCATATTTAAAACTTTATTATTGTTCTCAATAGCCAGCAGCAGTAAAGTACTGCTTGAGTTTGAATCCCAGCTCCATCACTTATTACTTGGGTAAGCTACTTGACATTTCTGGGCCCTAGTTTCCTCATTTATACAATGGGAATAACAATACCTATCCTGTTGAATTGATGTGAGGATTAATGAGACTTTATGTAAAGCACTTAGCACTGTACTTGGTACATAAATGTTCAGTAAAATGTTAGCTATTTTCTTCATCAGGTTTCTTTAATATAGTCAAGGTCTAAGTAAAAAAAAAATTATAATAGCCAATAAAAATCATACATCGCTACCCAATCCCCTCAGAGTAAGAAAAAGAAGTCACTCACAACAATTGAGAGGCATCTAAACTGGTAGAACTGGTAGAAGTCAGAGAGCAAGATAGATTGGGAAGCATCATTCAGCACCCTAGGGTAGCCAACTGGCTGTGTCTTAATGAAGAACTCCCTTAAATATTTTCATCAAGGAATCCACATCCAAATAAAGTAACAGGTCAGTTCTTCATCTAGCTATCCCTTGTTTACATTAAAGCAAGAATCAAGGAAATTACCCTGCTACCAGTTGTTTTTTTTTTCACACACACACACTGTATTTTATTTTTACAAGAGATAAATAGACTGACACCAAGCATTGTACATGGATGACCACAACAAAAGCAACAATGATTGCAATTACCAAACATGAAACACACTCATACTATGTCATAATACTGACATTCAGTCCAGTAATCCTCCACTGTAACAGCTCCTTTACTGTGCAGTGAAAATTGATTTGTATATTCTTTGCCTCTGAGTCCTTGTGGGATTTTTTTTTTTTAATTCAGACAGAAAGTCACAAAAATTATACTCATCCTCATCAGTTCACTCAGTCCCATATAATTTATTTTTTTTTCATCTTGATCTTTTGTTAGCACTTTTATGAGTTCATCAGTTTTTCATTAGAGTTCTGAAAATGCTTATTTATTCAGTTCAGCAGTACAGTCAGTTACCAGAAACCTGTACTTGTCAGTCTTTTCCATGAATTTCTTGAAGATGAAACCCTTTTATAGGAACATATTTGCAAAAGCATCAGAGTACACCCAGAACTGTCTGTAAATGACAAAAGACTTAAAAATGACCACGGTTAAAGATTTGATGAAAGTTCATAATAATGCAGTTGACAAGAAAATTAGTTATTTCTGAGATATACATTTTAAAGTAATAACTAGGATTATGACTTACAACATGATACCAGAACATATAAGATTTTTAGAAATTTCATGTAATGTCTGAAACGTGTATATTAACATATTTCCATACACATAACCCAATGAAAGTTTAGTATTAGTTGTTTTGTTTGTTTTTTTATACTGCAGGTTCTTATTAGGCATCAATTTTATACACATCAGTGTATACATGTCAATCCCAATCGCCCAATTCAGCACACCACCATCCCCTCCCCACTGCAGATTTCCCCCCTTGGTGTCCATATGTCCGTTCTCTACATCTGTGTCTCAACTTCTGCCCTGCAAACCAGCTCATCTGTACCATTTTTCTAGGTTCCACATACATGCGTTAATATACGATATTTGTTTTTCTCTTTCTGACTTACTTCACTCTGTATGACAGTCTCTAGATCCATCCACGTCTCAACAAATGACTCAATTTCGTTCCTTTTTATGGCTGAGTAATATTCCATTGTATATATGTACCACATCTTCTTTATCCATTCGTCTGTCGATGGGCATTTAGGTTGCTTCCATGACCTGGCTATTGTAAATAGTGCTGCAATGAACATTGGGGTGTATGTGTCTTTTTGAATTACGGTTTCTCTGGGTATATGCCCAGTAGTGGGATTGCTGGGTCATATGGTAATTCTATTTTTAGTTTTTTAAGGAACCTCCATATTGTTCTCCATAGTGGCTGTATCAATTTACATTCCCACCAACAGTGCAAGAGGGTTCCCTTTTCTCCACACCCTCTCCAGCATTTGTTGTTTGTAGATTTTCTGATGATGCCCATTCTAACTGGTGTGAGGTGATACCTCATTGTAGTTTTGATTTGCATTTCTCTAATAATTAGTGATGTTGCTGCTACCAGTTTTAACTCACTGACTACTGCAATTTTCATTTTGTTACCACAAAGAGATATTTTTGATAAGAGGCATTCCTAAAAGCCCCCACGTGATCACAGGTCAATGAGTAAAAAGAAACTATCAGTTGAACTAAAATATTTGACAAGTTTTGACCTATCAAAACAGTAATTTCAGTATGGTTTGTTTATTAAATACTTAGAAAGAGATGTGAAAATTTGTTGTAGAACTATTTGGTTAAGCACTACTAAAACAATACACTTACAAATCACTCTGGAAAGCTTAAAGAGAGTGCATTACAAGTCAGAATATAGTTAACACTATGCCACTATTGTTATAAATTATAGTTATAATACTCATAATTAATGAAATAACAACTCTCAAGATATGGGTTCACAGAGGTTAAGTTACTTGCCCCAAATTAAACAGTGGGAAGAGCCAAACTAGAACCAGTATCAGTCTCTTAACAAATTGTGTCTGCTTTGTGTATCAAGTTTCCATGAAAAATCTGCTTTTCTTACAGAGCTTCCCATCTCAAAAATGGCACCATCACTGGGTCCAGCTGTTTCAGGCCATAAACCTTGGAGTCACCCTTGACTCTTCTCTCTCACACACTATATCCATTCCATCAGCAATCCTGTCCTAAATCCACTGATATCTCACTCCACCATTATTAGCTTAGTTAAAGCACCATCATTTTTTGCCTATACTAGGGCAGCAGTCTCCCAGGTTTCCCTTATTTCACTCTTCCTTCTTACTCAACAATCTATTTCCCATACAGAACCTAGACCAACCTTTCTAAAACACAAACCAGATAATATCACTCCCTGCTCTCAACACTCTGTTGTAGGTTGATTTTTCCAACTGCATATGGAACATTCTCCAGGACACATCATACGCTAGGCCATAAAACAAGTCGCAAATATTTAAAAGGACTGAAGCCATAAAAAGTATGTCTCTGAGCACAGCACAAGTGAGGCTGTTGAAATTCTTTTAAATAACAGAGAGAATTTTGACATATTCCAATTATTAGGAAAGTAAGTAACACACTTAGAAAGAACCCATAGGTCAAAGAAAAAAATCACCAGGAAAAATATCTTGAATTGAATGAAATGAAAATACAACATAACAAAAGTTATGGGTTGCAGTTAGAGCAGTGTTTAGAGGGAAATTTGTAGCTTTAAATGCCTATGTTAAAAAAGAAGAAAGGTTTCAAATCAGTAAATTGAGCTTCTACCTTAAGGATTTAGAAAAAGAAGCATAAATAAACTCAAAGCAAGCCGAAAGAAGGAAATGATAGATTGGAGTGGAAATCAATGAAAAGCAAAAATAGAAAAAAGAAAAAGAAAAATCAATGAAATCAAAAGTTGGTTCTTTGAAAAGGTGAACAAAATTGACAAACCTTTAGCTAGACTAACAAAGAAAAAAAAGACAGAAGACATAAATGACTAAAATAGAAAATGGAAGAGGGAACATCACTACTGATGAACAGAAATTAAGAGGAGGAGAAGGAGGAGGAAAGATTAAAGGCAGTCAGATTTTTTTTTTCCAGAAAAAAAAATGTACTTATCTTTATCACACACAAAGAATGACAGAAAGCAATGGTAAAATGCTAACATCTGAGGAATCTGGGTAAAGAGTATATGAGAATTTTTTGTACTAATTTTACAACTTTTATGTCTGGAATTATTTCAAAATAAATGTTTTAAAGAAATTAAAAATAAAATACTATCAAAAGAAAGCAGGTATAGCAATATTAATGTCAGACAAAATAAAACTCAAAGCAAAAAGCATAAAACATACGAAAAAGGGCTACTGGATAATAATTTGAAAATACAGTCTACCAAGATATAATATCATAAACCTTTTTGTACTTAATAACATAACTTTAAAAATGAATCAACAAAAATATAAGGGAAAGCAGACAAATTCCAATCACAGTTGAATACTTTTAACTATCCTAGAAATTAAATAAAATAAAATAAAATAAAAGGCATTCAGATTTGAAAGGAAGAAGCAAAGCTGTCTTTACTTGCAGGCTGCATTACCCTGCATGTAGGAAACCCCAAGAAATCCATACACAAAAAACTACTAGCACTAATAAATGAGTTCAGCAAAGCTACAGGATACCAGGTTAACATTTTAAAATCATTCATAGTTCTATATACTTAGCAATGAAAAATCTAAAAATAAATCAAGGAAAAATTCCATCAACAATAACATCGAAAAGAATAAAATACTTAGGAATAAGTTTAACAGAAGTGGTGCAAACCTTGTACACTGAAAATTACAAAACATTACTAAGAAAAATTAAAGATTATCTAAATAAATGGAGAGACATTCCAGGTCCCTGGATTGAAAGACTCAATATTATTAAGATAGCAATTCTCCCCAAACTGATCTATAGATACACAATACCTATCAAAATCCCAGAAGAATTTTTGTAGAAACAGACCAGCTGAACCTAAACTTAATATGGAAATACAAAGGATCCAAAATAGCCAAACACTTTTGAAAAAGAACAGAGTTGTAGGACTTACACTACTAGATTTCAACGTTTACTATAAAAGCTCTAGCAATCGGACTTCCCTGGTGGCACAGTGGTTAAGAATCCACCTGCCAATGCAGGGGACATGGGTTCGAGCCCTGGTCCAGGAAGATCCCACATGCCACGGAGCAACTAAGCCCGTATGCCACAACTACTGAGCCTGTGATCTAGAGCCCGCGAGCCACAACTACTGAAGCCCATGCACCTAGAGCCCATGCTCCTCAACAAGAGAAGCCACCGCAATGAGAAGCCTGCGCACCACAACAAAGAGTAGCCCCCGCTCACTGCAACTAGAGAAAGCCCGCGTGCAGCAACGAGACCCAACACAGCCAAAAATAAATAAATTTATTAAAAAAAAAAAAAAAAAGAAATGGGGAGTCCCATGACAAATCCTTACACTTACGGACAACTGATTTTTGACAATGGGTGAAGGATCGTCTTTTCACCAAATGGTGCTGGGACAACTGGATAGTCATATTCATAAAGACGAATTTAGATTTGTACTTCATTTGTATTTCCCAAAAATCAACTCAAAATGAATTATAGACTTAAATGTAAAACATAAAAATATAGGAGGAAAACTGTGCTCATGGATAAGGCAAAGAGTTCTCTGGTACAACACCAAAAGCATACTCCACAAGACAAAAAGTTGGTAAGTTGGACTTTATCAAAATAAAATATGTTTATGCTTTGAAAGACACTGTTAAGAAAATGAAAAGGCAAGCTAGAGACTGGAAGAAAATATTTGCAAATCATGTGACTGAGACAGAACCTGGATCTAGAATATTTAAAGAACTGTTAAAATTTGGCATAAGACAACCCAATTTTATAATGGGCAAAGATTTGAATAGGCATTTCACCAAAGAAGAAAAACACATGCCTAACAAGTACATTAAATGATGCTCAACATCTTTTCAACCTGATCTCAGTTATCAGGGAAATGCAATCAAAGCACAATGAGATATTTCATACCCCAGCACTAGAACGGCTATAATAAAAAGATAGTGGGCTTC
This sequence comes from Balaenoptera physalus, assembly GCF_965194825.1. NCBI lineage: Eukaryota > Metazoa > Chordata > Mammalia > Artiodactyla > Balaenopteridae > Balaenoptera > Balaenoptera physalus. Next base: position 79,982,902 of record NC_138897.1, on the reverse strand, counting down.
CCTGATGGTGCAGTGGTTAAGAATCCTCCTGCCAATGCAGGGGACACGGGTTCGAGCCCTGGTCCGGGAAGATCCCACATGCTGCAGAGCAATGAAGCTCATGAGCCACAACTACTGAGCCTGCATGCCACAACTACTGAAGCCCACGCGCCTAGAGCCCGTGCTCCACAACAAGAGAAGCCACCGCGGTGAAAAGCCCACGCACCACAATGAAGAGTAGCCCCCGCTTACAGCAACTAAAGAAAGCCCGCGCACAGCAACGAAGACCCAATGCAGCCAAAAACAATAAATAAAATAAATTTTAAAAATAATTAAAAAAAAATAGTAACGTGTTTTAAAAAGCCCTTACCAGCTACTGAACTGTATGCTTAGAAATGGTTAAAATAGTAAATTTTATGTTATGTATATTTTACTGCACACAGACACAAAGCCTTTACCAATACTTAAAAAAAAAAAAAAAAAAAAAGATGAAAAAAGCAGGAAAAACCAAAGCCAAACCCCCCCAAATCTTCCATCTTTAGATGGCTTCTCTGGTGATTTCTATCAAATATTTAAAAAAGAAGTAACACAATTTCATATAATCTTTTCCAGAAAACAGAAGAGGAGGAAATACTTCCAAATTTACTTAAAATGAGGTAAATTTAAATGTATAATTAAAGGCATCATGATTTACTTTTTGCAGAAAGTGCATTATTAAAGTATAAAAGACATAAAGTATTGGACCACAAGTCTTGAGAACTGGGTTCCAATCCAGATTTTGTTACCAACTAGTTGTATAATCTTTAGCAAGTTACCTCATCTTGTTGGGCCTCGGTTTCCTCATTTGTAAAATAATGAGACGTACCAGAGAAATCCTTTCCATCCACATAATATAATTCTATGGTACATTTATTACATAAAACTTTGTTTAAAACTTGCCCAATTCTAAGTTGGTATAACCCTTCTGGAAAACAACATGGCAATATGTAGTAAGAGCCAGTTCCTACTCTTTGGAGAAGTTTTTCAATTTTTGGATATTTATCTTAGGGATATTTTTCAGCCAAAGCAAAAGAATACATAAAAAGATGGTCACTTTAACAACTCACATGTCCAAAAAGAGTGGAATAAGATAGTAATACAAAGAAATATCAAATTACTAAAAATTAGTATGAAGATGATAATGAAAAATATTTTTGTTAAATAATAATCAGAATATAAATGATTTAAACTATAAAAATGTACACAGTATATAAGTATGTGCCAAATAAAATGTCATATGAGCTATAATGAAAGGAGTATTAGAGTTGTGAGTCTAAAGGTTTTTTTTAATTATAAAGACTTTTGAAATGTTGAAACATTATATACTCAAAAAGAAAAAACCAAAAACTTGTCCAAAGGATAGAGATACAAAATATCAGGATTATGCTGATGAGGTTCTAAATTGCCCTGGCTTGACTAATGCTTCCTAAGAGTGGTTATGAACCTAGGGCTCCCAGCTGAAGTCTCAATGATTAAAACTTTTATCAACTGATACTGGAATTATCAACAGAATTTTACTTGTCCTACTCAGTGTTGAGATAAAGCCTGAAAGTCTTATGATTTTACCAAATACCCATTAAAATCCAGATATAATACTGGATAGTTCAAAATCCTTATGCCTCATTATTTCGTTTATCACTGTTGCTCCCTTTCAAGTTCTCAATTTAAAATTTCTCAGGCAGCCTTCATTTTTAAATGTATCAGCCACAAAACTATTTGAGTTATACAACCACCAAATTTCCTCTAAAGTAAGAATAGTGAAAAGAACGGAGTATCTAGCTTCCTGATTTTCCTTGTATTTCTATGGCTGTTTGCTAGGATGGGAACTTCGAGAAGGTCAGCAGAGAGAATACTTGGTAAATGCTACCGTGCACACTCCTCATAAAAGTAGGTTGAACCATATGAAATTATTTGTGTAGGTCAAAAATTTGACTATCAGCAGTCTCATATGGCTCAACGTAGGTCAGTGCCTTTTTTTTTAATTAAGAAAAACTTTATGTCCCCTTTGAGACTCTGTAGAATCACTGTCAAGGACTCTCCTTAACCCTCTCAATGAGTGTATTTACATGAATCCTTTTTTTCAGAACCAGAATTTAAGCAATTAGTTTTTGCTTGTTTGCATTAAAATGCCAAAGCCATAAGCAAAACCAAGAAGTGTTTTAACAGAAGCCAACCAAAGAATAAATATCAGAATTATCTTGTTCAACTCAATTCCTGTCAAAGTCATGTTTTTCCTCACAGAAGCAATAAGTTTTGGTGCCAACATTTTCAGAGCAATGCTTCTTCCACGTCCAATAGAAATCAATCCCATTTTGAGAGCATCTTACCTGAAACTACCATAGACTATAAGTAGAATGGAAATCAGAAATGTAGACACTTGACTGGAATCCACCAGGGAATAGGCCCTAGAGAAATAAGAGGAAAAAAATTTTAATCACATGGCAGCAAGTCCTCATGGAGTTTACAGTCTAATGGATTTCTATAAACCCCACTAAGTTTTATTTTTGTCTTTAGGAAGGAAAACAGGTATAAATTAGCATTAACAAAATACATAATTAAAACATAGATCTGCTAGCTTAACATAAAGAGTAAACGTATAGATTCACAGCTATTATTAGTTAACATTCACAGGATGTTAAATGACATCAATGTAAAAAATGCCATCTCCGTATGATAGGCAATATGTGCTTCCACTCCCAAGTTAAAAAGTACCAAAACATCTACCAACTCTGTACACTTGAATTATCAATAGTATTTTACTGGTTTTGCTCAGTGATGAAGTAAAGCCTGTGTCTCTCTCCTGGATTCTAGTTTTATTTTTATAACTGCCTATTGGTTCTCTCCATCTAGGTGTCCCACAGAAGGTTCTTTAAAGTCAACAGGTCCAAAACTGAAGTCATTATTCTTCCCTTCATACCCAAATGTCTTAAGGAATGATATGATTCCCTCAGCATTCTCGACACCCTGTTCTCTTACTTCCCACATGTGACGACAGTCAGTAAGTCTCACAAGTTCCACTTCCGCAAATACCCTACTTCTCTCAATCCTACTGCCAATTCCTTAGCTCCCTTGTATGGCTTGACTATCAGAGATCTTTTTTTGGGGGGGGAAGGGGCACATCGCTCGGCTCGTGGGATGTTAGTTTCTGGACCAAGGATCGATCCCAGGCCCCCTGCAGTAGAAGCGCAGAGTCCCAGGGAATTCCCAATGTTTGCAAGTCTGTCTTCAGGAATTCACCGTGCACACTATCCATTCATGTTATGGATTTTCCTAAAACAAATTTCTCTTCATTTTTTTCCCACAGTAAATATTTAATGATGCTTCTGTGCCAGGCACTCTGCTAGCCCCCAGGGATGTAATAAAAAACAAGACTGTCTTGGTCTTGTCCTTGAATGTCTTTTCTAAAGGAATTTAAAAATTAAATTTTGTTCTAAAGCAATGAAAACAAAAGTTAACATAAGCAAGTGAATATAATTGTTGAAAATGTTATAAATTTTCAACAAGTACAGGGTACCTTGAGAATATATAATAGGTGGATTCTACCTAAGAACTAGGGGTGGGGGGGGGCTTCCTTAGTGGGGGCAGATGAATGAGAGAGACACAAGACTCAACAAAATAGGATTTGGTGATTGTTTATGAGGCTAAGAGAGGATCCCCAGGTTTCTGCTAAGCAGCTGATGGATGGCTATACCATTTGGCAAAAAAGGCAACAGGAGGAGCAGATTTGAAGTTCTGGATGTGCTGAGGAAACAGTTGGCTATCTGAGTCTAGAGTTCAGAAGCAGCTCTAAGCTAAGGATACATATTGGGAGCTCATAACCTTCCACATGGTAATTGAAGCCACGGGTGTGGGTGAGAAGAGGACCCAGGATGAAAGCCTGAAAATTCAGAAATTTAAAGATCAGAAAGAAGGAGGAGCTGCAAAGAAAACAAAATGAAACAGAGAAGGAGGAAGAAAACCCAGGATAGCACGGTAACTGATGAAGTGTCTTCAAAGAGCAGCAGGATCAGATGAGATGCTGCCTGAACTTAAATTGCTCTACCCCTTACCAGCAGTTAGTTTTCATTTGCGTTAATTACTTTGCTGATGTAATTAATTTTAAAGTGAATTAAAGTGAGATTGAGCAGCTTTTCGTATAATTAAGGGCCAACAGGCATTTTAAAAAGCAATTTAAAAGTTTTTCAGACTCCTGATCTATAAAACATGAAGGGAGCCTGTTTTGGGGGGGGGGGCACTTTTCTTTTGATGGTGTTTTACTTAGATGACTTGGCTTTTCTGTACCCTTCATGTTCTGAAGAATATTGCCATTCCCTAAAAGGTAGATTAAACATTTACACTTCCCAAACTCAGTGTCTTAAGGTTTGGTACTATTGTTTCTTTCTTTTGCTATAACTCTCAAATCAATGGAGACTCTCCAGAGACATCACTTAAGACTTCTAGAAGTCTGGGTTGAATTTTGGTTAAACCAGCTCTTCCTCCTCCACAGATTCTCTATGCTGTGCTCTACTCTGTGTGACTAACCATACTTAGTCACTGACTTTCCTCACAATCTGTTTTTCAAGGTGCAGTCTTGGCCATGTGTTAAATACCTTACGAAGAGACTGATAAGCACTACAGTTCTCATCTCCACTTTCTGGCGATAAGCATGCTACCCACTGCAGAGCTAAATGCATGGTGTCAGAAAAAATGTTCTGATGTTTCATCTAATGGTTTCTTCTATACTGGACCAGTTTATTTTTCAAATAAATCTGTACCAAGAAAATCTGGTTAAAACTGACTCCTAATATAGCTCATGGTATTTTATAATTTATAATAAAACTTTTTAAAAAGTTTGAACAACTTTGCAAACTACCAAATATCACATAATTAGAAGTTATAATTTATTTCACAGTGTTATTTGTAATTTCACAAATTTCAACTCAAACTATCATTATGGAAGTTTTACAAAAAGCCTTTTAACCAAAATAATTTATTATAAAATACAGAACATGGATTAAAATCAAAGGCCAGCAATCTTATTTTACAGCCCTCTGTATCCTATACTTCAGACTCTACCAAAGCATCAACAGAAATGTATCATCTCTCAGGCCCTCCCATTGAAGTGACTGTTTCCAGAGATGCTGGATTCACGATAAAGAAAGGAGGAATTACTCTACACTCTGATGTAAAGGAATTCTTACAGAAATGCAAAAAGAAACTACATACATGCATTTGAGACACGCTGAAAGCAGGTTAGCCAAACGTACTAAAAACAGACTTGAAGACTTTGCCAAATAAAGTATTAGTATAGGTCAGCTGTTGAGTTGAAACATTTTATATGGTCATTACGAAAACCATTAATTCTTTAACTACATTCCCCCAAGTCTTAATAGACAAAGAGCTACCAGAAAGTTCTCTCATATATAAAGTTACATTTCACACCCTAAGATTTTTAGAACCATGCTGGATTTTAGGAGCTGCTCTACAGTCAAGCATCTATTTCTAGCTGCTTTACCAGCAAGTGCTTAGACACATATCCTGCTAAAAATCATGCCAAACTGAGACACAGAGAGTTCTGTTCTATAATGTGTTCTGTGTGTCAGCCTGCCAGCTATACAATGAAAGCATTCTTGTCCACCCAACAAACCAAGCAACTACTATTCCAACCCTGCACACTGACCTAGAATAGCACTTGGCAAACTTTTTGGTCTTGAGACCATCTATACTCTCAAGGACCCTGAGAGCTTTTGTTCCTGTGGGTTACAGCTATTGATATTTACAATACTAGAAATTAAAAGTGAGAAAAAATTTAAATGCTTATTTACTAATTCATTTAAATATAATAAAACCATTACACGAGCACATAAATTACATTTTTAAAGGAAAGATAACTATTTTCCAAAACAAAAAATTTAGATGAGGGGCATCCTTTTACATTTTTGCAAACCTCTTTAATGTCTGGCTTAAATAGAAGAAAGCCAGATTCTCATAATTGCTCCTGCATTCAATCTGTTGCTGTATGTTACTTTAGTTGAACTTTATGGGGGGAAAAAATCTGGCCTTACACAGATGTGTAGCTGGAAAAGGGAGGAATATTGCAATAACCTTTTCAGATAACTGAGGATATTCTTCTTTGATACTATACTAAAATTCAATAAGTGGTAATTTCTTAAAGGTTACTTGCAGCGTGGAATCTGAAACCTTATCAGTGAATTAAAAAAAAAAACTATATTACATTAAAATCCCATGGACTATATTACAGTTGAATGGATCTTTTACCCATGGATGATTTTGTAACATCACGCATTGGTCACCTGGAAGACACTGGTCACTGAGTTATGCAGCTCTTCCAGATGCTGTTACATTTCATTACACAATATCTGAAAAACCACATTTGTTAATTTCACTTTTTAAAAAATTTTATTTTATTTATTTTTGGCTGCATTGGGTCTTTGTTGCTGTGCGTGGGCTTTCTCTAGCTGTGGCGAGCGGGGGCTACTCTTCGTTGCAGTGTGCAGTCTTCTCATTGTGGTGGCTTCTCTTGTCGCGGAGCACAGGCTCTAGGCATGAGGGCTTCAGCAGCTGTGGCAGGTGGGCTCAACAGTTGCAGCTCACGGGCTCCAGAACGCAGCCTCAGTAGTTGTGGCACACGGGCTTAGTTGCTCTGCAGCATGTGGGATCTTCCTGGACCAGGGCTCGAACCCATGTCCCCTGCATTGGCAGGCAGATTCTTAACCACTGCGCCGGCCAGGGAAGCCCTGTTAATTTCACTCTTGAGGCTAATGATAATGGGCACAAAATTTCTATTTTCATGCAAATTTTATCACTGGCAAAAATAACTTTTTTCCCCCTTGAAGTATCAGGCTCACTTCATTCATTTTTGAGAAACTGTCTGCCACACACCCAAGTGTGAATAACTCCATAGTTTGTCCACTAGTCATCCTTCAAGTAAAAATGGAAGGTTCCAAGAAAAAAGTAGCTAGTTCAGCTAGCACTTTAAATGACTGCACAAGTGTTTTTCTTAAGAAAACCAATGGTATTTTACTATATAGCAGAAGTGCTTAATAAGAACTTTTAAAATTTTAATTGAAGTATAGTTGACTTACAATATATTAGTTTCAGGTGTACAACATAGTGATTCAGTATTTTTATAGATTACACAGCATACAAAGTGATAAAATATTGACTACACTCCCTGTGCTATACATTACATCTCTGTGACTTATTTATAACTGCCGGTTTGTACATCTTAATTCCCTTCACCTATTTCGCCCTTTTCTCCCCTGTGGTAACCACTAGTTTATTCTCTGTATCTGTTTCTGTTTTGTTATATTCGTTTGTTTGTTTGGTTTTTTTAGATGCCACATACAGTATTTGTCTTCCTCTGTCTGACTTATTTTACTAAGCTAAACACCCCCAGCAGGTCCATCCTTGTTGTCACAAATGGCAAGATTTCATTCTTTTTTATGGCTGAGTAATATTCCACAGTGTGTGTGTCTATGTATACATACACATGCCCCCACATCTTCTTTATCCATTCATCTGTCAGTGGGCACTTAGGTTACTTCATGTCTTGGCTATTGTAAATAATGCTGCTATGAACATTAGGGTGCGTTACCTTTTCGAATTAGTGTTTTTGTTTTCTTCAAATACCCAGAAGTGGAACTGCTGGGTCATATGATAGTTCTATTTTTAATTTTTTGAGGAACTTCCATTCTGTTTTCCATAGTGACTGCATCAATTTACATTCCCACTGACAGTGCACAAGGGTTCCTTTTTCTCTACATCCTCACCAACTCTTGTTATTTCTTGTCTTTTTGACAATAGCCACTCTGACAGGGGTGAGTGATACCTCATTGTGGTTTTGATTTGTATTTTCCTGATGATTAGTGACACTGAGCATCTTTTCATGTGCCTGTTGGCCATCTGTATATCTTCTTTGGAAAAGAAGGTCCTCTGCCCAATTTTTAATCGGGGGAAACTCTGCGTTTTATTAGAAAAAAACAAGTGTGCTCAAGGATTGAGATTTAATAAAAGCAATTTTCACTGCTTTGCCCTAAGTGAAACTGCCTTTCTTTTTTTTTTTAAGCAGTGTGTGCATGGTGGTGAAGAATACAATGATTATTAGTTCAGTTTGGTGCCACTGTGTTGATTCATGTTACAGCAGCACAGCAATGGTTTTTTTAAACGCGCCACTGCTTTTCACTGCAAGAAAAAAAATGTCAAAATGAAAAAGGCAAATAACTTTATTAGCATTATGAAAACAGTCTGACATTGTAGACTCCCTGAAAGGGTCTGAGTAAACCCCAGTGATCCACAGGCCACAATCTGAGAACTGCCGCCTTATACATTTCCCCACAAGCCCTGGCTATATAAACTGCTAGTATTTTCTCACATGCATTCTAACACATCACAAAACACCAAGGGTAGCTACAATTTTTTTGTGCTTTGCAAAATATCTGGCTTCAAATACAATATGCAGAAAATGACATATTCCAGGCCTAAGAAATGTTACAATCTTTCTCTTCATGGTGGAGTATACTGAAACAGAATTTAATTTGTATTTTTATCAAAAATATTGTCTATCATAAGGTCCACAATAATTATCTTCCACATCTTTTCTTATTTTAAGGGAAAAAACCAAGTATGTATTCTAAGCATAGTAATGGAATAGGTGTCTCATCAAATAAAATTTTAATAAATTAAATCCATGTTTAAGATACAAAAAGACAAAAAGTAAGACAGTCATTTAAGAAGGTTACAATCTAGTAAAGACACACTGTACAAGGCAGCAGAATGTAATGTTTAATAGAGAAACAAAGTGCTATGGGACCTAATCAAACTTATAAGCTTTTGCACAGAAAAGGAAACCATAAATAAAATGAAAAGCTAACCTATGGACTAAGTCCCCAGTATAATCAAGGCAGCTGTGAAGCAAACACTGCATTTCTTCCTACAAGAGATTACGCGGTGCAAGCTCAGGAGCAGACGTTGGGTTGCTTTCCAAATGAGGGTGGGATGGGGTTTGGGGAACCTGGAATTCAAATATGACCTGTGTTATAGTAGCTGCTTAAATTTTTTTTAGCTGCCTTTTGATGAATTAAGGTATGGAAGTTTGCTGCTGTTTCCTATGTGAAAAGCTGTATCAGTAATCAGAATAGCAATATTTACCTGCAATAGTATTTTGTGCTGAATCAAGATATCAATTGATGTGATGTGACTAAATAAATCTTAAAATACATATATAATTGCAATGTTGGTGCTTTTAAAATTTTAGAAAACCTTCATCTTTAAATTTGGCTCTCTGAAATAAAATTCTACTATAGATGGGATGTTACATTTAACTGTAAAACAAGCTTCTAGCATTTGGTCAAAAATAAATGAAAAGTATAGCCAAATCAGAAATCACAAACCACAAACACTTCTTTGTCCTTTTCTTAACGTGCAGATCTTAAACACCATTTTAAAAAAATTTAGTGTTATTTAAAAAATTCAAATAATAAGAAATGTGAAATGATGAGTCCCATTTTTAATAAAAGTGGGATTATGTGATATATTGGTCTTCAGCCTGCTTCTTCCTGTAACAGTTTTCCATGCTGTTCTTTTAAATTTCTTCATAAACAAAACACAATGACTGTAGGAAAAAAAAAAAAAGTTGAGGGAATTCCCTGACAGGCCAGCAGTTAGGACTCTGCGCTTTCACTGCTGGGGCCCGGGTTCGATCCCTGGTCGGGGAATTAAGATCCTACACGCCACGCTGCACGGCCAAAAAAAAAAAAAGTTGATTCACCTCACTTGTTTCAGTTAACTTCATCTATAGAAGGGTGATAATAATGTAAAGTATTTAATACAGCACTTGACACACTACTCAATAAAAGACTGTTGTTATTACTTAGAGGAGGGAGTCACCAGCCTACATATAGCGCTATGGGTTGCCACACACCAGGAGTGGACAAACCATGACCTACTGCTATTCCAATAAACAGAGCCAAGCTCATTCATTCAGGTACTGTCTATGGCTGCTCTAGAGCTTCACTGGCAGAGGTGAAAACAGTTAACCCTTGAACAACGTGGGGGTTAGGGGTGCCGGCTTAGAGCTGGCCCTCTGTATCCGAGGTTCATCTGTATCTGTGGATTCAACCAACCACGAACCGTGTAATACTGTAGTACTTACTACTGAGAAAAATCTGCCTTATAAAGTGGACCCGCACAGTTCGAGTGGACCCCCATGTTGTTCAAGGGTCAACTGTAGTTGTGACAGCGACCGTATGGCTCACAAAGCTCAAAATATTTACTATCTGACTCTATACAGAAAGAGTATGTCAACCCTTGCTCTTTACTATTGTTACTGCACAAGGGTACCTGACCTAAGTTAGTAACCTCCACCCCAATCACCTTAGAAGTACTAGGTGCTTGCTACCCTGCTCTATCTTCTGCTGGCTTGTGCCCAGGGATGAAGGACTGCCGTTCCCCTGGCTCACTGCATCCCCTTGCTTCTGGGTCTGTAAGTAATAAATCTTAAGACTATTTCCTTGGTGTGGGGGTATTGAAACTGCACCCTCCATCAGAACGACCCTGTGGATTTCACTTCCCCAAAGTGGGAGCTCAGATGCTGAGGAAACTACCTGGGGACCCCGTGTGGGTGGTTTGTTCCCCTCATCCATCAGGTCAAAATCTACATGTTCTTAATTCAATACACCAGCTCCAGCTTCACAACACAGTAGGTGACAAAGTGTGGATTCAAATCCAGACAGTTTGAGCCCAGAGCTCTAAAGTACTCTGTGCTAAATATCTCCCAAAAGCAGACACTCAGCTGTCTGGAGAGGGCTCTTCTGTCCTTAGCAGTAACAAGAATAGTTAATACCCTTGTTTTTTTGTAGAGATATACACAAAGAATTCATGACTGAAGTCTTTAGCTCGAATTAATCCACTATCACGCCTCTAAAAAGATTCAGATCAAATAACTACTGTCCAGGGCTCCAAGAGGAGGGGAAAAACCCCAATACAAATATACTGTTAGAAACCTAAACAATAATGAGAAGCCCTGGGTGATTTTACTTGTGAATTTTCTAATTAATCTTGACAAAAAGTGAGACATTCATAAGATGAATGTCCAAATTTTAAAGTCACACTAAGAAAAGACTACTTTTAGTTGGTAGTTATAAAGGATGCTGGACTCTATTCTATAGTTGGAGACTTCTGCCACTTGTGAGAATATTTTCAGAGAAAACTGTTGGTTTAGTACGAGTCAAACTCCTGTTTACAAACAGAGATTAAATTACGGTGTTTTAAAAGGTTGGGCTATATAAATTCCCCAAAACTTTCAGTTTTCCTCTACACACAGGTGTCGCAAACACTCAGACAAATGTTACCTGGCCTCCCGTAAATAATAAACATGAGAACAACCTTTAAAAGGTGAGTAGTTCATTAAAAAGTGTCCAAAGCCCTATCTGAAAGGCCTAGGAGACCGAGAAATAAAACTGCTGTTATAGTAACAGTAACAGCAACAACAATAGCTAATGCTCTTGGGGCTCTCACTATGTGTTTAGACACTGTACTAGCTGTTTACATCTAACTCATTTTATCTTCACAACATTCCTTTGAAAAAGGCACTATTATTATCAGCTCTAGAGATGAAGATACTGAAGCACAGAGAGATGAACTCATTTGCCCAAGGAGGAATAAGAGCTAGCATGCCAACCCAGGTAGCCTGTCTCCAGATCTAGAGGTCACACTCTAAACCATTTCACAATATAGTAGTAACCCCCTTATCCACCGTTTCACTTTCCACGGTTTGCTACCTATGGTCAACTGCAGTCCGAAAATGTTAAATGGAAAATTCCATAAATAAAACAATTAATAAGTTTTAAATTGCACATCATTCTGAATGGCGTGATGAAATCTTGCACCGTCTTGCTCTGTCCTTCCTGGACGTGAATCATTTCTTCATCCAGCATATCCACTCTGTATACCTACCCTCCCATTAGTCACTTAACCTTCTCAGTTATCACATCAACTATCATGGTATCATAGTACTTGTATTCAAGTAACCCTTATTTTACTTAATAATGGCCCCTAAAGCGCAAGAGTAGTGATACTGCCACAGTAAGATATTCTCTTACCGTGCTTAATTTATAGCAAAATGGTACAGTCACTTTAGCATCAGTTTGACAGTGTCATATAAAGGTAAACAAGTTAGCATATTGACCCAAGAGAAATGAAAATATATATCCACACAAAATCCTAAATGTGAATGTTTAAAGCAGCTTTATCCAAAATTGCCAAAAACTGGAAACAATCCAAATGTCCATCAACTAGTGAAAGGATAAACAAACTGTGGTACCTTTATACAGTGGAGAACTACTCAGCAATAAACAGATACAAACTACTGAGCAATGCACTGTGTATGTATGAATCTCAAATGCATTATGCTCAGAGAAAGAAGGCAGACTCAAAACACTACAAATATATCCCATTTATATGACATTCTAGGAAAGACAAAACTGAAGGAAGAAAAAAGAGACTAATTGCCAGGGGTTGGGGGTGGGAGGAGGGATGATTACAAAAGGGCATACGGGAACTTTGGGGGGCAATGGAAATGTTCTATTTCTTGACTATGATGGTCCAAGACTATGTGTGTTGTCAAAATTCACAGAACTCTACTCCTAAAAAGAGTGAATTTTACTGTTTGTAAATTATACCTAAAGAAATCTGAGTTTTAGAAAAGTAAGGGGAAAAGGGATGACTAGTTGATGTATTAAGAACATATTATGACTTCCCTGGCGGTCCAGCGGTTAAGACTTCACCTTCCAATGCAGGGGGTGCGGGTTTGATCCCTGGTTGGGGAGCTAAGATCCCACGTGCCTCGCGGCCAAAAAACCAAAACACAGAACAGAAGCAATGTTGTAACAAATTCAATAAAGACTTTAAAAATGGTCCACATCAAAAAAAAAAAATCTTAAAAAAAAAGAACAGATTATAGAAGCAACCTAAGTGTTCAACAACAGATGAATGGATAAAGAAAATGTGGAACATATATATAAAATATATTTCATATAAAAATATATATAAATAAAATGACTACTCAGCCATAAAAAAAGAATGAAATTTTGCCATTTGCAACAACATGGATGGACTTGAAGAGTATTATGCTAAGTGAAATAAGTCAGACAGAGAAAGACAAATATTGTATGATACCACTTATATGTGGAATCTAAAAAATACAACTAGTGAATACAACAAAAAAGAAACACAGATATAGAGAACAAACTAGTGGTTAACAGTGGGGAGAGGGAAGGGGAAGAGGGTAGAGGATTAAGAGGTACAAACTACTATGTGTAAAATAACTAAGCTACAAGGATATATAGTACAACACAGGGAATATAGGAATACAGTCAAAAATTTATACTCATTATAAATTAGTATAGTGGAATATAACCTTTAAAACTGTGAATCACTATGTTGTACACCTAAAACTTATGTAATATTACACATCAACTATACTAAGTAAATAAATAAATATCAACCTTGTGGGGGGAAAGAACAGATTATAGCGCGGTAACGCAGAAGCAGAGAGAACAGGTTACTGTGATAATTCAGGCACAAGATGACAGATGACAGATGATGGCTGGCACTGGGGTAAAAGTCATGGTAATGGTGAGAAGTGATCTGATTCCAGTTATATTTTGAAGATAAAGCTCTGCAGAATTTCCTGATACATTGAACATGGAGCACGAGAGAAAGAGGAGCAAAGGATGACTACCATGGTTTTAGCCCGACCAAGTGGAAAGATGGAGCCACCACCAACAGAGATGGGAAGGCTACAGATGGAACAAGTGTTGGAGGGGGAGGAAGGGGGGCTGGGGAGTGGGGATCAGGAACTCAGTTCTAAGTTCTAGTCTGTTGTAAAATAGAGATTATGCCATTACTTAACTCATAGTTTGTTTTGTTTCTGTAAACATCACTGCATTCTCCATTTCAGTTGGAAGTCCTACTTTGCTGTGACCCTAGAAGGAAGCCCAGCCATCATACAGTTCTGCTCATTGCAGCTTGATGGGTCTACCAGCTCTCACCCCCAAGTTAAACATGTTCCTCTTTTACAAAAGGGAAAAATGTGTTCACTATCTTTGGCTCCTTTAATCAGGTTCCACTTACACCTCTCTTGAAGAAATTCCTCCGTTACTATTTCTATATTTCACTCCTTATGTTCAATGTTTATCCCACTAGTTTATGCGAAGGAGAGGTTGTATACTTTGGGAATTCATGTCTGAATCACTTATATTTCTGATACAGCTTTTCCTTCCTATTATGGAGTTTTTCATTTCTACTAGTAAAGTGCGTGCTTAATAGAAAAAAAACAAAACAAAAACTTTTGTTCTCATTTCTCCCATCTGTTAGCAGTTCCTCCTAAGTTCTGTAGCTCCTGATCCTTTTTGCAGAGTCTCTCTATTCTCTCCTTTACATTGACTATCATTTTAATCCGAGAGTTGAGAAGAAAGAAAAAGCTACTATAGATTCCCACTGAAAGGTTTTCTTCTCTGAAGAGCATGCCAGTGCTGTTTCCTACGGTAGCACTGTCACTTAGAAACCAAAATTCTCAGCTGACATAACATTTCAGGGCTAATCTAATCCCTAGGAAACTACTTGGCACAGTTCAATACATAAAAACCAGCAGTACACTTGCCTTTATACCACCAACAATCTTAACTCTCAAATTGTAAATTCCTAATAGTAATTATAGCTCCTTGGCTTTATTGACCATTTAATATGTGTGGGGTGCTGTGCTATGTGCTTTACTTATTTTTTTAACATCTTCATTGGAGTATAATTGCTTTACAATGGTGTGTTAGTTTCTGCTTTATAACAGAGTGAATCAGCTATACATATACATATATCCCCATATCTCCTCCCTCTTGCGTCTCCCTCCCACCCTCCCTATCCCACCTCTCTAGGTGCTCACAAAGCACGGAGCTAATCTCCCTGTGCTATGCGGCTACTTCCCATTAGCTATCGATTTTACATTTGGTAGTGTATATATGTCCATGCCACTCTCTCACTTTGTCCCAGCTTACCCTTCCCCCTCCCCGTGTCCTCAAGTCCATTCTCTACATCTGCATCTTTATTCCTGTCCTGCCCCTAGGTTCTTCAAAAGCTTTTTTTTTTTTTTTTAGATTCCACATATACGTGTTAGCATACGGTATCTGTTTTTCTGACTTACTTCATTCTGTATGACAGGCTCTAGGTCCATCCACCTCACTACAAATAACTCAGTTTCGTTTCTTTTTATAGCTGAGTAATATTCCACTCTATATATGTGCCATATCTTCTTTATCTATTCATCTGTTGATGGACACTTAGGTTGCTTCCATGTCCTGGCTATTGTAAATAGAGCTACAATGAACACTGCGGTACATGACTCTTTTTGAATTATGTTTTCTCAGGGTATATGCCCAGTAGTGGGATTGCTGGGTCATATGGTTAGTTCTATTTTTAGTTTTTAGTGATGTTGAGCATCCTTTCATGTGTTTGTTGGCAATCTGTATATGTTCTTTGGAGAAATGTCTATTTAGGTCTTCTGCCCGTTTTTGGATTGGGTTGTTTGTTTTTTTGATATTGAGCTGCATGAGCTGCTTGTATATTTTGAAGATTAATCCTTTGTCAGTTGCTTCATTTGCAAATATTTTCTCCCATTCTGAGGGTTGTCTTTTCATCTTATGTTTTCCGTTGCTGTGCAAAAGCTTTTAAGTTTCATTCAGTCCCATTTGTTTATTTTTGTTTTTATTTCCATTTCTCTAGGAGGTGGGTCAAAAAGGATCTTGCTGTGATTTATGTCATAGAGTGTTCTGCCTATCTTTTCCTCTAAGAGTTTGATAGTGTCTGGCCTTACATTTAGGTCTTTAATCCATTTTGAGTTTATTTTTGTGTATGGTGTTAGGGAGTGTTCTAATTTCATTCTTTTACATGTGGCTGTCCAGTTTTCCCAGCACCACTTATTGAAGAGGCTGTCTTTTCTCCACTGTATATTCTTGCCTCCTTTATCAAAAATAAGGTGACCATATGTGTGTGGGTTTATCTCTGGGCTTTCTATCCTGTTCCATTGATCTATATTTCTGTTTTTGTACCAGTACCATACTGTCTTGATTACTGTAGCTCTGTAGTATAGTCTGAAGTCCGGGAGCCTGATTTCTCCAGCTCCGTTTTTCTTTCTCAAGATTGCTTTGGCTCTTCGGGGTCTTTTGTGTTTCCATACAAATTGTGAAATTTTTTGTCCTAGTTCTGTGAAAAATGCCACTGGTAGTTTGATAGGGATTGCATTGAATCTGTAGACTGCTTTGGGTAGTATAGTCATTTTCACAATGTTGATTCTTCCAATCCAAGAACATGGTATATCTCTCCATCTGCTTGTATCGTCTTTAATTTCTTTTATCAGTGTCTTACAGTTTTCTGCATACAGGTCTTTTGTCTCCTTAGGTAGGTTTACTCCTAGGTATTTTATTCTTTTTGTTGCAATGGTAAATGGGAGTGTTTCCTTAACTTCTCTTTCAGATTTTGCATCATTAGTGTATAGGAATGCAAGAGATTTCTGTGCATTAATTTTGCATCCTGCCACTTTACCAAATTCATTGATTAGCTCTAGTAGTTTTCTGGTAGCATCTTTAGGATTCTCTATGTATAGTATCATGTCATCTGCAAACAGTGACAGCTTTACTTCTTCTTTTCCGATTTGGATTCTTTTCATTTCTTTTTCTTCTCTGATTGCTGTGGCTAAAATTTCCAAAACTATGTTGAATAATAGTGGTGAGAGTGGACAACCTTGTCTTTTTTCTGATCTTAGAGGAAACGGTTTCAGTTTTTCACCACTGAGAACAATGTTGGCTGTGGGTTTGTCATATATGGCCTTTACTATGTTGAGGTAAGTTCTCTTTATGCCTACTTTCTGGAGGGTTTTTATCATAAATGGGTGCTGAATTTTGTCAACAGCTTTTTCTGCATTTATTGAGATGATCATATGGTTTTTCTCCTTCAATTTGTTAATATGGTTTATCACATTGATTGATTTGCGTATATTGAAGAATCCTTGCATTCCTGGGATAAACCCCACTTGATCATGGTGTATGATCCTTTTAATCTGCTCTTGGATTCTGTTTGTTAGTATTTTGTTGAGGATTTTTGCATCTATGTTCATCAGTGATATTGGCCTGTAGTTTTCTTTGTGACATCTTTGTTTGGTTTTGGTATCAGGGTGATGGTGGCATTGTAGAATGAGTTTGGGTGTGTTCCTCTCTCTGCTATATTTTGGAAGAGTTTGAGAAGGACAGGTGTTAGCTCTTCTCTAAATGTTTGATAGAATTCGCCTGTGAAGCCATCTGGTCCTGTGCTTTTGTTTGTTGGAAGACTTTTACTCACAGTCTCAATTTCAGTGCTTGTGATTGGTTTATATTTTCTATTTCTTCCTGGTTCAGTCTAAGAAGGTTGTGCTTTTCTAAGAATTTGTCCATTTCTTCCAGGTTGTCCATTTTATTGGAATATAGTTGCTTGTAGTAATCTCTCATGATCCTTTGTATTTCTGCAGTGTCAGTTGTTACTTCTCCTTTTTCATTTCTAATTCTGTTGATTTGAGTCTTCTCCCTTTTTTCTTGATGAGTCCGGCTAATGGTTAATCAATTTTGTTTATCTTCTCAAAGAACCAGCTTTTAGTTTTATTGATCTTTGCTATCGTTTCTTTCATTTCTTTTTCACTTATTTCTGATCTGATCTTTATGATTTCTTTCCCTGTGCTAACTTTGGGGGGGTTTTGTTCTTCTTTCTCTATTGCTTTAGGTGTAAGGTTAGGTTGTTTATTTGAGATTTTTCTTGTTTCTTGAGGTAGGCTTGTATTGCTATTAACTTCCCTCTTAGAACTGCTTTTGCTGTGTCCCATAGGTTTTGGGTCATCGTATTTTCATTGTCATTTGGTTCTAGGTATTTTTTAATTTCCTCTTTGATTTCTTCAGTGATATCTTGGTTACATAGTAGCGTATTGTTTAGCCTCCATGTGTTTGTACTTTTTACAGTTTTTTTTCCTGTAATTGACATCTAGTCTCATAGTGTTGTGGTTGGAAAAGATACTTGATACAATCTCAATTTTTAAAAATTTACTGAGGCTTGATTTGTGACCCAAGATGTGATCTATCCTGGAGAATGTTCCATGAGCACTTGAGAAGAAAGTGTATTCTGTTGTTTTTGGATGGAATGTCCTATAAATATCAATTAAGTCCATCTTATTTAATGTAGCATTTAAAGCTTGTGTTTCCTTATTAATTTTCTGTCTGGATGATCTGTCCATTGGTGAAAGTGGGGTGTTAAAAGTCTCCTATTATGATTGTGCTACTGTCAATTTCCCCTTTTATGGCTGTTAGCATTTGCCTTATGTATTGAGGTACTCCTATGTTGGGTGCATAAATATTTACAATTGTTATATCTTCTTCTTGGATTGATCCCTTGATCATCATGTAGTGTCCTTCTCTGTCTCTTATAATAGTCTTTATTTTAAAGTCTATTTTGTCTGATATGAGAATTGCTACTCCAGCTTTCTTTTGATTTCCATTTGCATGGAATATCTTTTTCCATCCCCTCACTTTCAGTCTGTATGTGTCCCTAGGTCTGAAGTGGGTCTCTTGTAGACAGCATATATATGGGTCTTGTTTTTGTATCCATTCAGCCAGTCTATGTCTTTTGGTTGGAGCATTTAATCCATTTACGCTTAAGGTAGTTATCGATATGTATGTTCCTATTACCATTTTCTTAATTGTTTTGGGTTTGTTATTATAGGTCTTTTCCTCCTCTTGTGTTTCCTGCCTAGAGAAGTTCCTTTACCATTTGCTGTAAAGCAGGTTTGGTGGTGCTGAATTCTCTTAGCTTTTGCTTGTCTGTAAAGGTTTTAATTTCTCCGTCAAATCTGAATGAGATCCTTGCTGAGTAGAGTAATCTTGGTTGTAGGTTTTTCCCTTTCAACAGTTTAAATGTCCTGCCATTCCCTTCTGTTGTGCAGAGTTTCTGCTGAAAGATCAGCTGTTAACCTTATGGGGATTCCCTTGTATGTTATTTGTTGCTTTTCCCTTGCTGCTTTTAATATTTTTTCTTTGCATTTAATTTTTGTTAGTTTGATTAATATGTGTCTTGGTGTGTTTTTCCTTGGATTTATCCTGTATGGGACTCTCTGTGCTTCCTGGACTTGATTGACTATTTCCTTTCCCATATTAGGGAAGTTTTCATCTATAATCTCTTCAAATATTTTCTCAGTCCCTTTCTTTTTCTCTTCTTCTGGGACCTCTATAATTCGAATGTTGGTGCATTTAATGTTGTCCCAGAGTCTCTGAGACTGTCCTCAATTCTTTTCATTCTTTTTTCTTTGTTCTGCTCTGCAGTAGTTATTTCCACTATTTAATCTTCCAGGTCACTTATCCGTTCTTCTGCCTCAGTTATTCTGCTATTGATTCCTTCTAGTGAATTTTTAATTTCATTTATTGTGTTATTCATCTATGCTTGTTTGCTCTTTAGTTCTTCTAGGTCCTTGTTAAACGTTTCTTGTATTTTCTCCATTCTATTTCCAAGATTCTGGATCATCTTTACTATCATTACTCTGAATTCTTTTTCAGGTAGACTGCCTATTTCCTCTTCATTTGTTTGGTCTGGTGGGTTTTTACCTTGCTCCTTCATCTGCTGTGTGTTTCTCTGTCTTCTCATTTTGCTTAACTTACTGTGTTTGGGGTCTCCTTTTTGCAGGCTGCAGGTTTGTAGTTCCCACTGTTTTTGGTGTCTGCCTCCGGTGGCTAAGGTTGGTTCAGTGGGTTATGTAGGCTTCCTGGTGGAGGGGACTGGTGCCTGTGTTCTGGTGGGTGAGGCTGGATCTTGTCTTTCTGAAGGGCAGGACCGCGTCTGGTGGTGTGTTTTGGGGTGTCTGTGACCTTATTATGATTTTAGGCAGCCTCTGTGCTAATGGGTGGGGTTGTGTTCCTGTCTTGCTAGTTGTTTGGCATAGGGTGTCCAGCACTGGAGCTTGCTGGTCATTGAGTGGAGCTGGGTCTTAGCGTTGAGATGGAGTTCTCTGGGAGAGCTTTCGCCATTTGATATTACATGGAGCTGGGAGGTCTCTGGTGGACCACTTTCCTGAACTCGGCTCTCCCACCTCAGAGGCACAGGTCTGACACCCGGCCGGAGCACCAAGACCCTGTCAGCCACACAGCTCAGAAGAAAAGGGAGAAAAAAAGAAAGAAAGAAAGAAAAAAAGAAAAGAAAATAAAGTTATTAAAATTAAAAATTAAAAAAATTAAAAAGTCATAAAAAAAATTAAAAAAGAAAGAAAGAAAGAGAGCAACCAAACCAAAAAACAAATCTACCAATGATAACAAGCACTAAAATCTATACAAAAAAAAAAACAAAAAGAAAAATGGACAGACAGAACCCTAGGACAAATGATAAAAGCAAAGCTATACAGACAAAATCACACAAAGAAGCATACACATACACACTCACAAAAAGAGAAAAAGAAAAAAATATATCTATATATATCTATATCTATATAAAAAAAAGAGCAACCAAATCAATAAACAAATCTACCAATGATAATAAACTCAACTAAGATAAACATAAAACCAGAAACAAATTAGATGCAGAAAGCAAACCCCAAGTCTACAGTTGCTCCCAAAGTCCACTGCCTCTATTTTGGGATGATTCGTTGTCTATTCAGGTATTCCAGAGATGCAGCATACATCAAGTTGATTGCTGAGATTTAATTCGCTGCTCCTGAGACTGCTGGGAGAGATTTCCCTTTCTCTTCTTTGTTCGCACAGCTCCTGGGGTTCAGCTTTGGATTTGGCCCCGCCTCTGCGTGTAGGTCGCCTTCTGGCATCTGTTCTTTGCTCAGACAGGACGGGGTTAAAGGAGCAGCTGATTAAGCGGCTCTGGCTCACTCAGGCCGGCGGGAGGGAGGGGTACGGAATGTGGGGCGAGCCTGCGGCAGCAGAGGCCAACGTGACGTTGCAACAGCCTGAGGCACGCCATGTGTTCTCCCGGGGAAGTTGTCCCTGGATCACGGGACCCTGGCAGTGGCGGGCTGCACAGGCTCCCAGGAGGGGAGGTGTGGAGAGTGACCTGTGCTTCCACACAGGCCTCTTGGTGGCGGCAGCAGCAGCCTTAGCGTTTCATGCCAGTCTCTGGGGTCCGCGCTGATAGCCACGGCTTGCGCCCGTCTCTGGAGCTCGTTAAGGCAGTGCTCTGAATCCCCTCTCCTCACACACCCCGAAACAATATTCTCTTGCCTCTTGGGCAGGTCCAGACTTTCTCCCGGACTCCCTCCCGGCTAGCTGTGGCGCACTAGCCCCCTTCAGGCTGTGTTCACGCTGCCAACCCCAGTCCTCTCCCTGGGATCCGACCTCCGAAGCCCGAGCCTCAGCTCCCAGCCCCCACCCGTCCCGGCAGGTGAGTAAACAAGCCTCTCAGGCTGATGAGAGCTGGTCGGCAGCCATCCTCTGTGCGGGAATCTCTCCGCTTTGCCCTCTGCACCCCTGCTGCTGCGCTCTCCTCTGTGGTTCCGAAGCTTCCTCCCCTCCGCACCCAGCCCCCCACCCGTCTCTGCCGGTGAAGGGGCTTCCTAGTGTGTGAAAACTTTTCCTCCTTCACAGCTCCCTCGCAGAGGTGCAGGTCCCGTCCCTATTCTTTTGTCTCTATTTTTTCTTTTTTCTTTTGCCCTACCCAGGTACGTGGGGAGTTTCTTGCCTTTTGGGAAGTCTGAGGTCTTCTGCCAGCGTTCAGTAGGTGTTCTGTAGGAGTTGTTCCACATGTAGATGTATTTCTGATGCATTTGTGGGGAGGAAGGTGATCTCCACGTCTTACTCCTCCGTCATCTTGAAAGTCTCCCCTGTGCTATGTGCTTTAAATAAATCAGCCCATTTAATACTCAAAATAATCCTGTGACAAAGTTATCATTACTGTTACACATGCAAAGATAGCATTCAATTTAAGATAACATTCATAAAAACGGGAGGTATTATGTCAACCTTAGAAATAAAATAAGCAAGCACCAAGTACCTAAAATTTGGTTTGAATGTCCAATATTTAGGCAGTATACTAAGGAGTATGGCATTTAATTAATCCCCAAAGGATCACGAGAGATCAGTTTATGCCTATACTATTATTTCCTGGCTCTAACATTAAAAAAAAAAAAGAAAAAAAAATAGAGGCATGCCCCTCTTAAAGAAAGTGGATCATGTGAAAATGTCAAGTTGCTCTCATAGCTGGTCAGAGCTCACTATACTATACAGGCAACTTGTTGCCACGCTGTTGTTTAATATTAGATATCTGAACTACAAGGAAGACTCTTTGAAAACAGTGTTTGGGACAGATGTTTTACTGAGCCCTTCCGAAGTATAAGGAATGCTTTATGTACTACATCAGCCCTATGGGGATATGGTGATAACTCACAGCTCCTGACCTCAAGATTACAATCTAAGTGGGAAAAGAAACCGCACATAAACAACTCTAAATGAACCAGAAAGACATCTAAAATTCAGTAAAAGGAACAGACAGCTACAGGAGAGGAGGAAGAGACTATTTCCAACTGCAGAGTTCAAATTAGCCTCTTCTGAAGACATGATATTTGAGTTGTTCTTGAAAGATGAGTAGGATCTGGATATGTGGAATCCAACAGGGAGAACATTCACAAGCAAAGGATACAAGAGGAATGATGGCATAATGACAAAGAAGTATGGGATGTGCTAAGTACTTGGAGGTTACTTGGAGCACTGGGACCAGAAAGGAAATAGAGGAAAAGAAGCCTGGTCAGGTTGGTTAGGCTGGGCGCAGACAGGCCTTAAAAAAGGGAGAGAAACTAGGAGGGAGTCTAGACAGGAAGAATATTCGAATCATTTTAAGAGGTAGAAGAGAAGTAGAATGGACAGCATTTGGCAGCTGACTTGGTATAGCAGAGCAAGAGAGAAATAGGAGTGAAGCTGGGTAAATAAGAAGGTGGTAGTACAGTAACAAAAATAATAAAAGTGTGGTGCAAAGGAGGAGAAACGAATGCATGCGAGTAGGGACAGGGAAAAGAGTTGCTCTTTATATACTGAGCTTCAAGTGATAGAGAGATATATAAGCAGTGAGATCCACTTTTTTTTTTTTTTAAAAGGCATCTGAAGAATCACCACTATCTTAACCTGAGTTTTGGCAACTCAGGTTAAGTTTTTTTTTGTTTTGTTTTTTAAATTAATTAATTAATTTATTTATTTATTTTTGGCTGTGTTGGGTCTTCGTTTCTGTGTGAGGGCTTTCTCTAGTTGTGGCAAGCGGGGGCCACTCTTCATCGCGGTGCGTGGGCCTCTCACCATTGTGGCCTCTCTTGTTGCGGAGCACAGGCTCCAGACGCGCAGGCTCAGTAGTTGTGGCTCACAGGCCTAGTTGCTCCGCGGCATGTGGGATCCTCCCAGACCAGGGCTCGAACCCGTGTCCCCTGCATTAGCAGGCAGATTCTCAACCTCTGCGCCACCAGGGAAGCCCCCACTTTTGCTTTATACAACTAAAGTGGGCTGCAAATGTGGGGCTAGAGCTCAGGATTGAGATTTCATTTTAACATACACACATATATGAAAGGTGACTGTAAATCTGCACAGCACTGACCTTCAAAGACTCAGAATAAATATGTGTCAAGGATCAGACACTTTCACTTATATTCTCCTTTAATCCTAATGAGATAATACTTATTTCACAAGATTACTTATCACTATTTCCTGAAATTTTAGTATTTGGCCTATAAATTCTTCCTAGCTAATGAGTTCACTAGTTGTGATTAACATAACTAGTTTATGTTAATCACAATCTGGAATGCAGAAACAAAGGAAACCTCACTAGACTGAGTTTTAAAAGTCTTCAGTTCATAACAGGCAACCAAGCTAGCATGAGAATCTTTCTGTTCATTTTCAGCACAATCACCTGTGCTAACCAATTTCAAGGCAGCTGTGCCATGGTTAATAAGGGGGCCACAGAGTAGTGAGAGGGGCTCAGTGGTCCAGAAGTCTGCTCAGTCATCTCCAACAAGGGCTGTGAGTGGGGTGGTGGGTGAGGATCCTGCCCTCTGAAGCACCCTTTGAGAGACTGCCTGAAAGACAGACACATGGGCCATGACAGCTTCCACGTGGACACCTAACAGTCAGGAGGTGGGAAGCAAAAGAGGACCATGGATGTTGCCTAAGAAGGAGAAGTTAGAAATGTCTACTAAAACAAGGGAAGGCATTTCCTCCCCATTGTCTATGTCTTGACACTTCTTTCTGCAATTTTAAATTCATTCTCCTTTCCTATCACAGTGAATATGGATCAGCTGTTATGAATGGTATGAAAAGCACTAAATGAAGGTTTTGAACTACTCTGGTTTAACCAAAGATAAAAACAACCTTTGTGTTTCCCTTTCTGTAATTCTATATTTCATTAACGAATAATAAAACAAGTGTTCACCTGTGTGCACCGTGGGTAAAATGTACCAAAAATACACAGTAATAAATCTTCCACACCATCACGTGGAATCTGATGCATCTTATAAAAAAAGTGTAAGCCTCTAATAATTGAAACCTATGTTTCAGAATCACAATACTTTAGAGATGGAAGAGAACCCGTCCACATTTATTTTACAGCTATGGAAAAATGAGGTTCAGGCAGCTTACTTAGCTTGCTGTCTGTAACATTCTCTCCTTGTTTTGAACTTGTATGTTATCACCTTGGTATTACATAACAGCTATTTGTGAACATCTTATTCGCCCCGTGGGACCACAATCTCCTGGAAAATAGGGACCCTGTTCTAACTTTCTTTTAATGATGTCTAACAGAGTGTCCCATGTATATAGAGTGCATAGTAAATGTCTGTGAAATCAGTTACCACTCAGAAAGGAAGGAGGAAAGGAAACTCTCAGCCAAATAACATATTGTTCTAAAGCTCAGAGTGAAAGGTCATTTCTATATTGGCAACCACACTATACCTAATCATCCCCATGATTTACTAAAGGCTCTCTAAGCATGTAGCCCTCACTGAGCACTAGCTCTTGAGTTACCTCTCATTCCACAAATTCTATGAAAGCTCATTCCTTACAATATAATAGATGATCAAGAATTCTTCCAGCAAAGTTCAGAATCTCTAACCTTTATCCCATTCTACTGCCACTCTCAAACAAAACAAAGGAAATGTAACATTTGATAGTCAAAAAAATCTTAAAAGAAAAATGCTCTTCTGGTTTTAAATCCTTAGCTGAAATGAGTATCTCTTTCCTTCTACAATCTTATTCCCTCTTAAGAGATCTTTTCTATGAAGTTGAAAATATCTTGAAAAACAATATCCTTACACCCTACCTAAAAAAGCTTAATGAAAGGAGGAAAATCTGTACGGTCTCTTGAAGTTAGTAATATAGGAAGCTGGAACTATGTATACAAAGCCCCTGCTATTGTAAGATCACGAGAAAACAGCTAGCCTGGGAAAATAAAAGAGAGGTGAACCATTCCTAACATCTTAACAGACACTTCAAGCAACCACTTGTTCTACAAATACCACAGGCCCCCTGGGAATCCTCAGATCTGGTTGCTAACTTGAACTCAGCAACTTGCCTTGCAAAGGAACTGTTCTCTGCACACACCTGCTGCTCCTCCCATCAAGACGCAGAGTCTGTTTCCCCTCCCCCTCGGACCTTGGTTACCCCTGTGATTGCTCCAACCAACAGACTACTACAGGAGTAAGGCTGTGCCAGTTCTGGGCCTAGGTCAAGAGAGACTCGGCAGCTTCCATTTGTGCCTTCTTGGAGCCCTGAGCCGGCATGTAAAAAAAAAGAGAAGTCCAGGCTCTACTGCTAGAAGCAAGAGGCCACGTGGAGAGAGAGGCCCTGGAGGAGAAGAGACTATACGAGAGGCCGTGGGGAGGAGCACTTCGACACCCTAACAGAAAGCCAGCACCGAGGCTCCAGGCATGCGACGTGAGACCACATTGGATTCTCCAGTCCCAGTAGAGTCCAGCAGATACCACATGGAGCAAAGACAAACAATCCCAACTGAGCCTCGCCCCAACTGCGGATCCACAGACAAATACAAATACACTATTTCTGAAAGGAGAAAATTTAGAAATGGCAGACAGTGGCTGCCTGTGGTTAGGAATGAGACTGAGAGTGGCAGCTCAGCATGGAGAGGGAGGTGAGTATGGGGTCTGCTCACAGAAGGGCAATATGAGGGGTACTTTTAGTGTTAGTCCTGCTCACTACCTTGACCTGGTGGTAGATGCAAACACACACAGGTGATAAAACTGTACAGACCTTAACACACACATGTGCACACACACCCGTGCAAGTAAAATTGGTGAAACCCGAATAAGATCAGTGGATTGTATCAATGCCAATATCCTGTGATATTACACTAGAGTTTTGCAAACCTTACCAGTGGGCAAAGGATACACAGCAATCTCTCCATATTACTTTCTTTTCTTTCTTTCTTTTTTTTTTTTTTAACCACTGCATGTGAATCTACAATTATCTCAATTAAATTTAATGTCAATTAAAAATGGTTATTGGGGCTTCCCTGGTGGCGCAGTGGTTGGGAGTCTGCCTGCCAATGCAGGGGACACGGGTTCGAGCCCTGGTCTGGGAAGATCCCACATGCCACGGAGCAACTAGGCCCGTGAGCCACAACTACTGAGCCTGCGCGTCTGGAGCTTGTGCTCCGCAATAAGAGAGGCCGCGACACTGAGAGGCCCGCGCACCGCGATGAAGAGTGGCCCCCGCACGCCGCAAGTCGAAAGAGCCCTCGCACGGAAACGAAGACCCAATGCAGCCAAAAATAAAATAATTAATTAATTAATTAATTAAAAGAAAAATTTTTTTTTAAAAAATGGTTATTTTAAGCAATGAGATTTTGAGGTAGGCTGTTATACAGTAATAGATAAGTGACACAGAGTAGTAATACTTTAATGTAACTAACAGCTCAGCTTTATAAAAGAAGACTTATTGGGTATATAATTAATGTTAACAATTGCTATTAGTAGTGGTATGGTGCATAATTTTTACCTAGTTTATTTGCATTTGAACAAACAGCTCTCAATTACACACAATAAAGACACCTCCAATGGGCTAGTTAGAGAAAAATGGGAGGAGACAAAAGCCAGACATGAAAATGTTTAATACTGTCAATGACACACTTTCCCACATTTTAACATCTCTGAAAGTGAAGCGTGTTTTACAACTGACAGTATATTTTTTTCTTTTTTAGTGGCACAAAATAATGAGCCATTTTACATTAGCAGTCTAGGTTAGCTGAAATACATTATACTAAAATATGAGCTTTTTTAAAGTCCAAATATTTATTTAGCTGCATTTTAAACACAAAACATTTGTGTTTTTTTATAGTTGTTTCCTGTATAAGCCACTATTACCTTGAGTTTTTATTACATATAGTTAAACCTAATCCTAATAAATAAATATGGCCTACAACAGTATTATCCAAAATGTACCTCATGGAAGCTTAGTTTTTCAAAATATCCTTTTCTTGTGGAAGAGTTCCATAGTTCAATTAGTAGGGAAAATACTGTCCTAGCCATTAAAACCTAGATTCCTCAAAGTCTACAAAAGTCACTTCTCTGCCAGCATTGTAAACTCTCAAAAAAGACAAAAACAAATTTATAATTCTTTCTATGGGAACTACATACAACGTTCCTGAAATGTTCCTTAGATGACCTAGATGTTTCTAAATATAATTTTAAATGCCTCACCTTTTCACTGTTTCTATATTCTAGCTGTCATGAAAGTCTTATAACGGCTGATGTATAAACTGACCAATTAGTAGTTTGCTAAGTTTTAGAGAAAGAATGGGAATAAGAATTGGTTAATAATTTAAGACTGACCACAGGCTAGCATTTCAGGCCCTACTACAATTTACACAAGAGGGGACTTCCCTGGTGGCACACTGGTTAAGAATCCGCCTGCCAATGCAGGGGACACGGGTTCAAGCCCTGGTCCGGGAAAGATCCGACATGCCGCAGAGCAACTAAGCCCGCGAGCCACAACTACTGAAGTCCACGCACCTAGAGCTCGTGCACTGCAACAAAAAGTAGCCCCCTCTCGCCGCAACTAGAGAAAAGAAAGCCCGTGTGCAGCAACGAAGACCCAACGCAGCCAAAAACAAAATAAATTAAAAAAAATTTACACAAGAGGCTAGTATTAAAAATTGCTAAGCAACTTAGCAAGGGTCCTCAGACAGTGAGGTGAGGAATTGAACACGGTACCACCATGGTTGCTTTCTCCGAGATAGCAGTAAACAAAACATCATTTATTAATTTAGTGTGAACATTACTAATCATTTTAATCAGATTATTAAAATGTACCCAAGTATATTCTTACATAATCCTAATCTACTCACTCTACAGAGAAATCTGCTTTTGTCACACACAGTTTTTTGCACCTTTATTCCTAGGATAATAACCTATGGCTAAGTAGATTATCATTCCCAATTCTTCACTCCATCCTTATTAGAATTATACACCCGTGTTGTGTGACTTTGCAATCTCCCACTGTGGGAGCAGTATTTTCCTGGCTCCACTGATACTGGGCTTAGCCATATAATTTACTTTGTCTATTAAAACTGGGAGAAAGTTATCAACGTGCTAGTTCCCAGATGAAGCCTTAAGAGACAATGCATGTTTCTACTCACCCTTCTTAAACTCCTGCAAACCTGTATGAGAAGATCATGTAGCCACATGCCCAAGGAGCCACTGCTTCTCAGCCTAGGCTCCAGAATACAAATTCATGAAAGAGAACTGAACCTGGCCAGAAGTTTAAGCCCAGCCTGGCCTAGACTAGAAAAGCCTAGATCAGCAGAACTACACCAACCTGAATACCCATAAATAAAAATAAATGTTGGGCTTCCCTGGTGGCGCAGTGGTTAAGGATCTGCCTGCCAATGCAGGGGACACGGGTTCGAGCCCTGGTTTGGGAAGATCCCACATGCTCGCGGAGTGACTAGGCCCGTGAGCCACAACTACTGAGCCTGCGCGTCTGGAGCCTGTGCCCCACAACAAGAGAGGCCGCGACAGTGAGAGGCCCGCGCACCACGATGAAGAGTGGCCCCTGCTTGCCGCAACCAGAGAAAGCCCTCGCACAGAAATGAAGACCCAACACAGCCAAAAATAAATAAATAAATAAATTAATTAAAAAAAAAAAAATAAATAAATGTTGTTGGTTGTAATTCACTTTGAGGTTTTGAGGCTGTTACCCAGCAGGGGGAAAAAAAGGCCAACAGAACTATACAAGGAAAGTTATTAAATTGGATACAATTCACATGATATGCCGAAACTCACCTAATGCTCATCTCATTCTCCTCACTGATGCCCAGAGGGGGATGTTTAAAGCCACCTTACTCAGTATTTTTTTGTTTAGTTCTTTACAGGAATTTACAAAGTATTTTCACACATAAAACCTTTGAGCCTCACAAATCTCTTATAAGATTGATGGAACAGCGGGTATTATCCTCATTTTACAGCTAGAACAATTAAAGCTGAGAGAGCCTGTTTTGTCAGCCAGCCCAACCAGTAATGACAAATCTGTTAATAAAATCAGGAAACCGGGGCTTAGACTTGAGGTACCCTAGGATAGGGGGCAATCAGATGGGCTGGTAGGGCAGTGACAAGACCTGGCTGGGCACAATAAAAACTAGGGCCAGGGCCAGGATGTAGATTAGAATTGCAGGTGATCAGGCTCTGAGATTCCGGATCCCAGGCAAGAAAGCAACACAGGTCAGGAAACCTAGAAGGGGCCCTCAGCACAGGTGGAGACCACAGCTGTACTTACGGTCAAGAGCAAGGTGGTAGTTAATACCTAAAAGCCAAATAACACTGTGGTACTCTTTCTACAGTGGGGGTGAACATAGAACTACCACTACAACACAAAAAAAATCAGCACCTAGTCGGTCACTGACATGTAATAACCAAAGTACAACTAGTACTGTGCACCCCATCTTAAGACCGCAATTTACTGTAAATTAGCATTGCTTAATCATTTGTAATCTGCCCACTTCTTTGTCCTGTTACTTATTGAATTAAGTGGAAGGGTCATGTAGAGAAGCTGCTTCAGACAAAACTCAAGTTGCACTGGTCACTAAAAGCCCAACCCTTGTGTCAAACAAGACTATCGTTGAGCAAAAGTAATAAAAACATTCTTCACTGTCTCTTTAGAATTAAATCTCAGACACAGTGATTATGAATACAGCCCACACTTACCACTTAAAACAAAGGAACCAGTTTTGTTTAACAAAGCTATAAAATACTTTACCAAACAAATACTTAAGAATAAAAAGGCACAGACATCCAAAGGATCTGCAGGAAACGCTAGAAAAAGAAAAGGGTTGGTCTTTTTAGGAAAGATGGGCTTTCTGAACTCAGTAGGTTATCAGATACAGACTCAAGTGCAGTGAATACGTACTTATTTTTTCCTTATCAGCTCTACAGAAAGAGAGGTGTGACTCTGCAGTGCACCCTTGTTGGTATTTTTCCAGCACACATTCTTCCTTCCTTTCCTAACAGAACACTGACATGGATTGTACCCATTCCCAGCTCTAGCTTATTCCAAATCCTGACCAAAGATAAGCACACAACCCAAGATAGATCAACAGGGCAAATAAGATTCAACTGCGCCCTCTGTTTAAGCCACAAAGGAACTCTAAGAGTGAAGGAACAAGTCTTGCCCAAAGCCAGCGCTACCCGGACTTTTCAGTTATTGTTCTAGAAAAGCCTCATTACTGCTTAAGCCATTGGGCTTTCTATTTTATTATTTGCTTCCAAACATTCAACTGATAAAATTTTTAGAGTTACCACGGAGCAAATGTGAAATGAGAATTAGAGTACCAAAGTACTATACATAAGCTATCATTACAAGAAAGCGGGCAGCTCGAAAAACCCAATGAGCTACTTTCAACTCATCTTTAATTTAAGAGTCTTTCTCTTTAAATAACCAAAGATGGAAAATAGTATAATAATACCCCTAGCCCCAGGGTTAAATTATTTTTTCACTATGTAGATACATCTGATAATTTCATTCAATGGACTAGTCAACAACTATATTACTTAACAATAAGACAGACTATAAAATGGAGCAATTCTATTCCTAGGTATATACTCAAGAGAATTGAAAACACATGTTCACACACAGAAAAAACATGTACATAGATATTCATAATCACTCAAAAGTGGAAACAAAGTCCACCACTGAGGAATGGATAAACAAATTGTGGTATATCCATGTGATGGATAATGTGGGCCATAAAGTGGAATGAAGTACTGACACATGCTACAACGTGGATGAATCCTGAAAACACTATGCTAAGTGAAAGAAGTCAGACACATAAGGCCACATATTGTATGATTCCAATTACATGACATGTCAGAAGAGGCAAATCAATAGAGACAGAAAGTAGATTAGTGGTTGCTTAGGGCTGGGGTGGGGGATGGGGGATAGGAGAATGGAGAGTGATTGTATATACGAGTTTCTTATGGCGGGAATAAAAATAAGATCATGATGATGGCGACACAACTAAAAACCACAGAACTGTGTACTATGAAAGGATGAATTTTATGGTATGTTAATTACATCTCGATAAAGCTGTTATTTTAAAAAAGAAACAATAAAAGCTTTGAATTGTTCATATCTTTATTATTCACTGGTTTTCTCTGCTATGCACTT
The DNA here is from genome assembly GCF_965194825.1 of Balaenoptera physalus. Classification (NCBI taxonomy): domain Eukaryota; kingdom Metazoa; phylum Chordata; class Mammalia; order Artiodactyla; family Balaenopteridae; genus Balaenoptera; species Balaenoptera physalus. The sequence continues at coordinate 79,951,181 of NC_138897.1, read as the reverse complement.
TTAAGTGAAAAGAATACTTATATGCAAAACATCTGGGTTGTCTCCTTCCTGCAACTCAGTTTTTCATTCTTACAGATTTCTGAAACCTTCATGTTGTAAGAGAATGAAAAATAAAAGGCTAAGTTACATATTTTCCTTAAAAGAGTGAAAAGAGAAAACTGCCTCAGTTTGTTCCTTCATGTGAATTAGGTTAAATTACTTGACTGTGTAAGTCAGAAGTTCTGGAATATGAAACAAAATGTGTTAACCAAGCAAGTCCCAGTCTGTGCTTTACACAATTAGCCCAATGTTACAGAAACAACTACCCTTTGTTATCCAAATCTATTCAGTTTCTGAGTTTGGAAAGTGAAAGGTCAGACACAAGAGTGATAACTGAATTTTCCTTCCGTTAGACAGTCTCAGTATCTGACTACCTAGCAATTACAACTTCTTTCTTCAAAGCAAAATAAGCATCAACATAACTTATCTTTCTCCTATTACTACTAATCAATAGCCTGAATCACAGAACTACTGGCTTGCACATTTAAATGTGCACCAGTACTGTTCAGCATTTAAGGCAAAATATGACATAATAATGATTACATTCTAAGCTTCTATCACACCACAATACTAGCTTACTATCTGGAAGAGTAAATCTAAGTATCTGCAGGCTGAATTTATTTTGATCACCAACACAGACTGTCTTGTACCTCTTCTGCTGGACTATCTCAGTACAGATAGAAAATAAAGTGCAGCTATAAGCTGTGATGGCAAAGAAAAAAAGAGCTCAATTTTTGAAATGATGGGTCAGAAGCACACACAAGAAGTTGATACTTTTTAGGTAGAGTAATAAGAGAAAATAGTCATAAAAGTTCTCTGATGGTCTACATGATTGATAAAAGTTCTCTGATGGTCTACTTGATTGATAAAAGTAATAATGCCAACGGGCACCACAAAGTTAAAGACATCTACAAACAAATATCAGAAACTCGTGTTCCTCAACCTAAGATAGTGGCAGAGCATTACACTACTCTCCAAGTTACAGAGGGTGGGGGGAACCTTACCAATAGCTTAGAAGATGTTCCTATGTAAAAAGGTTCCTGAACAAATTATTTTTCAAAAATACTGGAAAAGAAAAAATATAGTATTAAAGACAGAGCTCTAACAAACATTCAGTTAATGGAAAAAACACCAAGAAGGCATTTTTAAAAATGCAAAACAGGACCTGATCAGTGATCTGGAAGCTGCAGAAGGCAGTACACACATACATACACACACACACACCTTCCAACTATGCATTTTGCACTATTTCTAGCATGAAATATATTGAATTACAGCCTCAAACTAGTCGAGTGAGTTCCTTAGCACATCCCCAGGAGTGCAGCTACATGAAGGACCACTGTGCCTGTGCTCCATTCAATAGCATTCACACCATGAGAGTTTACAGTTCTAATCTGTGTCTGGGTCCCCAGGTGGCGGATACACATGTATAAATTATATAGTGATATTTCTGTTGATTTGCATTAGGAACACAGTATATGTTTGCTATCCCTCTTCTCTCTTAGAAAACATAATTACCTGTTATATCTATTCTTGATATAATCCGTTGTGATTCAAGAGTTGTGTATAATCACTGTCTCCTTCCTAAGGTCTATTCTCTCCTTGACTCCACTGAGAATGCTGGTGTCAAGATCATGAGTGATTCTCAAAACCAGTGTCTCTGTCGTTCTTATTTAACTTGATCTCTGAGTAGCATGTTGGTTTCTAGGACTCCATCTTGAAACTTTCAACTTTTCGTTTCTCTGATGCCGAAATCCACTGGCTTCCTCCCACCTCAATGGTCATTCCTCCTCAGTCACCTTTGCTGGCTCTTTCTCCTGAAGTCCCCAGGGCACTGTCACCTACAAATTGGCACTTGCCGTTTACCTCTACAAGGATTAAATTATGAGCCGCTGCAGCTGCTGACCTTTAACAACCCCTGAAAGGAGTTCAGGGCAGAGATCAGAAATGAGGCCCTCTGTGCTCTGGGAAAAACCCGCAGAACAGGTCTTCAAACAGATATTTTCAGGAGACGATTTTATGAGCCCAATTCTTGCATGTCCTCATATCTAGAAAAGCACTAAAATCTTTCATGGTGACATCTGCTCCTCGTGACTACCAGAAAACTACTCCAAAACTATGTGCTTCATTACATGTACTCCACCCTTCACCAAAATCACATATATACTGACCTTCCCCCCTAACTCTTTGGAGCATGGAGCAGTTTCTCAGAGCTATCTGAAATGCTGTCTCCCGGGCTACAGTCCTCATTTTGCTCCAAATAAAACTTAACTCACAACTCTCACGTTGTGCGTTTTTTTTTTTTTTTTTTTAAGTCGGCAGTACTAGGTCTTCTCCTCTTCTCAACCTACACAATTGCCCTCATGATTTATTATAAAGTCCAACAGTTTTAAATAGTACCTGCTCTCTACTGCTTAATCCTAAATCTATACCCATAGACCTGGCCTCTCCTGGGAACTCCTGAGTTCAAATTAGCAATATTCAATTGCTAATTTGAGATCTCCAGTTGGCTATCTAATAATAGGTATCTTGAGCTTTAAATGGACAAAAGAGAAACTCTTGATTTTTCCCAAAAAGCTGCTCTTCCCCCCGTTTTACCATATCAGTAAAGACACCAGCCATCCTGGTACTCAGGTCAAAATCTACAACACAAGTAAATCAACCGTACCTCCAAAACCTATCCCAAATCCTGCCAGTTCAATCTCCAATGTAAGCATCCTAATTCAAGTCACCACCATCTCTACCCTAAACTACTGCAATGGCCTCCAAACTGGTCTTACTTCCATTCTTTATGCTTGTGTTAAAATCCTCCAATGGCATCCCACTGTACCAATAAAATCCTAGCTCCTGTCTGCCTATCTGACATTAAACTTACCCTTATTCCCTAAAAACATCCCCTCCCTCACCCCATGCTATACACAAACACTTTCAGCCTCAGCGACCATATTTCTGTTTTGAATACCCAACTCATTTCCACCATAGGACTAGGTCCTCTGCTTAGAATATGCTGCCTCTGATCTTTGCATGGCTGGCTCTTGTTAATAAGACATCAGCTTAAATGTCACCTTCTCAGACAGGCACTTCCTGCCCACCCAATTTCAGGGCCATCCCAATCACTATATATCATTCTCTATTCATTCTCTGCTTAGAATTCCTTCCTGGTACCTTCTTTACTTGTTTACTGCTCCCCATGAGCCAGTAAGCTCCACTAGAGCAGGGGCTTTGACATCTTGGTCACTGCTGTATCCCTACCACCTACAACAGTGCCTGGCACATAACTGGAGTTCAGTAAATATTTTACATGACTGAAAAACTGAAAAGTAGGGCCACACTAAGGGGACTGATAAAATAATTTTATAATTTCATAACGCCATTTGCAGCAACACAGATGGACCTAGCGATTGTCATACTGAGTGAAGTTAAGTCAGAGAGAGACTAATATCATATATCGCTTTTATGTGGAATCTAAAAAAAAACAGTACAAATGAACTTATTTACAGAACAGAAATAGAGTCACAGATGTAGAAAACAAACTTATGGTTACTAGGGGGTAAAGCGAAGGGGGTGGGGGATAAACTGGGAAAGTGGGATTGACATATACACACTACTATATATAAAATAGATAACTAATAAGGGTCTACTATACAGCATAAGGAACTCTTCTCAATACTCTGTAATGACCTATATAGGAATATAATCTAAAAAAGAGTGGATATATGAATGTGTTAACTGATACACTTTGCTGTACAGCAGAAACTAATGCAACATTGTAAATCAACTATACTCTAATAAAAATTAAAAAACAAAAACAAAAAAATAAAGCGTTTGAAACGAAAAAATTTCTAATTTCATAAATTCATTTCAAACGCATGCACAGTATGGCACATTTGTTTAGTGTGTCACTTAATTTTATCAATGGTATATGTCAAGCTCTTCAAATAGATTTTTTTTTTAAAGTATTTTTATTTATTTATTTATTTATTTTTGGCTGCGTTGGGTCTTCGTCTCTGTGCGAGGGCTTTCTCTAGTTGTGGCAAGCGGGGGCCACTCTTCATCGCGGTGCGCGGGCCTCTCACTATCGTGGCCTCCCTTGTTGCGGAGCACAGGCTCCAGACGCGCAGGCTCAGTAATTGTGGCCCACGGGCCCAGTCGCTCCGCGGCATGTGGGATCTTCCCAGACCAGGGCTCGAACCCGTGTCCCCTGCATTAGCAGGTAGATTCTCAACCACTGCGCCACCAGGGAAGACCCAAATAGATTTTTAATTATAGTAAAAGCAAAATTTTACTGTTTTGGGACTTCCCTGGTGGCTCAGTGGTTAAGAATCCGCCTGCCAATGCAGGGATCGAACACGGGTTAGATCCCTGGTCCGGGAAGATCCTACATGCCACAGAGCAACTAAGCTCACGTGCCACAACTACTGAAGCCCATGCGCCTAGAGCCCGAGCTCTGCAACGAGAAGCCTCCGCTTGCCGCAACTAGAGAAAGCCTGCGCGCAGCAATGAAGACCCAACACAGCCAAAAACAAATAAATAAATAATAAATTTATTTTTAAAAAAAATTTACTGTTTTAAGATGATGAAATATCCTAGTTTCTGGTTTACTCACACAGCTGCTATTTCACTTTAAAGTAGTTGTGTGAGAATCCTAAAGCCTGAACACGTTTTATCCTATAAAGGCTTTGGAGAGTAAAATAGTGAGCCAGGGCTGTTTTGCTTATTTAGTGTATGCTACTTAAGACCAAAAAGAGAAACAAGTTTTAAAATTGGAGTTTTAAAAAACTTGCAGCAGGGACTTCCCTGGTGGTGCAGTGGTTAAGACTCCGCAATCCCAGTGCAGGGTGCCGGGGGTTCGATCCCTGGTGCGGGAACTAGATCCCATACACATGCCGCAACTAAGAGTTCGTGTGCCACAACTAAGGAGCTCACAAGCCACAACTAAAGAGCCCGCCTGCTGCAACTAAGACCCGATGCAACCAAATAAATAAGTAAATATTTTTTTAAAATCCTTGCAGCAAATTAGGTAAAATACAGTAGGTTTTCAAGAAAAATAACCAATTTTTTTTTTAATTAAAAAAAAAATGGCTTGGAGAAAGCTGGCAAAACAGAAAGGAAGTAGTAGAGTTTTGAGCATTTAGTTGAGCCATTTATAAGGCTTCTAAACCAGCTTCACAGAAGCTCTTGGAATGGATTTCATATTTTTGTTTGCCAGACAGAGGGCAGGATTAGAAAACCCACGAGAGTTCACGGGGGGTGGAAGTGTGGAGGCTTTTCTCAGGCTTTCATCTGGGTATTTATATTGTGACAGCAAACTCTGTGGTTAAGCTTGTGCAGTAATTAAGCAGTGTGTTTATAACTTAAATCTCAATGGACTTTTCAAAGACTTCCCCTCAGGCTCAGGAAGAAGTGAAATAGGATTCTGACTTATAAACACAAATAAATGGAAGTTTTAGGTCACTGAACACCCACACCAACAGCCTCAAGCTTCACTATGCACAGAACCAAACATCAGGCAAAAGGAGATTCAAACAAACAAAGGAGATCCTCCACCAAAAAAAAAAAAAAAAAAAAAAAAAAAAGATGTAACACTGATTTCAACACTAAGGAGAGAGAAAGAAAACAAGAAAAAAGAGGGGGGGAAAAAAACTAATTTAGTCTCTCTGGGGAGGCTGGAAATACAGATTAGGTTTATTTTTAAAGTAGCCATTTGAACCGGCTTTTAAACTAATTTAAAAAATAATGCCAATGTTCATAATTAATGTTCCATAGCAGAGCACTGGTTTTCCTGTTCTTCTGTACCTAAATACCATAATCAGCTTGGGTGTGTACTCCTACTTTATAAATGCCACAGTGAATATGAACCAGTGTTCACCTGAACTGCTCAGATAAAGGGGAAAACCTCTATTTGGACAGAGTCATTTTTATAAGCAGTTGAACGTCTGGTGACAGAAAAGGAGAAGTAAGGCATTATGCAACAAAACAAAACTAGTCTTGTTCACCAACACTGGAGTAGGATGAGAAGGTGGTATATGTGTACAAGAGTAGATTCTGACCTAGACTATAAACCACCTCCTGATGAAAAGAGCAGCCAGGATCCATTCGAGGGAAGGAACAATTAACGAACAGAGAAACTCAAGGCTGTTCTAGTTGGCACTGTAAGCAAAGCTGTACTTGCAATGTCTAACCTCATTTTCTCCAATGGCTTCTTTCTAATATACCAGAATCAGGACGTAAATCTCAAGGAAAGAGTCTCAGAAAACAGGCCAAACCACAGCCACTGGATCCTAAAATCCTGGAGCGGGCTGAGGACTACAGGGATGCGTATGGGTCTAGAATTATTGTCATACTCACAGAGCCTCAAATTAATTTCTCTCAACAGGAGGGCCGCAAGGAAGGTGGGACATGAGCACTGCTACTTTTTGTCCAGTCTGAATGACTGAGAATAGTGGTGCCATTGAGAGAATGGCAAGAGTTTATTTTAACTAATTTACCTGCCCCCACTCCCCCCACCCAAGTGAGCTAGCTTAACAAGTATTATTTTAGAATTGTTATACTACTTTAATCATCTGCATATCTCACATACAGATTAGTTGTGGAATTAATCTATATATTTAAGATACAAGGAAGCCAAATTTATAATTTTTATAACTACTTTTTAATGGTTTCATTTCCAAAAGTCAAACTTTAACCCAGAAGGCGACAAAGGGAAAGGCTAGGTTTTTCACAGGTATTTTAAAATACTGCTCTTGTAGCATATCTTATTATATCTAAAGAATAAGGAAATAATGAAGAAAGTAGGCAAACAGGAAAAGAATTCAGAAAAAAATCTGCATATAAACTATTCTTTATTACCTCTGTGATGTAACACCAATGACAAAAAAATAAGCACGCTAGAGATGATCTGTATGACATTCAATTATTTACTTATTTACTTATTTATTTATTTGTTTTTAACCATCTTTCGGGGCCCAGGATGTAATGCAAACTTGATTAGTGTATGTAAATATTTTTACATTAATGAAAGTAGAATTAAACTTACATATACACCCCCCCCCCAATACTCTCCCTTCCCTCTAACAGTTACCAGAGATGGGATCATCAACTCTAAAAAGCTTTCTTGTATATCAAACCATCTAAGTCAGTTTTCTAAAGGTAAAAAAATTCATGTAATTTGTACCAACTTCTACAAAGTTGTAGCCAACTGGCAGAACATTTCCTAAACTATTGTTTAAGTAGCTACTAATGGATTAACGGGCCACCACAGAGGCAGATGAAATGGGTGATCTGTTTACAACAGCAACTGTTTAAAAAATCATGAGTTTTACTTAGAAAATCAAAACTGCTCTAAAAAACAGAGACCAACATATTCTGTGTGATTTTTGCATGTGGCATCTGAGAATATCTCCAAGAAAATATCTGCCTTTGTCCCAGGCATTCTAGTTAGCTATGACTAATACATGTGGTCTATACCTTTTAGGACTGGGCAAATCCTATTCAGCTGAGATTCCTGAAAACAACTCTGGGTTATAGGCTCCTAATCTTCTCACACATACCCTCCCCCTAGAGTTTTCATGTCCTCAAGCCTCACCACTTCTTTATGATAGCCGTTGCTTTATAAATCCATAACTCTAGTGTAAAATATTTTCATTGGAAAAGTTAAGACTGAAAAAATGTGGACAAGGATTCAGTAAAAATAACCATTCCTAACAGTGTAACAGATACATTTAGGCAGACGCTGGTCAGATGCTTCCCTCAGCTGAATCATCAGGCCATGGAAAACCCCAAGTTTGCACTCAGAGAGGTTCTGAAATACTACTCTCTGGTGTGCAAACTTAAAGTATATTAAGCTTGGAGAAACTGTTCTAAACTAAGTTGCTGGACCAGGCTAGATTTGGAAATATGATGGATGATCAGTAAAGGATCAGCTCCAGAAGCTACCAAGGGAACTCAGTTCCTAGAACCTTTTCCATTAAATTAAGCCTTCTGGAGACACTCTTTATCTCAGATGTACCAGAGGCTAATGAGTCCTCCCCACTGCCCCTTTCAAATCTAATTACTTACTCAGTCTCTAGAGCCATCCGAGTGTTAAGGCCAAATGAAATCACCAACATGCCCACACCATGGAAGTTTATGCCACAGTGCAGGGAAGTCTAAAAAGCCAACTGCTGCTATTCCAGACTTCACACTATGAAAAAGAATGTTGGATAATGAACTAATGGTTTCTTAAAGAAAATTTCCCCTTTTCAACTTGAGTAATACCCTATTTTAGTTTTCTATTACTCCTGTAACAAACTACCACAAACTAAGTGACTTAAAACAACACAAATTTATTCTAGAGGTCATAAACCTACAACGAGCCTTACGGGGCTAAAAGTCAAGGTGCTGGCAGGGCTGGTTCCTTCTGGAGGCTCTGAGGGGAAAATTAGTTTTCTTGCCTTCTTCAGCTTCTAGAGGCCTGCCTGTACGCTTTAGGTCACCTACTCTGCATCACATCACTCCAACCTCTTGCTTCCATCATCAAATCTTCTACTATGCACTCTGATCTCCTGCCTCCCTTTTCTAAGGACCCTTGTGATTATACTGGGCCCACCTGGATAATCCAGGCTAATTCTCCCATCCCAAGATCCTTAACTTAATCACATCTGCAAAGTCTCTTTTTACAATATTCACAAGTAACAGGAATTAGGATATGGACATCTTTGAGGGGCCATTATTCAGCCTACCACACACCTGTATAGAGATTTTAAATTCTATAAAGCATATTTATCTACAATATCTCATTTAAACCTCATGCAGTATTATCATTACTTTTTTATTAATGATCAAGTAGGTCTAGAAAAGTTAATTTCTCGGGCATCATAAAGTTAGCCAAAGAACTAAGACTCAAAACCAGAACCACATACTGCCTTCTCCTCCACAGTGCTGTTTGTAATTCCCTGGCCTTTCTCCCTTGTTTTTTTCTTGGACAACTTAACCCACTGAAAGTCCAAAATTCAAGTCACCAAAAAAATTTAGACCACACCAGAGGTTCCTAAACCTTCTCAGGTCACTGCTCTCTTAGAATGTAGGTCACTTTCTCATAGCATGCTCTAGGCCAAAAGGAATGCCTAATAGTCTGTTAGGTCCAAACTTAATAAGCATTTATGGCCTAACAACTTAACTTCGCACCTTTTGGGTACTCCACAACTTCTCAACTTCTGATTCTAATAACTTATGAAGTAGACTTTCCCAGTAGAAGAGCTTCCAGATAGCACAATAAATGAACAGAAATAACACAGATTAATGGTATTTTTCAACAACACAACTAGAAACTGGCAAACATATATAAACCAATTTTTATCAAGTAAATCATAGGTCCCTGCTATTTAGCATTATGACTTAAAAGTTTTATTTTCTTTTTTTATAAATTTTTTTAAAATTTATTTTTGGCTGCATTGGGTCTTTGTTTCTGTGCCCGGGCTTTCTCTAGTTGTGGCGAGTGGGGGCTACTCTTCGTTGCAGTGCGCGGGCTTCTCATTGAGGTGGCTCCTCTTGTTGCTGAGCACAGGCTCTAGGCGCGTGGGCTTCAGTAGTTGTGGCACATGGGCATAGTTGCTCCGTGGCATGTGGGATCTTCCCGGACGAGGGCTTGAACCTGCGTTCCCTGCATTGGCAGGCGGATTCTTAACCACTGCGCCACGAGCAAAGTCCAAAGCTTTATTTTCAAAAAAATTTATTGGTCTCAAGTAAAATAATACTTGCTTCAGAAATGCGCTGTCTTCTTTCTGGCAGTAAAACCACCTTACTCTTTTTCATACATGGAGAAAATATGTCACTTCTCCAAGGAGTGGAGGTGTACCTGAAGCCCAAGAGCCACACCAGGATGGAATCATTGTCAGATACTGTGCCTATCCACCACATAGATGTCCCTGGAAGGCAGCTGAGGGAATTCCAGTCTTAAGAGTGAGTGGAATTCTGAAAGGCCCAAAGGGTGACTCATAATTAATGTAAGGCAGCACTGTCTAACAGAACTTTCTGTGATGATGAAAACATTCTATATCTGCACTGTCCAATAAGTCAGCACTAGAAAAGTGGTGAGCGCGACTGAGGACCTGAAACTGTAATTTTATTTATTTTTTATTTTTTAAATAAAGGCAAGCGTAATTATTTTTATTTTATTTATTTATTTATTTTTGGCTGTGTTGGGTCTTCGTTTCTGTGCGAGGGCTTTCTATAGTTGCGGCAAGCGGGGGCCACTCTTCATCGCGGTGCGCGGGCCTCTCACTATTGTGGCCTCTCTTGTTGCGGAGCACAGGCTCCAGATGCGCAGGCTCAGTAGTTGTGGCTCACGGGCCTAGTTGCTCCACGGCATGTGGGATCTTCCCAGACCAGGGCTCGAATCCGTGTCCCCTGCATTGGCAGGCAGATTCTCAACCACTGCGCCACCAGGGAAGCCCTGTAATTTTATTTTAATGAATTTAAATGTAAATAGCCATGTGCAGCTAGTGGCTACCTTATTGGACAGCACCGATCTAAGAAAATCCTGGGGATTCCAGTCCCCTTGGCAGTGATCTGGCTTAGGCGTTTGATGCAATTCTGACCAATGAGATAAGGGGAAAAGATTTCTCTTGTATTGGGAAAAAAAAAAAAAAGGACACACACACAAGGCAGAGAAGTTTCTTTTTTCTGCCTCTGGATGTGGTCTTGAGATGTAATATGTAGGAAATGCTGCAGCCATCTTGCAAATAGTAGAGCAGCAAACCTACAGATGAGACAAATACGCTGAAGAGAGCAGAACAGAAGAATGCAAAGAACACGACCACTTGAAACTATCAATGAGCTAGCTGCCTGACCACTGTTGAAGAGGTAACATTTTAATCTATTTATTTAAGATATTTTAGATATTTTCATTTATTCAGATATTTCCTAAGCACTGACTAGAGATACAGCAATAAGCCTCACAGATAAAAATTCCTGTCCATAAGAATTAAACAAATTCTTACTGTTTAGGTCAGCCAAATCAGGATTTTTTGGTTAACCATAGCTGAAGATATACTAATTCACAAGAGACACAAAGTAAAAGCAGATGAAGTAAACTGTCCTCCTTGGAGCAGTAGTGAAATAAACCTAGGTATTTAAAGATCAGATACTGATGTCAATTCCAAAGAGAGTAATTCTAGAACAAATATATCCTAAATAATGGATCATAAGTACTTTGCTAAAAATCATTTGTTAGCAAATATTAAGGCCAGACTACTAAGGAACATAAATAAATAAATATGGTTAACAGTAAACTAACCACCTGTACACTACCATCCAAGGACTCCTTTAAAGTTATCACTATTAAGATGTAGGTACAGGGCTTCCCTGATGGCGCAGTGGTTAAGAATCCACCTGCCAATGCAGGGGACACGTGTTCGAGCCCTGGGCCGGGAAGATCCCACATGCCACAGAGCAGCTAAGCCCATGCGCCACAACTACTGAGCCTGCGCTCTAGAGCCCGCGAGCCACAACTACTGAAGCCCGTGTGCCTAGAGCACATGCTCTGCAACAAGAGAAGCCACCGCAGTGAGAAGCCCGCACACCGCAACGAAGAGTAGCCCCCACTCGCCGCAACTAGAGAAAGACTGCACAGCTACGAAGACCCAGCGCAGCCAAAAATAAATTTATTTTAAAAAAAAAAGATGTAGGTACAAACAGAAAAATTTTCTTACTTTCTCCTCCATTCAACTCCCTCTCTACCGTTTTAAATTAAACAATTACAAAATATGCATTATTTAAATTCTCTAACTGTTCTCAAACCAAATAATAGTCCAATAACACATTATGAATTTTACTAATCATGTAAACACAGACTAAATCATGTTTCCAAAGTGAAATAATTGAAATCTGTTTGGTACCCCTAATGGATCAAGTTAAGTGTATCACACTAGAGCTTTTCCACCATATTGTGTTAAACAGACTACATGCACATTTGAAATTAAAAAACAAAACCAGAACACTATTGTCCTCAATTTTTGCCACTTTCCTGCTTAAAAAAAAAAAAATAAAGAAATTTAATTATGGGACAGGATTCTAGAATGATGGCAGCAGCCAGGGCACAGTTGTTTTTGAATCCTCCTGAATTCTCCCATAAAAAACACATGGAGCAATCTGGATAGCAAAACTGAAAGCCTGCATTTACAACAATACTAAGAGATAAGGTATCTCATGAAACCCAGAATACAAGTGGGTGGAGACAAACTACTGACTGCTAAAGACTCACGTGGAACTACCATCTGTGTGAGAAAAAGCAGAGGGAAGCAACAGGGTATTTGATGAACCTGAACTTAGGAAAACCCCGAAGAGACAACAGATACTCACTGGAAAGTGCACTGGGCCAAACTGAGAACAGCAGTTGAAAAGGAAAGGAGTTTTGCACATTTCAACTTATGCGTGAGCACAAGGAGACTGGCAGTCTGAAGGGGATGGAGTAACCTGGGCCCTATGAACTCAAAGTTAACCATCCGAAGTTCCTTTCAGAACAAAGTCTTGTGCTGAGGAAAAACTACTGGGAACAGAATCCAAATTAAGCAGAATAGAGACAAGAGCGGTAAAGCAAGAAGGCAGCCCAGATAAGGAACTGGGAGGAGAAAGGGCCAGGAAATGTATGAAAGTACAAGGTCCCCACAAAAAAACTCAGAAGAGGGAGCTCTAGAACCATGAAGCTAGGAAAACTTTCACGACTCACCTCTTTTTTCTAATAGTTTAGAAAAATTAATCTAATTTTAAAATGAGCATGGGAAAGCAGTGTGGTTACACCTAAAAGTCATTATAAGGAAAACAAAAAACCAAAAAAAAGGGGATGGGGGTACAGACAGTATTCCTAAAAACAATGAAAGCATACTAGAAAAACAATACTTTAAAACAGATGAATATAATTTTATATTTCAAAATCAGCTTTAAAAATTTAAGAAAATGACATAATGCCGTAATGCCCCAAAGGGGGAAAAAAAAAAAAAATCAAAGCAATGCGACCTAAGAAATAATAAAAAATCACAATTTAAGAAAAATTTCACGAAAAAAATTCTACATTGAATCAATCAATCCCTAATGACCAGCTCTGAGAAACAGTCTAGTATAATTACTGGATCTTTTAAAAAGCAGAAGTCCTGGCATCCTGACAAAAAGTCCAAGTCACTTGTAATGTTAAGACTATCAGAACATCATTAGTCTTTGAAAGCGCTACACGGCAGAAGACGATAGAGGAAACCAAACATGAGCCAAGAACTTACAGGCAGTCAAACTAGTAGGAGTGAAACTGTAGGGTCATATGGTAAATTTGTTTAACTTCTTAAGAGCCAGTTGCTTTTTAGAATCTATTAGTGTTCCCCTTACTTATTAACTGTATTTAGGATCCTTATAGTACAGAGTTATATTTTCATTTTATATTCTGTCTCATCATGTTTCTCAGAGACACAGTAAAACAACTTTCCAATGGGGAGATTTTATGTATAAATTTATAGCGTGCTACAAGCAAAATATAAAGATAAGTGCTAACATGTCACCTAAATAAGATAGACTGCCAAATCTAAATGCTTTTATCAAGCAGTAACTGAGGTTAAAATTGTGATAGTATAGTATACATACTATATATAGTATTGTGTGTGTGTATGTAGTTTACTTTGCCCTCCCACCAAAAAAAAACCCCAAAAAAAACAAAACAAAAAAAACAACACAGGGGCTTCCCTGGTGGCACAGTGGTTAAGAATCGGCCTGCCAATGCAGGGGACACGGGTTCGAGCCCTGGTCCAGGAAGATCCCACATGCCGTGGAGCAGCTAAGCCCATGCGCCGCAACTACTGAACCTGTGCTCTAGAGCCTGTGAGCCACAACTACTGAGCCCACGTGCCACAACTACTGAAGCCCACATGCCTAGAGCCCATGCTCCACAACAAGAGAAGCCACTGCAATGAGAAGCCCACGCACCGCAAGGAAGAGTAGCCCCCGCTCGCCGCAACTAGAGAAAGCCCACGCACAGCAACGAAGACCCAACTCAGCCAAAAATAATCAATTTTTTTAAAAATTAAAAAGAACCTACTAAATTCTTTAAAAAAAAAAACCCACCAACAGTACCTGAAACAGAAATTATTTAAGAACCACTGATTTAAAAGAATTTTTTGAACACTTATGCCTACAGTCATATTGTCCCTATTAATAAGGAAGCTATGTTAAGTTTCAACATAATAGAAAAACATATAGAGTCCAAAAGTCCTCTCAATCACTGAGGTGATAAAAGTATACAAATGACCTAGGAAGGATCTGGCTCACCACTGGAAGAGTCCCATCACTTGCATGATATATCTTCATCATACTTAACCACAAGTGTATATAACATATAATATACCTGGTCTACAAAAATACTTGTACGAAAGGGGTGAATAAATTGTATAAATGTCAAAGTTTTCTAGTAATACATTGACTACTAGAACAGGACTATTCAAAGGGTAGTTCAGCCCTGGTGTTGGTCCACGAACCACTGGTAACTGATCCACTTCAAGGTAAGTAAAAAAAAAAAAAAAAAAAAAAGAAAAACAATAAATGTTTCAAAACCTTTACAGCAATTTGGTAATTTTATGCCTGTTGACCCTGATAATGAAAATTTGGGGCATGCGTTCTGTAAGGTTTTTTAATCTGGTAATTTATTTTTAGTGTATTTTAACAAAAAAATCTGTTTGTGACAAACTGGGAGGAGGGAAGAAAGAGGAACTGGTACATTACCAGAAATAGTTTGAGAAGCAGAAGCCAGCAAACTTTTTCTGTAAAGGGCCAGATAGTAAATATTTTAGGCGTTACAAGCCATACAGTCTCTGCTGCAACTACTCAACTCTGCCATTACAGCATGAAAGAAGCAATAGATGACATGTAAACAAAATGGGTATAGCTGTGTTACAACAAAACTTTATTTACAAAAACAGGCGGTGGGTCAGATTTGGCTTGCAGGTCACAGTTTGCTGATTCCCGTACTGTAACATTCAAGAAAAATAGAATAAGAAAGGAGACAAAGCACAGAATGTTCCAAAAGGACAGAACCTTGGGAAGGGTTTTGGCAATAAAGTAAAAGGAAAAGAGTAAGATTTTTGGAAACCAATCCTGAAGAGACTGCTATCAATGTGGTCTAGATCTCATTTAGCTATGCCATCAGCCATGTTTCTAGTCATATGTTAAACAGGCTGTGGTGGATTCTTGCTTTGTTATAATAAACTACAGTGCCCTATGATGATACTACACAGGTAAGATGTCTCTGTTTATATACTTCTTGGCAAAGGACTGAATCCTGGTTTAACTGGCAGGGGAGAACACTGTCTGACATTACACTTATATAATCAAATCTCTGGTTGATTTAAAAAAAAAATCACATCCTTGAAATCAGAACATATAAAACAATCCAATCTCCTAACAGATTAGTTCTGTCCCTCATTATTTGTGTTTTGGAATAGTTTTTGTGCCTAAGAGTTGCAAAGCTCTGCTGGTGGTATGCATTATTAAGGGTATAAAAATAAGATTTTGCCTTCAAAAAAGTTACATCCTAGTGATTAAAGTAAGATACACCCATAAATAACCAAAATGCAACGCAAAAATGACACTACTTTTCCTACTAGACCCTAAGTTACTTGAGAGCAGGATTCATGTCTGAGTCTTCTTTCCATCTCTTCTAACAAGCACATAAAATTAACCAACCAACCAACCAACCAACCATTTGCTGAATGAGTAAGGTGTGAGTAAGGGTGAGTAATTGCTACCTGCCTTTCAAAGATGAGGAAGCTAAGGGAACAAAAATTTTATAGCTGGTTAAAAGCAGATTCAAGACCACAATCCAGATTTCCTAACCCCTATTATTCAGTTTCCTACCAGACTCTGATTGCCTCAATATATGTAAAGAACAAAATTCCACCAGCAGCAGACTTCCAACCATCTTAAATAAAATTATGAAACTTAAAAGATACCTAAAATATCTCTGAAGAACAATCTCTCAACTGTAAACTGTAGGCCAATAACTATACTACAGGAGTAACACAGGTAATCGATGTGGCAGAGAAGGAGGGAAGAGCAGAAAGTACCCTTCAAAATATGACCCGGATCCCTGATACCCAAGAGTTCTGAGATACCAAAGAAGAACAAGAGGGCTACAAGAGAGTTAGGGGTAAGAGATAACTCTCAAAGGACTGAGACCACAGCTTTGGGTGGTAGCTCTCAACATTTTCATATTTTCCTCATGGTTTCAATTCTAGAATTTTGGGCAACGTACTTGAAGGGACTAAGACTCAAAAACAACAATAATTTAGTCAACAATAAGTATAATGCAATCAGTACTACTGTAAAATAATGTCCATAATGTCTAAAGTAGCTAGCTGTTCTCAAACTTTTGTTTATGTACATTATATCTATTGATATTTATGTTAGAATTAAAACTGTGAACGTTAAAAATATTTTAAAACAAAAAACAGTATTACATATTACATAAATCACATGTTTTAATGAAACATAACTTTTCCAAGACAAACAAAAAATAGAAGAATAGCACTGTTTTACATTTTCGCAAATATCTTTAATGCCTACTTTAACAGAAGTCAAGTGCATTCTCATATCTACTTCTACATTTAATCTGACGTGATCATTTGTTTTGGTTGAAGTATATGAAGAAGATCCAGCCTCACCCAAATCTGTAGTTTTAAAGGGGAGTATTGGGACTTCACTGGTGATCCAGTGGTAGAGAATCCGCCTTACAATGCAAGGAACGTGGGTTTGATCCCTGGTCAGGGAACTAAGCTCTCACGTGCCACGGGGCAAGTAAGCCACACGCCAGAATTACTGAGCTCGCCCGCCTCAACTAGAGCCCACGTGTCCTGGAGCCTGCGTGCCACAACTAGAGAAGAGAAAACCCGCAGGCCGCAACTAGAAGGAAGCCTGTGTACCGCAAAGAAAGATCCCGCATGCCTCAATGAAGATCCCGCGGGCTGCAACTAAGACCCGACACAGCCAAGAATAAAGAAAGGGGAGTATTTTAATAGCCTTTCAGATAACTGGATATTCTTCTTTAATACTGCAACAAAACTCAACAGATGGGGACTTCCTTGGTGGTGCAGTCGTTAGGAATCCACCTGCCAATGCAGGGGACACGGGTTTGAGCCCTGGTCCGGGAAGATCCCACATGCCGCGGAGCAACTAAGCCCGTGCGCCACAACTACTGAGCCCACATGCTGCAACTACTGAAGCCCACGTGCCTACAGCCCGTGCCCCGCAACAAGAGAAGCCACCGCAATGAGAAGTCCGCGCACCGCAATGAAGAGTAGCCCCCGCTGCTGCAACTAGAGAAAGCCCTTGCACAGCAATGAAGACCCAAAACAGCCAAAAATAAATAAACTTTAAAATAATAATAAAAAAAATTTTTTAAAAACTCAACAAATGGTAGCTTCTTAAAGGTTACATGCAGTGTGGAATCTGAAACCCTACCAATGAACTTTTTGTACTCTGTTACATTAAAAACCATCAGTCTATTTTGCACTTTGCATGAATCTTTACTCAGCAAATAGTCCACTAGTGTTGTGTGACTCCTAAAACATTGATACACTTCATTATTCAATACCAAAAATCCCTATTTAACATTACCACTGATCTCATCAGAGAAGTCTTTAAATAGTGGTAATTTGTCAAACTCAAATTTTATCATTGGCAACAAATACTACCAGCTCCTTCATTTTTGAGAAAATGTTTGCCAAATATTCAAATCTGAATAACCACAGTTTTTCTGTCAATTATTCTCTCAAGTAAAAATGGTATCCCATGAAAAATGTTGCTAGGTCAGCGTGCAACTCAATCAATCCTCCATGTTAAAACCACCACGGAACTTCAACTTGCAGAAGAAGTAAGTGCCTTATAATTTAAGGCACCTATAAGAAGTTATAAGCGCCTTATAACTTCCCGCTACATCACACAGACTATTAAAAAGAGGTGTGCTCTAATATCCACCTGTTAGTCACTTACTAGCCAGCCATCTAGCTGTGTTGAGGTATCACAGTGCTTGTATTTAAGTAACCCTTATTCTACTGAATAATAGCTCCAAAGCACAAGAGTAGTGATGTTGGCAATTCTGACACGTCAAAGACAAGCTGCAAACTGCTTCCTTTAAGTGAAAAGGTGAAAGTTTTCAACTTCATAAGAAAAACAATCATATGCTGAGGTTGCTAAGATCTACAGTAAGAATGAATTTCTGAAACTGTACAGAAAGAAAAAGAAATTCATGCTCATTTTGATGTCACACCTCAAACTGCAAAAGTTACAGCTATAGGGAGTGATAAGTGCTTAGCTAAGGTGGAAAAAACATTAAATTTGTACAATAAAGTATTTTAAGAGACAGAGGGACCACATTCACATAACTTTTATTACAATATAATTGTCCTAATTATTAGTTGTTAATCTCTTACGGTGCCTAATTTATAAACTTTATCATGGGTACGTACGTATAGGAAAAAACATTTAAAAAAAAAGTATATACAGGTTTTGGTACTACCATGGTTTCAGGCATCCACTGGGGATCCTGGAACAGATAAAAGGAGACTATACTATATCTCTACAACAAAAGTAGACTTTGGAACAAGGAATATTAGGAGAGATATTACATAATGAAGGAGGAGTCGATTCATCAAAAGGACATAATCCTAAATATGTATATACCTAATAAGGGGTTCAATAACTCACAGAACGGAAAGGAGAAACAGGCAAAGCTGGAAACTTCAACGCACCTTTCTCAGTAATTGACAGAATTTTAAAAAATCAGCAAGGATCTGAACACTATCAATCAACTTGACCTAATAGATATTTATATAGCATTTCAACACATGTAAAGATGCTCAATATAATCAGTCACCATGGAAATACAAATTTAAACCAACAATGAGATGCCATTACACACCACTAGAATGGCTAGAAAATGAAGCAACTAAAACTCTCCACTATGAGAATGGAGCAACTGGAACTTACACATTGCAGGTGGGAATGCAAAATGCTACAGGCTTTGGAGAACAGTTTGACAGTTTCTTTAAAAATTCAACATATACTTACAATATGACCCAATATTCCCACTCTCTGGTTTTATGCAAGAGAAATAAAATCATGTGTCCACAGAGAGACTTATATTTGAATATTCATAGCAGTTTTATTTATAATAGCCAAAAACAAAAAAAGAAACAGCGTCCATCAACTAACTGGTGAATGGTAAACAAATTGTGATGTATCCACACAGCAATTAAGAACAAACTTCTGGGGAATTTCCTGGAGGTCCAGTGGTTAGGACTCAGCGCTTTCACTGTCAGGGCCTGGGTTCAATCCCTGGTAGGGGAACTAAGATCCTGCAAGCCTTGAGGCGGGGGTGGGGGGGGGGGGGAACAAACTTCTGATACACCCAACAAAATACATGATTTCAAAAACATTATCCTAAGTGAAAGAAGCCAGAATCAAAAGACTATTGCTGTATGACTCCAGTTATATGAAATATTAGAAAAAGCAAAATTATATATAGAGAGACAAAATGCAATCAGTGGTTGCTAAGGGCCTAGGAGTGAGAGGAGAAAATTAACTGTAAAGGGGCACAAGGGAATTGTTTGGAGTGATAGGAAGAAATGTCCTATTCTTGACTGGGATTGCAGTCTCACAATAATAGCATGTACTTGTCCAAAACTCACAAATTATTACTTTAAAATGAGTGAATTTTACTGTAGGCAAATATACCTCAGAAAGTTGATTAAAATTTTAAAAACTACATGGGAAAAGAAAAATCTCAAAGCTGGAAGTGGGAAAGAAATCATAAGAGCCAAAATAAAAGAGCTCAGAATTATTGGAGAATACCATACACACTTACATGCTAATAAACTTTAAAACTTAAGTTCAATGAATAGTATGCTAGTAAAATGTTAAATACCAAAACTGATACAAGAAAACATGAAACAAATCCATAACAGAAGACGCTGACCAATATAACAAAAAATTACACAACCATCCCTTCTTTACCCCCACGAGAGCACTAAAACCCAACAGCATTACACGAAAATTTAAAGGTTTCTAACAAAAATGTGGCAGGTATATTCACCTCCAAGTGCTGTGGAGGAAACAGGTCGTTAAACTGATAAGATAAAATGAAAAAAGAAAACTATATGACAATCTTGTTTACAAATAATGATGTGAAAATCTTAAAACTCAAGCAAATAAAGCAATACCTCAAGAGATTTATTAAATACTACTAAACAGGTTTTGTTCTAAGAATGCAAGGGTTTTAAATAAGTATAACTATTGATATCATACAAGCAAAAGATTCATGCAAAATGTCACGACACGACTTCCCTGGTGGAAGAAAATAAGAAGTGGATAAGAATCCGCCTGCCAATGCAGGGGACATGGGTTCAATCCCTGGTCTGGGAAGATCCCACATGCCACGGAGCAACTGAGCCTGTGTGCCACAACTACTGAGACTGCGCTCTAGAGCCTGTGAGCCACACCTACTGAGCCTGTGTGCCACAACTACTGAAGCCCACGCACCTAGAGCCCGTGCTCTGCAACAAGTGAAGCCACCACAATGAGAAGCCCGTGCACCGCAACTAGAGAAAGCCCACATGGCAGCAAGGAAGACCCGTCGCAGCCAAAAATAAATAAATTAATTTATTTAAAAAAAAAAAGGGGGGGGCTTCCCTGGTGGCACAGTAGTTGAGAATCTGCCTGCTAATGCAGGGGACACGGGTTCGAACTCTGGTCTGGGAAGATCCCACATGCCGCAGAGCAACTAGGCCCGTGAGCCACAACTACTGAGCCTGCGCGTCTGGAGCCTGTGCTCCGCAACAAGAGAGGCCGCGATAGTGAGAGGCCCACGCATCGCGATGAAGAGTGGTCCCCGCCTGTCACAACTAGAGAAAGCCCTCGCACAGAAACGAAGACCCAACACAGCCAAAAATAAATAAATAAATAAATAAAATTTAAAAAAAAATGTCATGACAGCAAGACTCTAACTTTTAGGGACTTCCCTGGGGGCGCAGTGGTTAAGAATCTGCCTGCCAATGCAGGGGACACGGGTTCGATACCTGGTCCGGGAAGATCCCACATGCCGCAAAGCAACTAAGCCCGTGACCCATAACTACTGAGCCTGCGCTCTAGAGCCTGCGAGCCACAACTACTGAAGTCCACACGCCTAGAGTCCCTGCTCCGCAACAAGAGAAGCCACCGCAAGGAGAAGCCCGCGCACCGCAACGAAGAGTAGCCCCCACTCGCCACAACTAGAGAAAGCCCATGTGCAGCAACGAAGACCCAACGCAGCCATAAATAAATAAATAAATTTATTTATTTAAAAAAAGACTAACTTTTATAAAATTCAATGAATCCCACACTCTTTTAAAAAAAATGTGATTCACGATTTTTATTGGCTCCTCTCCCTTTTTATAAAAAGCAATAAAGAACTTTTCTTTTTTAATATAATTAAAACAATCCACATTACAAATATGATGGTTAAACATTAGCGGTCTTCCACTTAAAAGACCAAGGGACACCTGATTCAATTAGTTATAATAGTATATTACAGACTCTTTACTGCACAGTAATTTTTTTTGAAGGGACAGATAAAACAAGAGAATTACAAAAATTACTGAAAAATATATATCACTACTTGATTTTATATAAAATTTAAGCAAAGAACCATTAGAATAATCTGTCTACTATAGTTGTTGGATATAAAGCAAATCTGCAAAAGTCAATGCTATTTCTATATACCAGTAATAACCTAGAAAAAAATGGGGAAATATCTCCATTAAAACAGCAACAAAAAGTATAAAATACTTGGTAATTAGTGTAGTGAATATAAAATTAGTGTAGTAAACTTTAACGGGAGAAAAACTTGGTTAGTTACAGAGAAGAAATATACCATAACATCATGAAGGAGACAATTTTGCACAAGTTAAAAAATAGATGTGCGGGGGAGCAATAAATTAGGAATTTGGGATTAACAGATACTACTGTATATAAAATAGATAGACAAGGACCTACGACAGCACAAGGAACTAAATTCAGTATCTTGTAATAACCTATAATGGAAAAGAATCTGAAAAAATACATATATGTATAACTGAATCACTTTGCTGTACACCTGAAACACTGTAAATCAACTATACTTCAATAAATAAGTATGCAAAAATTAAAAAATACAGATGTAATGTACTCCCAATTAAAAACACTAACAAGGGACTTTCCTGGTGGTCCAGTGGGTTAGACTCCGTGCTCCCAAAACGGGGGACCTGGGTTCAGTCCCTGGTCAGGGAACTAGACCTCGCATGCTGCATCTAGGAGTCCGCATGCTGCAAGTGAGAGGTCCATGTGCCAAAGCTGAGAAGTATGCTTGCTGCAACCAGGAAGCCCGCATGCTGCAGTTAGGACCCGGTGCAGCCAAAATAAATATTCTTTTAAAAATTAAATAAATAAATAAAAATAAAAACACTAACAAGGGAATTCCCTGGCAGTCTAGTGGTTAGGACTCCGCACTCTCACTGCCGAAGGCCCAGGTTCAATCCCTGGTCGGGGAACTAAGATCCACAAGCGTGCTGAGGCCCAAAAAAACAAAAAACAAAAAAAACAAACATTAACAACATACTTTACAGAACTTGAGAACTTGAAAAAATAAATGGGAAAAAAAATCAAAGAGCAATCAGTGAAAAAAAAATAGGATTAGCCCTTTGGAATACTAAAAGCAATACCTAATCGAGGGGTTGGGTCTCAAACTGATAAATGACTTTCTCTTACAAAATAAATGCAAATAGATGGCTGATTCATTCATTTGCTGACCATCTCTAACACTAGTTTCTGTCCAGTGTTTAAATGTTACCCTCATAATAGACACAATCTTTCATTTCCTAAATCATAGCTTATGCTACCTGTGGTACAGCTAAAATGAACAATTCATGACCAAGACAGAATCTTTAACACAAAGCTCATGTGTAAGAAGTACTGCAGATCAAATGTTATTTTTTCTTAAATATCTCTAAATGAATGTCTTAGATCCTTTTGTTGTATTACAGTTTTATCATATCATACACACTGAAATAAAGCTAGAACTTAATACTCGTCCTGTGGACAAGGGAAGTTGTAGTCACATGCAATTCACCTCTGGAAGAGCACCTGTCCTTCTGAGTTACCTCACAGTAGACTCTGGGGTATAAGCTGACCCTCACTCTCCAAAAAGCAATAACCCTGGTCTGTGTTTGGTAATTCTATAGGCTGTTCCTTTTCACTAAGTTAGGATTTAATTTCCTGTCCTTAGCCTTTGAGATTTGATACAAGAAAGAGAACACAACTGTGAGTGGCACTTCCCAAAACAGTGTTAAAGGAGAACTGTTCCAGGTACTGTTAAGATGCCAAGCAAACTCCTCCCTTGAGCAAGTGTCTTTTAACATTTAAAATAAAATTAAACAGGTTTCTTTTTTACTGTCCAACTTACCAGAGCTCATAATATGCTAATTCAAACTATGAATTTCCAAAAGAGGGATTTAACATGCAGCCTTTCTCAAGCTTACTTGATTAAAGGTTCCCTTTATTCTCAGAGAACCACTAATGGCAAAGAGCCCTGGATTTGGAGTTAAAAATACTCGTGTTCAAATTCTAGCTCTGCCACCCAGTAACTATATAATCTTGAGTAATCAGTTTTTTCAACTGTAAAATGGGGGAAACAATACTTAAACTTCAGAGGACTTGACTTAAGGGTAAGTTATACACACAGAGAGTGTTAACAAATGTACCTGATAAATTTTCAACAATACTGCAATTTGTCCTCCTGAGAACAAAAGTTGATGATACTTATTCCCATACACTCCCTCTCTCCTTACTTTTGTCTTTTCCTTTCAGTGGTCATTCCTGGGCTTAACATTCCTATTTGATTTTCTTTTAATTTAACTACTAAAGTCATACTCAAAAGCTCTTCTATGTATTGACTCACACCTTTCAACTGAATACTAGAGTATAGTACAAAAGGAAACAAGTTAGTGGGGCTGAAATACACTATTAAGTGAAAAAAACAAGATACAGCATCATAGTGTATAGTATGCTATCATTCTGTTAAAAAGGCATTACACAAAAGAATGAAGTTGAACGCTTACTACCATCTACAAAAATGGACTCAAAACAGATCAAAGTTGTAAGTGTAAAAACCCAAAACAATAAAACTCTTAGAAGAAAACATACGAAAAAGCTTCATGGTTTTGGATTTAGCAAGACTTCTTAGATATGATACCAAAAGCACAAGAAACAAAAGGAAAAATAAACTGAGACCTCATCAAAATTCAAAACTTTTGTGCACCAATGGATACTATTAACAGAATTAAAAGGCAACCTATGGAATGGGAAAAAATATTTGCATATCATACAACTGAGAAGGGACTGATATACAGAATATGTAAAGAACTCCCACAACTCAACAACAAAACTAAACAACCTGAATAAAAAATGGGCAAAGAACTTGAATAAACACTTCTCCAAATATATACAAATAGCCAAATAAGCACATAAAAAGATGCTCAACATCAACAGTCATCAGGAAAATGTAAATCAAAACCACAGTAGATACCACTTCACACCCATCTGGACAGCTATTATTTTTAAAAAACCAACCAAACAAACAAAAAACCAGAAAATAACAAGTGTTAGAGAAGATATGGAGAAACTGGAACCCTTGTGCATTGCTGGTGGGACTGTAAAATGGTACAGCTACTATAAAAAATGGTATGATAACTTCTCAAAAAATTAAACAGAGAATTACCATACGACCTAGCAATCCCACTTGAGTATGCATCCAAAAAATTTGAAAGCAAAGTCTTTAAGAGATATTTGTACAGCCACGTTCATAGCAGCATTACTCACTATAGCCAGAAAATGTAAGCAATCCATGGCCATCAATGGATAAATGGATAAACAAAATGTGGTATATCCATACAACTGAATGTTATTCCGCCTTAAAAAGGAAGGAAATTCTGACACACGCTACAACATGGATGAATCCTGAAGACATTATGCTAAGTGAAATAAGCCAGTTACAAAAGGACAAATATTATATGACTCCATCTATGTGACTTACCTAGAGTAGTCAAATTCATTGAGACAGAAAGTAGAATGGTGGTTGCCAGGGAACGGGGAGAGAAGAATGGAGGAAATAGTGTTTAATGGATATGGAGTTCCAGTTTTGGAACATGAAAAAGTTCTGAAGATGGATGGTGGTGATGGTTGCACAACAATGTGAATGTATTTAATGTCAATGAAATTACACTTAAAAATGGCTAAAACTGGGCTTCCTTGGTGGCTCAGTGGTTAAGAATCCACCTGCCAATGCAGGAGACACGGGTTCAAGCCCTGGTCTGGGAAGATCCCACATGCCGCGGAGCAACTAAGCCCGTGCGCCACAACTACTGAGTCTGCACTCTAGAGCCCGCGAGCCACAACTACTGAAGCCCACACACCTAGAGCCCGTGCTCCGCAACAGGAGAAGTCACCGCAATGAGAAGCCCGCGCACCGCAACGAAGACAGCCCCCACTCGCTGCAACTAGAGAAAGCCCGTGCACAGCAACAAAGACCCAATGCAGCCAAAAATAAAATAAATAAAATAAATTTATTTTAAAAAATGGTTAAAATGAAAAACTGTATGTTTTGTATATTTTACAATAATAAAAAAACAACAGGGTTATACACATACATGTGCCTATATGCATATATTTCTAGAAGAATGGAGAGAAAACACATGTTATAAATTTTCTTATAGAGGGAGGCTGTAGGATCAAGAATGAACACAATAAAGAGGGGTTGAATATAGTGGTCTACTCTGTATGCACTAAAAACCGATCTATAAGATGTTCATGATATATTAAGCAGATAACAAAATATTATTTACCATTTAACCTTACACTTACATACACACACACACACGCCTGCCCAGAAAGAGTCTAAGAAGTGACATTAAAGATCATTAGGGAAAGATGGGACAATTCAGTAAATGGTGCTGGGACAACCGGATTCCTAACTCACCCACAGATAAATTAAACTTTATTCTAGACGTCTTAATTTAGTCTTATCTAAAGCCATCTCAATTTAGACTAAATTCTAAGTTTGTGAAAGGCAAAGTATTAACCCTAACCCATTTCTACTTACAGAAAAATATAGGAGAATATCCTTTTTTTTTTTTTTTAATTTACTTTATTTATTTATTTTTGGCTGCATTGGGTCTTCGTAGCTGTGCGCCGGCTTTCTCTAGTTGTGGCGAGCGGGGGCTACTCTTTGTTGCAGTGCGCGGGCTTCTCATTGCGGTGGCTTCTTTTGTTGCGGAGCACGGGCTCTAGAGCGCAGGCTCAGTAGTTGCAGCGCACGGGCTTAGTTGCTCTGCAGCATGTGGGATCTTCCCGGATCAGGGCTAGAACCCATGTCTCCTGCACTGGCAGGCGGATTCTTAACCACTGCGCCACCAGGGAAGCCCGGAGAATACCTTTAAGACCTCAGGCCAGAAAAGGATTTCTTATGACACAAAAGCACTCGCCATAAAAGAGATTGATAAATTCTAGCCCTAGGTATAAACCCTAGGAAAACTCATAAACACAAACACCAGGAATACATACAAGAATGCTCACAGCAGAACTCTTTGCAATAGCCCCAAACTAGAGGCCTAAATATCCATCAACAGAAGAACAGATGAATAAAGTATGGGATATGCACAGGATGGAACAATATACAGCAGCGGAAATGAATACTGTAACTCAGACAAGTCTTGGGAACAATATTTATTGAAAAAAGCAAATTATAAAAGATAATATGTATCTTTATAATACTCAAGTTTATAAAAACAGAGCAAAACTAAACATTATGTTGTACAGTAAAACATAAAAACACAGTAAACATAAAACTCATTTTTTAAAAAGCAAAGATATGGTAAACACAAAATCACAACAGAGGTTACCCTGCAGGGGTAGGGGACAGAGGCAGGAGGAGGGATCAAGGAGTACATAGAGAACTTCAAGAGTATTCGTAATCCCGTAGTTATTTAGTTATTTGGTGATGTTCATGAGTGTTGATTATGCTTCATAACTTACATACACAGAACACATTCTTCTGCAGATATTAAAGATCACATAAAAATGAAAACACAGTATGAAGCTGTTCCTATTTTTGTGTAAAAAATGATCTACCCCAGAGGGTAATATGAAATGTTACCATGAGTTTTCTAGGCAATTTAAATTCTAGGTAGCTATAATTTTTAAATTACTCCTTATTCGGGATTTCTGATCGTCAGCGAACTTTCGTGTAAATTAAAAAAAAAGGGGGGGGTCACAAGCATATGCATTTTTTTTTACAGAACTGAAAGACAAGCAACAAATTTAATGAAGGATTTCTGTGGGTTGGTGGGACTCTGAGTAGTGTTCTTACCATTTTCTGTTTATCTACGTTTTCCAAAACTGTACCAATAAAATACGTATTACAGTTCCATAATTCCTTATCTGATATTCCTGCAACTAAAGATGTTTCAGGATCCTGATTTTTTCACTTTAAGGAAGGCAACACAGTACATACATTAGCATTGCCCAACATCCCCAGAAGGGTTTCAGGCAGTACTCCACAATCAAACACAAACATTCCTGGGAATTCCCTGGCGGTCCAGCAGTCAGGACTCGGTGCTTTCACTGCCAGGGCCGGTTCAACCCCTGGTGGGGGAACTAAGATCCTGCAAGCCGCGCGGCATGGCAAAAAAAAGCAAAACCAAAAACATTCCTGCAGCAAAGTGAAGAGTTACACTAAGTGGGATAAGTAGGTCATATAACTAACTTCACATCAGTTAAGGTCTTGTGTTTTTACTACCAGAAGAGATCTAAATTAGGTTTTACTACCAGAGGAGTGGAATTATTTAGTATACAAGACCAGAGAAGAAGTAAGGCTTCCAATTCTGTCCACACTGGCCCAACAAACTTGAAGCACAGCCACTTGCAGACTGTGCATTCAGCTGAGAACAAGTAAAATAGCCCTTAAACTAATATTTCATCCTACCAACAAACCAAAGCATTTAAAACTCAACAACTAAAAAACATTATTATTTCTCTCTTTGGCTAAAGCTTTCAAGCCCATTTCAAAAAATTAAGTTAATGAACAAGAGACAAACTTTATTTGGAAATTATCAAAATCATAATGTATATCAAAAACACAACAAAGCCACCAAATAAACTGTTGACCAAAAAAAATAGTACCACTCACAGTATTCTTTAATCCCACAATTGTGCACTGAGGACCTACAATACACAAGGATTTCACATGGCCTTCAAATTCAAATCCATGAACTCACAAACGGGCCCTGGGTCCACACTATCAAAAGTGCCAAGAGCTCAAAGATGAGTGCATTAGGCTATTCCATGTAAATTAAGTAGTGATCTTTGTTTTCTTGGTCAGGATACCATTCATAGACCCCAATCCAAAGGCATGTTAATTTCACTTAGAATAACTGCATGTTAACACTTAGAAAACCAGAACAATGGCTGATGGAACATTTGTTAGAACATTAAGGTATCCAACTGTCAGTGATACTTAATGCAATGGTCAAATTTGGTGAAAGGATTTGTGTCTTCAATATGCAAGTGCCCATATCCAGTGTCACTGGGGCACTGATCGCTATCTCCTTATCCCTAGCCCATCCTTGAGGCAACGAACTGATCACAGACACCAGGGGGCCACAACCTGATTGCCTTCAGGGGCTAGGTAAATAATATAAACTAGTGATGTAGAGACTCAGTGTACAGGAGCAGAAGGTGGTAGGGACTGAGGCAAATTAGAAAATGTACTCCATGGGGGACTTCCCTGGTGGTCCAGTGGTTAAGACTCTGCAGTTCCACCACAGGGGGCGCAGGTTCGATCCCTGGTCAGGGAACTAAGATCCCACATGCTGCAAGGTGCAGCCAAAAAAAAAGAAAAAAGAAAATATATACTATGAGTAAAGGCACTCAAATATTAAGACACTTTTGACCAAATTCAGTCCTTCCAGTAATCAAATGATTGGGACACACAGTCTATATAATGGCCCACCCTGAAATTTCCCTTCTCTCAAAATTGTCTTAATTACATTTGCTGGCATTTGACCCAGCAAATGCCAAACAGTCTCTAACAACACCGCAAACTCATGGAAGAGAGAGGATCCTGTTTATTCTGCTTTAGTTACTATGCTGGAGTCCCAGCAGGCATAAAGTCATTCATTAATTATAGAGATCAAATCTCCAACTTTTTCTGTCTAACCAAGTGAGTTATGTGGTCAAACAGTACAAGCAGTGCATAACTGATAAAGAACAGGCCAGAGCAGACCCTGAACATACAGAACAATTAGAATTAGGACCAAACAACAGCAGATCCAACAGATTTCTTTCATTTGCTAAGAACAATGGAACCTCATACATCCTTAATGATGAGGGAGACCAATGTTTTTCTTCCTCGTGCTAACTAATCTCTACTCACAATAAAAAATTTGACCTGTAAGGAGCTTGCCTCTCTGTACCCTTCTAAAGACTGTCTTCCACATTAAAAAAAAAAAAAGGGGGGGGGGTTGGGAAGGGGTCAGTAACAACATAAAATTAAAGAACCAGAAATACAGGCTGATTAAGCACTCATCTGTTTTTCCTAAAGATACACAATCATCATACATGTGAGCAGAAATCTAGATCATAAACTCTTAGACCTCCAGGACTGTATTGTAAAATATGGTAGCTGCTAGCCACATGTAGCTACTGAGCTCTTGAAATGTGGCTAGTCTGAACTGAGAAGACTTTGTGCTAAAAATATAACATAAAATATTTCGTTAATAATTTTTGTATTGATTACATACAATAAATGATATGATAAATATTTTTGATATACTGAGTTAAATGAATGACATTATTAAAACTAATTTCACTTGTTGCTTTTAATGTGGCTACTAGGAAACTTTAAATTATATACGTTCCTCACATTATATTTCTACTGGACAGTGGTTCCCCAGAGAAGGTCATATTTTACAACTAATTCCTCTAGTGAGTACCTTCCTGGCAAAAAGAGATATGGAGCCCCCCCCCCCAACAAAACCACAACAACTTCAGTCATTAAACCGGTCCCAGGACTACTGACGATGCAGCAGGTTGCCAGAGCAATCTGGTCATTCACTTACCCAAAGGGAAGTAACAATCATCTGAGGCTAATTTCTTCCTAAATGATTCTAGCATGTAAAAAATACAAGGAGTAGTCTGAAGAAAAATCTGTGAGCCAAAAGATTATATTTTTTCCCTCAATGCTAGATTTTTAGGTAACTAAAACTGAGGTTCAACTTTGGTACTACACTGTTAAGAACAAACAGATCTAACCTTCTAAAACCACTGCTTTTTTCCTCTTTTATAAACCCTAAGATATAAATATTACACAAAAACCACTCACACCCACTAGCATGTCTATAATTAAAAAGAAGGACAATGACAAGAATTGGTGAGCATTTGGAGAGATGAGAACCCTCAGACATTGCTGTGGGAATACAAAATGGTGCAGACGTTCTGGAAAACAGTTTGGCTGTTCTTCCAAATGTTAAACACAGAAACCTTAAGAGCCGGCAATTCCACTCCTAGGTATCTACCCAAGAGAAATGTAAACATATCTGCACAAAAACTTTTACATAAATGTTCATAGCAACATTATTATACATAATAGTCAAAAAGTGAAAACCCAAACAACCATCAACAAATGTGTATAAGTAGAATGTGGTAATACATACAATTGAATATTTGGCAATAAAAAGGAATGAAGCACTAATACATGCTACAATATGATGGACCCTGAAAACATTATGCGAAGTGAAATAAGTCAAAAGATCACATATTTTATTACTCCATTTATATGAAATAGACAAGTCCACAGAAACCAAAAGCACATTAGCAGCTGCCAGGGCTGGGGAAAAGGGGGAAACGAAGTAGTTGCTAACAGGTACAGGGTTTCTTTTGGGATGAAAAAAATGCTCTAAAATTGACTGTAGTGATGGTTGCACAACTCTGTGAATGTACTAAAAACCACTGGATTGTATATTTTAAATTAGTGAGTTGTATAGTATGTGAATTATATCTCAAAAAAGCCATTTTAAAAACATAAAACATTAGAATGAAAACAATACTGTTATAGAAAGGGACCTATATGAAATCCTTCATTTCAGATAGAACAGAATGAACAAATGAAAGCTAGCCATATGAAAAGGAAGAGAGAATTTCAACTATGGTTGTCTGCATTACTGGCCCAAATTCCTCACCCCTCCCCAAATCTGCTCCTTAGCCCTGTGATTCTGCAGCTCCTCCCACAAAAAGGGCAAGGTTTAGTTTTGTGGCTCCTTGTCTTTGGGTTCCACCACATGACTTGTTTTGGCCGAAAGAATGAAGCAGAAATGGCAGTGTGCCAGTTCTGAGCCTGAGCTTCAAGAAGTCTTGCATGTTTCCACTTGCCCTCTTGTGCTTCTACCACTGTCATGAGAAGAACTTCCCTTGGGTAGCTGCTGCCCATTCAGCCTGGGCTCCAAAATGAACACACATGAAGCAGTCACCCAGCTGACTTACAGATCTGAAGCAAGAAGCAAAGTTGTTCCAGCCAACGTGCAGATCAATTGCTATTTTAAGCACTGAGTTATGGGGCAATTTGTTAGGCAGTATTATGGTGGCAATAGTTAACCAATACAGTACCCAATTCTCCCACTGTATTTTGAAGAGGTCCCAAGAATGAAAGTGATTATCAAGGTAGGTCCAGCTTAGCACCTTGAATAAAAATAGTTTCATTTACTCAGCTTAAGAGAGTGATCTATATATCTCAAAAGATATTTAAATGCTTGTCCCTTTAAGCTCTTAAAGGTTGAGAGCAATTTAAGATATTACATACTCTTCCATCTTACTAATTTTATTATTTTAGAGTTATTATTTTAAAAAATTAAAGACAGAATAATACTAATTTAAATAAACTAGGTACCAAACCACTGAGGATAAAGACATGAACAAACTATAACCCATGTCCTCAAAACTTTACAGAGAGAGAAACAAGGAAACAAACAACTGAAAGAGGCAAGTGTAGTGTACTAAGAGAACACAATGAAGGGTCATCCAGGAGCAAAGATGAGAGAGAATGAAGAGGTTACCTGTTACTCCCTTTTTTCTAAGTTGGTTGATTATCTTTAGTTTGGCTTTTAGAATTTCTGCTATCCATGAATACCAGCCTAATACATCATCCTTAGGCCTGCAGGTTATTTTCACCATCGTGCAGCATGCAAAGGTTCAAAAACAAACTCTTAATCCCCCAAACTTCTGGTTTATGCCTATTCCAGATGACTAGGTTATTTTATTTATTTATTTATTTATTTGGCTGCGTTGGGTCTTCGTTGCTGCACGTGGGCTTTCTCTAGTTGCAGCGAGTGGGGGCTACTCCTCGTTGCGGTGCACGGGCTTCTCATTGTGGTGGCTTCTCTTGTTGCGGAGCACGGGCTCTAAGAACGCGGGCTTCAGGAGTTGCAGCACTCAGGCTCAGTAGTTGTGGCTCACAGGCTCTAGAGCGCAGGCTCAGTAGTTGTGGCGCACGGGCTTAGCTGCTCCGCAGCATGTGGAATCTTCCCAGAGCAGAGCTTGAACACGTGTCCCCTGCATTGGCAGGCAGATTCTTAACCACTGCGCCACCAGGGAAGTCCCGACTAGGTTATTTAATTCGGACCTAAGATTGAATCACTACTGTATCTATGAAATTTAAAATATGCACACACCAAGCCATATATTTTTAAATTGCCCTTTCTGACAAATATCATATGATATCGCTTATACATGGAATCTAAAAAAATGGTACAAAAGAACTTATTTACAAAACAGAAATAGAGTCCAAATGTAGAAAACAAACTTATGGTTACCAGAGGCGAAGTGGGGGAGGGATAAACTGGGAGATTGGGATTGACATATACAGTATAATATATACATAAAATAGATAACTAATAAGGACCTATTGCATAGCACAGGGAACTCTTCTCAAAACTCTGTAATGACTTATATGGGAAAAGAACCTAAAAAAGAGTGGATATATGTATAGGTATGACTGATTCACTTTGCTGTACAGCAGAAACACAACATTTTCAATCAACTATACTCCAATAAAAATTTTAAAAATTAAAATTAAAAAATTTTAATTTCCCTTTCTGAATATTAATTATTAAACAAGAGACAAAAAAATGAGTCAAAAGAGAAAACAGTCTTTTAGAAACAGGAAAAAAATGAAATGTAAGTTTCTACTTCTAAAAATGTTAATTTTTTAAACAGAAGCTTAAATACAAAAAAATATGAATTTCTGAAATAGAAACAAAAGAGAAAATGTTAAATTCTTCAGAAGCTAGTTTCCATATAGCTTATAGCTCTCCTCACACCTCAAAGGAAGTTTCCTGCAAAATATTTTCATTTGAAAAAAATTTCCCTTAAACTGTTTTGCTAATTGCAGAAACAAAATAGCAGCGCTTCTCCACTTACATATGTGTCATATATGTCACATATTTAACCAATACTTGTTTGGGAGATAAATTATAAATAGTTAGCAGTCATTCTGTGGGCAGTGAAGAAGACTGGAGATAAATGGAGATGACTGCTCTAAAGGGCCTGTGGTCCTTTGTAAATGTCTCCCTTAGGAGTTCAGTTCCCAGGCTGAGCCACTTTCATTCTCTCGGTGCTGTATGGATATTAAGAAGTTAGGGGAATCTCGCCACAACACATGACCCAATTTAACAGTAACAATTTTACTTTTGTATTTTCTTCAAAGAGGAATGAGACGTTATGCAAGTTATTATTTTCTCTCTTCTATGTGCCCTGCCATTTTATTTTTAAGGACACATTCTATCCTAAAATCCTGCACCTGACAAACTTCACCTCTAAAGTATTCATTCTTCAAAAGAGAAAGAAAAAAAAAAGGGACTTCCCTGGCGGCACAGTGGTTAAGAATCCGCCTGCCAACGCAGGAGACATGGGTTCGAGCCCTGGTCCGGGAAGATCCCACATGCCGCGGAGCAACTAAGCCCATGCACCACAACTACTGAAGCCCATGCGCCTAGAGCCCGTGCCCCGCAACAAGAGAAACCATTGCAATGAAAAGCCCCCGCACCGCAACGAAGAGTAGCCCCTGCTCGCCGCAACTACAGAAAGCCTGCACTCAGCAACGAAGACCCAATGGAGCCAAAAATAAATAAATAAATAAATAAATAAATTTTTAAAAAAAATCTGAGCCTCTATTATGCATATAGGTCGTTAAACCATGAAATTAATGCCTTTGATCCTACCTTTACAGAGTTCACTGCCAACATGGGAAAAGAGCCACATAAATACATTCAATACAAGGTCAGAAAATCGTAAAAGCACTGCCATCTGACAGGATCAGATAAAGAACTACAGCCATCAGAAGAATATTTCTCCTGGGCCAATCAGAAGGCTCTGTAACAAGAGGACAGCAATTCAGCTGGACCTTGAAAAGACAGGTAGGACTCACATATTTCAGAGACTTGGGAGAAAGGCTAACCAGGTGTATCAGCCAGCTTAAAGAAAAGGGGAACAGTGAGTAACCCAGTTTGGCTGAAATAACAAGTTTTTAAAGAAAAGTAAGGTTACAAGGCCAGATTATTTTGAAAAGCAGACCGAAGATTGGATTTTATACTGTAGGCAATTTTAAAAGCACTAGGAATCCAAATGTAATACAATCCAAACTAGTGACAATGTAAAGATCAAAAGAAACAAAGACTGAATGTACACTACATAGCATTCATTCCCCATTAAGTCCTCTTCACAACTCTAACTGAAATCCATGACTTTAAAAAAAAAAAAAAAAAGTAGAAATCTCTAAAACTTAAACTACAGTAAAAAACCAATTTCTTTCCAAGATCAATTTCTCCTCCTTGGCTTCAAATACACAGTTCTCTCCCTTATATAAAATAAATAAAAACAAAAGATCCTTATGACTCTGCTGTCTATATCAACCATCCTCTTTCCTTATGTCTTTCACATCCCATCTCTCAAACAAATGGCCAGTACCCAAAGGACACCTTTACTTCTTCACTATCCATCCCTAATTTGGGTTTCACCCTCACTACTCTGATCTTTATTAGAGCACTTTCAGTAACGACTTCCTTTGCAAAGTCAATAGCCTGTTTTTCCTTCATTCTCTTTGAATCCTGAAGCTTTTTACACTACTGCCCCTAAAAATTCTCTGTGCCTTTTCTTTCATCACCATTGCACCTTCCTAATTATCCTACCTCTGATGGAGCTTCCCTTGACTCCTCCTCTTCCTCCCATTTCTCAACTGTGAGTTTCCCAGGCCTCAACTCTAGTCCTCCATTCTGTCCTCTCTACACTCTCCCTCTTGGTTAACTGACCTCATCTCAAATCTTAAACTAACTCTAGCTAACCTACCTGTGGTCCCAGGATGTATTCCTGTAATAAAACTAGATTGAACCCTATGAAGTTACGTTTGAAAATGTTTTTTAAGGTATTAGACCTTAATATTTTCAAGGTATCAGTGCTTGTACTAATCAGTAGCGTAAGTAAGAGCATTCACTCTCTAAAACTAGCTTTTACTTCTAACAGTATTTTTGCAAGCACTTCTGAGAAATGAATGTAAATTTCTGGGCATTTATAAAATCAGAGTGCACAGTCAAAGGTTTAAAAGTTAAGACTGTCAGGCAAGGTGTGAAGATTTAGTCAAGTTTGGAAGGTCAAGCTAGACAATTCTGGGCAAAAATTAAGACAAGGAAATAACAAAAGGTCAAGCACTGTACTTAGGTCAAAATGTGTGTATAACCAGGTTGAAGAAACAATTAACAAAACTTTGCTACACATGTTTTATTTAGGTCAAGAGTGAAGCCCAAGCCTGAAGCCCTCAGATAAAGGGAAGTGAGTGTGCCTGGCAGACTTGGTGTGCAGTAAGAAAAACAGATAACCCACCACTAACAGCCCCTCCTCAGGCATTTTAAGGTAGAAAATTTTCCTGTGCATTTAAAAACAAAACAAAAACAAAAACAAAAAAGAGACAAAGACTAGGATTATCCACGATTATGAGGGAAACTGCCTTCAAAAGATCAAAATACAATTATTACGAAAAAATTTAGCCTTTATTCAAGTCACAATTTTTCTTGTTTTGTGGTAAGCAGCACTGGACTATGAAACTTGTGACTAAACGGAGATGACCTTATAACACATTTCAAAGGCAACAACAGAAATCAATGACAACTTGCAAACTAATATTTCTATTTCTTTTTATATGGCATTATTCAAACATCTCCATAGAATTCTTACTAGAATAGATATCTCAAAGTTGAAATGCTGTTTAAATTGTGAAACAAGAAAAATCTTTTTTGTGGGGGAGGGGCAAGATAGGGATAGGGGATTAAGAAGTACAAGCTACTATGCATAAAATAAATAAGCTACAAGGATATACTGCACAGCACAGGGAATAGAGCCAATATTTTGCAACAACTTTAAATGGAGTATAATCTATAAAAAATACTGAATCACTATGTTGTACAGCGGAAACTAACAATGTTGTAAATCAACTACACTTCAATTTAAAAAAATATTAAAAAAAGAAGAAAAAAGAAAAATCTTATCTGCAGTGAGGAACTCTGTCTGGAGCTGATCCGGGTCTAAAAATGTAGAGAACAAATAACTTGCTTCTATATTGCATGTAGCAATTTTCAAAGCATTTTCACATATATTACCTCACTGAATCCTTGCAGCAACCCTGTGGAGTATGACAGGCATAACCATTGTACAAAATTCAACACTGGGACTAAGACAAGACTAGGTCACAGTTAATCAGAGATGAAAATCACCTTCAAACTAAAGACTTCTCAATTTAAAGAAACCAGAACATGCGACTTCGCTCGTGGTACAGTGGTTAAGAATCCACCTGCCAATGCAGGGGACACGGGTTCGATCCCTGGTCTATGAAGATCCCACATGCCGCAGGGCAACTAAGCCCGTGTGCCACAACTACTGAGCCTGTGCTCTAGAACCCGCGAGCCACAACTACTGAGCTCACGTGCTGCAACTACTGAAGCCCACGCACCTACAGCCCGTGCTCCGCAACAAGAGAAGCCACTGCAAGGAGAAGCCCATGCTCTGCAACGAAGAGTAGCCCCCGCTCGCCGCAACTAGAGAAAGCCCGCGCACAGCAACGAAGACCCAACACAGCCAAAAATAAATTAATTTTAAAAAAAAAAGGAAAAGAAAAAAAATAAATCAGAACAGAATTAGATCCTATCGTAGGATTTCAAATAAAATTTAATGAGTGGTACTGACAGAACTGAATACTTTGAGTGATCACTTATATTCAGTACAATTTATAAACATGTAAAAAGCAATTAAAACACACCTCTACTTTAGTGCATTTTTTAAAATCCTTTAGTGGTTCTTCATTATCAAACCTGGAACTCCAAAACAGAGATTATCAAGTCTTCTTACCAAGTTAGAGTGAACCAGACCAATCAAGAAATGGGATTTTCTCTTAGGTCTCTATTTGGCTAATATTCATCGGTCTAATGCCTTAAAAGTATTTTCAAACCTAACTTTTTCATAGGAGCTCAATCTAGTCTTATCACAGCAAATGAGTGGGTCTGATTTATTTTAAGCTGTGGCCCTAATGAGACCTACTAACAAAATCTGAGAAGTAATTCATTGTGAGCATCATGGGAACTAACTGTAGATTTTCCCTGTAAAACTGAATTTGGTCACATGGAGCCCCTTTAGACATCTAAGAGGTTAAAATTCCAGAAAAGGAGCACTCTGCCTCTAACTCTTTAAGTGAGGATTAGAAAATATGCTATAGAAACTCAAAGTTGCAAACGTTTCTTGATTTATACATACAACAAATAAAACCACTACTTTCCTTTAACTCCTAAGAAGGAACCATTAAACTCCAGAAAATATATTATAGAATTTTGAAAATAAAATTATACTTATGGCTCTACTGTCAAGGACAGCAATCACATAAAGTTTCAGGTACTAAATACAGCCAACTAAAACAGCACTTCATTAGACGTTTTCTTCTTAGGGTATCCTTGATTTTTCACGAGATGGTCTGATTAAACAGGTAAGAATGATGAAAACTAAATAAGTTATTAATGTTGAAGTAAAATACAATTATACAGAACTACATAACACCTCAGTTCAGTGGCATTTATCATCTCTAAAATAAATGATCACAGAAATCTATTTTGAGAAATGCATGAACATTAGGCGTTTTAATTTGTAGTACTACTTCATAAATTACAGGCTTATATGGTTACCAAGTCCCCAGCTCCCCAACACTGAGGACACATAAGAAACATTGAAGAAGGTTATTTCAATACAAATTCATGGTCTTATCTTTGGCTAATTTTAGGTTGAATCATGTATCGCCAAAACATTATTATCTTTTTTTTTTTAATTTACTTATTTTGGTTGCTCCAGGTCTTAGTTGTGGCAGAAGGACTCCTTAGTTGCAGCATGCAAACTCTTAGTTGTGGCATGCATGTGGGATCTAGTTCCCCGACCAGGGATCAAACCCGTGTCCCCTGCATTGGAAAGCGGATTCTTAACCACGCCACCAGGAAGTCCCCAAAACATTACTATCATAGCACTTTACAGGCAAAACATGTTTTAAAAATAATAAGCAAATCTAAAGTCTATAATGCTAGACATACATTTTCAAGTAAATAGTTTCTCTCCGAAAAACTTTCACCAGATGCGATGATCACAAGACAATCAGATATGATCATAACAGATACAGTGATACATAACAGAAATCCAAAACCAGATATAACGTCCATTTGTTCTAGAGATCTGCTTTGCTTTTCATTATCCAGTTTAGCATTATTTGCAAATACCTGACATTGACAATGTCCATTGTCACACAACATATCACCTCAATATAATGCAGTCCTTAGAACAGATCTTCAGACAGGCAGCCCAGGGGGAGGCATGTTCATTCACTGTTCAGTAAATATTTGCCAAACCACCTATTATATGCCAAGCACTGGACAGAGCACCGAAAGAGAAAAACTTTTACCTCTGTGTAACCTATAGTTTGTTTACTATCTGTCATCCCTCAAAAACACACACAAGGGGCTTCCCTGGTGGCGCAGTGGTTGAGAATCTGCCTGCCAATGCAGGGGACACGGGTTCGAGCCCTGGTCTGGGAAGATCCCACATGCCGCAGAGCAGCTGGGCCCGTGAGCCACAATTACTGAGCCTGCGCGTCTGGAGCCTGTGCTCCCCAACAGGAGAGGCCGCGATAGTGAGAGGCCCGCGCACCGCGATGAAGAGTGGCCCCCGCTTGCCGCAACTGGAGAAAGCCCTCACACAGAAACGAAGACCCAACACAGCCATAAATAAATAAATAAATAAATAAAAAATTAAAAAAAAAAAAAAAAGCAACAGTCTTTAAAAAAAAAAAAAAAACACACACAAAATGAGACCATGAAGAGCCCCACTAATGAATCTGGATTTTATTCTAAATGTGGCCAAAAGCCATTAAAGAGTTTTAAACACAGGACTGACATGACCTGAGTTAGGCTGTCAGAAGACTACTCAGGAGAATGGATGGCCACTGTGCAGAGAATGGAGGGAACCAGTGAGGAGGCTAACAAGGAACTGAAGCAAAAGAGGGCTGGCTTAGAGTAGTGACTGTGGACAAGGAAGCAGACAGATTCAGTGTTGGAATCTTGGTGTCCAACGGTCTTGACTTAGAACTGTTTTTCTATTTATATCCTTGGGCAAGTCACTTACACTCTCTGAGCCTCAGTTTCCTTACTGAGCAATGATTGTAAAGCCCCAGCACACAGAAAACACACAATAAATTATGATGATACTACTTTGGTAACGAAATTCATGTGAATGAGGTTCACATGGACTGACTTCCTTTTCCCCCTACACACCAACATTAACCCTAATATAAGTAATTTTTACCAAGATTCAAGTGTAGGTATATACAAGTACTGCACTGACTCCAACAAGAGAGAAGGTACTGTTTCTCACAGAACTTATGCTAAAACAACTGCTCATAAATATACATTGAGCAAGGTGTTTCTCTCAAATTAATAAAAGTCTAGTTTGCACCTTCAATGTGTTTTCACATGCATGCTTTTATTTCCTCAGTTTTTACGAATAAAAAGGATACAAGCAGAATCTTGTGGTTAATCGTGACCCGTGATAAAGATTGTGGTGTTACTACCAATTATTTTAATTTCTTCTGTCAATCGCTTTTATTTAAAAATATTAAGGGATGGTACCCTTCACTCTTACAACACTGAGACACCAGGAAACTAAGTTACCAAAAGTTCTCTTTTATAAGTATATGTATTACAAACACTCATCTATCTGTAGCTTCCTCTTACACTTAATATTCTTTCAACAAAGGACGAACCACTCTGAAAACCTATCATATTCAATCGTTCAGTATTTACTAAACAGGATCTATGGGCAAGACAATGTGCTAGGCACTAGAGGAGGACAAAGGTTAGTGTAACTGCATCCTTACCCTCAAAAAGCTTACCATCCAGTGAGGAGACTAGGTATTCACACTTGAAAAGGAAGAAGTGAGGCAGACAAAACAAGTGTCAAAAACAAAGAGCTGGGACTTCCCTGGTGGTGCAGCTGTTAAGAATCCGCCTGCCAATGCAGGGGACACGGGTTCAATCCCTGGTCCGGGAAGATCCCACGTGCTGCGGAGCAGCTAAGCCCGTGCACCACAACTACTGAGCCTGCGCCCTAGAGCCTGCGAGCCACAACTACTGAGCCCACGTGCCACAACTACTGAAGCCCGCGCACCTAGAGCCCATGCTCTGCAACAAGAGAAACCACTGCAATGAGAAGCCCAAGCACCACAACAAAGAGTAGGCCCGGCTTGCCACAACTAGAGAAAGCCCACGCACAGCAGCGAAGGCCCAACGCAGCCAAAAATAAATAAACTTAAAAAAAAAAAACAAAGAGCTTACTTTCAGTTGGGGCAGTCAGAAAATGCTTCACAGCTGGGTAACAGAACTTTGATAGAATTTGCTAGGAAAAAAGAAGGCACAAGAAACCAGAGAACAGCATGAACTTCTGTGTAGCGGCTTTTTTTTTTTAATCTATTTATTATGAAAATGTTTAACATGTAAAAGTATACAGAATAAATGGACTCACCACTGAGATTCAACAATAATCAACTCATAGCCAATCCTGTTTTATAATTTACATGTCTTACTCCACAAAAACCCTAAAGGAACCTATTTTCATATGTTCCTACCTTCTTCACTGACTCCACCTCAGACAAATCCATACCACCACAGTAGTCTCCACAAGGTTGATTTTCCTAAAGGCCACATACAAATAAAGTGCAAACCTATTTTCAAGAAAATCAACTCTTGATTGTTGATCAAACCAAGGGAACAGTGACAAAGATACTGCAAAATGACAGACAATCCAAAACGGTTTACATGTACTTTGGGCATACCTTTTCCATACTTATATTTCAATGAGAATGAATAAAATCATGGAGAATTCATGCCAAACAACAACAACAACAAAAAGCACCACAGTTGAAGTATCTTGGACAAATCATTTGCGCTCCTGAGCCTAAGTTTCCTCCTCTATAAAATAGGGAAAGATCACCTACCTCAGGGACTTGTGAGAATCAAGTGAGTGTATACATTAAATGCCACATGGATAGTTCTTTATATTATTGCCTGGTTGACCTGGGAAGAACTAGTCAGGAAGAAAGCTGCCTGGCTTCCCAATCCTTTCCCCCTCCATACACCACCCTCTCCCAAGATGCTGTAAAAACTTTCTCCATCTCAAAACATGCTAAAGGTGAGGAGCTAAGCATTCTGATGTCAAGGAGCTTCTTTCCTTACCTGTAAAGCAAACTAAGGGACCTGAGATTGAAGGAAGTATTTCAGGAGGATAAATCTTATAAACTGTCAAACTTCACCAAACAACCCTCCTCTAAGTAGCAGAGCCATCCAACATCACACAGTGTGTGGCCAACCTACCTAGTAAAAACACTCTCATTATCCCCAATTCTTGGCCACTGTGCTTATTACTCTTTGAACCATCCACCGCCTCTCTGCAGCACAGCACAAACAGAAGGATCGTCATCAGGACTCTCAGCTGGGCCAGAGTGTTAAGACGCTCAAGATGAGTTAGTTAGCACAAGGCACGCAGGGGCACCTTCACTTCCTTTCTTATTCTGTCCATAAGAAAGCTCTAGTTCTTTAGAAACATTCTAATCCTGTGTTCCGAATCACCTGCTACAGAGAGGCAGCTCACTGCTGCTCACAACAAAGTAGTTTAAACGTCTTTTAAAAATATATATGTTGTCACAACTGTTCACTAAGATTTTAATTCTTGCTTTAGCATTGCTTTCTCTCAATCTCTCAGTTATCTTCTTTTTGAGATTGTATATACATCACTGAAGTTCCCTTTTGAATTATCGTCTTCAATCACCAATCCTCTTCCCCTATGTGAAGACACAATGAGTTCCTGACTTCACATAACCCCAACCACCACAAATCATCCACTCAGTTAAAGCCATCTATCCAAAGCCATTCCTCATTTTCAGATATTATCCATTTCTTTGCTGTTTCCCTAAGATAATTATAATATAGTAAAATATGACACCTTACAGTTTACCCTGTGCTTTGTAAAGTTATTCATTTAATCCTTACAGCTTATGAAAAAGGTAATCCCCCTATTTTATAGGTAAGGAGAAAAGAATGGAAAACTTACTATCTTGTCTAGTTGTAAAGCGAGTTAAGTGGTGAACCCGACATCCAAACCAACTCTAAACGCCATGCTCTTCCCACTCTATTATGCTCTTTTCTAAGAAGGGAAAGCCTCTAGTTCTATCCCAAACCACATTGGCTTCACAGAGTAAACCATCTTCGAACAATCGCTCTAGACTGCAACCAGATTTTCCATCCCTGCACCTACCATCATCCCATTTCTTGCTTCCTCCCCACTCCACTCCTCAAGGATACTATCGCCATTCCTTCAACTCCCTCCTGCAAATATTCCACCTCTGCCTGCTAAAGGGAGGTGTCTCATCCCCCTTTCCCCAAACCGCAGCACTCCCTTATCAAGATAGGTATGTTCTCACTCCATAAACTACATAGTACGCTTCTCAGTCCTTAACAAGCTATTTTATAACTTTAAAAAGTCCCATTAAAATGGACATAACTTGTAGATCCTCCATCCCCATATGTGACCCAGGGCACCGGGCCACTTCATATAACCCTTACAAAGATCCTGCCCAGGCCCCACTGTCACCAATGACTTCCTGTCCAGAATCTAGTTATCCAAACAGTCTCCCCTTCCAACCTCTTCACCAGGGTGTCCCTCCAGGGTTCCCAAGACTCTCTCCTTCCGCAGCTTTCCTCCGCTCACACCTGGGCCTCTGCCCACCTTACCAACTCTCCATTCATTCCCCATCCCAAGGCTAAGCAGCAGCCCCAGTAGAGGTGGCTCCTCCTCTCTCACAACTTCCAAGTTCGGCCTCTTATCACCTGTTCTCAGAAGATGCCTCTCAGCTCCGTGGCCCACCTTTGCCCCAGCCCGCCCCTCTCCACCTTTTCCATTGCTCCTGCCCATCAGCCACCCCCTCAGGCCAGTTCCGGGGTGCCCGCGGGAATCCACTTCCCTTCCGTGGGCTTCCCACCCCGGAGTCAAGCTCCCCTTCTCCGTCACCTGCTCCGCCCATGACCAGATGACATCCGCCGCGGAGGCCTCCTCCTCCTGCAACCCCCTCCTCGGACGCTGGGTCCCCGGCCGCTCAACGCCTTCCCCAAGAGCCTGCTGTCCCCTCCGGTGGGGGTGAGGGGGGCGTGCACCCCTATCCCGCGGCCCCCCCAGCAGGCACCTGTTCCTCCTCCTCTTCCCCCCGGGCTGGCTTCGCCGGCGCCCCGACCCCCACCCTCGCCGCGCCCCGGTCTCCCGGAGCCCCGCACTCACCACGAGTAGGTCTGCTCCGCCATGGCGCTGACTCTCAAGGGCTCCGCTGCAGGATGTGGCCGGGCCCGGCGGCGGGGGAACGAACGGACGGTGGGCTCGCTCGGGCCGGGAACGGAAGGCGCGGCCGCGGCCCGGCGCTCGCTCGCTCGCTTACACCGCGGGCGAGCGGGCGGGCCGGGAAGGCGGCTGGCGGGGAGACGCCGGGCTCCGAGGCGGCCCCGCTCCCTGGGCCCCGGGGCGGGGCAGGCTCCGCTCTCGGCCTCCCTCACCGGCGGCGGCGGCGGCGGCTCCGCTGCGGCTCTGAACCCAACATGGCGGCGGCGGCGGCGCTGAGAACAAGGGGGCCCGGGGCGGGCGAACGGCAAGAGGGTCCCGCGCTCACTGCGCGCTGGGCCGCGGGAGCCCCGCTCTCGTGCGGCGGCGGCGGCGGCCGGAGGACATGGCCAGCGGGCGGAGGCGGAGGCGGCGGCTGCGGCGGCGGCGGCTGAGGGGGGCGCTAAGCGGTGAGCCGAGGCCGCTCCGCTCACACCCGCGAAGGGGAGGTGAGGAGGGGGCGGGGGCGAGCCTTGGCCCTGCGCGGGTCACGTGTCCAAAACACGCTCACGTGATGCGCGCGCCCCGCCCCTCGCGCCGGGCCCATGCGCGGAGACGTCGGTTCCTTAGTTCGAGGCGACAGTTGCTCTCTCGGCTTCTGGCTGTTCGGCCGCCTCCCGCCGCTTGGTGCCG
The DNA here is from genome assembly GCF_965194825.1 of Balaenoptera physalus. NCBI lineage: Eukaryota > Metazoa > Chordata > Mammalia > Artiodactyla > Balaenopteridae > Balaenoptera > Balaenoptera physalus. The sequence goes on along the minus strand of NC_138897.1, from coordinate 79,906,397 downwards.
CACCCTCCCTACGCGGAGCGGTCGCCTCGGACCCCCTCCCCTTACCCTTTCCGAGGGGCTGCTGCAGCCAGCCAATCAGGGGCCCCGATGCGCGTCTGTTGGCTGCCACTCAGCTGTCACCCATCAATCAAGAGTCTGCTGGCCGCGGGTTCCCAGCTGTCAGTCAACCTGTCAGTCAGCAGGCGGAGCGCTGCATGCCTTCGTTCGCATGTTCGTTGGTTCATTCATTCGTTTAGCAAATATTCCACGCAGCCAGCTTTTATTGCGCCCAGACTCTGTGCCAAGTCCTCTGGGGCCAAGTCGAATACGCCACACTTGCCTTCATGTAATCAATCAGCAGATATTTACTGGGTGCCAACTATGTATCAATTCATTCTGCTGGGTCTCTGCCCTCTGAGAGCTTACATTCTAGAGGAAACGACATAGATAGCCCAAGCCGACAAATAAGTGAAGATCATTTCAGATGCTGCTAAGTTTTATGAAGATTATAACACAAGGTAATGGGACAAAGAGTGTGTAGGGGTGGGGACTAGTTTCGATAGGATGGTGAAGGAAGGCCTGGTGGAGGAGGTGACATCTGAGGATGAGGAGGAGCTGACCATGCAAGAGCAAAGCTCAGGGAACAGCCCATCTGGAGGACTGGAGGCAGGCACAGAAGTAAACTTAATAGAGCTAGACCCCGAGACCGACAGAGTGAATCTGGGGCTTAGGAGGAGAGAGGAGGGAGAGATGAATTGAGCCCAGGGGCACTGCGGAATACTTTTCCAGGAGCTGATGAGGCAGTCTGAAAGAGGAGCGGCTTACTAGGAGAAAAGACATTATAGAAAAAGAGAATGACATGAGGAAAGGCCCAAAGATGTGAAGGCTTGGAGTGAGCTTGGATCCAGGAGAGGGATGGATGATTCCTTCTGGAGAGTGTTGAGAGACTGAAAAAGTGCTCTGAGGCCAGAATTTGAAGTGCCTAGCTAAGCCTCCCTGCCAATTACTATGTTCACGAATGAAAATGAGCAGTGCAGCTCCAGGTTTCAGAAGCATGCCTGGGCAACAGACACACTAGACTTCCCAGACCCCCATTCTCCACAGGGAGCAGAGCTGGCACACCTGAAACCAGCATACTCAAGATCCTCTGCAGCTGGACCAATTTCAGGCCAGGATCTAGCGCTGCTCCAGTTTCCCAAGACCTGCCCAGCCTTACGGGGAACACCATGCCCTGAATCTATCTCCAAATGGATCACTTGGCCATTGCCCATGCATCTGCCACTTGCCCATTCCCCAGGGGGAACCCTTTCATGAGAAAACCAAGTACACTTTTCCTTCAGAAGCCATCTCTCCTTCTTCCTCCTTCCCCCACTGCCAGGGACTAGGACCAGTCAGGTTCAAAGTGTTTCCTGAAGCTCCACCAGAGAGCCCTGGGAAAGGGCAAGATGATAAGATCAAGGTTTCCCCAGAGGGTTAGAGGCAGGGCCCCAAGAATATACCAGACCACCAAGGGCCACTCCCCTGACCATTCACAGAAAGGTACCAGCCTGCAAATATCTGCCCAGCTCTAAATGGCGCTGGATGTGGAGATATCATGGGGAGACAGGAAAGCAAAGAGCCTAAATTTTTTATTTCATTTAGCTCTTACAGCTTTTCCAGGTGCTTTTACAGAATGTCAGCTGTACGCTTGAATGTGACATACAGTCATTCTGAGTCTCAAATGGGTGAGGCTTCAGGCCCCATGAGAAAGGCCAGAAGCTATTGGCACAAATGGCTTTGGGAGGTGCAGAGGCTCCTTCCATGGAGAGCTAAGAACAAAACAGACCAGACATGTCACTAATGAAACAAAAAGACACCCTGGGCAATTCACCTGGGCTTTCGCCCAGTGAGTCAGAGAAAGCAAAGCTAAGGGCAAACTTGGTATTGGAGGGATGGAACAGGAGGTGCTGAGGAAAGAAAGTTAAGGCCTTCCCAGAAGCAAAGGGACCATTTTTTGCACTGAGAAAAACCTGGTGGAAGAAAGGAGGGAGAAGGGGTCTGGGTGAAGGTATGGGGTCCGAAATGAGAAGTAAATTTTTCTTCTCTCCGTGTAAACCAGAGGCCCTCCAAGCATCTCTTGGGAAGACATGTGAACGCAGACCGTATAAGAAGCCAAACAGCATTTGGCAGGGCTGGGAGGTATCCAGGCCGTGGAAAGCCTGTGTGCATGGTCCAGGCAGTTGGAGTGTGAGCCCAGAAACTGGTGGCTTAAGTGTCTCAGGCTAAGGTTGCCCAGATGTAGAAGGCACCTCCAGGTCCTGGTCAGGACCTCTGCAGGCTTGAAGTCCCCTGGAGAAGACCAGGCTGAAATAAATCTGAAGTCTGTCCATTGGCTGGAGGCCACCCAGCCTGGGGTACTTGGGGAGTGACTTTCAGCCCCTCTGCCAGCAGCACTCAGCTCCAGGCTGGAGTGGTCCCAGGTGGTATCTATGGCACCTCTGGGCCTCAGCTGGAGAGTCAGGTGTGCTTGGCAGGAGACACAGGCACTGGCTCCCCCCGGGAGGGGTGCCTGGCTCCCCCCACTGACCCCCAACTGCCATACAGGTGGGAGGGCCACAGCTTGTGAAATATTTGTTGAAAGAGGCAAAGGAAGTTCCTCTAATTATCACCACGGTAATTATAGGATTGCTCTTTCTACCAAGTGTGTTCAAAAGAGACTTGGTGAGTCTCCCCAGGACATGTCATCTGCCTCAGGTGCAGACTCCAGGGAGCAGGCATTGCCAGGTTTGACTGGGCTGCTTAGGTGCTGCTTCTGAGAGGGTCAAAGGCTCTGGTCTGACCAGTCCCCACCTGCCTCTGCAGCCAATTTCTCACCTCTGTGCAACAGTCCCAACACACACACACACACACACAGACACACACACACACACACACACACACACACACACACACACACACTGAACCGCTTGCAGCTTCCAATGGGCTATGCTCTTCTTTGCTTCTAAATCTCTGCTTCTCAACTGCTGCTCATTAAGTTTGAAGCTTGGCTTCTATGTCCCCTCCTTCAGGAAGTCTCACTTGACCAAACCTAGGCTGGGTTAGGTACTCCTCCCCCGCGCTCCCACAGACCCCTGAATTTCCCGGTGTCCTAGCACTTAGCACAGAGAATGGTCACTGCCTGTTTACTTGTCATCTTCTCCCTCTGGATTGCAAATTCCTTGTGGGAAGGGACTGTGGCTTGTTGCCAGTTCCATCTTCTGTGTCGAGCGCAGAACTCAGCTCAGAGAAGCTCAAAGTTTGTGGAATGAATGCTTGAGTGAGTGAGAAGGCAAACCAGGTTTCGGAACAACTGGTTCTGCCTGATAGTCCCATGATTCTGTCCATGATCTCAAATTCAGCACCCTCTCCCGTCCCCCACGGCCTCCTCCCGGCTGAGAAAGAGAATCCTTAGGGGCAGAGAAATCTCTGTTAGAGACATTATAGGAAGACAGATGATTGGAGGTAAGGTACATGGTAAGCTTATTAGGTATCAGGTCACTTGCAGTTTTTGATCATGAGGGTTTTTTTTCTTTCCAAAAAAAATACTTTACTTTTTAAGAGCAGTTTTAAAAAAAAAAATATTTATTTATTTTGGCTGCGCCTGGTCTTCTTTGCGGCATGTGGGCTTCTTAGTTGCGGCATGTGGGCTTCTTAGTTGCAGCATTTGGGCTTCTTAGTTGCAGCATGTGGGATCTAGTTCCCCAACCAGGGATCGAACTCAGGCCCCCTGCGTTGGGAGTGCAGAATCTTACCCACTGGACCACCAGGGAAGTCCCTTAAGAGCAGTTTTAGGTTTACAGAAAAATTGATGGGAAAGTACAGAGAGTTCCCACATACTCCCTCTTCCCCAACAAGGTTTCCCTTATTATTTACATCTTGCATTAGTATGGTACATTCGGTACAATTGATGAGCCAATAATGGTATATTCTTATTAACTAAAGTCCATAGTTTACATTAGGGTTCACTCTTTGTGTTGTACATTCTACGGGTTTTGACAAATGTATGATATGTATCCACCTTTACAGTGTCATACAGAATAGTTTCACTGCCCTAAAATTCCCCTTTGTTCCCCCTATTCATCCCTCCCTCCCTCCCTCCCTCCCACTAAACCTCTGGCAACCACCAGTCTTTTCACTGTCTCCATAGGCTTGCCTTTTCTAGAATGTCATATAGTTGGAATCATACAATATGTCGACTTTTCAGATTGGCTTTTTTTTCACTTAGCAATATGCTTTTAAGTCTTCTCTGTGGGACTTCCCTGGTGGTCCAGTGGTAAGGAATCTACCTTGCAATGCAGGGGACACGGGTTCTATCCCTGGTCAGGGAACTAAGATCCCACATTCCGCGGGGCAACTAAGCACACATGCCACAACTACTGAGCTCACGCACCTCAGCTAGAGCCTGCGTGCTGCAAACTACAGAGCCCATGCGCCCTGGAGCCTGTGTGCCACAACTAGAGAAGAGAAAACCCACAGGCCACAACTAGAGAGAAGCCTGCGCACTGCAATGAAGAGCTCGCGTGCCGCAATGAAAGATCCTGCATGCCTCAGCGAAGATCTCGTGTGCCACAACTAAGACCCAATGCAGCCAAAGGAAAAAAAAAAATCTTCTCTGTCTTTTCGTGGCTTGATACCTTGTTGTTGTTGTTTTTTAATCACTGAATTATATTCCATTGTATGAATGTACCAGAGTTTGCTTACCATTCACCTATTGAAGGACAGCTTGGATGCTTCCAGGTTTTGGCAAGTGTGAATAAAACAGCTATAAATATTCATGTGCAAGTTTTTGCATGGACATAACTTTCAATTTACTTTGGAATACCATGGGATTTTTTTTTTTTTTTTTGTCTGTGTTGGGTCTTCGTTGCTGCGCACGGGCTTTCTGTAGTTGCAGCGAGTGGAGGCTACTCTTTGTTGTGATGCGCGGGCTTCTCATGGCGGTGGCTTCTCTTGTTGCAGAGCACAGGCTCTAGGAGCATGGGCTTCAGTAGTTGTGGCATGCAGCCTCAGTAGTTGTGGCGCTTGGGCTTAGTTTCTCCATGATGTGGGATCTTCCCGGAATAGGGATCGAACCCATGTCCCCTGCATTGGCAGGCGGATTCTTAACCACTGAGCCACCAGGGAAGTCCCACCATGGGATTTTTAGAAGAGTGTTGTTTAATTTCCAAATATTTGGGGCTTTCCCAGCTATCTTATTGTTATTAATTTCTAATTCTGCTGTGGTCAGAGAACGTATTGTGTAAGATTTCAACCTTCTGAAATTTGTTAAACTTGTTTATGGGCCAGCATGTGACTTATTTTGGTGAATATTCTATGTATACCTGACAAGGATTTGTATTCCATTATTTTGGGATGTAGTGTTTTATAAATATCAATTAAGTCAAGGTGGTTGCTAATGTTGTTTAGGTCTTCTATGTCCTTACTTTTTTTTTTTTATACAGCATGTTCTTATTAGTTATCCATTTTATACATATTAGTGTATATATGTCAATCCCAATCTCCCAATTCATCCCACCACCCCCACCCCCACCATGGGTTTTTTATCTAATAGTTGTATCAATTATTGAGAGAAAGGTATTAAAATCTCTAATCATGATTGTGAGTTTGTTACTTCTTCCTTTAATTCTATCTGGATTTCATGTGTGAAGCTCTATGATTAGGTTAATACACACCTAAAACTGTTATATCTTCCTGACGAATTGCCTCTTCTATTGTTGTAAAATATCTCTGTTACAGTCTTTATTTTGAAGTCTACTTTATTTGATATTAATAGAATCACTCCAGTTTTCTTATGATTTGTGGTTTTATTTTTCTATTCCTTTACTTTCAACCTAAATGTGGCTTTGTATTTAAGGTATGTGTCTTGGTTGGACCTAGATATTATCATACTAAACGATTATCATACTAAGGAAAGTAAGTCACAAAGAGGAAGACAAATACCATATGATATTGATATCACTTACATGTGGAATATAAAATACGACATAAATGAACATATCTACGAAACAGAAACAAGCTCACAGACATGGAGAACAGACTTCTGGTTGCCAAGGGGGAGGGGAAGTAGGGGTGGGAAGGATTATGAGTGGGAAGGATTATGAGTTTGGGATTAGCAGATGCAAACTATTATGTATATGATGGTTAAACAACAAGGTCCTACTGTATAGCACAGGGAACTATATTCAATATCCTGTGATAAACCATAATGGAAAAGAATATAAAAAAGAATATATATATGGGGACTTCCCTCGTGGTCCAGTGGGTAAGACTCCTTGCTCCCAATGCAGGGGGCTTGGGTTCGATCCCTGGTCGGGGAACTAGATCCCACAAGCAACAACTAAGAGTACGCATGCCGCAACTAAGAGTATGCATGCTGCAACGAAGATCCCACGTGCCACAATGAAGACCCAGCACGGCAAAAATAAATAAATAGGTAAATACTTTTTTAAAAAAGAATATATATATGTGTAACTGAATCACTTTGCTGTATAGCAGAAATTAACACTATATTGTAAATCAACTATACTTCAATAAAATTTAAAAATAAATAAATAAATAAAGTGTGTGTCTTGTGGACAGCATATTCGGGGATCTTGCTTCTCTGCCTTGTCTGACAATTTCAGTTGTTTTAATTAGAATGCTTAGCCCACTTACCTTTGATGTAATTATTGATATGTTTAGGTTTAAGTCTACCATTTTGCTATTTGCTTTTTACTTCTTCCATCTTTTTTTGTTATTGTTCCTCTGTTCCACCTTTCGTGCCTTCTTTTGGGTGAATTGAATACTTTTTATAGTGTTTTTTTGGTTTGTTTTTAAAAATTTTTGTTTATTTATTTATTTTTGGCTGCGTTGAGTCTTCGTTGCTGTGCATGGGCTTCTAGTTGTGGCGAGCGGGGGCTACTCTTCGTTGTGGTGCATGGGCTTCTCATTGCGGTGACTTCTCTTGTTGCGGAGCACAGACTCTAGGTGCGCGGGCTTCGGTAGTTGTGGCACGTGGGCTCAGTAGTTGTGGCTTGCAGGCTCTAGAGCACAGGCTCAGTAGTTGTGGCGCATGGTCTTAGCTGCTCCACGGCATGTGGGATCTTCCCGGACCAGGGATTGAACCCGTCTCCCCTGCATTGGCAGGCGGATTCTTAACCACTGCACCACCAGGGAAGCCCCGAATTGAATACTTTTTGGTATTGCATTTTAATTCCTCTCCTGGCTTTTTTAGCTCTACCTTCTTTGAATGTATTTGTGATGGTTCATCTAGTGATTACAACATGAGTCTTTAACTTATCACAATCTACTTAAAATTAGTATTTTACTACTTCACATAAGATGTAGGAACTTCACAACAATATAGCTCCACTTATCCCCACTCTCACCCTGTATGCTACTGTTATTATATAAATTACATCTCTCTATGTTATAAACCCCACAATACAAAGTCATAATTTTAGCTTTTAAACAGTCCTATGGGGACTTCCCTGGTGGTCCGGTGGCTAAGACTCCACGCTCCCAATGCAGGGGGGCCCAGGTTTGATCCCTGGTCAGGGAACTAGATCCCATATGCCACACCTAAAGATCCCGCACGCAGCAACGAAGATCCCACATGCCACAACTAAGACCCGGCACAGCCAAATAAATAAATAAATATTAAAAATAAACAGTCCTATGTCTCTTAAAGGAATCAAGAGAAGAAAAGAAGATAAACAACAAGGACCTACTGCATAGCACAGGGAACTATATTCAATATCTTGTAATAACCTATAAAGGAAAAGAATCATATATATATATATATATATATATATATATATATTCATACATATATGAATCACTTTGCTGTATACCTGAAACTAACACATTATAAATCAATTATACTTCAATTTAAAAAATTAAAATTAAAAAAAGAGAAGAAAAAAAATAAAGTGTTTTATATTCACTCACATATTTACCATTTCAAGTCCTTTTCATTCCTTCCTATAGATCTGAGTGTCCATCTGGTGTCATTTCCCTTCAGCCAGATGAACTTCCTTTGGCATTTCTCAGAATACAAGGTTGCTGGTGACAAATTTAGTTTTTGTTTATCTGAAAATGTGTCTAGTTTGCCTTCATGTTTAAAGCATACCTTCACTGGATGTAGAAATCTGGTTTGAGAGGGTCTGTTTTGCCCTTTCAGTACATTAAAGATGTTGATCTATTAGGCTCTATCCTCCGTTGTTTGCAATGAGAAGTCAGCCGTCATTTGTATCATAGTTCTCCTGTTTATAATGCGCCATTTTTCTCTAGCTGTTTCCAAGATTCTTCTCTTTATCTTTGGATTTCAGTAGTTTGACTACACTATGCCTGGGCCTGGTTTTCTTTGCATTTATCCTGTTTGGACTTCACGGAGCTTTTGAATCTGTAAATTTATCTTGGATTAAATTTGAGAAATCAGCAGGAAATATACGTCTGATTTTTTTTTTTTTTTTGGCTGCGCCGCATGGCTTGCTGCATCTCAGTTCCCCGACCAGGGATTGAACCCAGGCCATGGAAGTGAAAGCCTGGAATCCTAACCACCAGGCCACCAGAGAACTCCCTATCTTCGAATAATTTTATGTCCCATTCTCCCACTTTTCTTTTTCTGAAATTTGAATTGCATGGGGTATGTAGATCTTTGAATGCTATCCCACCGGTCCATGAAGCTCTGCTTAATTTTTTCCAGTTATTTCTTTTTCTCTCTGGTTTTAAGGATGGATAATTTCTATTGATCGATCTTCAAATTCAGTATTTCCTTTGTCATCTTCATTCTACTATTGAACCTATCAAGTTAATTCTTCATTTCAGTTATTGTACTTTTTAGTTCTAGAATTTCCATTTGACTTTTTTTTATAGTTTCAGTTCTCTGCTGAGGTTCCCCATCTGTTCCTTCATTATGACTATATTTGCGGGGAGGGGCCTTGAAAATATTTATAAGAGTTGCTTTTAAATTCTTGATGCTAATTCCAACATCTGGGTAATCACTTTTTCTCTTTGAAATTGAGTCCATTTTCTGTTTGTTCCTATGTCTAGCACTTGATTTTTGTGTTCTGGTCATTGTCAATGATACATTGTAGAGATCCTGGATTCTATTATGTTTCTCTCAAGAGTGTTAATCTTATTCTAGCAGTCAATTAACTTGGCTGGATTCAAACTCCAAACTTTGTATCCCTTGTAAAGGGCAGCAGCTGAAATTTCCACTCAGTTCTTTCAGCTTCCAGCCACTGATTTCACTGGGATCCCTGGAGCTTCCTGTGCCTATGTGTAGTTCCGTGTACAGGCAAGGATTTAGACAGAGTTTATATACAGATTTTGGGGTTCCTCTACAGCTAATTTTTCCCCTGGGATTTCCTGCTTAATTTTCCAGCAATTAGCTTGGAATTCTGTACCTTTGACACCTCAAACCAGTGAGATCAAAGCTTTCTACACAACCCCACCTCCCACACAGATTAGAGAGTGCCAGAGGTAAGAGGCCACAAAAACTCAAATCTCATCCAATGCAGCTCTTATCTTTCAAGTGTTGACTTCCTTCACATTTCTGCCTGCTAGTGGATGTTGTCCCAGTGCCTTCAAATAATTGGGGTTTTCTGGTACATATTTTGTTCAGATTTTATCATTATTTGAGGGAAGGTTAATTCTGCTATTACCACCCCTTATATTCTTTAACCCTTTATTCATCAGGGTACCCCCTTAAGGTCAGTATAATTAGCCCCCATTATTAAGTGGAGGAAACTGAGGCTTTGAAAAAAGTGAAGCCATTTGCCCAAGGTCACATACCTAGTTCATGGCAGAGTCACAATTTGAAACCAACCAAATGACATAACCGTATCCTTGCTGCACTTCACAACCATTCCCAAACATCTTCAAGGTGGTTTGGATTCCAGCCTAGAGCCCACTGGAAAATATCCAAGGATGGGAAGAGGTGAGATCCCTCAAAACCCCTATTCAGGCTAGGGCAGTAGTTTTCAACCCACATCATCAGAATCATTTGCAAAACTATGCAAAATAGAGATGCTAGGCCCCATTTAGTGGATTAGTATCTCTAACAGTAGGGACTAGGAATCTACATTTTATACTGTTTCCTGATGATTCTAATGCCCAGTCAGGGTTAAAATCCTTCTGGTAAAGGCAAAGTACCTCCCACCAGTATTCCTCTGTCTACTGTAGCTCAGGACTCTCACTTTTCCATCATGCTTCACCTAGGTAGTGATACCAGTGCTGGAGTTAAGGCTGAAGGTTCTAAAGTCACTCCACTTAGATCCACATCCTGGCTCTATCACTTGTTAGCTAGGTGGCCTTGGGCAGGTGACCAGACCTCTCTGAACCTTTTGTCTTCTTTCCTCTTAAATGGAGATAATAATAGCAGCAACCTCACAGGGCTGTTGTAAAGATTCCATGAGATAATGCACATGATGCATTTTGCACAGCACCTGACACCTGTAAGCACTCCACAGAGAGTAGCTATTATTATTAACACACCCTCAGCTTTTCTGCCACCTTGAACTCTGTTCTGTCTCCTACCTAAATCTGACTTGCAGAGTTAAACCAGACCTACGTTTTCTAAGGTATTTCAAAATCCCCCTCTCCCAAAAGTTAACCCAACCTCTATCTTTGCCACTGATCCATCCCCACCAACTCCCTCTGCCCTGGAGCAAGAAGCATTTAAAATTGGGCCCAGAGCCTGGGAGAGCTTCCTAGAAGTGACTCAGATGCCCTTGGCCTCAGCTTGTGCTTCTTCTTGCCTATGTTTGGGACCTTCTAGGTCACACCCTCAGTGAAGCCCTGAGTGGCAACTCTGAATACCAGAATGGGGTGTGAAAATCACAAAACCAGACTTAAATTGTTGAAACTAACCACCTCTGTTGCTGAGAGTCAGGCCTGAGTCAGACTCAGGGGAACCTGGGCCCGACTAAGAGAACCCACAGAAGGGACTTCCCTGGCGGTCCAGTGGTTAAGACTCGTGCTCCCAATGAAGGGGGCACGGGTTCGATCCCTGGTCAGGGAACTAAGATCCCGCATGCCACACGGCGTGGCCAAAAATTTAAAAAAAAGGACCCACGGAAGGCAAGCTCCGAACACCTCATTTCTAGAAGCCGGATAGGCAGCTCGGGGGATATGAAAGGACTCACCACCACCCTCGGAGCTGGCCCCCCATCTGCCAGACTTCTCCTCAGGACTCCTCCCCAGGGAAACCTTTACTGGGTGGCACATGGCCCGCCCCAAGGTGACTAGACCCTCCTGGGACTCTACTGCCAGCCAGAAACATCCCTCAGCCTCCATCCCGTGTCAGGTCTGTAGGTTTTGGTGAACACTGAGGACCAGAGGCATGCTCAGAGCTGGGAATGCTCCCGGGAAGGAAGGCAGGAGGATCCCCCTATTTATTGGGGGTCCTCTATGTGTCAGATCCTGCACGTCCTTTATCTTACCTCAGCCACTGTAATGTTGGCTGTTTTCCTCACCACTGAGTCCCCAACACCTAGCAGAAGAGACACTCGCTATTTAATTATGATAATAGTGAAATAGCTACCATTTATTGAATGCTTATTACATGCCAGGCACTGTTCAAAGTGCTTTGGGTCTCTTAACTCACACGATGTTTGCTGGATGAAAAATGAGGCTGGATTCTTTCTTCCTGTTTTACAGAAGAGGAAACTGAAAATGCAGAGAGGGAAATAAGATGTGGTCGAAGGGCAGACAGGTAATAAATGGACAGGGGCCAGGCTTTGAATCCAGGGAAAGGTGATGACCTAGGAAGTGAAAGATCTGGGGTGGGGGGGTGGGGAGGCTATGGTCTGGCTTTGAGGAATGAGATGGGGGTGCAAAGGCAGAAACGGAGTGGACTTTGGAGGAGGCGCTTCTGAGGGAGAAGGAGCAAGCAGGGGGTGGGTGGGCGTTGTGTGGGGCAGCTGGCTGGCCGCCTCCTAGAGCAAGCGTTCTGGATGCTGCAAGACAGCCCAGGCCACTCCCCTAAGAAATGCTGACATCATGTCCTCAAGGACCACACCCCCTGACCACAGGAAGGGGTGGAAATGAACTTTAAATTTCATCACGGCCACTATGGGGTCAGCAGGGGGGTAGGGTACGGCTGCTGCCCCAGCGATCATAAACCCCTATTGCCGTAAGCATCTCTGGTCACATCCTCTCCTAGAAGCCCAAAGGCAGGGCAGAGTTTCTGTGTGTGTGTGTGTGTGTGTGTGTGTGTGTGTGTGTGTGTTTGGTGGGCGGTAGGGGTGCAGCAGGCAGCTCCCCAAGTGCTACCTGAGATGAGTCACAGGTGACGCCCCAGCCCTGGAGCCTGGGCCTACCTGGGCAGGTAGGAGCACATTGCCAACCCCACCAGTGGTTCTGAGGACACTCACCCACTTGGTCTTATTCCTAAAATGAGACAGCCGGGGTTGGCTTGCTGAGAGGGCTGCAGGGTTGACCTGCCCTCCTGGGCAGGCCATTCCATGGACCTGAGTTCTCAGGAGGGACAGGGGCCCCCGCAATGCAGGACCTGGGAGGAAACAGCGGTGGCCCCTCTGCCTCTACCTAGCTCATCCCATGGTGACACAAGGATCAAGTCTGCCCTGGACACTCAGCCCCACCTACCTCAGCCGCTCCGACGCATCACAACACATAGCACTTCCTGTTTCCTTGACTCATCTGATCACTTGCTTGTTATCTCCCCCGCTGCCTTGACGCTCTCGCCCATTGCTCCTGCTGTACACCTGGGATGGAGCCTAGCACAGAGCAGGTGGTGAATAGGTGGAGATGAGCCGCAAATATAATAGGGACCACGGGTACAGCCACGCCTCTACCTACAGTCTTGGTGCTCCAAGGCCCCCCCAAACCCCCCGTACCCCACCCCCACCCTGAGCTGGGCCAGCAGGAAGTCCTGTCCTGGACGTGGGTCCCCTTCCGCAAGCATCCCAGGATGCTCCGGGTTCTGACAGGCGCTGTGGCTCTTTCCGAGGTCCCGGAAGGGAGGAGTTGCCTCAGGTGTGACTCAAGCTGCTGTTTGCTCTCTGGGGTTCTCAGGCCCTGCCCCCCTTGCCGGCCTCCCCCGGCCTGTCAACTGAGGAGGCTATTTGCTGACCCCTGCAATGCTTTCTGTGGAGCTTCTACAGGGAGGGGGATCCCTTGGCAGAGCTGTTTGGGCTCCACGTGAGCCCCTTCTAGCCTTCACACCACAGGCTTCTCCATCCGGAGCAAGCGAGGACCACGTGGGCATGAAGGAGGGCAAACACAGCCTCAGATTGTTCCTTGAACATCTGTTCTCTCCAATCTCAGGCCCAGCTCTCTGTCAGGCCCTCTCTGCCAGTTGTCTTCCTCCTGTGATTTTCCCTCGGGCCCCATTCCTCCCTCTATCCAGCTTCTTTCTGCCCCACCAAGACTGTTGGGCTGGTCTGAACCTGTCTGAATCCCAGGTTCACACACCTGGACAGGATATCAGTTCTTTCCCAAGAAGCCCTCGGGTCCCATGCAAATCAGGGGGTGTGGCTGGCCGTACCGCATATCTAATGTCCCAAAGCTATTCAGGGACTGATCTATTTCTAGCCCACAAGACTCCACTGGAGGGCACCGTGGCCTGATTGCCCAAGCCTGTCTCAGCCATAACATCCGTACCCAGAGACTCTGCCCAACAATCAAGAAGCTGGGGAAAGAGAAAGCACATTTTCAAAGCACCCGCTCTGAGCCTGGGCCCTACTGAGCCCTTCCAAATTTAAGACCTCAGAATCCCCTAACTCTTCCATAAACTTTTTTTTTTTTATAAAGTTATTTATTTATTTATGTTTGGCTGCGTTGGGTCTTCGTTGCTGCATGCGGGCTTTCTCTAGTTGCAGCGAGTGGGGGCTACTCTTCTCTGCGGTGCGTGGGCTTCTCACTGCAGTGGCTTCTCTTGTTGTGGAGCATGGGCTCTAGGCGTGCGGGCTTCAGTAGTTGTAGCACGTGGGCTCAGTAGTGGTGGCACACGGGCTTAGTTGCTCTGCAGCATGTGGGATCTTCCCAGGCCAGGGCTCGAACCCGTGTCCCCTGCATTGGCAGGCGGATTCTTAACCACTGCACCACCAGGGGAGTCCCTCTTCCATAAACTTTTATGAACACGTCCTCTGTGTCAGGCTTTATCACTTATCTTTTTTTTTTTTTAAAGATTATTATTATTTTTTAAATTTATTTATTTATTTTTGGCTGTGTTGGGTCTTCGTTTCTATGCGAGGGCTTTCTGTAGTTGCGGCGAGCGGGGGCCACTCTTCATCGTGGTGCGCGGGCCTCTCACTGTAGAGGCCTCTCTTGTTGCGGAGCACAGGCTCCAGACGCGCAGGCTCAGCAATTGTGGCTCACGGGCCCAGTTGCTCCGCGACATGTGGGATTTTCCCAGACCAGGGCTCGAACCCGTGTTCCCTGCATTGGCAGGCAGATTCTCAACCACTGCACCACCAGGGAAGCCCCCACTTATCTTTTTTACAACATTCTTGTGAACTATTATTTCCATTTGAGAGTTGAAGGGACTGAGGGTCAGAGAGGTTAAGGGACTTTCCAAGGGTTATATAGCTAGTAAATGACTCCAAAGTCTGTGCTGATCTCACACTGCCGCATCTTATCCCCAGCTGTGGCCTTAAAAGACATGCTCAAGGAAAACAAGGTAGGAACTATAGCATTCTACCCACCTAAACAAGGGATGCAAACTCCAGTGCCTCCTGGACTCCAATAGATCATTTAAATGAGTGAAGCCGTCCAGGTGTAACACAAAAGGGATGAGTGGAGACTGTGGATAACTGGAGAAGTCACACTCCATCCAAAGGGAGTAGGTGCTACTCAGCTCTAATCAAATGCTGCCATCTGGGACTTTGGGTCAGTGTGGACAGATCTTCTGATTTTCTGAGAAAATCTGGAAATCTGAAACTTTTGTGTGAAATTTGCAAACAAAGGGTATCCACATGCTGGCTGTATCGGGCTGACAATTTGGTCCCCTGGAAGATGCTCCACGATCTTTGGAAGGATTCCATGTCTCTAAACCACCCGGTTTTGAGTTTTGCACTACTTTGGGGCCCTCAAGATACCCCTCTATCTGGGGAGGGGAAGCTGGGGGTGGTGAGACGTAAATCATACACATCCAAAAGGCAAGACACTTAAGAAAATACACATGCTGGAATTCCCTGGGGGTCCAGTGGTTAGGACTCAGTGCTTTCACTGCTGGGGCCCAGGTTCAATCCCTGGTCAGGGAACTAAGATCCCGCAAGCTGCACAGTGTGGCCAATAAATAAGTTAATTAATTAATTAATTAAAATGATTGCTTTTTTTTTAAAGACACATGCTTATGTCACAGGATCACTTGAAGTTCTGAGCCCAACAGTTGCCAACAACAGAATCCAATTCTAGGTAACTTAGGCAGAAAGGAGTTTGTTGGAAGGATGTCTGGAAGCTTAGAGAACTGATGGGTGAGACAGGATCTGAGAATTGGCAGAAACCCACAGGAGCAGGATGGCTGGAACCACAGCTAAGGATTTCACCACAAACAGCCTGCTGCCTCTTCTGGATACTGGCGGCCACCTGAAGTCCAGACCACCTCTCCTCCTGTGTAGCCTTCAGCCTGTGCTTTGAGGGATTCCCTCCAAATGATCCAGCTTGGTGAGAACAAGTATTTGATACTTTTGTTCCACACAAAATCTGATTTGATCTACAAGGTGGATCCTCCAAACACAGGAATGAGGTTCCCGTGCTGGAAAGACAAAACACACACACACACACACACACACACACACACACACACACACACACGCATGCACAAGATCCAATCCATGGTCTAAGCTGGAAGGGGTCTTGAAGAGCCTCTTATCTTTCAGTTTCAGAATGGAGAAACTGAGGCACAGGCCAATGACTTGCTCAAGGTCACAGAGAGAGCTTGTGGTCAATCCACACGTTGAACCCAGACCTCCCGACTCAGGTTTTCCAACTGAGCTGTAAAGCACTTCAGAACTCATGAGAAAGGAGACAAATGTGAGGTATGGCAGACAGGAAGCCCTCTTGATGGAGGAGGATGGAGAAAGATGGAGAGATCTCTTTTTTTTTTTTCCAGGCCGCACCTTGCAGCATGCAGGATCTTATTTCCCAGACCAGGGATTGAACCTGCACCCCCTGCAGTGGAAGCGCGAAGTCTTAACCACTGGACCGCCAGGGAAGTCCAGGAGAGACCTCTTAAGATGGCTAAAGCTGGGGTAGGCCATAATAAAGTAACGAAAACCATAATATGAAAGCCATAGCTTTGTTGTTGGAAATGCAGAGCCTGAGGCCTGGCTTCCATTTTGACCAGATTGCCAAGTGATTCCAGAGCACATTAAAGTTTGAAAAGCAATGCCTATTCAGTGTGGGGAAAGCAATGCAAAAAAAATAAAAAATAAAAATAATAGCTTCACAGGAGATAATGTTCTAGGCCATAAATTAGGAGGTGGGTTCCAGGATGATGTTTATTTTGTGGTTAAGTTTTATAACATATTTCAGGGTTTTGCTCAAAAATTATCTCCTCAGTGAAGCTTTTTAAGGTCATCCTCTTTAAAATTATACCCCCATCGCCCGCTCTGTGCTCCTTTACTCTGTCCCTACTTAATAGTTTTCTGGAACACTTATTCCCATGTGAGAGATGAAAATGTTAGTTTTTGTTTGTATATCATCTATAGCTTTTTCTACAAGGTAAGCTCTGCAAAAGCAGCAATGAAATCTCAGTCCCTGCTGTATCCCCAGCATCTACAACAGGGTCTGGTACCCAGCACGTCCTTCATAAATGGTTTTGGAATAAATATGTTATGTGGTATGTGTTGAATATTATATAGTACAATGTCTTTTTTCAATGGAGACAGTTATTGGGGTTGCTGTGTACCATGTCGTGTGTTGAACACTTTATGTACAGTAAGATCTCCTTGAATCCTCACAAGTCCTCATTATGCAGATGGTGAAACTGGGGTTCGAGAGCCTGTTCTTTGCCCAAGCTCATAGCTAGGATGCGGCAGAAGTGGGATTTGAACTCAGCAAAGACAAGAGCCTGGAGTAATCTGGAGGTGGACTGGGGACAAGCCTGGGCTCAAGAAGCTGTGGGACTGAGGAGAGGTCCTGGAGGGGGGAAACGCTCTCCTAACGCACAGCTCTGTTGTTTAAGAGCTGGGGTTGGCCAGGTGAGCTCAGGTATTTACCGGGGGACTCTGAAGCCACTCGGAGGAGGCAGGCGGTGGCGCGGGGACTCCTGCCATTATCAGCACAGCCTGGGGCTTGTCATGATGCGCTCAGAGTACAACATGCTGCGTGATGCTGAGAAGGCAGCTCAGAGCCTCACAGCCTCATCTCCTGCAGTCCACCCAGAGGCTCAGAGGCCCAGAGAGGGCAAGCTATTTGCAGAAGGATACACAGCCAATAAGCCATTGAGGGGAGGCATCAAAATCTGAGTCCCAACGCTGCAAGGTCTCTCCACACCCCAAGCAGCTCGCACTGGGGAGCCAGCGACTCTGCTACAGTCTCCACAGTTGCTGCTGCTTCTGCTTTGCTCCCAATAACAGTTTTTAAAAAAAAAAAATACATTTATTTATTTTTTTATTTATGGCTGCATTGGGTCTTCGTTGCTGCGCGCGGGCTTTCTCTAGTTGCGGAGAGTGGGGGCTACTCTTCGTTGTGGTGCGCGGGCTTCTCATTGCGGTGGCTTCTCTTGTTGTGGAGCACGGGCTCTAGGCGCATGGGCTTCAGTAGTTGTGGCACGTGGGCTCAGTAGTTGTGGCGCACGGGCTTAGTTGCTCCGCGGCATGTGGGATCTTCCCGGACCAGGGCTCGAACCCGTGTCCGCTGCATTGGCAGGTGGATTCTTAACCACTGCACCACCAGGGAAGTCCCCCAATAACAGTTTGAGGGAAGCAGGGACTCATACAGGGCCATCCCCTGCTCTTCCCTGTCCCTCTAAGTCACCTATCTTCAAAATACAACCCCAATTCAACCACTGTCCTCTGTTGGGTCCTCCATTGGCTTTCTGCATCCTGTCCACAGTTCTTTGGTTTCTAGAATGTGCCTTGCTCCTGTCTGCCTCTGGGTTTTCCACTCTGCCTTCCACTCCACTGCCCCACCCCCTTCCTTTGCTCACCAGCACTTCCTCAGGAAAGTCCCTTTCTCTGACTCCCCAAACTTAGACAGGGTTCCACTTCCCTAGGCTTGCATAACTCCCCAAGCTTTTCCTCCACGGAGATGATAGAAATTTGGAATTTGATATCTGTCTCTCTCACCAGACTGTCAGCTCAGGAGGGTTGCTTTATTTTTCTCATCTGTAAAATGGGGATGGGAACTGCTATGGGCCAAATGTTTGTGCCCCTCTCTACTACCACCAAATTCACTTGTTGAAGCCTTAACCCCCAATGGATGGTATTTGGAGATAGGGCCTTTATGGAAATAATTAAGGTTAAACAAGATCATGAGGTTGGGGCTCTGATCCAATAGGATTAGTGACCTTAAAAGGAGAGACAACTGAGAGCTCACCTTCTCTGTCTCCCAGAGCACGAAGAGGTCCTGTGGGCACACAGTAAGAAGGCAGCCACCTCTAAGCCAAGAAAAGAGACCTCAGAATGAAATCTACCTTGTTGACACCTTGATCTTGGACTCCCAGCCTCCAGAACTGTGAGAAATAAAATTCCTGTTGTTTAAGTCACTCAGTCAATGGTTATTTTGTTATGGAAGGCCAAACGGACTAAGACATAACAGAATCCACCTAAATAATTGTTTTTTCAGGACTAATTTTTAACACCTGTAAAGAAAGCACTTAAAACTGAGCCTGGCGCATAGTTAGCCCATCAACTGTTAAGATTGTCACACACCAGGTGTATTTGCAGATCTATTTTGCAGTTTACGTTCTTACGTAATGGTTTTGGGGTTTTTTGGGGGGGATCCTATCCTTTTGTGTGATGAATGGTGCTATAATCTGAATGTTTATGTCTCCCTCAAATTCACATGTTGGAAATCCTAACATCCAATAGGATGATGTTAGGAGATAGGGCCTTTGGGAGGCAGAACCCTCATGAATACGATTAATACCCTTAATTTTTTCCTTCCAGTTTTCTTGAGATATAATTGACACACAGCACTGTACAAGTTTAAGGTGTACAGCATAATGACTTGACTTACATACATCATGAAATGATGACCACAATAAGTACAGTGAACATCCATCATCTCCTATAGATACAAGAGTAAAGAAATAGAAAAAAGGACTTCCCTGCTGGCGCAGTGGTTAAGAATCCGCCTGCCAAGGCAAGGGGCACGGGTTCGAGCCCTGGTCCGGGAAGATCCCACATGCCACGGAGCAACTAAGCCCATGCGCCAAACTACTGAGCCTGTGCTCTAGAGCCCACGAGCCACAACTACTGAGCCCACGTGCCACAACTACTGAAGCCCGCGCGCCTAGAGCCTGTGCTCCACAACAAGAGAAGCCGCCGCAATGAGAAGCCTGCACACTGCAACGAAGAGTAGCCCCTGCTCACTGCAACTAGAGAAAGCCTGCACGCAGCAGTGAAGACCCATCGCAGCCAAAAATAAGTAAATAAAATAAAAATAAAGAAAGAAAGAAGAAATAGAAAAAAATTTTTTTCTTGTGATGAGAACTCTTAGGACGTACTCTCTTAACAACTTTCATACGTAACATACAGCAGTGTTAATCATATTTATTGTGTTGTACATTACATCCCTGGTACTTATTTATCTTATAACTGAGGTTTGTACCTCTTTTTTTTTTTTGGCCACGCCCTGCGACGTGAGGGATCCTAGTTCCGCCACCAGGGTTCTGGGTCCTCTGCAGTGAAAGCGTGGAGTCCTAACCACTGAACCACCAGGGAATTCCCTGAGGTTTGTACCTTATAACTGCCTTCATCCAATTCCTCCTCCCCCTACCCCCACCTCTGATAACCACAAATATGATCTCTTTTTCTATGAGTTTGTTTTTGCAGTATAATTGACCTACAACAACACTATGTTAGTTCCTGTTACACAACATAGTGATTCAATGTTTCTATACATTTAAAAATGATCACAACGATAAGTCTGGGTACCTGGCACCATATAAAGATATTACATAATTACTGACCATATATAATAGTTTTCTTAAAGTGAACTTACCTGCATAATATCCTAGGATATTCACAGATGAACTCCTTATAAAGGGAGTTTATTTAAAAAAAAAAAAAAATTGGAGTCGTAACAGGCAGTGCGTTTTCAACTCTTTTTTTTCCTGGAATGTCCACCAGAGGGCTTCTTGAGCTCTTTCTCCTTCCAAAATATCCTCAGCCCCTGAGGTGACCACCATGGGAAGGAAGAGACAGTGGAGTTTTATCCACAGGAGTAAACAAAGCTAATACAATCATAGTTGTAGCTGCGTGGGGAAAAAAACTCAAGCTGGGGTGAGAAGCAGCAAGGGGGTGTCTCAGTTTCACTGGCCCTGGGTGGGAGTCTTGGTGACTTCTCTGAACATCAGTTTCCTCATCTAGAAGTGGAGATAATCCTCTCGAGCATACAGCATTGTCGGGAGGACCAAATATTGATAAAAGCATTTTGTAAGATGTCACCTGTTGCTATCGAATCACTAAATTTCATGGACCTACTTGACCTGAGGTATCTTGTCTTAGGGATAATGCAGGGACCGCCCCCCCAACCCCAAACTTGCCCAGTTCAGCCCACCAATGTCTGTTGTTTAACACTTAGAACTTGGATGCATTTAGACTGGACATAAATTATTTTTGCCATGGTCTCTGCCATATATGCGTGTCTCACTCTTGCGTTAATTCACCTGCCTGGCCCCTAAAGTCCTCTGAGCTTGCAACTTCTGGTCTAAATAGAGAATTCTGTGCCGGTCAGATGATACCTGGAATGCTGCATTAATAATTCCAATCACTGCTATTTACTGAGCCAGGAACCAGGCTTTCTGCATAATATATGTAAACCAAATATACCCAGGGCTTCTGGTGGCCTTGTCTCTGCATGGTGACTTATTTGTCAGAAAAATGGAAGTAATTAAAATCTTTTCCCAATCTCTCAAAGAATGCAAAGGGGTGAGTACATTTTAACAAAAGCTTTGTTGCAGTATAATTGACATACAATAAACTGCACATATTTAAAGTGTATAATTTGACAAGTTTTGACATAAGTATACACCTGTGAAACCATCATCACGATCAAGATAATGAATATACCTGTAACATCCAAGTTTCTTCCTGTGCTTTGTAATCCTTTCCTCCTGCCTCTGCCACCCTCCCTCCATACCCGATAACCACTAGATTGCCTTCTATCACTGTGGATTACTTTGCATTTTCTAGACTTTTATCTAAGTGAAATCACATGGTATGTTCTCCTTTTTTTTTTTTTTTTTTTTTTTTGCTGCTCTGTGCAGCATGCAGGATCTTAGTTCCCCAATCAGGGATCGAACCCGTGGCCCCTGCATTGGGTTCGATCCCTGGTTGGGGAACTAAGATCCTGCATGCCCCACAGCCAAAAAAAAGAAAGAAAGAAAGAAAAGAAACTACAAACTCCAAAGTATTTGCACCACTTTACATTTCTTGTGTGTGTGTGTGTGTGTGTGTGTGTGTGTGTGTGTGTTTGGCAGCGCATGGTCCCTGGCAGTGGAAGCACAGATTCCTAACTACAGGACACCAGGGAATTCCCCCACTTTACATTTCTAACAGCAGGGCATGAGAGTTCCCCTTGCTTCACATCCTCGCCAGGGCTTGATTAGGTCAGTCGTTTTCATTGTAGCCATTCTCATAGGTGTGGTTTTGGAGGGAGCTCATTTTCAATGCAGAGTAAAACTTCTCCAAAACACTCCTTCTTCCCTTTCAGAGGTCTCCCTGGGAAAGGCAGTCCCTTGGACCCATACTCAGATCTCAAACTCCCTGACCACTTTTCTCCCAGGCTGTAACCCGTGGCTGGGATCCTGTAAAACAAATGGAAGGTATCATGGAGCTGAGTTGGCAAGAATCCTCTCCCCTTAGAGGGTGGGGAGGGAAACAGTATGAATAATCACATCTAGATAAAAATAAGTTAGCTCATATTAACCCCAAGAGATTATAAAGATCCTTAATCAAATTGTAGAGATGAGGAAACAGGCTCAGAGAGAAAATGACCTGCCTGAGGTCACATGGCCACATCCTGGATTTGCATCCTGGCACACCTGATTCTAAAATTTGTGTTCGCTCTCCTCTCCTGCAGAATCCTCCGTTCTGGATGCCACAATCTTAGAAGATCTCCTCTAGGCTCCAGGAGTAACACTGGGCAAGTGAACTGTCTGAAATGTGTCAGCTGAGGAGTGGACAAAGGAATTAGGGCCATTTAGCCAGGAAGCGAGAACTCTCAGCAGTGGCATGAAATAGTCTTCAGACATTTGAATAACTGTACTCGACCCAGAATAGACCGTCTTTAACACTTTCCTCCTCTAGGTGATAAAAATATTTTCAATATTAATCATGTAACAATCAATCATCATCATTTTCTTGATTCATTCTTTCATTTGAAAACCATTAACAATTAGGAAGTAGGTATATATTTCAATTTTAAAGATATTATTGAAATTCAGTAAAATATTTCATGCATGAACCACAATTAGCATTGACCGACCAAAAGTATGACACTTTGTCACTTACATGCTGTTTCACTGTTTTAAATTTTAAACACAAATAAAAACTCCAAGTGGCCATATAGATTGACAGAACTGAAGTAGGCTAGGTTCTGTTCCTTCATCTTTACAATCACTGTATTATTATTTTTTTTAATCTACTGTTTAAATGAGGAATATGAAGTACCATAGGGGCTGGAGTCATAAACCAGGTCCAGTGATTTCATATTATTATAAACTTACTTTTGAAACCACGATAGTTGAGACCAGCTGTGTCAGGGACCAGCTGTATAACTGGGAAAATTCTCTGAATTAACTTCTTACATGGAGACTACAATGTTTATTAAAAGAGGGGTTATTAAAAAGTGCTCGTTTTTAATTTGTATTATTTGTGTTATATTTTAACTTCTATCATTATATCATCTTTTTTTCTTCTTTCTTTCTTTTTTTCTTGCCACGCGGCTTGTGGGATCTTAGTTCCCCGACCAGGGATTGGACCCCGGACCTCGGCAGTGAGAGTGTGGGAGCCCTAACCACTGGACCACCTGGGAATTCCCTATATCATCATTTCTCTTACTAAAACTCAACAGCAACCACAGAAATTGTTTAGAACCCAAACCAACTGAGGGGAGAGAGTCTTGTCACTGACATTGTTTAGAACTGTTTAGAATTGCTATTGCATTTTTTTTTTGCTTTTATTATTTTTGCCCAGTTTTATTGAGAAATAATTAGAATTGCTATTGCATTTTGATCTTTAAAATTGCCATTACACTTTCACAATAAAGGACTTTTAGCCTGTTTTATTACTGTTTTAAAATTCTCTACACAAAATGTTCCCCTTTGCTGCCTGACCACTCCCACTGCCCCGCCATTGTTACATCACACGGACAAGAGATTGGACATCTCACGTGGAATGGGTGGCTGTGTGTAGCCGTGTAGCAGCGACTTCTCTGAACCTCAATTTCCTCGTCACTAAAATGAGAATTTAATAATATCCCTTCTAGAGGATAGCAGAGAGGTCAAGTGACATAATATGCATGTAGATTTTTGGGTTTCTTTCCTGTCCGTTGGGCTTTTCCTTTTCCTCTGGGGTGGGGGGGGGGTGGTCTTAAGAGGAGACTTTAGTCTTGCTGTCTCCCTACTGCAGGTGAGGACTCCTGGGTCCACATGGTCCCTGTCATCACACTGTCGACAGCGGGAGCTGCACTGCCCATTGAAGAGGGTATTCTTCCCATCCCCCACCCTCAGCCCGCCTCACCTACCTTCCTCCAAAGTCATCCTCACGCACAGACCTTGAGAGCAATTTAAGAAGACCTTTACCTAAGGCAGGGGTTCGTGCATCAGAATCCCCGGAGAGCTTGTGAAAATCCAGCCCGCTGGGTCCCATCCCTAGCGTTTGTGATCCAGCACATGTGAGATGAGGCTGAAGGACCTGCCTTTCTAACAAGTTCCCAGGTGATGCTGATGCTGCTGGTCCTGGGACCACAGGGAGAACAGCTGGCCTAACTTAATCACGGCAATTCCATCTCGCTTTGCTAGTGATTGATTCAGAGTGGGCCTGAACTGGTGGGCCAATGAGATGCAAGGGGGGCGTGGTCTGAGCTAATGGGCGTGAGCAGCTCCTCCCTCTCCTCCCCGCCCACCCTCCGCAAAACCAAGATGCCTCAGTGAGTGGTGGCAGCCACTTTGTGACCATCAGGGGAGTTGGCCTTCAGGGAAGCTGATGCTGTGGCCTGCTGAGAGGGAGGATGGAGAGAACCTGGGATCCTAATGTTATCTCAAGCCCACCCAACTTTGTGATCGATGATGATGATGATGATGATGATGATGATTGGAATCTGCGAACATCGCTTAAGTTTTCTGAAATCAAATTATTCCTGACCCAAGACTTCCACGTGTTCGGGGGGTGGTATTTAGGCCTAGTTGTAACTCAGGGCTTCCTATTTCTTGTCTTGTACAGGGGTGGTAGGATTCCTATCCAGGCAAAAAGGTTTGGGGGAAGCCTTCTGGCCTTTGGTCTACACTGGTTACCCTGATGTGCTCTCTGATCAAGCCTGTGGATCCTCTGAAGGCTGCTAACATCGCTATTTCTGTGCCAAGTGTTGACACAGGGGTCTTGGTTCAGACTGGCTACTCATATTTCAGATCCAGTCTCCCCAGATGCTCAGGAACCCCAAACCTGTCTCCAGTCCTGGGGTATCTCCCACTACTTCAGCCTCTAACCCTCCAACTGTTCTTCCAAGCCCCCTGCCCCCACCCCCTAGGTCCTGTGGAATCGCCTTTCAATAAGCCTTTAGAACCACTGTCGTCCTCTCTTCTCTGTGGGTGGGCGTTACCCTGGAGTTGTGCAAAATGGCAGCCCTGTGATGCTCCCTTCCTCTCTGAACTGCCTACTTCTGTCTCTGACCTTTTCACTATTCGTGAAACATCACCCTTCTCTGTAAAAATGTCAAAGTCCCCATGAAGCCCCTTTTTGTAAATTGCTAAGTACACAGTTCCCAGAGTCTGCTGACTGTTGAAAGTCTTTCTTCTCCGAGTTTTCTGCTGACACGCAGAGGGGGACAGAGGGACTTTGGTCTCATCATTCGTTGACTCCTCTGGGGGCAGGTGTGGGGAGGATGGGGTAGGCTGGAAGAACGGGGGTTTCCATTGCCGGGTAGTGGCTGGTTCTCTCTCGATGTATTTAAAATCAAACACGTCTCAAACCACAAAGATTAATTTCCTTTTGAAAACATCCCTCCCCCTTATCTTCTACATGGAACACTCATATTCTTCCTGGTACAGATTTTGATTTAATTTCATGAGAACCAGTAATCCTGACCTTATTATGCTAAGGGAATATTACCCCTCCCTCTCTGCTGGGTCACAAAGACTTCTCACATCAATGGCTCACAGTGAAGGGGCCATGTCCAAGAGGCTTCTGTGTATGTGTGTGTGTGTGTGTGTGTGTGTGTGTGTGTGTGTGTGTGTGTGTGTGTCTTCCTGGCTACAAGAGGGCGATCTTGTTTGACTAGACCACACTTATTAAGTGCTCAGCACTGGGTCTGCCACATAGTAAGTGCTCAGTGAGATGCTATTTTTATCATTTGTAGCCAGTTACATTCCTAATATACATTCTTCCCATTTTTGCTTTAGTAGAACCCTGCTCTCATTGCCTAGAATAAAGACACTTCCCAGCCTCTCTCAAACCTAGGCAAGGCCATGTGACTGCATTTAGTTCGATGAACCGTAGGTAGAAGTATTGCATGAAACTTTTTTTTGGCCGCGCTGTGCAGCTTGTGGGATCTTAGTTCCCCGACCAGGGATTGAACCCAGGCCACAGCAGTGAAAGCGTCGATTCCTAACCATTGGACCGCCAAGGAATTCCCTGCATGAGACTTTTAGAAGCCTCAGCCTTTAATTCAATTCTGACACTAAACCCCCGGGGTTCACGCAGACCCAACAGGTTAGGGGTTTCATATCACAAGATGGTCCCCACCTCAGACGCCAGTCACAGGTATTGGGTTCACAAGTACTGGGGCATCAATGCTTCTGTGCAACTTGGCTACAAATCAGGGTTTCCCCTGACCCCCTCCTCACATTGGATGATCTGCTATAACAGCTCACAGAACTCAGGGAAACACTTTACATACTATTACCGGTTTATTGTTGTTGTCGTCATTTTGGGCTGCATCTCGCGGCACGCAGGATCTTAGTTCCCTGACCAGGGATCGAACCCGCTCCCTCTGCAACGGAAGTGAGGAGTTTTAATCACTGGACTGCCAGGGAAGTCCCAATTACCAGTTTATTATAAAGGATATTATAAAGGACACAAATGACCAGACAGAGGAAGGGGTGCATAGGTGAGTTCCAGAAGAGTTCCATGTGCAGGAGTTTCTATCCCCGTGGAGTAGGGGTGTACCACCCTCCGGGCTCATGAATATATTCCCAAGTGCAAGGAGTGCCAACCCTTTCATTTAGGATTTTCATGGAGATTTCATTACATAGGCATGATTGATTAAATCACTGGCAATAGGTGATTAACTCAACCTCTAGCCCCTCTACCCTTCCCAGAGGTCGGAGTGGGCGTCGGGCTGAAATTTCTAACCCTCTAACCATGCCTCGGTCTTTCTGGTTCTGGTAAGGACTCCCTGCAGCCCCCAGTCATCAATCGCCTCCTTAACGTACAGAAAGACGCTCTTAATCACTCTGGAGGTTCAAAGGTCTTAGGAACTCTATGTCAGGAATGGGGACTAAGATCAAACGGTATAACAAAAGATGCTCTGCTCACCCCATCACTCAATTTTACAAGGGTTTAGGAGCTCTATGAAGACCAAATATATATTTCTTATTACATCCCCATATCTCCATAACTATGCCTACTGCTCAGTGGTCTGGTCTGCTCCACAGAGGTGCTCCCTGCCCGTCTCCACCCTGCTCCGTGCCCGCGGAGTCTCCCCCCCGTCTCTGCCTGGTGGTTGGGTTCGGCAAGTGGAGAGGCCAGCAGGAGACTGGAGGGTAGGACTGGAGCAAGGCAGAGGTGGAGGTATATATTGCCCTTCCCCGCCTCCAGGCTTTGAGTCACCTGTCCTCCTAGGGCAGCCCTTTCCACGGCACTGGTGGCCATCCCAGCCCTCACCCAGCCAGGCCCAGGCCTGCCAACAGTTCCCCACTGTTACTGGCCCCAGCCCCACCCCGG
Organism: Balaenoptera physalus; assembly: GCF_965194825.1. Lineage (NCBI taxonomy): Eukaryota > Metazoa > Chordata > Mammalia > Artiodactyla > Balaenopteridae > Balaenoptera > Balaenoptera physalus. The sequence continues at coordinate 79,879,119 of NC_138897.1, read as the reverse complement.
ACACTCCATCCCTTTGGTCTCCCTACATCTGCTCCCACTTTGGTAAAGAGCCCCGGCAGGAAAGCCTGGCTGCATCATTTCATTTGAGAGAGTGCCAGCTGTATCCTGCCAGGACCCTGACCAACTCGCTCAGGGTGTAAAAATGAAGCTGCACAAAAGCAAAGCCTTCATCCCACCCTGTCCTCCAGGCTCTGGTTTCCCCTCCCCAGAAAGTGTTCCCAGACTCCTTTGCATCTCTCCATCCAGAAACATGATTGCCTCGTTTCTGTTAGCTTGTTTGGGATTATCAATAACTTGTGAGTCAAGCCAGGCACGTGAGTGGACATGACCCCAATGCCAGGTCCCGAGGACACTAGTTCAGCTTGATTTCCCTCTTGTCCCTTTGTATCCTCACAAAAGCCTTGTTTCCAGGGGGCGGTGTCCAGAAGCCACAGCTTTCTGGAATTACCCATGTCCTATATTGAGGCTGCAACTGATTGACACTAGTCCAGCAGTGAGTCGGAAGTCCGCCAACGGGAACCAGCTTTAGCAAGACCAAGCACTTCCTGGTCCCATGAATTCAGATGTGTGTAAGCCAATCTGAGAAAAGTTGTAGGACTAGGAATCCCAGCCGGCAGCCTGCATCTGCATTTGGCCCCTCAGCTAATTTCTGGACTCGCTCATCTGGGTGGTCTACTTTTCCCCAAAGAAGCCAAGGGGCAATTTTCATGATTCCTAAAAGATGTTGTCGGGACTTCCCTGGTGGTCCAGTGGTTAAGACTGCCCTTCAAATGCAGGGGTCGCAGGTTCGACCCCTGGTCGGGGAACTAAGATCCCATGTGCCGCGTGGCACGGCCAAAAACAACAACAACAAAAACAAACAAAAACCCCAAAGGTGTTATAGTTTTGTTCCCATGGGGCTAGTTCATCCTGGGGCTTGGAGCCAGGCTTCTTGGGTTCAAATTCCAGTTCTGCCACTTCCTAGCTGGGAGACAATGGGCAAGTTGCTTAACCTCTCTGTGCCTCAGTTTCCTCATCTGTGAAATGGGGATAATAACAGACCTTTCCTCATAGGGTTGCTGCGAGGGTTAAAGGAACAAATAAATGTAAAGCACTTATGCAGGGCTTGGCAGGTAGTAGGTGCTCAAAAACTAGCTATTTTCACTAGGATGAAAACTCACATTTGTCCAAATGCCTGCTTGCTGTATAAATACAACTGCAGTTTATCTCACTGAATTCTCACAACAACCCATTCAGGCCCACATTGTCCCTACTTTACAAATGAGGAAACAGGTTTAAAGTGGTTATGGGACTTGTTCAGAGTCAACAGCAAAGCTTGTAATAGTTTGCCCTCTAGGCAGCACCATCACCTAGCCCTGGGGCTGAAGTGTGACATCCTGGCTAAAGAATTTGTTTGCTCACTTTGATTCACACCCTTGTAAGTCTCTCTGGGCTTTTTGCTTGTCGAAACCACGAAACCACGTTATTTATCTTGTAAACACCTGGAGGGCTGTGTGAGACAGAGTTTCTGCAACTTGCTTGATCCTGAGAAAATTGCCTGAGGTGTTTGTTCAAAGGAGGGATTCTCTGGTATTTCTGCTAAAGAGGCAGATTCAGAAACAATGGCGGTGGGGCCTTGGATTTCGGTTTTGGTGGGTTTTTTTTGGTGTTGTTATTTGTTTGTTTGCCCTGGTGACCCGGAGTTCTAAACATAAGTCAGATTTGGAAACTTTTGCTGCGTAGAATTAGAGCGCCCTCTGCTGTCGATGAAGAGGATGACAATAAAACGGACGGAGGCACTCCCAGGCTGTTTGGTCCCTTCCTCCTGCAGGTGTTTTTCCTGCCTCGAGTCTTTTTTTTACCCTTCAAGGTCACTATGTGCCCAGATCAGAGCTGGGCAGGGGCAAGGGGAGTAAAAGGAAGGCAAAGGCTCTCCCTGATCTCACAGAATTTACAATCTAATTGAACTGACAAGACATCTTCAGGAAATCATGAGAAATGCATTCGGAAACACTGGATGGGGCTCCATCCGGCAACTATTTCCTGAGCATGAGCTGTGTCTGGAGCTCCACTAGCGTAGGTAATAGCACTTGGGAGCCCTGGGCGCCCAGGAATAGACATACCATGGTTCTTGCCATCTGTGGCTCACAGCCAGGTGGGGGTCCAGGGACAAACACCTGAGATGGGGGACAGAACTGTGGGCATCACGATAGCCTGGGGAATCTGGCTCATTGGGTGGGGGGGGGGGGAGAGGAGGTACCATTCAAATAAAAATAACTTTATTGTTTTTCTATTTTATATCTATGAAAATATTCATGTTAAACTATTCAAATAATACAGACAAGGATAATCAAGAAAGTAAAAATCACCTGAAATCTTACCACCTAGCAATAACTGCAAATATACTTTTGAAGACCATCTTTCCACATGGCTCACTGTGCTTTTATACTGATACACGTATACACACCCAGTCACTTCATTATACATGCAATATTTTATTGAGGCTTCTTTTCTTTCTTTTTTTTAAGCTTGGGAAGGTCCATTGTTTTTTAGTTTTAAAAAATATATATTTATTTATTTATTTAGGCTGCACCAGGTCTTAGTTGCGGTATGTGGGATCTTTAGTTGTGCCATGTGGACTTCTTAGTTGCAGCATGCATGCGGGATCTATTTCCCCAACCAGGGATCGAACCCAGGCCCCCTGCATTGGGAGCATGGAATCTTACCCACTGGACCACCGGGGAAGTCCCCTTTTCTTTCTTTTTTTATTAAGATCTTTACTGAAATATAATACATATACCATATAACTCACCCATTTAAAGTGTCAGTTCAATGGTTTTAGTATATTACCAGAGTTGTGCAACCATCATCATAAACTAATTTTCCCCCAATTTTATTGAGATATAGTTGACTTATAACATCGTATTAGTTTAAGGTGTACAACATGATGATTTGATATACGTCCATATATACTGCAAAATGATTACCACAATAAGTTTAGTTAATATCTGTTACCTCATAGAGTTACAATTTTTTTTGAGGTTTCTTTTATTTCTCTTCCTCTCCTCCTGCTATTGTTTTTGTTTTTCTTTATGTATACCTCTCTGCCAAAGATAACTGATGTTGACAGCTTGGAGTATGTCCTTTCACATTTTTCTCAAACACATACATACAACCACACTTACTGTTGATTTGCAGAGAACACTATTCAGTTCTCTGCCCTTTGATGCAAGGAGTGTGCACACTTTGGGCTTCACCCCAGATCTACTAAAGAAACCCTTTGAGTGTGGAGTCAGGAATCTGAGTTTCTAATCCTCAACCCAAGGCTTTCTGTTGCTGCTGGTCCTGCTTCAGTGAGTCAGGGAAGGCTGGCTAGTGAAGGCTCATGTTGCTGTGGGAAGGAGAAGGGATCAGGAGGAGACCCAGGAGGATCTTGAGGATCTTGAGGTTCACAGGTGAGGGTCTCCAGGAAAACAGCTTGTGCAAAAGTCATAGATGGGAGACAGTTTCAGGTATGCTCTGGAGATGGCAAATAGTGTGACTGGATAGAGAGTAGGCGGGGCTTAAGAGTCAAATAAAGTGGGTGGCAGGGACTCATGTGGAGAACTTTCGCAAACAAAGAAAACTCAGCCTGGGTAATAGGAGTGGAACGGCTGTTTTAGTAATCAGGTAACGATTATCATTCAGTAGTGGGGAGTGCTTACAATGTGCCAGGCACAGTGCTGTCTGTGTATTACTTCATTAATCCTCCTAACAACTCACGAGGCAGATAGTATTTTCATTATCATTGTACAGAAGAGCAAACTGAGGCACAGAGAGGTTAAGCAAGTTGCCCAAGGTCACAAAGCTGGTAAATGTCAGAGCCAGGCTCAAACCCAGGCAGTCTGGTTTTTAATCACTCTTTTATTCCCTCAGCACCTCAGTCTCCTCATCTGTAAAACCAACACAAAGGTGACAAGTCCAATAAGCAGAGTTATGCTTAACCAGAACAACAAAACAATGATGACAACAAAATAATAGTAACAAGTATTTAGTGAAAGTGAACTGCCTCACAGAAAGAGGTAGCGTGGAATAGTGGTCAAGGGCTTGGATTCTGGCATCAGGGTGATCGGCGTTCAAATCCTAGCTCTGCCAAGCACTAGCTGGGCAGGTTACATAGCCTCCTAGAGCCTCAGTTTCCTCATCTGTAAAATGGGGATAAAAGTACCTACCTCATGAGGCTGTTGAGATGTTAAATGAGAAAAAGCATGAAAATTGCATATACCAGCGACTGCTCAATAAAGGTTAAAAGGTTAAAGGTACTGGGGCTGGGAGGAAGAATAGTCCAAGTATGAATACAGGTGGGCCCCGAGGTGGGGGTGGTGGGGTGGTAGGGTTGGCGATTAAATTCCAAGAGAGCCCTGAGATTGGCTGACGGGGCACCCCTCTTGCGCCGCTTCCTAAGGCCAAGGAGAAGACTTGTGCCTTGCCAGAACTTCGGTTTTGCAAACATTTGCTCACTCAGTAGGTGAGAATGGTGATAAAGTTCACAACTACGGTTTACCGAACACCCTCTGTGTCCAAGACCATCCCTTAGGTCCGCAGTTCCCAACTACGCCTCGAGGTGCCCCTGGGCGCCGCAGAATATTTTAGAGGATTTTTGAAAGGAACACAGCGACATCTGTCGGCCACCTTGCGCTAGCTCAAGGTAGTTTGCAGTTTGAATGTTAAGATGATGTCATAACTTTGTGAAGCTGGGTTTACGGCAGTTGTTCTAACAACAACAAAAAAAAGTAAGCATCATGCAAAAATGATTGTGGAACAGGAAATGAAGGTGGTCATGTCCAATCTAATTCCAAAGTTTGAGCAGTTGTGTAGAGCCCAACAAATCCACTCATATTAGTACATACGTATGATTATTTAAGAAGAAACTAAAATATTACTTTTCTTCAGTTTATGTGCATTTTCAAGTGGCTACTAAGTTGTTAGGACATAAATACTTATTAGTTGTTCTGACCTACTTACTAAACAGAACTGTTAGTTTTTTGGCTGGGGGGTTGGGGGATATGGGTAGGAGCTGTCATAAAAATGTATTACTGAGACACTGGGGGTACCTGGAACCAAGAAAGTTTGGAATCTCTGCATTAGGTGTACAAAGTTGTCTCAAGCAACCCTAGGAGATCAACACCTCTGTTTTATAAATAAGTCATGAAAGGCGAACTCAGTGCCTGAGGCCACCCAGTGCGGGCTTGGGGTGTGTGTGTGGGGGGCCCGTGAAACGCACACTAGGTCCTGAGTGATTCTCAAGAAGGCAAAATGCCTCCCAACCTTTGAGTCTGTTTAGATGTGTCCCCTGATTGTGGGGAAGGGCAGGCTGGGGGCTGGAACCGCCGTTTCCATTGTCTGTTGCCAAGTATCAATACCCGACACCCTTCTCATTTTCAGAGGGAGCCCTAGTCGGGGGGGTTGGGGGCGGGCAGGACAATAGCCTCTGTGTGTACTGGAGCTGAAGTTGGACCCTGGGGGTGTCTCTCTCCTTAGACACCTTAGAGGCTCCCCCCGCCCCACGCCACTCTCCTCCTCCCAACTAAATCCACCTTCAGTCCCGGAGTCACCAGTTCAGCCACCTGGCTGCCGGGGGGACCCAGCAGTCAATGAGCCCAAAAGTTGTGCGAAGTATCCAGGCCCCACCCTGTCTGGCTCCCTCTTCTAGAGGAAAGTCTCCGAGGGCAGCTGCAGGCAGCAAGCAGCCTCCTGGACGGGGTAGCAAGGAGGAGAGCCATGAAACCGCGAAGGGACAGCACACCGCATCTTCCCTGTCCTTTAGCTGGACTTGAGAATTCTGCCCCCAGTAGTGAGCTGCCTGATCCCAAAGCTACTTGTGCTAGAGGAGAAGGGAAGCACTGAGAGAAATGTGGGGGGCCCACTTTCTCAAGGGGCAACTGCCAGCATCACCCTGTGCAGACGGCCGGGCTCTGGGAATAACAGTGCCTACTTCATAGAGGGGTTCTGAGCATTTCACACATTACTAAAGCCTGGTGTGGAGCTAAGTATACGTTGGGCGGTGTGCAATGAAATTTATCATTCCACAAATATTACTGAGCACCTACTAAGTACAGATGAGGCAACATACTAAGCACTTCGAATACAGCAGTGAACAAGACAGACAAAAGCCCTGCTCTGGAGCGGGGGTGGGGGGCCCGACATTCTAGCAGAGGCAGACAGACCATAAATAATAAACATCATACGTGTAAGTAAATTACAGAGCAGTGCTGTCCAATAGAGACAGAATGTGAGGCGCAAATGTAATTCAAAAGTTTCCAGCGGTACCATTATAAAAGTAAAAAGAAACAGGTGAAATTAAGTTTTCTAATTTTTAAAATATTTAGTTTTAAAATTAAAAACGTTCACTCAATAGATCCAAAATATTATCATTTCAGTCAGAGGCATTAGCCACATTTCAAGTGCTCAGTGGCCGCACGGGCCTCACAGCTGCCGAGTGTGTCAGGTGAGTACAAAAATGAAGAACTGAGAAGCCCCTGTCCCCCTGCTGGCCTAGCCTGGCCTGCAGGGAGGGCCTTCTGGCCAAGGGCGTCTTTTCCCTTCCACCGCTGCCAAGCATGACCCCGGCTCTGCAGACCCCTGAGAGATGCCCCAGCCTGGGGGCAGCCCCTCAGCACCACCCTGCCTGCTCCAGGCAATGGCGCACACCCCTTGTTCTGGGAGCTTAGGGCCACCCCAGGGGACAGACAGCAGGAATTTTTGTCCAGGCTCTTACCGGAAGAGGGAAGGGTGGGGGTTGAGGATGAGTTTTTGCCTAGGACTGGCATTAGCAGGAGGTGAGTGAGGGTTGGAACCTGCCTTTATTTAACATTTTGATATTTTTTGTTCATCACAGATTTTTGGCATTAATTTTTCAAATTAATGAAAAGTATATTTTATTGATTCATAGATCATAAAATTTGCCCTTTTAAATTGCAAACTTCAGTGGTTTTTAGTAAATTTACAGAGTTGTGTAACATCACCCCATCAATATTAGAACATTTCCATCATCTCCAAAGAAACCCTGTACCCATTAAGCAGCCATTCCCTGTGCCCACCCCCACCTCCCCAGCCCCCAGCAACCACGAATCTACTTTCTGTCTGTATGGATTTGCCTATTCTGGACGTTTCCTATACATGGAATCATACAATAGATGGTCTTTTGTGTCTGGCTTCTTTCACTTAGCATGATGTCTTCAAGATTCATGCCTACTGTAGCATGAATCAGGACTTCATTCCTTTTTATGGCCAAATAATATGCCATTGCACAGACAGACCACATTTCTTCTATCCATTCATCCACTGATGGATATTTATGTTTTTTCTATTTTTTAGCTCTTGTGAATCATGCTGCTGAGAACATTCGCAAGCAAGTTTTCGTGTGAACATTTCTTTTAAGTCCTTTTGGGTTTTGCATTAATTTTGAATTTTTAATAGAGTATATAAAAATATTTTTTCATCTTGAGTTTTTCGACGTCCCCTTAAAATTTGCACCTGCACCAAGTGCTTGACTGGCCTCACCCTGCTCCCACTCCACAAATCTTGTCCCTGTTAGCTGTGTGACTTTGAGCGAGTTGCTTACCCTCTCAGAGCCTCAGTTTCCTCCTCTGTAAAATGGGCATAATCCCTGTACCTACTCACAGCTGTTAGTGGGCTACACTGAGGTAATGACGCACGTTACAGACCCAGCCCACAGTAGACTTAAGTCGAAGCGTTTTCCCTCCTGGGAGGCCAGATGTTGGGGCTGGCAGTGGGGGGTCCTCAAATGGATGTGTCCTAGCCTTGCCCTTGAGGAGAGTTTACCCGACAGCCTAGAACTCTCTGCTGCTTCTGTTCCCAAGGCTGTTTTTGTTCTCTTGCCTCAGCCTGGCCCCCTACGAGGTCGCTGGGGGAGGGACCCGATGCTGGTCACCCGAAGGCCTCCCCGGCTCCCAGCACCTTCCATCCCAGCTGTCCTGGGCCCCCCACCGCTGCCTCCCCCGCCCTCCGCTCTGCCCACTCCCATGGAAGGCCACGGCTCCCCGTCCCTCTGCGCTGCCATGAGGCCTGCACTTTGCAGGGTGAAGTCCAAAGTTCAGTCCCTTCGCTAAGCACATGGATAAATATGAACCTTGGAGAATTTCCCCAGCTCCAATGTAAACAGAGCGGGCAGGGGCCCTGATTCACTGGCCACTGGGGCCAGGGTTGGGGGTTGGGGGTGCCCACAGGGCTTGGCTAGTGGGGTTTGGGGGGGCAGCGGGCGCAAGGAGCCTGGTTTGGGCCTGCCTGCTGGCCGGCCAGCACGGAGCCAGCCCACACGGCGGGGAGGCGGCCGGCTCAGTGGCCCTGGGCCGCGTGGCCCGCGCTAGTGGAGCCATGGTTTCTAAACTGAGCCAGCTGCAGACGGAGCTCCTGGCGGCCTTGCTCGAGTCGGGCCTGAGCAAAGAGGCGCTGATCCAGGCGTTGGGTGAGCCGGGGCCCTACCTGCTGGCTGGAGACGGCCCCCCGGACAAGGGGGAGTCCTGTGGTGGCGGCGGTCGAGGGGAGCTGGCCGAGTTGCCCAATGGGCTGGGGGAGACGAGGGGCTCCGAGGACGAGACGGACGACGAGGGTGAAGACTTCACACCGCCCATTCTCAGAGAGCTGGAGAACCTCAGCCCCGAGGAGGCAGCCCACCAGAAAGCCGTGGTGGAGACCCTGCTGCAGTAAGGACCCCTCCCCTGTCCCCAGCTCCCAAGGAGCCCGGAGGGGCCCAGCCTCGGCTCCTGACCAGCCCTTGCCAGTCCAGAGTCCCATGGGCTGTAGCCTTTAGGCTGGTTGTCGGCAAGGGGGACAGGGCCCATTAGAGCTTGGAAGCGGGGGTGGGGTGGGGTCCTAGCTCGGAGGTTGGAGCCTCCAGCCCCTGACCCGGCCCTCTGAGGGGTCCCGAGTCTCCATGAGCCAAGGCTTTCAGCCCAGTGCTTGGGAAGTGGGGCATGCCCCAGGGGAGCCCCAAGATGGGGACAAAGCAGGAGAGTCCACGATTCTAGTCCCTGGACAACGGGGGTGGGGAGGCAGGGAATTTTTAGCTACCATGCCCATTTCGACTCTCCCAATCCCAACTTCCCTGCTAGGCACCCGGATGCACCAGTGGGGAGGGGGAGCCCAGGCCGGGGTTTTGGGCGCCCCGCTTGGCCTCCCCGGAACTCAAGCATTCAGCCAGCAGAAGCCAGGTCTTTCTTACCTGAGGGAAACGGAGCCTTAGGATGGGAGCTGCTCCCCTTTCCAGCACAGCCTCAGGCCATGCCCCTCACCAGTGGGTACCGTTAGAAGCCTCCCCACTCTGTACCCCACCCACTGGCTGGCTCCCCATCTCCTGGAGAACTGGGTGGGTCTGAGCCCGATGCCTCCCCTCTCCTCAGCAGAGCTGACCTGGTTACTAATTACCCACGGGCTTTATTATTTCTCTTTTGTTTTATAAATTTATAAATGGCAAAAGGCTCTGATAAGGCCTGTGATCATTAACTTGGAGGGCTGGTAGCCTGGCGAGGCCTGGGCCAACCAACTTCGCACGGAGCGGGGGTGGGGGAGGTTGGAGGTGAGGGAAGGGGACCTGGGGGCTGCAGGGACTGCCCCTCCCCTAAGGCTCTGTAGCCTCCATCTTCACAGCCAGGTGGGCACGTGCTGAGGTTTCACAGGTATCATTTCGGGTAGTGTTGAGATGAACTCTGGAGGCACCTGGGGACAACTGCTTCGCAGATGAGGGAACTGAGGCTCAGAGGGGGGCGGAGCTGGACTAAGGCCACCCAGCTGGGGCTCCACACCCACTCTCTTCGGTGCCCTCAATCACCATGACCGGGGCCAGGGGCCAGCTGGGGGGTGGCTGGGGGTTCTGAGGAAGAGTCCCAAAGACCACCTCTTTTCTGTCCAAGGTCCTGATCCCAGCTTGGGGTTGGGGAGGGCTGGATCCCTGCCTCAGGGAGCTCTCAGGGCCTGCCAGGCCTTGTGAGGGCCTGGGCAGGGGGCAGGGGAGTAGCCAGGGCCCCCTGACTTGGCAGGAAGAGGAGGGCAAAGGGCCCTGCCGCGTTGCAGGGGAGGGGCAAAGAGTCTGGCATCTCCAGACCCAGGGCGAGGGCAACTCGGACAAGGGTGGGGCAGGGCCAGACCTGCTCAGGGCCCCAGGTGGGACTGGGGGCTTTCGGGGCGGACTGGGGGCAGGGAGTGCCAAAGGCCTTACCTGGCTGGGTGGGGCCTCTTGATCAGCAGCCCCTTTGGTGGGATGATGGGTGGAGGGAAAGGCTTGATCCACAGCACTCGAGCAGGAAGCAGGGGTCAAAGTGCTTCCTGGGGACCAGCAGAGACCTGGAAACTGAGGGAGAGAGGGGAGACATGGAGGAAGAGACAGGGCGTCAGGGGAGATGGAGAGAGAGGCCTGGAGAAGCAGAGTGGAGCGGAGGAGCCGGGAGGGGAGAGGGGCTGACACGCAGCTGGGAGAATGGGCTGGGGAGAGAGCGAGGCGCCCCAAGCTGCGAGGAAGCTGGAGTGCTTGCCTCCCGCCCCGATTGGGTTTTCTTTAATGCTAACAGCATGCTATTTACTTTCCATTTAAATTTGAGATGTTGCTATAAATTATCAACCAGCTCCTTGTTCCTGCGGGGTTTATAACTAACTACCTGGGTTACTTATTGTTCAGGTAACAAAAGGGATCTGAAAACGCCCCGAGGGGAAAAAGTGGGGCCTCGAGCCTCAGGGCACAGGCTGCAGAGGGGTGGGGGACCCCCATGAAGGCCTGGCCAGTGGGGGAGGTTGAGGCTGGAAAGGATGGTGAAGAGGCAGGGCTTCCCGTGGAAGCCAAGTGTGACCAAGAGTGACCTTGGGCAAGTCTCTTCTCCTCCTGCCTCTGTTTCCCTACCTGGACAATGAGTAAAATTCAAACTCCCTGCCCTGATTCCCTGATCTCTTCCTGAGGGACCTCTCTCCCTCCCTCACTTTCCTCCAGTTACACTACACTTTGCTGATTCCCACCTCAGGGCCTTTGCATGTGTTGTACCTTCTCCCCGAAACCCTCTTTCCAGATCTTCCCATGGTCAATTCCTTCTCCTCTTTTTGCTCAAATGCCACCACAGTCACTCCCTCTTCCACTACTTTCATTGACTTTTCCCTGAAACTTATCATTACTTATTATTACCTTATTTGTCTGTTTTCTATCTCCTGCTATGACAACAGAAGCTCTTCCAGAGGCTTGTTCAACACTCAGACCCCTGATATCCAAGCCCAGTGCTGACACACAGCATGAATGAACGAGGGACTAGGCTTCTCTGAGCCCTGGGGATGTCTGCTGCAATGGCCAAGGGAGTAACATGTTCCCAGGGCTCCTTCCTCAGTGTCCTCCTGGGCCCTCTTGTCCCTGAGCAGCTCAGACTCAATCTTGAGGGTCTCTGGTCCTCTCCACTGGGCAGCACCAAGGCACTGAGACCCAGGAAGACAGTGGCCAAGGTGGGGCAATCTGACATCCCTAACTGAGGCCAGCCTGCCTGGGCTTGAACCCCAGCTCTGCTCAGGCAGGCAATTTCACTCTTCTGAGTCCCAGTGTTCTCTGCAAGGCAGAGTTGATCATAACGCTTACCCACAGGGTAAGCATGTGAGTGCAACGAACAGTTGCTATTATCAGTGGTCCCATTTTACAGATGAGCAAACTAAAGCTCAGAGAGGCAAAGCGACCTGCCCAAAGTAACTCTTACAAAGCAGTAAGGCCAGGACTTGGACCCAGGTCCTCCTAATCCCACACTTTGCACAGCACCCTGAGGTCGCATGCCTGTCCTTGATACATTTATCTCCCTCTTTACCCTCCTGGGTCATTCTTGCTGTTAATGTCACCATCGACCACTTCTGCGTAGTGCTCGAGGGCTCACGAAGAGCTTACAAGTGCATTAAGCTCGTTTTCTCCTCCTGGCAGCCTATTAAATATTATTAGCTCCCTATTACAGTTGAGGAAACTGAGGCACACAGAAGTTAAGAAACTTCCCAGGGCCGCCCGGAGAGTGAGTGGCAGAGCTGGGATTCACACTGAGAACTCGGCTCCCCCTCCGGATGAGTGGCCTTCAGGCTGGTCTCCCAGCTCTGCAGACTTGGACCCACTGAAACCCCACGGGCCAGGGAGCAAGAGGCCCAAAGCCTCGAACCTCTGACTGACCCTAGAACTGGCAGGAGGCGGGAGGAGGGGGATGTGGGCAGACCTTCACCTTTCCTGGGCCCTCTTCCCTCTGCTGTGGGGCTGGAGGTCCCAGGACTAGTTTGCTGCTGCTGCTGATGGTGGTAACAATATTGTTCCACTTACTGAGCACTTACTGTGTGCCTGGCCCTGTCCTCAGCATTTCACTCCTATTAGAAACTCATTCAGTTCTCCCAATAGAGAACAGGGAGGCAGGCGTGAATTTGCCGCTGTGTTACAGGGGAGATGCGGGCCATGTGCACATTGGGCGCGAGGCCACAGTGGTGGGATTTGAACCCAGGTTGGTTCGACTCTCAAACCCATTAGAGTGAAAGCAGGAGATGCCTGGAGACCTGGCCTCTTAGTTCTGCGTTGGGGAAAATGTCCGGAAAAGAGCCATGTTCTTGGAGACTGTGGGGCGGGGGGTGGGGGGAGAGAAAGAGAGCAGAAAACAGAGAGACACAGAGACAGAAGGAGAGAGAGTGAGAGAAACAGAGACAGACAGAGACACATGGGGTCAGAAGGACAGAGACAGACAGTAAATCTTTAGTTTGAGCCAGGAGAGGCCCTGTTGAAGGAAGACTGGGCTCCTTCTCTCTGGAGAAGAGACAGAGGGAGGGAGGATCTCTCAGGAGGGTGATGACTGCAGTTGGGGGAGGAGGGAGGCCATCGGGCAGCCCAGCCCTGGAGTCAGATAAACATGTTTGCCACGGAGCACAAGGCTGGACTTTGTCCTGCCCTTCCCTCCCAGCTCTGACTGGCACCCGGGGAACGGGGGAGGTGGGGAGGAGAAGCTCCTAGGAAAGAAGGGAGATAGGGCTTGGGGAGAGGTTGGGGGGTTCAGGAAAGTGAAATATTCTTGAGTCCCAGCGAAGTTACCTTGGACAAGTGTTCACCTTTCTGAGCCTCAGTCTTCTCACCTGTGAAATGGGCATACTTCCTAGGGTTATTCTAAGATTTAAATGACCAGCCCTTACCTGGCTCACCATAAATACTCAAGAAGCATGAATTCTCACAGCTATCATTTCTACACAAATGGGACTTTGCTGGACCGACTGCTGATTAACTATATCTGTCCCCACCTTCCATTCCTCCCTGCCTGTATGGGAACTGCTGATTAAAAAAGGAGGAAATCAGAGGGCCAAAGTGGATGAAAGGCTCTGTGCCCTCATGTCTTGGAAGGGCATTGTCAAGGACGCAGGCGAGGCTGGTTCTTTGAGGAAAGAGAGAAGGGCCAGGGGAGAAGGCAGTGTGGGGTGGGCTTCAGAGCACTGGGGGGCTTCTTTTCTTTTTTTTTTCACAATTCACTTTTAAACATTATATATGCATATGTAGTATATTATATGATACTATATTATTGATACATAATTTATGAAGTACAGAAGAGTAACAGAGAAAACCCTCCCCTCTCACCCTGTCCCCAGCATCCAATCAGTGACTCCAGTTCATTCTGTATACTTCTGGTATTTCATGTGAACAAAACAAATACGTAGAAATCTTCTTTTATCCCACTTAAAATTTTACACACATAGCACAGTAGACCTATCACACAAACTGTTCCATCTGGGCTTGTACAGAGCTTTCTCAGTGGGTTTTCATGGCTGCATTGTACAGAGGCACTGCAATTTGGTTAATCAGCATCCTTTTGCTGGACGCTTAGGTTGTTTCCAATCTTTGGCTGTGGCAAACGACATGGAGATGAATCACTTCCTACACACGCCATTTGTCACATATGCCTCAATTCTAGAAGCAAACTGCTGCATCAAGGCTGTGGGAACACAGGCTTGGGATCGCACAGACCTGGGTTTAAATCCCAGCTCTGCCTGTTTCAGCACTGTTGTATCTGACACATGGTTGTAATAGAAGCTCAGGAGAGGATGAAGGGAAGAGAGGAGGGTTGAGACAGAGCAGAAGAGGGAGAGAGAAGAATTTATATCGTACAGGCAACCTGACCCGTTCCATTCCCCACAGTGAGCAGAGAACAGGAGATTGAGCCACAGGTGGCCTCAGGTCCCCTTGAATCCCTCGAGTGAGAGAACTGAGCTCACAGAGTGGGATTCCATGCTCAGACACGCTCATTTTTCTTACAAGGCCTTGGGATGCCAGCCCCTAACCCCTTCACCTGGGACTCTGTTGAGAAATTAGCCACCCGCCTCAGTGCTGTGGGGAGACTGGCCGCACCACCATCTAGGGTTTAGTGCAGATTTTCAGGAGACGTTTTGATGCTATGTGATTTTTATCTGACAGACTGACTTAGAACCAAATCCTTTCAGCTGGGGTGGGATTCTACTGGGCTGACCCTGTGACCTTGGACAAGAGATACAAGTGACACAGTGCTCTGAGCCTCAGTGGCCTTGGATGTAAAGTGGGAGAATCATGTTTCTCTCCTTGTTTTCAGACCCAAATTTTTTTCCAGTAGATCTCTCTCATCTATCCATCCATCCACCCACCCATCCACCCATCCATCTAACATCTACCCATCAACCATCCCATTCATCCATCCATCCATCCATCCTCTCACCCACCATCCACCATCAATCCATTGACCATCCCATTACCCACCCATCCATACATACACACACACATCCACTCATTCATTCATGCATTCACCAAGGGCAGACTCTATGTCAGGCCTATTTTGGGTGCTGAGAACCAGACAGTTCCTGCCCTCCAGGTGTTTATAGTCTCTCACAGTGGTTAAGACACAGCCACAAATAACATTTCTAGGTAGAATGGCGGGGGGAATCTTTAAAGGAGGCAGAAAGATGAGTACCCTCCCCATCTGGCTTGGGCAGCTCCCAGGGGGTCTGTTTTTGTCTACATCTGTGTCCACGTCTCTGTGTGTCCGTGTTTCGAAACCTTTGTCTGTTCCTATGTCTGTGTGGGACTGGCTGGGGCCTGTGTCCACGTCTGCCATGTGCATGTGTCTGCAAGTCTCTGTCCCCATGTCCTTGTGTCCTGGCATGAGTGCCTTTATCTCCTGTCCCTGAGTCTAGGTACAGGCTCCTGGGCTCCACGCCTGCTTCCATCTACGACCCTCACCCCCCGGGTGGACAGGGCTCCCAGCACCCACCCTGGGCTGAGCCAGCCTGTCCTTGCGCCCCCGCCCCCCCCCCCGACCCCAGGGAGGACCCATGGCGTGTGGCTAAGATGGTCAAGTCCTACCTGCAGCAGCACAACATCCCGCAGCGGGAGGTGGTCGACACCACCGGCCTCAACCAATCCCACCTGTCCCAGCACCTCAACAAGGGCACCCCCATGAAGACGCAGAAGCGAGCCGCCCTGTACACCTGGTACGTCCGCAAGCAGCGAGAGGTGGCCCAGCGTAAGTAATAACCGACTGCAGCCCTGTCTTCCCAGCAGGGCCCGGGACTACCTGCAGCTCGAGGGTGGGAGCTGGCAGCCTCCCACCCCGTTCCTCGGACAGGCAGACTGAGAGGAAGTCGGGAGGATTCAGCCAGCATGTGACAGCTGTTCTGCGCAAGGCGCTCTGGGGGAGGGGAGGAGGGTTGGTCTTGGGCATCCTCTTTGGGTGGGTGAACTGGGCCCCTGCCTTCCAAGAGCTCCCTGTGTAGAGGGGAGGCAGGAGAACAAATCATCATGATTCAGTGAGACAAGTATTATAATGTGATAACGCCAACAACAAAAGCTAGTGTTTATGGAGCACTCACCGTGCGCCAGGCCCAGGGCAGGGCACTACAGAAAGTGTTTCCAAGTGTTGAGCTGGTGGAGGAGGAGAGAATAATCTCTTCCTCAGGGAGGCAGGGGCATCAGGAAGGATCAACTAGAAGTATGATCTTTCAACTAAGTCTTAAAGTGTGAGTTGAATTTTGACCCACGAAGATGCAGGGATGGGGTTTCAGGCAGAAGGAACAGCAGGAGTAAAGGCTCAGAGGTGAGGTGCATGCTTAGGGAATCCTCCACTGCAAACCTGGGAAGAGCTAGGTGCACTATTATTCCGGGGATGGTGGGTTTCACTACCCGGGCCTCATACCCCACAAAATCCCAAGTGCACTTCCACACTTTGGAGCCTAAGTGTAAAAAAAAAAATGTTTTTGATGTTTCTTTTACAATTATCCAGGTTTTCAAGGTAATACACACTTAATTAAAAAAAAATAGAAGAAAGTAAAGATTTTACAATAAAAATTAGGTGTCCTTCTCCTAAGGCAGCCACTGGCATTCCCAGTCTCATACGTAACCTTCCAGGGGTACTGTATGTATATACTGGCTATATACATATTTCCCCTGCTCTTTGAAGGGCTGCTAGCTGTTCTGTTATTTGGAGGCGCCATTAACTGGCCTCCTACCAAAGAACCAGCTGAGAAAGTGCCTGGGTCTCTTCTCTCCTGGCTAATTCTTATACTTTAAGCTTGATTTTCAAGTCTGGAATGTTGAAAATAGCGCGGAATCTACTCAGGAGATACAGTTCAAGTTTCTGCTCTACTGTGCGACCCTGGAAAAATATTTAACCTCCCTGATCCTCAGCTACCTCATCTATAAAATGGGACGGCATATGTGTCAAATGTGAACAAATGCTTAATGCTTACCTGGAGCCTTGTATTGAAGACTGTGAGATTATATCTTGGCCCAGTAGCAAAGTATGCAGGGGTTGATTAGTGATGTCTGCCTTGGACACAGGTTAGGAAAGGGGTGGTGTGTGTGCTATGTGTCTGTCATCACTGGATTAGATGATTTCTAAGTTCTAGCTGTAAGCTCCTCTGGCTCAGCACCCTAGGAATGAGAAAGAACCAGAGGCATGGTTAGGTGAACCAATTCCAGCATGGTGAACCAATGCTGGAAGGTGGGATTGGCCAGTGTCTTGCTAATGGCTCTCTGTGCCCACAGAGTTCACCCACGCAGGGCAGGGTGGGCTGATTGAAGAGCCCACGGGCGATGAGCTACCAACCAAGAAGGGTCGGAGAAACCGTTTCAAATGGGGCCCAGCATCCCAGCAGATCCTGTTCCAGGCCTACGAGAGGCAGAAGAACCCCAGCAAGGAGGAGCGGGAGGCGCTGGTGGAGGAGTGTAACAGGTAGAATGGCTGGTGGTCAGCAGGGCTGGTTTGGTCTGGGCTGGGGGAAGGCGAGGGGGGCTCTGGGTCCTGAGGGAGGCTCCCCAGGTTTTGAGAGCTCCTGCTGTTGGCCCAGGAGTTCTCAGCTCCTGTTCAGTGTCTGACACCTAGCTCCATTCCTGGCACCCACCCCCCACGGACCCAAGCAGCCCTTGAGTGGCTGCTCGTCTCACTCATCCTCACTACAACCCTACACTTACTGGGCTCACTCTATAACTGAAGAGATTAAGAGAGGCTAAGTCACTTGCTCAAGGTTGCACAGCAGACTGGGCTCGGAACCCAGGTCTGCCAGCCTCAGCAAATACTCAGGTAGAGCCCTACTTCTCAGAACCCTCCCCCCAGCCCCAAGGGAGGGTTCTTCTGTGCCTGATCCAGAGGCTCATGAGTGGCCATTTCTGCAGGGCGGAGTGCATCCAGAGGGGGGTGTCACCGTCACAGGCGCAGGGGCTGGGCTCCAACCTCGTCACAGAGGTGCGCGTCTACAACTGGTTTGCCAATCGGCGCAAGGAAGAAGCCTTTCGGCACAAGCTGGCCATGGACACGTACAGCGGGCCGCCACCAGGGCCAGGCCCAGGCCCTGCGCTGCCTGCCCACGGCTCCCCTGGCCTGCCCCCACCGGCCCTCTCCCCCGGTAAGGTCCACGGTGAGTGCCATGTGGGCAGAGGGATTGGGATGGTGGGTACAGAGAATATGGGGGTGGGTGGGAGAGTTGGGGAGCACCACCCCAGTGGCAGCAGCCACCCAAACCTCTTAGCACTTCCTTACGGCTCCAACTCCACTCTATTTGCACTGCTCTATCCACTCCACCCCTCTCCAGTCCATTGACCACTCAACTTCGCCCACTGTACTCCATTCCATCCGCTCCATTCACTCCACCCTCATTTGATTTCAGTTACTTCAACTCATTCCAGATCAAACCAACTCAATTCATTTCAGCTCAGTTCAATTCAACTCAATTCAGTTCAACTCATTATAATCTAATTTAGTTCATTTAAATTTGGAATAGTTTGATCCAATCCAATTCCCAGTTGATTCAGTTTAACTAAATGTATTTCAAGGAAATTCAGTTAATTTTGTATCAGTTCAATTCCAATCCAATTCGACTCAATCAATCTCAATTCATTTCTGGTTTGATTCAATGATACTCAGTTTCATTCAACAAATTCCAGTTCATTCTATTCAACTCAGTTTGCTGTGGTTTAATTTCACTACCGTCAATTCAGTTTGGCTCAGTTGTCTTTTTTTTTTTGGCCACACTGCACTGCACGGCATGCGGGATCTTACCCCGACCAGGGATCAAACCCCGTGCCCCCTGCAGTGGGAGCGTAGAGTCTTAACCCCTGGACCACCAGGAAAGTCCCTGGCTCAGTTGTCTTTTACTGAGCACCTACTTCACGTCAGGTATAGCCCTGGGCAGTGAGGGCCACAGAGCTAATAAAACGTGGCCCTTGTGTTCAAGGAGTTGGAAGCAACCAGCACAGGGCCTGGCAGGAAGTGGACACTCAAGCAAAGTCTGCTGGCTGCATAAAGATGGGGTGAGGGGTCTGCGCAAACCAATGCAGTTTGGAATGATGGGGGCCATGGAGGCGGGCAGGGAAGTGGGGTGCTGAGGCTGGACACTGCTCCCGCTCCAGGAGTGCGCTATGGACAGCCTGCAAGCAGTGAGGGGGCAGAAGTGCCCTCAAGCAGTGGTGGTCCCTTGGTGACAGTGTCTGCACCCCTGCATCAAGTGTCCCCCACGGGTCTGGAGCCCAGTCACAGTCTGCTGAGCACAGAAGCCAAATTGGTGAGTGTCCCGCCCCATCCCCCCCCACCCCCGCCAATCTCCCCTTGGCTGGGAGATTCTGGAGCAGTCCCCAGGGAGGTAGGGTGGGACCCCACCTGACTCAGTTCGGCTTCCCCGTCAAGGTCTCGGCCACTGGGGGCCCGCTGCCCCCGGTCAGCACCCTGACAGCACTGCACAGCTTGGAGCAGACATCCCCGGGCCTCAGCCAGCAGCCCCAGAACCTCATCATGGCCTCGCTTCCCGGGGTCATGGCCATAGGGCCTGGTGAGCCTGCCTCCCTGGGCCCCACGTTCACCAACACGGGCGCCTCCACCCTGGTCATTGGTAAGCTGGTGGGATGGACGGGGGCATCTGGGGGAGGGTCTCCCGGGTCTCCCACAGAATCCAGGAGCAGGGAGAGCCGCTGGGACTCATTCCTTCATGTATTTATTGAGTGCCCACTCCGTGCTCCACCAGTGATACACAAGTGGACCAAACAGCGCCAAATCTCAGCCACCCAAGTGGGGAGGCAGACAATAAGCAGAATATGGGTTGGCCAAAAAGTTCGTTCAGGTTTGTCCTAACATCTTACAGAAAACCCCGAACGAACTTTTTGGCCAATCCAATACATACGTTATAGAGTACCTTATAAAGGTAAAACAGCTATGGGAAAACAGAGCAGAGCAAGGAGGACTGAAGTTTTCTAGGTTTTAGGTTTTAGTTTTTTTTTTAAAAGCCCAGAAAAACTTTATTCAGAACTATTATGCAGAAACTCAATATATAAGACAGACAGGGAGCTGCTGGGAGCCGGGTACAGAGAGTTAAGCCCCAGGGCCTTTGCATTGTTGTGGAACCCCAGGGCTCCAGGGACCCTAGTTTGACACACCCCCTGCCCTTATGATGAGCTAGCAGCTCAGAGGGGGAGTTAACTTGCCAGGGCTGTAACTTAGTGAAGGTTCCTAGTGCAAGGCTCTTTCCTGATTACCTTGTCCCCTCCTCCAACCCACTGGCTCTAGGAGGGAGAGATGGTGCCCCTGGGGGTCAGGGCTGGGCCTGAGGAGGCCACGGAGGCGGCAGGAGGTCTGGCTGACTCCTGCCCCTCCCGCTCCAGGCCTGGCCTCCACGCAGGCACAGAGCGTGCCGGTCATCAACAGCATGGGCAGCAGCCTGACCACCCTGCAGCCCGTCCAGTTCTCGCAGCCTCTGCACCCTTCCTACCAGCAGCCGCTCATGCCCTCCGCGCAGAGCCACGTGGCCCAGAGCCCCTTCATGGCCACCATGGCCCAGCTGCAGAGCCCCCACGGTGAGCACCCCTCGGCCCCCTGCTGGGGGAGGCGGTGGGAGAGGCTGGCTGTCGTTGAGCCCAGGGGAAGGGGGCGGCTCAGCAGATGCTGCGGTCTGCGTGTGTGTCTGATACAAGTGTGAGTGCTTCTGTGACGGAGGCTCTGCGGGCGCTCAGGTGAGCGTCTGTGGGCTGGAATACGTTTCAGTGTGTGGCTGCATGTGCACGCACGTGGGTTTGTGTGAGTGGGTGTTTGTGTGTGCACACCCACGTGTGCCCTTGGGGCCATATGTATTTCTCAGCTTTTAGAAAGGTAATGTGGAGCATACACCATGAATGACACAACACTCCCAGCAGGGCTTGGAGCAACACTCTGTCATCAAACACCATGATTCCTGCAGCAAAAGGTAGAATTCCACGAAGTGGGTTAATAAAGACTCAGCCTCACATCAGGTTCAGGTCAGATTTTGCCACCAAATGAGCTCTAGTGCCAACCAGACAAAAACCTGTTGGCTTTCAGACCTTTCTGGAACTTGGACTCTTGGATAAGGGCTTGTGGACCTGAACATCTGTGTATGGTTGAGGGCACCATTTATATGTGTATGTGGGTGGTTGTGTTTTCATCTGAGTCCATGTGAGAATACGTGATTTGTTTTCTACTGGCATCTGTGTGTATATTTGTGGGGCTGGGGACTGCAGGTGAAATTCTGGGTTACACTGTGGAGAGGGGTCCTGGAGATGGAGAAATGCTGCCCCCTCCTCACCCCCTAGCAGGAGCCCTGGCCTTTCCCTCCAAGGCCGGTACTTAGTGCCCTAACAGCACCTGTGCTCCCGTTGCCCTTCACACCTGTCCTCTTGAGGTGACCGCAGGAGCTGGGTTTGGGGTCCCGGCCTCGCCCAGGCTCCTCTCCACTGAGACAGGCGGAGCAGGCCCCTGTGGTTGGGGAGAGCGTCCAACCCCTCTATCTGGAGCTCCCAGTTTGGGAAATCGGCCCTGAGTCCCCAGACACTGCCCCACTGGGCTGCTCACCAGGCCCACGCCCCATTTCCCCGGAGCCCCTCGCCTTGAGGCCCTCCTGGGAGGGGTTCAGCCCAGCCCAGGTGCCAAGTCTGTGTCCTCTCTCCTCCCTCCCTCCCGGCCAGCCCTCTACAGCCACAAGCCCGAGGTGGCCCAGTACACCCACACGGGCCTGCTTCCGCAGACCATGCTCATCACCGACACCACCAACCTGAGCGCCCTGGCCAGCCTCACACCCACCAAGCAGGTAAGGCCCAGGCCTGCCCCGGCCCCTCCCTGGGTCCTGCCCCAGCGCACACCCTGGCGGCTCAAGAGCTGCCCTTCTGCCAGGTCTTCACCTCAGACGCTGAGGCCTCCAGTGAGTCCGGGCTTCACACACCAGCGTCCCAGGCCGCCACCATCCACATTCCCAGCCAGGACCCTGCTGGCATCCAGCACCTGCAGCCCACCCATCGGCTCAGCGCCAGCCCCACCGGTGAGTGGCCTTTCCCTGCCGCCCCCCTGCCGTCCCCATAGCTGGGGAGGAAGACGTGAGCAGCAGACGGGGGGCAGGGAGGGGGTAAATGTGAGGGGGCACCTGTGCTCCCCTGAAGTGAGCCGAGGGGGGTGTGAAACCACAGGAAATGGGCCTGTCTCACAGGAACATCTATTAACTCAGTTGAGGAAAAAGATAACCGGAAGAGGTGGTAGGGGGTAATCAGGAGGCGAGAACTGGGCTTGCCGGGGACCAGAAGTGACTCATGGATGTGTTGCTTTAGCTCAGGGTTTAGCATTTTTTTGAATTCGTTGCCAACAGCTAAAAATTAAGAGCTTTCATAGACTTCTGGCTCCTCTTCGAAAGTCGGAAGGACTCGTGTTGCCCCGTGGCAACCACAGAGTGTGGGCTCTCTAGCCCACCACGTCCCACCCAACCCACACATTTCCATTCCCTGAAGACCTGAGTCTGCAGCCCACAACGTCAGGGTGAAGAGCAGGCACTCTGGAGTCAGGCTGCTGGGCTCTGAGACCCAGGGCAGCCGCTTGCTAAGTGTGAGCCTCAGCATCCTCCGCCCAGCGCTGGCGGCTGCAGGGACAGTCACTGAGGGCTCCACGGTCCAGGCTCTGTGCTCTACCCATGAGGTGTGTGTCGGCATCCCCGTTTTACAGATGAGAAAGCACTCAAGGAGGAGAGGGACTTGGCGGTGCTTCCAACAGCCACTAGGTAGTGGGGCCAGGACCTGAACCCAGGTCCAAACTCAAAGCCCATTCATGCTCTTAACCATCTGAATCAGTCAGGGTTCTCCTGAGACGCAGAACCAATAGGAATACACACACACGCACATATATATAAGGAATTGGCTGATACGACTGTGAGGGCTGGTGAGTCTGAGAGCTGCAGGGTAGGAAGTGACGCTGCAGTCTCCTCCGGGAAACCACAGCCTTTGCTCTTGAGGCCTTCAACTGATTGGATGAGGGCCACCCACATTATCAAGGGAACTCTCCCTTACTTAACGTCAACTGCCGTAGGTGTTAACCACATCTACAAAATACCTGCACAGCCACGCCTGCATTAGGGTTTGGCTCAATGACTGGGTACTAAAAGGCAGCCGAGCTGACGCATAAAACTAACCACGACGCCAGCTCACCAGCGCTTCTGTGATGTTCCCACTAAAATGTGCTGGGAAGACCACTGCCTCGTGGCCCTGGAGCCTAGCTGGCGGTTAATAAGGCCCGAGGGCAGAGGTGTGACTCTGGGGTCCGGTCACCTGCTGAGATTTAGGAGGTGGCGAGGTGCCACTTTCCCATCCCGAGTACCCCTTAGGGATGGTGGGTGGGGAGGGGTCGGGACGGGCATGGCAGGAAGCCAGCCGCCTCCTCTGCCTCTGCAGTGTCCTCCAGCAGCCTGGTGTTGTACCAGAGCTCCGACTCCACCAACGGCCATGGCCATCTGCTGCCGTCCAACCACAGCGTCATTGAGACCTTCATCTCCACGCAGATGGCCTCTTCCTCCCAGTAACCATGGACACGGCCTCCCAGGGGATGGGCCCTGGAGCCTACACAGACTGCTGGAGGGGTGACCAAGACATCTGAGCCTGCAAAACTTTCACTGCCCCCAGGCTGCTGCTCCTCCCTGGAAAACTGTGCCTCAGTCCCCACCCTGTTCCCCTCAGAAAAGGTGGGGGGGGTTCTGAGGCGCCCCAACCCGAGGAGGGCTGCTTCAGTGCACAAGAGGGAACCATGCAGAGCTGGGAAGCAGAGCCTGCTCCTGGTGGGACTCGGGAGGGACTGTCCCTGCTGCTCAGGGTAAATCTTGTCACTTGGAACAGAAGGGGGCAGCCCTGGACTCTGGTACCCCCAGGCCGGGCCTGTGGAGAGGCCACACTTCTCAGGACACCAGGCTGTGCAGCTGGGAGAGAGGTCATAGGTCAACGTGGCCCCATGCTGTCACCTGTGCCCCAATCAGGCCACTCCACCCAGCCCCCCTTCCTGCTTTTAACCCGCACACCCATTTGGACCCACCTGTCCCCCATCACATAAGCATCGCCTGAGTGGCTCCTCTGTGCCAGGGCCTGGGGCAAGCAGGCCTCTCCAGCTTCCCTCGTCCTGAGCCATCCCTCTCCCCGGCCGCCATGATCTCCCGTTTTCTTGGACATCTGTCCCCCTGCGCATCACACCTTCTGATGCCAGCCTGGCATCTCGCCTCTACTGGAAAGCCCCCACCCCCGCAGGCCTAGGTGTTGTCCCTGCTCCTATGGGAGACTCGTGACTCTGTGCCTGGTGCCAAGTCAAGGTCGTGGGGCAGCAGACCCTTCCCTGCTTTGGGGGAGAAGCTGCTGAGCTCAGAAGGCGGTAAGGCCAGGGCAGCTGGCAGAGCTGAGGGGCCCAGAGGGAGAAGAGAGACGAGACCAGAGGAGAGGTTGCCGCCTGGAAGCTTGGAGCCCAGCTGGCTGAGGGAAGGCGATCACAGCCCACCACCCCGGGGAGGTTGAGGTCCTGAGGGACAAGGGAGCCGTGCCAACCCAGGGCTCATCTCCCTGGGGCTGCTGCAGATAACCCAGCCCCAGTGGACTGCCTCCATACTGGATTGAGGAAGGAGCCAGGGGAGAACTGGCATCCCCTGCAGCTTGCAGCCGGCTAAGGGCGAGCCTGTACATTTATTTAACTTTTAGTAAAGTAAATGAGGAACATGTTGAAACGTCTTGCTTGTCCACACATCGCGCAGATGGGATTGGGCAGGCAGAGGGGGGTGGAAGGGGACCAGGAGCCCAAGGAGGGATGGGGCCGGCACACACGCTCTCACATCCCACCTCTGTCTTCCTTGCTTTGCCGAATCTCCAAGGCCAGGCAACGAAGCCAGCACTTCACCTTCACCTTGAACTTCTGCTCCTTCTTGCAGGATACATGGGTCCATGAATCCCCCAGGCGACGAGTGCTGTGACACTTCCTGAAGCCTTGATGCTGGGGCAGTGGAACACTTCTGGGGGTGTAGGCAGGACCCCTCCTGTGTGATGCTTACTTACAGTGGCCCGTCAGGATTCAGCACGGACACGAGGGTAGCACCCAAATCCCTCTGTGACATTCTGGGTCCCTCGACAATTTATTTTCAATTATCTGGATGGCTCAGAGACATGATCATGCATGGCGTATTCACAATGTGAAGAAAGAAAATTCTGGAAAACCAGGTGGAGGCAGGGATCTCTCTCCTTCTTTTCCAGACAGTGTTATATCAGGTCTGTGTGGCTTGGAGGGGGACGCACAAAACTCCTCCTGGGGCTTGGCATCTCGGAGACCCCCTCCCTCGTTTTCTTCAGGTCGTCTCCCACACCAGGCTGAGGAGGTGGAAGCTCTACCACTTGGCCATCAGCCTTCAATAACTGGGAGGCTCCTCCTTCTTCCTGAGACCACAGAATGTTCTGGTACCACAGGTCTGCCCCAGCCCCAGTGGGAGCACAGAAGGGCAGGCCTTGCTCACCCCACAACCGCTTCTTTGCCCCGACCCTTGGGCCAGCCCCAGTCATGGGCGAAGTCTAGACTTGCTAGCCAAGTCCTTGCACTTGGAGAGGGAGGCGGGGCTTGGACATGCCTTGTCCCCGGCAGGTGCCCGAGCTGGGCCCCGTGCTCACAGGCGGGGCTCAGTTTGCAGGCACGGCTGCTGCGCTCTTTGCTGGTGGGGATGGGGAGGCCTCACTGGCCCTCTTTGCCTTTTTCTTCCTTTTCTTCTTTTTGGTCCCAAACGGCACCTGGTCTCCATTGAGCCCGGTGGACTCCCTTCCTTGCTCCCCAGATGCGGCCTTGCTTGCAGTGGTGGCCACGGGGTCAAGGTCGGTGCTGTCCTCCTTGGCTTTCTTTTTCCACTTCCTTTTCTTCTTCTTTGCTTTTTTCTCCACGTTGCCAGGGCCGTGGATGGCGGACTCCTGGACGATGTCAGAGGCTGACACAGCCGCCTCCCGGCAGCGCTGCAACTCCTCGTCGCCATCCTCGCTGCTGCAACGGGAGTGCAGGCCAGGTCAGCTGGAGTCGGGACGGGGCCCCAAAGCCGCCTCTCACTGCCTCAGTCCAAGCCACCAGAGAGAGGCCACGGACAGAGGGTGGCGGTTGGAGAACTCAGCCTTGGCAGTGAGGCAGAGCTGGGTTCCAATACTGGCTTCTCTGCTTCCTGGCTGTGTGACCTCATATTGCGACTTAACCTCTCTGACCCTCAGTGTCTTCATCTATAAAACGGGGATCTTAACAGAGCCCAGGCCTCACAGGGATGTCCCAGGAGTGCAGTGTCCGGCACAAGATGGGTGCTGGAAAAGCAGTAAACATCCAAAGCCAACGCCCAGTGGAAACTCTTCCCCCTCCCACTGAGGTACTATTTTTTCAGCTACTGCAGGGCTCCTTCTGGGCCTGGACCTGACTGGAGTTGGCCTGGCTATTTGGGGGGCAAGGGGGACTGGCCAAGACAGAACACAGGCAACAACGAGGGAACTTGAGGAGTGGGTGTCCCATCTTACCTGGAGCTGGAAGGCAACCGTTTCCGGCGGGGCTGGGGAGCAGCTTCCTTCTCAGGGCCTCCAGGGATGGACGTGAAGAAAAGGCGGAAGCCTGCAACCCACAGGGGCGGAGTCAGCACCGCCAGGGGCACCCCAGGGGCCGAGGCTGCCCCGTCTCTGCCCTCAAGGAGCTCCCAGTCCAGCGGGCATCGCTCCTAACTACAAAACGGTGCCTCGTAGGATGAGAGGCTCACTTGCTACCTGCTGCAGCGAGAGGATGGGGTGCTTGAGGGGATGCCGGCTGCCGAATCAAGTCAGCAAGCCCTCAGAGGCTTCAGGGAGCCAGCAGCTGAGCCTCCCGCCTAAGGCAGCCCTCAGAGTGGCTAATGAGTTGGGCAGGGGACAGAGACTCATGCGGGAGAGGCTGCAGGGTGCAGTGGCTAGGCACTCCTGCTTAGGGTCACCTCGGGCCAGTGTCTGCATTCCCCAGAGCCCCAGTCCCCTCATGACTCCCCCCTGTGAACAGGATCACCGTAATACACGCCTCGCACAGGGGCTGCAGGGATGAAAGAAGATAAAATGCCAAAATGTATTTCCCAGCTCCAGACTCACGGGAGGTGCTTGATAAAGGAAAGTATAACTGCTCACCATCATCCTCCAGGACGCCTCTCGGTACCTCAGCCTTTCTTGGCTCCTTCACTACTTCTGAGATGGTAATGGAGCTAAGGGAAGAGAGGGTGGATTTAAGATGAGATTCTGGGTAACAACGAAAATTCTTTTTAATTAAAACTTGCTTTTCTCCCTTTAAGTGGAGGGGGTAGGGTAACGTGATACTAAGTGCAAAGGCGGAGAGCACCCCGGCCTGATGGGGACGCAAATGTCCATAGTGCCAGCTCGAACTGCGGTGCCTCACTGGTTTAAACCCTACTTTATTCCAGAAAGTGCTGAAGAAGTTTTGAAGATACAGTACAACAAAATGAGTGCAATTTCAAATAAGGCAAAGAGAAAACAAGAGCAGGAAGGACAGAAAGAGCCAGAAGTGTGGCCAGGAAGCCCTACACACTTGCTAGACAGAGGGTACACATTTCGTTCTGAACTTCCTGGCAGCAAGCACGAAAAGGGAAATATGACCAGTCTAGCAAAAAACAGTTCAGAGGTCAGCTCCTAGGGCAGGGCAGACCTGTTTTTTTTGTTGTTTGTTTTTTTTTTCATTTTTAAATTTTTAAAAACTTGAGCTCATTGTAGATTGACATACAGTACCAAGAAATAATACGGGGAGATCCACGGACTCCCCCCCACCCCGTTTCTCCCTCTGGTGACACTGCGTGTAACTAGGGTCCATTATCACAACTGGGAAACTGACTTTGCTACAACCCACCGACCTTTTTCGGACTTCAGACCTGGGTTTTGAATCCTGATTTTGTCACTTACTAACAAGGGACTTCATCTCTCTGAGCCTGTGTTACCTGTCTCTACACTGCGAGTGCTAAGAGTCCCCGCCTCTGAGGGCTGCCACAAGAATTAAATGAGACAGTGGGTACCAAGCCCTGAGCACAGAGCCTGGCTGCAAGCCAGCGCTCAGTAAACAGCAGCTACGACGATGCTGAAGACGATTACTGTTGTCAAGATAAGCAATGAGCTTCACAGGACCCCCTTTCTCTAGAAGCACAGAGAGAGCGGGGAGAACTGACGAGACCAGGAAGCAGGTCTTGGGGGAATGCTGGTGGGGCAGTCACCTCGCACCGCAGAGACCGACGCTCTCAGCAACATCCTCGCAGCGAACACAGCAATGCACTGGGTGCTTCTCCTAACTGCCTTCTGTAGGTGCCAGAGGCCTCCCCGAAGTCCTGTGCGGGACGCGGTCTGGGGTCTGGGGAGAGGGAGCGGAGACGCGGTCTGGCCCAACTGGGCGCCGCCCCTGACCCGGGTAGTATCTAACCCAGTAGTTCAACGTCGGTCCGCAGGGGACACCAGGCAATGTCTGGAGACACAGTTGGTTGTCACGGCTGGTGGAGAGACACTACTAGGATCTCATGGGTAGAGGCCAAGGAGGCAGCGAACCATCCTACGTGCATGGTATAGCCCCGCACAACCACGGACGATCCAGTCCAAAATGTCCATAGTGCCAAGATGAGAAACCCTGATCTAACACAAGGGGCCAACTGGAGTATCGTTTCTTTGGAGAGAAATATGGGAACGCTGCAGGGAATATCCTGACCGCGTGTAACCCGCATCCTGCTGGATGTCCACCTAGGGAAGCATCCATTGCGGATCACTGCAACGCCAGGCGGGCCCTGGTCACCCTGAAGCCGAACCGTCATGGAGAAAAACCGCTCCCATGGGGTGAGATGCTAATTGACCTTCCTAAACATGTTTAACACATTCCCAGGTTGGGGGACTGGCACTAACGCCATGGGGGTGCAGGCTGCTGAGGCCTGGCCCTACATTCTGTCTGGGAGGAGCAGCTGGTGTGCACTTTGGGAAGGCTTATTTGTCCTTTTTCAATGACTACTTCAAATTGCAGGACTATGGCCTGAACACCCTCAATCTCCTTTTCAAAACCTGCTAGGCTGGGGACTTCACTGGTGGCACAGTGGATAAGACGCCGCGTTCCCAATGCAGGGGGCCCGGGTTCGATCCCTGATCAGGGAACTAGATCCCACATGCATGCTGCAACTAAGAGTTTGCATGTCACAACTAAGGAGCCCTGGAGTGGCAACTAAGACCCGGTGCCACCAAATAAATAAATAAATATTAAAAAAGAACAACAACAAAAACCCTGCTAGGGCTCTGTCAAGTGGGGATGGATGTAGACCAGCCTATCCCGGAACACGTCCCATGACACACTATCAGTCATCCATGGAACAGCGGCATTGTGGCCAAATGAATTCGCAAGATGCTGGGCTAAACAAAGTTACACAGGTCTCTTTACTGCAGGACTTCTCAGGACCTTGAATACACTATTAGGAATCTAAATCTCCCAGGCACGGGGGTATGCAGAGTGCAGCGTTTCTCCACCTCTTTGCTGTTGGACCCCTTTTGTCAAGAGCCACACTCTGGACTCGCATTTCTGGGCACCTATTTTGGGAATGCTGACCTGGATCTTTACAGATTGTATTCTCACAGTGCCTGGCATACAGAAAGCACCCAAGAAATAGGAATACAGTTGGTCCCTTGCCCTCTTGCAGTGGGAATGAGCTCGGGTTCCCCTCTTCCTCTCGTGGTAGCAGGATTCCACAGTGGTTAAGAGCAGGGCCTTTGGAGTCAAAGCCACTCTGCTCCTCCCTCCCTGTGACTTCAAGCAAATGCTTCCTCTCACAGAGGGGAGCCTGTTGCCACATCTAGAGAAGGACAACGACAGGACCTCCGCGGTAGGGTGATTATGAAAAGCGATGATGTGACAGATGCCACGTGCTTGCCGCGATGTCGACTTACACACGCTGAGCTTCCAGGCCATGGGAGCCCTTACTCTTCGTATTAATGAATAAGGGCAGGTTACCTGTCCAGCAGGGCTCCCAGCATCTTAGCTACATGGGCTCGGAATTCAGGGGTGGTCTGCAGCTCGTTGCCGTCTTGTTCGTGCTCATCCACCTTGTGCCTACAACACACACGAAAAGGACCTCACTTCCTGCCAGCTCAGAAGCTGCCCCCATGAGGGCGGGGAAGACGTGTGTCTGGTTCGCACTGACATCCCAGGGTCTAATAGCCTCTGGCACACAGCAGGGGAGCAATATCAATGAATGAATGCATGAAACGTGAACCCAAAGTGCACAGTACCTGAGGCTCGGTTGGGTGGTTGGCAACTGAGTATTTGCAGCACCTGTGAAAATAACGAACACCAAAGCATTTATAGAGGAAACGACTATAGCATCAGTTGTGTGCCAAGCACTATTTTATGTGATTTACATGTATGACTCATTGAATCTTTCCAATGACCCCATGGGGTGGGGGGTGGGGGTTACCATTATCCCCATTTTGCAGAAGAGGAAACTGAGGCAAGGAGATGTAAAATAGCTTAGCCAGGGTCAAACAGCTAATAAGCGACAGAGTTGGGATGAGGACACAGGCCATCTGGCTCCAAAGGTCCCCCCTTAACCACTATGCTGAACAAGCAAGTGTAATTTGATTCCAGCATTTATTGAGTGCCTACTATGTGCTTGGCTGTGTGCTAAGTGCTGTGGAAGAGAGAGAAGAAGGGGGCTCAGTTATATTGATCACTGGACTGGGAGTCTGGCTGGGGTCTCAGCCTCCACTCATTAGAGGTGCCTTTCCAGCAAGTTCATTTATTTAAGAACTATTTTCCTGACCACTGTGTAGGCCCTGGGGATACCATGGTGAAGGGATACCAGCCCTCGTGAAGTTCACATCATGTAACCTCTCGCTCAATAAATATTTGTGGATCAAGTACAGGCCAGAGTTGACTCTAGGTGCTGGGGATGCAGGGGATGAAAGGAAAAAAGACAGGATAAATAAAGAGGCAATTGTAGAAGAAAGGAAAGCATTATATACGAAGGGAATCACACAAAGTATGATGATGGTGGAGAGAAGGCGTGTAACCCAGCTTTCCCGAAGAGATGGTGTCTCAGCTGTAGTATTAAAGGATGAGTGGGAGTCAGACAGGAGGGGGAAAGCAGTCCATGAAGAGAGACCGATCACATAATTGCTGCTATTTATTGGGCCTTTAATATGTGCCAAGCACTGCAGATACATCATCTCAGTTCCTTCTCAACCTTATGGGGTAGGTACTACCATTACCCCCACTTTACAGATGAGGAAATTTAAGTACAGTGAGATTTAAGTACCTTGCCCAAATTTCTTACTGCCAGTAAGTGATGGGGATGGAAAGGCATTTCTGCCTATAGAAAATGAAGAGAAAACTGCAGAGTTATGGTGCCCACAGATGAGAGGGCACAGTATGGTCTGGAGCCTACCTACGGGAAGTGTGCAGTATGGCAGGAAGGCAAAAAAATAGATTACCAAAGGGCTTGCAAGTCCTTCTCAACAAAAGCAGGGGTTCTTTGCCACGGCCTGGTCTGGCAGTCTGGTAAAGCCTGGATCCCTTCTCAGAATGATTTAGATGCAAAAAAATGTAACACATAGGATTACAAAGAAAACCAATGATACTGAAATTCAGTTATCATTAATAGTAAAAAGCCAAATTTGGGATATTATTAATATATGTGCTTCTTAATTAATGTATAAGATCTACTGATGGGTCTAAAAATTACTGTAATTTAAAAGCAGGGATGAGTGGAAATGATTTTTTTCAACATTTTATTGTGAATAAAATATTTTTGATATATCTGCAAAGACTGTAATGGGATTTGAAAATCTGTGACTTTTGTTAAGACAAAGTTAACAGGTATTGCCAAAACTACTGTGGCTTGTTGTTCACATACATGATGGAAAGAGATGCTAAATTTCAAACAGAGATTAATGAAAGTAAAGATGAAATATTTTTCCCATTCAGATTCACGGACCCTCTGGATTCTGTCCGGGATTAGGGACCCTTAAGTTAAGGGGTTTTGGATTTATTCCCAGGGCACTAGGGAGTCACGGTCAGAGAGACGTGTAGGACACAGCTCGCTGGCAGCCCCAGGGAGTGAGAAAGTGTTGGAGGCGGGGAAAGCCTGGATGCGAAAATCCAGTAAGGGTCGCAGTCACCTCGGACAGGTGGTGGGCTGCCCAGGGTGCGACAGTTAGGATGGACCCAGGGAAGCAAAGTCAAGAGACATTCAGGTGCTTTGGTTTCTCTGACGGGGATAATGGAACAACCCTCCCTGCTGAACTTGTCCGCGCTTTGACTCTGAACCCCACCCAGACCCTGGAGCCTCCTCGGGGAAAGAAGTCGAATTCCAGGGACTCCCTCCCCACCATCCATCCTCTCGGGCCGCAGGGGAAGATCCTGCGCCCTTCGGCCAGACTCCCCGAACATAGTCCCTTACCGACTCTTGGCTTCTCCGGGCCCCTCGGGCGCTGCTCCAAGCCCCAGGCCGGAATCGCCGCCTCGCGGCACCGCTCCAGCTCCTCCGCATCGCTGCTGCTGCTGCTGCTCTCCATATCGCTCATGGCGCCCCTGGGCGCCGCCACCTTGAAGCACCGCAAAGGATTGTGGGGAGCGCCTCCAGGAGCGATCTTCTTCCAAGATCCCACAAGGGAGCGGAGCAGCACAGGGCATTGTGGGGATTGTAGTTCTCAGACTCAGGCCGCCATTGGTCCTAAACTGTTAATGGGGGTTTCCTTAAACGTGAGAGCTGGAAGGGCCTAAGAAATCAACTTATCTATCCTTGAGGAGGAAAGTGAGACCTATAGAGAGGAAAGAATTGCCTAAGGTCACACAAGGGGTTAATGAGCCAGGATTGGTTCCCAGGTTTTGGTAAATCCGTCTGGGCATCAGAAGCACCTTAGGGAACTTTTTAAAATGCAGATTGTTGAGTCTCACTAAAAACTAGGCGAATCAGAATCTCCAAGAATGGGACTCAGGAATCTGTATTTCCTCCAACATCCTAGGGCCTTGCTGCTACTCAGTGTATAATCCGTGAACCAGCAGCACCGGCAAACTCCAGAGCTTGTTAGAAAATGCAGAATCTTGGCTTCAGCCCAGACCTCCTGAATCAGAACCTGCATTTAAACAGGATCTCCAAGTGATTTGTGTGCACACTAAAGTTTGAGAGGCACTATCCTAGGTGATTCTGTTGCACAATATGGTTTGGGAAACATTCTGCAGTTTTCTAGCTCAGGACTTCACTCAACCTGCACATCGGAAACATTTGGGAAACTTTAAAATACTGACTCCTAAGATCCCCCCAAGACCGACACATTAGACTCTCCACAGTTAAGATACTCCAATATAAAATATGAACAAAATCACTTTTGTCTTTGGAATGCTTTTCTTTGTGTTTTATCTTTGAAGCTGAGTGTGTCAAAATTAAAAAAAAATAAACTCTCTGGCCTCAGCTTTCCTATTACGAAAGAGAGGAAGGTAACTTATTCATCATTCTATTAAACAAGAATTGGTCCACTACCTACAATGTGGGCTACACTGGGCTTTATAAAGGATACAAAGGGTGTGGGATGGACTCACCTGTCTGCTCCATGGAAAGGAGGCACTCTTTCCGCCCCTGAAGGCAAAAAGAGGTGGGAAACAGGCTGCTATTGATAAATTGCCCAGAGACTATTGAGAACCAATTATAAAGTACATTTTTCCCCCCTACGGTGAGTAGTCCTTTAGAAAGTGGGTCAAAGGGGAGGGGAGGAAAAGCAAACATTTAATGGGTTGATTGGAGTAAACCTGATCACATGATGTCCTTTGATGCTAAAGATGCTATTACTGTCCTTACATCCTTGGACCATTAGGTACTGTTTGTGTGTGTATTGCAGGAGTTGAGGGAATTTTTTTGTTTGTTTGTTTTTATATTGGAGTATAGTTGATTTATAATGTTGTGTTAGTTTCAGGTGTACAGCAAAGTGAATCAGTTATACATATACATATATCCACTCTTTTTTTTTCGTTTTAGATTATTTTCCCATATAGGCCATTACAGAGTATTGAGTAGAATTCCCTGTGCTATACAGCAGGTTCTTATTAGTCATCTATTTTATATATAGTAGTATGTATATGTCAGTCCCAATCTCCCAATTTATCCCTCACCACCCCTACCCGCCTTCCTCTGGTAACCATAAGTTTGTTTTCTACATCCGTGACTCTACTTCTGTTTTGTAAATAAGTTGAGGGGATTTTTAAAAATTTATTATATTTTTACTTTTGGTTGCGTTGGGTCTTTGTTGCAGTGCGCGGGCTTCTCATTGTGATGGCTTCTCTTGTTGTGGCGCACGGGTTTAGGTGCTCCGCGGCATGTGGGATCTTCCCAGACCAGGGCTCGAACCCGTGGTCCCCTGCATTGGCAGGCAGATTCTTAACCACTGCGCCACCAGGGAAGTCCAAGGGGACATTTAACACCACATCATCCTCGCTCTCCCAGACTTTGCTTTTCTTCATCTCAGTTTCCCTACAGCCCTCACTTTCCAGAGTTAAGAGGCTCAAATGTTTCAGCAATAATGCCAGGACAGCCTTAGCATCTGTGGAAAGAAATGAAGACCATCCGAAAGAGAACAAACAAAGATTATTTATTCCCAACTTGCCATAACCAGGGAATCAGCCACCATCCCTTGCCTTTGGCAGAGACTCCAAGTCAAGCAGGGCTGTGGGACAGCTTTATAGTGGGAAAAAGAGAAGGCTTCAGGCATACCCTGACTGAGGTTGTTTGCATGGGGAAGCTGGAGGTGGGCTAAGCAGAAGCAGGGTGTCCTATGTGATTGGTTAGGGAGCTTGTTTGGCTTTCTTTCATCGATCCTAAATTGGAAGGGAGGGAATAAGGAAGCTGGCAGTTATTGACCAAATCCTGATGGTTTGGGGTTGATTGATGCAGGGATTGTGGTTTGGCTTCGGGCTGGTAGCTGCAAAGCTTGTAGGTCAGAGTTCTATTGTCGAATATAGTCTGGCCATTGTTCGTTTGTATATCTAGTCTCTCATATCCCTTGTCATCCGTCTACTGGCAAGGTTAGGTGGAACTGATGGGGTCTGGATTAAATGGCAGAAATTCAGAGAGAGGTCTTTCAGAGGAACTAGCTGGGTTCTTCTTCTTTCCACGTTCTTCTTCTTTCTTCAGCGTGAAGGTGGTGCTGTCTTGGACACCATAGCTCCTCAAACTCCACCCATCCTGCAGGACTTGGCCTTGGAACTCTAGCTGTTGCTCCTTTCTGAGCAGCCCCTCCTTGAATTCAATCTGCAGCTTCAGGTTCAGGACAAGGCTATCAGGGCAAATGGCATAGGCGTGGCTCCCACCACTGGGATTCTTCACAAAGACCTGGATCTCAGGGGAGATGGTCTGCAGCAGACAGATGCGAGTGTTGGAGAAAACCCCGTAATCAGCCAAGGAGTACTGGCTACTGAGTAGCTGTCGCTCCCCACCGGGCTCCTGGAAGGACAGACGCTGTAGGGCTGTGGAGCCCAGGTTCCCCTGGATCTTCCCTTTAACCTTCTTTATGGAGTCATAAGGGTTCACCGTGATGATGAAATCCGAGAAGCCCCACTGCTCCACTGTCACTTGGATGTCTCGTGCCCCCTGGAAGGGAGAGGATAAAGAGGGGTTAAGTCCACATCCCTCTGTCTGAGTACAAAAGTGCCCTTTACCTGCCCTCATCTTTACAACGACAGCAGCAGCTGCAAATATTTAGGGGGTGCCAATCACCTTCCAGGCCCTGTGCTGGGCTCCGTTCATACTCTTCTTAATGTATTTTATTCTCACAGCCCTATGAGGTTGGTTCTGCTATTAGCCCATTTTACAGATGAGGAAGCTGTGGCTGAGCAGGGTTACGCCATTTATTGACCATCACAAAAGTAGTGAGGAGCAGAGCAGGTATTTGTTTGTTTGTTTTTCTTCCACATCTTTATTGGAGTATAATTGCTTTACAATGTTGTGTTAGTTTCCGCTGTACAACAAAGTGAATCAGCTATATGTATACATATATCCCCATATCCCCTTCCTCTTGAACCTCTCTCCCACTCTCCCTATCCCACCCTCTAGGTTGTCACAAAGCATCGAGTTGATCTCCCTTTGCTATGCAGCAGCTTCCCACTAGCCATCCATTTTACATTTGGTAGTGTATATATGTCAGTGCTACTCTCTCGCTTCATCCCAGCTTCCGCTTCCCCACCCCCTATGTCCTCAAGTCCGTTTTCTATGTCTGCGTCTTTATTCCTGCCCTGCCACTAGGTTCATCAGTAATGCTTTTTCATATTCCATATATATGCGTTCTCTTTCTGACTTACTTCACTCTGTATGACGGACTCTAGGGCCATCCACCTCACTACAAATAACTCAATTTCGTTCCTTTTTATGGCTGAGTAATATTCCACTGTATATATGTGACACATCTTCTTTATGCATTCATCTGTTGGTGGACATTTAGGTTGCTTCCATGTCCTGGCTATTGTAAATAGTGCTGCAATGAACATTGTAGTACATGTATCTTTTTGAATTATGGTTTTCTCAGGGCATATGCCCAGTAGTGGGATTGCTGGGTCATATGGTAGTTCTATTTTTAGTTTTTTAAGGAACCTCCATACAGTTCTCCATAGTGGCTGTATCAATTTACATTCCCACCGACAGTGCAGGAGGCTTCCCTTTTCTCCACACCCTCTCCAGCATCTATTGTTTCTAGATTTTTTGATGATGGCCATTCTAACTGGCGTGAGATGATACCTCATTGTGGTTTTGATTTGCATTTCTCTAATGATTAGTGATGTTGAGCATCTTTTCATGTATTTGTTGGCCATCTGTATGTCTTCTTTGGAGAAATGTCTATTTAGGTCTTCTGCCCACAAGAGCGGGTATTTGAACTGAGGTCAGCCAGACTCCAAAGTCTGTTCTTCACCACTGGAGGCCACACTCAAGGGCCTGAGAGCCCCAGATGTCTGAAGAGCAACATCTGGAAGGTGCTGGGGGAGGGGAATGGTGGGCAGACCTCTAGCTGATCCTTTTAAGAAGGAATATAGGCCCAGCATTGCCAAGTCTTCTGATTTGTCAAGATAAAAATCTTTTCATGATGGTTTTTATATTCAGGAAAAATCCAAAGGCATATACTTTTTAGCCCATCTGTGGGCCTCATATGGCTGGTGGGCCCCCAGTTTGTAATCTCTGCTCCTTATTAGGGAGCCTCTGATTCTGCTTCTGCCTTCTGCTCTAAGCACCTCAGTCTTTTGAACACAACTTTAGTCCTTTGCCCCTCATCCCCTACCTGACCCTCTACCTGGATGGAGTACTCTTTGTTCTGAGTGTCTACATCCCTCCTTGGCTTTTAGGGCCCACCTCAAGCCTTAATTTCTTCAAGAAATCTTCCTTGGTGACTTATGATGATGACATTTATTTTCCGATTCCACAGCCCCACAAAGACCTGGGTGTGAATTCTGGCTCTGCTGCTTCTTAGCAGTGTGACCTTGGTTAATTCACTTTACCTCTCTGAGCCTCAATCTCCTCATCTGTAAAATGGGGATAATAATGATAAGATAATAATACTACTTGACCTTTCTACTTTACAGACTTGTCCCTGAACAAGTGCTATGCAAATCGTAAAGCACAATGTGAATAAAATAGATTATTATGTTCTTTACCTGTACTGTGGGTTTGACATCACATTATAATATTATATGGCATTTTTTTGTTTTCTGAGTATCTTCTCTGGTAATTCTATTTAGGAGTTTTGTGCAAGTTTGCTTCCATCTGGCAAGTTTCTTAAGGGTTGTGGCCATGTCTTATTTCTGAACCATTGTTGCCCCTTTCGTCACCCCCCATCAACCCCAAGCCTGGTGCTAACACAAAACAGCTGATTGAATTGACTTGCCTGGGCTCAGCTTATGCAGAGAATGATTGAGAGCAAAGAATCCCAGTGATTCTTTGGTAGGTTATGGGAAGAAGAAAAAACAGGAAAACAAGAATTTGAAGATAAGGAATCTGAAGCTCAGACAGTTGAATAATTTCCCCAAGTTCACAGAGCTGGTAGGTGGTGCAGCCAGGCCTCAAACTGACACTAAAGTCCTCTTGGCTCCATTGACACAGAAGTAAATACTATGCAGTTATCTCATTCTGAGCTTCAAGCCCCTGGCAGCCCAGAGAGGAGCCATTACCTTCACGTTCCATCTGGGGACTGGGTTCTCGTTGTCGTCATAGCAACAGTCCTGTTTCAGGCACTGGCAGGCCCTCTGAGCGACTATGTCCCATCTGTAGCCTTTTGCCACATTATGGGTGGGGTCAGCCGGATCCAGGATGATAGGTCTGCAACACAGAGAGAAGGCGCCCAGGTTCTTTCTGGTTTGGAGGCCCGCAAGCCAGAAAGAAACCTTCTTGGCAATCATCTGAGCATCTGCTATGTCCAGAGCCCAGGACTATCAGTCTAGGAGGGCCCAAAAACATTGCCGGAGAGTAACAGAATGGAGAGGATTCTTTTTCCAAGAATTCCTCTTGGGGAGAGTACTTTAGGTGTTTGCAAGGAATTTTTGAGGTGTATGGAGGGTGAGAACCCCAAAGGCATGCTGGAACAGTAACAGCGGCCCACTCAGGCAGGTGGGCCTCAAGTTCAGAGCTTTCATTTTGCTGAACAGGCTACGTAAGTGAGTTCAAGGCTAGAGCTGCTGAATTGCTTTGGATGACAGTAACACCACCACCACTATTTACTGATGTTTATTGAGGCACGGGCTCAAACCCTATGTGAATTAACCTATTTTAATCCCTACAACAATTCTATAAGGTAGGGACTATGATGATGATGATGGTGATGATGATGATTTTCCCCCATTTTACAGATGAGGAAACTGAGGCACAGACCTCCCTAGGTTCTCCCAACCTGAAGGTGAGGTTCTTACCCATGTCCTCTGCCTCAACAGAGGAGAGGCTGGGCTGTCTCCAAGCATCTCTCCTCTAGGTAAATGTTGAATAAATACTTTAAAGAATATTGGCTTGAAGGGGGTCTAATAGCCTATTTGGGTTGCTTGGGGTGACCACATGTGTTGGATGGCAAGCCCATGATCAAGACCCGGCCCTTGTACTCCAGGAGCTTTTGACTTAGATGGGAGCTGAGATTTGATCTAAGTGACAGAATGTGATAGCAGGCTACTGACATGAACTAGACACCTTAGGCTCCATGCTCTCAACTCCCAACATCCCTGGCTCACTGAATGGTCCTGCCTCATTTAGAGTCATAACACGCTGTCCTATGGGATGGGGTCACCTGACCCAAAGTGACACACCAGGTGACCTGATATGCAGGGCCTGTGCCCAGCGAACTTACTGGTTCCCTCTGGAGTTTGGACCAGGAATGATGGAGGTTCCTCATCAACTAGGAGTAAGAGGGGAGCCGAACAGGTGTGGAGAGAGAAGCAGTGAGAGGAAAGGGAGCACGTGGGCAATGAGAGTGAGCAACAGAGAGAGGGGGAGTCTATAGATTTGCCTCAGGTCCCAGTGGTTTTCCAAGGTCAATTTTCTGGTCATCCTTACAATAAATCCTCTTTTCATTAGGAAGCCGGGATTTTCTCCCTTGTAAAAAAAGACCCAACACTCACATAAGGGAATAATAAACAATCTTGCGATATTGCTTGCATTGACCTAAAACTTCTAATGTAAAGAGTTGTCCCAGGTTGGGTTCCCCCAGAAGCAGATCCTAAGATCAGGATTTGAGTGCAAGTCATTTATTTGGAAGGAGATACCAGGAAGCACCAATAAGAGAGTGAGAAAGTGAGACAGGGAAGGGAAGGATGCCAATAAAGGGTATGTGTCAAGGTGATTACCACTGTGAGCAACTGGGGGTTAGTCCCCCAGGGTGGACTCTGGGAAGTAGTATAGAACATGTGTCCCAAAGAGAGTCCCTCCATCTGAGATGGGAGGGAGCTGGGGTATTTATACACCAACTTCCATCAGTCACTGGGGGAAGCTGAAAACCCACAGGCAAAGGGACGCAGGTGCTGACAGCTGGAGGTTGAACCAGCCTTCCTGGAAACGGTAAAGGCCCAGGGGATATGAATGGGTACAGGCAGCATGTGCTACAACATTTGTCTGGCATCTACCATAGGCTAGATACTGTAGGCCCTTTACAAATATTTTGTCTGACTCTCCCAACAGTCCTGCATGTTGGTGCCAATTACTCCTGTTTTACAGATGAGGAACGGAGGCTCACAGAGATGAGAAAATGGTGGAGCTGGGCTCACACTTGGGTCTCCACGTTTCTTTCCAGTTTCCTGTGCTGTCACTAAAAAGCTAAGGTAGCTTAGCTTTTCTGAAATGTTTTTCTGAAATGGTCTTCTGAGGGCAAGAGGGCTAAGGTAGGGTGGGGTGGTGGCTCGAGGAACAAGGAAAAGGCTTATAGCCCCTAAGGTCCTTGCAATTTTGAAAGGCAATCAACTTGAGATGTCAAGTGTGTCAGGGTGAGGTATCAGCTTTCCTACTTAATGAAGCCCACCCAGAAAACTCGATACCACCTTTCCCTTAATTCTCTTTCTTTTCTCTTTGAGATGTGGTTGGCATGCAGTGATCTAGTACCTCTCTTTTCTGAGCTGTTTTCTGACAAAGTCCTCAATGATTGGGTTCTGGAACGTGTAGTATTTGGTCCAGTAGATACAGAGGAACTGATACTGCTGGAGCAGGCTCATCACGGTAGCCAGGCCTCTGTCCAACCGGAAACATTCCTTCTCCTGAGTACCCACTTCCCAGGCGTAGACGGTCAGTAGCTCAAGGGCATAGAGAGGGGGTAGCTCGGCCCGAAGGCACCAGGCTTTCACGCACTGTTGAAAGACATGGGAAGAGAGAGCGAGACCCCAAGATTCCTTATAAGGATGACATTGGACCAGAAACTAGAAAAATCCAAGTTCTGGTCCCAGCTCTGCTACCTACTGGCTGCGTAGTCATGGCCAAGTCACTTTCCCTCTCTGACCCTAAATGGGTTTCTCCATTTTAGAATTAAGCAGCTAGGTTAGTCCAGTTGGTTTCAAACTGTGCTTGACATAACTCCCGGAAATGGAATGATAAAGGGGTGTCCCAAGGAGTGAGCAGGTTGGGCTCTGTCACCAGCACCCCAGCCTAAGCAGCTCCATTTTAATCTATTTGGGCCTCTGAAAGATTTCTTTTAAAGAAAAGTCTTCTTAGCTAAAGAGAAAAAAAAAAAGTATGAGTGTGTTGGGGGACTATAGGACTAGGTAATAGCTGAGAATCCATGGTGAACATTGGGGTTGCCTCTCTAACAGGCGTTTCTTCCTTCCCCATTGTATAGTAGCCATGCTGTTTGGACGGGATTGACCCAATCCTCCTGTCCAGGGTTGGCCCTGACTGGACAGGGTCACCAGTATAAACCTATTCCCCTTGCCAAGTGATTGGTTCAAGAGAAGCTTTGTAATCTAAGTTGGCCTAATTTGAGTCAAGCTTAGTTCTTTTGTTCAGTGGTTGAAAGAAGAGAAGTCCTCTCTTGTATGTGGATGTGAGGGCAGGAACAGATGTGGCCATTTTGCCACCATGAGGGAAGTCAGCCTGAGGACCAAGGTGACATATAGAATTGAGAGACGCTGAGAGTATTATAGAGAAACTGAGCTGGAGCACTCATCAAACAGTGCCTGAAGCCTCCTCTCCACTGCTGTGGGTTTTCACACATGAGCTGATAATTCTCTTTATTGGTTAAGCCAGTTTGAGTTGGTTTTTCTGTTTTTCTGTTACTTGCAAAAGGAAGCATCTTAACGGATACCAGTCACCTCCTGTCTAAAGAACCTCTCTAACATTGAGCTAGGAAATGAAAATTTCTGTCAAACATCCAGCTATTTGGTTTGTGGAAGCAAAATTGTCATCTTGTCCTGTGGCCATTATAAATAAGTTTTATATCACACCCCTCAAAGGGACAAAAACCCACTTTGACCTTGAAACAAACAGAAACGAGGCCATCTGGTCTAGTTCTAGTCCCCAAAATAAATGAAACCTGTGCCTTTCCTGTAAGTTATTGACTCACTAACAAAAACAACTTTATCCTTGACTTTAAAATTTTTTTATTGATTTCAAACTTATTCATAAATTAATGAATTTGTTTTTGTAACATTTTGTGAATTCACATCTCACAAAGCTGTAAATCTTAACTAATAAAATTATAATTTTGTTAAGAAGGTAAACTCATGACAAGACAATTTATTTTCTCCAATACTAGTGAAATTTTACTAGCTAGATTCTTAAATTTACATGACAAAGAAAATGCAGAATGCCTGTAATCATAAGATGTAAGCCTTAGGAAAAATGAGCCGTTCATTTCTTTTAGGACCTTTGATAGACTATTTAATGGTACATAAAAAAAAAAAAAAAGAGCAAACCAGAAGAAAAGATTTATGTTCCCTTCCAGTGCTGATTTATGTTAGTGATGCTCTGATTTCTTCATATTTTGGATTTCTCTGACTTTTGCGAAGTTGCAATACTTCATGACCTTTCTAGATCTGATAAGCACGTGAGAAATTTGCTATTTTTCCACCACCAACAGAGATGAACTGTAAACCTAGTAATCTTGGTAATCGTTTTTTCTTTAAACACCTATTATATATTTTTTATTGGATTAAGCCTTTCCTTCTGCAGTCTGATTCCCTTGCAACTTCTCTGCAAGTTCTTATTTAATAAATGACTTTTTACCTCTTGTTTCTGTTTGCAGCTGGAGGTTCCACTGAGACTGTTCCAAAGCTGAGTAAACTGTGTTGCCTGAGAAACGCGCCCCATGGGCTGTTTACACTCAGATGTGCCCCTTTTTTCAACTCTGAGGGTGAATCTTGTAGTACAATAGTTTTTACTCTTCTGATGTTTCTCTCCTCCCTCCCCACCTCTACTCTGTTTTTATTTCTGATTCTAGATTGTCTGATTCTTGGACAAGTCTGATTCTGGTTCTTGTACGTATTTGTATGGGGCCACTTATGTCCCCACTGATGACTACAATCTGTAACTCTGCTTTTATGGTTTGACCATCTGGTGGTCTCTATCGGGAGACAGATGATAGGAATTTATTCTCTGCTGGGTGGCAGTCGATGAGAATTTGATTGTATTTTGTGTTTCTCTCTCTCTCTCGCTCTCGTTTGGTCTGTTTGTCTTGAGAATTCAGATATCTCCTGGGAGCCCTGTTATTGTTGTCTTCTATGCCATTATGAATTTAAATCACTCAAAAATTGGGGGGTAGGGGTGTGGTGTGTGCACGCACACACATGTGATTCCTGGAAAACCGCCCTGTAAAATTAGGAGCTGATGGACTGTTAGATTTTATGCTGTGTTTATTTTGGACACATAATTAAAATAGTAAAATCACAGCTGCCAATTCTTTTTGTTTTTATGTATGTAAATGAAAAAAAAAGGATTTCATAAAAGAATGGTCTGATTACAATATAATCTATCTGCCAGCAAATCTCTTCCTCCCAACTCCACTACGGGAAGTTTATGAAGTGTAATAAATTCGTGGATAAAGACTCACGGCCACCAAAGGGACTGAGTCAGAATTTCACCAGAATCTTTTATTTCAGAAGCAGGCAACTTCATAAGAGCAGATTGCTTAACAAAATGAGAATTAATTACTCAGGTTAATGTTCTATTGATGACTATGTGAGAGAGAAAAAAAAAAAAACCCTTTCTTTCTTACTCTCCTACCCTCAATATACGGAAATACATGCGCAAACTAAGATACATTCTGTAAATGATATATTATTCCAACTGACACCTCAGAATTAAAAAAAATCCCTATAAAAATTCCTACTATAGATTATGAACTAACAAATCCTCAGGAAAACAAAAATAATTATTCTGTAAAATAATAGCATATGTAAATTGGCCTTGTTTATAAAACTATTCAGAATGATGGCTTAATATTCACAAAGTGTCTTTATTAAGTTCCTTTTCAGGAATATGTAGTGTTTACATACGTTCAAAAAATCTGTCCTCCTTCCTACCAGGATAGAAT
Organism: Balaenoptera physalus; assembly: GCF_965194825.1. Taxonomy (NCBI): domain Eukaryota; kingdom Metazoa; phylum Chordata; class Mammalia; order Artiodactyla; family Balaenopteridae; genus Balaenoptera; species Balaenoptera physalus. Next base: position 79,835,351 of record NC_138897.1, on the reverse strand, counting down.
TAGATAAATCAAGAATAAATTGGGACTTTCCTGGTGGCCCAGTGGTTAAGAATCCGCCTGCCAATGCAGGGGACACGCATTGGAGCCCTGGTCCAGGGAGATCCCACATGCCGCATAGCAACTAAGCCTGTGCGCCACAACTACTGAGCCTGCGCCCTGGAGCCTGCGAGCCACAACTACTGAAACCCACGCTCCTAGAGCCCGTGCTCCGCAATAAGAGAAGCAACCGCAATGAGAAGCCCACGCACCGCAATGAAGAGTAGCCCCCGTTCGCCGCAACTAGAGAAAGCCTGGGCGCAGCAACGAAGACCCAACACAGCCAAAAATAAATAAATAAATAAATAATAATACTGAATCAAAAAACTGTTTCAAAAAACCATATGCAGACAAATTCTTGTCTTAGAGGCAGAGACTTTTGGGGTTTTTTTGTTTGCTTTTTTGTTTGTTTTTGGCCACGCGGGGATCTTGTTTCCCTGACCAGGAATCAAACCTGTGCCTCCTGCAGTGGAAGCATGGAGTCTTAACCACTGGACTGCCAGGGAAGTCCCTTAGTGGCAGAGACTTGAACAAAGAAAGGGCTATAGAAGTAAAGCTGATATGTTGTTCTGTGGACGTTACAATAAATGTGCAAGTCATATACAGGAAGAAAACACTTTGTACACTTAGACAGGCAGACAAACAAAGCAAACAGATCATTTTGTTGAGTTCTAGCTCTCCAAATCCACAAAACCTTGGATCAATTCCTCTTAAGTGCCTGACTGACCAAAAAAACCAATTTCATTCTTGGCTTCTGTGATGCTAACATCTGAAGATACATCACAACCTCGGTAGAAGTGATAATCATGTAAGAAAATGACTGCTTTCCCACCATAAACATACTAACTATAAACTAACTTTGGTAATATTCTGATTTTTATCTTTAAATACTTTTTTTTCTTTTTGGACTGGACCGGTCTTTCTAAAATCTGACCCTTACCATTTTTTTAAAAATAAGAAAGCATCTTTTTTCTTTCTTTCTCATTTTTTGCTTGTCTCTGAGTCTTCCTTTCATAAGTTCAGATGACATGTTCATCTGGGTATTTTGAAATATACCTGGTACCATGCAGACATCATATGTGAAATCTAAAAAGTAGCTGCTGTGGATGTATTCACTCAGTAATGATCATGATACTCAGGAACTCAATCATTTGGAGGGGGAATTGGTGCAGTGTGGAATTAAACGAATTTTTCCTCTTGTTAGTCCTTAATCAGCTGAGATTAATGTCCAGAGAGCCCAGAGAAGTTGACCTTAGCCAGCACTGGACTGTAGCTGGACCATTACAAGCACTCGTTCTTTGAAATACAGTACGTTCCTTATTTCTCTCCTTCCTCCTGTGTTTCTTTCTCCTCCCCCTCCTCTCCTTCCTCCTTCTTCATCTGCATCTTCTGCCAGGTTTACATTTTAAAAGATGAGCCTTCCCTCCCACCCAACCTTCATTGCTTCTGGGTGCAGTTTCCCGAGATAACAGATATGGTTCCTGCCTTTTTCTTCCCCTCCCTCCTCCATCTTCCGCTCCTGCCCCCAGCCTGGCAGCCTCCTCACCTCCAGGTACCAGTGTTTTACCAGCCGCAAGAGGCTCTTCAGCTGGGCTGGCCGGTGTTTCACGAAGTTTCTCTGCAGCTCGCTGAAGGATGGGGAGAAATGTCCAGGGGAACCGCAGGCCTTAATCAGACTCACATAGACCCCTGGGGAGGGATGAGGGTTGGGAACAGAAGGCCCTGAGGAGAGAGGAGGCAAAGGGGAGAGAGTGAGGGCTCAGGAAGCCCCAGGTTGCTGACTAGTCCATGGGGGAGAGACTGGTAATTATTGGAGTATCTCTCCAGGGAAACCTGGGACCACATAGCTTAAGAGACTAACAGTTTGCCTTCTTGATTGTCCTTCTGGAGAATCAAAAGTGAGTTTTCCAGAAACAGACTCACAGGCACAGAGAACAGACTTGTGATTACCAAAGGGGGAGGGTGGGTGGGGGAGGGATGGATTGGGAGTTTGGGATTAGCAGATGCAAACTATTATACATAGGATGGAGAAACAACAAGGTTCTACTGTACAGCCCAGGGAACTAGATTCAATATGCTGTGATAAAACATAATGGTGTATATATGGATAACTGACTCACTTTGCTGTACAGCAGAAATTAAGACAACATTGTAAATCAACTAGACTTCAATAAAATACATTTTTTTTAAAAGTGGGTTTTCTATTCCTCAGGCTACTCAAGGACTATTGTCCTCTCTTGATGTGCCCAACACCCTCAGTTTCCCTTAATGTCTGTTTTGGATCTCTCAGCGATTTATATGAAGCTTCCATCACTGTAGGGAAGGACCAGTTCCATATAAGAAAGCTGGGCTCAGAGAGCACGTTTGCCGAAGGGTGGGGCGTACATCACTACCACTAATGTCTCCCACTGTCTCTTTCTGGCTCAGATGGGATCCCAATTGTGACACTTTCTCCATGGAGCAACTCCCAGCAGCCACTCTAGTTAAGAGGAGCTGGTGCACCAGGTGAAAGCTGTATCATCTGGGTTTGTAGCTGATACCGTTACTACTGCCATCGGTGCTCCCGGGAAGCAGCCCTCAGCCAATGGCCGATGGGAAGCTCGTGGATGAAACACTCAACAACCCACTTGGGAGGCGTGCTCTGCACTTCTACCGGAGCTCTGCAGGGGCACAAGCCCAGCTGCTCACCGTGGTGACTAGTTCCACGTGCACCTTGTCAGGCTCCTCCCCTTCCGTCTCGCTCCCCTGCTTCCCTACCAGCATCTCCTGGGACTGCTTATCCCCAAATCCCTGTCTCAGGGTCTGCTTCCGGGAAAGCACAGACAATGACAGGCCCCCGCCCCCGCGGTAAATGTTCCAGAAGCACCCGAGGTTGCTCTTCCTCCTTCCCCTCCAAGGCTCTCACTTCCTCTCCAACCATATATTTATCTGCGTGATTCTTTGATAAATCTGTTTCCTAAGTTGAGCCACAGGACAGCCAGAGTTGAGTCAGTCCCAGGCACTGCGGTCACCCAGCACCCAGCACAGGACGTGGGTTGAATGGGTGAATACAGGTGTCTGCACGTGGCCACGAAGGAGAGGTGAGGAAGCTGCGGGTCCCCCGGGAGGGCGGTCGTGTGAGTCTGGTGGGCTTCCCCTTACCCAGGACCCCGTAGGCCGGCACGACGGTGACAGTGATGGGCTCCGCAGTCTCCCAGGACTGGATGGTGAAGGCGACAGCAGAGGGGACTCCCGGGACCAGCCTCAGGTCCTGGAGCTGGAGGCTCCGGAGGTCCTGGCAGTACCTGAGCTTTTCACATAGCAGGCTCAGAACGTCGTCGAGGCGCCTGGCCTCCTCCTGGAAGCTGTGGAAACCGCTCAGGACCATCACCAGCTCCACCTCCGAGCTGTCCCTGAGCACTGTGCCGTTCCCGAAAGAGCCCACCTGCAGAGCACAGAGTCCCGTCACCACGAGGCCACTGCCTGGACCAGGCAATCCCTGAGGCTCCTTCCACGGATGATCACCACCGCCCTGAGGGATGGGCGGGGAGTATTTCCTTTTTTAAAAATTATTTATTTATTTATTTATTTATTTTTGGCCGCATTGGGTCTTCGTTGCTGTGCGCGGGCTTTCTCTAGTTGCGGCGAGCGGGGGCTACTCTTCATTGCGGTGCGCGGGCTTCTCATTGCAGTGGCTTCTCTTGTTGCGGAGCACGGGCTCTAGGCGCACGGACTTCAGCAGTTGCGGTAGGCAGGCTCAGTAGTTGTGGCTCGCAGGCTATAGAGCGCAGGCTCAGTAGTTGTGGCGCATGGGCTTAGTTGCTCTGCGGCATGTGGGATCTTCCCGGACCAGAGATCGGAACCCGTGTCCCCTGCATTGGCAGGCGGATTCTTAACCACTGTGCCACCAGGGATGTCCGGGTGGGGAGTATTAACATCTCTTCTTTACAGGGGAGAAAGCGGGGATGTCGAGAGGCAAGCCTCTCCTCTAGGGTCACACAGTGGGCGCTTCCAACCAGGGAGCCAGACTCCACAGCACACGTTTCTTATTTACTCCACTGCCTCGCTTCTGAGACTCAGCCTTATCGGCAGAGTGATCCCCACTCCAAGGGAACAGTCATCCTCCACAGGGTGGTGGTAGGAGGATTCTGGGGGGGGGGTCTGAATAATTTCATGACATTAAAAAGGGGGGCAGGGCTTCCCTGGTGGCGCAGTGGTTGAGAGTCTGCCTGCCGATGCAGGGGACACGGGTTCGAGCCCTGGTCCGGGAAGATCCCACATGCCGCGGAGCAACCAAGCCCGTGCGCCACAACTACTGAGCCTGCGCGTCTGGAGCCTGTGCTCCACAACGAGAGGCCGCGACAGTGAGAGGCCCGCGCACCGCGATGAAGAGTGGCCCCCGCTCGCCACAACTGGAGAAAGCCCTCGCACAGAAACGAAGACCCAACACAGCCAAAAATAAATAAATAAATAAATAAATAAATTAAAAAAGGGGGGGCCACAGGGACTTCCCTGGTGGTCCAGTGGGTAAGACTCCGCCCCCCCCCCAATGTAGGGTGCCCAGGTTTGATCCCTGGTTGGGGAACTAGATCCTGCATGCATGCCGCAACTAAGAAGTCTGTATGCCAAAACTAAGATCCCGCCTGTGGCAACTCAGACCTGGCACAGCCTAAATAAATAAATAAATGAAGAAATAAATATCTAAAAAATAAAATAAAATAAAAATAAAAAGGGGGGCACAGTATTGCCTGGTGGATAAGAACCACGGGCTGGGGAATGAGGCAGCCTGATCTTGACCTCGCCTCTTGCCCCTGTTTCTCAGTTGCGTGATCCTTCTGAACGCCGTCCCTCATCTGTCACCTCAGAGTAATGATGGCACATGAGTCACTGGGTGATTGGGAGGATTCGATAAGACAGTGTGTGCCAAGGGCTTGCCGTGGTGCCTGGCACACAGGAAGTCAGCAATATATCTCTCTTCCTTCTGCTCTACTTGACTTAGATCATCTCTTCTGCTGCCTGGAGTTCAGCTTCCCCATCTGAATTGAAGGAGCCTGAGCTGGATGATTTTGAAAGGGTCTTTTTGATGTTCTGAGATCCTAAACTTGCTCTCCAGCACTGTTGCCTCTGGTATACTAAGTCCCCCAACTCTCTGGCCTTCTCTCTTTCTCACTCCAGGTCGGGAGGTGGAATTGCCAGGGATGCATCAGACCACAGGTCGGCTACCTCTGCTGGTGGGTGGAGTCAAGGAACACTGATGATGACCCAGCTGCCGCCAATTGAGCCCTCGCTGTGCCTGGCACCACTGAAAGCCCTTTATACACACAATGTCTTTTAATCCTCACCCCCATTAATTGAGGTGGGGGGACTAGTATAATTATCCCCATTGTACAGATGAGATAAGGGAGGCAGTTGGGGGTTAATCAACTTGCCATGGACTCACAGCCAGGAGTGATAGTCACAGTCAGATGAGTCAGAACACCAGGTGTGGTGCTTCTACCTCTTTCTTCCCTGTGACCCAAGTCTATGTGGCAGGCCCTGCTTCTGTGCAGGAGTCCGCCATCTTTTCTTTCCTCTTCCTTTTCCATTTTCTTTCTCCACCTGCATTCGGACTCAGCGTTTCTGCCCCATGTGAGAGTGTTGGGAATGGCACCCTGGGTGCAGATGAAGAGCACATCCCGCTGAAGGCTGTGCCTGCACTGCCCTTCCCACCTTTTCCAGTGGTAAGATACAGGCAGAGAGGAAAGAGCGTTCTAGAACAGGTTTCATGACTTGCTTCAGCCCAAACCTATTCAAACCCAAGGACAAGCATTCACTCTTGTGGACCAGCACAGCTCACCAGATTTTCAGGGGTGGGGGGAGGGTTTAAAGCCCAAATAAAGTGTTAATTTCTCATTGTTGTTGGGGGGGCACAAGCCGCCCACACAGGGTGGGCAGGTAGCTCCCTCAGCATCCAAACTCCCTCCGTGGGGAAATGAAACCCACGGGGTCATTTGGAGGAAAGGTGCAGTTTCAATACACCCATACAAAGGGAGTAGAGTCATAAGATTTATTACTTTCAAAAATAGATAACTAATGAGAACCTACTGTAGAGCACCGGGAACTCTACTCAATGCTCTGTGGTGACCTAAATGAGAAAGAAATCTAAAAAGGAGGGGGTATATGTATATGTATAACTGATTCACTTTGCTGTACAGCAGAGACTAACACAACATTGTAAAGCAGCTATACTCCAACAAAAATTAATTTAAAAAATTTAGGGCTTCCCTGGTGGCGCAGTGGTTGAGAATCTGCCTGACAATGCAGGGGACACGGGTTCGAGCCCTGGTCTGGGAAGATCCCACATGCCGCGGAGCGGCTGGGCCCGTGAGCCACAGTTACTGAGCCTGCGCGTCTGGAGCCTGCGCTCCACAACAAGAGAGGCCGCAATAGTGAGAGGCCCGCGCACCGCGATGAAGAGTGGCCCCCACTTGCCGCAGCTAGAGAAAGCCCTCGCACAGAAACGAAGACCCAACACAGTCATAAATAAATAAATAAATAAATAAAAATAAAAAAAAAAAAATTTGGTCAACAACCTTTAATTTGGTCACAACCTTTCTTTCAGCACCATTTTTAAAAAAAAGAAAAAAAAAAAAGATTTATTACTTACAGATCCCAGAAGCAAGGGGACGCAGTGAGCTGGGGGAAGGGCCGTTCTCCGCCCCAGGTCACAAGCCAGCAGGAGATAGAGCAGGGTAGCAAGCACCTAGTACTTACAAGGTGATTGGGGCAGAGGTTACTAACTTTTCACAGGCTTAACTCTAAGTGGTTATTATTTTTTAATTAAAAAAAAATTTTTTATAAACGCTCTTAGCTCTACATTTTTAAAAAATTTTATTTATTTATGTTTTTTGGCCACACAGTGTGGCATGCAGAACTTCCCTGACCAGGGATCGAACCCGTGCCTGCTGCAGTGGAAGCTCAGAGTCTTAACCACTGGACCAGCAGGGAAGCCCACTCAGTGGCTATTTTAAAAGGTTCCACTGGGAAAGGCAAAGCAGGAACCTGTGGGGATACCCTAAACCTATCTACAAGTCCAGACTCTGAACTTTTGGTGTTAGTAGGGTCACCATACTGTAAAAGGCCTAGGCAGCCACTCAGAAAAACAAAATTGTTTTCCTCAAAAGTTGTTTTTCTCATCACGCCTTTCTAGTTTTGACCCTCTTGCATTATTATCCTAGCTAGGACAGGAGGTGACATGAGGCAGCTGCAGGAAAGGCTTGGGGGAAAAAAGCTCAGCCTGGAGTGGAGTAAGATAGATCCTGGTTGAAATCCCAGCTTCACCACTAGCTGTGTGACCTTGGGCAAGTGACCTCACCTCTCTGAGCTTCCATTAAAAACATTTTCCATTATCAAAAATTTTAAACAGAAAAATAGAAAGAGAATACAATGAACACTTATACATCCATCCAGATTCAACAAGTCTAAACTCTTTGTCATATTTGCTTCAACTAAGCCACTTTAAAGTCAATTACAGACGCTAAGGACTATTGTCCCTAAATACTTTAGCATTTGTGTCCAACAAAGGAGAACATTTTCCCCCATAACCACAAAACTATTATGTCTCAAAAAAACAATTCCCTGGGACTTCCCTGGTGGTCCAGTGGTAAAGAATCCACCTTCCAATGCAGGGGACTCGGGTTCGATCCCTGGTGAGGGAACTAAGACCTCACATGCCGCAGGGCGACTAAGCCCACATGCCACAACTACTGAGCTCCCACGCCTCAACTAGAGAGCCCACGTGCCGCAAACTACAGAGCCCACACGCCCTGGATCCCACGCGCCACAACTAGAGAGAAGCCCGAGCCCGCACGCTGCAACGAAAGATCCTGCATTGCCACAACTAAGACCTGATGCAGCCAAGAAAAGAAATAAATAAAATAAATAAATATTTTTAAAAAATTCCCTTATATATATTATTTAATATTCTGGCCATATTGAAATTTCCCCAATTGTTCCCAAATTATATTTTACAGATGGTCCATTCACACCAAAATCCAATCAGAGAATTTGCATTGTATTTGGTCATTATGGATCTTAAATCACTGTTTCCATTCTGCTTATCTGTAAAATGGGAAAAGAATAGTACATACCTCACAGGGTACACAAATTAGAGATAATATATGTTAAGGGGTTAGTGTAGTGCATCCAAAAAAGTGCACTCTTATTATTAGCTTCCTTACTGGACTTGCTCTGCTCAAGGCAGCAGTGCACTGGAATGGAGTGTCTTGAGATGTCAGTAGCAGGGGCTAGGGATAATGAGGCAAGAGGTCCCAGCATCCTCAGGGATGTAGACCCACAAGCTGCATTTTGCCCAGCCCTGGTCTGGGGATGGAGGGGACCAGTCTCACCTTGACCACCTTCAGCACCCACAATTCCTGGTCCAGCCCGTGCTCCCCCTGGAAGCTCTGCTCTCTCAGGAACTGCTCCACAGTCTGCACAGTCTCCAGAACCTCTTTTTTCCACTCCTGGCTGGGATGCAGAGAGTGAGCCACGAAGGAGTTCAGCCTGGAAGCCGGGGTGACAAACAGCTCCGGGGGCACTGCCATCTCTGTCTTGAGAGTACCACTGGTGGCTAGATATATACACACACACCAACCCAGCTCCTGGCACACACACTCTTCTGTAAGGGGACTCCTCCTCAGCTGGCCTCCAGCACCCTGTGGAATAAAGGACCAGAGTGGAGAGGAAACAAGGGGTGTCTGGTTGACCAGGGGATCCTCTTCCTGGAGGCCGTTCACTGCAGCTGGGGCACCGAGGGACACTGAGTGAAACCACCTTAACAGGCGTGGCTTTTAGTCACCCTTTCTGCTGTAGGTTTCGTTTCTCAACTTTTAGTTTCCCTTTTACAACTTGGAAACTGAAATTGGCTTGAGGATGGCCCTGGGAAAGGCAACTCCCCCAGGAGATGGGAATTGGACGGTATCCACCAATCCCATCCCCACCACCTTGTCACCTGAAACAGGTCAGTAAGAGCAGGGACTCGCTCGAGGTTGGGCTGAACAGTGGGAATTCTAGGGTCCCGCAGAACAAATTCTAGAATTCCACTCTGCCCTCTGCCAGACTCTTAACCTCTCTGATCCTCACATAAATAATCCTTAAAATGGGTTTAAGAATAATACCTACCCCATAGGTTGTGTGGATTAAGCGTGAGAACATTTAGCAGAGAAAACGTTAAGTAAATGCAAGTATTGTTATTCGTTCACTGTACATCTAGTGAGTGCTGGCTGGGTGCCAGACATTGTGCTAAGAAGAAAACATGAGATGTGGTTCCTGCCTCAGGGGCTCCCAGAGCAGCAGGGGAGACAGAGGAGACACAGAGAGTCCAGTGTCCTGTGTACTAGGAGAAAAGAGGGCACAGAAACCTGGTGGAAATTCAGGTAGAAGAGTTTCTTTGGAGTCACCTGTGGTGTCAGTGGACACCTGCTTGAGAAGAGTCTTAAAAGACTGGGAATGCGGCCAGGAGACAGAGGGCACCAGACTGGATAAGGCTGAGAAGTGTGAATCATCCTGGTATGTGCCAGGACTCGGCTTTCAGATCCACGTTGGCATGGAGGGCAGGGAGGGGAGAGGTGAGAGCTGTGCCTGGACAGGTGGGCAGGGATTGAGACTCAGAATGCCATTCATTCATTCATTCAACAAACATTTGTTGAGCGCCTGCTGTGTGCCAGGCAGGCGTCCTGGGGATACAGCAGTGAATAGGCAAAATTCTTAGACTGCAGAGGGCTTACACTCTAATGGTGGAGACAGATAGTAAACAGGATAAATAAGTAACATTATAGTAATTAAGACGGTGGTAAGTGCTAATCAGGAAAATAAAGCAGGGAAAGAGGTTAAAAGGTACCAACTACGTGTGGGGAGTGAGAAGTGGCGATGTTTAGGGGTTCAGTCTCAAAGAAGGTGGTTAGGGAAGGTCTGAAAAGGAGACATTTGAGCCAAGACATGAAGGAGGCGAAGAGTGAGCTGTACGTATGTCACAGGGAAGAATGAGAGAAGGTGGGACTTCCCTGGTGGTCCAGTGGGTAAGACTCCACTCTCCCAATGCAGGGGGCCCAGGTTCGATCCCTGGTCGGGGAACTAGATCCCACATGCATGCCGCAACTAAGAGTCTGTATGCGGCATCTAAGAAGTCCACACACTGCAACGAAAGATCCCGTGTGCTGCAGCTAAGACCCGGCTCAGCCAAAAAGAAAAAAATAAATAAATATTAAAAAAAAAAAAAGAATGGGAGAAGGAACAGCAAGTGCAAAGGCCCTGTGGCGGCAGTATGCCTGGTGGGATTGAGGAATAGCAGTGTGACTGGAATGGAATGATCAAGGGGGGAGAGTGGGAGGGGATGAGGTTTGAGTACAAGGGTGGGGGGTAAATTGTGTAGGATTTTGAAGACTATTAAGACTTTGGCTTTTACTCTGATTGAAATGGGGAGCCACTGGGGAGTTCCAAGCAGAAGAGGGACATGGTTGGACTTTCATTTTAACAGTATCACACTGACTGTTGGTGGGAAGATTAGATTAAAAGCAGAGGGTGGGGAGTGGAGGTGAGAGCAGAAGCAGGAATTCAGTTAAGAAGCTAGTACAACAGTCCAGACAAGAGGTGTGGCACCTTGGGTCAGAATGGTAGCAGTGAAAGGTAGGGAGAAGTGGTATGATTCAATTTTCTTATTATGGAAAATTTCAAACATGAACAAAAGTAGAATAATATAATGAACCTCCATGTACCATCCCCCACCTTCAACAATCATCAACCTGTAGACAGTTTTTAAAATGTTTTTTCAGGTCTTCTGCCCATTTTTATTTTTATTGGCCGCCCAGCACGCGGGATCTTAGTTCCCCAACTTGGGATCTAACCCGTGCCCCCTGCAGTAGAAGCACAGAGTCCTAACGACTGGACTGCCAGGGAAGTCCCAGCCTATAGACAATCTTGTTTCAACGATATCTCCATCCATATCTCCCCTCCTGTATTATTTGGAAGTGAATCCCAGACATCATATCATTTCACTAGCTATATTTTGAGTATAAACAGGTCTTGCTAATGGATAGAGTGTGATGTGAGAGAAAGATTAGAGTCAAGGACCACTCTAAGGCTTTTGGCCTTAGCAACTGGAAGGATGCAATTGTCCTTAACTGAGAAGGGAAAGACTGGGCAAGGGCACAGTGTAGGCATGAAGATCAGGAGCTCGGTTTTGGAAGTGAACTTGAGTGTCTAGTGAGATCCAAATGGGGTAGGGAGTTGCATATTTGAGTCTGGATTTCAGGGAGGAAATCTGGGGTTGAGATACAAATTACCAGCATAGACATATTTAAAGCCATAAGGCTGGATGAGATCACCAAGTGAGTGAGTATAGAGTAAGACAAGAAAAGGACCAATGACTGGGCCCTGAAATACTTAATAGTATTAAGTGATTGGGGAGAGGCAAGCATCCAGCAAACAAGAATGAGAAGGAGTAGCCAGGGAGGTGGAAGAAAAATCAGGAGTGTGTTTTGATAGGCAAGTGGAAACATTGTTCTAGGAAAGAGAAAGTGATCCACTGGGTCAAATATCAGGTGAATCTGTGCTGACTTTGTCCTGAGGGCAGTGGCAAATCAGAGGAGCGACCAGAGGTGAAATTACCATTCTGGAAAGATTGGTCTGGCTGCTTCTGTGGGGAGGATGGATTGCAGGGGGCAGGGGTAGATATAGGGAGACGTGTCAGGGCACTGTACTGTGGTCCAGGTGAGAAGGGAAGGTGACCTGGACTGGGCTGGAGAAGGGATGGGATTCTAGGTCTACCTTGGAGGAAGGGTGGACAGGACTCGGTGACTACAGGTAGGAGGTGAGGGAAAAGACAGGATGGCTATCAGCTCTCTGGCTTGGGTACCTGGGTAACGGATGGAGGGTACTATTAACAAAGGGAGGAAGATACAAGGAGGAATGGGAAAGGGAGAAGTCTAGAAGGGTAGCTGTTTAAGCCAGAGAGCTTAAAAAAGTTGTCCACATTGCCTAATGCTTCTGATAAGTTCAGGAATATAGGTCTGAGAAGCACCCAAGAGGCTACTGGTGATCATTGTGGGTGAAATGTAAAGGAGAGCTGGGAGCAGAAGCCAGATTTTAGGGGTGGGGTTGAAGAGTAAGTTGGGTGAGGAGGATGGAGACCAGGAGTGTAGATAACACTTTCAAGAACTTTGTCGTGAAAGGGAGGAGAAAGACAGGCGTTAGCTGGAGGAAGTGGTGCGGTGGAGGGTGTCTGTTGTCTTAAATACCATTTTGGGGAAAAAAAAAACACAAAAAAACCCTCAATCGTGACACGTTTCAATTTAAATTTTCCAACTGGCTAACCCCAAACAGAAAGAATCACTTTTTTAATTACATGAATTCTAAAAGTCTCCATATTTTCAGAGGTTGGTAGTGCCTGGTCCTTAAACAGTCCTATATTGTAACTGTTTAAAGAGCAGTGGCAATTTCGCAAACCAAAGTCGACAATAAAGTGAGATTCCAAACATTTGCCCTATGTTTATAATGACAGATAATGAGCTTCAAGGCAATATACAAGTTATTCAAACAATAAACATTCAGACCTTACATCTTAGTTTAAAACATTTTTTTTGATGTATAGTTGATTTATAGCACTATATCGGTTTCAGGTGTACAACATAGTGATTCAATATTTTTACAGGTTATATACTCCATTTAATGTTATTATAGGGACTTCCCTGGTGATCCAGTGGTAAAGAATCTGCTTCCAATTCAGGGGACACAGGTTCGATCCCTGGTTGGGGAACTGAGATCCCACAGGCCGCAGGGCAACTAAGCCCGCGCACCACAACTACTGAGCCCATGAGCCCTGGAGCCTGCAGGCCACAACTAGAGAGAAGCGCGCACACCACAATGAAGAGCCCATGCGCTGCAATGAAAGATCCCGCATGTTTCAATGAAGATCCTGCATCTCGCAACTAAGACCCAACACAGCCAAAAATAAGTAAAATAAATAAACAAATAATAAATAAATCTTTGAAAAAAATAGTTATTATAAAATATTGGCTCTATTCCCTGTGCTGTACAATATATCCTTGTAGCTTATCTATTTTATACACAGTAGTTTGTACCTCTTAATCCCCTCCTCCTATTTTGCCCCTCCCCCCTTCCTTCTCCCCACTGGTAGCCACCACTTTGCTCAATAGACTTTACATATTAGTTTTGATTCATTTTCATTATTGATTTTCATGAAATATCTGGGAGTTCAGCAGCTTTCAAGTTTTAAAAAGGGGGAATTCCCTGGTGGTCCAGTGGTTGGGACTCTGGGCTTTCACTGCCGGGGACTGGGGTTCAATCCCTGGTCTGGTATTTAGGATCCTGCAAGCCTTGCAGCGTGGCCAAAAAAAGAACAAAAAAAGATTTAAAAAGGGAACATGAAGTCGATTGTGTATTGGCTTTATGGTTTGTAGAAATGCCATCCAGTTGGGCACATTCCTATGGAGGTGGGGGAAGAGCTAGTGGTTAGGAAGGGTGTGGGCTGGGTTTTAGGAAGGAGGAAGATACATAAAGATGGGTTTTCTCTTAGCTTGTGGTCCTCTAAATGCAGAGCCTGAGACAAAGATTTGCATGAGACTTGTTTTGGGAAATGATCCCTAGGGACAGGTGTGGGGGATTGAGAAGGAGGAAAAACCAGTCCAAGAAATATCATGAAATTGATCACTACTGTGGGCAGCTGCGCTTTGATCCCACTGTGGACTCTCTAAGGAGCAACGCGTAAGGAGCAAATGCCTCAAAAACTTTTGAGGAACGTGCCTCAAAATTATCCACCTGAGAGGTGGAGGAGGGGAGTATGCACTCGCTGGTTCCTGTCTTTCAATGGGCCAAGGCTTACCCCCTGGGGTGTTAACTCCCTGGAACTTCCATATTTGCTCAGAATTACTTGGAAGGCTTGTTAAGACACAGATAGCTGAGTCCCACTACCAGAGAACCTAACTCAGATAATTCTGGTGTAGTTGCTGAGAATTTTTTTTTCAAAGAGGTTCCCAGATGATGCTGATTCTGCTGGTCTGGGGTCCATACTTTTGAGAATTAATAATTTAGAGGTTTGAGCTTTGAAAGATGACAAAATGGGGGAGAAGGACAGTTGACTCAAAGTCATGGAGTTGTGAGCAGCATTCAGTGTTCTGGAATTGCAAGTGTTTGGCCACGTCTGGTGTGTTTTGAGAGTGATGGGGAGAGACTGAGAGGTCAGCAAGAGCTAAATGGTCAAGGACCCTGAATGCCAAGCAAAGGAACTTGAACTTGATTCTGTAGGTAATAGGAACCACTGGACGATTTTAAGCAGGGGAGGATTCTGTTTCTATTTATGCTTCAGAAAGAGCACAGTGGTCTGGGTAGAAAGGGGTGAGCTAGGGGGAGAGGACCGTAGAAGTCTACAAAATGAACAGCCAGATCTTGGCACTCATGAGGATGTGGGGCCTCTCTTAACGAGCATGATGGTGTCACAATCCTTGATGTGCAGGCCTGAGAAGCTATTGATTCCACAGTTTCTGGCCCCAGAACCTGAGTATCTGATCCTCCATGTAAGGTCCTCCAGCCTCTTCAATCTTCTCTTTCAAGTCATGGATGGAGTCTACAGGATCAATGGCATAAGGCTTGCTCTGGCCGCTGGAGTCCTTCATGAAGACCTGGATCTCAGGAGGGAAGGTCTCCAGCATCTGGAGTCTCCTGAAAGGAGAGACAGTGATGTCCACTGGGGCCACATGTCCTCTTATTTTCATAGTTTTGCCTTTCCCAGAATGTCATATGGTTGGAATCATCCAGTGTGTAGTCTTTTCAGACTGGTTTCTTTAAGCTAGCAATATGCATTTAAGCTTCTTCCATGGCTTTTCATACATCACCACCCATAGTTACAAATTATTTTTTTCTTGTGATGAGAGCTTTTAAGATCTACTCTCTTAGTAACTTTCAAATATACAACAATATTGTTAGCTATAGTCACTTCACTACACATTATATCCCCAGGACTTATTTATCTTATAACTTGAAGTTTGTACCTTTTGACCACTTTCAGCTATTTCACCCACCTCCCACCTCTGACAACCACCAGTCTGTTCTATGTATCTGTGAGGTTTTTTTCTTTTTCTTAAAGATTCCACATATAAGTGATCTCATAAGTATTTGTGTTTCGCCATCTGACTTAATGCACTTAGCATAATGCCCTCAAGGTCTATCTGTGTTGTCACAAATGGCAGATTTCCTTCTTTTTATGTGGCTGAATAAAATTCCATTATATATATCTCTCTCACATTTTCTTTATCCATTCACCTGTTGATGGACACTGAGTTGTTTCCTAGTCTTGCTTTGCCTATTTTATTTTATTTTTTAATCCACACTGCATGGCATGCGGGACCTTAGTTCCCTGACCAGGGATCAAACCCGTGCCCCCTGCAGTGGAAGCGTGGAGTCTTAACCACTGGACCACCAGGGGAGTCCCCTGCCTTGCCGACTTTAGAATCAGATTATTTGGGGTTTTTTTGCTATGGAGTTGTGTGAATTCCTTATAGATTTGGGATATTAACCTCTTATCATACATGTGGTTTGCAAATATTTTTTCCCATTCCTAGGTTGCCTTTTCATTTTGTTGATTGTTTCTTTTGCTCTCCAGAAGCTTTTTAGTTTGGTGTAGTCCCATTGGTTGCTTTTTGTTTTTGTTGCTTGTGATTTTGTTGGTCATACCCAAAAAATCATCACCAAGGCCAATGTTAAGGAGCTTTCTCTTTATGGTCTCTTCTAGGAGTTTTACAGTTTCAGGTCTTACATTGAAGTCTTTAATCCATTTCAAGTTAATTTGTACAAATGGTGTAAGATAGGGGTCCAGTTTCATTGTTTTGCATGTGGGTATCCAGTTTTCCCAACACCATTTACTGAAGAGACTATCTTTTCCCTGTTGAGTACTCTTGGATCCCTGTCAATTAGTTGCCTGTATGTGTGTGGGTTTATTTCTGGGCTCTTGATTCTGTTCCACTGGTGTACGTGTCTGTTTTCATACCAGTACCATACCATTTTGATTACTATAGCTTTGTAGGATAATTTGAAATCAGGAAAAGTGTTGCCTCCAGCTTTGTTCTTCTTTCTCAGGATTGCTGTGGCTTTTGAAGTCTAGTGCAGTTCCATACGGATATTAGGATTGTTTTTTCTATTTATGTAAAAAAAGTCATTGGAATTTTGATAGGGATTGCACTGGATCTGTAAATTGCTTTAGGTTGTATGGACATTTACTCTCTGAGTGAGACGTGTATGTAGGTGATTTGCCTAAGACTTATTAAAGCAAAACAAAAAAAGTCAAAGAAACTGCTACATTAGAAAAGACTAAACGTGTAGAGTATGGGCGGCTGGTGTATGCTCGGGATGATCCAGCCCCTTCCAGGTCAGAGAGGTGGGTGAGAAGCAGCAATTACAACAGACAAGGATGATCCTCCCTGTTTACCCCTCCCCCAGGGCCCATTTTATTCTGGACTGCATCATTTAAATTCAAAACACACTTTTGATACAGGGCCCTTGTAGCCATCTTGTTGTGCTACTCTTCACAACCCATGAGCAGGGTCACAGGAAACGGTAAACAGGTCTGGCTTTCCATGTTACCACTCATACAAGCCAGTGCTTTTCCGCACTTGATCTACAGATCACAGACAGGTGAGGATTATGCAAATAAACAAGAACAAAACTTTATTATAAGTTATGAACACAGCACAAGGGTTCTGGAAGGAAAACAGGGAGAGGGGAGGAGTCAGCTCCAGGCAACAGGGGGCATCCCCTTGTCCCAGGACTGAAGGAGACGAGGCTAGGGCCTCTGTCTACTGTCCTGAGGACTCTGACCGCTGGGATGGGACAAGAGCCTCAAACCACCCACCTTTGGGGGGAAGACTGCAGGCCGGGGGTGGGAACGGAATGCTGTATCTCTGGGTGCCCAGTTTGCTCCAGGATTACAGAGGTTAGGGCTAAGATGTCCGTTTCACATGGAAACAGGGTCCACACAAGGCCCAGCCTGGGAGGAGGTGGACACTGATGGCTTCTCCCCAGAATTATTGGCTCAGGCCAACTTTCTCCTCTTACACCCCAAGGTAATGAATCCCGACCTGGAGGAGAATGACTTGGTCGATGGCCCAATGGTTTTATGTCCCCTGGGCAGGTGATGAGGGGGCCCTAACAGGAAGGCTGCACCTTGCTGTGCCCACCGCGGAGGCGGGGCTACTAGGAGTAGAGGCCGGAACCGACATGCCCCTACAGGCAGCCTTGGCTGGCGTGGGCTGGGCCCTCCGCTGGAAGTAGGGGAGCCCTGCCTGGGCGCGCCCCCAGAGATGTGACTTAAGATGGGGGCAGTAGTGCGTCCAAACCCAGGCTTATTCTTAGCGCTGGGTCCCGTGGTCACCATGGGGGTGCTCTGGTGAGGAGGGCCCCAGGAGTTCAGGCCCACGCTTTCCCCACTGCTGTGTGTGGTGCTCGGGGGCCCCCTGGTTCCTGCTGTGAGGCTGAGAGCTGCAAAGATGCAGCTCAGATCTCGGGCAGCCGCTCCGCTCCCAAAACCCAGCTGGGTGCTGGCATGGGTGCCCACGGTGGAATTTGTGGATGATGAGCTCCCAGAAGATGCTTGTGTGGGGCTGCCGGAAGCTGGGGGGCCCGGAGCAGAGGCTAAGGCTGGAGCTTTCCGTTTTCTACGGCGGGGAGAGCTGCCACAGGCGGTGGTTCCTCGCTGCTGCCCATCAGGGGCCCCAGAGATGGGCTGGGTAGTGGCTCCAGGCTGAAGAGGAAACCTCAGAGTCTGGGCGGGGCCGCAGAACCTGAGTGCAGGCAGGCCGCTGGTGACTGTGACTGAGGACGTGCTGTCACTGGGGGGGCGTCTGCAGGGCCTGGGAAGACAAGAAGAGGTTCCCATTGGAGCCAGGGGCGGACCCCAAGAGGAGAGGCTGGGAGGGTGGAGGGGTGTCCATGGGGGTGACCTCAGGGTCAGAAGCGGCCTGGGGAGCCAGGCCTGCAGATGTGCTGGTTGAGGGTCTGGAACTGACAGTACACATAATGGGCAGGCTGGGGGTGGGGGCAGTAGGGTTGGTGACGGGAGGGAGGCTCTGTGGGGTGAAGACCCGAGACCCCACGCACACGGGTGTGCGGGACTCCATTCGGGAGGTGCTGGGAGCTGCAGGGAAGGCAGGTCTGGCATCCACGGCAGCTGTGACGGATGCCTTGGGCTGTAAACGGCCTCCTCCTGCCCCATTCGTAGGAGGCCCCGAGATGAGCTTCAACTTGAAGCAGGGAAGGGAAGCCGCAGCAGCGGCAGGAGCGGGCCAGTCAGGAGCCAGGCTTCTGATCGCACCGGCCATGCCTGGCACGGGGGAGGGAGTAGGGGCGGAGGGATCTGGGGGCCTAGCACACAGGCCAGCCCTGCCTGATACTGGGGGGGAAGCGGGGGTCAGCAAGGTGAGAGGGGCTGAGGGCCGTGAGTGTGAAGAGGTGCCTGGAAGAGGCTGCGGCAGGGAGAAGAGGCGGCCGGGTGAGCTGTGCTGCCTCCCAGACAAGGGATGCACAGAGGAGGCCCCTCCAGCGGATGCCGGGATGTCCACTGGGGCTGGGGAGTCCTGCTTCCTACCGCATCTCTCCAGCGGTGGATCCCTACTGGGGTCTGGAGGGACGGCTGGCGGAGAAGCAGCCCCTGCGGCAGGCAGGGGGAAGGGACAGGAAGGCTGCGTGGCGCCGAGGCCCCCGATGGCCTGGGTCTCACCTCACAGCGCAATGCAATGTTGATGCGCCGGAGCGCTGCTTCCTTCTCCGCGTCTAGGTGTTCAGCGGTGACCCGGAAACCCAGCTCAGGGGGTGAGGGCAGCCTCAGAGGCTCCCCTCGCCTGTGCGGCAGCAGAGGAATCCTGCGTTTTCGGGGCCTGGGACTGTCAGATGTGGGTGAGCAGTTCCTCCAGGTCCGTTTTTGCCCTCTTGTTGCCTCTGCATCCTTGTCAGGCTGGCTTTTGCTCTGGGAAACCACCGGAGCTGCAGAGGGCGATGGACGGCCCTCCTCGCTCCCTTTCTTTGAGGACTTCTGGGGCAGCCCTTGCGGTATGGCGGGACCCCTCCTTCTCTGCACTGGCGGGAAACCTCGGGTGGAGCTATATGAGCTCGTGATGGCGTTTCTTTGGCGGCAGGACCTCATAAAAGAGATCTGGAGTTTCCTCTTGTACCTGTCTTCTGCGCTCTTGGCGTCGAGGTGTATCTGCAGAGGTCCAGGCCTGGGCACGAAGAAAGAGACCCCCAGGGGCCTAAATGCAGATCGTGTGCCCCCGGTGCCCCCGGGGCCGCTTCTGCGGTCGTCATTCCTCCCGGGGACTGTGGGGACTTCCTCCTGCTTGGCCATCCCCTTCCCGCTCTCTCCCAGGACCCTCCATGCCGTCTCCTCTGTGCACCGACTACTGTTCGGAACACACCTGGGTGTCGTGGGCGGCACTGGCTGCCCCCGCGCCGCACTGACAGGGACTGTGTCCACTGCAGACACTGAGCTGCGGGACGTCGTGGAGGTGTGAGCACCCATCGCCGCCTTCTTCCGATGGCCTCGCCTGCAGGTGGCGATAAGGAGCCCCAGAAAGGAGCGCAGGGTCTGCGGGATGCTGCAACGTGGTCTCAGAGACGCTGTGGCAAAGCGCAGATGCACAGTCACTGGACACTTGTGGGCTGGCCTGCGAGTGGATAGCGGGCCATGAACAGCTGGGTGACCCGGGCCAGCCATGGGAAGTCGGTGGGCGCGGGGAGCAGGCTGGGGGCGGCCGAGCCCTCCTGGGAGGTGCTGGTCCCCCAGTGCCCTGGGCGGGGGTGAGGGGCAGGGCCTGCCTAGGTAACTGCCCCTAGAGAACTTGGGTGAGGTCGGTCCTTGGACAGAGAGCTGGGCTCCGAGCGCTCTCCTTCAGCTGCCAACTCGGCCAAAGGCGAAGTGCGCATTGTTTGACCTGTTGCTAGGACGCAGCTCTGGAACCTGTGAGCGAAGAATGTGCGGGCGTGCCCGGGGCCCATGAGGAACAGGTGCGCGCAAAGGTTCCAGAGGGATGGCGCATGCGCGGAGGACACGTGAGGACCTGGGGCTGCATAGGTGCTTCCAGATCTCCCAGGGTCTGCGGGTTGGAGGTGTTTGCCTTGAGGGTGATGAGCTTCTTGGCAGGGCAGCTGCCCCTTCTCCCTCGGCCGGCTCTAACTGTACAGGATGGGTCCCCGGCCACCAGAGCGGGAAAGCTGAAGAGCAGGGTACCTGGCTCAGCAGCCGCCGCCCGAGGTGGCAGCTTCGGCATCAGTGCCTGTGCGTCCGCCTGCCCTCCCGCCTGGTAACATTGGAGGGAAGAGCCGCTAAGAACAGAAGTACAAAAAAAACCCCAAAAAAACCCAGAAGTGCCTAAGCCACCCAGATCCTGATGGGGTGACAACTGAAGGGGAAGCCAGGGCGGGCTAGGAGGGACATATATACCAGGTCCAAACCCAGAAAGATCTGAAATGCACGAGTCAGAATGGAAGTCTAGAATCATCCTTGGGCTTTGGGCTGGGTTGGAAGTATAGCCAAACTTTTCAAGGTCTCCAGCTCCACCTGCAGTTTCTGCCTGGCTGGGACATTGCCCCAGAGTGGGGTTAAGTTTAAGGAGTCGAATGAGGCGTACATTTCCATCCTCTAGATCACTGCTCACCAAAAAATACATAATGCCAGGCACATATGTAATTTTGAATTTTCTAATGAACACACCAGGAAAATGAAAATGGTGAAGTCAATGTAAATAATAGATTTTTAATTCAGTATCTTCAAAATGTTAGAATTTCTACATGTGGCAGGAGAAATGTGGTCATATTTCAAGGGCTCAAGAGCCACATGGAGCTCGTTGCCTCCATATTGGGCAGCACAGATATACATCATTTCCATCACAGAAATATATATTGGACAGTCTGTTCAAGATATATACCCCAGGCTATACTTTCATTTATGAAAATAAGGAAATAATCCACTTCTTCAGGTTGGGTATTGAAAAATCTCATCTAGGCCCAGTTCCTAGGTCCTACGTTGGGAGTTCAAGAAGGATTTCTGGGGAAAGGTTTTATTGACTGTGGAAAGAGCAGACATAAACCAACTTAAATGCAAATGGGAAATGTGGGTGCCTTCTCTGATTGGGCCAAGGATTCGGTCTACCTGCTAAATTATCTTCTCTCTCCAGTGGCTGTGACCTCACATGTAGATACAGGCAATGACAACTCGTGATTTCTGACAACCTGAGGAGTGTCCGAGGTTGGCATTCATCTCAAATAAAATCAGAAAACCTTCAACCTGACACATCTTTATCAACCTGCTAAAAATCAAAGAGGAAGAAAAACCTTGAATGCAGTCAGTTAAATGTAAAAGAATATCAGTTTCGAGACGTGATTTCTCATCTGAAAACGGAGGCTAGAAGAGATCGGAATAATATCTTTAAACTACTGAAAGAAAACTATCACCGCAGGATACTGATGTAGCCAAGATATCCTTAAAGATTGAAGGCAAAACAAAAATGAAAATAAAACAAAGGCTGATGAAGATGAAAGAAGACAAAATAGTCAATTATCAGGTGGCTAGATACAAAATCATGGGAAAGGAACTTCTTCAGGCTGAAGTGAAATGACACAAGAGTTCCTAAAGTTGGAACTTCAGGAAGAAAGAAAGAGCCACAGAAGGGGTAGCATCTGGATAAATGAGATAGCTTAGTTTTCTCCTCTTAAATTCTTTTACTATAAGTATGACTTTTGAAGGAAAAAATTACACCACAATCTCAGAAGGTCAAGTTCAATTCATGCTGAGGTATTACATATGACAACTATAACATAAAGAACAAAGGGTAAGAAAATCTATATTGCTGTAAGACTTCTGTAATACATTTTACTTTCGTCAAAGCAAAAATTGCACCCAGGGACTTCCCTGGTGGCACAGTGTTTAAGAATCCGCCTGCCAATGCAGGGGACACGGGTTCAAGCCCTGGTCCAGGAAGATCTCACATGCCGCGGAGCAACTAAGCCCGTGCGCCACAACTACTGAGCCCGCGTGCCCCAACTGCTGAAGCCCGCGTGCCTAGAAGCCTGTGCTCCGCAAGGAGAGAAACCGCCGCAATGAGAAGCCTGTGCACCGCAAGGAAGAGTAGCCCCTGCTCTCCACAATTAGAGAAAGCCCAGGCACAGCAACGAAGACCCAGTGCAGCCATAAATAAATAAATAAATAAATAAATAAATAAATAACTTACTTAATTAATTTTAAAAATTGCACCCAAAAGAGTTAAATAGGGAAGGAAGATGATATTGAAGACTACTGTAATAAGGGAGAAAGACCAGGACTCAGTCTGGGCTCAGCTTCACTGAAACAAAAGGCAGGAGAGTTTCTCGGTGCTGAGGTGGGGTTGATCTATGGGGTGCTTCCAGAGCATTGAGTTATTCCTGAGTTTGCAATGGTTTTTCTCTGTGATTAGGACATCTCTGTGTGGTATTTAGTGCCCATCAAAGTTAGGTTTCCACTCTCCCACAGAGACTGGGAAATATATATGGTAGAATGAACCTAAAAGTCAAATGTAACCACTGTTTCTCAATGTTGGCATCTTATGTGTTTTGTACTTGCTTTCCTTTGTTCATTTCAAGTTTGGAAATGTTTGAAAATACACAAGAATAATGATAAGTGTGGTCTTTACTTCTCAGGAAATCACAAATAATTCATATATAATCTTAATATTGCCCCTTCTCATTGTTGTACCACAACTCATATCAGTTTCCTTTGTATGATGTACAGTCAAGTTTGCTTGCTACAGCTTCATGATTTTTTAAAACTCTGCACTTGTTTATTATTGCAGTTTTTAAAAGTCCAGCCCACAGTAAAATCTCTAGGTACAATAAAACCCCACATGTGTTTTAAAGATAAACTCGTCTTTAGAAAAAAAAAATCAGATTTTTAAAAATGAGCATCAGAGGAGACAATAAATAGAAACTAATTGGCCAAAATGGGTACTTTCTAAATCAGAAAACCTTGGCATTTATATATTCTGAAAGTGTTAACTTGAAACAGATAGACTACCAGATATTTCTTCAGCAAAGACAGGTTTATTCGGGGTCAGCAGAGAATTGCAGTTCAGGGTCGGCCACCATGGTGAGCTTTGTGTAAGTCCCCAAGGGGCAAGGGAAGGAGAATGCTTTTATAGAGGGGACAAAGAAGTTGGGAGGGCTCTAGTCAAGAGTTCACAGCTTTTCACTGGCTGAGTCTTGCCAGGAAAGAAGAGGAGTCTTTCTTCTTCCTGTTGGGCTCTGCTATGGTCACAGGGCACGAGAGCTCCCCCTCTGGTCTCCCAACTCTATTTACTTGAGGTTTCCCTTTATTAATTTTTTACACCATGGTCAAGCTTTGAAAACAAGCCTTGTCTTCTCTAGGCGTCTTCAATGAATTAAACAATGGACAAAGTAACATACAGTACGTCTGTCTGGGTTATAAAATAAATATGAGTGGATAAATACCACCCACTTAATCAATGAATAAAATTATATTATTAATTCACAAATTTTGTTTTCAGCTTAAAACAATAGCCATTTTTTAATAGGAGATTAGTTATTTATTTATCTTTTATACAGCAGGTTCTTATTAGTTACCTATTTTATACATATTAGTGTATATATGTCAATCCCAATCTCCCAGTTCATCCCCCCACCACCATCCCCACTTTCCCCCCTTGGTGTCCGTACGTTTGTTCTCTACATCTGTGTCTCTATTTCTGCCTTGCAAACCGGTTCATCTGAACCATTTTTCTAGATTCCACATGTATGCGTTAATATATGATATTTGTTTTCCTCTTTCACAATAGCCATCTATTATCACACAGTTCTGTAAGTCAGAAGTCTGTTCTGGCTAACCTGGGTTCCTTACTCAGGGTCTGGAGGTATGAGGCCAGCTGAGTTCTTTTATTGTTTTAGATGACACCTAGAGGACCAGGAGAGTGTGGGGAGGATGAAAATCAGGAGAAAATATGAAGGAAGTCAGATTGATTTCAAATTATTACATACAATTGTCTGTCAATCCAACGGTAATTGTTTGTTGTCTACTTTTTGCTGGATATCTTTGTATTTCATATCCAAAATCAAGGCCACAGACTCAGCTTTCTACTAAGTTTGTCTCATTAAAGAATTTTTAAGACCACACCAATCCAGATAAAAATGGTAACAGATTCTATTAGAAATGTTTATAAATTGTCCTGGGAGAGCAACATAAAGCAGTGTTTTGTCTTGGGACAAAAGGAACGGTTCCTAGAAGAAGGAACAGCTGATCCAGGCATTGGGTGCGGCGGAGTTCTGCCATGTCACTCAGGGTGAAAGGTCTCCAGGAAGAAGGAAGGCTGAACATTTACCTACGAATTTAAACTGCTGTAATTTTTAATAATCTTGTGAGGAGCAGATAGTCAGGATATCCTATTTATCAAGAGACAGAAATGTCTACAAAACTGAGCCGTCACAGGATCAGATGGGTCCTTGCTTTCTGGTGAGCATTTCAGAAAGTAGAATCTAGGAGGCAGGAAACCTGGATCAGAACAGGGAAGAGCCAAATCCTTTCATAGACTTTGACATAGCGCCACCTAGCGGGTAGCTGTGAGATGGCTGGAGCCTTTTATGATTACTTCATTAATCAAATGTTAAATATGTCTGCAACTGTCACTCAAGAACTAAAACCTGTCCATGTTTTTTTATATATGAAGAAAGAAGGTCAAAATATGTGGGGAAGTGTCTAAAAACAACAACAAATTCTCAAACTTCATTGAGTGTTCAGTAATATGGATATTTAAAATATGTACAATTTATGAACTGCCATTATGACCTCATATTTTGAATCTCAAAACTATTTCAAATCAGCTTCATGATTTTTGCTACATCTTCACTCTTACATTTTAATGCACAGTAAAACAAGGTGGCAATTTGCAATATCTTCTTTCTAGTCATTGACTGACAATAAAATCAAGACGAAGAATCTATCTCATAGGATGGGAATTAAGCACGGCCAAATCCCATCTCACCTCCCCTTGGTACCACGTGATTCCTTAGCAAATACGTTGTGTGTCCATCAAACTGGACCCACATATTCTAAATAGTTTAGCTGAAGTGAGAATTTACATCAGGTATTAGTGAAGGGTCAATATTAATTAGCAAAGCTGAATGTTTTAATCTTAAAAATGTATGAGTCAGAGTAAATGAGAATTTTACCTACCATTGTGTGGTTTACAGATTAAGCATGACATATTTACAAATATATATGAAGTAATATTAATGAATTGTAATTAATTAATGCACGTGCAATTCATTTAAAATGTTGAATAAAAATGCTTGTGATAATTTACTTCAATAAAGAATGTTTGTGGTAACTTCTTTGTCTTTAGTAAAAATCTCATTTTTGCTAGAAGTAAATCAAAATACAATCAGATTAAAGAGGCCTGGTATGAATAGGGTGGGAAGAGATCCTTCAGTATAAAAAGCCCCTTATAGAAGATATGGTATATACATACAATGGAATATTACTCAGCCATAGAGAATGAAATTCTGTCATTTGCAACAATTGGATGGATCTAGAGGGTATTTATTATGCTTAGTTAAATAAGTCAGACAGAGAAAGAGAAATACTGTATTATATCACTTATATGTGGAACTAAACAATAATATAAATGAATGTATATAGCAAATCAGAAACAGGCTCAAAATATAGAAAACAAACTAGTGGTTACCAGTGGGGAGAGGGAAGGGAGGAGGGTATGGGATTAAGGGATTAAGAAATACAAACTATTATGTATAGAATAGATAGCTTTTAATGGAGTATAATCTGTAAAAATATGGAATCAGTATGCTGTACACCTGAAACTAATATTGTAAATTAACTATACTTCAATAAAAAAATCAATTTTCACATCCTTCAGCAAAGTTTTACAGATTTTACCCTGTACAAGTCCTATACAAGTCTCATTAAATGTGTAACTAAGAATCTTCTAAAAAATTTAAAAAATTAAAAGCCCCTTGTAGGTGGATCTCACTCAAGAGCTGAATCACCTTCAGAAGGAGTTGGAGGCCAGAGGAGGATCTAGTAGAGAGGCAAGTCCAATCTTATGTAATTTCTTTTTTGCTTCTCAGTTTTCTACAAAAGGCAAATATGACAGAACAAAGTTTGGGGAATGGAGTAATTTATTAATATAGCAAGTGTTGCCGAAGCCAGCTCAATCCCAGACCTAGTGTGTACACTTAGGGACCCTTGGGCCCTCTGCTCCAGGAGCTGTGGGCAGGACTAGGTTTCAGCACCCAGGCTGGAGAGATGATGCTCTTTTTCCTTAATCAGATCCTGGTTGGAGTCCTCTACCACATGGTGAACCGAGTTTCCCCCGTTGACTGATTCAACCTCTCAGCTGCTGCTGGGGATCTGAGCCACAGCCGAGTTGGACCAGCTGATGGAAGTTGGAGGGTCTCTGAGTCTAGACCAGGATGTCCAGGAGAATGTAACCCACATATCTAATTATAAATTTTCTAGTAGCCACATTAAACTAGAGCGAAAGGAACCAAGTCAAAATAATTTTATTTGGCAAAATGTTATTTCAATGAGTCATCAATGTTTAAAAGATCTCAAAATGAAATAGTTGAAATCACTTTTCTTATAACGTCTTCAAAATCTAGTTTTGAAGCATTTTACGCTCACTGCACATCTCAATTCAGATAAGACACATTTCAGGTGCTCAGCAGCCACATGGGGCTGGTGGCTACAGTACTGGGCAGCCCAGGTCTAGTGACCTTCATGGATTTTCCTGGAGATGGATCTTGGCCTCATCTCCTTTTATAACATTAGCAGTGGATCTCCTGGCACCCCATAGGCCTCTGAGGATGCAGAGGCCTCAGAAAAGGAGGACGCCCAGAAGTTAAGAGTACCCGGCTGGACAGCGAGACTGGTTCCAGCCCCAGCTCTTCTATCTCCTCTTAAGTCCCCACCCTCAAACCTCTGATTTCATTTCCTTCTCAGTAATACTCTGATTAGAGAAGCAGTAACAGTCCGAGAAAACATCTGACAAACAGAAAGTGCCCGTAAAGAAGTGGTTGTAACTCCTGTTACCTCTCCTCCTCGGCAGCTTCCCCCCTTGCCTCCCATCAGCTCAGACGGCATCTCTCAGAAGCCCTTCCTGACAGCCCCAGGCTTTGGAATCGTAAGTGTGCAAACTAAGTAAAATAATTAAATAATATTTTACTGTTTAAGCATTATCCCTAAAAGTAGGATAAAGATTTGGAGAGACAGTCAATAGGAGACAAAAGACCTGAAAGCAGTTTCTCAGTGGGAGCTTCTTGGAAACCCACGGGGAGCCGGATGGTTGTCACGGGGACTGGGCCCACTGATGGCCTGGAGGTGCTGTGGGTGACGGGCACGAGAAGTCCTGCAAAGCGCCAGCTGAAAGGGTCAGCATATGTTCTCTCAAGGAGCCAGAGCACGTGTTTTAGGCTTCCGGGCCATGGGATCTGCCAGGGCTACTTAATGCTCTATATTGGGAGAAACTTCTAGAGCATGTATCAGAGAGAGACGGTACAGGTGAGAGTGTGCGAGTGCGTGTGAGAGAGAGTGAATGAGAGGTGAGGGGCTCGTGTGCGTGATTAGTGTGTCCTGCGAGAGTGAGAAGGTCGAAGGCTGAGACATGTGGGGTTCCAGCAGCAGCCTGTGCGCCAGACCAGAAAGTGCTCTGGGCCCTAGGCCGCGGATCGCGGTCTCTGGCGCCATCTGTAGGCGGCAATGTATAAATGCGTCTTTAAGGAACGAACTTACTCAATTAACGTTCAATGATGGCGGGGTCACCACAAACCAGGTGCTCAGTATTTTAAGGGCCTAACAGGGGTCAGCTGTCCTTAAATAGTGTCACGTTTCAGCCCCTAAATGACGTGGCATGCTACTGTTCTAGTGGTTTCCTTATGTCGTCTCCATTTCAACGAATGAGGAAATTGAGGAAAGTCTGGTTTTTAAGCCTTGCACCGGATTAAGCAGAACTGCGACATTGTATTTTGCCCTTCTCTGCTTCTTTTAAAAGAAATGGAGTGAAGGCTCAGAGGCGTGAAATAAACACATGTAATTCAGTGAAATGGAGGGCCTGATCTGAATAAATAAATAAGTGGCCACCCAGATAAGTTGCGAAAGACCCAGATCTGGAAGCCGGAGTGGTCTGCCTGCCCCATCTTTGATAATCTCAGCAGCCCCACCCTGAACAGTCCTTCAGCCTGGATCTCCACGCCCTCTAGGGACTACTGCAAATGCCTGGACTTGGGTGGCTGAGGCCCCTCCCCCAGGGACAAGCACAGGAAGTGTTTTCGGGAAGCCCAAGTATAAGGGCTGGTACATTTGACTGCCAGAGACTGCACCCCCTTCATCTGGTAGCAGCCTGATTTCCTCCTGGGTTCATAAGAACCTTTAAGATTGACTCTCTTAACGCCTTTCATATATACCATACAGCAGTTGTGATCATTATAACTATCATGTTGTATATTACATCCCTTGTACTTATTTATCTTATAACCGGAATTACAGGTTTTGAAGCAGAAGGGAGGGCAGTGTAGGTGCATCTTCTCCGAAAAACATTGGCTGCATATGAATTGAAACTGCTGTAATTTCAAATAATCTTGTAAGGGCAGGGTCAAGTCTTAGGTCTTAGTAGACACATATGTTTACTGAACTGAGCAGAGATGGTTTCACCTTAGTCCTGGACTGTGGTGGGTGTTCAGAAAGTAGAATGGAGTCCTGGAACCTGCATCAGAAGAGGGAGGTACCCATCCCTTTGTAAATGGTGATATAACGACCCCTGACGGTTGCTGCTCATTTTAGCACAGATTTATTAGTCAAAGGGTCATTTACTATGTTCAAAGGGTCTGCAGTTGTCACTAACACCTGTGCAGGATCTTTGACACACACCATCAAATTGCATTGAGAGTGCCCAGTAATTTCTAAAGATATTAAATAATTATTGCAATTTGTGAACTGCCCTTACGGACTATTCATTTCTATGAGTTTAAAAAATATTGAAAATCAGCTTCAGGGGCTTCCCTGGTGGTGCAGTGGTTGAGAATCTGCCTGCCAATGCAGGGGACACGGGTTCGAGCCCTGGTCTGGGAAGATCCCACATGCCACAGAGCAACTGGGCCCGTGAGCCACAACTGCTGAGCCTGCGCATCTGGAGCCTGTGCTCCGCAACGAGAGGCCGCGACAGTGAGAGGCCTGCGCACCGCAATGAAGAGTGGCCCCCGCTCGCCGCAACTGGAGAAAGCCCTCGCACAGAAACGAAGACCCAACACAGCCAAAAATAAATAAATAAATAAATAAATTTATAAAAAGAGAATCAGCTTCATTATTTTTGATCATTAAATTTTTTTACATTTAATCAAGGGGTAAAACAAGACAATAAGATTCCTTCTTTCTACTCATTTCTTGGAAACGAAGCCAAGGAAAAGAATCAGATCGCAATAAAACATTTTCAGATTCCATCTCACTTTACTTTAGATCACAATACAACATGATTATTTGGAAAACATGCCATCCGTTCTTCTTCCTGGACCTACATTTTCTAAGTACTGTAGCTAAAGCAAGTGAAAATTTATATCATGAATGAACAATGGAGTGAATAATAACAACACTGAACTTTTAAAATCTTTTTTAAAAAATTTATTGAAGTATAGTTGATTTACAATGTTGCGTTAATTTCTGCTGTACAGCAAAGTGATTCAGTTATACATATACATATATTCTTTTTCAGATTCTTTTCCATTATGGCTTATCATAGGGTATTGAATATAGTTCCCTGTGCTATACAATAGGACCTTGTCGTTTATCCATTCTCTGTATAATAGTTTGCACCTGCTAATCCCAAACTCCCAATCCATCCCTCCCCGACACCTCCCTCTTGGCAACCACAAGTCCGTTCTGTCTGTGAGTCTGTTTCTGTTTCATAGATAAGTTCATTTGTGTCATAGTTTAGATTCCATATATAAGTGATAGCATATAGTATTTGTCTTTCTCTTTCTGACTTACTTCATTTAGTATGATAATCTCTAGGTCCATCCATGTTGCTGCAAATGGCATTATTTCATTCTTTTTTTGTGACTGAATAATATTCCGCTGTGTGTGTGTGTGTATGTGTATACACACACCACATCTTTATCCATTCATCTGTTGATGGACATTTAGGTTGTTTCCATGTCTTGGCTATTGTAAATAGTGCTGCAATGAACATTGGGGTGCATGTATCATTTTGAATTATAGTTTTGTCCAGATATATGCCCAGGAGTGGGGTTGCTGGATCATATGGCAATTCTGTTTTTCTTGAGGAACCTCCGAACTGTTCTCCATAGTGGCTGCACCAATTTACATTCCCACCAACAGTGTAGGAGGGTTCCCTTTTCTCCACTCCTTCTGCAGCATTTGTTATCTATAGACTTTTTAATGATGGCCATTCTGACCAGTGTGAGGTGGTACCTCACTGTAGTTTTGATTTGCACTTCTCTAATAATTAGCGATCATGAGCATTTTTTCATGTGCTAGTTGGCCATCTGTATGTCTTCTTTGGAGAAATGTCTATTTAGGTCTTCTGCCCATTTTTTGATTGGGTTGTTTGTTTTTTTGTTATTGAGTTGTATGAGCTGTTTGGATATTTTGGAAATTAATCCCTTGTCAGTCACATCATTTGCAAATATTTTCTCCCATTCCGTAGGTTTCTTTTCATTTTGTTTATGGTTTCCTTTTCTGTATAAAAACTTGTCTGATTAAGCCCCATTTGTTTATTTTTGCTTTTACTTCTATTGCCTTGGGAGACTGACCTAACAAAACATTATGATTTATGTGATAATGAACTTTTTAAATCTTAAAAAGCCATCAAGTGAAGTTAAAATGAGAGTTGTTTTTTTTTTTAAAACCCACTATTGCACTGGCTAAAGATTAAGCATGAAATATTTACACACACATATACAAACACACATATATATATCTAATGTTATATTTATATTATACTTATATATGTATTTATACAGTAATAATTATATATGTACATGCAACAATGACGTAGAATGTCTAGATTTAATTTTGTTGATAATGTAAACTTCTTCCTCAAGGTCAAAGCAACATCAGTAAACACTGGACGAAAGCAATACATGGTGAAATTGGTGAACACTCAGGAAAGAAACTTCTGAAAATGTAATTTAAAAATATTCAATATTGTTTAAAAATGTAACACAATTTGGAAATTTTATTTTTTAAATAACATTATCAAAATAATATGTACATAATATAAAAGACTAAAAAAGGCCGGGCTTCCCTGGTGGCGCAGTGGTTGAGAATCTGCCTGCTAATGCAGGGGACACGGGTTCGAGCCCTGGTCTGGGAAGATCCCACATGCCACGGAGCAACTAGGCCCGTGAGCCACAACTACTGAGCCCGCGCGTCTGGAGCTTGTGCTCCGCAACAAGAGAGGCCGCGATAGTGAGAGGCCCGTGCACCGCGATGAAGAGTGGCCCCCGCTCGCCACAACTAGAGAAAGCCCTCGCACAGAAACGAAGACCCAACATAGCCAAAAGTAAATAAATAAATAAATAAAAATTAAAAAAAAAAAAATGTCATTTAAAAAAAAAAAAAAAAAAAGGTCAATTTGGGCTCTTGGTAAAACAAAGCAAATGTTACCCACCGTGAATTTTAAGCGATGATGTCATCAATATTTCCATCATTCACAAAATTAATTATAGTAGTAACCAGCATCTGAAAAATTGGCACACCTGCTGTCTGATGTTCCTGCCCCCAGGTGTCGACCTCACAGCCCACCCACTGCCTGGATCACCCCTGGCTCTGTGCAGGTGGGGCCTGGAGCGCCTCACCCCCTGGCCTCCCGTCCACCCTCCTCCGGCTGCCTCAGAATCGTGGACACTCACCCACAGTTCCCACGTGTCCTGAGCTGATTCTCTGAAGGTTCCACCCGCTGCTTCCATCACCGGAGTTGGCGTCTCCTTGGTTACACTGCTGCCTTGCTGGACCTCTCTGCTGGGGACTGTGCTCTTTCAGCATCTTGCTTAGGGCCATACATGGATTCACCGCAGGGACGCAATAGCTGCCGGGCCTACCCCGTCATAGCTCTAAGACTTCAGCTCCTTGCTCTCTGTTAACTTTCCCCCAAACCATGACTACCTTCATCCTGGTCTCAGCACCCAGCCGTCCCTGCCACGCAGGATGCTCACCAGCACAGCTGCTGGGAGCACCGCAGGCAAATACCGCAAATACCGTACATCCTTCCACAGGTCACAGAATATGCTCCTCGCGCCACCTCATGGACATACTGTGCGTTTGCCCATTAGCGCGGTCATCAGGGTCCTCCTATTCCCTACAAGTTACATCTACAGGATTAATAAACAGGGACTTCCCTGGCGGTCCAGTGGTTAAGAGTCCACGCTCACAATGCAGGAGCCGTGGGTTCGATCCCTGGTCAGGGAACTAAGATCCCCCATGCCGCGTAGCGGGGCCAAAAGGTAAAAAAACAAAAAGCCAGCCTATGTTGTTTTCACTCTTCCAGCGACATCCACATGCCCTCCTTTCAGCCCAGAGATGAGTGTATTTGGCTCCACGAAAACTGAAAGCCCAGCTCACTGGCTGCACTCTGTATAAACTTGTTCTTATACTGAGATAAATGCTTTCCACTGTCTTTTGTTCTTACACTTGAAATTTAGCCCCCACCTCACAGAACACGGGTCACAGTTTTTAGCTGGAGATGCGTCTTTTTCAGTTTTTCTTAATTAGATAATACAGGAGCGCTGGGCTCTGTCTTTACAATGACGGAAGGATCCAGCAAAAAGCAAACACCGGGTGATTACTTTCTAGATGCAATACAATTTAATCCAACCATTGAGAATTAACCTGGCCTCTTACAGACCATCTCCCCGAGTCTTTATTCCCATTGCTAAAACATTGAATCTATAAGAGTCATCTAATCACATGATTTCTTTTTGATATATAAAAAAAATTTTTTTTTAATTTTGTTGAAGTATAGTTGATTTACAATGTTGTGTTAATTTCTACTGTATGGAAAAGTGGTTCATATATATATATATATATATATATATATATATATATATATACACACACACATTCTTTTTCATATTCTTTTCCTTTATGGTTTATCACACAATATTGAATATAGTTCCCTGTGCTATACAGTAGGACCTTGTTTATCCATCCTATGTATAATAGTTTGCATCTGCTAATCCCAAACTCCCAATCCATCCCTCCTTTACCCCCCTACCCCTTGGCAACCACAAGTCTGTTCTCTGTGTCTACTAATCACATGATAAATCATTATCAAATAGGACCAAAATTCGGTCTTACAAAAAATGTATACAAAGAAAGAAAAGATACTTAATTTATGATACATTTTTAGGTGGGGAAAAACAGTAAGATTATGTTCAAGTTGTTTGTAATTTGAAAACAAAACTGTTATTTCACAAATTAAGCACAATTTAATCAGTCAAATTAATCAGACCAGTTCCTTCCATGATATCTGGAGATTCATTGTTCCTCTTTATTTTGCTTAAGGCCTCACCTCTCACACAGTATGAAAAATACTCTTCCATTTAGTTCCACATCCTCCTTCTGTCCATAGACACCTACTGGTGTCCAGCAATGGTACCTCTGTCCCCATATTGCCATCTGCAGAGATATCCCATCTCCCACAAACTACAAAGCATTGCTAAACCAAAATACAGAAGACACAAATAAATGGAAAGATATCCTCCTGTGTTCACAGAGTGGAAGCCTTTGTGATACATTATTTAAGAAGACTTTGCAGGTTTTGCTTCCAGTGAAATTGTGATCTGAACCTACAGAGGTCCTGCCTGACTGTGTCACATGAAGGTGTTACAGACCAATGACCTGTCAGGACCACAAAGAAAATTGATTTGTTTACAAACAGGGAAAACAAAAGGTTGGAGTCAGGCCTTAGATTGCTCCTGCACTCGGAGTAGCAAAACGTGGAAACAGAAAAATGTGTTTGAACATTGCTAACGTACATGGTCTTAATTATCCTGAGAGCTGGGGACTTGGGGGCAGCGGAGGCAATGCCCTTAGCTGGACACGGGGCAGGTGGAGTAGAACAGGGAAGATGAGCCTCTGAGCCCACAGGACCCAGAGACCCAGCACCCAGAGAGGCCTGGGGAGGGGGAGGGGGGAGTCTTCCATTAGTACGTGGGGCTCAGGCACATGGGAGGGAGCCCTGAGTGCTGCCGAGGGCAGTTTGTCTACCTCCCCTGCTGGGGACACAAGCATGTGCCAGTCACCTTCCTGGATTTTCTGCCAGCCTTGAAAACATTCTCTTCCAAATATCCTTGTGACACTTTGTCACTTTTTCTTCCTCTCCACTAGATGCCACTCTACACCCACCCAGCACAACAGCCATTTCTTTTTTTCTTTTTTTTTTTGTTAACATCTTTATTGGAGTGTAATTCCTTTACATTGTTGTGTTAGTTTCTGCTGTATAACAAAGTGAATCAGCTATACATATACATATATCCCCATCTCTCTTCCCTCTTGCGTCTCCCTCCCTCCCACCCTCCCTATCCCACCCCTCTAGGTGGTCACAAAGCACCGAGCTGATCTCCCTGTGCTATGCGGCTGCTTCCCACTAGCTATCTATTTTACATTTGGTAGTGTATATAAGTCCATGCCACTCTCTCACTTCGTCCCAGCTTACCCTTCCCCCTCTCCACGTCCTCAAGTCCATTCTCTACATCTGCATTTTTATTCCTGTCCTGCCACTAGGTTCTTCAGAACCATTTTTTTTTTTTTAGATTCCATATATATGTGGTAGCATATGGTATTTGTTTTTCTCTTTCTAACTTACTTCACTCTGTATGACAGACTCTAGGTCCATCCACCTCACTACAAATAACTCAATTTCATTTCTTTTTAATGGCTGAGTAATACTCCATTGTATATATGTGCCACATCTTCTTTATCCATTCATCTGTTGATGGACACTTAGGTTGCTTCCATGTCCTGACTATTGTAAATAGAGCTGCAATGAACATTGTGGTACATGACTTTTTTTTTTTTTTAATTTTGTATTTATTATTTATTTATTATGTTTATTTTTGGCTGTGTTGGGTCTTCGTTTCTGTGCGAGGGCTTTCTCCAGTTGCGGCGAGTGGGGGCCACTCTTCATCGCGGTGCGCGGGCCTCTCACTATTGCGGCCTCTCTTGTTGCGGAGCAGAGGCTCCAGACGCTCAGGCTCAGTAGTTGTGGCTCATGGGCCCAGTTGCTCTGCGGCATGTGGGATCTTCCCAGACCAGGGCTCGAACCCGTGTCCCCTGCATTGGCAGGCAGATTCTCAACCACTGCGCCACCAGGGAAGCCCCACATGACTCTTTTTGAATTATGGTTTTCTCTGGGTATATGCCCAGTAGTGGGATTGCTGGATCGTATGGTAGTTCTATTTGTAGTTTTTTAAGGAACCTCCATATTGTTCTCCATAGTGGCTGTATCAATTTACATTCCCACCAACAGTGCAAGAGGGTTCCCTTTTCTACACACCCTCTCCAGCATTTACCGTTTGTAGATTTTTTGATGATGGCCATTCTGACTGGTGTGAGGTGATATCTCAATGTAGTTTTGATTTGCATTTCTCTAATGATTAGTGATGTTGAGTATTCTTTCATGTGTTTGTTGGCAATCTGTATATCTTCTTTGGAGAAATGTCTATTTAGGTCTTCTGCCCATTTTTGGATTGGGTTGTTTGTTTTCTTGATATTGAGCTGCATGAGCTGCTTGTAAATCTTGGAGATTAATCCTTTGTCAGTTGCTTCATTTGCAAATATTTTCTCCCATTCTGAGGGTTGTCTTTTGGTCTTGTTTATGGTTTCCTTTGCTGTGCAAAAGCTTTTAAGTTTCATTAGGTCCCATTTGTTTTTTTTGTTTTTTTTTGTTTTTTTTTTTTTTCATTTATTCAACAGATATTTATTGGTTATTTGAAATGTGCCAGATGCTTTTCTACGCACCTGAGATACTTTAGTGAACAAAACTGAGAAATTCCCTGCTCTTCATAAACTTACTTTTTCTTTTGGGGTGGGGGGTGAAACAATAAATGGAAAATACAATCAGGAAATTACATTCTTTTTTTTAAATTGTCTTTTAAAATTTATTTTCTTTCCTTTTTTAATTTTTCATCTTATTTAATTATTATTATTTTTGGCCGTGCTGCCAGGCATGTGGGATCTTAGTTCACCGACCAGGGATGGAACCTGTGCCCTCTGCAGTGGAAGCGAGAAGTCTTAACCACTGGACCGCCAGGGAAGTTGCCACTTTTTTTTTTTTTTAATTATTATTATTATTTTTTTTAACAAAATTTTTTTAAGTTTGTATTTATTTATTTATTTATGGTTTGTGTTGGGTCTTCGTTTCTGTGCGAGGGCTTTCTCTAGTTGCGGCAAGCGGGGGCCACTCTTCATCGTGGTGCGTGGGCCTCTCACTATCGTGGCCTCTCTTGTTGCGGAGCACAGGCTCCAGACGCGCAGGCTCAGTAATTGTGGCTCATGGGCCTAGCTGCTCCGCGGCATGTGGGATCTTCCCAGACCAGGGCTCGAGCCCATGTCCCCTGCATTGGCAGGCAGATTCTCAACCACTGCACCACCAGGGAAGCCCTTTAATTATTTTTATAAAGTATATTCTATAGAGCAGTACTATGGAAATAAACATACGCACATACATTATTTCTATACATCACATTGGGGCCATAGCCAAGGAAGCATTTAGCGTGGAGGGAACACTTTTGAGGGCAATTTTCTGGTGAAACCTAAGGTGGCGGTGGTAGGTGGAGGACTGGCGGAAGCGTCTCGGGCAAAGGGAACATACATAGGGCTTCTCTCCCGTGTGGATTCTCTCGTGAGCCCGAAGGTTGGTTTTGTGGCTGAAGGCCATTTCACACATGCTGCACATGAAAGGCTTCTCTCCTGCATGAATCCTCTGATGCACATGTAGGTCTGATGCCTGGAAGAAGCCTTTGCCACACTCAGCACAAATATATGTCCTCTCATTATTGTGTCTTTTCTGGTGAACTTTTAACCGAGAGGAATACCTAAAGATCTTGGGACACGTCTCACATTTGTATACTTTTGGGGCTCCGTGGAATCTTTCTTGGTGTTCCCCACGTGCAGAGTTCCCCTCAGTGCTCTGGTGGGTAGAAACAGGCTCAAGGGTGACCTGGTCTGGCTTGAAGAGAAACCCTGGTTCCATCTCCACAAGGACATCTTGATAGGAGGGTCCTTTCAGGGACCCTTCCTGGGACCTGGAGGGGCCTGGACCTGCTCTTCTGGAGCTGAGTGGATTCTCCAAACAAACACCTCCTTCTTCAGGCCTCGGACTGTTCTCTTCTTGGATAATGAGTAGGAAAGGTATTTGATTGTTTGGACTAGCAATACGGTCATTTACTTGACATGTTTTCAAAGAAATGTTGCCACCATTTTCTTTACCTTCACTTTCTGTAGCGGGGGAAAAAGTGACTCAGTGAAGTTATACCCAAGAAAGAGTCCACACAGATCATCCCTCTGGTACCTGGGCTTTCCCCACTCACTTTGTCTTGTTTCCAGGGAAGTATCTTGAGGAGTCCAGAAAGGTGTCCCCATGTTCTCTCTTGCTGGAGTTCCTGTCGACAACTGTTTTGTGAAGTGAACAATGACTTCTCTTAAGGGCATATTCTCACAAAAGAGGGCTTCCTGTCCCTGCATGTGGACGTGGACCTGTGAACAAAGCCTGATTACTATCTATAATAACTTCTTTCTCTACTTCCAGGCAACTCCAACAGACTACTTATTCTTTACACTCCCATGCCCCTCACCCTGGGGGTCAGAACCCTCTACTTACTAAGCCAGGTGGCTTCATGCCATCATCGGTCAGATCTTCCATGAATTTCTCCAGGTTTCTGCCGCTTGCATTCCATTTCTCTTGTAAAGTGGACCTGTCACCGCAGCGGCCATTGATCATAAACTGTTCCAGGACCAAACGAGAAATTATTTCATCCTTGCTGTGTTTTTCTGGCTGCAGCCATGAGTGAAATAATTTATAGAGTCTTTGCAGCTCCTGCCTTGCACATGAGTTATTGCTGTTTTGAAATAAGCTCAGCTGAGTGCTCCGGAACTCAGAGATCCCCTCTCCCTCCTGGATGGCAGATCCTTGGCTGGGTTTAAGCTCTAGATTATCTGACCCAGGATCCTTCCTGGATGGTTCATCTTGAAAGGAGATTCTGAGGTCTAAAGCCATTCTTAACAAGAATTCTCAGAGAGCCGCAACTTCAGGGATTCAATCTCTGCTGACTTGTTTCTTGGGGGATCTCTTTCAACAACTGGTGGATGTTTAAGAACTGCAAACTCCTCCAGAAGACTGAACTTCAGACTGGGTAATCTTGAGCTGAAGGTTGAGGACTCTCTGTGTGACTCACTTTCTGAACTGGGTTCATCTGCCCATTTGTTTTTTTTTTGTTTTTATTTCCATTTCTCTAGGAGGTGGGTCAAAAAGGATCTTGCTGTGATTTATGTCATAGAGTGTTCTGCCTATGTTTCCCTCTAAGAATTTTATAGTGTCTGGCCTTACATTTAGGTCTTTAATCCCTTTTGAGTTTATTTTTGTGTATGGTGTTAGGGAGTGTTCTAATTTCATTCTTTAACATGTAGCAGTCCAGTTTTCCCAGTGCCACTTATGAAGAGGCTGTCTTTTCTCCATTGTATATTCTTGTCTCCTTTATCAAAAATAAGGTGACCATAGGTACGTGGGTTTATCTCTGGGCTTTCTATCCTGTTCCATTGATCTATATTTCTGTTTTTGTGCCAGTACCATACTGTCTTGATGACTGTAGCTTTGTAGTATAGTCTGAGGTCAGGGAGCCTGATTCCTCCAGCTCTGTTTTTCTTTCTCAAGGTTGCTTTGGCTATTCGGGGTCTTTTGTGTTTCCACACAAATTGTGAAATTTTTTGTTCTAGTTCTGTGAAAAATGCCTTTGGCAGTTTGATAGGGATTGCATTGAATCTGTAGATTGCTTTGGGTAGTAGTCATTTTCACAATGTTGATTCTTCCAATCCAACAACATGGTATATGTCTCCATCTGTTTGTATCATCTTTAATTTCTTTCATCAGTGTCTTATAGTTTTCTGCATACAGGTCTTTTGTCTCCTTAGGGAGGTTTATTCCTAGGTATTTTATTCTTTTTGTTGCAATGGTAAATGGGAGTGTTTCCTTAACTTCTCTTTCAGATTTTGTATCATTAGTGTATAGGAATGCAAGAGATTTCTGTGCATTAGTTTTGTATCCTGCTACTTTACCAAATTCATTGATTAGCTCTAGTAGTTTTCTGGTAGCATCTTTAAGATTCTCTATGTATAGTATCATGTCATCTGCAAACAGTGACAGCTTTACTTCTTCTTTTCCGATTTGGATTCCTTTTATTTCTTTTTCTTCTCTGATTGCTGTGGCTAAAACTTCCAAAACTATGTTGAATAATAGTGGTGAGAGTGGGCAACCTTGCCTTGTTCCTGATCTTAGTGGAAATGGTTCAGTTTTTCACCATTGAGAACAATGTTGGCGTGGGTTTGTCATATATGGCCTTTATTATGTTGAGGTAAGTTCCCTCTATGCCTACTTTCTGGAGGGTTTTTATCATAAATCGGTGTTGAATTTTGTCAAAAGCTTTTTCTGCATCTATTGAGATGATCATATGGTTTTTCTCCTTCAATTTGTTAATATGGTGTATCACATTGATTGATTTGCATATATTGAAGAATCCTTGCATTCCTGGGATAAACCCCACTTGATCATGGTGTATGATCCTTTTAATCTGCTCTTGGATTCTGTTTGCTAGTATTTTGTTGAGGATTTTTGCATCTATGTTCATCAGTGATATTGGCCTGTAGTTTTCTTTCTTTGTGACATCTTTGTCTGGTTTTGGTATCAGGGTGATGGTGGCCTCGTAGAATGAGTTTGGGAGTGTTCCTCCCTCTGCTATATTTTGGAAGAGTTTAAGAATAGGTGTTAGCTCTTCTCTAAATGTTTGATAGAATTCACCTGTGAAGCCATCTGGTCCTTGGTTTTTGTTTGTTGGAAGATTTTAAATCACAGTCTCAATTTCAGTGCTTGTGATTGGTCTGTTTATATTTCCTATTTCTTCCTGGTTCAGTCTTGGAAGGTTGTGCTTTTCTAAGAATTTGTCCATTTCTTCCAGGTTGTCCATTTTATTGGCATAGAGTTGCTTGTAGTAATCTCTCATGATCTTTTGTATTTCTGCAGTGTCAGTTGTTACTTCTCCTTTTTCATTTCTAATTCTACTGATTTGAGTCTTCTTGCTTTTTTTCTTGATGAGTCTGGCTAATGGATTATCAATTTTGTTTATCTTCTCAAAGAACCAGCTTTTAGTTTTATTGATCTTTGCTATTGTTTCCTACATTTCTTTTTCATTTATTTCTGATCTGATCTTTATGATTTCTTTCCTTCTGCTAACTCTGGGGTTTTTTTGTTCTTCTTTCTCTAATTGCTTTAGGTGTAAGGTTAGGTTGTTTATTTGAGATGTTTCTTGTTTCTTGAGGTAGGCTTGTATTGCTATAAACTTCCCTCTTAGAACTGCTTTTGCTGTGTCCCATAGGTTTTGGGTCATCGTGTTTTGTCATTTGTTTTTAGGTATTTTTTGATCTCCTCTTTGATTTTTTCAATGATCTCTTGGTTATTAAGTAGTGTATTGTTTAGCCTCCATGTGTTTGTACATTTTACAGATTTTTTTCCTGTAATTGATATCTAATCTCATAGCATGGTGGTCGGAAAAGATACTTGATACGATTTCAATTTTCTTAAATTTACCAAGGCTTGATTTGTGACCCAGGATATGATCTATCCTGGAGAATGTTCCATGAGCACTTGAGAAGAAAGTGTATTCTGTTGGTTTTGGATGGCATGTCCTATAAATATCAATTAATGTATCATTTAAAGCTTGTCTTTAAATGTATCATTTAAAGCTTGTTTGAATGTATCATTTAAAACTTGTCTTCCCTTATTTATTTTCATTTTGGAAGATCTGTCCATTGGTGACAGTGGGGTGTTAAAGTCCCTTACTATGATTGTGTTACTGTCGATTTCCCCTTTTATGGCTGTTCGCATTTGCCTTATGTATTGAGGTGCTCCTATGTTGGGTGCATAAATATTTACAATTGTTATATCTTCTTGGATTGATCCCTTGATCATTATGTAGTGTCCTTCTTTGTCTCTTGTAATAGTCTTTATTTTAAAGTCTATTTCCTACTAGAGAATGGACTTGAGGATATGGGGAGGGGGAAGGGTAAGCTGTGACAAAGTGAGAGAGTGGCATGGACATATACACACTACCAAACGTAAAATAGATAGCTAGTGGGAAGCAGCCACATAGCACAGGGAGATCAGCTCGGTGCTTTGTGACCACCTAGAGGGGTGGGATAGGGAGGGTGGGAGGGAGGGAGACGCAAGAGGGAAGAGAGATGGGAACATATGTATATGTATTTGTGACCAAAAACTGATTCTCTTTGTTATAAAGCAGAAACTAACACACCATTGTAAAGCAATTATACTCCAATAAAGATGTTAAAAAAAAAAAGTCTATTTTGTCTGATATGAGAATTGCTACTCCAGCTTTCTTTTGATTTCCATTTCCATGGAATATCTTTTTCCATCCCCTCACTATCAGTCTGTATGTGTCCCTAGGTCTGAAGTGGGTCTCTTGTAGGCAGCATATATACGGGTCTTGTTTTTGTATCCATTCAGCCAGTCTATGTCTTTTGGTTGGAGCATTTAATCCATTTACATTTAAGGTAATTATCGATA
Source organism: Balaenoptera physalus (assembly GCF_965194825.1). NCBI lineage: Eukaryota > Metazoa > Chordata > Mammalia > Artiodactyla > Balaenopteridae > Balaenoptera > Balaenoptera physalus. The sequence continues at coordinate 79,793,436 of NC_138897.1, read as the reverse complement.
TGTATGTTCCTATTCCCATTTTCTTGTTTTGGGTTTGTTATGGTAGGTCTTTTCCTTCTCTTGTGTTTCCTGCCTAGAGGAGTTCCTTTAGCATTTGTTGTAAAGCTGGTTTGGTGGTGCTGAATTCTCTTAGCTCTTGCTTGTCTGTAAAGGTTTTAATTTCTCCATCGAATCTGAATGAGATCCCTGCTGCGTAGAGTAATCTTGGTTGTAGATTTTTCCCTTTCATCACTTTAAACATGTCCTGTCACCCCCTCCTGGCTTGCAGAGTTTCTGCTGAAAGATCAGCTGTTAACCTTATGGGGATGTCCTTGTATGCTATTTGTTGCTTTTCCCTTGCTGCTTTTAATATTTTTTCTTTGCATTTAATTTTTGATAGTTTGATTAATATGTGTCTTGGTGTGTTTCTCCTTGGATTCTTCCTGTATGGGACTCTGTGCTTCCTGGACTTGATTAACTATTTCCTTTCCCATATTAGGGAAGTTTTCAACTATAATCTCTTCAAATATTTTCTCAGTCCCTTTCTTTTTCTCTTCTTCTTCTGAGACCCCTATAATTCAGATGTTGGTGTGTTTAATGTTGTCCCAGAGGTCTCTGAGACTGTCCTCATTTCTTTTCATTCTTTTTTCTTTATTCTGCTCTGCAGTAGTTATTTCCACTATTTTATCTTCCAGGTCACTTATCTGGTCTTCTGCTCAGTTATTCTGCTATTGATTCCTTCTAGAGAATTTTTAAATTTCATTTATTGTGTTGTTCATCATTGTTTGTTTACTCTTTAGTTCTTCTAGGTCTTTGTTAAATGTTTCTTGTATTTTCTCCATTCTATTTCCAAGATTCTGGATCATCTTTACTATCATTATTCTGAATTCTTTTTCAGGTAGACTGCCTATTTTCTCTTCATTTGTTTGGTCTGGTGGGTTTTTACCGTGCTCCTTCATCTGCTGTGTGTTTCTTTGTCTTCTCATTTTGCTTAACTTATTGTGTTTGGGGTCTCCTTTTCGCAGGCTGCAGGTTCGTAGTTCCCATTGTTTTTGGTGTCTGTCCCCGGTGGCTAAGGTTGGTTCCGTGGGTTGTGTAGGCTTCCTGGTGGAGGGGACTGGTGCCTGTGTTCTGGTGGATGAGGCTGGATCTTGTCTTTCTGGAGGGCAGGACCGTGTCTGGTGGTGTGTTTTGGGGTGTCTGTGACCTTATTATGATTTTAGGCAGCCTCTCTGCTAATGGGTGGGGTTGTGTTCCTGTCTTGCTAGTTGTTTGGCATGGGGTGCCCAGCACTGGAGCTTGCTGGTCATTGAGTGGAGCTGAGTCTTAGCGTTGAGATGGAGTTCTCTGGGAGAGCTTTCGCCATCTGATATTACGTGGAGCTGGGAAGTCTCTGGTGGACCAATGTCCTGAAATCGGCTCTCCCACCTCAGAGGCACAGGCCTGACACCCGGCCGGAGTACCAAGACCCTGTCAGCCACACGGCTTAGAAGAAAAAGGAGAAAAAAAGATAGAAAAATAAATAAATAAATAAAATAAAGTTATTAAAATAAAAAATAATTTAAAATTAAATAATTTAAAAGTAATTTAAAAAAAGAAAAAAATTAAAAAAGAAAGAAGAGAGCAGCCAAACCAAAAAACAAATCCACCAATGATAACAAGTGCTAAAAACTGTACTGAAAAAGAAAAACAAAAAAAAACCGGACAGACAGAACCCTAGGACAAATGGTAAAACAAAGCTATACAGACAAAATCACACAAAGAAGCATACACATACACACAAAAAGAGAAAAAGGAAAAAAATATGTATATCGTTGCTCCCAAAGTCCACTGCCTCAATTTGGGATGATTCGTTGTCTATTCAGGTATTCCACAGATGCAGGTACATCAAGTTGATTGTGGAGATTTAATCCACTGCTCCTGAGGCTGCTGGGAGAGATTTCCCTTTCTCTTCTTTGTTCGCACAGCTCCCGGGGGTCAGCTTTGGATTTGGCCCCGCCTCTGCACGTAGGTCGCGTGAGGGCGTCTGTTCCCGCTCAGACAGGACGGCGTTAAAGGAACAGCGGATTAAGCGGCTCTCGCTCACTCAGGCGGGGGGAAGGGAGGGGTACGGAGTGCGCAGCGAGCCTGCGGCGGCAGAGGCCGGCGTGACGTTGCACCAGCCTGAGGTACGCCATAGGTTCTCCCGGGGAAGTTGTCCCTGGATCACGGGACCCTGGCAGTGGCGGGTTGCACAGGCTCCCGGGAGGGGAGGTGTGGAGAGTGACCTCTGCTTGCACACAGGCTTTTTCGTGGCGGCAGCAGAAGCCTTAGCAGCTCATGCCCGTCTCTGGGGTCAGGGCTGATAGCCGCAGCTCGCGCCCGGCTCTGGAGCTCGTTTAGGCGGCGCTCTGAATCCCCTCTCCTCACACACCCCGGAACAATATTCTCTTGCCTCTTGGGCAGGTCCAGACTTTTTCCCGGACTCCCTCCCGGCTAGCCGTGGCGCACTAGCCCCCTTCAGGCTGTGTTCACGCCGCCAACCCCAGTCCTCTCCCTGGGATCCGACCTCCGAAGCCCGAGCCTCAGCTCCCAGCCCCCACCCGTCCCGGCAGGTGAGTAAACAAGCCTCTCAGGCTGGTGAGAGCTGGTCGGCACCGCTCCTCTGTGCGGGAATCTCTCCGCTTTGCCCTCCGCACCCTGTTGCTGCGCTCTCCTCCGTGGCTCTGAAGCCCCCCTCCCCACCCTGCCCCGCCATCCCCTGTCTCCGCCCGCGAAGGGGCTTCCTAGTGTGTGGAAACTTTTCCTCCTTCACAGCTCCCTCCCAGAGGTGCAGGTCCTGTCCCTATTCTTTTGTCTCTGCTTTTTCTTTTTTCTTTTGCCCTAACCGGGTACATGGGGAGTTTTCTTGCCTTTTGGGAGGTCTGAGGTCTTCTGCCAGCGTTCAGTAGGTGTTCTGTAGGAGTTGTTCCACATGTAGATGTATTTGTGGGGAGGAAGGTGATCTCCGCGTCTTACTCTTCCGCCATCTTGAAGGTCTCACAGCAGCCATGTCTGATCCCTTAGGGTCCTGGTGTGGAGGAGACAGGCGATGTGGTCCGTCCTCCTTATTTTCCAGAAGGGAGAATGGAGACCGTAGTATTTACCAGGGCTTCTTGACATCATGGTGACAATATTAACTCCAAAAGCTGTAACTTGTCACGCACTCAGTGTGTGCCAGGCTCTTTTCATGGATTAGCTCCTTAAACCCCCAGGAGACCCTGCGATGTAAATTCCCATCCTACATACCAGGAAATCGACTCTCAGAGAGATGGTGTGACCTGCCCAGAGTCACACAGCACATAACTGGACAGGCTGTGATTTGACAAAGTTTTTGTCCAAGTCCAGATGCCAGAGACATAATATTGTTCTGTTGCCCAAGGCAGTTGCTATTTATTGAGCTCCTACTATGGGCTGGGCACTGTGTGGGGCTTGGAGAATACAGAGGTGAATGACAGACCCATTCAATGGACAGTATGTCCTGTGTCCACTCCCCAGGGAATCTTGAGGGCAGCACCCGTGTGTCCACAGTGCCCAGCACAGAGCTTGGCACAAAGTACAACCTCAGTTAATGTTGGCTGAATAAATGAATAAACTACTGCAGGTTCTACAACAAGCACTTAAAGATGATTGCAGCTAAAACACCTCACTCTTGGAAGTGAAAACAAAAATAAATTTGACCATGCTTTTCAATAAATTTTCCATATGGAAGTCTTTAAACCGACCTCAAAATCAGTTCCAGGTCTATTGTGGATCTAATTATGCAAGGTAGAACAATACACTTGTAGACTAAAACAAAGGAGAACGTTTTCATGACTTTGGGAGTAGGCAAAGATTACGTAACTAGGATAAAATTGTGCTAACCATGAAGGGAAAAAGTTGACTATTTTAAAATAAGAAGTTCCATTCATCAATAGACACCATTAAGTGAAAGAAACAGTAAAGTGCAATGGAAAAGGCTTTCTGCAAAACACATTTCCTACAAAGGATGTGGCAAAAAAAAAAAAAAGGAAATATGAACAAAGGACGTGAATAGACATTTCCCAACAGAGGATATCCATTGCTAAAACTCAAATGAAAATGTGCTCATTAGTCTGCAGTGAAATGCAGTTTGACACCCCAATGTGACAGTTCCACACATTTGCCAGAATGTCAAAAGTATATAAAAGTTGTCATATCTAGTGTTGCTGAGGATGTGGAGGAACTGGAACTCCTCCAGGGCTGACAGTTGGGTAAGTTGACACACACTCTGGGAAGCTATGTGTCAGTATCTCCTAAAAGTGAGTACATCCATACCTTGGACACCACAGTCTCCCCTCTGCATAATCCCAACACAGATGTGTACTTATGTTCACAAATACACATGTATTGTAATGTTCATAGGACCACAATCCCTAAGATTGTGAAATCCCAGATGTGAAACAGTCCACATGCCCATTAATGGCAGAATGAATAAAGCGTGGCATATTCACACAGTGGGACGCTACACACACAGAGAATGAGCAAACCACAACTGCATGGAACAAGATAGACGAACCTCACAGAGGAAGGAAATCAGACACCAGATTACCTGCTGTTGGCCAGATAATGGGATAAGCAAGTTACACGCATCATCTCACTGAGTCCTCATCACAAGACCGTGAGTTCCTGTAATTATCCCATTTTACTAGTGAGGAGACTGAGGCCCAGAGATCTTGGGTCCCCTGTCTACATCCACTTGTACCAGACGATGCATTACTGATTGTACTCCTGTGTGACTGGGTTACCAACAGAATTCTGTTGTACAAACTTGAATATCCTCCTAACTGAACACCAGAGCTTGTCCATTAAGGGAAATGGTCCTTGATCTTGAATATCTGGGGCTTGAAAATTGGGGGGAAAAAGTTTTGGATAGGAAATTTTACTTATTAAAATTTTTTAATTGAAGTATAGCTGATTTACAAAGTTGTGTTAGTTTCTGGTGTACAGCAAAGTGATTCAGTTATACGTATATATATATTTTCAGATTCTTTTCCCTTATAGTTTATTACAAAATATTGAGTATAGTTCCCTGTGCTATACAGCAGGTCCTTGTTGGTTATCTATAGTAGTGTGTATATGTTAATCCCAAACTCCTAATTTATCCCTCCCCGTTCCTTCCCCTTCGGTAATTTAAGTTTGTTTTCTATGTCTGTGGGTCTATTTCTGTTTTGTATATAAGTTCATTTGTATCATTTTTTTAAGATTCCACATATAAGCAATATCATATGATATTTTTGTCTTTCTCTATCTGGTTTATTTCACTTAGTATGATAATCTCTAGGTCCATTGGATAGGAAATTTAAAATTTTACTTATTAAAGACATGAAAACCCACCACGCATCCCATCTCCATCATTTCCAAAAAGAAAATCCATCTTAACACCTAAACGTAAGAAGGACATAACTTCACGAAAAAAAAAATAACCATAGCCTTTCCCAGGCAGGGACAGCTGGTGTTTGTACACTGACATTTTTGCTACAGAAATTTTCTGCCGCCGGCGTATAGATTTGAATCTTGTCTTCCATGCTTCCTAGCTGTGTGACCTTGGGTAAGCAGCTTCTCCTCTCTGCGCCTCACTGCTTCCTCCTCGGGGTCGTTGCGAGGATTAAATGATGTCACCTGTGTAAAGCCCTTAGCACACTCCATAAACTACAGAGGCTGATGTGGATTTATCGTCGCCGACATTCACGAGAGACAACAGCGCCACCTGGTGGCTCTTCATCCCGGGCACAGAGAAGCGGCTTCCGCGGAGCAATAACGAGGCACCTGCCGGCAGTGAGCGGGAACCTTGTGTAATGGCCAAGGCTGAGGAAGAAGCAGGGAGAAAATCCATAAATATTCATGGCATCGCTTAAAGCTCAGGCCTGTCGGTCTGCCTGAGAATAAAGTTTGTTCCTCGGAAGCTACTGTCCAAGCTGTCAGCTCTGGAAGAGGAGAGAAAATGAAATCTCTCTTCCGGGCGCCGCCTCCGTTTCCGCCCCACCTCCCGAACCTTGGGGCCAGGAAGGGGCGCTGCTTTCATTGGGGTGGGGGGAGCCGTCTCTTCACGGGCCTTGGTGCTGTCACCTACTGGGGTCGGGGCTGGGCGTGGGGTGTCTGTCAGCCACAGCCCTCCTTGCCTCTTTCCTGCGAAGTCTGAAGATGGAAAAAGGGACGGCAACCTGAACGTGGGAGCCTTTTTGTGACGGTCACAAAACAGGGACACATGTAAGCTCTGTGTTCTCCCCGATATGGGTCTTTCACAGACCAAGCCATTAACCACTGGAAACAGCCCTTTGTCCTCAGAAGAGTCATTGCAGGAGAGGCTGTGAGACCTGAAAGACGACTTGAAGACTCTCTCTTTTTACATTCCTTCCCCAGGGTGAGAGATTGATATTGATTTTTCTTTCCTGTCTCTGCCTGCAGACCTTCACGTAGCCCGCGAGCCTGGGAAGGAAACTCGGCAAAGGACAAAGAAGGTTGGCTCTGGAAGAAGGTAGGCTTGCGTTGGAATTCTGGTCCTGAGGCTCACTGACTGGGTGACCTTGGGCAAGTCACGGTCTCCTTGATCGTGCTTCTGCACTTGGGAATGACGATGGCACATCCCTCAGAGGTTCGAGTGTGCTAATGTATTCCACAGTCTCAGGTGCCTCCAGGGGCCAGGCAGGCATTGTGAATGTGAGAAGTAGGCCAGGTGTAGGGCAGCAGGGAGTGGTGGGAACTGTGGTCAACCAGGAGCCCTAACCCCGTGGAATGGTGGCAGCTGCTGGCCAGAGTCACCTGCTCCAGGGCACTCAGGCATTTGCTCCAGGCATTCTAGTAAACCTCAAAATCCCAGACTTCTTTTTTTTCAAGAGTCTGTGGGCAGATTTAGGCATTGTTGGGCTGAGCTGATGGGAGAGAACAGATTTGGTTAGCAGAAAAATATGGCGGAAAGAAAGGCAAGCCCGGTGCTGCCAGTTTTTTTCCCCAATGTTCAAGAGAAAGAGGAAGTCATCTCTAGTTTTCGGTGTTGGCAGTTGAACATTTTAAAAACAATGCACTGCGATCTATAATAAAACCCCATGTTGGCTGTGTGACCTTGGGCAAGTCTCTTAACATCCCTGAGCTTCTGTTTCTTTATGAATAGTGAGGGTAAGAGTACACCTAGCTCCTGATCTTAGCAATTTACATAAATCACTTCTTTTAACCTTTCCCCCCTGTGATAAGGGAGCTGTTAATATTATTCCTCATTTTACAGGTGAGGGAACAGAGGTGCAGAGAAGCTAAGTAACTTGCCCAGAATCCCATAGCTAATAAGTAACAGGGCTTTTGTGAGGATGAAATACTGCATGGAAAGGGGTCAGTGAGTATTAGCTATTGTTGTGCCATGGTCATTATTACCACTATTATTAATAACAGAAATGGCTCATGGTCAGGTCTCAAACTTAATTCAATGGCCAAAGTAAGCCGCTAAGGCTTTGATCCATCAGCCAAGACCAGGGCCAGCTCTGAATCATGTGGTATGTATTTTTACAGGTAGCTCTTGGCCATCTTAATAGTTCTTTTCACGTAGACATTGGGTCACAGTGCCAGTGGGTTTTCTGGGATGATAATTAGATTTAGACCCCTGGTGCAGTGGATAGATCCTCATCTTGAGGTGACCAAGCCAATCATGACCAGTAATTTACAGCTTGAGTTGTTCTGAGATCAATACGAATTTGCTCTTCATCGAGTGAGCTGTAAACCATGGGTGACAGGCAGCCTGAAAAGCAGTTGACATGGGGGTGGAGAGCTTGCAGGGCCTGGAGAGGGGCCAGGCTATTAGAGGAGAGACGAGGCAGAGGGTGGAGGAGGCTGACCTCTGTCCAGGGGGTTGTGGACAGAGCTGCCCAGAGTTCCCATTGGGACCTGCTCAGGACATCGTCTCACTGAGAGAGTAGATTTGATTGGCAATGAGGCATGGAAGAAAGAGATTAAGTTCTGGAGCGGACAGAACTGGATTTGTATTTCCTTTGTGCTGTTTTCTACCTGTGATTCTCTGAGGAAATTGGGCTCTGTTCCCTGATGCTTGGTTTTCTCCTCAGTGAAATGGGCAATTAACTGAACCAATTGCACAGATGAGGACGAAATGAGTCCGTGTTTGCAAAGCCCTTGTTTTTACTGCAATGCCGGGCTGTCAAGTGCAGTCCTTAAGAGGCTGTGGAGTCAGGCAGACCTGGCGTGGAATCCTGGCTCTTTCACCTCCAAGCTGAGTAACCTTGGGAAGTTACTCCACCACTCTGAGCCTCAGTTTTCATATATAGGGATAGTAATAGAAGTCCCTGCCCAGGACGGCTATGATCATTAAATGAGATAATGCACATAAAGATAAATCACCACCATGCACAGGATACAGTGTGAGCTCAGCAAGAAGATAGCGTGATTTTTGTCCATCTGATTCTTATTTACCCCAAGCTGGCAGCGCAGTTAAGAACGAAAGAGGGTGTGTGGGGCACTTGAATTAACAAAGCACTGTGGGGCTTTGCACGAGGAGCCCCATCTATGTACAGCCCTTTGGGCACCTTCTCAGTCTCCCTGGTTTTCTCTTGCTCTGGCCAGTGATTGGGAACGGTCTTTGGGATCTCTCCATGGACTTAGCCAGAAGGGCTTCCTTGAACAATCCTACAATTATTTCAGGCATTTCCCCCCTCCCCAATACATCAGCCAAGCAAGAGCCATTCCCAAGATTATTATGGTTGAGAGGGGGATTTAGAGAATATTTGTTTGAATCTGTTGCCTCCCAATGTCTTTATCAAAACCATGTGTTCCAAGAGATTGTTCACAAGAGGCCCAGCTCTGTCCTGTCCTCTCCAAGTATCTTGCTAGTCAAGAGACAAGGCATTTCTTCTCCTTGGACAGGAGCAGTTTGGAACACAAGTGCAGAACGAGAGTTTTAAAGTCAGATCGAAGTTGTTGTGAAGCCCAAGTTCCCCTCTTGGCAGCTGGGTGACCTTGAAGGATGACCTCACCTGATTCCTCAACCAATGGAGAGAATATCAGTACCAGGTTCTAGGGCCACTTTGAGGATTAAATGGGATGTACATTAATGCCCTTGGCACAGTACTTTGCTAATGCTTGTTAAACTGTTATTGTAACTACACATGTCCTAAATGAGGTCAGGGTAAAGACTGAGACTCCGGAATGGGGCTAGGATATCACAGAATGCTCCATTTGATGCTACAGCACTGGGTTACCCACCCCTGCTATTGGGAGGGCTATGCACAGTTTTTCGATGAGTGGGATGTCATAGGCTCTTAGAAAAGTAAAATTGTTCTCCTTTCCAGGTAGGTAGGAGCTGAGGCATCCCCCAGCCCTCCAAAGCTCTGGGATGCACTGGGCAGGGAATTTCTCCTAGGATCAGCCTCTTGGTCTGGGGTCATCCACCTATTAAACAGCCATTCAGCTTGCTCCATTCCTGAGAAACAGGGCTCTGCCAGTCCCTGTAATAGCCTAGGATTTGTGAATTCTTGAATCTAAATATACATTTATGGGTATCAAGCCAATGACGAACTTAGGCCAGCCTGAATCTTGTAGATACATGACGTGTACAGTATAAGAGGATTACAGGGGGAAAGTAGAAAAAGTCTAGGAAGCTATTCAGAGAGAAGTTACTCTGTTTCTACCCAGTTATCTCATACCCATCCCCATCTCCCGCCAACTCAGCCACACATTCATCCCTCCACCCACTGCCCAGTCCATATCCAACCTAATACCCACCCCATTCTTCATGCATCTATTCCTCTACCCACTCCATCTCCCTTCAGACCCACCCATCTATCCCATCCATCCATCCATCCACCCATCTATGCCATCCGTCCATCCATCCATTCATCCATCCAGACATCCACCACTTGCCCACCCTATCCATCCATTTAGCAAACGTTTATTAATTACTCATTATGTGCTACAACTTGTGTTATGGACCTAGGACACATATAACTTGAGACCTGGCTCCTTTCCCCAAGAACATCTCTATCCTGTGTGCAAGAGCTATACTCTAGAATAAAAAAGACAAAATAAAGCTCAACCAGGTTTTTTTTTTTATATATATATAAATTTATTTATTTATTTATTTATTTAGGGCTGTGTTGGGTCTTTGTTGCTGCGCGCAGGCTTTCTCTAGTTGCAGTGTGCGGGGGCTACTCTTCATTGTGGTGCACAGGCTTCTCATTGCGGTGGCTTCTCTTGTTGTGGAACACGGGCTCTAGGCGTGCAGGCTTCAGTAGTTGTGGCACGTGGGCTCAGTAGTTGTGGCTTGTGGGCTCTAGAGTGCAGGCTCAGTAGTGGTGGCGCATGGGCTTAGTTGCTCTGTGGCATGTGGGATCTTCCCGGACCAGGGTTCAAACCCATGTCCCCTGCATTGGCAGGCGGATTCTTAACCACTGCGCCACAAGGGAAGCCCTCAGCCAGGTTTTAATAAGACACAACACGCAGGATCTTGTAGTGGTTACGTAAGCACATGGGCTTTGTAGCCAGACAAACTTGACTTTGTTTTGGGCTCTGCCACTTGCCAGATGGATATCCTTGTACCAATCGTAGCACATTATTAAACCCCAGTTTCCTCATCTGCTAAGTAGGAATAATAATTACATCTCCTTCAGAGGATCATGGTGAACACTAAACAAGTTAATGCTAAGGAAGTTAGCATGTTTAAAGAGGGTCACATAGCAAAGAACTGTAGGTGTCCTCTGGGAATTGAGAGCAGCCCCAGATGACAACCAGGAAGACAATGGGTACCTCAGTCCTACGGCTACAAGGAACTGAATTCTGCCAACAACACTGCAAGCTTGGAAGGGGACCCTGAGCTCTGGGAAGGAGCCTACTTGACACCTTGATTGAAGCATCGTGGGACCCTGAGAAGACCCAGCTAAGCCATGCCTGGACTACTGACTCATGGAAACGTCGAGATATTGATTGCATGTGGTTTTAAGCCACTAAGCTTGAGGAAATTTGTGATGTGGCAATAGATAACTAAGATATTCAGTAACTTGCCCAAGGCTACAGAGCTCCTCAGGGATAGAGCTGGGATTCAGAGCAGGAGAGAACCACAACATGTATTGAAAGATAACCAGCCAGAGGGGTTAAAGCGCAAAAGATTTCCTGATTAACCTTCAATTGACTGGAAAATCCAGTTAATCAGAATTTCTAAATCTTGGACCTTATGACTTGTCAGGGATTTTCTGGATTTGAAATCAAGTTTTCCATGGCAATTGGGGCAAATACCCATGGATGCCCTGATGACGCTGGATAAATGTAGCCACTGTAGAGTCGGGAGAAGAAAGTTCTGTTTCCTTTTATGTAAAGGTCTGATTCAGAGCAACCAAGTGTTAGAAGATAGTAAGGAATGTGAAGGAAGCGTAGGGTGATGTGACAGAGGGCAAATGTGGGATCTACGTGGAGAAAACAAGTAGGAGAGGACAGCAGAGCCGACACAGGAATGGAGAGAGGGAGGCAGCAGGGCCAGGACTGGAGGAAGCAGAGCATTCAAGGCACAGCGAAGAGCAGGCGTAAAGGCCCTGGGGTGGGAGCAAACGTGGGCCAGACAGGGAAGAGGAAGGATGCTGTCAGGAGGCTGACACACAGTGTGTGTGGTGAACCACAGAGGAGCCTGGTGTGTCAGGAGGCCAGAGATGAGGTCGGCAGGGGTCAGTTAGGGTAAGAAAAGGAACTTGGACTTCATCCTGCTGGCAGCAGGGAGCCATAAAAAGGAGCAGCAGGATCCAAGTTATATTGTTCAATGTTCTCTCTGATTGCTGTGGGCAGGATGGAAAAGGCAGCTGGAAGAACGGGACTAAGAACAGGTAGGAGACCCTGCAGTAGTCCTAGCACAGGACGTTCTGAGGGATTTCTTGTCTCATCCCACTGGGATCCTTGGCAGATCCTTTAACTCACCAAGCCCTTTCCTGGCTCAGGGTTCCTCACATGGAGGTCCCTCACCTGCAATCCTCTTTCAGCACCTGTCCCTCGCTACCTCTCCAGCTCTTTTCTTACATCTTCTTCTCTCATGTCTTTTCATCTGGAATTCTTCTCTGACCCCAAGTCCAGGGGCTTGCTCATGGCATCGAGCTCTCACTGAGCTTGCAAAGTGCAGCTTACCTATCGCTTCTCCTTCGGGAGCCTATGAAAGCAAGAATTACATCATTGCTGCCCTATACAGAAAGCATGCAGAAGGCTCTCAGCAAATCTTTCTGTTTGAGATTTATGCTGCTGACCCTAAATGATTTTTAAACAATTAAGTAGGGTCGGTCTTTCAAACAAATGTGGTTTTAGAGCAATAACTACGATTGGCCGCGTGCCTCACATGTACCAGGAACGGCGTTAAGCTCATGAAATCCACTCACTCATTTAATCATCTTGAGAGCCATGCCAACTAGAAATGTTCACCCCCATCTTTCAAATGCGAAACTGTGGATGAAAATGGCTCCATAACTTGCCCAAGAAAACCTTTTGACTACGTGATGGAGATCACAATTTAAGTCCATGTCCATTTGGATGCAAAGCTCATGCCCTTTTGACCAATGACTCCTAAAGATCGGCACAGTCATTCCTTCTGCAAGGGTTTAGCAAGCACCGGCTTCGGAGATGGTGGAGGATATGATGTGTAATTAGCCAGAGTTCCTGCCTTCTAGGGGATGAGCACCTGGAAGAAGAAAAGAGAGATGGAGAGAAGTGTTGATGTAGTGCTTATACCGCAGGGATCCGTATGACCCAGTCTCAAGAGCTGTTGAGATCAACAGAAGACAGTCTCATGATCCCAAGAATAATTTCACAGTAACTTACATTCATTTATCATAATTCCCCAACACTAGGCGACGACTCATGCTCCACAGAAGTATTTTTTAAACCTCTTCTTCTATCCCAGCCACACCCCATACCACCTTCTCCGCTCTTAACTGATGCATCTGCTTCCCTTCTCTTGCCTTTTGCATTAAGATTCCATATCACTGAAGCTCCAAACAGCTGACAAAACCCAAAGCAGCCCCTTTGACTGTTTGATGGAAGCCATGGACTTTCCCCTGGGGAAATACTCAAACGCATGTGTGTGCATGCAGACACACACACACACACACACACACACACACACACACACACACACACACACACACACACACACACACACACACACACACACACACACACACACACACACACACACACACACACACCCCCCCCACTGGTTTCATTGGTTTGCCCGTCATTTCAGGGGGTCCATAGCCCTCCTGAATCTTACCCCAGCTTCTGAGTGAGAACCCCCGCCACTGGCAATCTGAAAAGCCTTCAGCTCCTTAGCATTTGCCAAAGGAAAAGAGCTTCTCCTCTTAACCATGTGCATGAGAGAACTTCTCTCTCCCCCACCAACCAACCTAACCCCATGCTTGCTACTTCAGAAGCTTGTCATTCTGCAGTTTCCAGCCTGGAATGGCAATCTCTTCCAGGGAGCGGGGAGCTGTGGAATTAGGAGAGCAGAGGACAAAGGCCTTAGCAGCACTCTAGATGTTGAAACACCAGCAGAAAGAGCTGGAGCCAACTCTCTCCGTTTACAGTCTGAGTTCAGCTTCTTGATACCCAAGCTGGTTTTAATTTAACCACGTGGCATGGTTCTGGAGACCAGCAGTTCTCAGCCACAGCATGGCATCACCACTGGGTGGCCATAAGTTATCAGGGACGTTGGAAAATAATCTGAGCTATTGGTGAAATACCAAAGTTGGCAGATTATTTGCTTAAAAAATAAGTTTGAGAACATTCACGTTTCTTTCTATAATGATGCTGTTTTCAATGCTTTACTTCCAGATGTGCTTTCCTGCAGGTGGGGGATGGGTGGGAATAGGCAGTGGGTACCATCTGGGGAATTCGGAACAACCCTGAGATACCCACAACCTTACCCTTCATGGTTCCTGATTTTTTCATGTTTAAAACATAAACATATGTTTATGCTGACCCCAAGATTTGCTTTGCTAACCCCAAGAGTTTTTATTTTTCTCCTTTCAGAACAGTGCTTCCCAAACCCCAGTTATTTTAATATCACCTTCAAGGTTTTTACCCTATCTTTGGTTACATATTATTTTTTTTTAAGATTCGTTCTAATAGTCATCCCTCTATAGTTTTGGCTCAAGCAGTCATATTCACAAAATCATGAGGTTGAGTGTTTATTATTTCCCCTCAAGACCCACTAAAATAAGCACATAACTTTAAAAATAAAATTCACCATCCATGTTCCATCAAAAATCATTCCCTACACCCCCGAGTGGTATGGTTATCACATTTAAAAAAAGTTTTTTAAATACAATTTATTTATTCATTTTTTGGCTGCACCATGCAGCATGTGGGATCTCAGTTCGCCAGCTAAGGATCAAACCCATGCCCCCTGCAGTGGAAGCACGGAATCTTAACCACTGGACCGCCAGGGAAGTCCCCGGTTACCACATTTTTGAGGACACACTGTTCTAATACATGCCCTCATGAGTTGAAGAAATTAACTTTGATCCACTTATTCATTTGTAAATTCCAGTTCTTCTTTGAAAACCATCCATTAGAAGCTTACTACATGCCAGGCACTGGCCTAGGCAGGTGCACGCTCAGTATTTCATTTAATCCTGGCAACAGAACTCTGAGGTTGCTATTGCTATTCCCATTTTACAGATGGAGAAAAAGGCTTAGAGAGGTGTAAGGGTCTTGCCCGAGGTCACACAGCCTGTGATTTCCAGGAGGACAGAACCAGGTGTCTCTCTAAGGGTAGTGAGAAACTTCCAACCATGATGGAGGTGCTGGTTGACCTACTCGAGTACTTGGGTACTGGGTTTCTTTTTTTTTTATTTAATTTTTTTAAATTTTAAAAAAATTTAAAATTATTTTTACTTCTTATTTTAATTTTTATTACTTATTTATTTATTTATTTATTGACTGTGCCGTGCGGCATGTGGGATCTTAGTTCCCCAACCAGGGACTGAACCCGTGTCCCCTGCATTGAGAGTGCAGAGTCTTAACCACTGGTCTGCCGGGGAAGTCCCTTTATTTTTAAATTTAAAAATTTTTAATTTTTAAATTTATTTTTTATTTTTAAAATTATTTTTAAAATCAAAAAAATTTTTTTAGGATGCTGGGTTTCTAAGGCAGCTGCAGCTCCTCTAAACAGTCAAACCGCAGTGGGGACATTTGTGAAATATGTCACTGTGTTCCAGCAGCCTAGATTCTTTCCAAGAGTGTCTCGAAAATCCAGAAGAATAAATATCAGATTCTTTATTGCCCACCACATAATAGGAATATAACTTACTACCATCAGAGCACCATCCTTTCGGCAGCCTCCGTAAATCTGGCGCTCCATTGACTTCAAATGCATTTAAGCAAAACCCGGCCCACGTAGGGGAGCAGTGGATGTAATTGGAATACGGAGCGGAGCTTTTGGATTAATCATATGCTGAATATTAACTGTGTATTATGCTGATTTCCTTGTAAATATATTCAGAAGCCCCAGCGTGTGTACCTGACTCGGGCTTATACAATCAGAATAGCAAATATCCTGAATGTGGGGTTGGAAGCAGTCCCAACTGCAGTGTAAGAGGCCAGGTTTCACTTCTCCTGAGAAAAAGAATATTTCAACCCTCTCCAGGAGGCCTCAAAACACAATATATGGTTTTCTGACACCAGTGGAAGAAGCAGTGTTTGTTTTCAGCTGCCTGGTTCAGAGTGGATTTTGTCAAAGAACAAGACTGTTTTGCAGTGAGTTCTTGGAGAACTCTTCTGGCTCTAGAACTTTTTTGGGAATAAGCCACAATGTGTGATTGTCTTTACTGGGTGGGGTGGGCAGCGGGGGTTGGAAGGTGCAGATGAGGGAATAGGATGGGAAACAGTGTGACCAAAATTGAGGCTTAGAAAGAAAATCCTGAATGACTCCCAGGTCTGCCAAGGACATTGCCAGGTGACCTTGTTTCATGAGATCAGCCACCTCCCTGAATCACACACTTCATTGTTCACAAAGCAAGGCTTAAACCTGCAGAACCTTATCTAGTACTCATGGCAACTCTGAGAGGTTAAGTATTAAGATACCCATTTCACAGATGTAGAAAATGAGACTTGGACAAGTTTTGCTTTGAGGAAATGTGAATAAATAAGTCATGGGAGGAGGACCTGGACTCAGGCACAAAGTTAAGGGGACACCAGAAAAACTCAGCAATCAAGAGCAATGATATTCTAATGCCATATTTTTTAATTACTGCAAAAAATCTGTGATGAACAAAGTATCAACATTTTAAATTAAGACAGGATTAATAACAGGGCTTTGCTGAGCCATACTGAAGCCTGGGGAGAAAGGAAATATCAGTAATACTGATTCTGTCTTTATTTATCTCGTTAATGAGTCTTTTCAGCTTCTCGTTAAATTTTGTGCCTGAGGTAGGTGCCTCGCTCGCCTCACCTTAGTTCCGGCCCTGCATGGGAGCCAGAATTACCTCCCTTAATCACACATGTGATCACATCAGGCCCCTGATCGAATCCCTCCCGGGGCTTCCTATTACCTACAGGAAAGAGTCCCGGTGCCCAAGCCTGGCTCAGAGAGGTTTCTGGAATTGAGGGGACACACACAACGCGCCCTGAACCAGGCTGTGATTCACATACATTAAATTATTAATCATCTTTGGGCCAAGGGCACCAGCTCCAGACTTAGACTGGATCCTGGGTTTGGATCTTGTTCGGTCATTTACTAGCAGTGTGATGTTGGATGATGCACTTGAAGTCCCAGGGTCTTAGTTTTCTCACCTGAAAGAGGGGGAAACAGTCATGTTGGTCTCATAGAGTTGCTGAGAAAATTCAGTAATAAAAGAAGAAGGATAAAAAATAACATTTATTGAGTTTCCCCAGCATCTAGAGCACAGTAAGTGCTCAATTAATTCATTCAACAAATAGTTGTCAAGCATCTGCTATGTGCTAGGTACACAGTGCTGGAGCTTTGGGGGCTCAATAAATGCTAGTTACTGCTATTACTGTTATTTGATCCTCACAGCAGCCCACGAGGTAGGTACCACGATTTTCATCCTCATTTTACAGGCAAGGAACCTGAGGCTCAGAGGGATTAAGTAACATACCCAAGCTAAACCAATAATTAAATTGAGAAGATAGGCTAGGACCCCAGCAGGAGGTGTGGTTCCAAAGTCCGCAGGGTTCTTAGTGAGGGCTCCCGGAGCCTTGCCTGAGTGCGTTTGTCTCTCCCTCAGGACCACGAGCTTCTGGTGGGTAGCGCCCCTGGTGTCTTCAGCCTTGTGTCTGCCTCAGGCTTAGCAAGGAGCTTTGCACACAGTAAGTGCTTAACAAAGGGCCAACAAAATAAGCTGCATCTGGTCTTGTAGCGTTCTTGAATACGCTTTGTGGTGTGTGCCCTGGTATTTACTCCCATGATGGAGAATGGGTGTGGTTCTTCTCTGAACTCCTAGTTCCCTTCAAGGATAGCGAACCTGGCTCAGGTGGTAGAGGTGAGTCCAGAATGCAGCTCATCTTTCCCCCACCCCACCCCATGCACCTGCTTCTCCTCAAGGTTTCAGTGAACACAGCACAGTGCACTGACTGCTGATACAAGACACCCAGGCATTCTGTCCCTTTCCTCCTTCCCTGTCCCCTGACAGTCACTCAGCCTCCACATGCTGGAGATCCCACCTCCTAAGTCTTTTTCCCATCAGACACTTTTCTCCATCCTCCCACCACCCTCGTCCAGGCTGCCAGTGTGTCTTGCTTGGATGCCTGTAGCCACCTCCTACTTCTCTGCCTGCTTCCAACCTTTCCCCCGTCCCATTCCACTCTCTATTGGCCAACCAGAGGCCTCTTTTCAAACCACAGATTTGACCCCAGCCTCTTTCCTCCTTCAAACCCTGCCAAGGCTCAGCTTGCCTGTAGCAGTGGTCTCTGGAGCGGGGCATCTGCAAACTGGGGGCAACGCAGGATGATCCTCCCAGGTGTGGGAAAAAGGTGTAAGAACTTCTGTTTCCGTGTATTTTCTATCATATCTGTTTTGAAAGTTATACTTCTGGGCGTGTTTTATAATGTACTGTCTTAGTTCAGTTTATAATGTACTGTCTTAGTTCAGGTTCCCTGGAAGTAGAGCCTGAGGCAAGGATTTGGATCCATGTGACTTACTGGGGTGGGGAGCGCTCAGGAGAGACCTATGCGAGAGTCAGGGAGGCAGTATGGAGAAGAGGGAAAAAGCTACGCAAGGGTGTGATGTCAGCTGGAGTCTAGCTTCAGCCTGGTCCATACGGGATCTCTGGCGGGTGAATTGCATCACAGGGGGTTGACCTTTTGTGTCCCTCTGTCAGCCACCTGACCCTAGGGTGGTGAGGGGTGTCAACTTCAAAGTGAGACATCTCCCTTCAGCCAAGGGCAGTTGCTCAGATGAGAGGACAGCTCTTTTGTGAATGAGTATACCCCCTGGGAAAGGGAACGGTCACCAAGACTGTCGACTATATGTACAGGGGTGTGGGAAGAAAGGATTAGGCTGTCTATTTATATCTGTTTTCCATTTCTTCCTTTTACATTTTATGTATTTTCTCCATGTTTTATGATAGACACATCTCCATAATGCACATGATGTATTAGTATAGGATTATGTGTGTAACTTAACAATAAGTATACCAGTGTGGTGGAGGATTAGGTTAAAACTCATGTCTTTTTGACTCCCTGCGGGATATAGACGAACTTGAATCCACATCTGAATCCCAAGTCCCATGGCTGGAATCCAGTCATGCATAAAAGCCAGAGCTGGGACGGGCAGGGACGCGGCTCAAGCAGCTGAAACCTAGACATTAGAGGGGCTCAGCTTTGTTTATTTTGGAATCCAGCATTGGAACACTTTGACCCAGTCTCACTGGTCACCTCATCACTCACTGGGAGTGTGGGAAGGGGATGATTGCACCAAGGGGAGTCCTTGCAGCTGTTTTTAGAGGGTCTGGTAATTCTGACCTCTTCCTATGCCTCAACCCTTAATGGAGCCTCCTGATTCTATGAAATCCACAACCCATCTCATCCTTGACCAAGAACAGCAGCCAGAGTGGAAAGCCCCATGGGACAGGGGAGCCAATGGTGTGAAGGTCATCCGCTTTCTAACAAAAGGTGCTCTCGCTCTGTGCCTGGCTGGGACCTCTGTGCAAATTACTCCACGCCGAGCTTCTGGGCTGGTACTGGGAGATCTAAATTCAGGTCACACCTGGAATAGATGGCCGTGAAAAAGGAGGGACTCAAAAGTCAGACACAGTTGGGTCCCAACCTCACTTTGGCCAAGTACCAAACCTTACTAGCTGTGAGACCTTGGGCAACTTAGGTAATTTCTCTGAAGTTAAGGTCTTTATAACATCTAGGTCAGTTTCCCAAAGCTGAACGCAGGACAGTGAGCTGTGAGCAGAGTCCTAACAATAATTGAGCACTTGCTATATGCCCAGAACTATGCGAAATGAGATGTGTATATCTATATGTATATGTACACATATAATGTGTGTACACACACACACACACACACACACACATATACACATATATATTCTAATTTTATAATCTCAATAACCCTATTAGCTGGGCATGTTGACCTTATTTTATAGCTGAGGAATCTGGGGCTCATCGAGGCTAAGTGACTGACTCATCACTGCTTGTAGGTGATGGAGCTGGGATTTGAACTGGGACCGCTTACCTCCTCACCATCCCCTTCACTGCCTCACATATCCTCCCTTAGTTATCAGCACCCCAAGTACAGACTCCAAACCCTTCGGAGACAGCAAATGCCTTGTTTGCAGGCAGCTGGAAATCATAACTAGAAAGCAGAAATCATCTTTATTAAAATTCTGCAAGGTAGCCAGTTGGGTGTAGAAAATGCACACATCCTATGCTTTGAATGTCTTCTTTATCCCGGTTTGTGCCTACCCTAAATTAAAACCCCCTGAAGGTACCGCTGTCTTAATTAACAGTTTGCCTTGTTAACACTGTAAACATTTCTCTTGCTATGGAGCAGGTCGTGCCAATTAAAGGCAGAGACAAGGCTGAGCATGAGGGTAGCACGTACTCACCCGCTGAGAAGGCCAGGCTCCTCTTGCCCACCTGGTCCCCACGTTTCTCCTGGGAGGTCAGGGAGACACAGGGCCCTGGGATGACAGCTGCTCCTACACAGTAAGCAGCTACCAATCTACAGGCTACCCTTGGAGGTTGGGAGCTTGGGTTTGGAGCCATTGAGACCTGGGCACATGTTCTGGCCCCTCTCTGAGCCTCAGTTGCCTCAGCAGTGCTTAGCTCAAGGGATGATGCAGTACTTACTCCCTGAGCCCAGGTGAGGCTTGAATGAATAGATGTGCACAAAGGTACTCAATACAGTGCTTGGCACTTAAGGATGGATGCTCTTCTCCTCTCCCCCTCCATCTCCTCTAGTGGACATTTTTTACGCCTTTTGGCCACTGAGCATCAGTATAATGTCTTTCCTGGGTAGGGGTATTTTCCCTTGTCCAGAGTCCCACGTCCCCAAGAGAAAAGCCAAAAACTCACCTTGCCATCTCCCTTGTAAGTTTGTGGTCCAGTCTTGGGACCCAATGCTGGAAGATTTGGATTTTTTGGGAGGGGAGGGGTAAACTTTTTATTGAAGAGTAACATATATATAGAAAATCACACAAAGCCTAAGTATGTTGCTTGCTAAATATTTATAAATTGAACATAGTCCTATAACCAGTGCCTAAAATATGAAACAGTGTTCCCAGCTCCCCAGAAGACCCGGCTGAGCCTCCTTCCAGCCACCCCAAGAGTATCTATTATCTTGACTTCTAATGCATAGGCTAGTTTTGCTAGTTTTTGAACTTTATAGAAATGGAATTATATAAAGTTATATGAAGATATATATGGAAATTAATAGAATTAATTATATATATATGGAATATGGAAATATAAATTATATTGTGCATGTAGTTGTATATCATTCATCCCCATTGCAGGGTAGTATTCCAGTGTGTGATGATACCATAGTTAATTTATTAATTCAACTGTTAATGGACATTTGGGGTGTTTCCAGTTTTCAGCTAATACAAGTAGGGCTGCTATGAATATTCTTGTACATGTTTATTGGTGAACATATGTATGCATTTCTTTTGAGTAGAACTGCTGAGTCAAAGATGATATGCATAGTTGGCTTTAGCAGGTACTGCGAAATCATTTTATAAAGTGTTTATACCAATTTACACTGCCACCGGTAATATATGAGAGTTTGCAATTGCTCCAACATTTGGTGTCTACACCTTTTACATTTTAGCCTATTCTGGTAAGAGTGAGAAATATTACATGGTGGTTTTAATTTGTATTCCTCTAATATCTGAGTACCTTTTCATATACTTATTGGCCAGTTGGTGACCATCTTTTGTGCACTTCCTGTTCATGTCTTCTGCCCATTTTTCTCTTTGGGTTGTCTGCCTTTTTCTTACTAATTTGTAGGTCTTTTTAATACTTTGGTTAAAAGTCCTTTTTGAATTTGCAAATATCCATTCCCACTCTCCTGGGTGTGTTTTCATTCCCTCCATGGTATCTTTTGATTACTATCAACAGTTGTGGCTGTAGTCCAATTTATCAGTATTCCCCTTCAGGTAGCACTTTTGTGACCTACTTAAGACATTTTTGCCTACCCCAAGGTCGTGAAGACGCTCTCCCGTGTTTTTGCCTGAATGTTCTGTTGTTTTCCTTCTCACATTTAGCTGTACAATCCATCCGATACTGAGTTCTTTGTATGGTGTGAGGTAGGGTTCAAGCTGGATTTTCGTTTTCCAGCATGGATTGACCCAGCACCAGTAATTGAAAACAACATCCTTCTCCCTCTGCTTCCAGGGAATTTTGTTATAAGTCAGGTGACTATGAGTGAGTCGATTTCTGGACCCTACTTTGTTCCATTGGTCTATATGTCTAACCTTTAGAAAACTTTCATATGAAAGAGAGGTTTGTGAAGAAGGAGGTACTCCCAAGGGACCCATTTTTGGCAATGGTTGTGCAAGGGGCAGGAAGAAGTCCATCCAGCTTCTGGAAGCAGCCGGGGCAGGGTCCTAGGGCCTTGGTAGCATGGATTATAGAGTGCGGGTCCTCAGTGGCACTGGCTGTAGGGTCTCCCCTGGAGCAGTCCAGGGGGATAAAATGGGCATTGACCTTGGTCTTGTAGACTCGAAGCTGAATTCTCTGTTCCTTCCATAAGGCTGGATGCAAAGAATTTGAATCCTCCATGCTCGCCTTCCCCTGAAACCAATTTCAGACCAAGGAGCCCCTGTGTGCTCCTTCCCCAGTAAACTGTGAAATACAAGGTCTCCTTGTAATACTTTTATACACTGCTCGCTTCAGTTTAATATATGAGACACTGCATCATAGTCTGGAGGTTCAAAATTACCTTGAAGTAATCATTTCCTGGAGGGCTGGTAGTAAACATTCTGTCACATAGCTATAGATTGTCGCCTGTCGCCATCAATCAGCTCCCAGGGAGATATTAAGGGGAATGATACGGGAGTGAATTGAGAACAGGTGCACATGGCTGCCAGCTCTCTGCAGAGGGAAACAGGCTTGGTGGCCTATGGCAGGCTGGCTTTGTGGGGCACGGGCTCTGTCGGCACGACAGCCCAAGATTGTGGGTCTGGGTAGCCTGTTGGCATAACTCAGCTCCAGGGTCATGGGATCCCTTAACCCTAATCTTGGCCTTCTGACATCTTCCCTACATCCTGCAGACCAAAGCCATCACCTGCGTTTGCACAGTAATAATAGTTGCCATTTATAAGCACCCACTCTGCCCTACGGAGTCTGCTAATCCTTTTCAGGCATCATCTTATTAATCTTCAGAGTGACACCAGGAGGGAATTATAATGTTAGCCCTATTTCACAGCTGAGGAAACTGAGGCTCAGAGATGTGGGAGAACTTGCAAAGTCACACAGCTGGTCAATGGCAGAGCCAGGACTTGAACTTGAGTGTTCCGCCTCCAGAGGCCAAGTGCTAAATCACTATGCGCTGCCTCTGTTAAACATCCAGCCCTGCACTGAGCCCGTGAGCTTGTATCCCCATTAAACTTTGATGCATGCTGTTCTTGTTCCATTGTACAGGTGAAGAAACTGAGGCTCTGAGAAGTGTACAGCTGCTCATCCAAGTTCAGCAAGTAGATGGCATTGCCAAAATTCCACTCCAGGGTTCTTTGGCCGCACACCTAAAACTTCCTCCTTGAGAAGACAACTAGAGAACAGGTAAAACATCACTGCCTGCAGACTTGCAGCATATGTGCTGGTTCACCTTGTGGACCTAATGGCTCGGTGAACTTCAGCCCAAGTCCCCAACAGGGTCAGATCGGGTTTGAGGAACTGAGGTTGATACAATGTGAACGACCCTCTTAAGAAAATTAGTAATGAAACTTAGGTATGGGAGTACCTATTTATTTGGCAGGTGCATTCAGATGACAGTCCTAAAACTTATATTTCGTGAATGTCAAGGTCAGTCCACTCTGGTCCCCAAGCTCCTGTGGGATCCCACCTTGGACACTAAACCTCCAACAATGAAAAGGCTTTTCCTGCCTCAGTTGGCATTTCGGGAAATCTGAGCTGGAAAGAAGCATGATGTGGCTGATTTAGGGGTTTTCAGCTTGTCAGTGTCATCTTCGGGCTCTTCTCAGGGCTGGGAAGGGGTGAGAGCCCTGCTTGACTCCAATCCAGTGCTACTCAAAGTGTAGTCTCTGAGCTGTGCCTCTGAGCTTTGTCAACTCTGGGACCAGATCAGTAAGACACCAAGAACTGGCATGTAGAAACTTCTATAGCAACCTAGCCCTGCACAGGGGCCGAGTGCACTTGCCTTGTTGAACCAGGTGTAGCCCGGTCAGAGTGTTGTTGAAATTCAGTGGTGAACTGCCTGTGGCGTTAGTGGGTACTAACGCAGAGTAGGATCGAGTGACGGGTAGCAGCTCCATGCACGACTAGGACTAGTCTGTGATGTACTGGGAAAAAACAAAGCTGGCCCTTCATTGCAGACAGGTTGACATGCACTGGTCTAAGCCTTATTAGGGACATTGCTGTTTTCAAAACACCCTGTCGTCAGCATTTCATTTCACAAACAAGTAAACCTCAAACCAAGACAACATTAACAACAACAACAAAAACCCAAACCTAACCTACTGATGATTTGTTTGAGGTCTGGTTTAGTTTCTTTCTTTTTTTTGTATTGAAGTATAGTTGATTTACAATGTTGTGTTAGTTTCTGGTGTACAGCAAAGTGATTCAGTTATATATATATATTTGTGTGTGTATATATATATGTGTCAGGACTTCCCTGGTGGTCCAGTGGTTAAGACTTTGCCTTCCAGTGCAGGGGATGCGGGTTCGATCCCTGGTCGGGGAGCTAAGCTCCCACATGCCTCTGGGTCAAAAAACCAAAACATAAAACGAAGCAATATTGTAACAAATTCAATAAAGACTTTAAAAATGGTCCACATCAAAAAAAAATCTTAAAAAAAATGTGTATATATATATATACTCTTTCAGAATTTTTTCCGTTATTGGTTATTACAAGATATTGAATATAGTTCCCTGTGCTATATAGCAGGACCTTGTTGTTTATCTGTTTTATACATAGTAGTGTGTATCTGTTAATCCCAAGCTCTTAATTTATCCCTCCTCCACCACCCTGTTCCCCTTTGGTAACCATAAGTTTGTTTTCTATGTCTGTGAGTCTGTTTCTTATTTGTAAATAAGTTCATTTGTATCTGTCCTTTTATATTCCACATGTAAGTGATATCATATGATATTTGTCTTTCTCTTTGTGACTTCACTTAGTATAATCATCTCTAGGTCCACCCATGTTGTTGCAAATGGCATTGTTTCATTCTTTTTTATGGTTGAGTAATATTCTTTTGTATATATATACACCACATCTTTATCCATTCATCTGTCAATGAACACTTAGGTTGCTTCCATGTCTTGGCTATTGTAAATAGTGCTACAGTGAACACTGGGGTGCATGTGTCTTTTTGAATAATGAAATGAACATTGGGGTGCATTTGTCTTTTCTGGATATATGCCCAGGAGTGGGATTGCTGGATCATATGGTAACTCTTATTTTTAGTTTTTTAAGGAACCTCCATACTGTTCTCCATAGTGACTGAGCCAGGTTACATTCCCACCAACAGTGTAGGAGGGTTCCTTTTTATCCACACCCTCTCCCACATTTATTATTTGTAGACTTTTTGATGATGGCCATTCTGACTGGTGTGACGTGATACCTCAATGTAGTTTTGATTTGCATTTCTCTAATAATTTGTGATGTTGACCATCTTTTCATGTGCCTGTTGGCCATCTGTATGCCTTCTTTGTTTTTCTCACTTCTGTGTGTGCCGATGGGCTAATATTTGGCCAATTTCAGTTGGTTATAACTCTAGGCTGTGTGTCTCATTTGGGGGATGGCAGGTCCCTTATTATGGTGATGGCAAGAGTGCAAGAGATTGTAAACGTGATGCCTCTTGATGCTTGGAACTGTAACACTAAGACTTCCTCCCATACTTCATTGGCCAAGACAAGTCACATGACTAAGCGCTAATGCGGCAAGGTAGTAGACTCCACCCACAAGTCACATGGCAAAGAGCATGGGGGTATAATTGTGTTTAAGGGAGGATGTGGCATTGGGAGCCGTAATCCAGTTTACCAGCTGGATTAACCAGTTTAATTGGCATTGGGAGCCATAATCAGTTTACCAGCTGATAACCACGAATGCCAGGAAAAGCACTTAGCAACAAGCCTGGCCAGAGTAGGTGCTTGATAAACACTGTGTATTCTCCTAGGAAGCAGACTCCCGCAGCTTCCTCTGAAAATGTTGTGTGGGAGTGACTCTCCCTCCATGAGAGGCTCCAGGGATGCGTTGTCTTTCCACCCCAGCATTAAGCCAGGGAGAAAAGACTGTGGCGTAATGCACCCAATGCTTTAAGTTCCTAGGAAGAAAGATCCCAATTGGAGGCTGCCAGAACTGTTATCGGCTGCTTACATGTCCATTTGCCCATCCACCACTCACAAAGTGCTCTATTTATTTGCACACACTCTGTAATACAGCAGTGGAGGGAGAATTCATTAAGGCAAACTGTGAGGGTTGCTTTCAAAAAAAATTTTCGTCTCTCTGTTTTATGCAGTGCATAGTTCCCTGTTTAATGAGAACTCTGCAAGTCCATTTTCCTTAAGGGTTTAATACAAATATAATTTAAAAAATTAAGACAGATGTGGAAAGTGCCAAGGGAAGCTATTTCTCCCATTAACTCACGGAGTAGATCTTCTCGATGCTGCAAGATGTGTGGGGAGGAGAAAGACTCCAGAAGCTATCAAGAGTCCTTTAAGGTTACATAAAACTCCAGCGTGGGTTTATGTGGTTCAGGGATTCCTGCCGAACAGATAGGAATTAGATTTACTGGTTGAGTAATGGGACTGTTACTAGCTGGCAGTTTAATTAATGCTGATATAGGAGCTTTGCTTTTTCTTGGAATTTGGACTACAGAGCAGTGAGAAGTGGGCATTTACATTTTTCAAAGTTTCTCTGAATAATCTTGGTTGCTTTTGGAGGGGAGGGGAGAATGGGGTGTTTGAGGGAGGGAGAGCCTTGGGGTGTTGGAGGCCCCTGTGCAATTCCCAGCTCCCTACATGCAGCATATCTGGGGCAAATTGTCCACTGCAATTTGATTGCTTTCCGTCCTGCTGCCACCACTGGCTTCTTGAAGCAAGGTAGTACCTGAGCTATAATCACTTAAATAATAATAATAATATTATTGTTAAAGAAGCTAAGGATTAGTATTGCTAAAATTTTGTGGTGCTTATTTTGTTAATTTCACTGGGAGGCTGGTGTTGTTATCATCATCCCCATTTCACAGATCAGTAAACCAAGACTCAGTCACTCAGAACAGGCAGAGCTGGGAATTGAAACCTATGTCCGTGTCTTGAACCATGTGCTACCCTTTTCTTTGTGACAAATGGGCCATCTGCGTCTTAGAGATGTGGGGGAAAATTCCAAGCCTGAACAGCAGGTGCAGACAGAGTGAGAACTAGCTTTCTTACCTAGCGGCTTTCCCCACTGCATCTCTTGAATTTAATACGGGGATTCTGACTCACTTTACTATTAGCCTGCATCACACTCATTAAGAAATAGAAATATGCTCCCCTCCCTCATCTGGAAAACAATAAGCAAACTCACATTGATGGAGGGTTTACCGTGTTGCAGGCACTCTGCTGAGTGCTGTGTTCTTTATTTCGTTTAATCTTCAAAATACATGCTGGGAAGAAGGTACAGTTGGCCCTTTGTTTCAGTGGGTTCTGCGTCCCCACTACCAAGGGCCGCCTTTGGGACTTGAACACCTGGGGATTTTGGTATCTGCAGGGGGCGTGGTCCTGGGACCAATCTTCCGCAGATACTGAGGGACAACTCTATGTAACGCTCTCTGCTTTCTAGATAAAGAATCTGAGGCTCTGAGAGGTGAAATGACTTGCCCAAGGTCACACAGCAGGAAGTGGTTCAAACAAGATCCAGACCCAGCTCTGTCTGAAACTCCCAAGCCTTTGCACTGAACCCTAAGGCTAGATAGACACGATAGCTGGGTTTTCCTTTACTTCACTTTACCAGCATCCCAGGCTGCCTCCATCCCAGATAATTGAGAGCTGCCTGACCCAACGCAGCCTGTCACACCTGGGAGTTATTTTTAGCACGGTTCTATATAAATCCTTCTTCTCAGAAGGTAGGAAGGAGTCTGCTTGTCTTGGCGCATTCCCTGGTTGGCATATTGGTTTAAGGTCTCCTTGGTGTGCTGTGAGTTGTAAATCGGGAGATCCTCTGACCTCATTGAGATGGACACGCGTTCCTGAATCAGCAGTTTGGGAAACGCCCTCTTCTCTGCCTTTCTTGGGCTGCCATTCATTAAGTAATCCTAGAGAGAACTAGATTCCTTTCTAACCAAGGAAATGTCTTTGGTTTCCCTCTATGTTCATTTCAAAAGTAGTTGAAAACCATTTTCGTGTCTTTACCATGTTGCCAAAAATGTTTTAATTGATGGATAAACGTCAAGAACTAGATAATGTCCAGAGAATTATGGAGAGGAGAGGATGACTCCTAAGTTCATGTTCACTTTGTCAAAGTTGGTAACTGGCTTCAAGTAAGTTAAGTTTCTCTCTACCTGGATCAAAGAAAATAAGAGGGCAGGTTTTAATTTTGCAAGGGTACTTGGATTTTCCATTTAGGACCAACAGAAGTGACTTTTGCATCACACAGACCTCTGCTCTCCACTTCTTCATCCGTGCCAGGCATCACTAATAGATCATGGCAGTACAGCCTGCTCAGACTAGTTGTGATCTTAAAATCCTTCCCAGTAGAGGGAACCAGGCACCTTCTGCCACTGATCAAAATTGGGTTAGAGGTGAAATCAATTTGCCAAGTGTGTCTGGATGCTCTTTTATGTCCTCTTTGAGTTTAGGCATCTGTCTTTTCCTATCAGACAGCCTCAGATACACAGATTGAATTAAGATGCTAATCAAGGCTTCATCATTTGATGATGAAGATTTGATGATGATTTGATTTCACATCATTTGATGTGAAAACAAATAGTGCTCTGATTCTTAAATAATGAGAAATGAAGGCTTAGGGGGTGATTTGTTGAAGGTCACACAGTCAGTAAGTGAGGGAGAGGGTTAAGTAGATTTGTGAGTCAGATCCAGGTCCCTGTCTTGGCTGTACCATTTCCTCATTTAGCAAAGTTGGGCAAGTCACTTCAAATATCTGAGCCTAAGTTTCCTCATCAGTAAAATGGGACTAGAATGCTACCTCAGTGAGCTATGGTGAGGATTAAAATGAGATACTGCATATGAAATGCCTAGGAGAGGACCTGGTAGGTAGAGGAAGTGCCTGATAAATGTTAGCCATTATTTGTCCAGTTTTCTTAAAAATATCTTATGCACAAAAACCAGTATACATTGTTAGGAAATCTGATGACTCTGGGTGCCACTATTCCCATTTTACAGATCATGAAACGCAGACTTAGAGAAATAAGATGGCTTTCCCAAAATCACACAGAAAGTAAATAGAAAAGCTAGAATTCAAATGCCAGATCTGGCATTATTTTGTTAATTTCACTGGGAGGCTGGTGTTGTTATCATCATCCCCATTTCACAGATCAGTAAACCAAGACTCAGTCACTCAGAACAGGCAGAGCTGGGAATTGAAACCTATGTCCGTGTCTTGAACCATGTGCTACCCTTTTCTTTGTGACAAATGGGCCATCTGCGTCTTAGAGATGTGGGGGAAAATTCCAAGCCTGAACAGCAGGTGCAGACAGAGTGAGAACTAGCTTTCTTACCTAGCGGCTTTCCCCACTGCATCTCTTGAATTTAATACGGGGATTCTGACTCACTTTACTATTAGCCTGCATCACACTCATTAAGAAATAGAAATATGCTCCCCTCCCTCATCTGGAAAACAATAAGCAAACTCACATTGATGGAGGGTTTACCGTGTTGCAGGCACTCTGCTGAGTGCTGTGTTCTTTATTTCGTTTAATCTTCAAAATACATGCTGGGAAGAAGGTACAGTTGGCCCTTTGTTTCAGTGGGTTCTGCGTCCCCACTACCAAGGGCCGCCTTTGGGACTTGAACACCTGGGGATTTTGGTATCTGCAGGGGGCGTGGTCCTGGGACCAATCTTCCGCAGATACTGAGGGACAACTCTATGTAACGCTCTCTGCTTTCTAGATAAAGAATCTGAGGCTCTGAGAGGTGAAATGACTTGCCCAAGGTCACACAGCAGGAAGTGGTTCAAACAAGATCCAGACCCAGCTCTGTCTGAAACTCCCAAGCCTTTGCACTGAACCCTAAGGCTAGATAGACACGATAGCTGGGTTTTCCTTTACTTCACTTTACCAGCATCCCAGGCTGCCTCCATCCCAGATAATTGAGAGCTGCCTGACCCAACGCAGCCTGTCACACCTGGGAGTTATTTTTAGCACGGTTCTATATAAATCCTTCTTCTCAGAAGGTAGGAAGGAGTCTGCTTGTCTTGGCGCATTCCCTGGTTGGCATATTGGTTTAAGGTCTCCTTGGTGTGCTGTGAGTTGTAAATCGGGAGATCCTCTGACCTCATTGAGATGGACACGCGTTCCTGAATCAGCAGTTTGGGAAACGCCCTCTTCTCTGCCTTTCTTGGGCTGCCATTCATTAAGTAATCCTAGAGAGAACTAGATTCCTTTCTAACCAAGGAAATGTCTTTGGTTTCCCTCTATGTTCATTTCAAAAGTAGTTGAAAACCATTTTCGTGTCTTTACCATGTTGCCAAAAATGTTTTAATTGATGGATAAACGTCAAGAACTAGATAATGTCCAGAGAATTATGGAGAGGAGAGGATGACTCCTAAGTTCATGTTCACTTTGTCAAAGTTGGTAACTGGCTTCAAGTAAGTTAAGTTTCTCTCTACCTGGATCAAAGAAAATAAGAGGGCAGGTTTTAATTTTGCAAGGGTACTTGGATTTTCCATTTAGGACCAACAGAAGTGACTTTTGCATCACACAGACCTCTGCTCTCCACTTCTTCATCCGTGCCAGGCATCACTAATAGATCATGGCAGTACAGCCTGCTCAGACTAGTTGTGATCTTAAAATCCTTCCCAGTAGAGGGAACCAGGCACCTTCTGCCACTGATCAAAATTGGGTTAGAGGTGAAATCAATTTGCCAAGTGTGTCTGGATGCTCTTTTATGTCCTCTTTGAGTTTAGGCATCTGTCTTTTCCTATCAGACAGCCTCAGATACACAGATTGAATTAAGATGCTAATCAAGGCTTCATCATTTGATGATGAAGATTTGATGATGATTTGATTTCACATCATTTGATGTGAAAACAAATAGTGCTCTGATTCTTAAATAATGAGAAATGAAGGCTTAGGGGGTGATTTGTTGAAGGTCACACAGTCAGTAAGTGAGGGAGAGGGTTAAGTAGATTTGTGAGTCAGATCCAGGTCCCTGTCTTGGCTGTACCATTTCCTCATTTAGCAAAGTTGGGCAAGTCACTTCAAATATCTGAGCCTAAGTTTCCTCATCAGTAAAATGGGACTAGAATGCTACCTCAGTGAGCTATGGTGAGGATTAAAATGAGATA
This sequence comes from Balaenoptera physalus, assembly GCF_965194825.1. Taxonomy (NCBI): domain Eukaryota; kingdom Metazoa; phylum Chordata; class Mammalia; order Artiodactyla; family Balaenopteridae; genus Balaenoptera; species Balaenoptera physalus. The sequence continues at coordinate 79,762,304 of NC_138897.1, read as the reverse complement.
CTGCATATGAAATGCCTAGGAGAGGACCTGGTAGGTAGAGGAAGTGCCTGATAAATGTTAGCCATTATTTGTCCAGTTTTCTTAAAAATATCTTATGCACAAAAACCAGTATACATTGTTAGGAAATCTGATGACTCTGGGTGCCACTATTCCCATTTTACAGATCATGAAACGCAGACTTAGAGAAATAAGATGGCTTTCCCAAAATCACACAGAAAGTAAATAGAAAAGCTAGAATTCAAATGCCAGATCTGGCAAAGCACGAGTCCTTACTTCCTTAAAATCTTATCCAGATATCCCTCGCTCAATGCAACGTATCATGACCATCCTTTTAAAATTTCTCTCTCTGCCCCCATGTCTGTTTCTCCTCACCCTCCTTTGTTCTCTCCAAAGCACTTTTTGCCTTCTAAGACACCATCTCTTACTATATAATTTGCTTATTTATCTTGCATATATTTAATTGCCTGTCTCACTCCTACTTGACTATCCCCCAGGGCAGGGGATTTAATTAATTTTGTTAACTGCTGTATTCACTGCTCTGAGCACAGTGCCTGACACACAGTAAGCACTAAATGTTCACTAAATATTTGCTGAATAAACACATGAAGTCTACCTGGCTCAGAAGCTTCCTTGTTGGATCACGCTGTGTCCTACACGATTTGTAATCAGTTCTTAGTTGTTGAACGCCGACCATGTTCTAGGCATCATGGAGACATCATAAATACATTGTTGCTAAATGTCACCATAACCATTCATGGAAGGGAGGATTATCCAGGCTTTGCAGTTGAGGAAACTGACGCTCAGCAAAGTTATGTGACTTGGTTCTCATCAGACATCTATTAAGGGGCGAGTGGGGAGTCATATCTAGGTCAGCTGGACTCCAAGACCTGCTCTCCTTCCCCAGCCTGTGTTGAATTATAAGAACTGGCTTCCTTCTCAGCAGGTGCTTACGAGTATCATCCTTGGACCAAAATTTTTGTTTGAGAACCAGACCCTCGTTCAGTTTAAAAAACTCATCAGACCTCACGGGTGGGCTCTGTTGTATACATATCCCAGGATTGGAGCCCACCGAAACCTACTGAAACAGAATCCCTGGGGTTAGAGGAAGTGATTGGGAGTCCAGGAATCTGATTTTTAATAAGAACCTAGGTGATTTCTGTGATCAGGCTAATCTGGAAAACAGTAATGGAATTCATGCATCCATCTACCCACCCATTTCCTCATCTTTAAAGTGGGGGTAATACCAGTACCCAGCTTATATGGTTGTTGTAAGGATTAAATAAAGGCATATTAGGAAATGATTAGAACATTGCCTACCAAGTAAGTCGTAAGAGGTGATTAAGACTTGGGCACCTCCCATGACTGGTAATTAGGGACATAGCAGAAACAAACAGACAAGGCCTTGCCTTCCTGGTGCTGACCATGTAGTTGGAATGAGCACAGATTTTGGCATCAGATAAAACTGGATTAAACTCCCACCTTTGCCACTCACACTCAGGTGTGCACATGACCAAGCTACTGAACTTCTCTGGATCCGTTTGCTCCAATGTGAGGGTAATAAAATTAACAACAAAAGCAGTATTATAGCTTTGTTGTTGTTTGTATCAACTAGAAGAGATTGAGGCTCAGAGAGGCAAAGCAACTTTCCTAAGGTCACACAGCTAGTGAGTGTCAGAGCTGGGATTTGGATTCACATCTTTTAGACTCTGAGGACGGAATGTTCACCTGCCACGTGTTGTGGCTTCCCACAGAGAGAGGGGTGGCTATAAAACTCACAGGGAATGGGTGGATAGGATAACAGACCTGGTGAAGGCTTCATCCAACATACCCGCACACTGAAGCACGTTATACCGAGACCCTGTGGGAACTCCCCTGTGACAAAACGATGTCCAGACTTACCTGGTGTCCACTGACCTCACACAGAGCCAGCCTTCCCAGGTTCTCCTGCAACACAGGCACTTGGAGAGCTCCTTGGAAAGGTTTTGACTTCCCTAATCTCACCAGGCACAAGGAAGGTTTGGGAGACATGAAAGGCAGCAGTTATTTGTTTCATGAATAGATAACGGCAAGCCGTTTAGAGGGAGCAGTGGCAGGAAGAGGAAAAGCTGTTAACACAGTTGGAAGCTCATTTCTTTCGGAGGCGTCAGCAGCTGCCGGAGAGGACAGCAACTAGAAGATGCTGCAGTGGGTGCTTCTGACGACACAAATTATGCAGGAGGTATTAAAGTTCGTTGTTCACCTTAGTCATAAACATTTTTGTAATGTTTCTGAGATCTGTTCAAAGGCATCCTGGTGGATGAAACCCAATAACATTTATAGGGGTGTGTGTGCGCGTGTGTGTGCGTGCCCATGTGTACTCGCATTTCTTTTGTTCTAGTAACCTTTGTAAATCATTTCTTTGAGCTGATGTACTCAACAGTGGCTAGGCAGGGTCTACGTAATGCAACGTGAAGTCCATGCCTCTGTTCCCTGGGTAATTGTACTCTTCGTGATGTCTGCTGCGCTGCAGATGGGGCTCTGGGAAGCTGGGAGCTGATCTGAGGACTGATGGGAGTAGAAGAAAGACTCCAGTTCTGAGAAGAGAAAAATCAAGAGGAGCAGGGAGATGAGAAGGATAGGCAGCGTTTCCCAGTGTGTGTTGGGAATATGTTCTCACCCAAAGAGGGGCCCGTGGGAACAGGATTTGGGGGAATCCTTGCACTTCTGACAAGAAGAGAGATTCACAACGTATAGGAAGCATCCTGTTCAAGGTTCTTGAGATTAAAGTGATCCCCTTAACAAGGCTTAATTCCACTTTTCCCAGACTCTGACCACAGCACAGCCCCTGCAACAGCTCTAGAGCCTTAGAGAATGCTTTCAGGAATACAGCTTTTACGCGATAAAACTGGGCAAAGCTGTTAATCGTTGTAACTAAGCCCTGATGGCATCTCTACACACGACTATTAGCTCACTTATTTTGAATGAAATGACTTGTCAATTTGGTTCAGGAACTGACCAAATTAGACAATCTACTAGTTTAACAGATGTTTTTTTCCAGTTGACTTGGTTTATTGTTTGATTTAGGACTCAGGCACGCATCCAGTTTAACTGGGAGGGATGAACTTGGTTTTGACTCCATTATCCAGTTTCACAGACTGATTAGATACACCAGTTAGGGAGTCAAGTGCACCAGGGTTAAATTCTGGCACCTTCAGTTCCTAGAGGTGTGACTTTGGGAATGTTACAGAATCTCTTTATTTAGGTCTCAGTTTCCTCATCTATAGAATGGGAACAATGTTTACTGGACCTATTTTATTGGCTTATGGAGATTAGTTGAAATAATGCAGATAAAAAGTTTGGCACAGAGCTGGCACATAGTGACTTCTTCATAAGTGTTGATCATCATCGTCATGATGAGAAGGAAGGGGCTGGGGCTCACAGGTGAACCGTAAATCTTTCTTCCATCCTCAGGGATGCTTGAGGAAAGTTGGACTCTTTCTGATAATGACGGAAGGAATGTATCCACTAGAGACAAATGATGCTGTTCCTGGGGTGGCTATATGCCCATCACTGATCCAATGATGTCTCGGAGCCCACTGTACTTGGTTGTTGGGTTTCCTTATTACATGACCTGTAGTTTATGGAGTGCAGTTGCTGAAGAATGAGAAACATGTGCCCCTCAGGGCACTATATCACTAGCAAGGTATTCAAGGCTCCAAGATCCTGAAGCTTCCCTATGCCGATGTGACCCACAGTCACACCAGCTCTCATGCTTTAGACCAGAATGGTGATTAGGACATTGGACATTGGCTCTGGATGTCCAAGGCCTTTGTGATGCTGCTAGCCTAAGATGCTGCTGTGCTCCTTATTCTGTATCCCTTCTTAAGGTGAAAGAAGTCTCATGCCTGGGGAGCCTATCATGTGTCTTGTGAATTCCAATGACAATCCAAACCTGAAAGCCACTCCAGTGGTCTTGAAAGTATTAAGAGATTTGCAGTTAAAAATATCTAGACTCTGTTTGACATTGCCATTTATCCACTGGGAAACTTTAGGCGAGTTACTTAATCTCCCTGAGCCTCAGGCTCCTCTTCTGTAGAGTGGGGATGAGATTGTATACTTCATAGCATTGTGATTCATTTAATGAGATAATATATGTCAAATGCCTAGAATAGTGCCTGGCCCCAAACTGAGTGATTGTGTGAAATGCCTGGTATCATGCCCTGCACAGGGTCTAGGCAAGGGAATTTTCCACAGACTTCTTTCCTGCTCATCAGGGACCACCTGGCTCAGGCACTAAATCCCCAGTTAGATATAAAGTTGTCCCTTGCCCAACATATAGCTTTCTCTGGACTCTCATTAGGTGTGTCTTAATCTACAGATAGAGCATGAGTTTCATGAGGCCAGTGAAAGTCTAATTCATGTCTAATTCCCTTCCCTATTGTTTGGCAAATTGTTGCAAATGCCTACATGGTGGTATAGTTAAAATGTAGGACAGGTGTTAAGGAGCTGAAGAAGTTAAACCTGGACTGGTATGATGATGTCGCGTAGTGATGGCCAGGCTGAGTGTGGACTCTCTCCTATGTGCGGTGGGGAGCCAGAGAGGGCTTCTGAGCCAGGGAGTGGTCTGATCAGCCCCATACTATATGATAACAATGATGATGTTAGTGACATCAGTAAGGACGGTGCTGATGACGGGGAGATCTAAGCTCATCCTTTGTACCAGAAACTGTGCCAAGTCCTTTACACCCATCATGGCCTCTAGTCCTCACAAAGACCCTCTGAGCTTGGATACTGGATAATTGGCCATGTGCCGGGTGGATTGAAGGGCAGAACGACTGGAGTCTTTTGAGACTTGGTATAGTCTTCACTTAAGAAAGGACAATGGAAATGGAATTGACAAACCCCCAAGCCCACAACACATATTTGTCAGTTTTACTGGCCAGCCAAACACCTCCCTTGTTCAGTAAAATGTTCAACCACATCAATATAATCCCTTATGTCAGAGCTGCCAAAGTAGTCATGGCTCCACTACTCTATAGGAAGAGCCTTATTAGCTTTAAAAGGGAGGTTGTGACTCATTTGTAGCTGGGCCATAATGTCCCCAGAGAGGACATTCTACAAAGTGTCTGTTATGGGGGCTTTGCATGGTGTAATGCATGAAGTAGTTGATTTGGGGCAATTTTCTCTTAGCTGGAGGCTCTACTCTCCTAACTTGAGATTTCCTTTTCTCTTCCATGAAAACCTCTTCTGGGACTATTCTAAGACTTTCGGTTGGTCATTGACTATGTTACTTTTCTTCCACAATTCCGGTTCTAAATGCTGCCACCGTCCTCTGACTTAAGTCAGAAATCAGTGTCATCCTACCAGACCTCTCTGTCCAGTCCTATCAGTCACCAGGTTTGCCAAAATGAATCCCCCAAGAGTCCTTCCATCCATCCCCTTCTCTTCACCCTGACTGCCACCACCATCCAGGACGCCATTATTGCTCATATAAAGGATGGCAGTGGCATCCCAGCTGGTCTCTCTGTCCCCAGGCTTGTCTCTCCATCCTGTCCTTCACACTGCAGCTAGAACGCTGTTTTGAAGATTCATATCTGCTATGCCAGTTTCTTCTTTCAAAACCCAAACCCCATGTCCTGGCATTCAGTGCTAGTCATAACCTGGCCCCTCCCTAGCTCCCTGATCTCAAGCTGCCACTCCTTGCATGCTCCAGCCGTGCCACACCTTCAAGCAGGTCCCCCAAATCACCAGGCTCCCTCACACTCTTCTGGGGACTCAAGTCCTCAGCCTGACACGGCAAAGCCCCGGTAGGTGATCCTATCTCTCCTGCCTCCCGCTCCCTCTTTCATGCCCCCGTCAGCGTGTGGGGCTAGTAAACGAGGGCCGTATTTCCCAGGGAGGTACCTCTAGGGCCATATCTGCAGTTCTAGCTGAGATTGATGAACTTTCAAATGATGAGGTTTCTGGGGGCATTTGTTGACATATAAATCAAAATCCAATTTATGTGAAGGAAAATCCCAGCTGGTTTACATGGCAGGATTATGAAACAGTTTTTGCCTTGTGTGCAGCCTCTTGGACGATGTAAAATGATTTTACCTTCCACAAAAGAAGCTTGGCTTTTTAACTTCTGCTGGTGTTTTCCTAGGGTGACCCTGGAAACTTCCGATACAGAGTTTGCCAACTTATTCCAAGGTTGCCAACTTATGACACTGGTCTTACTGAGGGGAGGAAGGGAAGTGCAATTTCTTGAGTGTCTACTGTGTGCCAGGCACACCCCTGCAGCATCCTACAGTCTCACAACAATCTGCTGGGTACTTGACATCATACTGAAAGCCTTACTCTCAACCATGTGACTATCTGTCCAGTCTCTTCCTGAGAGGGTGTATTCGTCATCTGTTGCTGCAGAACAAATTACCACACACCTTGCAGCTTATAACAACTCACATTTATTATATTACTATTTCTGTGGGTCAAGACTCTGGACACAGCTTAACAGAGTTCTCTGCTTGGGGTCTTACAAGGTTGTAATGAAGTGTTGGTCAGGGTGTGGTCTCATCTGGGGCTCAACTGGGGAAGGATTTGCTTCCAAGCTCACACAGTTGTTGGCAGCAGCCCTTTACTCATGGGCTATAGAGCTGAGGATCTCTATTTATTGTTGCCTATTGGCCAGAGACACCCACCCCCAGTTCCTTCCCAACATAGCCACTTACTTCTTCCAAGTCACAGAGAGAGGGACTTCAAGCAAGAGAGATGTTATACAGTCTTATATAATATGATCACAGAAGTGACATCATTTTATCATTTTTGTCATATTTATTGGTTAGAAGCCAGACCAAAGTCCTGCCCACACTCAAGGGGAGTGGGCTACACAGGGTGTAACTGGGAGGTGGGGATCATGGCCACTTCAGAGTCTGTCTGCCCCAGAAGGGTTAAGACAGTCAAGGTCACACAACTAGATGTTCGTGGGGTTGAAATCTGACTTCACAGCCCACACTTTTAACATTATGCTGCCCCTGCAGCTGATTCCACAGTCTGTGAAATCCAAAGTAAAGCTCTTCCCGGGAGATTTATCTTGACGGCTGAAGCCTGGGTCATTTGTTCATCTCGGGAGCTGCTGTGAGTTTCAGCACCCAAATCACTAAAACTGGAGTGGAAGTGAGGCAGTTCTTCAAAGGACGACTTTTTAGGGTACTAGTACCCCAAGTGGGGAAGGGATCCTGGGTGTGTTCACTCCTGCTGGACCCAGACCCCCATGGGCTGTTCTCTGATGGAGAGCACATTCTCAGATGGATCCCAAGTGACCATGATCCACTGTGGCCTTGGGGAGAAACTCACATGGCTGCTCAGAGGCTAATGCCATCGCAGGTCTCTCTCCCTATGGTCACCCTTCACAGAAGAGGCCTCTACCATCTGGCTTATTAAATGGTATTGCTGCTGTGTTTTTATTTTTTCCACCAACACGCACAGCCTCCAGTTTGATGCTTGGAGCCCTTCCAGTTCTTCATTCTGAACAAGACTTGTGTTAACTCGTGCGTGGCTGTCACGTGTACTTGTATGGGTTGTGCACTGCGTAAGGATACCTGGATCCTATACAAAGTCAGCACCCTGAGATCTCTCTTCCAGTGGCAGGGGACACATCCAACGTCCCTTCCCCTTCATTGTAACAGTACCTCGGTTGCCTCTTGTTTTGTTTTGTTTTGTTTTAGGAGCCTCCTTCCTTCACTCTTCAGCCTTCATACCACTCACTAAGCCAGGAGAAGTCCTTTCTGCCTGAGGAAAGAGGCACCTTTTTCTGATTCACATACAGAGACTCATCTAGGCTTGCAGCAGCCTTGATGACTATTTTCAGGGTAGACAACCTTCTGCTGACCTGGGGTCGTGACATAATCTGCCCAAGCTGACTCTGAGAGCAAGCAACTCACAGTTTTTAAAACCAACCGGCAGCAGGACTTCCGTGGTGCACAGTAGTTGAGAGTCCGCCTGCCAATGCAGGGGTCATGGGTTTGATCCCCAGTCCGGGAAGATCCCACATGCCGCAGAGCAACTAAGCCTGTGCGCCACAACTACTGAGCCCATGTGCTGCAACTACTGAAGCCTGCGTGTGTAGAGCCCATGATCCACAACAGGAGAGGCCACCGCAATGAGAAGCCCATGCACCACAACGAAGAGTAGCCCCCGCTAGCTGCAACTAGAGAAAGCCCACGGCAGCAACAAAGACCCAAAGCAGCAATAAATAAATAAATAAATAAAATTAAACAAAAACAAAAACAAAAAACTAACTGACAGCTGCCCAATCATGGTAGAAATTCTCCTTTCAACATGCTGCACTTAAAACTCCCAAGTCCATACGTAGTGTCACTTAGATAACGAATAAAAAGCTCTGGCTGTCATGTGCCTTTAAATAAACCTTAAAATTGACAGCCAAGGTTGGATCAATGCTGATGTTCAGTCATAAAGGCCGTTCTAGGGGCGAGAGTATTCAAAAGCCACATTAAAAAATATGCAATCGACACCAGCTGTGGTCCAATTAAATTCAGCTGATCTCAGGTGTTTATCTAGATCACACACACACACACACACACACACACACACACACACACACACACACACACACACACACACACACACACACACACACACACACACACACACACACACACACACACACACACACACACACCCAACAAATTACGTCCTTTAAAATACAGTTTGAAAAGCACAAGATGAGATCCATCGACCATTCACATCAGAGTCACCTGAAATCCTTAATAAAAATGTAGATTCTTTCTCCCTACCCTAGACCTATGAATCCAAATATTTGAGGAGAGGGAGCCCAAGAATCTGAATTCTAGCAAGGCCCCAAGGTGGTTTCAGTACTAAGTGCCATTGAAGAGCGCTCTTATGCAAGGCTAGGCAGTATTCTAAGGGTGCTGGGTTACTGAGATACACTGCTCTTAACTCTGCAGCCAGAATAAACTGTTTAAAATGGATCATTCGAGGTTTTAGTCTCCAGGGGAAACTTCCGGAGAGGCACTCAGCAGAGTGCGTTATTTCTCCATCAGGGTCCTTTAGGTATTTTGCAAGAAAACATTCCTCCAAGCCTTTTCTCGCAACTTTTCTCCCAATTCCTGACATCTCCAAACGACTACATCAGGAGCTATAAATCAGAATCTGGGGAGCATAGAAAAGTGACACCCACCTGGGTCCCATATTTGAAATCAGTTGGTTCATCAGTTTGGACACATTTGGCCATGAGTAATAGAAAGCCTAACTGTGGTTCAAATTCTAAGCACAGTTACCACCATCATGAAGAGGCCTGAAGAGAGGTAGTTCCAAGATTTCATGCCGGGCTCCGAGCTCCCGAATGGCTCTACAATTCCCTGACCACTTGGCAGCCCCCCACCTCATGGTTGTGAGCTGGCTGCAGCAGTGCCAGACCTCATGGCCTCACACAGCAGCTTTCAAAAGATAGGAAGGAGAGGCCGAGGAAGCAGTGGGGAGATGGTGGTGGAAGGATGCTATGTAGTTTCTGAGGTCAGTTCATGAGACACCTTTCACTTCTGCGTGGGTCTCTTGGAAATGCTCACTCTTAGATCACCCCCTCTTGGGAACCAGCTGCCATGTTGCGAGAAGCCTAAGCCACATGGAGAGGTCACGTATACGCACGCCACTAGTCATCCCCAGCTGCACCCCTAGCTGACTTCCAGCACTAGCTCCCTGCCGGTGCTAACTCCAGCCGTCTTGGTCGGTACAGCCTAAATGAACCTGCACATGAGTGCAGCCACCCAGTGGCCAGCTGATGCCAGGTGGAGCAGAACTGCCCAGGGGACCTACAGGACAGTGAGAGTCAATACATTGTTTTAAGCTACTATGTTTGGAGGTTATTATTATGCATCACTGGATAATAAGCAGACCACCAGGATGTTGGAACTCAGGAACATTTAGATGATGAGGGAAGCTCACCAACGTCTTGCCATCATTGGTTGAGAGCTGCTCTTGGGAGGAGATGAGAAGACAGTTATTCCCTGGCACTTCTGGTCTGTCCTGCAATGAGACAGAGCAGCCTCCATAGACAGAGGGAATCTTCACCCAAAGAATTGCATGAGTGGACAAGCAGGAAGTCAGTCAGCCTGCTGGGTGCCCATAAATGGTAGGTGATGAGGGAGTAGGAAGGGTGGGGGGCACACCAGCATCTGTGGTACCCTGTCGAAGGAAGCAGCTACTCAGTTCTGGATATTTATAGCCATGAAGGTATATGGTTACAGAGTTATCAAATCTTGTGACCTCTCAAGAAAATCAGAAGGCTGGATCTTTATGTAAACTTTCTTGATTTTTGGAAGTGGACAACTAATTCAAATTTTAAAAACGTTCTGTGCAGCCAAATCATGCAGGCCAAATCAAAACACATGTGGGTGGGGAGGATGCTGCTTGATCAGCCCAAGATGGAATGGAAAGAGCACTGAGCTCCATATCATATTTCCTAGAATGAGAAGGTGTGGCAAGACAGAAGGTGGTGGTCATGAACTTGACCTTAAAAGACAGATTTAGATGGGGGTGGCTTTCAGGCTAGGGAAGCCACATGGATAAGGGCCCAGGAGGTGGCAAGGTTTGTAGAATTGCAGGGAAAGTGACTAGTTTATAGTGGGGGCCAGTTAATATGAGGGAAAGTGGGGAAACAACATTGATGTTACATGTAGAAACTAATAGACACGCAGTACTCGAATTGGGCACATTAAATGCATATATAATTTTCACTTCTTCACTCTTAGGAGTCTGGTGGCCAGAAATAGAATGCTTATGTCTTGGCAAAAAATGTACACTGATATACACCTGAAACTAACACAACACTGTAAATCAACTATACTTCAGTTTTAAAAGTGCATTGATAATCTCAGAAAGAAAAAAAAACTCTGTATATTGATTGGCATCCTGTTTACTCTTATATTGACTAGGTTAATTATTTAAATGTGATGCTTTATTTTGATCTGTATCCATAAGCAAGCAAAGTATGTTTAAATGGTATAATTGTATGGAATTTCCCACATCATACATTTCATAGCAGATGATCAGATAAAGACTGTATAACCTGCACTCAAGCAAAATGACTTTGCTTAACCTAATCCATTGACTGAGTGACCTTGGGCAAGTTACTTAACCTCTCTGTGCTTCTGGAGTCTCACTTGAAAAGGGGGGGATGGTGATAAAACATACTTCACGGCGTGGCTGAGATGAGTAAATGCGATGAGACTTGTAAAGCTCTTAGCACAGCGACTGATACAAGTTGTTGATCAACACCAACCCTTATTGATTGTTAGCAAATCTCACCTTTGACAACTGAAGTCTAATGAGAGCTACCAACTCGTGAATTTGCTCCATGTTTGTGCCTGATTCAGACATTCGTTACTGCTCATCCTTCCTTCTAATCCACTTCCCAGAAGATCATGTAACCTGGAAGTGGGAACTGGTTCTTCTAGTTCTCTCTAGAAGATTCCCTCAAGTCTGATTCATTCTCAGGAGGGGCTGCCAAAAGTCCCTCTTGTCTTTTTTTTTTTTAATTAATTAGTTAATTTATTTTTGGCTGCACTGGGTCTTCGTTGCTGTGCGCGGGCTTTCTCTAGTTGCGGAGAGCGGGGGCTACTCTTCGTTGTGGTGCGCGGGCTTCTCATTGCGGTGGCTTCTCTTGTTGCGGAGCACGGGCTCTAGGCACGCAGGCTTCAGTAGTTGTGGCGTGCGGGCTCTAGAGTGCAGTCTCAGTAGTTGTGGCGTGCGGCCTCTAGAGCGCAGGCTCAGTAGTTGTGGCGCACGGGCTTAGTTGCTCCGCGGCATGTGGGATCTTCCTGGACCAGGGCTCGAACCCGTGTCCCCTGCATTGGCAGGTGGATCCTTAACCACTGCGTCACCAGGGCAGTCCCTGTCCCTCTTGTTTTAGGTTCATTCATTCACTCATTCAATCAACCACTTACTGTAAGTCAGGTCCTTTTCTAGACACAGAGATGAAAGAAATAGCCCTAGCCTCACAGAGCTCATAGACTAGCGGCAGGGGGAGGGAAGAGAAGAACAGGCACTGGCGCTTCAGTGAGGTCTGGGCAGTGGACCGGAAGCTGAAGGACAGCAGAGGAGATCCTTCCATCTTGCTCAGCCTGAGGCTGAGGATCAGGGAAGGAAACTATGGCATCTAAGGAAAGTCCTTGAAAGAAGAAAGGAAATAGCTGGGCAGGAGGATAGGGAGTGGGGAGACTGTCCCAGCTCAAGAATGTCACAGAACTACAAATAGTTCAGTATCACAGGGAAGGCATGTGTTTTGGTGGAAACAGAGAACAAGGAGAAGGGAGGGAGGAAAGTCAGCAGTGGGCACAGGCAGACTAAGAAACCCTGTTGGGGGAAATGGGGAGCCACTGAAGGCTAGCAGGGGAGGGATGATCAGACTCGTGCTTTGGAAAGATCATAATTGCTGTTCTGGGGAGAAGGGGTCAAGCAACTAATTAAGAGACGAGTTTAAGAGCTGATATGATCGTTCAAGCCTAAACTACGGTGGTGGCAAGAAGCAAATAGATTGAGATGTATGTAAGAGACATAAGCAACAGGACATGGAGACTGAATGAAGGAGAGGAGGGGGTGGGATGTGAAGAACGACTACAGGTTTAGATAACTGGGGAAGTAATGGATGGGGCAGGGAGTGTATGTGGTAGAGATGTTTAACTCTTTGCTGGCTCTTCTTAACCAGGACACACAATTCTTCAGATTAAATTCAAGAAGCTCAATTGATCTTGCCAGCCATTCTTACTGAAGCTTTAACCAGGGTGATAATTACTCCAGGAGGCAAGTTGGGAAAATTCTCACGAGGGCATCCTCTTGAAGATACCCAATTTTCTGCACAATTTTCAAACTCAATACAACAAGATTGATTTGTCATCTGCTCTGTGTCACTTGCTGTGCCCATTGGGTTGAACCAGGAAAACATGGTTCCTGCCTTCATGGGATTTACAGTCCAGCTTAGAGTTTGTGTATCTTCTCATCTAAGTGCTAAATTCTCCTGTCCTCTAGGGGTGCTCGAATAAGAATACAAATGTATCAGTTAGCTATTGCTGTATAACAAAATGCCCTCAAAACCCAGTGGCTTAAAATAGCAACAATTTATTTAGCTTAAAATTCTGCCATTGGCAATTTAGGGTGGACTCAGCTGGGTGTTTCTTCTGATCTTACCTGGATACATTCTTGCATCCACATTCAAGCTACAGGTTGGGTAGGCAGTTTTAGTGATCCTGGCTGGACTCTCACATGTTTGAGATCTCAGCTGGGGTAAATGTTCTTCAATGGCTCCGATCTCTCATCTTCCCATAGGCTAGCCCAGGCTGTTCATGTGGTGGCCAGGAAAGTTTCCCAGAGAGAATGGAAGTAAGCACAGTCTCTAGAGGCCCAGGCTTAGAACTGACACAGTAACACCTCCACCATGTTCTATTGGCCAACGCTAGTCACAGGGTCCAGTGCAGATTCCAGGAGTGGGGAAGAGGCTCCACACCTTGATGGGAGAAGCAGCAGAGTCTCACTGCAAAGAGCATGGGCACAGTGAGAGGAAGAATTGCCATAATTTTAGCAATACACTCCAAGGACTCACACACTCCTAATTCTTGCTACATGTAAAAGTGATCACAAAAGGGAGCTCTCATGAGCAGAGGACGGCGCTAGATCTATTTCTTATATTTCCAAGCCAAACAGGAGACTTATTGAGACCTGCCCTTTCCCATGAGGGAATTCATTCTATCTATTTGGGCTCCGGGGTCAGTCCGTTTTTTCCATTTTAGTTTTCTGACTGTGGCCATCCTCTCCTTTTCATCCCCCCAGGACAATAGCCTGGGATTCTCTGCATAGATGTCAAAGAAATGAAATGTCAGCAGAGTTCACTGTGACCCTGGAGCCAGTGTTCTCCCACCTCCTCCTCACAGTTGCCTACGGCAGGGCTGGTCTGCACTATTAATAAACCTTCCCCTCAGCATTTTCTCTTGAGGGACCATATCAGATAGGCTCCATCTAGCTCCCAGGCTCACTCCCGCCAGGCTGGAGAGAAGGTCTCCTGACATGGAGATAAGAAATCCCGGACATCACTGCCATGTAGGGGAAGCTCAGGGTTCCATTTTCCTTATGAAAGGTCAAATCGCTTCTTTTGCAGTGCTTGGAAAGAAAAGAGCCAACATAATGTGCTTTTTAAATGCCAGTGGTCTTGATGTCCCTGATAAGAAGTAAATGAAGGAAGAGAATGGCTGAGAAAGAGCTGACTTCTAAGTGCCAGCAGGAGAAGGAAAACATTTTTAACAACGCATGTTAAAGGTAGTGTTTAATTCAGTCCTGGGTTAGGGAAATGCAATTATTGCTGCTTTAAAAAAATTCCTGCCTTGTTGCATTGAATACAGGTACCAGTAATAGTTCTCCCTCAAGAGGCTTAGGAGGAAAGACAGGCCAGTCACAAACTGGCCTTATCGGCTTTTCATTTATTCTTTCATCGCACGTCTATTGAGTGGCCACTATGTGCCAGAAACTGCTGGGCATAGGGGATGCAGAAGTGGTAAATGGCACAACATTCTGTTCTTAAGGAAGTCACAGTCTAATCACAGGTCAACAGACAGTAGCTCTAGAGAGTGATGCGTGCTACCCCAGGACGTGCAAGGTGTTATGGAAGCATCTCCATGGGAACATCATCTCCTGAGGTTCTTCTTTTAAGCAGTAGAGGCTCCAGGAAATTACGGGTCAAGCCTGGTATATTCAGTACTATATCCTTGGTGCCTGGCCCTTAGTGGGGGCTCATTCCTATCTGTTGGTTGACCTAGTGGTGTGAATCCGACATTCTCACCCCATGGTGCCATCAGTCCTTCTCCAAACTGTCCCTGCATTCTCACACCTGTGTGCTTTGACAAATACCGTCTGGAATCTTTTCTCACCTTTTTGCCCCCTAGAAAACTCTGATTCACCCATCAATACCCAGACCATATGTCATTTCTTCTGCAAAGCCTTTTCTGATCTGCTGAGTAGAACTTATCCTCTTTCCATAATTCCTCTAAGCAACTTGCTTATGTGTCAAATTTGCTCCTTATCTCAAAGGACTATTTTATTGTAATCATTTGTTTTTGACATGTTTTTGTCTCCTTCACCAGATCATGGGCTTCTTTGGAGCAGGGTCTGGATGTTAGGAATCTTTGAACCATCTGTGCCTGGCCCACAATAGCAGCTCAATGAATGTTCACTGCATGAACAAAAGGCTACATATTATGATTGGGACCACAGATCAGTGGATATCACCCAGATGGTTGTATTTTCTAATTCATGGAAACAATGGGGTAGAATGTGGGATGCAGCAAGGAGAACTGAGATGAAGACCATCAGTTTAGCCTCCTTTCTGCTGTAATGACAGCACTTCCCGCTTTGTCTAATGTTAGGGAGAAAGAGTAGGCCAGGCTGATGTCTTAACGCCATGGCCCACATCCAGGAGCAGATCCAGATGAAACGCTGCTCTCTGCAGAGAGTGTGGGGATCTTTGATCAGTACCTGGGAGGGACTTGGGACTGCTTGAAACTGAACATTCAGATGCTGTCTTTAGCACAGACTCTCATCTCAGAAGTTTCACTTTAATCTCTGGGTTCCACGTGATGCTCAGTCAGGATGAGCTGATATAGCACAGGAGTCCTAGGATCAATTGGGGAAGGATGACCTGGGGGCAGGTGAGGGTGGGCTTTAATTGTCTGAAGGCCTGTCATGTGGAAGAGGCAGCAGAACTGCGAACAGAGGGTGATGGTTACAAGAGAGCAGGTTAAGTCTGACACAAGAAATGTTTTCAAAAACCGAGATTCTTATACCTCTGGGATTAGATGATATTACAAAATGGTGAGGTCCCTGACACTTCTGAGTATGGCATCAGAATGGAGCGAGACTGGGGACTTCCCTGGCGGTCCAGTGGTTAGGGCTTCATGCTTCCACAGCGAGGGCACTGGCTCAGTCCCTGGTTGGGGAACTAAGATCCCACAAGCCTCAAAGTGTGGCAAAAAAAAAAAAAAAAAAATGAAGCAAGACTGGTAATTCTATTTGTCCTGCAAGTGTGAAGAATACCTGATTATTCATCAATATAGAAGATAAAACAACAAAACAACCCATGAGTGCATTGGTATAACCTAGCCAATGGTCATGCTTAGTTCCTATCATCTTTAGCGGACTGTGGTCCTGCATGCTTGCCTCTGATGGCCTGTCTTTTTTCCCAGTCTTCCTTTTTTTTCATTCTCTACCCTCACACCTCTTTCAAAATTTGATTAAGATGTCCTGAGCCAGTTTGGATGAGGTTATCTGGGTCCCAGTGTTAGGGAAAAAGAAAATTGTGTTCAGTGGTTGTTTAGGACCATGGACAGCAACATGCGTTTGCATCTGCCCCCAGCAACTGAGGTAAGGCTACATCCAAGTTATCAGGGGCTGTTTGTAAGCAGTGCCATGACTGATGCACTTGGATTCCTATGTATCCATTTACTGGATTTATTCATGCATCTTGTCGTATGGTGAGAGAGAGAGAGGAGAGAAAACACATAGTTTATCTAATGAGTTTTGATTCTCAGAAGGTCCATTGGGGGTGGGGGGGCATGAATTGGGAGACTGGGATTGACATATATACACTAATTTGTATAAAATAGATAACTAATAAGGACCTGCTGTATAAAATTTAAAAAAAGGTTTTCTCCATCATTGAGATCCGCAAGATTACCCTTTATCCACTAAATCAATCTCCTTTTACTTGAGTCAGTCTAAGGAGGTTTTCGTTCCCTGCAACCAAATGATTCTTGATAAAGATAGCATCATTGGATTAGTGATCCTCATCCAAAAAGTGACCAGTCTTGTCTTCTGCCTTCCACAGAGCTTTGAGCATGCAAAACACCAAGATCCAAATGCTGATAGCATGGATGAAGGACAGGGCTTGGGGCAGGTCCATGAGACATGTGTTCTGGCCACAGACAGAAATGGGCTCACTCTCTCTGCCCATTAGGTAGGTGCAGCCCCCATCACTTTTGGGAGGCAGATGTCAAGCAAGACCAACAAATTAGACCCTAGTGGGGCTTGCTTTACCGAAGCACTCAGTTTAATGAGTCTTTCCATGACACAAAATTCTACTTGCTCCATCAGCAAATGTGACCTGTTTGGTGTGAATAATTCAGTGTTTTGCAGGGGTTCTGACTTCCACTGAGAATGCAGCACTGTCAAAGATTGTTAACTAATCCTATGGAGCAGAACTGAGCTCTGGTTCACCTCTGAGTCAGAAAAACACTTGGGAAAACAGTAAAAAGAGAATCAAAAAGAAAAGTACTTTCCCTAACAACAGAAACCACTCTCTCCAAACTCTCCCAACACACATGCATATCAGTATGTGGCTCTTCTCTTCCCAAAGCCTCAAACCTAGTCTGGGGAGATTTGGGTCTAAAAGAAATTTCTGAAAATACATTTCCATGCCAAAAAAAAAAAAGGACTTTTAAGCAGAAAAGTCCAGCTCTGGATGAATATGCTGGCTGTCTCTGCCCAGAGGAAGTGAGGGATCTGGAAAAATGAGAAAGTCCTGATCATTTATAGCTCAAAAAGTGTTTCCTTCCCCTTCTTTCTTTCTAGTTATGTGATCTTGGGTAAGTCAGTTCCCCTCTCTGGGCACATTTATAAAACTAGAGCTTTGGATAAGAGATCAGAAATTCCTTTTTTTAAAAAATAATTTTATTTTTATTTATTATTTTTGGCTGTGTTGGGTCTTCGTTGCTGCACGCGGGCTTTCTCTAGTTGCGGCGAGCAGGGGCTACTCTTCGTTGCGGTGCGCGGGCTTCTCATTGCGGTGGCTTCTCTTGTTGCGGAGCAGGGGCTCTAGGCGCGTGGGCTTCAGTAGTCGTGGCTCGCAGGCTCTAGAGCGCAGGCTCAGTAGTTATGGGTCACGGGCTTAGTTGCTCCGCGGCATGTGGGATCTTCCCGGACCAGGGCTTGAACCCGTGTCCCCTGCATTGGCAGGCGGATTCTTAACCACTGCGCCACCAGGGAAGCCTGAGATCAGAAATTCTTAACCAAGAACTCTGGGTGGTCCATGTGTGGTCAGTGAAATCTCTGAAGTACTGTGCAAAATTCTGTTCACATTTGGTAAAGGGGAGAGGCTCTATAGCTTCCATCAGATTCTCAAAAGTGTCCATGACCTCTGATCTTTCAAGCTTTGGAGCCAAATTAGGAAGCTCAATCACTGGATGCAGCAAGTCTGTGTTTGTGCACGGGCTTCTATCAGGGGGATAAGATGTTCATTCATTTTTTCATTCCACAAATATTTAGAGTCCTCTGGGGTGCTAAGCCCTCTGCTACTCACTGACCTCCTGGAGCTCACAGTCTAGGAGAGAGACAACAGAAAAACAGTCACAAATAATTCTGATTACCAAATATGACAAGGGCTCTGAGGGTCACTGAGAATTTTGGTGAGAGATCAGAAGTGACCCATTTTTTCTTCACTGCCACATCCCATACATCCATTGAGTGGTGGAATCCAAAAATAGTTCACCTCTTCTGATCCTCACTGCCACCACCCTTGTCTGAGCCCTGAACCCCGGAACCCTCTTGCGCCTGAACCCTCGCAACCCTCTTCTCTTTGCTTCCATTCTTTCCCATAACTGGAATGTCGAGACCCATGGAGAAGAGAGTGGGGGGTGTGTAGAATCCAGTCATGTGCTACATTTGATATGAAATCAGACAGTACAGTTCCTGTGCGGGCAGAACCCTCAGGCTCTAGGGAAGGGAGTGGGGGAAGGGGTGCTCCAGGTACTCAAGACAGAGTGGTGGGGAAAGCATTTGCCTCCTCGACGTGAGCACTTTGAAAGACAAGGCTCACTTGGATGTGTAATGTATAGCATTGGGGAAAAAAATAACATTATTCGTCTGACATCCCACCTGGTGTTGCACAAAACAAAACAGAGTCAGAGCACTTATGGCTGAAGCTGTTGATTCTCAGCCCACAACACGATTCAGAACAGTCTAAATAAAGCAAGCAAGCAAATTCAAACCCACAAACCAGGCAAATTAAGGAGTGATTACATCCATTTGTGTTTCAGAAGCACTCTGATTTGCAAAGGGCTGTCTTTAAATAGCATCCCTTGGAGTGTTTACAAATCTGTAACTGCTCGCTGGAAAGGCCGAAGATGGGGAGGGATACCTAAAACTAAAGGTGTAAAATCCCTGGCCAGTTGAAGGCCATTCTAAGGAATGTACGACCTGATTTAAAGCTATATATAACATATTGAGGAATCTACGATGTAAACTGCAACCATCAATATTGGGAGCAGGGTGGGGTCTGGATTCTTATTTGAGAAAATGCACATGAAAGATTTTATATGCACATGGCTCATAATAAGTACTCAGTAAGTGTCAACCATCATCTTCATTCCCTAAGCTCCAATACCAGCTGGGTGTCATTCACTTCAGTCCAATTCAATTCAATTCAGTTCAGACACTAACTCCCTGGAATTAGTGCAGACCCCACAGACTAAGGGGCTTAGCTCCACTAGACTGCCCCTACTTCAGACACCAACCACAAGTCCCAGGTGTCCCCTAGCCACTCATGCTTCTGCTACAAATTTGGGGTTTCCCATAATTCCCTTTGAGGTTTGGTAATTCACTAGAACAACTCAAGGAATTCACTGCATGCACTATACTCAAAACCACAGTTTTATTATAAAGGATACAACTCAGGAACAGCTGATTGGAAGAGATGCATAAGGCAAGGTAGGGGAGGGGGCTCAGAGCTTCCATACTCCTTCTGCATGGGATCAGGGTGTACCACCCTCCCAGCACACTGATGTGTTTACCAACCGGAAAGTTCCCCTAAGGCTTGGTGTCTAAGAGTTTTTATCCAGGTTTCACTATGTCAGCATGATTGATTAAATCATTGATTTAATTTAAACCATGTGATTGAATGCAATCTCCAGCTCCCCTCCCCTCTCCAACGGTGGCTGAAAGGTTCAACCCTCCAATCACACTGTTGGTTCCCTTGGCCACCAGACCCCCCCCCTGCCCCCCCACCCCCCCCACCCCCCTGCCAAAAGGGGCTCATTATGAATAACAAAAGCTACTACCATCACTAAGAAATTCCAAGGATTTTGAAACACTGTGCCAGGAACCCAGAACAAAGCAGATACATTCTTTATTGTATCACATTCCCTCTGCCATGCTCTCTCCTGAAATATAAGGCTGAAGGAAGATCTTGAGAGGTCAAACTGTCCATCCTTCTGCCTCCAGGTGAGCCTGTATTTTAATCATTGAAGACAGCTGATTATCATTTTCAGAAAAAAAAAGACAACAACAAAATTACACAGGCTGGCAGAGTCTCCAGTCAGTCCATGTGGCTGGGCATTTCCAGATTCCCAGGGAGACACAGCAGTGGGGCCTGGCCACCTTTCTCCTCTAGGTCCCCCCATTTGCTTTGACAAGACTGCTTAAACCTCCCCCATAGCCAGAAAGAGGACTGGCCACCAAAGAGTTAACTTTTTGGAAAGATTCAAGGCAGGAGGGAAAGTGGTTCCTAGGTTCCACTGCATTAGGATGCACTGCTCCATTGTACGTGATTTTGACTGTTCCTAAGATACTTCACACCCATAAAGGTCTGTGTCTGGAAGGGTTTTCAGATTTATTACTTCTGGTGAAGGTGTCTTCCTGTACTTGAATGCACTTCATTTTCTTTCCCTGCAATTACTCTGAAGTTACATAGTCAGTAGTGCATATAATCACAGGTACTACAACCCACAGACTCCTCTTGACATTCTGAAAGGCCTTACTGGTTAGGCCTTCACAAAGCTCACACTGCCTTCTCTTACCAAGCGTGTTTTTCTTTGAAGTATCATTTCATGTTGTCTTTTTCATTCATTCATTCAATCATGTATTCATTCACTTCTGCCTTTCCCTGGACTGCTCTCTCTATACTAACTGGTGAACTCCTCCTCAGCCTTTGAGGTCCAGCTTAAATGTTACCTCCTCTGAGAAGCCTTCCATGATTGCCTTCAAGTCTCTGTTCTATGCTTCCATATATAGCATAAACATCAATCTGGCCATCTATCACAATCTGTTGTGGTTATGTAATTAATGCCTAACCATTTCTACTGGACTGAAAATTCACTGAGGGTAGGGAATGTGTCTAGTCCCTCTCTGGTTCCATAATGCCCACCATGACACTTGGCACTGAGTAGTCACTCAAGAAACATTTATTGAGGGAATATATAGATGGATCCTGACCTACAAGTACTGCCTATTACATCTGTAGAATACTATTGATTTCCCACTTCTCTTTTCTCTCTTGCTAATAGAACCTCAATTTGGACTAAGTAGTAGGCTTTCATGTGCCTCATGGCCCCTTTCCCAATTCCAGGGTGGTGTATGTTGGTTATTTAAATACAATTTTGGTCATTTCACAACTCTAGCCAGTGATTGGTTTAGATGTGTGAGTGTGTGCAACCCTGGCCAATGAGATGTAAGGCAAGTGTGCCTGGTGGGGGGATTCTGGGAAAAGGTTCCTTTCTTTTTTTAAAAAAATTGAAGTATAGTTGATTTACAGTGTTGTGTTAGTTTCTGGTGTACAGCAAAGTGATTCAGTTATACATATATACGTATCTATTCTTTTTCAGATTCTTTGACCTTATAGGTTATTACAAAATATTGAGTATAGTTCCCTGTGCTATACAGTAGGTCCTTGTTGGTTATCTATTTTATATGTAGTAGTGTATATATGTTAATCCCAAACTCCTAATTTATCCCTCCTCCCCCTTTCCCCTTTGGTAACCATAAGTTTGTTTTCTATGTCTGTGGGTCTATATTTGTTTTGTATAGAAGTTCATTTGTATCACTTTTTTAGATTCCACATAAAAGTGATATCATATGATATTTGTCTTTCTCTGTCTGACTTACTTTACTTAGTATGATAATCTCTATGTCCATCCATGTTGCCGCAAAGGGCGTTATTTCATTCTTTTTCATGGCTGAGTAATATTCCATTGTATATATACATACCACACCTTCTTTATCCATTCAATTGTCAATGGACATATAAGTTGCTTCCATGTCTTGCCAATTGTAAATAGTGCTGCAGTGAACATTGGGATGCATGTATCTTTTAGAATTATGGTTTCCTCCAGATATATGCCCAAGAGTAGGATTGCAGGATCTTATGGTAACCCTATTTTTAGTTTTTTAAGGAACCTCCATACTGTTCTCCATAGTGGCTGCACCAATTTACATACCCACCAACAGTGTAGGAGGGTTCCCTTTTCTCCACACCCTCTCCAGCATTTATTATTTATAGTCTTTTTGATGATGGCCATCCTGACTGGTGTAAAAGGTTCCTTTCTTGATAAAAGTTGTTGTACCAGGAGACTCTCTTTTTCCTCTTTGGGTGAAAGTTGGGGAGGCCAGGATGTCTCAAGCAGAACCAGCCGTCCTGAGGCCCTGCAGAAGGCAGCAGTGTAAAAGAATGAAAAACAACTGCGGCTGTGACGACACTGTTGTTCCCCGGTGACCAGCCTGGACCCACTGTAATACAGAGAATTGTTCTCTGATTTTGGTCTCTCCCTAGGAGGGGGAGGTTTAGGTATCCGTGGGAGGGGGCTGAATAATGGGTTGTTTAGAGCTTCTCAAGACCTGGAAATTCATCCACTTATTTTACAAAAGTCAGCGACCTATGTGAATGGGTTTCCTGTAGAGACAACATACAGATGTACTTTTTTTTTTTGAATTATGGTATAGTTGTTTCACAATGTTGTGTTAGTTTCTACTGTACAGCTAAGTGAATCAGCTGTATGTATATATATATATATCCCCTCTTTTTTGGATTTCCTTCCCATTTAAGTCACCACAGAGCATTGAGTAGAGTTCCCTGTGCTATACAGAAGGTTCTCATTAGTTATCTATTTTATACATAACGGTGTATATATGTCAATCCCTATCTCCCAATTCATCCCACCCCCCTTTTCCCGCCCTGGTGTCCGTACCGGATTTACTTCTTTTTTTTTTTTTTTTTTTTAGAAATTCACGTTCTTTTATTTATTTATTTATGACTGTGTTGAGTCTTCCTTTCTGTGCGAGGGCTTTCTCAAGTTGCGGCAAGTGGGGACCACTCTTCATCGCGGTGCGCGGGCCTCTCACCATCGCGGCCTCTCTTGTTGCGTAGCACAGGCTCCAGATGCGCAGGCTCAGTAATTGTGGCTCACGGGCCCAGTTGCTCCATGGCATGTGGGGTCTTCCCAGACCAGGGCTCGAACCCGTGTCCCCTGCATTGGCAGGCAGATTCTCAACCACTGCGCCACCAGGGAAGCCCCGGATTTACTTCTTATATTAAGTCTAATGGGACAATATTCCCCACCTTAGAAAGTGTGTTAAAAATAGTATTTAATAAAGAGGTGGTCAGGATTACCAGTGTTCTCTATACATAGTGTAGTAGACTTTCTAGTACAAGTGAGGAATATACTTTCCAGTAACTTGCCATGTGGGCACTGGGAATTCTATCCAATGGATTCTAGCCAGTGAAGTGTAAGCAGAAATGATGTGTCTCTCCTGTCCTAAGGTATTTAGGAGCTGTTGTGCCACCTCTATGCTCTCTCTTCCCCTGCTGCCTCAACCTTCATAGCTGTGTATCCCATATGGTATAGTTATAGTATCAGGCTTTTAGTCTGAAGAAAAACAGTTCTCGTGCTAAGCTACTGATTTAGGGGTTATTTTGTTACCCTACAGCTTGTGGTGACTAATACACAGAATAATATATTTGGAAAACATAAACAAGCAAAAAAAAGGACAGAAAAGAAAATCTCCTGTAATCCCTGCATTACTAGAATTCAGATGGCCATGATGCTCCGTGAGATGGTCCTGGAGAAGACACCACCTCTTAACTCAGTCTTGCGGTGAACTCTCAGGAGTGTTCTAGGCTCTTTTGCATCAGTGACTTTCACCTGAATTCAAGCAGACAGGTAGCCAGGAGCTCCAGAATGGGCAGATGAGAGGAGAAGCTTGGAGGGCGATGCATGGGGAGAGCCTTCATTCCACACAATCACATTATTGACAGCTGTCATCCTCATGCTGAGCTCCAGGAGAACTGGAAATCTGTGTCTGTCTGGGAGGAGCTGTGTTGTTTTCTGCTTCATGCAATGCTCTCCAAAAGTTTTCATATCCTTTCCCATTAAAGACAATTTTCATTTTTCAACTGGGCCAGTGGTGTATTTCCATCAATGACATAATGTATTACCGTTCACAGTTAATCCTGTGACTTTTGTTTCCAGTATTACATCTATTTTTCATAATTGAGTTTCCACAGTTAAATATTAAACCACAGTATTTATCCTACATTTATAAAAATGGAATTATATGGCCCATGCAATTACAAAAAAGTCTGTTTTCTTTTTACTTACAATGTTATGAACATCTTCCCATGTCATTCAACATTCTTCTACAGCATCCATTTCAATGCCTGCCTAGAACCCCAACATCTGGATATATCCTCATTTATTTGATAAATCCCTGCTGCTGGACATTTAGGATGTTTCCAATTGTTCAACACTAAAGAAAAAAAAAATCCTTGTAGCTAATCTTGCTCATATCCATCATTATTTCTTTAGAATAAATCCCTAAAAGTGGGTTTCTCCAAAGTGTGTGCAAAAATAATTAAGGCTTCTGATCCATGTTGATAACTTGACTTTTCTAGAAAGACTAGAAAGACCATATCAGCCTACACATGTATGAGTATCCTTTTTTCACTCTCCTGCATCACATCCTTAAAATCAGCAGGCAGAAACTGAACAGGCAACAGTCTCCTTCATGCAGGCTTTGTGTCTATGGTTAATGATCTGTAGCTTCTATTGACTCTATTTTCTTTCCTTTGTTTTTTTATTACTCAAATAACTTCAAAGAGACTTTTAAAGAGGTCTTGTGAATTTAGTTTCTATGGTTTGAATTCCTTCATTAGTTGCATCTTCTGACTCTTGTGGGGGCTTGGTTTCTTTACGTACTTTATAATTTTTACCTGTGAGCTCATCTTCAGTGGGAATTTTTTTCTTTGGGATTCCCAGGGAGCCAAGATTGGGGAACCTCATGGCACAGCCTTGATATTTAAATTTCTCTCAGTGCGTCTCTAACCACCTGTGGTTGGGGGTGGCCAATTCACCTGAAAGCTATGTGCTTAAGCCACTAAGTAGAGCTTTATAGTGCCCCTTTCATGGATAGAAAGCCCTTTATGGTTCCCTGCTTTGGGCCTTATCAGCTCCCATCCTGTGGCTGCAGCTCTGCACTCCAGGCATTGGTATTATGACTCTCTAGGTATATGCAGTTCTGATATCACATGGACCTTTGGGCTCATTTAGTTTGCTTGTCCTTTCTGGCACCTGGGATTCTCTTTTCCTTTATTTTTGATCTGAGCTATGTATGTGAAGTTTTGATGTTATATTTTATCCAGCATTCCTATGGATTTGGAGTGTTGAGAGGGCTCTGATGTCAGCTCAGCTACTGTATTGGTTGGAGGTCTCTGAGCTCTTCGTATGCCCTTAGGGCTGATTTGACACTCTTTGATGGTGGCCAGAGGCAGGAGAGCAGTTGAAGCAACAATCTCTGCAATTGTTAAGAAGTCAACACAGGTAGAACTCTTGAGACTACATGGATTCATGAACACATGGCTTATTTCAAGAGTCACAGCCGTGTTACTGGGGGAAGAAAAGAAGCATGCCCCATGCCTAGAAATCCTTGAGCTCCTGGTTCAGTGCATCCCTTGTTATCCACAGCCTTATAAACAAAAACAATTAATATAGCAACCCACTGTAGAGTGCCAGGAGCTGCTGTAAAAAACACATTGCGTAGATTAACCCATTTAATCATCACAAAAACCCAATGAGATAGAAATTTTTATTACCCCCCCCACCCATTTTACAAATGAAGAGACTGGTCCAGAGAGGTTGAGCAACACGCCTGAGGTCACAGAGCTATGAAATGGCCAAGATGGGATTTGAACCCAGGCAGTCCAACTCCAGATCTCGTAGTCCTGACCACTATGACACAGGCATGATCTTTCCTTGTCTTCTGCATAACATCCTCTCAAACTCCACTCTAAAATCTTCCTCTTGAGATGTCCTCGGTGTTCTCTTCTTTTTCATTATTAAGCCTTTTCATCTAATTCTACTGATTCAGTACATTCTACTTCTAGCAGCAAGAGATAACTTAAACAACCACATGATTATACCTCTCCTGTCCTTCTCCCTCCACCCTCTTTCTCACAGAACTACTTATGAGGCACATTTACCATCCTTAATTAATTAAATGCATTCTCCCCTTTGTAATAAATTAATTCCCCCTCCTGAGCAGTACCACCATCAACCTCTCTGTAGCAGCTGGGTGAACCCCAGCAGGTTACATTAGCAAGCAGAATTTCCAGGTGTACTGGGTCCTGGCTCCCCTTGCTACCTGTCCTACAAGAAAGCACAGACACTATGCTGTTCAGCCATGTCTGTACAGTGCAGCTGTATGGGGAGGTTTAAAAGAATGCAGACTCCTTGCTCCCATCCCTAGTGATTCCAGTTTAATTGCTCTGCATGTGGCCTGGGCATTAGGAGTCAGAAAAGCTCTCCAGGTGATTCTAATGTGCAGCCAGGGTTGAAAACCACTAAGGTGGTTAGAACCACTTAGAACCACTAAGTCATCCCCCAGGATTCTTCCATGACTGCCTTCTAGTTGGATTTGGGCAGATATCTCACCCTTCTTGCCTTACCCTTAACCTTAGAACTTAAATGTGCATCCAGTCATGTGGCGGGCTTGTTAAAACACAGATTTCTGGGCTCCACCCCCTCCATAGTTTGTGATTTAGTGGATCTGGAATGGAGCCTGAGAATTTGCATTTCTAACAAGTTCTAGGCAATGCTGATGCTGCCGATCCGGGGACCGTCCTTCAGGACCACTGTCGTAGGACTCTTCTTGCCCTCTGAATGTCCCCTCTAGATGCTCTTCCCTGCCATGATTCAGAACTCCACGCCTCCTCGTTCTTGTTTTCCTAACTTGTCCTTCAAGTCCTTTCTCCCTCCATTAGGTCTTTGGGACTAGCCCATCTGCGTGGTATCTCTCCCCAAACCCCAGAACTCCTGGGGGCTCCTTCCTCTCTGTACCACCCTTTGCGGTTTTTAGTTACAGGTCATAGATTTTAGAGCTGCAAAGGTGCTCAGAGTCCAACAGTTTAAAACTTCAGCTTTAAGCTGAAGAATTCTTTTGCATTCAGATGAAATCCTCTTCCAAGTGGCACTGTTTAGAATACATAGCTGGGGTGGGGCTAGGAGGCCAAGAACATCACTATTTGTACCTCTTTTTCCCTATGGGGTCTTGAGGCACTTTGGGGAGGCACTTGGGACCTGGGGAGCATAATTTGGAAACCATCCATCGTCCAAACCTGTACTTTATAGATGAGGAAACTGAGGCTCAGAAGGGGTAAGTGACATGCCCTTTCATCCACTCAGTATTGTTGATCACCAAGTCTGTGCCAGGCACAGTGTCAGGTGTTGGGAATGGTGACCAGGATGGACTAGTGTGCCCTCATGAGCTTTTATTCGAGCTGGGGAGATGGACATTGAGTAAGTAAGTGCACAGACACAATGATCAGAGATTGCGATAACAGCTAAGGGGAAACCCAGCATATGCTAGACTCACGTGAGTTCAAGGAGGGTCTTTCCGAAATGACCTTTGTTCTGAGTCCTGAGGATAAGAAGAAACCCGATATGTGAAGAGCTGGGAAGGTAGGAGTCCTATTGAGCCTTGTTGGTAGGTCACAGTGAAATGTATGGATTTTATTCTCAGTGGGCTGGAAAACCAATAGAAGGGCTTAAGCAGGGAAATAATAAGACCTGATCTTGTTCCTCCTGTTATTTGTCTCCTTGAAGACATGGGTGGATATCAATCTTTATATTTTTCTAGTATTCCATGCAGAGTACGTGCTGAAAATATGTGTGTTGACGGCTGATTGCCTGAAGTCAACAAGGATTTATAAGCTGTCTTCTAGACCAGTATCTCTTTATCTATTTTGGGTTTAGAACCCCCTCCAATGTCTTATCAGAGCTATGAGGCTTTCCTTAGAAAATATCCTCATGTGCACATGCATACCGTGTTGTGCATAAAAAAAGGTCATGAATGCGCTGAGGACCATCTCAGGACCTTGCACCAGGACCCCCTGCTGTAGAAGCTGCATCACGAGATACCTTTAGTCTGAAGATCCCTCATTTGGCTGGATATCATTGTTATCCTGGATTTAGAGGCAGATTATTTTAGTATCTTTAAGCCCCAGCTTTTCTGCCTGTAAGATTGGCTAATGTATATGTCATGGGGGACTTTATTTATTTATTTTTTTGGGGGTGGGGACTTTAAGAATAAAATGAAACAGGGACTTCCCTGGTGGTCCAGTGGTTAAGAATCCTCCTTCCAATTCTGGGGACGTGGGTTCGATCCTGGTCGGGGAACTAAGGTTCCACATGCCTCGGGGCAACTAAGTCCATGTGCCGCAACTACAGAGCCCACGTACTCTGGAGCCCGTGGGCCACAACTAAAGAGAAGCCCGTGCACCGCAATGAAGAGCCCGTGCCACAATGAAAGATCCTGCATGCCGCAACTAAGACCCGATGCAGCCAAAAATTAATAAGTAAATAAATTAAATTAATATTTTTCAAAATTCTTAAAAAAATTTTTTTTAAAAGAATAAAATTGGAGAGAGCAGTCAAGATGCCGGAGTAGAAGGACGTGCTCTCACTCCCTCTTGTGAGAACACCAGAATCACAGCTAGCTGCTAGACAATCATCGACTGGAAGACACTGGAACTCACCAAAAAAGATACCCCACATCCAAATACAAAGGAGAAGCCACAATGAGACGGTAGGAGGGGCTCAATCACAGTAAAATCAAATCCCATAACTGTTGGGTGGGTGACTCACAGACTGGAGAACACTTATACCACAGAAGTCCACCCACTGGAGTGAAAGTTCTGAGCCCCACGTCAGGCTTCCCAACCTGGGGGTCCGGCAATGGGAGGAGGAATTCCTAGAGAATCAGACTTTGAAGGCTAGTGGGATTTGATTGCAGGACTTCGACAGGACTGGGGGAAACAGAGACTCCACTCTTGGAGGGCACACACAAAGTAGTGTGTGCATCAGGACCGAGGGGAAGGAGCAGTGAACCCAGGGGAGACTGAACCAGACCTACCTGCTAGTGTTGGAGGGTCTCCTGCAGAGGCGGGGGGTGGCTCTGTTTCACCGTGGGGACAAGCACATTGGTAGCAGAAGTTCTGGGAAGTACTCCTTGGCGTAAGCCCTCCCAGAGTCTGTCATTAGCCCCACCAAAGAGCCCGGGTAGGCTCCAGTGTTGGGTCGCCTCAGGCAAAACAACCAACACGGAGGGAACCCAGCCCCATCCATCAGCAGTCAAGCAGATTAAAGTTTTACTGAGCTCTGCCCACCACAGCAACAGCCAGCTCTACCCACCACCAGTCCCTCCCATCAGGAAACCTGCACAAGCCTCTCAGATAGCCTCATCCACCAGAGAGCAGACAGCAAAAGCAAGAAGAACTACAATCCTGCAGCCTGTGGAACAAAAACCACATTCACAGAAAGATAGACAAGATGAAAAGGCAGAGAGCTATGTACCAGATGAAGGAACAAGATAAAACCCCAGAAAAACAACTAAATGAAGTGGAGCTAGGCAACCTTCCAGAAAAAGAATTCAGAATAACGATAGTGAAGATGATCCAGGACCTCGGAATAAGAATGGAGGCAAAGATCGAGATGATGCAAGAAATGATTAACAAAGACCTAGAAGAATTAAAGAACAAACAAACAGAGATGACCAATACAATAACTGAAATGAAAACTACACTAGAAGGAATCAATAGCAGAATAAATGAGGCAGAAGAACGGAGAAGTGACCTGGAAGACAGAATGGTGGAATTCACTGCTGCAGAACAGACTAAAGAAAAAAGAATGAAAAGAAATGAAGACAGCCTAAGAGACCTCTGGGACAACATTAAACGCAACAACATTCGCATTATAGGGGTCCCAGAAGGAGAAGAGAGAGAGAAAGGACCTGAGAAAATATTTGAAGAGATTATAGTCAAAAACTTCCCTAACATGGGAAAGGAAATAGCCACCCAAGTCCAGGAAGTGCAGTGAGTCCCATACAGGATAAACCCAAGGAGAAACACGCCAAGACACATAGTAATCAAATTGGCAAAAATTAAAGAAAAATTATTGAAAGCAGCAAGGGAAAAACGACAAATAACATACAAGGGAACTCCCATAAGGTTAACAGCTGATTTCTCAGCAGAAACTCTACAAGCCAGAAGGGAGTGGCATGATGTACTTAAAGTGATGAAAGGGAAGAGCCTACTACCAAGATTACTCTACCTGGCAAGGCTCTCATTCAGATTTGATGGAGATATCAAAAGCTTTACAGACAAGCAAAAGCCAAGAGAATTCAGCACAACCAAACCAGCTCTACAACAAATGCTAAAGGAACTTCTCTAAGTGGGAAACACAAGAGAAGAAAAGGACCTACAAAAACAAACCCAAAACAAGAAAATGGTCATAGGAACATACATATAGATGATTACCTTAAACATGAATGGATTAAAGGCTGCAACCAAAAGACACAGGCTTGCTGAATGGATACAAAAACAAGACCCATATATATGCTGTCTACAAGAGACCCACTTCAGACCTAGGGACACATACAGACTGAAAGTGAGGGGATGGAAAAAGATATTCCATGCAAATGGAAATCAAAAGAAAGCTTGAGTAGCAATACTCATATCAGATAAAATAGACTTTAAAATAAAGAATGTTACAAGAGACAAGGAAGGACACTACATAATGATCAAGGGATCAATCCAAGAAGAAGATATAACAATTATAAATATATATGCACCCAACATAGGAGCACCTCAATACATAAGGCAACTGCTAACTGCTGTAAAAGAGGAAATCGACAGTAACACAATAATAGTGGGGGACTTTAACACCTCACTTACACCAATGGACAGATCATCCAAAATGAAAATAAATAAGGAAACAGAAGCTTTAAATGATACAATAGACCAGATAGATTTAATTGATATTTATAGGACATTCCATCTAAAAACAGCAGATTACACTTTCTTCTCAAGTGCACATGGAACATTCTCCAGGACAGATCACATCTTGGGTCACAAATCAAGCCTCAGTAAATTTAAGAAAATTGATATCATATCAAGCATCTTTTCTGACCACAACGCTATGAGATTAGAAATGAATCATAGGGGAAAAAACGTAAAAAACACAAACACATGGAGGCTAAACACTACATTACTAAATAACCAAGAGATCACTGAAGAAATCAAAGGGGAAATCAAGAAATACCTAGAGACAAATGACAATGAAAACACGACAATCCAAAACCTATGGGATGCAGCAAAAGCAGTTCTAAGAGGGAAGTTTATAGCTATACAAGCCTACCTCAAGAAACAAGAAAAATCTCAAATAAATAATCTAACCTTACACCTAAAGGAGCTAGAGAAAGAAGAACAAACAAAACCCAAAGTTAGCAGAAGGAAGGAAATCATAAAGATCAGAGCAGAAATAAATGAAATAGAAACAAAGAAAACAATAGCAAAGATCAATAAAACTAAAAGCTGGTTCTTTGAGAAGATCAACAAAATTGATAAGCCATTAGCCAGACTCATCAAGAAAAAAAGGGAGAGGACTCAAATCAATAAAATCAGAAATGAAAAAAGAGAAGTTCCAACAGACACTGCAGAAATACAAAGCATCCTAAGAGACTACTACAAGCAACTTTATGCCAATAAAATGGACAACCTGAAAGAAATGGACAAATTCTTAGAAAGGTATATAACCTTCCAAGACTGAACCAGGAAGAAACAGAAAATATGAACAGACCAATCACAAGTAATGAAATTGAAACTGTGATTAAAAATCTTCCAACAAACAAAAGTCCAGGACCAGATGGCTTCACAGGTGAATTCCATCAAACGTTTAGAGAAGAGCTAACACCTATCCTTCTCAAACTCTTCCAAAAAATTGCAGAGGAAGGAACACTCCCAAACTCATTCTATGAGGCCACCATCACCCTGATACCAAAACCAGACAAAGACACTACAAAAAAAGAAAATTACAGACAGATCTCACTGATGAATATAGATGCAAAAATCCTCAACAAAATACTAGCAAACAGAATCCAACAACACATTAAAAGGATCATACACCATGATCAAGTGGGATTTATCCCAGGGATGCAAATATTCTTCAATATACGCAAATCAATCAATGTGATACACCATATTAACAAATTGAAGAATAAAAACCATATGATCATCTCAATAGATGCAGAAAAAGCTTTTGACAAAATTCAACACCCATTTATGATAAAAACTCTCCAGAAAGTGGGCATAGAGGGAACCTACCTCAACATAATAAAGGCCATATATGACAAACCCACAGCAAACATCATTCTCAATGGTGAAAAACTGAAAGCATTTCCTCTAAGATCAGGAACAAGACAAGGATGTCCACTCTCACCACCATTATTCAACATAGTTCTGGAAGTCCTAGCCACGGCAATCAGAGAAGAAAAAGAAATAAAAGGAATACAAATTGGAAAAGAAGAAGTAAAACTGTCATTGTTTGCAGATGACATGATACTATACATAGAGAATCCTAAAACTGCCACCAGAAAACTGCTAGAGCTAATTAATGAATATGGTAAAGTTGCAGGATACAAAATTAATGCACAGAAATCTCTTGCATTCCTATACACTAATGATGAAAAATCTGAAAGAGAAATTATGGAAACACTCCCATTTACCATTGCAACAAAAAGAATAAAATACCTAGGAATAAACCTACCTAGGGAGACAAAAGACCTGTATGCAGAAAACTATAAGACACTGATGAAAGAAATTAAAGATGATACCAACAGATGGAGAGATATACCATGTTCCTGGATTGGAAGAATCAACATTGTGAAAATGACTATACTACCCAAAGCAATCTACAGATTCAATGCAATCTCTATCAAATTACCAATGGCATTTTTTACGGAGCTAGAACAAATCATCTTAAAATTTGTATGGAGACACAAAAGACCCCAAATAGCCAAAGCAGTCTTGAGGGAAAAAACGGAGCTAGAGGAATCAGACTCCCTGACTTCAGACTATACTACAAAGCTACAGTAATCAAGACAATATGGTACTGGCACAAAAACAGAAACATAGATCAATGGAACAAGATAGAAAGCCCAGAGATAAACCCACGCACCTATGGACTAATCTATGACAAAGGAGGCAAAGATATACAATGGAGAAAAGACAGTCTTTTCAATAAGTGGTGCTGGGAAAACTGGACAGCTACATGTAAAAGAATGAAATTAGAATACTCCCTAACACCATACACAAAAATAAACTAAAAATGGATTAGAGACCTAAATGTAAGACTGGACACTATAAAACTCTTAGAGGAAAATATAGGAAGAAAACTCTTTGGCATAAATCACAGCAAGATCTTTTTTGATGCACCTCCTAGAGTAATGGAAATAAAAACAAAAATAAACAAATGGGACCTAATGAAACTTCAAAGCTTTTGCACAGCAAAGGAAGCCATAAACAAGATGAAAAGACAACCCTCAGAATGGAAGAAAATATTTGCAAACAAATCAACGGACAAAGGATTAATCTCCAAAATATATAAACAGCTCATTCAGCTCAATATTAAAGAAACAAACAACCCAATCCAAAAATGGGCAGAAGACCTAAATAGACATTTCTGCAAAGAAGACATACAGTCGGCCACGAAGCACATGAAAAGATGCTCAACACCACTAATTGTTAGAGAAATGCAAATCAAAACTACAATGAGGTATCACCTCACACCAGTTAGAATGGGCATCATCAGAAAATCTACAAACAACAAATGCTGGAGAGGGTGTGGAGAAAAGGGAACCCTCTTGCACTGTTGGTGGGAATGTAAATTGATACAGCCACTATGGAGAACAATATGGAGGTTCCTTAAAAAACTAAAAATAGAATTACCACATGACCCAGCAATCCCACTACTGGGCATATACCCAGAGGAAACCATAATTCAAAAAGACACATGCACCCGAATGTTCATTGCAGCACTATTTACAATAGCCAGGTCATGGAAGCAACCTAAATGCCCATCAAGAGACGAATGGATGAGGAAGTTGTGGTACATATATACAATGGAATATTACTCAGCCATAAAAAGGAATGAAATTGAGTCATTTGTTGAGACGTGGATGGATCTAGAGACTGTCATTCAGAGTGAAGTAAGTCAGAAAGAGAAAAACAAATATCGTATATTAACGCATGTATGTGGAACCTAGAAAAATGGTACAGATGAGCCGGTTTGCAGGGCAGAAGTTGAGACACAGATGTAGAGAACAGACATATGGACACCAAGGGGGTAAAACTGCGGTGGGGTGGGGATGGTGGTGTGCTGAATCGGGCGATTGGGACTGACATGTATACACTGATGTGTATGAAATTGATGACTAATAAGATCCTGCAGTATAAAAAAACAAACAAAACAACTAATACTAAACTTTCATTGGGTTATTTGTATGGAAATATGTTAATATAAACGTTTCAGACATTACATGAAATTTCTAAAAATCTTATATGTTCTGGTATAATGTTATAAGTCATAATCCTAGTTATTACTTTAAAACGTATATCTCAGAAGTAACTAATTTTCTTGTCAACTGCATTATTATGAACTTTCATCAAATCTTTAACCGTGGTCATTTTTAAGTCTTTTGTCATTTACAGACAGTGCTGGGTGTACTCTGATGCTTTTGCAAATATGTTCCTATAAAAGGGTTTCATCTTCACGAAAATCATGGAAAAGACCCTGACAAGTACAGGTTTCTGGTAACTGGCTGTACTGCTGAAATGAATGAATAAGCATTTTCAGAACTCTAACGAAAAACTGATGAACTCATAAAAGTGCTAACAAAAGATCAAGATGAAAAAAAAATTAATTACATGGGACTGAGTGAACTGATGAGGATGAGTATAATTTTTGTAACTTTCTGTTTGAATTAAAAAAAAAAATCCCACAGGGACTCAGAAGCAAAGAATATACAAATCAATTTTCACTGCAAAGTAAAGAAGCTGTTACAGTGGAGGATTACTGGACTGAATGTCAATATTATGACATAGTATGAGTGTGTTTCATGTTTGGTAATTGCAACCATTGTTGCTTTTGTTGTGGTCATCCATGTACAATGCTCGGTGTCAGTCTATTTATCTCTTGTAAAAATAAAATACAGAGTGTGTGTGTGTGTGTGTGTGAAAAAAAAAAAACAATAAATAATGAATTCCAGTGGCAACCCAAAAAAAAGAAAGAGATCATAAGGGCCCAATTCTTCGAACAGACATCTTAAAGAATCTGCCTGGTTTCAGATAAATTCGGAAATTTGGGAAAAGACTTTATCTGGGGCCTTGACAAAACCCAGGAAGAAGGAGCTCTGGCCACCGCTTATCAAGTCCTCCTACATGCCAGTTATTCAGCACTGATTATCTCAAGAACAGCATTTTTTTACCTCCATTTTAGAGACTGAATCTCAGCTTTATCAGAGAGGTTACATGGCTAGTAAAAAAGTCCTGCCACTTTATTTTTTTTTAATTAATTGATTAATTTTTTTTTTTGGCTGCATTGGGTCTTCGTTGCTGTGCGCGGGCTTTCTCTAGTTGCGGTGAGCGGGGCCTACTCTTCGTTGTGGTGCTCGGACTTCTCAGTGCAGTGGCTTCTCTTGTTGCAGAGCATGGGCTCTAGGTGCATGGGCTTCAGCAGTTGCAGCGTGTGGGTTCAGTAGTTGCGGCACGCGGGCACTAGAGCGTGCAGCCTTCAGTAGTTGCGGCACGTGGGCCCTAGAGTGCGTGGGCTTCAGTAGTTGTGGCTCACGGGCTCTAGGGCGCATGCTCAGTAGTTGTGAAGCATGGGCTTAGTTGCTCTGTGGCATGTGGGATCTTCCCGGACCAGGGATCGAACCCATGTCCCCTGCATTGGCAGGCAGATTCTTAACCACCGAGCCACCAGGAAAGTCCCCTGCCACTTTAAAAAACAGTGAAGAAGGTAACAATGATGGTGGTGATGACGTGGTGATGATGGTGGAGGTGATGGTGGAGATGATGAGATGATGGTGATGATGACGGTGGTGATGGTGATGATAGCAGTTACCACTCAGTGACCCCACTTTATTCAACATGTCATCTTTGTTCAGCTCATGGGCTTTGGAGTCAGAAAGCCTGTCTTGGAGTTCCAGGTGTGACACAGAAAAAAACTCAATACATGCAAGTTGTAATTACTTATTATTATTATTACTATTATTGAATCTTCACAAAAGTCCTCGAAAGCAGTATTATTCCCATTTTATAGGTGAGAAAACTGATTCGGAAAAGTCACCAGAAATCAGACTAAGTGGAAGAACTATCTCCCCCGAATCAATCCTTCCAATGTCACCTTTAGGAAATTTGTCAAATCCTTGTGTCCTTAGATAGTCCTAGATAGGACTTTCTTTTAAATGGAATCACTAATCTTTTTCACGTACATAAATACCTTGTGAAAGGAAATGTTATAGCACTAACTTAAATACGAACCCATTTGTTGAAGGAGGTCCTTGAGAGGATATGACCACCAGGTGACCTGCGAGCTGGCCCTGGGCAATTAGAAACTCCTCACCCCCTCCCCTGCCCTTGGAATATACATCCAGCCCCTCCCCCACTCCCACAGTGGGAGCTGTTACAAGGGCACAGCTTTGAGAGAGCGGGGTGTTACTGAGACCATCCAGAAGGTCTCCGTGACTGAGTCCAGTTCCGGCCTCTATAAACTTTAAGACTCTGGCGGACGGGGGTGGAGACCTACCCTTCTTGCAGCATCCAAGACAAGCCCTGTATGTCAGTTCCCTTGCATATTACACCTGCCACCCACCAATCTGGAGTGGCTGCCTCTTTCTTCAGTCTCTCCCTGCTCTCCACCACAGTGGGGGCCAGTTTCTGAACCAACACTGTTATCACTTGTCACAAATAGAAGGTAGAAACAAATACAATATGCGTACAGAAATACCATTAGATTCTAATTAGATACAGTTACCTGGGAGTCTGAGGTCTGCTTTCTCTTTGTTGAAAAAGGGAGATTAGCAAGTATTACAGAGAGGAGTTAAAGGCTACTAGCCCTGAATGAGATTTCCTTCTTCCTGTGATGGGGCTGAAAGTGAATTAAACAGGAGATGACTGTCTAGGTGGGCAACGTCCTGCCCCTCTCCTGCCCCATCACGTCCACTGCCACCCTCTGAAACAGTCTCCCACACTCTGCCCACAGTGACCTATAGCCTCGCTGAGCTGGGGAGAGCTCATGAAGGGGCTCGGCAATGGTTGTTTCTGAAAAGAGGAGCAGGAAATGGACTGGGCAGGACTCTCGAGGTCCCGCCTGACTTAAGGGGCATATTTCCAAATGCGCTGAGCAGCAGCCCGCTGGTGAAACCCAGGAGGCACATGGGAGCTCTGCTGGGAAAATGTATTTCTGCTTCCAGCTCCCGAAGGCTGGCCAGGCACCAAATCCAACCCCATGGGCCCCTCCGTCTTCATCCAGACCTGAATGGAGGCCACGCCTTCTCAGTGGAGGCTGAGAACCCTGGGGCAGCACCTGCGGTGAGGAGAAAGGGGACTGGGCAGGAACACAGGCACCGGAGCAGACAGGCAGGGTCTGCGTCCCGTTCCCGTCATTCCCAGCTGTCAGCCCTTGGACCAGTCTCACAGCCTTTTTGAGCCTCAGTTTCTTCATCTGCAAAACGGAGTCATAAAACCTCAAACACCTCTTCGCTGGGCTGCAAGGACTGGGCGAGATGGTGGCACGTGAGCTTCTCAGCAGAGCACCTGGCCCTGAGAAGGTGCTGAACAAATCTGAATTCCCTTCTCCACCTGCAAAACCAAAGAGGGCACCATTCACCCCAACCCGGATTGCCCCATCCTGGGGCTGCAGGGACTCCTCCAGCAGATCTGGTCTGTTGCTTCACGGAGAGCATGTGTGGAAGGGACAGCGAACTGGCGAACTCCGGATGCCGGTCACGCCCAGGGACTGACTCTGAGCCCACCGAGGTCGTTTCTCCTCCAAGGAAAGGCGGACACACGCTGGGCTCAGCACTCCCCACCAACCTACCCAAAGTCGGGGACAGAGCTATCCTCGGAATGCCACCGAGGTCGGAGATGCCAGTACACAGAGGGCTCCAGCCCCCGTGAAGCCACTACCAAACGAACGAGGACAGCCACCAAGCAGGGAGCGTGTGCCGTGTGCCAGGCACTGTGCCAGCACTTCCCCCACCTCATCGCTTTCCTCTTCTAAGCCCCTGAGATCATTCAGATATGGAACGGAGTAGGTAAGGTCTCATCTCTCCAAGGTGGTTCCAGGACTGAGGGGCAGAGGGGGAGCCCCACCCTCCCGTGCTGATGTCACACCGTGTGCAGCCGCCCGCTGTTCTGTGCCAGCAGAGGTCTGTGTGATCACTGCTCTGGCCTAAGAGAGCTGGCACCAGGAAGCGTTCAATAAACATTAATATGGTGAGTGATGAAATGAAACAAGGAGTCAATGACAAAATTAACATTTCTCACTGATGGCCAGCTCTGCCCAAAGTGGCAGATCTCCAAGATTTGGGAGAGAGAAACACTGTGTTTCCCTCTCCCCCACAAACCAGCCCATCTGAACCTTAGAGCCGCCTTCTCTAACAGGAAAGGTCAAACAGAAGATAAAACAAAAGGGAGAGAGGCAGAGAGACACAGAGAAACACAGAGAGACACAGAGAGACACAGAGAGGGAGAGGCAACGAGCCAGAGATGGAAACAGAGAGACAGGACCAAAAAAATCTTGGAGGGGAGGGTCTGTGGATTTTTCCCAGCCTCGTAGCCCACCCCATAGGGGATCACACACCCTATCAGGATGCTTTCTTGCCATATAGCAGGAGGCGAGGAGGCTGTGACCAGAATGATCCCAGCGCCAAGTGCAGAGATCATTTCAGGCATGTGCTTTTGGCTGCAGCCATTCTGCTGGTCACTGGTGGGAAACAGGACCCCGTGGCAGGCGGGCCCAGGGTTCGGCTCTGCGATGGGCTTTCTCATGCACACCATCTAGGAATCCTCTGCCTCTTCTTCTGCAAACATCACACAAGGACATGTGATGGTGACCCACAGGAAATGCTCCCTGGTGCCCCACCCGTCACCTATCCTCTGTCTCACCCATCCAAGAAAAAAGAATCAGAATGCAAACGCCCAACAGTATTACAAAGGCGACCTTAACATCACAGCATCAGACAGCAGCACCTACAGTACCCCTTCCCAGGGCCAGGCACTGAGCTTGAGCACTGGACACCACTGCCTCATTTAACCCTCCCTGCAGCCCTACGAGGTCAATGCTAATATCGCCCCTTGACTTATGAGAACACTGAGCCGCAGAGAGGGTGACCTTCCAAGGTCATGCAGCTGGTAAGTGGCAGAGGCAGGATCTGAACTCAAGCCTTCTCACTCCAGCTCTCAATATGCTAACCACGGACCCATGCAGAGGAGCTTTCTCTCATAAGGGGGTATTGTTCTGAAACCAGAGTCTGAGGTGAAATACCAAGTACGCTTAAAATTACCCTTGAGGATCTCTTAAATTGTACAGTACTGTAGCATATTTCCCTAAGTCCAACACTGCCAGCTTCCCCTCCAGTGGAACACCAAAGGAAATGGGTGGCTTGCCTTTAGGGCCCATGACATATGAAAAAATAGGTATCTGTAACCACTGGCCTCACATTTGCCTTTGCATGGCTGGATTTACATAAATACAATGCATGTCTGATAAGACCGCCCACCCTTGAAACAGTTCTATATTAAAGAACTACTTGCAAATACCAGTTCTATTACTATGCTCAGTAGCAAATGGCCCATGCACCTCGCCATGGCCTGGAGGATGCACACCTGGACATGTCTATGCGGAGCGGGAGGACGCTTGTATGACCTTGGCTCATCTCCCAACTGCCTTGCGAGGTCTGCAGGCTGAATACTGTTAGGCCTGATTTATAGTAGAGGCCACCAAGACCCAGAAAGGGACACCGCCCTGCCTCGAGTCACACAACTGGTAAACGGCTGAGCTAGAACTTGAGTCTAGGTCCCCGGACCCCCAGGTCATGGCATGGGGTTAAGGGCGGCTCTGCTACTCCCAATATCCCACGTTAGACCTAGCTTGAGCACACACATGGGCTGTAGGTCGGGTCAAAAGGAAACAGGGGCAGACTTCAGAAGGCAACAGGGTGGGCGGACCAGAGCAGGGCTGCTGCTTCTCCACAGTACCCCCTGGCGCTCACTGTGCGCCCTACAGCTGAGGGCCTTCTCTCGTACTGGCATTTTCTGAAGAACAGGGCATGGGAGGATGTGGCACGGATTAACATTCCCGGCCTTCAAGCAGCGACAAAGGTAAAGGCCCTCCGAGTGCGATAACTCAGGTGCGTGCTCTATGCTGCCCCCCAGAGGTCCCTAGTGGGATGGAGCCCCAGTTGCCCATGGCGGCAGCTGGTTTTGGTGACACTCTTTTTGGCTGCCTTCCTTCCCTACTTCCCTTCCTCACGCCCCTCCCAGGACTTCCTGGGATCACCTCCCACATGAACGTCTATCCCTTGAACCCTTGTCTCAGCAGCTGCACCCATTTAAAGTGCCAAGGCTCAGAGAGGGCCTCAGAAGGTTCTCTGAAAGGGAGCCAAGTTCTTGGCACGCTGCTCTGTTGTGTGTGCGCCTTTGTCTATCATTCAGAAGCCATCTGCACATCTGAGGTGAGGCCTGGCCCCAGCCAATGTGCTACCAAGGTCAGGGCTGAGTCAGAAACTCCCCGGGTGGCCAAAGGGATATGCAGCGGGGCACAGAAGCCACACGGCTGGGGCTCAGAGTTTCCCAAAGGGGCTCCTCATAGCGGTTGTTCCATGGAACGTTCATCAGCATCACGGGGGAAAAATGAATTCTGCATTATACCAATGTGGGCATTGCTTTGGTGAAACAACTTTCTTAACTTTGGGCCATCTCAGAGCCTTTAAAGTATATCATATGAAGCTCCAAGAAGGGGATGTTCTGTTCAGACTTATTTGGCCTTGGAATGCTTTTATAGAGTATCTTGATCTAATGTCCCAGGAGACACCGGTTTAGGAAATACTGGCTTAGCTGAGAGAGTCGATTGCCTCGATTGCCTCGATTGCCGCAGGTGACCGCAGGCAAACTGCTTTACCTGAGTCACTTGCCCAAGATCACTCTGCCGGTAAGAGGCAGGCGGGGATTTGAATAGAAGAATGAATAAAGGAGGAACGAGAAAAAGAAAAAAGAAAAAAAGGAAGGAGTAAGGGAAAGTTATGGAACTGTAGTTTCTGAGCTGCTCAGATCCACCTGCAAAGGCAGGTTTTTCCCTTTATGCTCAACACAAAAAAAAAAAAACCGAGAAAGAGAGAAAGGAAAAAATAACATGACCGTTCTCCCCTCATGCACCGTGAGTTCAATTGCTATCAATTACTGTGACCTCCTGCATTTATTAATAACCAAGTTATTTCTCCTTCTGACAGTAGCCATGCTGCTGCTGAACTACTGAACGTGATGTGACTTATTTATAACGCCGGCACTCCCGGTTCACGTTTCCTCACACAGAGGTTTACAGTTCGGAGGCCTAAGAAGGAGGAGGCCACCTGCAGGGAACAGACAAGCCTACAAGGCTGTGGGTGCTACGAGAAAAGGCAGCGCTCCAGAAACAGACTGCACAGGTTCAAATCCCACCTCCACTGCCAAAAGCCACGTGATGTTGGGGAAACCGTGTCACCTCTTTGAGCCTCAGTTTCCTCCCCTGTAAAATGGGACTCTACCCCATGGAGTCCTCGTGAAGCGTCAGCGTGGTTCCAGGTGCAGATCGCTTAGCACAGGATCTGCTGGATAAATGTCTAGGATTATGATCACACTCTGAGAATTCTGCCCAGGGGCGTCAGGTCAAGTTCAATTGCTGGGATCCTGGAAAATGGGACCGTCTTAAAGGCCAAAACTTTGAGTCTCTTCCTGCATCTTAGGGCTCCCACCTGTTCCTGCTGCCCCCGGGTGCCACGCAGCCCTGCAAACCTGGACAGACCTTAGAGAAAGTCACCTGTCCACCTGCGGTCAGCGCACCCCGTAAGGCCTGGCCAACAAGCCGTCAATAAATCGCTGCTGAGTCACTCATAATCCAACATAAATCACTGCTCACGCCCTATCAACTGGAAAGACAACACTTGGACCACCCCTGATGCTCTAGCGTTCTGGACAAAGAGGGCTTGCTGGACAAATCAGCTGGGGCAGCATCCAATTCAACCAACCAAAATGGGCTGCTTCCCTGCAGGACTGCTCTAACCTTGAGTATGCCAATGTGCATCAGGAGTTGACAGGAGAAGGGGAGCATGGGTAGGGGTCTCCTGGACTAATTTGATCAAGAGGCTGAAGGAGAAAGGCGTGGCATCTTTGGGATGGTGGGCAGTTGTGGAAAGAACCAGAGGCTGGGCATCCAAAGGCAGTTTCCGCCTGGCTGCGAGATCTCAAACAGGAAATCTCACCTCTCTGAGCCTCAGTTTCCACATCTGTACAATGGGATGGTTCCTCTCCCAATGGGTCATTATAAGGATGAAACAAGACACTGGGTGTGAAACTGCCTGGGAGTGTCCCCAGAGCAGGTAATCCGACCTGAGAAGCAGAGTCACCAGGGAGACCTCAGTCGAAGGCGTCACTCATCACCTTGGGGGAACTGCAGGAGCAAAGGCTCAGGGGTGGGACCAACAGCCAGTGAGTGACCTGTGTGAGGTCACACAGCTAGTGAGGCAGAAGCCAGGATTAAACCCGGCTCTGGCTGGCCCCCAGTCCAACATTCTTTCCATATTCAAGGGTCCCTCACCAAGGTAGACTGAGCAGGGGTCCCTCAACTTATCACACTGTCTCCTTTGAAGCTGGGGCCCAAGGGAAGCCCAGGAACAACAGCTGGTGTTTCCCGAGTACTCACCACATGCCTGGCCCTGTGCTAAGCACTTAATCTCATCAGTGTAAGAACCATATGAAAAGGTATGATGACTAATTCCCCATTTATTGATGACCACTGTGGACCATCCAGCAGAACGTGGCATGAAGAATAGGGAGAAAGGCTTCAAAGACAGAACTCCTCGGTCCCAAATTGAGCTCCTCCCCTTCCTGAGTCCAGGACCTTGGATAACTGCCTTTATCTCTCTGAGCCTCCACTGACTCACCCATAAGATGGGTATAACCCACCATATAGAGTTAACAAGGATTAAATGGAATAACCATGCACAGCACTTAAATCAAGCCTGGCAGAGAGCAGATTCTCAGTAAACAGTAACAGCTAATAAT
The DNA here is from genome assembly GCF_965194825.1 of Balaenoptera physalus. NCBI lineage: Eukaryota > Metazoa > Chordata > Mammalia > Artiodactyla > Balaenopteridae > Balaenoptera > Balaenoptera physalus. The sequence continues at coordinate 79,718,851 of NC_138897.1, read as the reverse complement.
CCCATCACTAGCATCATCATCATTGCTGTCAGCAGTATTGTTATGCTCTGTCACTGAAGGGTGAGACATGCATGTACGGTGAGGTCCTCACTGAGTCACAACCTCCTGGAGTCTCTGATGAGCAAGGCTAAAAGAGACGCCAGAGAGTGTCCATCATCCCCATTGGGCAAGTCCTTTCCCCTCTCTGAGCCTCAGTTTCCTCGTCTGTAAAATGGGGTAATGGTGCCTACTCCAGGGGATCACTGAGATGGCCAAAGCTCTTAGAATAGTACCTGCACCTTGTAAGCACTGGATAAATGCCAGCTGCTGTTATTACTTATGGGAAACAGAGGCCAGAAAGAGGGGAGGGGCTTTTGCAGGGCCACCCAGCAAGAGTGGCTAAGCCAACCTCAAGTCGGGTCTCTCGGGGGTTCCATCCTCCTCCCCCTGCCCTCCTGAAGCCCGGGGCTGCCGGCAGGGAAGCCTTCTAGCATCAGCCACTTCAGGGGTTTGGGGCTTTTATAATATAACTGTTCACATCCCACAGCCGCCATTCCAGCTCAACAAATGAATTCAATATGCTTAGAAAATGCAGAATCAATCCTTGCCTGTGGCCCAGAATAGGCCCAGCTGCGGCAGCTGTCGGGCAGGGAGCCAAGCCACCAGCTGGGGGCCTGTGGGCGCGGGAAGGCAGGCGGAGGACAGGGCCCAGGCAGGGACCAGCCTCGGGGGTGCGGGGCCTGCTCCAGGGCCACGTGGTAATCCTCTCTCAATCCCGCAGCACCGGTGCCGGGGTCTGAGGTTGGCGCCTCGCAGGCGGGGACACGGAGGCCCCAGGCCTTGCTCGGGCCACCACACCTCTGCTCACCGAGGCTCTGCTGTCTGGAGCATCCTCCCTGATTTCCGCTCTGTTTGGGAGATTCGGGTCAAGGGTCCCAGGCCCTAGGACCCCTTGGGCGCCCCGCCTGACCCCTCTGAACTTTGGGTGTCTCCTGCCTAGAATTTTCTCCTGGCGTCTCCAACGTGCCTGTCTGGGTCTCCCTCCCTTGATCAGACGGAAGTTTTGTCTTGGAATGTAAGAACCGCTTTGCCGAGGGCCTACCATCCAATAGGCATAGAGGAGAAGAAGAAAAGGAAGAGAGAAGGAGGGAGAGGAGAGAGAGGAAGGAGAGCAGTAAGGGGGGAGCGGAGGAGGAAGAGGGTGAGTGGGGGAGGAGGAGGAGGATGAAGAAAAGGAGGCCGCGGGGGCGGGAGGCGGGGGGGGAGGATGGAGCAGCAAGAACGCAGCCACGGCCCAGGTGTTCAGAGAGCCAGACTCCAGTCTCACATCCCCCCCAGGCTTGTGAGGCTGCAGTGAGCCGACCCTTGTGAATACAGGCAGGGGAATCGAGCCGTGTCCATGGAAATGTTCAGCCTCAAACACGCCCCCTGGTCCAGCAGGCCCAGGCCCAGGCCACCATGGCTCCAGAACGCTCACCCCTGCACCGCCTCCACATACACAGATGTATGCCCACGTGGCGCTGTTTAGAACCCCCCAAAGCAGGAGACTGCCCAAACGCTCATCAGCTGGAGAAGTGCGACATCGACTGAGGCCCCCTCGCCGGGCAAGCCCTGCAGTTAAGGGAGAGAACAAGGGGCGCTGCTGTGAGCCACGGGCAGAGAGGCCCACGCCGCGCCGGCACGGGGAGCAGCAGACCACGAGGAAATGGAGCCGGTGTGCACTTGTTTATACTGTAACAGCGCCAGCCAGCCACCCCCCTAGTTGTCACGTGCACAGGTGTAGCTCGTGCTCAGTCTAAAAGGCCTGAGGGTGAGGCCTACACTGGGGACACAGTGACAGAGCCACGGCCACTCTCTGCTTTTGAGAGGGACTGCAGCCACGTCCGCAGCCACAACTGGGGGAAGGGGTCAGGGACTCGATGTGTTACTGTTCCAGCTACTTATGAATCTATGATGATTTCGAATCAAAAAGTTTAAGAGAAAAAAAAAAAAGCTAGCCTGTTAGGGCAGTGGAACTAGCCTGGATCACACGGTCATGGTGGACACACGACATGACATGACACACTTGTCAAATCCCAGAGAATGTACAACACCAAGGGCGAACCCCAAGGTAAACTGGGGACTTCGGTTAATAACAGTGTATCAGTATTGGCTCATCAGTTGTAATAAATGTCACCTTTGCACCTTAACAACGGTCACCTTTGAGGTCAGGAGGATCAAGGGAGTGGGGGGGACCTGCTTTCGACATTCTGTGTTCATCTGTATTGTTTCCATTTTTCATAGGAAGACAACCTTACAGTATTATTTGTGCAGTTATTTTAAAACAATAAAAAGAGTAAAGTGCGTGAATACATGGTGATTGCTTTGCCTTGACGGCATCACTGTTACTACTCCCCGGGGCCTTCTGTGCTCAGGGTCTTATCCGGGCTTGGGGAGCATCAGGCCACCTCCTCCTATCCTTGGACGGACTCCCCTGGCTGCTAGGTGTCGGGGGTGGGTTCCCAGCAGAAGGTAGGGGGCTGGGTCCCGTCATCATTACAATCGTCTCTTCTTCCTGCGGCCCCTCCGGGCTCCCCGAGTTACGGCCCCATCCATTCAGGGACTGATGTCTCTATTAGAACAGGCGCGGAGTGGTGGCCGACGGGCAGCCTCCCTCCATCACTCCATTACAGGCCCCCCCCCGGGTTATACATGGGCCCGACTGCATCATATATTAGGCAATAGGGTCAGCAACAAGTAGACTGGCAAATTTAGTAAAAGACAAATAAATTAAACCTCCCATCAGCCTTCAGAGCCAAAGGAAAGCAAAGCAACTCGGCCGTCAAGGCAGATACCGCATCCTTGTTCTTTTGGATCCTGAACAGTACTGTCATTTTTATGGAGTAACGAGGGACAGCGGGTAGAGTGACAAAGAGCCTCAGACTTTCCAGGGAGGGTGTACGTCTCTTACAGCTACGGGACCACGGGGATTGGAGAGGATTAAAGACCAGCCCGAGTCATCTTTGTAGACTCAAAGCTTTGCCGGGGAAACGCCTGGATGGTGGGCAGGTTTTCCATTAACAATAATAATAGCAATAACAACAAGGGTGGCCGAGCTTTACACATTCAAACTGAATAACTTAAGCCTCCCAGGGACTGTTTATCCCCAGTCTACAGATGAGGACACTGCGCCTCAGAGGTGAAGAGAGTCACACATCACACAGGAGAACGGGTGAAACACAGGGCTGCCTGGCCCCAGAGCCCATGCTGTGAGCGTCGATTCCGAGCTCTCCTGCCTCGCTTCTGCTTAGCGGATGCCCTTCCAGATGAAGGAACGGAGACTGGAGACTGGGGACGGAGCCGAGAAGCTGCTCTTAGAGGGGAGGTGGAGGTCCGAGCACCCAAAATGCACCCAAGGACTGGGCCAGATGAGCGGCCTCACAGAGGAGAAGGACACTAGCTCTGGAGGCAGACAGGCACCGATTCTAACCTTGGCTCCACCACGTGGTGCCGTTTGGCCTCGGCAAAGTTACATAACCTCTCTGAGCCTCAGCAGCCTGAACTGCCAAGTGGGACTTCCCTCCCTACCTGTCACGGTTGCCGTAGGAATTAGAGGAGAGAACACAGGTAAGTGACTCCCAGCCTTGGGCTGACATGCAGGACAGCAAGACCCCGGGAGGATTTTGTTCAGGGAACATTCCTGAGAAGAGGGTCGTGACTGGTTTTAATCTCACGCAGCCAAGAGGTCCCGAGACAAGAGAATTGTTTCTTGCTGCAAAAAGGGCTCCGAGTTCCTCCTTGATTTACTCTCCTGTGGGAAAAGGGTCTTTAGGGGCATCAGAGGATACTGGGGGGCACTGGTAATAAAAGTAGGGAGCAGAAATCCCAGGAGCATCCTCCTGCCATCCCAGCAGGGAGCCGGCAAGTATCTCCAAGCTCTGCGACGCCCTAATTCACAACAGCAGCTCTGACAAGTGCCTGGCACTGAGCTTAGCCCTTGACATACATTTCACTTCATCTGCTTAGCAGACCTGTGAAGTCACTACTGTTTTCAATCCCATTGTATAGGTCGGAAAACTGAGTCTCAGAAAGCTTAAGTTCCTTGCTCAAGACCAACATATGGCCACACCAATATCTCTCACCCGACAGGTTCTCGAACCCCATCACTCCCCCATCCAGGGTTGGAGTCTAGACTGCCTGGCCCTTGAAGCTGTGACATAGAGCATGGCAGCAGTGACACTGCATGATAGCTGAGGCCAGCTCAGAAGAGGTGATGATGCAGCTTCCATGCTGCTCTCTGGAAGCTTCCTTGGGGCCCTGAAGCCGCCAGGCCACAAGGAAGCCCGATCAGGCCCAAGCTGGGACCCGAGATCTGAGACTCGGAGAGACGGAGGTGCCCAGCTAGTCCCGGCGACTCCAGCCCCACTGTTTCTGGGTCAGCCACCCTCTGACTGCAGCCCAGCCGAGCCCTTCCAAACTGCAGACTCCCAGGAGCTTGGGGAGATAATAAAATGATCATTGTTCAAGCCCCAGAACAACATGGGGCTGCCAGGTCATGGCAGCAAGGTCACATGACCAGTCACAAAGCTAGCAAGTGCTGGAATCCTCACTTCCACTTGAGCACAAGACCGTGTCACTCCTGACTGCTCTGACCACTACCCCACACTCTCCCTGGCCCTCAGAACCTTCCTCGAAGCTGTGGAAAGAGCATTGGACTGAGAGTCCGGAACTGGAACCCCGGTTCTGAAGCTGCCGTTCACTAGCACAGAGGTTTCACCATGTGCCCTTCAGCAATGAGCTGCATTCCCTGGAGGCTTGAGTTCTCCACCCCGACCCGGCCCATGTCAGGGCAGGCTTTGATGCCAACAGAGCCAACAGATAACAAAAAAGCACTTTGCAAAGAAAAGAGAGCCAGGGCTTGCTGAACCCCGCCCATGTGCCAGGTGGGTGGGATGCAGCCATTACCTGACTAACGATGTAGAAGGTAGACAGAGTTTTACCATTTTACAGGCACAGAAGCTGCGGTCCAGAGAGGTGAAATCTCTTGCACAGGTTAAATCACACAGCCAGGAGGTGGAGGAGTCTGAAGTCAAGGCCGGCTCTGCCCACCGCAGGGCCCAGCGTGTCCCTCCTCCCCCGCCCTCTCCTTGTCAAGTGAGCTCCAGAGAACAACTGTTTGCTGCCATTCAAAACCCATGGGTGCCAGCTGACTGTTCCATGGGCCACATTTTGCCAAAGGAAAGGAACACGAGGCTGGATAAATGGTTCCCTGATGGCTCCTGAGGGACGGCCCAGGCCATGAGTCTTGGTTCACAGCAAACCATCCCGCGTCAAATCACCCAGGGTTTTCTGCCTGCCATACCGAGGCAGCCCCCAGGGCCCCCTCCCACGGCCTTCCCAAGGGACCCAGCAGGGACAGTGAGCCTGAGGAACAGAAAGGAGGTGGAGACAGTGCAGACAGAGGGAAGAACGCGGCCTCTTTATGACCGGCCGGCCGGCCGAGCCAGGAGCCACCGGGCCTGCCCATGGGACGCAGCCCAGAGCGAAAGCATTACTAGCACCGCAGCCGTGCGTGAGACCCCAGTCGGCTCTCCGCCGCCCTTTCTCCCTCTTCCAGAGGAGGCTCCGGCGAGCCCCGGAACTTGGCGGAGGTCACACACAGCTAAGTAAGAGGCCAAGCTGAGACCTGAACCCAGGACTAGCTGACTTCGAGACGCCCGTGTCGCTGCTCTGCCACATTCTAGGGGGGTGCCCTCTCTGACTCCGACGCTGCCCAGGGCACTGCTGATGACAGGGTGATCCAGAGCCCCACAGGCAGCCAGCCTCCTGGGGTCAAGAACACCAAGTCATACGGGCTGGAGGGACCCAGAAGGTGGTGGGGGAAGGTCACGGTGGCAGCGCCCTGCAGGAACTCAGGGGTCAGTGGGGGCCTAATGCCACTCCCCCAAGAGAAGAGACTCAGGGGCCCCCAGGAGTGTGCTGGGGCTGTGACTGATTACAATGATTTAATCAATCACGCCTGTGTAATGAAACCTCCAAAAACCCCGAACGATGGGGCTCAGAGAGCTTCCGGGTCACTGAACACACCGAGGTGCCGGGAGGGTCGCACAGTGAAGGCAGGGAAGCCCCTTGCTCTATAACTTGCCCTGCGCATCTCTTCCGTTTGGCTGTTCCTGAGTTGTATGCTTTACGATAAACAGGTACTGGTAAGTAAAAGCCCTCCTAAGTTCTGTCAGTCATTCTAGCAAATTATCAAACCAAGAAGGGGTCTGTGGGAGCCCAACTTTATAGCCGGCCCATCAGAAGTACAGGTGGCCCAAACTTATGAACAATGTCTGAAGTGGTACAGTCTTGTGGGACCGAGCCCGTAACCTGCACTAACTCCAAGTAGTATCAGGAGTGGACTAAATTGTAGGACACCCAGTTGGTGTCCGGAGAATCAGAGGACTGGTTGGTGTAAGGAAAACCCCACACATTTGGTGCCAGAAGTGTCATGAGTAAAAACAGGGCACCCCAGTGAAAAAGTGATATCACCAGCCCTTGGAGCCTGTGAGGCCAGAAGCAGCGGCACACAGGGCCAGGGAGGCCAGAGGTGTCGTCTCAGAGGTTAGGCTCAGTGCCAGGGCAGACCTGGGTCCAAATCCCACCTCTGGTTTTAGCTGTGTGCCCTTGGGGATGAGGATGAACCTCTCTGGCAGGCCTCAGTCTCCTCATCTGTAAAATGGGCATCTAATAGTTCTCGCTCCTCCTGGGCTAGTCTAAGGCTGTGCAGTGACATCACGTCTGTAAGCACTCAGCACAGGGCCCAGGAAAACAGGTCAATTCTCCAGCAAGGAATGACCCTAACAGCCCTCTGCAAAGTCTAGGGCAGGGGAGTGATCTTTGCAGGGAGACCGGCCGTGGTTCCAAACTGCACTCTGGAACATACTAGCTGTGTGACGTCAGGTAAACCGCATTCCTCCTCTTATAAAGCTGTGAGCCAAGTCCTGTGCTCACACGTTTGGCACTGACTCATTTAATCCTCATGACAAGCCTACAAAGTGGGTGCCATCATTAGCCCTATTTTAGAGAGGAGGAAACTGAGGATCAGAGAAGCCAAGCCAGGAGGCTGACTCTTGCCCATGGCGCTATCCTTCCTCACCAGGTTATTGTATGAATCCAATCAGATCAAAAGGCACAAGGGAGGTACAAGTGCTTTTGAAACCATCAAACGCAAAACCAGTATTAGTGGTGGTTGTCGTTACTGCTGAAACAGTTCAAAAATCCTAAGTCCAGTTATAAGGTCTGAAATCTCCCCACAGGGACTGATATTGGTCTTTAAAAATAGGATCAGGACTTTCAAAATAAGTTAAGGAAGCTGGGTGCGCTGGGAGGACAGCATCGTTTTAATGAAAAAAAAAAAAAAAACCCTGATTAACGGAAATGATTCTTAATATATTTCGAAATGATCTGTTATGACACAAAGCAAAGACATTTATATATGACTTTGAAATTCTTAATAGCTGATTTTAGAGCAACCTATTATGAAATCTTCCAAAGCAGAATATATAGTAAGTAAATCATCAAGCAGGCCTCTCAGGCAGACTGACAGCAGCTCCTCTTAAAATAATTTATCAGGTGGTGTGGGGGGAGGCTGGGAGGAATTATTGCCATAATCACGTACTAATAAAATATTTATAAACGTGCCTTTCTCTTTTATCGCTACAGGCAGCTACAGGTATGAGTCCCGAGCCCCCAGCAGAGGGGGTGCCCCAGGAGCCTCAGGAGAAGAAAGTCAGGCATCGAACTTCTCTGGTGACAGGTCAATAGACTGGGGGCTCCCTTAGCCTCTGTTTTGTCGCACCCGAGGCAGAGAGGGTTCAAGCGTGACAATGGAAATTGGAAGGTAGGTCCCAATGGCCCTGTCCTCTCCCTAGGCTTTGCTGAGTGCCGGGAGGGAACAAGACTATTCGAGTTGAGCAAAGCAGAGAGGCATGTGGCTGTGACACCCTGGGAGAGTCACCTAACCCAGGCTCAACAGCACAATCTACCGAGGGACTGCCTGGGGCTAGAAGCGTGGATGACCTGTCCACCACCCCTCGCCCTGGCCATTCCGTACATACCACCCCACACGTGTCCCTGGCCTGTCACCACAGGTACCTGTCTGCGCCTCTCTGCTTCCCTGGCTGCCGGATATGCTCAGCTCATGCATGGGGCAGGCTGGAAGGGCAGGGGGGAATGTTCCCCAGGAGCAACCTTCAACCAGGGAGAAGCAGGAGGCGGTAGATCAATATCCCGGCTCCCTCGTCCCTCGGGTAATACATGATGAGGAGACATGTTCTTCAGAGTCTCCCAGAGGTCCCCAGAGATACTGGCCCTCCACTTCCCAGAGCTAATCCACTCCTTAAGGCTCCAGCATCACCTGCCTTTCTTCCCTCACTTCCCTACTGGTTCCTCATGATACCCCCTCCCCCAAAGCCTACATGCAATGTTTGTCTCAGGGTCTGCCTCCGGGGAAAGCAGCTTAATTCAGCTTTCTCTTCTTTATTCCATTTAATCCTCACACCAACCCCAGTCTTGGCCCAATGAAAGAGGAGGCCTCTCTGAAGCTCAGAGAAGTTTGGTTTTGAACTCAAATCTGCCTCCCTCAAGCGCCCATAGCCTGGAGGTTTTTCTGGGGGGCTGCGTTGGGTCTTCGTCGCTGCGTGGGCTTTCCTCCAGTTGCGGGGAGCAGGGGCTACTCTTCGTTGTGGTGCGCAGGCTTCTCACTGTGGTGGCTTCTCTTGTTGCGGAGCACAGGCTCTAGAGCACAGGCTCAGTAGTTGTGGTGCACGGGCTTAGTTGCTCCGTGGCATGTGGAATCTTCCCGGACCAGGGCTCGAACCTGTGTCCCGTGCATTGGCAGGCAGATTCTTAAGCACTGCACCACCAGGGAAGCCCCAGCCTGGAGTTTATTGCACCTAGACCTTCTGAGCCTCAGTTTTCTATTCTGTAAAATACGTTTGCTTCCGTCCACACATCCCCAATCTATAGATGCCTGTGCCCCAACTCTAAACCTTCAACAGCTTTTCTGATCTGAACTGTGCAATGACATCCCCAATCCCAGTCCATTTACAAAGCTGGCTGATTTCCAAATGGTCAGGGCGTTGAGCATGGCCCATGGCTGATTTTTGGAAAAGGCAAGTGGCATTTGATTTTTCCATGTTTGCTCAGTTAAGCATGTCTGCCCTTGGCTTGGACCAACTGTGGACTCCCTACCTTCCCTATTTCTGACTCAGCATAACTTCTAGAAATGTCCAAAATCAAATCAGTGGACCAATGCAGCTCAAGTGTATGAAAATCAAAAGAACAGGCCACAAGGCCCACGGGTATGGGAATGGCAGGAATAACATGCCAGCATATTCCAAAGAAGTCTGCTGCCCCACAGAGGAATGGCCCAGAATGTCAGCCAGAGTCAACACAGAGCTCCAGAGGACAGACCTCCATGAACACGTGTGTCCATTCAAAAAGTAAGTTCCAACTCTATGTTCTGGGCCCAAAGGAAGCCACTCTCTACAGGAAACAGCTAGACAAGGACACAATCACAGTATAAGGTACCATAAGCCCCATGAAGGCAGGAGCCACACTGCTCTCGATATTGACCGTCTCCCCGGGACCTTTCGCAGTGCCGAAAGCAATGGCACAAGAGTCTGGTTAGGGAAGCGAGGAGCCTTGAATGCCAATCCAAGGCATTTTACTTGACGTAGCAGACAGGAGAGCGCCTCGGGAGGAGTCTAAGCAGGGAATGGCACAACAGGTCTACGTTTTAGAAAGGAGCCCAGTGGTCACAGTGAGGGTGGAGCCAAGCCATCGGCAGTGACGCTACCGCAACAGTCCAAGCAAAAAAAGGATTAGCAAATACTTAGTCTAAGGTGATAGTAGTAAGAATAGGGAAGTCAGGACAGAAATGCCGTCACAGAAAGTATCTACAGGGCAAGGTCAACGACTGGATGGGGATGGGGGAGGGAGAGGGACGATGAGAACCACTCGGGGAGACCAACTTGAAGCAGGGACAATAAGCAAACAGACAGTTAAGGACGGCGAGCAGGGTTGGGAGGAGAAGGAGAGCTGGGTCAGCTCCAGCGCATATGGCGTGAGCATCGCCAAGATGTCCAGACAGAAAACATCACCTTTAGTGCGTGGACCCAGCCTTCTCTCCCCCGTTTCAGGGTGTCTCTTCTCAGCACAGTAACCACTAGCTACATGTGGCTATTTAAATGTACGTTACTTAGAATTTAATGCAATGAACAATTCAACGCCTCGGTTGCACCAGCTGCATGTCAAAAGCTCGACAGCCACGTACAGCTAGCGGCCATCCTGCTGGACAGAGAACCTCCCCGTCATCACAGAAAGCTCCACTGGACAGCGCTGGGTGACGCGGTTTGCTTGAAACATCCAGCCCGCTTCCTTCTCGGCACGCCTGGCTCGGCAGCCGCCCCCCGAGAGCAGTCCCAGAGATGTGGAAGATGACAGGCTGACCCTGTCCCACCTCACGGAAAGAAGGGCCTTGTCAGGCACCTGCTGGCGGAGACAGCCGGCAGCCCAGGTGAGCCCGGCGGCAGGCACGTACCTTTGCAGGCCCCCGCCGCACCCAGGTGGTAGATGGCTGCCAACACCCGCCAAATGGCCCTCTGCTGGCTCTCCAAAACGCCCAGCGTCTCCATGGCGCCCTGGGGCTGGGCGAAGGCAGCCGCCGCCCTCTGCTTGTCTTCAGGCTGAGAGCAAGGGGAGAGAGCAAGACAAACAGGCCGTCACGGTGGAGGAAATGCAAACTTGCAAGTGGAAGCAGGGCTCGGTCTGGGGGGAATGGGTGGTCATTTTATGACCATGGTCAATTACCCACGATTAAGTTGGGGAGTACTGACACACAGAACTCAGGCTGCTGGGAAAGTTATAAAAATCATGTCTATCTGACTTTGGAAGGCGACATGATTTTTATTCATTCGTGTGTTCATTCAATAGATTTATTGAGGCTCTGCACTGTGCTGGGCTCTGGAGAGACAGAGATGAGCGAAATCCAGAACTTGACTTTGAGGACCTCTCAAGCTAGAAGTAGAAAGAGACGTAAAAACAACTAAGTGCGAAACTGGCTAAGTGGGGACTGTGGGATCTCAGAGGAGGGCCTGGCCGATCAATCCCACTCGAGAGAGTCAAAGAGAATGTCGCAGGAGATGAGACAAGATTGTGATTGAAGTCTGAAAGACAAATAGGCAGAGCTGACCAACTGGATGGAATAGAGGCCTGACGGGCAGAGGGAACAACGGGAACAAAGGACATCTTTGGAGACAACAGGTGCTCAACTGAACATGGACAGAGAAGCAGGTATTTTTGGAGGTGGGGCAGACAGAGGGGGGGAGAGGAAATAAGCACGAGAAGCTGGCCGGTGCCATGGAGGAGGCCTCAAACACAATATTAAAGGGAACAGGCTTAAAACTCCAGCCACGACGGACAGACACGCATCCCTATTTACACTCCTGGACCCGTGGCAGACAACACCAATTGAAGAAGATCCCACAGCAAACCAGCGAGTCCAGATTCTTTTCAGGATGTCCCCCCTTGCAGCCCCACCCAATGATCTGCCTCAGCAACTGAAAGAGACCCTGTCTGCCATCCCCAGGGCACGCAGAGGGAAACTGCCAAAGATTTTTAAGCAGGAGGAAAGAGAAAATAGTATGACCAGATGTTTATGGGTTGTAGGGTGTCACTTTTCCTTTTTCAGATGTATGATCCTAATCATGTTTGTTTTTTTTAATAAATTTATATATTTATCTATTTATTTCTGGCTGCCTTGGGTCTTCGTTGCTGTGCACGGGCCTCCTCTAGTTGTCGCGAGCGGGGGCTACTCTTCGTTGCAGTGCGCGGGCTTCTCATTGCGGTGGCCTCTCTTGTTGCAGAGCACGGGCTCTGGAGCGCAGGCTCAGTAGTTATGGCGCACGGGCTTAGCTGCTCTGCGACATGTGGGATCTTCCTGGACCAGGGCTCGAACCCGTGTCCCCTGCACTGGCAGGCAGATTCTCAACCACTGTGCCACCAGGGAAGTCCCCCCAATTATGTCTGATTGAATATTAAAATTAGTCTGAAACTCCTAACTCCACACACGCCATCTGGTCAAGGAGATGCGACCCAGAAGCCTGCTGGGTTGAGAGGAAGTGAGCTGGGGATGAGAATTCTTCTGTCAATAGTCCTCCAACAGATAATGAGGACCTGATTTGCACTTGGCCTGTTTACAGAGCTTGGGTGATGAACTGTAAGCTGTCAAAGCTGGCAGGTCCTTGAATTTTATGGAGTCCAATGCTTAGAGAGGGGACAACGCTTGCCCAAGGTCACACAGCAAGTTAGTATCAGATACAGGATTAGAATCAGGCTTTCTGACTCCCCGTCCAGGCCACTTGTCCCCTCCACTCAAGCCAATTCTTCTAACTGGGAAAGAAACCTGCAAGGATCATCGACCTATTGGGACAACGTCAATGCATGCAGTGACATTGAGAGATTCGCTGTGGGAACATTTCAATTAATAGCAGAAGCATGTTCCACTGATCCATCATATTTCTCGGGCACCACAGGACCACAAAAACCCTAGCAACGAGGAGCTCAACCTAGCAACTGCAGCTGCTCCGCTGGAGCAAACGGAGGAGAGGAAGGCATCTTACCAACATGCTCTTGGTTATTTATGACATTTCAAAGTAGCAGAGAAAGGACACCAAAAGGACAGTGGCAACACATTTATTATGGCTCCCACTGTCAGCCATGAGCATTTGACTTTAAATTACAGGCAGACCCCATCATCTGCCACTTAGCTCATACGAACAGACGAATTAGAAAACTTCCACTAAAGCTTGTTTGCTGCTTTTTCTCTCCTCCCCGCCTCCCCCGGTCTCTGCTGCAACAGAAGACACGGAGGGATGAATATATATGCTTCTGATCTAAAGCAATTAGAATCACGAGGATGTTTACAGTTCCCTAAACTTCTAGGGAGCCAGACACCTCTGCATAATGCCCTGACAAAAGCCAGTCCTTGCCTCAAAATCACGAAAATAGACATCAGATCAGTGGGATAAATCAACTCACGGCCGAAATGTCTACCAAGAGGAGAATGGATAAACAGTGGGTGGTCCAGCCAGGGCACAGTGATGGGGTACCACGCAGCAATGAAAAAGATCACGTCACTGATCATGCAAGCACATGTATGAACCCCACAGATTCCACGTGAGACAGAGGAGCCCTGTACAAAAGACCACGCACTGTGGATTCTGGTTACATGAAGTCCAGATGTGGGCAAAACTCCCCTATGGGAAGAGAAGTTAGGATGATGACTCAGGCGGGAGGGATGCCTCTGATGGGGTGGGGACTCAAGGGAGCCTCTACTGGAATGAGGAATGTTCTAGATGTTGAGCTGGTGTGGGGCTGCAGGTGCGTGTGAGAATATAATCATCACTGAGTTGTACACTTAAAATTAGTGCTTTCGTAAACATCTGACTGTATGTCTCAACTGAATTGAAAAAAAGAAAGTGAAAAAGTAAAAGCTGACTCAGAAGATACCCAGGCTTCGTCTGATGCAATTAAAGACGCAAGGTTAACCCAAGATGGCAGGTAATTTAGTGCAAAAAATAAAATCCAAAATGTTCTCTCCACATTCAACCGGGCTGCATTTAGGGCACCCAGGAGATTCCGACAATGCAGAGAGAGGCCAGGTTTGGATTTGGAGGCAGACAGAACTGCGTGTTCTCTCGGCTCTGCGTCCCTGCGGTGTGACTGCACAAATCTCTTGCCCTTCCGCTGGAGGCTCAGTTTCCACCACTGTAGAATGAAAATAACAGCCAAACCTCCTCCCAGGCCACTGTGAGGATTAAATGAGTCGAAGTGCGTAAAGCACCAGCACAGTGCCCGGCACACAGTGGCACTCAATTAATGCTGGGCTCGACCCCATGCCTCTGCCCAGGCTGTCAGGCCTTCCAGGGACACCTTCCCTGCTGCTGCACAGCAGTCCCTGGCAAGTGAATCAGGCGTGGCCCGTCCTTGAGGGTCTCCCTGTCCAATAAGGGGGACAGATGTGCAGACAGACACTGACAGCACAGGGTGAGTGCTGGGCCTGGGGGGCTCCGGGGAGCTGTAAGGAGCCGACTTCTGGGAAGAAGCACTGAATGAAGCCACCAGCACGAGCAGGAGAAGCAGGTGCTGGGCGGGCAGGCAGGCAGCGTCTCCTAGCAGAAGGGCGCGGGGCTGGAAGGCATGGTGCGTTAGGTGCCAAGCCCCCTGAGGGGGCGCGTGCAGGCCTCTCTCACAGGGTGCAGGGCCGCAGGGAGCCACGGTCTGCAGCTGGGCGCTGCTCTCCGGTGGAGGGCGCGGCACCGGGGGCCTCCCTGGCCGAGGGAACCGGCCGCTGGAGTTCTGCCCCTGGTTATAAGCACAGTCCGGGCCTGGGGTCGCACTCTGCTTCACGGGGATGTTAACCACACCTCCTCCTCCAGGGCCAGGGTGGGCGCCCCTGTGTCTCTACAACCAACCAACCAACCAACCCAGGCCTGGAAGGATTCCCACGGTTCCAGCCCCTGGATCTGGACCCGGATCTGGGAGGGAAATGCAGAACACTGACTCTATTCATTTGCAAAAGAAACGTGGGTGCCTGCACAGGTGGGTGAACTTGACGGAGACCACGGGGAGGGCAGGACAGGTGTCCAGCCAGAGCCAAGGGCTCCCTTTACCTCAACACTGACGGGTCCACGTTCTCTCTGGGCACTGCAAGTCCATTTAAGGAGGGAGAAGAGAAGGGTTAACTGAGCACCTACAATGCTGCACTAGGTGCTTTTACCTTGTAAGGCAGCTGTGAGTCTCTCCAATTGTCAGAGGAGAAACTGAGGCTCAGAGAGGTTAAGGCACTTGTCCAAGGCCACGCAGCTGGGGAGGGACGGAGCCACTATACGCCAGATTCTCTACTGAGCGCCCACCCTAGGGGCAGACCGAGGGTCAGGGCGTTGCTCCACCCACTCCACAGGGGGAGGAACTGAAGCTGAGAGAGGAGAAGTGACCCAAGGCTGCACACTGGGGCACATCCCAGAGCACGCGGTCTGCAGCCAGGGCACAGACCTGAGATGACAGCGAGGGGCGAACAAGAGAGACAATGTGGAGTCAGGCCAACCTGGATGCCCTGCTTCTGCCACTTCAAAGCTGTGTGCCCTTAAGCAAGTAGTTTCATCTCTCTGAGTCTGATTACTCCTCCCAACCAACACATGTGATAATAATCCCTTCTGTCAAAGGGTCCTTAGGAGAATCAAGTAAGAGAAAGCTCCTGGCAGAGCCCCTGGCAGGAGGGCCTGATCCCCCATCCTTCTGTCTGGAGCCCATTCCTCCACAGTTGATGCCTGGGTCATAAAAAATAAATGTGCCTCGGGCCAAAGCCTGGCTGCTGCCAGCCAGAAGCAAACGGCTGGGAGGCAAGGATTATTGTTATTATTATGACCACTGCTGCTGGTACTTTTTTAAAACATCAGCCTAGGTTGAGGAAAAATAAATTATAGAGGAGAAGATAATATGAAAGCTTTGTGATTTCAAATGTGTCCTGGTGCCCTAAGAGATCTCAAATAAGTTCCATTTAAAGCTGAAACGTGGGGCTTCCCTGGTGGCGCAGTGGTTAAGGGTCTGCCTGCCAATGCAGGGGACACAGGTTCGAGCCCTGGTCCGGGAAGGGAAGATCCCACGTGCCACAGAGCAACTAAGCCCGTGCGCCACAACTGCTGAGTCTGCGCCCTAGAGCCCGTGCTCCGCAACAAGAGAAGCCACCGCAGTGAGAAGCCCGCGCACTGCAATGAAGACCCAATGCAGCCAAAAATAAAATAAATAAATTTTATAAATAAGTAAGTAAGTAAAAGCTGAAATGTGGCAGGCAGGGAGGACGCAGCGCAGGGACAAGGAGGGGAAGCTGGCCATCAGCGAGCGAAGGTGGCCACGGAGGGCCAGCACCACCCCGAGGGCCGGCTTCCCCACAACCTGGCCCCGCCGCTCCAGCTGACAGCCCCCCGGGCCCACACCCTCACCCTGTGCTCTGCAACCACTGCACTGCTGGCTCTCCCCCGCCGTTGCCTCTGCGTCGGGAGCTCGGTGCAGCAGGAAGGCTGGCCTCACTGCACCTGCCTAACTTCTCTCACAGTCCAAGACCAGCTTGTACTCACCGCCTCCAGGTAGCCCTCTCTGATACAACTTCAAGCCTCCAGGCCTGCCCATGTAATATCTGGGACACATTTCAGTTAAAAAAAAGTATTCGATGTTTATGTGAAACTCGAATTTAACCGGGCATCGTGTATTTTTTCCAGTTTTACTGAATTATAATTGACAAATAAAAATTGTATATTTTTAGGTGTACAATGTGAGGATTTGATATACATAAACATTGTAAACTGACTACTGCAATGAAGTTCCTTAATACACCCATCACCTCACATAGTTACCGTTTCTTGGTGTGTGGTAAGAACACATAAGTTCTACTCTCCCAAGATATTTCAAATGTACAGTAAGTCCAGTATTATTAACTATAGTCACCATGCTGTTAGATCAGTTACAAGATGAATATGGCCTAGGTATCCCATATTTTTATTTGCTGACTCTGGCGACTTCGGGGGCTTGTACTTAGCAACTCTCATTCTTGGGGTGATTTCCTGACCACCAAATTCCTTCACTGAGTCAGTACCTGATGGCCCAATCCCAGAAAACTAGCCCAGGCTTCTATCAAAGACCGATGAATTTCCAGCTTGTATTTTTGCTCTTAGAGAGCAAAGAAAACACTCTCCATACCTGCCAGGTAGCAGGGTGAGAACAAAGAAATACCCTACCAGTTCCCACAGATCAACTGGTCTAAAAAAACAACCCCCAGAAACACACAAAAAAAGAAAGCCACTTCAAGCACCTCCTCGATTGGGTTCACACTGTGCCCCATTCCTGTATGCAGACTGTGGACAAACAGGTCAGGCTGGGATGCTCACGAGGGCCTGGCTTGAGCCCTTCTCCTCATCAAAACCAAGAAAACAAACAACAACGCTCTTGCTGATTCAAATGGATACATGTGGCCCAACCTCATTAAAGAAAACCCAGCACTGGGATAACCTCGCATCCCCTGCCGTGCTGGGGCCAGTCTGGGCTCCTAGCGCCGCGGAAACCAGGGGGAGAAGAGGCATGAAAGAAGAACATACTGCAAGTCCCCCCCGTGGAGGGGGGTGTCAGGCAGGTGAAGCTGGGGGAGCCGCATCACCCCACTCCATCCCACTCCACTCACTGTCGAAACAGACTCACCTACAGTGGTTCTCAAAGCGGGGTCCCTGGACCCACAGCTTCGCCATCAACTGGGGACTTGTGAGAAATGCAGATTCTCAGGCCCTAGCCCAGACCTACTTAATCAGTAACTCTGTGGATAGTACCCAGCAGAGAGAGAGAGTGTGAGACAGCCTTACTGAGGTGTAACTGGCAAAAATAAACCACTCATCTTTAACAAGTACACTGTGATAAGCTTGACATATACACCCATGAAAGCCTCGGCACTCAAGACAATGCACACATCCATCACCCGCAAAAATTCCCTTTCATAATCCTCTCTCCCCTCCTCCTGCAACCAAAACCCCAGGCAACCATGACCTGTTTGCTGTCACAGCAGATTCGTTTGCATTTTCTAGAGTTTCAAATACATGGGATTATATGGTTGTACTCTTTCATCTGAGATTTCTCAACTCAGCACAATTACTTTGAGAGCCATCATGTTCTTGGATGTATCAGCAGTTCATTGTTATTACTGAGTAGTATCCTACCTTTACGGTTTTCTACAATGAATTCATCCATTAACCTGTTAATAGACATTTTGGGTAGTTTCTAGGTTTTGGCTAGTGCACATAAAACTGCTAATGAACTTTCATGTAAAATAAATTTTGCACGGATGTACACTTCCATCCTCCTGCATAAATACCTAGGAGTAGACTAGCGTGCCACGTGGGAGGTGTATGTTTAACTTTGTAAGAGCCCGTTTTCCGAGATGGTGCACTATTTTCCACTCCCACCAGCAGGGTATGAGAGGCTCCAGTTACCCCAGATTCTCACCAGCATTGGTACGATCAATCTTTTCAAGTGTAGACACTCTAGTAATTGTGTAGTAGTTATTTCATCATGGTTCGAGTTTCAGTTTCTTTAATGACTAAGGATGTTTAATATACTTTCACATGCCATCTAAGTATCTTCTCTGGGGAAGTCTATGTTGAAATCTTTGGCCCATCTTTTCTGTTGGGTTATTTATGAGTTCTGAGAGTCATTTATAAATTCTGGATTCAAAGACTTTTTCAGATACGTGATTTGCAAGTATTTTCTCCCAGTCTGTGGCTTGTATTTTCATATTAACAGTGACACTCAAAGAGCAGAAGTTCTTAATTTCAACAAAGTGCAATTCATCAATTTGTTCTCTCATGGACTGTGCTTTTGGGGTCATATCTATGAAGCCTTTGCCCGATCCAAAGTTACAGAAATTTTCCTCCTGTTTTCTTCTGGAAATTTTATGATTTTAAGTCTTACATTAGGGTCTATGATCCATTTTTTTTTGGTCGATTTTTGTACATGGTGTGAATTTGTGGACTGAAATTCTTTTTTTTTTTTTGCATGACGATACCAAATTATTCCAGCGCCATTTGTTTCCCTGACACGTATGTTTGGAAAAGGGCTTCAGAGTAGAAATGATTCACTCCCCTCTGCCTGGTAAGCTCCTACTCATCCTTCAAAACCCAGGTCAGATGTCCCCTTGGCTAAGAAGCCTTCCCTGACTGAGGCCAAGTAGCTTTCATCTATCCTCTGGTGTACAGAATGTTGTACAAACTCTGCCATTTTTCTTATCCCACACGATTGCATTAATTCCCAAGTCTTTCTCTCTTGATAGGGTGAAAATTCAGGGATGAGGACCATAATCCCAGCACTCAGCACAGGCCTAGCACAGTGGGTGATGGTAGGAGTGGGGTTGGGGGTGGGTGACTCAAAACAATTTTTAAAATATAAAAAAAAAAATAAAAGAATAAACAAGTGAACAATGTGCTTTTTTAAACAACCGAATACCATCTCTCAAGGCCCTACTCACAGGCCCCATCTTCCAGGAAGCCACATTAATCATCAACAATATTTCCTAAGAAAACTGCCACTGACTGATGTAATCCAAGACCAGTGCTAGCTGCTTTCTGCACATTGTTTCATTTAATCCTGACAACAGGTCCATGAGGCAGATACCGCTAGCTACTGTTGTTATTTTACCGAGGAGGACACAGACCTTCAGAGAGGCTAGGGTCCATGCCGGAGGTCACATATCCAGTAAGTGTCAGAGCCAGGGTTTGAACCCAGACAGCCTGTCCCAGAGACTGCGCCCTTACCTCTACACAAACCACCTCCTGGTTCCCTTTATTACCACAAGACTCATTTCCCTGACAAGCCCAGGCCCCATAAAGGCAACCCTGCCTCCCCCACGTGACCAGCCCTTGCCAACTACTCACCCCAGTGGCAGAGGGACGAGCCACACAGGGGACCCTCCCATCTTGGCCATGGGGACACAGACACCCACTCACACCCAGAAGGACCTCCTCTTTACCTTAGGCCACACGCCCATGCTGAAGGAGCTGCTGTCTGCCAGCTGGTGCAGGTACAGTTGTGTCCTGGAAACAGAGAAGGGACCAGAAGTAAGGGAGGACCCACCCACACCAGTGGCCTGGCAGGGCAGGTGGGCATCATGGCACGGGGCTCCACACAGTGCCCCAGGTGGCCCCGGGGTCTGCCTCAGGCCCTGGCCCTGCCTCCTGAATATTCCTCACTTGCTGCCCTCGATGGGCCCTTCTTAAGTGAAGGCCTTCCAGAAGCTTCCTTACTCCTCAGTTACCCTGCTCTGAAAACTGGGAGTTTCCTCTCTAATCTGCCCTCTCTCCAAAGGGTAAGGTGCCCCTCTGGCCTTAGCCAGGAGGCTCAGGACAGGTTGGGCCTGCCCTTCAGACGGGGGTGGAAGGCAGGAGACAAATGATGGGGGACGCAGAGGCAAATTGAAAATTATCACCCCTCGCCTGGGGTGAGCACTCCCTGGAGCTTCACTAGATAGAACCTTACTCATTCGTTCAACAGATGAGGAAACCAAGGCTAGAGACAGGGAGCCACATGTCCAAGAATTCCCAGGAGTCAGCGAGGGGCAGAGATGACTCCCTGGGCCACCTCCCCCAGAAGGCCCTCCCAGATGAGTCTTCTGGCTTCTCTGCTGTTCCACCTGGTGCCTCCTCGCCCTGAGCTACCTCAGGTGCACCCAAGGCTCTCACAGAGTTTAGGAGCTTCTGGAAGATTTGGGGTCTGCTGTTCCTTGCCCACCTCCCACACTGCTGTCAGAACCTGTACCAAAATGTCACCGTCACAGCAGACATCCACCACCACCCCCCAGCGAGTATGAAGAGTCATAAGTGAATTATCTCACTTAATCCTGTAAGGTCAGTCAAGGTACTATTTCCACTTTACAGAGGAAGAAACGGAGGTTCAGAGCAGGTGACACCTGGCCAGGTTCACCCAGCCCAGGAGCAGTACCAGGCAGCAGGAATCAGAGGCCAGATTCCTAACCACTGGGATCCACTGCCTCTCACCTCTGGGCAGAGGCAGGGCTGGGGCCCTGGAGAGCGGAGGCCCTTTGTCTCACTGTCCTCGGCCGTCCCTGCTCAGCCCAGTCGCTCACCTGAGATCCAGGTCCAATCTGGCTAGCATCTGGGAGAAAACCTCGAAATTGCCTTCTTCCAGCTGCCGGGCCACGTGGCTCTTCTCCAACAGCATCGTCTGCCAGGGGAGAGGACAGGCACCGGTCAGCACGAGGCCCCGCTAGGCTGCCCGCACACCCCCACCAACCCCCAGGCCCACTCTTCGAGGCAGCACCTCAGGCCCCAACTTGGCTGGACGCCTCCAAATCAAAACGTGCCAGGCCTTTGTCTCACTGATTCAGAGTCCACGCCGGCAATCAACGAATGCAACGGGCTCATTCCGATGAAGGAATCCAAGGGTACTAACAATTAACCCAGAGCCGCTCTCCAGCACACTCTTACGCAACCGAAGCCCTTAATAACTTGACCCACATGGTGATGCACGGTAGACTTTCAGGGCCGGGACAGAAAGGGATTTATCGTGCACCAGCGAGTCTGGGTATTCTCCTAGCTCCACATACAAACAACCCTTCTAATAACCTAATCCTGTTTTCTGTTCAAACAGAATGTTTGCGGGGGGAAGGGGAGGAGCCGGGTGATTTCAGAGAGAGGAACAAACAGGCCATGTGCCTGTCACACACGGGCTGCCGCAGAAGGCCAGTGAGCGCCTGTTTAATTTCAGCTTCCGCTTTTAAGACCCAGCTAATGAGCGGCTGAATTATGTATCTACTCATGAATATTTCATCCCTGTGATACTCCGAGGCACAGACGAGCCGCCGTGCTCGGGGAGGAGATGTCTGGGCACTGAGCGAGGTGGGGAGGAGCTGGCCTTGGCCTGGGGAGCGATGACCATTTAGACACATTCCAGGGTCCCAGCTGGAGGCGTGGGCCCTGCTGAGGGGGGCTGAGGCTACTGCAGCCCCAAAGAGCCCCCTCTCCCTCCCACCCAGAGGCCTCACCTGGAGCTGGGCGGCCGTGACTCGGCCTGTGGCGTTGAAGTCCAGTGACATCACCATGGAGAACCGGGTGGCACGGCGGCTGTGGCCGGTGAACACGGAGCCAAAGGCCCGGAGGACAGTGAAGGTGGCTCGAATCTTCTCCACTGGTGGGGCACAGACAGGACATCACCCGTGGCCCGGGTGCTGCCACCCCCACCTCTCACAGGACCCCGTTCTGGTCCCAGGCCCCAGCAGGGCCCCCTCCACTCCCCCAACTCAGCTCTAAGCCACACCTCTTCCGCTGCTGGGCTGGCCCTGTGCTGCAAGCAGGGGCGCGGGGGGAGCAAGAGTGAGCCCAGAAGGGGAGATACACACACCTAGGATTGGTAGGATCTGAGTGACAAGGGCTGCCCTAGGGCCTCCTGGGCCTGGTGGAGTCTAGGAGGAGGGCAGGGCATTCACATTCTTGGACCTGCTCTCGGGGAACGCCCATCACAGCCAGCTCAAAAAGCCCTGCAGTCCCAGGCTTTTTAACATAACTATTTAACGAGCACCCACTATGTGCTAGGCACCTGGATACAGCCTAGCCTGACTCCCACTCCCCCAACACACACTTTCAGCAGAACTACATTCTGGGAGGGCCTCTCCTTGCTGTATCCCCAGCTCCTAACAGGGCTCTAACCTGGGCCAGGGGCAGAACAGGTCATCAATAAAGCATTGGAATAACCCCAGTAGAGAAGCAGGATAGTACAATGGTTAAACAAGCTTGAATATGGCCTCTCCCCATGGTTAGTCACCTGATTTGGAGCGAATAAATTAACCTCCCTGTGCCTCAGATACCCCATCTATAAGATGGGGGTAATAATAGTACTTACTTACCTCATGTGGTTGCCACAAAGACTAAAAGATTTAATAATGGAAAGTGCTCAGAACATGCTCCAAATGTGGTGGTGTTAGTATTGTTTGTTATTATTAGAAAAGCAATACTGCCTGGGCCATATATTCTCAGCAGGGGGAATACTGCCCCCAAGAGGGCAAAAACTGATTCTTGAGGATGGGGGCAGTTTTCCTTTCTTAGGTATAGAATAGAGCACAGATACATATATATATATGTCTGTGTGTGTCTGTATATATATACACACATACACACACACTGCATAAGCAAATATATGGTGAATCTATGGCATTAACTTTTCATGGTGGGAGACGATTAGGAGAAAGAACAACTAAAAAGGCTCCTCAGAGGGGCAACAATACACTGAGAACACTGGCCCAGCGGTAACAGCTCTGGAGCCAAACTGTCCGTGTTTGAATCTCGGTGCCAGGATGTATGAGCTGTGTGGCCTTGGGCAAGCTGGTTAACCTCCCTGCGCTTTAATGGCCTCATCTATAAAATTCAAATAATAATAATGTCTACCTTACAGGGATGTTTTAAATAATAAATAAGTTAACCTGCTTGGAATAGAGCCGGGCGCGTAAGTCCTCAGCAAGCATTTACCACGATCACCATCAATATTGTAATTATTATCACCAATTGACACTATTTTTTTATTGAAGTATAGTTGATTTACAATGTTGACACTCTTCCTTTAATGCCCAGCTCAAACATCACTTCCTCAAGGAAGCCCCCGGCCCCTTCTCTGTGCTCCCTCCGCCTTTCCCCTCCCCAGCTCGGCCAGCAAGCGGTGCAGAGCATTCGAGTCTGGCACAGATGCGCAGCTGAGTCTCCCTTCCGGCTGTCAGTGCCTCCTTGTCTTTGTTTTTACTTATCGGGTCCTCTGCACAGTCCAGTGGGCTGTGTGCTGCACAAGGACACCACACCTAAGGGCACAGCATTTATATCAGATAGCCATAGGCCTGTATACTTATTAGGATGATGGCCCAGAACGCGGTGGTCAAGTGTTTGGTTCTAACAATGTCAATGTGTGACGACTGTTCCACATGTGGCAGTGAATGTCTTAGGTAAGGAGTACGTGTTTCTAATTCACACAAAAGTACCCAACAGACTAGGGGTGGCCCTGCCCAGAAGCCAGCACAGGGTCTGCACACAGCTAGGTGCTCAGTGAACGCTAGCTGAGCAGACAGAAGAAAGAGCCGCCCAGCACCCCCTCCGACTCTCCCTTCCCTTCCCCCACGCCACCGCCCCCACCACGTCCCAGCTGCACGTCACCTGGAGACCACTGTACCTGAGACCCTGCCATCCACACTGCCTGCCATCCCCACCAGGTGCTCCAGGACCTGCTCGCAGCAGGTGGTCTTGCCAGCACCGCTCCGGCCCAGGGCCACGATGCTCTGGTCCCTCTGCTGGCTCAGCAGAGCCCAGTACGCCCGCTGGGCCAGGGAGCCAACGTGGGCGGGTAGGCCATCCCGGCAGCTCCTGGGCACCTGCAGGAAGATCGCCGGCATCAGCCTTCCCACCCAGCCGGGGCCCAGGGAGCACTCCACAACGCTCCAACCCGGCCTCAAGCCCAGATCCACGTCCCTGCCTCCCATCCTACTCCAGCCTTGTCAGAGACGTCGTGCATTTTTCTGGGGAGAGCCCAGCCTGGAGATCTAGTCCTGCCACTGGCTCGCTGTGAGTCCTTGGGCAGCCTTGGACCCTGCTCTGAGCCTGGCCTCTTCTTCAGCCAATGAGAGGCTTGAACTAGAGCTGCATTAGCTCATGGGGCTCATCTCACTTGCTACACAAAGGACCGGATCGTACCTGTCTGAAATGAAGCAGGTGGATAAAATGGCTCAATTGATTAGTGACGTCTGCCATGGAAACAGAATGGGGCATGGGGGAATTGGCGGTACGTGTGCTATGTATTTGCTATAACAGATTTAGATACCGGAAGCCCCTTTGACTTCATTCATTCATCCATCCAGACATTCATTCACTCAGTAAAAAAAAAAAATATTCATCGAGTGTCTACTACATAGCAGGCACTAACCCAGGCACTGGGGGCACAACACTACTCAAGGCGAATAAAGGAAATTTCTGCCAACCGTGAGGAGATATCATTATACACCTATTAAGATGGCTAAAAAACCTGTTTTTTATTTTTTTGACACACTACCAAGTTCTGGTTGAGATGCAGAGCAAGTGGAATTCTCCCACAATGCTACACAATCCAGCCACTCTGGAGAACAGCTTGGCAGCCTCTTTTACAGTGATATGTACACCCGTCATACAACTGAGCAATCCCACTCCTAGGTATTTACCCAAGAGAAATGAACATTTGTGTTCACCAAAAAACCCTCTGTCCCTGGTTATATTGAGTAGGCATTCAAAATCATCAACAAACTAGAAACAACCCAAATGTCCCTCAACTAAAGAACTAAGATAACCAACCACCCTGGTTTTAGCACTGAAAGTCCCATGTCCCAGAAAAACCATTCCCTCCCATGGAAACCAGGACAACTGGTCCCCCTCTGAACAGATAAACAAAGCTGTGCAATAAAATACAATAGAATAAAAGAACTAACGGCTCACAGCTGCAACAATATGGGTGAATCTCAAATGAGCTGTGCATTGTGATAAGTGGAAGAAGCCGATTCCAAAGGTTACACGCAGTACAATTCCATTTATATGACTTTTCAGAAAAGGCACAACTAGGGAAAAGGAACAAAAGAACAGATTAGTGGCTGCCAAGAGCGGGACATGGGGGAGGGGATGACCACAAGGGTATGGAGAACTTTTGGGGGTGATGGGAACTGTCCTGTAATTGATGGCAGAGACAGTTTCACAACTATACGTGTTTGTCAAAAACTTACAGAAGTGAACGCTAAAAAAAGTGACGTTAACTGTATGTAAATTATACCTTAATAAACCTGACTTAAGACAAAAAAAGCCCTGCCTGTAGAGCTTGCTTTCATTTGGAAGAAGACAGATGATAAAAAACCAACTAATTAAATTATACTGAACGGGAGTCATTTTAAAGCCATGAGCTTGGATGAGATCACCAAGGAAGTGGGCAGTTAAAGAGGGAGAGAGAAGAGGTGTAGGGATGGGGCACCCAGACTTGGAGAGATCAGGGACCAGCAAAGGAGGCTGAGAGGGAGGGCCAGCGGGACAGAAGGAAAACCAGGAGAGCGGAATTCCTGAGCTACGGAAGGGAGTGATGGCAGGAGGAGGGAAGGACCAGCCCCTGAAGTGCTGCTGAGGGTCAAGTCAGAGGAGGCCGGAGAATTGTCCGCTGGGCTTGGCAGCATGGAGGTCACTGTGACCTTGACAAATGTCTGCTTGGCCTGGTGGTTTTCAGGGAGAACGGAAGAGGGCGGTGGAGGTAGTGAGGGCAGTAGAAAGGCACCAAAGGGAGCAGGGAAACGGGCCTGGCTGGAGGAGGACCCTGGAAGCCCAGGATGCTAAGCGGGTGACAGGTGGGCTAGCATCCACCCTCCCAGTGGCTTGGCAGGACCAGGGGCACAAACTCCGGTGGGGCGGCCCTCCCCCTCCCCGAACCCCCAGCCTGGGGCTAAGGAGCACCCCCAGTGCACTGTTGGCCTTTCCTACCCCGAGGCCCCCAGGAACAGCAATGAGTCCCCATCCTGACACAAATCAAAAGGCTCACAGACCTACTAGAGAATGGACCTGAGGATATGGGGAGGGGGAAGGGTAAGATGTGACAAAGTGAGAGAGTGGCATGGACATATATGCACTACCAAACGTAAAATAGATAGCTAGTGGGAAGCAGCCACATAGCACAGGGAGATCAGCTCTGCTTTGTGACCACCTAGAGGTGTGGGATAGGGAGGGTGGGAGGGAGGGAGATGCAAGAGGGAAGAGATATGGGGACATATGTATATGTATAACTGATTCACTTTGTTATACAGCAGAAACTAACACACCATTGTAAAGCAATTATACTCCAATAAAGATGTTAAAAAAATAAATAACTAAAAAAGGCTCAGCAGGACCCCAAAGCTGGCAAAGTAGGACAAGCCGCCACACTGGCTGGACACAGCCTAAGGGAACGCAGCGGGCAGGGGGTCCTGAGGGCCGAGCCTCGGAGCCACCTCCCGCTTTGGAAACATAAAGTTCAAGGGCCAGGCTATCCCAATCGTCAGCCTTCTCAGGCCTGCAGGGGAACAGGGAGGGTTCTGCAGACCCAGGCCCCGCAGTCACACACAGGTACCCCTGCATGCTTGCACACGGGCACGCTCAAGGGCACACGCACCCAACAGCTGCAGAGGCCTCTGCACACAGGTGTGCCCGTCTACACGCCACGCAGTCACAGCACACTCACCCCAAAAGAGGCCTGCACCCCCAGGCACGCACCCAGCTCCCAGCCCCCCGGCAGGCCCAGACCCCCAGTGAGAGAGGCCCCCAGCCCTGCCTGGACCCCTCCTAGCCCATCTTCAAGGAGGCCTCAGTCCCAGCCTCACCGCAGGTCTCTGCTCCCACCTGGTGGCCATTTGAGGAACCAGAGGGGACTCAGCCAAAGACAGAAGGCAGCTGTGGGTGCGGGAGGCAGCGTGACTTGAGGGGACCCACGCCCACCGCAGGGTTACAGGGGCTTAGGGGGATCACGGGACTCAAGTTCCTCCTACCAGGTTGGGTCCCAATCCCTGCACTTTTAGGCTCTTTGACCCAGGCCGTGTAGCAGACGCCGCAATCGAGGACAGTCACGGTGGAGAGAACTGGGCTTGCGGAGAGACCTGTGACAAACACCCCTCCCAAGGGCCCCTGAGGAACCAGAGCAGGCTCTCGGGGCCTTGGGCTGCAGTAACAGAAGCACAGCCTGCCTGGCAAGGGAGGGGAGAGTGCAGCGTCGCCCTTCCAGGCTAATGAGAACCTACTGTATAGCACAGGGAACTCTACTCAGTGCTCTGTGGTGACCTAAATGGGAAGGAAATCCAAAAAAGAGGGGATATATGTATAGCTGATTCACTTTGCTGTACAGCAGAACTACGCTCGAATAAAAATTAATCTTTTTAAAAAAGGTGCCTTTTGTTATGTTAATGAGGTGACTTTTGGAAAGCCAAATACATGAGATGACCAAATATATATATATATATATATATATATATATATATATATATAAAATTTTTTTTTCTCCTTTCTAGATTACCAGTTTATTATAAAAGGATCTAACTCAGGAACAGCCATATGGAAGAGACGCACAGGGCAAGGTATGGCGAAAGGGGTGCAAAGCTTCCATGCTGTCCCACCCAGCACCTCCCTGTGTACACCAATCCAGAAGCTCTCCAAACCCCATTCTTTTAATTTCACTGAAGCTTCGTTATGTAGACAGGATTAACTGATTCAACCTCAAGGCCCTCTCCCCTTCAAGGGGGTGGGGGGAGGGTGGAAGAGACTGAAAGTTCCAATCCTCTAATTCTGGTTGGTTCCCCTGGCAACCAGCCCCTTCCTTAGGGGCTTTCCAAAAGTCACCTCATTAACACAAACTCAGGTGTGGTTGAAAGGGTTTTGTTAGGAATATCAAAAGACACTCCTATCTGGAAATTCCATGGGTTTTAGAAGTTTTGTGCCAGGAACGAGGGACAAAGACCAAATATATATTTTATTATACCGACTCCCTAATACTAAATCTTACTGCTAATAAGGTAAGTACAATTAAAACTATAGTGAAATACCATTTTCACCTATCAAATTGGCCACATGGAAAAGTTTGCTATTACTCTGTGTTGGTGAGGACACGGGAACAGGCAATCTCATACGCTGCTAGTGCAAGTACGAAGGGCAGCACCTACTGAAATGTTCAATGTATATTTCCTTTAATCCAGCAAGTCCACTTTTGTGGGCAATTCAGAACCCTCTCTAGAATAAGGGTCAGCAAACTTTTTTATTTTCCCCAAAAAGGGCAAAAATGTAAATATTTTAAGCTTTGGGCCATGTGGGAGATGACCAAATATATATTTTTGGTCTGAATGACCAAATATGTATTTTTCTTTATAAATCACAATATT
This sequence comes from Balaenoptera physalus, assembly GCF_965194825.1. Taxonomy (NCBI): domain Eukaryota; kingdom Metazoa; phylum Chordata; class Mammalia; order Artiodactyla; family Balaenopteridae; genus Balaenoptera; species Balaenoptera physalus. The sequence goes on along the minus strand of NC_138897.1, from coordinate 79,690,359 downwards.
GCACCCAGCTCAATAAAAATCTCCAAATGCTTTGCACATCAGCTGGCTTTGGCAAGTCTTCACCTCTCCCCCCACCCCCTTCCTCTCTCCCTAAATCATGCTGAGTGTTTCTTGAAGAAATAGAAAAATCTTGGCTCCGCCAGCACATTGCCTCTCCACTCTCCATATCTGTGGTTGCCTCACTGACCCAGGTTGGCCACACGTCCCTTGCCAGCCACCTTACAGCCTGGTGAGATCCTGGACCTCCCCGATGGGCCTCCTGGCCTAGGGATGAGCAGTAATATTTCTCTCAAATGCTAGCATCCACTGATGTGTAGCTGGGGACTGCCTGGAGTGTTGTACTGAGAAGGATCCTGAGCTATGGCTGAACTAGCAAGAAAGTGTGTGGTGATCGACTAGCAATGTCTGCCATGGGTGCAGGAATGGTTATGAGTGGTGCCTGTGCCAAGTATTTGCCATTTCCAGACTGGTGCTTCCCCTGCCACAGTGAGGCAAGAGGCTGGTCAGTCTTTTGCTGGGAGGCTCCCCTGATTGCTCCATCACAGGGCTGTCTTTCCACCCCTGCTCCCTTGCTACCTGGAGTTTTGCTGTCTAATACAGCAGCCACTAGCCACATGGGGCTATTTAAATTTAAATTAATTAAAATTAAATTAAAACTTCAGGGGCTTCCCTGGTGGCACAGTGGTTAAGAATCCTCCTGTCAATGCAGGGGACACGGGGTTAAGCCCTGGTCCGGGAAGATCCCACATGCCTCGGAGCAACTAAGCCCCGTGCATTACAACTACTGAGCCTGCGCTCTACAGCCGGTGAGCCACAACTACTGAAGCCCGCACGCCTAGAGCCCGTGCTCCCAACAAGAGAAGCCACTGCAATGAGAAGCCCGCGCACCGCAATGAAGAGTAGCCCCTGCTTGCCGCAACTAGAGAAAGCCCACATGCAGCAACAAAGACCCAATGTGGCCAAAAATTAAAAAATAAATAAATTTATTAAAAACCAAACCAAACAAAAAAAGCTTCAGCTTTTCAGTTGCACCAGGCACTTTCACATGTTCCACACGTGGCTACTGGCTACCATATTGGACAGCAGAGATACAGAACATTTCTATTATCGAAGAAAGTTCTGTTGGACAGAACTAGACTAGATCAGGGTTTTCAATAGGTGGTGATTGTGCTCACCCATGGACATTGGGCAATGCCTGAAGGCATTTTTGGTTGTCACAGCTGGAGACGGGGTGCTACTGGTACCTACCAGGTAGAGGCCAGGGATGCTGCTAAACGTCCCACAATGCTCAGGACAGTCCTCCCACCACAAGGAATTATTCAGTCCCAAATGTCAGTAGTGCTGAGGTCAAGAAACCCTGGTCTAGAAGAATCATGTCAAGTGGAGAGGAGCGTTAAGCGGAAGAAAGGGCAAAATAATCTTGCTTCAAACAATAAATAGATGTGATATAGAAAGAAGTGAGAAAATGAGTCAACCCACTGTTGACAGAAGAATAAGAGGAGAAGTCATTCCTGGACCCATCACCACTTAGTGGCTCTGTGACCCCAGGCAAGTCACTAACCCTCTCTGATTCTCAGTTTTCTCCTCGATAAAACTGGAACAGTATGATGCCCCCTCCTGGACTGTCAATGGATTAAATGAGATAATGAGTTTGAATAGGCTTTGTTATCTGTCCCTGTGGAACCGTGTTGCATAATTAGTTATCTTAGCTCACGTTGTTTATTAGACTAGACTAAATAAACAAGTCTCTGGCAGCAAGGCACCTGAGTCCCACTTTCATTTCACTCTACATGACCTTGAGTCACTTAAGCCTCTAAATCTCACTTCCTGATCTGTAAAATGGGGCTAATCACTCATGCCCAAGCTCACAGCAATATCCAGTGTGAAGGAGACATTTAATCCCAGTAAGCAACCATCTCTCTCTCAACTCGACAGCTAATCTGGTTGCCGTCCATGAAACTGAAATTCAAACCCCAGCTGGTACCCAAGAAACAGCTGAAAATGCACGCAGGCAATCTTTTATGGGCAGAGATGAATTCCCTTGGGACCCCGGACCTTGAAATCCCTGACTCCCTGAGCGTGAGTACTGGCCGAGTATTTGGTAAATCCACCTCACCGATACTCGAAGATCTTTCCTTTATTGCCAGAAACTGTACTTCTTCAAAGTAATTAAGTAGCAGGGAGAAGCACAGTGTAGAGCAGGAAAGGAAAATTACGGAGCTGGGTGAGTCATGCCGGGGCCAGGGGAGGTGATTCAGGTGAAGCTGATGTTGGCTCTGGGTCCTTCAGAATGAATGGTGTACACGTGTGTGTGTGTGTGTGTGTGCGTGTGTGTGTGAGAGAGAGAGAGGGAAGGGAAGGGAAGGGAAGGGAAGGGAAGGGAAAGGAAGGGAAGGGAAGGGAAGGGAATTGGAGAGACTGACTTCTGCCTTGATGGTTATGAGATATCCTAGCAGCTCTCATCCCAATGAGCTTGTTTGTGTAATAAAGTTCATTTTTGTTGAAACTAGAGCTGAGATTTAATCCTTTCGTTTGAGGCTTGGAGGATGATGGTGGAGAAGGTTTTGGGGGTGGGGGTAATAGGAAAAATTGGGTTATTATTCCTAAAATGGGGAACCCCAGGCTGTTCCCTGAATGCCAAACTTGAAGGCAGGGGCTGTTCTAAGCCCAATGCCGTCACTGCAAAGCTGTGTGTCCTTGGGCAAGTCACTAACCCTCTCTGTGCCTCAGCTGCCCGATCTGTGAACAGGTGAGCTGGATTTGACAGCACCCAGGGGGGCCCTCCACTTGCCGACTTTCTCCATTTTTCAAATAATTCAATTTCACATAGCTTAAATATTAAGGATACCGTGAAAAGACATGGAGGAAACTTAAATGCATGTTACTAAATGAAAGGACCCATCTGTAAAGAGTATGTACTGTAGACTCCAACTATACAGCATTCTGGAAAAGGCAATACTGTGGAGACAGTAAAACGATCAGTGATTGCCGGGGGTTGGGGGGAGAGGGGGATGAACAGGCAGAGCACAGAGGATTTTTAGAGCAGTGAAACTACTCTATAGGATACCATAATGATGGATACATATCATTATGCATTTTCCAGATCCATAGAATATACACCACCAAGAGTGAACCATCACAGACACTATGGATTTGGTGATAATTACGTGTCAGTAAAGGTTCATCAGTTGCAATAAACATCCCACGCTGGTGGGGAATGTTACCACGGGGGAGGCTGTGAACGTGGGGACGGGGGTGTATGGGAATCTCTGTACCTTCCGCTCAATTTTGCTGTGAATCTAAAACTGCTCTAAAAAATAAAAGTTATTAGTTAAAAACATTTAAGGATATGCCATATACCACAGTCACCATACAGCGACTAACCACCTGCTTAAACCAGCCCATTCAGACAGTCGTTTGTATCTCCTAGGTAAACCAGGAGCCGCTGAAGGGCTGTGTCATCAAGGCCTAGAAGGAACCTAGCCAGAGTTCCCATCCTTTTGGCTGTGCCGGGAGGTTCTGTCCGGCGTTGGGGCCTTCTCATCTCATCTCACAAAGCCCCCAGAAGCGCTTGGTCTTGCCCCTGGTTGAACACGGGCCTTATGAAATTTTGCAATAATCAGACCCTAACAGAGGACAGTGCGTCTTTTCCATGTCTGTGATACCATGAGTTTTGACAAGGTGGGTGCTAAGCAGCAGCCCCCTGGGGTTTTGTCGGCTCCCACAGAGGAAAGGCGTTTCTCCAGCTTTGGTGGGCACCAGACGCGCCCATCAGGTTTGAAACCTGTGAATTTCCGGGCCCCTTCCCCCCAGGACCGCTCAGTAGTTCTGAGATGGTCCTGGGAATCTGCATGTTTAACACCCCCACCCCTACCCCACCCCCACCCCGTGAGGCTGGTCGAGGTAATCAACGACCCATCCTTGGAGAAACGCTGCCCTGGATGTTGAATCCTGGTTGCCATCTCCAGGATGGTCTTGCCAAGGCCCTCAGGGTTTACAAGGCGAAACTAAAGCTCAGATCCCGGAAGGGACTGCTCCGAGGTCGCAGAGTCAGCAGAGCCCAAACTTGGCTATTCAAGGTCACCAGGCCTATGTGCAGGTGCCACCAGACATCTGCACTGGTGACATGCAGCCCCTCCAAAGTCAGGAGACCCTCCCTCTCCTCCTCCTCCGTCTCTCTCTCTGTGTCATTATTTTCTAGAACTCATCCACAGCCTAAACTACACAGCCCCCCCCGGACGTATCACCCAGATACAGGAGAGCCTGAGTCAGTAGCAAAGACAACCCTGAGGGAACCACGGTCCTGTCAGACACAGGAAGCCCCAGCGGGCCCCTCGGCCCCCCTGAGCCGGTGCACTGAGTGGGCCAGGCATCTGCTCGGCCGGCCGCAGAGTGAAAGCGGCAGCCCAGTTCTCCTGGCCCGGCGGGTCGAGGCCAGACTGGAACCGACTAGACTTTCCCTTCCCGGCCACCTCTACGGAAAAGCTTTCCCAAGGCCATGGCCCTGAGGCCTAACTCCAGGGAGGGAGCTCCATGTGAAGACACAGCCCCTCCCCACTGTGCCCACTGCCCACACCACCCACCGAGGCCTGTGCCACTTCTCCATTCAAAGAAATGCCCACAACGGGCGAGCCAGAGAAAACCCCTCCTCTCGGACAGAGGATCAAGTCAGGGCCACATGAAACTCAAACCTCCGTCCGCCATCCCCCTTCCCGCCCCATGCTTATTTGGAAGAAATGGAATAAAAAACCATTACAATCAAGGCTTAGACTCAACAGTATTGGAAATGTGAAAGGGGAAGCGTTTGGCTTCCTGACCATCAACTGACACCCAGTTAAGCAGAAACCGCTGGTAGCTGAGGGAAAATACGAACCCCTGCCGTCTGGCGGCTGAGATTCCAAAGTGAAGGTTATCTCCTGACTCTAAATATATTTAATAATTAGCAAACAGCTGGGGCCTGACCAGGGTGATCTTTAGAAGTATCCCCTCACCCCAGCGTTTGGTCATAAAATCCTTCCATGAAACACTCTTGTTTTCTAAGCAGGCAACCAGCCAAAGGGAAGAGGGCTCAGAGGCCGAAAGGCCTGAAATAGATGGCAAGACCAGAGGCCACCACAGCCCCCAAAGCACATTCTGGAAAATTAGGCCTATCCGCTCACAAGGCGCGCACCGTCAAACCCAGCCCAACGGTACCTTCTCCAGCCGGGGCTGAGGTCACAGGATCCACTCCCGTCCGAGGGGTCTCCCCAGGTCCCAGCGCAGAGACCCACCAGGCCAGGAGAGCAGGGACAGAGAAGAAATGGCAGCAGCTCCCCGCCCGGCGCCGGCACTCACATCCCCTTCCCTGACTGCTCCTCCCCGTCCTCCCCCACGCCAATGTGATAGCAGCAGCTGAGTGCACAAGTCATTTCTAAAATTAGCCGCTGAGCTCCAGGTCTGGACAGGAGGCAGCAGCCCGGGGTGGCCGCTGACCAGGCAGTCGGAGCGCATGGACGTATTTGGCGGTGCGGAACAGGGGCGGGGACAGCTCCCCACGCCAGCGCCTTCGCCCCCGCCCCCCACCCCACTCCCCCGCCCCACCCCCACCCCCACATCCCCCGCCCCGGCCCCGGCCGGGGGCACAGCCATACTCCCGCCCCGGCTCCAGGCAGATAACCGGAGGCCACAGCAGCTGGGTGAGGAGGAGCGCCCGGCTCCGTGTCCCGGCTGGTCCTGGGAAGGAAATAGCTCGACCGAATGCCGGTGTCTCTCGGTGTAAGGAAGATGCAGCCGCTCTCACTCACCCGGACAGCAGCCTGAGGTCTTTAATGAACTCACGTCCTATTTTCGACAACCCTAGGAGATAGGGTTTTCCCCATTCCCATGTCGCAGATGGGGAAACGGAGGCACAGAAAAATGAACCGACTTACCCAAAGCAGTGGAGAGCCAGGAATTGAACCCACGTAGTTCTGACCCCAGAGGGCACAGTCTTAAACAGCAAACAGGATGCTCTAAAAGAGTGCTCTGTCCACTGCCTGCGTGACCGACTCGGCTCCTTGGACTCTAATCAGTAGGAACTGGTAAGAGGCCAGATGAGAGATTCAGGCGAGGCTTTACTGGGGCTCATGCTGCAGCACGAACAAGGAACAGGTGCCCTTGCTCGCTCCCCAAGGAGGGCGGGCTGATTCCTTAAATGAGGTGAGGGTAGGGGCAGATCAGTGGGTCGGGCAGGAGGCGTAGCCTAGGTGGTCTGCCCACCCGCTCCTGGTGCCGAGCCGTGTGCAGGGATCATGCGCAGTGCCGGCTTTTGCTCCCGGCACCTTAGAAATGGCGGTTGGTTTGCCGCCTTTCTGTATCTTATTGTTCCTAATTACCCCAGCTGCGCATGCTTGCAGTTAATGTTAGTCCCTTATAGTTCCTCTGTATTCTGTTGCTCCAGAAGACGTTTGTCCAGGTGCAGACACTCTGGTAAAGGGCCCCAGGTCTCGGCCTATCTCACCTGGAAGGAGAGAAGTAGGGGCTTCCATAGATTAAGTATATCGTGCAGGTCCACACAGCTAGCAAGGGGTAGAGTCAGGACTCAAATCCAGGTCCTCCTGACTCTGAAGCCCACGGTCATTGGAACGTGACATGCTGCTTCTCTGAAGAATCATTTCAACCATCAGTACATGTTGTAACTCTGCTGTTCGCATGGCTGATTGAGCAATAGTTTTCCAAAGGAAACTATTATTTTCTTCTGGCTGTTGACAATTAGCGTTTGACAGAAGTTCATAGAAACACAAAGGAAGGCCAGCTTTGGAAATGGCTATCTATACAATCAACATGAGATTGAGGAGGGTCCCCAGCGGTCCCACGGAGGGTGGTGTGGGACATCTTAGGCTGCTCCACACAAAGAGGTTGAAGATGACAAGTCGCCTCGACCTATTTTCTCCATGTCGTGCTGGATTATCTAACATTGAAACATGAACCTACCTCGTGCCACGTCCTGAAACTCATTTCATGGTGTTTTTCTGCCTCTTGTATCTTTTCATGGCTGTTGGTCTTAAATGGTGGGGTGGATCTCTGGGCCAGGGGCTGGGGGTCTTCATAATCTGAGACCTACAGGGACGGTTAAGTTAACTTGGATCTGTCTGCCCTGAGGGCCCCTGGCAAGTCTGCTTTATTCCCCTGGTACCCGTGGTGGTAGATTTTCAAGTGTTGCTCTGACTGTGCTATGATTTAGGGAAGCCTCGTAAGCAACATTTTGTCACCTGGTTGAGCATTTATCTTTCTGTCTTGAGGCTCTGTTCCCTAGGTGTGGGAGGAAAGGACTAGAAAATGAACTGGCCCTTCTGGTGCCATGGCATCATGGTGCTATTCTTCAGGGTGTCCAGGTGGTCTAAGTGGCTGTAGGTCATCTTGGGCAAAGACTCAGGGAATCGTTAATGATCACACCTGCCCTGGGGTTGCTGGTCCTTCATCCTGGACACCTGACCTCTTCTTCCTCAGGTAGTGAGCTCTGGGTCCACAAAATGGTCAAGGGATTGTGACGATTTATTGGGACAATTGACTTCAGTCGCTTGATTATCCTTAATTTTCTTTTCTGAGTGGGACCCTTGATGGCAGCTCAATGTCTTTTGCCCCTTGGGGTGCTATTCATCATCTCCATCCGTCCTTTGAGCTAGGAGCCCCCTGCTGCTCCCTGGACCTCACCACACACTAGGATGATTGCTTCCACCCAGCGTCTGATGGTTAAGTGCTGTCATCGGCCTCTTTCATTTTGAGGCTCCTACCATCCTCACTGCCATCAGAGAGCTGTGTGTGTGTGTATGCGTGTGTGTGTGATGATAAACTGGAGAACAGTCTCGTGTGTGCCTGTCCGTTTGACAATCATGAGAATCCTCTCACGTGACCACTGCGGGGCCCGGTGTTGTACGTCATAATCCCCTTAAGGATCAACTGTCTGTGTCTCTTTAAGTGTCTGGTACACAGTAAGTGCTCAAAAAATACATACAAAATGAATAATCAAATGTATGGAAACTGAGCTGGAGCAGGTGTCCCAGGGTCTGGTCCCACATCATGCTTTCTCTAGATGTCTGTCCATCTCCCACCAGTCTGTGGTCTCCCATTCACCCAGCACAGGGCCAGGCACTGAGTAGGTGCTCATGGGATCTCTGGAGAACAAAGTAACCGATGAATAAAAGACTAGCCTGGGGTGCAGAAGTGGGAGAGACTCCTGTAGAGGAAACCCCCCGACACCTGCCCTCTGACTGAGGTACAGAGATGACATGTCTGCACAGAGCCTGGCTCAATCCTGACCCCGGGAAGGTGGCCTCACCTCATTGGGCCTCCAGACCCCCCTCTGTAAAATGGGGATCCTGATCCCACCGACAATTCCAGAGTGTGTGGCCCATGCTAGATACTCAGTGGATGTTTGTTGAGTGACTAAATGACTGAATGGAGATCTGTAAAAGTTTTTCATACCATCGGAGCTGCCAGCAGAGGAGAGCTGCCACTGAGCTTCTCAGTGGGCCTGATACGGGAGGAAAGGGATTATACCCAGTAGGTATCCAGAGTTTAGTGAACAGATGTTTTAAATTAAGGAGTGCCCTTGGCATCAACACCTATGGAAGGATAGAGCACTCTTCTTTCACTCAGTGTTACCTTTTGACATTGGTGCATGTAACTGTGGTTTATTTGGGTTTTTTATTTTGTTTGTTTTATTTTTTGTTTTTTTGTTTTTGTTTTTAATGTGACTGTATCAAATATATATTACATGTAACCCATACATATAAACTTAATCACTGAGCCTAACTAAAGTGGCACTTGCTTTTTATTGAAGTATTGTTGATTTACAATAGTATCTTAGTTTCAAGTGTACAACATAGTAATTCTAAATTTTTATAGATTATATTCCATTTAAAGTTATAATGCAAAAGGTAAGCTTTTGCGATGGCAACTACAAAGGGCAAATGTATTTGTTAAGCTTATGTAGCTAAGCCTCTGACCGTATGACCTTATTTTGCATTGAGGGACCAAAATTTACACAAACAAATAGAATGTTCATAATTCTGTTCCTTTCTTTTTCCATTCCTCCTTGGTCATTTCAAGACAGAAGTGAAACCATCAAATCTGTCACACAGAAACAATGAGGCCAGAAGTCGGGTTTAAAACAGGATCAAGCTAGTAGCCCCTGATGCACCTTCTTCCATCTTTCACTAATATACACATAAAAGGCAGAAAATTTGGAAAATTCCAATGCAGAAAACTATGACTGACAGTCAGGTAGAGACATATTTTACTGGCTATTAAATCAGCACTGTTTCTACACCTGAAGACCTGGACATTTTACCCACATACCAAAGTTAAAGAATAAGAATAAACATGTAAAAAACATTCATTTGGGATATCCATAAGTTAGGCAAAATGTCTCCTTGCCATGATTATCTGCTCTGTCTCCCATTTTGCCTGTTAGGGATCCATTAATATGAGCCACTAAGTAAATTTCCCCTCATGGGCTTTTTTGATTACATGCGTGTCCACAGCTGCGTACATGAGCACAGAGTGAAGCTTCAGTGTTTTATCTGGTTAATCTGATCCCGGGAGATAACCAGCCTGAACAATTTGGACTGAAAACCTTTTTTCAATCTCCAGTACCCAACATGGTTAGAAAGTGGCCAGGAAAAGAAAGCCTCTCCTTCAGTTCAACACCTGGTTTCCGCCCAGGTAAACCAGCAGGGACTCCAGGGTTCAGGAAGGCACGGTTTAAGGGGGAGAGTGACACAGCAGTGATCCTTAAGGCGACGTGGGAGGAGCCCTGGGATATGCGGGAGAGCATCTCCTTTTCGCTCTACAAGTACAGCCAAAGTCCCTCACGTTTACCCTTCATCGGAAACTTGGGTGTTTTTGGCTAGAATGGTCCTTCAAGATCATCTAATTCAACTCTCTTAATTTAGGGATGAGAAAACAGAAGACCAAAGAGGTTGCCCAGTGACCTTGCTCAGAGCAGGGTCCCCAGGCTGCTCTCTCTCCTCCTGGGCGCCAAGGGGTGACTGGATTTCTGCAGCTCTCAGGAGCGATCCTTGGTTACGTATGGCATCAGACCAAGGGCCCTATCACGCGGCTGACCTCTGCCTACGATGCTGACGACGTGCTCCGTAGCTGGGGCTCCTGTCAACTATTTTGTTAAGAGGTTTTCAAGTCGGCAAACACACATACATTCCAGGGAAACTGGATGGCTCCATGGACCAATCGTGATGTCCTTCTTTCTTGAACCAGCAAGGGACAGGAGGTGTTTCCACCTCAAGGACAGAGGTACCTACCCTACCCTCGACCTGTGGACCTACAAGCAGACAGTTCTGCCCAGGCAGCTGTGGCTCTGGGGCCACCACTTCCTTGGATTTCTGTTTTAAAGTGACATGTACCACGGGGTCTCTCCTGAAGTCTTCATGAGAGTAGGGATGGAGAGTGAGAGGCCTTAACTTCTGGGAGGGATGCCAAGGTCACCCCGGGAGTACATGGGGGAGCCTGGCATAGGTCCTAGAAAAACTGGAGACGAGATGGACCTCCTGGCTTTCCCAGACTCTTTTCTGGCACCATGTCTTCCACAAGCAGGTAGTCTCCCAAACCTTGATGCTCAAGTTGGCTGTGCTCCAAGAATCCATGAAATCAGCAGAAATGCTTGTTGGCAGTTCCCTTCCCTTTTTTTTTTTTTTTTTTAATAAAATCAGCCTCTGCATGAATTTCCTCCGAAGTTAGGATTCTTACAAATGAGTCACCTCCTGATGACCTAACAGCTTGATAAAGAAATGTTGTTTTTAGTTGGTGGGGGGGGGGATAGCACACCGAAGTAAGTCTCTTTGTACAGATCCTTTTTATTGAGGTTTACATAAGCAATTTATCAACACAGAAAACCAGCCCGACTGCCCCCAAATAACCGTGAAAGATGGTGAAACTAACCGACGGTGACACACCACACACAGGGCAGGTGACCGCGGACTTGAACCAGCATCTTACGTGGGATACGATTTCAAACGTGCACTAGTAACCACATACTAAGAGGCAACCGTAAACCTCCACTGGCACAATCGATGGGAAAAGAGATAAAAACAGATGGTAATTTAATAGGTACAATATCTAGACTTACAATATCGAATTCACTGGCTTCACTTGGTATAGCAATGCACGAGAGAAAACAGATTTATTTCTTAAAGGGCGTTACACTTGGCCATGAACAGAGCAAATATGTGACCACGTGGATGGCTGTGCAGCTAGGGCAACAGGGAGAGAAAAACATCAGCACGTGAGGAGGGACCCCGTCTCACAGGGACCGATCTTCACTCTATTTCATGTGGACCCTTTTAACCATAGACGAGCCCATTTCCCAAACCATTTTGAGACAGCAAGGGGGGAAGAGTCACGTTCGAATGTGCTGCTCCCAGAAGTGCTGTTTTAAAACCCAGCAGGGCCGTTTCTAAAGAATGTGGAAGAAGCAGCTTCCATTTAGTAGTTGATGAATCAGGTGCAACAGTCAAATCTAGAGGCAATGGCGAGACCGACTGGGGGGACTTGGCACAAGAAGAATCAGAAATGATGCTCTGCAGGTGAACTGCAGCTCCTGAAGGCTGACCACACAGAAGGGATGGTACCTACCTGCCCCGCTCGCTGGGGCCCCTACACGGCACGGTGAAATCTACATCACGAGGGAAGGACGGCTATACACTTTCCCGAAATTCTTTTACGATGGAGCCAGTGTAGATTCAAGCATTCGAGGAACCTGTCAACAAGCAGGGGACCTTCGGAAGAGGTAGATGAAAGCAGTTATTTCACCACAAGTTCACTGTCAGATGTTACCCCAAGAAGTGCGCTTGCCTCTCGGCACAGATCAGAGGGTTAAGCTATTGTTGAAAACAGTCCATGGCCGTGAGAAGGGATGTCCACCCCACATTGCTATACGCTTTGTTTCAATTTTATTTTGTGGAAAAAAAAAAAAAAAAACAGAAACAGAAAGGACTGCATTTCCTTAAATAACAAACTATACAAATAAAAAGGGGCAGAAGCGGTAAGCAATGTTTTTGATGAGAACTGAAGGATTCAATAAATAATATAAAATGCTTTTGTGCTAAAATAGAACTCTTGTTTTTATATATATATATGTAGTTTGGCAATCTTTATGCTACCCAGAAAAAAGCCAAATCTATTATAATTTGTTAAAACATAGAAAAATACAATTTAACAATAGAACTAAAAAAAAAAAAGGCCAGTGCTTAGCTTATAAACCACATAAATATGTACATCATGGAATATAATCAACTAAGAAACAAGAAGTTGAATTTCAAGTCCTTTGGAATATGAATACACGATTAGAAATATTTCTCCATTCCCTACCCCTTACATGAGAGACATTTTATATTAGGACAAAATTAAAATTGGAAGCATAGTTACCAGTTTTTCAGAGATGATTTTGAGATTTGTTAGATATAAGAGAGTTTACTATAAGAACGTGAGTCATTTAACTCTAAAATGCAGGTTTTTCCTATATGGTTTTGATGGAATGATACACATTAATCCATTTTCTGTAGTGTGTGCGTGTTTTTTTAAATAAAGGCAATTTAAAATTTGGGGTGCTACATTTATCAGTAAGTGCTAACCCGGCCAGGCCAGTGAAGTGGCCGGTCACTCATGCCCCCAGGCCTTTGGACGCTGCCAGAGTTGGGCATCCCTGTTACTCGGCTGTCAAAGAACAGCTCTGTTAGTCTTTGAGGACGAAGGAAATCTAAAGGCCATTATGACTCGAGGAAGCCAAGAAGTATCATCTTAGACTTCAACTTTCATTCTTTCTATAGTAAATTTTTAAAAATGTGGCCTGGATTCAAAAAATTCGTATTAACATGAATTTAAGTGATTAATTAATTAAAGCTTCTCAAGTTAACCTGATGTGGGAGGGAAATCATGTTAGAGCTTTAGGAAGAAAAAATGTTTTGAAAAGTAAAGCTCACTCTGCTTGGCTCAAGCAGCAAGCCCAGTCTTGTCATTGTAGGGGAATTACGGTACCTTCAGTGGGTGTGCAGCAATGTCCCCACCTGGCTGACAGGGTGACAGCAGCCCACACCCCACCTCTGGCCTTCTCCCCCTCCCCTGATTGGCCGCAAGGCGCACACACCAAGATGGGGCATCAGCTGTGGGTCCCGTGTGCCTTCCCCAAGGGTGCTGGATGACAAGCAGGGGCAACCGGCAACCTCATTTCTACAGAAAGTCCTGGTGGAAAGCAAACAGCCTCTTATAAGTCCAGCAGCTCCATATTCAAAACTAAAGCGACCGAGTCTTAAAATAGTTACTATTCAACTCTTCTTGTTATAAGGGGAAAACCACCCCAAAGCACCAAGTTCAACTGTAATTTCCCTGGTGCTTTATGGTGTAAGGAGATTGGCTTTTCCCAGCGAATTAACTCCTTTTGTCCTTTGCCCCATCTCTACCAGGATCCTGCCTTCTGTGACCCCCACTCCATCCACGTCCCAGCGTGTGTCACAGATCCCAATGAAGCCCAACTCCTCTCTGGGTACAAAGAACACATCCATCCCCTGGGAGGGGAGGAGTTCCTTCCCCAAGCATCTCTGAATGACACAGATATGAGTCCCTGAATGAAACTGAGAAAAATTACATATAAATTAAATCATACAAGATAAGCCTTATCTTACACCAGCACACTGCAAATTTTTTAACATATTTACATCAAGCAAAAAAAGTCCAACTTCGAGAATTTTCTTTTCTTCTTGATAGGTTAAAATTTTGAAACATCAGAAAAATCAATTCCGCTGAAAAGTCAAATGCTGTATTCGACTGGCCCAACTATAAATTCTGAATGAAATAAAAAATCATCAGAAAAAAACACACTTTGATCTTCTTGAGAGTTAAACCACATTGTCAATTGGTCAATGATATTTTTTAATGGCCAGTGTGAGCCTTCAAACAATTGTTTCTAGTATCTGTACAGCATATTTCAAAGCGCAAATCAAAGCTAACTCTTGCTTTGAACAGATGGTTGTTTGTGGTCGTTGCTCTATTTGCTTTTCCAGCTTTGTTGCTGTCTTTCTTGAGCAGAACGCTTCCTTTCTTCAGCGAGCCTGGACATTTGCCCCTTCTCTTTACATATAGAATTTGAAATTGTCATGTCCGTGAATTGACCAATCAGAGGCACAGGAAGTGAAACATTCACATTAGCAAGTGAAACAACAGCTGATTTCTAGCAGTTTTGCTGAAAAATTGTACTTAAACATGATAGAGAAGGAAAAACCATGAGCCCCAATGACATAAGGGAATAAATGCACCAAAGAGAATGTTCTAGGTTAAAAAAAAATAACCTTGGATTCCCAAAAGTTTTTAATTCATTCCATATATGGTGTAGAGTAGAGCAGCTTAATCTATTATTTTTAGGCTTTGCTTTAATGATTCCTTTGAATTATGAAATCAAGACACTACTAACATAATTTTACAAAAATATCAACTTCAATGATTTTTTCTGACAATGTGAAAATATCCCAACCAAATAAATCTAAAATAATGATAACACGTGTGCTCAATTTTGCCCTTTTTAACACTCCAAACGTAGTTAGGGTCAAACATTAAGACCTAAAACAGCCACGTATACCAAGACTCCTAAACCAACCGACTTCTTTGACCACGGGGGCACCAGGTGCTGGCACAGAAGGGTCCTGGAAGTGCCTTCCATCTGGCAGCAGAAACACTTACCCCCTCAGAAGGGCTGCAGGCACGAGTTCAGGAGGAAGACTGGCCTCTCCAGGCTGCCAAACCCCAAACACAAACACGGACCTCCCCCTAAAAAGCCACTCATCCTAACCTCACAGAGCACTTTTAATAAATCACATCCACGTAATGCACTTCTCAGCCCTGTCGTTACCCATCAAACTTGAGGGAGTGTAAAAGTTCACCTGGAATAAATTTGAGGCGAGGTGAAAGGGCTCTCGGAATATTTCCAATTCATTTTTCTTTTGCAAAGGAAAGACAACCTTATGTTCTACTCCAGAGCTTAAATGATATTTTTCAGAGATGCGGATCGGCGTAGCTGGTGTCCTGGGATGGAATGTGAGACGCTAAGCCCAGACCCTCAAGGAGTTCATGCACCTTCTCCATGTGAGGCTACATCTCTACTCTGTCCAGCAGAGGCAGGAGGCTCAGTGATTTCTAAACTGTAATTACCCATCTCTGAACCACAGGTGCTGAGCACATGTGACCTTGTGATGCAGCCAGTAACTACAGCTGTGACAGTGACCATCAGCCATGCCTGGGGAGATGCTCACTTGTCATGAACAGCTTTTCTATCTCTGGTGGTTTTTTTTTTTTTTTTACTTTTTTTTTAAAAACACAATTTGAATACTATTCTTCCCTTTTAAATCAGGGGAATCCATGTAAATAGTAGCCCCCAACTTCTATACTGGAAACAGCAGATAGTAGAACATGTATGCTAAATTCCAACTAGTAGTTGAGATAAATAGTGAACCTCAAAGTTTCTTTTCCAAGGTAACTCCTATGAAATAAAAGGCTCTTTTGGTAATTATCTTCCAAACTCTCAAGATATCGTTTCATTAAAAAGGACTTAATTTCCCAGTGAGTGCGGCACACAAATATAAACACAAAGATTTGGAACCACTAAAAATATCGAGGACAGGATGCAGATAATTACGATGTCAAGTTATTTATATTGTTAGTAGTCGACTCAGAAACAGACAATAAAATTGCACTAAGAAAGGACAAATATGTGGACTCTGAAAATTATTGTTATTATTTTTAGTCTGATGACACGGAGGACTTGGCTGGGAAACACACTGGTTCTTATAAACCAGCACTTATTTGGGACATGAAACGAACCACGGGGAGAGGAGGCCACTGGGATCAGGCCGTCGCTGTTGCAGAACAACCCGCCAGGGCAGAGAATTATTCGCTAATGACAGTTGAACGACAATGCAAGTCAATATACACAGTTAACCCATTCTGACACATTCGTCTTCAGCATTCTTTTTTCAATAAAATTCATTTTTAAATTATACTAAAAGGTAAAACGGAGTTTCCTTCCTTGACACATCGTTACCCAGATGCTTCCTGAGGTCAGCCAGAGGGAACCAGAGTTGCTGTGTCTCACGACGGCTTCCATCCAAGCCTGAGACGGGCGCCCGCAGGCGGTCCTGTGCACCCAGGGGAAGTGCACCGACTTGATGGTTTGAAAATGGCTGTGTCACCGTGAGATGCAAACGCCACTTCCCCTCCTGCAGAGCCACGGTGAGCCTCCAACCATCTACCATCTGACGCCTTCGCCCTTGGTCCCAGCTGCCTAAGCTCCCGGTCAGAGGCAGGCTGGTACCCGCGGGTGCGGCACCCGCGGGGAGGGCCCAGGTGCAGCCCTTTCAGAAAACCTCTGCAGCTTTCAAGCCCCGAGACAACGAGAGGCTGGTTCTCAAGGGCACAGAAGACACCCAGCTGGTCTGCCATCCTGCCAGGACTATGGAACAAAGACATCTAAACCCAGCCGGGGCCGATTATGGACAGAGCGTGGCAACGCTGGGGCAACCTGAACAGCAGACTGTTTGATCCCATCTTGGCAAGCCTGAGATACATTGGATATCGGATGCAAAAAGTGACACAATCAGTAGGAATCATTTCAAGTTCTAGGTTCATCTATAACCAAAAGAAGTGTGTGGCAAAGAAAGAGAACTTCGTTTCTTCAGTAGTTTTGAGGGCAGATGGATGCGATCGTGGTGGGAGGCCCTCAGGAGGGGAGGAGGCGCCCCCAAGCCTGAGGGTGGTCGCCACTCCTAGTAGGAGCATCTCAGAGTCCTGGGTCCCCCCAGCCACAGAGCACCCCGGAGGTGAGCGACTCCATCTCTCATCCTCACACTTCTCCCAAAGGCTCCACTTCGCGGGTCGAGTAGCCCATGCGGACTTCCCGGAGGAGGTGCCGTCTCGTGGGACGCTCCCCGTGCCAGGGGTCAGAGGCCATTGCTGTTCCTGTGGCAGAGGGGCGGCTTCGAGAGCTCCACGACGGCCGAGCGGGATTTGTTGAGGAACTTGGGGGCTCGACGTAACAGCCGCTGGGCCTCGGTGAATGTCTCCGTCAGCTCTTTCTTCCACTGCAGAAACTCCGGGTCACTCTGAAGGCAAACACAAGAGGTGGAGGAGTTGGGTCAGTGTCACTGGCTTCGCCGACACACATGGATGCCTCTGGCCAGTCCTTGGAACCCCCTTCCCCCCAGGGAAAGCACACCCCATGTCCCACCCTGAGGCCGGTGAGTAATGGGGGGGGGGGTCACGCAGGAACTTCCTCCAGGGGCCCCTTGCCCAGAAGAGGGACCAAGCCCTTCAGAAGAGCCTCCTACAACCCCGCAGGAGACTTGCTGCCTTGACTTTGTTGAAAGATCACCTTTGATCTCTGATGTCTAAAATAACTCGAGTCTAGAAAATAATGCACGAGGAGTTTTGACAAATTTCAACTACTAGTTTATCTAAATATGCTCTTTACAAGCACGTATACACATACACACACACACACACACACACACACCCAGTAGAAAAGTGTTGAAGTCGTGAAGCAAACACGTCTTTGTATCTACTACTGCTTTCTCTCTCTAAATACGCTCTTTTCTCACCCCCCCCAAACATCCCCCCACACCCCAAGAGAAGTGTTCAGGAATTAAGTTTGGGCTACAATAGAACTTTGGGGAGAGAAAGATGGCATTTCCCCTGTTAAGAGTTACTTGGGGATCTTATGTTTATTTCAACACACAAACCTCAACTTCAAACATGCTGAAAGATCAGATCAGATCTGGAAAACTGTGAACAAACAAAATTCAAGGCTCCTATTAAATACTGGATGGTTTCCAGATAGGGTAATCACTTTATTTCCTGTCCTTCCTCCTGCCATTTTCTAAGAAACACTTCTTCTAAAATAACTGTTAATTTGCTGAGATCCTTGTATCTTCCAACATTCTTGCTAAGTTCGTGAGTGATAAAGCATGGAGTAAGAAAATGTTTGATAACCAGCAGGCACCTTTGGTGAATGTTTATATAATTGCTCTAACTTTCACCTCTGGAAAAAATACAAATAAACACTCACCTCACACTGCAAGACAAATTGCTTCCCTCCTTTTATCCTCAACAAAATGCACTTTTTGTCTTTAATCTGAGTTTCTTCCACAGACACAATCTGTTCCATTGTCAGTAAATTTTGCTGACCGTAAAAATAAAAGATGATAAGTTACTTCATATTATTGCATGACTTCTTAAATTAAGTTAATAAATAATACTGAAAACTACCAGCTTAGAAAAAGTAAAGAAAAAAAATCAGCATCTTTCTTTCTTTGATGATATTCTAGAAGTGGGGGGAAATGACTACAAAAAAAATGTACGAAAATTCAAAATATAACATCTCAAAGAAAGCTGCAAAGAAAGGAACATCTCTATAAGGCAGAAAGCAAAGCTGTTCCCTCAGCACAGTACTGATGTGGGGATGAGTGTGAATCACACGTACCTCTCCTGCATCACACACTTGCCTAGACACGATCAATCCTGCTATGAGGGAACAATGACGTCGCTACCTACAATCTGCGTGAGCGAGAGGTGTGTCGCTGGCTTTGAACCCAGCAGCCCAGTAAAAGTTCGGTCACGCTAGCCTGTAAGCGACTGATATTTTGATCACGTCGAAATGATGTTATAAACACAGGTGACGTCCTTAAACGACTGTCCCGCTGGGTCTACAGCATCACCGCTCCCGGTGAATGCTACAGTGTCTCTGAGCACCTTACCATTTTATGTTTTTTGGGATAAATACTCCAGGAATCCTAAATGAAAAACAACACCATCATAAACCCACGTTTTCTTTTTCCCTTACTTAAACTTACGAATCTACCCAGGCACGTTACGTAGCTTCGTGAATCAACGCTAAATGCTGACTCTTTTAAAACCAAGATAATTTATCATATCCAGTGGTAAGCAAAAGAAGATTTTCGTTTTAGTTTTTGAATATCCTGAAAAGCGAGACAATTTCCTTTCAAAGTGTACAACAGTGACTGACCAGTAGATAGCATAGTAAACGCTTACTATGCCCAGGGCCGCTCATTATCTGGAAATAAACATTACATAATGATATATGTATGAATTATAACTCAGGTGCCAGTAAGTATTCTATAATGTAAAAAATACATATGTAATATTATACAAAATATAATTATCTTGTATTTATGTATAATCATATACACATGTTCTATGTAATATGTATATTTTATATTATACAATACTTACCAGTACCTGAGTTATAATTCAGGACCCCCATAGAGTCTTATTAATCATAACTCAGATCCTAGATGTATGAATTTTTAGAAAATGACTTCTACGGCACTAGTAATAGTGAGAAGATCATGGTCATTTATGAAGAATGTGGTCATACACAGTAGCAATCACTTGTAATTAAATGGCATCTTCACCAACAAGGATTTGCAAAACACATTCCAAAGTCAAACACAACAGATTTGGGCTCACCATTTTCCATGCTCTGGCCAGTACAGAGCTATATTCTGATACAGAGGCCATATTCCAATACACCAACTATGTTTTTCACAGTTGGGACCACTGTCCTGCTTATGATGACAACCATTCCCTCCTCAAGAGCAGAACTCCTTCCACATGGGTTGCCACCTTCCATGGAGACAAGCCCTGGGCGCTTCACACAGCAGACGCTTAATAAATGCTGCCCCACTTGCTACGAGGGACGGTGTAGATGGGAAATTTCTCTTTTCTTGTTCACTAACATTAGCTCTCAAAAGGACCTTACAGGGTGGCTGTATCTTCCCATCTAATACGATAAAACCCACTTCCGATTTTCCAGCAAGGTGGAGACAACGGGAGGGGGGTCAGGTGCCCTGGCCTCGGTGCCAAGCTTCTCGGCCTGCACCGCAGACCTTGTCTTACTCAACCCCGACTCAGGGAGGCCTCGTAATGGAGACATGGGGCACAGGCAGACCCCGGTCAGAATCACTCCTCACCCACACCTGTCACTGGTGCCAGACCTTCCCTCTCTAAGCCCTGGTTCTCTCTTTATAAGGGTTAGACCTCAAAGGTTGCTAAACAAATTAAAAGTGTGTGTGTGCGTGTCTGTGTGTGTGTTTGTGTCTGTGTGTCTATAGCACCAGGCCCAAGATAAATCTGCAACAACTGTAGTAGTCGATACCATTTCTACTTCTCCCGTTTTACAGATGAGGAAACTGAGGCTCAGTCGACATAATGTGCTCCAAGTCCCAGAGACATGGAGCAGTGGATTTAAACACCTCTGACTCCAAAGTCCCAGTTTTTCCCCCTTTTTTGATCCACCTAACCGCTCTCCAGCCCTCCTCAAACCTGTCTGCTTTGACCTCCCTGGAAGGCACCTTCTATTTTCAGGTAGCACCAAATCCTTCCTTGACTCAGAAGTTTAAAAGTTAATGTCTGAACATGAAAATCTGATGTATACATGTTAAAAGAGATATGGGAGCTAGAGGGAGATTTGAGAAAACATGCCGGCGATGTGAAATCACCACGGAAACGAGTGCTCGGGAAGATGCTACAGACTTACTCGTGACTCGCCCTCTCCTCTCCATTCAAGTCTGTTTGGAAAGAGGTAAAAATATCGACGCTGCCACTGAGTCAGGAATGGGTTTCCCAGCTTCAGCATGTACCCGTGCATGATGCAGTCTCTTCCCAGAGCGTAATCTGAGGCACGGAACACAACGATGAAATTTAGCAGGGTCTGAAACAGAATGTCTATATGCTTCTCAGAAAAAAAGAATGACACACTTTTTAGAAAAAGAGCAAGTTTCTATAAAGAGAACACACTATAGAAATCATTATTTTAGTTTTAAACACATTAAAGAACAGGTCTCTTCAGCTCTCTACTAACATACTAAACGGCTGTTTCTCAATATTCTGATAAATTCATGATGTTCCTCTATTGCTCTGAGAGGGTCAAAGTTTGTTTGATAAATATTTTTTCATTATGTAGGGTGATAATTGGGGAATAGAGAGTGATTAAACTCAAGCTATGCCCAAAGTACCTTTGCCTTTATATGGAATTGGGCTTCTCCCTTTAATGTTATTTAAAAAAATAACAGAAAGGGGATTTTCTTGTCCAAAGAAGCCAAAGTAACACAAGGGTCAAAAACTGGTCTTTCCTCCACTTAAGGTTATAATTATCCTTCATATATATGGTTATGTAGGGAGGCCAAGCTAATTCACATGCATGTTGAGTTCTGATTACATTTTTACAGCAAAGTATTATCTCAAACAAAAAAAAACGGTCAATTTTAAGTGGCTTACTTTGCCTTCCTTAGAGGCTTTGGTGATTGTGCTAAAATCACTCATTCACTCACTCATTCGTTCAACTATGACGGGAATGAATGCCTAGGTGCTGGGCATGTGCTAGGCATTCTGGACACAGCAGTGGATAAAAGAGACAAAAGTCCTCGCCTTCAGGGAGCTTACATTCTAGTGGGAGATTCAGGTAATAAACAAATAAGCAAAACCCATGTTGTGTCACTTGGACACAAGCAGGAAGGAAAAGAAAGAAGGAGGGGGGGGCCTCGGGAGGGTCCGTGGTGATGGGGTGTGGTTCACGGAGTTGCCATTTTAATGGAATAGGTGTCTGCATTTGTCAAGTACATTTAAAGTATACGTCTTATATTTTTACTTCAGATATCTAATCCTAGACTATATTTTTACTTTAAGGGTGACTTCTGAGATCTTCAACCAAGATCTAGTTATTCCTAAATTACTTAATTACATGTGAGAATAATTCATTAATTTGCTAGACGTTCTAATTACAGCTCTAATTAAAAGGCTACACTTCAACAAGGTCATTAACATACATATTTTTTTCTGGGTCCAATTTGTCAAGATTCTAGTGACATCGTGGCTCTCCCTTGAGCAAACTACTGAGGTTATAGTTTCCTGTGTAAAGTCCGTAACAGCAAACGTGGTCCAGAGTGATCTCAGTGGACCCGTTCTCTCAAGAATGGCTTAGAAATAAAGCCCCTTTCCCTGCAGAATGGAGGTGAACACAGTTAAAGGGCTGTCATGTTCCCTTGGTGCACTCAGGAGACTTTTAGGTAAGGAGTCATTCATCCAGGATGGTGGACACTTACCTAAACAGATGATAAATGCTACTGGGCAATGGTCGACAAGACCCAGGAATCCTGCACCAAGATACCCCCACCAAAGCAAATTGTTCACAGATTGAAATTGTTTCCGGTCATTCTTATTATACGTTAACCTCAGAAAGGTCTTTGCTTAGAAGTAAAACAAAAAGCTATCTTCATCACTAACCACAATAAGTTTAAATATCCAAAATCCATAAAGTCTTAGAAAAATCAAGAGTGGCAATATTTGGTGAATCAAAGATGACTGATTTATTTAATACTGGATGTTATGTATTCTCCTTTGGAAATCCTAATAGGGCACTCAAATACGGTAAATAAAAATATGGCTTCGGGCTTCCCTTGTGGCGCAGTGGTTGAGAATGTGCCTGCCAATGCAGGGGACACGGGTTCGAGCCCTGGTCTGGGAAAATGCCACATGCCGCGGAGCAACTAGGCCCGTGAGCCACAACTACTGAGCCTGTGCGTCTGGAGCCTGTGCTCCGCAACAAGAGAGGCCGCGACAGTGCAAGGCCCACGCACCGCGATGAAGAGTGGCCCACGCTTGCTGCAACTAGAGAAACCCCTCGCACAGAAACGAAGACCCAACACAGCCAAAAATAAATAAATAAATAAATTTAAAAAAAAAAAAAGGCTTGGTGACTCTTTTTTCTTTTTCTTTTTTTGGGGGAGGGATACTTGCTATATGGTAATGCAGGATTTTACTTATTCTGTCCATTAGTAACTACTATTTGATAACATTTATAATATTAATAGAACTTAATCTAAGAGAAGTTCAACTTACTTCTTTTTTTTTTTTTACATTTCAATACTGGATATTAATCAGAAAGATAGTCAAAATTACTACGGTCAAAATTTTTACATCAAAAATTTGTAATAAGTGTTTGGTATTAGTCTACATACAATTCAGTTTTTGGTGTAAAGTTCTTTGGCTGCAAGAAAGAACATTTGGTTTACTTCACTATTAGGAATATCTCTTAATGCTGGGATGGCTTCTTCTTGGTATTTCTTCTGCTGCTGGTTTTTGGCATAGTTATCTGTGATTGTATGAATGGAGTTGAGTGGAGAGGTACTCGTCATGTTTATTCCAAATAAGAGCACGTAACCAATCACTACAGTAATGAGGAGGTACACAGGCAGTGCAACTAACTGCCCAGTATTTTTGAGGCCAATAGGTCAAGCCTAAGGAGTTTAGCCAAGATTCAGGAATAAAAGCCCACACAAGATATAGTATGAAGCCAAATTGGGAGCTTAAGAAAAGAATAAAGCCATAAGTCGCTCTTTCTGGCAATGGTGACAGTGAATTTTCCACCATTTTCCCCGTGGCTTTAGATAATCTCGGGTCCGCCACGCGCCCACTCCGGCCCCTCCCCACAGTTCGGCCCTGGTGACTCTTTCATGCTGTTTATAATATAAATGTATGTATATACACTTATGTCTCTTGACAAGTAAACATGTAATACTAAGTTCCTCACCATACTTTGCGGGGCCCTGTGGAAAATGAAAATGCAGGCCGCTTGTTAAAAAATTATTAAGAATGTCAAGATGGTGCCAGTGGAGCATTAACCTGGGTCGGCGGCCTGATGAGACCACACAGGCCAGACACCCAGGAAGCTGGCCCTGTTGCTGACACCGTGATACTTAATCTTCAAGGAAGAAAACTTCCAAATTGGCCCCAAAACTCCAAGATAAGAAGGTGTATTGACAAAATACTGCTGACGACCTCCATACATATTATTTATATGTGGACTAAAGACTTTGAAATATCAAGTATATATTTATATATATATATGTATAACTGAATCACTTTGCTGTACACTTGAAACACAACATTGTAAATCAACTATATTTCAATAAAAACTTTTAAAAAATTAAAGACTTTGAAATATCATTTCACACTGATCTTTTCCAAGCCAGGTAAAACGAAAACAATTTATGGCATTTCCCCCACTCTATTGGAAAGTACTTTATGACCCAGATACTATTTTCAGCTTTACAAGAGATCTTGAAAATTCATTGCTTTAGAAATATCTTCAGACACACCAGCTATTTTACCTTCTTCGTGGCCAAGCTGCTTATTTTTAGCTCTCTTCCTGGCCTCAATTTTATCCGTGTCTGCATTTACTGCTTCATAAACAGTTTCCACCACTTCCTGCTGCCAGCGCTCAGAGATCACCAAAGGGAAGTTCTTGTAGAGTTCTTGGTCGCAATCAAGAAGCTTATTATTTTAAGAAATCAAGATATGTATGATTTAACATGCTTACAAAGGCAACAGATTCAAAAGTACCATAACTGCGTGTAGGAAGATAACTAGACAACAGCCTATAACCATTAAGAGACAATTTATTACTTGTCATAAACCTCTGCCAATGACAATCGAGCGACCAAGGAATATACTGTACAACACGGGGAAGACAGCCAGTATTTTATAATGACTGTAAATGGAGTATAACCTTTAAAAGTTGTTAATCACTATATTGTACACCTGTAAGTTATATAATATTGTACATCAACTATACTTCAATAAAATCTTTTAAAAAGAAAAAAAAAGAAAGACAATCCAACAACCGGGATCCACACAGGGTGATATATTATGGGCACTTCACTTCCATCCCTGGGTCAGTCAGATACAGCCCAATCTTCTACAGCATCTTCATAGCATTTTTGCCAATGAAAACTAACATATATAGGGTTTTCTTTAAAGGATGACAAGAATCTGGCAACAAAATAATTTCGATTATAGTGAGGATATTTTATTTGTGAAAACAGATCCCTATGGTTTTAGATACAGTTACAAGGGAGAAGCCAGGAGGGCTTTCTAACCACCCTACCATTATTCTGTAAAGTGAGAAAAACTAAAAGGTCCACTAGGCCAAATTTACCATTTAGCCTATGAGCCTTCCAATGAATCCAAGTTGAACAGTATGATCATAAGTCTTGAGATACGTGGAGACTTTAGGCAATGTGGCCTTTCAGAGGTGCTATAAGAAAAATTACACTTAACGATAGCATTTCTCTTCCGAACTATTACTCAAAATTCTTCATTCTTCTCCAAGTGACCCTGTACTCTGAAAGCAAGCTAAGAAAATGGTTTTACAGATTTGAGTTACAGTTTTGTGGCAGAAAGACAAGCGATCCTACTGAAAGGAAAAAATAGCCCTGTCTTTCAAAAGCAGGGATCTCCCTAGAAGCTTGACTTGTTTACCCCCTTGCCTGAGAGATAAGTACGGGAGAGAGGCAAGTTATTTAGAAGGAAAAGGGAGAAAGACCAAGGGTGAGGCTCTTGCCCACAGGCCTTTAGCGAATCACTGAACCACTGGAGGAACCTGCATCCTGGTCCCAATCAGGATGCTCTCCACCCACCCTTACTGACTTGTCATCCTAACGTGCTGATTCTGAGATCAAAATGTGTACAGCTTTTCCCCTTTCAGCTTTCTTCAGACGCCCAAACCAAGCCTGGCGCTGACACCTTTGTGTGTCCTGAGTGTGAACACGCTCATGCGTGTGTGTGTGTGTGTGTGCGGCGCAGTGTTAGCGCATCAAGGCCAGGAGAGCACCCTGTGATAGGGACACTGGGGCAGATTCTGCAGAGTTTGGCAACAGTGAAAACACCCTCCTTTCCAAAGTAGTTGCTCTGAAATGGACAACTCTGCTTTATCTACAAACGGTTCCATCTCCTGTAAGGTCAGAGAGCCTTGGTCTTTATGACTCGGCCTATGTGAAAAATGAATAAAACAAAGCTCTACATGAAGCGAGCTTTTTTCTTCTCCTTAAAGAACAATGTATTATTTTGGCTGCATTTTAAGAGACACAGCCTTCTCAGCTCTGGTTCCGCAAGAAGCAAAACCACCACAACAGAAACTCCTAGTGTACATGCCAGGAGGCTCACACAGGTGACCCACCCACGGAGAAGGCCTGGCAATGAAACCACTCACTTCACAGGCAAGAAAACCAATGCTCCCGAGGTTCCCTAAAGGGCCCTGATTCCCTTAGGTAGTAAGTGCAGATCTGAGGCCAGTGCGTCTGACTCCAAAGCCCAGAGTACAGTTGACAAAATTGAAAGCATGAGACTCTCTTTTGAACAACAAAATTTTCACAGGCTCCCACGTGATATTCGTTTTCCTCTTAGTGCCCTTTGCTGGAGAGAAGTATGTCTGATGACAAAATTCTACTGTGACAGCAGTGATCCTTTTAGATAACTCTGCAAAGGGACTGTTCCCGAAGCTATAGGGTGGTCCTGTCTGTCCAGGCCACAGAAGCTGCCGAGCGTCGGCACAGTGGTCACGCTGCTGTGCCCAGGGGAGCCACGGCTCAGACCAGGCCCTCTCCGCTGTGTTTCACCTGACCTTCCGCGCCACCCCCCATCCTGCCATCCTGGGAAACTGGCCACGTGAGCACCCCAGTCACCTGTACGGCTGCCTGGCAGGAAAGCCCGGGGGCTGACACAAGGCCATAAATGCAGGCAGCTGAGAAGGCACGGGCAGCGGGGCCTCTCGGAGGGAGAGGGGAGACGCTGGGAGAAGCTGAGAAAGTGGGGGCAGTGAGCACTTGACGTGTAGTGACTCAGCATCCAAAAGAGGGTGACTTTCTCCCATGGCTCACCACCTCTAATTATGCCCTGTCTACTTGGAAAATAACGATAGGAACCAGTTTGAGAAATGCGGAAGATGCTACATATATTAAAAAAAACAAAACCGTGATTATTTCACTTTTGATTGACAACTGCAAAATGATTCACGCTGTTTGCTCTTTTCATCCTGACACAGAGAAACCGGGATATTTGGGAGAACTAAGATGACTGGCTGTCTGGCATGAGGCCAAGTACGTTTGCCATCACCCGGCTGTTTTTCCCTGCTTCATAACACGTCTGAGTTTTCTATCAACCATCAATCTATCCAAATCAATAAGAATGTGACCACTTTGCAGTTTATCAAACGTAAAATAGGTAGTCCAAAGAAAGCTGTCGTAGTCTCTAATTCAGGTCTTGACCTCTTCTACATTCGCCAAATATATGGACATTCATCTGTAAGCTACAGTCCATAAACAGGCCAGTACTAAGTCAATCATGAAGCCTGATTTCCAATTAAAAAATCCCCCACCCTCCAAAAAAAAAACAAAAAAACCTGAAAGCAAGCATTGCCAGTGTACCTTGATGCCTTTGGTATCCTCTTCATCAAATGAGCCGATGTCAAAGGCGTCGGCCGCATTGACTTCCCCCCGGGGAGGGATCAAGGGTGGAGGGTACTGGAAGAGCCAGAGAAGAAAGGTTCAGTTACTAGGTGACTCAGGGCCCGGTCCCAACCTGCTATTCTATAAAGAGATCTCAGTGTAACACATCAAGGTGTCACAGTCTGTGCAGGGCTCATTCAAGCTCACACAAATCACAGTGCACAGTTCACAATGCCCCCAAAGGAGATACAGCCCCACGACCCAGTTTGCTAGAAGCTTAACGCCTGCAATGGGGCAGGGTGGGGCGCCCCACACCCACAAACGTCCCGAGGCCAATGCTGGCTGAACCAGAACCCAACTCTACTCCTAATTAGGCAGGACTAACAGAGCATCATTCCTCAACGGTCTGAGTTCATGCAAAGGTGAGTCCAAAGATGATCATCAACATTGAGAAAAAACAACAACTTTAATCTGGGGTGTATTCCTGAATCAATGAGAATATTAAAAAGTAGCTTAAAATAAGCCAAGGGGATTATGCCACTATACAATCATGCTAATTCTTAAATTATGGGGTGCTGGGCTCAAAAGTATCTAAGTGTATGACAAACGTTTCTCGTACATTTTTACATATAAACAAAGAGGGAGAAGTTGTTCCAAAGGGAATGAGCCATACGGCAGCACGTGGATAGGAGAACAAGAAGCAGGGCTGTGGATGGAGAGCTGGGGTGGACCCTGGAGACAGAGCCAGGGCGTAGAGATGCATACAGAGATGCAGATGGAGAGCACAGTTGGGGGGGGGTACCCGGGGTGGGGTCCCAGCAGGAGTACCTTCTGCAGGTAGACTTGCTGCCAGTCGATGCCTCTGAAGAAGTCGTGCGTTTTTAGCTCCTGTGCACTGCGGGAGAGAGGGAGTCACGGCAGTGGTAAGTAAATATGCATTCGGAAATCTAAGAAACGGTTTGCAAAAATTATCTCCTATTACAGAACACACAGGGACAACTATTTCCAGCTCTTTAAGACAGCAAGTAAAATATGCTTCTTTCGAAGCAATCCAAGAAACACTGTGATGTTTAGAAATACTGCACGCTGAGCCTAGGAATATAATCCCATGTGATACTTTATTGGGGATGCTTATCCCAGCCTGAGATAACCTAGGGGTTTTCACAGATTATATCTATATCTGATTCTGTAATCATGAGAACAAATTTAACTAAGAATTAAGTTAGAGATCTACACATTAAAGAGATTTACAGCAAATGTCTACAAGTCCTCATAGATCAGATGGCAGGGATATGAAGCACCAAATATTAATTTCGAAGCAAACTAGAAGTCTAGTAGAATAGTGCATGCCAAACCCCTTCATAAACTGAAGAAACAGTTTTTCCCAAAGATCGTCGCTGAAGTTCAGTTCACATGGAACAGAAGAAGTTGCAGACTCTGAAGAAAACACGTGGGCCAATATACAGAGTTCCCCTGTGATTCCCTCCGACCCCCTCTAATTGAAATGGGAGATTCTCAATGTATTGAAAGGAACTGTTCTGCTTTCCAGGTGAAGACACTGAAAGGCAGAAGCAACGGCCTACCCGCGTCCGTGGCAGCCGAGTCGCTTACTAACGTCTCGCTGGAGCAAGCCTTCCAGAAGGGACTGCAGCTCAGGGGAGAAGATGTCTGGAAGTTCCACATTCTGGGGGTGGGGGACGGGGGGAGAATACGATCTCAAAAATGCATCCAGGGAAACAGTGCCCTCACCCCTGACCAGAACTCAAAGGCCATTTCTTGCAATAAGGATAGTGTTAAAAAAAAATTGCAGATTCACTGCCAATTAACATTGACTCTAAGAAACAGAGAACGGTTACTCATTTTCAGAGTCAATCGACAGGCTGGAGCCAGAAGAATCAGGTCTCCTCGCTCTTCTGCATCCCAGTCATTTTTCCTTTTATTTGACTTCTTTAGTTTTGTTCTTGATTTTCTACATCTTTCTCTTACTGATTGTTAGCAAACCCTGATATTTGCCTTGGCATCTATTTCCAGTGTTTTAAGAAAGCTTTTTTTTTTTATACTGGTTGTGATGGAATGAAACATGAAAATTATAATGCAAAAAAAAAAAAGTTTTTGACCTCCTTACCATGGTGAGTGTCATTCGGTCTATCTCATGCTTATCTTTGGTTTTATGTTGTCTGAAAGGGCTGTGACTGTAGAAATAAAGAAAATTCCATCACTAGATGGTTTCAGGTAACAGCAAACATTGTTGACTAATATTTGGGCAAGGTATTACGTTCTGTCACTGCTCATATGAAACTGCAGAAATACAAAAGCCATAAACATATAAGCATTTCCAGAGAAAAACTGATGATCAGATTGACGATCAGATATATTAGGTCCTGAAGGAGCAAGGCTTATGTTTACTTGAACTCCTGATCTTCACGTCAATGAAGTCATGGTACCAAAATATACTTTAGCAAATATATTCCAAGTGATAATTTAAACCATCACTTGGAAAAAACATTAGCAAACAGGTATTTATGAAAATGAAAGTCATACACATGGCGTTTGTCACATTAGTGTTTGAGATAATGGTAACTTTCAAATTTTTTTTTTTTTTTTAGAAAAATGGGTATTAGTTCCTCGAACAATACAAAGAACTGCAGTCAAATCAAAACACGTCCAAGATGAACACACTTCCCCCCCTAGAATCCAGTAATTTTAAGCACTACATTCCTTTGAGGATAAGAGATATAAACTAACCCTGTGCTCCCAGACCCTCCAGAGTTCTGAGAACTGCTCCCTCACGTCCTACTTACAAACAGCCCCAGACTTAAGAGTCAGAAACCCTGGGTTCACGCTGTGACTTGGCTGTTTGCCGGCTGTGAGCCAGTCATGGAAACCTCCAGTCTCAGTCTCTTCATCTGTAAACGGCATAACGCAATATCCGTCACCAAAACGGTGACGGGAACGAATAAAATAATGTACATGCTAGTAGCCGAGACAATGGCAGTATACAGTGGGTATCTGATACACATCTGTGAAATAAATAAGGATGAGTCTAACTTTACAAAATGAATGTCTGCTTGATCAACTGTGTAAAGAAATTATTCTTACTCTTTTTTTTTTTTTAATTCATCAATTTTGATGTCTTTTTTTATTTTTTTATTTTTTACTTTTATTTATTTATTTATTTATGGCTGTGCTGGGTCTTCGTTTCTGTGCAGGGGCTTTCTCCAGTTGCGGCAAGTGGGGGCCACTCTTCATCGCGATGCGCGGGCCTCTCACTATCACGGCCTCTCCTGTTGCGGAGCACAGGCTCCAGACACGCAGGCTCAGTAATTGTGGCTCATGGGCCTAGCTGCTCTGCGGCATGTGGGACCTTCCCAGACCAGGGCTCGAACCCGTATCCCCTGCATTGGCAGGCAGACTCTCAACCACTGCGCCACCAGGGAAGCCCTATTCTTACTCTTGATTACATTTTTAAAATGCTGAATAAACTGGCTTTTAAAGTTAACCTTAGATATCACTTATATATGGAATCTAAAATATGACACAAATGAACTTATCTACAAAACAAAAACAGACTTACAGACATAGAGAACAGATTAGTGGTTGTCAATGGTGGTGGGGGCAGGGGGGAGGAATGGATTGGGAGTTTGGGATTTGCAGGTGCAAACTATTATATACAGGATGGATAAACAACAAGTTCCTAGTGTACAGCACAGGGAACTATAGTCAATATCCTATGATAAACCATAATGGAATAGAGTGTGAAGGAGAATGTGTGTGTGTGTATGTATATATATATATATATATATATATATATATATATATATATATTTATATTTATATAACTGAATCACTTGGCTGTACACTAAAAACTAACACAACATTGTAAATCAACTATATTTCAATAAAATAAATTAAAAAAAACACAGATACTCTAAGCATTAAAAGAGACTAGTAAACATGCAAACTAGAAAACCCTGGCCTTATTTATTCACTTGAAAATTAAAGAAGGGATATGATTGAGATTTCTGATGGTAAGACATGCCTGTAAAATGATCAACCCTGTAGATTTATTTATAAGGCATATATAACATAATCTGAGGCAAGATATATAAAATAGTTAACTCTATAAAATGGATACGGATGTTGAGCACATAAATCAATGTGATTTAGAAAAAAGAACTAAAACGTCCACCCACTCTTGCTACTGAATAAGTTAAACTATGATGATGATTCCACTTCAGAGTATTTATTATTTAAATATTTCAATTTTCACTTTGTACAAGAGAGGGCACTCTAACACTTGCTTTCTTTCGTATGCAGTGAAAAACACAGTAATTTCCATCTCTTGAAAGTATTAATTTGGAAAAAAAAAAATCTAAACAAGGTAAATTAGTACCAAGCAAACATACGCCAATCTTTAAAACAGATTTTGAATGGAAATATTCTTTGCATCCTAATTGTTTCCAAGGAGAAAAATGTAAAATTACTGCATTTAAAAAGCAAATAGGATAGAATAACAAACGATATCTGTTGTTTACGAGATACTATAATTTTTAAAAACTTGACTTGTATCATTCTTGTATGCAAAATACACAGAGATATTAACATGTTCATGGTTCAAGAGAAAAGGAATATAGGTTTATTAAATCTTACTACAACTTCAGTCTCTCTTCATGACACAACTGCTTCTACCCCACAGGGTTCCTTAACGTATAAAAGGGGATTGTGTGAAGGTCTCCTGTGTTTCGGCAAATCCATCTGCTTTGGCTCCTGTGTGCAAAGCCGGAGGACCCCTTCCTGCTCTCGACCCTCAAGTGCCTGCCTGCATCTGACGCTGGAAGCAGAGGGCTGTGCCCGGACACTTGGAGAGAAGGACGACTGTGTTCTGACAGAGATGCTCCGTGCTAAATTTAAAAACTCTTTCGTGTGACCAGAGGGAGGGCTTTGCGAGGGGACGGGAGTTAAAGTTAAACATTAAAACATTCCCGGCGCACAGGCCCGATCGCTACAAATACCATTTGATAAATATAGCTCTGCCACGTCTGACTCAATAAGAAACCATCGGAAATGCTTTTCGGTTCTTCGGTTCTGGGCTGTTGTGCTGAGAAAGTCTGGTCTTTCAAGTTCAAGTCCTGAGGCGCATCTGTTTCCAATGTCTTCTTGATTATTCTTTGTGAACAAAACCCAAGATTCTGTTTCTATTTTGGAAAATGTTAAAGAAAACCTCCTATAGTAATGATCTCCATTCTGAGGGAGGCACATGGTGCTCGCAGATCCTGTGTGATCACAGCTGCTCCCCGACGCAGCCGCTTTAAATAGGAGACAGTAACACGGGCCTGTCAACAGCTTATGACGTGGGCCAAGCTCTTCCAACAGCACATGCAACACTCCGGCTGCGTCAGGGGACGTTATGGGAATAGAATTCACATGTACAGTGGTCTGATGTGGCTTTTGAATAACAGAGTGGGAGAGTCGCAAATTTCCCCCAAACGAGTTGGGAAATCGTTCAAGGCATGCTAAATGATGGGGAAACACACACACACACACACACGCACGATACATCATTCACAGTGAAAAGATGAGCTCAAAAACAATCCATTTATAAATACAAGTGACTACAAATCCTTATGTCAAAAATTAATTTTAGAATACCAAAAAGATTGCATGCTACATCAAATGTGAGTTTTGAACCTAAGCCAATAGCTACCAAAATATTTATAAACATTCCTTTTTTTTCCCTATGGGAACCAACTCGGCAACCTCAGGCAGAGCTCAGTTCTCCCCAGACCACCACCTGGGCTCTCTCCTCGTGTCTGACAATCAATGGTGACAAGTTTAAGATCAAGGCTACTGTCACATCAATTCTTTCCCTTCACAGAGAGCTGAACTCTAGATTGAGGATCATGACGGCGATTCCGCACATTTGCAACGTGGACACCTCTTTATACACAGGTGCTCTTCAGTGTCTGACAGTCAGCTGAAGTGGAAGCAGTGACCCCCACCCAACATACGGCCCTGAGCGGACGGGTCCATCACTGAGCCCAGGGATGCAAACATGTTCTCGGGCCTCGACAGCTTCCTTACATCCAGGTTCCTGTCCCTTGCACCCTGTGGGATCCTTCTAGGGTGTCACAACAGAACTAGGGGTTCAGACAAGTGTTTCAGCAGAAGCAATGGGGCACACTGGTCAGTGCGAGAAGTATCTGATCAGAGAAAACAGAAGCGAAAAAAAAGACCCTTGGTGACCACTGGTCACCCTCACTGCGCAGATGTGGGGAGGAGGGGAAGAGACTTGCTCTGGAGCAGAGTTTCTCATCCTCAGCTGTGCGATCCTTTGTTGGAGCAGCGGGGGCCGCCCTGTGCACTGTACGATGCTTAGCAGCAACCCTGGCCTCGACCCGCTAGATGCCAAGTTGTGACAACCAAAAATGTCCCCGGGCATTGCCAAGCACGCCTGGGGTTGAGGACGAGCGCTGGGGAGTGGCTGGCATGGAGTCTGGTTCATCCCATGAGGACTGATGCCGCGGCCGCCCCGTAGGAGCACCAGGATACCGGGGGACAGACGGCCTGTGAAGCCCGCGCCCGGGAGGCCACGTTGGCCGCGCTCTCCTCCCACCCCCTCCTGAGTTACCTGTTTCAGTTCCTTAGGCCCCTTGTGTCTGAGAAAAGACAGCTACTCGGGCTCCCTCTGTACAGTGTGTAAGAACTGAATAGGATGCTTCTGTACGCCTGGATGGAACCTTCTTACCCCTTGTTTAAGCTGAGGGGACGAAGGCTCCATCGCCTCCAGATCTCACCATGATGCTTTGCTCCTGAAGGGCCCTCAATAAACAACAGCTTAATATGAACCACTGATACTTTATACCCATTGACATTGGTAGTGATACGACCATCCTCCCAATCACCTTGAATCTAAACTCCTATCTGTCCATAGCCAAGCATCCACTGAAAAAACAAAACCCGCTATGGACTGTAAGAACGATACTGTTAAGTCATTTGTGGCCTTTCTGATCCCAGTACCACAGCGCTACTCAAGCCTTTGCCTGGGTTCTTAGACATGCCTCCCACCAGCATCCTCTTACTGGAGAGCAACCCAACCTTTGCTTAAAAGATGCTTCCTTTCTCTGTCCCTCCTTTGCTTAAAAGCCCTCAGTCTCTGGGGCCTTAAGAACAAAGCCCCACCTGCACAGCATGGAATTCTAGGTGGCCCCCGGCCCTGCCCCAACTTTCTCCATCTTCTCTCTCAGCACACCTTCCCCGCGACCAACAGCTGACCACCCCCACTCACAGGTCGTTGATGGGGAAAGACCACCTGCACCTGCTCCGTATTGTGCCCTCCCCGTCGTCTACTTCCGCTCCAGGTCTTCATCCTGCCATCCTGTCTGTGAGAGAACACTTCCCATACCAACTCCTACGTGAAGTTGTCAAGTCAGCCCTATGCTTCCAGGTTAGACCTGGTGATCCCATTTCTGCTCTCCCAGCACAGCCCATCCAGCTCACAATTTTGTATGTGTGTGTACCTATCTACTCTCCTCCGAGTTCCTCCAGGACTGTGTGTGGCTCCCACCCTCCCTCCTTCCCTCCCCCACAGCATCAAGCACAGGCTCTTGCATACTGCAGGTACTCAATAAATGCTCACCGAATTGTATTTAAATCACTTAAGTCAAAAAATGTTTCCCCGCTCTTTGGTTTCAGTGCTCTCTCCATTCCTGGGATTGCCTTTTCAACAAGTATTAGAAAGAATGGCAGACGATCATACATCTTTGTAGGGAAGATTCGTCTATTCTCTTTTTTAGGCATTGGAAGGATTCTTGCCATTTCAGGCTCAGTGGATGGTCACCAGGCAGTGACGGGGAGCTGGCTATCTGTGAGGCAGGACATGCCTTCACAGGGCAGCTCAAATGCTGAATGGACATTCTCGCGTCAAATTGAAGTCTTTTCTCTCCTGAAAATGCTCACTGTCTAGAGCTGTACAGATGAGTATGCCTCCTTCAGTGAGGTGGGCCTTCCGACAGCTGGAGCCAACAGGATGGCCGTCTGAAGCACTGTACCCAGCTCTCTGAACCTGTCCATAGGAGCCACGATTTCTAGCTGTCACCATTCTCATCTCTTCTTATCCATCCACCCCATCCCATCCTCATGACCATCCTCTGGATGTCTTCCTATTGGCCAAGATTCCTCTCAATAGGGGTCACATCAAACATAATGCTTCAATCAAGCCTGATCAAGGATTTCATAAAGGAATTACCACCTTCCAGTGCAATCCTCCAAACTTGAACCATGACCAAGTAAGACGGAACTGGCTTTATCAGCTACAAATCACACTGCTGGCATAGAGATACTTATCAAACCAATTTTCAGATCTTTTAAAAATAGTGGTATATGCCAGATCATCCCTAGACTACACAGATGGACATTATTATAAACAGACAGAATAACAATATTAAACAAAAATCAATAAACAAACAAAGCCCTAAATGCAAGACTTTGGAAGTTTCCCTGCCACATTTTACAACTGACTTTTGAATCTTGAGTTAATGCATTCAGCTTTTGCTGTTGTGCAGAGTTTTTCTTAAATCACCTCGTGACTCCGTAAGTGTGGATTCTAATCTCCAACCCCTTCTTCAGCGGAGACCTCAGTGAAGATGGTGCGTCTGGATGCACTTACCATGCATGCGGGGACTCCCGCCGGCTGGAGAAACGTCTCGGGCGGGAAGTGGTTTTCTCTGGTTTGCTTTGCAGAAACTCTAATTAGGTCAGTTGGTCTGATGACATGAATTAAGGCCATCCAGGCTCCACAAACATGGTAATTCAATTAAGGACCAACAGGACCTGACTCTCTGAGCAATAATACAATTTTAGCTCCCAAGTGAATGTGGTGAGCAGAGAACAACTAGATTATCCAGGTCCTGGGGAAGCAGCCGGGGTGCTTGAAACCTAGTTTGGGGGGAAGACAGGGAATCCAGCCTCTTTTCAGATTGTGCTAAATGTAATAAGAGGATGCAGCGATGCTCAATAAGGCTTTCCGAGGGAAACATGGAAAGTTTAGCAAACTACCAGTCCTGTGTGTTCCTAGAAGCAACGTTACAGGGAGAATCCTGACTAGGAAATTTTAATGTAAACTGCTTTTTGTATCTCTGTAAATGGAGAATAATCAAAAACATATCTTAAACAATTCAGCTCTCTGTTAAAATTGGCTAAAGACTCTTAAAATTAATGGAAATATTAACATAATTTGTAAACGTTCAATATGAGAACATATTTGGAGAGCGCTTTCATTCCATCCTCTTTCCGCTTGTATTTCATCATCTCTGGTAGATTAGAACTAAGGGTCAAGTATAACAAATGAAAAACACAGAATTACACAATTTCATTTTTGTGTTTTTAAAACCTACAAATTTCAGCATGTTCACAGACAGATGCACACTTTTAAAACAGATTCTCTTTGGGTGTTCATCCTTTTGTGTAAAAAATGCTTTAACCTCACAAGACGATCATGAGTAATTAATTCCTAGGGAAAAGAAATTCTCCTACCCTCTTCGATTATCTACCTTTAAAAATAACACTTATTCCCAAAATAAGGCTTATCAATGGAAATATTCCAACAAAGTCTTGTTTTAGGTCTAAACGTGTTGGCATACCTTCCTGGCATGGAACAAAAATACCAAAAGCTTACGGGAAAGAAACTCTCACTTTTACAGGCAGAAAGAGCTGTGGGCATCGCCTGGATCAGTGTGTGTCTTAAAGATCACTGTGTGATCTAAAACGATATTAGCACCTAATAACATGTAAATATTTTTGATTTTGATCCAAGTGCATGCCATGGTGATGGTACTAAAAGGACGCATTTCACTCACCCTCTCAGAAGTTTGAAAAGCATACAACCCAGGGAGAACCAGTCGGCACTGCTGTCGTACGCAGTCCCTTTCTGCAGGACCTCGGGAGCCATGTACCCGTGGGTGCCCCTGGGGAGAAGAAAGGGTACGTGCAGTTATCAGTGCTTGCAGACCTTATAAAACATTCCCAGCTCACCAAGAGGTCTGAGCATCATGCATCCATGTCGGCAACTATGAACAAGGCGGCGGGGACGACAGTGCTTCCACCAAATATGATTCAGCAAACACCCAGTGGGAAAACGACCTTTCCTGTCTTCATCAGGATAGGACTGAATATAAATAAATTACCATATGAAATAAATATGAACGATGCGCACACTCCACGGTCTCGGAGGTGAAACGTCTCGGAGGTGAAACGTGAGTCTCGGGAGTCCTTCCTCACTCCAGCCAGGAGGAGCAGGAGCCAAGGGCAGGCCCGTTCGAGGGCTCTCCTGAGGAGATGTGTGGGGCTGGGGGAGGGAGCGGGGGGAGGGGGTGATGAACAGTGACCTGGAAGGGATGGGCACGGGCGTCCCTGTGTGGCGCCACCCTCCCGTGCTGAGGACCGGGGCTCGCACATATGCCCGTCATATCTCCCACCCTTCCACGGTCATGATGGTCTCCAAGGCAGGGCGGGCGTGGGGGGACAAGCCGACAGGCACGGAGACGGAGAAATCACGTATCCGGTTTAAAGAGCTGCTGACAGCTCAAAGGACTCAGCCAAACAAATGTGCAGGCGACTTGCAGGAAGCTGAGAAAAATCACTTGGGAGGACAACCACTTATATATAATATGTGTTATCTGCAACTCAAAATCCTTTCTCATTCTGCGACTCCCCACCCCTCCTTAAAGATCTGAGCACGCACTGTTCCAAGCGCGCAAGAGAGGGCTCGTGGGGAACTTTCAAAGACGTGGCCTGAAAGGGCCCCGAAAAAGCCTTTAACTGTAGCTCTGTTCCCATCCTTCATTGATTTTCTTCACTGATAGAATGGGTGATAAAATGACACCTTCATCCCACAGGGGTGCCGTGAGGATCACACGTATGTAATGGGCTTAGGATAGTGCTGGCTCTTAAAAAGAACGCAACCTATGTTAGGGATTTTATTCTCTATCCTTATGTTATTATAATCCTTTTTAACTTATGCTCAGAAACAGTGAGAATCTGCTCCGACAAGTGATCCTGGATCAGCACTGGGCCCGATACCCTCTCTGCCTCAGAGTTCTATCTTGAAAGACTTTCTCAAACAGTGAAAACGGGCACTGGTCCATCCCTCAGAAAAGCTCCGCCATCCAGAATCCAAAGTCTGACAGCGTGCGGTCAGCAAGGCACACTGGGAGAGAGTCAGAGACTTCTTCAAGGGGCATCCAAGCCATTTTCTGGGGAGTTTTAACTTCGGTGTTGCTGGGAAAACCTTTGTGGTGACCTTTTTAACCTGCGATTCTCGGGATCAAAACCCAGTTCTGGGACAGGAAGATCTCAACAAGGATAAATGCATGGGGTTAACGCAGATCACGTCTCTGAGTGGACACTGGACACAGCAGAGCACTGGACCTGCCCACCTCCATGGTTTTCAGCTTCTGCCTACACGGCAGCACCTAGCGCTTCCTGCCGCTTCCCACTGACGATCTGTGCTGTTCATGCTGAAAGAACACTTGAGCATTTGAAGACATGGTGACAGGGGACTGAGCTTTGTGTTCCTGGATAAAATAAGCTGGGACTCAATGAGTCACTGATGATCTGTTTGATTCCAAAAACAAAGTTTTTCTGTGTCATTTGGTGCCTGCTCCATGGTTCACTTTCAGTTTGTCAGAATTTTTTTTTTTTAATTTTTATTTATTTATTTATTTGTCTATGGCTGTGTTGGGTCTTCGTTTCTGTGCGAGGGCTTTCTCTAGTTGCGGCAAGCGGGGGCCACTCTTCATCGCGGTGCGCGGGCCTCTCACTATCGCGGCCTCTCTCGTTGCGGAGCACAGGCTCCAGACGCGCAGGCTCAGTAATTGTGGCTCACGGGCCCAGCTGCTCCGCGGCATGTGGGATCTTCCCAGACCAGGGCTCGAACCCGTGTCCCCTGCATTGGCAGGCAGATTCTCAAACACTGTGCCACCAGGGAAGCCCCAGTTTGTCAGAATTGGATTCCATCGTTAGATGGACTGAGTCTAAACCTAGATGGAGAACCAACCACAACGCTGCTGCGCAGACAGCCCAGTGTCTGACGAAGTCCTGGCATCATACCTACGGCTTTGAAAAGACCAGAGAAGCCCAGTCTAGGGTGAAATTCTGGCCACAAATCTTTAATCTCGTACCAAGTCGATCCTCTCAAAGCCTCAGGGAGTTCAGACAGAGTGTAAGGAACACAAGCTTTGGAGTCGGACAGAACTGGATCTTCATTCTAGCCCCACGATGTGCCAGGCATGTGACTTTGTTCAAGTTCCTTAGTTTCTCTGAACCTCAGTTTCCATCCCGTAAAAGTAGATGATTATACCCATGCCCTGTGGGTCTTCTGTGAAGATAACAACATATTCAGAGCAGCCAGCCACCCAGGCCTGGGACAGCTGATGTTCAGCTCATGGCATGAGTGCTGTCCCCCACACCGGTCACTTCCCGGACCGCCCCAGGGCTGCTGATTCCAGGAGGTCAGGGAGCTCTTCTGCCTCGGTCCCCGCTGCACTGCCAGCACCTGGCACACAGCCAACGTGAAGTAAGTACTTATTATGTGAAGGAGTTGACTTCACCCTCACAACTGTCACGTGAAGTAAGCAGCATTGTTACTACCTCTTTATAGAGGAGAAAAATGAGGCTGGTGCCACGTGGAAGGAGGATTCAAACCCACATCTGCGGACTCGAAAGCCTCTGTTCTCAGCCATGAAATGCCTCCTCTACTTAAAAATACAGAATTTTGTTGTGCGTTTATCCTTTTTAAGTAGTGGCCTCACTATCATCGTTTAAACATGGAAATCAACCTTCCCGATCCCATCCCTTTACAGATGCTGTTCAGCTATGGACAAAAGCCGTCTTTCAGATCTGACATGTGAATTACACTAAGAAGAGGGGGAGGCCCTATATGGGAATAAGTAACTCTGCATCTGAAAGTTAATTCCTTTGGGAGATTAACTCTTCTGAGCTCTCGGATTCATATTCAGTTGTGACTATACTAAATTGAAGAAATTAGCATACCAAATAGCCGTGGCATTAAAAATTCAAATGACTCTCTTAAAACTGTCTGATGAACTCCCTGGGAGAGGCTTATACAACCCCAGGTTCTGGCCTCATAATTGTCAAGTGCTGGCAAAATGCTAAGGCTTTTATCACCATATCCCAGATTCTGTAGGAAGAGAGAAACATGTTTACAGAAACGGTGCTAATCGCTATTAACATCTGATCAGAGCTTTAAATGGCAATTCTGATTTAACGCAGCCCCTCATAAAGTACTGCAGTTTTAGAACCACTTTATTTCTAGTCCCACAAAAAAAAAAAAAAAAAAGGATTTATAGTTTATTTTCTGCACGGATGCATGAAATAAGACTCCTGGGAGTTACTTCAAGACCATTCAACACAGCAATGATGCACAATAAAATGGAATTTTAAGAGCTTCATTGCTAAGACTGATACATTGAAAAAGGAAAATCAAGCAAAAGTCACCTGTTTTTCCACAAACCGTACATATGTCCACATCTTCCACCCAGATAAACTGATACTAAAGAAATAGGAATAAAAACCAGTACGTATTCCGTTCTGCTTCTGCTGAGCCCCGGGGCAGCTACCTCATACTCCTGTTGTCATTTTAACAATCTCAGGTTCAGGGAAGTCCTTGGGCCAGTGTCAACACTTGCAGAACAAGCACGGCCACTGCTGGAAGCAGCTTAGGGTCCCCTGAGAGGGGACAGGTGCTGGCCAACGGCCAGGGCGTCAGGGAGCTTCCTCTGCATGGTTGTTTAGAGGACAGATGTAATATTCAGATCTAACAATATGACCTGCATTAAAAGCTTGAACTGCAAGGAGATGATTTTTTAAATTAAAAAAAGAACTCTAATTTCTTTTTAGCAAAAAAAAAACCAAACTGTTTTGAAAAAGAAGGAAAAAGTAGATGGAGAGAGAAACCTGACCTCTGGTCTTCCTTGGAAAGTTCTATGCAATTGCCTGTGCACCTTCTTTGGCATATAAGCTTTCAGGGCTCTACTACTACCTCCACCCTATAGATAAAGAGACTGAGGGTCAAGCAGGTGAGCTGACTGCCTCAGGGTCACACAGCCAGCACGGATTTGGGTCTGCTGCTGAGGCCCCTATCTTTCCCTTAGACCACCCTGCCCCCGGGCAGCTACACTGTGGGTCCCTGCGTGTTCCTCCAAATGGTGAGAGCGAGCACACCACCACCCTTATCTCCTCTCCCACAGCCTGGGATACAGGACCTTCCCCTGACCCGGCACTGCCACATGCTGAAAATCGCTATTGGCAA
Source organism: Balaenoptera physalus (assembly GCF_965194825.1). Lineage (NCBI taxonomy): Eukaryota > Metazoa > Chordata > Mammalia > Artiodactyla > Balaenopteridae > Balaenoptera > Balaenoptera physalus. Next base: position 79,648,716 of record NC_138897.1, on the reverse strand, counting down.
GAAAAAAATGGGGGAACAAATGACCACGTCAGGGTCTGAGTGAATAGGCGAATTGAGTTAGGAAACGACAGTGACAGAGGTGCTATACTACTCACACACTCGCGTGCGGCTTCTTTTTGGAAAAATCGCAGGCAAGACCAAGGTCTGATATCCTAATGTGTCCGTGTTCATCCAAGAGGATATTTGCGGGCTAAAATGAAAGAGAAGGTGATCTTCAAGAGTCCCCAAGATGTCCCAGGGGCTAACTTCTAAAACTATTGGCGCTTGATATCTCATTATTTTATTACAGTTCATTCCTACACATGAATCCTAGCATTAATCATATCATCACATCCAAGTGGGGCATGATACCGACAATGACATGTTTCATGTTACTTTCAGCAGGAAAGTGGTAATGACAGATGGGAAGGATTCTACTCATTTGATGATGGAACACAGGGCAGGTAACACGGGAGGGTTACAACTACAGTCCATCGGTGTTAAAGTATTTCTTTTTCACAGCAAGAAGTGCAATCCAGCCAGAATGGTGAGTCTCTCCACAAAGGGGGTGAGTCCACAGGCTCCTTGGCCTCTGTAACTACTAGGACTTCAGAGAATGAAGCCACGAAGCACAGCACAGAAAGGAACCTTGTAAAAATATACAAATAGTGACCAAAGAAATCAAAATATTCCACGGTGCCACATTAATCCCGATAAATGTCATTTCTGTTTATTAGTACAGAATCAACAGAGGGCCCTACCAAATGACCAAATATGATTTTGACCACAACTCTGATGAAATGTATCCATTAAGATTAGATTTAGTCAGCATAATCATGGAAAACAAAGCTCCTCTCCCTAATATACATTCAATTACAGTCATCTTGATATTTTTCTGCTGGAGATCAGCTATTGTTTTGCTTGAAATAAAAATAATGGCATGCCATTATAAACCTGAAGCATGAATAATCATGAATGACTAGAATTAAGTCTGAATAGAAATTAGATAATACCATTGTCTACTAAATAGCTTAGAAGACAAAAATACTGCATCAAGATGATTAGAAACCAGTTATAGATTTAAATTAAAATGTATTACACAATGGCGCTTCATGGGCCTTCGGCGTGTATTTTATTCTTCTGCAAAACTCACCATGAGGAAATAAAATGTCATGTGCCAACCAGTGTCTAATTATTTCTAATGTGATGAAAATACTTTTTTTCTTCTTTATGTTCATATGAAGGCTAAGGGAGTAATTCTTTAACCTTGCAGTAGGCTTTCAAAGTTACAAAGTCCCTTGTGAAAAACATAATATGCTCAACACTAAAATACACCATTTTAGATTCTTAGGAGGTAACCTTTAAAAGCTAATCACAACACATGAGCAAAGGAACATCATCTGTACATTTTAGCTGATTAACCTGGGTTCAGGTTAAAAAGGAAGCAGAGAGGAGGCAAACCCACTCTCCTCCCAACCTCCTTGGGAAGTTGCCACGGCTATCATTTTTCTTCTCACCATTATTTACACCTTTATATATCTGCGTGATCATTTCTATAGTTTGTCAAGGTCCTGTTTATCTCCTCCCCCATCTTCATGTGGCTGGCTAGATGAATATCACCGCGGATGTACCAAGCAAACTCCCAACTCCCTCCTTAATGCAGAACCTGGGACCAAGCATCATGGTCTGGAATGGAAAAACTCAGAATGCACTTATTTCCTTCTTTTCAAGTCTAGTAAGATTTTAAACAGAACCACAGTGAAGAAGTCCAAGCATGGAAGACTGGGGCTATGTAGTTCAGAGATCTGAAAATCCGTTAGTGATTTTTTTTTTTTTAACAATAATAGGTTGAACAATTTGAAATTGCTGACAAAAACAGCCATTTCGTATAGTTCAACTCTAGTATTTCTTTTTTTTTTTAAACTTTGGGTTTATTTATTTATTTATTTATGGCTGTGTTGGATCTTCGTTTCTGTGCGAGGGCTTCCTCTAGTTGCGGCAAGTGGGGGCCACTCTTCATTGTGGTGCGCGGGCCTCTCATTCTCGCAGCCTCTCCTGTTGCGGAGCACAGGCTCCAGACGCGCAGGCTCAGTAATTGTGGCTCACGGGCCTAGTTGCTCCGCGGCATGTGGGATCTTCCCAGACCAGGGCTCGAACCCATGTCCCCTGCATTGGCAGGCAGATTCGCAACCACTGCGCCACCAGGGAAGCCCTGAAAATCCGTTAGTGATTTTTTAAGGCAAATTCAAAACAATCTGAGGCTCAGAGAGTGCCCTTCGGGGGAAATTCTCCAGGCTGTCAGCCACTCTGCCCTGATCGGATCAGGCTTGCCTCAAATGAGTTATGACTCAGCCCTTCTACGTGTTAGTTCACAAGTAGATACTTCCCGTAAGACATATATGTTCTCTGCTAGTTCACCTTTGTACACCTCCTGGTCTCACACCAAGCCAGGGCCAAATCAGTTGCTTAGTGAACATTAATGGAATTACAATCAATTGTAAAATGGGTGATGACAAAACACCCCTACCCTGCTTTTCACTAATTAACCAATTAAAGTTTTTGAGTTGGCATATGTGCTGCACCAGACACGGAGGTAATAGGGACAAGTAGGATGGAGTCCTTAGAACAGAGTTCAGAGTCTGGAGGAGACCGACATCACAAAGGTGATGCCTTTATCGGGGCTGAGACGAGGAAAATGACAGGATACCATGAAAGAGGTGGCAACACCTGGAAGACCACAACTGCAATACAACACCTATTGCACAGGTCCGATAAACGGAAGGAGTCTGTCCAATGGCCTTACCTTCAAATCTCTGTAAACGACAAACCGATTGTGCATGTGTTCCAGCCCCAGGATGACTTCTGTGGCGTAAAACCGCATCTCCTTCTCAGAAAACACCCCGTGCTGTGAAAGGTGATAGTGCAAATCACCCCCTGGAATCAGAGACGCGGAATTTAAATTCAATGCATCAATTTAAAGGGAACAAAAATCACTGTCATCCTGCATAGTTATGATACAGTCGAAAAAGGTAAACTATGCTTCTGCTTTGTTGCTCTCTCTCTATATATATATGTATGTATCATTGATTTCTGTAATTTGACCAAATGCTTTAAAAATTCTAGAGAAAACTAAAACATTGAGAAGACTCAGATGTGACAATAGCCAGGACGATATGAAACAAAGCCACCATTCTCTGACAGCTATCACAGTTCCCAGATGTACCATCAAAGGGGAGGGAGGGTTAGCTAATCTGCTTTGATTACTTGAGTTCTGTCTAATAACTGAATCAATCCATGTAGTGATCCAGTAGGTGGCTTAGCAACTCATTCTGTGGACAATAAATAGTAAGGAAACAAAACAAACACATTGATCATATTGATAGATATATGAGAAAGCAAATACAGTAAAATTTTAACTGGTAAAACCCAGGTGGTGTGTATTCGGGTGTCCCCAGTAAAATTCTTTCAATTTTGCCATATGTTTGAAGTTTTCACAATAAAATGTTGGAAAAGGTAAATCGTCACATGGCCTCAAGTTACAGAGACACAGAAGGCCACAAACAGGGTAAGGGAATGTTCTTATAAACTATAAAAGAAGAGCCTCAATTGATCTACGAAAGTTCATGTGTGTCCAACTTTATTGCCCTTGATTTTATAAGTATCTTCCTGTTCACACACACATATTCCTGTATAACCACTACCAGATCAAGGTGTAGAAGATTTCCAACATTGCTGAAGGCTTCCCATGCCCACCCCAGGCAGTATATCAGCTCATAGCCCCTAATTAAAGCCAATCGGACTCTATTGTAACCTCTCCCCCCATAGATTAGTTTTGCCAGTTCTAACTGTCACATAAATAGACTCACACAGGGTACATGCCCCTGTGTCTGGCTGTGTCTCCTCATTATAATGTGTGTGAAATTCCTTCATGCTGTTGGGTAGGTCCGATTTTAAATCAAACACTCAAAATGTAATAAAACTTCAAGTGAATTTCAAAAAAGGTATTTGATTTGTTGAACTGTACGCCTTTTAATTTCAGCTCTCGTTACTAAAAATGCTTTGAGTATATATCATGTCACTTTCTAGTATTAAAAAACTACTTTTCTAGCTAAAACTCTTTCATCATTCTCTGGGTCATCAGTCACAGTTTAAAAGATCAATGTACAGTGGAACTGGGCTAAAGGCATAGAAGACTGGGCTAAAATCTGTCCTGGCCCAAAGTCACTCCTTCAAAGTTGGTTTTTAAATACATTTCTATCTTCAGCCTATGTATCTTTAGGAGGCATTTCATTCCTAAAAGTTGAGGGCCAGGAACAAGCAAACTAAACATCCAGGCCAGTTGCATTCCAGAAAATCAAGTTTTACTGTATTTTAACTATTTTATGAAAATCTTTTCTAGAAACTGCAACTTCCTGGGGAGAGACTGGGCGAGCCAGAGGGAAATGGCAGTCAACATTTTTAAATGAAGTTTAACTGAAAATTGAAGAATAAAAGGTTTCCTTAAACTTCAGGAGGAATTTAGTTACCTGAAAGACCCAAATGGCCAGTCTGTCTGAAGCAATGCAAGCTAAGATAAAACATCATGAAAACACAAACAAACAACATCATGGCAAAGTCTTGCAGTGTATTCAGACTTCCCAAGTCTTGCTTACCGTTCATCAGATCCAAGATGAAGCAGAGTTTATCTGGCGTATGGAAGGCGTAGGTCATACAGACAATGAAAGGACAATCCTAGAGTGAAAAATATATATATAAGAAAAGCAAAAGCTGCCCTGGAAAGCGCATCTACTGCCAAACAGCATCTACACATTTTTTTTTATCCATGCTACTGCCCCGTGCATGAAACACAGACACCTACCTGGCAACTTTAACAGACCCAGGAAAGTGGGTCTGGTTCTGTGGAAAAATGCACAGAGACACAACACTGCTAATTAGAGATGAACTCAAAGGTGCTCTGTCACTCTGATTCAATCATGACTCCTCTATCTACATCTTCAAAAGACTCAGATTCTACAGAAAAATATTACTGTCTTGCTAGTCTTTCTGTTGGTCTACATTTCGGTTCTGGCTAGTCAAGTATCCATTTCAATCTCTGATTCTGAGGTTGGAAGAACCATACCATGGGGGGAAATGTTATCTGTATTACTGTTTTGAAACGCTGAGAATAAAAATGGAATTAAATTAGCTTTTGAAAGTGGAAAAATGTACCAGAGCCGAGGACAGAAAAACTCAATTGTAAAGATGTCAATTTTCCCCCAGATTAATCTCTAGATTCCATGCACTCTTAATTAAAATGAAAATTGACAAACTGATCCCAAAATCTATATGGAAATGGAAATGGCCAAGAAAAGTTCAGATACACTTGAAGAAAAATAAAGCTGGAAAACTCATAGTGCTAGATATCAAGACTTATGGTAAAGCAACAGTAATTCGGTATGGAACTAGCCCAAGGACAGACAAATCGACCAGTAGAACAGAACAGAATCCTGAAGTAGACCCACATGTAAATGCTCATTTGATTTGTAATAAAGTGACCCAGCAGGGTGGGGGTAAAGCATGGCCTTTTCAATCAGTGGTGCCGGAGTAACAGGCTATCTGTACAATCAGCTGTGGACGTTCACCCCTACCTCACACCACACACTAACGTCAACCCCAGGTGGATATAGACCTCAAGGTAGAACAATAAAGCTTCTAGAAGAAAACCAAAGAGAACAACTTCAGGATCTTAGGGTGAAGCAAAGATTTCTTAAACAGGCCACAAAAAGCATTAACAATAAAAATATTGATAAGCTGGACTAAAATAAAAGTAAGAACTTCTGTTCTTCATAAGACACCATTAAGAGAGTAAAAAGGTGAGTCACAGAATGGCAGAAGATATTTGCAATCCATATATATCTTGAATATATAAAGAACTCTCAACAATCAATAAAGAAAAAGCAAACAACCTAGTAGAAAAATGGCAAAAGAGCAACAACAACAACAACAATAATAATAATGTAAGCACTTCACACAAGGGAGTATCAAACGGCCCGCAAGCCTATAAACAGATGCTAGGCCTCAGTTTTCCCTAAGAAATGCAAATTGAAAATCACAATGTATCATCACTAAAACCGATGAGAATGGCTAACATTAAAAAGACTTACAATGCCAAGTGTTGCAAAGGTATGGAGTTAATGGAACTTCCAGTATGGCGCTGGGAGGGCGGAATGGTACTACCACTTTCACAAGATGTTCAGTGGGATCTGCTAAAGCTGATCACCACCTGCAAAGCCTATGAGCCAGCAATTCTACCCCGGGGTATTTACCTAACAGCAATCTGTACTCATGTGCACGAGAATCTGTACTCATGTGCACCAAGGACATGAGAATGGTCCTCATGGCACTATTCAAAATAGCCCAAACCAGGAAATAACCCCAATGTCTACCAACAGGAGGATGGATACATGAATTGTGGCACATTTATATGATGGAATACTATAGAACAGGGGCCACCAAACTTTTTCTGCAAAGGGCTAGACAGTAAATATTTTAAGCTTTGCAGGCCTCATCCAGTCTCTATCACATATTCTTCTTTGTTTCTTTTCTTTACAATGCTTTAAAAAGGAAAAAACCATTCTTAGTTCACGGGCTGTGAACACAAGCCAGATTTGGTCCCTGGGCCACACACATAGCCTGGTGACCCCTGCTATTTAGCTACAGAAGGCGCTGTTGCTAAGAGCAACGACTCAGATGCATCTCGCAAGCAACACTGAGTGAGAGAAGCCAGACACAAAAAGAGTACATTTATATAAAGTTTCAACACAGGCAAAGCTAAATTACGGTTTTAGACATCTGGGTAGTAGTTAGCTTGGGCGTGGGGTCAGTGGCTGGAAGGGACACAGGGAGACTTCTGGAACACCGGTAACTTTTTAATCTCTTGACGTGGGTGCTGGATACACACATGTGTTCCCTGGTGAAAATCCATCAGTGCCCCACTAGATCTAGAACTAGGTCCACTGAGATAAACATACAGTGTACACCTGCCACTCAACTGATTCAAATAAAAAATGGCATGAAATATCTATATCCACTTTCTTAACAGAAGCAAAGAATTATTAAATTCCACAGAAAATATTCAAATTTCAACAGAATAATCTGAAACAGAAGTCACATTGTTCACACCTGTCGATTAAGGGCATACAGATAAATTTGTGTTAACACATTCCTATGTGCCCAAGATTCATGAACTTGAACTCAATTTCCACAAAGCTTCTGGAGGAAGTTACTCCAGAATGAATTATAAAATTCATTTTGTGGTTACCTAGTTTTCCTTAGAGGTCTGTTGAGAGGTGTTAGTGTTTACTAATGTTAAGATTTATTTTGCATTAAATAGGTAAAATAAGGGTGTTACCCTTTAATCTGTTAAAAGCCACGTGGTTCTCGGTGGGCGGGTACCCTCCTACTTGCAATCCCACCAGTGTTTCACCAGACCTTTCCACAGTCTGCTGGCGATGGCTCATTCTGCTCCAAATATCATGCTTCTTCCTTAACGGCGTTCCCCACATACTCTTGGTTCCTGATCTGATGAACAATTCATCTCTAGAGCAGAGAAGCGGGTGGACCAGGAACTTAGTAAAGCCTGGGTCTTTCCCAGCCTGAGAGAGCAACTCCACTCACTTCACCCAGAGGACAAATAGAGCCTGGAAAGGGGGTATTTCTGAACATGATGGTGTATGATCATTCTAATGACGGCCCTGAGAAAATTGCAAAAGGTCAAAGTATAGTTAAGATACTACGTTATTAAGATGGGACATGAATTGGAGATTTAGAATCATAGGCCACCGGAGTAGAAAGGGCTCCTAAGAAAGAAAAAAAAAAAAATCACGTGGTCCGATTTCTTTATTTTAAAGACAAGGAAACTAAACTCCCCACCCCCTAAAAGGGAAATGTCTTGCCTGAGGTCACAAAGAAATTTGGTAGCCAGCCAAGATTCAAACCCCAGCTCTCTGACCCTGGACTCTTGGCAGAGCTGTCCTGTGTTACCCTACTTACGAAGGCAAAGTTTCCATAGCAACATGAAATAAAAGCTCCACTAAAGGGATTTGACTTGGTTACCTCTACAGAATTTGCTGACCACGATCCCTCATCTCTCAGGCCCTGAGCAGATGCCATCTTGAGTCTCAGGTGGGGTCCGAGACACAAAGAACTGAATACTGACCCAAGTGGACAAACAGGCAGCGATTTAATGATGGTGTCGGTACGGTTTCAAAGATAATTATGGTTAAGATGTTCTGCCTTGATTACAAATTCAAGGTAAATAAGAACTAGGGGGTGTTTACAGGTGGATACTTAAAGCTCTTCAGCAAGGAACTGTCTTCTTTGATTTCCTACCTAGTGAGCAAAATAGCCTGCATTTTGCAGGAACTTAAAACTGTGATAAAATAGACCGTAAAGTAATCCTTCAGAACATTTCTCTACACTGCAGTCAGAGGAACCTTTTCAGACTTGCAAGGCTTATCATGTTATCTTCCTACTTCAAACACTTTGTTTCCAACGGCTCTTAAGATTTTTAAAAACCTCAGTACTGGCCCAGAAAGCTCTTTCTGGTCTGGTCTGGCCTCTGTTTGCCTCTCTCCCCTACAACTTCATCTTGTGGTCCTACCCTATCATTTCTGACCCCACCTCTGCCGACCTTCTGTGAGTCCCCAGAACTTTTGTGCTCAGGACCCACATGTGCCCCGGCATCTCCTCTGACTTCAGAGGAGCGTTTGTGGACAATACCTCTGCCCTGCTAAATGCCTTCCGAGCACCGTGGACCTGTCTTTCCTACCTCTTGCCACGTGTTCCAATGATCAACGCATTTGTGAGACTGAATAAACACCAGCTGCTCTCACTCTATGCAGCTCTATAAGAACAAGGACCAAACTAGCGTTTCAGGACCCCCGTCTCGCAGTGGAGGGCCTGGCACAATCTAGGTCTCAAGTATGGATCAAGGAATGAATGAGCAATGCTTCTCACGAACAACAACTGACTTAATTAATGAAGGTGCTGACGGCTCCCCCCAGTCATGGACATACATGTCCTTGATTCCCTTTTTACTATCCAAAAGTTACAGAATAAAACTGCAAACAGTACTTTCTACTATCTCTTTGGGGGATGAGAAGTAGGAATCCTCAATTTGAGACTGAAAGAGAAAAACAACCTTCTAGTAAATAGAAAACTCTGATGGGTGACTCTGGCTCATTTTCATGTCAACATCTTAGGAAATCATATTGATACAGGCCGATCTAAAAGCATCACCTAAGGAGGCAATTTTAAACTAAAGATTACTTAAATCCTATAAACCGTGGCCTTTCATTAGCAAAAACAATTCCAAATAACTTTATTACAATTCTTTCAATTCTTTACTACAATTCTTTAAATTATGTACTTATACATGTTTAAAATGCTAAACAGTTTTGATATTTGAATAAAAAATATAAACAAGTCTTTTAAATTAGCTCAAAGCAGTAGCCCAATATAACCCCAATTTTTTATGTATTCCCTTATGGGTAGACCAGTGAGGAACTCTACAACCACTTAACCACTCTCCCTCACCTGAATAAAACAAAAATGCTACATGAAAATTAAAATTGTACGTATATTTTTCCAACACCCAAAATTTTTTTCCATAGGCTTTCGTGTGAATAAATATCCAAGGCTTTGAGATAACTCATTAAAAATTAATATTTTAATAAAGCACTTAAAGTCTGCAGTAAACACACATCCATGTCTGAAATGAAGACACAGACATTTCAATAGATACTAGAAGCCAATGTTATTCACATTGATTCCAATACAGTGTGCAGGCTACTCAGATTCCATTCCAATCAGTTAAAATCTTGGTCATGCACACAGGGTAACTCTTATTTGAAATGCTTAATGTCCATACGTTGGCAGGTAGAGGCACATAATTAGACATTACTGTTTATAGCAATGGCATTTTCATCTGTTATAGTTGAGCTAAATTATGATATGCATTGGCTTTGATAGCAAATAGACTTTCCAGAACCACTTAAAACTAATGCTAGAATGATATAAACCCCAACACAATGAATACAGGTGACAATAAAACATGGAGCCTACAAAGGGATGAGAAAAGAACACTGGGCCTGTCCAGGGAGTCCGGGGACTTTGGGCAAAGAAATGATGTCTCTGGGTCTCAGGTTTCTTGCTTACTAGCTGAAAGGAATTCTTTGAGTCACCATTAAGATCTGAGTTTTTCAAAACCTATGTATGAAGATGACCTTATTTAGAACACAGCTATGATAGTTGGAAGCACCATCCCGCCTCCCCCAGGGCCCCATGTCTCACTTGCCAGGACACATGGGCACTGCCCAGGTTCCTGGGATGGTGGGTTTTTCTGGGTGTCTTTTATATACATCTGTACAGGTAAATAAAAGCCGAGGTTTTGATCCTGGGTGATACTATTAAAGGAAAAGAAATCAGAATGGAACACTGCTTTGCAAGTCAAGATGACACAGTGTAAAAGCTTGCTTTTACACGTGCCGAGCTAAAAATGACAGCCTGACATACAAATAAAACATCCAACAGGCAGAAACGTAGTGCTGGAAATGGAAAAGGCCAGCGTCCACGGCAGGTAAAAGCAGCAAGTGCTGAAAAGATAAGGTTCCCTCCAGATGAAACACGGACTGGGGAGCACCCCGAAGGGACAACGGGGGTTTGACTAAAGCCAAGTCACTTCCTCTCTTTCAGTCTGTGAGGGACAGGAGCTACGTTTCTCTTACGTTTTCTTCTCTGGGTTAGTCCTTCTCAGTCACACAGCCAATTCTTAACTATATTCAAGTGATTTTTTTTTTGTCATTGATATGATTATTTTCTGCCATCTCTGCAACTATATTCCACAAAGAAGGAAGTCATAAATACCCACTAAAGGGACAAGTTGTCAGTGTGCACAGCGATGGTGGCTAGTACGTTCCTAATTCCCAAATTAGACAGAGGTAATATCTGAATTATTATTTATACTAACTTAGTGCTGCTGCTCCCTGCTATAAATTCTAATCCCCCCAAGAACTGGCTAGCCGCAGAATTCACCAGAAAAAAAACAATGCTTGTGTTTTAAATAAATTGTCCTGATACAAAAATCAAAAAACAAACAAACAAACAAAAAAAACCCCAACAGTGTTCAAAATTGAATACTTACTCCTGTGCTCACCAGGGACAACATGATCCTTTCATTTAAGGCTAAGGTTTCTCCTTGTTTCATCTTGATCCTCTTCTTATCCAAGCATTTCATCGCATACCTAGAAACATAAATATTATTGAAAAATCTACACTGAGAATACATCGAAACGGATTAAACGATACGCATCATACTGGGGGAAGTTTCTAAAGATGTGGGAAGTGTTTTAAAGAAGCAAATACTTCTAAGAAACTAAGGAAATCTGAGTCAAGTGGAGACTTCAGTCAATAATAACATATTTGTTCGTTCATTGTGACGAGTGTCCCACACTAAGTAAGATGAGGGTACTGGGTATGGGGTACGTGGGAACTCCCTGTACTATTTCTGCACTTTTTCTGTAAACCTAAAATAACTGTAAAATGAAAAGTCTATTTTAAAAAATCAAGCAATAATCAAGATATTTCTATTATTATATGAATTGATGTTTCAGTTAAATAAGAGCATAAAGTAGATGGATATAAAATTCAGGGAAATAAATTTTGTATGTATTGCCACTGCCTAGTACCACTGTGTGTGTGTGTGTGTGTGTGTGTGTTTTGTGGAGGTGCTGTACATGTCATATTTAGCATTTAGGAATTGTGAATTCAGCACTGGTCAAGATTTAATAAGCGCATAGAGTGCAAGACTCTAAAATGTTGATGACTGACCAAATGGGAAGGGAAAGCATGTGTCCAAAACCCAGTGTTCTAAAATGGCACTTTATTGATTTGTTTTAAATCTATACATAAGTTATCATATTTCAAATGATAAAAAGAATCAGTAAGATTTTTATATTCAAGTTATATTAAAGTTAGTTGAGAAGAAACCTTTTACAGCTTAAGATTTTTGAAGATTTGGAACAAACTCACATTAAGGAAATACAGACATGTTACTCAGCACACTCTGTAATCACAGGTTAAAGAAAGCAGATGCTTTTTCAGCAGGACAAGGGAAAGCTGAAAGGAAATTTTTACAAGGGTTGTGGGGGCTTGACAGTTCTGCATGCATGACTGTAAATTCCCACTGATATACTACTTCACGATACCCAGGTATACCAGTTGTCTGGCTGTGGTAGGACACACAAAATCCACTTATTCCTAACTTACTTATAACTTATAACGTTATGAGTTACAGCAAGACAGAGACAGATGTTCAAATTTGATATTTTTATCCACTCTTCCAGGAGTTCTATATGACAAATCCATTTGCGAGACACTGATTGGCTTAATTATGGGATCAAATATTGAGAACACATGAAGTGACGCGTTCTTGAAATATTTATTTTTTATGATAAAGAATTTTCAAAATGCCTCATACTACTTCTATCACCACCCTGCTGTGACAATGTTTAATAAGACCTTCGGATTGCAGACCACAGAGAAGGTGGCACCCACAGGTCTTGAGCCCCTCAGAGTAAGCAAGCTGAGGGCACCCCCCCGAAGGGCAGGTGGCAGGTCACTGTCACTGGCAGCCTGGAGGCTGCAAACGACGTGCTCGAGGATTCATGGGAGCTGAGCTTGGCCACTTCCTAGCTGTGTGACTCCTGAGAAGCGTCTACCCTTAACCTATAAAATAGAAGACTATTTACCACGCCCTGGCGGTTTCCAAGAGTAGGGTGAAATCGTAAATGTGTATGAAGAGACAAATTGATATTATTTACTTCTAACAACAACACGTGTCAGACTGGGCATCCTCAACACCTCGACAAGCAGTTATGATGAAGTAAAACTAAAATTTAGTGAAAGGTAACGAACGACAAGTAAAGTGCATATTAGGATCAAAAAGCCCACCGTGCAGCACAGAACTGGAAGGTATGTTTTCTATCACCCCAAACTGCACATGCTAAATCACAGGGGGATCAGAAGAGAATGTCTCTCCCTTGCAAAGCAGAGAATTCTCTGCAGTCTGATCGGACTGGGAGGCCGTACATAACACCCCTTCTTGGCCACCTCTGGATTCCTGGCTCTTCACCCACGGCTTGAACCACTGCAGGCTCCCGATACACAGTTTCTGGTTACCTTCCCATTTAGCCCTAAGAGGTAGAAGTTCCAGATCATCTCGTTTGCTATGCTTTACAAAAATACAGCCTATTTCCTTCTGAGGTAAATTACTGCAGGAGTGAGATCACGGGCTTCCATAAATCTACACAGGGGTTTTCTTTTGATGCGAGCATAAAATTCTCTTAGAATTCCCAGCAAAATATACGAGCCTAGAAAGCTTACATTTTTCCAGTGTCTGCTTTCCTGCAACCATATACTTCACCGAATCCTCCTCGTCCGATAATCCTATGTACGCTGAAATCATTCATGGTCAACTGTAAATTCAAAATGCGACATGGAAACGTAAAACTGCATAAAAATTATGCTGTTGTTTTCATGTAAAACATATACAGTTATTAAAATAGCGATTCAGATACACCTGCTCTTTCCATGACTGGTCCCTCAAACTGAGAGGTGAGAAGCACAAGATGGCAGCACATTCTAGAACCACCTTCTATGCAAACTGCACAGAATGCACACCACGGAGGCAAATGGGAAGATGACACAGTGGTAGCCGAGTTAGATTGGTTTTCTGATCTCATAAATCTTATATTGGAAGATGTACGCTTTGAAGACAAGTGAATGTGAAATTTCCACTCAAAACACAAAGCAACATCAGCTACTCTGAAGCCTAAAGTTTGGGAAGAGTTCAGCAAGGCCAGGAACGTCATGGTAGAAAAATAGGTCCACATCAAGGGCATCTATGTTTTCCTAACTGTGGGCCATATGATCAGAAAGCCCAACAGATGCTGGCCGTGTGGATGTTTTATCAATAACGTCAGTGAGTAGAGAGGACTCATGCTGGGCATGTGAGCATGAAACCAGACCAAGCGTGAGTAACTCTATGAAGAGGCTTTATTCATAAGCACCTTGTCAATATCATCCCAGCAATGCCCTGCTTCCTAAGCAGTTTTCATGGCATTAGACGGTACAAAGGCAGATAGATAGTCCTATGTTCGTGGTAAGAGGCCATCAGATAACAGCAAATGCCTACTAGTTTATGTATCCCGGCAAATGAAGGGTAAGATGCTTGAAGGGTTTCCCCAGACAACCCTTCAAATATCATGTCTGCAGCCAGGGAGGGGCATCTGGCCCACAAGCTTCATGTTTGGTGCTCAGAGGACATGAGGACGTGAAGACATGAGGATACCATGTCTGCTAAAGCAACACAAGCACAAGGAAGCTCCACAGCAGATACGAGGGATTTTTTTTTTTTGGCCGTGCTGCGGCATGCCACAGCAACAGAGCAGGGATCGGACCCGTGCTCCCTGCAGTGGAAGCATGGAGTCCTAACCACTGGACCGCCAGGGAAGTCCCAATAAGGGATTATTTTTAAAAATGTGTCACTTCCTCTTGCTTCTCAATCCTGCCAGGAAATGGGGTGGAGAGAGGAGGTTAAAAAGAAGAAGAAGAAGAAGAAAAAAACCCCACTTCTTCCAATAGCACTGCTCAAGTAAAAAACTGAAAAAAAAAAAAATCCAGTTATTTATTTTTCTCAATTGCAAACCTATGTGAAGGGAGAGCATGAAGGAAAGGGGAAGAGAAACGTACACTCTAAAAGCGAAGTAAAGAACATGCCCTAGAATTACTGACAGTGAAGAGCTAAAAGAAGATACAATGCTAAGGGGTTAATGTCAGAAAGTAGCCTGTCTTTGAGGACTGCTTTTATCATTCTCAAAATAATAAAAAAGATGAAAACGTGGTCTAGTAAAAGATGTCATCATGTTTATTACGTCACTGCACCTAAGAATAAGAAAAAAAGGAACTTTACCAAGATGGCATAAGGCACGGGCATACGGGAATTACATTATGTAGAAGACTTGTATTTTTACAACTACTTCTGTTAAAAGGTCAATTACCGCTTAAAATAACCATTCTTAAATAAATAAACACATTGTTACATGAATATGAGAAAAGAGAATTAAAATTCAAAGTGTTTACAATTGGGTATAGGAGGATGGAGTTTTCATGCATAAAGCCATAAGCACGACATCTGTTTGGAAAGTGCGTCACCCTTGGGAGTATGCTGCCGAATAAAATATTTTCTCACGAAGTTGAGCCAGAGGAAGTTTTTATTTAAAAAAAGAAAGGCAAAGATGATACTCACATGGATATTTAATTCCACGTTTTTCCACTGACAAAATCTAGTGAACTTGTCACTGAAAAAGAATGTTAAGGAATTACTGAAAAGTTAAACATCAAGTTAACTGAGAAACTAGAATTGTACTGCTGGTGTTGCTTCTCAAATGGAGTAAGTTTTCATAAACATTTTTTCACAAAAGATTCACCTGGTACTTAAGGCTTTATTTTATGATTCAAATCGAAGACTCTGTGTTTCTCCTTTAATTGTCATTATGCTGTGGTAACATCTTTATCTGAGTTAGCACTGTCCAAGAGACGGGTAACAGAAGCTGCGTATGTAATTTAATTTTAATAATATATTTTATTTAAACCAATATATCAAAAAATTATCATTTCAACATAAAATTAAATCAAATCAATATACAATTTTAATGAGATAGTCTACATTCTTGCTTTTGTATTAAGTCTTTGAAATCTGGTGGGTATTTGCCCATCTTAATTCAGACTAATCATATTTCAAGAGTTCCACAGCTACACGTGGTTAGTGGCTACCATACTGGACAGTGCAGCTCTCAATGACAAAAAAACTGCTGTTTACAAATAATTAGAGGGGTAGCAAATATAATACCTAAATAGTGCTTATCATGCTCCAGGCCCTGTTCATCTACGCCTTCAACAACTCCATGATCGGGTACCGTGATGATGCCCAGCTTACAGCCAAGAAGACCTGAGCTTGCCCAAGGCCACACGGAGAGAGAAGGGGTGGAGCCGGATTTGAACCCAAACCAATGTCTGCCTCACAAAGATGCAAACAGTGCAGGAGAGGAACCCTCAGACGAGAATCGGAAGATGGAGTAAGTCATACTGCACTGATAAGCTCCCAGTTTACTCAACTGCTGGAGAAGTGTTTTTTTCATCCATGAAGTAAGAAACATATCTACCCCATTAATAAAGGCATTATTGGGATTATTTTTTATTAATGAGCAACATATCTATAAAATGTCTGCTTTTAAATTTTTTTTCAGAAGAAATGCATTCTGGATTGAACACTCCTTAAAAGCAAAGAACATTTTTGGTGATTGTTGGACTTCATCTAGCCCCTGGCTGATTCCTTACACAGGAATGGTATTCAGGGTTCTACGAAGGAATGAATGAATTAAAAAAGGAAGAAAGGGAGGGAGAGAGAAAGGCGGGAAGAGAGGGAGTTCTATGAAGTGCAAGTTACAGGTATTATCAGCACTATAATACGATGCCTTAAGGCATCCAAATATCCCAGGTCCCTGGGGGTTTCATCTACTATGCCTTCTAAGGATCTTTTAAAAATATTTCTGAGGCTAATAATCAAATTAAGAATTAAAAGCAGAAGAACTCTTGCAATTACATAGCATCTTTTTTCAATGACTCTGAAATGACTTTTAAAGAGTGTTTCACGGATCCTCCTAACATCTCTATGAGGTTGGTAAAATAAATTTTGAGTTTCTGAGAGTTATTTCCAAGAGTTTTTTTTAAAGCATGGTGAGTGCAAAAGGTGAAACCACACTGGGGTGAATAAATCCATGACTTTGAAATCACTTGGTGTGTGAGGCTAGCTCACACCCTGCCTTCTCACGGATTCTGGAGTTCAGAGATGGCAATGGAGGTGGGGGTGTGGGGGGGTGTGATCTGGCACATTTTATGAACTTGCAAACTAGCTGGGGAGGGTAAACAACCAGGGAGAGAGAAGTGCCCTGCTGGCCAAGAGAAGAGTCGAGGAGAATCAACTCCCAACCCATACCCTGCGCCAAAAGAACACACACTCCATCAAAAAATAAGAACAGACATTTTGCCCGTTAAGTACGATAACAAGTTCTTCTTTAGCAAGTACAGACGGCTCCTGGGTGTCCTGGCTGTCGTGTGCCCACGGGGCTCCTTGAGCTCCACTCCTAGGCAATATCTAGTCACTAGAATGGGCACTTCTGGATGGGGAGGAGGAACCGGGGCTGAGAAGAGGGCAGAGCCTGGGCAGCACAGGGCTTCAGAGCGAGAGCCCTTGCAGGTGACTTAACCGCTGCCTCGGAGGGAAGAGCAGGGGTGAAAGATACAAAGACGACTGGGGCGCAGCGAGGGTGAGAAGAACAAGTGTTTTTAACTCTAACCCCTGACGTGGGCTTTAGATCACTGAGCAATCTGACGTTCACTGCTGAAGCGAGGCTCACCAGCCTCATCCAGAAGAGGGAAAGCCTCCCTCCGGGATTCAGCCCCACAGGGAACTTAACCCCGTGTCCCTGCTGGGCCTCAGGAGAAGGTGGAGAGGCAGGCTCAGCACTGCTGAAGACGTCCTCTTTTTTTTTTTTTTTTAATTTAATTGAAGTATAATTGATTTACAATGTGTTAACTTCTGAACAGCAAAGTGATTCAGTTATACACATATATATTCTTTTTCATTATGGTTTATCACAGGATATATGCGATATACATTCATTATATATTCATTATGGTTTATCTAGTTCATTATTCATTATGGTTTATCTAGTTCCCTGCTATACAGTAGGACCTTGTTGTTTATCCATTCTCTATATAATAGTTTGCATCTGCTAACCCCAAACTCCCAGCCCAACCCCTGCCCCACCCCGCCTCCCCCTTGGCAACCATAAGTTTGTTCTCTACATGAAGACTTCCTCTTTACTTCTCTACTATCAAACTGCAGCGTGGCCACCGAGAAAAGTCGCCTGAACCGTGAGGCCCTCAGAGAGCACGGCTAGTCCTGACGATGCTGAAGTCTACAAGGTTCTATTTATGGAGCGCCTGTGCTTTTCAAAACCCAAACTCTGGACTTCCCTGGTGGCGCAGTGGTTAAGAATCCACCTGCCAGTGCAGGGGACACGGGTTCGAGCCCTGGTCCGGGACGATCCCACATGCCGCGGAGCAACTAAGCCCGTGCGCCACAACTACTGAGCCTGAGCTCTAGCCCGCGAGCCACAACTACTGAAGCCCGCACGCCTACAGCCCAAGCTCCGCAACAAAGGGAAGCCACCGCAATAAGAAGCCCGTGCACCGCAATGAAGAGTAGCCCCTGCTCACCGCAACTAGAGAAAGCCCACGCGCAACAACGAAAACCCAACGCAGGCAAAAATAAATAATAAATTAATTAATTAACAACAAAAAAACCCAAACTCTGAACTCTTGGCCTGACAATGGATTTTTTTACTGTTAATTTGATAACGTATTAACATAAAAAGAACCAAAAAATATATATATAAATGAACTGACTTTAAAAATAATTCATTTATATAAAATGGTAACAGTTTCAGAAAATCCAATGTGCATGCCTGCCTAAAATGCAAACAGCTTCACTTGTATTTCCTGTGGTGATAAGAGTGAATGGTTAGGGGGAGGAGGTTGGGAGAGGGATGGATTAGGAGTCTGGGTTTAACAGATGTAAACTATTACATAGAGAATTGATAAATAACAAGGTCCTACTATATAGCACAGGGAACTATATTCAACATCCTGGGATAAACCATAATGGAAAAGAATATGAAAAAGAACGTGTGTGTGTGTGTGTGTGTGTGTGTGTGTGTGTGTATATATATATATAAATATATAATTGAATCACTTTGCTGTACAGCAGAAAGTAACATTGTAAATCAACTATACTTCAATAAAACTAAAAAAAAAAAAACCACAGTGAATGGTTAACTCAGTGGGAGAAAATGACTGTGCAGGTTTACCTGGTGGATACACGATGGAGTTAACAAGACCTCTTCCCCAATTTTAATTACCATCCCCATTTATCCCCTCTCCACGAAGGATCATATAACAGCAAGGTTGACCCAGGAGTTTAGGAAAAGTCAGATTTAGAATCAACAGCAGTGGAGACAGCCCAGGACTTGGTTGAGTCTCACCCCTGAGCTGGCATCCTATCCTCTCAGTTTGATTCCACGGCTTTTTGGCAAAGCCTCTGCTCCTGCTCAGAAAAATGTAATCATTTGTATGCAGATTCATTTCCTGAAGTATTGACTCTACTCCAAGATAAAATTATCTCTTGAACTCTGGTAGAATCATGACGCACTTTTAAAATTTTATTTTAATTATTTTAGTTCTATGAACATGTGGAGAAAAAAAAAAACTGCACTGAAGTATTTGCTCTTAAAGGGCAACTACTGAACAGCCGCGGGCTGCTCCATTGATGCGGCACGGTCATTACGACAACTGTCTAGAAATTAGCCGAGTTTATGGAGAAGAGTACAGTCAGTGTGAATGCAGATTCAGTGTTAGAAAGTCCAATTCCAAAGGTGCATTATCATAGAGGAACACTCAAAATACTGAAGGATTGACTCTTGGGTGCCTGAGAAGCATGTGAACACTTTTATAGGCATTACCGAAAATTTTCAGAATTTTATACGACAGACATACCCTATAGCTTGAGTAACCCAGGGGGACATATTTATCGGGTACATTAATGATGTATAAGACTACAGACATTTGCCGATACTTAAATTCTACTACGTAAAGAATCAAGAGAAGGCTTGTCTCACTTTGAAGGATATGATTTCAACATATAAACAAATGAATTAGATATAGACTCGTGCTTGCATTAGCAAAGGTGTCCCAATAAGATACTTTTAATTGTGAGCTTCCTAAGCCTATTTAAATTTTGGACCATTTGGAAGCTAAAGAACTAAAGGTCAATGGGATGTTAATATATACAAATCCTAAATTATAAAGTACAGAGGAAACAATCTAATGCAAAGCCTGGCACATAGCACATGGTCAATAAATGCTTGTTGAATGAATAAATTAACACATTTTAAGGACAGCACTTATTGGGTAAAATGAGGTACACCTACACAGTACAAGATCTTATCAGTATAAAGACATTGATATATTACTAAGATAATGTTACATGTCAAATATATCTCTATTAAAAAAAAGATTTTATACATAAAGTTTCATACCTTTCCATGAATTTTTGAAAAATGCTGCCTCGAAGACTTTCACAAATTTCTTCTATGTATGGCTGGAAAGGATGGAAAAGAAATTCCACAGTGCATCAATAAGAACATAATAAAGTGAAAAACAGAAAAGGATGAGACTCAGACGAGGTGAGGCTCCAAATCACGTGCTCCCACAGCACCTTGTACACGCCCTTCTCAGCCTTGTCCAATTTTCACCAATGGACTCATGGTCACGCTTATTTACTTGTAGTAATCTACACCACTCAACGGCATGTTCCATGAAGGCAAGGACAGGTCTGTCCTGTGTGCCACTGCATCCCTCCTGCCTAGCACGGCTCCTGGCAAGTCACAGACACATCTTAAATGGCTGGAATTAACTTCATGGGCATGTGACCCATGCAGTCCCGCAGAAGAGCCCAGGGCTCGGTTTGGTGCCCTGCTGTTGTCATCTTGAAATTCTTAATAATTTCTGAACAAGGGCCCCCAGGTTTTCATTGCGTACTGAGCCTTGTAAGTTATGTAGTGTATCCTATAAATTACTATTAATTATATAATTGCTATTAATTATGATTATCATAAATGATCAGCATTAATATTGACTTTTAAAGACTAAAAGCCAAGGGACCCATGGAGTAAATTTTTTTTAAATCAGCTATTCCCAAGGTCTTTGAGCAAGTTCATGGCTAAGCGGGGATTAAGGCAAGGGCTCCTTGCTCACATGTGCAGTGCCCTTTCCCTGTGGAGAACAATCTACTTCAATATCATGCCACTTTACACATTACCAAATAAACTGCATAAACTTATTTTCCATGGGATAGACTTCAAATCAAGAACTATAAAAATATCAAATGCCAACATTTCACAGCTCAGTCTGGAGCCACTTAGATAGTTTTGGAAAATATCTTCATACCCTACACTCACTGAATGATGCAAATTTAATGTTTTCTGTGTCTTTGTAGATCATCCTGAAAATGTGCAAAAAAGAAGGACCAGATCAGGAACCGTCCAAGGCAAGTGATCAAACTAGGAAGTCTGCAGAAGCCACAGTCACCAACACAGGCAGTGAGACCACTGCAGCTCGCCTGGGAGCCTCACTTCCTGCCACGGGGCTAAGCCACCTCCACCCCCTGGCAGGGCTACTGCTGTCCTGGGCGGGGCACTGGAACTGGTCACTAAAACCAAATGGACTTTGTTCCCTCCTTAGTAACAGGGGAAGCTGAACTCTCTCTCTGAAGCCCTTTCCAGCTCTGAAGTCCTGTGTTTCTGTGATGACATATAATAGCAATCTTCGCTAACTCTTCTAGATGCTAAAGACCAAGGGCCACAAGTCTCAAGAGGTTCAAAAGACATCAAAAGACAAAAGAGATCAAGTGTTGAAAGATATATGAAAAGCCTAAATTTGTATATCACAGATTTTGTATTTACAAAAACTGTTACGTTAATATTTTTTCACATTTTATAAAACAGCCTGTACTTCTGCTAATAAAATAAAAGTTCACCAGAAATTCTTAAGACTGGATATGATATACTACACTGCCACTTTCAACACAAAGAACTACAAAATGTGTCGGGTAAGCAGTGCAAAAGCGAGAGTTCAATAGTGGGGTCATGAGCAAACAACCTCACCTGATTCTCAGTTCCCTTAGTCTGTAAAATGGGAGAGTCACATCTAATTTTCAAGGCCATTGTGAGAATTTAATAAGATTAAGAATGTTGAGAGCCAAGCACAGGACCTGGCATGTTCTAGGAACCTAACTGTAAGCCAGGACCCCTCCTGACTCTTGCCACCAAATGTACCTGTGCAATTATTTATTTCTAAAGTCAATTTTGCAAACAAAAAGAATAAAAAGCATTTTGTATTTACTTTCAGAGCATTTTTTTTTACTACCTTCTTCTCCTTGATAAGAAATTTCAACTCAGGCATCACACTTCCTGATGTCTAAATATATGATAAACCTATAGTAATCAAAATAGTATCGTACTGACATAAAAACAGACATTATGGACCAATGGAACAGAATAGAGAGTCCAGAAATAAATCCACACACCTATGGTCAACTAACCTTTGACAAGGGCGTCAAGCACACAATGCGGAAAGGATACTCTCCAATAAATGGAGAATGAGACTGGACCCTTATCTCACACATATACAAAAATCAACTCAAGATGAATTAAGGACTTAAATATAAGACCCGAAAGTGTACAACCACTAGAAGAATACACAGGGGAAAAAACGTCTTGACATTTGCCTGGGTGATGATTTTTTGGATGTGACATCAAAAATTCAGGCAACAAAAGCAAAAACAGACAAGTGGGATTGCATCAAACTAAAAAGCTTCTGCAGAGCAAAGGAAACAATTACCAGAGTGAAAAGGCAACCTGTAGAATGAAAGAAGATATTTGCAAACCATATATCTGATAAGGGGTTAATATTCAAAATATGCGAGGAACTCGACCCAATAGCCAAAAACCAAATAACCCAATTCAAAAGGGGACTGAGGACCTGAACAGACATTTTTCGAAAGACATACAAATGACCAACAGGCATATGAAAAGGTGCTCAACAACACTAATCATCAAGGAAATGCAAATCAAAGCCACAATGAGATATCACCTCACATCTGTTAGGATGGCTATTATCAGGAAGTCAAGAGGTAAGTTGCTGGTAAGGATGTAAAGGGAACCCTTGTGCACTGTTGGTGGGAATGTAAATTGGTGCAGCCATTATGGAAAACAGTATAAGGATTCCTCAAAAAATTAAAAACAGAACTACCATATTATCCAGCGATCCCCCTTCTAGTATATATCCAAAGGAAATGAAATCAGTATCTTGAAGAGATATCTGCATGCCCATGTTCACTGCAGCATTATTCACAACAGTAAAGATACGGAAACAAACTAAGTGTCTATCAATGGATGAATGGATAAAGAAAATGTGGTATGGATACATATATATATATATATATATATATATATAAAAACACACAATGGTATAATATTCAGTCTTTAAAAAGAAGGAAATCCTGCTATTTGTGACACCATGGGTGAATCTGGAGAACATTATGGTAAGTGAAATAAGCCAGACACAGAAAGACAAATATGGTATGATCTCGTCCACACATGGAATCTAAAAAAAGTCTAACTCATAAAAGCAGAGTAGAATGGTGGTTGCCAAGGGCTGGGAAGTGGGGGAAATGGGGAGATGGTGGTCAAAGGGTACAAAGTTTCAGTTATGCAGGATAAATAAGTTCTGGAGAGCTAAGGTACAGCATGGGGACTACGGTTAATAATACTGTATTGTACACTTGAAATTTGCTAACAGAGTTGATCGTAAGTGTTCTCACCCCCACACATACACACAAACACACACATACACACACACAAATGTAACTAGGTGAGGTGATGGATATGTTAATTAGTTTGATTATGACAATCACTTCACAACGAATACGTATATCAATATATCACATTGTACACCTACAATTATATACAATTTTTATTTGTCAATTATAACTCAGAAAGTCAGGGGAAAGAAAGAAATTCCAACTCAAAGAATATCAACTAACTTTATGGTTAATGACCCTCTATAAACAGGACATCCAAACATATAACTTCTATTTATACTTTGATCACTATGTTCTGATGGTACATGTCACACTGAATTGCACTAATACACCTTCTTATTTAAATCAACTTAATAGGGACTATTTCCTTCACCTTTGAAATAAGAACACCAGTCATTCTATATCTATTTTACCAGAACATTATTTAATTATTTTCTTGTGAACAAATCAGTAAAGTGGTTTTGAAAGATATTGGAGAAGCTCCTAAATGACTGTTCCTTGAAGGCACAGAGAGAATTTTGGTGGTCTTTGTATCTCATCTGGAACTATCTTTTTAAATGTTATTTATGCTGCAGGAAAAGCTAGCATCAGAGTCGTAAAATCCACGTACTGTGAGGTATAATTTAGCAACGTTAGATGTAATTGACTACAAGACTGTCTCTGAACAGCATCAAAGTCAGACAACTGAAGTTCTGACATGAAAATATCACGAAGGCAACAGACAGCAGACATTCACGCTGCACTTTTTGAATGTACAGTGTTTGATAAGAGCTGACATTTGTGGAGTATGGCAACAGACAGGCCTAGTGCAAAGCAACTCACACGCACTGAATCCTCAAGACCCCCGTTTGCGGGAGAGCCCGCTGTCACTTCCACTTCACAGATGGGAAAACTGAAGGGAGGAGAGGTATGGTAGCTTGCCCAGGGTCTCGAAATCCAGGGCACTTAATTTCAGAGCCCAGGCTTATAACCAACTAGACTATAAAAGGTACTACATTTTAAGAAAAGTCCATCTAATTATTTTGGCAGAAAGGCAGCACGCAGTTTGTTACTGTACCCAAATGTTCTCGGAGCCAAATCAATATTTTCTCTATAAAATCATCAGATTCATTTTGTATGTAAATAAAACCTATCATAAGGCACCTAGGTAAAAATCAACTTACTTCTCTGTAAATTACTGAATAATCCAGGAAATGGATAAATTAATTTTTTTCATTTATGAAAATCACTACATTAATGAATGGCATTCTTTCCTATTTCTTGTGACTCATAGAAACATGAAAAGTACATTATCCACTTGAAAATCTGACCATGTCCTTGCAAGCTGCCACCTCTGTAGAAAACCCACAGGATAAGAGAAAAGGCTTTGGGGAGGAGAAACCATTACATCTGAAGATCAGCAAATACATCGGCCCATCAGTTGTGGATCAAGTTTTCTGAGGCCTGTCATTTAAATCTGCATGACTGTGTTGTGTTCAAGATACGAGGAGCCAAGGCAAAGTCCAGTTCCTCAGTCACGACCCCAAGGCCGTTCAAACATTCCCTCTTGACTCTTGAAAATGGATCTATTTCATCTGGGGGATAATCACCGTGGGGGTCAACACCTGTACCACTAGAAAGTAAATCTTGTCAAGTCCCTGCTCATCACAGGTGCCTGGGATGTCAAATAGGAAAAGGCTTTTTCCTCCAATGTCTTGTCTTGATTGATTTATAGAAAACAACATTACAAGAACGCTCCAGTGGCCTTTTTCAGGAAAGCCTTCACGAAGGATGTCAGCAGAACAGCACATTTCAATGAGAAGACACACAATATTAAACTTCAGTTCTTCCAGATAAACCGCCACGTAAAAAATACAGCCTCATATGTCAATTCCCCCAGCACTTTCACACATGCAAAGAATGTCCCCAAATCCAACTGTTAAGCAAATTAGAAACATTTATTGGGAAAGCATTTTATCTTACCTGAAAAAGAGTTGATGTCACTTGTTTCTTGGATAGATGACTTTGCACATGTTCTACAGCTTGCTTTGAGAATGGCTTTTAAAAATCAAAAAAAACAATGTTTTTTCCACAAATATAAAACAGAGCAAACCTCTGTATGTTTTACAATGTCAAACATATAATTTAACACAAAAATTACTAAGCAGTAACCTATAGGGATTCCATCAACATGCATTCTTTAAAAAATCTGTTGGATTCTGCTGACAAGCCAAACAGATGACTGCTCCTCTGAGCTTCCCTCAGAGTTCTTAGACACCATGTCGAGAAGGATGTTCTTAGACACCATGTCGAGAAGGATGCTGAGCACGTCGGCATCCAACTGACATATCTAATCCCACAGGAGATCAAAATGACTTCGATTAAAAAAAGGTGTAAGGAATCGTATCATCACCTTACTAAAGGCATCATCCCTCAACTGGCTGATACTGGGGTCCTAAAAATGTAAAATTTCTATTATATGAGAGAAAGTGAATGCATGAAAATATACCTAAGAATTAAACGTCAGGACCACAAAGCTATATCACAGTGTTGAAAAGACTCTAGGGTAAGGAAAGTCTTGCTGTAACCACAGGGGAGAGGAATTGGTTCTAAAAGAATGAAACTCACACTGACAAAAATTACGCACTCTGTCCTCCCCCAAAACTTCAAATTACGTCTGCAGCAATGCACAAGAAGAAGAGCTTAAAAAGCATATCACACTGCTAAAAACCCTCTAAATTGTTGACCTATACGAAAACTATGTTTACAGAGGCTTTCACAGTGAACACCTGGCATTTACCAAGGTTCAACCATTCCCCAGCACAGCAGCAAGGCACAGAGCATTATGACTAACTCTAGCTCAGAAGTTCGGTAAGCACTGTAGACAACACAGTAAACACAGAAGCACGAACATATATCACTGTCGTGAGCAGTGCTGTCCAGTCAGGCTCTCTGCGATGCTGGAAGTGCAGTGAACCTGGGCTGACGCAGGAGTTACCAGCCACACGTGGGTATTTAGCCCTTGAAATGTGGCTCATGAGGAATTAAACTTTTAATTCCATTTCGCTTTAATTAACTTAAACAATTTAAATACCCACACGTGGCTAGTGGCTACTGCACTGGACACAGCAGCCCAGGGCTCTGAGGATACTCCTTTGGAAAACAGTCTTCATGTAGAGAGATTACATGGTAAATTTTCATTATTAATTATTCCACTCACTCCTGATGGAATAATTTCCTAGGAACCTAGTTTATCCTAATGACTGAATTAGATTGTTTCTCTGATTTATCAATACAAGGGAAAAAAATGGTTTCAACCATCCTTCAACTATTAATGAATTACATTAACATAATAATTACAATCCTCCTTACTAATTCAAAGAAAGCATTTAAGATTTTTATTGATCAATATATGATTAGCCTAACGGTTAAAGGACAGCTAAATGAAAAAGAATAAAGCTTAATTTCCTTTAGAAAGTCTAGAATTGACGTTGGCTTTTTCTTCCATTGATCTGCATTAGCCATTTTATCAATGTTTGCAGTGAAAGTATCCACTTTTGGAAACATACCAAGAGTATATGGAGCAACAGATACCGGATCAGTATTATCAGGAAACAAATGACAAAAACTGAAGAAATGGGTTCCATCCTGGATGAATATCATTTAATTTTTAAACCTCTTCCTCCTACTTTAACTTTCATTCTGGAAATGTTTGAAGGCTGTCTCATATTTACCCATACTAAAGTAATAAAACAAAAAGAGATACTTACATGTGAACAAGACAGCAGCTCCTTCATGATGTAAGTATCATAAATTTGTCGACTTCTACAAAGGCGATCTTCCTCATTCTCAAGCTTTTCATATTCTTTTATCTGGATGGTTAAAAGTTACCGTTGTTAGGTATTGTCTTCCTAGAAACTTCCTTTATTGAAGGATATTACTAGTCTTGGCAGAAACCACTTCCACATGAGATCAAGCAAATTACTTGAATCGGCCATTCCACAGGAAACAACCACTTCTAATGTTGTAATAATGAAGTTGGAATAATTTAAATTCAACTTGGAACATATGAATGGATTTTTTCCTATGATGAACCTTGTCGCTTAAATTTAGAAACACAATATTAGGAAACAAATACTGCCATGGTTACAATTAACTTACGATGCACCAGCCATGGACCATTCATCCTTGCCAATTCTCCTTTCCAAAGCACAAATAATTTAAATTTGTCTGTAATCCAGTTCTAAGAGTTATGATGGCTTGTTCTCACTCCCCTCACCCCTCACTGTATATATATATATACACACACATACACACACACACACATATATTCTTTTTTTACATTCTCTTCCATTATAAGTTATTATAAGGTATTGAGTATAGTTCCCTGTGCTATACAGTAGGTCCTTGTTGGTTATCTGTTTTATATAGAGTAGTGTGTATATTTTAACCCCAAACTGCTAATTGATCCCTATCCCCCCATATTTTGGTAACCATAAATTTGTTTTCTATGTCTATGAGTCTATTTCTGTTTTGTAAATAAGTTCGTTTGTATCATTTTTTTAGATTCCACATATAAGCAATATCATATATTTGTCTTTCTCTGTCTGGTTTACTTCACTTACTATGATAACATCTAGGTCCACCCATGTTGCTGCAAATGGCATTATTTCATTCTTTTGTATGGCTGAGTAATATTCCATTGTGTGTGTGTGTGTGTGTGTGTGTGTGTACACACACACACACACACACACACACCACATCTTCTTAATCCATTCATCTGTCGATGGACATTTAGGTTGCTTCCATGTCTTGGCTACTGTAAATAGTGCTGCTATGAATACCGGGGTGCATGTATCTTTTCAAATTATACTTTTCTCCAGAAGGAAAACACTTTTTTAATGAAGGAGCAATTCAGCAATGTTGGCATAACCAAAGGACCTGGGCTTAATCATCCAAGGTTAATTCAGGAGAACATGTCTAAAGGTTCAAATACCATGCCAGATGCAAGTACGGTAGCTGCAAGGAAACAGAAGCCAGACACAGAAATCTGAGGCAGAGTCAGAAAACAAACAAAGGACTCTAGTTTGGTAGATTTCTTTTGATGTTTTGTTTTAGTAAGTTCCAGAAATTAATGCCAGAATGCTAGGATAGAACAGGTGGACTGTTAGTGAACCAAAGGCAAACGTTTCTGCCTAAACATACAAACTCTAGGAAAACTAAACCTTCATGGAATCATTATCCTTGAAAACAAGTGTAATGAAACCTAAGTCTATGTTCTGGGGACCTATAAAGCAAGCTGACACCTGGTTAAGCAAATGCTGATTCTATGGGAGTTTTCTATGAACTGTAATAATCTGACGATACAGAAAATTCTAGTTTCTTGCACAAATGATGATCTGAACCACAATTCTGGCTTTAGTAAGTGCCTCGTATCTCATAAACTCCAACTTGAACGACAGAAAAGGTTAATTCTTAGTAGGCAAAGAAACAGCCTAAAGCATCCCTGGCTGTAATTCACTTTCTATTATCAGTAAGACCACTAATTAAAGAACATGCAGTCAAGTATCAATTGGCTCTAGACAGGATGTCCTGATGTGCAGAGCAAATGCCACCCCTAATTCTGGCAGTCAGGTTGTCCAGGGAACCTGAGCAGGCAGAGGCCCGAGTTCAAGGTGAAAAGTCTCTACTACAGCAGAACAGAAGCTTCGCCATCAATGATGAACATTCACTAACCGTGTAGTCCTCCCTTTCTGCTGTGGTGGTTACAAAGCTCACAGCTGAACATGTAGCCAAAAAAATGCAATAATCATCATTGATTCTGCTCTTTTGCTCACACCCCTGTCCCCAACACCCCCTATATCCAATTCATCAGCCAGTCATGTTGACTTTATATTCAAAATATATCACAAACCAGGGCCCTCCTTCAGGTAATAGTGAACTAAACTCTAACAACAATTCTGGACATATATAAAACCCAACTACACTGGACCACTGGAGAGTGACCAAAAGTACACAGATAATGGAAAAGGGGCATCAAACGGAAGCTGGAAAGTAAGAGAGGATATTCCTGAAAATGAAGAGCCAGAGCGGAGCTCCAAAATTTTACGTACAAACTCTCAAAATCTCTGCTGGACCCCATAATGACATGTGAGCATGACAGACCCAAAGCAGTCCAGCTAAGGTTAAAAGATCTGAACAAGATTCAGTTGCTACCCACTGTATGAGAAGACAGAGCATCAAGTCAGAGTAAGCCAAATTAACTGCTGAGACAAAAAAAATCAATACCCTTTGGAGAAGCAGAGTTTAGAGTATCTACAATATCAATGGACAAGATACAATCTGAAATTTATCTATGAAGAAACAGAGAAATGTAGCTCACACATAAGAGAACAGACCATCAGTGAAGACCAATCCAAGATGATTCTGATGGAATTATCAGACAAGGATTTTAAAGGAGTCGTTAAAACTATACTAAAAGATGTACAGAAAATATGCATGTAATGAATAAGAAGATAGGAAATAGCAGCAGAAAAATAGTAACTAAGAAAATAACCACATGGAAATCTTATGTGAAAAAAAATTCAATGGATGGACATAATCACAGGCTAGAGTTGGCAAAAGAATCAATGAATTTGAAGACAGCTCCATAAAAATTATCTAATCTGAAGAAAAGAAAGAAAAAAAATTGGGGGGGAAAAATGGAACAGGGAATCAGTGATATCTAGGATAATATCGAAAGATCAAACATACTTATGATTGGAATTCTAGAGAGAGGAAAAAAAAGAGACTGGGGTAGAAATAATGTTTTATAATGGCCCAAATTTTACCAGATTTGGTGAAACATATAAATTGACAGATTCAAGAAACTAAGTGAAAGCCACAAAGGATAAACACAATATCTGAAATTACTCCACTAAAATGCACCTCCTCAGAAGTCAGTCTTTGACCCAGCAATTTAAGGTGGCCACCAAATCACAATACATCACATTGAATTGTGAGTCTGTTTTGAATCACTGCATAGCAGTTATCATTTCCTGATATATTTCCTATTCATTTATTACTGGTTTATTTTCTGTTTCACCAAAAATAGGAGCTCAAAGAGAGCACAGACTTTGTCCATCTTGTTCATCCAAACAATGCTTCCCAGCATTAGTGTTTGATAAATACTGGTTGCATGAGTGAAGAAAAGTCTGCGTAGTAACTTTACCTCTGATCTTATATTTTCTGTTTTCCGTGATTTATTACTAAATCTAGGTGTAATATAAATATTTTTATAAGCTGCCTCTAAATCTAACTGGAACAAGGAAGTGTATAAACCAACACACCGAGCATTAGCTACGTGTCAGGTGCTGTTCTGGTGTGTTGCATACACACATGACAACCCTAAGGACAGACACTGCTATCACCCTAATTTTTAGCTGAGGAAACCCAGATAGAGTGAAGCAAGACTCCTTGCCCAACTTCAGGCAGCTAGTCACTACCAGTGTCCAAATCCAAATCCAGATGTTCTCAGTTTAGAGCTGGAACTCTTTACCACCATGTTACAGCATATACCTAATCAGCATATTATAGATATTACAGTTTAGAAAGCAACTGTCCATCTGGCATCCCCTTTCAGACTCTCAATTAGCCTGTGAAATAGCAGGAGATGATTACTAACCTCATTTCATAGATAAAGTAAGAGATGCTCAAATATTAAGTCCCCATTCTATGAGCTCAAGTACAGGACAGTGTCTTGGTTCACATTTGTAAGCTCTGGGTCTGACACAAGGTAGATGCTTCAGGGTTTGCTCAATGACCAGCACCATATCCCACAGCAACTGAGAGGGGCACAGCTGCACCTAGATCCTAGCTGGGCCTGCTGTCTAGGAGTCAAACAATGGTCAAGTGAAAATACTGATGACACACACAAACCCCAGCAGCAAGCATATATTAAGTACTCCATGGGCATTACAGGCGACAGACAGTGTAAGAATCAGAGAAGCAAAGCAGTCACGGAAGACTGGGATGACTGTACAGACAGGCTTCACGGGAGAATACAGAAACTGACCTTGGCCTTAAACGAAGCAAGGCTTTCCACAAGCCGAGAAGGGGAAACAGCATCCTAGGCTGGGGGAAGGACATAAGGAAAGTAATAAAAAGAAGAATTGGGCTCGGTGGGTTCAGGTAATATTGGTTACTGGAAGGTCTACGTGAGAAGGTAGTGAAAGATAAAGAGGGAAAGGTAAGCGATAACTAACGCAGAGATATGTGAGTGTTGGAAGAAGCAATTAGGACTTTAGACCACAGGAAAATGGGTAACCACTAAAAGTCTGCGGACACAGAAAAATGGAAATACAATGGACAACATACACATTGCAAGATATCTGACAACAGAGTTTTCTAGGGATCAGGATCATAAAACTAGAAATTAAAGAATCCACTAGGCTGGTGAAACCAAGGAGTCAGAATGACTGATAACTTCAATCTTGGAGGCTGTACTGACTTACACAACTGTATTTGAAACTCCAAGGTGGATGGTATTGTCAATTAAAGAACACAAAGCAAGTTGCTGAGGAGCCCTGAAGCATTTTCCTCCAAGGGGATAACCTGATAGGCCAGATCCATCACACCAGGCCAGGAGAGAGGAGAGAAGAGCTGCAGAACAAGCCAACGAAGAGAAACTCCAATGCCTAAAGTTCAAATGGAAACACATCAGCAGTAGTCACCACCATACTGGCCAGAAGTGCTTAAGAAATAACTATGTAGGTTGCCCATCTGTTTCATCTACTAAAGGAGATTGCTTTCTATTTGACAAAGCAGCTGAGTAAATGCTGAAATTGGAGAGGTGAAGCTTTTAAGAACACAGGAAAGAAAAAAAATTTTTGACACATCAAGCTGTGAGTCTCGTCCAGATAAAACACCTGATTCAGACTGAAATAATAAAGTCACTTCATACTCAGTGGAATCCTTTTGGATTTAGCTTACTTTTTTTTCACATGATGCTAAATGTGCATCATCATTTGATCATTCTTCCTGGAAATACATTAATATAATTTTAAAAATGTAGAAAAATGTCATTTTCATGTATATCAATAAACCAGGAAAAAAGGGAATATTCTTCCAATTTTCAAAGATACAAAGATTCCTAATATCAGCCCTAATTATGCCATGCTTTCTTTGGACCATTTCAAATGTTTTAGGGTAAAGACAGATCATGCAAATAATATTAGCATATGTCATTTCTTAAATATATTTCAATTAATATATTCTCTAATTTCAATTTTAATTTCCTCTTTGACCCATAAATTATTTAGAAGTTATTTGTTTCCAGGCAGCTAAGGATTTCTTACTTAACACTGTTATTAAATTTGAGCTTAAGTCCACTGTGGTCAGAGAACATACTCTGAACAATTTCAATCTTGAAATTTGTAGAAAGTTTTCTTTAGGGTCCAGCATATGATCTATTTTGGTAAATGTTTCATATGTAGTTTAAAGAATGCAAAACTGTTTTTGCTGGGTCAATTAGGTCAAGTTTATTCATCACTTTATTAAGATCTTCTATATCCTTACTAATTTTTTGCCTGTTTGTTCTACAAGCTCTTGAAGTATGTGGGTATCCCACTAGGGTTGTAGAATTATTTTGTTTTGGATCTTCCTGCCAATTTTTGCTTTAAATATTTTAAAGTTTTGTTATTTATAAGATACAGATGCTGACTCCTCAATCATTATGAAATAATCTCTCTTTATCTCAAAGTAGCATTGCCATGTACTTTGTCTGATATTAGTATAGCTATACCAGCTTTGCTTCATTTAGTGTGTATATTACATATCCTCTTCCATACTTCTGTTTAAAGTATATCACTTCTTTAAAAATTAAAAAAAAAAATTGAATCACTATACTGTACACCTGTAACTTATATGATATTGTACAGCAACTATAGGTTAATCAAAAAATAAAATTATCTTAAAATACATAAATAAAGCATCTCACTTGTAAGCAGTATATAACATGGTTTTGGTTATTTATCCAGTCTGACAAACTTGGTCTTTTACTGGGAGTATTTAGTCCATTTATATTAAATGTAATCATCAATATTTATATAGATGAATTTATAGTTACCACCTTACTCTTTATTTTCAATTTGACCTCCTACTTTATGTCCACCTTTTATTCTTTTTTTTTTTTTTTGGATTAATACAATGTTGTTTTATTCCGTATCTCCTCTCTTTTAACATACACATTTTATTCTTTTAAAAGTTACCTTAGAGATTACAATATGCATCCTTTACAAGTCAATGCAAATTATTATTTTTACTATCCCCAATAATCCTAGAATCTTAAAATATTTTAACTTTATTAACCCCTCTCCTGCCTTTTGTGCTACTCTCATACATTTTAGTTTTACACACACTTTAAACTCTAAAAACATATTATAGTTTTGTATGGTCAACATTCGTATATTTCACATACACATTTACCCTTTATGATGTCTTTCATTCCTTCCTGCATTTCCATCTGGGGTAATTTCCCTTCTGCTTACAGTAGCTCCCTTTAGTATTTATGGTAATGCAGTTCCACTACTGACAAATTCTCTCAGTTTTCGTCTGAAAATATCTTTATTTCACCATCATTTTTGAAGGAAGTTTTGGCTGAGGAAAGAATTCTAGGTTGGCAGCTTTTTTCTCTCATTACTTTAAAGATGGACATTTCATTGTCTGTCTTTCTTTTTTCTTAATCATTTGTTTTAATATGTCACAGTCGTTTCGTTCATATTACTGCCCCTTTAAAAATGAGGTGCCTTTTTCTAACCTCTGGTTGCTTTTAAAATTTTCTCTCTGTCACAGGTTTCCACAGTCTTATACTGATGTGCAAAGATACGTTTCCTCTGTACTCATCCTGCTAAGTTTTTTGAATCTGTAAGCTGCTGACTTTCATCATTTTGTAATATTCTTAGTATTATATCCTCAAATACTGCTTCTTTCCCATTCTCTCTCTTCCTTTCTGGGAGTCCAACTTTACATGTGTTAGACCTTTTAGGCATGCCTCACATG
Organism: Balaenoptera physalus; assembly: GCF_965194825.1. Classification (NCBI taxonomy): domain Eukaryota; kingdom Metazoa; phylum Chordata; class Mammalia; order Artiodactyla; family Balaenopteridae; genus Balaenoptera; species Balaenoptera physalus. The sequence continues at coordinate 79,614,119 of NC_138897.1, read as the reverse complement.
TCTCTAACGCCCTTATTTCTTTTTTATATTCTTTTTTCTCTGTATTTCGGTTTGAGATGACCTTCTGACCTGCTTCCCTATTCATTAATCATGTCTCACATTGTGACAATCTGCTACTGGTTCTAACCACTAGGTTCTAATTTCAAATACTTTATGTTCTAGAATATCTGTTTGGTTTTCCACAATACATTCAAATTATGCTGAAACTCTCTATTCCTCCATCTAATTATTTTGTCCATCTTTTCCTCTATTGTCTGGAACATATTATTTACAGTTATTTTCAGGTACTTGTCAGCTAACTCCAATATCTGATTCATCTGCAGGTCTGCTTGTATTGCCTTGTTTATAAATCACGTGATCTTGCTTCTTAGATGGAAAATCATTTTTTACTGTATGGTGAAGATTGGAGAGTCTCTATATACTGTTATTTTCTACCTGCAAAAGAGACAGAGGGCTCCCCTTATTCTCTGCTGCACAGGTAGAGAGGGAGTTCATCACCCAACAGGGGGTTGAGCTGGGCTGGTCTGGTCTGCCATTTGTGTAGGACTCAGTCTGCCTCTGGTTGATCCCTGTTCCTAAGGCCTGGCTCTCCATGGAGTTCAGTGAGATCTCTGTCTCCTCAGCACTGGATTCAGTTCTGCCCTTAAGAAGTCATCAGGATAGCTCTTCGGCCCCCGGCCCATTCGAGCTTCAAAACTTGGCGTGTGTCTTGAGCAGGGGACTCATCATGTTTTGGGGGTTCCTCCAGCGTCATCGTTTTTTTTTTTAATATGTTTGATGTTATAATTTTTTTATTGTTTTGGGGGGCTTTTTTGGGGGATGGGAGGGTGAGGGTTTGTCTGCACCGCATGGCTATGGGACCCTAGTTCCCTGACCAGGGACTGAACCCAGGCCCTTGGCAGTGAGAGCACGCAGTCCTAACCACTGGACCGCCAGGGAATTCCCAGCTTCATTGGTTTACTCCAGATCCAGAAACCTCTTCTGGTTTTTCTGTCTTCCAGAAGCAGCCTCCTGCCAGGGGCCAAAGCTGGATTCTCATCTGCCCACCACACCTGGACCAGCCGGGGCCCCAGGTGATAAGTGGTTATGGCTCTTCAGTGGGGCTTTCATCTCTTGCCTGCTCTGTTTTTGGATTCCTGCCACAACAGGTGTACATTTCAATACCGTTTAATACCACAAGGCTGTGGGAGGTTTCAATGCGTCTTCCAGAAGCTCTTGGCCTGCCTCTTCAGATCCCCTCCCAATGTCTTGCTGGGAGAACCAGCTGTGGGTTTGAGGCCACCCTTTCCCACCAAGTCTCCAATTTGTCACTGTAGTAATGTGTGACCATAAAACTTTGCTAGTTTCTCTTTCACCCAGTAGCAGCTCCCTGCCTCGGCTTCTGTGTCCAGAATCAGCAAGCTTCTGCAGAAAATAAAATGGCTGGTAATGCTGAGTGCACCTCTGAATGATTCTTCCTCCTCTGGAATTTTAGTCCAACTCTTCCTCACTGATTCCAGAACACTATAGAGCTTTAAGAATATGATTTTTATAGTTGTTGTCAGCATCTCTAATAAACTATATCTTGTAGTACTAATTACTTTTGACGAATTTCTAAGATATCTAGTAGTCTTAATATTTCCCAAAGTACAGTTTAAATATGCTTTTGAAATAAAAGCATTGATAAAACAGTCACTTCTTACCTCTTCATAAAACTTCACCTGAGGTACAGCTTCATTAATTTCATTCAAACAAAAATCTTTAAATAGCAAGAAACCTAAAGAAAAAGAATAAAAAATTTCAGGGTGGGCGATGAGTGTAAATTTTATCCCACAGGGTGTTTTCAAATTCATTTGTTTCAACCTCTTCCTCCCCTACCCTTAAAATACAAAAGGGGGTTTCAAGAGGCTACTTAATGCCTAAAAGGAAATAATCCAGGTATGCCTAAAAGGAAATAATCCAGGTAAAGTAAGAGGATCACACACCTAGTTCCTTGCTTTGAGGTTCCTTCTCTCTTGGCAACCCCCCTCCCACTTTTAAAAAATGCACAATTAACAGTGCTAGTGGTTACCACCACTTAGTGCTACTGGTCACCAGAATAAGTGGAAGATTAACCAAAGAAATCAGAGATACAGGTAATACAGAAGTTGGTAAGAGTCACCATGGAGCTAATAAATGCTACGCCCACAGAAACAGAACTAAAACTCCCTTAAGAAAAAAAAAAGAAGTACTTTCCTAACCTTTCTAGCCTTTTCTCTCACCACTTATTAGCTCAAGTTCCTCCAAGTCCCTACCAAATACCTCGTGCCAGAGCAGATCACCCATTCCCAGATGGTGCTTTTCTCCTTCACAACTCCACGCCTCATCTTCAAGCAATCAGTACCTTCTGCCCGGGATACCACCCCCATTGCACAGTGCCTGTTACACAGTGGGAGGCCAATAAATATGTGTTGAAAGAATGTTTGTTTGCATGGCCCTTCCAACATGCCTCTGCCAAAGTGCTCACCCTGGTTAATTATCTGATTTACAAGTCTCCCACCCCAGTACCAAACCCAGTGGCCAGCTCAGTGCCTCGCACCTAGTCAAGCCTCAGTGAATGAATGAAGCTGGAGAGGACAAGCTGACACCAGACTGAGGGCAGAGATACTGGAAGACTATGAAAAGTCAAAAGCAATGAGAAGGTCCAAACAATTAAAAGATTGTTAGGAGAGACAGAAGTCACAGAAAAAAAAATGTGAAGAAAGACTCGCAAAAAGTCTAAAATGTTGGGCAAAGGTAGATCAGAACTCCCCAGGTAGGACAGGAAGGAAGCAGCTTTGACAAGATTTTCATTCAAGTTAACATGAGAGTTATATAACTTGAGCTTGTCTGTTGTTGCCCCATAAATTCCCCTCCATGCTTCCAGGAACATGACCTTTGAAAACGGTAAATGTTTGTTCAGTGGAACTAGAAGAAAGGTATTTGGACTACTTGGTTAAATAGGCAAGACCAGACTAACAGGGGCTGGGTGCACAGCTCCAGCAGGAGCACGGCCGTGCTCATATTGTCAAGAAACTGCAGCGAGGCCAACATATGGAGGGAGTAGGGAATTCAAGAAGCAGATGAGTAGGAAGAACTGAAGATGTGAATCTCTACCGATTTGCATGTTAATATTTTTATTTTAAATAAGAGAAAGGTTGACTTTCAGTTCTCATTCATTTCAAAGTAATTTCCGATTTCCCTTGTCATTTCTTCTTTGGCTCATGAGTCATTCAGGAATGTGTAGTTTAATTTCCAGATATTTGGGAGGTTTTTTTTTTCAGGTATTTTTGGGATATTGATTTCTGTTTAATTCTGTTGTGGTCAGAGAACATATTCAGTAGGACTTCCAATGCTTTTAAATTTACTGAAACTTGGTTTTGGTCCCAAACTTGGTCCCTCTAGGTGAGTGTTCCAAGGGTACTTGAAAAAAAAAAAAAACAGTATATAGGGTGGAGTGTTTCATTAAATAAAGTAAAAAGGCAATTGGGCCAAGTTGGTTGATAGGGTTGTCCTGGTCCTCTAAATCTTACTGAATATCTATTTATTCTCTCCATTATCGGTGGAGGACTGTTGAAATCTCCACCTGTAAACTGGAAGGGAGGGGAAAGAAAGAAGGAGGAGGATGAAGAAAGGGAGTTGAATGAATAAACATCCAACTTAATATGTTGTTACCTACTTCTTTAATGCAATTTCCATCATCAATGTGTAAGATAAGCCAAAGAATTATTTGGAACATCGTATAGGGGGAAAAAACCAGTATTTTCCTCGTGTCTGTACATAAACTGAAGCATTACTTTCTATCACAGCAGCTGTTAAAATGGAGCAGCCAGAAGAAAGATATTTTGCCTTTTGGATACATCCTAGATCATTGTGTTCCAGGCTGAATGCAATTTACCTTCATTAGACTTAAATTACATAAAAAAAAAAAAAAATGAAGCATTACTCAGATTAGAACAAAAGCTAAAGGGCAAAAATAAGGAAATAATTTGCCTAACTGGTTCACTTTATTGGTGCAATTTCTCCAGATTTCAAAGAATAAAAAGTAGTGACCCAACACCTGCTTACTAGGTAACTGTGGAATGTGTTTACCCTTGTTTCTATATTTGAACCACTGCAAACTGCCTGAATACTGATTAACTTCCGAGTGTATGTAACATCCAGGAAAGGCAAACTATCCCAATATGCCACTAAAATATTTTGCAAAAATTAGTAGAAAGAATTGTATTATCTTTTTTTAAAAAATTTATTTATTATTTATTTATTATTTATTTCTGGCTGTGTTGGGTCTTCGTTTCTGCACGAGGGCTTTCTCCAGTTGTGGCAAGCGGGGGCCTCTCACTATCGCGGCCTCTCTCGTTGCGGAGCACAGGCTCCAGACGCGCAGGCTCAGCAGTTGTGGCTCAAGGGCCCAGCTGCTCCGTGGCATGTGGGATCCTCCCAGACCAGGGCTCGAACCCATGTCCCCTGAATTGGCAGGCAGATTCCCAACCACCGCGCCACCAGGGAAGCCCTGTATTATCTTTTATAAAAGATCAATTAAGAACTTTTGAAAGCATTAAATATGCGTGGTTTCTATAGGAAATTGAAATATAACCACCTAAAAAATTAAAAAGAGGGAAAGAAAAATATGAAAAAAATCTTGTAAGAAATAATACCTGTCCTAGGTTTTACCAAGTAGATTCAAACACTGGGAAGGAGGATAGACTGCATAACTGCAAAAAGTTCCTACCAAAATTTACTCATTTGACAAAGCATTTACTGAGTGTCTACTAAGAGTCACCGTGCTATATGTTGGTGAAGACAGAGTTTTTCCATAAGAGACTTGTGGGTTTGTGTAATGGGCAGACAACAAAGTAGTAAACAAATGAAATAACTGTAATTTATTGTAAATGATATAAAGGAATTAAATATGATGCTGAGATCAATGATAAAACAGAATGTCAATAAGACCTCTCTGAGCTGTGGGATAAACAAAGTACAAAGCATTTCAGATTAGAAAAGGCCAGAATGCCTAATCTCACACCTTCTATTCACTATTGTGAGGTCTTAGCCAGTGCAATAAGAAAAGGAAATAAAACTTACTAAAATTGAAAAGGAAGAGTTAAAATTAATTTTATTCCTAGACAACGTGATTAACTATATAACAAATCCTATCTACAAAATAACTACTAGAATATATAAGTGAATTTAGGAAGATCCATAAATGACCATAAAATACAAGGTCATTAGCCAGAAGAATCAATGACATTAGTTACACTCACATCACACAGTTTTAAGATGGAATTCTGAAACAAGTCCATTTGGAATAACATCAAAAAAGAACCAGTACTTAAAAATAAATAAATAAGAGATATACAAGGCCACTAAGTGGAAAACTATATAATATGACTGAAAGATATTAAAGAAGATCTAAATAAATGGAAAGATATCGTCAGTTAATGGATTGGAAGACTCAGTATTGCAGATGTTAATTCTCCCCAGATTGATTTATGGAGTCAATGCAATCCTAGTAATAATCCCCATCGGCTTTTTAAAGAAACTGACAAGCTGATTCTAAAATGTATATGGAAATACGAAAAAACTGGAATACCCAAAATACCTTGAGAAAGAAGCAAAAAGTTCAAGGAGTTACACTGCTTAATTTCAAGACTCATTATACAGCCATGGTAATCAACACAGTGTGGTACTGGCATAAGACTAAATCCATGAAACAGAACAGAGGATCCACAAATACATTTATATGTGTTCAACTTATTTTCTACAAAGATAGCAAAGCAATTTATTAGGAAAAGGAAGTCTTTTCAACAAATGCTAGAAAAAACTTATATCCAAATGGGAAAAGAAAAAAAGAAACACATTTGAAAAAGGCCTATATCTCGTTTATGTATACATTAAAAAAAACAAAAAACCTCTTACAAATCAATTTTTAAAAGGAAACAACCCAATAAAAGAATGGGCAAAAAATGTGAACACTTCACAAAGGAAGAAATATGACTAGCCAATAAGCACATTAAAAGGGCTCAATACCGTTGGTCATCATGCAAATATAAATTAAATCACTTTGAGATACCACTTCATAACCACTAGAAGGGCAGAGTTAAGAAGACTGATAATATCAAATTTTGGCAACCGGAAGCTTCGTTCGCTGAGAAGCATATATAATGTTTTGGACTCCTCGTGCCTCTGAATCAACAGGCAAAGAGGGGAATTACTGTGCTGGCTGGGATGATTGATGGGCTGTGACTCCACAATGGAGGGAAGGGGAAAGAAGGAAGAAGGGAGGAGAAGAATAAAGGAAAGAAGGGGAAGCTCTTCCTTAGCATCAAATACCAACCAAAAACTATAGAAGGAATGATGGAGTTAGAAAATCAATAGGTGCCAAAACCAGGGGGCAAAAGTTTGATAAGGAACAAAATATTTACACAGTCTCAAGAGTAATTTCCCATAAATTACTTATTACTTACAAAGGGAAAGTAAAGACAGGCCACAGATTTGGAGAAAATATTTGCAATATACATATCTGATAGAGAACCTGTATCCAAAGTATACAAAGAATTCTCAAACCCAATGATGGGAATATAAACAATCCAGTATTTTTAAAAATTGAGCAGAAGATTTGAATACTTTCACCAAAGATGATATATAAATGTAAAATAAGCACGTGAAAAGATGTCCAACATTGTTAGTCATTAGGAAAATCCAAATTAAAAACACAGTGAGATATCATTATATACTTCTTAGAATAGCAAAAAAAAAAAAAGAGAGAGAGAGAGACAATGCCATTGCTGACGAGGAGAGGATGTGGAGTAACTGGAACTCTCATAGACTGCTAGTAGGAATGCAGCCTCATTCAAAAACATTTCTTTAAAGTTAAAATATCCATTTACCATTCAACCCAAATAATCACACTCCTAGGTATTTTACCCAATAGGAATGAAAATTTATGTTCACACAAAAATCTGAACACAGATACTTGTAGTAGCTTCATATATAATATCAAAAAACTGGGTATAACCCAAATGTTCTTCAACTGATGGCTGGATAAACTGTGATGTATCCACACAATGGAACACTACTCAACAAGACAAAGGCATGAACTACTGATACATCCACTATAAGTGCATCTCCAATGCTAAGTGAAAGAAACCAGACCCAAAGGCTACGTGCTGAATGAGTCCACTTATGTGTCATTCTGGAAAAGCAGGAACCATAGGAACAACGAGATCAGTGGTTGCCAGGGGTTGGGGTGGGTGTGGCGGTCAACCATAAAGGGCACTAGAACATTTGCGGAGGTGATGAATTACTCTGTGTCTTGACTTTGGTAGTCGTTATACAACTTTATGCATTTGTCAAAACTCATAGAATTGTACATTGTAGACGGTGAGTTTTACTTAAATTATACCTCAATAAACCTGACTCTTCCTGCCACTCCACCAAAAACAAACAAACAAATAAAAAACTGGTGCTAAAGAAGAAAGAAAAATAAGATTGGGTACATACAGCTAAGCCAGGGATAAGGCTCAAAAGATGTTCCTGAATACTGGCTTTAAGTCGATCACAAATTGGGATCTAAAATTTCCAGAAGCTAATGCATGATCACTTACATCGTTGTCAATCTCTTCAGGATGTTTTTCATAAAGCACAAGTTTGTACGGAAGATAAACTCATTCACACACAGAGGCATGGGACTAAAATAAGTACTTACAAAGGTTCTGGGTAATGCAGAGGCTGGAAACAACCACTCTGACACATTCAGGATACACAAGAGTCTTTACAAGTGAAAAGAAAGGAAATCTTAAATGATAACTAGAAAAGCAAACTCAAAAGTACAGAAAAAAAGCATACACATGTAAAAACGGAAAACTCCCACAGGGCACCATGCCCCTCCTAGATGAATAATACTAACTTAAATTCCCAATGAATAATTCTCCCTTTCATTTCTTCTAAGTCCCAAGAGGAATAAATAAATATAAATCAAAATGAATATTTAGTTAATTATTTTTATCTGCTTCATGCAAACCTTAAATATATTTTTTTATTTGACTCTGCTTATCAAACTAGAACTTTCACTTCCTGACTTAAAACTTTACAGAAGAAAATTAGTAACAAAATTGTAAATAGGTCTTCTAAATATCCAAATTATCTACCCCACCTCCAATTTAAATTCAGCACATACGTGCTCAACAAAATAGTCTTAGATTAATTAATGAGATCACTCATTTAGATAATGGAGAGATTTGGGGCCCTGAATATTAACAGTCTAGTAGACTAAAGCACAAATGGTAATGAACGTGGCCAAAGAAAAAGTCATAGAATGTTCCAAGCAATTGGCTCTTACTTCAAAAGGGAACAAAGGAAATTGGGACTGGGAGGAAAATGTGAAAATTCAGTGGCAAGAAAAGTATATCTAAACCCTTGCAATAGTTGGGATTACTTTCAGCCTTTACCAACATTATGAAATGATGGAAAAGAAAAAAATTTCTGGCTATGCACCATGCCAATACTCTTCCCAGACTGGGGTCAATTTTTTTCACTTATCACCGTTTAATGCACATCTAAGAGTAAACAAACAAACTGACAAAATAAAGTGAGATTTAAAATAACTTAAAATAGAAATATTATTCCAACAATCCACCTGATTTATATTTCCCAAAGACGTCTCAAAGAACAATGATTAAAGCTGGCAGTATGGAAATTAGGGTATGTGTGTACATCACAGATTAAACATGGCCAGGACAAAGTGGGGAGGGTGTGTAAAACACACTGGGTCTCAGCAATCCCACTACTGGGCCTATACCTTGAGAAAACCAGAATTCAAAAAGAGTCATGTACCAAAACGTTCATTGCAGCTCTATTTACAATAGCCAGGACATGGAAGCAACCTAAGTGCCCATCAACAGATGAATGGATAAAGAAGATGTGGCACATATATACAATGGAATATTACTCAGCCATAAAAAGAAACGAAACTGAGTTATTTGTAGTGAGGTGGATGGACCCAGAGACTGTCATACAGAGTGAAGTAAGTCAGAAAGAGAAAAACAAATACTGTATGCTAACACATATATATGGAATCTAAGAAAAAAAAAAAAAAAAGGTCATGAAGAACCTAGGGGCAAGATGGGAATAAAGACACAGACCTACTAGAGAATGGACTTGAGGATACGGGGAGGGGGAAGGGTAAGATGTGACAAAGTGAGAGAGTGGCATGGACATATATACACTACCAAACGTAAAATAGCTAGCTAGTGGGAAGCAGCCGCATAGCACAGGGAGATCAGCTCGGTGCTTTGTGACCACCTAGAGGGGTGGGATAGGGAGGGTGGGAGGGAGGGAGACGCAAGAGGGAAGAGATATGGGGACATATGTATATGTATAACTGATTCACTTTGTTATAAAGCAGAAACTAACACACCATTGTAAAGCAATTATACTCCAATAAAGATGTTAAAAAAAACACACACACACACACTGGGTCTAACCATAATTTTAACAAGGAAGAAACAGAATAATAATCAACCAATTAATGCATGTGTGTTCACTTGGTGATAACTCATGAGGCTGTGCACTTGGACTTGAGCACTCTTCTATACATAATTCCATTAAAGGTTTATTTAAAACAAAAAAAAAATCAACCAATAAGTTTTTTGTTTGTTTGGTTTTGGGTTTTTTTGGCTGCATTGGGTCTTCGTTGCTGCACGCGGGCTTTCTCTAGTTGCGGTGAGCGGGGGCTACTCCTCGTTGCGGTGCATGGGCTTCTCATTGCGGTGGCTTCTTTTGTTGTGGAGCACAGGCTCGAGGCACACGGGCTTCAGTAGTTGTGGCTCGAGGGCTCTAGAGTGCAGGCTCAGTACTTGTGGTGCACGGGCTTAGCTGCTTCTTGGCATGTGGGGTCTTCCCGGACCAGGGATCGAACCCGTGTCCCCTGCATCGGTAGACGGATTCTTAACCACTGCGCCATCAGGGAAGCCCAACCAATAAGCATTTATGTCATGGTGCTATAAGTGTAAATAAAGGGGTTCTCAGAGCAATTGCAATCTGATTGGAGGTACTGATAGACATACATAAAAGATAATACCTAACTGCGTTGCATTAGTTAAGTGCCATACTCGCTTTGCAGGGAGAGATGCATTGCTTCCTAGATCACGGCACGGCCACCTCAACATTCGTCCAGTCTCCTTTCCCATTCGTCCTGCGTGCTGCTGCCTAGATCTGACCATGCCGTTCCCTTGCTTTTGAACTCATCATTGCACAGAACGCTAGATAAGACCCAACCTCTAACATCTGCACTGCAATGCACGCCCCGCTCTGCCCCACACCTCCCCAGAGCTACAGCGCCCACCCGCACAGCATGGCCGGATGCAAGCGCGGGTCGCTCAACATGCCTCTGTGCCTTCACAGACGCTCCTCACTCCACCTGAAACAGACTCTCCTTCTCAGCGCCCGCTCCCTTCCTGCCAACCATCTCTCCACCCGCTTCCCCACCCCCACCCTTCTCATTCCCTCCAGACTTGACCTGGTTAACAGCCACTTTACCTTCAGGACCTCAACTGAGCATCACGTAATGCAGTAAACTTCGAAGGACTCCCCAGCCCAGCCAGGTGGAGGAGCTATCCCTCTTCTGTGCTCCCACGGCCCTGGGTCCTTAGTGCTTTCAAGGCCACTAACTCGCAACTATCTCTTTTTATCTTATGAATGGACAAAATGGCTCAAAATTGTAAAAATAAATTAAAAAGGTATAAAATGAAAAGTTTCCTTCTGGTCCATGTCCTTCATCTTCCCAGTAGCGCACCCACCACCATCACCTCCAAGGTAATGGCTATTACTGGTTCCTTGTATCTTTTCAGGGAAGTGATGTGTGTTACTTCTTGGCCAGGTGCTAAGAAATCCATGTGACTCCTTCACCCAGCTCGATGCAGGAAACTCCGCAGTCCTAGGGACACCAGCGCCACAACATGGCAAGAGCTCGGCACGTGGAGGGGGGCCTCCTGCTAACCCTGCACTGCTACGGATGAGAGAGACACTCCCATGTGTGGGTCTCTGTTATAGGCGCTGTGTTACCTCCTAACACAGCACAAAGGCAGGCGCAAAGACGAACTCTTATTTCCTACCATACTGTCTCCGTCAGCCTTTTTTTCATAACTCGAGACCTTGGAGATCTTTCTATACTAGTCACGAAGAGCTACCTGGCCGCTCCTTACAGCTGCATTATTCCAGCAGATGGAATGTCAGAAGTTACATAACTTGTTTCCTAATGGTGAACATGTGGGTTGCAGGAAATATTTTGCTTTTACAAAATTGCTGCAATAAATAACCCTCTCCGTACATCATTTCTCATGTGTTCAAGCCTATTTGTAGGACACATTCCATCGAGCGAAACTCCTGAGCCAAAGGTTATATAGACATTCTGTTATTTTAATAGACCCAGCCAAATTAGCCCCATCCGAGCAGTACCTGTTCGTACGCCCACCGGCAATGCATCAGCTCCTGTTTTTAAACCCACGGCCATACCAAAAGTGTGTTATTAAACTTCTGGATCTTGTGACAATTTGAAAGATTAAGAAAAATAATAATAGTTCAGAGTAATTTGCGCTTTGCCAATTTTTAATCAAGTCGAAAATCTTTTCACATGTTTAGGTTCCATCTTTACCCTGGGTTACAGGTCTTTGCTCACGAGCATGTCCAGGGCTCTCTGTATTGAGGTTTGCTACTCAGCACCGCTGCTCAAGGAATCCTTCGGGCCCTCCACCTCTTGGGTACTGGTCCTGTCGGCGTGATCAATGTGTCCACTTCTTGTTCCTTGTCTGTTCCTGGCGTTCAATGGCAATACTTCTAGTATCTCCCCATTAAACGTGACGCCGGCCTTGGGAATACACAGCAGCATAGTGTTAAGAAAGGATGCACCTCTAACAATGTCACCAAGGAGCTATTTAGTCAGGGGCTCTGGGAGGGAAATGGCCTGCTCTTGTGTGGTTTTCTCTCTAATCCTCAGCACAATGGCCAGGACTTAATTGTCTCAATAAACATTTGATAAATTTACTAAGGGAAGATCAGTATGGCTCGCGCTATAGTCACAGATGGTTCCGGGAAGAAGTGAAGTACAGGCCAGGTGTGGAGAGATTAATGGGCTACAGAGTCGAGAGAAAGAACAAGTGGTCAGAGACAGGAAATTTCCATGGAGATAAGGAAGGAGTGAGAAGAAAGAAATTGAAGAATCTGGACAGAGCACGTTCCTATGGGGAAAAGGTGGAAGGAATGCTTTATCCCACCACCGAGGCTTGAATGGGCGGGGGGAGATGGGCTTCATCCGGCAGGCTGCGGGATCCGTCTAGAAGAATCCCAGTGCTAGGTATTTCTCAGTTACACAATGCTTCGCGTGTGCTGAGAGCTTCGGAATGCCAAAGAGCCTGCTGGGGAATCGTTTTTAATATAAGTGGGCAATTGTTTCATGAAAAATTAAACTCAGCTCTCAAATCCGGGGTGGAAGTTTTTAGAGCCGGGCCTCTTCTCAACACGGCAAAGCTGAATCCTTCCTTCCTCTTCCTTAGGATGCTCATCTGCCACCACGTCTTTGCCCAGATGACCCTTTCATCCTCATCCCATCCCTGAAGCCGACCCATAACAGGTACAAAGTGTTGACCCCTATGTGTTAACAGTGCCTGCCTACCACCTGGCTCTGAATATTTCTACCAGAATGTGAAGATGTCAGCAAAAGCCTTCAAGGTTCAAAAAAGTAGAACCTTGATAGCGGAACACCAGGTGGTGACAGTGCCACGGCCAACCCTCTGGGGCAAGAAGGCCCACAGGCCGCTGTTGCGGCACCTCCAGTGACTGGTGGCTGGAGTTGCTTGCCATATCTTGACGTGAAATCTCATGACTATGAAATGATTTCTTACTAGAGCAATGAGATGGTTTCTGACTATTTAGTCCAAATCCATTTTAACTTGTAGCCAGCTGACTCTAGTAATTTGTTAATTAAATGACATAGGTATGTTTAAAAGTTAGATGGTGCATTTACGTGTTGTAATTTTGTACGCTCAGGGCCTTATACCTTCTGCCAGGAGTGGGGATGTGGCGGTGGGAAGTCCCTTCCCCCCTTTGTGCGTGGCGGGGACCAGTACCCCGCTGCTCTCCCGCGAACCGTCTGCTCAACACAGCTGCCCACCCGAGCCCTCTATTTCTGTGGTTGCTCAGGCTGACACTCGTCCCAGCAGCGCACAGGCGCCCACGAGGGCCACGACGAAGGTGATGGACGGGACACTGGGTGTATCACTGGTGGGCCATGACTTCACCCCTGGAATGCTCTCCTCACGCTGAGAAAATAATCACAGAGCATATAGCTATACTCCTACTGTTTACACAAAATGCTACAAATAAGAGTTTTACAGTAACGGCAGTTGAAAGGATTTCACGCTAAAGCAAAAAGACAAAAAAAAAAAAAGAGTCAATTCCTCTGCTGTATAAAATACTGAACTAGATGCTTTCTAGTCACAAAGAGGAAAACAGCATCAGAGGTTATCTTTAGTCTCAAGGAATCTGGATTCCAGTTAGAGAAACCGCACGGAAGAGGCACCTGGAAATCCTACATTTGCCACAGTAAGTGCCAAGTAAATGGCACATAAGGAACATCAGAAAATGGACTGTTCATGGTTCAGCTAATCCCTGAATGGCTGGATCTTTTGTTGTTGTTGTTTTTTCGGGTTTTTTTGGCCGTGACGCACGGCATGTGGGATCTTAGTTCCCCGACCAGGTATCAAACTCGCACCTCTCCCCAGCAATGGAAGCACAGTGTCTTAACCACTAGACCACCAGGGAATTCCCAAATGGCTGGATCTTTGAGAAAAGCACAGGCCAGAAGGCGGTGTCCCACAGAGGGAGACAGAGCGTAAGACTCATCGGTGGAGTAGACGCTAGAAGAAAAAGACAAAGAAAAAAAAGACTGAGGCCAGTTTGGGTGACTTGAATGACAGTAACAAGAGGGACTTTGTCCTGCAGTGGGGGTTTAGGACAGGTTTAGAGCATGAAGGTGACGTGATGACATGATGGTTTCAATTACCCCGGTCACTTCATCTTTCTGTGCATTAACTAGTTCCTTTCTTTTCATAGTTTTGAATAATTTAAGGAAATATACTTTATAGAATGTATTCATTCCCCTAAGTCAGGGGTCCCAACCTCCAGGCCACGGACCAGTACCGGTCCATGGCGGGTTAGGAACTGGGCCACACAGCAGGAGGGGAGCAGTGGCGGGCGAGAGAGCGAAGCTTCATCTGTGTTTACAGTCGCTCCCCATCACCTGCATTACCACCTGAGCTCCGCCTCCTGTCAGATCAGCGGTGGCATCAGATTCTCATAGGAGCGTGAACCCTACTGTGAACTGCGCATGTGAGGGATCTAGGTTGCGTGCTCCTTGCGAGAATCTAATGCCTGATGATCTGAGGTGGAGCTGAGGCGGTGATGCCAGCAGTGGGAGTGGCTGCAAATACAGCTGATCATTAGCAGAGAGGTTTCACTGCATGGAGACCATAATAAATCAACTGCTTTCAGACTTATATCAAAACCCTACCAGTGAGCGACAAGCGAAAACAAGCTCAGGGCTCCCACTGATTCTGCATTATAGTGAGTTGTATAATTATTTCATTATATATTACACTGTAATAATAATAGAAATAAAGTGCACAATAAATGTAATGCGCTTGAATCATCCCAAAACCATCACCCTCCCACACTGCCCCAGTCCATGGAAAAATTGTCCTCCATGAAACCGGTCCCTGGCACCAAAAAGGTTGGGGACCGCTGTCCTACATTACAGAAACTAATTATACTATCCCCTAAATGGCCTTTGAGTTCTCCTTGAGTCTTCTTTTCCCTCACTCCCCACGTTCACTAGCTGACCTGTTAGGTTTTATCTTCAGAATAAATCTCAATCCACCCCCCCCCCCTTTTTGGATCTCCACTGTCCTCGTCTGATGTAAGCCAGCACCGCCAACTTCCTGGACGGCGGCAGCCTCCAAATTCATCTCCCTGCTTCCACTCTCCCACTTTTGACTTGGATAATTCATTCGCCATAAAGAGGCTGGAATGATCTTAAAACAAATCGGATGTGGTCAAAACCTACCAGAGCTTCCCATTACATGTAAAATAAAACGCTGATTCCTACCCACCTCTCTCTCTGCCTACCTTGGCCTCTGGCTGATTCTGGAACCTGCTGTGTTCTTTCCCGCCCCTGCTGATTACCATGCTGTTCCCTCTGCCAAGAATGCTGTTCCTTCTCGGCTGAGAACGCTCTTCCACCTGATCCTCACGGGGGCTCTTTCTTTCTCAAAACCAATCACTTCTTCAAATCACTTCCTCAAAGAAACATTCCCTAAATAACTAATTTAAGCAATAATCCAGTCAGTCTCTTTCCTGTCACCTGCTTTCATTACCCACTTATCCCTGATAAGATGCTTAGACCCGATTCATATTCATGACACCCCGGAGTCAGATGGTCCCCACACCCCACCCATGGTCAGTACGCCCTAGACTCTGGCTCCTATGGTAGCCAACAAGCTGGGTGGTTTTCACCAACTCTTTGTGCTAATGTTCCTTGGTTTCCTGATTGGCAAAACAAAAGGACTGGGATAGATAAAAATCTAATGTTTCATTTAAGCCTAGCACTCTGTGGTTTCATGAATTAAACTGGGGTCGGTTTTATTTCATTCTTTTTTGCTGTTGCCCTTATTGCTATTTTGACAGAGGGAGCCGGGGGAAAACACATAAAGAAAAGAAAAAAAGAGTAAAGGAAGAAAGGTGGGAGGCAACAAAGGAGAAAGGGAAGGTGGGGAGAGGGCAAGGGCTTTCTGGAAACCACTTCTTGGGGGAAATAAATCGTGCTGCTTTGTCCTGGCAAGAAGTAGCTATTTCAGGAAGAAAATAACCACTTCATAAATGGAGGTTTCAGCACTAGTTAACCTGAACTCTACTGCTGTCTCCTAAGGTGTTTCATCTGTTTACATAATCAGCTCAGATAGTGACCGAGGGCCTGAGCTCTGGAGAGTAGCAGACCCCAACTCTGTAAGGTCAATTTCAGTTCAGCCATCACTGTTTACAAGATGCCAGGCAGGTGAGAAGCATCTTCACCTCTGAGTGCAGGTCCTCTCACCTGTAAAATGGGGCTGATGCCAATCTCGGCATGGGGTCATTTTGAAGGCTAAATAAGATCTGTAGGGGACTTCCCTGGTGGCACAGTGGTTAAGAATCCGCCTGCCAATGCAGGGGACACGGGTTCGAGCCCTGGTCCGGGAAGATCCCACATGCAGCAGAGCAACTAAGCCCATGCACCACAACTACTGAGCCTGTGCTCTAGAGCCCGCGAGCCACAACTACTGAAGCCCACGCACCACAACTACTGAAGCCCGTGTGCCTACAGCCCGTGCTCTGCAACAAGAGAAGCTACCACAGTGAGAAGCCCTCACACCACAACGAAGAGCAGCCCCCGCTCGCCGCAACTAGAGAAAACCTGTGCACAGCAACGAAGACTCAACGCAGCCAAAAATAAATAAATAAATAAATAAATTTAAAAACACACACGTAAGATGATTTTTTTAAAAAAAGATCTGTATGTAGAACACTGAGCACCTAAGGGCTTGATTATGGGCTGTTATTATTCAAACGGTACTGATACAGAACTTTTCAAAGCTCCTGCTTCTGAGGTTTACACGTGCGGCTATGCGTAAGCCGGAAACTGATCATCACCATCTTTACATCACTTTGTGAAGTTATAACAATGGTGTTATGCATCTAGGGTTTTACAGGTAGTCCCAATTTCACATACTTAACACATTCTCCTGCCAAGAACCAAATACTTTATTTCAAAAATAAAATTACACTTCAGAACATAATATGGTAACCAGAGCCGGACCTAAGCTCCCACAATAACAACCAGAAAACTGGACAAAATATATGAAGTAACTGTTTTCAGACACAGAAGGGGCTATAGTCCCTGAAAGAAGGGAAGCAAACTAGGAGGACCCCAGGCTGGGTCAGCTCTTGGCCTGGAGGCACTTTCTGAAATGTGGTGCTGGGAGGGGGACCCAAGCAGACCATGGTGGTCCTGCCGAGGCAAAGGCACCAGGAGTTCACGGAACACGAAGTGCCTGGAAACACCAGAAAAATAAATGAAATGAAGAGCTATATAGCTATTATAAGCCAGTGGTGATGACAACTTACTAGGATATACTCAATCCAAAGAAGACTGGAAAAGAAAAAAGCAACAAGGAAACAAATAATACATGCGAGATTTAAATCCAACTAAATTGGTAATTATTTAAGTGTAAATGGTCTAAATAGTCTAATTACAAGGCAGAGATCAGAGAATAGACATACCATGCAAACACTAATATCAAGAAAGCTCGAGTGATTACAACAATATTAGACAAAGTAGACGTCAGAACAAATATATTATTAACAGGACAGACTTCTCATCATGACAAAAGTGGTAGATTCATCAAGATGACATAACAATCATAATGTGTGTGTACTGGGAATTCCCTGGCGGTAAGTGGTTAGGGGTCCATGCTTCCACTGCAGGGGGCACAGGTTCGATCTCTGGCCGGGGGACTAAGATCCCGCAAGCTGCATGGTACGACCAAAAAACAAAAAAAAACTGTGTGTACCTATCACAGGAGATGCAACAATGCCTCTCCTAGGCGCTTACCAAAGAGAAATGACAGCATTTGTTCACAACAAGACTTGATCAAAAATATCCATAGCACCTTTACTCATAATTTCCCTGAACTGGAAACAACCTGATGTCCATGAAAAGTGAAGTGTGTTAATAAGTCCATACATTGGAACACTATTCAGCAATAAAAGAAACAAAAATCCCGACACAAGCAACATGATAATGAACCTCAAGGAAGAACATGGTGCTGAGGCAAAGGGGCCAGACCCAAAAGAGTGCATAGGATTTGATTCTATTGATAGGATGTTCTAGAAAAGGCAAATATAATCTATTGTGACTGGACGCAGAAGCAGATCAGTGGTTGCCTGGGGCTGGGATGAGCTATTTAGAAACGGGCAAGAGTGTACTTTTTAAAGTGATGGAAATGGTCCATATTGGATTATGGTAACAGGTACACGGGTGCACACTTTTGTCAAAACTCAAACTCTGTACTTAAATTGGATGTATTTTATTGTGAGTGTTTTATACCTCAATAAAATTGCTTTTTAAAAGAACAAAAGCATACAGCATATTTATCAGTAAACAAAGAAAAATTAAGTAACAACTGGATCCTTAGATATGTGGTATCTCACGAGAAGGAAATCAGGCATATTCTGAAAGAGAAAAGCTAAAAAGTAACAATAGAAGAAAAGGGCCCAAATCAATGTTCCCAATAAGCTATCCTATTTCAAGTTCTTTTCCATCACCAATTCTGAACCCACTTCTTGGTTTAAAAGTAGAAGCCACAAAACAAACCTAATTTCAATCTTCTGAAATAGTCATAGATTATATGGTAAGCAAATGAATTCTGAAAGAGCAAACTTTGAAGACAATGAATTAAAAAAAAAATCAAAGCAGTGAAATATTTCCAGTAAGAAAAAAGAAAAAAAGATTTCTTTGGAGAGTAGGTGCATCTTACAAGGGAAGAAAGAATATGTGCTTCTTGAAGAAGCTGTCATAGTTGCTCTCATTGTGTTCTACTGTTATGAACAGTCTCTTTGAGGGACTAAAGCAATTCTCTCTGCCCCCAACTCCATCCACACTTTGCTGGGATTTCTCTTGGAAACCAAATCACAAGAATCTTCTCTGTTCATCGGCGAGCAGAGTTGGGACAAAGCTCTGAACTCTAAGGCTGACCTAAAAGCATCATGCAGAACCCAGAGCAGGTGTGACAATACTCTTCAGCAGACGGCCCACTGTGCAAAGCAAGCAAGTCACCTTAATTCCGAGATGCATGAACACAGTCATCGCCCTACACCCTCAGGCTCTTGCCTGAGCCTTTCTTTCACCTTCTGGCCCCAACTGAACCCAAGCACATGGTACCCTGCAAGCCCCTGCGCCTCCCATCCGCTTTTGTACCACAACACAATTCACTGCAAATCTATCCTCCCATCTTCAGATGACTTCTCACCACCTCCACTGCTGGCCACTGGTCCCAAAGCCGGGATCATCTCTTGCTGAGCGCTGCAGCATCTCCTGCTTCTGGCTTCCACAGCACCTAGACGATGCTGCGTGAGCACTCGAGTCAGGGTGTGCCGCCCCAGTGCTCAAACTTTCCTGTGTCCCGTCCCAGGACCAGTAAAAGTGGAGATCCTCGTGATTGCCTAAAAAGCCTCGCCAACCACCCCCCACCTGTCTCGCGGTCCCTCGCACTCAGCCCCTTGGCTGCAGCCTCCTTGCTGTTCCTCCACCACGTGGTTCCAGTCTTAGGGTCTCTGCCCTGCTGAGCCCTCTGCCTGGACCCACTTCCCCCCAGTACACAGGGGCTCAGCCCTCACACCTCAACCGTCCCTTTATAAGTGGTGCCTTCTCCAAACACCCTATTTGAAACTGCCGCACACACCGGCAAGCCCTGCCCCCCTCTGGCCTCCACAGTTCTCCACAACATTTACTACTGTGCAGACAGTGTGTATTCGTTGGTCTGTCTCCCGCCCCCCCCCCCCACCCCCCGGTAGAATGTTAGCTCCAGGGACTTCCCTGGTGGTCCAGTGGCTAAGTGCAGGGGGCCCGGGTTCGATCCCTGGTCAGGGAACTAGATCCCACATGCCACAACTAAGAGCTCGCATGCTGCAACTAAAAGATCCCGCGTACCACAACTAAGACCCAGCGCAGCCAAATAAATAATTAAATAAATATATTAAACAAAGAATGTTAGCTCCATAGGGGCACCCATAGCAGTACTATTCACGGATGCATGGTACACAGTGAAATTTACTGAATGAATGACTGAATTTTTAGTAGATTTCAAACAAAGCCCGAGAACCACCTCATAGCATATCTCTACATTTCCTGGTCTTGACTTTGACTAGAAGTAGGAATACTAAAATAAATCAAAGATAATGTATAAAACCCTCAGAAAAGGTATTTCCAAAAGAGCTAAAACCAGGGGATATTATGACAGTGCACTGCCACCTGGAATTTCAGGCGTTTGGGGCTCCTAAAGTCCTAAAACCGCCCAATCATCCCTCTACTGTCAGTTCAAAAAGCTGACGGTCAACTTTTCCAGTACAGGTGATGTTTCCTAGGTCCTTAGAACTCTCCAGGAATATATATTAAGACCCCAGCTTTGCTAATATTGCTACAGCATGTAGTATTTTCCCTTAATTATGTGGACCCAGGCAACGAGACAGCTACAAAGTTGAGTCAGTTGCAGATGTTGGCTGATTGGCTAGACTTTCCTTTTGGCTAAGAGTGGTTTCCCCACACTTGCCGTGGGATCTAAACTCATGGCTCTGAAACATCACCAGTAGCCCCTTCCAAGAATTTCGGACACTTCTGGGCAGTAGTAAACACTCCTTACAGCTGTCTGATACTGGCATGCCAGAGGTCTGTGGGTTTCACATCCATCCTTTTGCAGAGTGAGCTGGTGGCAGGTGCAAAGTCCTCTGTGGCCTGACGCTGTTCTAGTCTCCCCTATGTGCCTTTTTGTTTAATAAGACATTTCCAATGGAGCACTTAAAATATATTAGATTCTCAATGTCTCATTCAACAAAGCACATAAAGCAGAGACCTGTGCACTGCCCCCAAATTCTGGATTTTAGTATCATGATATATTAACTAGGAATTGTATAGTTTATATGTTTTTTTAAAACAAACTCCAGCACTATTTACAATAGCCAAGACATGGAAGCAGCCTAAATGTCCATCCACAGATGAATGGATAAAGATGATGTGGTATATATCAATATATACACAATGGTATATTATGCAGCCATAAAAAAGAATGAAATAATGCCATTTGCAGCTACATGGACGGACCTAGAGATTATCATACTAAGTGAAGTAAGTCAGACAGAGAAAGACAAATATTATATGATATCACTTATACGTGGAATCTAAAAAAATGATACAAATGAACTGATTTACAAAACAGAAATAGACTCACAGACATAGAAAACAAACTTATGGTTACCGAAGGAGAAAGGTGGGGAGGGATAAATTAGGAGTTTGGGATTAACAGATACACACCATTATATATAAAATAGATAAACAACAAGGACCTACTGTATGGCACAGGGAACTACTTTCAATATCTTGTAATAACCTATAATGGAAAAGAATCTGAAAAAGAATATGTATAACTGAATCACTTTGCTGTACACCTGAAACTAACACAACGTTCTATCAACTATACTTCCATTAAAAAAAACCCCAGGGCTTCCCTGGTGGCGCAGTGGTTGAGAATCTGCCTGCCAATGCAGGGGACACGGGTTCGAGCCCTGGTCTGGGAAGATCCCACATGCCGCGGAGCAACTAGGCCCGCGAGCCACAACTACTGAGCCTGCGCGTCTGGAGCCTGTGCTCCGCAACAAGAGAGGCCGCGATAGTGAGAGGCCCGCGCACCGCGATGAAGAGTGGCTGGCCCCCGCTTGCCGCAACTAGAGAAAAGCCCTCGCATAGAAACAAAGACCCAACACAGCCAAAAATAAATATAAATAAATAAATTTTTTTTAAAAAATTAAAAAAAAAAAAAACCCGATGCGTGCTCATTTCCCCACTAACTTTTCCTGGTGACAGACAGAAAATAGCAGTTGTGAAGTGCCTACCTCCTATTCAGGCTCTGCTTTTTGGGGGATGGGCAAACTTGGTCACATTATTTTAACTAGCATAGAAAACACTAGTGCTGTGTTTAGTACACAGGTGGCCATCACTGTCTTAAACCAATAGTAATTCCCATCAACCACGGGCTCAAAAGAGCTCAGGGAAAATTAAATAGCAACCACCTAAAAGATCAGAGAGAGTTGCCAGCCTGCAGATCAGGGGTCTGGTGGTCACATGCCAGGGTTCCTATAGTTCTAGTGATTAGCAGATGTGAAAGGATTGTGCCATTCCAGTAAAAGTGTAGCTCTTCTGAATTTTTCTGGGAAGAGATAATCATGGCTGATCTTAGAAACTGAATGATGTCTTGTAAAAGGAAAACCAGCCCAAATAAACTGGTTTAAAATAAACAAAAAAGACAACTAAATTTCTCATAGGACTGGTTTAAGCCTTTTTACTCTCTTTGAAAGCTGCCACAATTTTCTCAGATGTCCCCAGTTTTCAGAGCCGCAGAGGCTGCGTGGCAGGGCAGGTGGCGTCTCCAACCCGGGGCGCCAATACCCAGGCTTGTGGGAGCCAACACAGGTAAGGAGTCAGCCCAAAGGACTGCCTACCAGTGGGGTTTGGACTAACAGCCTTTCCCTCTTCTTCAGGGTCTTTCCTCTCTAGGCGGCATTTCTGTTTAGAGATGCAAGTTGAAAGTGCAGAATCTGGGTCCATCATTTCTGTGGGTTCCTCACCACCCGTTGCCTGTGGCTGCCTGGCCTCTCCAATTGAAAATCCAATTAGCTGTGCTTAGTCAAGTGTTTATCTCTGCTGTTTGAAAGTTTAAATGGATCTTTAACTCTTTCCCTCACTAGAAGTCTCCACAAAGGCATGGATAATTGATGTGGGGTTGAATGGGGCCTCAGGTTTTCTTCTCTTTTGGGGCTGGTGGCTCTCAGCTGGAGGAAGTTTTACACATCAGACAGGGTGGGACGGCGGCCGTCCGTGACTGTCAATCAGGGAGGCTGTTTGTCTGGGGAAGGCCCTGCACAGGGACACAAACAAACTCTTCCAAACAAAGGTGGAAACAAAAGAGAAAACAAAGCCTGAAGGGGGGTTCCCGTGTTAAGATTTCCCTCTCTACGACCACATGCAAAAGGGCTCGATGTTCTACCATTTAACTCTGGTCTTCAAGTCAGAAGTTGCACAGAGGTAAGTATTCGCAGATTTTAGCCATCTACCATGCTTTGAAGCACAAAGCACTTCGAGCAATAATTTTATAATCATAAAATAGGCTGGTAACTTTGTTCCTTGAAACTGACAGAAAAGTAATCCTAAAATGTTTTCTTCTGTGTCACTTATTTTTTTTTCAGTACTTCTGTGGTCCTGTATTTTGCATATAATTACCAAATTAAAAAAAGAGGTCTCTATGTCATGTCTGTGTCCATCTTTCTTTCTACAGGCCTGCTCAGAAAATCCTTTTAAAAGAACTTTTGGGCTTCCCTGGTGGCGGAGTGGTCGAGAATCTGCCTGCTAATGCAGGGGACATGGGTTCGAGCCCTGGTCTGGGAAGATCCCACATGCCGCAGAGCAACTAGGCCCGTGAGCCACAACTACTGAGCCTGCGCATCTGGAGCCTGTGCTCCGCAACGAGAGGCCACGATAGTGAGGCCCGCGCACCGCGATGACGAGTGGTCCCCACTTGCCGCAGCTAGAGAAAGCCCTCGCACAGAAACGAAGACCCAACACAGCCAAAGAGAAATAAATAATTAATTAATTAATTAAAAAACAAAAACAAAAAAAACTTTGTAAGGTAGCAATTTCTGTCTTTCCAATGTATCCTTTTTATAATGAAACGTACTTTTTTTTTCAAAGTCCACGGCAAGTATATTTCTTATGCCTTAGCCCCAAATGCCAAATATAATTTATGCATTCTTTCAACCCGAATGTTCTTTGAAATCATGCTAAATATGTTTGAGACCAACGTTAATAAATATTTAAGAAATCAAAGTGAAAAGTAAAAATTGAAAAGAAAATGCACCAGACTGGAAAGAAAGGAGTAAATTTGTTTTTATTCAGAGACAGGATCTTACACGTAGAGAATCCTAAAGAACTCACACACATACACACATACACAAATCTACTAGAACTAATAAATTAGTTCAGCAAGATTGTAGGATACAAGATCACCATACAAAAACCAATTCTATTTCCATGTACTAGCAATGAACAACCAAAAATGAAATTAAAGAAACAATTTCATCCATAATAGCATCAAAAACATTAAAATAATTATGAATAAATTTAAGAAAACACATAAGACTGAAAACTACAAAGCACTGCTGAGAGAAATTAGGGACGACGTAAACAACTGTAGAGACATTTCATTCATGGATTGGAAGACTTAATGTTGTTAAAATGACAGTTGTCTCCAAATCTATACATTCAACAAAATCCCTACCAAAATCTGAGTAGGATTTTTTTTTTTTTTTGGCAGAAATTGAAAAACTGATGCTAAAATTCATATGGAAATGCAAAGGATCCAGAAGAGCCAAAAACAATTTTGAAAAAAAAAAAAAAAAGAATAAAGTGAGAAGATTTTTATTTCCTGATTTCAAAACTTACTATAAAGCTACAGTAATCAAGACAGTGTGGAACCAGCATAAGGACAGACATATACATCAACAGAACAAAACTAAGAGTCCAGAAATAAGTCCTTAAATTTATGGCCAATTAATTTTCAACAAAGGTGTCAAGACAATCCAATGGGGGAAGAAAACGTGTTTTTCTTCAAACAAGAAAACAAACTTTTTTCAGACAACTAGATAGCCACATGCAAAAAAAGATGAATTTAGACCCTTACCTCACATTATACATGACAACTCAAAAATCAAACAAAGACCTAAGAGCTAAAATGTTAAAACACTTCTAGAAGAAAAAGAGAAAAAAATCTTCGGGGAATTCAGTTAGGCAAAAAGTTCTTAGATAAGACACCAAAATTCATTCTAAAAATTTGTAAACTGGACTTCAAAATTAAAACCTTCTGTACTTCAAAAGTCACTATGAAGAAAATGAAAAAGAAGCCACTGGCTGGGAGGAAGTATTTGTGAATTATACATATGATAAATAACATAAATAAAGACAATCAATTTTTTAAATGGGCATAAGATTTAAATAGACATTTCACCAAAGAAGATATAAGAATGGCTAATCACCACAAACATGTCCAATATCACTAACTGTTAGGGAAATGCAAATCAAGACCCAGTGAAGCACCACTTCACACCCACTAGGAAGGCTAGAATCAAAGACAACAGCAAGTGTTGATGAGGCTATGGCAAACCTGGAACTCTCATAAAATGATGGTGAGAATGTAAATATAGTATAATTTAGAAAGCAATTAGTGATTCCTTAGAAAGTTAAACACGAATTCACCATACAGCCCAGCAATTCCACTCCTAGTTACACACCCAGGAGAAATGAAAACATACATCCACACTTGTACGTGAATGTGAACACAGCAGCATCGTTTGTAATAGAGCAAAAGTGGGAATAATTCAAATGTCCATCAACTGGCGAAGGGATAAACAAAATGTGGTCTATCCATGTAATGGAATATTATTCAGCAACAAAAGGGAACAAGAGACCGGAACACACAACGTGGATCAACCTCCAAAACCTGGTGTTAAATGAAAGAAGCCATATGCAAAAGACTAACAGTCTACAGCCTGTAAGATTCCACTCATATGAAATGTTCAGAAAAGGAAAATTACTATAGAGACAGAAAGCAGATTATTGGTTGCCTGGGGATGGGAGCAGGAAGTGACTACAAGTGGGCACAGGGTGTCTCTTTGAGACATGGAAATGTTTTAAAATTAGACTGTGGTGCTGGCTGCACAACTCAGAGTTTACTAAAACTCATCAAATTATACACTCACGGGGCTTCCCTGGTGGCGCAGTGGTTGAGAATCTGCCTGCCAATGCAGGGGACACGGGTTCGAGCCCTGGTCTGAGAAGATCCCACATGCCGCAGAGCAGCTGGGCCCGTGAGCCACAATTACTGAGCCTGCGCGTCTGGAGCCTGTACTCCGCAACAAGAGAGGCCGCGATAGTGAGAGGCCCGCGCACCGCGATGAAGAGTGGCCCCCGCTTGCCGCAACTGGAGAAAGCCCTCACACAGAAACGAAGACCCAACACAGCCATAAATAAATAAATTAATTAATTAATTAAAATTAAAAAAAAAATTATACACTCACAATGAGTGAATTTTATAACATGTAATATCATGCCTCGATAAAGCTGTTTTTAAAAGAGTAAAAGTTGCAAAATTTTCTTTTGACCAAAACCATGTTTCAAAGACACCAATTCTCACACAAATTCAAAAAGATTAATATTCAGACTCTGGATTAAGCTCTGAAGTCAGTGTGAGAAAATGAAATGTCTTCCGTGGCAATAATGATGTGACGTCATAGTACTTTAACCATGATATTCTTTATATATGAGAGGAACATTTGCATACTTAATGAATTAAGCATCTATTTTGGAGTCTCCTTATAATCGGAAACATCCTTCTCTAACAGGAGAGGGTATGCAGTCAGAGAAGTGAGTAGATTGTCAACCGACAGATGGAATTTATCAAATGTTATGTGCCCCACTTGCATATGATGAAATTATTTCAGTATATCACAGAAGAAAATGGTAGCAAAACATCTTAACCATACAAATTGATTTTAACTGACAAATTGATTTTACTGTCTATTTGATAACCAGTATCCCTTTAAAACCATTCTTTCAATGAGCCAAACCCAGGACATTTGTCAATATCTAAATGAGTAAGTTTTACTGACAGCAAATTAGGAATCAACTTCATCGATGTCCGTTAAGACGTATGATTTCTATGTAAGGATGAGGAAGATAAAGGCAGCTGTCAGTTACTTAACCTTTTTTATTCTGGAAACCGGCAATTAAAAACAAAGAAGTTAAGCATTGATCCTGCTCTATTAGTCTTCTATTGCTGTGTAACAAATATCCACAAACTCAGTGACTTAAAAACACCACTAATAAATACCTCCTAGTTCTGGAGGTCAGAAGTCCTGGCTGGCTCTGCTGGGTTTTCTGCTTAGGGGCTCACAAAGCCAGAATCAAGGTGCTGGCAACCTGGGTTCTTATCTAGAGGCTCCAGGGAGGAATCTGCTCCCAAACTCACTCATGCTGTTGGCAGAATGCAGTTCCGAGGGCTGTAGGACTGAGGTCCCTGTTCCCTTGCTGCCTGCCAAGGAGGAGGGGTCACCCTCAGCTCCTCGACACACTCACAATCCTTCTCATGGGGCCCCCTCCACCTGCAAAGTCAGCAAGGGTGTGTCCCACCTTTCTCCTGCTTCAATCTCTCTGACTTCTGATGCCGGCCTGAGGACATTCTCTGCTTTTAAAGGGCTGGTGTGAGCAAATTCAACCCACCCAGAACACAACCTTAATTATATCTGCAAAATCTCTTTCAGCGGGTTACCCCTGGGAGTAACACCTGGAGGCTTTTAAAAGTCACGGGAAAATTTCTCCCAACCGCACCTGACTGTCTTTACAGGCAAATATATAGCTCAAGTGGATGAGTAAAAGCAGTCAACGTGGAAGGAATGGCATGATTAGCAAACTCACCGCTTCCTAACTTCCTAATAAAATAATCGATTTATGCAGAGATCGTCAGTGAAAGTGAAACGAATGGCAGATGACAGCTGAATGAGGAGCCGGAGAGCTGACCGCACCTGAGCCCACTTTAGAGAAGTGACGGCAGAGCGGCACCTACGTGTCACGTGCCTCTTGCTACAAAGTCCGAACCTAACATGCTAATCCAGCTGTTGGAGCTGGCTTTCAGTTCACAGGAAATTTAGGAAGCAGAAGTGCAATTTAAATGACACCACGAAAAAGCAAACAGAGAAATCCAGAATGTGGAACACTCTACAGCCGGCCCAGTTTCTTCAATACATCAATTACCTGGGGGTGGGGGTGGGGTGGGGGACTGTTTTGGATTAATGGGATGTTATTACCAATTACAATACAAGAACAATATTTGGATCCCGATTCAAAAAACACAAGAGTAAAAGGACATTTTAAAGTTAATCAGAAAAACCTGAATATGGACTCAGTATTAAAGTAAGAATCATCATTTTCATTGGTTGGCATAAAGGTCTTAAGGTTGTATGAGAAAACATTCAGATTTTTTAGAGATGCACATAGGGCTGAAATGCTACGAGGGGTTTGCTAATTGCTTTAAAATATTCCGGCAACCACAAAAAGAGGGGATGGACAAAGCAGGTACACAAAATGTGAAACATATCGAATCTGGGTGGTGTATATGCATGGGGGCTCATTGTTCTGGTCCATTTTCACCCAGGACTAAAAATTTTTATAATAAACGATTTCATTTAAGAGATTTCATTCATTGAGCATCTGCTGAGAATCAATCACTGCGTTCAGGGCTTCGCATCCATTTCCTGCTGGATCCTCACTACGGCCTCATGAAGCAGGTACCATTTGAATCCCCACTTTTATAGCTAAGAATATGAAACAACGACCAGTGTGGGGTGTAGCCGACAGGTCTGCCAATTGCCCGCCACCCCAGCGAAGCCTCAGAGGCCAAGTAAATGAAAGATTTCTACATTTTTTGTTTCACAAAGCAGTTTGACAAGTCGGCTGCAGCCCGCGTTGGAGGGCGATCCCCCAAACCACGCGCCAACCGCAGCATAGGGGATGCTGGAAGGTTCGGAAGGAGACAAAAGGCGGAGACAGGTAGAGGGTGAAAGAGAAACAGAGGGACCACAGAAAAGCAACAAGGTGGAAACACAGGGAGACAGTCACGGAAAGGGGCGGAGGGAAGAGATGGGGAGACAGTGCGGAAGAGGGATGTGCTTGAAGGGGGATGTCACAGACCTAGAGAGTCAGACAAAGCTACTGCAACCTTGGTCCACCTTCCACTCTGCCCCACCCCTCACACCAGCCAGAAAACGGGAACCCCTAGGAGCAAAGGAGGGACCAGACACGTTCAGTATAGAGCTCTGTCCACGTGTAGTTACAGATCCGTGTCAGGCACGATTACCCTGTCCTCTCTCCCCATCCCCCAGCCCCCATCCTGTGACCTTCTCCCCAGCCAGCTCACCAGCTCCAAGCTCAGAGTCAGGAGGAAGGGAAGGAGGAGTTACTTATTTATCTAAACCATGTTTCAGTTTTTTAACGGCCTAATTGAGATAAAAGTCACAGACCCTCAGTGCCCAGCAAAGCTGTTCTCAGTGGGGGAAAATCTGTGAGGCTGAAGTTAATAGCACGAGGGCCACGTTAATGCCACTAGGGGGTTCAGATCAGAGGCTCCTGGAGGCGGCTTCAGGTGACGGTTTAATCACAACGGAAAAAACAGCTCTGGGGCTTGCAACGTGTGACTGGGGGGGTGGGGGGAGTGGGGATGGCAGAAAGGGGTTACAGGAGGGAGAGTGGGGAGCAGAAAACACAAAGGAAGACAGAATCCTCAAACAGAATCCTCAATGCATTTCAGAGACTGGAACTAGAGCTGCAGGAGAGGGCAGACCTGTCACACACACCCCCCACCCAGGGCATGTTAATAACACGGAACCACTTGCTCAAATTACACGTTAAAAAACACCTTCTTCTCCTAGTGGCGTTATTCATGAGAGCCAAAAACTGGAAACAGTCGGCGGATGAATGGATAAATGAAATGTGGCATAGCCATACATGGGAATATTATCCGGTACAGAAAGGCAGGCAGTACTGATACACACGCTACAACGTAGATGAACCCTGAAAACATTATGTTGAGAGAAGCCAGATGCAAAAGGCCACGTGTTATATGATGTCGTTTTTTTTTTAACATCTTTATTGGAGTATAATTGCTTTACAATGGTGTATTAGTTTCTGCTTTATAACAAAGTGAATCAGTTATACATATACACATGTCCCCACATCTCTTCCCTCTTGCGTCTCCCTTCTTCTCACCCTCCCTATCCCACCCCTCTAGGTGGTCACAAAGCACCAAGCTGATCTCCCTGCGCTATGCGGCTGCTTCCCACTAGCTATCTGTTTTATGTTTGGTAGTGTATATATGTCCATGCCACTCTCTCACTTTTTCCCAGGTTACCCTTCCCCCTCCCCGTATCCTCAAGTCCATTCTCTAGTAGGTCTGCATCTTTATTCCTGTCTTGCCCCTAGGTTCTTCTGTCCTTTTTCTTTTTTTTTTTAGATTCCATATATATGTGTTAGCATACGGTATTTGTTTTTCTCTTTCTGACCTACTTCACTCTGTATGACAGTCTCTAGGTCCATCCACCTCACTACAAATAACTCACTTTTGTTCCTTTTTATGGCTGAGTAATATTCCATTGTATATATGTGCCACATCTTCTTTATCCATTCATCTGTTGATGGACACTTAGGTTGCTTCCATGTCCTGGCTATTGTAAATAGAGCTGCAATGAACATTTTGGTACATGACTCTTTTTGAATTACGGTTTTCTCAGGGTACATGCCCAGTAGTGGGATTGCTGGGTCGTATGGTAGTTCTATTTGTAGTTTTTTAAGGAACCTCCATACTGTTCTCCACAGTGGCTGTACCAATTTACATTCCCACCAAGAGTGCAAGAGGGTTCCCTTTTCTCCACACCCTCTCCAGCATTTATTGTTTGTAGATTTTTTAATGATGGCCATTCTGACCGATGTGAGATGATATCTCATTGTAGTTTTGATTTGCATTTCTCTAATGATTAATGATGTTGAGCATTCTTTCATGTGTTTGTTGGCAATCTGTATATCTTCTTCGGAGAAATGTCTATTTAGGTCTTCTTCCCATTTTTGGATTGGGTTGTTTGTTTTTTTGATATTGAGCTTCATGAGTTGCTTGTATGTTTTGGAGATTAATCCTTTGTCAGTTGCTTCATTTGCAAATATTTTCTCCCATTCTGAGGGTTGTCTTTTCATCTTGTTTATGGTTTCCTTGGCTGTGCAAAAGCTTTTAAGTTTCATTAGGTCCCATTTGTTTATTTTTGTTTTTATTTCCATTTCTCTAGGAGGTGGGTCAAAAAGGATCTGGCTGTGATTTATGTCATAGAGTGTTCTGCCTATGTTTTCCTCTAAGAGTTTGATGGTGTCTGGCCTTACATTTAGGTCTTTAATCCATTTTGAGTTTTTGTGTATGGTGTTAGGGAGCGTTCTAATTTCATTCTTTTACATGTAGCTGTCCAGTTTTCCCAGCACCACTTATTGAAGAGGCTGTCTTTTCTCCATTGTATATTCTTGTCTCCTTTATCAAAGATAAGGTGACCATATGTGTGTGGGTTTATCTCTGGGCTTTCTATCCTGTTCCATTGATCTATATTTCTGTTTTTGTGCCAGTACCATACTGTCTTGATTACTGTAGCTTTGTAGTATAGTCTGAAGTCAGAGAGCCTGATTCCTCCAGCTCCGTTTTTCTTTCTCAATATTGCTTTGGCTATTCAGGGTCTTTTGTGTTTCCATACAAATTGTGAAATTTTTTGTTCAAGTTCTGTGACAAATGCCAGTGGTAGTTTGATAGGGATTGCATTGAATCTGTAGATTGCTTTGGGTAGTATAGTCATTTTCACAATGTTGAGTCTTCCAATCCAAGAACATGGTACATCTCTCCATCTGTTTGTATCATCTTTAATTTCTTTCATCAGTGTCTTATAATTTTCTGCATACAGGTCTTCTGTCTCCTTAGGTAGGTTTATTCCTAGATATTTTATTCTTTTTGTTGCAGTGGTAAATGGGAGTGTTTTCTTAATTTCACTTTCAGATTTTTCATCATTAGTGTATAGGAATGCAAGAGATTTCTGTGCATTAATTTTGTATCCTGCTACTTTACCAAATTCATTGATTAGCTCTAGTAGTTTTCTGGTAGCATCTTCAGGACTCTCTATGTATAGTATCATGTCATCTGCAAACAGTGACAGCTTTACTTCTTCTTTTCTGATTTGGATTCCTTTTATTTCTTTTTCTTCTCTGATTGCTGTGGCTAAAACTTCCAAAACTATGTTTAATAATAGTGGTGAGAGTGGGCAACCTTATCTTGTTCCTGATCTTAGAGGAAATGGTTTCAGTTTTTCGCCATTGAGGACGATGTTGGCTGTGGGTTTGTCATATATGGTCTTTATTATGTTGAGGAAAGTTCCCTCTATGCCTACTTTCTGGAGGGTTTTTATCATAAATGGGTGTTGAATTTTGTCAAAAGCTTTCTCTGCATCTATTGAGATGATTGTATGGTTTTTCTCCTTCAATTTGTTAATATGGTGTATCACATTAATTGATTTGTGTATATTGAAGAATCCTTACATTCCTGGGATAAACCCCACTTGATCATGGTGTATGATCCTTTTAATGTGCTGTTGGATTCTGTTTGCTAGTATTTTGTTGAGGATTTTTGCATCTATGTTCATCAGTGATATTGGCCTGTAGTTTTCTTTCTTTGTGACATCTTTGTCTGATTTTGGTATCAGGGTGATGGTGGTCTTGTAGAATGAGTCCCTCTGCTATATTTTGGAAGAGTTTGAGAAGGATAGGTGTTAGCTCTTCTTATGATGCCGTTTATGTGGCGTGTCCAACACGGGCAAATCCACAGAGGCAGAAATTAGATTAGTGGTACTTAGGGGTTGGGGGGAGAGGGAGAATGGAAAGGGACTGCTGATGGGCGTGGAGTTTCTTTCTGGGGTGTTGAAAATGTTCTGTGACAAGAGTTGTTGATGGTCACACAACTCTGAATGCACGAGAACCCACTGAACTGTATATTCGAAATGGGTGAATTTTATGCGATCTCAAATATATCTCAACAAAGCTGTAAAACACTTTTAAAAATTTGAGTAACCAATAAAGAATTCCTTTTTTGCCTTCCCTCTCAAAGATACGGAGTTTCTCAATCTTGTTATCAGGCTAGTTTTATTTTCTGCTTTTCAGTACAAAATCAGAAGCAAAGGAGAGCATTTATATAGATGGCAGGTAACCAAACACCATGGAAGCAACGAGAAGCAGCAATAAAGGATGAGATGAAAGCCAAATCTGTTCCCCCACCAAATCCTGATGCTCAGGATGAAACGTTTCCATGTGGCTAAGGGCTCTCCCCACGTCTTCCTCAGAACGGACGGGCTACTCTTCATCTGCTTCTCCAGAGCACGCCAGCCGCCTTTTGACCACTGTATTTTGTGGGTTATCACAGAAGCCAAATCTACAGAAGACTGCCTTCATAGACAGCTACTTTGTGACAAAAAGTGGTTCACAAACTTCCAAAGACTTTCCGCACTGGTTTCTGCTTTCCTTGCACAAAGGAGATCACTGTAATTCTTTCTAAAAAAAAAAAAATCTCCCCAGTTTTTACTGGGTGACTTTCTACAGTATGTTACAGTCATGGTTTTCTTTCCAAGAGCCTTTAAAGAATTATCAGAGAAGGAGAACGTCAGATCAGAACAAGTCACTTCATCAACCTGGGTCTACACCTCCTTACCTGTACATGGAAGGGTGACCCAGAATTATCTCTAAGAATATTCAGTCTCAAAGGGATCAGTCAGCCTGTATCTATGGAAATTTTTTTTTTCTTTTTTTGCTGTGCTGTGTAGCATGCAGGAATCTTAGTTCCCCAACCAGGGAGCAAACCCATGCCCCTTGCAGTGGAAGCGCAGAGTCTTAACAACTGGACCACCAGGAAAGTCCCAGCCTGTGTCTATGAATCATGGAAAGAGAACTACATGCAGAAGCAGAGTTCCAGGAAACTTTAGGAAGGCTTTAATTTCTTGAAATTTTAACAGAGTAATCCTCTAGTATTAAGTTAATTAAAAAACTCAGACACAGTTCCTCCGCAAACCTTCTCTGAGCAGTTGTGGGAGGCAAACAAGATGCAAAGAGACGAAAAGAGCTTCCTGGTCTCTTGTATTCAGCTATGCTGATTTCATGGAAAAACTCTAGCATGATCTGCTTATTACATCACTGTGGGCAAGTTAACAATAGAGCCAGATGACAGGCCAAATGATGAATCCTAGCCTCAAGAACAAAAGATTGTTTAGGAAATTTCTGGACAGTGGGAACTGGTTTTGGGGAATGGGAAAAAAAACAAACAAACAGGTGGACAACAGCTTCTCATCTAACCTGGCCGACAGTCACCTTTAAACAAACTGCCAGTCTTTCAGAAGGCAGGTGAGAATACAGTGTCTCATTTCTTTGTGGGTCTTGAAATTCCCACTACAGCAATTCCTGTCCAGTCCTAATTTCTCTAGGGCACTAACTGCGGTCACCACAGAGCACTCCTACACAACCACAAATCTGCATAGGCTGAGACCAGCGCTGGCCAGAGGTGGGCATGGGTCCATGAGATCTGTGTACACAACAGGGGGAGTCCTGGTCACCGGCTAAGTAGAGATTCCAAATGGAGCCACAGGAATAAGGGAAATTGATGTGGAACTGACAATAGCGAGCAGCAAACAAAACCCATAAACCCATGAGAACTGATCAAGTAAGCCAGTCCCACACTTTGGAAGCAGACACAAGAGCAGGGTGAGGTTTACGAAGACACATGCCAACCCCCTGTGATCACGGAACGTACAAGATCAGTGAGAGAAGCTGAGGACCTCAGACGCGGGTCCAAAGAGAGCTTCTTTCTGGTTTCCAAGTACCCAATCCTTTGATTTGGGGAACCTCCTAAACTGTCTTAAAACCTACAGCCAAACTAGTCTGTTTTCCAATAGCTTACTTACAAGAGATATTACTAGGAACATACGTAATCATTTAGTATGTTATTAATTACATGCAATTTCTTTCATCCCCAGCTTGAGCTATAAAGCATGTAACAGCATTAGGGGCTGCATTTATACATTATTGTGGCACCACCCGATACCACGACTGGAATTACAGTTTGCCAAACAAACAAGCAGGCTTACCAATTTTCTGATTAAAAATCTTGTTGAAAGTGATTTCATGTCTCTCCTCGAGATACTTCTGCATCACGCTCCGGATACTAAAAGAGAAGAGTGACATGTTTTTAACAATGACAGCCTCCATCCCTAGAATGGAAGATACATGGATGTCTTCATTCAAGGATATTGGCTTGATGAACTTGATTTTGGTATTCATTTCACAATGTATGTGTATATCACATCATCACATTGTATACTTTAAATATAAATAATTTCATTTGTCAGTTATACCTCAATAAAAAATATGCCCAAAAAAAGGATACTGGCTTGACGAGAGATGCCTCTTATTGACACCCATGATTGCATAAACAGCTGACTAAATTTAAAGCTGGAAACACCACAGCTCCAGCTAGTACCCTCTTCCCATTACTCAGGGCCAACCTTACATGTAGAGACTTGACTATGAAAAATAACTTAAGGACTTTGGGGAAGCTTTCCCTCAACACCACCACTTTACAAAAATATTAAAAGCGTACACACACATGACAAATTCTGCTAATCGATGAATGAGTTTCTTTCTAAAGCAAAAGCAAATGTTCCCTGGATATATTAATATTCAAAAAATCACACTTCTATACATCAATGATAAACCACAATAAAACATAATTAGAAGGAAGATTTCACTTACGCCAGAATAAGAAACATCAAATGCCTTGAAATAAATCTTTTAAAATATGTGCAGGAATGTTACAGGGAAAAATTACAAATTGTACTGAGAGACAGTAAAGATCTTAATACGTGGAAAGATAGACCACAGCCAGGAATGGAAAGATTTAATACTGCAGAAACCCAAAGTCTACCCAGATTCATCTATAAACTCAATACAATTCCCGTCAATATTCCAATAGGATTTTTCATAGAACACGGAAACAGATAAGCTCTTTATAAAGTGTATGCAAAACAACACAGGCTCAAGAATAGCCAAGACATTTCTGAAGAAAAAGAATGATGATAAAAGGGCTTATTATGAAGCTAAAATAATTAAGACAGGATAAACAAATTGACCAATGAAATGGAACAGAAAGCATATAAACTGACCCACACATACATGGAACCTTGATACATAATAGAAGTGGCAAGGCAGAAAAATGGGGAAAGGAGGGGCTATTCAATAAGTGAACCCCCAAAGCGATTATCCAAATGGAAAAAGTAGAAATTAAATCTCTATCATCCACTGATGGGCAACAATTTGGCATTATCCCTTCCTTTTTGAAACTAATTGAGGTATAATTTACATGTAATTAAATGCACATTTAAGTGTACTGTTAAATGAGTTTTTCACATATCATACTCTTCTAATCAAGATATCAAATATTTCTATCACCCCAAAAGATGCTCCTTTGCAATCAACCTCCCCAAATTCTAGGATCTGAGCAACTACTGATCTCCTTTCTGTTAATAAAGATGACTTGCTGTAGTTCTAGAATTTTATATAAATAACACAATATGTTGTCTTTTGTGTCTGGCTTCTTTCCCTCGGCATAAACAAGCTTCATCCATATTGTTGTGTGCATAAGTATCCAGTTCCTTCTTATTACCAAGTAGTATGTCATTGTATGAATATTCTACCATTTGTTTATTTGTTCATCTGTTGATAGACATTTGGGTTGTTTCCAGTTTGGGGTTATTACAAATAAAGCTGCTTTAAACATCTGTGTATACGTCTTTTTATGGGCATGTGTTTTCATTTTTCATGGGTAAATATCTAGAGGTGAAACTGCTGGTCATATGGTGAGTTATATTGAACACTATGAGAAACTGCTGAACCATATTCCAAACTGGGTGTAGGATTTTACATTCCCACCAACAATATATGATAGTTCCAGTTGCCAATACTTCGGTTGTCAATATTTTTACTT
Source organism: Balaenoptera physalus (assembly GCF_965194825.1). NCBI lineage: Eukaryota > Metazoa > Chordata > Mammalia > Artiodactyla > Balaenopteridae > Balaenoptera > Balaenoptera physalus. Next base: position 79,577,565 of record NC_138897.1, on the reverse strand, counting down.
CTAGCCACTCTGTTGGGTGTGTAATAGTATTTCATTTTGATTTGTACTTTAATTTGCATTTCCCTGATGAATAATATTTTCTCCCACTCTGCACCTTGCCTCTTCATTTCCTTCATGAAGTCCTTCTAAAAGAACAAGTGTTTAGTTAATGAGTTCCAATGTGCTGATTACTTCTTTGGTAGACAGTCTGTGCTAAGAAATCTCTCACATCCCAAGGTCATGAAGATTTTAACCTATACTTTCCCTTAGAAATTTTAAAGTTTAGATTTTATGTTTAGGTCTAAGATCCATTTGTTATTTTTGTGTACGATGCAAGGTAAGAACCAAGGTTCTTTTTTTCTTTATAATACCTAATCGTTCTGGTATCATTTGTTGAAAAAACTATCCCTTCTCCATTGAATTTTCTTGGCATCTTTGTTGATTCAACACTAAATATGTGTATGTCTGTCTTTGGACTATACTGTTGCATTGATCTATATGTCTACCCTTACAAAAATACTGTATTATCTTGATTGCTTTAGGCTTAGTAAGTCTTGAAATCAGGAGGTTTAGTAACCTAAGCATTCCAACTTTGTTTTATTGCTTTTGGTTTTGTTTTTTGTTTGTTTTTTGGCTATCCTAGGTTCACTGTATATAAGTTTTTTAAATCAACATGGAAATTTCCTCCCAGAAAAAGCCTGCTGAGGCTTTGATGGGGATTGTGTTGAATCTACAGATCAATATGGGGGAAATTAACCTCAATAATACTAAGTGTACTATGCATAAATATGACATATTTCTCCATTTATCTAAGCTTCTATAATTTCTCTTATTACTATTTCATAGCTTTCAGTGTAGAAGTCTTGTTCTTTTCTTATAATAGCTTTCTCTGGTTTTGGTATCAAGATAATATGACTCATAAAATGAGAGGAGAATTATTCCTTTATTTAATTTTTCTGAAAGAGTTGGTGTAAGACAGTATTAATTCTTCAAATGTTTGATAGAACTCATCAGTGAAGCCATCTGAGCCTGGAATTTTCTTTGTGGGAAGGTTTTAAATTACAAATTCCATTTCTTTCATAGATATAGGGCTATTCATATTTTCTATTCCTTCTTATACTGGTAACTTGTATCTTTTAAGGAATTTGTCCAATTCATCCAATTTGTCGAATTACTGAAATTTGATATTTCTTTATTGCCCTTTTAATGTCCGTAAGATTTAGTGACAGTTCTTCATTCATTCTTTATACTGTTAAACTGTATTTTCCTTTTGTTTTCCCTTGATCAATCTAGGCAGACGTTTATCAACTGTACTGATGTTTAGTTTTTGTTTCATTCATTTTCTTCTATTATTTATATTTTTTATATTTCACTGATTTCCACTCTTTGTTATTTAAATGCTTACAATTTACTGTGGGATTAATTTGCTACTTTTCTAATTTCTTAAAAAGTCTCACCACTGAATTTAAACATTTCTAATATAATCATTTAAAGTTATAAAATTTCCTCTGGGCATTGACTTAACTGTACCTCACAGATATTAATAGTCTGTTTTCATGTTCATTCAATTCAAATTATTGTCTAATTTCTCTTGATATTTTTTTCCTTGAACTGTAAGTTATTTATTACTGAGGTGATTCATTTCCAGATATTTGGAGATTTCCAGATATCCTTCTGTTACTGAATTTTGGTTTAATTCGGCTCTTCAAAAAACAATGGAGAGAATTAAAAGACAAACCACAGACTGAGAGGAAATGCTGGCAGATCATATATCTGATTGAGGAATTGTATCCAGCACATATAAAGGATTTTCAAAGCTCAAGAATAACAAAACAAAAAACCCTCTTAAAAAAAATGGGCAAATGATGCATACAGACACTTCACCAAAGAAGATACGTGGATGGCAAAGAAGCATATGCAGAGATTCTCAACATTAGTCATTAGGAAAAGGCAAATTAAAATCACAATGAGATATTACTACACACCTATTAGAGTAGCTAAAATTTGAAAAGACTGACCGTATCACACATTGCCAAAGACGTGGAATAACCAGAATTCTCATACACTGCAAGTGGGAATGTAAAACGAAACAAACACTTTGGAAAACAATTGGGCAGTTTCGTAATAAGTTAAACACAAACCACTATAAAATCCCATCAATTCCACTTCTAGGTATTTACCCCAGGGAAATGAAAGCATACACCCATACAAAGACTTGTACATGAATGTTCTCAGCAGCTTTATTTGTGATGATCAAAAACTGGAAACAACCCAAGTGCCCCCAATAGGTGAACAAATGGATAAATATGAGTGTATATCCATATAATGTAATACTATTCAACAATGAAAAGGAATAAATTATTGATATAACATGGGTGGATCTCAAAAAAATTATTCTGAGTAAAAGGAGCCAGATTACAAAAAAAAAAAAGAGTACATATTGTTTGATAACAAAGAGGCAGGAGCAAACTTTTGGAAATGATATATACAGTAAAATTAAAAATGTATGTATTGATATTTGGTCTCTGTCCTGCTTCTTGGCACAGAGCTCCTAAAACCGGTGGAATTTCCTGAGTGGTAGGAATGTCTTATTCATAAGGAGCCCTTTTCACCCATACCTGAGTTTATGCTAATGAGGTGACTTGGAAAACCCCTAGATAACTTCAGGATAGGACTGGTTGCCAGAGGAACCAACCATGTGATTAGAGGATTGGAACTTTCAGCCCTACCACTTGATTTCCAGGAGGCTAGAACTGAGTCCAATTACTAATAGCCAATGATTTAATCAATGGGGCCTGTGTAATGAAACTTGAATAAGAACTCTAGAACGATGAGGTCTGGAGAGCTTCCAGGCTGATGAACCCGTCAATGTGCTGGGAGGGTGGCACTCCTGGAGAGGGTGTGGAAGCTCTGTACTCCACTCCTTCCCATGAGACCCTGCCCTACGTAACAACCACTCTGCAGTTCCTGAGTTGAACCCTTTACAGTAAAACTAATCATAGGCGTAGGACTTTCTTGAGTTCTGTGAGTTGTTCTAGTGAAATCTCAAACCTAAGAAGAAGGTTGTGGGAACCCCAAAACATGTAGTCAGTTAGGTAGAAATGCAGGTAGACCTTAGACACATATTGCAGCTGGCATCTGGGGGCAGTCTTGAAATATGTGTGGTTTATTTTACATGAATTACATCAATAAAGCTAGAGATTTTATTATTATCATCATCATACCACAAGGATGCAATCAGCAAAATTTTGGGTGTGGGAAACTCTACACAACAGATGACCCAGTTTCTTCAACAAAAAATTTCAAGAGGAAAAATGATAGGGAACCTATAGTTCAAAAAAGACTTAAAAGAAATAACAATCAGGTGTAACATGAACCTTATTTAAAACTCAATTCAAGTAAAACAAATTTCTTGTAAAAAAACTGAAGATATGTGAATACAGATTGAATATTTTATGATATTAAGCAAGTATCACTTTTTTAGCAGTAGCAATGTGTTATGCTTATGTTGGGTATTTTCGGAGCTCTTATCTTTTAGAAATACAGAAATATTTACAGATGAAACGATATATATCATGTCTAGGTATGCTTCAAAATAACCTAAAGGAAACAATGTATGGATGAAACAAGATTGGTTATGTGTTGATTATTGATAAAGCTGAGTGGTGGCGACAAATTTATTGTATGATTCTCTCCTGTACATGTTTGAAATTTTCATTACAGAAAGTTTAAAACAATAAAAATATGGCCTCCAGATTTCTGGACCATTACTTTACACACCTCTTCAACAAAATAAGCATATATACTTACTATGTATAATACTATACCGATTGGAGGCATAATGGTTTTTTTAAATTTAATACCAACTGGTTGGTGATATACCAACCCTACCTGTCATGACCTACTGGGGTTCTGCTACATAAATGCAAGGTAAGTATAATAAATATTGTATCATAACTTAAAGAATTTTTCTACTACTAAAGTAGTTTAAAGAGCAGATATCTGCTCTCTACTGGCCAAAGGATGACTATGGATACCTCCCATTATTAAAAGTCTCTATATTCTATGTGAAGTTTAATTCTGTTCTATTCTGATGTCCAAAGTAAAATGCATCTAAACAAATATTTCAAATCATATGTGACACATCACCTAAAAAAAAACTAGTCATGCATAAGGTAGTTGTGAAGATCAAGCAAGATGGCTTTGTTAGAAGCACTGCCCAAATAAGAGCTGTTATCATTATGACCATCAAGAAACCCAAAAGGCAGGCTTTTTTTAAGATAGGATAACTAAGCAATCATACCAAGATTCAACTCCCCCAAAAGGAAACTGCTTTCTTTCATACTGTCAGCTCTTCCCAAGGTTCCTCGGTTCACCAGATCTTTGGCAGAAAAGTCTTGTATGTAATTTGCATAGCATTAAACAACAGCGCATGAGATGATCTATATTCAGGCGACCACAACCCAATTAAGCTAAATGTGAATTCCTTTGTGTTTTTTCCTCCAATATTTTGACAATCCACATCCTGTTTTTAATGCCTTTTCTTTTGCAATATATTACCTGATATTAAAGTGACACTAAACATAATTGAATTTCACTGGCAAAAACAAAAAACAAAAAGCAAACAAAAAAAAACCACACCATCAATACAAAAGTTACCCCTGAACAGATACAACATGAAAGATGAACAAAGTTATGGGTTCATCAAATTTACCTAATCAGAGTTACTAAAACTTTGTGATCTAAACCGTCCCTTCAAATTGGTTACAATAATCATTTTCGAACCCATTTATCTTTCTCTCAAAATACGTTTGCATCAGCAACAATATAGAAGCAGCTTCATTTGATGGCTACCTTGCTGTCTGTGTGGAATAAGCATCAGAGGAGGGGAAAACTGGAGCCAAGGAGAGTCCGTAGGAGGGCCGGGAGCATCCTCCTTGTTCCTAAGAGCCATTTTTCATGGAATTATCTCATTTAAAAGATCCCAAGGCATAGCAGCACTATTTACAATAGCCAAGACACGGAAACAACCTAAACTTCCATCAAAAGATGAATGCGTAAAGAAGATGTGGTATATATACATATATAATGGAATACCACTCAGCCATAAAAAAGAATGAAATAATGCCATTTGCAGAAACATGGATGGACCTAGAGATTATCACACTAAGAGAAGTAAGTCAGACAGAGAAAGGCAAATACCATATGATATCACTTATATGTGGAATCTAAAATATGACACAAATGAACTTATCTACAAAACAGAAACAGACTCACAGACACAGAGAACAGACTTGCGGTTGCCAAGGGGGAAGGGGAGAGGGGGAGGGATGGATTGGAAGTTTGGGGTTAGCAGATGCAAGCTATTATATAGAGAATGGATAAACAACAAGGTCCTACCGTATAGCACAGGGAACTAGACTCAATATACTGCGATAAACCATAATGGAAAAGAATATGAAAAAGAATGCATATATATGTATAACTGAATCACTTTTCTGTACAGCAGAAATTAACACAACATTGTAAATCAACTATACTTCAATAAAATAAATTTTAAAAAAAAGATCCCAAGGGCCTCACATTTTGCCCAATATCCAAACTCCCTGGCACGTTATGGGGAGCATTTTCAAAGACGCCCCAGGCTACCTCATCAACCATATCTTCCCTCTGTCCTCACACAGTAGCCACGCAGGATTTCTTCACTGCTCTGTAATTCTGTAAATGCCATTCCCACTAATGCCTCTCCTCATGTGAAAACCTCCTGCTCAGCCTCCAGGATCCAGGTCAGGGTCACTGGCCTTTGCCAACCCCTGCAGAGGCAAGCCCTCTTACTTCGGTTTCCACTGCATGTCAGGTGGCACCATTGTATCATTTCCCACAATGTATTGTAAACATACACACCTCCGTACCCATCCCCTGTTCACTTAATCACTCATTCATTCAAGATAGGAAGTGTCTCCTTTCCACGAGCCAGGCACTGTGCATGACACTCAGAATACACAGTGGGTCCCACCCGGTCTCTGCCCTGAAGGGGGCCACGTCTAGAGGGGTGACAGTGGGGTAAGCAGGGAGTCCCAACGCAGTGTCACAGGTACGCGTCAACAGGGGCAATCACAGGGGCCTACAGAGTCTAGTTCAACACGGCTGAACTCCAGATCCCAAGGGGCCCCTGACAGAGAAAGCAACGGGACCACTCGTGCAGCATCTGATAAGCCATGCCAGCCTGCACCGAATAATTGAAGTAAACGGACAAAGGATAGCAGCAGGTTAAAAAAAAAAAAAAACACAGAGAAAATTGCCAGACAACATACAGCCTCCACTTTTGGACTCACTTATTTTTCTAACTACGCGAGAATACCTAAATTACCACCCTTGAGATTAATGTCCAGCTTTTCATGGCTTATTTTTTTTTTTATTGATTGATTGATTGATTGATTGATTGCTATGTTGGGTCTTCGTTTCTGTGCTAGGGCTTTCTCTAGTTGCGGCAAGCGGGGGCCACTCTTCATCGCGGTGCGCGGGGCTCTCACTATCACGGCCTCTCTCGTTGTGGAGCACAAGCTCCAGACGCGCAGGCTCAGCAGCTGTGGCTCACGGGCCCAGTTGCTCCGCGGCATGTGGGATACTCCCAGACCAGGGCTCGAACCCACGTCCCCTGCATTGGCAGGTGGACTCCCAACCACTGCACCACCAGGGAAGCCCCCATGGCTTTTTTTTTTTTAAAGCAAACACTTCAGGACTTCCCTGGCGGTCCAGTGGTTAAGACTCTGCGCTTTTACTGCAGGGGGCTTGGGTTCGATCCCTGGTCGGGGAACTAAGATCCCGCGTGCCTTGCAGCACGGCCAAAAAATAAATATATAAAGCAAACACTTCCTTTCCAAGGGCTGACAGATGACAGTTTGTTTCTACAACTGGCAAAAATGCTGACTTGGCTACAATTGCTGAGCTTCCTTGTCCCCCTCCCACAATTCTCCCCTAAGACAATGTGAACCAGGCCAGAACCTCAGAGAACAAGCACTCTCTAGGCAAACAGATTTACAAAGTAAAATATGCTCCGTATAAGATCACCCAATGGAATTTTTCAACTACTCATCTTTTAATTTGGTACATGATACCACTTATCACGCGAGAACTCTTCATCTGTGTCATGTATTCATTCATTTTCTCCTTTACGGTTTCCAGGTTTGGGGTTCACCTGGGACAGCCCTTTATATCCCAGAGTGATAAAAATATATACTCTCATGTTTTTCTATTTTTAATATTTTGATGATTATCTCATTAAACACTCGGGAATTTATTTTTTTACAGTGTGGAGGGGTTATGACTTTACCTGATGGCCAGCTATCATGCACAATCCCTTCCCCAACAGACTCAAAATGCTACCTTTGCTCATAAGCCAAATTCAAATTTTACTATATAGATGAATATAAATATGCATATACAGGAGATTTTGCATGCTCTGCCACTTATGTGTCTTATGTGCCTGAAACAAGACTTATGTGTCTGTGCCTGAAACAAGACCACACTGTTTTCATTCCTATAGCAATGTTTTATATTCGGTAGAGCAGACCCCTGCTGTTTAACTTTTTCAAAATTTTATTGGTTATTTTTGCCCATTTTTCTCTTCTAGATGAATGAGGATCAGCTTATCACATTCTTTAAAATTCTCATGTGGATTTTGATTGGGATAGGTTAATTTGAAGAGAACTGACATCTTTTCAATACTGAGTCTTCCTGTCTAGAAATATCTTGTAACTCTCCCATTTATCCAGATTTGTTTTGACTTCTCTTAAAGTTTTGTTTTCCTTCATACCAGTCATATTGGTAATTAGTTGGTGAGGTCTGGTTTAGAGCAACACATTAGAAAACACTTCTTTTAAAGAAATTATTTTGAAATGTTTTGACAAGTTAATAGTCACATAACTTAAAAATAGAAAGTTGTCAAAGTAACCTCAGTGAGAGAGAATTATTTTGCAGAGTCTCCTTAGGCATGGAAAGTATGCTTACAGGATAGATCATCTTAAATAGCATGGGTTATTATTTTTTTCTTGCTAAATGTAAACATCAGAGCTATGATTTAATAGATATTCATGACTGAATGAGGTTCAGTGAAGTCTTCCATACTCAGTGAGTAAATGGATACAGTTTTCTAAAGTTTCACGTCTTAATATGCTTCCTCTCTTGGATAATCTTTTTCCATCTTTTTTTTTTTTCTCATCCTTCGATGAGAAGTCTTCCAGTCAAAAGGTTGTAAATCTGTCCACACGACTTGGATGAGTCAGAACTCTGGTTGCAAATGCATTTATTACAACTCTATCCATATCTTTGCCATCAGTGTCACGAGGCTCTTTTTCAGTCATCTAATGCAGTTTCCAAAAAGCACATCAGCCTTCCTTCAGTCTCAGTTATTTGAGATGCTGGACGTTCTGTATCTCCATACGATGCGTCACAGGAAATTTATATCCGAAGTCACCAGTGCTGGTTACACGTGACACTGGGACAACAACGAGGTTATCGTCAGCCCTACCCGAAGATAGTCTTGATCCACACACAAAGCAATCTTCTCTACTGGTTTTAAAAATTCTTGTAAAATTTTTCAAACATGCAAAAAGTAGAGAATGTAGAGTGAACGCCCATAACCTGTCAATCAACACCTCAGGAAGTTATCAAGATTTTAGTCTGCTACTTTCATCCTCCCCCTCACTTTTCCTCCGTTTTTTTAAAAGCATTTTAAAGCAAATCTCAGACTACGTATTGTTTTACCTTTACTACTTCTATCTGCATTTCTAAAAACTATGGACATTTTCCTTCCAATAAACATGATCCGTTATCACTTCCCAACCCCACCCTGGAAATAACAATAAATCCTGAAGATCTAATACCCATTTCCTAAATCAAATTTCCAGGATTCTCTCAGAGGTGTCTTTCATATAGTTGGGTTTGAATCAAGATCAAATCAAGATCCACACATTCATTTGATTATTATATCTCTGAAATCTGTTTTACTCTCGAGCACCCCTCCATCCCCACCACCCACTTTTTATCTTCATGCCAGTGACTTACTGAGGAAACCAGGACAGCAGTCCTGGAGGATGGCCCCCATTCTGGATTTGCCTGTTTGCTTCCTCATAAGGTCACTCAATCTGTTCTTCTACCTCCGTGTGTCCTGTAAGCTAAAAGTCAGCTCTGAACTTGAGTACGTTCAAGTCCACCTTTGGGGGCAGGAATACTCACTACATAGTCTTCATATTGCCTCATACAAGTAGATGCATTTATTTCTCCTCAGTGTTGGGGAGGGGGAAGTTCCCCCCTCCCCTTCTTGAGTTCCTTTCGCCGGTCTGATAATTAAATGGACACAAGACAGAGTAACAGGAGAAAAGAACAAATTTAATTCATACGTACAGAAGTCTCACAGAAATAGGACCTAAAGAAATGACCAAAGCAGGTGGCTTTTATACTTCTTAGACAAAGAAACAATAAATCTGTGAAGAACTGACAAGACAAAGACATTTGGGCTTGGGGTCCTAAATTAGTGAAGAAGTAATAAGGTTTGTTTACACAGCCTTTTCGGCCCTGAATTCGCCATCTCTGGTGATAAGGATGTCTCTCTACCTCCTGGGGCTGGGAGGGTACCTTTCACATGGGAGATTTATTTCCTGCTTTCTGGAGACAAAGAAGGGTCAAAGTGTTCTTCCATTGGTTGTTTCTTAAGTAACCTTAATTCAAAATAATCAGTATGCCACTTTAGCCTATTTTGGGGTCGGCCTGTCCTGAGCCCCAACCAACGTTAGTGATGTGAAAATTCAGATGGTGAAAGTTTGACCTCTCCATTTAAAATTCCCCCATCTACCTTTCATTTAGTGGTTTCATACACTGATGATCTTTGCCTAAATCAATACTTTCAGTAAAAGTTGCAAAATGATGATTTTTTTTCTAATTCCATCATTCCTTCTGATTTGCTGCAATTTCCTCCTGATTTGCTGCTATTCTTCTGTAAAGATGAATCTCCCATGACCAACTAGGGAGTTATGGTTACCTTAAAATGTAGTTCGTACTGAAAGGTAAGATAAATGCTTAATTCTTTACCTTTTTCATTGCCGCTTTCCAGAGACAGAGTTGGTGCTCTATTTTCACTGCCAGTAGTGATCAATAAGGCATTTTACTTGGGGAATCTCTTTTTCGGGGATAGCAGGTGAAGAAGTTGAGTTGTGGATGGAGTCACTGAAGTGTCTCTGACAAACAGAACTCCATCCCAATACGAGCTCAACGACCTTTCTGTATGAAGGTTTAATAGGCAACCTGCTTCATTAATTTTCTACCACAATTTAGAAGGTACTACTAACAAGATTAATAAATGTAACATAAAAAAATCCTTAATGCATCTAGAGTAACTGACAAGTATGTTCAAGCCAAAGATCCCCATTTACCTACAGACAGGGAGAGACGTGAATTTTAATTTTGCTTTTGAAATAAGGGTGCATCTGAAATTACAAGTGTGTCTGAGGTAGGAAAATAATGAAAGTATCAATATATGTAAGCTACTGGATCACCTCATCAGATCCCTGTAGTAGATCACCCAACTGAATGAAGACAATGCATTTTCAAACTGTGTTACTAACATCTGAAATTGACAATGTTCCTCTACCCAAATCCAAGAAACTTCTTTGTTTAGAAGATTCATGTGGCAGAAGGAAGTCTGAGGTTGTCTATTAAAATGCACAGAATTTGAACTGAGGCTCAACTGTGCCGTTTGCTATCAAGGTGATCTTGAGCAATTAGCTTCTCTCTGAACCTGAACTTCCTCCTAAAATGGGGATGATGAGTATTGTGGAGCCGTTTCCAAGAATCTGAAAATAAGGGAAAAAGCTTGCCCTCAGAGAATGAAAATTTTAAATCAACACATAACACAAAGGGCAGAGAAATGCCAAAGGCTCCTCGGCTAACAAGCTGTGGCTTCAGTGACCGTGTTATCGAATCCAGGGGGCGCCTGGCACCAGTTAGAGCAGGAAACATGAAAATGTGGACATGGGCCTCTCACTGTCAGGGAATTCCAGGATTCCACACCCAGGGTAAAGCCACCCCGTGGAGAAATGACCTGGTCCCAGCTACTGCAGCTGCCGAGCCAGGGGGCTAGGCCTTCTAACCCCTCCAGCCACAGGCCTGTGCCACCTGTGTCACCTTCTGAGGACAGCGTCACTTCCACGAGGGCCGCCTGCAGGGGAGAACTCTTAGGTCATGGGGACTTCAGGCATCAAGGCTCCTGAGAATGAGTGCTGAGTGTAAAGCAGCAAATCTGACACTCCACCTACAGTCTGGCTTTTCAGGTAAATCGACCATGTGAGTTAGTGCACTTTGAGGGGTGGGAGCCTCTACCTCATCGGATTCTCAAAGGGGTCTTTAAATAAGAACCACCAGGCTCGAAGAAGATAAGAGAAGAGAAGGCGCTAGTCGGGCCAACTCAGCTGATTGATGTGAACTTCACAGTAAGAGGCAGAGAGAGACCCAGTGCCATGAGAGAATCCAGTTTCTGAGTCTGAAGGGCAGGGGGAAGCCCCCAGGACCACAGGAAAGACACTGGTGTCCGAGGAGAGTACCAGCTTTCCCCCAAGTAGACAAAATACCCCTCTCAATGTCTCCACGTGGACATGTCTGGAGTAATTTTCTTTTTTCTTTTTCAAATGTCTACCAACTACAGAGAATAACCATAAAAACTAACAAGAAAGAGTCAATATGTGTAAAACTACAAGGCACTGTATATAAGTATTAGTGGGGTTTTTTGTACTCTGAATTCAAATCTCTTGCATAAATATGAAACAGATGACTATCAGATGTCATTGGGTTTAATAAGTTAACATTGTCAGACCTAAGTGTTAATTAAGCTCAGCAAGTAGATCTCCCATCATGATCATTTTAATACTGATCCAATTCACACCCCAAGTCTGGAGAATGTTTCTTAAGAGCAGGGAAAGAATTTTATCAGGTTAGAACCACTGAGGAGGCCCTTCAAAACTGGAGTCTGGCTTTTTCTACTGTTCTGCCACCATCTATCCTATACCAGAGACTTGTGAGACACCCACAGGCCATAATGTTTAACTTCAAATTCTGATCTTACAGGAAGGAGCGTCCAGCCTCTAGTTCATCAAACTGTTCCAGCATGACATGGCCAGAGAAAATAAGCTTCTCTTACAGAGTAACCTGAATTAAAAAAAAAAAAAAATTTTGAAATACCAATCCCCTCTCAAGCACGGCACTTTATTTAAAGGACTGAAACATAAAGATGCTGGCTGATTTTCCACGTGGAATTAAAAAAAAAAAAAAACCAAATGATTAAACCCTAAGAAATCCCTGAACACAAGACTCTTACAGTTTTCTCTTTGGAGGGGTGGGGTGGGGGTGGGGGTGTTATTAACATAAGCATCCTCTCATCCCTTACTTACAAACTACTACTGTGCAGAGAACACCTTCCCCTCCTAGCCCAATTCTACTTGGGATGTTTTGCATAAAATAATAAATTTTCCTCCACGGCCACTGGAAACAAAACAGAAGGAAGCGGTTCCACAATGGAACACAAAAAGAGAGCAGGAAAACTTTACACTCTACTCTACACTTAATGTTGTGATGATTAGATTCATTGCGTAATCCCTTTCCCAGTTAGGGTGTCATTATGAGAAAAGAAACAGTACATGTAGGTGAAAAAAGCAGGGCCTTTTAAAGACGAATATGATATACTACCAAATGTAAAACAGATAGCTAAGCTAGTGGGAAGCAGCTGCATGGCACAGGGAGATCAGCTCGGTGCTTTGTGACCACCTAGAGGGGTGGGATAGGGAGGGTGGGAGGGAGACGCAAGAGGGACGAGATATGGGGATATATGTATATGTATAGCTGATTCACTTTGTTGTACAGCAGAAACTAACACACCACTGTAAAGCAATTACACTCCAATAAAGATGTTAAAAAAAAAAAAGATGAATATGAAAGTCCCTTGACCTTTTCTATTAGGGTTAGTTCCATTTCTACATGGGTTATAGATGCCCCCCACCCTTACACCCAACAGCAAAAGCCTTGTACTTTTCAAAGAAGATACATCGAAAATGTCATCAAAGCCTTAGACATTTTCATGATGCAAAATGAAAGCCTGCAGTATTTAACAGCTGTGTAAATGCCTTCCCATCTCAGTTCATTTTTAACTTAAATCCTTATTGAAAGCAATACAGATATAGAAAATGTAGAAGAAATGACCTGAAAATATAACCAGTTACCTTTCTAGATAATAAAGAGCAACGGACTGACTTAATGACACAAAATACAAATACCAAGGAGGTGTTATTCAAGAAAGTTTTCTTGCTGAAAATGAAGAAACTTGCTGCTTTCCACAGCTACCAGAGTTGTAAGTTTTGGAATATATGAAACATACGCTCTCTAACCCTCAGAAGATGATCTTTTCAACTTAATTGAAGTTCGCTTTCTTCCTGAAATAGTTTAGCCCATGATTATCTAAGAAATACACAGTGCCTAGCACTCACTTAGCACTTGGCAAAGGGCAGTCACTGTCACAAAACACATGTAACCCATGCCTAGCTTCCAAACTTTTACTAATGGAAACAATCCCCTAATCAAACCGGTATAATGAATTTTAAAATCATTCAAGGAATCAAAAAGGTTCTCCCTATAATGGAACTTTTAGAGGGACTTGACCATACACTTGACTTTGGATTTAACAGTTTTGCCATCACTAAATTCATTACAGTAACTCTGCAGATACCTTTTTAGTCTTCATAAATTTTAATATTCTTACTCAGCTAGGTAATGTTCATACTGATGAGCGTGGATTACAGAGCAGTGTGCAGACTTCAGCATGATATGAGGAACAACTAAAGGAACGGGGGACAGCTTCCCATAGCAGCCACTCTGGGCTGTGGTAGCTGCCTTCAAATGTCTGAAGATCCATTACTTTGGGGCGGGATTAAACTTGTTTTGCAAGACCACTAAAGGAGAGCAAGGGACCTGTGCGCAGAATGAATTACAAGAGAGCTTTCCAACACCACGGAGCTTCCAGAGATGCTCCCCAAAGATGACCCTGGCTGGATGCCAGAGAGGGAGGTCACCCACCCAATGCAGGACTAGACTGGATGCCCTCCAAGATCTTTTCAAACATGAGATGTGACAATGCTATGTTATTAAGATGCGATCTTTGAATGTCTGAGGAAGACTAGAATGCATCACCTTATGCTCAATACGCTGAAGCCAGCTGCTTTTAGATTATGATTTTTGGTGCATTTTACTGAAGCAAAGACCTTTTGAAGATGTCAACTCTCTTAATTGCTTAGTTATCTATATTTAAAAGTGGCACGCTTGTGAACTCTTAGGTACTGAAGCCAATATAGCCCAGAGCCTACTGGATGATGGATGGATTGATGGAAGGAAGTAAAGGGAGGGAAAGAAGAAGGGAAGAAAAAAGGGAGGAAGGAGGAAAGAAAGGAAAAGAACCACGCAAAGCACCACATGCAGAAGGTTCTAGACAAACAGTACTACAACAAACAGCTAGAGGAAGAACACTGAGGAGAAATCTGGGAAATTCACCTACTTATGGGTCTAGGGGTCAACATTCTAACTTTTCAGAAGTCCTGCCTCCTGAGCCCGCCCCCTCTGAGCACGTGGCACGAGGGTCTCCGTGCAATACTGCTTTTATCTCCTACTGTTTTGTAAATTTTTTAAGGTGTTATGTCTCATACTGCATATAAATCACAACCACCACCACCTATGGTGTAAATTAAAGTAAAATTATCTTTTCACACTGCTTCCAATCTTTTTTCTCTTTTGAGTTTTCTGTGTTTGAAATGAATGTTCTCTCCTGCTCACAAATGTACTGTATGGATAGAAAATGCTCTCAAGAGACAGATTTTTATTTGTACATTTTGTGATCAAAAAGGAATAGATATCATATTGTACAGATGGGGCAACTGAATACACTGAATTTAACACTGAACTGAATTTAAGTGACTTACCAACGGCCCATGGCAAATTACCAGTGGAATCAGGGCCATACTTCCTACTCTATAACTTTCTCTTTTAGTACAGTATGCCAGATAGGAGGGAGGGCACAGGAAAATGAGGGGCCAGTGATGACAACTGGCCTTCAAGTTCACTAAGGATGAAGGTCTGGCCGGGCTACTTTCATATGGGCTACTTTCATAGAATCACTTTTTCCTGCTCCTGAAACCCTGGAAGAAGGAAATGAGAGCAAACAAGAGTACAAGTCCAAGGCTGGGTCAAAGCTGACTCTTACAAACAATCAGTCACAAAATATATGAGCTGCAAAAATATTTTCACTGTATTCTCTAAGAGGCTTTTTCTTTATGGTCCTATAAAGTATTACAATGTGCTTTTGCTTCACACTGAAGCCGAAGCACAGGTGACCCAAAAGAAGACTTCCAAAATTAGGAGAAATATTTCCAGGATATGGGGAGCCTGCTGCATTTCAGACCCATATGGCAATCCAAAAAGGCCCAGGGGGTCTAACTTCTAATCAGTGATAAAAACAGAGAAGGATAAAGAAGTGAAAAAGAGGAGAAGCAGAGGCAGTCCGGAACCACCTCATTAGCATGCAAATGACTTAGCTGACAAATGATTCAACAACCAGAAAGCAAAAGTTGCCAAGTACATCATTTCCATTTCCCCACCGCTCAAGTCCAGAGAATAAGGACAGACCATCAGGCACACAGAATGCATTTTCACCTACAGCCATCTTCAAATACACAGTTTTATTAATAGAGGAAGATTATTTGAATGAGAAAGTGATTTTTATTGCAAATAAAGCCAAAAATATTGTTTTGTCCCTTTTACCCTTTTCTCAGATATGGAAAATTGGGGGTGGGGGGCGGGTGGGAGGTAAGCAGCCTGAGCTGCCCTTTTTTTCTAAATGATAAGAGAGAGAAATCCTGTTGGGTGGCCAGGGGGTGAGGCGGTCTATTATTATACAATTTCTCATTAACAGCAGTGAGATTGCGCTTCTCGCGTTAAACAGAACAGGCATTTAACCCCCGAGCTCCTCCTGGGAAAAAGGCAGAAACTGCTTATTCACTTAGTCATAATTACCGTTTTCGCAGGTCCCAGAGGAATAGCTGTTCTCGATCAGTCTCTGAGGTCAGTCCTGACTTTCCCAATGCCGCCCTGGCAGCTGATTGAATCGGCACGCAGAATGATTTTTCCCCAACCAAAAAAAAAAAGTTTCGCTATTTCATCCATTCCCTGCAAAATGAGACGTGAGGGTGTTCGCTATTCTTTCTGGTGAGACGACATAGCGAGGTAGAAAGGACCCAGATTCTGGGAAACTTGGGCTTGAATCCTGCACCTGCCTCGGCCACATTCAGCTGTCACCTGGACTGAGTTCCTAAGCCTCCCTGAGCACCTGCTCCGTTGGGAAAACGGAGCTGATGCTAACGACCTGATAGGACCGTTGTGGGGAACAGATGCACTCACAATGCAAACTGCCTGGCAGAGGGCGAGCTCTCGGCAAATGGTAGTTATCATAGCACTACCTCATGGAATTTAAACTTCTCTCTCACTTGCCGGGGTTGCAGGGACCCCGGGTGCCCTCTCTACTCCGTGGCATCTCTTACTCTGCTTGCCATGATAAAGACGGAAGCGTCCCTTCTTTGAGCTGTGACATCTGATCCAACAGTGTCCGTCCCCGTCCACACAGATGTTTGGCAAAGCCTGATTCAGTGTACCGAGGAGGTGTTTTTAAGAGGCTGTCTCCGAGAACACATCGCTTCTAAAATCTGGGACTGCCTGTAGCTCAAAGACATCTACTGGGCTCTCGATGCAAAGCCTTTCACAACGCTTGACTTGGGCATATTCTGGGTCCCAAACTGACTGCACTGGAACGTCTATTTCTAAGAATTGCTGATGGCACACCACACTTACATCTTCAAGTCGCTGGCACAAATTAACTTTGACCGAGAATGAAGTAATAACTGAAAGGTCAGAACAAATTACATTTGGAAAGTGTCGCATAGAAAAAAAGAAGCAAGAACACCACCACTGTTTTATGCATAGAAATGCTCCTATCGACGATAAAGAGTGCTTTCTTCCTGAAGGCTGTTCCTTCTTTCATCCTTGACTTTTCAGTACAGAGTTGGGCTTGCAGGCATAGAATACCCTCCAACCCAAACGGAGGAGAATCTTTCAAGTCACCCACCACTTACTCGCTGACTGGAGTTGGGGAAATTACAGAATAAACCCCATTTCCACATCAGAAGAAAACAGAGCTATTTTTCAAGACCAATTACCTATGATAGTTTTAAAAATAGGAAGATGCACACTACCATATTACTATATATATTACAGCTAAATAGCTCTTCAAAGGAGATCATTAACAAATTACTGTAAGACACTGAGCAGATATAATGTGTTCCGTGAATACAGAATAGTAAAAGCCACTCCGTGCTATTTGTCCACAGTTAAATAGAATCTTCAAGCAATTGCACGTGAAAGTAAACATCTTTCTCAACTCCCAGTGTATTTGCCACTAGACTGCAAGCCCCTTGAAGGAAGAGGCTGTGGCCAGGGTGGTCACAGTATCCCTCTGCTTGGCTCAGGAAAACACCTCTACAACCAGGTACTGAATTAATGGAATAAGCAGTATCACACACCTTTTTCAGGACTGTCTAAAATGCTCCCGGAAACTTATAAAGGCTCTTTAAAATGTTTTCAGACCTTCCTATCATAGCGTGTGAATACTTGGAAAGGACGAGCTTTGTGATGGATGATCCCAAATTTTCAATGTCCACTGAAAAGAAATGAAACGCCAGAGGAAAGATGGATTTTATGCGACTCAACCTCTTGCAAGTGTGTGTGACCTCAAGTCAACTGAATTTCACTCTGTGCGGAAAAAGCTACAAGAGTGATGAGCCCAGGGGAAAAGCTGCCTTGAACCCTCCAGGGCTTAAGATGCTGACCCTTTGTAGGCCTTGGCTTCTGAATTAGACCCTATTAAATAAAAGTGTTTCTTCTCTAACATGGCATAAAACAACTGGCATGCACATCTGAATGAGCTGGGCCTGCGCAGTGCGTCCATGGGTCACGGTTTACTATTACCAATAGATCCCATTATCAGCTACATTAGCTCGACAAATGTTTCAGTAAACTAAAGCAGCTATATAATTTGAACAAATAGGCAACTTTTACAGAATTTGCACTCATTGATTCGTTAACTGAATAATGTGTCAGCCTAACAAAATGGTTGCCTCTTGCCATCTCTGAGAAGCAAAATCTCTCCGGGGCGGAACGTTCCATTTTCTGAGATTCTCCCATAATAGGCAGGGGACTGCACACCCCGCACTTCATTGAAATTAGCTAGATATTGCTTCATTCTGTTGCCTTTCTGTGCAAAACTGGGGGAAAGGCAAAGTAAGTGAAATAAGGAAGCACACAGAATACTCAGTGGCTTCAAATAATTAGCTGGAAAGAAAAGTCACTCGGGATAGACCAATGGCAAGTTTTATGCTTCCCATTTACATACTGAAAATACAAAGCTAAACCTCTTTTTCAAGAATGCCAAAGGCTGGTGATCACAGGGCTTACCCCAAAATGAAGCTGAAATAGAAACTCTTATCAGAAAACATGTTACGTGTATCCTTTACCAAAGAGTGAAATCACACTAGTCTTTTGAGTCACGATGCTGAGGCGGTTCAACATGAAATTAACTTGTTTACCAGAGCTAGAAATCCCCCAACCTCTCACCCCCATCCCAAAATCGAGCAGGTAGGCCACTAACTGCCATCCAGTGGTGGAGGAAAATGTGCAAGATGTTTTACCTCATAATCTCTATGTACCAGAATCCTAACACAGCACAAGGAGTGGCAGTTACTATGTAAATGGTCACAGCACAAAACTAAACCCAGTTGAGATAAACTCAAAACAAATTAGAATCTCTGGAGGAGGTTCCAATGGCCTAATTCAAGAGTCTATTTAAAAACAAAACAGCAACAGAATAACAATTACTAAAGAGCTGCTTCCTAAAATTACTCTCCTGTTGATATGTCTCAATTCTAAAATGTCATGAGAAATCTGCTCCCAGGTCACTAATTCTGCCGTAAAAGAAAGCACTACCAAAGAACGCCACCGAAAACAAAGGCCTTCACACAAGTAAGTGAATACCCTAAGCACATAAGTATGTTCTTAAGAGGGACATTAAAAAAAGCAGAAGTCACATTAAGTTCAAAACACCAAGAAAAAAAATGAACAGGAGTTCCTAATTTTAGTAATATTATATATCACTCTCCCCCAAAAACACTGTCCATGAGTTAAGATTTGTTGATTTTACATACAGACACTTTATATATTTGGGACTCCCTGCCCTTAAGGAAGAAAAAGAGGAAAAGAAATTAAGCATTATATATGACATTTATAGAAATGTAGAGGGTTTTTTTTTAAATGAAATTCAGGTTTCATTTGGGGGTTGCTGTTTTACAGTTTCCCACTTGCCAGAAATTTTAAACAGCACTGATCGTCAGTGAGCTTCGGATATGTTAAAGTCTGGAACAGGAGTGTTGCTTTCACAACACTCCAAAAGGCCTCCACTCTTCCCTTACTTTCCCTGCTTGTCTTCGCTCATCAAAGTAGGTTTTTCCCTACAAGATGTACAAGAGGCAGGGGCTATGAAGGGCAAGCGAGACAAAAACATCCAGGAAGCATGTCTTCATTTACACAATTTGACTTTTCACAACGAATAACGCAAAGGGAAAGATATTTTCTAGATCGTGGGGCTCGGACTCAGGGATTTGTAAAAATAATCTGATGATCCCTCAGCATCACAAGAAAGATTTTTTTTTTCTTATGTCAAGGTAACATTTAAGCAATCTTAGATGTATATGACGCTTGAAGAACTGATGTTTTCAAATGGAGAATAGCTTTGGTTTTAGATTCCAATACATTACAAAAATGGTCTTAAATTCACCATAAAGAAGATGCCTCTTTTCATCATCAATCGACCAAGAGCTATTTAGTGTCAAGGAGACACATCTGCTGTACCACTCATGATGTTGTTAATTAGGAAAGCTAAGGGGAAAAAAAATCCAACCCTAATCCTTTGATACACTATTTGAAACTCACTATTAATCTGATGCATGATATTTTCTGGGGTGGTGCCAATGATATGAACTAATCAAGTTGTTTACTACTTCATCAATAATAAATCATTTTTGAGACAAAAATTACAACTTGGTATGGACCTCACCAAGACCCTCGCCAATTCAATCGGCCCCTTTGCTGGTAATTTAAACAACAAATTCCTGCTTTGAATCACCCATTCAACATGCGTTTTTAAGTGAGTCCCATTTCAACCTTTTAATAAAGTGCCACCAGTGGATCTGTCACCAGGTGACACACTTAGTAGCAAAAAGAAAATCGCGTGGGTCAGAATCCACTCCTTACTGCCTGGAGGCACCAAAGAGAAAAGGGGTGCAGGAAGCTGACTGGACTGGTGGACCTCAAGGGGAGCAAGCACTGAAAACACCAATTTAAGTGCCTGGGGCAAAAGGCAACTCGCCTGCACTCCCCAGCTAAGGCGCCCAGAGGGAGCTGAGGAGAGGACGTTGCTGGAATGGGGGACAGGAGCAGAAACTAGGGAAGGAACCACCGGGATGGAGCACAAGGGAAAGACAAGCGTGGGGCAGAAGGAGGGACAGGGATGGGGCAGGCGGGGGACCGTATGTTGGGGCTGGAGGAGAGGACAGGGACGACAGAGGTGGGGCCAGGGATAGGGATGGGGCTGGAAGGACAGGGATGGGGCAGGAGGGAGCCACAGCAATGAAACAGGGAGGACTACAGGGATGGAGCTGCACCGAGAGGCAGAGATGGGGGCAGGAAGGGGCGACAGGGATGGAGCTGGTCCAGCGAAGTCACAACCACATCCTCACCACACCTCGCTGGGGCGCTCGCTGCGCGCCACGCGCCGCGCTTGGCACTTCGGGGCGCTCTCTCCCGGAGTCCCCCCAACAGCCCTCCGATGCCCCATTTCAGAGACGGGAACGGCGAGGGCGGCCCTGCAGCGCCCGCTCCCCGAGGTCGCCGGCCGAGGGGGCAGCGGCGGCTGAGCGCCCGACCCTCCCGGACGCAGGGTGTCGCTGGCGGCCACGGGGGGCGGCGGCGCGGGGGGCGGCGCGGGCCCGGGGAGCCGGTACCTGGGCTCGGGCAGGACGATCTTCTTGCTGGCGCGAGCGGCCGGGGTCGCCTTGCTCTTCTCCATCGCCATCAGGTAGCTGACATCGGCCAGCACGGCCTCCAGGTCCGCCATGTTGGCGAGCGGCGGCGGCGGCGGCGGCGGCTCCTCAGGACCCAGACGGGACGCGCTCCCGCCGCCGCCGCCCGCCGCGCCCCGACGTGGGGGGGCCGCCCCGGGGCAGCCCCCCCCCGCGCGCCCCCGCCCCCGCCCGCCGCGCACCCCACCCCCCGCGCGCCCCGCTCACCGCCCCGCGCGCCTCAGCCTCGCGCCCGCCCCGCCCCCCGCGCGCCGCCCGCGGCCCCGCGCACGCGCTGCCGCCCCCGCCCCTTCCGCGAGGGTCGACGGGGAGCGCGCGCCCTGCGGCCAGTTCTCCTCCGCGCCCGAGCGGAGCGGCCAGGCTCGGCCCACCGGGTCCCTGCGGGCACCGTCCCGCCCTCCCCTCGGGGTGGCCACGGGGGACTTCCTCTCCTCCTTCGCCTCCTCCTCCTCCTGCTGCTCCTCCTCCTCCTCCCGACTTCCCGCCCGCTACTCCCTGCGCTCTCACGACCCCCTCTCCTCCGGGACCCCTGCGAGCAGGGGACGCCCTGGACCCAACGCCCACCACCCAAGGGACAGCGGGGAGGTCTCTGTGCCAGTGTCTCAAACTGGACAGTGGCCATCAGCATGCTCCAGGAGGTCTGGGGTGGCCCCAGAAATGCGCGTGCCCCACCTGTCTGCCCAGGTGATGCTGAAGCCTGTGGTCCGGGTCACCCGTGAACAGCGCCCCGCGGCCCAGCCCCTAAGCTTCAGTCCTGACCCCTCCACCCCCTCCACCCCCCTGTAAACTCAGCAAAGAGAAACCTAACAGCCGGAGAAGGTTGCTAGTCTCAAGCTGATGAGGACAAAGTGGGGTGAGAGCTCCCTCGTGGGAGCGGACCTGCCCTTAGGAGCCCACTGGTAGAGGAGCTGTCTGCCCAAGGTGGTCACCGCGCCCTTGCACGCAAAGGTTTGGGTTTGGATGTTTAAATGGCCGCTGAGAACGAGAACTAGTATTCTGGCTCTTGTGGTTTTTACCATCAAATTAGGGGAGCCCTACTGTGAGCACAGACCCACCACAAGGGTGATATAGGGAAGTGGAAAAGCCAGAGGCCAAACACCAAGGCAGAAGGGAATTTCCAGCTTCCTGATCCTCAGTCTCGGTGTCTGGTGTCACCACTCCCCACGTGGGCCTGGGGTTTTCATTTACTTCTTATTTTTTCACAGCGGTACACACAAGTGCACGTTCAGAATGCATCACTCCAGCCGGAGTGATGTTAAGGGCATCCAGGAAGTCTTAAAAAGACTTGAGCTGAGAAGTAATCGGTTAAAAATCCTTTAAATTCATCCACATAGGTCACATTGTACCAGGAACCTCAACTTTACTAGGATTTGAGTGAATGTTCTGTCAATAGCTTACATGGTCAACAGAATTCATCAGAAATGGTTAAGGTCAAATTTTGGACATTAAATGCAATGTCACAGCAGAAGCAGCCTGATTTGGTCATCACAAGAACCCTGCCCTCTTTTGTTCTCTCCCTCTCCCACAGAGCCACCCCCGCCCCACCTCGATCTTTTTCCCTGTATGCCTCCCATCACAATTGGCCAGTTTTACCAGATGCTTCTCAAGACCTAAGGCACAATAGTCAGTGAAGTTGTCCAGAAAAGAACAAGAGGGGTGTAAGAAGTAGGCACGTGAGTCAAAGGACCTTGGTCAGGCAGCAGAAAGCCAAAATGACAAGGGGGCACAAAATTCACCAATGAGACAAAGATTTGCATGAGCCAAATATCAAACTTTCATCTTCCACTCACTTTTTTTTTTGCCACAAATACAGGAACACAGAATGTCTTGTCAAGGGTTACCCCAAGAGGAGGGGTGAGTTCCCAAAAAAGCATAATGCATTTTTATGATTTAATTAGTACAATTTCTTTCAGTATGTCTTTTTATCATCCGAGCTTTCACATGATCAGATCGTCAAATAAATACATGCTTCTGCCTATATTTTCACGGTCTTCCGAATACTGAGATTTTTAACCTTGCCTCTTTGAACTCAGTTAAGAAATTTGGTAGTGGGGTTTTTTTTTCTTTCTTTTTTGCGGGAGGAAGGGGGTGGGTTACAGCATGGGGTACTAAGTTTGCAACAAGAGACACACCTGAATTCAAATCCCTGCTCTGCTCTGACTAGCTGGGTGATCTTAGAGGTAACATATTACCTCTCCGTGCTTTATTGTTCTCATCAGTACTGTGGGAAGGAAGCCACTGGACCCCAGTGTTGTTGAGAAGACAAAGGAGATAATACTCATAAAAATGCACCTTGCCTGATACCCAGTAGGTCCCCAACAAAGGTCACTGCATTTCCTCTATGTATTTTGCTTCATTTTACCCTCGCCTGCTGGAGAAGATACTGATTCACAGACACCACCCTTGAAGCAGAAAAATCCCTTACCAAAAGGTTATCTCCTTAGTGCATTTCTAGGAACCCAAATTGGCAAAAAAAAGACTAGCCTTTACAGACACAAGAAATGACTCTTCTAGTAAAAAGAACATAGAGTCCAAAATTGGGTCCCCTAACTGAGGCCCCTCCCCCAGTGAAGTCAGTGTGACCAGAGCACCCAGGGTGTCCTTCCTTGGTCTTCCTACTGTGTGAATTTGGGATGCTTGACTCTCTCCTTTACCCTCTCACTTTCTCCACGCATTCCCCACCACCCCTTCTTTCCCTTAATGCTGAACAGCTTTTCGTGTTCACTGCAAACAAAAGGCGCTAATGACAGTGATGAAGTTGTCATAACTGACCTGCTGGATCCTGTCGCTAAACACCAACGCCAGCCTGTAATCATTACGGATGAACAGAGAAAACAAATAGCAACTCATTTGTTCTCAGCCAATAATGCTCCGTTGCAAGTAAGTACATTTCTCACCCTCCCCTCCCCAAGATGATTTCAATGACTCTGGGCTCACGCTGCTTGTGATAATTGATAAAACTTCAGAGTCCCAAGGTTCATAATGTTCTCTTTTTCTCTTTTCTACGGCTTCCCAAGATCAGGGGAGGTGTTGCTGAGATGGATGCATTAAAGTTTATACTCCCTGGGGTTAATTTTGATACCAGCTTCAAGGGAAGAAAGCTAACTACAGAACTAACTCATATTTGTTTTAGATTCTGGGCTTTACTGGGGCTTCCTACTTAATAAAGCACATGGGAAAAAAAGTCAACTCTAAGACTCCAATTAGAAGATTTTTGAGGGGGAGGGATAAATCAGGAGTTTGGGATTAACATACACACACTACTATATATAAAATAGATAATCAACAAGGACCTACTGTATAGCACAGGGAACTCTACTCAATAATCTATAATAACCTATATGGGAAAAGAATCCCAAAAAGAATGGATATATGTATCTGTATAACTGAATCATTTTGCTGTACACATGAAACTAACACAACATTGTAAATCAACTGTAATATAAAAAATTAAATGAAAAAAACATTTTGGGGACCAGCAGAACGTGCCTGCGCTTAATTCATTAATATCACAGTATTTCATTCAATCCCTGCTGAGAGACTTGGTTTTTTGGTAAGCAGTCCCCTAAATATTATCGCTTTGCAAGAAAACTGCACACACTTGGGGTTTGAATGGGTTTATCTCCAAACATCTCATTCTGTAAAGTCTGCAGGTGTTTGCAGCCACACCGGGGCCGCTGTCCCAGTTCACCTGTTACTTAGATCACAATTCCGCTCATTGTCACATGCATCATAGGAACTGCTTCTCATGCTATTTTAACAGCAAAGCTTTACAAATTTTAATGGAGGTTCTGTACCTAGCACTTCATACCTTAAAAGATCTGCAAGAAGGTCTAATACCAAACTTTGGTTTACATAGCACTGAAATTACATTCAATACAGAAGTACCTTCCTTTAAATAAATGGGTGGAAACACATTTCTCTTCAGGGGCTTCTGGTTAGTCCCTCTCTGTAGAGAAGCCTTGGAGTGATACAGTTCAGAGCCTGGGCTCAGGAGCCAGATGGCCTGGATTAGAACCCTCACGCCAGTACTTCTGAGTTGTGTGACCTTGGACAAAATGCTTAACCTCTCTGGGCCTCGGCACTCTCAGTGGTATTAATGAGATTGCTGTGAGAACAATTTTGTAACATGAAAAACACTTAAAACAGTGTCTGCTGCTCAAAAAATGTTATCGTTATCATCCTCCTCATCATCAGAGTATCTCTACATTGGGCACAGCATGATGGAAAGTGACCAGTCCCAGGAACGTAAAAGCAGCGCTGGATGTGACCCTCTGGCTTTAGCACTGCTCAGTTACTGTGAGTCTCTTCAGCTTTTTAAATCTCACCTTCCACTGCTGCCTAATGAAGGGATTGAATGAGCTGGTCCCTGAGGTCCCTTCAAATTGTAAAATTCTCTGGATTTATTTAACCCTACAGTGAATCCCTTTGCATGGTGAAGAATACTCACACCTCTCAAAAACATCTTGTGAGTTTCTGTTTGACTGTATCAGGATACACCAAGAGCATTAGTAATCACCGGTGCTACAATGCACGGGTGAGGTGAGCAATCAATCCATCAGCAGGTTTCTAGAAACAAGCACATCTGTATTTTCCTCCGGTATCTGCACTCAGCACACTGACCTTGCTTAATAAATATGTGTTGAATGAATAAGTGAATGAATTAATGAATGAATGGCATAAAATGTTACAGGTTGTTTGCCTCAAAGAAACTTCTATCAGAGATAATCTAAAGGAAGGGGGGAAATGCTGTTGAAAACCACAAGTACCTAATAAAGAGGGTGCTTCCTGGTAAAGGTAACCACCAGGTCCCTGCTGGTTCTTCCTGCTGCTAATGGCCAAGAAGGCCTCTCCAGCCTCTAAGAGCCTTGGTGCCCCTGGACTTTGCAAAGGTGGGTCTGAGAACTTTAGGCCTCGGATGGAGAGAACTAAATCCCTTTGCCTAACAGAAGGACTTGGAGGAGAACTTGAAAAAGGACTAAGAGAGAGAAAGCAATGAGATGACCCAAGGCCAGGCACTCCATGGTGTGAGGAGGCAGAGAAAACCCCCCCCCCCCGAGGTAGGGGGCGGGGCAGAGAACTTCAGGAATAGGAGGTCTGTTCTGTTTTCTGTGCCGTTTTAAGTTTGCTGTTCCGCACAGCAATGTCATGCCTTTCCAGTGATCCTTGCAACTTCATGGCTTGTATCTATGGGTGCTTTGATGGCGGGTTGCAGGTGAGGTTGGGAGCCAGGGCCCACACCGGGATCAATGCCAGAGATAAAGGAACAGTGGTAAGGCCAACAGAACAAGAACTCAGCAGAGGCAGGAAATCAGGTCCAGCAATGACGTTGGGAAACCGGGCTCCCCAGACTCCTCAGACACCCAGGGCAGGCCTTGGCTTTTCCATGGGTCTGGAAAGGCCATCTTGTCTCCCTCTCAGGTTGGGAGAAGATGACCTCTGGATATGTAAATCACAAGAGGCCAGAACTTTTCTGCATTGCCAAGTCCCTTCTGGCCCTTAACCTGGTGGCCTTCCCTTTAAGATTCTGTCTTTCAGGGCATGTTCCGTTCAGCTGGGAAATTATATATCGATCCAAGAAAGGCTACCACTCAAGGGGAAGGCGGGGTGGGGCAGGGAAGGATTGGGAGTTTGGGATTAGCAGATGCAAACTAGTATTTACAGAATGGATAAAGAAGGTCCTACTGTATAGCCCAGGGAACTATATTCAATATCCTGTGATAAACCATAATGGAAGAGAATATATATATGTATAACTGAGTCACTTTGCTGTACAGCAGAAATTAACACAACATTGTAAATTAACTATACTTCAATAAAATAAATGTTTTTAATAAATTTATTTTTTTATTTTTGACTGCATTGGGTCTTTGTTGCTGTGCACGGGCTTTCTCTAGTTGCAGTGAGAGGGGGCTAGTCTTCGTTGCGGTGTGTGGACTTACCATGGTGGCTTCTCTTGTTGTGGAGCATGGGCTCTAGGTGCGCGGGCTTCAGTAGATGCAGCATGCGGGCTCTAGAGCACAGGCTCAGTAGTTGTGGCACACGGGCTTAGTTGCTCCACAGCATGTGGCATCTTCCTGTACCAGGGATCGAACCCAAGTCCCCTGCATTGGCAGGCGGATTCTTAACCACTGCGCCACCAGGAAAGTTCCAAAATAAATTTTTTTTAAAAAAAGAAAGGCCTCCACAAACCCCATTCTGCTAAGAAAAGTCATATAGCTCTCCCATGCCATGCCTTACAAGTCATTTGGGGGCTAGCCAGGTGGGCCAGGGGGAGAGCATGGAGGCCAGGCGACTGCAGGGCTTCACTGAATTTATCTCCCATCATCTCAGTGACCATCTCAACCTCCCATCTCAGCCAGTTCTGCTTCTTCTCTCCTGGTTGAAGGTAATAGCTCACGAACTGGTCTCATTCTGTCAGAGATCATGGGTGTAGATTCCAACAGGCCAGACTCAGTAACAAAATCCTAGGTGCCTGGGCCAGGCCTGGCATAACCCTGACCCACAAGGGAGCCACCAGAAAGGGGGTCTCCTGCTCTTAAGAGGTGCTCTAGACCAGCACTCTCAGACACTTATGTACTGAAATTGCCAAAGTACAAATTCAGATTCAGAGGTCCGGGGCAAGGCCTGAGACTCTGCATTTCCCACAAGCTCCTGGGTGGGGTCAAAGCCGCTGAAATGTTGGAATCTTGGGTCCCACACCAAACCTACTAAAGCAGGATCAGCCCCATAACAAGATACCCAGGTGATTCCAGGGCACATTGAAGGATGAAAAGCCATGTTCTAGATCACACTGGAAGCTTTCGTTCAGGCCCTGAAATAGTTCAAGCAGGCGTCACACAGGAGCATTCTGTTAGATAGAGAAAGGTCAGATCAGCTGAGCCCAAATGGACAGCCCTGAGAGAAAGGAGGAGAAGGAGAAACAAGTTAGAGAGGAGAGGTCAGCAGGACAAGATTATACATGGCCTGGGAGCCACAGCGGGAAATTGAAGCTATCTTAGGGGCAGTGGGAAGCCAGTGGAAGGTTTCAAAGAGAAGAGTGTCAACATCAGAGGTGCCTTTTTATAAGAGTCTGCTGGCTGGAGATACAGGACAGGTGAGTGAGAGGGGACCCTGGAGTGATCTAGGGTAGCAATCCAGGAGACCTGGATGAAGGTGGCTGCAGTAGGCAGACCAGCACATCACATGTAGAGGTGCACCAGGTGTGTTACAACATGGAGTCATCCAGGGCGATTTGCAGGCCCCCGAGGCAGTAGTAAGAACAAAAGGAAAGTCCTCCTTCCCTCCTCCCTGGAAACTCTAGAACAAGTCTTTCATTCCTCATCCAGAAGATGCCCACAGCTTGCCAACTATTCATCCCACTTCCAAACCCTCCCTCCTTCGATCCATCTGACACATCCCTGCGTCTGCTCAAGAAGCTTTGATAGCTCCCCACTGCCTACCAAATTATCTTCAAACTCCTCTCTGCCTTCTATTTCTGCCTGATCCGTGCCACATTTGTTCATGCTTTCATTCATTCAACAAATATTTACTGAGTACCTTCAATGTGGCAGGCAGTAAAAAGAAATCACGCATCTGCTGAGACACAGAATCACTCCCAGGAGGTTTATAGCCACACATTTGGAAATGCTCTTCCAAATAAGCCACTTTGGCTATATAAAATAGAAATAGTAATAATGGGTAACACTTATTAAGAGCTTACTGTGTGCCAACTATCACACTGAACACTTTGTGTGACTATCTCATTAAATCTTCCCCAAATGTTCACGATGCAGATGGTTGGTCTCATTTTAAACATAAGAAAAATTTGAAGTCACTTGCAAAATAAGTACAATAACTAAATTAATAGGATTTGAACCCAGGCAGTCTGAGCCTAGAGTTTGTTTTTTGGTTTTGTTTTGTTTTTTGGTTTTGTTTTTGTTTTGCTACATTAACTAAAGAATGTACTGTGAGTCAAGGTGAAAGAAAAATTACATGCTTTGAAATGTTCATAGCTTATTTAAGTCTGGAGAGGATGTCTTATTTTTTTAAATTGAAGTATAATTGATATACAATGTCATATTAGTTTCAGGTGTACATCATAGTGATTGGATATTTATATACATTAAGAAATGGTCACATGGTAAGTCTAGCTACCATCTTAGTCTGAGCCCAGAGGTTGGTCCCCTGATTCCTGTCTTCTAAATGTACTTATACTCTAAGTCATGGGGCTGCTGGGTCAAACAAAATAACGTAGTACATGTTCAAGTGTGCAATAAGCTATAAAAATCCCATTAAAATGTGCTTTCCAACTCACTTCCTGCTACTCACCGAGCCCGGATCACTCTGGCCAAACCGAGTCTAGCTTTGGAGGCTTTTACTCCTTGTCCCTTTGCCTGGAACCCTCTCCTTTGAGGTCTTTTCTGGGCCCCCCATTACTCAATTCTCTGCTCAAATGCCAACCCTGGCATCTCTCTGAGAGAGACTCCGCTTAGTCACTTCTGAGCAATAAGCAAAGCTGTCAAGGAGTCTTTACTGGGGCTCCCTCCATTCCCCAAGCCCTTTTCTCCTTTCTTTCCCCTTTCTCTCTTCCTCTCCTCTTCCTCCCGTCTCCCCCTGACCCTTTAGCCCTTCAGGCACAAATACCCCTCTCTACTTCTCCATGCTCCTCCTTAATCAAAATCTGAACCACTCCAGCCCCAAAGCTCTCTTTCCTATTACTGCGACCAGCCAATGTCACCCCCTGCCATGCCAACCTTACGACCTTCTTGGCCAGCATCACCAAACCTGACCCCTCTGAGAGCAGACATCAGTCCCCTAGAGGGAATCATAATCCAGCCACCATAAACACCAGAGCTAAAGTGATAATTATCAGAAGATGAGGAAAGCTCCTCTCCTAGTCTCTGGGAAGCCAATCAAAGTCTCAGAATAAAAAGTTACATTTAAAAAATTACATTGATCTCCATTCATTCATTTGTTCATAGATTTCTTCACTCCATCAATCACTTAGTTAGCAAATTTTTATTGTGGGCCCTGGGATGATAGTGGGAGCAGGTAGTACCTCCTACCTTCACAGAATAACTTTCTAGCAGGGGGACTTCACTGGCAGTTCATTGATTGTTTCATTGAAATCATGTTATGTGCCAGAAGGATACAGGGGTATGAGAGTGCCTACAACAGGGACCTTCCAATCAGGTATGGATCCAGGAGGGCTTCTCTGAGGAGGTGACATGTAACCTGAGAACTGAAGGATGAGCAGAAAGGGGGAGGGCATGGCTACCAGGTGGAGGGTGCAGGCTGGGGAAAGGACATGAGCAGAAAGAACATGGATGGAGAACAAGGGCTGTGAGGTGAGCCCTGAGACAGGGCAGAAGTCAGACCCTGCAGGGCCATGGAGCACATACTTCGTCCCGGGAGCAAGGGGGAGCCATGGACAGAGTCAAACAGGGATGTGACATGATCCAGTTGACCATGTGAACGAGAGCTCTGGCAGCTCTCTGGTTAATGACCTTCCCCTTCCTTTACCATAGACCCCAAAAAGTCATGTGTAGGGGTCGGGGTGGGGGGGAGGCTGGGTTTTTCTGGAGGACTTTCCTTATAAACTGCTTTAAATAGGAATGAGAGGAAGCAAACAAGTGATAACTCCATCCATCCAAGCCTTAATATTTCTAAACAAATAAGAATGACGGGCAAAGAAATGTCTGTTTTGCCTCCTCCTCCGAAGTGCCAGGGACTAGTGTGCATTATGCAAATAGATGCCACATGTAAATGGTAACTTGTGGGGCTAATCAGCTAGGGCCAAAGTTCTGCAGGGTCACTGCAGGATCTGGGTGCTAGGGCTGTACCTGACAGAGGTTGTCCTCTCCCCTATGCTCACCCACCTTTGTTGCCCCTTCAGTTCAGTTGCCATCCGTGTGGACACCCAGCACATGATTAAGAAACTTCTCCAGTGGAGCCCTTGCTCAAGAAATGTTGCCACAACTGACAGCCCACTTGGGAGTCATTACGACTATCCTGATCACACTTAGAACCCAACAAATGTGCAAGAGAGAAAGTGATCTCCCAAGACTGTGGGATTACAGTCCAGACGTCATGGGATGTTTGATTCCAAAAGCCTTCATCAGCTGGTCATGAGTTATAGGACTTAAGCATCTCCATAGGAGGTTTCTTTCCCATCCAGGAATGATGTGGTTGTCTATTACCAGCACTTAAATTGGATAAGATCTGTTGGCTGATCAAGTTAGATTTCTTTATTGCATTCTGTATCTCCATGCAGAGACAAGGCTTTTGTACTAGTTATCACTGTGTAGCAATAATACACGTTTAGCATCTCAAAGACCCTGCAGGTCAGGACTCTGGTTATGACTTAATGGGGTCCTCTGTTCAGGATCTCACAGGGATGCAGTCAAGTGTCAGCCAGGGCTGCAATTTCATCTGAGGCTCGACTGGGGAAGGATCTGCTTCACGTTTACGTGGGTGATGCCAATATTTCGTTCCTAATGGCCTGTTGGATTTAGGACCTTGGATTCTTGCTGACTGTTGACCAGAGGCTGCCCTTGGCTCCTGGAAGCTGAACTCAGAGGCTTGCTACACAGGTCTCCCCGACACGACCACATACTTCATCAAAGCATCTCAAAATCAGCATTATAACCTTACACTTCCCATCCCCTTTTTATATTATGCTGGTTAAAAACCAGCTGCATGGGCTTCCCTGGTGGCGCAGTGGTTGAGAGTCTGCCTGCCAATGCAGGGGACACGGGTTCAAGCCCTGGTCTGGGAGGATCCCACGTGCCGCGGAGCGGCTGGGCCCATGAGCCGCAATTACTGAGCCTGCGCGTCTGCAGCCTGTGCTCCGCAGCAAGAGAGGCCGTGATGGTGAGGGGCCCGCGCACCGCGATGAGGAGTGGACCCCGCTTGCCGCACCTGGAGAAAGCCCTCGCACAGAAACGAAGACCCAACACAGCCATAAATAAATAAATAAATACTTTAAAAAAAAAAAAAAAAAAAACCAGCTGCATGTCTCACCCACGCTCCAGGAGAGGGGGCTATACAAGGGTGTGGGAGGTGGGATCACAGGGGGTCACCCTAGAGTCTGCCTACTGTAACTTTGGGAATCTTTCCTCCATTGAAGAGAACAAAATCCTTGGTCACTGATTCAAGTAACCTGCTATTTGTTTTTTAAAAATTATGTGGTTTTTAAACTAAATAATTAACTTTATTCTTTGAATGATGAAAAAGAATTAGTTATATCACCATAGTCTACAGAGGAATATAAGATTGAATGAGGGTGCAGGCCCAAACTCAGAGATGATACTTAATGAAATAATACAATCACACCATGGGGACTGTGCCCCAAAGTGCCCCAACCTAAACACTAACTTGATTGGTTGACCATGGGGTAACCAGCAGGAACCAAGACCAGGGTGTTAGGTGCACAGTTTGAATTTCACCTTTATAATACACTAGCCAAGTGCCCTAAGACAAGTGTTCTACCTCCCAAGGCCTCTGGTTCTTTATTGAGAAAGTGAGAACAATAATACACTTGTCATACAGATTTGGGAAAATCCATATAATATAACATGTAATGATGTATGTAACAGAGTTTTAAGTTGGAATGACTCAAATAAAAATAAATAAAAAATACAAACAAATAAAAAATACAAACAAAACCAAATAAAAAATACAAACAAAACCAAATGTTGACAAGGATGTGGAGCATATGGAGCTCTTACGTACTGTTGGTATGGGTGTAAACTGGATTGACCATTTTGGAAAATTGTTTGGTGGTTTCTGCTAAAACTAAATACATGTTTACCATGTCTGAGGAATTTTACTCCAAGATATACATATCCTGCAGAAAGGAGTGCTTCTGTATACCTAAAAAACCTGTACACAAATGTTCACAGCAGCTTTATTCACAGCCAAAACGGAAACCACTCAGACATCTATCAACTATCAAAACGATACACTGGGGCTTCCCTGGTGGCGCAGTGGTTGAGAATCTGCCTGCTAATGCAGGGGACACGGGTTCGCGCCCTGGTCTGGGAAGATCCCACATGCCGCGGAGCAACTAGGCCCGTGAGCCACAACTACTGAGCCTGCGCGTCTGGAGCCTGTGCTCCTCAACAAGAGAGGCCACAATAGTGAGAGGCCCACGCACCATGATGAAGAGTAGCCCCTGCTTGCCGCAACTACAGGAAGCCCTCGCACAGAAACGAAGACCCAACATAGCAATCAATCAATCAATCAATAAATCTTTAAAAAAACAAAAACAAAAAACGATACACTGTAGCACGTCCATACAATGGAATACTACACAGCCAGGAAGAAAAGCACAAACCATGATTGCCTGTGCAACATGGATAAATCATATAAACATACTGTCAAGTTATAGAAGCCAGACACACAAGAATACACATGGTATAAGACCATTTATAAGACATTGAGGGACTTCCCCGGTGGTCCAGTGGTTAAGACTTCGCCTTCCAATGCAGGGGGTATGGGTTCAATCCCTGGTCAGGGAACTAAGATCCCACATGCTGTGGGGTGTGGCCAAAAATTGAAAAAAAAAAAATTTGAAAAATAGACAAAACTAATCAATGTTGATAGGGATCAGAATAGGGTTCCCTTTGGTGGGGATTGATTAGTAGAGGAAGGAAAGAGCCTTCTGGAGGCTGGAAGTGTTTTATATCTTAATCTAGTAGTTATTTATTTGACCAAACTAAATAAAAATAAAGTGTTTGGTGTTGATCTCCTAACTCTTCTTGGCAGCAGGCTGCCTTGATTGCCCCACCCCGGGCATCAGGAGAGAGGGCATCCGTCTTTCCCCAGCCCAAGGGCTCTTCAGATGCTGATATTGACCACTGACGCAAGCTGGGTGTGCGACTATGTTATTTACTACCTACATGGATTCAGTCAGAGGCAGATGGCGACGTGCAGCCTGCATCCTGCTTAGAGTTCTCAAATGCAAAACAAACAAAAATCTCTCCTTCCTCTGCTCTCTCTCTTCCCATCACAGAAGATCTTGCCCACGGCATCCAACCTGGGACCCTCTCAGGTCTCCGCAGCTGCTTCTTTCTCATTACCTTGTGACAGTAACACTGGGGAGATTTGGGGTCCTGAGCCTCCATACTTAGAATCTGAGCAGCCCTTCCTAGTAAAAACCCTATTGCTGGTTTTCTTCCAAAGGTGTGCAAATTGTATCATGCTGTGTGACCACAACGATGTTAATGGCAGATGTTTCCCCTTCCATGTCTCACTGACGGCAGCAGGTGTTAAAACAACTTGGTTTCATTATACTCGTCTTGGGGCAGGACCTTCGGCAGAGGGCCGCTTTCCCCCACTTAACATCTATCTACTCATTTCTACCATATTATTAGACCTCTTTTAAAATTTTCTTTTACCCTTCAATACTTAGCACGCTGTAAGCACTCAGTAAATGGGAGCGATTATCACTCCTTGGCAAATACAAGCATTGCAGTCAGTAGAGAAGTGAGCCCCACACTGGAGCAGAAATAACCCAGGCAGAGCTATGGCAGCCTTGCTGAATTCACCCTCAAGATGCTTTGACACCCTCGACTCCGATTTGAGGGACAGCAAGCGACTTTCTGATGAACTTCGCTTCCTTCCAAGACTCCTTGATTTCGAGAAGCCCTAGATCAGTGTTTTTTAATCTAGGCGACTCAAGCCCAATTCGTAGGTCATGAAATGCATTTAGACAGATGCAAACAGCATTTTCAAATATTGCAGTCAAATAGAATGAAATAAAGATCAGCAGAAAGTGAGTGGCATGGTCTTAAGCATTGTTTTGTGAAACGTTTCTTTTAGAGGTGCATGTGAGCGTGTGTGTTTGTGTGCGTGATGTGTGTGTGTGATGTGTGTGTACTGGGCTGCTTTGTAAAATGTACTTCTTACTGTGAGCCATGATCAAAGCCTTTGAAAGTCCCTGAGCCAGATAATGTATCCACAAGCATCCTGGTCACTGCAAAGATAAATTAATTTAATAAGTTGACCTCACTCAACTGACGTGTAGAATTGAGTCCCTAAACCAGGGGCTAGTCCCTGACACAATTTGTGGTTGCTCCCACCAAGATACAACCACCCCACAGGAGGCTCTGATAATTACCCTCATTCTGCCCACTTTAACGTAGAATGGAAACTGCAACCACAGAGATCAATGCAAATTGTTTTAGGTGAAGACACTCTCAGACCTTTTGGGTGGATGATCAACACTTAAAAGGACAGGCTTTCAGAGTCTGGCCTTTTGAGAGATGGGTCACTCATAAGAGGCTCCATTACAGACCAAAGTGAGTGTTGTGCAACTTAGAGCAAAGGCACTTAACCTCTTTGGGCTTCTGCTTTTTTGATGATGAAATAAGGAGTAAGTGGGGCTGAAAGGGGGCAAGGGAGACAGAAGTTACTTTTTTCTTTTCATGCTTCTGTGTTGCTTGATTTCCAATAAGGAGGTGTTACTTTTGTAACTTTAAAATACAAGATTTAAAGTTAACATAAAAGGAGAGAGTTGGGCTAGATTGTGATTTCTCAACATTGGAAACTCACATTTCCTTTTAATAAAATGGAAAGTATATGTGCTTGGGCCAACTCTGCAGATGTTGTCCTTTCCCATGTCCATTTCAGACCAGACTCAGGTCACCTATAAGGAAGAAGAGGAGGAAGTGGGGGCAGGAGGAAGGAAAAGGAAGAGACAGCAAAGTCAACTTGAACATATGGTCAAGGAGTGTGGATTTTACTGAAGATTTGGTGGAGATGGGGAGGAGGGAATTACATCACACATCACCCAGCCAAACTGCCCAGATACCATCTTGGGACCTAGCTGCTCTGTCTCTCTGCTCCTTGAGTACAGAGACTCAAAAGAGACTGTGCCTCTTTTATTCTCTCCCCCATCCCACTCCTCTGGATTATTCTGTTAGCAACTTGGTTACACTGGGAACCACGATTCCCAGCCTCCTCTTCTGTATATGGTTCTGGGTTAGAGTTGCTGAAAACTGAAGTTGTGCAGGACCAGGGAGACCCAAGTGAACCAGCAGCCATCGAGCTCTGAAGGTTGTCTTTGGTTAGGGGAGGGGAAAGGCAGACAGATGCAGAGGTGCCTGCAGCATCCAGTTTGTCCTTTCTCTCCCCTGCTCTGCATCCAGCTCTTCCCGACCCTGCTGACCAACAGTGATGTCAAGCCCATCTCTAGACACTTAACTGAATTCACACAGGCGACAGCCACAGACTTCTGTAGACTTCCATGGACTTCTACATCAGCCCCTTTCACAGGGCCCCTGTATCAGCTTGGCCCACACCAAGCTTCCAGAATTCTCTTCATCCTCAGCTCCCATTTATGAACCTTTTCTCCTCCAGCTTCTTCCACATCCTTGTATGTTCTGATTCCTGTAATGTAGACTGTAGTCCAAAGCACCCTGTGGTTCTGCTTCCTGACTGGCCCCTCAAAGACACACCAGGGTCTGGCCCCCCAGCCTCAAAGACAGCAGGTATAAAATGGGGCTGGAAATCTCAATGAAAAGCCAAACTCAGCAGGATCTTAATGTTTGGATAAGGAGTGTGGACTGAATCTTGAGGGCACTAGGGAGCCATAGAATGTGATACACAGGTGGGTGGCATGACTATATTTTTGTTTTTGAAACAAAGTGCTATGAGGAGAATGGATTAGTGGGGAGCCAGAGAGACTGTCAGGAGACCAGTGAAAGGGCCATCACACACGTTCCCAAGTTTTTATTTGTATCTATATAGATGGAGAAGCTGTTCAATGAAAGTTAAACTTTAATCATGGCATGAAAGGTAATCAATCACTTGTCAAGCAAATATTTACTATTTCTGGGCTACGGCTCCTCAATGATAGGTGGACGGTCACCTCTTTTTCCATCGGGGATCTAGAACATAAGAGCTCCCTGAAATAGTGACAACATGGATCAGATCAACAAACGAACCAGAAAAGATGGATGAGTAACACTGAGATGACAGACAAGAGGGGACAGTTTAAACACTAGCCATGTGGCAGCATCAGGGACCATGTTTGCAGAGGCTGGTCATCAGCAACAATAAGAAAATGCTCCAAAGATGAACACTGAAAAAAAAATGAAAGAGAAAGAAAATTCTCATCTCCTTTGTCATCCAACCACTGCCATTTCAGCTCTGTTCCAACAGTCATATTTCTTTTCAGTTCATCTAGAGCAGACTGTGTGCACACCAATTTTCCAAGCAGTTTTCTGAGGCTACAGCTCAATACAGCATTATCTTTCTGAGAATTAAGCCTTAAAAGAAGCACCTGCATTTTTCCTTATCCACTAGGAAAAGAGAAAAAAATGAAACACGAGGAAGAGAAAGGTGGGTTTTGACTGTATATTCTGTTTCCAGTTTTTTTTAAAAAGATACAGCTGCCTTGAGCATCATTCTTTGGAATTTCTGCTTTGAGGTTTACATTCAATAACAATATTTGATGGAGAAGGGCCCCCCGAGAACCTGTAGAGGCGTGTGAATCTGAGCTGGCAGCAGAGAGAGGAGGTGGGGGAAGTTACCCAACAGCCCAGAGAAAACCATTTTCATTTCTTCTGAAATTAAGGGAACTATC
This sequence comes from Balaenoptera physalus, assembly GCF_965194825.1. Lineage (NCBI taxonomy): Eukaryota > Metazoa > Chordata > Mammalia > Artiodactyla > Balaenopteridae > Balaenoptera > Balaenoptera physalus. The sequence goes on along the minus strand of NC_138897.1, from coordinate 79,539,744 downwards.
TTCATTCCCATCTCATAATAAGGAAGTGGAAAGAAATGATAATGTTGAACTGCAATGGCCTGGGGTGTCCTTTTGTTCCCCCAATTGGATCCTCTCAGATTGCAGCTTGGAGGAGAGGTTCTTGTGGGTGATAAAGGCTTGGAGAGAGCAAGACCCCAAAACACCAGGCAGAAATTAAGTGATACATATGGTCACCTTATCTTTGATAAAGGAGGCAAGAATATACAGTGGAGAAAAGACAGCCTCTTCAATAAGTGGTGCTGGGAAACCTGGACAGCTACATGTAAAAGTATGAAATTAGAACACTCCCTAACACCATACACAAAAATAAACTCAAAATGGATTAAAGACCTAAATGTAAGGCCAGACACTATCAAACTCTTAGAGGAAAACATAGGCAGAACACTCTATGACATAAATCACAGCAAGATCCTTTTTGACCCACCTCCTAGAAAAATGGAAATAAAAACAAAAATAAACAAATGGGACCTAATGAAACTTAAAAGCTTTTGCACAGCAAAGGAAACCATAAACAAGACCAAAAGACAACCCTCAGAATGGGAGAAATTATTTGCAAATGAAGCAGCTGACAAAGGATTAATCTCCAAGATTTACAAGCTGCATGAGCAGCTCAATAACAAAAACAAACAACCCAATCCAAAAATGGGCAGAAGACCTAAATAGACATTTCTCCAAAGAAGATATACAGATGGCCAACAAACACATGAAAGAATGTTCAACATCATTAATCATTAGAGAAATGCAAATCAAAACTACAATGAGATATCATCTCACACCAGTCAGAATGGCCATCATCAAAAAATCTACAAACGATAAATGCTGGAGAGGGTGTGGAGAAAAGGGAACCCTCTTGCACTGTTGGTGGGAATGTAAATTGATACAGCCACTATGGAGAACAGTATGGAGGTTCCTGAAAAAACTACAAATAGAACTACCATACGACCCAGCAATCCCACTACTGCGCATATACCCTGAGAAAACCAGAATTCAAAAAGAGTCATGTACCAAAATGTTCATTGCAGCTCTATTTACAATAGCCAGGACATAGAAGCAACCTAAGTGTCCATCATCGGACGAATGGATAAAGAAGATGTGGCACATATATACAATGGAATATTACTCAGCCATAAAAAGAAACGAAATTGAGATATTTGTAGTGAGGTGGATGGACCTAGAGACTGTCATACAGAGTGAAGTAAGTCAGAAAGAGAAAAAGAAATACCGTATGCTAACACATATATACGGAATCTAAGAAAAAAAAAAAGTAATGAAGAACCTAGGGGTAAGACGGGAATAAAGACAGACCTACTAGAGAATGGACTTGAGGATATGGGGAGGGGGAAGGGTAAGCTGTGACAAAGTGAGAGAGTGGCATGGACATATGTACACTACCAAACGTAAAATAGATAGCTAGTGGGAAGCAGCCGCATAGCACAGGGAGATCAGCTCGGTGCTTTGTGACCACCTAGAGGGGTGGGATAGGGAGGGTGGGAGGGAGGGAGACGCAAGAGGGAAGAGATATGGGGACATATGTATATGCATAACTGATTCACTTTGTTATAAAGCAGAAACTAACACACCATTGTAAAGAAATTATACTCCAATAAAGATGTTAAAAAAATAAATAAAGAAAGAAATTAAGTGATACATGCAATGATGATTCTAATGTCAGTTCCATTATATTCTGGACAAGGAGGCTTCTATTCTTCTCTCTCTCTCTCTCTCTCTCTCTCTCTCTCTCTCTCTCTCTCGCTCTCGCTCTCGCACACACGTTCACACTCACACCATTCCTTTTAGAAATACTCTATGAATAAACTTGAATAACCATCACCAAGCAGCAGCCTTCCCGCTGCTCCTTTCACATGGCCCTCCCTCCTGTGAAGTTTCAACCCCCAAATCCACGACAATATCACAGGTCCCTTCCATTCCCTATCCTGCTCCAAAGGACACTGTTGCCTCCGTTTGGCTCCTAAGGTTCTGACTACTTGTTACTCAGTGCCAGGTATGGTGCCAGGTGCTGGAGTCACTGGGGCCCCAGAAGAGGCAAGGGCCCTGCCCTTGGATAATTCTTATTCTATCAGGAGACAGAGATAACAGGTGAATAGGTGAACCAGGTACTGTTAGATTGTAAAAAGTGATGTGAAAGAACTAGATGGTGATTTGTAAAGAGTGCCAGAGAGGGAGGGACTTCCCTGGTGGCGCAGTGGTTAAGAATCCGCCTGCCAATGCAGGGGACACAGGTTCGAGCCCTGGCCCAGGAAGATCCCACATGCCGTGGAGCAACGAAGCCCATGCACCACAACTACTGAGCCTTCACTCTAGAGCCTGCGAGCCATAACTACTGAAGCCCACGCACCTAGAGCCCGTGCTCCACAGCAAGAGAAGCCACAGCAATGAGTACCCCGTGCACCACAACGAAGAGCAGCCCCCGCTTGCCACAACTAGAGAAAACCCGCGTGCAGCAATGAAGACCCGACACAGCCAAAAATTAAAATTAATTAATTAATTAATTAATTTAAAAAAGAAAAAGAGCACCAGAGAGGGAGACTCCCTTTAGCTGGGTGGTCAGGAAAGGTTTCTCTGAAGAGGAATTGAGACCTGCGTAGATGCCAGAAAAAGGAGAAGCCAGAAGGGCACTCTAGGCAAAGGGAATAGCAAGTGCAAAGGTCCTAGGGCAGGAGTGAGCTCTGAGAATTTAAAGTTCAGTGAGCTAAGGGGAATGGGTGGGAGCATAGCTGATAAGATCAGAGAGGTAGGCAGGGGCCAGGTTATACACAGTTTTATAGAGTCTGTCCACCTGACGGAGAGCCATGGAGGGATTTTGCCCATGTGTAAGAAGGTCCCTATTTCTTTTTTGGAATGTTCATCATCCTTTTGCCTGAAGTCTTCAAATAATTAGACTGTCTTTGGTTATCAAGATATTTCTATGTATAGATTACTATAAATACTTTAAGTGCTAGGAATTCATACTTGGATTCATAAGCTCTGAATTTTAGAGCTAGAAGTAGTCTCTAGAGATCATCTATTTTAATGTCATTTAATATTTTACATTTTCTAATTAAAAATTTTCATTTGATTATAAACGTGATAAATGCTGAATCCATTGAGAATAGTTGGGTATGACGAATGAAAATCAACTAACTGGCTTAAACCATAAAAGCTATTTATTTATTTATTTATTTTATTTATTTATTTTTGGCTGTGTTGGGTCTTCGTTGCTGCGCGCAGGCTTTCTCTGGTTGCAACGAGCGGGGGCTGCTCTTTGTTGTGGTGCGCGGGCTTCTCATTGCAGTGGCTTCTCTTGTTGCGAAGCACGGGCTCTAGGTGCGGGGGCTTCAGTAGTTGTGGCACACGGGCTTCAGTAGTTGTGGCACACGGGCTTCAGTAGTTGCGGCATGCGGGCTCAGCAGTTGTGGCACACGGGCTTAGTTGCTCCGCGGCATATGGGATCTTCCCGGACCAGGGCTCGAACCCGTGTCCCCTGCATTGGCAGGCGGATTCTTAACCACTGCGCCACCAGGGAAGCCCATAAAAGCTACTTATTGACCTTTGTTTGACTGAAAAGTTCAACAGTATGTCAGCTACAAGCAAGGCTGGATCCAGCTGCTTGACAATGGTGCCAAGGACCTGCCCTTTTTATTGCTCTATTCTACTATCCATAGTGTATGCTTTCAGCTAAGGTTGGCTCTCTTTTAATCACAGGATGACCACCTGAATCTCCTATGGTTATAATCTTTTTTGTTAATGCCTGCTGAAAGAGAGGCAGTCTTTATTTCCACTTGCCCTGCTAAGATTCTGAGATTAAATTTAGACCAGCTTAGGTCATGCACCCACCCCTGCACCAATCACTGTAGCTAAGGGAATGCAAAGACCTCATTGGCTTAGCCCAGGTCATGTGCTCCACCCAGGAAGAGCCCAAGGGCTGAAGTCACCTTTTCCAGAAGCACACCAGCTAAGATTAGAGAAGGAATATTCCCCTAAGGCAAAAATGAGGGTCATGTTGCCAAAGTTGGGTGGTGGATGGCTGAGATAGACCTTCAGATCACTTATCAAAGATGAACACTCACACACATAAATACTGATATTGTAGAAGTTATAGTTTACTGAGTTAACTCAAAGGAGTCATCTTCAGCAAGTACTTCTAGTGGCCATCAGGAAGGGGGATTTTATTAGTCATGATATGCTAACAGCTATAACAAACATATCCAAATCTCAGTGACTTAACATAATGACACTGTGTCAAAATGGTCCAAAATAGTGTGGGCTGGAGGGCACTCTGCTCCACACAGTCATTCAGGGACCCAGGCTTCCTGCATCTGATAGCTCCCCCATGCCTGAGGGCCTTGGAGACCTTCATTGGATTTCCTATATCCAGTGAGCAGATGAGGAAAGAAAGAGCACACAGAGAAGGTCTTTAGTCTTCTAGCCTAGAGAAGGCTAGGCACACCTAACCTAGAAGTAACACATGACAGTTTTGGTCTCAGAAGTAACACATGACAGTTTTGGTCTCATGCCACTGGCTAGAACTAGTCACATGGTCCTATCTGGATGCAGGATTGCTGGGAAATGTAGTCTACTGGATTCTCAGGTAGAGGAGGGGAACATGGATATCAGTGACCACAGCACCTTTCCAACAGTATGTCATTGATCACAGCTTCTGGAATCTTTGCCATTTCTTCCACGTGCTCATTGTAAAAAAAATTTAGAGACCTCAGAAATAACCTTCATTTGATATTTTTATAACTAATCCATGAGAGGAAGTGCATAGTGAAATGTGGTAGATTACTATTCAGAAATATTCACTCCCTATCCCCTGTCCACTAAAAGGATGGAGACTTTGACACTTTTCCCCCACTTTTTGACATCAAATGAGGCCAAGTGACTTGCTTTGGCCAATAGAATGAGGCAGAGGTGACTGAGTGCTGGTTCTGAGTCTAGACCTCAAAGGACCACTCAGTTTTTGCTGTCCTTTTGTATTTCTGCTATTGCCACTGGGAGAACATGGTGGGCTAGGGCATTGGTACCAGAGAAAGAATGAGAGATACATGGAACAGAACCACCCCAGCTGATCCTCCCTTAGATTGCCCAGTCTTGATGGCCAGCCCAGCCACCAAGTGTAAGTCCAGCCGAGATCAGCAGAGCCAACCAGCCAAGCCCACCTCCATCAACCAACCCCAACCAACCTGGAAACCCATGAGCTACAGAAGTGCTTCTTTTTACAAACAACCCAATCAAAAAATGGGCAGAAGACCTAAATAGACATTTCTCCAAAGAAGACATACAGATCGCCAACAGGCACATGAAAAGATACTCAATATCACTAGTTATTAGAGAAATGCAAATCAAAACTACCACTAGGTACCACCTCACACCAATCAGAATGGCCATCATTAAAAGTCTACAAATAATAAATGCTGGAGAGAGTATGGAGAAAAAGAAACCCTCCTACAATGTTGGTGGGAATGTAAATTGGTACAGCCACTATGGAGAACAGTAGAGAGGTTCCCTAAAAATCTAAAAATAGAGTTACCACATGATCCAGCAATCCCACTCCTGGGCATATACCTGGACAAAACTCTAATTTGAAAAGATACATACACCCCAATGTTCATAGCAGCACTATTTATAATAGCCAAGACATACAAGCAACATAAATGTCCATTGACAGATGAATGGATTAAAGTCGATGTCAGATACACACACACACACACACACACACACACACACACACACACACAATGGAATACTATTCAGCCATAAAAAAGAATGAAACAATGCCATTTGCAGCAACATGGATGGACTTAGAGATTATCATAGTAAGAGAAGTCAGAGAAAAGCAAATATTATATGGTATCACTTATATGTGGAATCTGAAAAAATGATACACATGCCCACTCCTCTCCTCCCTCCTCTCCTACCCAAATCCCCGAGAAGAAATGGGAGGGAGTTACGGGGGACGTGTGCTTGCCTCCAGCACGTTGGGAATGAAAGGACTTGCAGGAGAGCCCCGGAGTCCACAGGGTTTTCGAGGAGCTTCTGTATTCAATAAAAACAGCTATTTGTCTAAAAACAAGTGATACAAATGACTTATTTACAAAATGGAAATAGACTCACAGACATAGAAAACAAACTTATGGCTGCCAAGGGGGATAGTGGGAAGAGGGTTAGGGGAGATAAATTAGGAGTTTGGGATTAACATATACACACTACTATATATAAAATAAATAAACAACAAGGACCTACTATATAGCACAGGGAACTATACTCAATATCTTATAATAACCTATAATGAGAAAGAATCTGAAAAAGAAAATATATGTGTATATATATATATATATATGAATCACTTTGTTGTACACTTGAAACTAACACAACATTGTAAATTAACTATACTTCAATAAAAATAAAGAAGTGCTTCTTTTTGCATGCCACCGAACTGTTGTGCTTGTTTGTCATGCAGCAATAAGCCAATACGGCAGGGTTTCTCTAGCTTGCAGCGGACACCGCAGCTTCCTAGGTTATGGTCCCTTGAAGACAATGTGAGGTAGGAAGATGGTAAGAGAATTCTGTGAGCAGGCACAGAGGTGTCAGGCACATGTCGGGAGAAATGCTCCAGACTCTGCTGAAGATAACATGCTCTGAGTGATCACACATGACCAGGGGATGGAATTCCGGAGCCATGGTTAACTTCACCTCTCGTCGCCTGACTCCAGAGCCATGCACTGGCCAGAAGGTGCTGGCATTTGAGACGGAAAGTAGCCTCCCCCCTGCCCAGAACCATGCAGCATTCATGCCTAGAAGTCGCCAAGCCGTTTTGCTTACAGAGGAGCCAAGAAAGGTAAAAATGGAGCTGGAAGGCGTTCAGACACCAAGAGCTGAGAGGAGCTACCGACAAAAGTCTCCCATTCTGAACAAAAGAAAATAATTGGAGAAAAGGTCTGATTTTCAGGTAAAAAGGGGACACCTATCACCAGAATACCAGAACCAGCATCTGGCCCGCAGCTCTTAATATCTAATGCCATTCTCCAATAGAGGAACCAGGGATCTCTGGAGAAATGGCTGTTCTCGGACTTGGGTAGGAAATCTATAAGACGAGTCTGGAGGCTCGGACAGTGCCAGAAAGCGAGAAAGTGCTCAAGCATAAACAACACACACTAGACGATGGGGGCGTATCAAAGGAACACAGGAGCCGACTGCAAGAGCTCCCAGAGGCCATCGCTGGAACAATCTGAGCTACAAAATAAATAAAGGAATATTGGATTATAATCCAAAGTATAAAATATCCATGTGCCCACAGAAGAATTCCCCAAAGTGTATATAGCTACCCTACCCTCAAGGAGACAGACCATAACCCACCCACCCTAAGTGAGGGCTGGGCAGAGTGCCTTCCCTCCAAGGAAGGGGCAGGGTCGGGGGAGAGAGTAACTTGGTCGTGGAGAATCTACCCAACACCATCTCAGCCAGGTGACCAAAGTTAAGGCATGTTGTAGGTATCCTTGGTAGGATGTGATGGGAATGACATTTTATCTCCATGGTCTCTCTTCTAAAAACCAATTACCCCAGCTCATCGCGAGAAAAACAACAGACAAATCCCAACTGAGGGGCATTCTACAAAACACCTGACCAGGACTCTTCGACATTGAGGTCATCAGAAACAAAGAAAGTCTGAAAAACGCACAGCCAAGAAGAGCCTGAGGAGACACAAGTAAACAGAACGCAGGATTCATCCTGGATGGGATCCTAGAAGAAGAAAAGGACATTTGGTAAAAATTAAGGGCTTCTGAATAACGTATGAACTTCAATTAATAATAATGTATCAGTATTGGCTCATTACTTAGGGCAAATTTACCATTCTAATGGAAGATAACATTAATGTTAATAATAGGGGAAACTGAGGGGTATATTAGAATTCTGTGCATTGTCTTCACAGTTTGTAAATCTAATTGTATCCTCAAATTAAAAATATATTTAAAAAATAATAAACCACGGGCATCCCTGGAGGATAAAGGAGGAAGCATAAGCATAGATCTTAGTCACTTTGCCTCACATTTACTATAGTTGGGTGACCCTGGGAAAGTCATTTAACTTCCTAGCATTTCAACTTCCTCATCAAATGTGATCACCACAGGAGGGGGGAAAGATGTAAAGAAGGTCACATGCCTAAGCTGTGGGGATGCAGTAAACAACCCACTATGTCTAAGGTCATCATTATTCCTCTTCAAGTAAGACAAATAAATCAGGAAAATCCTACTTTTTTTTTTTTTTAATTTATTTTTGGCTGCACTGGGTCTTCGTTGCTGCTCACAGACTTTCTCTAGTTGTGGCGAGCAGGGGCTACTCTTCGTTGTGGTGCACGGGCTTCTCATTGTGGTGGCTTCTCTTGTTGCAGAGCACGGGCTCTAGGCGCACGGGCTTCAGTAGTTGTGGTGCGTGGGCACAGTAGTTGTGGCTCGCGGGCTCTAGCGCACTGGTTGTGGCGCACGGGCTTAGTTGCTCCGCGGCATGTGGGATCTTCCCGGACTAGGGCTTGAACCCGTGTCCCCTGCATTGGCAGGCAGATTCTTAACCACTGTGCCACCAGGGAAGCCCAAGATACTAGTAATTTTAAATGTGTCATCCACTCTTCTCCAACTGCTTTCTATTATCTGGAAAATCTTAGATTATATCTACTAAAAGAAAGAAATAATTCTAAGTGTCATTCAGACTGTTGGAAATGATGGGGTATTTTTTTTCCTATGAAAAGAAAAATATTCAACCCTGCAGCTTGGAAGCATTTTTGTTTCCCCTAACAAGGCCCTGTGTGTCAATTTTCCACGGTTTTAAAGCCCGATTGCACAGCCTGAATGAAAATACAATGTCATCACGATTACTGAAATCAATTAAATGTCAAGGTTTTTCCATTTGCATGCAGCTTCCTTTAGAAAAGAATGCTTTCCAGAAAACCTTTATTCCCTTTGGGATTTTTTTCCCTTAAAGCTTTTATAATTAATGTGACAACACAAACCCAGCCGTGTCTGTAACTTCCTTTCATAGACACACAAACAGAACGTACGAAGCACGCAAGAGTGACGCTCGCTGTCCTGTAGCACTGGCACAAACCGGCTGGAAGACTTTACCGCATCATTGACATTGACCACATCCCTCTCTCTTCTCCCATCGCTAGTTGCCTCTCTGTCTTACTGATTCCACAGCTCAAGGTCTCAGGGATCTAGCCTCCTTCTCCTTCCTAACTCGCCTCATTCCTCTGCCAGCAGCTTTCATGATGGATAGATGGCAGCAGCAAACCAGTCCCCCGGCCCCCAGCCCCTCCTCTCCAACCACCCTCAATACAGCCACCAAAACCATCTTTGCAGAAAAATCACAAAGCCCATAGTCTTAAACTTCTGCTTAAAATTTGTTAATGGCTTCCCACCAATCAAGGGACAAAATCCAAAAATCCTTAGCATGGTATAAACACCTTTCATGAACTTGTCCCAAACTCATTTTTGGCTGGTCCACGGAAGCCACTCTATGCTCTTCCTACCCCATGGATTTTTACTCCTCTCTACCTTTGCTCATACTGTTTCCCTACCTGGAATGTCCTTCCCCACATCTCCACCTAACCAACTCCTATTCATCCTACAGCACCCAGTTAGTCTGAGTCACCTCTCTCATGAATACTTCTCATCTCCCCATCTCCAAATCAAAACTAATCCATCCCTCCTCCATGCTTCTGTTACACTGTTGTCAAGCTTTATTTTAGCATTTATCCTCCATACTGAGGAAGGGGTCATATACTTATCTCTTACTGTGAACAACCGTAAACCAACAAATTAGATAACCTATATGAAATGGACAAATTCCTAGAAATACACAAACTACCAAAACTAACTCAAGAAGAAACAGAATATTTGAATAGACCCATAACAAGGTAAGAGAGTAAATCAGTCATCAAAACCCTCTCAACACACAGATGTAGAAAACAAAATTATGGTTACCAGGGTGAAAGGGGTGGGAGGGATAAATTTGGAGATTGGGATTGACATGTACACATTACTGTATATAAAAGAGATAACTAATAAGGACCTATTGTATAGCACAGGGAACTCTACTCAATACTCTGTAATGACCTATTTGGGAAAAGAATCTAAAAAAGAGTAGATATATGTATATGTATAACTGATTCACTTTGCTGTATGGCAGAAACTCACACAACAGTGTAAATCAACTATACTCCAATAAAAGTTAAAAAACAAAAAACCTCTCAACAAAGAAAAGCCAGGGACCAGATGATTTCACTGGTGAATTCTAGCAAACATTTAAAGAAGAATTAATACCTTCTCAAACTCTTCTAACAAACAGAAGAGGAGGGAATGCTTCCTAATTCATTCTATGAGACCAGTGTTACCCAGATACCAAAGCTAGACAAAGACATCACAAGAAAAGAAACCTATATACCCACTTCTTATAATAGGATGTGAGTGCCTACATCTCACTCACCTTGACGCCCACAGCATCTAGCACTATGCCTGGTACCCGGTGAGAAGCACTAGAAGCTTCTTCATTCATGAATCACTTAAAGGGTAAACATGAATGTGTTTGTACCGGAGAATGTTGTCCAATTTGAAAGAGTCTGAACCCTGAGATAGTTTCAAATGGTTATAAAAATCCATCAGGGAAGATCTTTTGGGGGACAGAGAGGAGAAGCTTGGAGGGAGGAAGAAGATGGTTTCTTAGCCCATCACTGTGGCTATAAAACTCCTATATTAATTACCCAGAATTCCCAATGATCCTCATCATTACAATTTAACCATGAAATGCATGCCATTATTTTCCAAGCAAGAAAGTTGGTCCTTTGTGCTTCTTTCACAGAAAGTTAGAATGATCCTTGGGTGTAAAACAACACGGGTTCTGCATTTCACCCTGCTGTATTATTTATCCCCAATACATACTGTGACTTCCAGTTTTGTCAAGAATGTTTTCATCTTCTATCCAGCAACTAGAGAAAAGAAGTGCAGTGGAGCTTCCTTGACAGGATTCCATAAATATATCAGGATTTCTTCAGAAATACAGCAATAGTCTTGTCCACAGATTTATGCCCAAATGACATTTTTGAAACACTGATATCAGGTGCTGGAATGCAAAAGACTCATTTTTCACTGGCTGAGGTTGTATAGAAAAGCATCACTGCTGGATCCTTATTCTTACATCCCCCCCACCCCAGAAGGTAAGTCCATCACGTTCAGACACCACTGTGATTTCTCTCCTCCAAACTCCCTAAGGGAGGGAATTGGAGCTTGGCAAAGCTCAGGTTTTACTTAAGGAGGTAATAATTTATCCTCTTTCTCGTGGGAATGGCTGCAAAGATGAGAGGACAGCAGAAGAGCATTCCTTGTGTGTTTCTAGAACACAGTAGCTAAAAATACAGAAGTACAGTTTCTCAACAGCTGAATTACCCTCTAGGAAGAGCCTTGGTTTTGTCAGGCAGATACTTCAATGAGTTCCTTGGGTTGGGGTTGGGAACAGAATGGAGGGGCAGATGATGGCTGTTTTTTATTACTGTTGTTTTATTTGTTTTCTTTGCAGAGTGCAGAACATCCATGTAGGATGAGAGTGGAATTACTAAGGAGACGGGAGGAGCTGTAGGGAGAGGAGGAAGAGGAAAGATGAAATAAGGGTCTTCAGCACTGAGGTCCTATGGGGATGAATGATGAAGAATCTTCAGGTTTTGCTTTTTCACGCGTCACATAAATTCCTTCCCCAGAACTCCCATAACAATTTGAATGAAATATTCATTTCTCATTAACATAGTCTGCAGTTAGACCTTGGCTGGTTGGTTTTTTAATATTGAACCTAAGTGCTGAGTTGGCTTAAATATGGGCTCACAATGAAAGCAGGGCTCCCCATTAGGACCTGCTCATATTTAAACCACAGGCATGATGCTCGATGTACCAGCTAGCATGCTTTTAGTTGCAAGCAACAGAATCCTAGCTTAAAATGACGTGGTGAACAAAAGAGAGTTGTTGATTCATATAAATGAAAATGGTCAAGACTGGTTTCAGGAACAGCTTGGTCAGGGTGCTGACTCCATTTCTCTGCAATTGTCTTGATTCTGCCTTCTTCCACTGGATGGTTTAGTTTTCAGACTCATTTTTATCACAGCGACAAAACAGAACAGTTCCACACCTCATATCTTCCTGAAGTAGAGAGGGTTTCTACATCACAAGCACCAAACAAAATTCTGGGCTTCACTCTAACTGAACCCATTTGGGTTGCATGCCCACCTCTGAACCAATCGCCATGGCCAACGGAACTACTATGTTCTCACTGGCTTAGGCTGGGTTTGTGTGACCATCTCTGAAACAAGCGTGTGCAAGAGAATTTTCTTTTTAAAAATTTAAAAATTTTTTATAGGTTTGTGGAGATATAATTGACATGTAACATCGTGTAAGTTTAAGGTGTACAATGTGATGATTTGAAATACATAGATACTGTGAAATGTTTACCACAATAAGGTTAGTTAACACACCCTTCACCTTGTATAATTACCATTTTGTTTTTGTCATGGTGAGAACATTAAAGCTGGACTCTCAGAGCATCTTTCAAGTATAAAGTGCGTTATTGTTAGCTATAGTCACCATGCTGGACCCTAGATCTCTGGAACTTGTTAACCTTATAACTGAGTGTCTGTATCCTAGGACCAACATCTCCCCATCTCCCACAACCCCCCCTTCCCAGCAACCACCATTCTAGACAGTGGGATTATCTGATTGTCTTAGGCTGGTTGGGGCGGGGTGCGGTGGGGGGCTTACCTCTGGAACTAGGAGTGGAGCCACTGTCCCCTGAATGACATGACTACCATGCACTGGGGGTAGAGTCAATATCCTTGAAATCACATCACCCCGTTGCCTTCAGGAAGGAGGGGCATGGATGCTAAGAGACGCCTCTCTGAGCGGAGATTTTCTTTGGGATTTAAAAAGTGCCTTTCTAGGTGGTGGCGGGGATACACCTAGCAGCGCTCTTGTCCCTCCGTGCACCTTCACAAAAATAATAATAATGATAATTTTAAAAATAACAAGAAAAATTGCCTTTTGCTTTGGCCTTTCATCCTCCAATGCAATAGTAAACTACTTTGCTACTTCTCCTGCGAGCATGGTTGTATTCACAACTTTGCTCAATATTTTTAATCAGAGACTCCAAACACTATCAAAAAGCTGTTTGGGGATTTGAACATGATTTAGAAACAAACAGCCTTGGTGTTGGGCACACGCTTAACAACATACATCTAGCTGCCTTGTAACTTCTGCTTCTTTTTTCAGACAGGAAGCCCAGTGGTTAGGGATTTGGGCTCTGGAGGTGGACCGCCTGATTCTGTACACTGGCTCTGCCACACACCAGCTGAAGACCTTGGGTAATTTACTTGACCTTCCTGGGTCTTGGTTTCCTCATCTGCAAGATGGGGGTAATATGAACACACACGCCATGGAATGGCTGTGAGGACCAAATGCTACGGTGATGGGCAAGGCTTGGTTCAGTGCCTGGCACGTAGTAAATGCTCCATAAACGCAATAGTGATGATGATGATGATGATAAGTAATTGGCCTTGACTCCTGCTCTGTCCTTCCCAGCTAAATGGAGTCTGATCCCACAAAACGTGCCATTTTCCATAGTTCACATAAGAAAATCTAAGGGTCACGTGTCCTACACATCCACTCTTTGACAAGAATTTATAGAACCACAGACATTTAAGTCCAAGAGACACTCAAATCTGAAGTTGGCATCTGCCTAGCACTATTATAAAAATTAATTTTTCAAAGGGAACCTGGAGCCAAAGGGTTCAACAAGTGATTGTGGCACTTGAGGTATTAAAATATTGATACCAAATTATTAATAACAATAATGAATAATAGTGATATTAAACTATTAAACAGTTCCGTCCAGAAGATTTGGATCAACCCTATATCACACATGGGCAGCAGCATCTACAAGAAGGGACAGTAAGCTGTTGCCAGATATGAGGACACTGGGAGTCGTGTATTTGATTAAACGGACTTGAGTTTTCAGGGAAGCGATGTCTCTCTCCCTCCCCTTTTCAAACAGAAATCCAATTTTGAAAAAATCCTGGTCCACCTGGATTATCTTCCCCGTTTCCCACTCTTCCTCCACTCCCTGAAATCGTAGCTCATTAAATCCGTGCTCCAACTACTGCTGCTGTCAGAAGGCATATTCCAGAAATGAAAACAGCATCTTGAAGAGATATCTGTTCTCCCGTGATAATTGCAGCATTATCCACAATAGCCAAGCTATGGAACCAACCTAAGTGTCCATCAGTGGATGAATGGATAAAGAAACGAGATACACAGTGGAATAGATACACAATGGAATATTATTCACCCATGAGAAAGAAGGAAATCCTGCCATTTGTGACAACATGGATGGACTTTGACAGCATTATGCTAAGTATTATAAAATAAGTCAGACAGAGAAAGACAAATACTGCATGGTATCACTTATCTTAAAAAAATGTCGAATTCATAGAAACAGAGAGTAGAAAAGTGTTTGCCAGGGCCTGGGGTGTGGGGACGTGGAATAGGGAGAGGTTGGTAAAAGGGTACAAATTTTCAGCTATAAAATGAATAAGGTCTGAAGATCTAATGTAAAACATGGTGACTACAGTTGGTAATACTACATTGTGTAATTGAAATTTGCTAAGAGAGTAGAACTTAAGTGTTCTCACTAAAATAAAAAATAAAATAAAATAAAAATATGGGAGGTGATGGATGTGCTAATTAACTAGATGGGAGGAATTGTTCACAATGCATATATACACCTATCAAATCATGATGTATGCTGTAAATATCTTACAATTTTGTTTGTCAGTTATAATTCAATACAGGTTTAAAAAAAAAGAAGAAAGCAAGCACATCCCGCTCAGCTTTTGTCCTATCACACAGCTCTAGTTTTCATGATCATTATGGAAACATCAGCTTTATTTATTTATTTATTTATTTATTTGAAACATCAGCTTTAAATCAGGCTCCAAAAATCTCCAGAGGATGCAGAAGCTTAGAGAAGCTATTCTCAAGATTTGAAAGCTATTGGAATCCTCTGCGCAGGCAGGTAGAGGAGGGAAGAACTGGTTAAAATGCAGATTCCTAGGCCCAATCCCAGAGACCCTAACCCTGGAGTGTGGCCTGAGAATCTGCATTTTGCATTGCCTTCTTGAAAAACTCTGAAGCAAGAATGGCTTGGATCATTCAAAGAACTGGTCTGGATGCTCAGAGGACTGGACCCCTATATTTGAAGACACACACAACAGACACCCAATATATTTATTTCATGGGCATATACTACAGGGTGTGTGTTACAGACTGAAGGTTTGTATCCTCTCAAAATTCATTTGTTGAAGCCCTAACCCCAATGTGGTGGTATTTGGAGGTGGTGATTATTGGGTTTAGATGAGGTCATGAGGGTGGGACCCCTGTAATGGGGTTAGTGGCCTTATAGGAGGGGGAGGAGAGACCAGAGTTCTGTCTCCATCATGTGAAGACACAGAGAGAAGGTGGTCACCTTCAAGCCAGGAAGAGAGCCCTCCTCAGGGAACTAAATCAGCCAGCACCTTGATCTTGGACTTCCCAACCTCCAGTAACTGTGAGAAATAAGTTCCCATTGCTTAAACTCTGTCTATGGTATTTTTTTTTATGGCACCCCAAGTGGACTAAGCCAGTGTGTGAGCATGGGTGTCTGATCCAAAAAGAACCAAAGCCAGACAAAACCTGCCACAGACTCAGATCATCGTCCAGCAAAGATCAAGGTTGAGGACATCTGATACTGTCAGAGATCATCATTTGCTGGTGTTAAGTAAAATATGTTCTCCTCTCTAAAACTCATGAATTTCAAACCCATGAATAGGTTACTGTGTTGGAATTGCTGGCATACTTTGCATTTTATAGAGGAAAGCTTCCTTCGATCGACATATTCAGGCTCCGATGCCACTAATAAAGGTCTTAATTTTCTATATGAAAATCCTTCTAGGTAGAAGTATCAACAGAAGCCTGTTTGTCTGAAAGATGTTGGAGACATCTGATTCTTTTTTTTTTTTGGCCACACCCTGCAGCTTGCGGGTTCTTAGTTCCCCAACCAGGGATTGAACCCAGGCCCTTAGCAGTGAAAGGGCGGAGTCCTAACCACTGGACCACCAAGGAATTCCCTGATTTTTAATTATAATATATACTTAGACATGTACAGATCTAGGCACCTGCATTCCATAATTTGCACCTGACACCTCTCAGGCACCACCACAGATCTTTGGTCTCTGCTGTTTTGGGGACCCTTGACTGCTGGTTCCATTCTAGCCCCCGTGGAGTGACGAGCTGTGCCTGGGCTCTGACCACCTTCACACAGCGATGGCCCCAAAGCCCTGGCTCTCCTCTTTGCTGGACCTGAGACTTGAGAGCAGTGGACTCACTCAGCAGCCGTTCATGACCAATTTGGATTTTTAATTATTGCCCTTTGCTGGGAAACTTTGACCAGTCTGGGTGGCAAGTTGATGCACCAATTTCTCCCCGTTCCTCTGCTCAGCTGGATGGTTCTAAAACAACCAAGATGGTTCCATGAGATGGAGCAGCCAATAGTGCTTGATACGGAGAGGTGCCCAGTTAAGTACCCACCCTGTGCTGTCTCTCCTTTCTTCCCTGCCTCGTTCATCTTCTCTCTGGGGTTGCACCCTCTTATAAAGCAGCAGCACATACACTTTCGCCTCGGACTCAGCTTTCTGGGTCACCCAGGCCAATGCATATGGATGCATAAACTCTACAAAGGCAAGGACTTTTGAGTGGTTTTGTTCCCTGTTGGATCCCTAGCACTTGGAACAAACAGCACTGGCACATAGTAAGAGCTCAGTGAATATCTGCTGAATGAAGAATAAATATTTCAGGCTCTGTGCTAAGCATGTTTCGTGGATTATGTCATATCATTCTCACAACCACCCTGTAAGGTAGGTGCCATTGTTATCTAGGTAATTTACAGAGGAGGAAACAGGCCCAGAGAGGTCAAGCAACTTGCCCAAGGTCACTCAGCAAGAAGGCGATGGAGCTGGGATAGGAACCCAGGTGGTCTGACCCACACTCAAAACCCCAGTTCTGCACTGGTGTCCTTAGTCATCTGTCACCTTCTCATTCTAGAGCATCTTTTTGAATTGTGGTAAAATACAACATAAAATTTACAGTCTTAATCATTTCAGTAGTGTTAAATGAATTCACATTGGTGTGCAACCAATCTTCAGAACTCTCATCCTGCAAATCTGAAATTCTGTCCCCACTAAACAATAACTCCCCATCCCCCACCCCAGCCCCTGGCAACACCTTTCTACTTTCTGTCTCTATGAATCTGACTACATATTCTAGGTACCTCATGTAAGTGGAATCATGCAGTATTTGTCTTTCTGTGACTGGCTTATTACACTTAATGTAATGTCCTCGAGGTTCATCCGTGTTGTGACATGCAGCAGAATTTCCTTCCTTTTTAAGGCTGAATAATATTCCATGGTGTTATATACCTCACTTAACTCATCCATTGATCTGTTGATGGACACTTGGGATGCTTTCACACTTTGGCTGTTGTGAATAATGCTGTTATGAACATGGGTGTGCAAATATCTCTTTGAGACCCTGCATTCAATTCTTTGGGGCAGATACCCAGAAGTGGAGCCTGCCATCTTTTTTATACCACTCACTGTGTGACGGCCAAAGCCCTATGCCTCTGATTCCCAGCCGCCGCCTCCTCCAAGCTGCCTCTCTCACAGTTAAGGGCCTTTACTCATTCCCCTGGTGTAGTGGGAAAGGGGTTGCAGAACTAGTAAGGATGGATGGATGGTAAGGGGCTGGACGCGAGGACCACAGAGCAGGACCTCTTGCCCTGATGAAACGACCACAGTGCCTTCTTCAAGCCCCTTCATTATCCGTGAATATTCAGGGACTCTACAGGTACCGGCTCACCAAGCCCCAGAGGTCTTGATGTCTCTCCATGCAGCTTCCGGGCATGTAAACCAAGTGGGTTGGATTAGCTTAAGGACCTGAACCAGTCATTTTAAATCCTCACAATATGGCCCCACCAGTGCTAAGCATGTTTCATGTATGATCTCATTTAATTCTCTCAACACCCCCATGAGGCCGACACAGGATGCTCCCCACTTTACAGAAGTACTAGAATTTGAACTTCTGGGTCTGAATCTCATCCCTCTGGACATCACTACCACCCTAAGCTGCCCACTGGCTGGTCACAAGGTCCTCCTTGGAGATCCCTGAGCCAGGCGTTGCCAGCCCTCTGGCCATATCTGTCTCATCTCCCCTCCTTGCCTGCGGCCCCACTAGTGAAGACTATCAGGGTTCCCAGAACTGGGGGGTTGGGGAGAGGGGGAGGGGGACGGACCACTGGCAGCACTTTTTTTCTCTCTCTGCACCTGCTCAAATATGGGGAACTAAAGAGATTATTAATTTGGCCAAATCATGTAGAGTAGCATCAAAAATAAAACCAAGTTAAATATAAATGAATAAATAAATAAACAAACAGATATATAGAGAGAGACAGACTGAGAACACCTACCTCTGCTTTATCACCTTTATCTCCAAATTTCACTCAGCCAAATTCTACCTGAATTTGCTAAAGATACAAGCCCGAATTTTCTGCACCTAGCAATTTGGGGACTCCACTCATTGTAGGAACAGGAATTTATCCTGGCATCTACTTACACAACCTTTTTAACTTTCTAGAAACCTTCAACCTCTTATGCTGGAAAGCATCACCAGGCCTGACTTCCAGTCCTAGCTGTGTGATCTTGTGCTCATCACTTACCCTCTCTGGGCCTCGACTAACAAATGAAGGTTGGGTTGGATAGACACTAAAGTCCATTCCAGCCATAGCCTGATTTTATGTTCTGGGAATCATTTGAGCCTCAAGACTGATCTTTGATGTAATCAGAGCACGCATGAGTCTCTCCAAATGACCGAAGAAGAAATGGAGCCCAGCCAGGTAGTTAACACTCATCACCAAGGTTGGAATGAGGACCAAGGCTCCAGCCAGGACTTGGGGCCATTTTTTAAGGACCACACAGCCACATGCTGAATGAGACAGAAGATGAAACCATTAGCATCCCCCCAAGCCTAAGGTATCAGTTCAGTTCTGGGGCCCAGCCCAGAGACTGGCATGCAGTAGGTGCTCAATTAATATTTGTGGACCATATGATATCACTTATATGTGAAATCTAAAATATAACACAAAATGACTTATCTACAAAACAGAAACAGACTCACAGGCATAGAGAACAGACTTGTGGTTGCCAAGGGTCAGGGGGGTGGGGTAGGGAAGAATTGGGACTTCAGGGTTAGCAGATGCAAACTATTATATAGAGGATGGATAAGCAACAAGGACCTACTGTATAGCACAGGGAACTATATTCAATATCCTATAACAAACCATATGGAAAAGAATATGAAAAAGAATGTCTATATATGTATAACTGAATCACTTTGCTGTACAGCAGAAATTAACACAACATTGTAAATCAACTATACTTCAATTAAAACAAAACAAACAAAAAAGAAAGGCTGACCCTATCAGATCCTGGTTCAAAGAATCTGATTTTAGCAATCAGCCAAAAATCTCATTATGAGGTCATTTTGCTTGGAACGGCAGCCCCACGGTAAATCCCAAGAGCAGTATGGTGTGGAAAGTGCCCAGAACTGGGAGTTGGCAGGCTTCCATCTTAGTCCCAGCTTTGCCACCCATCGTCTGTGTGACCCTGAACACAGGGACTCCGTTTCCCCATCTATTTAATAAGAGTGTTTAACACAAATGAGTTCCTCACTGAATTTGAATCTAGGATTCCATGGAAGAGGGGAAAAGAGAGACAGTAGAGAAGAAAGAAGGAGTCATTGGTGTACTGGAATCGGCTTGTACCAACTTCCGGGAACCATCTGTGCTCACCTCTTCCCAATTCCAAATTCTGTGACATCATGGCAATAGCCTGGAATGGGCCATGATGTAAGTATTTACACCATGGAAATTGGCAAATGCTAAATCAGAATTTTGTTGCTAAACACTTACCAGCACACCACTGGAAGGGGGCCAACATTTACTGAGCACTTAGTGTATGCCAGGCACTTCATGTAGACTATCTTTTCTGGTCCTTACAACCATGTGACAAACTCTGAGGCTCAAAGAGATTTAGTAACTTGCTCAATGTCACCCAGCAATTAAGAGATGAAGCTTATTTTCCAACCCAGGACTGACTAAATCCAAACTCCTGTCACCACACTTGCCTCTCTGAGTTTGGAAAGCCAAACATGGTAAGAAACCATAAGTATAGCTGGTCATAGCTCTGAAAGGTACTTTGGAGATGGAGGGATTCAGGCTAGTAGAGATGCTAGCTCTTCCTCTGTCCAACAAAAATCCTATGATGTTCTCAATTCCCCTTAAGGTTTTTCAGCTCATACTGTCAATATAGATTTGGCCTGGACCCCATTTTTTCCATTCCTCTCTCCTGGCGGCTTTGCATTACATGAACTTAGAGCCAAATTATTTGGAACCTTTACCAAATGTCAATTTAAGGGGCTTGCTTTGGGTGTTGAAGACCAATAACATCATAAGTTTACTACTGGGCTAAGGTATTGGATGGACATGTCATGAGCCAACTGGAGGACATTTCCATGCTATTTGACCAAAGGTAACCCTGTCTTTCCATCATGGGCATTGCTATGATGAAGGTTCTACATAAGCTAATTCAGGGGGCATATATGCAATTTCCTGCAAACACACCACCTCCTCTGTTCATTAATACTGTATCTCTCCAAAGACTTTCCTTCTTTCTCCTTCCCCAAGAGGGAATAACTTTCAACTGGGTCTGAGAAAGCAACCCAGCAGAAACAAATGATGAGGTCCATTATCCAAGATGTTTCGTATAAAAGCAACATCCGCTTATTGAGATAAATTGAGTGCCCAGAACAGTGATTTTTTTTTTTTTAACATCTTTATCGGAGTATAATTGCTTTACAATGGTGTGTTACTTTCTGCTTTATAACAAAGTGAATCAGTTATACATATACATATATCCCCATATCTCTTCCCTCTTGCATCTCCCTCCCTCCCACCCTCCCTATCCCACCTCTCTAGGTGGTCACAAAGCACCGAGCTGATCTCCCTGTGCTATGCGGCTGCTTCCCACTAGCTATCTGTTTTATGTTTGGTAGTGTATATATGTCCATGCCACTCTCTCACTTTGTCACAGCTTACCCTTCCCCCTCCCCATAACCTCAAGTCCATTCTCTAGTAGGTCTGTGTCTTTATTCCCGTCTTGCCCCTAGGTTCTTCATGACCATTTTTTTGGGTTTTTTTTAGATTCCATATATATGTGTTAGCATATGGTATTTTTTTTTCTCTTTCTGACTTACTTCACTCTGTATGACAGACTCTAGGTCCATCCACCTCACTACAAATAATTCAATTTCATTTCTTTTTATGGCTGAGTAATATTCCATTGTATATATGTGCCACATCTTCTTTATCCATTCATCTGTTGATGGACACTTAGGTTGCTTCCATGTCCTGGCTATTGTAAATAGAGCTGCAATGAACATTGTGGTACATGACTCTTTTTGAATTCTGGTTTTCTCAGGGTATATGCCCAGTAGTGGGATTGCTGGGTCGTATGGTAGTTCTATTTGTAGTTTTTTAAGGAACCTCCATACTGTTCTCCATAGTGGCTGTACCAATTTATATTCCCACCAACAGTGCAAGAGGGTTCCCTTTTCTCCACACCCTCTCCAGCATTTATCATTTGTAGATTTTTTGATGATGGCCATTCTGACCGGTGTGAGATGACATCTCTCTGTAGTTTTGATTTGCATTTCTCTAATGATTAATGATGTTGAGCATTCTTTCATGTGTTTGTTGGCAATCTGTATATCTTCTTTGGAGAAATGTCTATTTAGGTCTTCTGCCCATTTTTGGATTGGGTTGTTTGTTTTCTTGATATTGAGCTGCATGAGTTGCTTGTAAATTTTGGAGATTAATCCTTTGTCAGCTGCTTCATTTGCAAATATTTTCTCCCATTCTGAGGGTTGTCTTTTCGTCTTGTTTATGGTTTCCTTTGCTGTGCAAAAGCTTTTAAGTTTTATTTGGTCCCATTTGCTTATTTTTGTTTTTATTTCCATTTCTCTAGGAGGTGGGTCAAAAAGGATCTTGCTGTGATTTATGTCATACAGTGTTCTGCCTATGTTTTCCTCTAAGAGTTTGATAGTGTCTGGCCTTACATTTAGGTCTTTAATCCATTTTGAGTTTATTTTTCTGTATGGTGTTAGGAAGTGTTCTAATTTCATTCTTTTACATGTAGCTGTCCAGTTTTCCCAGCACCACTTATTGAAGAGGCTGTCTTTTCTCCATTGTATATTCTTGCCTATCCTTTATCAAAGATAAGGTGACCATATGTGCGTGGGTTTATCTCTGGGCTTTCTATCCTGTTCCATTGATCTATATTTCTGTTTTTGTGCCAGTACCATACTCTCTTGATGACTGTAGCTTTGTAGTATAGTCTGAAGTCAGGGAGCCTGATTCCTCCCGTTCCGTTTTTCTTTTTCAAGACTGCTTTGGCTATTTGGGGTCTTTTGTGTTTCTATACAAATTGTGAAATTTTTTGTTCTAGTTCTGTGAAAAATGCCAGTGGTAGTTTGATAGGGACTGCATTGAATCTGTAGATTGCTTTGGGTAGTATAGTCATTTTCACAATGTTGATTCTTCCAATCCAAGAACATGGTACATCTCTCCATCTGTTTGTATCATCTTTAATTTCTTTTATCAATGTCTTATAATTTTCTGCATACAGGTCTTCTGTCTCCTTAGGTAGGTTTATTCCTAGATATTTTATTCTTTTTGTTGCAATGGTAAATGGGAGTGTTTTCTTAATTTCACTTTCAGATTTTTCATCATTAGTGTATAGGAATGCAAGAGATTTCTGTGCATTAATTTCATATCCTGCTACTTTACCAAATTCACTGATTAGCTCTAGTAGTTTTCTGGTAGCATCTTTAGGATTCTCTATGTATAGTATCATGTCATCTGCAAACAGTGACAGCTTTACTTCTTCTTTTCCAATTTGGATTCCTTTTATTTCTTTTTCTTCTCTGATTGCTGTGGCTAAAACTTCCAAAACTATGTTGAATAATAGTGGTGAGAGTGGGCAACCTTGTCTTTTTCCTGATCTTAGTGGAAATGGTTTCAGTTTTTCACCATTGAGGACGATGTTGGCTGTGGGTTTGTCATATATGGCCTTTATTATGTTGAGGAAAGTTCCCTCTATGCCTACTTTCTGGAGGGTTTTTATCATAAATGGGTGTTGAATTTTGTCGAAAGCTTTCTCTGCATCTGTTGAGATGATCATATGGTTTTTCTCCTTCAATTTGTTAATATGGTGTATCACGTTGATTGATTTGAGTATATTGAAGAATCCTTGCATTCCTGGGATAAACCCCACTTGATCATGGTGTATGATCCTTTTAATGTGCTGTTGGATTCTGTTTGCTAGTATTTTGTTGAGGATTTTTGCATCTATGTTCATCAGTGATATTGGCCTGTAGTTTTCTTTCTTTGTGACATCTTTGTCTGGTTTTGGTATCAGGGTGATGGTGGCCTCATAGAATGAGTTTGGGAGTTTTCCTCCCTCTGCTATATTTTGGAAGAGTTTGAGAAGGATAGGTGTTAGCTCTTCTCTAAATGTTTGATAGAATTCGCCTGTGAAGCCATCTGGTCCTGGGCTTTTGTTTGGTGGAAGATTTTAAATCACAGTTTCAATTTCAGTGCTTGTGATTGGTCTGTTCATATTTTCTATTTCTTCCTGGTTCAGTCTCGGAAGGTTGTGCATTTCTAAGAATTTGTCCATTTCTTCCAGGTTGTCCATTTTATTGGCATATAGTTGCTTGTAGTAATCTCTCATGATCCTTTGTATTTCTGCAGTGTCAGTTGTTACTTCTCCTTTTTCATTTCTAATTCTATTGATTTGAGTCTTCTCCCTTTTTTTCTTGATGAGTCTGGCTTATGGTTTATCAATTCTGTTTATCTTCTCAAAGAAACAGCTTTTAGTTTTATTGATCTTTGCTATCGTTTCCTTCATTTCTTTTTCATTTATTTCTGATCTGATCTTTATGATTACTTTCCTTCTGCTAACTTTGGGGGTTTTTTGCAGAACAGTGATTTTTAAAAAATGGTTCCTGTAATGTTAAGGTAACTCATGCCTCTGCCACTTATTCAAGATTGAATCAAGCTGGCTTTATTGGTTTTCCTGTAACCACAAGGATGCCCTTCTCACTCCACACCTGATTGACTTTTCATCTACGGCCGACATTCAATGACTCTCTGGTGGAAAGAGTTCAGTAATAAATCAGGCTCTCTCTAGAAGGGTCTCTCTGGACCCTCACAGGAAATGCAATTGAGCAACATGAATTTTTCTTTAGCTGGATTTCCCACCCCTTAAATTATAAGCCATTAAGCTCGGTGAGCACTAATTAAGTACCTGTGGGTAGAAATCCACATCACCTAGATTCTCTCCCAGTTAATGTGGCTTGAGGCCTCACTGGCAGCTTTCAGCCTTTGGGTCAGAGAGAAGCGGTCTCTAGCTCCTTGGTAACCAGCATGGAAATATTCAAAGAGGAGGATTTCAGCTTGAAAGGTGTGTAGCTGGAGCCTGAGAAGAGCTGTGTGCAGCCTACAGTGAGAGATTAAATATCAGGAGTCTACATGAGTTTGGTCCTGGATTTGCTGTGGGGATGTAGCCAAGTCACTTCCATTCTGGTCTAGACCTCAGACTTCCTGCCTATGAAATATGGGGGACAGGCATAACCAGGGGTGGAAAAATCTAGTAACCTCAGAGGCAAGGCAGGTAAAGTAAATGAGTTCAGAGAACTGAACTAAGAACTCAGGGAGGGGCTTCCCTGGTGGTGCAGTGGTTGAGAATCTGCCTGCCAATGCAGGGGACACGGGTTCGAGCCCTGGTCTGGGAAGATCCCACATGCCGCGGAGCAACTGGGCCCGTGAGCCACAACTACTGAGCCTGCACGTCTGGAGCCTGTGCTCCACAACAAGAGAGGCTGCGACAGTGAGAGGCCCGCACACCGCGATGAACAGTGGCCCCTGCTTGCCGCAACTAGAGAAAGCCCTTGCACAGAAACGAAGACCCAACACAGCCAGAAATAAAAAAATAAAAAAATAAAAAGATAATGGCTGGAAATTAAAAAAAAAAAAAAAACTCAGGGAAACCAGCTGCATGCCCCACCTAAAAGAAAACTGGAAACAATATCAATAATAATGTAAATAATAATTATTATTATTATTATTACGATTGAACTCTTATTCCAGGCACTATCCTAAACACTTTACATGTATTAACTCATGCATTTCTCATCACACTCCTATAAGTCCCATCCCCATTTTGCAAATGTTGAAACTGAGGCACAGAGATGTTCAGTAACTTGCCCAGAGTCACACAGCTGATAAGTGAAAAAGAATCCTCATGGTCAGTTTTCATCCTCTGGACTAGGTGATCTCTACGATCCTGTCAGTCCTAATCATCTAAATCTCTATGGAAAGCAGCGTCTGCATATAGTAGTTGATCAGATTGGTCAGATCAATATCTAGGAGTCAAACTGTAGGTAACAAGTAGCATTTACTGAGTCATTATTTACCAGACTCCATGTTAAGCACCTACAAGTATTCATCCACGAATCTGCCCAACCCCATTTCACAGTGGATTAACTGAGGGGTTCAGTAGATGATTGACTGGACCAAGGTCACAGAGCTAGAAAGTGGCAGAGCTAGAGTTTAACTCCAAGCCTAAATAGGCTATAGACTCAACCAACCCAGGCTTGGCAAGCTATGGCCCATGGGCCAAGTTGGGCCCTCACCTCTTGTTTTTGCAAATAAGTTTTTATGGGAACAGAGCCATGGGCATCGTTTACGTCTATGGCCATTTTCCTGCTACAGCAGCAGAACTGAGTAGTTAGAGACCCAAGGCCCGCAAAGCCTGAACTTTTTACTATCTTTAAACCTTTACGGAAAAGGTTTGCTGACCCCTGGACAGGAAATGCCAAGGGGCAGGAGAGCAGGAAGAACCAGTGGAAAGTAATGGAGACAGCGGGGCATGTGATGGCTTTAGCCGGACTGGAGGGCAGGGGTGGTTGGCGAGTGGCATTTTTGTGGGTTTTTTTGTTTGTTTGGCCACGCCACACGTGGGATCTTAGTTCCCTGACGGGGATCAAACCCACGCCTCCTGCAGTGGAAGCGCGGAGTCTCAACCACTGGGCCGCCAGGGAAGTCCCGCAAGTGGCATTTTTGATAGGTGGGTAGATAAAAGGAAAAGGGGTTCAAAATTTGGATAAAGACTCAGTTCAGGCAAGAAAACTTCAGCTGTGGAGGAAAAGCAAGCTGGGGAACAGTTATTCTGGCAGTAGATGGCATTTGTAAAAGGCAAGGGATTGGATCAGATCCTGGGCTGATTTTGAAGGGGATGTGGTTGCTGCTCACTCAGCTAATCAATGCTTCATTCACCGGGAGAAGGAGCCCAGCAGCGGAACAGGCTGCCGTTCAAGGGAGGGAAACTGGATTTCAGATGGGGGAAGGCTTTTCTTTCATTCACTCATCCCTTCCTTCGGACATTTATCAAACATTCACTGTGGATCAGGCATCAGACATACCACTGACGGGGGAAGAAGTGGGGGCAGAGAATGTTAAGGAGAGCAGGGCACATAGAAGAGAGAAAAGGCAATGAAAAAGAGAGAGAGAAACACAAGCAGAGGCAAAGGAAAAACCAGCAGCAAGGGAGACATACAGACATCTAGAAATAAGAGATCAAGTCAGGGCTTCCCTGGTGGCGCAATGGTTAGGAATCCGCCTGCCAATGCAGGGGACACAGGTTCGAGCCCTGGTCCGGGAAGATCCCACATGCCGCGGAGCGGCTAGGCCTGTGAGCCACAACTACTGAGCCTGCGCGTCTGGAGCCTGTGCTCCGCAACAAGAGAGGCCGCAACAGTGAGAGGCCTGTGCACCACGATGAAGAGTGGCCCCCGCTCGCTGCAACTGGAGAAAGCCCTTGCACAGAAACGAAGACCCAACACAGCCATAAATAAATAAATAAATAAATAAATTGATTAAAAAAAAAAGAGAGAGATCAAGTCAGAAAATGAAAAGGATACACCAAGGTTTGAGCTGTGAGCATGAGGGTAAATAATGATCTTTCACTGTTTCCCTTTGCCATGTTGGCCAGCCATTGTTCACAGATCTTAAGCCACTCTAAATCCTTAAGCATTCGGAGGCTATGGTCTACTTGGTTCTAAATGGGGGTGGGGAGTGGGGAGGAATTCATCTCTGACTTGCCACTGGAAGTCCAGAACACCTTGCCTGATGGGGTGGGTAAAATTAAACTTGGACATACAACTGGCCCAGAAGCAAAAATGTTCCCACCATGGGTATTCAGGAAAAGAATTAAAGGAGTGTAATAGTCAGAGGAGATAAGACTTATAGCCAAAGAACAGTGTAAAGTGGGGTAGAATCACAGACTATCAGAGCTGGGAGAAACCAGATGATGATGATGATGATGATGATGATGATGATGATGATGATGGTGATGAAGCAGCAGCAAACTAACACTTCTTGGTTTAATATGTTCCAGGCCTGGTCTAGTTCTATTACCAGCCTCATCTCTGAATCCTCCCAACAACCCTATGAGAGGTTAGCTCCATTTCTCAGTGGAGAAAACAGAGACCCCAAAAAGCAAAGCCACTCACCCAAGCTCAAAGCTAGGGTGGAGCTGGGATTGGCACCCATCTCTCTGAGCCCTGAGCCCACTTAGCCAGTGATTCTCTAAGTATGGACCCTAGACCATCAACATCACCCCAGGAGTGACTATTTAAAATGCAGATTCCTGGGCCCCACCTGGATTCACTGAATCAAAATCTTTAGGGGAGGATAGCCTCAGATCTGTATTTTGAACCAGATTTCTACATTTCTGCATTTTGAACCAGATGGTTTCTACATTTGCTGAGGCTTGAGAATCACCAAACAAGACTGAAGTTGCAATCCAGTTCTTAAACTGTGATCCATGAGCAGCTCTCCAAGGGTCTATGACCTGCCGATAATATTATAAACTGAAGTACTGGTCAACATGTGTTCACTCCCCTTCCTCTCCCCTTTGGGGCAGTGTATACTTTTCTGCCTCTATGAGTTAGACCATTTGATTCTGGCCAATGGAATGTGAGCAGATGGGGTGATAGAACCTTGAACCATGTTTGTGTAGTGTGGCTTGTCTCTCAGGCTTCTATACCGTCACCATGAAAAGAACATGTTTCACAGACATAGAGAACAGACTTGTGGTTGCCGGGGGTGGGGGGGCGGGAGGGAAGTACTGGGAGTTTGGGATTAGCAGATGCAAACTATTATATATAGATGGATAATCAACAATGTCCTATTGCATAGCACAGAGAACTATATTCAATATCCTGTAATAAACCTTAATGGAAAATAATATGAAAAACTATATATAACTGAATCACTTTGCTGTACACATAACTGAATCACTTTGCTGTACACCTGAAACTAACACAACATTATAAATCAACTATACTTCAATTAAGAAGAAAGAACTTGCTTCACAAAGCAGCTGCCCCTTCAGCCTGAGCTCCAGAATCAGACACATGGAGCAGAGCTGAACTTTCCCAAGGCCTAGAGCCAAGCACAGGCAACCCATACTCTGAAACCAAAACACCCAAGCCGGCCCGTATACATGCCAACCACATGAGCAAGAAAAATAAGTGCTTGTTGTCAGCCATTGAGTGTAGGGATGATTTGTTACATAGCAACACTGCAGCAATAGCTGACTAAAACACCTAAAATTATATACCCTAAATAGTGTGTCCATCTTTATACTGTGTGTCCACTTTTGAGAGAGGGTATATATACCTTTCAGCTAATTCTCAAGAGACCAGGGACCCCAAAAATAATAAGACACTCAGATGTACTCGAAAATCCACCCCATTCTCAATGGAACCTCAGGTTCTGGGACTTCAGCTGAATGAGTATCCCGTGTCCCTCCCTGTCTCTTAGAATGCAAATGTTTATTTAAGCCTTAAACTTTAAGGGGTCCAGATTGAGTATGCTATGGGAGTTCCAAGAAGGGGGCTTGGAACTCCCATAGCATACAGTGGAAAAATTTCTTTCCACTGGGGCTTATAAATTACCTATTTATCACCCCAGTGGAAAGAAATTTTTCTCCACCTCTGTGAAATAGATATAAACAACTCAGTTGATGTTTTGGCCAGATGTGAAAAATTAAAAATGGTATGCCTCAGGCTGGGTTGGTGTCTATGTAAATAAATACACAGAATCTATATTCAACACCTCAATCAGGAAAATGATATTCACGTGTCACAGAACATTAATTTTTTTTTCAAGACCATTAGGTAATATTTTTAGGAATTTGTGAATACACAATTTATGTTGTTTTTGGCCCAGAGGCGGTGAACTAACAGCTCCAAGGACCCTTGGTAGGCGGCAAGGCCCCCGAGGAGGATGTGAAATGACCCACTGAGACTTCATTTGTTTGACGTCACTGCTCATATTTTATCCTGAGTTGGAGGCCAAACAAGCCAATCTGGGAACAATCCATTTTCCCGTGCTGGCGGCATCCCCTTGGCTGTTATTGGCTGAGTATTTCAACACAGATGGATGGGTTCTGCCCCGTCAGGGAGACGCAACTGGACTTGAACGGAGTCCAGCTGGCAGGATTTCTGATTGCCAGGATGACCTGCTCCTTTCAAGGAGAGCAGAATTCAAATGGTGATTTGTGAATTGATAGGGAGGGGAGTGAGAAAGGGCAGATGTATTTGCATCCGTAACCCACGTAACCCAGGGCTACACAGGGATTGGAGAAGGGTCTTCTTGGGTAGTGTGGAAGGAATTGGAAGGGCTTCTCCTCCTCCTCAGTGCCCCCTCCCAGCAATGGCTGTACTGTCTGTCCTTTTGGGTTTTGGTGCATCTTTTCTTCGTCAGTACCATCAGATAGCCTAGGTTTGGATCCCAGATATACACCACTTATTTGCTGTGCAGAATAGGGCATTACTTAAGCTCTCTGTGCTTCTGGAACCTTGTTGCAGAGTGAGGACAATATGCCTTGACAGTTAAATGAGCTGGTGAGCTGGGCAGCACAGTGCAGTGGTTAAGAACGTGGGCTTTGAAGCTTCTGGATGGGTTTGAATCCCAGCTATACCACTCACTTGCTGTGCAGCCTAGGACAAGTTACTTAACGTCTCTATGCTTCAGTGTCCTCTTATGTGAAATAAACATGATAATAGTTCTTACCTTGGTGGCTGTCCCGATGAGTTAATACAATCAGCACCACTGGGCTTAAGCCTTGGATCTTAGGGATGTATAATAAGCTCCCCAGGTGATTCAGCAAGGGAATAGGAGAGCAGGGCATCCCTCTGAGGAAATTTTCTATGCATCCTTAGATAAATAACTTCCATTCTCTGAGCCTTAGCATCTGTAAAATAGAAGCATTGGGCTGAATGGTCTCTTAACTGCCCCTTTAAAATTTTGCGATTCTGTGGGCATGTACACTGACCCAGAAGATGATGCTTTATGCCTTTGCACATGCTGTTCCTTTTGCCTGGAGAGACCACCCTCACCTATCAATTCGGAGAATGTCTATTCACCCCTCCAAGCCCCAGCCCTCATGTCGTTTCCTCTGCAAACCCTTCTCTGACCCTTCCTAGCCCTGCGTGCTCCACTCTTCCTTAGGCATCTGGCTCTTGTTACACTCACCTCCCTGTGTTACTCATGTGATGCACTTGGACCAGGTCTGTTCATCCTCCCACAGGCTCGCCTTCACCAAGACAGTGAGACTTTCTTCAGGCGGGGTTCACTCACTCAACAGACCGAAGCTGAACCTCTCTAGAGGATGGAGCCAGGAGGTAAGCAGAGGGGATGGGTAGGATGGTCCAGGTACTAAGCGAAGTAAAGAGAGGTCTGGAGGTGAAGACAGTGAGGAGACCAGCTTCTCTAGTTTGGAGGAGAGCACTGCAAGCACTTTTTTTAATTCTGGCTTAGGATATAGCATAGAGTAAGTGTTCAATAAATGTTTGTAGGCTGATGGAAAGGATGTAGGATGATGGAATGGATGGGTGGATGGGATGGATAGATGGAAGGATGGGGGGATGGATGAATGAATGGGTGGATGAGATAGATGGATGGATGGATGGATGGATGGATGGATGGATGGATGGATGGATGGATGGATGATATATATTGCAGTGCCCAGAGTTAGTGCAGACTCCACGGACTAAAGTCACAGCCCCAACAATACTATCCTGACTTCAGATGGCAGCTGCAAAGTTAGGGGTTCCCAGGCCACTGCATTTCTGACCAACTGACTACAAGGGTGGGGGTCCCCCCTACCTCCCTCAAATGCAATAATTCACTAAAACAACTCACTAGAACTCAGGAAAGTGCTATACTTATGATTACAGTCTTATCATAAAGGATACAAATCTGGACCAGTCAAATGAAGACACATATACAATGTTATGGGCCAATTGTGCCCCCCACAAATTCATATATTGAAGCCCTAACCCCCAGAACCTCAGAATGTGACCGTGTTTGGAGACAGGACCTTTAGGGAGAGTTGGTTACGGTAAAATGAGGCCTGAGGGCACACTGATGGGTTCACCAACCAGGAAGCTCACCCCAGCCTCTGCGCCCCGAGTTTTCACTGGGGTTTTGTTATGTAGGCATGATTGATTGAATCATCAGTCTGATCTCACCTGGCTCAAAGCCTCAACCCTCTAATCATGTGGTTGGCCCTTCGAGCCTGGCCAGGCCCCCTGCTGAAACTATCTAGGGGCCAATCTTGAGTCCTCATTAGCATAAATTCAGGCTGCTCTTGGGGCCTCCCAGGATTAACAAAGACAGTTCTATCACTTGGGAAATTCCAGAGTTTAGAGGCTCTATCTCTCTCAGGAACTGTGGACGAGAACCAGCCAAATTCTTTATTATACAACACATATAAATATATGTGCATGATATATATATTATATATATATTTATATGTGCTATATTTAATTGTTCTAATTATATAGCATATATATATTGGAAAGATATGTTCCTTTTTTTTGTAGACATATACACACTACTGTATATAAAACAGATAACTAGTAAGGACCTAATGTATAGCACAGGGAACTCTACCCAATACTCTGTAATGACCTATATGGGAAAGGAATCTTAAAAAGAGTGAATATATATATATATATATATATATATATATATATATATATATATCTGATTCACTTTGCTGTACACCTGAAACTAACACAACATTG
The DNA here is from genome assembly GCF_965194825.1 of Balaenoptera physalus. Taxonomy (NCBI): domain Eukaryota; kingdom Metazoa; phylum Chordata; class Mammalia; order Artiodactyla; family Balaenopteridae; genus Balaenoptera; species Balaenoptera physalus. Next base: position 79,507,333 of record NC_138897.1, on the reverse strand, counting down.
TAAATCAACTATACTCCAATAAAAATTTTTTTTAAAAAAGATATGTTCTTTTTGTGATTTTCAAGGTTTTAGTGAAAATGCATTGCCTTTATAGTCAGAATTTTATTTCTTTTCATTTTTAATGGTCAATCTAAGAGGCTCAGGTCAGCACAGCAGTTAAGAACTTGGATCAAATTCCCATCTCATTAGCTCTATGACTTCTCTGGGCTTCGGTTTCTTTTTTTGCCAGGTGGAATTTACATCCACGGTGCCTACCCCAGAGATCAGCTGTAGACAGAACCCAGCGCAGTACCTGGGTCTTGGTAATGAACTATTATTGGATCATTATTGTAATAACCATTGTTAACATTCTTATAACTCATCTCACCACCTAATGAGTCCCCTGGGAAATGACATTTATTGAGCATCTACGGCATGCAGGGCAGTGAGTGATCCAGAACCAGGAGACCTGCACTCCCCAATGCTGCCGGAAACCTACAACCGCCCTGGAGAAATACACTGAGCGTCCACAGAGTATAGGGTAGCACACGCCCAGGAATGTCATCTGTTGAGGTTTTGGTTGGTGCCTGAAAGGTGAGGAAACTGCAGGGCTGGCAAGGCTTAGGGAACCTGGGAGGGGCTGTGTCAGCGGAGGGTGGCACCTGGGCACAGAGCCAGGTGTGGTCTCGGAAAGCAGACCATCTCTTAAACCACCGTTTCTATCCCAACCTCAGGTGGTGAGCACTTTCCACTCCCTACCTCTTGCCAGTTCACATTTCCCTGTGCCTGGCATGTCCCTTACTTTAGGTGATGTCAGTCTCACAGGAAGTATACCATCAAGATTCTCACTTTACAGATGGAGAAACTGAGGTCAAGAAGGTGGTCACCTAGTTCGTAAGTTGGCTAAGCTCACCTAGTTAGTAAGTGGAGGAATTGGGATTCAAACCCAAGTTAAAAGCAGGTACAGCCGTGAGTACCATCAGGATGGAGCTGGGGCCATCTCCTTTCCTCCTCAGGGACAGAATATTTTCTCCCCCATGGTCTCTTGTGGACTGTTTAAGAACTGTGTCTTAGTATCAGATTGTTACAACCAAAGGAACTTTGAGAACAAAAAAATAAGAAACATCCACTTAAAAATGGAAATTTCATGCACATTGTAGTGCCCAGGAGAGATATTCATCACACATGTTTATGGGGGGAGGGGTACAGTTTGAGGGTTTTTTAAAAAAGATCATATGTTTTTGATTTAAGGATTAGATATACCTGGGTCTAAGTGACATCTCCAAGGCCATTTACTGAGCCACAATTGAGCGAAATTTCCCACTGGGAAGGAACAGAGGGAGGAAATTAACATTTATTTATGTCCAGTAAACACAAGTGCCATGAAGTGATTGACATACATCATTTCATTAAATCCTTATAACCACTCTACAATGAAGCTACTATTATTAATCCATTTTACAGGTGGGGAAACTGAGGTTCAGAAAGGTGAAATGACTTGCCCATCCTCCTGATTACTATGCTGCACTGCCTCCCTGTCAGTGTCACTGTTTGCACTCCAGGGAGAAAAACGCCCACTTCACATGGGCTGCAGAATCCCACACCTTGCTCCTTGCCTGGACAACTTTGCACAAGCTTTTTCTCAGCGTGCCTTTCCCATGTCTACAAGACCAGAATAATACTACTTATATGGCACAGTTGTCAAGAGTTTTCAGCAAGGTGCAGCCATTATGGAGAACAGTATAGAGGTTCCTTAAAAAACTAAAAATAGAGCTACCATATGATCCAGCAATCCCACTCCTGGGGCATATATATGGAGAAAACTCTAATTTGAAAAGATACATGCACCCCAATGTTCATAGCAGCACTATTCACAATAGCCAAGACATGGAAGCAACCTAAGTGCCCATGAGCGATGAATGGATAAAAAAGATGTGAGAGATACACACACACACACACACACACACACACACACACACACAATGGAATATTACTCAGCCATAAAAAAGAATGAAATAATGCCATGTGCAGAAACATGGACGGACCTAGAGATTATCATACCTAGTGAATTAAGTCAGAAAGAGAAAGACAAATATCATATGATATCCCTTATATGTGGAATTTAAAATATGATACAAATGGATTTATCTTCAAAACAGAAACAGACTCACGGACATAGAAAACAAACTTATGGTTACCAAAGGGAAAAGGGAGGGGAGGGATAGATTAGGGGTTTACTGTATGTAAAACTGATAAACAACAAGGTCCTACTGTACAGCACAGGGAACTATAATGTAATATAGTAATAACCTATAATGAAAAAGAATATGAAAAAGAATATCTTGTAATAACCTATAATGAAAAAGAATATGAAAAAGAATGTCTGTATCTATCTACTTGATTCACTTTGCTGTACACCAGAATCTAACACAACACTGTAAATCAACTATACTTCACCTGAAAAAAACAAAGCGTGTTCAGCAAGGTGATATCTGTGAAGTACGCAGCACAATCCCTGGCGCAGGTGGGCACAGCATATGTTATGGGCGTGGCTGTACCCAGACCCTGGACACATAAGATGCCAACAAACTTCAATTCTCACCACACCCACTCCTCTGCTACAAGGTGCAGAAGACATAAGCAGGAAAAGATGCAACCTTTCCTTTCAAAAAGCTCACAGCCCTGACCGTGAGAGAAGACAGACCATGGGAACAAAAAGCAATCAGAAGAAACCTTCTATAGTTGTATGAGTCAGGTGCTCCCAGTGGAGAAAGAAATACCAACTAAATCAGCTTTTCCAAATGCATTCCTTGGTCCATAAAATTCAAGAGTCCATTTTATTTTATTTTTTAATTAATTAATTAATTAATTTATCTTTGGCTGCATTGGGTCTTCGTTGCTGCGTGCGGGCTTTCTCTAGTTGCGGCGAGCAGGGGCTACTCTTAGTTGCGGTGCACGGGCTTCTCATTGTTGTGGCTTCTCATTGTCGTGGCTTCTCTTGTTGTGGCGCACGGGCTCTAGGCGCGCGGGCTTCAGTAGTTGTGGCATGCGGGCTTCAGTAGTTGTGGCTCGCGGGCTCTAGAGCGCAGGCTCAGTAGTTGTGTCGCACGGGCTTAGTTGCTCCGCGGCGTATGGGATCTTCCCGGACCAGGGCTCAAACCCGTGTCCCCTGCATTGGCAGGAGGATTCTTAACCACTGCGCCACCAGGGAAGCCCCAAGAGTCCATTTTAACTTTAAACTGTCAGTGTGGTGGTTAAGAGCTTGGGATAATACATCTTTAGGTCTGGTTCGATCGGGGATTATCAACGCTATTAAGCCAACATCTTTTGATAACAAATGATTTGTCATGCTGCCTTTACAATTCTGACATAAAATTCACAGATAATATAATCCACCTATCACATAGTTTAATAGAAATCCAATATCGTGCCCTGTCTGTAATATAAAGGAGAGAAAAAAGATATTTGTAATAAAAATACACATGTCAGCGTATAAATGTTCACACACAACTCCGGTGGACGACGTAATGAAGTAACCAAAAGCTTCTACTTTTAAGAGATGAGACAAAATTTAGCCCAATGTTGGCAACAGTTTTTCTTTATATTTAACATAATGGCTACATAGGTATGTTCATACATACATGCATATCCCACAGAAAGTTCTGAATTATCATTTCCCAATAGAATGCCTCTTAGTTTTTCATACTCAAACTTCATGGAACATATATATCTCTCAATGTATGCTTATGTTTATATAGGAAAAAAATTGTATGTATGTCTCTAAAGTTCAATGCAAAATTTTAAACAAAATGCTGTACAGAACACTTCCGATGCTACACTCTAAATACAATTGTTGGAACATTCAGATTGGTTTGAGAAGTACGTCCAATGGCAACAAAAAGTATGCAAGTTTATGTCACAACTGCTAAGAGAAGCCACAACATACAAAACCACTGTTCATTTTCTTTTCTAGCACCTTTGTTGAAATATAATTAACATACAATAGTCTGCATCCTTTTAAAGTATGCAATTCACTAATTTTTGACGGGTGTATACACCTGGGAAACCATTGCCACAATCAAATTAAAGACGCGCCACGAATCCCCAAATTTCCTTGTGCCTCTTTGCAGTCCATTCCTCCCCCCACCCTTCCCCAGGCAGTCACTGAACCAAAGTAATTGTTTACTGCAGTGATATTATGTGATGATGTAGTAGGTGTTTAACATCCTAAATGAGAGCTTGTCAGTCTTCTAACACAATTTTACTGTGTTTTAGTTACATTTTAGGAAATTGGTTGGGGATTTGGGGTTGACATGTAATGCATTCTAATTTTCCTATTTTAAAACAATGGAAACTAAGACTTCCGCTTCTGGGAAAATGAAAGAGACGTACTTTTTCCGATACCTCCCACCAAGTACAACTAGAAACCCTGGCTGTTATATGTAAAACAAACATAAGAAGACTCCGAAAGGTAGAGAGAAGAAGGAAGACTGGCTAGGGACCTCAGCACTTGGGTAAGGACATCAGGGAGTAGCCTTGAGATAGCTGAGACCTTTACTGGAGTGCTTGCACCTGGACAAATGTCTCCTGGAATAACAATACAAAGAAACTCTGACTAAAAATAACTCCACGCATGTGCAGTTGGGGTAATTAGGAACAATAAGATACAAAAAGGCCACAAACCAACTGCCTTTCTGAGGCGCAAAAGCAGGTACTACGCATGATCCCTGCACACGGCACGGCCAAGGGGGTGGGCAGACCACCTAAGCCACCCCTCCTGCTCCACCCACCGCTCGGCCCCCGCCCTCTCCCCATTTAAGGAACCAGCCTGCCCTCCTCGGGGAGCGAGCAAGGGCACCTGTTTCTTATTCCCTCTCCCTTGTGCTGCAGTAAGTATGGGCCCCAATAAAGCCTTGCCTGAATCTCTCATCTGGCCTCTTATCAATTTCCATTGATGGAAGAGTCCAAGGTTCTGGGTTGGTAACAGCCTGAAGTTTCTCCTGGCCTCGTAATATCCCAGAGTTGGAGCTGACAAATTTGGCAACCCCAAAACAGTATTAAGTACAGACCGAAAAAAAAACCCTAACAAAAGCCAGCTCTTTGTAGGCAAAGGACCAGGAAAGAGGCATAGGACAGAAGACTTCTAAGCAATAATCACTCTACTGTATACAAACACAGAAACAGCGCTAGCCTCAACCACACCCACACTAGCAAAGACCAGGGGGGAGTGTAGACTTCTACCTTCATGAAGCTTCACAAGGCACGCCAGCACTCCAGCTGCGATGGTATCGGAGAGATCCAAGTAAGAAGCCAGGACTTTCATCCCACCAACCAGCAGTGAGCCCCTCCCTGGATTTCCACTTCCGCTTGGCAGTATTGAAGAGTCCTGCCCACTCCCCATGGCAGTGACGTCAGCGGAAGCCTAATGAAGAGCCGGGAATTTCGTCATTGCCCAGTGATAATGTGGCCATCCCCCACCTCAGTGTTAGGGGAGACCATAACAGGAGCCAGAACTCCCCACCTAGTAGCTGTAAGAACCCTACTCTCCTTGGGGGTCAGTGGTGGGAAATCTGGACTTCCCCCATCTTTGGCAGCGACTAGGTGGCATCCCTACCATTTGTCCTGCCAGAACAGGGTCAGAAAAAGCCAACTAAAACCGAAGGTTTAAATAAGATTCAGTTGCATAACATAATACAAAAATGTCCAGGTTCCAATCAAAAATCACTTGTCATCACAAGAGCCAGAAAGATCTCAAACTGAATGAAAAAAAAAAATCCATAGATGTCAACACCAAGACAAGAGAGATGTTAGAATTATCTCACAATGATTTTAAAGAAACCATGATGAAAAGGCTTCAATGAGCAATTACGATCATGCTTGGAACAAGTGAAAAAATAGAAATCCTCGGCAAAGAAATAGGACATCTCGGCAAAGAAATAGAAAATATAAACAGAAAACAGATGGAAATTTTAGAAACTGAAAAGTAGAATAACTGAAGTAAAAACCTCAGTGGATTGGTTAACAGCAGAATGGAGGGATAGAGGAAAAAAATCAGCGAACTGAAATATAGCATGATAGAAATGATCTAAACAACAACAAAGAGAAAACAGACTGGAAGAAATAGAGATTCCGTGACCTATGGAATGATAACAAAATATCTAATATTTGTGTCATCAGAGTCCTGGAGGAGAGGAGAAAGAGGGCAAGTTTGAAAACATACTCAAAGAAATAATAGCCAAAACTTCCCACATTTGTCAAAACACATAGACATACAGATTCAAGAAGCTGAGCAAACCAAAGACACATCATAATTAAATTTCTGAAAACTAAGGACAAAGAAATATTTGAGAGCAACCAGAGCAAATGTTTGTGAGATTCATGTATATTGCATATGAAGCTGTTTTTTTCTTATCCTTATGTTTGTATAGTATTCCATGGTATGAAAACACCACAATTGTATGACCCAGTCTATTACTGAGGGACATATGATTTGTTTCTGGGGTTTTTTTTGCTATTAGAGAATAAAGCTGCTGTGAACATTCCTGAACAGGTCTTTGATGAACATATGTAGGCATTTTGTCAGGTATATACATTGAAATGGAATTGCTAGATCATAGGGTAGGTGTATGTGTTCAGCCTTAATAAAAAGTGCCAGACTGCTTTCCAAAGAGTTCCAGTTGGTCCATATCTTTGAGACAACCAACAACACTGGATGACTTTCCCAACTCCTCCTGGGGGATGGGGGGTTGTACCACCTGCACTGTGCATGCACTGGTCAAATGATGTCATGAGGTCCTGACTCCCTCCCTATTTTTGTTTCTCTTCCGAGCTCCCTCTGTATTGGCTTCACCTTCAGATAGGTCCCCTGTGTGATGACCAGACAGCTGGCAACAGCTGGTGGAAAATGAGGCATTTCCTTCCCCTTTCCCAGTCCCTCCAGCCTCAGGTGAGGAATTAGTTCTTGCTGGTGTTCATCATGTGTCCAACCATTAACCCATCAGTGATGGGGAGAGGTACCATACTCTGATTGGCCAGACCTTGGTCACGTGCTCCTCCTGGGATGGTGGTGGGGTCAACTCCTCCTGAAATTCTTATATGAGGAGTGAGGAAGGGGGTTTCCAAGAGAAAAATCGTGGTGCTATTATTAGACCACTTCAAAGGTCATGTGCTAAACTGTGTGATGTAGGCAGAGTTCTACAAGAGACTGAAAAATATGAAGGATTTCAGAATCAGGATCCAAACAGAAGTTAAGAGGCAAATCTTAGAAGATGACATTTATAAGGGATAAATATAAAGCTTTATTCTTAGGTCTTTAAAACTGCACAAGTACAAGATGGATTTTGCAAAAGCTCCTCTAACTTAAACATAAGGGGTTTTGTTCAGAACAAACTCAATGCAAGTCAAGAGTGCATTGTCACGGACGTGAAAGCTAAAGCTTTTTAAGGCCACGTTAACAGAAGTATAAGGTCTAAATGAGGGAGGTAATGATGCGTACTGAATTTTGTTCTGGTTCTCCTTAAATCATAATGGACAGTAAAAGAGAGTATGCAGGCAGATGAAGGGAGCTTAAAACCAGCCTTGTGAGATGTGGTTGAAGAAACACGCACAGTTTTGTTTAAAGGAGAGAAGTTGGGACCTGGAGCACAGGGAGACATGGTCATCATCTTCAGAGCTGGGAAGGGCAGACACTTGTGAGAAAAGATTACGTATGTTCTGCAGGCCCAAAGGATGTAAGCTTAGGGAATCCAGCTATAGATACGGAGATGAAAATCCTACCAGTTGTCTAAATAGATATTTCCTAGCTCTGGGTCAAGGTTGACTGATCACTTTTCAAGAAAGCCATAGCTTGGTCCTACACACCAGAGAGGTGCTTATACCAGTTCAGCTTTTCTCAGAGTGTATCCTGTAGAACTCTAGTGGAAAAGAAGTCAAATCTGCCCGGAAGACACTGGGCACTAAAGTCCTCCTCCTCACCCTCACAACATACAATGAGATTTTTAAAAGGTACCAGCAGAGCATTCAATCAAGGAGCCTGTGTAGCTTTCATTAAACCAGTGTTTTCCAAACACATTTGACCAAAATATCTTCCCTTTTTCTCCTAGTAACATCTACTAACATCCCTTAGGATGAATGCCCTGTGAAACTCAGTTTGAGAAACACTGGACAACTTAGGGTTTAGAGTTCTAGCTAATCCATAGACCCATCACTTGGTGGGATGGCAAGATCAGTAAGGGCTGTGCCCTCTGTTTCTTGTTCTCTCTCTCTCTCTCTCTCTCTCTCTCTCTCTCTCTCTCTCTCTCTCTCTCTCTCTCTATATATATATATATATATATATATATATCCCCTTCTCTTTTACCAGCAACAAAATTAAAAGCCCTAGCCCTACTGCCACATTCTAAACTTCTTCCCAAACAAGGTTCACAGTTTACTAATAACAACATAATGTGTCTTTGCTCATGCTGGAGAATGTGTTAGTTATTACTGTGTAACAAACTGTCCCCCCAAATCAAAGTCTCAGAACAAGCGTAGCTGATTGGCTAGATTGGCTGGTCTGGAATGGCTTCCACTGGGATGTTGCATCTCTGCTCCACATACGTCTCATCCTCTATCAGGCTAGCTTATTCACACGACAGCTGGGAGGGTTCCAGGAGAATGAGAGGAAGCCTGTAAGGTGTCTTGAGGTCTGGGGTCAGAATGTGTGCACCAGCACTTCTGCCACATTCTACTGGTCAAAGTAAGTCACGAGGACAGCCCAGATTCAAGGAATGGGAAATTAAACTCCACCTCTTGTTGGGGGACTTCTAAGTCTAATTACAAAGGATGTGGGTACAGGGAGGCCATACGTGGGACATTAATGTGATCATTCCACAGCCAACATTGAGGAAGAAATTCCATTAGATTCTTCCTTTGACTACCATCCCTGGCCCCCGAGTTAAAACCTTATCTACTCTTTTATCTTTCTAGTGTGGAAATATTTATTATGGAGGACCCACAACTGGGGAGAGCCTAAAGGTACCTCCTAGGTACCAGGTGTTGTGTTATGTTCAGAGATAAGGAAATAATAAGCGGGGATCCTCAAATCTAGCGGGGGAGTCACATGTAAAAACCACGTGATAAACACCATGAATGAGCAGTGCTCAAAACGGAGTGGTGGCACAAAGGAGAATGTGATGAACTCTGTTCAAGTCGATCAGAGAAGGGGCCACAGAAGAAGAAATGTGTGGGCTGGTATGAATGAGAATTTATCTGGGCAAGCATGGCAGGGAAAGGCATTCCGGAGAGAGGGAACAGCATCGACAAAGGCACAGAGACTTGAAATAGGATGCCTAGTTCAGAGGAATGGTGGGAGATGAATCCAGGGGCTAGGGATTGTGGAGGGACTTGGGTGCCCTACAGAGAAGGTCAACTTTATCCCTGAGGCCCTGGGAAGAGGCTGGGGGAGGGTATTAAGCAGGAAGGTGACCTGGGGAGACTGGTGTTCTAGAAGGACTTGGGAAGCTGGGTGGAGAAGAGGGCAGAGTAGGAGCCGGGTGAGGGAGAGAGGATGAGTTCTGTTTGGGACCTGTTGAGTTTAAGATGCTGACGGGGCAGTGGGTGGGGGTGGATCACTCCTCAGATCAAAATGCAGAAGAGACTCGGAGTGCTGAAGCCAGAAGGGGACCCATGGAAGAAGAACCCCATCCTCTCCAGGATTTTCCCACTTTCCTGTATCTCTCCATTCGCATTTCTCCCTCTTCCCACACAGACGCCCTGGCAGCCAAAGCCCCAGTCTTCCCCTACACGGGGAGGGGGGTAAATTAAAAAAATTCCACAGGGGAATAAAGTATTTGCTTTCTGACGGACAGTCTCTAAAAAGTGGCAGAGCCTCAGCTCCCAGCCAAATGTCCTTTCCCTCCCCTGGTACGCGTGCACGCGTGCGCACACACACGCACACACCCCATCTCCCACGGTCTGAGGCCAGCGTTTCGACATCTCTGCATCTCTGTACAGATCTGTGTTTTTCTCTCAGGGCCATCTGTCACTGACTCTGCTATAAATCTTGTTGTGTTTCTTTGCCATATGGCATAATTAATTACTTCAAGGCACAAAGGACCCCACTGCTCCTCGGGCTGGGGGCCAGCTGGCTCGCTGAGGAGCGATTTGCTGTGATGGGGCATGGTCTGGCTACTGTACCCTGTCACCCAGCTCCCACGGCGGGAGCTGAGTTGGCCGAAGCCCCCGTTCCCCGTGGCAGCATCTGACAGCAGCTTGGCGGTGGCCGTGCCCTAGCTGTGACACAGATGGCATTTATAGAGAATAAGGCCACACACCATCTATCGCCATAGAAGTCCGTGCGTGTCTATTAACTCAACCGGGACCCTCAACATCATTTATCTCTGTCATTTAATGGCTAAGTTGAGAACAGTCTGTCTATTCCACATGGGCAGGGGTTTGGGGGACTTCCAAATCTTTGGAAGACAGCTGGGGGAAAACTGACACAGCCATGGAAAGCTAGGACGTTGAAGGAGCCCCTCCCCCAGGGTTTAGCCTCCGCATCTGAAAACAAGGAGGATTGGATAAGCACTCCGTTCCCTTGCGGCTCTAGCATGCTAAGATTCCCCCATCAATCAACGAATACTCAATCAACAAACAGCCCTGTGTAAGCACTGGGGACACAGCTCTGATGGGGCAGACATGGCCCCGTTCTCTCAGAGCCTGCTCCTACAGAGAGAGAACCACACACACACATGCTCACACATGTGCAATACACATGTAAACAGACCACATAATCTCAGGTGGTGGCCAATGGGATGAGGGACTGAACTAAGGGGGCGGAGTTAGAAAACAATCAAGGGACACCACCTTTAGAGAGAGGAATCACGGAGGACCTCTTTGAGGAGGTGACTTTCTGTTAAACAGATATATTGAGATATAATTAACATACCACAACATTCACTCTTTCAAAGTGTACAATTCAGGGGGGTTAAACATATTTGCAAGGTTGTGCAACCATCAGCACAATCAAATTTTGGAATATTTCATCACCCCCAAAATAAATCTTATACTTATTAGCAGTCACTCCCCATTCTCTCTTTTCCCCTACCCACCAGCAACCACTAAGCTACTTTCTGTCTCTATGGATTTGCTTATTCTAGACATTTATTATGGGTGGAATCATACCATATGTGGTCTCCTGTGAATGATTTCTTCATAACGTTTTCAAGTCTTATCCACATTGTTGCATGTGTCAGTATGTCATCCCTTTTTCTTGTCAAATAATATTCCATTGTATGGATACAGTACATTTCATTTAACCCTTCATCAGTTGATGGGTAGTTGGGTTGTTTCCACTTTTTGGCCATTATGAATAGTGCTGCTGAGAACAAGTTTTTGTGTGAATGTGTTTTTATTTCTTAAAGAGGTGACGTTGAACCTGAGAGCTGAAGAGGAAGAAAGAGCCAGTCATGCCCAAAGCTGGGGGAAGATTATTCTTGGCTGAAGGAACAACACAGGCAAAGGTCCAGAGATGGGTGGACTCCAGGTTCCTTTGTACATATCGCAGGCTTTGGAGGAATTCAAAAAGAATCTTCTGTGAACTGCACAAATCTATTCTACATACCTGTGTCTGATCTCTTCCTGAGCTGTGTAATCTGTGGTTACTCAGTCTGAGGGTCATGGTTGGCTCAGAGGAAAATTCCTAGGATTGGGTAAATTGGGGTGATTCCTGAGGCTCCACAATTCGGGGGAGTGTAGGGATCGTGGGCGGAGGGAGTTAAATGGGTCAATTCAGGGTAGCAGCACAATGTGGAGGCAGAGGGATCTGAGTGACAGATCCTGGGCACTGGCACAAATGCACAAAACTACCCCCAACTCCCACAAAATGCAGCCTGGTTGCCTAGCAGCAAATCTCCTCTCTCAGCTTCTGTATCACCCTGGCCACTAGTGAGAGGTTTTCCGCTTAATGAGTTTTTGCACTGGTTCCCCCCCTCCCCAGCTTTATTGAGATATAAATAACACATAATGTTGTATAATTTTAAAGTGTACAACATATTGATTTGATACATTTATATATTGCAAAATGATGACTGCCATAGTGTTAGCAAACACCTGCATCAGGTCACATAATTACCGTTTCGTTTTTGTGGTGAGAACATTTAGGATCTACTCTCTTAGCAACTTTCAAGTATATGATACAGTCTTACTGACTATCATCACCTTGCATTTGTTTTTAACCTGGCTTCACCTGGATCAACCCATTACTAGTTGCAAGGGGCTGAGCTCACACTGGCTTAGATGTCCCATGCAAGGGTCCAGGGAGGGCAGTTCCTCAAGTGCTGCTACAGGGAGGGTCGTACAGCAGTGTGTTAAGACAGCAAGAGGAGGATAAATCTGCCCAACTGGCAGTGAAAGAAGATGGGGCTGAGGGCAGTTAGGGTCACAGAACCTAGATCTAGATCAGAAGGTCAAAAAGGGAAGAGCTGGCTCTTGAAAGTGGGTTCTTCAGTTCTCTGCAGAAACCTCTCAGTCCATCCTATTCATAGCTGATAAAGCTTCTTCACACAAGGCTCCTATGTCTTTCTGTTCTATCATTCTTAACATTTCATCTCATAGTCCATAATGGCTGCTGTAGCGCCGGACATCACATCTGCATCATAGGGAAGAAAAAGGAAATGGCAAAACTATTCTCACCTCCTAGTCAAATTTGTTTCTTTTAAAGAACTTTCCTGGAAGCTCCATCTAACAACTTTTACTTACACCTCATCACACAATTTGTCTGCAAGGAAGGCTAGGAAACATGCTTAAATAGCCAAGAATATGGCTGAACCCAGCACTAGAGTGGGACTATTAGTCAGGTAGAAGGGAGGGTGGATAATAGGCAACTAATAGCCTCCACAGCAGGGTCTTAGTCACCTCCTTGGAGAGGGGTCCCTTGCCCACCCTTTCCAAAATAGCACCTCTCGCTCTAAACTTTCACTCTGATACGTTTCTAAGAATGTATCACTCTCTGAAATTACTTATGTATTAGTCTCCTTATTTGCTGACCAACTTTCCCCGCTAGAATGAAAGCTCCACGACAGCAGAAACGATATCTGTCTTTTTCCTCACTGGCTCAAGTTGGAGGGCCATGCAGAACTGGGGGTGAGTATTGAAGAGCCCCACCCCAAAGTGGGGCTGTGAGCATTTCATGAGATGCTGAGTTCAAGGCACTGAGCCCATAGCCCGGCACAGAGGGGCTGGGACTGGCTAGTGTTTGCTACTCCATTTCCCTATTCCTGCCATTGGGATGACCATAAAACTGAGTTCTGGCCAATGGATTAGGGTCAGAAGTGACATAAGCTACTGGCCCCTAAACCTCTCATGCCACCTCCGTGCTTTCTCTTTCCCCATTGGCCAGCGATTCAGTGGCAGCACCTTAGAATCTGGCAGAGCTATAGTGTACAAGACATCCGAGTTTCTGAATGACTGCAAGGAAAGGGGCTCCCGCCCACAGCAGACTGGGATGCAAGTGAGAAACAAATCTTCATAGTCTGAGCCATCGAAGTTTGGGACTATTTGTTACAGCAGCATTTCATTAGCCTCCGTTGCCACAGAAACCATGCCAAATTGTACCTGAAAACAATATCTTGTGTCTCATGATTCTCTGAATTGCTTCTGCTTTTCCTCTGCCAGTTTTGCCTGGTCTCATTCACACGGCTGCATTCGGTCGGGGTGTTAAGCCAGGCTGGAGGGTCCGAGATGGCCCCATGCAATGTCTGGTAGTTGATGCTGTCTGTCTAATGGGTCACCTCTGAGTTCCTCCACGTGGCATCTCATCCACTGGTAGGTGAGTCCGCACAGCCTAGTGGTCTCAACGTTCCCAGAGGGCAAGAGAAACTGCAGCGCCCCGTAAGACCTAGCCTCCAAGGCACACAGCCTCACTAGCGCCACATCCTGTTGGCCAAAGCAAGTCACAGGTCCAAGAGGGTGGAGAGATAGACTGTATGTCCTGAGAAGAACAACAATAGCACATTGCAAAGGAGTGTGAACCCAGAGAGACGGGCCCCTTTGGGGGTTATTATTATATTGGTCTACCCCAAAGAGTTAACATAATATGAGGTAGATGTCTGGTATGTGGTCCCCTCCCCACTCCTGTCCTTGCCCCAGCCCCACGGAACTCTTATTTCTGCCGAGCTCTCAGACGCACTTGTGGTGGCAACAGGGCAGTCAGTGGGAACTGAATCTCAGCAGGACATAGCTGCATTGACAGTGTTCGAGAACGAAGGGAACTGCCCTCCCCGGCTTGGCTCGCGGCCCAGAGCTTAGAGGAAAGGTCACCCGCTCCCGCTGGCAAGAGGTCTGAGTCAAATAGCTGTTAAACCAAACAAACCCACCTCTACCTGCTGCCCACGCAGATGTGACCAATTCTTTCCTTGAGAGAGAAAAGACTTTTCTTTGTTTTTGACACTCTGACCTCTGCAGCATGGAAACTAAAAATAATACCCACAAGAAGAGTCTTGTATGCTTATTCTATTGTTCTTTACACTCCCAGCAACTTGTGCCATGGACACCAGGATGAGGCAGGGAGGAGAACCTGGGACATGAGCAGATGAGTCATAGGTCTACAGAAACTTACAAAGCTTACATTCATTCTAGAAATTCATCCATTGATACCATTCCATCCATCCATCCATCCATCCTTCCATCCATCCATCCATCCATCTATCCATCCATCCACCCACCTATCTATCCATTCATCCATCCATCCATTCAATATTTATTGAGTGCCTTCTATGTGCTCAGCACCATGCCAGAAATTCACTGGTGAACTCTGCCTTCACGGAGTTCACAGTCCAGAGCGGGATTTAGACAATAACAAAGTAAACAAAGCAATAAATAGTAGAATTGCTTTATTGGGTAGGCATGCCCAGGGGATGCAATTTGAATGCTTATACTGGGTCAGGCGCTGCTGTAAGCACAGGATGATTATTTTCTAATTTAATTCTCATTACTGCTTTCTGAGGTTGTTTCTATGAACATTCCTGTTTCACAGAATGGCAAGCGGAGACTCAGAGGGTAAGGTGTCTTGCCCACGGTCACACAGCTGGCAAGTGGCAGAGCTGGGACTGGAACCCAAGTGTGTCCCCTGGTCACGGCAGAGCATCAGGATGGGAAATCTCTGCACCCAGGGCCTTGTGCCCCCATTTGTCCTGGGCCTCGTAGCCATATCAAGGCCAAAGCACATGGGGTCTCCCCGCACAGTCACCCTCTTTGCACCTGCTCTTGGTCTGATGACTCATGTCTCTGGGATCAGGATAAACATTAACCCAGCTCGTCTCCGCCGGGCTCCAGTCCAGCCACATCTCCTGCTGAGCTCCGGCCCTCCATGGCCATCAGCACATGGCCTGCAGCCACGGAATCTCAGAAAAGGTCTTTGGGGATGTAAACAGAGCTGGCGCTCGCAACAGAGGAGGGGTAGCCGTTACCAGGGTTCCTCAGAGCATCTGACCGCCGTCCTGCTCCAAGTGTCCACACTGCCACAGGCTGGCTGTGCGACCCTGAGCAGGTCCTGCCTCTCTGTCTGGACCCCTGCTCCCAGCTGCTGAGGGGCTCGGCGCCTGTTGAACTCACCCATCCAGATGTTTTTGAAAACCTACCTTGTACCAGATCTCAAGATAGGCCCTGGGGAGTGACTAAGCATGAAGGTACAGTTAGAAGAGAAAAAGTACAAGGTGCCACGGGAATGTAAAACGGGCCGGCTTGACCTAGATTAAAGGCCGAGGAGGACGCCCTGGGGAAGTGACATTTCAGCTGAGACTTCAAGGATGAATAGAAGAAAACTTGGTAAAGAAATAGAAACAGCGAATTCCAGGCACAGGAACCAGCATCTGCAAAGTTCCCGATGTGGGAAAAAGTCACAGACCAGGGAAGACTCCAGAACGGCTGGATCCCAGGGTGAGGGGAGTACAGTGCAGGAAAAGCACAGGGAAGTCAGGAGGTCTTCGAGACAACATTGGGATTGGGGACCTTGAGGGGTGATGTGGGACCATTAAATTCTGGGGTGGGGGGGCACATATTCATGAAATAGGTGCTGTAGACCCTCAGAGGGTGGTCAGGTGGAACACTGGGGCTTTAGAAACAATCTTGACCTATTTCACAATATTGCCAAGAGCCTCTTCTGTAAGAGAGTATGGGTTAGTGGCTAGGAAGACAAGGACTAATAGCTTGAACTGGAGCCTGGAAATTCTCACTATGGGAGGGCAGGGCTCAGAACTTCGTATGAGCAACTGCATAATTTATTTAGCCCTTTACCATTGATCTGAGCATCCTCTGGACCATGGGACTCAGCCTGCAGTTAGAGTTCTGTCAATTGCAGGTAGCAGAAAACCTGACCTGAGAAAAGGGAATTTATTGGTGCCTGTGTTTGAATAGCCCGGAGGCAGACCTTCAGGTGTGGCTTGATCTAGGGGCTCGAATGATGTCACCAGGATCCAGTTTCTCTCTCTCCGCTTAGCTCTACTTCCTTGGGGTTGGCTCCATGTGTAGATCCTTCACCAAGAACAGTGTTGGCTGTTCTGCATTCTATTCTTCATCCCCTCCAAGAGCATCAGAAAAGATGGCCCAGGCTCTTCTCAGGACCTCAAGTCGTGTAACAAATTCTGATTGGGCGCATACCTAGACCAATCAGTGGCCAGGGAGACAGGACATGCTAATTGGCTTAGCTTAGGTCGCATGCTCCATCCAGGGGATGGAGTCATTGAAAGTCCAGAGAATGAATGAGTATGAGTAAGGGGTGGGGCCCCTGGGGCACATAAATTGGGGGGGATAATAAGAGGGATGAGAAGAACTACCACGTACATACATGGAGGGGCCTGAAATCCCCTGAAGGTGAGAAGCTTCTGGTCCTTCCTGGGGAGCGGAAAAGTGTTGTTTCAAGGTTGCTGAGATTTGAGACAAGGGGTGATTTCACTGCCAAAGGTCCAGGCTAGAGGTCAGTCAGGAAGACAAGGGAAAGAGTCAGGGAGAGGCACAGTCACCAGAAATCAGAGAACTGGAGGAAGTGGGGAAGCTCCTCGCGTGCACTGAGCTCTGAGTGCACAGATATGATACGGAAAACGCCACGTGTCACAGAAGAAGCTACCTCACTGAGCCAGGTTGCAGGGAGAGGGACACACGCTCCATCCATCTTCCCCCCTCCGCTTAGCTGAGTGGGGAGTTTCTCTCCATCACCTGTACAGAGACCTCCTATGGGTTTCAAGCATCTTAGGGTCTGGGTCTCCCTCTGGGGGGCTGTGGGCTGATGGAGCAAAGTTCCATGAGCGTGAACACCATCAGGGCAGGTTCTACAACATGGTCCCTGGGGACCCGAGGGCTGCCTTCCTAGCCATCCAGCCCTGGACTCATGAACCTGTCACTTCCTGGGCAGCAGCCGCATTCCCAGACCTCTTTGCATCCTGGGCACCTGCCTTTTTCAGTCCCCTCCTTCCCAGACCTCTGCGCTCTCAGGGCAACCGTACGTCCTAGCTTGCTTGCAGTCTTGGTTTATGTCTGCAGCCCTGTGTAATTACTGTGGTGCTACCTTTCATTCTCAAAGCGTCTTGGTTTGGATGATAAATGACAGTCACTCTGTACTTCACTCCAAAATCCCTGTCCACGTCCTCTCTCACAATAGCCCTGCTGGTCCTGAGAGCTGTTAAAATCTGAATCCAAATTATGAGCAACTAAAAAAGTCCATTCCCTCCACAAGAGTGCTAAGGAGTCTTAGCTTTGGACAACGATAGTCACCAGCCTCCCTGGGTTTGTTTATACCCAGGCTTGGGAAGGGGTCCTTCCTGTAAGGACAGGGCAGGTAGCACGATTCCTTTTAAAGGCGCAAAGAAAAGAGATTCCACATCAAAACGGTTCCAGTCCGAAGGGTTTTCCTGCCTCCACACCCTCCACATTCCTGTCCCCATTTGTCTCCACAATAAACCCCCTGTTTTAAGGTAACTTGCGTGGGTCTCTTTTTCCTGCAACAAAAAGAGGTATGCCTAAAATAGGCCAGGGCCTGGGCCTGTGGCCAAATTTGGATGAAAAACTGGGTCAGGCAGGGGAGGGAGCAGCACGCTGGCATTCTGGAGGATGGGCGCTCCTGCAGGTGGGGCACTTCTCTGTGCCAGGCCCGGAGATGCACAACCGTGATCTTATTTAAGCCTCTTACTGCCCGAGGAGGTAGGTACTATTATCTACAGTTTACAGAGGAAGAAACTGAGGCTCAGAGAGTTGGTATTTGGGGCTCACATCTCAGTCTTCTGACTCCAATGTCTGCACTTGGGGGGCAGGGCAGACTTCCAAACTACGAGAGGGTGGCCCAAGCTGGAGCTCTTTACGAGAAGCATGTCTGCAGTTTCCTTCACCATTTTTAAAGTGAATTTAAGGAGGGAGAAATAGATCATTGTTTCAACTGAAACAGGTTTAAGGGAAAGGGGGAATTTTTAGCTTGCTTCAGGCATGGTTAGATCCAGGGGCTCAGGTGATATCCTCCCATGTATCTGGCACTCAATTCTCTCTCCATATCTCTTCTCCCCTCTGTGTGTTGACCTCTTTTCAAACCAAGAAGAATGGCCACAGGCAGCCCCAAGCCTCTTCCCTATGGATTGCAATCCAAAGGGAAAAGGCGCTCGCATTCTCTTCCTCTGTCTCTCTCCACCCGCCGTCCCCCGCCCCGCTCCTGTCTCTTTCTATCTCTGCCTCTCTCTCATCATGGATATAAGAACCCAAAGAAGGATTTGGATTGGCTCTGCTTCAATCACATGTCCACCTCAGGACCAACTGCTGGGTCCAAGAGGACGTGGCCATGGTGTTAGGATTGGCTCAGCCCCAGGATATGCTCTCCCCGGTGGTGCAGAGGGTGCAAGACTGTGATTAATAGCCTCCAGGTACCATAGGAAGTGAGGGAGGCATGGGTCCATCAAGGAAAGGATGCTGGTGGCCAAAAACAATATATCCACCATTCTTAGAAAGATATGTTACAGGGATAACTAGTTTAAAAGTTTTTAATGTACTTTTCAATTTGTTTCCCTGAGTATAGCTTTGGGTCTGTAAAGCCCAAGGCATCCATTAGTCTGGGGGGAGATTAGAATTTATTTCAGAAAATGAAAAGAGAAAGACAGAGGTGATGTTCAGCTTTTGACATTCAAAATGAGATGGTGTCCCAGACCATAGCCTCGAGGAAGGATTTTTCCACGTTCTTCATCTTTTAGTTTATCAATTATTGTGCCAGACGACTTAGAATATGGAGTCTTCCTATGGGGTAGAGGGTCTGTTCCACCTACTCAGGACCAATGGGCCAACTCTAAAGAGAGGATGTGGTGAAGAGAAAGTAGGAGAAATGCCAGCCCATTTTCTGACCTCAGGATTGTGGGAAGAAGTGGGGACAAAATGGAAAATCCTGTTCCTTTGAAGCTTCTCTACAACAGGCATCAATGATTGTTATTTTTGTGTGCTTACTATCTCTCAGGCACTGTGCAAGAGCTCATTCATTTTTAAAATATCCCTATTAAACAAGAACTTCTATCAGTCAGGATTCTTGATTGCAAGCAAGTCCTATCGACTCGAATGGGTTTAAAACAAACAGGGGAAGGCATTCGATGACGTTATAACTCAGCCACCATGATGGTTCATTTTATGTGCCAACTGGACTGGGCCACAGGGTGCCAGAATATTTCATCAAACATTCTTCCGAGTGTGTCTGTGAGAGTGCGATTAACATTTAACTCAGTAGACTGAGTAAAGCAGATTGCCCTCCCTGATGTGGGTGGTTCTTATCCAATCGCTTGAAGGCCTGTAATAGAACAAAAAGGCTGACCCTCCCGTAAGTAAGAGGGAACACCGCCCACCTGATTGTCTTGAACTGGGACATTGGTCTTCTGCCTTTGGACTCAAACTAAAACATCAGCTCTTCTTGGGTCTTATGTCTATTGGCTTTTGGACTGGAACTTACACCATCAGCTCTTCTGGTCTCCAGCTTGCTGACTACATATCTTGAGACTGCTCAGCTTCCATAATTGTATGAGCTAATTCCTTGTAATAAATTTCTATCTATATCTATATCCATATCTATAGTTAGATATGTCAAAACCAATGGGGTGTGTGTGTGTGTGTGTGTGTGTGTGTGTGTGTGTGTATATTGGTTCTGTTTCTCTAGAGAAATTTGATTAATGTAAACATCTGGAAAAAATTCTGTGTAGACCTCAGGTGCGGCTGGATCCAGGAGCTTAAACAATGTCATGAGGCTCTTTCATCTCTTCCCAGGTCTTAGACAAGATTTCTTCACGTGGTACATGTTATGGTTGACACTGACAACCCACGCTCCTGTCCTTCTAAACCTACCGCTTTAAGAAAGAAAGAACATCTCCCTACAGCCATCTGATTGGCCTCACTTGGGTCATATGTCTATTCCTGAACCAATCACTGTGGCCAAGGGGATGCGCTACAGCGGCAGGGCACCAGGATGGACAGAACACATGGAGTATGGGAGGAGTCCTACAAAGCAAAGCTGGGCAGACCACAACTAGTGGTCAAGTAGGCACAGTTATTATGCCCATTTTACAGATGAGGAAACTGGCTCAGAGTATTTAAGCGACTGGCCTCTTACAAGCCCCAGGGTTAGCAAGCATCATTGCTGGGATTCAAATGCAGGCCTGTCCATGGGCTCTTAACCGCAAGTCCATACTGCCTCTCACTCGTTAGTCCGCGTCATGAAGCCAAAGTCTTCTAATACCCCAACCCTTGTTCCTCACATACAGGGTCTGCAGTGCCCACCTTGTACCTGGCACACAGTAGGATGTGATAAGTGTGAGTACCTCCCTCGCAGCTGGATGGAGCCTTCAGTGCCTTGCTACAGCAGCTCCATCAGACCTTTGTTCGGATTCTTCTCCCTGCCTCAGCTGCAAGGAGGGACCTGAGTGACAAGCTGAGTCTGCCAAACGATTAGCATCAGTCCCCACACAGCCATCCCCATCCTCTGACACATTTTCATTCCTTTCGAGAACAGCCCAATTTGGGCATCTCAAGAACAGATGTTTCTTAACAACCACAGTTTACCATGAGTATTTTTGGTTTCTTAATCTTGGTAAATTGTTGGGATTTTGCTGGTCCTCCGGGCAGCAGACAAAACAGCTTCCATCGAAGCCTCATTTGAAATGGCAGCAAGAGGCTGGCATAATGATTAGGCATTGCATTAGTTTTCTGTTGCTGCATACTGAATTGCTCCAGAACTTGGAAGCTTAAAACAATAAAAACACTTATCGTGTCATAGTTTCTGTGGATCGGGAATTCAGGAGTACCTTAGCCGGATGGTTCTAATTCAGGGTCTTTCAAGAAGTTGCCATCAGGATGTCAGTAGGCTGTAGTCGTCTGAAGGCTTGACTGGGGCCGGAGGACCTGCTTCCAGGAAGACTCACTCCCACAGCTGCTGGCTGGAGTCCCAGGTCCTTACCGTGTGGGTCTCTCCACAAGGCTGCTTGAGTATCCTCACAATATGGCGGCTGGCTTCCCCAGAGTGATGATCCTCCAAAGGGCAAGGAGGGAGTCCCAGTGTCCTGGCCTTGGAAGGGACACACTGTCACTTCCAACTTGCTCTGTTCATTAGAAGGAAGTCAGGAAGCCCAGCCCACACTCAAGGGCTCCACCTTTGGAAAAGAGTGTCAGAGAGTGTGTGGATACATTTTTCACCAGCAGAGGCACTGTTGTAGTGCACAATATTGGCCCCAGTTCTTCCCCTCTCCATATATTCCAACTCTTCCCCAGGGACCTTGCAATTCCTGGGCTTGATCTTGTGACTTGCTTGGATGAATAAAATGAGGCAGGAGGGACCGTGCACTGGTTCTGAGCCTGGGTCCCAGGAGGCTGTGCATGTTCCTGTTTGTCTTCCTGTGGTCCTGCCATTGCCAGGAGAGGAATGTGTCCAAGCCAGCCCAGTGATCCCAGGAGAGAATGAGAGACTCGTGGAGCAGGATAGACTACCCAGCTGAGCCCAGCCTGGCTCAACCACACACATTAGACACGTGAGCTAAATAAACACTTATTGTTCCATGGCACTGAGATTTTGTGGTCGTCTGTTACATAGCATTTCAGTCGCTGTACTTAACTGATATAAGTATGTGGCGTGGGAATCAGCCAGTCTTGGGTTCAAATGTCAGGTTCACTACTCACCAGGTGTGTGGCCTTGGGCAAATCACTTCACTCCTCGGAGCCTCAGTAATCTCATCTGTAAAGTGGGACGCTAATGCCACCTCCAAGAAGGAGGTTTTGTGATGATGAAAATCGTGCCTATAAAATGCTTAGAGCAGTGGCTAGCACAGCTGTGATTACTGTTAACAAAATACTCTGGGTCTGTTGTCCCCACACTCAAGTGTAGCCAAGGGTAGGATTTGACTCTCTAGCTCAAGCATCTGCTGTAGCTCCCTAGTTCCAAGTGTGATCTCCCCAGCGTGATCTCAAGGCTTCCCTCCTCCTCCCCGCATGCTCACCGGCCACTCACCATCATTCTCTTACACAACAGCCAGGACAAGTGCCTGATGCACATCTTGGACCCAGAGCTCCAACCCTGCACACCCTGTGAGTTTCCCTCCACACCAGGCCACCTCTTTGTCCTAGCTCAATGTTTTGTAATAACCTATAAGGGAAAAGAATCTGAAAAAGAATATATATATATATATATATATATATATACACACACACATATATATGGAACTGAATCACTTTGCTGTATACCTGAAACTAACACAACATTGTAAATCAACTATACTTCAATTAAAAAAGATAGTAGTTAGCTAATAATTACTGTCCATCATAATAGTAGTTTCTTCATCTGTAAATGAAGGGGCTGGGTTTGTCCTGTATGCCCTTAGGGCACTGACATTGGATGCAGATGCTAAAGGGCTCCCTTGGGGGGAGGGAGCCCCAAAAAGGGCAGAATTCCAGCCCCGCCCCTTCCACCCCAACAAGCTCTTATCTGCTTTGCCTATTGGCATGACTTATGCTAGATTATCCAGAAAACAATTTCTTTGCTTAAAAAAAAAAAAAAAGGAAACCACTGGATCAGATGGTCTTCCAGGGCCTTCCCAGCTTTATGTTTTGGGACTTGGGATGAAATTCCAAAAGGAGCCAATTAAGGGCTGATCAGTGGGCACACACGAGGGGCTGAGGTGTCACCATTCTGCCCCCAGTGACTTCAGGACCAAGACGAAGCCAGGGAGGGCCCAGACGTGGCACAGCGCCCGCTCGGCTCTGCCGCCCCCAGGGCACCCACTCTCTGATGGTTCTTCTCCTCTGTGCTGTTCCCTTTTGCGTATTTTAAACCCCCCTTCTTGGCTCCCAGCCCTAGTCAGCTAGAGGGAAACAACACGGGGGGAATTCCTTTAACTGAAGATACAACGCAAACCAAGTCAGCTCTGCAGGATGAAAGCCCAGCGGTGGGAATCAACAGAGGGGGGACTGGTTTGCGGGGTGGGCTTTCTACCTCCCTGTCCTGTACGATCTTTTCTTAAGAGCTTGTTTTGATTCTGTGGTTGCCACGATACGGGAGCTTTTGGCGGCTGTTTCTGAGGGGCCACGTGGAGGACTGTTTGTATCAGTTCCACCGGGTGGCAAGAACACAGAGGGTGGCCAAGCTTCAGGTCTAGGCTGGGGGTGGGATGGTGCAGGGGTGTCATGGGATCTGGGGAGGAGGCAGGAAGGGCCTGGAGGTCTACCACAACAGCCGGGGGACCCAACCCAGGGGCATTGCCTGGATAAAGTCCATTCATCCTGACATGCTGTGTGATCTGCAGAAAGTTTCTCTACCTCTCTGAGCCTCAGTCTCCTTATCTGTCCAAGAGGATAATAACATGTGCCCAAAGAACCTCTCAAGGGTGAGGAAACAGAAGTGAGGAAAGAAAAGCGGATCTTTGCAGACTGTCTATGATATGGCACCCATCATCTCACATAATCTTTACGACACCCTGTTTTACAGATGATGAAGGAAAGACCCAGGGAGGTTGAATGACTTGTCCAAAGTCACACAGCCTGGAAGAGAAGGCTGTTACATAACTCCATTCACACTTTGTCCTAAGCTCAAGTTATAACAGCATAAATTCTATCAAACACTTGCATGGCACTACCCTGCTCTAAGTGCTTCACCAACATTATTACATCAATCCTCACAACACCCCAGGAAGGTAGGTACTGCTGTGATCTTTATTTTTGTGAACGAGGAAACAAGGGTTATTTAGCTCAGTTGCAGTGTTCTTACTCTCAGCACCAACAGCCAGAGGGCCACTCCAAGAGGGGTTAAAGTACGCTGCGAATGCAGCTTAGTTTATAGTAACACCCAACCAGAAGGAACATCAAAGTCCATCAATACTGGACGGGATTAGTAACTTGCATTATGTCTGTACCATGAAACACCCCCCCACCGCCAGTTAAGATGCATGATCTAAATCTACTACATGTTACAACATGAATAAGTCTCAGAAGCATGATATTGAGAGGCAAGTTCAAGTTACGAAAGGATACATTGAGTATAATGCTTATGGAAAGTCTAGAAACAATACTACGCATTGTTTATAGATATTCACATAGGAAGTAAAAGTAAAAAAAGAAACATACAAGTGGTTACCTTAAGGCAAGGGAGGGAAAGGTTATGGATTCAGGGGGGGCACACTGCACAACACTGGTAACGTTTTACTTCTTATAAAAGAAATGTCGGAAGCAAGAAATAAACAAATGTGCTTTGAAAAGTATAATGGCCTGGACCACAGGGAACACTGTGAATAGGTGGCAGGGCGCCCAAGTGCCCCTTACAAGGAGTGGGTGCCCTGAAGTTTCACCCCATGCCTTACCCCACCCGAACAGGGCAGGCTGCTGCCCCCTCTTGTCAGTCCAAAGAAAAGGGCTTCCAGCCCCTCCCCACCTTCCCCAGCTCCACACACCGGCCAGAGGGAGTGCTCTCCAATGCCAATCCAGGGACTGTGTCAGTCCCTTGCTCAAAACCCCCCAGGGCCCACCAGGGCCACCCAGGAAAAGTCTGAAGGGCTGCGTCAAAAGGTTAGAAGACAGGTCATTCCCTACTTCCCCTCCATAATTTCCTCCTGTCGTGGTGGTGTGCTTGTAAAATTGAAGGCAAACTTCAGCCCTTCTCATTGAAAACCAAATTACTGCCACCAAAACAGTTTGAGAAAGCAAAAGGAAAAAATAGCACTGTCCTCTTACTTAGCCTACAGATGTCCCTCTGATACCTGTTTCATCTGCACCTCCTGCCCTGTCCCCCCTTCTTTCTCTCCTCCCCACAAGGGCTTCAAGACCAAAAGACCACAGGCAGCAAATGCACCCCAAATTCCTTCCACTTTCTCTTCCCAGAATTACCAAAAAGAAACAAGAAGTTTGGGCTGCACTTTTGTGTGTGTGAGCGTGCACAGGTGTCCACACATGGTACACAGCGGAAAAGTCTAAAATGCCTTTCCTGCTTGTGACTCCATGTCTGCTTTTAATAGAGTTGCTATATACAATATATGTCAAATATGTATCCAATATATATGTACATATTAAATGCCTAGACATTTATGTGTGTGTATTTTAGGCGCCTAAGCCTCTCTGCTTGCCAGTAACAAAGCCCTTGCCTCCAGACCTCAGTTTTCCCATCTGTGAGGTGGGAGACTTGGCCCCTTTCCAGCTCTTGACAGTTTATCTGAATCTATCTCATGTGTGGCATGGAGAAAACACCTACCGTCACAATTTGTCCTAATGGCTCTTCTCCCTGTCTGCAGCCCTGCCCCAAGTCCTACCCTTTGTGACCCCATCCACTATCATCTTTAAAAATATACTTACCCCCCTCCCGCAGGATGAGTCCCTAATACTAGAATCCCTAGTTCTCAGTCTGGGGTGATTTCGCCCCCAGGAGCTATCTGGCTGTTTGGAGTTACAACTCGAGGGTGACATCTAGCGGACAGAGGCCAGAAATGCTGCTAAACATCTCACAATGCACAGGACAGTCAGTCCTGGGACACACAACCTATCAGGAGAGCTGAGGTTAAGAGCCCTGCCCTAGACTGAAGGCATTGATTGGATACTTTTCCTTATACTCTCTAGACCGAGACGCCTGGGATGGCACCGGAGTAGGAGGAAGCATTGAAAGTTTAAAAGAGAAAAGTTACCTTTGTTCCTGAGCAGCTAGGCACCGGGCTCTGGACTCATCACTTGGAAGGACCTGACGCTGAATAAGCCTCACGCACCCTGTTTTCAGATGAGAAGGTTACGGCTCAATTGGTTAAGGCCACACAGCTGTGAAGAGTCAGGGTTCACCTCTTGCCCTGTGATGGATTCCGGAGTCTGCGCTCTGGAAGGACTCATGGGGGATGGTCACCGATTCAAGGAGAAGGGGTAGGAGGGATTCACACAAGCCCAGGCAGCAAGAGGAGCTTTCCATGCTGCTGCCTGATCTTCCTTAGACAGACAGTCTTTACCTGGACAGGACTGATTCTAAGGAGGTTGTCCTGTCAGTCACCGCTGATCTCTGGGTTGGACCACCCACCCACTCATTCATTCATTCAATATCTGTCAAGCCTCAACTACGTGTGGGCTCTTGGATACATAGAATGCAAAATTAGACCTTGTCCCTGCCCTCATAGAGACTTCAGTCTAGGAGGGAATGGAAATGAATTAAGGAATCAGACAAAGAAATGTACAACCACATGTGTGCTTAGGCCTTCAGAAGACAGGTGAGCAGAGCAGAAAATCGTATGTCATCAGGGGATTGGCCTCACCTGTGAAGACAGGGAAAACACGGGGCTGAGATCTGAAGGCTGCGTGAGGGCTAATTAGGCAAACTGGGAAGCCCTGTGACTTGATGAGTACAAGGGACGGGAAAAAAAGTGTATTTATGTAGTAGGAGGCTGGAGAGACAAGGCCAGGACTAGCCCTCAAAGGTCTTGTGAGTCAATGATTAGGGTCCTTATCCCAAGGGTGATGGGGAGCCGGGGCAGGTTTAAGCAGGAGGGTGTCATGATTGGATTTGCATTTTGAGAAGATTCCCTCTGACTGCTGTGTGGAGAAGGGACTGTAGGGGCAGAGGGAGTGCAGAGGGACCTGTGAGGAGGCTGCTGGGATTGTGTGAACAGGAGAGGATGCAGGCTTGGATGAGGGATTGGTGAGAAGTGGGTGGATTTAACAGAAATTCAAGAGGTCAAAGGGTGATGGAAATTCAGGAGACCAACACAGGGAAATCACATACCTGTTCCCTTTCAAGCATCTCCTTCAGGGCAGCTCTGCCAAAGCTTCCTGGTGCCCAAGTCCACCGCCAATCAACTCCGTCCTCAAGAGGGGAGCATGCTGCTGTGTTGGACAGTGGCCCTGAGGCGGGACTGTCTTCCAGCCCATATTCCCTGCAGAGCCTGTCCAGAGGAGACACCGGACACTGGGACCCGGCAGCCCAGCACAGCCAGCCAGCATCAAAGTCCCCAGCGAGAAGGCGCAGGAAGGACTATTTTAGGCTCCTTATTTTTAAAGCCGGGGTTAGGGCACTCCGCCCATCGGCGTCTCCAGGACTGGGAGCGTCAAAGGGCATCCCCTGACCTTCCACCCGCCCAGCACCAGAGGGAGACCAGAATGGGCGCAGGGCTGCACAGCGAGCACGGGCAGCCGGGAAAGGGGCCCCCAGAGTGGGTGGTGGAGGGTTTGGAGTGTAGGGATTCAAGGGCAGCCAGAGAGGCTGATGACCGCGGCTCAGATAGAACCCTGGGCTCCGACCTCAGCTTTTCCGCTTTCTCCCAGCGTGGCCTTGAGCAAGTCATTCCGCACTCTGTGAGGCTCAGCTGCTCATCTGCAAAATGGAAGTAATCCACGGGCTGCTGTAGGTCAGAGGGTGAGGAAATCACCGGATGTGCAACAACCTGTGGCTGCCCGGCTGTGGCTGCGACCAATCAGGGCCCCGCAGGCAGGAGCCCTGAGGATGAGGCTTTGCTGACACCTGGTGGCTGAAAGGGAGAATGGCTCCCGGAGAGCGGGAAGCAGGGGCAGGGCGGGCCCTGTGGAGGCCAGAGAAAAAAGAGAGCAGCCCACGCTAGGGGGCGGGGAGAGGCGGGCAGACCACAGCCCACCCATGACACCTAGAGAGGGAGGGAGTAAGATGAAGGGGAAAGATAGGGAATTAATGGGGAGCTAGAGATAAAGAGAGAAAAGCAGAGATGGAGAGGCAGAGGGAGAGTTAAATAGAGACAAAGATGGAGAAAGAGGCAGAGATACCGGCAGAAATAAAGACAGGTCCCAAGAGAGACAGAAGATAGCGAGAGATAAAGGGAGAGAGACAGAGGAACACACACACACAAATAAGAAACACAAAGAGATGTAGGGGGAGGTGCAGTGACCCCAACCAGCTGTCAGGTCCAGCCTGTTCTTTTACTGAGCAGGATGAGTTCTGAGAGACAGAGTGTGTCCTGGCCGTGTAAACCCAGCCCTCTTCCCTGCCTTGTGAAAGCCCGTTCCTGGTGCCTCCCTTCCCCAACGGGCAGATTGCATTTGGTAAAGACAGACACCATAATATACCTCGTCCCATACGTTGACCTTCCTCTCATTGACTGGTGGGGTTTTTGTCTCCTCCCCTTGAACCTGGGTCCACCTAAGGGACCCCTCTGCCAATGGAGCAGGGAGGAAGTGATGCCATGTGACTTCTAAGGCTAAGTCATTAAAATGCCAGGCAGCTTTCACCTTTCTCTTGGGACACTTGCTCTGAGAACCCAGCCACCAGGCTGTGGGAGAGGCAAGCAGCTGCACGGGGCGTCCACGTGTTGGGGGCGTCTGATCTGAGAGCCATAGCTGAGGTCCCAGCCAACAGCCAGTACAACGCCCAGCCATGTGACTCACCCCAGCCTTTGAGCCACCCTAGATGACTCTGTTTGGAGAGAGATGAGCTGCCCCACTGGGTCCTGCCCAGATTACCTGTGTGTTATCCAAATAAATGATGGCTGTAGTTGTACCACTAAGTTTGGGGGAGTTTGATATGTTCAAATAGATAACTGGAAACCCTCTTGGTGCCACCTACCACAAACACACATCATCATCATCATCTTCGTTATCAACAAGACCATCACCATCATCGTCATCACCATCACCTTCACCATTATCACCACCATTGTCATCACCCTCATTACCATCACAACACCATCACCACCACCATCATCATCATCACCATTATCAACGAGACCATCACCGTCATCATCATCACCATCACCTTCACCATTAACACCATTGTCATCATCCTCATTACCATCACAACACCATCACCACCACCATCATCATCACCATCATCATCATCCTTCTCCAGTCTCTCGGGACCTTGTGCTTAGCAAACCCTCTGAAGCTTCCAGGCCCCGAAGTACCTGCTGTACCTGAAATACCAGAACATACCCTCCTCTTTCTTGCTTCCCTAAGTTTGCATGCTCTGTTTCCTTCACCAAGATTGTTCTCCCCAAGATTCACCTGGAAAGTGCCAGCTCTTCTTTGAACACCCCCACTTTGGGGGAAGTCTACCCTGATGTCCTGGGCAGTAACTCCTGCCTTCCCTTGGTGTCTCTGGCCCCTTCATCTTACCATCTCTGTATTAGTGTCCTAGGGCTGCCAGAACAAAATACCACAGAATGGCATAAACAATGGGAATTTATTCTCTTGTGATTCTGTATGCTAGCAGTCCAAGGTCAAGGTGTCAGCTGGGTTGGCTCCTTCTGGGGGTATATGAGGGAGAATCTGTTCCATGACTCTTGGCCTCTGGTGGTTTCCTGGCAATCTTTGGTGTTTCATGGCATCTGCTGCATCACTCTGATCTCTGCCTGCATCTTCACGTGGTGTTCTCCCTGCGTGTGTGTCTGTCTGCAAATTTCCCCTTTTCATAGGGGCACCGATCATATTGAATTAGGGACCCACCCTACTCCAGTATGACCTCAAATAAATTTAACTGATTGACTCAGCAATGACCCTATTTCCAAATAAAGTCAAATTCTCAGGTATTGGGGGTTAGGACTTCAACATATGAATTTTGAGGGAGGTATAATTCAACTCATAATCATCATCAAGGTTCTACTCTTAAGCTATTACCATTCCCCCCAGAGTAGAAGCTTCCTGGGGGCAGGGGCTTTGTCTTACCTCCTTTGTATCCCCTACTCTGTCCATTCCAGGAACAAGACAGGTACTCAGTGAGTGTTGGCTGAAGAATGAAGGAACAAATCAAAGCTGGCAAAATTTGTTAAGCACTGATTAGTTCCCACCTTCATGGTAATCATTTTTATCTCTTTAGCTCATTCAATATGGTTTCCCATTTTTCTAGATTTGAGAAAATGATTTTATATGGAGATATAAAGGGGCAAGCCTATCTAAAACGTCCTTGAAGAAGAATGATGTAGGGCACTGCAAGATTTATTACACAGCAATGGCTATTAACATAATATGGTAAGAGTACAGAGATACACAGGTAGACTAAAGGAACAGAAAAAAAAAAGAGCCCATAAACAGACCCCACACATATGTGTCAATCTACTATGGGACACAGAGGCAACTTCGCACCACAGTGGGGGAAATGGATTTCTCATTACCCCAGGACAACGGTGGTTCAAAGTGGAAAAAAAGAGAAAAAAGAAATTAGGTCCCTGGCACACACTATACAGAAAAATCAACTCCGGGAGGACTGAGAATTTAAGTGGGAAAAGCAAAACTTTAAAATTTTTAGGAAAAAAATCTGGAGAACATATTTGTGAGAAGTGGGGTGAGAAAGAATTTCTTAAAGAAGACACGGCAGATACAAACCATAAAGGAACAGACTGATGTTAGACCACATCAAAATTTAAAACTACTGCATCAAAAGATAACAAAGACAAAGTAAAAAGAAGCTGCTCTCTGGGAGGGGACATTTGCAGCACAGAAAACCAACCAGTGATTAACATTTATATAGAGAACACCTGGGCTATCTCATGATGTCCTTGCTGTAACCCTGTTAGGGAGGCACTATTTTTTCCCTATTTTTCCAAGTGGAGGCATTAAGGTTCTGAGGTCCCATCATTGGCCAAGCCTCCAGAACAGCCATTAGGATCCAGGCCAGTTGGATGCAGGAACCCAGGCCCCAGTTGCTATGCTAAGTGACAACCCCAATCAAGTTGTGAACAAAGGAACCAAGGAACACACAAACCTACAAACAGGTCATTGTGACCTCTCTCCGGGATGGAGTGGGGGTTGCAGGGTTTGGGGCTCTGCTGGGCAGATCTAAGAAAACTCCCAGGTTCAAGGTGATAAGGCAATTCTGTGGGAATGGCAGGCAGTGGGTACATTTTTAAGGGCTGGAGCATCCATCACATGCCCTTGAGTGACTGCTCAGCAACCACACAAGAAGGACTGAGAGGTCAGCCAAGCCAGCCACTCATGGGGTAAAGAGGGTTGTAAGTCAGGTGAAGAAGTGGAGGCTCAGAGAGGTTGGACAATGTGCCCAAGGTCACACAGCTAAGCAGCTGCAGAGCTGAAAATTCTCGAAGAGGTTGCCCACCCCTCATCCAGTCACTTTCTGGTTCTCTCTTCTTTCTGTGTCTCTTTCATACAAGTGCACGCGTGCACACACACACTACACGCAGCACCCTGGCTCCCATGGGGGATAAAAGACACTGCCGTGGACAAGTTGCAAGTCACACTTTATTCACTCGCCAGGATGTCTGGTGGGATCCTGGGCAGCTGACCAGGCCCCTGGGAAGGAGGAAATGGGAGGCACTAGTTGGAGGGGTGGAAGGTGCCTCGTTGGTGCCACTGCATGTCACGGATGCGGCGCACGGACTGCACCTGGGGCTGGGGGGCCCCGAAGTCGCCGCTGTCCTTGTAATCACCCTTCTCCAGCAGGTACTGCAGCCCGCGGTAGCCGGGGTACTGGTAGCCGACCCACCTGCAGGGCCAGAGGTGGGAAGAGGGGACGTGGGGAGACAGGAGATGCAGATGGAGAGAGAGGGGGAGAATTGTTTAGCCACTAGGAAGGGTGGGGCCTTTCAATCATTTCACACTAACTGGGTGTCGAGCAGGAACACCCCCACTCTTCCTGGGACCAGCCTCTGCTTTCCTCCTTCCCTTGATGGGGAGCTCACTACCTCCAGAAGCAACTTTTAACTGAAGGCCTGACACTGGGTTCAGAGGAAGGGGTGATCTCAAGCTCACTTAAGCTTAGAAGAAGACAGGTCTCTTAACCCAACCCCTGGCAAGGCCAAAGGACAGCAGGCTAGGTCCCAGGAGCCCTCCATGATCCCTCCACCCTTTGAAGCCATCACCATTTAGGGGTCACTCACTCTGAGTACCTGATGACCATTACAGTCTTCTCCCCAGAAAGCATCACACAGTCCTGGCCCACATGGACCTGCCCATCCAGCCCCTGTGGACACCTCTAGCTCTGCTTCTCAGACTTGGGCCCCTATATCTCTGCAGCACAGCCACTCCGTCCCTTGTAGAGCCCATCAGACTCACCAGGCTCCTCCCACCACAGGACCTTTGCATGTGCTGTTCTCACTGTCTGGGATATCCTTCCTTCTCTCTACCTCTATAATTCCTACTTTCTTGAGATCTCAGCTCAAGAGTGCCTTCCTCGGGGAAGGAGGCCAGATTCGTGCAGATTCCTAAACTATTAACAGTTGTCCCCAACCAGACTGCTAGTTACACAAGGCAGAGGCCAGGTCTGTTTAACCTACCTTGACTTAACTGATCACTTAACACAGTGCCTGGCATATGACGTCACTCGACAAATTGAATCAATGAATGAATAAACGAGTAAATGGAGGGGAACATGAATACAGAACTTTGCACGCTCTAGGAGTTTGACAAGTCCCAGAAAGCCAGTATGTGTTGGTAAACTAGCTCTCTTGGGGGGGGGAAAAAAAGTCTTGATTTGTAACATTTTCCAATTTCTGAGGTGTAAATACTTCATGATGGCTCATTTCAAGTTACCAATGATTAAATAACCAGCTCACATAAATTCTGAAAAGTTAACAGTCAGCTTTTGCAAGCTGGTACAAGCCGGCTCCAGCACGCCACTGCCCAAAGCCCATGGTCAGACTCCCCGTGGAATCCAAATTTTTCACATTGAGAAATTCCCCAATGCTGATGGTTGAGGTTTATGTGCCGAAGTTTAATTTGGTGGAGAAGGAGCCCTCCTATTTCCAATCTCAGGAACTCAGGCCGTCAAAGGCCAGCATGGGCTGGGCTTCCTGCCTCTCCCAGCTCTGTTAAGACCACTCAACTCATTCCCAGCTTCTGCTCCCCACACACCCTCCCCACCTCTGCCTTACCCTGCCCCCCCACCCCCACCCTTTACTGTCCTGCTCTTTGGGCCTGAGGTTAAGGCCAAGGTTTCTCTCCTCCAGAGGTAGGGTGTTGCCCAAAAGGCAGATCAGGATGGAACTTCAGGGGCCGAAAGCCATGTGTAGGCTGATGATTTCAACGCCCATTTTCCAATGAGAAGACTGAGGTCAGGAATGTATAAGATCCCCAGAGTTCAGGACAGAGCAGGACTTAGCAGCCCAGGGTCTGGGCCCCTGGGGCGGGGCGAGCCAGGGCTGGGTGTGCACTCACGTGCCACTCTGCACCCGCACAGAAGACACCTTCTCCTGGTAGCCGTGGGCGTGGAAGCTGGGCACATCATCGTCTATCACCTCCATCTTCTTCCCTGTGAAGTTGGGGTTCTCGTAGAGGATGATCTTATGCTCCTGGCTGTCCTGTGGACAAGGAGTGGGGGAAAGTGAGTGTGGGTGAGGGGTCCCTGGAGTTGGGACCAGCAGGCTCCACCTGCAGCCCTCTAGCCCAAGACCCCCACCACGTGAGTGTCTATGGCAACGGCATCCAACAGTGTTTGTTCATTAAGATCCTACTGGGCTATTTTCACATAACAGACACTCCAGATTCTACACTTCGGGGAATATTTGATTCTGAAATGGCATTTTCCCTCCCAACGCCTCAACTCCCCTTTTTAAAAATAAATGACAGCCATGATACACACACACACACACACACACATAGGCTTATCGTGCCTCTAGTAGACACTTGAAATATTTTGGCTTTCCTTCATCTCCACATATCTTCCCAGCCTCCTGTTCCTGTGACATTTTTCTTAGTCATCTCCTTTCATCCTTTAAACTACTTTTATGCTGTTTGGTGGATAAGAAAACTGAGGCTTAGAGAAGTAAAGTGACTTGGTCAAGGTCACACAGCCGGGAGTGCCAGAGCCAGCAGAGGAACCCAGGTCTGTGGAATGCCAAGTCCAATGTTCTCCGATTTTCCATCTAGTTCTGGGGAGAACTAGACTGGGCTGGGGAGGTTTGGGAGTATAAGTGAGCATCGCTGGGCCCTTTGCCCTCCAGAGAGTTCACATACTAGTAATCAGGATCAGAGAAGCTCTGAAAGGTTACACTGGCATGAATTGTGAACAAGAGCTAAACTGCCTTCTCCTCCACCACAAAACCCAGAATTTCTTTGAATATTTATGGTGGCAATCATTTATGGAACGATTGCTTTGTGACAGAAATCACACAGCCCTGGACCGCACCATCCACATAGAATAGAATGTGAACAGCGCCCCCTGGAGCATCTTGAATGAAGCCCCTGAAGTCATACGATGTGGCAATTCTCAGGCTAAGCCTGCTGGTATCTCAGGACAGTAGATACTAATATCCCCATCTTACAGGTGAGGAAACTGAGGCTCAGGGAAGTGAAGTGACTTATGTGAGGTCACACAGCCAGGAAGTCCCCCGCCAGTCAGAAGGGGCACAATGCCAGAGGTGAAGGCTCCTTCCTGGCCCCCAGACCGCTGGCTCCAAGGGGGCAAAGAGAGGAAGAAGATGAGGGTCGGGGGCTTACCACTTTGATGGGCCTCAGGGAGCTGAGGGAGTCTGTCCTCCGACTGCTGGTCCATGAGTCCCAGCGGGGGTACTCACCCTTCTCAAACACAAACTGCTCCCCTTTGCAGTTGGCTTGCTCATAGCCCACCCAGCTGCAGTGGAGACAGAGAGAGAGAGGGCAGGTCAGGCTCACTCCAGGCTTCCTCTGGTGGGACCCTGGCTACTCGTTTGGGCCCCAGAGCTCACAGTTGCCCAACTCATCAAAATGAGTAGCAGCCTCATTTAACTCCAAGCACAGCAAATCCAAGAGCAGCGTCACCTCAGTTATCCAGAACCCAGCAGGGTGCTGACTTCAATCATCTGGAACATAACCAAGAAATGAGGAGGAAGTCTAAAAGATGGCCTAGCAACAAACACAGATGTCTAGAACCCATGTCCTAAGGCCAATGGTATGCTGGTAAATCAATAGCCAGCTCTGAAAAACAAAACAAATCCTGTTTGTAGCGTTTGCTAATTTCCATGGTGTAAATACTCCCACCGTAGCCAGTGTCAAGCTCTCAGTGTGACATCAGTGAACATGGAGTTGGGAAGAAATGTGCCCAATCAGCTTTTACTACCGAGAACAGACTGCAGAACATCCCTGTATCTAAAGCTCACGTATCTTGTTCATACCAACCCCTTCTCTCTGGGTCTCTTTCCTCTTTGGTTCTTGATGGTGGTCTCTGGACTCCTACGCTACACAAAACTCTAATAGTCTTAGATCCACAGTAGAAGAGAAAATCCTTAAAGGGAAGGATTACCTGCCGGTGAAGCGTGGCTAATAGAGGAAAGGGGACAATAAGAAAAAGGTGGCACCGATTTCATGACGCCTGGCATTCTGGGGCGTTCATCGCAGAGGCAGACAGTACAGCCTGGCACAGTGACAACTTTGGAACAGTAATCTAAGTCCTTAACGGAAGGGGAGATGGTGTTTCTTGCTGCTTTTAGAAGAGGATGCCCTCTTGATCTGGCAATTCAGCTTTAGGCAACGTGTCCTTAGAAAACAGTTGTCAAAGAGCTCACAGATAACATGGGTAACGATGTTCATCACGGTGTCGTTTATAATATCAAATAATCAAAACAACTTACACATCCAATGGGCAGGGCCTGGTTGAGTAAATTATGTCATATCCCGTAATGAAATGATACAAAGGCATGAAAAACAATGAAGTAGGACACGGGTTCTCAAACTTAACTGGGCAGAAATATCACAAGGTGGTGGGTTTGTGAAATGCAGATTCCTGGGCTCCAGGCCCAAGAGTCTGATTCAATGGGGCAGGGCTGGGACCCAAGAATCTGCACTTCAAAGCCTCCCCACCTTCTGTGATTCTAATACAGATTTACCTCCAAAAATCTCTTTGAAAAGCACTGACATAAAATGCTACTTAATGACATGGAGAGAATTTGAGATAAAAGTTTTCAAAATGAGTTATAAAACAGTATGTAAAGCATGATCTGACTTTTGATTAAGTATATATCTACTATATATTTGATGAAATATATACAGAGAAAAATAGAAGTTTATATGAAAATCTTAATGGTTACTCTGAGTGGTAAGATTAGAGTTGTATGGCTTTTTTGCACTAAACCATTGCTCCTTAATTTTAAACAATAAACAATAATTAATAAAACTATCAAAGTTATATTTTTTAAAAGAAAGCAGAGGAGGAATGTAAGGTCTATTTGAGAAATTCTTCCATCCAGATACTAAAAAAAAAAGACAACTGAAAAATCAGATGTGGTGCTTCAATTGTCAAAACTTCAGCCGTCCGGGAAGACATGCTCTCAGGCACACTGATGCTCTGAGCGCATCAGCTGAGTGGGGCTGGGCAGGGCCATTCCTTTGGCCGTGTTCTCCACACCAGCAGACTCTGATTCAATTACGGTCATCACACACTGCAGAATTCCCGGTGAACCTTGAGGTGTGGTGCGGGTCATCCAGGACCCACACTAGACTCACTGACCTGTTGGTTGGGGGTCACTGGTGGCCACCCCTGATTCCGGAGGCTCTTGGAGAGAAGGAACAGTCAGGGAACCACAAGGAGAGGCCCCTGCAGGCTGTGCTCAACTATGTCACTTTATCGCAGCAGAGTCAGACCTGACCAGTCACCTTCCCTTCTCTCTTGGGCCAGGGGTCCCAAGCCTGCTGGCCCCCAAATGTGTCAGCGTATCTGCGAAAACCAAGTATCACCAGGACCTGGGAAGGGAGGGGTGGTTGCAGAGCTGGGACATCCAGCTTTAAACCTCCCAGGAGAGTGAGGACACTCCCAGAGCCAGAGATTGGCAGCTCTAAAAAGGTCCACGGGAGTCACTGTGTCTGTCTCCCTGCCTCAAGGAAGGGGATGACCTTGGTATCAGGCTTTTCACATGAGCTCCATCCCATCATCCCCAGGAGGACATACTTATCCTCTCCTACAGAGGAGAAAACCGAGGCGCAGAGAGAGAAGTTCCTGGTCCAACGTCACACAGCACAGAAGTGGTGGAACCAGGATTTGAAACCCAGCTCTATCTGAACTCAAACCACAGGCTCTCTCCACAGGCTGCCAAGACCCCAAATCCTGGTCTCCTGATTGCACAGTCTAGGAGCTCAGTGAGAGCGGATCCCTCCAGCTCGTTCCACAGCCTGACTGCCTCACCCCGGCAACCCCTGACCAAGTGAGGCCCCCAGGTACTTACGGTCCAGCCTGCACCAGGACAGAGCCTGCCTTCTCCACGCCGGTCTCCTTCAGGTTGGGGCAGGGCCCATTGAGCTCATGTGAGTGGCCCTGGAAGTTTTCCTGCTCAAAGATGATGATCTGCAACAGGAGGAGAGAGTCAGACTCCCGTCATGATGGGGAGGAGGGAGAACAGGGCAGTGGGGGTGAGTGGGCGTAGGGAGGGGACTCAGAGAGCCTTGAAGGACGCTGAAGGGTTCCACACTTGGGAATCACGAACCAAATATAAAGTCTGACAGTCTTGGCTCCAGTTACCAGCTGCGAGACCTTGAGCCAGTATTTCACCTGTCTGAGCCTCGGTTTCCCCATCTGTAAAATGGGAAATAAAGACAGAACCTACATCATGGGGTTGCTGGAAGGATTCAGAGGAGCGTGATGGTTAGCACACCATATTTGCTCTGCGTGTGGGAGGCATAATTATATTAAGGGACATGCTAAGATTCCCAAGTGGGTAAGTGGCAGAGCTGAAATTAGAGCCCAAGCTTGTCTGATGCTGTTTCCTGTAGAGCAGCATTTTGATACCACTGGTCTGTGGACCAGCGTAGGAGTAATAAGATGCCAGACCATGCTGCTTAAGCTTCTCCTGCCCCCGTTAGAGTTGGACCAGTGCTGCCATATCCACCCTTCACCCCCATTTCACCCATAAGACTACGCATACCTGCGCCCTTTTCTTAAGCCCCCGCAGGTTTTGCAGGCTATCCTCCGGATACTTCTTAAGAGGACTTCACTCCCCTTGCCTCACCTGCCTCTCAGCAGCCCAGGGAAGGGCCGGCAGGATCCCCATCAGGAAAAGTGAAGATCAGCAAAATGAACGGGCTGCTCACGGCCTCACAGCCAAGTGCTAAGAGGTGGGGGAGGGGGGCAGCTGCCTCCTTTCAGGATTCCAGACAGAACCTGGGGGCAGACGTTTTCCAGCCACACTTCCCCCAGGGGACTGCCTCTGGATGAAGGGGGGCGGGGTTCAGGGAAGTGGGCCTCCAGGAGGGGCAGCTGCACAATCCAAGCGGTCAGCACTGGCTGGGTAAACACGCCCCTCTCTCCCAGGCCGGGGATTAGCCAGACAAAGCCAGGGGAGGGAGGCCCAGCAAGGTTCAGAGTCAAATTCCATGGGCTCAGTTCAGCCTTTATGATCACTGACAAGACCACAGATGGGTCAGGAGAACTGGGCTCCTATGTCGCCTCTGTTGCATCCAGCTGTGCAACCTGAGGAAGCCACGTGATTGCTCTGAGCCTCAGCTGTCCCATCTGTAAAATGGGGAATCATGCGTATTCTGCAGGTTTACTGAGAAGAATCAAGAACCTGGGAGTCAGGGGCTAGTGGATTATGACACTGGCCTGGGAGACAAGGGCTTACAGGGGCAAGGAGGGCAAGGCAGGTCAGCCTCCCCATGCATTTGAAAGGCCTCAGAGCCCAGGAGCTCAGTATTATCATTGTTGTTGTATGTATCAACAAATGGACGCTAAAAATTTACATATTACCTAATCCTTTCAACCTGCACTGTCCAATTCAGCAACTACTAGATGTCTATTGAACATGTGCAACTAATCTGAATTAAAATGTGCTATGGGTATCAAATACACATCAGATGTTGAAGATACAGTAGGAAAAAAAGAATGTAAAATAGTTCTCTAATAATTTTTCTACTGACTGTACATTAGGATATATCGGGCTTAATAAAATGTATGAAAATTAATTGCCCCTGTTTCTTTTTACTTTGTTAACATGTCTACTAGGAAGTGTTAAAGTCCATAAGTGGCTCCCATTTGAAATCGATTGGACAGAGCTGCTCCAAGCCATATCACACTGGGCTTCCTGCTGCTCAAACGCACCCATCTCACTCCAACCCCTGGGCCTTTGCACTCACTGTGCCCGTTGCCAAGAATGCTCTCCCCTAACCCCAAACTCCCCAATTTTCACTAATTCCTCACTTGACTGGGGGCCCTGCTCAATGTCACCTCCTCAGAGAAGTCCTCCCTGACCACCTTAGCTAACACGTTCCTCGTCCACCCTGACCCTAAAGAACCCACTCTTGTTTCTTCCTAACACTTTCCACTCCTTGAAGTTATATATTTATTAGTTTATTTATTGTCTTTCTTCTAGAAAGTAAGCCTCTTAAGGGACAGAATTGGGGTGAGCTGGGGTGGGGGCCCAAATCAGACAAAAAGGCAGTTCCAGGACGGAATCTACGCCTGGGGCCTCTGAGGCAGAGGGAAACAGGAGGGCAGCCTGGTGGACTGTTGCTGGTAGAAGTTTGAGGGCAGATTCAGTGTGACAAGCCCCTGACATTGGGATAAGATCCCACCGCCCTTAGGAGGAAAAAACAAAGAAGGCTGGCGTTAGGGGGACAAGCATTAGGCTGAGCCTGCTTTCTTTGCCTCTTCACAATCACCTTATGCCATGAGTCCAACGCTCCCCAGTTTCTGAAGGAGGGACCTGAGGCTCAGAGAGGTCAAGTGACTGGCTAAGGTCACACAGCAGGTGTGGAGTCAGGAATCCCACCCCACCTCCCATTCACAAGCCCCCTCTCAGACTGGACTGAGGGTCTGCCTCGGCTTTGGGGACCCACCCTGGGCAATGGGGTAAAGGGTAAGGCAGAGAAAATTAAATCTCCAAAGCCAGAAGGATGCTAGTCGTGGGCTGGGGAGGGGCCTTCTGAATCAGCACCCCCTCCAGTGTGCAAGTTGGGGAGACTGTGGCCCAGAGAGGGGGAGCCCCAGAAAGGAAGACACCAACCCCACTTTACAGGAGGGAAACCGAGTCTGGGAGAGGCACCGTGCTTGCCACCCCTTCCTCCCACGTGGTACCCACCTTGGGGTTGAGGGGCTGAGGTTTGCCCGCTTGGGTCTGGTGGTCTGAGGCCATGGTGGGCTGTCCGGTGCAGGAATGACCTGGAAGGCAAGGCATGGGGGAAGCAGCAGTGAGGACCTCTCTCTGGGCCCTCGGTTCCCCCACTGGGGGGGACAGGGGTGGTGGTGGCG
Source organism: Balaenoptera physalus (assembly GCF_965194825.1). Lineage (NCBI taxonomy): Eukaryota > Metazoa > Chordata > Mammalia > Artiodactyla > Balaenopteridae > Balaenoptera > Balaenoptera physalus. Next base: position 79,466,805 of record NC_138897.1, on the reverse strand, counting down.
GTGTGTCCTGGGGCCACATCACTCCAGCCCCACGTCCTGTTTTTTTGTCTCCCTGATTTCAGGTTGTCCTAGGGCAGTGGAGACAGCCAGCGGCTGCCTGAACGTCCATCCTTAGCTTCGCTTCTTTGTGTCCAGGCCAGCTCCGAGGGGGGACAGAGAAATGAGGTCTACTAAAAAATAAAGTGAGAAACTAGAGTGTGAGTGGTGACTCACTTGGCCCCAGATAATTGATGCTATTATGCATAAATTTCTTATGCATCGATTGATATTATGGAGAAATTTCTTGATTCAAAGAATATAATGTGGGCAGACAAACCCCACGCACTGGCTGTGCTTGGCCGGGTTTTAGCTCCCAATCTGCCATCTCACAGAGTCCCCTGGGCCCCCACCCCTCATCCCCAACTTCCTCCTTGACTTCTGGCCCCCCCCCCACATCCAGTACCCAGAATGCTCCTTTCCACCATTGGTCTTATCCTCCCCTCCACCACCCAAATAGTACACAAGTGCGTTATGGAACTCCTGCCACAAGAAAGCAACGACGCGAGTGTTATGGAAGTTCAGGCACTGTGACCAGCAGCCGCCAAGAACGTCAGAAAATTCTGGAAGAGTGTCAGTTTCTTCTTCCTTCCCACAGGATGGGCAGAGAACGTAGCCTGTGTTTTCCCAGTGTAGAGGGGAAACCTGTCTCCTTCTCCAGAGATAACATCCGGCTTCCAGAAGCTCCTTCCACACCAGAGGCCAGGCCAGGATGTTCCCCAAAAAGAGGACATTCAACTAAGCAGCTTGGGAGCCAAACCTGCCCTTCTCCCCTAAGAAACCAGCCCTCTGGGTCTGTCACTGTGCCCAAGATCCCACATTACAGCCCCAGCGGCATCCTCAAACTAAAGATTAAGCTCAGGTGGTTCAGCTCAGGTGCTTCCTCCACTGCTTACCAGCATCAAGGCCCTGGGAAGGTCATCCCCTCTGTGCCTCAATTTCCTGTTCTGTATAATGGGGACAGGATGGTGCCTGGTCCACAGGTTGTGATGATCCAATCATATAACACAGAAAACCTCAAGCACTCGGCCGCCGTCCCGGAACGCACTCAGTGCTCAGTGCACGGCAGCAATTATGGCATTATTAGCGCCCTTTCCACCCAGTTTTAGTGCCTTTGGAGTCACCTGTTGCTGGGAGCTCCCCGAGAGGGGGGCTGCTTCCTAGCTGTCCCAAGGTGGGACACAGAGCCGGTGCCCGGGAGTGTTTGTGGATATGGAGAGAGCTGACTCACCACCCTAGAAATGAAGCTGAACCTTCTGTGGTTTTACTCCTTCCACTTGCAAACCCTCAGTTATATGCTCCTCCACTGGCGAAACGAGGATGCTGATGGACTGTCTAATACTAATAAGGAGCACCACCAAAATACACACTGTGCCAGGCACTGCGCTAGACCGCTCACCTATGTACCTCTGAGCCCCACAGCAAAGGAGGTTTTATGACCCCCTCCCCATTTAACAGAAAAGAAAACCCGAGGCTCAGCACCTTGAGGTCTTTGCCCCAAGTCACCCTGTCAGAAAGTGACAGCCTCTGGATTTGAACCCAGGTCTCCCACACTTTCCAGCAGGGAGGAGGATGAGAGAAAAAGGCAAGACAAGCAAGAGAGGCATTCTTACCAGTGACACCAGCCCGAGAGTGCCCGTGAAGCCGGCCGGCGGGAGGTGGCATTTATACCTTCCCCAGCAGTGCCGGTGCCAAGCCGGGTGACCGCTGCGTCCCTGCGGAAAGCGGGGCGAGAATGCTGGATTAAGCCCGCACCAAAGCCCAGGTCAGCAAATGCCCACAGACATTGTGTCTCTGCACAATAATGTCATCAGCTTTCAGATTCGGCCGCGCCAGGGTGGTCAGGCGGTTGAGCAAGGAGATGCCCGCTTTGCATGCATCAGCCGTCCAGCTGCCAGGACCAGGGGCATGCTGGGTTCACTGATGTGGTCAGTTGAGCCCTGGGGGAGGCAGACAGAGGCAGATTTCAGTGGCCCTGGTGAAAAAAAACAAGGACAGGAAGGTGGTTTGGCAGGGTCCAGCACCCATCCATCCATCCGTGCATTCAACAAAGATTGCTCAGGCATGCACTTGGCGCCGAGCTCTGCTCTAGGGGGCAGTGTCAGGGAGGGGACCTACCCCAGCCTGGACCACCCAGGAAGGCTCCTGGGAAGAGTCAAAGTCCTCAGCGATGAGGAGAAATTCGCCTGGGAAGCCGGGTTGGGAGGAGGGTTCCGAAGAGAAGGTGACCAGGTACAAGGCACTGTCGCCGTATTTTGAGAAGACCTGCAAACAGGTTAATGCAGCTACAGGGTGGCCTGTGATGGGGCAGGGCCTGGGCTGGGCGGCCAAGGTGGGAAGAGGCCTGATCTTGCAGGGCTGAGGAGTGAGATCTTCATTCTGAAGGCCCCTGACTGTCCCAGCACTCACTGTTCCTCAGCGGGGTGCCCTTAGGATCCTTGGGCCCCGTGGTGTGGAGAAACCTCTCACATCCCTCCTGCCGGCCTCATCGCTGCCTCATGGGCATTTGGCCTTAACTGGCATTCCTCCAGTTTGCATGTCCTCCTTGTAGACAGTCTGTGTCCTGACTGAATCCAAGGTCAGGCAGGAGAGAGGGGACAGCACGGGGGTTTGGAAACTGGGTTTGAGTGAGGGGACTTGCTCGCCCCCGCCTTCCATGCCCCCCAACACACACATACACACACACACACCCCAGCCCCCTGGGCATGCTGTGTCTCTCTGTAGCACTTCTCACCACCTGACATCATGTTACTCATTTATCTGCTGTCATTCCAAATAGAAGATAAGCATCAGGAGGGAAGGGCCAATGTCTGCCGGGTTTACCACTTGTTGGGCTGCACCCGCAAGCCTGTGAGCCTTGTAGTTTCCCAGCCTTGAGACCAAAGAAAGAGTCCAGAGACAGCGACAGAGACATCAGTGGTTTATTGGACAGAGGATATTGGACATAAACGGTTCTGGAGAGACACCTCACCATGTGCAGCCGATGGCTGCCCAGACACGGCAGAAATCTCCAGCTACTCAGGGAAGAAGGAGGCTGCCCTTTATAGGGGGAATTGACGTCAGGTGGGCTCATCAATAACCAGGGACTAATGAAGCCCTACAATGAAGAGGATTGGGTGGTCATGTGAGTGAAGCAGGGGCTGGCCGAGCAGGGGATGGACACAGAGCAAGAGAACAGCCACCTTGAGGGGCCTGAGCCTACTCTCCACCCCTACATCCCCTGCACAACCCTTGCAGTCCTGGCCCAGCCCACTTCCCCGATATCCCTGGGGTCGGGCCGGGGTGCACCGCAACCGAACCCCACAAATGCAATCTAGACACCAGCAGCTAAGGAGTATCGCAAGTAAGCCAGGTGCTTATCGGGTCAATTTTTCATGTAAGGCCAGCGGAGGACCACCACGGCGATCAGCAATCAGACTCATCTCGCAGGGAGGCCCCCACTGTCGCCCAGTCTGAGAACAGAGTCCCTCCCCTCAGACTAGGGAAGAAACGTAAGGTGTTCAACAGGCACTAGACAGGGAATATCATGACCATCGCGAAATACAAACAGTAAGAGCACTGAGACAACCCCACCCCGCCTGTGGTTTCTGCCCCGCCTGCAGGACCACACCAGCTGCCCACCCTCGGGCCCCACAGCCAGTGCCAAATACCAGAGAGGAAGTTTCACAACAGGCCACAGGGTTAATATAAGGGTGCCTTTCTCCAGTAGGGGCCCAGGTTAATTACCTTAGCGGCCTTAGGTGGGGCCGGAGAGAAGACAGGGGAAATCTGTAAGCCCCTTTCTAACGCTATTCCCCACGAAGCCGCAAAAACAAACCACCGGGACTTAACCCTGCCAGTCCCAGGCCACTTTATAACTGTTCCCCGGGGGTAGATCCTGTGTCAAGGCCAAAAGTGAGTTGTTGTCCTGACAGGTGGTTGGCAACGGTCCTTTGGTCCCTCGGTGTCAACAGCTGAGCTCGGGCGGTGTTGACTAGGTGCCTCTAGGTTAACACGGCGTAGGCGCTGGGACGATGCTCCTGGGATGCTCACCGATATCTCGCAGGGCTCAAGTCAGCCTCCTGGTCCACGTGTTGAGAGCAAGCTCCGCTCTCAGCCGTTTAAGTGGTCCCTTCATAGCCCAGCAGTGGTGGGGCAGTAGGCAGGTGGAAAAGCGAGTGTATAGCATTTTTATCAGCCCATCCATGGACTTCATGGTCCTTGGTGGCTATCCATGTCCACGGGGGTCCTGTAGGTCACGCACAGCTGTTCTAGACCCTGAATAGTGGCTGTGACGCTCGAGGACTTGGGTCAGCTCCCACCTGTGGTGACGCGTTGTAGACGGCACGTAGCTGTGGTCCCATCCCCCTATATCGTTGCTCTGCCCCCTTCCACAGCTGGGACCAGAAACCCAAGGGTTCTCTTATTATTTTGCCATTGCCACAGACCCTAACCAAACCCCTCTGGGTAACTGGCCACGTCCAATTCACAAGGCTGTCCCTGAGTTAATATCCCTAAAGCCTGTGTCTGGAATTGCGCAGGGGTGCTGTTTCGGGGGTAGGCTTGTCTTACCCGTCCAGATAACACCCGAGTATCTGATGGATAATCCAGGACCTTGTGTTTCCTCCGTATTCACCAGCCATCCCCGAGCAGTCAGATGAACCCCGAGGGTGGAGCTGCTACTTCCAAACTGGAAAGAGACTCTGAGGTGAACAGGGCATCCTCAATGTAAGGAAGAGAGAGGCAGCTCTGGCGGTGGCCACCGCCACAGGGCCCCGCGTGCTGGTGGACGGCCACCTCGGGATCACTCCCCGCAGCTTTCCGTTCCCGGTCCTCACTTCCGACAGCTCGGCGCTCACGGGAGTTTCCTCGGCCTCCTGGTTGGCCGGCCAACTGTTGGGCTGCGCCCGCGGGCCTGTGAGCCTTGTAATTGCCCAGCCTTGAGCCTGATACATCAACGGTCACTGGACGGGGGACCTTACACGTCCGAAGCAAAGGGTCCTGGGGCGACACCCCGCCATGCGCAGCAGCTGGCGAACAGAACATGGCGGCACTCATTACCACTGCGGGGTGGGGAGGGAGGCTGCCGTTTATACGGGGAACTGACTTCACGGGGGCTCATCAGTTACCAGGGAAACCAGCAGCTTGGGCACGCCCCTCACGGCCCTCAGGTTAATGACCATCAGGAGGGCAGGTGTTTCCCTTTAATAAACTAGCAGGTGGAGCCGCTCTGGGCTAAGGATTAGGACAATCACTAGCTGGGGGCTGGGGGGCAGGTACGGTCACGTGAGCAGGTGCAGGTGAAGCAGGGGCTGGTCCAGCAGGGGACGTACAGAGAGCAAGAGAACAGCCACCTTGAGTGGCGTGATCATACACCATCATATCCCCAAAGCCCCGTGCCTAACACGTAACCAAGGGCCCAAAACTAGTGGCTTGAAACAACAGAATTTGGGGATGAAATGGTACAGCCTCTATGGGAAATAGTATGGCGGTTCCTGAAAAAATTAAGCATAGAATTCTCACATGATCCAGCAATTCTACTTCTGGGAATATACCAGGCACTCCAGCAGGTATCTGTACACCTATGTTCATAGCAGCATTACTCACAATGGCCAAAAAGTGGAAACAGCCCAAATGTTCACTGACAGATGAATGGGTCAACAAAATGTGTTCTATCCTTGCAATGGAATATCATTCAGCCTTAAAAGGGAAGGAAGTTCTGACACAGGCTACAACCTGAATGAAACTTGAAGACATTATGCTAAGTGACAGAAGCCAGACACAAGAGGACAAATACTGTATGATTCTACTTATATGAGACTCTTAATGCAGTTAAATTTAGAGACAGAAAGTAGAATAGTGGTTGCCAGGGTCTGGAGGGAGGGGGGACAGGGGAATTATGATTTAATGAGTACAGAGTTTCAGTCTGGCCAGATGAAAAACACTTCTGGAAATGGATGGTGGTGATGATTGCGCAAGAATGTAAATGTATTTAATGCCACTAAACTGTATACTTAAAAGTGGTTAAAATGGTAAATTTTATGTTATGATTATTTTACCACAACAAAAATAATGTCACAAAAAGACTTCCAGAAATCTATTGTCTCATAGTTCTGGAAGCTAAAAGTCTGAAATCACCTTTTTTTAAGATTTTTTTTAATTGACATATAGGTGATTTACTATGTTGTGTTAATTTCTGCTTTATAGCAAAGTGATTCAGTTATACATATATACATTCTTTTTTTAAATATTCTTTTCCATTATGGTTTGTCATAGGATAGTGAATATAGTTCCCTGTGCTAGACAGTAGGACCTTGTTTATCCATTCTATAGATAATAGTTTGCATCTGCTAGTCCTAAACTCCCAATCCATCCCTCCCCCATCCTCCTCCCCCTTGGCAACCACAAATCTGTTCTCTATGTCTGTGAGTCTTTCTATTTCATAGATAGGTTCATTTGTGTCATATTTTAGATTCCACATATAAGTGATATCATATGGTATTTGTCTTTTTCTGACTTCACTTAGTACGATAATCTCTAATTGCATCCATGTTGTTGCAAATGGCATTGTTTCAGGTTTTTTTTATGGCTGAGTAGTACTCCATTGCATATATGTACCACATCTTCTTTATCCATTCATCTGTCAATGGACATTTAGGTTGTTTCCATGCCTTGGCTATTGTGAATAGTGCTACTATGAACATAGAGATGCATGTATCTTTTTGGATTAGAGTTTTGTTGGGATATATGCCCAGGAGTGGGATTGCTGAATCATATGGTAACTCTGTTTTTAGTTGAAATCACCTTCTTGATGCTACAAAGAGTACAGGCCTTGGTGTCCCCAAACACAGTTTGATCCTTAGATACAAAGGAGCCAGAGCTACAAGGAGCCTCGGAGGCCACCAAGTCGAGAACTTGTCCCTCTTTCAGCACCGACACTCCCTTCTCATGACAATTACTGTGTGACAGCCCTTTCCTGAAATAAAATTGAAACTATAACTCACCTATGTACATACTTTCAGAATAAATTCATAATAAAATGTCCTAACTGTAATATATAAGAATAAATAAAATAAAATGTGTAATAATATGTATTTCAATAGATAAAGGTTTGGACACAGTTATACCAGAATGATGTAAACAAGGAGTTAGGTATTTGTGCTACTCATAGTGGACAAGCTTGGATAAGAAGTTAATATTGAACTGAATGTGAGTTTGACGTTTTCATATGCCCATGAAGAATCTTCTTGAACATAATACAGCAAGACATGTGGATTGGCCCAGAGGTGATTTATTAGTGATGCAAACACTGCAGGCAACATCGTCACAGGTGCCATGATTCTTTCCAAAATGGGGAGGAATGCTTGGTCAAGTTCCCACCCGAGGGTAGGGAGCTGGGGTATTTATACACTAATTCCTGTTAGCTATTGGATGAGGGCTGCTCCTAGTAGGCATTAATTCCCCAGAATACCAGCTGCCCCCCGGCACACAAGCATGCAGATGCTGGCAGCTGGAAGTGGCCCTCACACACCACCATGTCAGGTTCTAAGGGGCATGGGAAAATACATAGCGTCTGCTACCATCCAGGGGCAAATAGAAGACATCCAGGGTGAAGGCTGGGGAGAGGGGGCAGCTGGCAGCAGGAAGTGGCAGGAGGACCCCAGGAGAAGCAGGTGGGGGGGATGCATTTGCTGAGGCTCGCTAATGGTGGACCCCTAGGAGGATGCCCACAGAGTCTGCTGCCTGGCTCCCAGGAGTCCTTGGGCTACAGTCCTGTCTCCATGAGCCCTGCTCACCCCCGGGTCCCATTCTCCCCATGAAGCCTTGTCACAGCTTGGACTCCCCAAGCCTGGCCACGGAGCCTAGGTTCCTTATTTTCTTGCTTGCACTGGCATCCTTAGGATGACCCCCCATTACTGAGTAACTGGCAAGCTACTGGCAAGTCTCTGCTTCATACAGCCACGGAGCCCATATCTAGGGTCATCATTTTTAATGATGAGGAGGAGGAGGATGAATATTTCTAGAGCCCACTCTTTGTTTATCTGTTGTTCTCATCCCTTTCTGCCAATTAATCTTACGCTAATACTCAAAACAACCTAGATAGATAGTGTTATTAACTTCATGTTACAGACGAGGTGACGGAGGCACAGAGAGGTTAAGTGACTTGCCCAAAGGCACACAGAAAGTGGTGGAGCCTGGAAAGAAACCTGGGTGATGTGGATCAAAAGCCCATCTCAGAGGGAGACGCAAGAGGGAGGAGATATGGGGATATATGTATATGTATAGCTGATTCACTTTGTTATAAAGCAGAAACTAACACACCATTGTAAAGCAATTATACTCCAATAAAGATATTAAAAAAAAAAAAAAGCCCATCTCAGGCGTACTGCCTCTAACCATTAGTCTACAAAGCCTCTCAATTAAGTAAAGTGACTTCCTGGCCCTGAACCTTGACCTTTTGTCACTGAGGGATGCCCTTGCTTCACTGTCCCTCTCAGGCTCTGCCCCTGTGTTAGATGGAATTTAAGTCTAGGTTGGAGTTAAGAGCAGCCTTTTGGGGTGCTGCAGGCCTGGGGTCAAATCTCAGCTCTGCTGCTCCCTGGCTGTGTGACCTTCGGAGTCGGCTGCCCCTCTCTGTGCTTCCGAGGACTTTAGTGGGGTTGAATGGGATAATGCATGGGAATACTTGCAGAGAGCAAGCTCTCCTTGACACAGATGGTTATTATGGGTTTAAGGTTTTGGACAGGGTCTGTCCTGAATATGGGGGTCCAGCTGAACCCCACCTCTAGAGTTAACCCAGCTGCAGTGCCTGGGACCAAGTCTGGCCCGAGGGAGGGAGGGAGGGGGCACTGTCCCCAGTACTGCGTTGGCCTCCTTGCCTCCACTGACCCATGACCCTGGAGCCTGCCAGGGGCCTTCCTGGTGTAAACTGAGACCAGGCATGGACACCTCTTGCCCCAAACCTAAACACAGCAGGTGCTCAATAAACAGCGGCCACCTTCACAGACAGCAGCTGCAGCAGCAGAGAAGGCTTCAACTACAGCATCAACAGCTGGTGGGCAGGGCGACCTGAGCTTTGGAGATGGACATGAACTTGAGTTCTGGTCCCACCACTTAAATGTGGTGGCACTTGGGACAATTTACTTCAGCACCCTGGGCTTCAGTATCCCTCTCTGCAAATGGAGGTCATTATCACCCATCACAGATGAGAGCTGATTCTATAAAGCAGTAGTGGGCTCGGTGACAGTAGGGGCTGGAGAGCAGTGGCTACTATTATTCTTGTTAAAATTGTTGCTGTGGCAACTGCTGTTGTTTCCTTTTCTGTGATGTCTCTCTGCCCCTGATGGATACATCAGAGTGTGCAGGGCTCAGAAACAGATGTTCTAGCATCAAAATACAGGGTTCAAACCTCGGCTCTACCACTTCCTGTCTGTGTGGCCCTGGGAAGGAGATACGGCCTCTCTGAGCCTCAGTTTCCTCATCTGTTAAATAGGATTAATAACTGTGCCTTCCAAGGTCTTCGTTAGGATTCAACGAGATGATGATGAATAAAAAGCCCTAGCACTGGGTCTGTTGTTCAGTAAGCACTGATGGATAAAGCATAACAAGGCCTCTCTCTGTGAGAGGGAGGAAGGAGTGGGTCCTGGTGGGAGGAAGGGGTGAGGAAGGGTAGGTGCTGCCATCCCCACTTCCAGGGAGTCAACCCCTGCCTTCCACCTGCCTCCTTGCTGGGTGCCCTCACCCACCCCAGCTCTCCCCTACACACCAATGTAAGAATAATTCGAGGTGATTTCTCAGCTGTGCATATTTTTTTAAGCACACAGGCTGAAGTAACTGAAAATCGCCCCATTTTTTTTAATGTCTTCCTGGGGCCCCCCCGGGCCTCCCCCATACCAGCGGCCTTTAGCTGTGGGGAGGCTGCAGGAGGCTGGGACGGGCTGCAGGGGCAACAGGGGAGCAAGGTCGGAATTGGCTCCTGGAGGTGGGAGGGGTGGTCCCGGGAGGCCAGCTGTCGCCTGACTGTCAGACGGGACAGTCCCTCCTATTCCCATGGCGGGGAGGGGGGCGGGGAGTGGGCGGCCACGGTGTCCCGCCTTGGGCTGTAGGAAGCCACTGAGGCTCAGAGCAGTGATGGTCAGGGGTGGCGGGTGGGATGGGGGCTCAGCCCTTGAGCCGAGGCTGCAGAAGATCTCTGGGCAGGGGGACAGTCACCAATGCGTGGAAGAGAGCGGGTCGGGGGCACCGTATCATCACGGCTCACCCAGATCTCTGCAGGAGCCTCCCAACCGGTCTCCCTGCTTCCCCCCCTTGGTCCCACCGTCTCTGCTCTGTGCCACAGCCAGAGCTCTCCTATTAAACCCAAAGACAGACGATGTCTCACCTCGTTCAAACTCTCCGTGGCTCCCGCCACCCGGAGAAGAGTCAAAGTTTCCCAGAGTCTGTGGAGTCCTAAATGCCGACCGTACTCCCTCTCTGACCCCCTCCCCCTGTCTTGCTTAACCCTCCTTGCTGTGTCTCCATCACTTAGCCGCACTCCAGCCTATGACCTTCAAGCCTGGTCTTCCTCCGCCTGGAATGTTCTCATGGGTCATTCAGGTCTGAGCTCAAATGTCACCTCCTCAGAGTTCTCTGACCACGACCCCATCACTCTGCATCCTTGTATCCTGCTTCCTTGTCCTTAGCCCTTCCCACCTCCTGGCATTATATTCAAACTTTACCTGTTCATTTATGTTCTGTCTCTCTCATAGAAGGTGAGCTCTGTGTGGGTGGGACTTTGCTTTGTTCACTGCTGTGACCTCAGGCCTTGAACAGGGCCTGGAATTTGTTGAATAAGTTAGTGAAAATAGAGACTGACAGAGAGATGGAGGGGGAATGATGGACAGGTGGATGGGAGAAAGGAAGGATGGATGGATTAATGGGTGAAAGGATTGAGGCAAGGATGGATGGATGGGAGGGGTGGATGGGTAGATGGATGGATGGATGGATGGATGGATGGATGGATGGATGGATGGATGGAGGGAGGGAGGGATGGAGGGATGGGTGGATGGAGGGAGGGACGTAAGATGGATGGATGGAGGGATGGATGGATGGATGGATGGATGGATGGATGGATGGGTGGATGGATGGATGGGTGGATGGATGGGTGGATGGATGGATGGATGGATGGGTGGATGGATGGATGGATGGAGGGAGGGAGGGAGGGATGGAGGGATGGGTGGAGGGATGGAGGGATGGGTGGATGGAGGGAGGGACGTAAGATGGATGGATGGAGGGATGGATGGATGGGTTGATGGGAGGATAGGAGGAAGAATTGAAAGAATGGGTAGAAAGATGGGTGGGTAGAAGGAGGGATGGATAAATCAATGGACAGAAGAAAACATAGAAATATGGAAGGAAGACTAGAAGGATGGATGGATGGACGGACTGACAGATGGAGACACAGACAGACAGACACAAAATCAGGGCAGGATGCGCATGTGGTTCTGCCTGATAAGGACCAGAGCCTCGAGTGGGAGAACAGCTCACAGCCCTCCCTTGAGGCTCTCAGAACCCTCAAGCCCCAGCATCCTTCATCCTGCCCTCCCCTGGGCTCTACCTGGGGCCCGGCCCCCTCAAAAAGTGACACGGAGGAACATGGCAGGTGGGGGACTGGCCCCAGGCTTTATTGAGCAGATTCTCGGGGAGGGTGGCCAGACAGGCCCTCACCCCGGCCCTGGAGCCGCCTCTTCTTGCCCTTGCTGTCCCCCAGGGCGGGCCTGGGCCACTGGGGCCTGGGCGCCCTTCAGCTGCTGAGGAAGCAGCCCCGCTTGTGCCACTTCTGGTCGCGGATGCGGCGCACAGACTGCAGCTGTGGCTGGTTGGCGTCCCACTCGTTCCAGTGGCGGTACTCACCCCGCTCAAACACGTACTGGCGGCCGCGGTAGCCGGGGAACTCGTAACCAACCCACCTGCAGGGAGACCAGGGTCGGGGAGAGGATGGTCAGTGTCCAATCTCTTGCCTCCAGCCAGACGGAGTCTTTTAAAACCAGCGTTTGATCATGCTCTCCACCTGCCTAAATCCCTCCCTGGCTCCCCAGCGCCCCCGGGATGAACTCAAACTCCTAGTCCTGCCCACAGGATTCTTCACGCAGCATCTCTAACCTCATCTCTCATTCCCTCTTTATACCCCACACTCCAGCCTGTCTTATTCTATTCTCCCTGAACCTGCCTGTCTCTGAGCCTTTACACATGCTGTTCCTTCTGCCTGGAATGCTTGTCCTTGCCTCAACCTTATTTCATCTCCTCTTTCATTAGTATCCTTTACATATCAATTCAGATATCTCCTCCTCCAGAAAGCCCTTCCTGACACCCCCAGGCTGAATCAAGTGCCTCATTAGGACCCTCAGAGCCCCTGTACATCCCCCATCACAATTCTGATCACAACGAATTGTGAATACCATTTCCTTGTCTGTCTCCCTATAAGACTGTGAAATTCTTGAGGGAGGAATTGTATAGTTCTTGTTGCCCCCATACCCTGACCATAGGTGATAACTTAGTAAAAAGTTGTTGAATACATTATTATCAGGTAGAGGTGGCACCTTTCAAGGCCCAACCCCAGATCACAAGCCTGCAAGTGAGATAGTCAGCTGGACAAAGGGATGGTGATCCTAAGATTGCACTAACAGAGACATCAAGCCTAGAAGGAGGGCGGTGATGAACCTGCTCTCCTATGTACTACTCAAGCCACACCCACATACAGGCTGGGTTCCCTGGTAAGGACAAGGATTGTGAAAAGGAAAAAAATATCTGAGTTCAAGGGCCTAGGGATGTTCAGAAAAGGAGTGAAGACTTTGATGGAGACAGGTAAGGGGGACAGATTTCACTTGGTTAAAAAAAAAAGATAAAACTGTCTATAAGTCAAGGCTTCCTGGATATCCAACGGTACAGGAATGCAAGCAATTGGACATTCGCATCATGGGAGATCTTGAATGGGGCTTTGAGCAAGGTTGGTGTCGACGTACTGACTTGAGTGAAGGGCCTCCAGACCTGAAGGAGCAGGAAACGTCAGCTGTGTAGGCAATTGTGAACAAAGATTCTGTGTGGAGCCAGAGGCATGCTAACTGGAGGACAGGGCAGGGGCAAGAGCGGGATCAGGTCCCTTACGTCCCGTTGATGGCCCGGACGCTCGCCACACGGTCCTGGAAGCCGTGAGCCCAGAGGCTGGGCACGTCATCGTCCACTATCTCCATCTTGCGGCCGCCGAAAGCCGGGTTCTCAAAGAGATGCAGCTTGTGATCCGGACCATCCTGGGGGCAAGACCACGGGGTGAACCGGCTGCTCCCATGCCCAGAACAGGGAGCAGGGAGGCTCCAGGAAAGAATTAAATCAAATAACGCCCACCCCCAGAGCTGGTCTCCTTAGGAATTTTAGAGCCAGAGAGCCGTGAAACCAAGAGGGGCCTTTCAGGTCTGGTTAAAAACTCCGTCATTTAGCAGATAGGGACACCGAGGCACAGAGAGGGTGGCAGGAGATCAGAATTATTCATGTAGAATGCCAGCCAAGCCCTCGGCTGAGCTCGTGAAAGGAGCTTGCCTCACGAGCTCCAGGCATGTCCTGCTTCTGGGCGCTATACTCACGATTTGTAGAGGCCGGAGGGACAGGAGGCTGTCACTGCGGTGGCTGTTGGACCACGCGTCCCAGCGAGGATAATCCCCCTTCTCCAGCACATACTGCTCCCCGCGGAAGGCCCTGCGCTCAAATGCCAGCCACCTGCGGGAGGAAAGAGGCCTGGGTCACCTCTGCTGCCCTCGGGGAGGACCCAGCACTAGTGAGGGGGGTGCCCAAGAGCTGCTGACTTCTGACCCTGCACCTTCCCTCCAACCTTCCTTCCTTCCCTCTACTGACCCCTGGTCCTGGTATTGAGGGAGCTGCTAGAACATACTGGGAGTTGAGACTCTGAGTCAGAAAACCATCCTGGGGAGGAGTACTGAGAATCTATTTTATGTGCAGCCTCTGTGTAGGCTGCTCAGAAACATTTTATTTTATTCTTTATTTTATTTTTATTTATTAAAAAAAATTTTTTTTTCTTTTTGGCTGCGTTGGGTCTTCGTTGCTGCGCGCGGGCTTTCTCTAGTTGCGGTGAGCGGGGGCTACTCTTCACTGCGGTGTGCGGGCTTCTCACTGCGGTGGCTTCTCTTGTTGCGGAGAAAGGGCTCTAGGAGCACGGGCTCCATAGTTGTGGCTCACGGGCTCTAGAGAGCAGGCTTGGTAGTTGTGGCTCACGGGCTTAGTTGCTCCACGGCAGGTGGGATCCTCCCGGACCAGAGATCGAACCCGTGTCCCCTGCATTGGCAGGCGGATTCTTAACCACTGCACCACCAGGGAAGTCTCTCAGAAACATTTTAAATGCAATGTCTGGCACACAGTAAGTATTGCATAGACATCTCCTCCTTCTCCTCCTTCTCTTCCTCCTCCTCCTGCCCCTCCCTCTCCTCCTCTTATTTTTCTTCTTTTTACTATTATATTGTTAGTGCTATTATGACTATTATATTGTAATTATTTATGTGCATCCTTCCATTCGTTTTCACAAAAACTCTCTCTGAAGTATGTACCCTTATTATCCCATTTGACAGATGAGAAAACAGAGGCCAAGAGGGTGAAGCACCTTGCCCAGGATCACCCAAGTGGGTAGTACCAGAGCCTGGACTTTCCACCTGAAGAATTCAGGGTCCAGCTGGGACTCCTGTTTGCCACGTGGACGTGGACAGGACACGTGACCACTTTGCCTTCACTTTCTTCATCTGTCAAGAGGGATTCAGTGATATAAAGTACATTAAAATTTAGATATTATCATCATTATTAAAACTATTAAAACTATTAAATCCCACTAGTAGGCACTGAGCTAGGTGCTGGGTGCCTTCCTCTGTTCTCTCTCCACAGCGCCCTGCTACTGACCTCAGAGATGGAGAGTTAGAAGGATTCCAAGAAAATCACAGTTCAATGTTCTTATCTTACAGGTGGGAAAACTGAGGCCAGAGATGGGAAAGGAGTTGCCTAAGGCCCCACAGCAGATCTAGAGCTTGATCCTGGACCTCCCGACTTCCAGAGGGCTCAGGGCTGTGAGGAGGGGCTCGGGGTGCAGGTACTCACGGCCCTGACTCCACTTGGATGGAGCCCACCTTCTCCAGCAGGCTTTCTGTCAGGTTGGGGCACTCGGCCGAGAGCTCGCACCGCTTGCCCTGGAAGTTCTCCATTTCGTACACGATCACCTGGAAGGGCAGCCTCCTGAGCATCCCACCGGGGCAGGGTTCCCAGCCCCAGCCTGTGTCCTGCCAGGTCCTCTTTAGGGCCTTGGAGGGAGGTACTGCCATCTGCTCCCTCAGCTCTGCCTGGTACAGGCCTGAAGCCAGCACCGCCACAGGTCTGCCCTGCCCCCTGGTGGCCATGGAGGGGAACACCTCCAGGAACCCCCCATTAATCCAGGGACTGCAATTCTGGTATCTGGCCGGAGGCAGTGCAAAATCAAGTAAAGCAAAATGACCAAAATAACCAGAGGGATAACTGTAGGGAAATGAAGCCGCTGTGGTTAGGAGGGACTGGGGGCCCCCTTCTAAGCTTTTCAAGAGAAGCCAGAAATCTGTAATTTCCTTAATGTGAAATTTCTCCATTTAAGAAGTCTTGCTCAGGACAAATAAAACTCCAGTTTGCAACAGTTGAACTTCACCTGTCCCTATACCCCAGAGGAAGTGGTTGCAAAGGCAGAGGAAGGTTTTGCCTCTTTCACCCGCCTAGAAGCACAAACTGTCTTTGTAGCGGGTCCCTGGGGAACATTGGCTCTGGTCATTTTATACAAGGGTCAAGGGAGGCTCAGAAAGCGTCCTTGCGGCAGCAAGTTAAGGGGAGGCATGGATTCAATAAGCCAGCTGGCTCTTTTCTCCCGAGCACTGGCGTGGTCAGGGGAAAGCCAAATGCCAAAAGGAGCCAGGAAGGGCCGGCAGTGATACCCTCTTCTCTGGTGGGCGGCTGCCTCTGGGCAGCTCTCCCCAGGGGAAAGCTGGGTGTCCACAGGGCAAGGCTGATTCACCCACGAACCAGGCCCAGAGGCAGGCAGGCCTCTTTGCTGCTCTTCCCCTCCCGGTGTGCACCCTTCTGGTTAAAGCCCCCAGTTATCTCCTTAGTCAATTCATTCCCGGACCCCATCTCAAATTAAAGCCCCCGGGATAGCTTAGAAAGGACAGAGCCGGGACTTCCCTGGCGGTCCAGTGGTTAAGACTCCGCGCTTCCAATGCAGGGGGCGCGGGTTCGATCCCTGGTCAAGGAACTAAGATCCCGCATGCCACGCAGCACGGCCAAAAACTAAAAAAAAAAAAAAAAAAAAAAAAAAAAATGACAGAGCCAACAAATCCCAGCTCTCAGATTCCTCCGTTAGCTGGCCATGGTAATGGCACATGCATTGAGCTCTCACACTGAGAAGTGTGGGTACCATCCCCATTTTAAAGATGGGGCTGTTGAGTTCCAGAGAGGGCCAGGGACCGGACCAAGGTCAGGCAGGACAGTCAGCGCCGTGTCTCCCGAAACCCGCATTGAGACTGGCAGGGTGCACGTGACCAGTTCCATTTTGCAGACAAGGACACAGAGGAGGAAAGATGGGGCAGAACCATGAAGCGAATTTATCGCAGGCCGCAGAGATGTGCTCGTGGTCCAAGCTGGCCGGAAGGGCTGCGGCTCCTTTCTGGAGAGAGGCTGCCTGGCCAGGAGGCTGACCCCGAGGACCAAGAGCAGCCCTGGGCCCAGAGCCCCTGGGACCCCCTCCCTGCCCGGTACCTTGTAGACGCCCCCGAGGCCTCCGTGGCTCTTGCCGGCGGCAGCCTGTTCCGGCGCGCTGTGTTGCTCCGCCATCGCCCCAGGAACACCTGTGGCTTCAAAGGCAAAAGAGTCACCAGGTGCACCTGGGCGAAACCAGGTGTTGACGTGATTGGAGTCGAGGCTGAGCTACAGAACTTGGCTGCCTCCAAGATGTGGTCATTGCTCACAACCTACATGTGGTCATTCAGTCATTCAGCAAACGTCCCCTTGGCATCCACTATGGACCACAGGCACCGGGACAGTCAGGATCCCCATTTTACAGAGGGCAATCCCGAGGCCCAGTGAGCTGGGGCTGGGACTGGGCTCCAAAGCGCGTGCCCTTCCCCCACACCCGGAGCTCTGTGCGGACACAGCACCTCCAGACCCTGCTCAGAGGGTGGGCGTTGCCGGGGTTTCCTCTACAGGAATCTCTCCTGCCTCTGCACCCCAAGCAGTATAGTCTTTTGTTCACTGACTCCTTCACTTGCCAAAGATTCTGTGAGAACCCAGTTGGTGCCTGGCCCTGTGCTGGGTGATGGAGAGGAAGAGGAGACCACAGACTGGTGGGAGATGGACAGACAGACAGACATCTAGAGAAAGCATGATGCCGGACCAGGTCCTGGGACACCGGCTCCAGTCCAGTTTCTCTGCATTCACTTATTCATTTCATATGCATTTATGGAGCACTTACTTTGTTCCAGCCACTTAAAGAGACACAGACACAAACAGACAGACAGACAGACCGACAGCTCCCCTTCATCCCTAGGGACGTGCCACACACCACTGGGCCTGCATTCGTCACGTGGAAGGATTCTCTTGATGCCGCACACACAGACACGTAGGACTGTTCTCCTGCTTATCAGCACATGCACAGGTGCACACACACACACACACACACACACACACACACACAAGCTCCCGTGGTCATTGTACACAGTCACTTCCCACCTGTTGCACAAACACAGCCCCTCTCTCTCTTGCACACACACATGCCCATTTCAGACATCCACAGTGGCCCAGAAGGCACCTCAGCTACACCCCACGTTCCTGGAAGTAGATGGGCTGCGTGGCCCATATACTCAGGACACAGGCCCAGGGATGCGTAGCCTGCGGGCTGGCTGTCTGCCTGTGTCCAGCCTCAGCAGAAAACAGGGCCTGGTCCAGCTCGTGGAGGTCCAGCTCACGAAGGATTCTCAGCAGATGTGGCAGCCCCCCCGTTTGCCCACTCCCCCTCCTCAGCGGTGCTCAGTCTTTGTAGGCCCCCTGCCCTAAGCTCACAGCCAAGCACTCGACCCTGCCCACCACCCCCAGACACCAGCTGGCTTGGTGCCTGCCCTGCGTCCTCCCTCTCGGCTCCAGCCCTCACGTGGATCCCCGGGTGGTGCAGGGGGCCAGCTGTGCACGCCCCCCGGAGACCACCAAGGTCCGGGCCTGCCTCTCTCTCCCCGCATACCCAGAATGAACCTGTTGCAGTAGCCTTGAGAAGAAGAGAAAGGCCGATGCCGTCTGCAGACTCAGTCTGCTTCTGCAGGGACCGTCCTATTTATGGGCGTTTTCTGACAGCCCAGCACATCCTGGCTTGCTGAGGCAGCGCGCTGTCCACCTGATTCTGTGCGGGCCACTTCACCCCAATAGCAGGCCCAGGGAGGCCCTCAGCCGTGGCCTCTGATGACTTCCTGGGGGCAGACGGACTGCATCAGCTTTGTGGGAAGCCCGGAAGCACCAGGCAGGGGGCATCGGGGTGTAAAGATCTCAGGGTCCTCAACTTCCTTCCTTTGGCTTCTCAGCTCCACCATCTTCCTATTGGGGTGCATGACATCCTTGGAATGGCTCCAGTTCTTAAAGTGAGGGGTCCCAGAATCTCTCAATTTTCCCATGTGCCATGTGGCCTAAATTTTAAGTCAGATCACCCTGAACATACCCTCCAAGGTGGGTGTAAATCCATCCAAACATTTCCACGAGATGTGGTAACAGACCCAAGATTCATTTTCGTTATACAGAAGATTCGTTATACAAAGATTCATTTTCGTTATACATTTCGTTATACATTGACGAATAACAGTGATCATTTATTGAAGACCTACTATGTGCGTGGCACTGGGCCAGCTTCATGAGCAGTATGTTCAATCCTCACGCAGCCCTCTTTAGGGGAGGAATTATGATCTCCATCTTATAGAGGGGGAAATAGTTCAGAGATGTGGAGTCACTCACCCAGGGTCACACAGCAGAGAGGAGGAGAAGGGGTTGGCCTCCTCCAGGGCCCAGCTCTTAGCCTAAATAGAAATAAAGATGATCATGATAGTCCCTTTATTTATGACTAAAAAAAAAAAAAAAAGATCCATGCATTTTGTGTGTGTGCCTAACAAAGTATAATTTTGCCTGTGATAGCTACAGAATTTCCTGGCTTTTCGAAAGTTTGCCTTAAGCTACTTTGTTTTTATGAAAGACCTACATTAGTACCTGTTTTTTTAACGGAAAGAAATCCAGAGAATTTTTGCTTTTACAAAAAAAGGGTGAAAAACAAAAATCACGTTCGGTGTTCATTTTATAACGAGCCATGACAGTGGCGAGGTGAGCCCCAAGCAGCGAGTGGTGCCACCAAGTGCTTTCCGTGGGAACCACACTCAGTATCTCAGCGTCAAGCGGCCAGAGCTTTGAACTGTGTCTGAGAGCATCTGTGCTTTATCTCCATTTCTTCTGTGCATCTGTGAGCAAGATGTGTCCTCAGGTAATCGCTTCTTCAATTTATGCCATTGAGGCTTAGGAAAGGTTTCAGAGGAACGCTCTACTTTCGGATAGTGGAGGGGAACTGTATTTAATGATTGCTGAATGAATAAAATAATGAGGGCAAAGGGGTAAATTGTTAACCAAGAGGGTTTTCTTTTGTTGTTGTTTTTAGCTAACATTCTCAAGTCAGCATAAAACCCAACCTCCTTGCATCCCTGGAGGTGTGGGTGACAGCTGGGCTCTGGAAACAGGTGGACTTGTGTGACCTTGGGTGAGTGAATGAAGGTCAGAATCACAGTCTCCTCATCTGTAAATGGAGAAGCTTCTCTCTCCTCGAGCCACTGAGAGATCACGAAAGCAAAACACTCAGCACAGCGTTACCTTCTAGCTTTTAATCACTGAGGATCCTGCCTACTGTTGACAGTTCAAACCAGGAGGCTGCTTCCTGCTGGTGCTCATGGAAAGCAGAGCTGGTCTCAACCCCTTAACCTGGGATGCAGCCGCCACCTGCTGCAGATATAAGGGGGAAGACAGAGGTGCGACAGCCTATCAGGCCTGACTCCCCAACCCCCATCAGTTCCTTTAGGATCCTGAAGACCTACTATATGCCCAGATTTCCTGGGCCACATTTCTTTAACCTAGAGTTCTCAATCTTGGCCCTATTGCCATTTGGGGCCGGGTCATTCTGTGCGATGGGGTGGGAGGGCTGTCCTGCACAGTGTACAATGCTGAGCAGCAACCCTGGCCTCCACCCACTAGATGCCGGTAGCGCCTCCCTTCCCTCCTTGTGATAACTAAAACAACATCTCCTGTCATTGCCAGATGTCGTGCGGGGGACACAATCCACCCAGCTGAGAGCCACTGCCTTTAACTTTTGCCCACTGTTATCGCTGTCACCACCCCCATTCCGCAGAACTGTGAGGGTTCAGAGATACCCCACAGCCAGGAGGAGGCCGAATGAGGACCCAACCCCACGTCGAATGGAGATCCTGCTTTGTCTCCATCGGCCCCCTTTCCCAGGACCCCTGCTGCGCCCTCCCGCTGTCTGGCCCCCCAGCTCAGCACAGCGGAGAGACTGACTCAGCTGGGGACAGGCATGCATGCATGGGGGAGCCCATTCATTCACACACCGACACGCTGACGTCTCCAGTGCAGCTCGCGTCAAAGCTTTATTTGCTGTTTTCAGAGTCTGAATGCAACGTCTTTGTACATGCAAAGGTCATTTTTGTTTTAGGGCAGTCGACCAGATTCCCAACTGCTCTGCTGTGCGTATGAAACCTCTTTACAGTTACAAAATAGAAAAGCACTGGTAGACATCCAATACTCTGTGAGGTCCGGGAAGCCCCGTTTGTTTTGATGTTAAAAATATAGGTTTTTCTAGATGAATTCTCAGTCACACGATTAGAGATCATTTCTGGGACTGGATAAAGTGCCGGTCGACCACCTTCTGTTCAGAACTCCTGGAGCCTGTGAATTCATAAGGCAACTGCAAGGACACCAACTGGCCGGACGCTTCAACTTTCCTGCACACAGGACTCGAGTTCCTTTTCGATCGTGACTCAAATATCGGAGGAAGGGACCCAGAAGAAAGGTTAGGAAAATACATAGCGTATGTATATATATTTCCACTCCCCCCTCCACCTTACAAAGCATTTTGAGGATCATAATCGTCTGGGAAGTGCAGGACTTGTAGGATGTTGGTATGATTTAGGAAACGACACAGTACAAAATATCTTCAGTAACACAACAGATGACTTTTATGAGCCCCGTATTTACAGGATCTATAAGGCTATGTGGAATGAGATCATTCTTTAGACAACGGCATCACGTTTTTTTTTTTTTAGCAGGCGTGACGCCACCGGAGATTGCTAAAACAGTGCCAGGCTGATTCATGGGAGGAGATGGTGTGGTGCCAGCTGTGAGGGTGACTGTTTAAGGAGATTCTGGGAGGGCAACAGGGAGCGGCTGAGAGGTTACCTTGCTGGAAATCTCAGGCTGACTTTCCAGGAACCTGGCTTTCTGGCCCCCTCCCTGCAGGAACCAACCTAGACAAAAGAAAGAAATCTCTAGAGGGGTGATGGGGGCCAAAGGAGATACAGACCAAGACCCAGCACATTCATGCCTACTGGTTTTCTATGCGGTTCTATGTTTCCAGACCCCCGACTTGCCCAGAATTCCAACAGGGTAACTCCTGGCAGCTTCTCAGCACAGGGCTCAGATCCATCACTCCCTAAGGGGGTGGGGCCCAAGGTGGACCCCCTTCCAGATGTGGGGCAGGTCCGCTCTCCCTTAAGTGGCTCCCTCCTACCCCATGGAATCACAATGCCATGGGGCTCTTTTTTTTGCTTTCCTATATTATCACATGTTGGAGGAGGAAAGGCACAGTCAGAGGCTATAGAAGGATTCTCCATTACTGTAGTGACTCGCCACGGCATAAATTGGAGGGGGCGCAATTCCCGGTGGATAGAGCTTTTCCCCCACCTCCCTGCAGACCTCACCCTGAAATGCTAGTTTACACAAAGACAACCATCATCTAGCTTCCTGTATTAAGGGACAGGGCTGTGTGGGAGGGACCACAGGGATGGAGGAGGAGAGAGGGAGGGGCTGGCTTGAGAGTCCTCTCCTTGGGTGGGACGCTGTCTTCCATGCAGGCCCACGTCACCTTTAAGCAAGCATTTTGTTTTGGAGGTGATCCAATGACACATCTGTGGGTTTTTAGCTTTGTAATGACGCCTAGCTCCTGGGGCAGTCTGGGGGTATCGTGATGAAAAATGTAAATGGACAAGGCAGCTGTCAGCGCCAGGTGGGAGCAGCTGAGGTCTCCTTCAGGGAAATCATGCCTAAGGTTTTTCCAAATCCCCTGCACAGCCTCTAAGGTTGAAGACCTCAGGCTCACCTCTATTCCGATACCTAGAGTTGGCCTCACTTCTTCCTGGGAAGCACAAGGGAAAACACATTCGTCTGAAAGCACGTGACTTTGCTTGTCCCCTGCAAAACCTCCCCATCTGATTGTCCTTTCCCCGAATCCCGACGACATGAGGCCGTCCGGCCAGCATCACTCAAAGCCCCCAACATCCTAAACTCCACTGGAGTTTAGTGAGGCTTCTCTTCCACTGGAGCTTCTCTGGTGGTACTGAGAGATTCTCCACAACACTGCTTTTTGAGGCCTCGCCATGGAATTTTACAGGCCAAAGGCTTCTGTTACATTAGGCAAGAGACCATGAAGAAGGGGATCTACTGGAGGGGAGAAAGATATGGACTTATCAAAAGGCCAGCTCTCAAAATGCTGATGTGCAAAGGGGGTGTGGGGGGATGGAGGGGGAGAGAGAGAGTGAGAGAGAAGATACTTTAAAAAATCACCTATCTATCCATCTTATTTTTGATGCATTCCGTATAAAACTCTCATTTAAAGAAAGCCAAAGGCCCAGGGGAGGAGGGCTGGATGAGGGCGGGTGACCTGATTGCATACAAATGATTAAGGCATATTAAGTTAGTTTAAAAGGAGACAGATTTCCAAAGGTGGCTCCAGGCAAACTCAAGAAACTAGCATACAACCCCTTGCTTAGCCCCCAAGAGCTCACCTGGTTTAGAAAGAGGAGAAATAAATAACCCATTTGCCTGGCTATCTGCAAAGGCTTTAAGCATCAGTTGCTGCAAACTTCATTGTACTGATCATAGCGGGAGCCAGAGGTCACGGGAGCCTGCCCTGAGTAGGCTGCTCCTGACCCACTGTGACTGTCTGCTCAACGGTGAGGGGATGAGGCTGCTGTAGTCAGTTTCAAGGGGTGGACTCTATATGTCCTCATCACCAAGGAATTACATGGATTTTTATTTCCAATCCAGGTGTGGGAGGTTAGGTAGAAGACCTCCAGGTCAATCTTGTTTACAAGTGTTTTGCTTTCCTGTCGGGTATGCATGGGATGAAACGTGACTAATTCAAAACTGAGAGTTCTGCATGGTGAGTAGCGCTATACTGACTGAACAGAGCAAGTCGCTTCCTACAGCCTAAGATGGTACCAGGGGGCCTTCCCACCTCGAGAAAGGCAAAGAAAGACAGCAGCCGAGAAAAGACATCAGGGTCAAAGCACACTAGGAGTGTCTTTTAAAGAGGACCTACTGACCTGGACACTACAGCAAAATTGAAATAAAACATGAACTGGATCTTTAAAGAGTAAGAAAGAAAAATCAACTGAAGCAGTTCCTGAAAGGATTAAATCCCCAAATGGCCAGAGAGAACGGACTGACCGCAAACTCAGGGAATGAAGAGAATACAAACTATGATCAAGCAGGACCAAATCTCCAGACACACATGCATGAGGTTTCCAGATGCACAAGGTTGCCCGGGTGACAGGCTCCAACAACCGCCCATCCAGTAGCCGAAGCTCAGCCAACAGGACTCAGGGAGGGAGGGCCTCTCACCCCCACTTTGGTCACTGTCCATGGTGCTGAACCACAACCCCTCTCGGGCCCTGGTGTTTGTCTTAACCTGCAGAGACGGGATTGGTCTCCATCCTGCCATATCCAAGAGAGGGAAGAGGTGGTAAAGGGAGATAAGGGAGGAAGAAGATCTGAGGAGACAAATAGAGACTGAAGGAGGGGTGGCCAGGGAGAAGGGAAGCAGGTTTTGACACCATTTGCAAAGAATGGATTTATTAGGAGAGACTTTCACCTCTTGGGAAGTCCATTGCTGAGCAAAGATCCATTAAGAAGCTCAGCCCCAGTGCCCCTCAGCAATCACAGGCCGCCCTGTGAACTGCCCAAGCAACTCTCTCACACACGGGCATCTCCCGGGCAAGGTTGGCACAAAGTTTATGGCAACTCCAGACACGGCGGTGGGCCGGCTATCTCTGGGATGACTGCTGGAGCCTTGGGCTTAAGAGGTGGAGGAGGCTGGTGTGGAGGATTTCCAAAAAAAATGACAGAGTAGACATGACTGGAGACCCCAGAGGTCTTGGAGATTCCTGGGAATGAGCTTAGAGTTGCCAAGAAAAAAAGAGGCAAGGCAAGCCTATACTTGGTTACCTAGCGTCTAGCAAGTCTGTCCAGAGTTCCTGGGCTGGGGGTCGGAGGGACTCCCCTCCAGAGAAGGGCTTTCAGCAAGACCCTCCCTTCCTGCATTTGGACCTAGAAAAAGCACCTGGTCAGGTAGAATTGGGGGGAGGTTGGGTAGAAAGAAGAGGTGAGAAGAAACAAAAAGGACCTCTCATTCATCGTTTGTCCTGAGACCAACTGGGAATGGATCTTTTATGCCAGCAGCTCAGGTCATGTTCAGAAAGGGACTTTGGAGAAAAAGCCTCTTGGGTGGGTCTGATGTTTGGGAGGGAAAGGCACTGCCATTTGGGCTGCAGTTTTTTGAACCTTGAGGCCAAGGGACAAAGGTCACCCTACAGAAATCAGAGCTCGAATGAATAGGAACCAGGAAAATGTACACCAGGGTGACAATCAGAATTTTTAAAAAGCTTGGGGTAGGGATAAGATAACCTGAGATGATTGGATACTTCAAGCAAACTATTCACACGCCTCTCCTCCTGTTCTTTAACATAAAAACATATATACATATCAAAATTCAAAGAAAGTTGGCTGGATTATTGCTTTATCGCCTTCTAAAGCAAACAAAACGTGATGTACAATGGAACAGGCAAGCTCTGCACACAGCCCCACTGAGAGGATAAATACACTTGAAAGAATGAGGGTGGGTGTGTTTAAAGATCAGAACCGCTGATTCTTCGAGAGGGAGAAGGAATTCGCCAAAGGAGCAATCAAAGCCCCCAACCCGGTGGTACTGCTGGAACCACAGTTACAGCAGGAAATGTATGGTTTCATCTTCCTTGGAAATGTCCTTTCAAAAAAAGACCAGCCCTGGGTGGGGGTCGGGGGGAAGAGACGCTTTCACGACTCAGAACCCAGGGGAGACGGTCCAGCCTTACATCCATGTTCCTGGAGCTGCTGCAGGGGTTTAAAATGGGTAGAAATGCACATTTTTACATTAAACAAAACAAAACAAAACCACCAGCATGGACATTTCTGGGCCGCCTGGCTTCTTTCCCAGCCTGAAGTGCTGTCTGGGGAGACGGAGCACGTGCCCCGATCCGTCCGGGAGAGCCTGCGGTGAGGGGGGGGCCTTGCGCAGCCTTCTCCACCCGACAGACCGACCGACCGGAAGGGCCCAGGTGTGTGCAGGAAGCAACGGCAGCAGCGGGACCTCGTCTTCGGGTACTGACAGTTAAGGCTTGTTCATTAGACGTGGCAGTGCCCCCTGTCTGGAGAGGAAGGGACAGTCCTGGTGTCAGCAGGGGGAACGTGAGACGCCATTTCTCCCCATCATCGAGCCCTAAACACTTTTCTGGTGCTCCCCAAGACGGCCACCCCACAAGCTACAAGCCAGGAAAGACGACTTTTTTTTTAAAAAATTATTTTGAGGGGTGGGATGGGGAAGGCGGCGGGCGGCTGGATCTGATGGAATGAACGTGAAATTTAGGGTCAGGTCAGGGTGCCAGCATCGGTGTCCTCAAATGGATGGCCGGAAGCTTAACTGAGATATCGTGGGTGCAGCACTGAGCACCAAATAAACACAGGCTCTGATCCCTTATCCGAAATCCTAGAGCACAGATTTACTGGGGAATTTAGAAATTTTGAGTTTATTAGATACATATATACAGACATATATATGCTTATATGTAAATATTATGTAACATATAATACATACGTACATTATGCAACACCCCCATAATTAAGCACATAATATGCTTGCAGTATTATGTATGGATATTCATATAAAATGGGGAAAACAGAGTCTAAATAGTATTTTATCCATGCAGGTCAGGTTTTGTCACTAAATGAGGGATGGAGATGCTTTGTTTTGAGAGCTTTCTGGATTGCAGGTTTGTGGAGAAGGGGTGGTGGGTCTCCTGTGCTGCTCAGAGCAGCGCTGACTCTGACGGAGCAAGAGCCACGTGTTCCTCCCCCAGGGACTTCCGGTCCATTCTCAGGGAGCCCTCTGGACCGCTCAGCAACACGGGCGCTGCTACCCCATTTTACAGATGGGCAAACTAAAGTTCAAGAAGTTAAATCATTTGAGGCCCACAGTAGGGCATATCTAATCGTTCGATTTTTTAATTTCTTTCTTTTTTTCAAATTAATTTTTAATTATACAGGTTGTATAGGAATGTAGAAATTGGGGACATTTCAGACTAAGCTGTCCTGCCCGTTCAATTTATAAAGGGGGCCTGAGATGCAGTGAGAAGGGCTGGCCAAGGGCATGAGACCAGAGTCCATGCCCTTTCCACCCACCCCAGGCCGTCCAACTGTGTTTTTTTTTTTCGCTAAGAAGAAGCAGATCATTGCCACCCTCTTTACGGGAACCCAAAACACCCTCAACCACGTTTTCCCTTCTCTTTTCCAGGGTACAGTGTCCCAAGTCTCTGAGCCTTTGCCTCCCGGCCCAAGTTCCCTGCTCCTCGGATTGGAGGCTCTGTCCGGGTCTCCCCTCCAGAGCCCCTCATACCTGCTCAAGCTTGATTTTCATACAAGCTTTGCCTCTTCTTGGATTTCAGCTCCTTTAGCCACTGGGGAGAGGGCTCTTCCGATCTGAAACCGCAAAGGCAGTGGGAGTCAAGTGTGAGCCTGACCGAGGACTCCCTGAGGGACCCAATTCTCCTGCCGCATGTGGGTGGGGGCTGAGCCACATTCGCAGGCAGCAAAGATGCCCACGTCGACATGATTGAAACAGGAATTAACCAAAGTGCTCCAAAATGAAGAATGTTAGACAAATCATGGTACATCCATTCTGTGAAATAATCTGCAGCAGAAAGTCATGCTTACGTAAAATTATTTCCATCCATCCATTTGCCACCCAAATATCCATTCATCCTTCCATCTCTCTACCCAGGTACATGCCCATAAGGGTTAATTCTGTGTGTCAACTTGGCTAGGCCACAGTGCCCAGCTGTTTGGTCAAACATTATACTAGTTATTTCTGTGAAGGTATTTTATTTTATTTTTTAGATGAGATTAATCTTTAAACCAGTTGTCTCTGAATAAAGCAGATTACCCTCCATAACACGGGTGGGCCTCATCCAATCAGTCGAAGGCCTTAATTGAAAAAGACCAACCTCCCCAGAAGAAGAGGGAATTCTGCCAAGATACTGCCTTTGGCACTTGAACTGCAACACCAGCTCCTCCCCAGGTCTCCAGCCTGCCTGTCCACCCTGCAGAATTTGGACTTGTCAGCGTCCACAAACGTGAAAACCAATTCCTTAAAATAAATCCTTCTCTCTCTCTCTCTCTCCCTGTGTATACATACTATTGTTATGTTTCTTTGGAGAACCCTGAGTAAAACAATGCCTGTAAGACATGATAGATAGATAGATAGATAGATAGATAGATAGATAGATAGATAGATAGATAGATAGATAGATCGATCGATCTTATGTTTACTGAATAATAACAATAATTATTTGCGGGAGGTACGATTTGTTTTAACTTTTTTTAAAATTGAAGAACACACATCCAGAACTCACTCAGATCACAAGCGCACAGCTCAATGAATTTTCTCAAAGTGAGTACACTTGAGTCATCACCATCCAAATGATAACATTTTCGAGTGTCTTATTTTTTACTTTCTTCTTTACGTATTTTTCTCTGTTTCTCAGAATGGCTTGTAATGAGAACACTTCATTTTAACAAGAACAGTGAAGTCAAACAAAAACATCTGAAAATTTTTTAAAGAAAAAGAAATCATACTTATGAAGACTTTAATGGCTATGGGAGAATCGTCACATGAAACATGTAACCGGAAAAGAAGCTATGTATGTTGTATGTTGTAATCTCGACTACATTTAAAAAGAATGGAAGGAGAAAGGCCCAAACGTCACTATGGTAGTCTTCTGGCGGGGGGGCGGGGTATCAGATCGTGGGTGATTTTCTTCCCTGCTTTATACTCATTTTATATTTTCTACAATTTCTAAGGTGAGCATGTACTACTTTTATAATCAAACACATGTACACACAACACCTGACTTCTGTTGATCTCAGAGAAAGCTCCTGACTCCACAGTCCTGGATGGCTCAGGGACATTGCTGACCTGGCTGGGGGTGGGGTGGGGGTCTGTGAGGAAGGAGAGGTCCCCTGGGCAGACAGGGGTCTGAGTACCCCAAGCAAGGCTTGCCTGATGGTGGAGGCTCAAAACCAGGCCTCCTGGTCTGGGGGTCCCTCCAGCCCTGGAGAAACACTGGTGCCCTCAGCTGACTCCAGAGCAATTCTGGCATCCGCAGAGCAAGAGAGGTACCATCTCTGCCTCAGCCTGTCTCTCCCTCTCATCCTCTTGCTTTCCTGCTCCCCACAGCCCACTCTGTGCTCCAATAACATGAACAGCCTACAGCGCCCAGTTCTACCAGGCCTCTGGACCTTTGCATGTGCTGTGACTTCGGCCACCTCTTTTGTCTGCCATGACCCAGCTCGGGCATCCCCTCCTCTTGGAAGCCTTTTCCACACCCTTCCTCCTCAAGTCTGGGTTCTGAACTCTTCTCCCGCCTTCCTCTATCACCGGGGTCAGATAGTAAGTATTTTTGACTTTGCAGGTTATAGGGTGTCTGTGTCAATGTGTCAGGTCTGCAGTTGCATCAGGAAAGCAGCCGCAGACAATCCTTAAATGATGGCTGTGTGCCAATAAAACTTTATTTACAAACACAGACAGTGGGCTGAATTGGACCTGTGGGCTGTAGTTGGCCAACCCCTGCTCCATCATAGCTCTTCTATTACAATAACCGTATCATGAATAATCCCTAACTTTCATGTGTTAGCAACACTCTCACCTCTCGTCCTTCTCCACGCTGGAGGGCAGCACACGACTGCCCAGCACCCCAGGCTGGAATGGGGACTTGGGGGTCTTGGGCTGGGGGGCCCAGCTGGGGGTATCGCTGGGACTGTCCATCTCTGGCCTCTTGTGCAGCTGAGCCTGGGGAGGGAAGACAGGGGTGGAGTCTGTAACCTGCCCTTGGTCTGGGGAAGGGTCCCATCCTACGGCACTGTCACTGCATGGAGACAGCAGGGCTCCCAGAATCTGAACAGACTCAGACAGCAGACTCAGGGGTGGGGGAGATGCTGCCTGACCGTGGAGGCCAAGAAAAATCAGAGGTCAGGCTTGTAGTCCAAGAGGCCACCCTTGACCACTGGGATCAAACAACCATGAAAAATCCACACAATCACATTATCTTTGGCTGAAAAGCCACCATGTGTGGTGTCTTCATCACAGGACGCTCCATCTCCTTTAGTTTCCTGAGAACCCCGAGATGGAGACAAGAGATGCATCTTACAGCTGAGGTCCGGCTCTTTTAAGCTCTTTGCTCCTGTGAATATGAGTAAGTGACGTTTCTGACTACCAGATTTGCACAGGGAAAAGGCAGGGTGGATTCCCACCATTTTTGGAGGGCACGCAGGGAATGGGATGGCTTGGAATGGTGTGCCCAGAATTCCTTTGGGGGCTGCGGGGGGGTATGATGGTGGCAGGTGGCATCTGTCTCCAAGTCAGTGCTGGCGGAGCCCCCAGCAATAGTGGTCATCACCGTCGTCGGCCCTGCAGCTTCTGTGCGCTGGGCATCCAGCGTCTGGACTCCACCAGGCGTAAGTTACATGACACACGTTTCCAGGGTGGAGACTGGCTTTCTCTATTTTATAGAGGAGTAGCCTAAAGGTCAAAGGTTGAGCAGTTGGCCCAAAGTCACATGGGTTTCAACAACTAGGATTCGTCCTAGGTCTGCCCAATTCCAACTCCAGGGCTCTTTCGAGAAAAAGCCTGGCAGCCTCCCTAGGGCCTCTGCTCCCTCCTGTAAGCAGGGCCTTTCTCTGCTCCCTGTGTTAGGCTGCCCTGTAAGGCAGCCTTTGTTCCGATGCTTCAAAAAAGAAGTCAGAAAACCTCTGGCCCAGGACAGTTGCTGCAAGACATTCATGTTTTGAAGGCCTGTAAAATGAATTACAGGGGCAAGTATGCATCCGCTGTTTATCAACTTTTTATTCTTGCCAGAAATGACATGAAAAGCAAAGCTGCCATCTACTGAAGGAATGGCAAGTTCACAGCCCCTAACAGGAGGCTCCCTGGCCACACGGAGTGTGGGGTTGAGAAATTCCACAAACAACCTAGGCTTCTTTGTCTTGATTTCTTCTTCAGTAAAATGGGAGTAAAGAGCTACCTTCTTTAGGGTTGCTGGGGACATAAGACGAGTTTGCAAGCACATGGTGCCTGGGGATAAAAGAGGCCCCTCTCTCGCTTGCATTAAGTACCGCTGCCTCCCAGGACCTGTGAGATGCTCGGTGGAGCTGAGGGTGGGGAGACAGCCCAGCCCTGCCCTCAGGATTCCACAGTCCAACTGGGATTGCGGTGCTATTTAAGACAGATTAATGTGGTTCCAGTGCTGACTTCTCACATTGTTTGGAATCAAAATAATCATTTTATGTGCCTCCCACCCCTAGCACACCAGATTCCTCAAGAACAGAAGCCTGGGCTAGTTCACTCCTGTTTCCCAGACATCCAGCACTGGGCCTGATGCCTAAGGTGGACTTTTAACCCCTTTTACAGATGAGCACATGGAGGCTTAGCTGGAAGACTAAACTGAGCAGCCGGTGTGGGGGCTGGAGGAAGAAAGCGGAGATTCAGAAACACAGGATTACTGGAGAAATCCAAATAAATCAGTAGTATTGTTCATAGCACCGGGCCAAGGCCGATGTCCTGGTCTTGATAATGTACCATGGCCACGGGATGCTTTAGCACTGGGGGAAGCTGGGTGAGGAGGGGGTACACGGGAAGTCTCTCATACTAGTTTTTCAACGTCTCATGAATCTTCAACTATTTCAAAAATTAGACAGAGAGGGAGGAAGACAGGAAGGGAGGAAGGGAGGGA
The DNA here is from genome assembly GCF_965194825.1 of Balaenoptera physalus. Classification (NCBI taxonomy): domain Eukaryota; kingdom Metazoa; phylum Chordata; class Mammalia; order Artiodactyla; family Balaenopteridae; genus Balaenoptera; species Balaenoptera physalus. The sequence goes on along the minus strand of NC_138897.1, from coordinate 79,435,345 downwards.
TGCAAGGAAGGCGAGAGGGAAGGAAGGAGGGAGGAGGGTGAGAAACATGGGCCTGTCTGTTTTGCTGCCACAGGTAAGCATAGCTCTGGGCATGAAGTCTGGTACCTTCAGCGCTGCCGGGTCCATGCCTGGAAACACGGGCATCCTCTGGGGTCGGCTGATGGGCGTCCTCTCAGCTCTGGGTGTCTTCTCCTCCTCATCTGACTCTTCCTTCCTGGGGGATTTCTCCTCTGTTGCAAAGAAAAGGGTACTAAAGTCACTGGCAGCCTCCATTCTGAGATTTTGCTTCTCCTTAAAACTCTTCCATGGCTCTCCATCCACAGATCAAGTCTAACTCCTTAGCAAGGAATTACAACTCTCCACGAACTGGCCCTGCCTTTCTAGCTTGATTCCTGCTATTTCTGGCTTGGGAAACACTGAACCGCTTAGAGAGACGACCTGCCCCTGCCCCCGCCACACCCATGGAATGTTCTTTCCACACCTCTGCCCCTTTGATCCTGTTGATATTTCCATCTGGAATACCCTCCCCTGGCTAATTCCTATCTGTTCTTTAGGATTCAGCTCAAGGTTTGACACGGAATGTGGCCAAAGAAGTCCTTAGAGGAAAATGCATAGCCTTAAATAATTTATTAGAAACCCAAAAAGACTGACAATAAATGAACTGATCTTTCAACTTGAGAATCTAGAAAAAGACCAGCAAACAAACCTGAAGAGAGGATAAGGGTGAATTTAACAAGGATAACAGCATAAATAGTGAAATCCTATTAAGTTGTCTCAGTTCCTTGTAACCTGTGGAGCCCCAATTAATATATCATCCGCAAAAAAATGTTTTACCTAGTTTCTAATAAGCTTGGTGTAATAAGAAACCACAGTTTCCTATGTTATTGTGTTCTAATATCCCACAGCCTTCAAAGTCAGAAAGCTCTTCCAGGGTTTAACCTAAATCCTTCCTGCTATCCAATGTGCTACCTGTGGAGGAAAGGGGGCATACCTGTGGAGTCCTTGAACATCCACGTGCTGTTGGCCTCCTCCTCCAAAGGAGACCTGCTCTCCGACTCGCTGACTCGGCTGCGCCGGAGGGAGTGGGAGATGGGAGCCCGGCGGCGGCTTCTCTTGCTGAGCTGCACCCGGGTCTTTAGGGCACTTGAGTCGAGGACTGAGGTTTGCTGTGGGAGTGGCAGGGAAGAAGAGGGGGAAAAAAGCATGGGAAACATTAAATGGGGGCATCACCCAAGGGACGTGTGCATAGCTGCGTCGATACACAATGCTATTTAGGTGGTACTCGGGCCAGCATTTCCGCATTTCAGTAGGACTGGAACACTCTAAGCCTACTTTCTCTGTGAAATATAGCATGTAGGCTGATTCCAAGAATCAAATAAACCTTGAGCGCCCCACACAGTGCCTGGAACACAGTGGGCACATAATGGAAATGGCTTTCCCCTCCTGGTGACATCATCTGAGCAGGTAAGCTAGAGCAGTACCTAACAGGAGCTCAATACATGTTTGTTTGTTTGTTGAATGAATAACTGAACACATCATCTAACTAAATCCTGACAACAACCTTATTCCACACAGGGTCCACGAGCTGAGAGGTTCTCAGTGTGGTCCTTCCTCTACCCACAGTAATTCAGGTGCAGGTGGGAGCCGGTGGAGCAGCCTACTAAGTACCAGGCATTTGTTTTCAAGCATCACACTCTGAGCAGAGGCGGGTGGAGGGTCAGTGATGGTTTCCAACATCACCACCTTTTGTGCTGAAAGGGCTGGGGGCAGACCACCTGGGTAGGCCCAGCAAGAAGTTGGGGCAGCCTCTGGCTCAGTGATCTCCAAGGAGATAGTGGTGAAGAGCTCGGAGCTTGGGCTTCAAATCCCGCTCAGTTCAAATGCCAGCTGTGTGACCTCAGAGCAGGGGACTTACCCTCTCTGAGCTTGGGTGGCCCTATTTGTAAAAACGGAATGATAATAGTATCCCCTTGCTAGGGTGATTGAGAGAATTCAGGGAGCCCAGGCATGGAAAGTCCTGGTTCCAGCAGCACCTGACCCAGGCTCATAGCCGAGAGCTATTCCTACGATGGGCTTCTCTCTTCCTGGCCAGCTCAGGTCCTGGCATGAAACGTTGGATTCTTCCTCTCAAGTCCACTTTGGAGAAATTCTGTCACCCAGGGCCTTTTAAGTTAGCGATAATGAGCTAATTTCAGTGACTCATTTCCCAGAGTTGGTAAGTGACAGACACCCTATTGGGGGCGGGAGGAGGGGGCTGATATCTGCACAGCTGTTTCCCAAACTGGCTGCGATGCTGTCCAGTGGGGGGATTTGTGTGGGGCTGGTGGAAGTGGGGGAGAGATGGAAATCATAAAGGGTCCGCCGTCCTCAAGAGGACAGCATATATCTCCGGTCGCTACTAAATAGAGCGGGTTTCTCAGACTCAGAGAAAGCAGGAGGGAGCCACAGCAACGCAGGGGCTGCTGAAGGGGGCGTGGTTCCATTCCCCAGGGCCACCCTTGCAGCCTCAGGCTGGTGCAGAAGCTGAGTCCTTCCCTAGTGTCTCGCCTCCCCTTTCAGCCTCCAAACACTGCCTGTGGGAGACCTCGGTGTTAAATAATTGGCTGGACCTGTGCTTAGGGACACTGGCATTTCAATCACTCAGTGGCCACTTCTGTTCCCTAATCAGCAAAAATGAGGGAGTTCCTGGTGGTCTAGTGGTTAGGGTTTGGCACTTTCACTGCCATGGCCCAGCTTCAGTCCCTGTCGGGGAACTGAGATCCTGCAAGCTGCTCAGTGTGGCCAAAATTTTTTTTAAAAATGTTAAAAAAAAAAAAATAGTGTTGTCTCTGGTTATGTGAAAGGATAAGTTAAAAAAAATAAAATAAAATAAAAATGGGGCAGGGATTTTGCCTCTTGGGCTTAGTGTTCCAGAAGGTAAATCAGGAGAATTATGCTATGGCACAGTGACATCGTATGGGCATGTAAGCTGGAGCAATGCTTGGGACATAGCTGGAGCTCAATAAATGGTTGTTGGATGAATAACTGAATAAATCACCTAACTAAATCCTGACAATCTGCACCCTGTGCATGTTTATATAGTGGGGTGCCCCAATGGAGACTGAGTGTGTGCCTTTCCCCATTTCTGCCCTTATTTAGAGATGCCAGAGAGAGACCTTGACCATATTTAGGAAGGAGAATCCCATTTGAGGCCCTAAAGGAAGCCCCACACCCAAAGCAGTGATGGTCCTTCTCTGGGGGCACCTGTGTAGCCATCTCTAAGAATGTGGACGTGAGGCTTCACTGAGGAGACAGGGTCCGTTTTGGATTTTGCATCATTTAGATGTTGCATCCTCAGGAGGGTGGGCAGGTAGCCCTATTGTCAGGGAAGGAGAATAATAAGACCCCTGTGTCTCAAGGATTGAAAAGGACAATCTGCCTGACCCCTGCAGGTCTAGAAGGGGCTGGGTAGGAGGCAGTTGGACCTGGGTGGCTAGCGTCCTGTGGGGTGGCTCTCCGTGGGCCCCAGAAGAGCTGAGTTCTGAGGGCTGCCCACGCCTGAGGAGGCTCCCCTTTACAGACAGACTTAGATTCCCTGGCTCCAGGGACATGGTCCCACTTGGCAAGGCCTTGGTAAGAACCCCCAGCAGAAGCGGTCTGAGCGAAGTCCAGGCTGCACGCCTAGATTTGCAGACCTCAGGCAGACACCTCCCATCCGCCAGGGGTGAGAGGCCGGATGGCCTGTTCACCTAACAGGTGAGGGCTCAGCTCAGTATTAATTTGTACACATGTGATTGCATTCAGAGCTGTGGAGCCCACTGTACTGGTTACAGGTGGATAAGGAAGCCGAGGTTCAGAGAGGTGAAGACAGTTGCCCCAAGACACACAGCTGGTGTGTGGCAGGTACAAGCCTCATGTAGACCTCAGTCCCATCTCAGACTGTGCCCTCTGCACCCACCACAGGGGGCCCTGGCACACAGATTCTACCAGGGAAAGGGGTAATTCATCGGGAGATGCTAGAACGTCCCTTTGAGAAGAAATGACTGTTTCCAGCGTGTGCTCCCAACGACTGACTTACATGGATAAAGGAGAAGTCGTCCACCCTCTTTGCGGGGCAGGCGTCCGGTGGGGGCGGCCCCTCCATCCCGTCAGTGGATTCCAGGTCCGTGCTGGATCGGTCCACGCTGGTGCTCTGCTGGTCCTTGGAGCAGTCGTGCTGGTCCCCAGCAGAGGTGGCCTCCGTTTGGGAGGACACGGAGGACACGCGGCTGCTGGGGGGCTGCTTCTGAGCCGACGTGGCACTGCTGTCCGGGGATGGGGACTCGGGGGCCAAGCTACGAGAATGGAAGGAAGGGAGGGAGGCCTGGTCGGGCAGGTTGTTTCAGAGACCTGAATTTCAAGGAAGGGAAGGGGCAGAAGGTAGGGTGTGGGGTGTGCTTTATATGCCGGGAAACAAGAGACAGAACATCCCAGTTAGGAGAACCACTCTGGGCCCAGCCAGGTGCTGTCCATGGTGCCTCTAGAATACCTGAACAGGTGCAGAATGGGTGCAGAATGTCCCGTTCAAGACCCTCTAACCCTGCGCCGTCCAATACGGGAGCCACTGGTCACATGTGGGCCACTGGGCCCTTGCAATGCGGCGAGTGAGCGCTGAGCTGGGCCCTGAGTGCAATCAGTACACACTGATTCCCAGCACTTTGAGTGAAAAAAAAAACGAACGTAAAATACCGCGTTAATAACTTTATAGTGATTACATGTTAAAATGATAGTATTTCGGGTCTATTGGGCTCAATAGAACATACTGTTAAAATTAATTTTGCCTGTTTCTTTTTTACTGATGTGGCTACTGGAACACTGAAACTGCATGTGTGTCTCAAGTTTGCAGCTTGCATTGTATTTCTGTTGCATAGCACTGATGTAGACCAAATAATCACCGGCAGTCACCAGTGGAAGAGCAGGAGGTGGGGAATCTCCTGCATTGTTTCATCCATCCATTCATTCACCCATCCACTCATTCATTCACTCACTCACTCACTAAAGATTTATGGAGCGCTTACTATGTGCCAGGCCCTGTGCTAAAAACCGTATCTATCATTCCATCCTCTTCACAATCCTACAATGATTACCCTATAATCCTACAACGTCCACAACCCTAGGAGGTAGGATTAACCTCAGGAAATTAAATACTAACCTCGCTAAAGATGAGGAAACCGAGGCACAGAGATGTGAAGTAGCCTGCCCAAAGGGACAGACGTGACCCCAGAATCCAGGTCCATGGCCCTCTCCTCCTGGAATTTCTGCCCATAATGTATTCCAAGTACCACTTGGATAATTGGAACCACACAAGATAGAAAATATGTCAATAAATCAAGCCATTAAATTAAATAGGCTCCCTGCTCCCCCCTTGAAAAGACCCCAAAGCCAAGAGCACAGGAAAGCCTTACCCTAAGGAAGGGGGGACGGGCACACCAGACACCACCTCGCTGATAGGAGGGTCTGCCCTGAAACACCCCTGAGCTGCACCCTTGGGCAGAACCTGCAACCCAGGTGTACTGGTGTTTCACTGCAGGAGCACAGCCATGCTTTTCGTCAGCTCGGGGAAGAATTTATTCCTTGGAATAGGCAGGATGTTTGGGTGTGGGGTGCGACTGAGGCAAATCCACAAAAAATGAGGGCAATACCACTGCGGAGGCTGCAGGTGGCGCTGCTGCTCAGGGCTGGGAGCACAGCAGCTCCTGGGCCCTTTCTCGGAGGAGGAGCTGCAGTGCCTCCGGGAGACAGGAGGGGGCGACCCCAGGACACAAGGGAGATGCCAGGTCCCAGAGGGAGAAGGGGCCTCCCAGGGTCACACAGCGACCGCAAAACCAGGACACCCAGGCTTCCAGACTCGCTCACTGATTAACACATATCACAGGTTAGGAAAGAAAACAAAAAGCCTTCGTGGGTACTGGAAGGAACCTGTGCTTCCCTTTTTCTTACCCACTTCCAATTCCATCAACCTCCACCCAGCTTTAGTACCAATGCCAGCTGTGGGACATAAACCAGCAGAGGGGTGTGGCCGCTCCTGACGGGTGGGGGGCAGGGGAAGGAGATGGGAGACCTGGGTCTGAGTCCAGCTCACCCATGGACACACCATATCCCTGGGCGTGAAACCCACAGATGAGGAAACTGAGTCACACAGTGACACAGCTGGTAAGTGGCCATGCCGGGGTGGACCCAGGTCTCCCTGACTTCAAAACACCGTGCGGGGGCTTCCCTGGTGGCGCAGTGGTTGAGAGTCTGCCTGCCAATGCAGGGGACACGGGTTCGAGCCCTGGTCTGGGAAGATCCCACATGCCGCGGAGCAACTGGGCCCGTGGGCCACAACTACTGAGCCTGCACGTCTGGAGCCTGTGCTCCGCAACAAGAGAGGCCACGACAGTGAGAGGCCCGCGCACCGCGATGAAGAGTGGCCCCCACTCGCCGCAACTAGAGAAAGCCCTCGCACAGAAACGAAGACCCAACACACCCAAAAATCAATCAATCAATAAATAAATCTATAAAAAAAAACAAAACAAAACACCGTGCGATCCTGTGGCCCACCGGTGGGAAGGGTGAGCTGAGAACACGGCAAGCCCACCCCCGGTGTCCACGAAGCCGCTGCTGTGTTCGATCCCCCCCGCCAAGGGCGAGAAGAAGAATTGCATTTTTAAAACAATGAACAGGTGCAATGTATCAAGCTCCTACTAAGTGCCGGGAAATATGCCAACTGCTGCACAGGTTACCCTCCTGACAACCCCATGTGCCTCAGTCTTTGCCTCTGCAAGATGGGGCAATAGGATTAAATGTTATGTTTCACTGCTTACAACAGTGCTCGGCCCGTCCGCTCAACACATCTTGGCTCTTTTTATGAGCGTCATTCCCTTTCTATGGAGAAGGAGCGTGAAATCTGGCAAATATAACTAATTTACCCAGGACCTCACAGCCAGCTGGAGTGAAGCTGGAATTCAGACCTGCCTGCCTCCTGAATCCAGGCGATGCTCAGTAACCTTCAGGCTTCTGCCACAGTCATAATAATATTCCTTCCCAGCCAGGCTGACACCTGAGGGGCCCTACAAGCCTCTAACAGCGGTGATACTAAATGCTGACATAGCTTATAAAGCAGTATCTGTAATATGCTCCTATATTTGTAAACACACCAAATACATACAGAAAAAAGTCTAGAAAGACAACAAAAAACATTAATGAAGGTTATATCTGTGTGCTGGGATTAGAGGCGATTTTCATTTTCTTTGTTAATTTTTTTTTATGGTAGTGAAACACACGTAACATGAAATTTACCAGTAGTGCATTCACAATGTTGTGCAACTATCACTGCTCTCTGGTTCTAGAACATCTTCATCTCCCCAGAAGGAAATCTGGTCCCTGTAAAGCAGTCACTTCCCATCCCCCCTCCCCCCAGCCCCTGGCAACCACAAATCTACTTTCTGTCTCTATGGATTTGCCTATTCCGGATATTTCATATATCATTTTAAAATAAGTTTTTTGTACATTCTAAATTTCTGTTTTATAAAAAGAAATGGTTTGCTCTTACACTTACAGACAAAACAGGTCCTACTTAGTAACAGAGAAATCAGGAGGCAAATGGGCCACCCGGACTCCCGCCCGGAGGCCCCGCCCCGCGCGCCCTACCTCTCCCCGCTCCGGTGCTGGTCCAACCACGTCCCATACTGGCTGTCGGCTTCCTGCACGAGGGTGTCAGTGTCCTTGGCCTCGGGGGTCCGCCTGGAGAAACACTGCTTCAGCTGATCCTGCGAGGACAAGCCAGAGGTTTCTATCAGGGAAAATGCTCAGAACCTGGTCCCAGCTGGTAACTCACACCGCATCGCCCCCTGCTCGAACCCACCTCAGCTCCCTACTGCTCTCGGAAGCGGGTCCAAACGTCTGCGCTGGGCACGAGGGTGACCTACCATCCGGGTTTGCCCAAGACATCGCAGGATGCAGGACGGCGGGTGCCAAAGCCAGGCAAACTGACATGAAGGGGTCACCCTCCCGCGCCCTGTGTGGGTACCACCCTACCCCTGGCCAAACTTCTCTCCATCCTCACTGCTCCCAGGACTTATCAGTCTGGTCACGGTGCTCCCCCATCCGTCCCCCGCCACCACGTTCCCACGGTCGCCATGCTTCCACCACCAGCGTCGCCAGCACAGCCTTCGTGGAGCATTTAAATTGTCCCCGGTGTTGATCAAGCTGTCTGCATATCACCTCGCTGAGCTGCAGTCCCATGGCAATCCCATGAGGTGGAGCTCATTACAATCCCCATTTTACAGACAAGAACACTGAGGCTTAGAGAGGTGAAGCGACATGCCCTCCATCAAACAGCCAGTAAATGATGAGGTGGGACTCAAGCTCGGGCAGGGGGCTTGGACTGCAAGTCCAAACTGGCAACCACTGTGCCCCACGCAGCCCGGATCCCCGGTTCTGTCACCACCTGCTCAGTGACTGGTCTCTGCCCTCAGCCTGGGCCCCAGGGAGAGGGTCCTGCTAACCACAGCACTGGCCAAAGGGCCCAACCTGGTACCTGGCACATGCTGGGAAGCCCATAGATCTCCATCAAAGTGCTGGCCTCCCTAACTTGTTCACTCGACAAATTAAAAGCCCGTCCCTGGTGACTGACTGTTGAACTGGCTGACACTTGGGCCTCTGTGTTATTGATTGGGGAGCAGCTGGAATGTTCAAGGCAAAACCAAAACTCCAGCCCTTTGGGTGGCCATTGGCACAATAGTAATTCAAATGGCCTTGGCTTCTGAGCTTTGAAGGATGTTCCCAGTCACCATCTCTTGATGGCTTTTATGAGGAATACGGAGAGAGTTGGGGGTCACGGGGTGAGGGGGTGAGAACAACTTGGCCCCCAATTCCAGAAACACCAACAGGAGCATCTCACTCCTTGTGTTCCATTTGCGGTCAGGAGGCATGTTCTGCTGGAATGTGCTTTGGAGCATGCATCTCCTGCTCAGAAACCTTCCACGGCTCCCTACTGTCCTCCTGCTGAGATCCAACACCCCTTGTAATTGAGCCCCAAGTTTCCTGTCCAGTCCCATCTCCTACCCCTGCCCCAAACAGACGCCCCATCCCACCCACCGAGACCTACTCACTGCATCCCACACAAGCCTTACCTACCAGCCTCTGTGGCTTTGCTTGTACCTTTCCCCCTTCCTATCCATCCCTCCCACCCCAAGCCATTGCAACAAGCCACAGTGATCTTGCCTTCCCCTGCACTCTCCCTGCCTACTCTGGACTCATTTTTGTGCCAGGTAAAGTTTGACATATAAGTTATTTATGAACAGACATCTACTGAGCAGCTACCATGTGCTAGGCACTTGAGAACCAGGGGTGGGGGTCACTACACAGATTCTGTAACTCAGCCGAGGCAGCCTTTAAGATCGGACACTCCATCACCTTTGTTCCCCACCCAGAGCCTGCCTGGCACCCAGTAGGTGCTTAGTGGCGGTGGGCAGACTGCCCTGCAGTAGCTTATCTTCCTCCCAGTGGGGAGCACGCCTCTTCACAGCTTCCACAGAGCCATCCTTAGCAGAGCAAACACGTGTGGTCCTGCAGAGTGAGCAGGCTCCTCGGGAAAAAGCTCTGCTGTGTGACCTCAGGGCTTTTGTCTCCCTCTCTGGGGCACAGGGACGTGGAAAGATGCCAATGAGAAGACCCACATGATAGCTCCAAGGGCAGGACCTGACATTCAGGAAACACCCAATAAATGCCCATCTCCTTCATCATTCTCTTTCTCTCACCTTTTGGGGACACTTGCGTACCCCATGAGGGGATGCTATGGGTGAGGTATGTGCAAGGATCCCAGGGAATCAGGATAAACCTCTCAGTCACCCTGGTAAACAACCACACTCACACACCCGCATTTCGCTGCCTGTAGATTCCTTTTCCTCGTTACCAAAATCACAAATGCTTGTTGCAAAACATGTCAAAATTACAGAAAAGCACAAAAAATAATATTTAAAAGTCACCCATCAGCCAGTGACCATATTCTGCCATAATCCTGCCCAGAATTTCGTCTGGGTCAACTCACTTAGAGCACCATCGTTAACGGCTGAAGAATATTCTGCTGCCCGGACACAGCATTGTTCCTTTAATCGATCCCCAAGTGTCATGGCATTTAGGTTGCTGTTCACCGTTATAATCAACAATACGATGAATATCCTTGGGGCTGAAGTGACACATCTCTGATGACTCCCACAGGAGAACTCCCTAGGCAGAGAATCGCAGGGTGGAGGGGTAGCGTATACAAGCCAGCCTTGGAACAGTCCACCCAAACTGCAAGCCCACAGCAGCATGCGAGGGAGGCTGTTAGCACGCCTGAGGGATTCAGTCAGTCCCCAGGTGGGGAAACTTGGATGTTTTTGCCTTGAAAGGTCACCTGACATGGTCAGACGCCCAGCACCCTTAAGAGAGTTCCCCCTGGGACCCAGGAATGGAAGTGGTCATCTGAGCATGCTCCCAGCTGCTCATTGCTTTCAAAGTTGTCACAGAATCGGCCATTCCCTAACTTAACCCACCACATGGGTCGGATTCGGAGGCCAGAGGTTGGGGCCTGGGGGTCTGCCTCTGGTGGACTCGACATCCTTGTCCCCAGCAGCTTGCAGATGGCTGCAAGGTGGATGCTCGGTCTGTGCCCCGTGTGTGCCAAGCTCACATTAAGGCAGAAAGGTGACCGCTCAGGGACAGCTTACAACTCAGGGTTGGGGCGGGGAGAGGTTGCTGTCTCTGCTCCGCCCCAGCTGGGTGGTCTGGTCAAGGGACTCCACCCATCCAAGCCTCAGTTTCCTCAGTGGAAAACCAAGGGTTGTTTTGAGGCTTCAGGGAGATAAGCCCTGGAACGCGTTAAGCTCAGTGCCTGGCATATAGGTGCTCAGGACACAGGAGCTGATGCGATCAGAACCAGGTTCACGGCCCTCCCCAGAGTCAGGCAGGTGGATGGACTCTTGGCAAAGTGTGATTCTTCTCGGGCCCTCAAAACCCCCAAGAGATGGGGATCTTTCGGTGCTGAGTGATGGAGGAAGGGATCTGCAGATGGGGCCTCTGGAAATCAGCATGGCAAGTTCCGAAGGATGCTAAGGGGTGGAATCAGGGCAGGAGGCAGGGGAATGTTTCCTGACCTCCTTTGGAAGGCTCTGGGCAGCAGGGTGTGGGGGGAATAAATGGTGCTCAGCAAAATACACTGGCTTCTATGCATCCCCATTTGCGGGCCCTCCTGCAGAGGTTTAAGATTCACGCTCAGGGATCTGTAATCCCCGCAGGCAGGGATGGAGGTCTTCTCCCTCCACTGCCTAAAGCCAGACTCAGGATTCCAGAGAGCAGCATCCCTGACTCCTCTGTCACTCTCATCCCCGTGTCGGATCAATCCCCAAGCCCTTCAAAGTCTCCATCAGGAAGACCTTGGCCAGCTCTGGGGTCCCCGTGCCTCCCTCACCTCTGCTCCCCCCCGTCCCCATATATTCTCTTCCCATTACACTTTCCAAAGCTGAAATCTAAGCCTGCAGGGTCTCTGCTCAAAACCCTTCAGTAGCTCCCCAGGGTCAAGTCCAAACACCATAAGGATGGCTTGTGGGACTTTCATTAGTGGGGCTCTTTCCCCACCATCCCCCATCTGCCCCTCCCCCATCCCCAGGCCCTCCCAGCCCCTCCCATTGGCTGCTCCATCCCACTTTCCTCCTCTCACGTTCCTCAGTTGGCTATCCCTCACCTCCAGACCAGCTGGAGCAGCCACCACCACCTGGCTGTCGTTCAGATTCCAGCTTTGCTGGCTCTTCCTCCAGGAAGCCTTCCCTGAACTCCCCTCACCCAAGGCTGACTCAGGAGCCAGCTCCCACCATTCCCTAGACCTCAAGTCTCTACATCTGTGCTGTCCAATATGATAGCCGCTAGCCACGTGTGGCTATTTAAATTTCATTTAAATTAATTAAGATGTTAAAAATACAAAGAATCCAGTTCCTCAGTGGCTGTAGCTATATTTCAAGGGCTCCATAGCCACGTGTGGCTACCATATTGAACAGCACAAGATACAGGACATTTCCATCATGGCAGAAAGTTTCTACTGAAGAGCACTGCTGTAGAACTTCCCAAATTATATTCATTATAATTGACCTGTTTTTTTTCAGTCTCCCTTGGATGAGTACTATTTCTGGAGCCAGATGCCTGGATTTAAATCCAGGCTCCATCACATAGATCCTGTATTCAGGCTGTGTGACCTCGGGCAAGTTACTTAACCTCTCTGTACCCCAATGTCTGGACAACGCAGATGTTAAGTATTTGGTTGAATGCCACCTCAGTCACTATGTTTTAACACAGAACCCCCAAATCTGGAGTACTCCAGGGGTTAGGATCATCTAAGGGAATTGATCTTGCAAATGAGGCTTAAGAAATCAAGCTGTTTGTCAGTACTTTCTCCCACTAGTATCCTGGTAACCTTGTGTGCAGTGCAAATTATTCATGTCTCGTCACTGTAGCAGACCCCGGTGGCACTTCAGGTCAACAAGCCTTGATCTTCACTCCCAGGGCTACGAGGCCTCAAGATCAACCACAGAAAGGGCCCAAAACTCTTCTGAAACTTTCTGAAAGTCAGGTTTTTAAGTTAGTTTTAAGGCAGAGTGTTCTTCCAAATCAGTTCTGCCTTTCGGGCTGCTATAAAAGCCCTCTCTGTCTGCGGATGAGTAGATATCTACAAGGTGGTCTGAAAATACATGATGGATAAAGAGAAGCGTTGTCTGAGGAGCACACGTGTCCAAATTAGTCCCGCATTTGGGTCATGGGCAGGTCTTTTTTTTGACATGCACCCCTGATGGATATCAACCAGCCACAATCCAAATTTCAGCTGTCATTTGTCACACCAAGTCATCACATCTTAACATTTATTTTTTTTTTTAAGATTTTTTTTTTATGTGGACCATTTTTTAAAGTCTTTATTGAATTTGTTACAATTTTGCTTCTGTGTTATGTTTTTTGGTTTTTTGGCCATGAGGCATGTGGGATATTAGCTTCCTGACCAGGGATCAAACCTGCACCCCCCACACTGGAAGGCGAAGTCTTAACCACTGGACCACCAGGTAAGCTGCGAATCTTAACATTTAGATCTCCAAGGACCCTTGAGTCCATTCAGCTGGCCCTTTTCAGATGATAAACTTTTTCAGATGATAAACTCAGAGGCAGGGATTGCTCACGGGGAGTGAGAGGCAGAGCTGGTGGGCCTGGAACCCAGTTTTCTGGGCTCCTTCCAGCCCCCCACCTTGTCCAGGATGCTTCAAGAGGCTCAGATGAGGAAATGCACTTTAAAATGCTCTAAAAAAAGCCTCGAGAACTTGGCGGGTTTAAAAACCACTTGCTCAGGCTAGCTCACCAAGCCCCAAGCTGGTGGTAGGTGAAAATTCTAGGCCCTCGTCTTGCAGGCAAACACGACTGCCGCAGCCCAGGACCTATAATGGACAGTTTTCTAACACCCAGGCTGGGGAGAACAGCCTAACAGACGCCTTTGAGGGTTGTGTTTAAACAAGTGGCAACACATGTCCTGAAATTTAAAACGTGCATACCCTCGACTCAGCAATTTTAGTTCCAGAAATTTATCTCAAGAAAATCATTAGACACGCTCACCAAGACCTATGAACACAGACGCTTCCCCGCAGGAGAGCAAAGATTGCAAAATATTGGACATAACATTGCAAAACACTGGAATTGTCCTAAATATCCAGTAAGATGGGGATCAGTGAAATACAATATGATATATCCACATGATGGAATAAACACAGCCAAAGAAAATGATGCTCAGAAAGAATATTTACTGTCACAGAAAGAGAAAGACGTCTGCCTTATACTAGCAAATATTATTTTTTAAAAAAAGGTAACAAAACAGCACATGTGTTGATACCAGCTTTGTAAAAACAAATATGTAAATGCATGTGAGAATAAGCAAAGGAAATCTCCAGAAGTTTCCACAGAAAACTGATACCAGTGGCACTGTATGTGGTGAGGAAACGGGCTGTCTTTCTGTTATTGATGATGATTTTAGTTAGTATCCACACTTGTGATTTTTTTTATCCCAATATCATCAGATAATAAAATTAAATAAAATTAATTAAATCATTCCTCCAACACTATCATATAGTAGACATCACGAACTAAAAACAAATCAGAAGGGGGCCCTTCATTTCTTAATCTCTATCAGAGGCCAGCAAACTCTTTCTATAAAGGGCCAGATAATAAATATTTTGGGCTTTGTGGGCCATGGGGTCTCTTTCCCAACTTCAGCTTTCCTGTCGTTACCATGTCAGTAGCACAATGTCTGTGTTCCAATAAAACTTTATTTACAAAACAGGTGGCTAGCTGGATTTGGCCCACGAGCAGTTGGCTGATCCCTGATCTATACCCTTTAGACTGTCAGCTGCATGAAAATGGGGACTCCTTCATCCACTGCTGCACCCCAGTGCTTAGAACCATGCCAGGCCTGGAGTACTTGTTGAATAAATATTTGCTGGAGGAATATGTTTCTGAAAATAACTTTTCTGCCCTGAGTAGGTGTGAGCTCCTTACCCAGAAAAGGCCGTGTCATTAGGGAAGGAGTGAGGAAAAGAGAAAATATTATGCTCACGTGTATTTTGGGGTGTCTGACACATCAGCCTGGGAAAGAAGCCTGAGTCAGGACGGTGTTTGGTGGCCTGCGGCTGACAGGGCAATTCAAGATGTGCGTCCCCCTCCCCCCTCTGCAACTGGACACTCTCAGCTGTGCAGTGTGCTCTGGTGTCATGGGACCCAGGCTGGGGTGACGCTGGCTCTGTCCCAGTGCCCCCGGGGCCTGGTGGCACCTCCCTGCCTTGTGCCCAGATCAGACTTGCGCAACAGCTGAGCAATAATACTAACAATAATATCAAGGGCTAACATTACTGTGAGCGCTGGTGATTATCATGACCTTTCACTTTGCCATCTAATGCTCCCAAACAACGCTATGTGGTAGGAACTGTAATGGACCCATTTTACAGGGGAGGAGACTGAGGCCCAGATAGGGGACCTGACACACCCAAGGTGGCACAGTTAAAATGTGGTGGAGCTGCAATTTGAACTTGGTTTGCTTGACACCTAAGCCCCAAAATACTCCCCCAAACTGCTGCATTGTCCAAGCTCTGGCTTGACATGGAGAGCTTTGTAGGGCCTTCAATGACCATCTCACTGATGGGAAAATTGAGGGCCAGAGAGGGGAAAGGATGCCTGGTCATGCGTCGAATCCAGGTGTCCTGATCCCCTGGCCTGTGCCTGGTTACCACAGTGCATTCCCTAGCTGCACCCAGGGTGGGGCCTCAGGCCCAGAGAGGGGAGGAGGGGGGCAGCAGGCCAAGGATGGGCCGAGTCCCCCAGTGTGTCTCCCATCCACCCTGTACCCCCTGCTCCAGGCTCTTAAGAGCACTGTCTGTCCCACCGTGGCCCGCAGGGCCTGGATGTCCAGCGCCCACTCTCCTGGCCACCTCTTCTCACCCTCACTCCCTCCCCTGTGCTGCAGCCACAGTGACGCCCAAACGCCCCGTGCACCTTCACAGCACAGCTGTTCGCCTGGCTAAGGGCGGCCTCCTTCACACCGCAGCGTGCGTGGTGGCCCCTCCGAGCAGATTCCCGCCCGAGTCTAGGTCCTTGTCCTGTCCCTCCGAGCCCTGGCCTCGGCTGGGGGTTCTCAGCACTTGGACGGTTCCTTGGATGCCTGTTCCTCCCAGTACACACAACCTCCAAAAGGGGAGAGCTGCGTCTCGTCACCATTGGATTCTCGGAGCTTAGTTACAGCTCCTGGCACAGAGTTAAGTGCTCACTGAATAGGAAAGAAGGAGGGAGGAAGGGAGGAAAGAGGGAAGGTGGGGAGGAATGAAAAAACGAAAAGGAGAGAAGGGAGAACAAGGTAAGGCAGTCAGGCCAGAAGGAAACGGACAGGAACAGGGCAGGACAGAGCCCTAGAACGCTCTCCCAGTGCTGTCAGCAAAAACCCGCACGGTGTCCCCTCCCTGTGGACTTGTGTCCCAGTCAGGAGGCGTCGGCGCAGTTGATGGGCTCCTGGGAGTCCACAGTGTCACCTCAGGTGGCAACGCAAGCCAGGCCTTGTGCCCCTGCCCCTGCCCCACGGCAGGGCATGGTGCTTCCCGGGGAAGGTTGGTGGGACACCAGTTTCTGACCCCTCTCAATGGGCTCTGGGAACAACAGTGCAGTCTGGCCAGGTGTGGCCAGGTGTAGTCGGGTATAGCCAGGTGTGGCTTTGTGTGGCACACTGTGGTGGCTTGGATGGGGGCACAGCTAAGACAGAGAGCAAGACAGACAGAGAAAACACAACCGGGACTGGGAGGCACGCGGAGATGGGCACAGGGCGGGAGTGCCGGACACGTGCTGGGCCTCCGTGACGGGGCTGAACCGGCCCACCTGGGCGGTGGTGCTGCGGCTCCCCCCACAGGAACACACCTGTTCCTGGACTGGGTCCCCTGACCCATCGTGGTGAGCAAAGGTGCCAGGCTCAGCGCTGGCTCCCTCTCTGGATGACCTCGAGCAAAGCCCACACCTCTCTGAGCCTCGCTTTCCTCTCTTGGTGACTTAGTGGCTAGGGATGGCAGGTCTCAGGGGCCCTCTGCCACTTGATGGCTCACCTCTGCCTGGTGGCTAATGTCCGGAGCTCACCAAGCCGGCCTGTGTGAGCTGTCAGCTGTTTCCTGGTGAAGAGGCATTGGTTTCCTCCCCTTTAAAGGAGTGCCCGTTTGGATTGTTCACACCCTTGCTGGGTTTCCCCACCTGACTGATGATGAAATGATGCTGTTCACGTCTTGAATAAAATCAGTTTTCATAAACAGTCTATGGAGAAGCTAGCAGTGCCTGGTGATTAGCAACGGAAAGCACGAACTTTTAGGTTGCAGGTGGGAAATGAACCTACCCCGGGGCTCTGATGAGTTGGAGGTGGGGAAGGCACTGAGATGGGGCAGACCAGGGCAAATCCAGCTCTGCCTTTTGGTAGCTATGAGCAAACCTCTCAAAACCTCAATTTTCCCATCTGTAAAATGGGGATGGGGAGGGTGCTTAGGGGAGTTGGGGGGATTTTGTAAGACATGTGGTGAGAGCTGCACACGCCCAGCATACAGTAAGTGCCAAATAGATTCCAGTTGAGATGATGATGATGATGATGACGTCCACTGCTTAGCTCCCAGAAGCACATCATTTAAACAAACACTCTAACAAGGAGGCCTGACAGCTCTGTCATTCAGCTGAGAGCAAAGGGGCTGCCTTAACCAGATCCCTCAACATCTCTCCTGACCCAGACATCAGTCAGCTGCTCCCCTCCATCACGGAGTGAACTGACCCCAGCACACCTGCCCTCCTCCAGGGCCAAGCCGGGTACGCAGGCTGCAAAATGACAGCTCCGGCAGAGACACGCTGACTCTAGGGGGCAAGTGTGTCACCTAAAGTGACGGGAACACACGTTGGCAGCTGGTCCTCAGGAGGTGTGCCTGGTTCCAGCGGGGGGTGCCCCGCAGGGCTCCGTGGTCGGGGGGGGCTTCCTGGCTCTCCCGACGGCCTCCACCTCCAAGTCTATAAACAGAAAGGACAGCTGGGCTGGGGGGCCCAGGCTCTCGTTGGCCTCGGAGGCGGGGTCTCCCAGACTCCAGAAACCCGGCAGGCACCCTGTGCTCTGGGTGTCGCAGGTGGGCGAAGAGGCAATAAAAGTAGTCATAGCCAGGAACGCGTAAGGAGCATCCACTGCACGCCTGGCAGCAAGTCAGATTTCTTATGTGCACCGTCTAGCCTACGTCCCAGAGCAGATGCTTTCACACGCCCATTTCGCAGATGGACAGGTGCAACAAGACGGGGCCTCGACACGGCTCTTCCTGCGTGCCAGGCTGCCGACATTAGTCCTCCCGACAGCCCTGAGAGGCAGGTACTGTGCATTCTCCCCAGTGTCCGGATGAGAAGACCGAGGCACAGGGAGGTGAAGCGACTCGCCCGGGGCCTCAGGAGTGAGTGAAGGGACCCGATTCAAACACAGGCGGCTCCAAGTCTATGGCCAGTTATGCCCCATTCCACCAACTCCTGCTGTCACTGCACCCAGGAAACGCCCCTCTGGGAGACTTCTTGGTATAGTCCATCAGCCGCTGGCCAGTGCTGGCCCAGGTCTGCCTGGAGTGTGTCCCTGAGACACAGCTCAGGCATCAGCTCCTCCAAGAAGCCTCTCCTGACTGCCTCCATCGGCAGCGGGACTGGGCCTCCCCTTGGGACCCCATAAAATCCCCCTGTGCTCAGCTCATCATACAGCTTATTGTGCTGGACTGTGCTTGCTGCTTGTTTGACGGTCTCCTCCAGGCTGTGAGCTCCCTGAGGGCAGGCACTGGGGTCTGTTCACCCTCAAACCCTGGCACCAAGTTAAGAGACGGCCACGGTGGTCAGGGGAGCAACTGACAATGGATGGATGCATGAATGAGTGAGTGAATGAATGAATGAATGAATCAGTGAATGAATGAATCAGTGTATGAATGAATGAGTGAATGAATGATCCACAGATGATCCCCGGACCCCTCTCTCATGTCCATGAACGATATTACTGTCTACTTAAAGACTCTTGATATATCCCAGGACTGCCTGTTTTCATATATGCCCTTAAATTTTAATTTTTGCTACATTTTAAAAAACCAATCTCTTTTCTAAAACATCATGTTCAGCATGCTGACAAACAGTGAAAGCGGACTGGCGACTGTGATAATTTTTTAAGGTGCAAAACGGGAGAGATTGATCCAGGGAGGGAGGACAATCCCCCCCAGATAACCAGGAACCTTCGTGCAGGGGGAGGGGAAGGGGCATAGAACATTCTAAAAGTCCTGAGATACTTTTATACAGACAAATTCAATTTCCTTTTAAGTCTAAAGTTCTATTAATAAAAGGTCTACAGTTCTAAGGTTAAGATGAGCCAAGATAAAAGGGAATTTTGTTTTGTTTTGTTTTTTTAATTTTTTTTTTTTTTTAATTTATTTATGGCTGTGTTGGGTCTTCGTTTCTGTGCGAGGGCTTTCTCTAGTTGCGGCAAGCGGGGGCCACTCTTCATCGCGGTGCGCGGGCCTCTCATTATCGCGGCCTCTCCCGTTGCGGAGCACAGGCTCCAGACGCGCAGGCTCAGTAGTTGTGGCTCACGGGCCTAGTTGCTCCGCGGCATGTGGGATCTTCCCAGACCAGGGCTCGAACCCGTGTCCCCTGCATTGGCAGGCAGATTCTCAACCACTGCGCCACCAGGGAAGCCCTGTTTTTTTAAAATGTATTTTTATATTTTAAAATTACAGAACAACCATAGCATGGGATACTCTTTAATTGTTGAAAGGAATGAGGAAGATGTATGTGCCTGATATGGAGTGACTTCCAAGATACACTGTCAAGTGAATAAGGCAAGGCTGGAAGCAACAGGTGGAGCGAGGAAAAATATATACGTAAATATTTGAAAATGCATAGAATATGTGAGAAGGACATAGGAAAACTGTCATCACACTTGCCTCTGGGAGGGGAACCGAGTGACGGGGGGAGGGGGAGAGAGGGAGACATAGTTTTAAAATTCTACCTCTTTTTGTATTTTGTAACATTTGCTGTTGGTAGTTTTTAAAAATAAACGTTAAAATGTACGATTCTATGTAAATATATAATTCTTTCATGTTTCCTAGCATCTCCTCTTCATGGGATCTGCTCCCATCCACCCTGACTTGGTTCCTCCTGGAGGAATTCTTAAAACAGTCTCAGCCAAATTTGACTCTGTGTTGTTTTTTTTTTTTTGAAACATCACATGTCAAAACATCTCTCTCATGTTTATTTCAGGCGATGGCTCAACTTGTCAGGCGACAGAATTGCAGCCTTGACGTAAGTGTGAACCCGGGGAGGAGGCGGGGAGCCGGTGTGTCTGTCCATTGCCTCAGGATCCCAGATCCTCCAGCATCTCTCCCGGGAAGGACACACCCACCACCTCCTCCGCAATCTGTAGGCACATTACAATCTTACAGCACTGCCCCATTACCCCTGCTTCCGGTGATTCACCCAGAGAGATGCGCACGCACACACACACACACACACACAGATGCATACACACCAATATACACATATGCAAATATATACACAAATACATGTACACCAAAAAAATACACAAAAACATATACATACACACAAATGCAAACACATACACACATACACATATATATACACAAATACATATACACAACACACACAATCACACATAATACACATTGCACATACAGACAGCACATACATAATAAACACAGATAACATAAAATACACACACGAATACATACATACATCAACTCACACACCCAAAGATGCTCACAGCAGCAGCATTTGGTTTTTGGTTAACAGCAAACACAACCCAGTTGTCTTTCCATAAGGGCATCTGTAAACAGGTTTATCCCTGCAAGGGAATCCGTGCTGCCATCAAAAACAATGGAGTAGAATTTTAAGTGCTGATATGGAGATGTCAAAGCTGTTACAGAAAGTTTACTAGGAACAAGGGGCAGACAATTCCACCTTAGATCACCCTCTTGGTCATCTTGGGCCCCATGATTAATAATTTCCTATCCCAGGTACCCAAAGTACTTCGGGGCGCCAGACAGAAGGGGAGGAGAGTGCACACAGGGGCTCAGGAGTGGCGGGTGACAGAGGGCATGTGACATGGCCCAGGCCTTGAAAAGTGGGTCAGATTGAACTGGTGGGGGAGAATGGAGAAGGCAGTGCAGGTGACAAAACAGTCTGGGGAAAGGTGAAGCGAAATACCATCTTTACTAACAGCGGGGTATGTTGGGGGCTGGACAGACCCATCCCATCCACCCTGCCGAGCAGCCCTGCAGGAGAGGCTTAAGGACCCGCCGTGAGGATAAGGGGCTGGTCTGCAGAGATGGCACGGAGCACGGATGGGGCGTCTCTTCCCCTGGAGTGAGGGCAGGGCAGGGGCAGGGGCCGAGCCCGGGACCTCTCTGCTGTTGACAGGCCTGGCAGCTCCCTTGTTTATGAGTGCCCAGCTCCAGTGAAGGAGGAAAACCAGTTGGGCTGACATTCCATCGCCTGGAACAGAGCCAAGGGCCCCGTTTCCTTCTGGTGCCCAGCCCAGCCTGTGGTTTTGTTCAAAGACCCTGCCCAGGGTCCAGGGCGCCGCCTGTTCTAACTCACAACTTGATCCACCTCTGCTTCCCAGTCCAGCCCTCGGGAAGCCAGAGAGGCCATGGAAAATGCCCGGTGGATGGTGTCTCTTTGGCCAACTCTTAGCAGCACCCAAGTCGGGGCGGAACTGCCTGCTTCAGGGTGCCGTTTGTTCATCACGTGGCTCACTGGGTCACAAGTGGGTGAGAGCGCTCGGAAGCCTCCGTCTCGAGCTCCAGGATTCGGGGGCTGGTCCCCACGCACCGCTCCAGGCCAGCTTACCACTGGCTGCTGGCCAAGCCCAGAGGCACGTTCAAACAGACACTGCACCTTGGTCAAAGCCCACAAACAAAATAACAGACCCATTTGCAAGGAGCTGGTGCCCATGCAAGCTTTCAGGCATGCTGGAAAAGCCCTGGGCATCCTTGGGGCCAGCACCCACTTAACGGGACTTGGAAGGCAAACCTAGTGATTTTGAAAGGCTCCCAAATGTGTATTTCTCAATGTGGAGACAGCATCCAGGCGCGGGACCCTGGACATCCGGCACTCGGGCACTTTGGCTCATCCTGGGTGAGATGGACCACGGCCAGGTGCCAAGAAATGCACTTTACTGCATCAGCCCCCAAAGGGTCCTCCCACCGACCTGTGAAGTAGGTTTTAGTGTTACAGCTCCGCCGGCCCCGACCCCTAACCCAGGGGCCAGACGCATTCTAATTCAGATTTTAGAAAGGCAACAGGCGAGTGCACATACTGTATATTGGAAGGAACCCCCAGTGGGGTCTAGAGGAGGGTCTGCCAACCTTAGAACTCTGGCCCGTTGCAGGGGGGCCGTCGCAGTGCGCTGGAGGGGGCTAGCAGCCTTCCTGGTCTGTACACGATGCCCGAACCCAGAGCTGTGACAACCCAAACTGTCTCCAGACATTGCCAAATGTCCCTGGGAGGCAAAGTCGCGCCTGGTTGAGAATTACTGGTCTAGGTCCTGCATTCTCTACAGGAATGATACTGTCCCTAAGGGGGTGAAAATTGGTTCTTGGTGGGGGGAACCTTGGCACAGATATGCATACAGTACACATACAGATGTACAATATTAACTATGATATTAAAATTTCATGGAACGGTAATTAAGAAAAAATTTTTTAAAGGGCCTTTGGGGGATGATAATGAAAAAAATACCCAAAAAAGTGGATAAACACTGGTGTAGTGCAACACCCCACAAGCAAACGTATTAATATTTCTGCAGCAAAATGTATGAATAGTCACACCGTGTGTAAATACTATTAATAACCTCATGTCAGTACATTGGTACAGGGTGGTTTTGCTACAAAGGAGAGCTTGGTGGATTTCAGAACGATGGATAAGGGTTGCATATCTGCTGCTCCGTTTTATACAGGAGAGAACGGAGGCTCAGGGGAATTAAGCAACTTGCCTGTGCGCGCGCACGTGTGCTCACACCGAGGTCTAGCTGACACCAGAGGGATTTAATCATTGTGCTGCAAGAGCTCTTTGCCTCCGTCCCAGTTACCCGGCTTCTAAAAGTTATTCTGGCTATGCAGGTGCATGAAGATGAATGTCCAGTGATGTTTACTGCAGCATTATTTACAAGGCAAAAAGACTGGGAACAACCTACGTGTCCAAAAATCAGTCTGGGCCTGACTAAATAAAGTGGGCATAACTGGAAAAATGGAATATAGTACAGCCACTGAAAATGAGGCTGCAGGTCCATGTTCATGACATGAGAAGTTAGTCCTAGGAGAGAAAATGTAAGAGAACTAGGTACAAATGCATTCCTGCAGTATAATTCCACTTTGTTGACCTATCTGCAAAAATATGTATATATATTGCATATATATTTTTGCATGGATATATGTATACATGTATATAGCATGTATATGCAAATATATGCAAAAGATTATTTATATACATATGTGCATATATTATATATCTATGTATATATTTTGCATATATATTGCACATAGGCAAAATATGAATATAGTTATATATGCGTGTGTATATATCATATTCATATATATGTATACATTTTGCACATATATGCAAAAAAATCTTAAAGGATATAGACATGTTATAAAGAATATTTCTAGGGGTGGTGTATTAAGTAATTGTTTTCTTCTTTCTTGTCTGTGATCTCATTTCTCTACAGTGAGCGTGTTTTGTGTAGTTTTTTTTAAATAGGAGAGGGACCCGGAACACACCCAGGCAGGCAAGCACTATGGCTGTCTGGCCCAGGGGGAGGGGGCAGAATGCTGCTCAGCCCCTTTTCACCTTCTCTCTGTCGTGGTGAGAGCTGGTGCTTAGTCTCCTACAGACGCAGACTTGTCCCCACCCGGGGATTTAACTGCCGCCGGCAGGGCAGGGTCCTTCCTGTTTCCCAGCCTTGGTGTTAACATGAGAGTATCTGGGGACAGAGGAGCAGACAGATGAGGCCTTAGAGAAAGGGAGGGTAACAGCCTGAGAATGTCTACTGCCCAGTCCTGCTGGGCCTGCCCTGGACCCCCACCCACCTCCTCCGCTCAGCACAGAGAAGGGGCCCGGGCTCAGTCAGACCTCGGGTCCCTGGCCGTGCCTCTAATGAGCTGTGTGACCTCAGGTGAGTCTCATGGGGCCTCAGTTTCCCCCTCTGTAAAATAGGGGCCATCACTGGGGTTGCATCACTGGGTCAGAACATCATCCAGGGGTTCTGCTGCCAGGCAGGGAGCGGCCACCCTCTTGGGCCGACTGCTGGTGCCCTATCCAGCCCTTCCTATACAACGCCACCACCCAAAAGGGGAAAGGTGGAGAAAGAAGCATGTCCATCGCACAAGCCGCAGGATCTGGGACTTTCCAACAGAAAGGGGGCTCAGGTTGCCTGGAGCTTGCCCAGGACAACAGCACTTATTCAGTGCCTGCTGTATGCCAGCTCTCCGCTAACGATGCTGAGGCACCTCAGATATCTGCCCGGGGGCAGCTTAAAATCAAGTTGGGGAAGTGGACATGTAAGCAGATCATTTCAACAGGGAGCAGGAAGGACAATGGGCTGGAATGGTTGCAGCCAGAGGAAGGGCCTGGGGGAGATCAGGAAGGCTTCCTAGAGGCAGTGACTCTTGAGTCTTTCATGAGGAGCTGGAATTAGCCAGGGTAAGGAGAGGGGCGGTTAAGGTAAAGGAATAGGATGTGAAGTGACAAGGAAGCTTCAAGAAGCCCAGTATTTATTCCTTGGGCATCAAGTCAGAAGTGAGAGGAGAGAGGCAGGGGCTGGGATGTTAGCTACAGACCATGCAGGGATTCAGGGAAGAGGGATGCCGGGTTGACAGGTGCCTTGGGGCAGACAGACCCAGGCTCCAGTCCTGTTTCCCAAGCTCTTAGAAGCTGTGTGGCCCTGGGTAAGTTGCTTCACCTCTCTGGGCTTCAGTAACAGCAGAGAACCACTCCAGTGTCCATCACTGATGCCAGCACTGCATGGGCTAATGTTCTGTGTGAAGGGCTGGGTGAGTGGTAGGTACCCGGGAAAGGACTGCAATTGCTATGATGCTCGTAAGTCAGAATCACCTCTCTGGCTCTGAAACCAGCAGGAGACACAGAGCTGAAGAGGATGATACGAGGGGCTTTTAGGAATTAAGTGTTTTGGAATTCCTGGTACAGATCACTGCACTGCCACCACCCAGGTCGACACTCCTTTAGAGGAGCTGGCAGGATTTATAGGAACTGTAAGAATTCTTGCAGCAATGACTATCCTCGGCTTCCGGGAAATAAGGCCTTGGCTGCAAACGTTATTCTCTGGAGGGGAAACCCGGAGCAATTAGGGGAGTGAGATGCAATGGAGACGAAGCACAGGACGGAGGATCCTGGGCGGGGCAGAAACCTCAGCTGAGCACCCCGCATCGTTCCCTCCCTTTACCAGGCTCCCAGCGGCAAAAGCCAGGCGAGCTGGAGGCTCCTGGAGGCTCCCGGGCTGACATCTCTCCTGGCCCAGTGCCAGCTGGATAAAGTCCAAGCTCCTTGGCTGGGCACCTGCAGCCCCCAGGACACCTTCCAGGCCCCTTGCTGGCCGCTCCTTCTTGCCTAGATCCTGCTTCAGGGAGACGGGACCACGTGTGGTTCTGCCACGAGCAATGCTGTGTTGCCCGGAATGCCTGTCCCTGCCTGGTCTGCTGAGGAGCTCCTACTCTACCTTTAAGACCCAGAACTCCACAGGGGAGCACAGGGGAGCAAGCAGTTCTGACTCATAACTCTCCTAGAGCACTTAGGACCCTGGGCGGCAGGGGCTTGTGTCAGCTCTGACCACCCCACCCCAAGACTCGTGCCGCTGAGGGCTGGGATCAAATTGGGTTTACCTCCCTCTTCCCAGGGCCAGACCCAGTGCCCAGCACAATACAGGTGCTTTGAGGAAGTCGGGAGGGATGGAGGGAGGGAAAAAGAGAGCAAGGGGAGAGAGGGAAGGAGGGAGGGATGGAGGGAGGGAAAAAGAGAGCAAGGGGAGAGAGGGAAGGAGGGAGGGAAGGACCAAGCCCCAAGACTGTGGATGATATAAAGAAGGCACCGAGGTACTAAATTACTATGCAACCAAGTTCCAAGGCCCTCATCTATAAAAATGGGGACTATAGAACCCACCTCTCCAGGCAGTTAAAGATTACACACGATAGTAAGTGCAAAGGCCCAGGGACACAGGAAGCCCTTCCTCCCTCCTGTCATTCACCTGAGCACCGGCCATGCGCAGACACCTTGAACAGCAGATAAGTCCCTCCCCTGGGGGAGCTGACATCCTAGGGGGGGAAACAGACAGAATACAGAACAGACTGCACTACAGACTACACTGCGAGGTGATTCGTGTCGTGGAGAAAAATAAAGCCGGGCAGGGGCTGAGGAGTGCTGGGGGTGCGGCGGGGGGGCTGCAATGTTAAACAGGCCATCAGGGCAAGTGTCTCTCTTGAGACGTTTGAGCAAAGACCTGCAGGAGGCGACGGCGGCCAGGCAGATATCCAGGAGGAGGGATGGGCCAGTGCAGAGGACGAGGCAGCTGTTGTTACAAGTGCTGCCGCCACCGCAGACGGTGTTTTCTGGTACCTGGTGAGCTGACTTAGGAGCCTGGGCTGAAGCACCCCACTCTCCCTCTCCCATTTCCCCAGTCGCATTCTAAGTCTAGCATTTCCTCTGCCCACTCTTAAACCTCCAGCTTCCCAAATAAAAACGTGAATTAAGCACACAGAGTGTTAGGCGCTTCCTTCACCCCCGTGGGGCAGCAAGGCCAAGATAATCGGAGGCCCGGGCTGGTCTGGACACTCCAGGTGGGAGGGAGGCAGCAGGCGGCCAGGGCTGAGGTCCGCCTGGTGCATCCAGCTTCTTGGTTCCCCAACAGACCCCACTGCACTTTGTTCTCTTGTATTTTATTTTTAAACACTGATTGGGCACCGACTGACCACATGGAGACCCACGCTGGGGGCATTCATAAACGTCATCTCCAGATGTGAAAAACAAATTGGGGGGCTTCCGATATTCTGCTCCCATTGGGAGAGGGGAGCACATTACCCATGGTCAGGATCTCATCTTCCAGATGTGGGAAACAGGTTCAAAGCGAAGTGACCTGCCCAGAGACCCATGGGAGTCAAACCCAGGCAGCCTGGCATCAACCCATCAACTCAGCCTCCTGGGTTACACCTTCCTCGCCTCCACTTTAATTCTAAACAGCATTTTAACAGCCAACAGCACAAGCTTGGCCCTGGGAACTGCTATTGTTCCCAGATGTTTTCATGATAAATAACATTTCAGTGATCTGTTGGTGAGGCCTGGGGGAAGTCTGGGAAAAGCAGAGTGATTTTTTTTTTGGCCCCACCTCCTGCCACAAAAGAAGTGCAGGCAAGGGATCTATCTGAGCAACTCATCTTGGAAAAGCCACGTGATGTGGGAGTCCAAGCGTCACGGTGGATCTGAGGTCAGACAGACCTGGGTTCTGGTCCTGGCTGTGCGTCATACCAGCTGTGTGACCCTGGGTAACTCGATTCACCTCTCTGAGCCCATGCCTGGTTGTGACTACTAGAACTTTTTATACATTACTGTCTATACTGTACTAGTATTAGATTCTACCAAACACTGCTGAGATGGTCCTACCTGCAAAGGACCTTCCGACCAATGTGAAGTTCACTTTCTGCACAGGTAACTTTCCCCCCTTCACCGGGGTTTTTTTAACACACAATTTATAACCAGAGTTGCATATGCACCCGTGCACACTCTCACGCACACCACTGGCAAAAGGTGACTCTGCTCTCCTGCCTGGGTTTTCCACCGAGAGCACTGGAGCTGTCTGGGACTGCACCTAGGGTCCAGGAATCCGAGGCCCAGAGGGGGAAGTGGCCTGGGCAGGTGACACCACGGGTGGAGGTGGTGTTCAAACGAGAGGCTGGAGGCTGTTTCTGCTGCTTCCCTCCTGGAGGAAGGTCAGGGCGTCGCCAGGACCAGTCCCTCCCAATACCCCTGGAACATGTCAGCAGGGTCACAGTCAGGCTGGGCTACACTGTGGCCTTGGGGAAATCACAGTCATTGTCACTGCCCAAGGGGCAGGTCACTGGAGGACTCTCAGCTTCAGAATCCAATTCTGCAGCCTGCGCTGCCAATGAGAATGAAAACAGAAGAGGAGGTGGCCGAGTCCTGGGCCACCTCTGAGTTTCAGCCGCAGCGGCCACCCTCCACCCCTCAGGCTTTCCAACACTGCGATGATGCCGGCGGCCTGATGGTTTTTTAACTCAACCCACCCACACTGGGGAAAAGAGCCAGTGGCGTTTTTTTCAATTCTTCCTCCAGCTTCCTATTTATAGCATGCTGACAGGCGAGGGATGGTTTCCAGCAATAATTAGGGAACCCACACCGGGGACCCAGGCCTCAGGTGGGCCCCATGGCTGTCAGGTGGCTCTGGGGACCACTGGGATCCACTCACGGTCCCTAAAGAGAAAGGATTCCCAGGTGTGCATGGCCAAGGGGGATTAAAAGGAGGTTAGTCAAACACTGTGAGAGCAAAAGGGCCACAAGCCTCCCGTGGGGGACACACTCCTTGTTCCTTCTCCATTCTTGCACTGTAACATCATCAGGTCCTAATATTAGCCACGCGGGGACCCTGGCAAGGTCTGGGTTAACTAACAGCGAATGGGGCTTGCGTGGGGTTTCCCAGGGAAAGAAGGAGGTTTCGAGTGGGAACCCCTTGTGTAGACAAGCGTGGGTTCCAAGCCCTCCTCTGCCCCTGCCTGGCAGTAGGGCCCTGGGTCAGTCCCTTGGCCTCACTGGGCCTCAGTTTCCCGATCTGTACAATGGGGACAGTAACCGTACTTCACTCAGCTATTGTGGAAGACCATACAAATATTTGTCTTAGCTTTGGCGAGTTTCAGTCTCCTTACACCGGAGAACACGTGACTCTGAAAAGCGTCCCAGCCCAAAGTCCACACTCAGTTTTGCCAAACCTTAGAACTGCTCTAGGAGTTTGTCCAGTGGCCTGCGAGGGTGGGTATACAGGGAATGTCATTTGTTGAACTGGGCCAGGTGGAGAGCCGGGGGCCAGGCACCGTTATATTTACCAGGGAGGACATGGCCCCTGCAAAGGAGCGTCGGCCGAGCCAGATGTGTGTGTAAACCCCTAGAATGAAAGTGACCAGCAGTGAGTGGGGATTAAATCGTCAGGTGGGAGTCAAAGCAGCTCCCCGGAGCTCCCTGGGCTTCACCCGCCTGGTTTAAAGGGAGCCCAGATGGACTGAGAGCCGCAGACAATATCCCGCCGGTCTCAGCCCCAAACACCATTTCAAAGCCTGACCCACAGGCCAAGATGGCCGTGGTGCTGGTTCAGGGGGACAGAGCTGTAAACCCATGGGGCTCACTCGCCCCCTACAGGGAAAGAACCAGTCTCGCTTTTGCCTTGAGAAGCCCCTGGGAAGGGGTTGGATTCTACAACTTGTGGACAGGTTTCTGCACGCTGCTAATTTTTTCCTTCTCGTGTAACTGGACATCGGAACCACTGCAGTGGATGAAACGTTGGGATGGGTTTCCCATTGCTAGGCAACCAGGGGCTGTCGCTACAGTGCACATCCCACCCCCCACCCCCCGGGACTTGAGTGTGGAATTACGGGGTACTGTAGATGTTAAAGGTCTGCCCGCAGAAATGCTAGATGGAGGAATTTGCAGCTCATTAATTCTTAATCTTGAACAAACACCCACCACATTTGTGATGTTTCCCAGCTTAGGGGGGTGCTGCCACGTGACTCACCCCCATTGCATTTTCCCCTTCTTCTGCCCCTATAAGGCAAGGACCATCCACTGCCTCATTTAAAGCTGGGGGTATGGCGGGGGGGACTGAGGTTTGGAGAGGGAGAGGGGCTTACATACATAGTGGAGCCAGCGTTCCAATTCACGTCTACTGAACCCCAGACCTTGGCAGTTGCCAGGCAGACCCAGGAACTCGTGTTCTAAATCAGAACCACTGGAACTCAGGTTCAGGAAGTTGGAAAATGGAAATCCACTTTGATGGACCATCTCTTTAAATACAATAAATGTGGGGAGATGCCTAGCCCCGATCGGCTGATTCTGATTGGGACCCTTCCTCCCAGGAGCAAGGCTGGCGGCTGCAGACCGCCAAGTCCCCGTCTTCCTGCGGCCCTCCCAGGCAAGCCACATCAAGAGCGCCTAGGCTCCCCCTTCTTACTGTGTAATTGCCTCTCTGAGCACCACAGGCAATGGGCGTTCCTTTTATAAGTACCTTCAGAGCAGGATCCCCGGCATTCCCAACTGAGAAGAGATGAACACAGATGCTCAGGAGACCCCTTAAGACTGTGCCTAGACCCCGTACTAATTCTTCCTCCTGCTTCTCAGTCAGGGGCTGGTGGAGGGGGTGTAACTATCTGGCGCTTTTCTCTGCTCAACCACTGAAGCTGGCTGTCCCTTTCCCTCAAAGTGAAGAACAGGCAGGGGGTGGAATTCCCAAGCCCCCAAAGACAGGCCACCTCCCTGAGTTCTCTGGAACCCTCCTGAGGCAGCTTGTAACCACAGACCACTCTGATGTAGGCACAGAAGTGTCTGGCACACAGTAGGCACTCGATTTAAGTGCTGCCCATGTGGAGTAACCCGCTTGGCAATATTTCTGTGGGTTGGAGGGACACAGTCCTGCATTTCTTTAAAGAACTCTGAATTCCCTTGAAAGACTTATATTTGAAGGTTTCTTTCACCATTGCAGGTTGGCAGTCCGCCTCTAGGATGAAACCAACAGATGAATAAATACATGGAGATGTCAGAATCAGGAATTGTGCTGTACTGGAAAATGGGTATATGTTCAACTTGGGGCTTCTTAATAAATCCAAGCAACATGGACAGAATTGATCCAAAAGGGTGGCTCGTGCTATAGGAAAGGGAAAATATGAGACTGTGCAAACTCATTTCTACAAATGAACCCACAGAGATCATGCAGAGACTGTGGCAGGCAAACTGTATTATGAGGCATACATATCTACTGCCTCTCCCTGCAGAAAAATTATACTCCCTCTTGAGTACAGGTGTGATCATGTTATTTGCCCTAGCCAATGAAGTGTGAGCAGAAGTGATGTCATTTATTTCCAGGCAGAACCTTTAAGAGCCGGTGATGACTGCCACATTCTCTTTCCCTCAATGATGGCCTTACCTCTTTCCCTGTGGTTGGTCATGTCCCTGGCAAGCTGCTCCATCAACCTGGGCCTCGGAGCGACAATGACGTGAAACAGAGACATAGCCAGTGTCAGTGGACATGTGGAGCACTCAAGAAAGAAACCTATTTTTCTGTTTTACGCTGTTGAACTTTGGGGGGTTTGTTTGTTACTGCAGAATAACCTAACCTATCCTGACAGATACAGAGACGAACAACTTTTGAGACAAGGACAAGAAAAATAAACCATCGTGTACTGAACATGTACTGCAGGACAGACATTCACTTGACATATTTAAGAGCAGGTGCCTTTAAGGCAGACAGGCCCAGCTCTGCTGCTTTTTGGCTGTGTGACCTTAGGCATAAGTGGCTTAATCTCTGTGGGTCCCCTCCGACCCCCCGCACTGTAAATTGTTTGCTTGCTGGAAACTTTCCCAGCTATACGCAGGTCCTGGCAGGAGGAAAAATTCTCTCAGGAAGGGATGCGCAACTTTTATTTTGCTTTGAAAGGAAATCACTTGATGAGGACATAATGGCTAACAACAGTAATTGAGCAGAAAGAGAAAAAGAGACTTACAGGAAAACGGGCTTTGCCTGTCTTGATTCCCCAGCACAGGTCCGATTCACCGATTACTCAGTAATAAACTTTGAAAATTAGGCAGGTATACGATGGTGCCGTCCCAAGAAACAGAAGAGATTAATCTCAAGTGTTCTTGTTTATTATCGGTTTCTGTTAACCTCAATTACTGGCTATTGCCAAATTCTCCCAGCCTGAAGGAAACCAAGGTGAATAGCAACCATTCCATGAGTCCGTGACGCTTTCCTAAAGCCTCTGACCTTTACAGACAGACCCCATGGGCCTGGTAACGTAGAACAGAGAACTCTGGGTGTGGGAGTGGATGGCTGCTGACAACCATGCCCTCCTGTCTCCAGATTTTCAAAAATACAGTAAAAAGTTCGTGTTGGAAACAGAAAGCATTACTCTTTAGAAAAGAGCGAAAAGGAGAAAGTCAGTAACACTCCCTTGCTTGCCCATGGCAGACATTAATAATCAATTACAGAACTGAGCCCTGACAAGCCCTGAGAATCTCCAACACAGCACCCCAGGCAGCCACTGCATCGTTTAGAGTTAGTTAGTGGGCAGAGACCTATTTGGTACCCTGCTCTAGGCTCACCAGCTGGTTATCTTTTATCAGAATCACCAGATTACAGAGCTAAAAGGTATTTCAGAGGTCATTCTAGTTCTACCTCATGTCTAGAGCACCCAGCCTTTGCTTGATTTCCTCCAGAGACAGGAGGCTCACCACTTCAGATTCCCTAATGTCTACAGCTTCATGAAGTGTATCCCAGTGATGGGACCTGTCTATTCGGCTACTGGGGAAAAGTTTCTCTTTTGTTGTTAAGTAAAAACCTTGAGACCCATGCAGAACAGAGGTGCTTCATTCCCCCACTTCAGGGACACTCTCAAAGGTCTGCCCTGAGCTTCGTCTTCTCCACGATACACATCCAGGCACCTTTTGCTATAATCAGAATACACATGAAATGCTGGCACGTGAAGGAGGCTTAAAAACCAGCGAGACCAATCCCTTGTGGTATAAATGGGATAATGGAGGCAAAAGCAGGGGCAGGATTTTTCTGCAGCCCCACAGCAGGGTCCTGCCAGAACCAGGACTAAGTTCCTGGCTTCCTGACTTCTGGTCTTGGGCTATTTCTATGATGCCAAGCTCCGGATTCACATTATTCCTGCTCCTCTGTGGGGACAGGATCAGGAACGCCACAATCTGGCTCAATGTGGAAAAAAGTATGGGCTCAGAAGCACCCAGAACTGGGTTCGAAGCTAGATGTTCACTGGCTGTGTGATCTGGGGAAGCCCCATGAGGTCTCTGAGGCTTGATTTCTTCACTGAAAAAGGAGGGACCATAATGCTAATTGTGTGCATGTTTGTGTGTGTGTGTGTGTGTGTGTGTGTGTGAGAGAGAGAGAGAGAGACAGAGACAGAGAGACAGAGAGAGGCAGAGAGAGAAGAGACAGGAGGGAGTATATAAAAAAAGAATGAAATGAGAGATATATGTATAGGGCTCATACCATCTGGCACATAAAGTCCAGAGTAGCTACATAAGGAATATCAGCTCCCTCCCCTCATCCTCCTCGAAATAGGACAAGGGCGGTTTCCAACTCAGAGCTCAAGTTAACTGCAGAGGTTACAGCTCTGGGATAGCATCAAGGTTATGCTCACAGGCTCCAGTCCAAAGGCCTATGTCCAATGCCGACTGTGCCCTCCCAGCTGTGTGACCTTGAGCAGGTCATTTCAGCTCCCTGAGCCTCAGTTCTCAAAACTGTAAAGTGGGATAACACCACCTACCTCGCAGGATGTTTGTGACGATTAAAAGCATCAAAGCACGTGAAGCCCTTGGAACAGTGCCTGGCGCACGGCGCTCAGGGAAAGTCAGCTGCCACCAGCGTGGCTGTAGCTCTCCCAGGAGCTGGAAGAGGCAGGGCCCAGGAGGATGGCCCAGAAGGAAACGCCCTCCTCGTCCATCTCTGGAGCTGCCGCCCATCAGGCGGCCAAGTGAGGGGCAGAAGCACCTTCGTCTTTTGGTGGCTGCCATTTTAATGACATCTAAAAGGTCCTATGTCCCCACTTAAGAGGCGTTGATTAGTCATACGTCTGGTTTCAATTCTCTAGACTGCAAGAGTGGGAAGGTAATTTCGAAAGTGTGAAGGCAGAGGGAAAAACAAGCAGCTCCTGCTACTAGAAGCGGTGCACGGGGTCCAAGCGATGAAAGACATTTGAAAGAACAGCCCCAAGTGCCTGAGATCCCTCAAATCTTTGTGAGTATAAAGGAGGTGGCAGGGCCTGCGGGCACTGTCACAGACACACATCTAATCGTGATGTGAGGCCAACCCTTTGGCAAGTCGATGGATCTCTCCAGGACCCGGCTGTCACACCTCTAAAATGGAATGTATATAACGATGATTAAGATAATTGCTAACATTTATAGAGTGTTTACTATGAGACATTGTGCTGAGTGCTCTGCCTGTATTAGCTCCTTTAATCTTTACAGTACATCTGTGTATGTGTGTGTGTGTGTGTGTGTGTGTGTATACAATTATTATTCCCATCTTAGCTAAGAAGACATTGAGATTCAGAGACGTTAGGGAGTTTGCCCCAGGACACAGAACTGACAAGTGGCAGATCTGGGATTTAGACTCAGGGCTGTCGGACTCTGAGCCCCGTGACCACTGGATATGAGATCCTGGCTGGCTCAGCTGCAACCCTCAGGGGCCTCCCCCTCTGAGCTCAGGACACCGAGGTTATCTCGGCTTTACTGGTCACCATAGGACCCGGGTCTGGTTTAAGGTACTGGTTGGCAGAACTGACAGCACAACTTCTGCTTAGGTCTGCCGGCGTCACAGACACTTCGTTCTATTTCCAGGGTCTCTGAGGGACGATTTCGTTTCGACAAACTGATAAAGAATGCTAAAAACAAAATGCCGGTGCTTCTGAAAACAATACGGAAAACCTTCTGCAGGAACTGGGCTGTGAAGGGGGTGGGGGAATCAGATTTCAGCTTCTCTCTCCCTCTCTCTCTCTCTCTCTTCTCTCAGTCTCCACCAGGAGGGCAGGGGTGGGCAGGGAGATGGGCTCCACCCTGCCCCTCGCAGTAGGAAATGCCTGCCAGCCGAGCCTGTGGTAAACACAGGAATCCAGATGCCAACCCCTCTGGCATATTCATTAATTAAACTCTATGGATTTGCTCTGTTCCCGGAAACCTCCACTCATTTCAATAATAATTGGAGGCCAACCAGGCTCAGGCTGTAAAAACAGCATGCGAGGTACTCAGCCACGACAGAGCACAGCAAGAAACCTGGGTCTGAAGTCCATTCTCTAGTGGGAAGCAGCCGCATAGCACAGGGAGATCAGCTGGTGCTTTGTGACCACCTAGAGGGGTGGGATAGGGAGGGTGGAAGGGAGACGCAAGAGGGAGGGGATATGAGGATATATGTATACACATAGCTGATTCACTTTGTTATACAGCAGAAACTAACACAACATTGTAAAGCAATTATATTCCAATAAAGATGTTAAAAAACAAACAAAAAGAAACCCGGGTCTGGGCGCAGTTCTGGATTGACCTTGGCCACGTCGTTTCTACCTCTGGGCCTCTCAGCCCCCTTCTCTGAACAAAGGGCCCTGGCCGGACAGAGATCCTCTTCTGGAATCTCAGGGCCTCTTAGGACTGTCCCATCAATGCCCAGATGGCAGTGATGGACACATCGATGCATGTACCTTCCTCTCTGCCCAATAAAAATCGAGGAGGGAATGAATTAATGTTGACTCTATAAAGGCAGTTTGGAGAACAGAGTCTTTTAATGGAAGCCTATGTATGTAATTCCAGAGGAGGGGAAAAAAGAACTGGGCATGTTTCCCAAAGTATGTTATGCAAGATACCAACCCAGAGAAACCCTTTGTGAATTCTGTACTCAACGCATGCTACCTAATTCTCCCAATTGGAGGCACGTTTCCCTAACCCCAGATTTAGCACTTCTGAAAGCAGACTTCTGACAATTGGTGTGTCCATTCCCTGCCGTGACCTTCTCCCACTCGAGTCAGGGAACAGATCTACAGCGCTTCTCTCGATGGAGAGAGCTCAGACGTACGGGAAGCCAACGACCATCTCTGGAGGTTCCTAATGCATATTTGCATAATTAAAGGCTCTGAAAAGTCCTGCATTAGAAATATTATTTAACCGAGTGATTCTTAAATGAATTGTCTCTGGTAATCTTTATGCATGGAACACGAATCAAGTCCAGTGTAGCAACAAAGAATTCTGGGAAACTCCCAGACCATAAAACTGAAGGGGGGAAGCCAGTAATGGGGGTCCCCAGTGCTGACAAGGTGGGGATGGCTGGCTGGACAAGGGTCTAGGGTCCCTGCCCTGCCCTGATTTCCAGGAAACACGTCTGTGGAATGTCCATCCTTTGACTCATCAACCTCATGAGAGGTACCATTCCTATCCACCTCAGGTCCCTCCCAGCAGCCTCTAGAAACATTAACACATAAGGAAACTGAGGCTCCGGGACATGGAGGCAGTTGCCCACAGTTGCCCAGAAGCTAAGTGGCAGGTCTGGGGTTTGATCCTGGGTCATTCTTACTCTGAAGCCTGTGTTCTTTCCGTTATGCTGCCTGACCCAGTGGGTCCCAGCCCTGGTGGCACCTTGGGATCACCTGGGGAGCTGTGGAAACTCCAGCATCCTGGACAGCATCCCAGACCAATTATGTCACACTCTCAAGAGGCAGGGCCCTGGATACCCGCATTTTTTGAGAACTGTGGTTCTCTAACAATGGTTTGCAAATTGGGAGGCTGAGAGCTTTGCCAGAGTGAAGGAAGGTTTTGGAAACGACCCAAATCCTGCTTACAGATGATTTGTGTCTTGTTAAGTTACCTTGATTTAAAACAAGTGGGGGTCCAAAAGGGAGCAAGTGTGTCTTGGGTTTTGTTTTGCTTTGTTTTGAAAA
Source organism: Balaenoptera physalus (assembly GCF_965194825.1). Classification (NCBI taxonomy): domain Eukaryota; kingdom Metazoa; phylum Chordata; class Mammalia; order Artiodactyla; family Balaenopteridae; genus Balaenoptera; species Balaenoptera physalus. Next base: position 79,399,022 of record NC_138897.1, on the reverse strand, counting down.
GCTTGACTTAAATCAGCTCTGGGAATAACGTGAACGGCGTTCGTAACCACGTCCCACACAAGAGGGACAGCCGTCACCATCCCCACCATTGGAACACCAGCTCACAGGCGCTCCCGAGGGCAGGCACCGCGCAGAGCAGAGCCACACGCATCCTCGGTCATCCTTAGATCAACCCCGGTGAGGTGATGCCCCATCACCCCTTTTCAGAGAGGAAGGCTCAGAGTCACAGGGGCAAAGCAACCTGCCCACCGCCACCCGGCCTGGAGGTGGCAGAGCTGGGATTTGAACCTGAAACCAGTCTGCCCCACAGCCTGGGGTGCCTCCAAAATAAAAGGGATGGCGCCACCCTGGCCTCAGAGAGCAGGGAGAAGACTGTGTCTCCCCGAACCCCGGGCCCTCCCTGAGCCCGCCCCACATAACAAACAAAACAGGACACAGGCAACAGGGCGGGCAGGCAGCCAAGGCTGGAGGCGGCCCTCAGCACTGAATGGCTTCCTAGGGTGACATCAGCCCGAGCAGGTGCCAACGGCCCCTTCACCTGACCAGCCACGCAGCCCAGGGGCCTGGAGGTGACCTCATCGCCACCTCTCCCTGGAGGGAAGGAGCAGCCCCTGTGCTGCTTGCCAGGCCCTGGAGGGAGGAAAGCCGAACCAAAGACCCAAACCACAGCAGCTCCCCTTAGAAGCAGGCCAGGGGACCAGGCACCCACTGCGGGCTGACAAGGTACCAGGTACCCTTCCCTGCTGGGCACCTGTGTATCTAAGATCCCAAAAAGGGCATCACATGGGCTGTAGGCAGGCGCCCCCTGGACTCAGCTTTCCAGGGCTGGACAACACCCAGCTGGGACCACGGGGAAAGACTCAGAACTGGGAGTCGGAAGCCAGACTTGGAACAGCCCCTGTCACGGGGTCGCCGTATGTCACTGGCAAGGCACTAGCCCTGTTTGAATGTCCCCTCGTCTCTGATTGAGGGCAGTGGCTGGCACCGCAGCACCCGCTTTCCACTTTCCTTTTCCTTTGTTAGCTTTAGAAAAATCTCTAGAAGCCAAATCACAGAAGCCCAGTATATTACAAAGATAGGGGAGCAAGCGGGTTTGGGATGTGGTGGGTAAGGTGTGAGGGCTGGGGCCCTGGAATCCACCTCTCTCCTTCTGGTCCCTCCACCCCCGTGAAAACCCCTAGCAGAATATGCTCTGGAAGCTCCTCCCCCTCCCATACTCGCAGGTCTGGGGTGCTAAGCTTCTCGGTTTCCCCAGGAGGGACAGGTTTGGAGGGCAGTGGGGAGAGGGGCTCTGAGCCCAGGGGGATGGGTCCCCGGTGCTGCAGGGCCAGTGAGGTGCCTGGGCTCTGAGTGGAGGCCCAGACACTTGGGCATCCTGGGATGGAGAATCCACTTAAGACGCCTGGATTTCTCACCCCAGTCTTTCACAGTCTCCTCCGCCCCGACAGGATAGTCATTCTTTTTTTAGCAGTTCACCTTTACGGAATGTTTTCAATGAGTTTAAGTTTTCATAGTATGACAACTCTCTTTCTTTTTGCACTCCTATTTCTACATTTACCTAACAGTTAATCAAGTTATGCAGCTATGGTTACAAGTACAATCGGCATAAGAGGTTTGGGATCAAACCCAGTGGATCTCCATTCATTGATTCATTCATTCAAGAAGTGTTATTAAGTTCCAGGTAAGGAGGACTGACAGGAAGGGGCATGAAGGAATTTCTGAGGGGGAGTGAGAATGTTCTAGATCTTGATAGAGTTGTGGGTTACATGGGTGTGTGCATTTGTCAAAACTCATCAAGTTTTGTGCTTAAGATATATGCATTTTGCTGTATGTAAATCATCCCTCAAAATATTTATGATATTCTGTGTATTTATTTATAATATTCTTATAGCTGCAAATATAATAATGTTAATACCCATATTAAGAACTTTTTAGAGCCAACTACATGCCAGGCACTGTCCTAGGTGCTTTACATATGTCAACTGATGTATTCTTCACAACAACCCTATGAAGTACTATCATTATCCCCATTTTTTTTTAAATGTATTTATTTATTTATTTATTTTTGGCTGCATTGGGTCTTTGTTGCTGTGCGTGGGCTTTCTCTAGTTGCGGCGAGCGGGGGCTACTCTTCGTTGCGGTGCACGGGCTCCTCATTGCGGTGGCTTCTCTTGTTGTGGAGCACGGGCTCTAGGCGCGCAGGCTTCAGTAGTTGTGGCTCGCGGGCTCTAGAGCGCAGGCTCAGTTGTGATGCATGGGCTTAGTTGTCCCGCGGCATGTGGGATCTTCCCGGACCAGGGCACGAACCAATGTCCCCTGCACTGGCAGGCGGACTCTTAACCACTGAGCCACCACGGAAGTCCCTATCCCCATTTTAGAGATAAGGAAACCGAGGCACAGAGTAACCTGCCTATACACACTGCCAGTAGGCTGCAAAGCTGGGATTCGAACAGATGTGTCAGGCTCCAGAGTCTGCTTTTTGTCACTAACTAGCTCTTTCTGACTCAGCAAAACAGAGAGAGCCCCCTGTCCTCACAGCACTTCTGTTCTCGGGGGAGAGACATAATAAAGCACCTCGGCAGCTCAGCTCGTGGGACGAAAAGTGCACAGAAGTAGTAGGGAGAAGCTCCAGCCTCAGCATGCAAGGGCCCGGGGCACTAAGTGTGCCCTCCCTTCTGGCTTACACCCTTGGGTGACCCTGAGGGTGAAGTCAAGTCAGGTCCGTGAACCCAGCACCGTGCCTGGCACACAGCAGGTCCTTAATACAAGTTGGATCAATAAATGAGCAGAGGATGGAGTCCCAACTAACTCCTGAGGAGGCTTCAGGAGCCTTCCTTTGGCAACACGCCCTAGGAATTCAGAAAGGGCTCCGGTTTAGCTCTCTGGAAGGCTGCCCGACTCCAGCTCCACAGAGCCGAGTAAACCGAGACCTGTGAGCACAGCGTAGCAGTGAGAACCTTGGGGTCCAGAAAGACGGCTTAGGGAGTGGGCGCAGAAAAGCAGGGTACAAACTGTAGTAGTGAGAGCAAAGCTGGACTTTCTCTGGCTGGTCAAGACATGGACTGACCCTCAAGTTCTTGAGACTTGACCGCCATAGGCCCCGGGGCTTCTGTGGTCCTTGGAGAGAACGGCCATGACCCCATGGATACACCTTGAATGTGGAACTCCGATTTACAACCTGGAGCCTCTCCAGACTATTGCTCCTAGCAAGAAAACACAGCTCCACTGAGCCCTAGTCATCCACCCAACTAATCTGGCTGGTGGGTACCCAGGAGCTTAGAGTTCATTCATGCACGTGTCCATTCATTCATTCATTCATTCACCCATCCCTCAGATACTTACTGAGTGTCACAGATGTGCCAGGTGTACTGCTGGGCTCTGAGGACGTGAAAGGGCAAATACATCTCAGTATTGCTTTGTGATCTAGCAAGAATGTCTAGAAAGAATTTGGAAGAAGCTGCAAAGACACATCTATGATCAGAACAATATTAACTCAGGCAGCCATTCATTCTTTCATTCATTCAATTCATTCATCCAACCACAAGAGGTTCACTAGAGCAAATAACACAGCCGGCCCTTCAGTAACAACATACTGTTCCCTAATGGATCCCTAGGGCCTCCGACTATGCCTGGCACACAGTAGGTGCTCGATAAATATTTGAGGACTGAGGGAACTGCTTTAAGGAACTGTTTCTCCAAGGGTGGTGCCCACGTGACCGTCTCTACCTGGGGCTCTTGAAATGCAGGCAGATTCTGAGGTCCACCTAAGACCCAGAAGACCTCCACCTGGGATTCTACTTACTGAACCAGTATCCAAGGCGCCCACCGAAGTTTGAGTTCAGTTCTCACAGTGTTAGCTCCCTTTTGCACTCAAGGACACCACTGCTCAAAGAGGTCAAGGCCCTTGGCCAAGGTCCCAGATATGGGAAGTGGCGGCACAAGGACTCGAACCACCCGTGCTGCTTCCTCCACTCCCCTGCCTCGGGGCTCAGATGTCACCGAAGGGCACAGTGCAGCTCAGAAACCTGGAAGGCTTACATTTCCACCGATGGCACCGAGCTGTTGAAAATCCACAGGGCTCCCCATTATATGAAAAGATTAGGAAACTCATTAAGCAGAGCTCTGCCGGCCTCCGTTCTTATTTTCAGTCCCTCCCCCAAAAGGGCTTGTATTTATTCATGAGAAAGGGAAAAATATATATGAAGGATCTCCAACTGTTCTGCCCTCAGCCCCATCTCAGAAGGTCCCTTATTTAACTCTGTGCTGTCTCTTCTTTCCTAATTAGCTGTGGCTGTTAATGACCCTGATATGCTTTCATCACCAGGGAGCAACTCGGGGGCGGAGGTGGGGAGGGCTCGTGGGGTGTGTCCTGCGAGGAGGGTGCGGAAGCTGAGTGGAAGCAAAGGAGGCTGGGAGCCGCTGGCTCTGTCACTGCAGGCCAGGCCCACCTGCTCTGCTCTGTCCTTCTCCTGACAACCAGAACACCTGCGGGTGGAGGGTCGTTCTGGAGAGAAAACAGCGCAGTTTGAAGGAGAGGTTTAACCTTTTCAAACCGCCAGCAGAGAGCGGAGTCCGTGCCCCTGCTCCATCCTTGCTGGCTGGTGCACAGATGGGGAGGAGGGAAGGTTCTCGCAGAGCCGGGAGCAGCCCCGGGTGGTTGGAGAGCGAGGCCAGGTAGAGTGAAGCCATCACGATTACCAGCTACTAGCTACCGAGGGCTTACCACGGGCCAGGCACTCTGCTGAGCGCTTTACCCTCATCACCGCGTGGAATTCCCATCCCCTTCTTGCGGATGTGGAAACCGAGGCTTCCTCAAAGTCTGGCTGAAAGTCACACGCCAGCACACAGAGGAGCAGGGATTTGAATCCAGGCTGATTCCACTAGGGAGGCCTGAAAAGGTCACACCGGAGCCTCCATGTACAGAGAGGGAAAGTGAGGCCCACCGCCAGGGCTGCAGACAAGAGGTTGGTTCGAGGCTGTGCAGCTGCTATATGCATGTTAGTCACTTTTCTGAAAACTTCTCCGAGGTGGGAACTGCATCTCATTACCTTCAGTGCCTCGCACAGCTGACTGCAGAGTTTTGCAAACAGTAGGAGCTCAATAAACATCTGCTGCTCAACTCTGAAGGATATCAGGGTTGAGAACTGCACGACCTCTGACTGCTCCAACTTTGAATTTAGAAACCCCAAGCTCCCATATTGGGTCTGTCACCGACTCGCCGTGTGACTTTGTGTAGGTCTCTTTCCCTCTCTGGGCCTTGGCTTCCCCAGCTGTAACATGGAAGGAGTGGACCGGAACAATCTAGACGCTCTGGCAATCAAGGCTCAGGAGCCTCTCCAGAAAGAGGAACTCCACATCAGCGCCCTGCCCCTCAGCGGCCTGTTTACACTTGCTCCCAGGGCTCATGAAAAAATTTTTACGGATACTGAAGCTCGGTTTCCCATCATCCACCAGGGCAGCTACCTTGGTACACTCTTCAAACCCAGCGCCAGGGGTTCCAGAACCTTCCAGGCACTTCCTGCTGAGATGTCTGTGGTGGGTGAGGGCGGCAGCTGCCTCAACACGGCCCCCACATCCATCCCTCACCCTCCCCAGGGCAGAAGGCAATTACCGAGAAGAACAGAACAGACTGCTAACTACTAATTGAGGAATTACAGATGTTAAATTATAGGTGTGCCCGGGGAAGGGCTGTTTCTAGAAATCAAGCTGGTGAGTGACAGGAGTGTGGGCTGCCGGATAATGTCTGGCTTTGGCAGAAGGCAAATATTTGGATGTAGAGCCTGAAGACACAGGATTGGAAATTCAACAGACTGGGAGAAGTATCTTCGGTTGCTAGGAAATGTGCACCAGCCCCCAACCCCATGTGACAGGTCATAACTAGAAGGACCATAAAGCACTGACTGTGTGCTAGTGCCGTGCCAGGGCACCCAACCAGCATCTCGACTCACTCTCCCAACAACTCCATCAGCAGACTTCATCTGCTCCACTTCGCAGCTGAAGAAAAGTGCTTATCACTGTGGAAAGACTTGCCCCAAATGACACCAGGAGTCAAAGGGTATTTTACCTAAAAGTTAGGAAATTCCAAAGCCCGACTACTAATGTTTTGGCTTCACTCAGAGTTAAGGCCACTTGGTTACGCAGGGCCTGGCAGGGACCTCAGCTCATAGCTTGTGACTCTCACCATACACATTAGTGGTTCTCAACCGCGGGCGATTTTGCCCCCAAGGGGCATTTGGCAAAGTCTGGAAGGACTGGCTGGAGGCCACGGGTGCTGCTCAGTCTCCTACGAAGCGCGGGACAGCCCCCCATCACAAAGAAGGATCCAGCCCCAAGTGTCAGTGTCGCTGTGGTGTGAAACCCGGCTCGGCACCGGGGCGTCTCTCAGCACAGGCACGCGGGTCTCAAGGTCCACTGAGGGACAAGAAATGAGGCATCGGCAGACCTGGGCTGGGGTCCAGGCTGTGAGCGAGGTCACGTCCTACCCCCTGGGTCTAGGTTTTATCCTTTGTGAATCAGGGATACCAAAAATAATACGACCCCCCGTGGGGTTTCTGCAAGGATGTGATAAGGCATTTGTTCTGCTCAGTGGCTGGCACGGGGTAAGTGCTCAAGACATGTCACCCTTTATGCCTTCATTTCCCCACCTGGGAAATGGGACAAGACAGCCTCTGCCTTGGTGTGACTCTCAAGCTTTTTCCCTCTGATGCCGCTAAACAGAAGTCACATTTTCCCAGATGGCCTCGCTACTAGATTCGAACAGTCTGGAGAGACGGCAGCTGCAGAGAGCCAAGCGGCCAGCAGTGGACTTTGTGTGAGCAAGAAATAAACATTTTGCGGGGTGGAATTGAGGGGGATGGATAAAGGGGGTGAAAAGATACAAGTTTCCAGTTGTAAGATAAATATATCCTGGGGACGTAATGTACAGCAAGGCGACCATAGTTAACCATACTGTGCTGTGTATTTGAAAGTTGCTAAGAGAACAGATCTTAGAAGTTTTCATCATGAGAAAAAAAATACGTAACTATGTGAGGTGATGGGTGTTAATTAAACTCATTGTGGTGATCATTTCGCAGTTTCTACACATGTCAAATCATCATGTACACTTTAAACTAACACAATGTTATATGTCAATTACATCTCGGTAAAACTGGGGAAAAAAGCAATACTTAAAAAAAATTCAGATTGAAAAAAAAAGAAAAGTTTTGTGTTAGGAGTTGAGAGTTGGGACCTACCATACAGCACAGGGAACTCTATTCAATATCTTGTAATAACCTATACGGAAAAGAATCTTAAAAAAAATTTATATATATATATGTGTGTATATATATATATATATATATATATATATATATATATATATATATACATACATGTATAACTGAATCACTTTGCTGTACACCTGATACTAACACAACATTGTACACCAACTATACTTCAATAAAAAATTAATTAATTTTAAAAAAGAGTTGAGAGTTGGCAGTTTGTTACTGCAATATAACATACCCTAAGCTGACTAATATATCAATGTTATAAGAATAATAGCAGCTAAGTTTTATTATGCACTTTTTAGGCTCCGGGCACTGTGCTAAGAACTTCACAGGGAAACTGAGTCTCACGAAAGTAAAGTCTCCTGCCCAAGGTCCCACAGCTAATTAGTGGCAAGGCTGGGATTCAAACTCAGATCTGTCCAAAGGGAGAGCCAAGCTCTTAACTGGACTGACCTAATTCTACCTGCATCTCCCCACTTTTTTTCCCCTTAATCAAGAAAGGACAGACAAGGATGCCAAATCTATGTTTAAAAAACAAAAGTAAACATCCACACACTTTGCAGTTTTTTAACTCTTGGTGATAATTTATGTTTTAGGATCTGCCTTTCGAGGGAGCAGGACAGTTGGAGAGGGCTCCTCGGGTCTAGAAATTGATGCAGGAGAAAAACCACTCTTGTATTCCCTGCTCTCAAATCCATGTGGAGAATTCACGGCTGTTTATGGCCCAGCCTTTATGATGAATGTTTGATGAGTTAAACGGAGTGATGAGCACTTAGGATCCAAGACATGGATTCCCTCCCACGCCGGGAGAGTCTGGCCAACTCCTGAAAGGATGTGTTGCTCAAAAGCCCCCGGGACCCTGAGCCCACACTGGCCAAGCAGCCTCCCTTACGAGCAAGAGCCCCCAAGACGAGAAAAGTATCCGTGGGGAACACCAAGGGCTACTGCATCACAGATCTCGGGCAGGTCCCTTGAGCTCTTCCCATCTCAGTTTACTCATCTGTGAGATGAGGGATTAAGTAACACTCCTTGGCCACCGTCAGACTGTCTGTTGTGGTAGGTATGAATGAGAAGGAATGTATACTGGTTATCTACTGCTGCATAACAAATAGCCCCAAACCTTCGTAGCTGAAACAACAAACACTGCCTCTCCCAGTTTCTGGTAGTCAGGGTCCAGCAGGGGCTTGGCCGAATGGTTCTGGCTGAGGATGCCATGAGGTTGCAGTCTCCTCTGCAGGTTGTAGGAAACACTGCCAGGCTCACTCACGCAGCTGCTGGTGGGTTTCAGTCTGTGCCACGTGGGCCTCTCCACAGGGCTGCCCAAGTGTCCTCGAGACAAGGCAGCTGGCTCCCCCAGAGGGAAAGCTCCGAGAAAGGGAAAGAGTGACCAGGAGGGAAGTGACAGCCACCTTCAGTATAACCGGATCTCAGGTGTGACACCACCACTTCTGCTGCATTCTCCTGGTCACACAGACCACCCCGACGTGGGGTGCGAGGGGGCTTTTTGTGAATACTGAAGGGCAAGAAGCTCTGGGGGCCAACTTGGAGGCTGCCTGCCAGTGTCTGAATGTGCTTTGCCAACTGTTAAACACTAAACGATGATAAGGAGGAGGAGGACAGAAAACATTCACTGAGACCCTACTACGTGCCTCGCACTGTGCTCAGCGTTCTGTGTGCGTTACCTCAGTGTAATCTCCAGCACAGCTGCGGAGTTGACTAATATTGTGGGCCTCATTTTACAGAAGAGGAAACGGAGGCATAAAGAGACTAAGTTGCCTCCCCGAAGTCCCACAGCAAGTGAGAGGCAGAACCAGGATTCAAACCCACAGCTCTGAGACTCCACGACTTACTCTCTTTACCAACAGTGGTATAGACACAACTGTGAAATTTTCAGGAGTCAGCTCTGAGCCAGTTGCTAAACACAGCCATTACGAAAAATTAATGATATAAACTAACGATTGAATAAACCCTATTAAAAGCAAAGCTAAGGAGTAGTCAAACCTTATCACTTCCTAATTACTACGGTTTACTATTATCTATGGTCTTGAGGTCACTTATGTACACTGAATCTGTACAATGAACATACTATACCCTAGTCCCCCCCCTTATCTGCCGTTTCACGTTCCATGGTTTCAGTTACCCACGGTCAACCTCAGCCCAAAAACATTAAATGGAAAATTCCAGAAATAAGCAATTCATAAGTTTTAAATTGCACGCCTTTCTGAGTAGCGTGATGAAATCTCACACTGTCCCTCCTGGACCCCCAACCACTGGATTCATCTGCTCCCGACATCCATCCATTACCATCGTCGTGGCTCAATGATCCAGGATAACCCAAAGCGGACGACCCTCCGTCTGACGTATCGTCAGATCAATGGCAGCCCAACGGTCCGTGACACTGTCTACGTCATCCTGCTCACTTCATCTCATCATGTAGGCATTTTACCATCTCACATCATCACCGGAAGAAGAAAGGTGAATACAGTATAATTAGATATTTTGAGAAAGAGAGAGAGAAACCACATTCACAGAACTGTTATTAGAGTACGTTGTTATCATTGTTCTACTTTGTTATTAGTTATTGTTAATCTCTTACGGTACCTAAAAGTTTAATTTAATTTATAAATTAAACTTAATCATAGGAACGTATGTATAGAAAAGCATAGTGTATATAGGGTATTGTACTATTCGGGGTTTCAGGCATCCACTGGGGGTTTGGAACATATCCCCCGCACATAATGGGAGACTACTGTGTATACTAATGGTGTACCGCACATCTTTTCCCAGCTCCATGCTCACTGACGGCTAGTTGGTAGCTTGCAGTGGGCCCTGGTGGGAGTATTTACACCAGAGGAATAGGCAAATGCTGCATACAAATCAGGGCTTTACCCCTAAAGACCTGGCTCATGTTAAACATTCACCAGTGGCCCACTGTAACTGACCCAATACATCCTTCCCACTCGTAAGGAATTATCTCGGTGACTCCTTGCAGAGACCCCATTCTTCATGAAATCCAAAAATATAACATTCCCTGTGATATGTACCGACCCAGATTTCCTTCCTGAAATTTCTGACTTCCTGATGAGGAAAGCCAGAGGCATTTTGTCTGAACAAAACATCTGAGATTTGAAAACGCTGAAAGAGGGAGAGAAAGTGAGAGTAACAGAGGGGCCGTGGGGTCACAGAGATGAAGAGGAGCTTCTTTTAACCTCGCTGACCTCTCAGAAATCCGGATAAGGACATGCCCACCTAGGGCCACCCCTGCAGAGTCCTTCCTGATTGCCCCAAATGGGGAGCGACCCGAATGCCCAGGCAGAGGGGTGAATAAACAAAGGAGTGTGTGCGCTGTGGAGTGTGGCCTGGGCATTCACAACAGTCTTTACTACAGACACATAAAACCGGCACATGTTTTCCAAGGATAGAGACAGAAGGTGGGCGATTTTGCTTGAGAAAGGGAGGAAAAAAGACAGGAAGGAAATGCATTCGAATGCCAAGAGTGGTTTCCATGGACCTTAAAATCATGGGTGGATTCTGCTCTTGTTCGGGTTTTCTGTACTCTCCACGTATTGTGAGCGCACCCCCCTTTTTTTAGTGTGGGGGGAGGGGCGGGGAGCTCAACATAATTTCACACAAACAGAGCCTGGTGGAGCGGCCAAGCCTTTGTCCTGCTCTGCGCGTCACTCCAGGTCTCTCCCAGAGGCACCGGTTCTGGGCCCAGCCTTTCGCCCCGTCTGGACCCATGAAGGGGCCATTGTTCTCTGGGTGACATCATTCTGCTGCCTGCAGGGTGAAGAGCAGACCTGGAGTTGGGTGCGGTCGGCCCATCCTGCCTGCCCATCCACACCGGAGCAGAGGTGCAGTCACTGGGCGCTGGGCTCGGGGGCTGCGCTGAAGTCCAGCACCCCAGTTCCATGCCCTAAGGGGCGGGGCCTGAGGCCAGGGCACCTGGCAGGACTCTGGACCAGCAGTGGTGGGCAGCATCGGCACAGGTGCCAGGAGATGGAGGAGGGGATGGTAGCAGCTGGACCCTACTCCCCTGAAGCCCAGGTCTCCGGGAGAAACGTGACAACCTGTGCCTGGCACAGAGTAGGCACTCGATAATTAACAGCGGCAATGGTTTACTCTGCTCTCGTTACTGCTCCCTTGCTCGTAACCTTACGGTTCTAAAATCTCGCATCCTTACCAGAGCCCCCAGGCCCTGCACGACCTGGCCCCCAACTGCTCATCTTCTACCTTCTCCCAACTTACTTGCTCTGATACAGTCACCCTGGCCTCCCTGCTGCTCCTCAAACATGCCTCAGGGCCTTTGCACCTGCCTTTCCCGCTGCCAGGATGTTCCTCCTCCAAAACTTCTTAAGGCCCATTCCCTTCAGTCACGTCTCTGCTTAAAACATCACCTCCTGAGAAAACTTCTCTGACCTCTCTTCCTAAATCACACTCCCACCAGTCCCCATACCCTGTGACATTTTTCCTCAGAGCCCTGACACATACCAGAGAGTATCTTGTTCACTCATTAGCTGACTTAATTGTTTACTGTGTCTCCCTGTTCCTGTGAGCCCTGAGAGGGTGGAGACCCTGTCTATCTTGTCCTCCATCTGGCAAAGAAGAGATAATGGACAAAAAATTCTTAATGAATGAATAATAGTTTCTATCCCCATTATATCTCAGATTTTCCCACCTGGACCTCTATAAGGAAAGAACCCCCGACCACCCTGGGCTGGAATCTTGGTGTCAACTCCGAGAAGGTGGGTACCAAGGCTAAATCACTGATCCTCTCTGGGCCTCAGTTTACCCATCTGTGATATGGAGATGGTGCCACAAGGGAGACACAGGGATAAAGGAGAGTGGATTTCAGGAAGGCAGACATGACGTCAGCGGCTAGATGTGCAGGACACTCTTCTAGGCATGGGCGATACCGAGGTGAGCCAGGCCGACCCAAACCCCAGCCCTCGCAGGCCTTTCATTCTAGTGGAGGAGACAGAACAAACAAGTGAAATGAAGCAAGTTCAGACTGAGATAAGTACCAGGAGGACATTTACAGGGCACAGGGTGGAGGGAAACACGGTGGGGATTAGCTGTCAGGAAGCCTCTCTGTAGAGATGAAGAGAGAGGGAAGAGCATTCCAAACACAGGGAACTGTGAGGGCAAAGGCCCAGGGTCTGGAAGGAGCATGCCGTGACTGAAGAAGAGCAGGAGGTCAGAGTGGCAGGAGTGAATGAGCTTGGAGGACAGCGGTGAGAGCTGCGGTCAGGAGGGAAGCAGGGCCAGATCCCACAGGGCCTTGCGGGCCATGGTAAGAAGCTGAGGCTTCCTAAGTCTTGGTGAGGCAGGGCAACAACTTGACCCCTTGGGTTGCTGGGTGAAGAATGGCCTGGAGGGCAAGAGGCCAGAGTAGACGCAGTGAGTGAGCTGAATTGTGGCCTCCAAAGAGATATGTCCACATCCTAACCCCTGGCACCTGTGAATGGGACTTGACTTGGAAAAAAGGTCTTTGCAGATGTTAAAGAAGTTAAGGATCTCCAGATGAGCTCAGGATGGATGACCTGGAGGGCCCTAAATCCAATGACAAGTGTCCTTATAAGAGACAGAAGAGAAGCCGCGTGGAGACAGAGGCAGAGATTGGAGCAATGTGGCCACAAGCCAAGGAATGCCTGGAGCCATCAGAAGCCGGAAGAGGCAGGAAGGATCCTCCCCTAGAGCCCTAGAAGGGGGGTGTGGCCTGACAACACCTTGATTTTGAACTTTCGGACTCCAAATTTCTGTTGTTTTCGGCCGCCAGTGTGTGTGGTCATTTATCATGGCAGCCTAAAGAGGCAGTCAACGTGGAGGAGGTATTGACAGAAATCGGGGCTTTTAATGGCGAGAGTCACAGACATCCTTTTCCTTTCTAATTCTCTCCTACTTGCTAAAAAAAGGGGTGTGTGTGTGTGTGTGTGTGTGTGTGTGTGTGTGTGTGTGTGTATGCTCACGGCAGGGGGAAGACGCTGAGCCCTGCTGAATATTTATGCATCCATTTCGCCATAATTGACGCAGAACCAAATACTCCCACTCAGGATTGAACCCACCCAGCACAGGGCGCTGGTGCTTAAGCAGTGAATCCCCGGGGCCAGGGGCCGCCTTGGGCCCAGCGCAGCCGACACACACTGGGGTGTTGGGGTTCCAGCCTCACCGATCCCAGCTGTGTGGCCCCAGGCCTGTGACTTCACCTCTCTGTGCTTCTGATTTCTCATCCATGAAATATGGGGGCTACACTCCATGTCCCTCAGGGGCAGCTGTGCGAATTTGATGAGACAAACTCCTGGCAAGCAGGAGGTGCCTGCCCTTCCTCCCCAGCTCAGGTCAGTGGGAGGATACTCCAAATACAATTATAGTCCCCCAACCAAATTACGTACAGCAGTCTTCTCAACCGGAGGAGGGGGAGGGGGTGGCGGTTTTGCCCCCTGGAGACACCTGGCAATGTCTGGGGACATTTTTGGTCATCATGCATGGGGGCGCTACTGGCATCTAGTTGGGAGAGGCCAGGGATGATCCTATATACATACATGGGGACAGCTCTCTGCCCCCCAAAGAATGACTGGGCCCTAGGTACCAACGGTGGTGAGACTGGAAAACTGACATATGGCAAGAGTTTGGTGTCAGGACTTCCCTGGTGGCACAGTGGTTAAGACTCCGCGCACCCAATGCAGGGGGCCCGGGTTCGATCCTTGGTCAGGGAACTAGATCCCGCATGCACGCCGCAACTAAGAGCCTGCATGACGCAACTAAAAGATTCCCGCATGCCTTAACTAAGAGTTCGCATGCCGCAACTAAGAGTATGCATGCCACAACAAAGATCCCGCACGTGGCAACGAAGATCCCGTGTGCCGCAACTAAGACCCGGCGCAGCCAAATAAATAAATAAATATTAACAACAACAACAACAAAAGAGTTTGGTGTTACAGACAAGCCCTTGATCTTTTAAGACGGTTCCCTCGTTTTCAGCCCCTACATGACATATTTATGTGCTGACGTGTTTTATGTTCTGTCCCCTTGAAGGCAACTCTATAAAGGCGAGAGCTGTGTCTGTTTCATTCAGTGTTGGCACCCTAGTAGGTGCTCGATAAACACTGGTGGGACGAAAATGTGAGTGAATGAAGGGACACAAATAATACACACCTCATGCTTACGGGGGCCTGGCACACAGTAAATGCCCACAAAAGGTTGGCCAGGTTCTTATTTTGCTTTGCAAAAGGCACCAGTCTGCCCATTTGGTCAGGTGGGACTCACATCACGGCACCTGCACCCACACTCGTTAAGCCCTTCCTGTATGCGGGTGCTTAACAGGTGCCAGGGCTGTGCTGGTTTTTAGTCCGGCCCACTGGACCACCCACCTGACAAACCCCAGGCGAACCCCCACTTTACAGATGAGGATGCTGAGGCTGAAAGAGGTGGGTCCACTTGCCCAAGGTCACTCGGCCAGCACATGGAGGAGCTGAGCCTTGACCCCGAGTCGGTCCAATTCCAAAGCCCTCTCTGCAGAACAGCCCTCGGCCCTGGAGACCCCCACTTCCCACTTTCACTCCAGCCGTTGGCCTCTGTGGCACTGCCATTGTGCCTGGGTTCTGGAATTTTCTGCCTGGCCTCTACTTGCAGTCCACCTCGCTTGCTGGGCTTGTTCTCAGGCTCACTCTGGGCTGCAGCACAGACATGCCTCTTCCTGCCTTTGTCGCTCAGAGACAATGCGATTATTTCCCTTCTTCCCCCTTTTATTCGGCAGACGCCCAGGCAGGCCATTAGCAAATTATTTCAAGGCTGCCTTTAGAAAAATGTTTTGGGGCACGCCTTTGAGGGTTACTTTCTGCCTGCCAGAGATTCTTCTACTCGGCTCTGAGTAAATAGGAGCCTGAGGCAGGATTTGGAACAGAATGGATTCTTTAGGTAAATCGAGTAAGAGTTCAAGTCCCAAAGACTGAAATCCCGCCCCCCCCACCCCCGTCCCCTTCCCAGCCCCAGCTATGGCTCCTGCAGGTGGCCCTGAACTCTTAATTGTCGGTGGCTTTAAAAAGTTTCCTCCTCCCATAGAACAAATATTTAAGCGAAGTCCCTGAGTGAAAGGGGAATGTGTGGATTTTCCAGTTCGCTGGGGATCTTTGAAGGGATGGTTTGGGAGAAAAGGTTTTGGTTGTTGCAGTAGCTAACTTTTAAGGCCCACATACCATGGCCATGGGCATCATGCGTCTACTGGTGGCAGGTCACTGCCCTTAAGTGATAATGATGGGAAATGAGGATAATCCCCCATTTCACAGATGAGGAAACTGAGGCACAGAGAGGGGAACAGTCCACCCAAGGTTGCACAGCTGGGAAGTGGCAGAGCCAGGAGTCAAACCCAGGCCCTCTGCAAAACAGCTTGTGTCTCCATCCCAACTCTGCCCTCATCCCGAGGAGTCAGGACATCATGGCACCTGACAGACAGAAAGCAGCTACAAATGCACACCTATTATGTGCCCAGTCCTGCGATGGGTACCCATTTCAACCTCCTGACGATCCTGAGTTCTCCCCAGTTGACAGAGGAGGAAACTGAGGCTTGAGAACGGGTCAAGGTCCCTCCGCCAGGATGTGGCCGACTTTGATTCAAGCTTTCAACCCCAATGCCAGCTGGTAGATGCCAAATGCTAAATGGGAAGGTACCAGATTAATTCAGCCCAGATTCATCCAGCACGCATTAGCATTGATGGAGGCACTGCAAGGCAACAGTGAACAGAGGAGACAAAGACGCTGCAAGGTCCATCTCCATTCATTCATTCATTCATTCATTCACCAAGTGGGGGAGCAGGGCAATGAGGCCTGCGGGGACTCGGGCCGATGCCTAGGGTCACAGGGCAGGAGAACTGAATGTTACCAAGCCCCACACCCTTAAATGAATTTCCAGAGAGGGAACAAGAGTGAAAGAGAAGAGAGACAGAGAGAGACACACACAGAGACAGAGACAGAGGGACAGAAAGAATGAACGAGAGGCTTTCTCTCCCTGGGCTAAGTCACCCCTTCCAAAGGTTGGGGTGGGGGATCTGTCTCATAAATTCAGGCCCCACTGATTAGTCCAGGGCCACAGAGCAGCACAGACCCAGAAGGGAAGGAGATGTCATATTAATGAGGCACGCGTTAGCACCTGACTGCTCTGGTTGCCGTGTGACCCTGGGAGAATCACCACACCTCTCTGGGCCAGCCGAGGGGATGCCGGGATCCTGCACCTTGAGGGCAGGTGTGAGATCTCAGCGACCTCGCGTGCACAGAGGGCTGGCTCAGAGCCTGGTGCACCCCTTGGCTCCACACCTAAATGCTGGGTCCCAAAATGACCATTGGGACTCATCACAAGGCTGAACCCAGGGAAGGAGCTGGCTTAGCCCTTCACCCATCTTTAGTCTCCTGCGAACTGGGTCACATAGTCAGGTGGCAGATGTCTCCTATGTGAAAACACCAGGTCCTCTATTTGAGGGTCAGTGATATGGGCTTCCCTGAAGTTATCAGGAAGGTCTGGAGAAATCTTTTTACTGGAAGCTTGGCTGGAAAGAGCCCTGAGTGGGGTTCAAAGCTGGGGGTTCCGGCACTTGCATTGCCACTCACTCACTGTGCTACCCCAGGCAGGTACCTTTTCCTGTCTGGGCTCAGTTCCACCTCTTCAAATCATTAATAAGGTCCTTGAGAAAAAACCTGGATGCAAGGCGCGTTTTCAATCATTAGATGTCATTCCACCCTGGTTCCCAAGCCCCATCAAGCTTGCCTGAGTGAGAGATGGTGGAATCTCAGGACCCAGATTAAGGTCCCCTGTCCTGGCTCATTCACACCAAGGTTCACTTGTCAGTGGGCAAATCTGCCCACCACCTCGGGTAATCAGATGAGACCTCGCAATTTTGCTCAACTATAAGACCACAGAAGTCACAACTCCTCACAAATATGACATGGACACTTGGTCACCCTGGAGGGTGTAAGGAGATGAAGCAGGTGCCAACTAATCCTCCCCCAAAATAGGAAGCATTTGCGTCGGGCTGGAGTGTCGGCACTTGCAGATAAATCAACCGGCAAAGCCTGCCGGACTCATGTGCCAGCCCCGTCCACATAGACGTTGAATCCGGTATAAATGTCCTGACCGCTTTGGGGGAGCGAGCAAGTCCACTGTCAGGGGGACTGCCACCACACGCCTCTTTCCCAGGCGCGGGAGCAGGACAGGGTCGGGCTAGACGGACAATTATTCTGGAAGAGGCAACCTCCCCGGTTGGATCTATGGGAACCCCACCACCTCCCTGGAGTGGGGGAGGGGCAGCACTGGAGGGGAGGAGTTCTCACTGTTGTTTTAATATTTTAAAAAACATAATAAGCTTACAAGATCTGGGGGCTCCGAGTCCGGCTGCCTTTTCCTCAGGGAAGAAAATCTCTGTTGGCTTCTCGCAGAGAAGCGGCGTAAAGATTCCCGGCTGCGGGAGGCGAGGTGTCGGAAGGACGAGGTGCGCTTGAAGGGGGTCCGGCCGGAGGGCTCCCCACTCGCCCGCTCGGGGCCCACCGTGCTGGTCACTAAGTTGAGGGCCTCCTGGAAGGACCTCCGGACGGTCCCCATCCACTGGGTCATGTGGGTTTGGGCCACCGTGAGTTTGTCTCCCAGGTAATCCATGGGGCCGGGAGGTGGGGAGGCAGGAAAGCGGTGAAACGCCGGGGTCCTCTCCCCTCTCCCTGCTGTGCGCCGCCGGGAGTCCTGGGCTGCCTGGAGAGGAAAGCCCGCAGCCCTCTTCAGCCGGCCCGAGAGCAGATAAACATCGCTGAGCCAGCAGCCGGCGGCATCCGCGGGGCTCGCTCCGAATCGGAGGCAGTTCAGGGTCAGGCTGCGAGTCCGCCCCCCGGAGTTGTGAGTAAACACGCTGGCAGCTCCAAGATCCAGTTCCCAGGGCTCACCGGCTGGCCGGCGGGCTCGGGTGACGAGGAGCTTTGAGGAACTGGGCTGCCGCGCCGGCTCCAGGGCGTGACGGTCCCCGCGAGGTGGGGGAGGAAAAGGCGGTGGCCCCCGGGCACCCTCAGGCACCTGGGTCCTCACTTTCCCCCAGGTAGGCGGCACCCCCCGGGCACCCGCGGCGGCGGCGGGGCCCTGCTCACCTGGCCCACGCAGGTTTCCTGTCCTCCGGCCGGGGGTTCCAAACCTGTGGGCCGGCGGTCAGCTAGCTCATTTCCGGAGGCAGCCACCAGGGCCCCGGGTCCCCTGGCTCGGCAGCCCAGGATGACATCAGCCCCCGTTCTCAGCGAGGGGCTTCGCTGCCCAGGAATGCCGGAGGGGCCTCGGGGAGGCGGCCACCCAGGGAGCTGACGTCCGCCCCCATTTGTGCTTCCTCTCCAAGCCCCAACTCGCTCACCGGCCCGCGGGGCTGACGGTGACTGCACGTGCCCGGCAGCCTATCCGCCCTGTGCCCTGACCGCGGGCGCACGGGGAGATGCGGCTGCACGTGCGTGCACGCGGGCGCCTGTGTGCACGTATGTCGGAGATCAGGCGGCCCGGCGAAGGCTGAACAGTTGGGAAACTGCCTCTGGGGTGACAGGCAGCGAGCGTCTGGGGACCTCTGGCTGGCAGTCAGTCTGTCTCCCTCTGGCGGTCCATTTCTCTGTCAGTTTCTCAGCCTCTCCTTCCTCCCCCTGTGTCTTATTTTCCACTTGTTCCTCCCTAAGCTCCTCTCTCTCTCTCATCCTCTCATCCTCTCTCTCTCTCTCTCTCTCACCTTGCCAGCCTTATCTCCCTCCTCCCTAAAAGACAACACCCAGCCAGGTGAAACAGCCCCCGAGGTCCCCCAAGGAAGGAACTGGGCCGGGCTGTATTTCAGTACAGGCAGAGTTGCCATGGCAACCCTGGGGCACAGCATCTGCCCCATCCTGGGTGGGCAGGCGCGGCACAGGGATGAACAGGAATGATTCATGGTTTATACTAGGTCACATGAGCTCCTGGGCTTTAACCCTTGTGGAGCTGCAGTGGCTGGGGGGCAAGGTGGGAAATGGGAGGCAGCAGCATCTGAGACTGGAGGGGGTGCTTGTCCGGAAGGGTGAGCAGCAGCCAGATCCTAAGGGGAGGCACACTTGCGGAAGGAGCTTTCTCCTTCCAGCAGGGATCCACCCTCTGTGTTACAGATGAGGAGATGCAGACTCAGAGACGTAGATTCACTTGCCCAAGGTCACACAGCAAGGGTACCACCAGAGCATGGGTCTGGGCTGTTTCATCCCCGCCCCTGCCCCATTTTCCGGGTCTGACATGGCACATGGTGCAGAGTTGGAGCTCAGTAAATATTTATCGTTCAAACGCCGAGTCCAAGAGTGAAACTTTGATCAGTCTGACTGCATCCCCAGCGCTTTCCCCTACCCACGTCATCTCAGTTTTGAACAAATATTTGATCCCTAAACACCGATCAAAGGGCTTCACTTGAGAAAGTTTTTCACGGAGGTGTCTCTGACAATGCAGCTGACGCAGATCTCCTTCTTCTCTGGATTCCCAGTCCTTACAAATGTTCGTTTGCTCATTCATTCTTTCACTCATTCACGTAAACATTCAGAGACTGCCCTCCCCGGGCCAGGCACTGGATACAGAGACTGAGGGCGTCCCTGCCCTTGAGGGCTCCCAGTCCAGTAGGACACTATAACGGTGGCTAATATTTACTGAGAGTGTGACTGAGTGTCCAATGCCATTCTAAGTGTTCATAGGAATTAACTCATGAATCCTCACATGAACCCATTTGACAGGAGGAGACTGAGGCCCAGGGAGGTGACGTCACCTGCCAAGTTCTTCCAGGGTGGTAGGCGGCCGCCAAGATGGCCTCCAGGGATCCCTGACCCCTGTTATTCACACCTCAGAGTGGTCCCCTCTCACAATGAGTCCGAGTTGGTCTGTGTGCCCAAGAGATAAGGCAGGAGTGACAGTGTGTGATTTCCAAAGCTGGGTCCTACCAGCCGCCATGTTGTGAAGGCACTCAAGCAGCCCTGGGGAGAGACCCACGTGGAGAGAGTCTGAGGCCCCCAGCCAACAGGCAGCACCCACTTCCAGCCGTGTGAGTGAGCCATTTTGGAAGCAGATCCCACATCGCCAGGCAAACCCTTGGATGACTGTGGCCCTCAACTGCAACCTCACGGACGACCCTGAGCCCGAGCCATCCAGCCAAGCTGCTCCCAAATTCCTGACCCACAGAAATCACAAGAGATTCAAATGCCCAGAGGCAGGATAGTGCCTGGGCCATTGGGAAACCAAGGGCTGGAGCAGAATGAGGAGAGAGAGGGGAGGGGGACAAGGGGCTCTTGTAGCAGCCTGCACCCCATGATGCAAATGAGAAAAATGTGCACAGGGCCCCAGATCCTACCTCCATATATGTGTCTGGCCCCACCCACCACCCCATACAGCCTTCAGGGTCCCAGGGCTTCTGGCCACCAAGGTTTGCCCACTTTCCTCACCTGGTCCGTAGCCAGCCTCCTGCAGTGGGCGGGCCACTTGCCCAAAGGGCCAGGGACTTCCAGGGTGGGAGCAGTCATGAGAAAGAGCTGAGTCCTCCCCATCTAACCCCAGAAAAGCCACACCAGAAATACCTAAAGATCTGGAAAGGGACGCAACTTTTTAACAGACCATCTGGACACAGAGGTGGGAAAAATTTACTGAGAACCTTCCGGAGGAAAAACGTTACATCAAAGCAGCACCTACAACACCTTTAAAGTGATAATACCCAGTGTTGGTCAGGCTGTGGTAAAAGAGATACATTTACCCACAGATGGAAATGGAGATTGGTATATTATTTCCTGAAGGGAATTTAACATTGAAGATCAAAATTCTTAAAAACAATGGCCAGTTAATGACACACATGCTGAAGTGTACTGATATCTATAACTTATTTTGAAATGCAGCCAAAAAAAAAAAAGAAAGTATACACTAAGGAATGGATGGATGGCTAGATTTTTCTAAGGCAAATATAGCAAAATGTGAGCAATTATAGAATCTGTCTGGTAGGTATATGTGTACGTCCTGTACAATTTTTCTGTATATTTGAAATTTTTCATAATAAAATGTTGGGATGGGAGGATGCGCCTGCCTTTTGATCCTGCGTTTCATGATCCAATTCCACACCCAGCAATCTGTCTGGAAATGAGAATGATCTATACAAACATTTTGCTATACAGGGGTGTTCATCACAGTTATATCTGTGAAAAATTCGTAAAAACCTTATCGTCCAACAGAAAGAGACTCGTTCAGTGCTGTGCCGACCCATACTGAAGTCAGAGGCAAAAGAAAAAATCAGTGACACTGATCCTGTCTTTATGTATAATGTCGACAGTTTGTTCACCATGGATTTTTGAATTAATTTTGATTTTTAAAAACTACTGCATTAAAAGTTATTTATTTTGAAAACCCATTATTTTGGTGCTCTCTTAAATTTTGGGCCCTAGGTGTGTGCCTCAGTCACCTCACCCTAGCCCCAGCCCAGGATATGCTAAATCAATATAGCTTCATGGTTAAGGGTTTGTAGACCTGCCTCTGGCTCTTATCAGCTGTGTGGCCTTGAGGAAGTTACTGAACCTCTCTGATTTTCAGAGATGAAATCATCAAAGTCATCATTGTCACTGATGCTGTTGGAACCACTTACTGTGTGTGCCAGGCATTGTATTACATTGCCTGCTCCTCCCAACAATGAAATGAGGTTTGTACTAGGATTATTACTCCCATTTTGCAGATGGAAAAACTGAGGCAGAGGGAGTCAATGAGCAGCCTAAGGTCACACAGCTATTAAGTGGTAGAGTGTGCAACCCCCAGCCTCGCACCTTGGACAAGGTAGAGGAGGACTGGCCTTTGGCAAATCAGCCTGGATGGAAGACAAGTGTCGGGAAGAGCAGAGGAGACCAAGCAGCAGGCGGGATCACAAGGCCCCACCTCCTTCCACAAGGGGGGAGATGGGTGCAGAAGGGAGCTGGAAAGCCAGATTGCTTGCCTGCTCCCCGCTCCCGGCTCCCCTTAGGTACAATGTGGTCTGAAAGTGTGACTATAAAAAGCGTCACTCTCTGAAAACTGGGGCAGCCTGAGCGCTTTCCCTGCCAGAGGACTTTTTTTGCAAACTCTTCTGTTCTCTCCAGGAAACTCTTGGGATGTTGCTGGGCATCAAAAAGGAAAGAAAGCCATCTCCTTACATAATTAATCCAAAATACTCTGGAGAAGCTGCTGTGATCCAGGAAATAAAGGGGAATTTATCCACAGTATGAGGTGGGGCCCAGAGGTCACCATTGCCAGACAAGTGTGTGCCATCACAGAAATCAGAATGCGGTCATTCATTCATTCAACAAATGTTCCCTATGCCGTTACTTTGTGTGAGCTCCGTGCTGACCCTGAAGGAACCTATAGTCCCTGAAGAGCTCGGGATAGCTATCTGATCTCAGCCATTAAGGGGAGAGGGTGTCCCAACAGGCCACCTCAAATCTGAGGCTGTAGCATTTTTCTCCCCCAAATCTGATACAAACATGAACACTCTAGAGAATCCCTCAGGTGGAAGAAAAAGCCAGAAAAAAAACGAACATTTGCAGTACAAGTACCAAGGGCTATAACAGACTAGTGAATAACACACTATGATGGGAATGTAAGTGGGGGAGGTGAAACCCAACCAAGAAAGTAGGAAGTTGAGGAAAGAAGAGCAAGGGGAAGATGATCATTTACTGAGGATCATTTACTATAACTGGAAGAAGGAGATCTGGGTAGGGTCTTAAAAGATGAATAGGAGTATTCCAAGAAGGCTGAATGGCACGTGCAAAGGCCACTGGGCATGGCCGTATTCAGTCTTGCCTCTGGGCTTTTTCACATGCTGTATCCCCCGTATCCCTGCCTAGAGCTGCCTTCCCCTGTTCTCCACCTCTGTTGGACGTCCCCGCACCCCAAGGCCACCTTCAGCAACTTCAGTCTTTTCCAAATCTCCCCCAGGAGGTCTCAATTACATGACTCTCTGCACATCCTGCTTCCCAAAAGATTGGACATTCCAGAAGTAGGCATCCTGGGCCTCGAAACATACTAATGTTATATTGATAAGGAGGTGGTGTGGTAGAAATAATAATAACCATTAATTGAGGATTTGCTGTGTGCCGGGAACTGGTCACCCATACACCTCACCTCACATAACCCTCACAACAACCCTACAGGGTGAGTCCTGTTATTAATTATCCCCATTTTGCAGAGAAGGGCAGTGAGGTTTTAAAGAGCTGAAGGTATTTGCTCAAGGTCACTGAGCTGGCAAGTGGGGTTCTGGGACTTGAACCCAGACCTGTCTGATTCCAAAGCCCTCCTCCTTCTAGGGCAGAAGCCAGACTCTATCCACACCTCTAAGACCCCTTAAAATAGCCAACTCTGTCCCAAGCCCCATGCACGAGGGCAGTAACTATTCCACACACTTCTCTGGTTGTCTTCAGACCTCCTTGGGTCAGGAAATGCCTGCAGAAGGACTTGTCTGGTTGTAAATCAATTTCCTTTCTTGACAACTGGCCTAGAGACTAATTCCAGGGACCATATGTGGGAAGGGCTGACTTGTCGACCCAGCTTAAACCTGTTTTCTCTCCCTGTGGGATGGAGCAAAGGTTTTGGAGAGCTGACCAACAGCCAAACTTCTCATTTCATTGAAGAACCAGGCCCAGGCAGATGGCTGTCCCAGACCCACAATAAATCTATGTCAGGCGCCATGATCTTCCATAGGAGTCACTCACGAGCTGGACTTTGACAAGGTCTCTGGGATGTGCTCTGCTGCCTCTTGTTCAGCCCTTTGCACATGCTGTTCCCTCTGGCTAGGACACCATTCTACCCGTTCCTCACCTGGTCAGCATCTATTGTCCTTCACAGCTCAGCTTAGGGTACTCCCTCTTCCAAGAAGCCTCCCCTGATTCTTCATGCCCCCCAGCGGTGGGTGGTCACCTCTGGGCTCCCACTTTGCCGTATGACCCCCAAGCATCATTAACAATCTGAGCTGTAGCTCAATTTACCCATCAGTCTCCCGACTGGACTCTGAGCCCAGGGGCAGCAGGTATGTGTCCTGTTCACCCTTGAATCTCAGCATCCGGCACTCAGCAGGCACTCGACGTGCCCACCGTGTGAAATGAGGGAATCACTGAGGTTTGAACCCCAGTCATACAACTCCCAGCATCCCTCTCCCTAGGCTTGTTTCCAAGGCAACAGGGAAAAGAATTCTGATATGAGAACAACAGAAAAAAAACAGAAATAACTTGATCTGACAAGTCAATCCCAGATTATTTATAAACCAAGCCCAAGACTATTTCCTTGTGTTCATTTATCACGCTCTTATTCAAACAGTCATTTTAATGACCTAAGATGCCCTTAATTAACCTTGGAAGGGGAGGGGGGGGAAAAAAAACCATCTGGAAAGGAAATCTTTCTAGAAACAGCCAGGAACTCATCTCCCTGCTTTATCAGGCCCCACCCTGAGCTCAAGTGGAAAGTAGCATTTTCCACACTGGGGACAGCCCGCTGTGTGGCCCCGCCCGGCGTGGCAAGGCCAGTCTGTAATTACAGCCCCTCTTTGAAGAGGTAGGCGTCTAATAAAGCTGCAGGCCCTGGCCTCCTCAAAAATGGAAGCAGGCTGGGCTGAGGGCCCCGCCTGATTCACGCTGCTGGCTGCCCAGTGGCTCTGGGGCAGTGGTTTCTGGACCGCTGCCACCCACTCCTCAGGCTTTCTGGGAAGGAGAAGGGGACCCTAATGGGGTCTTTGTCTGGTCGCCTTGCTTGGGGTTGGACAACACGTCTCTTTCTACCAGAGCAGCTGAAATTCCACATTTTTGGATCAGTTAGTGAAAGAGAGCAAGATGTTCTTGGGGAACAAGAATTAGAACTGGGACAAGGGATTCATGATGTCCCCTAGGAAATTTATCCCTGAGCAGTGAGCCTGCTATCCTGGGCTAAGTGCCCCCTAAGCAACACCCTAAGATTTGAAGGCTCTCCCCGAGGATAATAAAAGGCTGGAGGAATGAGAAGAAGGCTTCCTTTCCCTGCTCCCTCCCTCCTCCCTTCTGACTTCAACAAGCATTTGAATGAGGACCTACTATGTGCCAAGCGCTGTGCCAGGTGCTGGGGACCCCACCCCTGGCCCCCAGAGCGGTTTTATTTGGGCTTTGCAGTAAGGATGATAGCGAACTGGAGTAGCCCTTAGTCGCCGAGGGCCTACTGTGCGCGCCATCACCTCCCTGACCTGCATAAGCCAGAGGGGTTGTGATCCCCGCTGTACAGATGAGGACACCGAGACACCGCATGAGGAAGACCCTAGCCCGAGTCACATGGCTGCCGCGTGCAGAGCGTGGCTTAAGCCCAGGTCAGGCTGAGCTCACAGCCGGGGCTCCTAAACACGGGGCTACCCTGCCTCCGTGAGCTCCCCGGTTCATGGCAGAACAGGGCTGGATCTGGGGTGCAGAAGAGGTGGTGGCAGGATAAAGGGCCTTACCCCTGCTCCTCTTTCTTCCTCTCTGCTTCACTTCCTCAGACTCGGGTGGCCGTGAACCCCAAGTGAAGCCTGACTGTGATGGGCACAAGGTTTCCCGAGATGGCCTCAGCCGCCTCGGCAGCTCCAAGGACCCCCAGGTCTGGGTGGCCTTGGAGAGCCCCCTGTATCCCACCTGCCCCGGCTGAACGGAGAGGAGAGGGTGGGCCCTGGGCCCACTGACCCAGGCTTGCGGCCACCAGGCTCTGCCCCCAATTACTGGGGGTCCCCAGGCAGCGCTCCCCTCCTCTCTGGGAGGCCGGGGAGCCCAACTCAAAACCCCAGCTGCCTCCTCTCAAAAGCCTCCTGTCCCAGGCGGACTCAAACACCGTGTGGCCTGGGGCACTCACGTGGCCTCCTTTTGCCTGTGGTGCCTCACCTCACAAATGGAAATCATGACACCTGCCTCCCAGGTAAAGGTGCACAAAGTAGGCCCCTGGCAAAGGTAGGTGGGATGGCGTCAGATTCCCACGGGGCTGTCTGCAGCTGGAGTGCTCACATTTTGAGAACAAACTTTTGAAGAAAAATGTTCTCCCAAACGCCAAATCAACATCTATTCAAACGCTGCTAGGACGCGGTTAATATTTCCTAAGCACCAACGATGGGCCAGGCCCTACGCCATCTCATGTCATCCCCACACACACATGGTTAAGGGCAGGCCTCCCATGACTGACTCCTCACTGTGTGACCCTGGGCAAGTGGCTTGCCTTCTCTGAGCCCCTCCTTCCTTGTCTTTAAAATGGGATAAAAATGGTCCCCTCCTTCCCAGGTGGTGCTGAAGGTTATGTGATGTGTGTTCTATCTCGTGAGAGCAGAACAACTATCCCCATTATACAGATGAGGACACTGAGGCAGCGAGAGCAGAGGCTGAAGGCTGCACAGTCACTTAGTGGTGAAGTCTGGCTTGGAGGCCTGTGCTCTGAGCTGTGGCTTGGTGGGCAAGGGGACAGTGGGCACTGGGGAGCCGGCGCCTCTGGCCTCCCAGGCCCACCTCTATCATTCCCACTGCCCAGCTCGCCAGCCCTCGGCCACCCTCCTCTCATCTCAGAGCTGCTGTGAGTAATGGTCCCCACTCGGTCCCTGCTGGCTGAGGCCTCCACACAGGCACGGCTTTCTCCCGACCCGGCTAGAGGTCTATTATCTTGTGCCTTGTTTCTCAGCTTGTAGAGAGCCCCTCCTCTGCACTGCCCACACTGTTCCAGGAGCCACGCTGTGCTGGGCAGGAGGGCAGGAAGGGGGGCGGCCAGGCAGCCTTGGCATTTTGACAGAAGTGTGTCGCCCCATAGGCCCCCACAGTACCCACCTGGTAGGCACGAGGCATATTCTGGCAGAGTCCTGGACCTTGGCCAACCTGGACTCACCGCTGTCTGGAACCCTCCCGTCGCCAGGGCAATGAAGGTGAGACCCCCAGCTCCCTCCACCCAGCTGCCTCCTGCCGGGAAAGGTACCGCCCAGCAGCCCCAAACTGACTGTAGCCCACACACCATGATGCTTCTCATTTCTGAATCTTAGCTCCTCAGGGACTCTCCCTCCCAACCACCCAACACAAAGGAGCTGCCAGACCCTCTCTATCTTAGCACCCTCTCCTTCACACATTCTGTTATACTACCTGGTGTTTTCCTGATCGTTTATTTAATGTGATCTCTCTAACCAAGGCTCGTGAGAGCAGAAACCTTGGATGTCTTAATATCTGCTATTGTCCCTGTGCCTAGCACACTGGAGGCTCTCAGTAAGTGTTTGCTGAATGAATGAATGAAGTGAAGAAGAGAAAGAAGGGGTGAGGAGGGGAGGAGAAGTGGCAGGGGGTGCATATAAGAGGGAGGGGAGGGGAGGGGAGAAACACTATAACATTTGTACTGCAGTCCCATCCTCTCCTCTCCTCTCCTCCTTGGTCAATTCCTACCCACCCTTAAAGATTTCACACTGATGCCCCCACCTCCAGGAAGCCTTCCCTGCTACCCTTCCCACTCAGCTCAGTGTCTCCTCTGGGCTCCCCAACCCCTGAACTTCCCCATCACAGCGTTCTCTTAACCATAAATAAAAGGGCTAATTTCCACACCCCTTTGCCCACTGGCTGCAGATACTGGAAGGTCAGTGCTGTTTCAATTTCCTTCTGTATCTCCAGGGCCCATCCTGAGGCCTGGTGCACAGCTAATGTTTATCAAGGCCTAACCACATGCCAGGCCCAGGCTGAGCACTTTGTATCAGATAATTCATAGACTCTTCAGCATCACCCTGTAAGGAGGGGGACCATCTTATACCCATTTTACAGACAAGAGAAGTAAGGCTGAGAGAAGGCAAGCTACTTGGCCAAGGTCACACAGCAAGGACCCTGGGCGACCATTATACCACACTGTCCTCCAGCACCGACTATGTGCAACGCTTTAGGCACTTTACATAAATCTCATTCAGTTCTCATCAGCCCTTAAAGGAGACATCAAATCTCAGATGAAGGAACCAAGGCCAGGGACATACAGGGTCCTCATAACCAGCTCAAACTCACTCAAGACAATCGGGCACCAGGAAACTAATCAAAGAACTGGCACAGAAAAATACAGCCATGAACAGCATTCTTCTTTCCTGGCCAAGCCTTGAAAATGCTGGCTACTAACTTCCCACCCTCTCTTGTAGCAATAGCATGGGGATGGGACCAAATCCTGGCCAATGAGATTTTGTGGGGAAGTCTGCTGGGTATACTCAGGGAGAAGTTTTCCTCCCAATACACCCCCTCTTCCTTAGCTGGATATTGTCAAGTCTCCCAGGAATGGCTGGAACTGTGGCAGTCATTTTGGGAAAACGAGGGGACAAGATGCTGAAGAGAGCGTAGAAAAATGGAAAGAATCTGGGTTGATCCACTAATCCAGGATGTGGCAAACTTTTTTAAAGGGCCAGATAGTAAATATTTTAGGTTTTGCCAGCCACATGTGGTCTCTGTCACATATTTTTTGGTTTGGGGGATTTTTTTTAAAATAATCTTTTAAAAATGTAAAACTCATTCTTAGCTCACAGGCCACAGTGTGATGAACCCTGCACTACATCCCCTCTACCATCAGGTGAATTATGTGAAGTAATACACATCCTTATGGTTTGACCCATCTTTATTGGGGGTGGGGGGGTTCTTTTGCTACTTTCAGCATCTTCAAAAGCATCTTCACTGATAAAATGACAGCGGTGTACCAAGTGCTGGTGAGGATGCAGGGCAACTGAAACTCTCAGGGGATGAGATGCAAAATGGTACAGCCACACTGGAAAACAGTTTGGCAGCTTCTTAAAAAGTTTAACATACACCTACCACATGATCCAGCCACTCCACTCCTAGGTGTTTACCCGAGAGAAATGAAATCACGTGTCCACACAGAGCCTTGACCAAGAATGTTCAGAGCAGCTTTACTCACGTGAGCCAAAAAGTGGAATCAACCCAAATGTCTGTCAACAGATGAATGGATACACACACCGGTACATCCATGCAGTGGAACAGTCCTGAGTGATAAAAAGGAATGAGCCGCTGATACCCACTACGCCACGGATGAATCTCAAATAATTACGCAGAGTGAAAGAAACCAGATGAAGAAGAGCGTGTGGTGTCCAATTCCATTTACATAAAAGTCCAGAAAATGCAAACTCATCTATAGTGATAGAGAGTAGATCAGTGGTTGCATGAGGGCAGGGAGGGAGGGATGGATCACAGAGGGGCACGAGGAAATTCTTAGGGGTGAAGGATGTGTTCATTATTTTCATCGTAATGGTGGTTCCTCGGGAATACACATATGTCAAAACTCATCAAATTACACACTTTAAATATATATGTTGTATTGTACGTCAATTATATCTCAACAAAGCTGTCACACATACAAAATAACAGTGGTGGCTCTTACAATAAGTGGAGCCCTGAGGGTAAGGGACGGGTGGGTGAGTCTTGGCCGAATGGGACCAGCAGAAAAGCAGGGGAAGAGGGAAGGTGGGAGCCTGAGAAGCCAGAGGCCCCACACCAGACCTCATGTGTCTTGGGTGAAGGTGATGTTCAGCGCTGCCTGCTCCATAATACAGCCGAGGACAAGAAAGCAGGTCTCTGAAACGTTCCTAACTTGGCAAACAAGGCCCCAGAGGCAGCCCTTGGGGACGGCTCGGGGACAAGTGGCCTGAATTCGTCCAGCCTCAAGGACCCTGTGGGCTGTGCTGAACACCCACAGCTCTTCTGGGACTTCCCAGGTGCCAGAGCTGGTGTCTGGGGTGCCAGGTCTCTTCCCATCTAATGAGACCCAGGGCACACACCAGACGGAATTCCCTGGAAGCCCTAGACTTTGTTTTTTCACGCATCCCAGAAAGAACAGGAAGCATTCCCAGCTCGCTCTCCAACCACCATCTGCAGCAGGCCGGGGACAGGTCTGGCTCTGCAGCTTCCGGGCCTCCTCCCGCATCAGACTGGATCCCGGGGACAGGCTAATTGCCAGCAGGCCGGCAGAAACCCGGCCTTCCTCCCTCAGGCCCTGCACCCTCCGAGGGCAGGGGGGGAAAGGGGCGGGGTTTCAGGCCAGATCCCA
The DNA here is from genome assembly GCF_965194825.1 of Balaenoptera physalus. Taxonomy (NCBI): domain Eukaryota; kingdom Metazoa; phylum Chordata; class Mammalia; order Artiodactyla; family Balaenopteridae; genus Balaenoptera; species Balaenoptera physalus. Next base: position 79,368,719 of record NC_138897.1, on the reverse strand, counting down.
GTGCCTCTCCATTCTTACCAGACAAGTTATTTCAAATTTGAATAATAAATATGCTAACTACCTTCTCTTCCCCTGCCAAGTGTTCTCATTTCAAAATGGACTTAATGAGATCCCTTGGCAGAAGGACTTCTGGAAGCAATGAAAATGCTGTGCAGCCTCGAGATGCCAGCAGCAAGTGGCACTTACTGGAGACCCAGTGAACAGAAACAGGCCAGGACGGGGTGGTCATCACTCACGCACCTGCCGTGGGCTGAGCACGGCGTTCGGTGCGGGGCAGGTGCCATCGTATCTTTTAGGTCACTGATGCTCTGCCAACAGCCCCATGTGGTCTTGTCTCCACTTGAAATATGAGAAACCTGAGCCTTAGACCTGGTTCCCAGGTTGTACAGCATCAAAACCTGGCCTGTCTGCCAAAGAGCTGTGTGACTTTGGGCAAGCTGCTGCACCTCTCTGAGCCTCTGTTTCCTCGTCCATCTGTAAATGGGGATAATAATAGTGACCTCTGTGGAGGGATCACTTAGCACGTAGGAAGTGCTCAGTGAATGTTCGTGCTCAGCAACTTGCTGGGGGACGAATGGCTGGATTTGAACCCAGGAGCCTGCGTCCGAAGCACAATCAGTTCTCTCTTTCCACCAATTAGTAAGTCCCTCTCCCTTCACTGAAAGAAATCAAAGCAATCAGAGGAGAGTGAGCCCACCCCCTCTGGCCCCCGCATCTGGGAGCCCGCCTTGCCTCCCTCCAGCTGCCAGGCCAGCCCCTGCTCTTACCCCACTCACCAACTCTAGGGCATCACCCCTGCAGCTGACCACCCCTCTGTCCCCTGCAGCACCCGAGTCTCCCCCTCCGCTGGACCAGGCCCATCAGGAAAGCCTCGACATCACTCATCTTCAAAAGCCAAAGGGAAACCTCCTTCAATCCCACTTCTCTCCCTGCTTGGAAATCTAATGGTGCCTCAAATGTGCCTCAAAGACACCAGGAGGAAACTCTTGATGCCTGGCCCCAAATCTGCCTTCTCCACACAAGTTCCTCCACTCACCTCGCTGTCCTGGCCTGAAAACTGGAAACCTTCCACGGTCCCTTTCCTCCCCTCCCTCTTCCCTCCCCAAACTACAGCCAGAACCAGATCATTTCTCCATCCCCATCCCCACCCTGACCCCAACATCCCTCCTCAGCACCAGATCCCAGCCCCCATCTCCAACCTATCCCATCAGCCGCCACCAAAAGCATGCCCTCAGCTCTCCACTAAGACCACAGCAAACTCCAAACGCTCTGCCCTGGCGCTCCAGGCCCCCACCTGCCTCCCCCTATCCCCCTGCTCAATACCAGGCCGGCCATATTGACCCCACTATTGGCCTCAACCCATCCAAGCTGGTTCCGGCCTCAGGGCCTTTGCATGTGCTGTTCCCACCACCTGAAACACTCTTCCCCCAGATCCCCACGTGGTGGGCTCCTTCTTTCAGATCTCTGCTCAAAAGCCACATCCCTTTAGGGGCCTTTACAGCCACACCTCCTCCCAGCTTCTATCTGCCACATCATCCTGTTCTACTATCTTCATACATTTATCAGTATTTACTTTTCATATATATTATCTGTCTCTCCCACTGGAACACACACTCTGCTGGGGCAGGGATGCTCAGTGCCTAGACCAGTGTCTGACACAGAGAAGGGGTTCAATAAATAGTTGCTGAGAGAATAAACAAATGAATAAATGAACGAACAAATAAATAGTGAATGGACACACATATACACCATACAAAACTCTATGGGGCTCAGTGTACTCATCTCTGAAGTGGAGGTGGTAGTTCCAGCACCCGCAGGATGGTGATGAAGACAAGCCCCGAAGGATGGGGCCCAGGAGAGGCTCAAAAAAATACTTGCTGGTTAAAGCACTTCAGCCAGCGGACACCCAGCAGCAAGACTCGCCTCTCAAAGCCTCACTGCATTAAACGCACTTAAAAGCCAAAATTCTGTAACTGAGATACAGCGGTTGAAGGTCTAGTGGAGACCATATGTAAGAACACTATTCGCTGTGTTATCAGGTAGCCATGGCAACTGAAATCTTCAAGTACAGTTCCATCTCGCTTTAACTTTTTATGCAGTAATTTCCAAAAGGAAATGTTCAGATTCTTTTCTCTGGTGACATTCTACAGAATAGACATCCTCGTTTGGCTCCCAGAGGAAAAAAATGCAAAATGTCAGATTCCTACGAGATAAACTGGTTTGCAAAGAAAGATGTTTCATTTCTTTAAAAAATGTGAGTCTATTTCTGAGAAGAGGAACCAGATCATCATCATCATAAACACTGTTATAAGCAAATAAAAGTTTCGCTTGTAATGGAATGGACTGGAACTTCACTAGTTCACTTGGTCATTCAACAAACATTCATTGCATGCCTGCTGTGTGCCAGGCCCTGTGCTGGACTGTGGGGACACAGCAGGGGATGAGACAGATGAAGATCCCTGCCCTCATGGAGGCTGTGGTCCAACAGGATAGACATCCAATGAAAGAGCATTCCTGGCAAGGAATTCCTAGCAAGGAAGAGCAGGGAGCAACATGGTATATGTGGAAGGACTGACCTATGGGATCATGTATATCTGTCATTCGTTAGCTGTGTGACCCTGGGCAAGTCACTGCACCTCTCTGAGCCCGTGATAAAACTGTGATAATATTGTTTGATGATGTGCCACGTGAACCCAAGGAGAAGACAGAAAAAGTGCCTTGCATGGTGTCAGACCCCTCATAAGGAGCCACCTACAACCCCAGATTCTCAGAGCTGGAGTGAAACTCTGGCAGATGATGTGGCATCTGAACATCAGGCTGGAACCCAGACCACATTTGTGATGGAGGCAGGCCACCCTGCTCTCAGCTGTCAGCTCCTGTATGTCCTCATGCTGTTCTTCATACCTGAACACCTCCCCTTCACCCTCACTCCCACTCCTGCCAGCCCTAGCCCACCTGGAAAACCCTATTCAACCTTCAAATGATCTGGCAAGTCCATGGCTAGGCATTTCCCCTGCAGATGCAACACACAAGGGCACCAAGACGTTTGCACAAGGATGTTCGCTACAGTGTTGTTTACGGTGCACAAAACTGGAAATAACCTACATATCCATCGGGAGGGGACTGGTTCAATAAATACGGTGAGAGGAAAAATATAAAGCCATCAGAATGAATGAGATAGACCTACTGTGCTGAGAGGGAAAGGTCTCATCATTATGAAAAAAAGAAAAATCAGGGCATAGAACACTATGTATAGCAAGGTCTGAATGGTGTTAAAAAATACGTGTATATACACAGGAAATACAGACACATGCACAGAGAGTCTTACGTATGCAGAGAATATTTCTGCAAGGAGATGCATGAAACTGTCACCAATTTCTAGCAGGGTGGGACTGCAGGTTGGCGGTAGCAGGGAGACACATTTTTCTGTAGAACGCTATGCTATTTTGCACTATTGGAAATGCTCACTGTGTCTTTGTATTACTTTCTCAAATCAAAGAAAAATAAACTATTTTGAATGTTTGGACATCCATCATCTGTGTTAAACTTCCTCCCCCTAAAAATGGGCCTAACCTCCCCACCAATGTGTGGAGACATCACAGGTACAGCACCATTACCCATGTATCCATTTATGTGGGTGCCACCCCTCCTTGGAGGCACGGAATGTGGGGTCCACACCTGTGCGCCCACCGAGAGCCTGGCCTCTCACGCTCAACCAGTACGTGCTGGAGGAACAAACGGCATCATTACACCCATATACCCACTTCCATCTTCTTCAGAGCTCTTCATTCTTACCAAGTTACTACTTATTAGGCATCGACTTCTCCATGCCAGCCAGTCCACACCCAGCATCTCACTGCACTGCGTCCATAACTCTCCAGGCTGCCTGACAGCAGTAGATGCTGTTCGTGTCCCGCCCAGACCCCCGGTACTGGCTGGGGCCCCCTTCCCCCAGGTTCTGGGGTGCTGGCTGCACCGCTCACTGCCCTATCTTCTCCAACAGCGGACCTCAGCTGGTGGAGGGAGAGCCACCCTGCTTCTCCAAGGCAGGGACTGACTTTGTGGTGCTGTCGCCCCCCCAGAACTCCTCCAGGGATCAGGCCGACTCTAGTTCTCCGTCACTAAATCGTGGACACGTGAATCCCCATCTCAAGCTCTGTTTCTAGGGAACCTAGCCTGAGCCACTGCCTCTCAGAATCAAGTGGGGCAGACAGTTTTTTAAACACAGTGCTGGGAATCTACTGAAATCATAACTCCGGGAGTGGGCAGCCTCAGCACGGGGAGCTTGAAAGAGCAACAGACATGTGGCCAAGATGGGAAAACAGGAGGGGGTAGTGGTGTGGGTATTTATAAAGCCCATTTCACGGATGAGAAAACTGAGGCTCAACTTTAAAGACACAGAGGTAGATTTGAACCCTGCTCTCTCAGACCCCAAAGCCTTGACTCTCTGCTCTGTTCCTGCTGCTCAGCTGTGAGGGGGTTAACAGGCCAGAATAAGAACAAGGTGATTTTAGGGGCTGGCTCCGAGTGGAACATTCTCCCAGGCTTCACTTGCCTTGTGCAAAAACTCAGCAGGCCCTAAAATAGAAGGGCTAATGTGGTCAGGAAATGGGGTCCCTGGGGGGTACTGTTCCTCGGCCAGCTGGCGCTGGGGCCCGGTGTGGCGCCTGGGTCCCACCGAGGGCAGCCCGGCATGAAGGAAATATGGGAAGCAGCTCTCGGGCAGGCCTTCGGGGACTTCCTGTTCACCTGTGCAGACGGGAACAACAGGAAATCCCGGCCGTGGGGCCCGGCGGGCAGGGTGCGGGCCAATCGAGACGGGCGAGGTCCCCCCAGTCGGCCTTCCCCTTTCAGTCCATTCTCAGGGATGGACGGACACTCCCACAAAGGTCGGGGCAGCGCGGAAGCATTTGCTAAGCACCTGCTGTATGCCTGACCCGGTATTAGGACTTGAGGAAAGAAATGAACAAGACACAGGCCCTACGCTCCAAAAGTCTCACTTACGTACTCACTCGTTCATTCATCCAAGCGTTCAGTTCAACAGACATTTATTGAGCACCTACTGTGTGCCAAGCCCCATTCTAGGAAGTGGGGAAACAAATAAGACATGTCCCTACCCTCAAGAAGTTTCTCTTTTCATTCATTCACTCATTCATTCATTGAATTCAACATTAAATGAGCACCTACTGTATACAAGACTCTGTGCTGAGAACTGGAGAGACAGAGATGAACAAGGCAAGGTCCCTGATAATGGGAAGTTTCACTTAGTCATTCTTTTCATTCCCTCTTTCTTTCATTCAGCTCCATAAGCACTACTGAGCACCTGCTGTGTGCCCGGCTGTGGATACAGATGTGAAATAGACACATCCCCTCCTGGTGGAGAGTTCACTGGAGTCAATCATTCATTCATTCACCGAGGGAATGAATGGGCGTCCAGCACTGCATTACGTGACAAGGATACAAACGTAAGGCCCAGTCGCTGCTCCCAGTCTCATCCACCCATTCCTTCTTTCCTTCATTTGGTACAATGAACATTTATTGAGTGCCTACTGCGTGCCAGGGATACAGAGGTGCACAGGAGAGAACCTCCACCCTTGAAGAGCCAGCCGTTCTTCCTTCCTCCATCATTTACATGTTCAGTTCACCAAACATATATTGGGCACCTATTGTACATCAGACCTTTGGGAGGCAGATGAGTGAGCCCCAGACTTGGCCGCGGAAGAACCGCAAAGCCGGTGCACACAGGAGGCCGAGTGATGGCTCGGTTCCTCAGGCAGGACCGCGAGGCCCCACCCCCTGGTTCCTCAAAAGCCCGGGGAGAGGTGGCAGCGGGGAAGTTTGCTATGCCCCTTCCCACGAGCTGCAGGGTGGAGAAGGGGTGATGGGGGAGGGAGAGAGAAACTGCTTGAAATAAACACTAAAGGGAAGAATTGGTGAGTGAGGAGGAGATGAATCAGACAGCTAAGTGAGAATTTTCAAGAACTCAAGGAATATTCTAAGTTTAGAGGAGGAAGGGGAAAAAAAACAAACCGGCCCACAACTTCCCACTGTGACATGTTCAACACCAAACAAATGGCAGCCTTGTCGATCTCCCTGGGTTCCTCCGTCTGCTCGGGTTGAAAGCTTGACAGGAAAACATCAGGCTCCAAATCCCCTGACCCCTGGGGCTGTGGGGAGGCTTACGTAGGTTCATCCATGGGAAGCCCTTGGCACAGTGCCTGGCATATAGTAAGTGCTCAATAAACATTACCTAGTAATTTTACTTTCATTTCTGGCTGTGGCGGCTTTGAAACATGGCTGCACATTCCTTGACTTTCCTCCCATTGAGAGGTGGGGATCCGTGTCCTCTCCTCCTGAATCTTGGGGGGCTTGTGACTGCTTCGCTCAACAGAGAGCAGCAGAAGTGACGCTATGTGACTTCTGAGGCTGTGTCCATCATAAAGGGCAATGCAGGTCTGCCCTCTTGGCCACAACACTTGCTCTGGGAGCCCTGAGCCTCCATGTTGTAAGGAAGCCCAAGCTACAGCAGATACCTGGACAACAGTCCCAGAAAGTCCGGCCTCCAAGTCATCACAGGCACCAGATAGGTGGGTGAAGAGGCCTCTGGATGATTCCAGCCCCCAGCTGTTTGGGGATCCCAGCTGACACCCCAAATATCACAGAGCTGCTATCCCCACGGAGCCTTACCCGATTTCCTGACCCACCGAATGTTATGAGCAGAGTAAATAGTGGTTGGCTTACACCCCAATGTTTTGAAGTGGTTCCTTGTAAAAACTACTACCTGTCTCTCCGAGTCCCTGCCCTTTATGATGTGTACAATCGGGGAGGCTCCACCAACCCGGAAAAGCATGGAACAACTTTATAAACTGTAAAGTTCTGTGCACACAGGAGCCCCTGGCATCATCGCTCAGGACACAGGAGTGCTCTGCCGCCTTCTGGATCCCACCTAACTTTGCAACCCTGTAGCCAAGGCCGCCCCCTCCCCGCACCGTGTTTAGCCTGGGAGACTCCACAGGATACTGGTGCTGACCTGAACTCACATGGCAGGTTGCTGCTTTGTTCCCAAGCTGGGACTTAGGGTCATCCCTCTGGGAGGAACGGCTGGAGGACAAAGGCTGCTTTCACTGGGCCCCAGGCTGCTCTCGGCAAACACGGGTGGCTGGGGGCAGAGCGGGGAGCAGGCAGCCCCCGGCACGCCCCTCCTGGGAAGGTGGCCAACAGGCCAGCGAGGGCCCAGGCAAGCTGGGGCAGCACTGGGGTCTGGCAGGGGCCTTCGCTCCCCCTCTGGGTCTTTTCCAATTACGCCTAAAACAAGGACAGGGCAGAGTACAGAGAGGCAATGAGGAAATATTGGGTACATTCAATAGAATGTGAGAGGTTAAAAAAAAAAGGCCTCCCTAGGATTCAAGTCAAATTATAAACATATACTAACATAGTGCAGGCTCCAAGGCAAGACAGCATGGGATCAAATCCCAGCTCCTCTGCCAACCAGCTGTGTGATCTTCTGCAAGTGACATAACCTCTCTGAGCCTCGGTTTCATCATCTGTAAAATGGGGATGATATTAGTGTCTCTCTCCCAGGACTGTTGTGAGGGATAAAACGAAGTAATATGAAGTGCTTTGCCTACTGCCTGGCTGCTATAGGCTGAATTGTGTTTCTCCAAAATTTATATGTTGAAGCCCTAATCCCAGTACCTCAGAACAAGACTGGGCTTGGAAATGGGGCCTTTAAAGAGATAATTAAGTAAAAATGAGACTGGTGTCTTTACAGGGAGGAAATTTGGACACAGACACCTGGGGTGCACAGAGGCAAGGCCATGTGAGGACAAACCAGGAGGCAGCCCTCCTGCAGCCAAGAAGAGAGGCCTCAAGAGAAACCAAACCTGCCGACACCTTGATCTCGGACAGCTAGCCTCCAGAACTGTGGGAAAATAAATTTCTGTTGTTTAAGCCACCCAGACTGGTATTTTGATAGGGCAGCCCTAGCAAATACATACACTGACACAAAGGAAGAGGTACATGAAGATCTCCTATTACTATATTATCGTATTTATAGTGTAACTGTGAAATAATATGATGTTAACATGAATGTGCTTATATTTTATTAATACAAGTAGGCTTAATGCAAAATATTAATATGACATTAAACAGAATACATCTGCAAACAGCTGTCCCTCCCTACCTCAGAATTTCTACATAAAGCACCGTGTTTTCCTTGATGAGAACCTACTGTATAGCACAGGGAACTCTACTCAGTGCTCTGTGGTGACCTAAATGGGAAGGAAATCCAAAAACGAGGAAATACACATACACGTACAGATGACTCACTTTGCTGTACAGCAGAAACTAACACAACGTTGTAAAGCAACTATACTCCAGTAAAAATTAATAAAAAAAACCAAACAAACAACAAACCCCACCAGGTTTTCTTAAAAAGAAAGCAAACAGTTTTCTTAATTTGGACCAAATTCCTTGACAGCCTTCTCATCCACGCACTACTCCACCCTTGAGGAAATACTTACATTGTCTTCTTCTGGCTCCAAACAAAGACACCTCAAACCTCCCACCGCTTCCAGAACTTCCAGGCCTCCACACATGCTGGTCCTGCCACCTAAATGTCCTTCCCCCCAACCCCCCACCCCCCGTCCTACTCAGGCTTTAAGAGCCAGCTCGGGGCCCAGCCCAGAAAAGGCACTCAATACACACGCACAGCACAGCAAGCCAACTTTGAGACGAGCCGATGACTGCATTGCACAGGTGAAGACGCTGGGCCGGGAAAGGGGCAGTGACCAGCACAAGCAAGGTCTCACGGCCAGGACCACAGCCCAGCAGCCCAGCGTCCTGGCTCCCGATTCAGTGACGCTGTCCCGCTAGCCCAGGCTGCCTCCTCCCTCACCCGTTCTGCCTCGAGGATGGAAACCATGTGTTCATTCAGTTTGAAACTCCCAAATCCACGTGCCTTTTCAGCTCTGGAAAATCCGTTTGCCCACCAGGGACAAGAGTGGGTGGCAGAGCGGGCACCGGTCTGCATCAAGCTTTTCACCCCTCCACTGCTGATGGACTGAGGCCAGATTTGCTACCAAAAAAATAGATGCAGATTCTCTGCAAGGACCAACATCCTAGGATTTAGCAAAACTTGGCAAAATCTGCTCCATCATTTACACTCCATACTATACCCCACCCTCTTCATATTGGATTTTCCAGCTGAAATAACTGGAGGTCAGGGGCTGGCCTTGGCCTGGCTTATCCCACCAAGACTGATCTTGGTGGCAACACCGTTTCTGTGACTCCCTAGCCTTCACTGGCCTTAGGACTCAGGCGGCAGGAGACCTGAGGGGCAGAGAGAGACCACGGGCTGCAGTGGGGAAAAACCCTGCCCTAGAAACCCAGTTCTGAGGCCTCCCCTCTGTGCGACTTTGGACAAGTTAGGTTTCCTTGGTGTCCCCATCTGTAAAATGGAGATAATCAGAGCGCCTGCCTCTCTGGAGAGGGTTACACACGCTCAGGTGTGGAAATGGGGTAGGCCTGCACCTGCTTTAAAAAGGCAGCAGCTCAAGTGATTTGTTAGAACAGGAGTGCCCTCTAGCGTCTCCATCTGGAAATCATTCTTCCAGTGAGTCCCCCAGCCCACTTCCTGTATCAAGTCAGTTCGGATAATTCCCTTGGGAAGGAATGTAAAAAGATAACGGCCCCCGTTTATTTAGTGCCTATTATGTGCCAGGTGTTCCCCCCACTGGTCTCCACAATGAGATGCTGACATAATCCCCATTTGAGAAAGGGGGATTACTCATCCCCAGGTGAGAAAACTGAGGCTCAGAGACAGGAAGCCACCTGCTCAAGGTCACACTGCAGGGAAGCCTGGATTCAAACCCAGGTCTGTCTGACCCCAAAGTTCCATTCTTTACTGGATCCCTAGAATTAGGAGATTGTGCACAGTCAAAAACCTTAAGGAGAATCCAGCCCAATACTTCACTATACCAACTGAGAAATTGGGGTCCAGAGAGGGCAGGCAATTGCCTCAGGGTCACACAGTAATTACACCCCAGACTCCTGGTTCCCGTAAGTGTTTTGCCCACATTCCCACCCCTCCAGAGCTTCTACCTTGCATTTATCATTCCTTTGGCAGTCATAGGACTGGCATGTCCCTTCTAATGGCTCTAATCCCTGGAATGTCTGAAACCCAGCAACGGCTCCTTTGGGACAGCCAGGGCTGCCAGCCTGAGACAACTCCGTCTGAGAGTAGGGAACGCTGTTCACTTCAGCCCATCAGCGTGAAATATCTCAGGGGCTAAAGAATCTCCCGGCATGGGCTTGGCATTTTCATTCTCCTCGGAGGTCCTTTCAAATTCCCACCAAAGCATCTCAACAACCTTCAGACACGGGCAGGGCAGGAATTACCTTCGGTTATACAGACAGGGAGAGAGAGGCTGGGGAAAGGATGGGGAATGTCTAACAGACATTTCAAACTCGACAAGTCAAAGCCAAATCCTGATCTGCCCCCAGGACCCTCTTCCTCTGCAGTTTTCCTAACGGACGCCAGCGGCAGCTCCATCCTTCCCTTCGTCAGTCCCCAAATCCTCAGTGTCTGTATGACTCTCTCACCCACACCCAATCCATCAGCGAATCCCGTGGCCTGACCTTCAGAGCAGATCCAGAATCTGTCCGCTTCTCACCACCTCCCTGGTCTGAGGCGCCGTCATCTCCCACCTGGACAAGTGCAGAGACTCCTCGCTGGTCTCCCTGATTCTGCCTTTGTCTGTTCAAAATCCAAGTCAGACTGTGTCCCTCCCCCTCCAAGCGAACACCCTCCACTGCTCCGTCCCCTTCAGAGCACAAGGCAAAGTTTTCCAAGTGGCTGCCAGGCCCTGCATGACCTTGACAACTCCCATCCCCTCGCTCACTCTCTGCTGCAGGCACACTGGCTTCCTCCTGGTTCCACAGAACTGTCTGTGCACACATGGACCTCAGGGCCTTTGCACTGGCTGCTGCCTCTTCCCGCAACCTCCCTGGGCCTACTCCCTCCCCTCTTCCAAAGTCTCGGTTCCAGTGTCACCTTCTTGGGGCATGCCCACCCATCCAAGCCCTCCTGAGCTTCTCACCCGCTTACTTCCTTCTTTTCCCGGCCACCCTGACTCCTGACATACTATACAGTGTTCCTGTGTAACACGCCCATTGTTTACTGCCTGAACCCCTCACTGGAACGTTAGTCCTCGAGGCAGGAATCTTTGACCGTCTGGTTCACGGATTATCTCAGACACTGAGAGCAGGCCCTGCCACAGGCGTTTAATTGAATTGAATTGAGGACCCATGAGCTGTCTACACCGGCATCAGCTGCTAACACTTATCCAGGACCAACTGTGCCCTGGGCTTGCTGGCATTGCCTCACTGAGCCCTCAGGACCTCCCACGAGGGAGATGGTATTGTCATTCCCACTCTACAGACGGCAAAACTGACTTTCTGAGCGGTTAGGTGATTCGCCTGAAGCTCTCCACTCCATTAGCAAGCTGCTCGGTGGAGACTGGAAGCCAGGAGGCTATGACACCAAGACCCCAGTTCTCCGCCCTGCAACTGGGTTTACAAGGCACCCGGGGCTCGAGTCTCATGACACAAGCTGCCTGCGGCCCAAGCCTCAGCCCTGGCTCCAACAGCACAAAAATAGTCAGTTCTCCTATTTCAGCCACAGACATTGCAAAGCCAAACCGGACCCTTAGCACAGAGTGAGACCGCCAAGATCTGAGACGCAGGAGCTGGTAGTAAAAATAACAGCAGTAGCAATGGTAATAGTGGACAGGTGTGTGTGGAGTGCCGGGCGCCCCAAGAAAGCCCACAGCCATCCAGTCCTCACCACGCCTTCCACACGCTGTCTGCTGAGCACCTACTATGTGCTGGGCACCGTGCCCGGGGCTGGGTGAAGATGGGCATCCTTCCTGCCCGAGGGAAGCCGCATGCCATAACCAAGCACATTAGCTTTGGTGCCAGACTTCCCGAGTTCAAACCCCAGCCCTGCCCCTTGCCAGCTGGTCCGTATCAGGTGGGCACTCAACCCCCTGGAGCTCCAGGCTTCCCATCTGTAAAATAATACTACCCGGCTCTCGGGGCTGTCGGGAGGATTAACTGTGATGCCACACGTGCAAGTGTTTGGAGGGTGAGAGAGGAATGCACGTCACTGTCTCATGACTGGTATTATTATTCCTGGAGGTGATGACAGGCTGAGTGAGGGACAAAGCTGAGTAACCAGGCAACAAGGAGGCCCTGGGGAGAGAAGGGCCAGTCTAACCACATTTAGACATTTGGACATTTTTCCACCAAAAAAAAAAAAAAAAAAAAATCTGGCCATGCAGTCGAAGGCAGGGAGATGAAGCCCAGCAACCACCATGGAAAACAAAGTGGTTTCCCTGTCACTGCACGGAGATGGAGCCATCGGACCACAGACCCTGGCAAGGAGGCGTCTGAAAGGGGCAGGAAAGGGACCCGCCACCAACAGCACAGGCGTCCGCCCTTGGGCTTGGTCTCCCCGTCACACAGCCTCTTCCTGAAGAAGCTGTCAGAAGTGACACTCTGGCAACCCTCTTGGCCGTGGGTGACATGGAGTCAAGGAAGGTGGCCAGCCAGGAGTCAGCGCTCAGGCTCTCTGGGCTGGCTGAACAGGCAGCCTCTGGGGAGCCTGGGAAAGTCTGGGGGCGGGGGTGTCTCCCATTCTATCAGAGCCCTCCCGCCAACCCCAAACAAGAACATCTAGATGGTGAGTGCCTCCTCCGAGTCCAGCCCTGTGCCAAGGATACTAATGTCGCTTGTCTTAGCTAATCCTCAGCACAATCCACGTGCAGATGGGGAAACTGAGGCTCAGCGAGGCAATGTGACTTGCTGTTGGTGGAGCTGGGATTCTAAGCCAGGCCTCTCCCCTCCAGAGCCCAGCTTGGCCCAGTGCAACATCCCTCTATAATATCCCACTTTGCAAAAGTTGATTCAGGTCGAAGGATTTCCTGTAGGCTGGCAAGTCGCCTCAACCCGTGGGCCTCAGTTTCCCCATCTCAGAAACAGGAAGATCAGACTCAATGAAGTAGCTAAAATGTCATAGAGAGAGACCTGCACTCAGATACAGGCTCTGACACCTCCTAGCTGGGGAGGCCTTCAGTGAGCAGCTTAACCTCTCTGAGCCTCAGGTTCCCTAACTGCAAAATGGGGATAATAATGAGACCCACACATAAGGTTCTGGTTTCTCGTGAGGATGAGATAACCATGAAAGGCACGGGCCCCGGAGGCTGGGAGCGCTCAGTAGGAATGGTGGTGGTGACGGTGGCCATTGTTGTTATTATTATTGTTGCAACTGACAACCACAAGCAACCAACTTGGTGCTAGTGCCCCAGCAAGGCCACCAGCCTTGGGACCGTCTGGCTGGGTTATCTCGGCAACAAAGGAGATTAAGTAACTCAAAACAGCCATGGCAGGGGTAGCCGCCAGCTACAGTTACTAATGATTTAAAGCAGAAACTTAATCTCCCTCCCCCACTTCCCAGCTGATGCTGGGCAGTGACTGGGCTTGTTGGTGGGGGCAGCGCCCCTCCCCCCCAGAACAGAACTGCAGCTACGTGGGGGACTCGGGCCACCAACAGGAGGCCACCGACATCCCACCGACAAATGACCAACTCTGCAGAAACCTGCTGCAGCCCACGCTTGGCCCCAATTCTAAGAAGCTGACTTAGGAAAGAACCTGAAAAGTGAATAGAGATTTAAGGCTGAGAATGACGATCACTAAGTTGTGCGTGTAGTGAATGCCTGGGAGTAACCCAGGTGTCCAACCGTGGGAGAACGGCTGATAAATCAAGGCTGACGACAAGGACCGCAGGTAGTTAGCGGTCACTAAGCAACACGTTTACAGAGGGCTTCCAGATGTGGGCAGATGTTCCCCTCATCAGTGGGCACATAAAGTGAGACGTGCATATTCTACACTCGTTCGTTCACTGCGATGGATGAAATTTAGAGGCAAAATACGACGTGGGACCCCGTATTGGATCCTGCAACGGAGAAAGGACATGGGTGGATAATCTGGTGAAATCCGAATCAAGCAGGCTTTCTCAGCCTTGGTGCGACTGCTGTTGGGAACGGGTCACTGTTGGTGGTGGTTGTTTGCGGGATGGGAGACTGCCCTGTGCATTGCACCATCTTTAGTAGCATCCCTGACCTCCACCCGCAAGATGCCACCAGCACCCCCCCCGCCCCAGCTGCGACAATCAAAGAATGTCACCAGACATTGCCAAGTGTCCCCTGAAGGTCGTCCCTGGATGAGAACCACTGGAATAAAACCTAGAGTTTAGTTAATAGTACTGCACCAATGTTAATTTCTTACGTTGGACAATATACTATGGTTGTTACAGTAAGATGCTAGGTGAAGGGTATACAGGGACTCCCCCGACCATCTCTGCCACTTTTCTGTACATCTAAAAGTATTCCAAAATTTTGAAACATTATAAAGAGGTGACATGGAGCAGAAAACTGAGAGCAGTTAGTGGCCCAGGCTGATGGAGTGATGGGTGAATGTACAGTCTGTGCTACGTGAGTCTACAGCAGGGATGGGGAGGGCTACCCCCTGCCCATCAGGACCCTTACAATAATCGATGCTTAGCTGGTCACTCTCCATCTGACGTGGCTTCCTGGGAAAGAGGAAGAGCTCATGTAGTTGGTTTCCCTGGCAATCAGCCCCCACCCTTACTTAGGTGCAGGCCAAAAGTCATCTCATTAACATAAACTCATGTGTGACTATCTAGACACTTTTATCACTTTTATCACTTTGGAAACTCCAAGGGTTTTAGGAGCCCTGTGCCAGAGACAGGAACAAAGACCAAATATGTATTTCTTACTATAAATCACAATATCACAGCCTCCCTAACACTGAAGCCCAGCGCCTGTGTGTCCAGCACATCAAGGTCGTGAGGCCCCAGTGGGCAGCAGAATCCCCAAATACAAATGATTGTGGACTGCTTATTTTCTTTCTCATGTTCTTCAATATCTTCCAAGTTTTCTACCATGCCCATAAATTATTTCTGTAATTAAAAAAAAATAAACCAGTTAATGTTCCCTTACGTTTACAGTACAACAATAATCAAAAGTCAGTGATCAAAGGAGAAGGACTCGGCAGGGGTGGGGGGTGTCTCCTGTTTTTCAACTGCTGCAGGGGACTTGGGCTGGGGTGGGGAGCGGCTGAAGGACAATGTTTCCTAAAGTTGTATTTTTAGGAGCTCCGGAAAATTCCCTGGGTGACTCGGCATTTGAAGTATTTGCAAACATTCAGCAGGGGGAAAAATAATATTTCCCAAGTCTTACTTTCTTGGGCGTTCTCAGCCGGGTGGCAAATGTTCTGGAAAACTCTGAGACCCACCTGTGACGATTCCCCACTAAGCCCCTCTGTTCACGGAGCCCTGATGAATGTCACATAACCCACCATCATCTACTGCCCACCCCTTAGTTTCACAGATGAGGAAACAGAGGCCCAGAGAGGGGAAGCAACTTGCCTGCGGACACACAGCAGGTCAATCTCAGAGTCAAAACAAGATTTGAAAAGCACTTTATACCCCACAAAGCACTTCCACGTGGGTTCCCTGTTTTTGGCATTTCGCCAAAAAAAGTTTGGAGTTTTTTTTTTTTTTTTTTTTTTTCTCTGTTATATAGAGGAGAGGCCGCAATGGGAGGGTTCCAACTTTCTACTTTTGCTTAGTAAGTTCACTGAAAGAAAAACAAAATCTATTCTTTCCAACTCATAAAAGATGAGACATTTTTACATGCACACAAAGGCAAGTAGGATGTAATTTCAGAATAAAGAACAGTCCTGTAAATCAAAGAAATGTCGATTTCTGGAAAGATCACTAACGCTCCCCTTGTTTTTCCTGTTTTTCCGAGGACTGGAGGGGTGGCCGAGGACTGGAGGGGTGGCCGCCGTGCCCACTGACCCACCCTGGGCAGGACTCCGTCCTCTTCTATGAGCCCCCTCTGCCTCCCAAATCAAACCCCATCCCTTTCCCAACACCCCCTCCTCCTTGAAAAAACCACCATTTCTTAAAGAAAACAGAGACACTGCTGACCAGACAGAGCCAGGAAGCAAAGCTGGCCGGAGTCGGAAGGAGAAGAAAAAGGAGATACGGGTCCAGACGGCCGCACTCACCCACAGGTACCGCAAGAGCTTCAACAAGCTGGGGCAGTAATAATACTCCATTTCTGGCGCCTGGGGGTTATGCCGCCTGCATTGTGCACGCTTCCAGTCTCCCTCTGGAGGGGGCGGCTCTTCCCGCTCGGCTTGTCACGCCAGGAGTCAAGTTCAAGGTGGCATGAATCATTCAGGGGCCGGCTTGTGGCCAGGGGACTGGCAGGATGGCCCTGCCAAGGGCACGGGGAAGCTGCTGCTCAGGTCCCGGGGCCCCGCCTGGAGCATCTCTAGTGGCTCTTCCGGGGGGGCGGGCCCAGGGGTGGCCCCTCCCTAATCTAGCTGAGCGGTCTGGACCCTGCACCCTCCTGGGGGAGCTCTGGGCCTGGGGGTTTTCCGCTGAGTGGTGGGAAGAGCAAGGATGAAGCCCCAGAACTGAGTGTGTGCGTGTGTGTGAGTGTGTCATGTGAGGACAAGTTCCTCCCCAAAACCACACACTGAGGGGGAGCCCCCCCACCCCAAATCCTTCCATATAAAGGAAATAAATCAACTCAGGATCCCATCGGCTCACACAGCCCCTCCCAGCTCAGTCAAGTTCCTTCTGACTCAGTTAAGCTTCTGAGCAGCCCTGGAAGGAGGCCCTGGTTGTCCCCATTTTACAGAGGGGGAAAAGGGAGGCCCAGAGAGGGATAGGGACTTGGTCGAGGTCACACAGAGAGGTGGAAACCGAGCCAAGGCTGGAACCCAGGCCTCCCAACCAGTCCTGGGTTCTGTCCACTCCTGAGGGCAGGAGGCCCAGGGTGCGAGTTGGGGAGGCTGAGGAAGGGAGAGAGCGGCTCCCAGCGTCACCATCTGCCAGCTGGGGGTGGGGGGAGGGTGGGGGGAGCAGGGGGAGCATACTTTTCAGCAATTAAAAACGCTAATTATAGCACACCTAAGGCTGACCCAAGGTGACCTTTCTTGGGAACTTCCTTCGAAAGAGTGTGATCTTGGCAAGTCACCCCACCTTCCTGAGCCTCAGTTACCTATTCTGTAAAATGGGATGGAGTATCCCTGCGTTTCAGGGTTTTGTGCATCGGATGAGGCAGAATAATACCAGAGCATCTCGTTTAGTCCTCACGGTGCTTCCCTGGGGGAAACATTATCATCTCCACGGGCCACACGAGGAAGTTGGGGCTCGAGAGCAAAGGGAGCTGCTGAGGTGAGCAGCGGGGCAGCCCCAGAGCCCCAGCTCCACACCACCTCCGTCAGGTCAGCCCACGTCTGAACCGGAACCAGACTGGCGCACAGCGAGAGCCCTGCACGAGAGCCCAGGCGGGGGGTGGCGCAGAGGTACCCCCGGCCCCAGGGACCACGTGTGCCGTACACATCAGGCCCACAGCGTGACTCGGGGCAGAGCAGCTGACAGGAAGCCCCTGGGGACACCAGCGGGGAGCTGAGCTCAGCGGCTGAGGAAACCACGGCGTGAACTTCAGAGCTCTTCAGAAGCAGGCCCATGGCTCCTCCGACTCGGCGCCCGACATCTGGCAGGCGAAGGGTCCCCGCCGCTCACTGCCCAACGGACAGCCAGTTGGGGGCTGGCCCCAGCTGATGGCGCAGGTGGGGGTACAGCCTGGCCCCTGCTCTCTGGCTGACTGGCTGATGGTCCAGTTGGAAAGTGGGGTCCTGCTCGCTGGGGGGCTAACAGAACAGCGGGAGGTGGCCCTAGCTGGCTCTGACTGTCCTAAGGGATAACCGTCCACCACCAGGAACGTGGAGGCTGCTGACGGCCAGCTGCTCAGCCTCGCATAGGCCTGACAGGGATGGACCAAGAGAGAAATGGGCTGGAAAGGGCAGAGGGGATGACAGAGATGGGGGCAAGGGGCTTGGTCACTGAGGGGGATGGAGACACACACACAGGCAGGAAAAGAGATGAACCGGAAGAAAGTCAGAGACCACAGGAGACAAAGAGAGCAGGGCAGCGGGGTGCGAGCAGGGAAGGGGGTGGGGTGGAGGCAGAAAGACAGGAGACAGGGCAGGGGTGCTAAGGATAAAAAGAAAAGTGAAAAAGTCAGACCTGGCAAGTCCCAGGTGGAGACAGAGCTGAGCCCCGACGAGGCGGGTGGGGGTGGGCAGGCACCAGTGATGGAGACGCCCCCCCCCCTCCTCAGAGTCCCGCTTTCTCAGCCTGGAGGTGGCCACAGTCACCAGGTCACACTCCCAGGAGCAGGGGGCCCTCTGCCGCACCTCCACTCCAGGCCCAAAGCGACCCCTACCTAGTCAGGGCTATCGCCTTCTGGTCAGCTGGGCTGGTCCCACCCTGCCCTGTAGGACCCTTCTCACCTGGCCAGGGGAACCACCTGCATGCACAGTGGTGACCAAGGCACCCCTCACACACCCTGGATGCCTCCCCTGGCTCCCTATCCCTCCCAACCCAGACCCCTGCTCACCTTTTACCATTTGACCCCACACCTGCCCCACCCCAATCAGGTGCGCCAGGCGACCGCAGGGCCTTTGCTCATGCTATTCCTCAGTCAGAAAAAGTCTTCCTCCCTGTAGCGGATGGGATGGTAGCCCCCCCAAAAGGTATGTCCGCCCAGAACCTGTAAATGTGACTTTATCTGGAAAAAGGTCTTTGCAGATGTAATTATTAATAAATTAAGGATCTTGAGATGAGATTTTTCTGGATTACCCTGGATGGCCCTAAATCCAGCAAGTGTCCAGAAGAGAAGACGCAACCTCCGGGGAGGATGCCACATGAGGACGGAGGCAGAGACTGGAGGGGTATGGCCACAAGCTAAAGAACGCCTCGGGCCCACAAAGCGGGAAGAGGCAAGGAAGGATCCTCCCCTAGAATCCCTGGAGGGAGCGTGGCCCTGCCGACACCTTAACCTCAGGCTCTGGCCTCCAGAACGGAGAGAGAATAAGTATCTACTGTTTCTGAGCCACAAAGCGCGTGGTGATTCATTACGGCAGCCCCGGAAAACAAACACACTCCCCTTCCTCTCCACCTAGTTCGCTCCTATTCATGCCGGGGTCTCTGGCTTAAGAGCTAACCATCCTGCCCCCTCCAGCAGCTTCCAGCCCAGGCTCAGGGTGGCCCCCAGACACAGGGCCCCAAGACGCCTCTTCTGGAGGAACACTCTGCATCCCGGTGACCCCTCCTTCCACCCCTCCTCGAAGGTCAGTTCCCCAGGGGCCCCCACCCTGGTCAGCCTAGCTCCCCACGTCCCAAGACGACACCCGGCCACAGTAGGTCCTCGGGCAATCCTTATTAAGGTCCTTCATTCATTCCAGAAAAGACTGAACGTACAAGCAACCATGTCGACCTACTGAGAGGGCTTAGCCTTGAGCAGAAATCTCTCGCCTATAAAAAAGATGGGAGGCTGTTAAAAATCAACATCTGCGTTCACGAAGGAAAACAGGGATGAAAACTGGTAGCCCCCAGGAGTGACTCTGTTTCTGTCAGGTTTTTTTGGGGGGAGGAGGGCAGGGGGAGGTAGGCACACTATTTTGTTTTATTTGAACGAGTTGCCAACAACACTTAAGCATCAGAAGAACAGTGGGTAGCAATGCAGATTTCCGTCGTCCCTAGAAAAGTAGGCTGGGCTGGCCCAAGAGTCTGCATTCCTGCATGAGGACATGGGCCACTGGCCCTGCCACATTCCCTGCACCCCACAGCCTTGGCTGGGCTTTCAGTGCCCTTAGCCGTACAGCCTCCACGTACCATCACAGTGACACCCATTCCTCAACCGTGTATGGACCCTCAGGCAGGGCCCTCCGCCGGGAATGCCCTTTCTATTTGTGGGAATGCAACCATCGCTCAAGGCCAGTACAAGCAGCACATCCACAGGAAGCCCTCTGAGCGAGCAAGCCTGAGTCACTGGGCCTCCTCTTAGAGTATATGAAGGTGCTTCTCGTGATGAGAGCCTGTCCTCCCCGCAGGGCTGTGAGCTCCCCACAGGCAAGGAGGTCCCAGGGCCTGGCACGCAGCCCAGCACTCAGGTGCTCTGTAACCGCTTCCTGAAAGGCAGAGGGTTCCCAATTCTCCTGCTGACAAGGAGATCACAGCTAGATCTGGGAATCCATGACACACAGAAGGCAGACCTACTGTGTGCACGGCGGCTCCTCAGCCACCAAAAGGGACCCACAGAAGCCATACACATGCCCCCATCTTCCAGGAGTTGACAATCCCCTGAAGGGTCAGGGCACAGACAGAGCAGAAGACTGTCCGGAGGGGAAATTGAGACCCAGGGAGGGGATGGCTAGTCTCACAGAGGCAGCCGGGGTGCAGGACAAGGGTGTGGATGCTGGAGGCAGACTGCCTGGGTTCGAATCCTCGTCCCAGCACTAGACAGCTTTGTGATATCGGGCTGGTTGCTTAACCTCTCTGTGCCCCAGCTCTATGTAAAATAGGGATGACGACAGTGCCTGTCCCACGGGGTCGCTGGGAGGAGGAAATGAAGAAATATGTGTAATAAACTGCTCAGAGCCTGGAGCTCTCAGTCAGGGCTCAAATCACCTTGGCCATGACCGACTAGTGGTATATCAAGTTCAGCCGCCCTGGATGGCAGGGCAACAAGGAGGGGTCCAAGCTGGGGTCAGCCCTGCAGGATAGGGGGTTATCTACCCCAAACAAGGCACTCTGAGCCCATCCCACCAGGGCACGGCCAACCCACAGGGCATTATCAACTGCAGGACGTTGGAAATCACTTAAAACACACCCCCGAAAAAAAAACCAAACCAGAACATTTTTCATCCGCTTTTGCCCAGCCTGACCCCTGGGTTCTCTCTACTGTGAGGAGGGGCAGACAGGGAAGGGAGGGACAGGGAAGACACCAGCACTGAGAGGGAGCCAGGCCAACATAAAGGGCGGAAGCACTCTGGCTGCACCATAACCACCATGCTCAGGGAGAGAAACCAGGGGGGAAAACTTCATGGTGGGAAATGTCCAGAAAAGGCGAAATGATGGACACAGAAGTAGGTCGGTGGCTGCCAGGGCCTAACTGGTACGGGGTTTCTTAATGGGGTGACGAGAAGGTTCTGGTATTAGGCAGTGGTGATGGTTGTGCAACTTTGTAAATTTACTGAAAATGATTACATTGTACGCTTAAAAAACGAGTGAATTTTATAGGATGTAGATTCTACCTCAATAAGCTTTTGGAGAAGGAGGAGAAGAAAGAAGAAAGAGGAGGAGAAGCCAGAGCAGGAGGAAGAGGAGGCAGCTTGCAAAGGACCGAGGGAGGTGGGGGGCAGCAGCAGGAAGAGCCCCAGGCAGGCGTGCACGGGGCTGCATGCACCTAGACCCCAGCCAGAGAGCCCTCCCTGCTAACTTAGTGAGCCCTGCTTGAGTACCTGCAGTGATGTTACTATGCTGGGGCACGAAGCTGCCAGGAGCAGGGATTTGCACTCAGATGGGCCTGGGTTCGAATCCCAGCTCTGATCCTGCCAAATGGTGTCGTCCTGGACAACCTGCTTCTCCTCTCTGTGCCTTGGTTCCTTCTGATGTAAAACGAGGTCGGTGAAAAAGATAACAACGACCACAACGGCAACAATAATAATTTCTTCCCTCACAGGGCAGCTGGGGGATGAGGTGAGGTGGGGTCAGAAGAGTGCCTAGCAGATTTCAAGTGCTCGCTCACTGAAAGCCTTGAGGATGAAGTGTGAGGTGGTAGGGACATCGCGTGAGACTGAGGGAGGCCAGGTTCTTGCCCGCTAGGAGCTCAGGGTCTACAGGAGGGAAGCACGTGGGAATAAATTATGGCACTGGAGGCTGAAGGGCCTGGAGTGCACAGGAAAGGGTGCAACCCAGGAGGGCTTCTTAGAGGAAGTGGCATGGAGCCGAGGCTTGAGATACGACCGAACGTTCCTCTTCTCAGGAGACCCTGTCTTCAAGTAGAGGATTTAGCATCTCTGGAAATACATCTTCTTAGGTCAGAAATGCCATTTCTATATTCATAGGGCTCTCATTATGGGCTACCCACCCCCTGGACACATACAACCCCCCACACACACACCTCTTTTAGAAATAAAACTTCGGTGAAACTTTTTTTCCCCAAAAAATAATTTACTCAAAAGAGAAACAACAGCAGTGAAAACAAACTGGGGTGGCCAGGGCTGTGAGGGCTGCAGATGAATGTCCCAACTTCAGCCCAGCAGCCCTGACTGGCTTGCAAAAGCAAAACTGACAAGAGACCTGATGGGGACTCAAGCTGAGTGACACGTGCTCCAAAATCAGTGACAAGCGTTAAAATAAAAATCTAAATGGCCGTGGAAGACTTGGGTTTTTCGGTTTTAGAATGAAGGCCCTAGTGCAAAAGGGGTTAAAAACTACTAATAAAGCAAAATGTTGAAAGCATTTAGATCGCCCCCATCCTGCCCTCTGGTGGTCACTTGCGAACACTGCATCAGGAAGCTGGTGCTTTCTTTTAATCTGGGAGGAGGATGGGCGGGGGAGAGGACAGAAACTGTAGCAAGACCCCCCCTGGAGGACACTCAGGGCATTTCTGATGCCCCTTGAAGGTGGAGGCTTCCAAAAGAGTCTGACCTCCCTGGACCGAGCCCGCCGGTGGCACCTGCCCACTTTCCCAAGCCTCTGTTTCCCCATGAACTGTGGCAAAGATTCAGCGAGATCATATGTGAATCGAGACTGCCAATACCGCCTGTGTTAACTGAAGGCGGCTGGGTGTGGTTAAAAATTTTTTTTTTCTCCCATGTATAAAGACAGTGAGATTTCACAATGAGATCAAATCCCCGTCATCAGTTTTGCCTGGAACATCGGGTGGTCCAGCCACTCTGGGCAGGACCACCCTGGGAGGGCCCCCGCCCTCTACCCTGTTTGTCATTAAATTCCCATCCCTGCCTGGCCTGGCTTCTGAGGGTAGCTAGCCCCTGATACAGGATCTCGAGGGACACTGCCCACAAATCTGGATTCAGAAGCCCTGAATGCATCTATCTGAGGCCGGCACTTAGGGATCACCAGGTCAGGGGGTTTCTGAGGTGGAAGGAGTGGGGTCCTCGGAGCGCTGTCCCACCCCCCTGACTAAATTCTCCGCGTTGCTCCAAGCCCTCCTCTCTGCTCAGTGACAAGGCCACCCTGCGGGCACAGGGGTCCCCTCCCAGGAGTGTGGCAAGGACAACAAATCTCTGTTGTACAGGCAAAAGAGGCCAAGCCCCCCGGCCACTGCTCAGGCTGAGCCCTCTGACTGGGTTGCCCTTCCTGCCTCTCTCTACCTGGCTGACTTCTACACACCGCCAAGACCCAGTTTCACTGTACCTCGAGCCCTTCTGGCTTCCCCACAACCAAGTCAAGGGCGTCTGAGCACTGTTTCTCTCACCGGGCCGGTTAGCTGTGCACGTGCCTATCTGTCCTCCCTGCTCGGCTGCTGACTCACCCTCTGGCTCACTTGCTCACTCATTCATTCAACATGGCGCTGAACAAAGGAGTCAAGAGCCCGGAAATCCTGCAGTTCTTGTTTGCGGTAGGGAGACAGGAGATCAGAAACCAAATAAATAGTAAGTGCAGACAGAGGTTAGAATAGTGAAGAAATGAAACCGGTACAAGGGGACTGTAAAAATGAGGGGAGTGCCAAAAAGTGGAAACACACCAAATGTCCATCAATCGACGCACAGATAATCAAAGTGTGGTATGTTGACATGACAGAGTACCATCTGGCCGTAAAAAGGAATGCGGTATCCATCCATGGCCCGGATGGACCTAGAAAACACTACGCTGAGTAAAATAAGACTGACCCAAAAGGACAGATATTGTGTGATTCCATTTATACAAGGTACCTAGAACAGGCAATTCTTAGAGACAGAAAACAGGAAAGGGTTTGCCTAGGGCTGGGGACCGACTGGGGATGGCGGCTAATGGGTACGGCTTTCTTTTTGGGTGAGGAACACATTCTAGAGGTGACTGTGGTGATGGCTGCATATATTAAAAACCACTGAATTCTACACTTTAAGTGAGTGAATGTATGTCATGTGAATTACATCTTGATAAAGCTGTTACATTTTGAAAAGTGAGCCAAGTTCAAGAAAAACGTTAACTATGTATTAGTCCAGGTGGTTCATGAAAATGAAAAATGTTCAGAGTGATACATGAGAATGACTAGGGTTTGGGAAACATCAAATTCGTGTGTTAGATCCTCCAAGCAAAAGCTCCGTGTGGGTTCAAATCCCAGCTCTGCCACCTCCTGGCTTCACGATGTGGGCAAGTGACCTCACCTCTCTGGGCCCCAGCTTTGCCAACTGGAAAATGGGAACAAGAATAGTTCCCACCTCATAGGGTCACTGTGAGAATGAATCCTCCTAGGATTTAGGAGGTCGATAAATTGTATCAAGGAGGGGCCCGGGGATTGACTGCTAAGGGGTGCTTGGTTTCTTTGGGGGGTAATGAAAATCTTCTAAAATTGATTGCTTGATGGATGCACAAGTTTGTGAGTATACCAGAAGTGGAGTAAACCCTCGCGCTGCATGCCTACTATGTGCCGGGCACCGTGCTGGGTGTTCCCTGCCTCTCAGAGCCTCCACTCTGATGGGGGAGGAAGACACGGGGTGACGGGGGGACACTGCATGTGACACAGGTGTCTGGGGTCCTTCTAGAGACGTGGCATCAGGGAAGGCCCCGCTGAGCAGTGACACTGAGCTGAGAGATGCCCTGAGAGGAGGGAAGTCAGGAGGGAATCTGGAGGACAGCAAACAGCCTGTGCTAAGGCCCTGGGTGGAAACACGCCTGCGTGTGAAGGGAACTTTCTGGAGGCCAGTGTGGCTTGAGTGGGGTGAGCGGAGATTGCGTGCTGGGAGCAGAGGTCACATGGGTGGCCAGGGGCCAAACCACACACAGTCCTTTAGGCCCTTTGTGCCCACGAACTGGAGCCTGAGTGCGATGGGATTTTATCCTCCAGGAACCAATGTGAACCTGGCTTTTCTCCAGCGTGAGGTAGGTGCTCAGCAAACGTTTCTGGAATGAACTCTGAACTCTGCCTGGGCCCTGGACCACTACATCCGACTTGGCAATTTACCAATGTCTTTCTCATCCACTCATGACAGCCTGTGAGGGGCACGGAGTGGGCTTCACCCCATTTCACAGATGAGGGAAATAAAGCTCAGCGAGCTGTCCGAAGCCAGAGAGTGGCAGCTGAACAAGGTTAGATGAGAATCCGGGTCAAGTGGGGCTTATTCGGGGTTCCCGCAGGGGTGTGTGTGTGTGTGTGTGTGTGTGTGTGTGTGTGTGTGTGTGTGTGTGTGTGTGTGTGTGTGTGTGTGTGTGTACATATACACAAGAGCACTTGTGTGCACCCTGGAAGCAGAAATCGTGTGGCCCCAGTAACCCTGCCAGGGTGCTGTGTCTCAATAGCCTGTACAGCTGAAGCAAGTAATTGTGACTGTTAGCAGTTGAAAGTGTATGTTCGTTAATGATTTACTTTCTTACAAAAAAAAAAAAAAGAAACGAGAATCAAGATTATTCCAGTATTAGCATCATTCTCACGCAAGGGCACGTCAACATACTTTCTCAAGGAGGTGAAACAAAAGGACGAGATCATCCTCTGCCCTCTGGGCCTCTGCTTCCTCACCTATGCAATGGCGGCAGTGTGCTGTGGCACGGAATGGGTTAACACGTGGACAAGGTGAACAGGTCCCAGGATCTCCTCCCAGCGCCCGCAAGCTGCCTGCCCGGCCCCAGTAGGGAGGCTTCGCAAGCGGAGCAGGTGCCCGGGAACCCACAGAACCCCGGGAGTTCCAGTGGCACAACTGAAACAGAATTCAGCCCAGCAGGACTCCCCTGTCCCCGAAAAACGCCCTCACCCCTCCCCGGCCACAAGGGGTGAGTCCACAGGCCAAGAATCAATCCAGGTGTTGCGATTCCTTTGCTGTGTGCCCTTGGGCCAGTCACCTCCCCTCTCTGAGCCTCAAGTTCAGCATCTCTAAAATGGGCATCTTCCTAGCACCTCAGGATACAGTGGGGTCACTCAGGGGAAAAATGCCAGAATATGGCACTCAACAAAGTGTAAAGGCCCAGGCCTCAGGTTCCTCATCTACAACATGGGGACAATCTCTTGGGGTTTGGGAGGATTCAACGGGACAGTGGAATAACGTTTGTATAGCACTCAGCGCAGGGACTGCCAAGTAGAAACTCAATATATGATATACAGTCATGGTAATAACAGCAAACACTTAAAAAACACCTACTAGGTGTCAACCACTGTTCACAGTGCCTTCTGACATTAATTCATGTAAACTCAGTTCATTTCTAACAAGTTGGCTCTATTATTATCCCTCTTTTACAGATGGGGAAACAGAAGCACAGAGATATTAACCCACACAAGGTCACATGGCTGAGAAGTAGCAGAGTTAAGATTCAAACCCAGGCTCTCTGACTTAAGATACATATTACACTTCAACTAAAAAATTGTTTTTGGTATGCATATTATAACACAAATTTTAAAAATTATTTTCTATGCAACAAAAGAAAAAATAGTAGATAAATTAGATGTAATCAAAATTGAAAACCTTCATGCATCAAAGAATACTACTAAGAGAATGAAAAAACAATCCACAGAATGGGAGAAAGTATTTGCAGATCATGTATCTGATAAGAGATGAATATCCAGAATATACAAATGTGTGTGTGTGTGTATATATATATATATATATATACACATATCAATCAGATTCAAAAATGGCAAAGAAGATACACAACTAGCCAAGAAGCACAAGAAAAGATATTCAATATCATTAGTTGTTAGGGGAATGCAAATCAAATCCACAAGGAGATTCCACTTCACACCCATTAGGATGGACAGTATTTTTTAAAAAAACACAGAAAATAACAAGTGTTGGTGAAGATGTGGAGAAATTAGAAGCCTTGTGCATTATTGCTGGTGACAATGTAAAATTGGTGAAGCCACTGTGGTGAACCCTCAAAAAGTTAAACGTAGAATTACCATAGTTTTTTGAGCAATTCCACTCTCCGGTATAGACTCAAAATAACGGATAGCAGGGACTCAGACAGATACTTGCACACCAGTGTTCCTAGTAGCATTACTCACAATAGTCAAAAGGTGGACACAACCCAAGTGTCCATCCACAGAAGAACGGACAAACAAAATGTGTTCTGTACATACGAGGGAATATTATTCAGCCATAAAAAGGAGTGGAGTGCTGACACGTGCTACACCATGGACAGATAAATAAATAAAACAAGCCAAACACAAAAGGATACACATTGTATGATTCCATTTATATGAAGTACCCAGAAAGGGCAAATTCATAGAGACAGAAAGTAGAGTAGAGGTTACCGGGGGCTGTGGGAGGCGGGGAGGGGGGAGTTAGTGTTTCACGGCACAGACAGACTTTCTGTTCAGGATGATGAGAAAAGCTCTGAAGATGGATGGTGGTGATGGTTACACAACACTGAGAATGTATCTAATGACATACATTATTATAGATGTATAGTAAGCTTAAAATGGTTAAAATGGTAAATTTTACGTTATGTGTATTTAACCACAGTAATTTTTTTTTTTTTTTAATCGTCTTGCCCAAATTGTTCCAACAGCCTCCTAACCGGTCTCCGAGCTTCCAGTTTACCCTCTCCAACCCTTCTCTGCAATGGCCACTGAAGGGCGCCCCAAGCTCCAAGGTGCTCCTCTGACCTTCTCTAACCCTGGTCCTAATTTCCCTTGGCTCTTCCAAGCCTCTGGCCGGTGAACACCACGCCCCTTATTCTAACCCTGAGGGTCCTTCTCAGCTGGGTCTAGTCAACGGGCTCATCCCCACCACTCCCCAGCTAACCCCCTCGAAGCTCCTGGAAAACCCCACATTGTCCCACCCAACACCAGAGTATTAGCTCCAGGGAGCAGGAACAACACGTCTTGTTCACTGCTGTACCTGATGGGCCCAAAACAGCACATGACACATAGTAGGTACTCATACATTTCTGCTGAATGAATGAGTGAGTGACTAAATCAACAAATAACTAGTTTGTACCATCCTGGGTTTACAGTCTAGGAATGTGAGCAATTTGAAGACAAGTTAACTTGTTCATCTTTATATCTGTAGAGCTTTGCATGAATTAACATGAATTAATAACTGGGTGGAGGATGGATGGATGGGTAGGTAGATGGCTGGGAGGGTAGATGAGTGAGTGGGTGGAGAGAGAACTGGGTAAATGAATAAATACAAAATCCTCCCAATACAAAATCTCAGGCACAACTGGTCATTTGCATTTTAAGACCTAGGAAACAAAAGCTTTCTGGTCTGGCTGGTTTTAATTCAGAAAAGGAACTTTAATCAGCTGAGATATAAATTACTCCATTCTTCTCCAGCCCTTTGGGCTCAACAGTGAAAGACAAGAAGCAATTAACAAGTGAAATTAGCCGCCTGTCAGAGGATTCCTGGGCCTCCTAAGAGCCCGGCTTGCTGTCCAGATCCTCACCACTCAGCCCCGCGTCACGCTCCTAGAGCTGGCCCATCACCCACACTCACCCAGGCAGAAGGAGTCACTCTGGCCGCTGGGCCGGCTCCCACCCGGCCTGTTCCTTCCACCTCCGCCTTCCTTCCCTTCCCTGAGGCCTGCTCCCCAGCAGACTGGGGGCCTTGGAGGGTGGGGATTGTGTCCTCCAATCCCTGAAGCCCAGTGCCCAGCACACATCTCACATCACAGCACACAGATGCTGGGCAGATTTTCTCTCTTGTCCTGTATCCTGGTTTGGAGGCCCAAGGCTTCCTTGACAAGGAAGCCAGACTGTACTAAACCATGCTATTTGGTTTTTGTTGTCGTTGTTGTTTTGGCTGCACCACGCAGCTTGCAGGATCCTAGTTCCCCAACCAGAGATTGAACCCATGCCCCCTGCAGTGGAAGTGCGGAGTCCCGACCACTGGACCACCACGGAATTCCCGACAATGCTATCTGAACGACCAACGGCCATTTCCAATGTGGCCAACTTCCAGCGTGGAACACTGACTTTTCCAGACCCTCTTGCTGCTAGCAGTGGCCGTGTGACCCATTACTGCCCTCTGGGAGGGTGCTCCAGGGAGAGCTGTTGCTTTCTTGCAAACTCAGCTGACATGGCACCTCTGGCTTCCCACTTCTTCCCACCTGAAAGTGGACCGAGTGGCTGGAAAAGTGGCAGCCACCTTGGGACCATGAGGCACGAAGCAGGAGGGAAAGCCCAAGAGACTCTCAGAGGTGCTGACTTAAGTCAGCCGCTGCCCACCGCCAGATATCTTGCTGCGTGAGGCAAATTAGGCCTTTCAATTAAGCCAGTGAGCCACGTTCCTGGTACAGTTCAGCAAGACGTGGACACAGGCCCAACCTCATATGTGGGAAAACCAAGCAACACAGTATGGGGAGGAGAATTCACATCCCCAGCAAATAAAAAGCCATCATATCTTTATGTACAACTTGTTTTTTAAGCACAATCTTTGATGAGTTCTTTCTAGCAGTTCATATATGGTTTTCCATTTTGCTTTTATTTCCTTCTCTTTTGACAGCCCAGTCAACCAACTGAAATTCAAAGAGAACCTCTAACCAGGACCACTGATGTCTCCATTTTGGGGCCACATCAAGAGTTCCCTCTTATCTCAAATTGATCGCATTCACAAGAATTACTATTCTTGTCATTAGAATTCAAAAAAATGTGCCCCCATTCTCCAGTCGTTATAATAAAGTTATCAGGCTCAGAGTGGATATATGTATATGTATAACTGATTCACTATGCTGTACACCTGAAACTAACACAACATTGTAAGTCAACTATACTCCAATAAAAATTTTTTTAAAAAAAGAGAGAAATCATAAAAAGGAAAAAAATAAAGTTATCAGGTTCAAATGCTTTCAAAGCTTCAGGGATTGCCCTGGCCGATCCTTGTCCAAAGATGACGGCATGATGACAGACTTGCCAGGAGGTGTGCCACTGCTCAAAAGTAAGAACCACTGGTTCATCAGCAGGAGGTGTGGGAAAAGTCTGAACTCAGGATTAAAACACACACTGCGGGGGGGGGTGTCCAGGAATGACTTCCAGGCCATCTCCTGGACCCTGCATGACACTCAGGAATAGAACACAGTTTCACACCCCCCAACCCTGGCCCAAGCTGCTCCCTCCACCAGGGGCAAACCACTTCTTCCCAGACCACACCCATCTGGCAAACGCTTGTTCATCTTTGAACACTTAAAACAATTGTCCCTCCTCTGTGAGACCTCCCCAGATGGAGAGATATACCCCCTAATCTTGGGGGAAACTTGGAACCATGAGCAAATTGAATGAGGGAATGCAGGTGAAGCACGCAACAGGGCGCATGGCACACACAGTAAGGGCTCAGTGAACCGGAGCCATTAGAACCCATGGCAGTTATTTACTTACCTTCTTTTTTTTTTTTTATTTACTTACCTTCTTATCTACCTGTGTCTTATTCATAACATGCAGATAAATATTTGTCAAAATAAAGACTGAACCCCCGAAATGTTCCATCTCAGCCCAACTGGGCTGGTCACTGACCCCAAGACCCGTCTCTTGCTTCACCTCACCTCCACGCCTTTGCATGCATTGTCCCTACTTCCTGAGTGCCTGCCTTCACCTAACTATGCCGTCCTGGGCCACCTCCAGGCCCGCCTGGACTGTGGACCCCAGGAAACTGAGTGAGAGACTCTCCAGGGTCCCCCCACTCAGGGCCTGGCACAGAGTAGGCCCGTGAGGGGGTGAACTCATCACTAGATGAGCCACCAAATGCTGACTGACGGGTTCGCGGATTTGGGAGAACATTCTTGAGGTCACCAGAGGCCCATCTGCCACATCGCAGGGAACCCCCAGAGCCAGTGAATCTGTGCCTCCACGGTCACGGGAGGGGCCTCTGGGGTGAACCATGATCCAAGGTCGTGGTCCACGACTGAGTCACCGTGTTTTACAATCCCAGCACGAGTGCAAGCCAAAGGCTCACTTTACGAGGAAAAGAGGGTGCGCCCATCCACCACCACCCCTGGATGGGGGAGGGAGGAGGCTGGGCGCAGGACTGGGACCTGCCACACAGACCGGAGGTCCTAAGGATGGCCCTGAAAGGAGCAGGGGAGCAGGGAGAGCAGAGAGCACCGGCCAGGGACTCAGAACTCCAGTCCCAGCCCAGCCCGGCCGCCATGGGACCCCGGACAGAACACCGCCCCTCCCCTGCCCTCCGTTTCCTCAACGGCAAAAAAAACTCCTAAGAGAGGGGACAACTTCCCGTTCCATCAGCAGCTCTTCGAGAGAATGTAGAGGAAAAAAACAGCTGACAGCAAATTATAATTAACAACACAGTGGGACTTCCCTGGTGTCGCAGTGGTTAAGAATCTGCCTGCCAATGCGGGGGACACAGGTTCGAGCCCTGGTCCGGGAAGATCCCACATGCCGCGGAGCAACTAAGCCCGTGCGCCACAACTACTGAGCCTGCACTCTAGAGCCCGCGAGCCACAACTACTGAGCCCGTGTGCCACAATTACTGAAGCCTGCGCACCCTAGAGCCCGTGCTCCACAAGAGAAGCCACCGCAATGAGAAGCCCGCGCACCGCAAGAAAGAGTAGCCCCCGCTCCCCGCAACTAGAGAAAGCCCGCGTGCAGCAACAAAGACCCAACGCAGCCAAAAATAAATAAATAAATTTATTTTAAAAAACCCAAAACCAAAACACAGTAACATTTATCAGGCAGTTACTCTCCATCAGTGCTTTATAAGCATCATCTCATTTCAGCCCCATCCTCCTACCACACGATGAGGTAGACTCAGACCTTGGGAGAGGCACTTACTGGCTCTGAGCCTCAGTTTTCCCACCTGTAAAATGGGGATAAACTACTATCTACGCCACCCAGTAAGCACTGTGGTGGGCACTGTGGTGGGCACTGTTATTCCTGCAATCCACCACTTTACAGAGGAAAAAAAAGAGAGGCCCCGAGTGCTAAACTCACTCGTTTGCCGCCTCTATGAAGCAGCCGGGTGGGACCGGTCTGACCTCATGCTCAGGGTCTGACCAGCTGGGGGTGGGTGGGGCTCTGCAGATCAGCAGGGCATCAGCCCCAGTGGGTCCCAGGCACCCTTCGGAGGGTGGCCAACCCTGTGCTGGACAAATATCATATTCTCAGCCCCGGGGCTTGGTTGGCTGTCTTGTTTCCTTGTGAGAGATGCACCAAGCACTGCAGGCCCAAGGGGAGAGAGGGGCTGGCAGGGCGGTCCCAGGCCAAAAGCACAGGCCTGAGGCAGAAGGGGCCCAGGGCCAAGGCTGGAGGTGAAACAGGCCCAGTATGCATTCCAGCTCCCCCGCTTGCTGACTGTGTGGCCTTGGGCAAGTGGCTTAACCTCTCTGAGACTTGGTTTCCTCCTCTGCAAAATGGGATTCATATTCCCTAACATGAGTGGGGAGTGGGGACTGACAAGGCCTGGAGCACAGACTCAAAAAAGGGAGATGAACCTGAATCTCAATTGGAAGTCAATAGTACAAAGTCATCAATCAAAACAGTGACAGGAGTAACGGCGGATGGCGTTTATCCACTAGTGAATGAATCCCCAAATGTACCACAGAGTATAAAATGCAGGACTGACCACCTCCTACCTCCAGAGGGGTAGGGGCAGCTGGCAGGGCCAAGGGCTCAGGACCCCAGGCCTCACCTGCAGGGTTGCCCTGCCTATGTCAGGCCCTCTCTCGGGGCCTCAGTTTCCCCATTCATAATGAGAGAGTTGGACTAGGAGAGAAAAAGGGAGATGACAGGAGGACGGGGAGTCAGGAGGAGGAGGAGGAGTGGGCAAGGGAGGTGGAAGAGAAGGAGAGGAAAAGGAAAGCGGGAACAGTGATCCCCGCAGCCAAGGCATTAACTGGGAATTTACTTTCCTGACGGCTGAGTTACCTCATTTACTGCTCACAAAAATACTCTGGAGGCCACTTAGGACCAGCCTCATTTTACAGAAGCAAAAACTGAGGCTCAGTGGGGTCCATCAAGCCACTTGCCTGAGGTCACAGAGTGCCAGAGCCAGAACTTGAACCTACTTCTTTCAGTCTCCAGAGCCCCAATGCTGAGGTACCCCCAGACAGGCTTTTGGAGCCATCAGAAAGTGAGCTGAACACCACCACCCCCTGGTGGCCACTACCTGGAATTGCAGGTGTCAGTCCTGAAAGCAGGGAACCGAGGTCTGGGGCCCCAGCTCTGTCTTGCTCAGGCTCAGTACCCCAACCCATCCACCTCCAGGGGAGAGGTGATCAAGCAGGCAGCAATGGGGCAGGGGCCTTGGGGGCCAGAAGGAGGGAGCCACCTGACAACTCCATGGACAAAGGCTCCTTAGTGACAGAGGGAGAAAGGGGAGGGGCCAGCAAGCAGAGACTGTAAAAAGACAGGGTTTGAATGCTCTTCGCTCCATGGCCTTTGTCTTCTCTCTCTCTCTCTCTCTCTCTCTCTCTCTCACAAACATACATACACACACACACACACACACACAATCAGATAAGCTGGGTCAGTGCCTGAGAGGGAGTGGAGACAAGGGTGAGAAAGAAATCGGTGGCTGAGATCTGGACACTTGAGGAATTTTCCAGGGCTTCTCAGCCGACATCTGAGTCCCTGCATGGGAGCTGTCACCCCCAGCCCCACAGTCAGGCCTTTTAACTCTCCCATCATGTCTCGGCAAGAAGCCTGCCAGGGGCGGCGTCTTCACCCATTTTACAGAGGAGGAGACCAAGGTTTAGGGAAGTGAAGTCTCTTGCCCGTGGCCATAAAGCTAGAAGGAATGGACCTCAGGCTTCAATGCTGCAGGAGCCCACGTCTCAGAGACGTGAGACCGGGCACAGATAACCACTGAAATGCATGCAGCCTTGCACTCAGAATGACCTCAGGCACAGAGCTGGTGTTGCCTCATTAAAAAAGGCTTATCTCAGATGTCCCCACGCAAGGCCCAGGGCCTGGGAGGGACTTCAGGAGGAAATGCAGAGCTCAGCAGATCTCCAAGGATCATGGAGCAAAAGTGAAAAAAAAAAAAAAACCAGAAAAGAAAATCACGGAAATTCAGACGTGGTGAAGCCCTGGAGCCCAGCTGGGGACACTGAGGCTCCAGCGAAGGGGGCTCACCTGGGGTCCCGCCACCTCATTTACCTACTTGCTTCCACAAGTGAGGAAACAGGCTGAGAGGGAGGAAGTGCTGGCTGAGGAGACAGAGCTCAGTGACAGCCAAAAGGACACTCGAAAACAAGAATAATAACAACAACAACAACGATAATAATAATGGTAATGTAACACTTATTAAAGTGTTTACCGGGACCAAGCTAAACACTTCTCGAATTATCTTATCTGAACCCCACATCAGCCCTGTGAAGGAGATGTTATTACTACCCCCATTTTACAGATGAGGAAACTGAGGCCAGACGCCCATCTGCACGCAGAGCTAGGATGTGAACCCAGGCGATCCGGCTCCAGAAGCAGCTTAACCCCACCTTCCTCCTGTCGTCACCACACTAACTATCACTGTCTGAATTACCATGTGCTGGGCCCCACGCAATCCTACTCCATCCTCCCAGCGGCGCAAAAGAAGCAGGAATCACAGCCCTGTTCTCCCGGTGAACAAACTGAGGTGCAGAGAAATTAATAAAAATTGCTCAAAGAGGCTGAGAGGAGGAGACAGTGCTGGGATTCGAACCCAGGGCTCTCGGACCCCAGCACGTGTTCTCCTAACTGCTCCATGCCAAGCAGCAGGGGCTACCCCTCCACAAGGGGCCAAAAAACCACGAGGGGAGAAGGCTTCCCCAGCAGAGCCACCAAACACCCTCCACGTCATGAACCATGGCACAGCCAGACAGCACCAGGCTCCCGGACAGTCACCTGCCCGTCCCCGTCCCCCTCAGGCCCTGGGGCCAGCCTGGGACATTCCCAACTGCGTCCACTCTGGCCACGCCAGCACCACTCACCACGAAGGGCCCGCTCCTCTTGTCCTTGCAGAAGCTGTGGCTTCTCTGGGGGCCCGCGGCCACAGGCGTCACCTGCCGGAGCAGCGGCTCATTGTCCTGAAGGGCATCCTCCCTCCCTGGTGGCACCTGAGGCACAGGACACAAGAAAAGGACTTTACTGGGGCTTCCCTATTTGCAGGAAGAATATGTCACACCGAGAGAGTCCATTCTGACCTAAAATGGCAAAGAAGAAAATTAAAGCTCCAGAGGCTCCATCCCCACCCCCCCCCCTCCGCACCATCCCATGGCAGGTGGTCCACCTCAGTGAACGGGGGTAATATGTAGGATCAGCAGGTCTGGGTTCAGCCCAGCCTCAGCCACTTAGTAACTGTGTTACCTCAGCTGTGTGCCTTAACCTCTCTGAGCCTTGACCATGTGGGGAAAGACCCCTAATAATCGTCCTCAGTTCAGGGATGGACCAGCCCGTGGAAAGCGTGTGACTCAGTGCTGCCACCAGGGGGCAGACGTGCGTGAGACCTGGGTGCCTGGTTGGCTTCATCTTAGTCTCCCCCATGCCTGGCATGTGGGGAGCCCTCCGTAAATGTTAGCCTGCCTCATCACTGCCACTGGCAACTTTTGGTGACCTCATTTTAGACATCCTTCCATGCATCCAAACACATGTGCACATATACAGAGAAATGGTACATGAATACAATGGAGTAGGTGTGCTGGTATGAATCCTGTTATTTTTATATATAAGGGGATAGTCACAAGCCAGTAAACACGGGACTCTAGAATGTGGATTTTACATACCTCACACTGTCCCTGCCCAGAGAGGGAAGGCATCTGCTTAAGAACACACAGCATGAGTGAAGAGCATGGCTGGATTCCTGATCCCTTGCCTCACAGCCTCTTTTTTGATGCCTTATGAGGCTCTCTGGTTCTCCTCTGACCTCCCTGGCTATTCCTTCTCAGGCTCCCTGCATCTCAGAGGGACATGTGAAAGTGTGACCCAGGCCAGCCACGCAGCCTCCTCTTCTACATCACTCCCTTGGGGTTTCTTATCACACCCCACGGCTTAAATAAATCTTGTGTACACACGGACGAGTCCGGATTCTGTCTCTCTGTGTTGGGACTCCAAACTTGCAGATCCCATTGCCCACTTACCATCTATAGTCACTGCTCACGCTGGTCTGAGACCTCATGTGCCCAAAACAGGCCTCTCCATTCCTCCCCTCCAATCGCTCCTCCCCACCTTGTCCCCGTCACCAGCTGGGTAGGCCAAGACCCTTGGGTCACCCTCTGTCTCCTCTTTCTCTCCGCCCCATCAACAAAGCTGACACTGCCTTCAAAACATGCTGCAAACCTCACATCATATACGAAAATCGACTCAAAATAGATCAAAGACCTAAATGTCAGAGCCAAAAGGAGAAAACTCTTAGAAGAAAATATAGGCTTATATCTTCATGACCTTCATGGATTAGGCAAGAGTTTCTTAGATAGGACACCAGAAGCTCAAGCAACAAAAGAAAACTAGACTACATCAAAATGAAAGACTTTGATGCTTCAAAGGGTACCATTAAGAAAGTGAAAAGTGGGACTTCCCTGGTGGCGCAGTGGTTGGGAATCCGCCTGCCAATGCAGGCGACACAGGTTCGATCCCTGGTCCGGGAAGATCCCACGTGCCGCGGAGCAACTAAGCCCATGCACCACAACTACTGAGCCCGCGTGCCACAACTACTGAAGCCCGCACGCCAAGAGCCTGTGCTCTGCAAGAAGAGAAGCCATTGAAATGAGAAGCCCGCACACCGCAAAGAAGGGTAGCCCCTGCTCGCCACACTAGAGAAAGCTCATGCACAGCAACAAGACCCAACGCAGCCAGAAGTTAATTAATTAATTAATTAATTTTTAAAAAGTGAAAAGACAACCCACAGAATGGGAGAACATTCCTGCAAATCATTCGGTCTCATAAAGCACTTGTATCCAGAATGTACAAAGAATAATTACAGCTCAATAATAAAATAACAAACGAATTTAAAAATGGACAAAGGATCTGAATAGACATTACTCCAAAAAGGTACACAAATGGCCAATAAGCACGTTAAAAGACGCTCAACAGGAAATGCAAATCAAAACCACAATGATCATTTTGCAATATATACAAATACTGAATCATCATGTTATATCAGAAATTGATATAACATTACATGTCAATTATATCTCAATTTAAAAAAAAACACCATGGATATCACTTCACACTCACTGGGATGGCTAGAATCAGAATGACAGATGATAGCAGATGGTGCAGCTGCTTTGGAAAACAGTCTGACAGCCCCTCGAAAGTGAAACCTGGAGTTATTACCATATAACCCAGCAATGCCACTCCCAGGTATATAGCCAAAGAAATGAAAGCATACAAAAACTTGTGCATGAATGTTCAAAGCACCTTCCTCCATAATAGCTAAAGAGTGGAAACAACCCAAATGCCCATCACCAATGAATGGATAAATAAAATGGGGTGCATCTATACTGCAGAATATTATTCGGCCATAAAAAGGAATGAACTACTAATATATGCTACAATACGGACGGACCTTGAAAACATTATGCTAAGTGAAAGAGGTCAGTCACAAAGGACCACTTCGTGTGATTTCATTTATATGAAATGTCCAGAATAGGCAAATCTATAGAGACAGAAAGTAGATGAATGGTTGCCTGGGCCTGGAGGGTATTAGGAGAACAGGAAGTGACTGGTCAGTGGGTACAGGGCTTTCTGGGGGATGAAGAAGATATTTTAAAATTGAATGTGATGATGGTTACAGAACTCTGTGAATATACTAAAAGCCATTGAATTAACTGTACACTTTAAATGGGTGAATTGCATGGGCCATGAATTTATATCTCAATAAAGCTGTTACCACCTCCTCAAAACATGCTGCTAACCCCTCCACTGCCACCACCCTGGTGCAAGCCCTGTCACCTGTCTGAGGACCACGGCAGCCTCCTTACGGGCCTCCCTGCTTCCACCCTCACCCAGAGGGCAGCCAGGGGTCTCTCTGAGACACAGATGGTGGCAGCAGCTCAGAACCCTTTGCTAGCTCCCTTACGCTCCGGCCCCTCCTCACCTCTCCAGCTCAGCTCTGGCCAGCATCCCAGGGCCCACTGGGGTCCCTCCAGCACCCCCAGGACCAGCTCATCCCCATGCTGGGGCATCTTCACTCACTGCTTCTGCCTCTTCCCCGCAGATCCCGGCCTGCCTGGGGCGCTCCCACCACTCACATGGCATCTGTCAATCCCTGCCCCTGAGACAGCCCCTTAGAGAAAGGGGGCGACAGGGAGGTTACTCCACCTCCCCAGGACTTACCACTCTCTGAATGATCCCAC
Organism: Balaenoptera physalus; assembly: GCF_965194825.1. Classification (NCBI taxonomy): domain Eukaryota; kingdom Metazoa; phylum Chordata; class Mammalia; order Artiodactyla; family Balaenopteridae; genus Balaenoptera; species Balaenoptera physalus. The sequence continues at coordinate 79,330,333 of NC_138897.1, read as the reverse complement.
TCACTCACTCTGCTTGCCCATCTGGACCAGCGCTGTCTACTAGAACACTCTGTGATTATGGCGAGGTTCTCCATCTGGGCTGAGCAATACCATGGCCATGGGCCACTTGTGGCTTTTGAGCATTTGGATGTGTCCAGTGTGACGAAGAAACTGAATTTTGGATCTTACTTAATTTTAACTAATTTAAATTGAAAGAACCACACGTGGCTAGTGGCTGCCGTATTGGACGGCACAGCCTGATACAGTGGACTGGGCCCTCCCAGCAACCCTGGTGCCCAGAACAGGGCCTGACACCAGATTCGTACACTTATGCAATGTGTGAAGAGATGAAGATTGACCCTTAAGTGCATCCCTCTGACTTCCACAAACTTTCTCCACATTAGGCCCTGGGCCAGGCACTTGACTATATGTTACTTTGTGATAAATCTCCAGCAAGTCCATGAGGCAAGCAGGATTCCCATTCTACAGGTGAGGAAACTGAGGCTCAGAGAGGTCTGGCAAGGTGCCCAGAGCCAAACAGCTGGTAAGTCACAAAGCTAGGTCTGCCCAATGCCAGGTCTGCCCCCATTTGCAATCCAGGGCTGTTTCCAGGAAGAAGTCAAATCATGAAAGTACAAAGTGTTCATCTTCCTAATGAAGAATTCTTTTTCCAAAAGAAAAGTGGCGGAACTTAAGCCAGCAGGTTATAGGAAGGAAATACAAATGGCCTCACGCACAAGTGACAGGATGGAAGGCACTCATTGGGAGCATGAGCTCCAAAAGTTTGATAACCCAGCCGGCTGGCAAGGCTGAGGGAAGACGGGGCCCTGTCATCACTGGGGAGGATGTGAACTGGTACAGCTCCACTGCATGGCGCGCTGGCAGTCCTGCAAAGCCACAGCCCCCTTCCCCCGTGGAAGGGCAATCGCCATTCTGAACCCACAGATACACCTGCACGTATGTGGTTTGTAAATAGTAAAAGGTGGGAAATATCATCCACCTCTACTATGCAGCAGTTAAAAACAATGAGGACGCTCGCTGTCTGCGGGCTGAATGCAAAAGTTCTCAAAGAGGCTTTATACAAAAAAAAACCCAAAAAAACGGCAGGTAGCAGATCTGTGGGTTCAGCATTGACCCTCCACCCAAGAATCCCTAGGGGAGCTTCTAAAACTGACAAAGGCAGGCCCCACCCCAGAGACTTCAGCCAAATTGGTCTGGGGGGAAGCCCCTGCACTGCTGTCTTTTAGGACTTACCCATAGGCAACCAAAGTTTCAACCACTCTTAGAGAACGCTCTCTTTTACGGAAAAGGGAAGGAAAAACAAGACTTACGTATTCACACTTGCTTGTATTTTCGGAAAGAAACTCTAAAAGAATTTGGGCAGAAAAGAATATGATTACGGGATGAGGAGGAACGGGAGGATGGAGAATGAGAGGTCTCGGGGAATTTTTACTTTATAAGTATTTTTGGAGCCATGTGAAAATATTCTCTCTTGAAACGAAAATAAATCATTTGATGAAATGAAATACTATAATTGGGCCTGGGACAAAGTTCTGATAAATGTTAAGTGAAAAAGAAAGAAAGAGTGAGAACGAAGGGAAGAGAGGAGGGAGGGAGGGAGGAATAACTTTAATTGCAATCACACCCCATGTGGGGTACATGAGCAGAATTGGCTGTCGATCAAGAAATCTTCACCCAAGGAAGCAGAGATGCACCTCAAGATGCTCAATGAAGCCCTAGAACTCAAATCAACCCAAATGTCCATCCACAAAAGTCTGGATAAGAAAAGCTTGGGCTCAGTCATGATGAAATACTTTGCAACCATTAAAAGTAATAAGGTGATTATATATGCACTTTTTTTTTACTGTTAAAGTTTTAAAAGCAAGTTATCTGGGTGTATATCTGAAAAAAACAAAAACATTAACTCAGAAAGATCCATGCACCCCAATGATCACAGCAGAATTATTTATAATTGCCAAGGTATGGAATGTAAATGTCCATCAACAGATGAATGGGTAAAGAAGATGTGGTGTGCGTGTGTGTGTATATGTGTGTGTGTGTGTACCACACACACGCTGGAATATTACTCGGCCATTAAAAAGAACGAAATTTTGCCATTTGCAGCAGCATGGATGGATTTGGAGGACATTATGCTAAGTGAAATAAGTCAGAGAGAGAAAGACACATACTGTATGGTATCACTTATATGTGGAATCTAAAAAATACAACAAACTAGTGAATATAATAAAAAAGAAGGAGACTCACAGATATAGAGAACAAACTAATGGTTACCAGTGGGGCATTGGGGGAAGGGGCAACGTAAGCGTGAGGCGGGGGGGAGGTACAAACTATTGGGTGTAAATAGGCTCAAGGATGTATTGTATAACACGGGGAATATAGCCAATATTTTGTAATAACTATAAATGGAAAGTAATCTTTAAAAATTTTACAAAAAAATTTAAAAAAATTTTAAATACACGACAGAAAAAACAAAGCAAGTTGTGAGATTTTCTGAAGAATGCTGCCATGTTTCCACAGAACAGTATGCATTTACCTATCTGTGTCTGGGCCAGGGTGCCCCAGCCTCAGATCTACATACATTTGGGGCTCCATGATTCTCTGTATTGGGGGCTGTGCTGTAGGATGTTGTGGAGCACCCCCGGTCTCCACCCAGTAGATGCCAGGAGCAAACTCTTCCCTGGTTACGACAACAAAAAATGTCTCAAACTTTGCCAAATGCGCCCTGGGAGCAAAGCTGCCCATGGCCGAGAACCACCAACAGGCCTGGAGGGGAGGGTCCCAGTGTACCAGAGGGTCCTCATTTGGGGGAGCTTTCCATCCTAAACCATATGTTTCAATAATATTTTAAATTGTGCCCAAGCATTCACTACTTTTGCAATAAGAAAAATACAACAATTATAAATCAATACATATACGATGGGTAAGCCACTCTGGAGTGTGGGCAAGTCTCCAAGGAGATCAAAAACCGTTAACAGTGGCTGCATCTGGGGGACAGGAAAGGAAAGGGGTCCGGGGGGGACATTTTTCTATACACGTTATACACTCTTGTAAAGTTTGAATTTTCAACAACCAACATTTTTTACTTCTGTTTTGCTCTTATTTATTTTTTAAAGGTCAAGAACCAAAGATCTTTGGGCAGGAGAGAAGAGAAACGGGAGCTGTTCCAAGGCTTCCCAGTCCCCTTTGTGAGAAAACAGATCCCCTGACAATGAGCGCTCCTGGGGCCCTGGCACCCTGGGCGGGCGTCCAAGGCTGGGCTGGGGTGGCCCCTCCACGAGGCCCCGAGTCTCCTGCTGCCGGCGGGCCCCTCAGCCAGGCGCTGGCACACAGATGCAGTGTCACATTTCCACGGCCTCTTCCCTCTCTCGCTTCCCCATAACAACAGCCTGGAGCTGGGTGGGGGGGCAGGGGGGAGGCGAAACCCTTCCCGGAGGCGCATCTGCGGAGCCCGCTGCCTGCCCAGCCCATGCTGGGCACTTTATCTCCTCTCCGCCTGGTCGCAGCGCCTCAAGGAAGGAATCCCCGTTAACTCCTAACTCCGGAGAGGGGGAAACTGAGGCTCGGGGAGGCCAAGTGCCTGCTCTGCACACAGCTGAGCCGGTGAGCGGCAGAGCGGAGATTCCAACGCAAGCCTGAATATGGTCATTGGAAGAGATGTGGGTTCAAAGTCTGCTTCCACCACTTACGCGCCCTGAACCTTAGGTGAATTCTCCTATCGCTTAATTTCCACAACATCCCTTTCTAGGTTGGATGGGGGGGTGACAGGGAGGGGCCCGTAGTCAGTTTCCACACTGGCCCCAGGGCATGCCGTTTTTTTTCCCACCTCTAAACCTTTGCCCATGCTGTGCTCCTACCAAGAATGCCCTCACCTCCCTTAATCAGCCCATCCGAATTCATATCCATCCCTCAAGGGTGGGCTCAGGCCAGGGCCTCCTCCGGGACGTCTCCCTGGGCCTCTTCTCCAGCGTCTCACTCTGCACCACATCCTTTCCTGGCCGTCAATCACCATGTCCCACCTCCACACAGAGATCGAAAGTTTCCCGAGGGCTGACTCCATGCCTCAGATTTCTTCCCCACCTTCATGATCTCTCATTCCACTGAAAGCTCGGGTATCGGGCTAGACCTGGGTGCAAACACTGGCTACGCCACTTGGTGCTTTGTGACTTGGGATAAGTTACTGAACCTCTCTGAGCCTCAGTTTTTTCCATCTGAACAAGGTGATCATACCTGCAGCAGACGTTGTGGGTGCCCTGCCCACCACTCAAGTACATGCCAATGCTGCGTGAGGATTTTCCTCTCCACCACTGAGCATGGCCCCAGCCAAGTTAGAGGAGTCTGAATGGTAAAAACCCCAGACACAGCCTCAGGCAAGGACAGAGGGGAACTAGGAAACAAATATTCCAGGTCCCCTGCCCCTTGGACAGGACCACCCAGAGGTGACCTGTGCTGCTCCCCAGGGGTCTCCAGTGAGAACGAGCCTCAGGTGCCCACATCTTCATCACCTGCTTCCCTTCCCTGACTCACTTCTCCTCCCCACACCAGCTCTTCTGGGGATCACCTCCTAAAACAACTTGCGGGGGGGGGGGGCTGCTTCTACAGGAACACAAACCACGACAAGCCCTCTCGTGTGGATTGTCCTGAGGCTCATGTGAGCTCACTCATTCAACAAACACTTCTTGAACGTTCACGAAACATCAAGCAGGATGCTGGACTCTGGGGATACGATGATGAACGTGATGCAGCACACTGGAATACAGCAGGTGCTCAATAAATGACACCTATCGTGATCATTCTAGGCCAGAGGTTTAAAACTGGTAGCCCACGGGCTGTATAGTGCCAGCAGACAAGTTTTGTTTGGACTAAGCAGCATTTTTTTAGTACTCTGTCCTCATTTCATAATGGGGGGAGGGGATTACAGACAAAAATCTGGATCTTTCCAGTTCTCTTGATAAATCAGATCTGCCATCTCAACACCACCTTCCTCACTTGTCAAGAACCAGCCGGGGCTGCACAGCGGTTGCCCCCTTCCGATAAGGCATGGGCTCTCCATTTGCCACAAGCCCCACCACTCCCTAGCATCTCACACCCAGCCTGACTCCACTCATTTCCATACTCACCTGGCCTACCCACGTGGGTTCTGAGTTTGAGACCCCTGGCCTGCATGTTTAACAACGTTTGACAAAACTGCAACATGGTTTGTACTCACCTTTTGACTGTCTCGATTCCCCGACTCCTGCCGACAGAGCCCTGTCTTGATGTCTTTGGCCTCTGAACTCTCCCTGGGGAGGCTGGGCCTCCCTTTGGGCTGCTCTTGCCTCCTCTCTCTGGCTTCCTGCATGATGGACAGGCCCTCTCGGATTTTGAGAGGGGGGCCTTTCTCCGAATGGGCCCTCTTGACATCCAGCAGTGACCTTCCACAGTCCCATGGGTGGTTGCCCCATTGGGTCACATTGTCCTCCTCTCCCCTCCCGAGGGATTTCCTTGGGGGCCCTTTCTTCTGGTCAGTGGGGGACGACCTGGGTGGCATGGTGGCCCCACTGCCCAGATCCTCCCAGGAGGTGGTGGGCTTTGACTCAGCCAGGGGATGCTGGCACTTTGCACTGTGATGTTTACTGATAAAGGCCTTTTTTTCATCCTCAGTGACCCCCGAGCCTTTTTTCCTGGGACCTGCAGGGCCAGAAGAGGCCCCTGGATATTTCTCAGGAGGAGCTGAGTGTGGCAGAGCCCACAGAGGAGGGCTGACCTTGGTGTTCGTGGCTGCCCCCGGGGTCTCTGCCAGTTGCTTGCCCGAGCCGGGGGTAGAACTGGGGTTTGCTTCGGCAAAACTGGCTTGTTTCCGGGGACCCTCAATTTCAGGGCCCTCCTTCAGGCTCCTCCGTCTCCGATCCACCTCGCCTTGCTGGCCGGGCCTCTCAGGGTTTGAGGCCCTGGGCTCTGCGGGCGGACCCCCCATCAGCTCCTGAGCCTCCCTGGGGCCTGCGGCCGGCTGTCTCTGGTACTCGGCCATCAGGGCGTCAATGTCGAGGATGCTGGACCTGTAGCCGTCCTTGATTTTACCTGGGAACGTCTCGCTGACCACCTCCGTCTTCCTTCTGACCAGGAGATGGGTGGCTTTCGGGTGACTTTTGAGAGCCGGAGGTGTTTTGGGAGCACCAGGCGGGGACGTCTTGTTCCCATCATCCTTCCAGTCGCTGTGAAAACCAATGCTGTCTTCCGGTCCCCGACGAACCCATAAAGCGTCGGCATCGGAGATTCTCTCGCTGGGAGGACCCAGAATCCTGTCCCCAAGAGACGCCGGCCTCGGAGTCTTTGGAAAGTTTGTGCTGTCATGCTCTCTGCCTGGAGCCTGGTTTTTACTGCCCATGGTCTCCAGCAGCTCTTCACGGTTCACAGAAACCAACGTAGATGTTAAAAGATGAGGCGATGGAGGTGGGGCTATTTTTCTAGAATGTTCCATCAAGTTTTCGGGCCCAGGCTTAACAACGCTCTTTGCTTTTTGAGTGTCGGGAATCTGATACGTCACTGCAAAAAAGGTCGCCTTGGGTTCCACGGATGACCCTTGCTTTGCCGCTGAAAGAACCTGTGACACGCCCGCGTTCCCCTGCTGGGGCTCCTCCCAACCGTGGGCTAGTTGGGGTTTTCCTAAGGCACCTGCGGTGCGGGTCAAATAACCCGTCCGTCTCTGCTCTGCCTTGGAAGAGTGCTCTGGGGCCAGCAAGCTGAATTCATCGAACTTCGCGTCGTGGGGTAACGTCCGCCGCCTCCACCTCTCCATCCTCTGGTCGCTGGGGCTCACCTTCCGCATCCTGGCTTCGGGCTCCGGCACCCGGGCCGGCCTCGCTCCACCCTGGCCGCCAGCCACGGCGAGGGGCCCCTTCTGCAGCAGCACGTCTGCCTGTGGCCGGGCTCGGAAGTCAGAGGCCTCGCCCTTAGCCCTGGAAGGAGGCTCCAGAGGGCCCCCCTGGGGGGGACCCCTTTCCCCTGGCTTTATTCCGGCCCCTTCGATCCCCTGGTGCTGGGTCTCCTGGATGGCAGCCTGGATGGTCCTCGCAGAGGTGGCCTCAGGGCTTGGTTCCGTGCCTCTCTCTTCACTGACCCCCACGGCGGCTTTCTGCCAGCTCATGGCCACCCCACCTGTCCATCTGGGTGACAGGCAATTGCCTACAGACGTGTCCTTTAGCTCTCGGTGGAAATCAGGCTTTGGCCCACTGACCTCACGCGTCCCTCGAGCTTCCCAGATCAAACTGGCCCTTTGGACGGACCCCACCTGGCCTTCCAGCCTGTGCTCGGGGTCAGCAGGGGTCACGGCAGGGGTGACCTCCTGGGACAGCGAGAGCCGAGACTGGCTGCTCCGGAGCGTCACAGCCTTCTCCTCGGGCGCCGTGGGGATGGCCTCGCTGTGCGCACGCTCCCCGACCGCGTGCATGATGTCATACCTGGGCTCGACCCTCTCGGATGCGGGAGGGCTTTCCAAGAGCTTGAGGCAGGGGTTATTACTGTACTTTTCACCCACAGGGTATCTTCCCAGGAGCGAAGACGTATGATGCTGTTTGGGCTCACCGTTGGAGAAGGCAGTCCGCCCAGATTTCTTTGGGTCGGGATTTTCCAACCACTCTTTCTTCAGGTATGTGGTTTGCGGGAAAGAGCTTCTCGACCCAAGGAACATGGATCTGAGCTCCAAGACATCGGCCGTGTCCCTGGGGGTCATGGCTGTGGGACAGTGTCCTGACGGGTCAGCCACGGTGTGCTTCTCCACGTGATGATCGAACACTGTGGCCCACACGGTCTGGAAGCTTCTGTCATCATCCGGGGTGCTGGCAGAAGGGGTCAGAGGCCCCACCACACTTTCGCTCCAACCGCTGCCAGGGACTTGGTCAGAACTGTCTTTCTGCTCTGTCTGCCTGGATTTCTCCCGGGTCGTCGCAGGCTTCCAGGGGCTTCTTGGGACAGATGCTCCATCCACACCATGCCCTTCCTTTTGCTGTGGGAAAAAAAAAAAAATCCAATTTAAGTTAAAGGGTTTGAAATGGAGGGAATTCCCTGGTGGTTCAGTGGTTAGGACTCCGGGCTTCCATTGCCAGGGCCTGGGGTTCGATCCCTGGTCGGGGAACTAACATCCCACAAGCCGTGCAGTGCAGCCAAAACAAAACCTGGGGGGGGTGGGCAGTTTGAAATGGAAAGAAAGAGATGAAGTGATTGAAATCGCTGCTTTTATTTATTTATTTATTTATTTTTGCCTGCCTTGGGTCTTTGTCGCTGCGCGCGGGCTTTCTCTAGTTGCGGCGAGCAGGGGCTACTCTTCGTTGCAGTGAGCAGGCTTCTCATTTCGGTGGCTTCTCTTGTTGCGGAGCTAGGGCTCTAGGCGCGCGGGCTTCAGTAGTTGTGGCACATGGGTTCAGTAGTTGTGGCTCGCAGGCTCTAGAGCGCAGGTCCAGTAGTTGTGGCGCACGGGCTTGTTGCTCCGCGGCATGTGGGATCTTCCCTGACCAGGGCTTGAACCCGTGTCCCCTGCATTGTCAGGCGGATTCTTGACCACTGTGCCACCAGGGAAGCCCTGAAATAGCTGCTTTTAAAATCACAGCAGTGAGACACCATAAAATCTTACAGACTGAGCATAGCCAGTGTGAGTGAGGATGTGGTGAAACGGCCACTCTCAGACACAGCCACTCTCAGACACTTGGTGAGAAGACAAATGGGCATGATTCTTGGGCAACTCAGTATATCTGTCATGATTTTAAGACACTCATTTCCTTTTATCTGGCCGATTTCCTCCCAGGATTCTTGCTTTGCCCACGTGCACTAGTCTATGTGAACGAGAAAGTTCATACAGCACTGTTTGTGAAACAAAAGAACACAGAAACAACCTAAATGCCCATCTGAAGGGCACTGGCTAAATAAATTCTGAAATATTCAAACAACTGAATACCACACAGGCACTTGGATCCACAGAAGGAGGTGTGGGTCCCAATGTCCTAACATCTAAGAACACACAAAATGTCGTGCTGGTGGAAGAAAAGCAGGATGAGGAACTATATATTTATAATAAAATATCATTTTAAAAAACTACATGTGTACATGTGTATAAACATGTACGTGTGTACATAAACAATGGAGAAAAGATATCAATCAAACTGGGAGTGAAGGGCTTCCCTGGTGGTGCAGTGGTGAAGAATCCACCTGCCAATGCAGGGGACACGGGTTCAAACCCTGGTCAGGGAAGATCCCACATGCCGTGGAGCAACAAAGCCCGTGCACCACAACTACTGAGCCCACGAGCCACAACTACTGAACCTACGTACCACAACTACTGAAGCCCACGTGCCTGGAGCCCGTGCTCCGCAACAAGAGAAGCCACCACAATGAGAGGCCAGTGCACCGCAACGAAGAGTAGCCCCCGCTCGCCACAACTAGAGAAAGCCTGCATACAGCAACAAAGAGCCAACGCAGCCAAAGATAAATAAATAAAATAAATTAATTAATTAAAAAAAACTGTGAGTGAAGGGGTGAGGGTAGGAAGAAGAAATGAGGATGAGAACGTCATCTTTTAATCCTACACATTTTAGTTCTGTTGGGTTTTTATAATATGCATGTATTATTGCTTAGTCATATTTAAAATTTTTCTTTTCTGTTAGAAAAAAGTCTACTTCAAGAAGTTACACAAAGATTTAACCATACGACCCACCAATTCCATTCCTGAGTATATACCCAAAAGAACTGAAAACAGGTGTTCAGACAAAAACTCGTACACCAATGTCCGCAGCAGCATTATTCACAATCGCCAAAAGCTGGAAACTCAAATGTCCATCAATGGATGAATGGATAAACAGAAAGCGGTATATCCATGCAATGGAATATTATTCATCCATAAAAAAGAATGCAGTATTGATACACGCTATAACATGGATGAACCTTGAAAACATAATGCAAAGTGAAAGAAGTCAGACACAAAAGCCACATATATGATTCCACTTATATGGAATATGCAGAATAGGCAAGTCTATAGAGACAGAAAGTAGATTCATGGTTGCCAGGGGCTGGAGGTGGGGGATGAGGAGTGACTGGGTAAGGGGTTTCCATTTTGGGGGGGATGAAAAATCCTGGAACGGGACAGTGATGACAGTTGTGCAACCTTGAGAATATACTTAATGCCACTGAATTGTTTATTACAAAATAGCTATAGTGCAGACACGGCCATAGCTTGCTAATCTCTACTCTAGATGATGGAATGCCGTTAAAGACTTTAAAAAATATATTGATTTTAAATTTTTATGTTTCATTTCATAAATTTTGCAGAAGTAATATATGAATTCATTTTCGTTGTACAGGAATCTAAACAATATAGACAAAGCTCAAGTCCTTCAGTTCCCTCATTCAAATATTCAAATCCCAGGCCCCTTCCTGGATAACAAGTGTTATCAGTGGGGAGTGGATCCTGGAAGAACTGTCCAGAACTTTCTCCTTGCACTTGTGTGTGTGTGTGTACACACACATAGTTTTTTTAATTTAAAAAATATGTTTATTGTTCTTAAAAATTAGTTTAAAAGGTATATTTTATGTTATGTGTATTTTACCCAATAAAAAAATCACCAAAAGAAAAGTCCATTTATAGAGATGAAATCTCATGATATTTAAAGCAAGCGTTTCTTTATTAACTCTTCATTTTTTTTGAAAATTTTCAAACATATGAAATGACAGATTAAAATAAAAAATTCACTTGAATAAAAATAATAAATGTCATTAAAAGTGAAAAAAATAATAAATAAATGAATAAAATAATCAGTTCGCCACAGCCCATCCCCTGGATTCAATGACAATCAACATTTTGCCCCACTGGCTTCATGTAGCCCTTTTTGTTCTTACTGCTATTGTCACTATAATATTTTAATGTGAATATGGGGGCTTCACCTAAATTAGAGCCTCCTTCTACCTTTTTTTTTTTTTTTGCCATGCCACATGGCACGCGGGATCTTAGTTCCCTGACCAGGGATCGAACCCATGTGCCCCGCAGTGGAAGTGTGGAGTCTCAACCACTGGACTGCCAGGGAAGTCCCTCTCTACCATTTTTAAAGAAATGACTCACAAGATCCAAGGATAAAAACAGGGCAAACTGCCCACCCCAGGAGTGGTGGGCACTGTCATTCAGAGCCAGCTCACCTTTGTTAGGGGTTTATGATGGGAGGGGTTCAAATGGGCTTGGAACCAAGCTCTGGTGTTTAAGACTCTGCATAATTTTCTTAAAAAGTAAAACTATGTGATCCAGCCATTCCACGCCTAGGTATTTATCCAAGAGAAAAGAAAATAGATGTCCCTACAGAGCCTTGCCCACAGATGTTCACAGAAGCTTTATTTGCAATGGTCCCAAACTGGAAACAACCCAAATGCCCATCAAGGGGTGAATGGATAAGCCAACTGTGGGCTACCTGTACAACGGAGTACTACTCGGCGATAAAAAAGGATGGGCTATTGATACACATGACGACATGATGAAGCTCAAAATAATGATTCTGAGTGAAAGAAGCCAGACCAAAAAAAGAGCACTGGTTCCATTTATATAAAAATCTAGAAGATGCAAATGAATCTGTAGTAACTGAAAGCAGATCAGCGGTTGCTTTGGGGGATTACAAAGAAGAAACTTGCATGTGCTGGAAATGTCCATTGTCTTTATTGTGATGAAAGTTTCAACAGGTGTACAAAGATGTCAAAGCTCACCTGCTTATACGCTTTAAACATGTCCAGTTTACTGTATGTCAATTATACCTCAATAAAGCTGTTTAAGAAAAATTGAAACTGCAGAAAGCATCAACCACAAACCCGTTATACCTAGCAGTTATTTTATGAGCTTTTTTTTAATTAAACAGACTAAATGGGGACTTCCCTGGTGGTCCACTGGGTAAGACTCCATGCTCCCAATGCAGGGGACCCAGGTTCGATCCCTGGTCGGGGAACTAGATCCCGCATGCATGCTGCAACTAAGAGTCTGCATGCCGCAACGAAGATCCCGTGTGCCACAGCTAAGACCCAGCACAGGCAACATAAATAAATAAATAAATATTTAAGAAAACAGACTAAATGAAAAAATTTTTTAAGCAATTTAATTGATGGTAATTCTCCTCCTTCTTCTTCTCCTAGGTGACACATCAGGGTGGGGAAAGAAGCAGGGACCATAATGGGGGAAAATTGAGGGGGGTTTCTATCAACATTTTTACATCTTTATTAATTTCTTAATAAAGCAGACATTCTTACACAGGAAAGCCATGTCCCTCCTCCCATTTGCACAGACAAAAAGAAATGCCTGACGATTATATTTGCAACGGGGAATCACACAGCCCATCATACCGGAAGGGACTTTAAAAGTCCCAACATTAAGGGAATAAAATGTCTTAACGGTTCATGAGAGGTTTCTGATTCTTTCCTGGGTCCTGGAGATCATAAAAGCCCTTTTTCCAATAAGTATAACTACCTGCTGGGAAAAAAGGATGAGCCAAGTGGCTCCTTACCTTTTCTCTTGGTTCTTTAGGAGGCTCACTGCTCAGCTCAGAACACTTCTCACATGTGACTTCGTTGCTTGAAGCTGCACTTGAAAACCTGGCACAGAGATCCAAGTTACTTGTACAGGGGCCGGCAGCTGTGGCTCCCTCCAGCCCGCACCCCGTAACTAGCTCAGGAACCCAGGGGTGAAATCAGCACTGAGACCATCAAAGCAACACTGCCCAATTTCCTCCGAGAAGGGACATGTCCTTTGCAGTTGCCAAACCTCTCTGGCCCGGTGGGGACAGCCTACCTTAAACACAGCATCATCGGGGCAGCAGGAGCCCCAGGCTTGGGTGAAGAGACCTGGGTGCTAGTCCCAGCTCTCCTGCCTCCCCACTGAGGGAGCTCGGGCCAGGCTTGTGACCTCACCTATAAAACGGGGATAATTAACACCTCCCCGTCGTCTTTTGTAGGGCGGATAAGAGGCTACCCAAGGCCCTAATAGCTACATGAGGGCGTTTAGAGAAGAGTGAAGATGCCCCAGGAGGGATAATTAATGGCTGTAACCCCACAATAGCAGCCCCACCGCAGACCGACCACGGGACTGGGGGCAGTGGGCAGTCAGGGGATGTGTCGGGGCGCGGGCCTGCCTCTGCCTCTCCGGGTGACCTGGGCCCAGTCGTTATCCCTCTCTGGGCCTGTTTCCCCACCGTAAAGGGGAAGAGGGAGAAAGCAGAGTTCTGGAGCTACACTTTTTCCATCTCTGAAGAGTTCTCTGGAGCGGACGCTGAAAGATTAGCTCAGGGCTGGGGGCTGCAGAGAAGATGGAGGTGAAAGAAATCAAACCGCTTAAACTTGACCCACACGCAGCAGTCCAAGGTCTGCCTCCTGGGAGGCGTGAGGCTGTGCATGAGTTGTTTCTAAGCCCAGAGCCCTGGTTTCCCCTCCTGTCAGATGGGAACAACCTGAGACACTGCGGGGGACGCAGAGAGGGGAGGTGTGTGAGGTCCCCGACATGGGTGCCCCTTTCTCTGTTTTCTGGGTTTTTTTTAATTTTTATTATTATTATTTTGCCATGCTGTGCAGCTTGCGGGATCTTAGTTCCCAGACCGGGGATTGAACCCGGCCCATGGCAGTGAAAGCGCCAAGTCCTAACCACTGGACAGCCAGGGAATTCCCCCCTTTCTCTGTTTTCTGAATTCAGGGGTTCACAAGCCTGACTGCACATGAAAATCACTTGGGAAACTTTTAAAAGCCACCAAGACATGGGCCCCTCCCCAGACCAGCTGAATCAGATTCTCTAGGAGGTGGGGTGGGGGCCAGGCATCAGTATTTTTTTTTCCAGGTTATTCTAAATGCTGAGAGCCACCGGCCTAACTCTGGCCGAGCTGGCTGCCCGGGTTCCCAGGGCCTGAAGGGCAGTCTGCCCAGAGCTCCCCCTGGAAGCTCCATCCCTGACAAAGTATGTCAGCGGCATGCATGTCATTAACAAGCTGGCAGAAACACCCGGTGGCATCTCCCTGTCCTAGCCGAGAAGCCACTTGTGGAAAAACAAAGGAGCAAGAGATATCAGAGGCCAGGCCAAGCTTAGAAAATCATCATTAACCATTAGGATTAATCGTGTCATTTGGAGCTACGTGTTGAGGGCTCCCTTGGGCTGAGTGACTCTCAGCATTATCTCTCTGAGTCTTTGCCTTAATCCTTAAAGGCAGGTCTTAGCATCATTTCTGTTTTGGAGATGAAGAAACCGAGGCTCAAGGGGCGAAGCTACCCGCCCAAGTTATCGTGACCCATCTGATTTTGTTTTTTGGGCCATCCACAGAGGTTTAGGCTATATATTAGGTGTCCTCGGACTTTAGGAAAGGAAAGCTTAGCTATGGAGACAGGCTGAGCTGGAATTGCACCAGGCTCCCGACTTCCTCATGGTATTTCACCTTTCCTGTCCACATCTGTGAAATGGGCACAATATTTCCCCCTGAAAAGTGTACGAGGAAATGGAGCTCCCAGCCCTGCTGCCAGCACACACAGGGGAGCTGCCCTGCCTCTCCACACCTCAGCTTCCTCATCTGAGAAATAGGAGCCAATGCCACTTCCTCTGGGGGCTGTGGGTAAACTGAGAGGGGGCGTAAGGCGCGCAGCACGGAGCCTGGCGCCCTGCTGTTTCCTTTCCCGAGGGGTCTCTGGTAAGGGGCTGAGGACCTTGGAGGCTGGGGGAAGCCAGCGGGATATTCCCACTTACAGTTTGGTCAAATCCGCTGACAGCGGCCGTGCCTGGACCACCTTCTTCCTGATCTCTGGCTTTGCTTCCGAGCTCTCGGTGGCCCAGCCTTTGATCCGCTCCTGGACGCTCACACCGGCTTTCCCCTGCTCCGGTGCAGCCGGTGGGGACTCAGGGGGGGCTGATGGGGGTGAAGACCCCAATGACAAGGCCGAGGCACTCTCCTCGCCAAAGAGGCTGACGTGCTTCTTCACGCCGCCCCTCGGGGTCCGCTCTCCCCCTGCCTGGGTTTCCCCATCAGCCGCTCTGCTCTTGACCTCAGCGACTTCTTGGCCTTTTCCAGGCCTGGGCGAAGGGGACTGGGGGGCCCTGGGTGCCTTCTCCGGCTCCCCATCCAGCTTGGCTTTCTCTTCCCCAAGATTCTGGTCATTGGTGGGGGTGACCCTGGCCGAGCCCCCCATGGTTCTGAGGTTGCCCATCTCCGCCTGCTTGCAGAGCAGCTTCTCCTTCCGTTCCTGGATCTTCCTGGCCACCTGCAGGAAGTCGGAATCCGGGTCGTGAAGGGGAGCCTCTGCTTTGACCAGACACTCCCCATCCACTTTGGGGTCCAGGTCAGGCCTCTCGGGCCCCCGCCACTGGGCCGTGGATCCTGCTATGGCCTCGTCCGCCACCTTCCTCGCCAAGGCCTCTCTACTCTCGAACCTGGCCGTGAGGTCCATGGACAGAGGCCTAGGCCTCCTCACCCACGTCTTCTCAGGAGGGGTGGGGGGCGCCTTCCCCGCCATGGCTGCCCCTCCAGGGCCTGCTGGCTTCTGAGGCTGAATGGACTCGATGAAAATGGCCGACACGGGCCTTCTCTTCAGGCGAGGCCTGGTCTCCAGAGCGGGGCTACCCGCGTCCTCCACGCTGCTGGCCTTTGACAGAGGCTCCTTTAGGCCTGTCTCCTCTTGGGTGGCCGCCGGCCTGGTGTCCTGAGACAGGGAGGCCGGTCGGGGAAGAGTCCCCGCAGGCTTTCGGGCCGGCAAAGCGGGCTTGGTGGCCACCTCAGGCCGGGAGGCAGCAGGGGGCCCCTGAGACACGCCTGCGTCGGCCTCCGGAGCCCCCCGGCCGACCCCCTTCCCCAGGGTAGGCCCGGCTTTGGTGGTTTCAAAGAGGATCACGGTGCTGGGGCTAGGCCGCAGAAGCGTGGCCTTGGAGACCAGAGACGAGCTGCTCGGGCCGTCCCCGCTCCCCGCCTCCCGCCCCACCAAGCCGGGCATCTTCTCGCCCAGCCCCTCTGCCGCCACGTCCCGGGAGAGCCCCCCGGTGGGAGACGGCCTGCTCAGGCTGGGCCACGAGGAGGTCACGTCCCCGGCCTTCTCCTTGGAGAAGGGCTTGGGGGCGAGTCTCGGCAGAGGGAGCAAGCGGACCGGGCTCCTGAGGGGGCTTTTTCCTTCCAAGAGCCGCGCTGAGGGCGCCCCGGGGGCCTTGCCAGCCTGGCGGAAGTAGGTCCGAGTCAGAGCCTCCTCCTTGGAGAGCTCGCCCAGGCCTGGCACTCCTGTCAGAGAATTTATGGAGCCGACCTCCACCCGCGTCACCATGGTTACGGCTGTGGATCCATGGGGAAGACGAACATCAGAAACGGAGAGGCAACCGCTAAAAAAAATAGGAAATTTAATATTCAGTCAGTGTCTGGGTTGAAGCAGAGGGATTTGGGGGACGGGGATCAAGAGACCAGAGTCCCGGGTCTGGACGACAGCTCTCCACTGACCACTGGGCCAGCCTGGGCCAGTGCCTTCACCTCTCAGCTGTGGGCAAAGGGCAGTGGACTAAATGGCCCGACTCTGAAGTTCATTCCGGCTCAAAGGATACAGAAAAGGCGCCAACATTCTCTTGGACTTCCCTGACTCAGCTAATCTCAAGGCCAGCTTTCAAGGTGAAAAGGGATTGATCTCTGCTGTACAGGTATGGAAACCAGCTCAGAGAGGCCAAGTAACCGACCTGAGGTCAGTCAGAGAGTAAAGAGGCAAAGCTGGGATTCGAACCCAGGTCAGACTCCAAATTCACACCACACGCTACCAGCATAAACCCTGGTGAGAGTGCTGTCACCCCGCAGTATTTTCCCATTTCAGAGCCTGCCCACGTCAGGCTGATCCTGGTCACAACCAAGCACAGAGAGGGTAGGTGACAAGCCCCACCTCACACAACTACCCAACGGTCACAAAGTTGGTCACTGGCCTTGGAACTCTAACCATCCAGACAGTCCCTTATCTCTCCCCTCCCCAGTCCTTCCAGAAGCCTTAAAAAAAAGCCATCCTCATTTTCCACTCCACCTGCTGTCGTGATCGGTTTGCCTTTGGGTTCTTTTCGGTTGAACGCCTATTTTATGCTGGCTGCCTTCACAGTCTCAGTAAGAAGAGTAACAGCTAAGGACGAGAGTTTACCATGAGTGAGGCCTCAGGGAAGCCAAGTGCTTCCTCCGTTTTACAAATCACATCCTCTTTAGAACCCTAAGAGGTGGGTGTGTGATCATCAGCCCCAGTTTTGCAGCAGCTCAGGCACAAACCCCTTGTTCATCCAGTCATGAGCTCTGCTCTCTCAAGGCAGGAGCCCTCCTCTCTCATCCATCCTCCAATGACCCCGAGAAGCAGGGATTATCCTTATCTCCCTTATAAAGATGAAGGGAAAGGGCTCAGAGAGGTGGCCCGACTTGCCAACCATCACACAGCTGAAACGTGACCTCAAGTCCTGGACCCATTCAACTCTGCCTTTTTAACAATTATGTCCTCTTCCTTTCTGGTCTTAAAAAGTGCCAGACAAGTTGCTGTTCTTGATTCATCCCCCACCCTAACCCCACCTTCACTCCAGTGCTCTCTTTCCCTACAAAATTGTCCCCAGCCTGCCCCCGTCTATATGGGCTAAAAGTAGAAGGCATTTTAGTCCAACGCAAGCCTCCACTTCCCTTCCTGGGGTGCTACACTGCTGCCCCCGGCTCTGACTCACTCAGCAGCCTGCAGGAAAGAAAGGCAGACAGATTTTGATATTTTCTCTTCCTTACACACTCGATGGTGCTAAAAAGATTCCTTCTCCCCAAAGCGGGGAACACTGTCTAGACGGGGTTAGAGGCAGAAGAGAGGCACAGAAATGGAGAATGGGAAAATTGGAGACTTGGGAGGAACCCGTCTGCAGTGACTCGGGGTGAAGTTCTAAGGTGCACAGGGTCCTGCCCCAAATCAGGACTGCTCATCGTTAGAGCCAGCTCCCGTGACCTCTGGGACACAGACATAGCCCGGACATGAGACAGAGGACAAGAACAGGATTCAAAGGACAGAGAGAAAATTCCCTAGCAGAACCCACAGGAGCCCTGCCCACCCCCGGACACTCCAGCCCCACTTACCGGAGCTAGCAGGTCCTGGCTGGGGACGTGTGACTGCCAGAGAAAGCCAGTGGTATCGTGTCTCATCTCCAATGGGGCTGTCCGCACACTCCCATGGCAGAAGCCGGCGGGGGAGGGGAGGCTCGTCCCAGCAGGCTGAGTTTCGAGCAGGTCTGGGGAGACACAGGGCGAGAGCCTCAGTTCCGGGGTTCTGGCAATATGTGCACAGACGGCGCAAAGGCTTTCGAGCTCCAACTGCAGCTGCTGGCATCTCTGCCAGCTTGCAAAACTCATGTTCCTAGCAGCTTTTCAGTATTGTCGCCTTATCTATACACGTGGGCATCAAGGGTGCCGAGTACAAACCGTAGGTGCTCAATAAAAATCTCCCCTGTTCCTCTGATACATGTTTATTGAGCACCTACCACGTTCACAGGGATGAATAAGAAATATCCCCTGCATTCAGGGAACTCAGAGTCTTGTGTGAGAAACACACACACACATACACACACACAAGCGATTACAACACTGGGCAATAAACATCATAGTTTATAAAGGGGGACATGGGAGCACAGGAAAAGGAGGATTAACTGCCTAAAATTGGGAGTGGTGGTCCCGGAAGACTCCCTCGGTTTAGAGGAGGTAACTCCTGAAGACTCAAAGAGCTGGCTAATTTGGGAGTTATTTCCCCTGGTTCTCCTGCTCAGCAGTACTTGGACATTGCATCTCTTGGAGGTCCTCACACACCTCCTCAGGGCCTTTGCATGTGCTGTGCCTGTTCTCTGAGACACCCGTGTCACACACAGACGCAGGCCATCCCCTAAGATTGCAGTCCAGACACAGCTGCTCCCCTCCAACCTAGTATAATCTCCCTCTTACATGTCCAGAGAGACCCACAGACACTCAGCCAGACTCCTCATAGCTACACAGCTACATTTAATAGTTCATGATCCTTCATTTCACATCAATGGGAAGCCCCCAGGAGTCACCCTGAATCCCCAAGAGCTAGCACAGTGGCCTGGCAGATAATAGCACTGAACACATAATTATTGAGTGAATAAATAAATGAATGAAGAACTATTCTCCTGGCCCTGCTCCCCACCCTTCTAAGATTCTAAATAAGTGCCGGAGTCCTGAGTTTCATGACACTAAGCAGTCTGGGTCTAAATAAGTGCCAGAGTCCTGAGTTTCATGACACTAAGCAGTCAAGGTGAACTAGTTCCTCTGGCTCTGGCAAGTTCTGGTGTGGCCATAGGTCAATTGCTACTGAATGACAGAACCAAGGAGCTGCGAAGAGCTCAGCTGGGAGTTCAACCTGCTGACCCCGCCGAGAGGCCCCACCAGTTTCACCTGCTGCACTGCCTGGGACAGGCCACCATCAGACACCTGCTGTGACCACATTAACCCCAGGCTGTCACACCGGCTCATCTGCCCAAAGGTGGAATGAACGAATGCTTCTCTATACGGCTTTTCCTGGGAAGAACCACCAAGAGCACTGTTGCTGAATCAGGGCTGACGGCTCACAAATGTTGCCCCCACTTTGGGATCTCTGAACCCATCTCAGTAGCCAGATTGCAGGGAAGGAAAAAGGGAAAACAAGAGAAAGGTTCTTGGTCCGCACCCCTCTTAACCAGAACGGTGTCTCTGTTATCTGTAATCTCCTTTCTATATTGGGCTCCCTCTCAAGTTTCCATTTAAAATGCCAGGCAGATGCCTGGTCTATAAATATGGTTGCATGAACGAATCAATGAATGAATCAATCAATCAATGAACAAAGGGGGGAAAAAAAAGAGTTTTTAAACCACCATAGTGGACGGCTAAATAATATTTTGAACTCTTTCCCAAACCTAGAAACCCATGATTCTCAGGTTTTCCTTTAACCTGTTGTAAAATACAAGGAAACCGACTGAAATGTTCGCTTTAAAATCTTGCTTTAAATGCATCACATATGTTATGCTTAATTTAAGAGATGGTAGTCTCTTCCAAAACATTTCAGAAGCCCACTCACACAGAGGACAGATGCTGTTTATTCCTGGGGTGGCCTCGCTCGCTCTTTTTAAATATATTAGCACGATGGCCAGAGCCAGGTAAACAAGAGCTCCCTGGAGAAAGCAGGGACACCAGGTATGAGCTGTGTCTGGTTTTATCTACAAATAACCGTGGAGGTCGGCATGGGGGGGGACAGACGGGGAGCCAGGCTGATCTGGGAGGTCAGGAGGCTGCAGTGGACCAGGACACGGAGGATGCGGGGCAGCAGTGGGGGTAGTGGTGGGTGTGCCTCTGCGGTTGCTGAACCCGCCAGGTCCACAGGCTCGATCTCCCTGAATTGATCTGCAAGGTCTGAAATTCCCATTTCCTGCGATTTCATGCAGAGAAAACCATGTTCCTGAGGGTTGAGTCACCGAGACCGATCATCGCTGAAATTAGACAGGCGTCGTTCACGAGCATTCGTTCCTCCCATCCCTCTGACCTTCCTTCTACAAGCCAGGCTCTGTGCCGGGTGCTGGGGGTGCAGCCGTGGAGCGCACAGGCTCCCGGGGAATCCGAGAGAACCTCACAGGGACAAGGCAGGAGAAGCCCTTCCACTCACAACCCAACCGTTTGGTAGCTTCTCTCTCAGATTCAGAGGCATTGATTCATTCGAACAGCTGTTGCCAATCTTTCATAATGACACCCCTAAATCCGATCTGGGAGCTCACAGTCATTCACTCAGCCATCTCTGGGTGCCGCTTCCTGGGAATGCCACAATCTGGTGAGGGCCGTGAGCCAGTCCTGACACCTTCCAGCATCTTCTGGAATGTGACCTGGGCTCCCAAATCTGCAAATCCACCCTGTGTGGTGCCCCGTGTGAAGGGCCAAGTGCATGCCCAGGTCTCCCCAGGAAAGCAGGGCTGTGGTAAACGCATGTGCGTTGTCCATCCACAGGCCCCAGATGGAGGGAGACCAACGTCTAATGTCGATGGAGTGCATGCATCCTCTCCTCTCCGTCCCCATGGCTGTGGCCCCAGCTCATTCATTCATTCATTCATTCATTCCAATACACAGTTACTGAGCACCTACCATGTACCAGGCTCTGGGGACACAGCAGTGAACAAAACATATAGAAACCCCTGTCCCCACGGAGCTGACAATCATGAAGATAGGAAAAGACGATAAACGAAATAAATAAGCAAGAGGCATAGAATGTTGTTAGGTAAGTAACTTTCTCTGCTGGCGTCTTCTCCAATCTGTTCTAGCAGCAGCCAGAGTGTTTCTCTGATACGCAGGGGCCACCATGTCACTCCCCACACCTCCCACTGCCCTCTGAATGAAGATCAAACTCCTTCCCTAGGGCCTGGCAGGATCTGGATCCTCTTCATCTCTCCAGCTTCAGTCTCATGATTGACACCTCCCCCTCCATCCGTCTGTCTGTCTCTCACACTCACTCACATACTTACTGCAGCACATGAACCCCAGACAGGTCACAAGACACATCATGCTTTTCCTCACCTTCCCACCTCTACACTGCCATTTCCTACTGCCTGGCTAATCTCAGCTCCAAGCAGCCACCTCCTCCAGGAAGCCTTCCCTGATGCCCCAGGGTGGGTTCAGGTGCCTCTTCTCTGCTCTGGTATCTAACTTCCAGAGCCTCTCCCTAGCCCAGCGCTGATCCCTTATGTGGTGACTGCCTCTAGAGTGGGAGCTCCAGGATAGGAGGGTCCTGGGTCTGGTTCGCAGCTGTACCCCCAGGGTCTGATGCTGCACCGGACATAAAGTCAGTCTGCAAAAAATACCTCAAGGGAGAGCATCCCTGAGAGAAGAAAATAATAGTATCCAATGCAGGCGTGGGTGTGGGAAAACTGACACGCTCATCTGCTCCCAGGGACAATGTAAGTTACAAAAGCAATTTGGCAATATTCACTTTCCACTAATAATTTTGGAGACCCCATCAAGACTCAGGGACCACACTAAGTGACTCTGCACCTTCTGCCTTCTCCCATGTAATATTCTCAACAATCTTGTGCTTTTCAGTTTATTACCACCATTCTACAGATGAGGAAAATGAGTCAGATCTCAAGCTAGTGAGGGGTAGTGTTACAGTTGAAATCTTCTCACTATGAATCAAGTGTTTCCCCCCATATACCTCACCCCAAAAACATTCATTTATTTTTGACTCAGTAATCCCACGTCTAAAAACGTGTCCTATGGAAGGAATCTAAAGGAAGAGAAAACCATCCACACGAAGATGCCCCCTGCAGTGTTCCCCATCCAAGTGCAGCAATAACGCACCCTGAACTTCGGGTGATAACTCTTATTTGAAAAAACCCAGGACTCAGAAGCCATTTGAAATGTCACAAAAGTTGCAACGTCAGTGGGTAGACCAGATCTCCAGTTCCCAGTCTGCCCACAAGTGGCACAAAAATCCTTTCACACCACATGGCCTGAGTTTGTGATCAGAAAAGATGGTTGCAGGACTTCCCTGGTGGCACAGTGGTTAAGAATCTGCCTGCCAATGCAGGGGACACGGGTTCGAGCCCTGGTCCAGGAAGATCCCACATGCTGCAGAGCATTAAGCCTGTGCGCCACAACTACTGAGCCCACATGCCACAACTACTGAACCCCGCGTGCCTAGAGCCCGTGCTCCTCAACAAGAGAAGCCACTGCAATGAGAAGCCCACACGCCGCAACAAAGAGTAGCCCCCGCACGCCGCAACTAGAGAAAGCCTGCGCGCAGCAACAAAGATCCAGCGCAGCCAAAAATAAAAATAAATAAATAAATTTATTTTAAAAAAGGATGGCTGCCATGGCTATCATGGCAAAAACCTAGAAATAATCCACATTCTCCACAAAAGGCGAAAGCCTCTCAGCCACATGTAAGGGGCTGTTCTGCATCTCTTGAAAGTGAGGACTGGGGGACCTGTGCAGGAAAGTGAGAAGAGCTCATGAGAATGCTGTTGGAGAGAGGGTGGCAGGTGGGTAATTTTCTGTATTCAAGGCTGTGACAATGGCAAAGATTGTTTACACAAATGGTCAAGGTCTGGAAGGGGAAAGGGACAGGTGAAAAGAAAAAGTGTCAGAGACAAGGGTGGAATTGTTATATTTTTAAATTCCTTTTCACTTTGAGATTCCTCTTTATTTCCATTAATGTTGTTTGTGCAGATTTCTTTTTAGGCCTCAATACCGGAAGTCTCCCTCTGAGCTGTGTTCTCCCCATCAATTCAAAATGTAGAGGTACCAAGGCTCCCTTCCTGCCCATTTTCAGAGCTTTCAAAAGCTGAGGATAGGGACTTCCCTGGTGGTGCAGTGGTTAAGACTCCGTGCTCCCAATGCAGGGGGCCCAGTTTCGATCCCTGGTCCGGGAACTAGATCCCACATGCATGCCACAAGTAAGGAGCCAGTGAGCCACAACTAAGGAGCCTGGAAGCTGCAACTAAGGAGCCCGCCTGCCGCACCTAAGACCCAACACAACCAAATAAATAAATAAATAAATTTTTTTAGAAAGAACCTGAGGATAAAGATAACTATTATTTATTAAGCACTAAGTGTGTGCCAGGAACTGTGCTAAGTGCCTTACAAAGATGACTCATTTCGTCCCCTTAACAATACAAAGAAGCAGGTCCTGGGACTTCCCAGGCAGTCCAGTGGTTAAGACTGCGCTTCCACTGCAGGACATGAGGGTTCAATCCCTGGTTGGGGAACTAAGATCTCTCTTGCTGCGCAGCCTGGCCAAAAAAAAAAGAAGCAGGTCCTATTATGAAGCCCATGTTACAGGTGAGGAAACTGACGCTGGAGGAGTGAATGGATCTGCCGTGGGCAGCAGGAGGTATGCCGATCTACCCTCCCCTCCGTAGGATTCCTTCCAAAGTCCACATGGGCTTAACTAGAACAAGTGCTTTTTTATGATGTTCAAATGTAAAGGACACTTCACACCCATTATGGTGTCTATCATCAAAAAAAAACAGAAACAACAAGTGTTGGTGAGGATGTGGAAAATTTGCAACCCTTGTGCACTGCCCAGGAAAACAGTATGGCAGATCCTCAAAAACTAAACATAGAATTATCATACGGGGACTTCCCTGGTGGTGCAGTGGTTAAGACTCCGCGCTCCCAGTGCAGGGGGCCTGGATTCGATCCCTGGTCCAGGAACTAGATCCCACATGCATGCTGCAGCTAAGAGTTCACATGCCACAACTAAGGAGCCCGTGAGCTGCAACTAAGGAGCCCACCTGCTGCAACTAAGACCCGGCACAACCAAAGAAAGAAAGAATGAATTACCATATGACCACCCCTAGGTGTATGTCCAAAAGAGCTGAGAGTAGGGACTCGAACAGATACTTGCACACCTCCACCAAACCCTCTCTGTGTCTTTACCTCCCAGTCGCTCTGAGAATCTGCTTGAAGTCTCGTATTTGTACTGCTTTCTGCTTTTCTCCCATCCTCCCAGCACCACTACATCCCCCATCCACTGCCATCTCAGAATTCCATCCAGAGGAGAAAAAAAAATTTTTTTAATTTAAAATAGAACATAGTGAAGCAAAGACAGAATGCCCCTCCCCCAAAGATCACCCTGTCCCTGTCTGGGAGTTGTGTTATTTAAAGATATTCTGTATGTTGTATATATATTTTGTATGTTGTATATTTTGCATGTAGCTTCCTTAATGGAGAAAAAAATCCTAATAAATTTCAAATTTATTTGAATTTCAGTGTTCAAAGCAAAATTATTCACAATAGTCAAAAGGTGGACACCACTCAAACGTCTATTGATGGATAAACAAAATGTGGTCTATCCATACAATGGAATATTATTCAGCCTTACAAAGGAAGAAAATTCTGACACATACAACGTGCATGAACCTGGAGGACATTATGCTAAGTGCAATAAGACATTCGCAAAAGGACAAATACTGGATGATTCCACTTATATGGGGCACCTAGAGTAGTCAAATTCATAGAGACAGAAAGTAGAATGGTGGTTGCCAGAGGGTGGAGGGTGGAGGGAATGGGGCTTTATTGTTTAATGAGTACAGAGTTTTAGTATGAAATGATAAAAATAATTCTGGAGATGGATGGTGGTGATGGTTGAGTAATAATGTGAATGTACTTAACGCTGCTGAACTACACACTTAAAAATAGTTAAGATGATAAATTTTATGCTATGTATATTTTACCACAATAAAAAAAAAAAAAAAAAAGAAACTAAAGACAAATATAAAGGAAACCTAATGCTTAAGCTCTAATTACCATGTGACTCAGCTCATGGGGACCCATGTCCTTTAGGCAAATCTCCATTAGAAGCCCTCAAAAAAAAAAAAAAAAAAAAAGCCCTCACGGTACACACTGGGCTCTGCCCCCATCCCCACCAGGAATGCAATGGGAAGCAAAGGAGACCCCATTCCTGATTACAATCGGGGGGTGCTCTAATAGGGGCAGAAAATGAGGCTGTAAAAGCCCAAAGGAGGAGTAGTCAGGGATGCCTCCCTGGAAGAGGTGACATCTCAACTGAGACTGGTAGGAGACAGCCAAGCAGAGGAGGAGGTTGGAGCCAGGAGAGGGAACAGCATGTGAAAAGGCCCAAAGGTACAGGAGAAACACAGTCATATAGCGTGAGCCTGTTCACTTATTCTCCTTGGGGCAACGTGGGGCTATCTTGGTGAAAAGTCTGAGTGGCACAACTTTCGAAAAACCATGCACTTTTGTTGAGTCAGAGTCGCATTGGAAGGTACAAAACACTGGTCCGAGAGTCAGAACTGGGTGATTTTAGTCAAGGTGATCACAGATCCTGGTGTACCTGGGACAGAACCCTTTCATTCTCAAAAGTGCCCGGGTTTGGACAATAAATTATTCCATCATCCTACTTTTTTTTTTTAAACTGTGGTAGAAACCACATAACATGAAATTCGTAATTTCAACCATTTCAAAGCGTGAAAGCAGTGTCATTTTGTAAATTCAAGGTATTGTGCAACCGTCGCCACTATCTAGTTCTAAAACATTTTCATCACCCCAAAGGAAATCCCATACCCAAGAAGCAGCCACTCCCCCTTCTCCCCTCCCCCAGCCTCTGGCAACCACTACTCTGCTTTCTGTCTATAAGGAGTTGCCATTTCTGGATATTTCAAAGAAATGGAATCACCCAATATGTCTCTCACCCTAGTTTTGGTCTCAGTTCCTCCACAAACTTGCAATGAGAGCTTGGACAAGTCCCTGCCAGATTCTGTGACTGTGGTTTGGCTCAACCCCAGGACTTATCAGGTTTGCATTATGTAACTTTTCTCTGCCCCTGGCTCATCCCCCGTGGAGCCCAGCTCTCTGCGATTCTGAGATCCATGTTCTACATCCCCTGGTCCCCCACGATTCCTTCTGAACAACTGGTGCTCAATAAAGGATTGTTAGGGCACTCAATAAAATTCTCATTCAGTGTTGACAGAAGTAGTGAGAGCTAAGTTTCCTACTCAATGTGTGTGATTCTGTAAGAACTGCCTTAATTAGTACAGCCTTGACTTCTGTGTCAATTTCAAGTTGTAATGAATTAGAATTCGGGGCATCTGACCTTTCAGACTCTGGAATACAGAGGAACAGTTTGAGGGGGCTTTTCCCCAACTGGCCCCATAACACAAGATGTGGGTGGTACACATTCACACTCACACAAAGGGTCCTGTGGTTTATATCAATAGAAAGAGTTTGGGAAATGCGAGCTCAACAGTGTGTAAACTATTGTCCTTCCCACAGGACTTTTCAGAGCCTCCGGTGAGCTAATTGGCATTTTAGACACTCCAAAGCATAATCCAAACTGCCTCACCCCAATACGCCTTGTCCAGGTGCAACTGCTGATTTGGAGAAAGAATGTTACAAGTTGCCTTTATGCCTTTATTTAAACATCCGCCTTTTCAACTTTCATTGGCCTGTTCCTTCCTACTATTTGTGCTATTTCTGGACTGGCTACAGCACTCACCAAAACCATTAATCAAGCAGCTTTTTTGGGTTTGTTTGTTTTTCTCCGGATCAAGGATGGGCAAACTACAGTCTGTAGGCCACATCTGGCCCACTGCCTGTTCTTGTAAATAAAGTTTTATTGGAAGACAGACACACCCATTAATTTACATGTTATTGATGGCTTCTTCCAAGGTGTGAAGACAGACCAGAGTGGTTGCCACAGAGGCCGTATGGCCCAGAAAGCCTAAAATATTTACTCTCTGGCCCTTTACAGAAAGAGTTTGTGACCCCTGCTCTAGATTGTAGAGAACTCAGTCCCCTAGAGAGACTGGACTCCCCCAAGGATATGACATCCCCCCTTTAAATTATCCAAAGCTCTCACGCTATTCTGGCAGAGACCTACCTCTTCACGAGGTCTCTTCAGGTTCTCCACATAGTAATTGCAGAAAAATTCAAAAATATAAATGAGCAAAATGTTTTTAATAATCCTATATCCCACCACCCAGAGCCAACAGCCATTACTAGCATTCTGATGTCCATCCATCTGGCCATTTCCAAAATAAGTGGGAACTTTTTGTCAAAAATAAAATGTAGGGCTTCCCTGGTGGCGCAGTGGTTGAGAATCCGCCTGCCAATGCAGGGGACACGGGTTCGAGCCCTGGTCTGGGAGGATCCCACATGCCGCGGAGCAACTAGGCCCGTGAGCCACAACTACTGAGCCTGCGCATCTGGAGCCTGTGCTCCGCAACAAGAGAGGCCGCGAATAGTGAGAGGCCCGCGCACCGCGATGAAGAGTGGCCCCCACTTGCCGCAGCTGGAGAAAGCCCTCGCACAGAAACGAAGACCCAACACAGCCATAAATAAATAAATAAATAAATAAATAAATAAATAAATAAATAAAAACTAACTAACTAACTAACTAAAATGGAATCAGGTCATGCGTGCTGTTTAGGAACTTGCTTTGTTTTGTTTAATTTCAAAATACGTCATAAATACCTTTCACATCAATAGCTACACAACCTCTACAGCTGTTTCTCATGCTTTGCAGTATCCTATTACATGGCTATCTCATCATTACGTCGAATCCATCCTCCACTACTGTATCCTTAGGTTGTTTCCAATCTCTGACTATTAAAACCAACACTGCAGTGAACACCCACGTGCAATGACTCTCCCAAGGTAAATGTTGCCTAGAAGTGGGCTGGCTGGTTCCAAGGGTGTACACTTTTTTCAGAGCTTTGGATATATGCAGAATGGAGCTTCACACCTAAGGGAAACACATCCCATGCTGACTTGAGTCAAAGCTTAGGAGGCCAGGGTTCTTAACCTCTGCCCTGGGGCAGACCCAATAAAGATGAGAAATAAACCAGGGCCCCAGGGCTGACTGTGCCATCACTGGCAGCTTTACTGGGTCTCAATTATGGCTGGACCATCACGCACTTGACTGTAAGATTTGCAAAGGCAATTAGAACGGCTCACAGGGAGAGGTGAGTCTGGGCCCAGCCCAGAGGCTGTGTCCAGCCTGGCGTTGCAAGGGTGGGCAGGAAGGAAGCCCCGCCCCAGAAATGACGTTCACGGCAGAGGAAATTCAACATCAGAGCTCAGTTCAACACGACACACAGATCAATGCTGGACTCAGAAAAATCTGAGTATAACATGCTCTCTCTTTAGGGAGCCGGAGAGGTGCATATTGCATTTCAGAAAAATAAATAAATAATTCCCTCCGAGCACAGATAGGTTTCTGGAGGAATTAGCTTATTTTGGCCCAAGAGCTGCCTTATGTTCAAACTCAAACCCTGGGAAGGTCTGATCATGTGTTCCCCAGCTCCAAAATAAATGTCTCCCACTGTCCATTGCGTTGGACAAGGTATTCAAGACCCCCCCCCACCAACCCACCCACAGGCCAAAACTAACCAACCTGATCTGTACTACAGGTCCTGCCTCCACTCCCAGATTCCCAAAGGTACCTCACGACCCGAGTATCTTTTTCACTTATTTCTTCTCCGTGGAGAGCCCTTTACCCACAGCACAATTTCCATTTGCCCAAATCCCACTCATGCTTTTACAGCAGACTAAGGGACACCTCTTCCAGGAAGCCTGTGCTGACTTCCTAAGCCAAAGTGTCTTCCAACCCTCTTTGGCTATTTACCTGATCATCATGCCTTGTATCAGAGATAAGCCTGACAGTCTCCCCCCGGCAAGATTTACAGATCCCTCCTGAGCCCACCCAGGACACAGACCCCTCCGGCTCTGGGTTCCCCTTCCCAGAACCTACCCAATGCTTGACACGGGGAAGGCAGAATAGGAGAGTGCTGGGTTCCCCAGCAGTGGGAGGCAGCCCATGCGGGACACAAGATGGTCTTTGGTAACACTTAGGATGCTTTGACATCCAGGCACAGCATGAAGCTTCTGTGAATGACATTCTGTGCAAACTGTTTCCTTTCTGATTCTCATGGGTGCCTTCTCATGAAGTTCCTGAGTCCATCTCTGCTTGGTGCCACCATGACTTTAACACCTACACTATCTGCTAATCTCCCAGGTTTAAGAAAGAAGACACAGCTCCAAGCTCAGACCATCAGCTGCAGCAGCAGATTTTAAAATATAATTTTATTTTCATTGTATTTAATTTTACTGTTGTTTTCAATTTAAGACAAGTGACACTGGTTTGCTATTTACAGTAGAGATGTTTGTAACGGTTCCTTTAAAATTTTATTTAACTTTCGGAAAAGTGAAAGTTTAAAAATAAAATGATGATAGAGGGGTTATGTAGAAATGGCAAAAGCCCATGTGACAGGGGCTTTCCCTGGTAGCACAGTGGTTAAGAATCGCCTGCCAAGGCAGGGGACACGGGTTCGAGCCCTGGTCCAGGAAGATCCCACATGCCATGGAGCAACTAAGCCCGTGAGCCACAACTACTGAAGTCCACGCGCCTAGAGCCCGTGCTCCGCAACAAGAGAAGCAACCGCAATGAGAAGCCCATGCACCGCAATGAAGAGTAGCCCCCGCTCACCACAACTAAAGAAAGCCCCCACGCAGCAACAAAGACCCAACACAGCCAAAAATAAATCAATTTTTTTTTTTTTTAAAGCCCATGTGACTGGAATTCACCAGTAAAGTGGAAAGATCATGGCATTGGAGTCAAAAACAGGCAGATGCATCTTGTGGTGCTCCCTCCCCATCATCCTGCCTGGAACAAAGATGTGATGCCTGGAACCAAGGCAACCATTTTGGGACCATGGGATCACAAGTGATACTTTAAGGACAGTGACAAGGAAAAGACCTTGATGACATAGCTGAGTTACTAAACTAACTGAACCGTTTTCCTCTGGATTTTTGTTGTTGTTATTGTTATGTGAAAAATAACAATGTACTATTTAAGCCATTGTTAAGGTTTCTGTTACATGAAGGCAAAAGCATTCTTAACGGACACAGGGAGTTTGGGTACAAATTGGTTAAGTGGACAAATGTCTTGTAAGTAAACACAGTGAATGTAGTAGTGCTTTTGACAAGCCACTTCGCCCCTGAAAGCTCAGTTTCTTCATGGGTAAATTAAGTTCAATGATACCTACCTCAAGGATTCCGAGGATTAAAGGAGATGGTGCATGTAAACCACCATCAGTATACTTGGCACATACATAGTAGGTTTCTGCAAATGCATGATAAATAAATGAGCAAATAAACAAACAGAACATCAAGCCTGATGGAGGGATGTGTGGGTTGGTGGGAGTTTTTTAGCTAGATTTAAAGGAATAGCTCTCTGATGAAGGAATTTGGGAGAGATAGTGATTCAGGGACTGGGTAAGCGGATACTTTTCTCAAGGCTGGCCTACGATCCAATACCAGCCTGTCATCTACACAAGCCCTGATTAAAATCAGGGGGAAGCACCGAAGAATGTAGGCACCAAAGAGCATCCCTCCCAAAACCAGGTGCAAGAAAAGCCTGAAAAGACGGTCAAGACCGAACTGGCGTCCCAGGGATGTAAACAGTCCCAGGTCCATCCCCGGCTGCTGCACCCACCCCACCCCACCCCACCTCCACCAGCCGTTCTCATCGGGGCTACGCCCATGGCAATGAACCTGCAGTGATGGCCGACATGTCCTCTCCTGGTTTTCCCAGGAGGGTAACTGTGCCTCCGATACCCTTCAGGCAACCAACTGACTCTTCCTCCTCGTCCTCTGGGACCAGCTTCCCAGCACCCCTGTAAACCTGTCAGGGCCTGGCGCTGCCAGCCTCGGGGCACGACAGACAGGCCCTCCTGGCACAGAACCCAGGCCTCAGTGGAGCTGAAGAAACATACCTGGCCTGGCTGCCAAAAAGAGAACCCAATGAACAATCCCAAGTTCATTCAATTGCTTTGTCCTCCAGCCTATGAAGTGCTGGGCCCTGGGAAAGCTTGGTGTTAGTAATTACCATCATCAGATCACTAACACTAATTGGGCACTCATTTTGTGCCAGACGGCACATTAAATGAATTTCCCCACTTAATCCACCTTCTGGGGTGGGTCGCATGATTAGGCCCACTTGATGGATGAGGACAACGATGCCAAGGGAGGTTTAGCAATTTGCCCACGAGGTGGAGCTGGGATTTGAACTCAGGCAGCCTCCCTCCCAATCCCACCCAGTTCAATCCCACCCAGTTCATCCTCGCAGCAGCCAACAGTTGCTGGGTTAAGTGCTGGCATCCCCTCCCCTCCCCATGCCAAACTCCCCCCCCCCCACCTCCACCTCTACCCCTGTACTGGGCCCTGTTAATCTCTTCAATGATCTTCTGGGGCTGATGCTATTATTATCCCCATTCTACAGATAGGTAAACTGAGGTTTCAAAAGACAAAGTGATTGGCTGAGGTCAACTGCTTAGTAAGTTAGCAGATCTGGGATTCCATTCAGGCTGTTTGACTCCACAGTGTATGCACTTTGCCATTTTATCCTTCACGGGACCTGTCCAGCTCAGACTGGGTATTCAGGCAAGTTTTGGGACAGAACGTCCTTGTGCTCAAAGCACAGTCTAGCTGGGAGGCAGACACGGCTGCAGACATGGCCACAGACAGTGACCACAGCAGGGAGGTGAGACTGAGGCCCTCGGGAGGAAGAGCTTAGAGTAGACAGAATAATGCCCCCCAACGATGTCCACGTCCTGATCCCCAAAACTTGTGACTCTGTTATCTTTGCAGATGTGACCAAGGGAAGTCTCTTGAGATAGGAAAATTATCCTGGATTAGCTGCATGGGCCCGATGTCATCACAAGGTTCCTTATGGAAAAGAGGCAAGTGGGTCAGAGTCAGAGAGAGAAAATGTGATGAAGGAAACAGGGATTAGAGCCATGCGGGGCCACAAGCCAAGGGATGCAGCAGCCTCTGGAAGCTGGAAAAGGCAGGGAAATGGATGCTCCCCTAGAGCCTCTGGAAGGGACACACCCCAGCCGACCTTCATTAGACTTCTGACCTCCAGAACTATAAGGTAATAAACTTGCATTGTTGAAGCCAGTAAACTGTGGTAATTTGTTACAGCAGCAATAGGAAACTCATACAGAGCTTAAGTTGGCTGGGGAGAAAGGAAAGGGAGGACTGTCTGGAGGAGGCGGCACGGAGCTGAATGGCTACCTAAATAACCCCAAAGCTCAAGCCTATGTGAAGTCCTTTGGGTTAGCCCCCCCAGAGCCACCAAAATTCTTAACCCCCCCATTCCTGCTTGTTTGGACCTTGACAGTATCAAATCCTACAAGGTAGGTCCTGGCACTGCACTTTTCCATGTAGCTACTAAAATTTAAATGTCAACTGATTAAAATTAAATACAATTTTAAATTCAGTGCCTTGGTCACACCAGCCCCATTTGAAGGGCTCAGTAGGCACGGGAGACTGGGTGCCTTACTGGGCAGTGCAGAAAGTTCTATTGGACTGCGCTATACATTCCCAATACACAGATGTGAAACTGAGGCTCAGAGTCACAGGGGCGGGAAGGGACAAGCTGGCACTCAGTCCCTGGATCTTCTAATTTCATCCTCAGCCTTCTTAACACAGAGGAGGCCTGGGCCACAGGGCTGGCTGCCTCAACCCCAGGCCCAACCTTATTTAACTGAACCATGAATTATTCACCCACTGTCCGGAGTCATGACCTTTAGCATCACCGAGAACTGTTTATTTTGACCTCTTTCTCTCTCTGCCTTAAACGCAGGGTGAGAGGCGAGGGAGGCAGAGGAGAGGCCTTGGTTAATGAAAGGTTCTGGTTAACAGAGGTTCCAGCCACTCATTACGGGCACAGAGCACTTGTGGTTTAAACTGAGGAGTGTCACGTGTTTGAGAGATCAGCCAGTGTCCTTTTGACCCCCAAATCCATCATCTTTATCAACTGGCATACAGCGCTAAGAAAACCTCTATCTACAGGGCCAGAATTACACCATCAACACACGAGGCTAACATGGTTCAATTTCTAGGGTAACCTTTGCCACTTACAAGGATATAAGGGGCTCCTTGCCCAATAGAGGCAGTTACAAAGAGTTTCGGGGTGCAGGGGGGAATACAATTAAAAATAAATTTTAAATTCATTCCCTGGCGGTGGCAGGCAAGGAAATGGGTGAATTGAGGGCCAGAAATGGGAGGGAGATTTCTCACTGTCTGCAGTCTGGTAACTGCATTTTGAGCCTCGTGAATGTATTACCTGGCCAAATAAATAAGTAAAAGTTAAACTGTAAAACATTTAGGTAAGATATGGGCCATGAAGATCCCATTTCTTGTTTTATATAGATGCACATGGATGGGTATATACATATGAATACAAGGATGCTTACAGAAAGTGTTAGAAGAATATATAAGAAACGTTCAGAGAGGGTGACTCTAAGTGGGAGGGAGATGAGACTACAGGGGATTTTAATCTTTTTTTTTTTTTGCTTATTTATAATTTCTTAATTTTATACAATACTAATCACAACAAAAACAGTTTCTATTTATTGAATGTGTAGCCAGTTTCCAGGTAAAACACTTTATAGGTAAAGCCTCACTTCTCCCGGCTACCTCTGAGGCAGGTAGTAGTATTTTACTCCCATTTTATAGATGAGGAAACTGAGGCTCAGAGACACCAAGACCACGAAGCCCACCGTCTGGACTCCTTTGCTGTGCTGACTTCTGATCAAATAAATGTGCTCATGATAGAAAAAAAAGAAACGTTTTAAAAATGCTAGGTACGTGGACTTCCCTGGTGGCGCAGTGGTTAAGAATCCGTCTGCCAATGCAGGGGACACGGGTTCAAGCCCTGGTCTGGGAAGATCCCACATGCCGTGGAGCAACTAAGCCCATGCGCTACAACTACTGAGCCTGCGCTCTACAGCCCGCAAACCACAACTACTGAGCCCTCGTGCCACAACTACTGAAGCCCGCGCGCCTAGAGCCCGTGCTCTGCAACAAGAGAAGCCACTGCAGTGAGAAGCCTGCGCACCGCAAGGAAGAGTAGCCCCCGCAGGCGGCAACTGGAGAAAGCTGGTGCGCAGCAATGAAGACCCGATGGAACCAAAAATAAATAAATAAAAAGACACCATGGAGAGAATGAAAAGGGAAGACATGGACTGGGATAAAATATTATGTATACAAATGGTATGATATATAGTATTTCATCTATATTATGTTTATAAATATAATTTAGAATATTATATCATATTTATACATGTGCAAATGTGTATACACACAGACATATATACTCCACAAAGGACTCTATCCAGATTACATAAAGAACTCTAAACCAATACGAAAAAGACAATCTGGCTTATTGTTTGCTTTTTTTTTTAAGGACAAGAGACTTGAATGGGCACTGCACACACACAGAAAAAAATCTCCAAATGAGCAATAAGCACATGAAAAGATGCTCAACTTCACTGGTCATCCGGAAAACACAAATTAAAATCACAATGAGATACTACCCGACATCTACCACAATGGCCAAAACAACAGAGACTGACGTGTTGACCGGGGGGAAGTGGAACCGTTTTTACACTGGCACACTTTAGAAAACTGTTGGGCAGAACCTACTCAAGCTGACCTGCGTCTAACTTACGACCCAGCAATTCCTCTCCTGAGTATTTACCCGAAAGAAATGAGTGCTCAGGTCCACAAGAGACGTGTACACGAATGTCCATAGCAGCTTCATTGGTCATAGCCAAAACCTAGAAACCACCTAAGTGTCCATCCACGGTAGCCTGGATAAATCGCAGCATATTCATACGATGGGATATAATACAGCAATGAAAAAAACCAAACTATTGCAACATGCAAACACGTGGATAAATTCACAGACATTACGATGAGCAAACAAGCAGGACCCAAAAGCGCTCGTACAGTAAAACTGCACTAACCTGAAGTTCAGGAAATAGGCAAAACTAGTCAATGGTGATGGAAGGCAGGTCAGTTTGGGGAGTATTGACTAGGATGGGTATAATGAAGCTTTCTAGGGGACTAGAAATGTTCTATATCTTGATATGAGTGGTGGTTACATGCTGTGTTCATATGCAAACGTGTGTCCAGTTTACACATAAGATTCGTGTACTTTACTGTAAGTTATGCCTGAGAAAACAAGCCCTCAAACTTCCAGTGGCCTCCAGGTGCTTATGAAATGAAGCCATGCCCCTCACCATAGCCCTGCCTGATGTGCCTCCCACCCACCCCAGGACCTCATCTCCTACCAAGTGCCCCCTGCCTTTCCCCCAGCTCCATCCAGCCTGGAGATCTCAGTTTGCTTTGACCTGGAGGGAGTCAGGATCTGTAAGAATTCCACCCTCAGATGGGAAAGAGACCTGCAAGGAAATGCCGGTCATTTCTGTTTCTCCCGAGTGATGTCAGTACCCATGTGCGTTCATGCAGCAACAGCTCTCTGATGAAATGCTTCTCCTCCAGGAAGCCTTCCCAGACCTCTGCCCCCACCCCAGGGAGGCTTTCATCCCCACAGCTCTCTGCTTCTTTGTGACACTGATCCTACTGTTTTAAGTCTGTTGAATTGATTGTCTTACCCCCTGAGGGCTGAGACCCTCTCTGTCCTGTTCCCTCCCCTCTCTCATCATCAGAGCCTAGCAAGTCACCTGGCACATAGTAGGTACACAATAAACATTTGCTGAAACAAATGAATGTTTGAAGGAGAAAATGAGTCGTTTGATGGAGGTTAAAAATGGGATGGGGCCAAGATGATTCTACGCAACTCCCTCCAGGTATAGAAGGTGAAATCTGGGCCCAGAGAGGGTAAGTGACTTGCCTAAGGTCACACAGCCAATTAGGGACAAATGTAGCCTAGAACCACCAGAAGACACTGTTGCCTTCTCCTTCCACCAGATCCCCTTCCCTGGTGCTGCATCCTCCTCACAGCTGCTATGAGGGTTGTCTGTTCACAGATACATACTTTTCCAGGAGAGCTGTCCTCCAACAGGCCAAGACCTCCAACCCTCCCTGCAAACCCCCTACCAACCAGGGCATCCATAGCCAGGGACTAACACATATGGGATACAAAAGGCCACTTACCCTTGCATCAAGGCAGGATTCATTCTGTGGCTCCAGAGCCCCCCAGGGGTTCAGGCTGAAGCTAAACTTGGGTGAGACCACATCCGTTCCCCTGCCCGCTCCTCTTTCCC
The DNA here is from genome assembly GCF_965194825.1 of Balaenoptera physalus. Lineage (NCBI taxonomy): Eukaryota > Metazoa > Chordata > Mammalia > Artiodactyla > Balaenopteridae > Balaenoptera > Balaenoptera physalus. The sequence goes on along the minus strand of NC_138897.1, from coordinate 79,293,780 downwards.
TCACTCCCCCACTCCTGAGAGCACCCCTCCCCCATCCAATCAATGCTTTCCATCTCAAGCTTGGTTCTCCGGGAACCAAACCCTACCTAAGACAGACTCCAGGGTCTCCACCGGCCTGGACTCTGGGAAGATGCATTGCCTCCCACTGGTAAGTCTAAAGTGAATGACAATGACAGACTGAGGATGGACCAGGAGCCCAGCTGTAAGGGGAGGCAATGCCCACAGTGTGTGTGTGTGTGTGTGTGTGTGTGTGTGTGTGTGTGTGTGTGTGTGTGTGTGTGTGTGTGTGTGTGTGTGTGTGTGTGTGTGTGTGTGTGTGTGTGTGTGTGTGTGTGTGTGTGTGTGTGTGTGTCTGCGCGTGCGCATGCATGCATGTGTGTTGGGGGAGGGTCTACCCTCTGCTCCCGAGTCCTTTCACTTTTATCTCTAAGAGATATACAGAAGGACCCCCATCAAAATCTTCTTGCTTTCAGCCGCCAGCAATGAAGCTAAGAAACATCCCTCCGAGCGCAGAGAGGGCCCTCCCCCGAGCCACCCCTCCCAACCACGGGCTCTGAGAAGAGCCACCTGGGCAGACGGGGTCTGTTCCCTGATGAGTCATTTCAAGCCCCTCCCCTAAAGGCAATCTACCTGATCTGGTGACAGAAAACACTACAATCTCCTAAATTCGGATTAAAAACCACCTGCACTCAGTTCTTCCAGACCTTAATTTTGCCCAGGGTAATCAGCAGTTACTAAGAGCACAGAGGACGACATGCTTGGGGGAACACATGCAGGACTGGCAGCCAGGAGCCCCCCATCCTCCTCGCCCTGTTCGTGTCCCTCTGTAGGACGGAGCAGAGCGTGGACTTCCAGAGTCAACCAGCTGGGCGTCCAGTCCTGTCTTGACCTCACCAGCTGTGTGACCTTGGGCAAGTAACTCCACCTCTTTGAGCCTTGGCTTCCTCAAGTATAAAATGGAATCATGGGTAGGTATTTCATGTGCTTTTGTGAGGATTAAAGGAGATCACACATGCAAAGTGCTTCGGACAACGCCTGTGGGCGCCACACACATCGATGATTGTCCTCATCAATAGTACTATTATTAACCATTTAGAGAGACTGGGACTAGGAGGGGGCCTGCGGGGCTAGACCTGTTGCCTTCTGTACAAGCGCAGGAAAGATGTGGAGAGCTGGGGGGAGGGACAGACAGACTTCGTCCGGCATCTCCAACAACACAAGGAACCAAAGAGGCTTGGGAAGTGTATACAGCAGGCGCTCAGTATGCAGGAGTTCTGCTTATGATAAAACTCCTCCTCAGAAGATGAACCCAAGAAAATGACCTCCCTGGGCTCGGAGATCCTTTTACGCCCAAAGTGGCAACTATGTGCAAATAGCCCCAGATCTCGGGCAGAAACAGGAACAAGTAACCAACCTCTCCCTGGTCACAGCCTCTGGGCTCATGCTCGGGTTCACCAGAGCCACCATCCCCCTCTGTCTGCTGGAGCCGGCAGGTCTCCGCCAGAGCTTGCCAGGCCGTGCATGCCAGCCACCAAGTAAGAGCCTGCCTGCTGTAGCAGATGCTGTCAGAGCCCCACCCAAACCTCCTTGGCACTGGTAGACAACTTTCTACTGCCGGTGGGACAATTTAGAGGTGTGTTTCATAGTCTCCCTGAGGTTCCCAGCATACTTCATGCCCCAGCTGCCCCCAGAGGTATCCTGATTGTTAGCAAAGCCTAATGGTGTCCCACCACCCAAATAAATCACTTGCCCTGGCACCCCTGACTCAGGCTCTTCTTCTGGGGGAGTCCAACCTAAGATACCCGTCTTTTCCCAAAATCACTGACTCACAAGAGATGGACTTGCTCAGTACACCCATTCTCCCCTAGGGTCTCGTGATGTGATGGTGAGGCATACCCCATTGTGAAATGGTCCACAACCCACCGATGACCAAGATGGTGGGAGGTGCCAACGTATGCACTGGCCAAATGTTTTCAAGTTGCTCTTTTACCAATCATTCAAAAGATTTATTGACCCACTATGTGCCAGGCCCCATGTTCGGGGATGGGGAGATACTGATGAACTCAAAACTCGAGGTCCCTGTTTACACAGAGTTTAGAGTTGGGAAGTGGGAAAGACGGGGAATGGATAAGCCAACATGCCAGGACAAAGATGGCAGCATGTGACAAGGGAGGTGAAGGGAATGAGGTCTGTGAAGTGAATCATGGTTGAGCCCCATGGATTGGGTGATCAAGGAAGACTTCTTGGAGGAGGTGACATTTCAGCTGCATAACCTAAAGGATCAGAGGGAGCCAGTCAAGGGAAGACCATGAGGTCTAGAGTTGGAAAAGAGCTCAGGGCATTGAGGGAAAGGCAATTTCTGCTAACCTGGCTGGGCTGAAGTGGCAAAAAGTGGCAAGGGCTGAATCTGGACAAGGGACAATGAGCAGATCTGAGGCCACCTATGAGAGTGCAGTTGGGGTTCTCCCAGAAACACCTTCCTCTCCCTGCCTCCCTTGCATCCTGATCTGCTTTCCTGAGTGGGAGAGGGTGGAGTTACCGCCTGCCTGCCAGGAGCCTCGCTGAGTCCCCCACTCCCGGGGGAGGGCGTCTCACATGTCAGCATCCTCCAGGTGAGAACTGCTGGCTTCAAGGCAGGTAGAGGGAGAGGCAGAGAGAGCTGCTTTGAGATCGGCACCTGGCAAGTGCGCGTCTGAGTCAGAAGAGAGCTTCAGGTAGCAGCTCACAGCATGCAGAATCGAACTCAAATCCTGTCTTTGTGCACTTGGGCTCCTTATCTTCCTTAGCCTCAGTCTCCTCGCCTGTTGAATGGGTTTATGATCCTATCCAGTTCCAAAAGTAGCTGAGAGGTTTGCTAAGGACGTAAAAGTGCTTGGCACTGCTTATTTATTGACTCTCTTTTTACTGGTCTCCTACTATGTGCCAGGCACCGTACCAGGAGCCAGGATGCACCTGTGAACAAGACAGGGCCAGCTTGGGGGTGGCAGGGGACACATGTAATGTTCACACAAGTCGGTAATTACAGACAGGATTTTACAAGCACATAGTAGGTGTGTTCTCTCCATCTGAGACCATGTCCTCCACTAAAAGCCCAGAGCCTACAGCCACGACATGGCAAGTTAAGACTCTGGTTTCCTGGCAGAGACCCGGGCATGGGCATCCTTAAAGAATCCAGCTCTTCAGGGGTCAGTCTCAGTTCTGGCAGGGTCCAAGCCCTGGTCCCTACCCCCACCCGCTGGCAACATCCCTAAACCCCAGAGACAACCTCTCAGGAGATCAGTTGCGGGTGTGGTCAGTTATGCCAAGGGCGGTGTCCCCCAGCACAGGCATGAGTCACGTCCTGCTCTGTAGAGGAGGGGGAGGGGTCCCCAGACCCATGTCTGCAAACGCTGATACGGTGTGGCCACGCCGAGGAAGGAGGGGACGCGAGGGGACAAGCATGGACAGGGCAAGCCCAGGTCCCGGACCTCCCCATGCTGGTGGAAATAACAAGCCCAACCACAGAACAAGCATTCACCCCATGCCTGCTGTGCATGTCCCCAGCTCTAAAATAAACTCTGGATAGAGATTATCTCCTTGATTCCTCCCATTACCCCATGGCTACAGGTTTCATTATTTTTCCCACTTAAGAAAGGAGGAAACTAAAGCTTAAGGAAATTAAAAGCCTAGTCCAAGGTCACTCATCTTGTCAAACTTCAGAGCCCAAAAGGCTGAATCCCTCTCCTGGATTGGCAGGAATGAAGACAGGGGACAATCTTAAAAGTACGGAAGGGTGGGTCCCCAAAGCTGGCCTGAGTGACAGGCATTGCCTGGGCCAGGCCCTCAGCAGGACAGAGGGGCTGAGCGGTCAAGGGGAGGCCTTTGGTTGGGGCTTGTGACTTTGGCTGTGCGTCCTGAGCCTCAGTTCCCCTGCTGGGCAAGAGGGCCTGGCACACCCATCAAGCCCCAGGCCCTTCCCACAGGTGTGGCGGGAAGATCAGCCGCTCAGGAGTCCAAGGCCAGCATCCTTGAAGCTGCCCACCTGCAAGTCCAGGTCACCATGGGGCCACCATGACTCCACCCCTCAAGGACGGGCAAGGCCAGGGCATGAGCCAGCGCCTGCTGGGCCATCCTGTTGACACCCAGAGGTGACCTGTTCACACTGGGGCCGGGCTGGAGGCAGTGGTTCTGTAGCCCAAAGCCAATACCAGCACCCAGGGCAGCTGCTGGCGTGTGCTCACGTCTGGCACGTGTGTGTGTGTGTGTGTGTGTGTGTGTGTGTGTGTGTGTGTGTGTGTGTGTGTGTGTGGTGGGCCAGGGCTGTTGTTAGAAGCTCAGACTCTGGAACCACCCCACCTGGGTTTGTATACTGCCTCAGCCACTTCTAGTCTGTGTGATCCTGGGCAAATTACAACACCTCTCCAAGCCTCAGTTTCCTCATCTGTAATATGGGGATGATGAGAGCCTCTCTCGGGGGCTGGCTGTGAGAAGTAACTGAATTAAACTAATTAATTAAACTAAGTGTTCAAGAAAGAGCAGCTCTTACTATTTATCATGGTGACAATGACACCTGTGGATATCCATGGTAACCGCCATTGCCATGTGGGTCCACATACGTGGAGTATGTCAGTGGAGGAACTAGATGGGGTGTCATGCATCTGTGGGGGTCATTTTCATCTTTGCCTCATGCTTTGGGGGCTAAAATAAAAATGTATTAGGACCTTCCTGGCGGTCCAGTGGTTAAGACTCCACGCTTCCACTGCAGGGGGTGCAGGTTCGGTCCCTGGTTGGGGAACTAAGGTCCTGCATGCCAAGCAGAGCAGCCAAAAAATAAAATAAAATAAAATAAAAATGTATCCCCTACCCGCATCATAAAACTTATTCACACCCCCCCCCACCCTGCCAGCCACTCAACTAGTTAAGTCACAAAGGAAGCCAAGGCCCCATTTTTAAAACTCAAGAATAAACATCTAGGGGGCATGAAACTAACAATCCCCATAACCCCTCCAGGGTCAGCAACATCCCTGCTCTCAGGCAGCTCACAGTCAGGGGTGAGGGGAGGCGAGCAGAACTCAAAGAGAAACCCAAGAAAGGTTTCCATACAAACTGTGAGGAAAGTAAAGGGGGCACACCAGGAAGGTACAACAGAGGGAGAGGCAGCAGAACAGCCGGTGCAAAGGTCCTAAGGCAGGAGACCCTTTCAGGGAACCAAAAGCACAGGGTTTTCCAGGGCCAGAGAACACCAGGTACTCGAGGCTGGAGAGATGGACCAAGGAATGTGAAACAATCTAAATGTCCTATGACTGGGGTTTGGTTAAACAGACTATGGTATTCTTTGGAAATTTTATGCACTTGTCCGAAATGAAGTTTACCAAGATGGGTAATGGGAGAAACTAGTTAATAGCATGATTTAAGTGGAAAAAAAGGAAGCTTCAAAGCTGTATACATCTGGGGTTTTGAAAAAAAAATTGTAATCATGGCACCCTCAAAAATACAAAACTCCCCATGCCAAAAGTTCACGGTGATTATCCAATGGTGGTGGGCTTACGTCCGGAGGATCTTTTTTCTTCCTGGTGTTTGGCATGTATAATGTTCCATTCGAAAAAAATTTTTAATGTTTAACAAAGAGTGAGAAAAAAGCTCCCTGCCATCTTCTGCCCAGATCCCCAAAGCCCAGAGAGGTTTCTGGAGCTGCGTTTTAAAGAGGATAGCCTTCTTTTCTGTTCAAATCTCAAACAAAGCCTGCTGGGCAGAGGTCCCGGTGGGGGGGGGGGGGGGAACAATCGCCCCGCACACCCTCCCGGCACCAACACAGCAGCTAAGACAACAGCCAGTGTTTTCTTGGGGGGCCGTGGAGAGGGGGGCTCGTGAGCTCTGGTTAAACCTCGTGAACTCGTCCCAAATAGTTTCTTCCCCACCCAGGGACTCTCCCTTTCCTGTGGCTCAGGGTCTGCCTTCCTCCCACATCTTCCCTCAGGCCAGCCCATCCCCCCAGAGCCCTGACCAGCCCTGAATTCCTGGGGCCTGGAAGGCCAGAGTCTTCCATCTTCGAGACTACGCAGCCCAAGCTTCTTGGTTACACCGGCGAGGAGAGCCCGAGGGGGAAGAAAGTTGCCCAAGGACATCCAGGAAGCCCGGGCAAGGTCCACACTGGAACCTGGAACTCCTCACCAGGGCCGTTCACTCAACAAATATCCATTAATTCAGCACCGACTATGTGCATGGGGGATGCAGCCTCAAAGCAAAGTGTCAAGGGCTCTGCTCTAGACGGTACAGCTTTCAGTAGACAAAAGGAAAGGATGAAATCGTTTAGGAGCCAACCAGGGCTGCGAAGGCAATAAAGCAGGGTTATGTGACGAGAGTCCGGGTGGCGAGGAGCAACTCTACCCTGGGGGGATGGGGAGGGCTCTGAGGAGGTGACTGCCATCTGAGCTGAGACCCAAGGGAAGGGGAGGGGCCTGCCATGCAAACAGCTCAGGAAAGAGCCTCCAAAAGGAAGGCCAGAGGCAGGCAGGGGGGAAGGGGGAGGATGAGGTCGTCTGGAGGGGCAGGATGGATGGGGGGGTCAGGCAGAGCCTCTGTGGGAAGGAGTGGGAATCCACTCCGACGTGGGCTTTAGCAGGGCTGTGAACCGTCTGGAAGCTCACTCCGGGCGCCCAGAGGAGAATAAACTGCCGAGGACAAGAGTGGAGGCCCCTGCTGCCTCCCAGGTGTGAGAGGAGGGCGGCCTGGGCGGGTTCAGTGACAGTGGGACGGAGAGAAGAGACGTTGTGGCTTTAAAAACAGATGACGGGACCGGCTGAAGGACTGCATGTGAGGGTGAGAGGAAGAGCGTGAACCCCCTCCCGACATGAAGCAGGGAAACCAGAAGGGACAGAAAAAGTTCAATTCAGAGCTCCCACCATGAATGTAAACTGGTGCAGCCACTATGGAAAACAGTGTGGAGGGTCCTCAAAAAACTAAAAATAGAGTTACCATATGATCCAGCAATTCTACTCCTGGGCATATACCCAGACAAAACTATAATTCAAAAAGATACATACACCCCAATGTTCACAGCAGTGCTATTTACAATAGCCAAGACGTGGAAACAACCTCAATGTCCATCAACAGATGAATGGATAAAGAAGATGTGGTATATATATACGATGGAATACTACTCAGCCATAATAAAGAACGAAATAATGCCATTTGCAGTAACATGGATGGACCTAGGGATTATCATACTAAGCGAAGTAAGTCAGACAGAGAAAGACAAATATCATAGGACATCACTTATATGTGGCATCTAAAATATGACACGAATGAACATATCTACGAAACAGACTCACAGACACAGAAAACAGACTTGTGGTTGCCAAGTGTGGGGGAGGGAAGGATTGGGAGTTTGGGATTAGCAGGTGTAAACTATTACATATAGGATGGAGAAACAACAAGGTTCTACTGTATAGCACAGGGAACTAAATTCAATATCCTATGATAAACCATAATTGAAAAGAATATGAAAAAGTATGTATGTATAATGGAATCACTTTGCTGTACAACAGAAATTAGCACAACATTGTAAACCAGCTATACTTCAATAAATTTTTTTAAAAAAAGCAAAAAAACCCTCCCACCACTCAGAAGCAGGGAGCGTGCTGGGCCTGGTGATCCACCACTAGCGCAAAGGGCAGAGTCAGGGAGACCTGGGTTCAAATCCTGGCTCCACCACTTACTGGTTGCATGACCTTGGACACGGCAATCCCCCTGCCCAAGCCTGGGTTTCCTCACCTGTGAAATGGGGATAGTAATGCAGAGCCCGAATGGGCACGGAGGGCCCCAGGGCAGCAACTGGGACACAGCGGTTCCCTTTCCTCCCCTGTCTTTGGGGCTGACGCCCACTGCAACCCTCAGGTGAGTTAAATCACCCCAAAGCCCACTTTTAAAGAACTAACATCAATAGTGACTTTCTCCCCAAAGGATCACGTGAAGAAGAAATGGGAATTCTTCCCACTGAGGGGGGTCAGAACAGAGACACCCTAAACATAACAAGTAGGCTCCCAGCCCCAAGGCGGAAGTCTCTAGAATCCTGTGACCCGAAGAGGGAGCTCAGCAGGACCCCCTCCAGCTACAGCACTTCGGTCGCTGCCCCCTCCCTGGAGCACGAGGAATGAAGGCTAACACGATTCAGGGCGCAAAGGATGCGAGGTCAGACTCAAATGCAAGCTTGGTTTCAGAAAATCACTCTCCCCCCCGCAAGCCTCGGGTTCCCCACTTGGAAAGCAGAAATAAGGAGCCCAACCTTGCAGGAGTCCGTAGGATTAGTTGTCAGGGGAGGCGCCTGCCCGGGCTGGGGGCTCAGGAGGTGCGTTCTCAGGACCAAGAGCACGATGCTGAATTAATGGCTCCAAAAAATATCCAGGTCCTAAGCCCTGGAAGCAGGATCCCTGTTACCGTACATAGAAAAAGGGTCTTTGCAGATGTACTTTCGTTCAGGATCTTGAGATGGGAGGATTAGCCTAGATTACCCGGGTGGGCCCTAAATGCAATCACATGTGTCCTTATAAAAGGGAGGCAGAGGGAGAATTTGCCTAGGGAAGAGAAAAGGCCACGTGACAGTCTCAGCAGAGAAACACTTGACGATCGATGCTCAGCTGTGGCTCTGGAGATTCAGGAAGGGAACTCGGAATGCGGCAGCCTGTAGAAGCTGGAAAAGGCAAGGATTCTCCCCAACAGCCCCTGGAGGGAGCGACACCTCGGTTCCTGCTCAGTGAAACTGATTCCAGAACCAGAAGAGAATAAACGTCTGTTGTTTTAAGCCTTTAAGGTTTATAATAATTTGTTAGAGCAGCCACAAGAAACAAATACAGAGGCGTTTGGCACTCCAAGCCCAAAGGGCTGGATCAAGACTTATAGCCAGATGCAGTCCTGGGCCAAGTTAGAATTTCCGCAGGTGGAGCCTGGGCATGGCTATTTTTATGGAACTCCCAGAGGGACGCCAGGGATCGTCCAGGGGTGAGAAGCACAGGGTCTGGGAGCAGGAGGAGCTCAAAAAACAGCCACTTTTCAGACACAGCCTCCCCAGTCCTCGTCCCCTGAAACATAGCCACCTGTCACTTGTCCGCCTCCCCCCAGGGCTGTGAGCGCTCCAGGGCAGGGGTCCCGCCTTACTGCCCTGAACTCATCATCGCCAGGTATTTCCAAACCCTGTATCTGGGAACAAGGTGTGGCCCCAACCCAGACCAAGGAGGAATCACAGCATCAAGCCCTGAAGCACTAGGATGGGGGTTGACCTCGGGGCTGAGGGGGATCAGAGGAAGGAGGACCAGGGGCTGCCGGGGGTGTGGGGGGGAGTGGAGAAGACTTCCTGCAGGGGAGACACCTGAGCTAGGTCTTGAAAAAGGCACTAAATCCCAGTGCAGTGGATGCTGTCAGTGTCCTATCTGCAACCCTGAACGCTCCCACAATTTTCAAAAGCCCTGCAGTCTCTGCCTAAGGGCTTTCCCCTGCTCTGGGGGCCTGGGTGCAAGACGGCCGGAAGTAGCCAGGAGTTGACGCCCCAGGAGCTGGAGTATAAATACCCCAGCTCTCCCATCCCTCGGGGAAACACCTAAGGTGCAACGTCCTCATCAAAATCTAAAATGGCTGAGCTCTCATCTCTGGGACCCCACTACCCATCTCTCCCCTTCACCCTTTGGCTTGGGCCATGCACACTTTTCTGTTCCTTGTCCTTGTGCCACCCTCCCCTCCGCCATCTCCTCCCTACACCTCAGACCTTTGCTCCCGCTCTTCCCACTGCCTGGAAGAGGGGCTGTCTCTCCCTCCACTCAGTTCTCCACTTAAATGTCATTTCTTCAAAGGGGCTTTCCCTGAACACCAGACAGGAGCGCCCCCGTCTCACTGCTGTATCCTCTGTACCACCCTTTTCACCGACCAAAATGATCTTTCTGTTGGTTTACTCACTTTGATTCTGTCTAGAAACCCATGGGCCAAATCTGTTTTTGTAGGGCCTGTGAGCTAAGGATGGTTTTCACATTTTTAAACCGTTGGGGAAAAAAATCGAAAAAATAATATTTCGTGACACATGAAAATTATAGGAAAACCACGTTTCAGTGTCCCTGAATAAAATCTGATTGGAGCACAGCGGCATACACTTGGCTACATATTGTCTCTGGCGGTCGGCAGTTGTGATGGGGGTCTTATGGTCTGAAGAGCTGAAAATAGTTACTATCTGCTCCTTTATAGGAGAAGCTGGCAGACCAGGGTGCGGGAGCTTGTCTGTCTCTTCCATAGGTGAGTCCCTGGGGGCTGCATAGGGCCAGGCCGAGGCAGGTGTTGGAATAACAAAGGGTGGATGATTAACCCAAGGACCTGTCTCCAGCAAGGGGTTGAGCATCACCCAGATTTGCAATGAGTGGATGGGTGGAAGGACAGATGGAGGGATGGACACATGGATGGATGGATGAATGAATGAAATATACATGCCTCAAAGGGAAGCTATAGGCATCATCCCTTGGGGTGGCCCAAAGTCCCTCCACGGAGTCCCAAACCAGAGTCTGACATCCCCTGGGTGGGTGTCCCTCTGACAACACCAGGCTGGCCTTGACATTCTGTGGGCCCAGAACGCTAAAGAGAGGATGTGATTCATTCGACAGGGCCTTTCACCAGGAGAGGAAGGAAACCAGCCCTCAGATCCCGAACCAAGTTTAACTCCTCTCCGCCACACACACACACATAAAACACGTACACACACACACACACAGCATCTCTCAACCTTGCTGGGTAAGGAGTCCATCCCAGCAGCGAGGCTTGGGGAGGGAGTCAGCGGTGTCTGGCTCAGCCTTCTCCCCAGGGAGCAGCCCACAGCTCTCTCCAAACACAGTTGGAGAAAACTCCTCAACAGAAGGGGGGCATTCCAGAGCAAACCCTCCGTCTCCCTCCCCGACCCCAGCACCGAGACAAAGAGAGAACTAAAGAAACAAGAGACCCGAACAGGAAATAATGACCTTGCACCACACTGGGAATTTCAGATCCAGCAAATAAGCCTGTTTCATAGGAGGATATTAGCGCCCTCAATACCTGGGAGATGGCACTTAATTTATGTTTTCAATCCCAGGACGGGTTAAATGAACATGTTCACACTTTGGAATGTTTCATCTGAATAGATACGAATTTTTACTTCTCAAGAAGAAGAGAGTTCTTTTCCATGTGAATAGACACCCCAAATGTCACAGAAACATCAGCTCAAAGGTTCTGGGACACTCTTAACTATGCTGCCATTTCCTTTGGGCCTTGGCCCAAGATTTTATCACAACCCTCCAAAATGCTCTTTGGTGAACAGGGCAGTGTTTATTGCCCTTGGCCTGCTTTTTCTCTTCTGGAGCTCTGCTCTGAAGGGGAGGATCCTAGCAGCTCACAGATATAAGGGAATTAACTCCACACTAAGTTGCCAAAGCTACCTTATCCCCATCGCATAGCTAAACCTTCCATGGGCTGAGCAAATGACACAGCACAGGCAGCAACAGGTGTAAAATCAATGCATTTCCCCTGCCCCGGAATCCCAGCTGTCTCTGAAAATGGACCTTCAAGGTCCAAGGACCGTCACCTCCAGGTGCCTGAGCATTCACAAGACAGAAGACATTGGTGAGTGTCCTGAGTGCTCTTCGTCCTAGCTGTGTGATCCTAGGAAAACTGCTTACCCTCTCTGGGCCTTCGTTTCCTCAAGGGATATTAGCACTGCCCTACCTCCCTGCCAGGGCTCTGAAGATTAAAGCACTCGTGGGAAGCAAATGTGCTGGGGTAAACCTTAAAGCATGTATACTGTTGGTCACTGCCATGCCCCTTCCCCATCTATAGTTAGAATGACCTTGTTTTAAAAAAAAACAAAATAGGGAACTGTATTCAATAGCCTGTGATAAACCACGAATGGAAAAGAATATAAAAAAGAATGTATGTATATGTATAACTGAGTCACTCTGCTGCACGACAGAAATTAACACAACATTGTAAGTCAACTGTACTTCAATTAGAAAAAAAAAGATGACCGTTTTCCAAAAAGTGAATCCAATCACGTTATGCCCCTGTTTAAACTCGTCAGAGGTGCTTAGGATGAAATCCATCCCTTTTCCGGGGCTCCGTGCTGCAGCCCCCCAGTCTCTCTGCCCTCAGCCCCGACAGCTCCCCTTGTTTACCCTGCCCCCGTCACACTCGCCTCAGCTGCCCTCCCACCGGAAAGCCTTCGCACATGCTGTTCCCTCTGCCTGAATGACCCCCTCCCCCCAACTTCCCACCCTCCCTGACCACACACACATGTTTGGTCTCAGCTTTAATGGCCCTTCCTCAGCATAGTGGGTTGAATAGTGCCCTCCTAAAATTCATGTCCATCTGGAATCTTGGAATGTGACTTTATTTGGTCTTTGCAGACATAATGATGTCTCAATGAAGTCATATTGCATTAGGGTGGGCCCTGATCCAATGACTGGTGTCCTCATAAGAAAAGAAAATGCAGATATACAGACACAAGCCAAGAAACACTAAGGACTGCCGGAAGCCACCAGAAACTGGAAGAAGAAAGAAAGGGTTCCCCTTAGAGCCTTTGAGGGAGTGTGGCCTTGCTGACACCTTGATTTTGGACTTCTAGCCTCCAGACTGTAAGAGAATACATTTCTGTTGTTCTAAGTAACAACAGATTGTGGTTACTTGTTACACCAGCCTCAGAAAAATGTGAGCCGACCCCTCAGCTAAAGCACCTCCCCCAGACTATCTTCAAAGCCTCCTGCTCCTCTTCCCCTCCCTGCCATGTCCGCCTCCCCGCCAGCCCATCAACTCCCAGGGAGAAGGGGTCTCAGCTGCCGGGTTTCCTGCGGCAACCAGCTCAGAGCCTGGCCCCAGCAGGCATCCAATAGTAGTTTCCAAATGAATTAATTTGACAGATGCACCAAGGGAAGCTCAGAGAGACCAAGGGAAGCTCAGAGAGGTCAAGGGACTCACCCAAGGTCACACTCCAGGAAGAGGCAGACCGCTGGCCTCCACACCGGTGATCCGAGGAGCCGGGATGCCTACGTCCACCCCACAGGGACTCCAGCCCTGCAGGATAGGCCTCTTCTCCCTCCTGACTCCCAGCTACGAGGTCCGTGCCCTCTGGGCTCTGTGCCCGACCCAGGACCTGACCTCCTTGGCAGGGACCCGTCTCAACTCAATGAACCTGTAGATAAAAGCCTCTTCAGTCCTGGGACAGCCGCGGGGCAAGGGATGCCCTGGGCTCTGGGTTAATCCCACGCCCACAGGGCAGTTCGGGGCGATGGCCACTCAAGACGGTGGGCCTCGCCCACGGGCCTCGCCCACGGGAATCCACTCTCCCTATCACCCCGGCTCCTCCCTCACGCCCTCATTGCCTGACTCTGCAGCTATGAAGCATGGGAGGCCACATAGTCCAAGGTCTGGACAATAAATAGCACTGACTCATGAAGGAAAAGTAGTTCCAGGCAGGAGAACCTCTCCACTGGGTGCTAGCCTGTCCTTAACACTTATGTAACACTAGCTAATTACACTTTTTACTAAAGAGAGCAAGGCCTCTGGCTCAAAACCCTTGGGGGTTGCAGCATTTACAGTCTGGCCTCCGCCTACGCACTTTCTGCATCCGCGGTTTCCGCATCCACTGATTCAACAGACCGCGCACCGTGTACTGTGTTTACCACCCGCAGTTGGTTGCATCCGAGGATGAGGAAGCCACGGATACGGAAGGCCGCCTGTCCTAGACTGGACTTAAGCATCCGCGGATCTGGGTACCCGGGTGGCTCTTAGGACCAACCCCCCGCAGATACCGAGGGAGACTGAATTTAGTTGAAATCTGCTGACACGGTTTGATTGCCTTTGAACCTTGAAAGTAAACTTCTGTTTATGGCCAGAGATACTGGCTTTTCCAATGTTTACATAGATTTTTTAAGTACACCCAGGTGGGGTGGCTCGAAAGTATTAGGTGACTAATAACATAGAAAGTATACAGGCATACCTCGTTTTTTGGCCCTTCGAAGATACTACGTTTTTCACAAATTGAAGGTCTGTGGCTACCCTGCGTTGCGCAAGTCTATAGGTGCCATTTCCCAACAGCCTTTGCTCACTTCCTGACTCTGTGTCACATTTTGGTAACTCTCGCGATATTTCAAACCCTCCACCAGCAAAAAGGTTACGATTAGCTGAAGGCTCAGATGATGATCAGCATTTCTGAGCAATAAAGTATTTTTTAATTAAGGTATGTACATTGTCTTTTTAGACATCATGCTATTGCACCCTTAACAGACTACAGTATAGTGTAAACATAACTTTTGTGTGCATTGGGAATCCGAAAATTCACGTGACTCGCTTTTTTATCGTATTGGCTTTCTTGTGGTGGTCTGGAACTGAACTCGCAATATCTCCGAGGTATGCCTGTAGAGACGGGGCAAAAATTATGAAGATGGTGTGGGGATGACACTTGGGGAACTCAGCACTCATTCATTCATTAACTCACTCACTCTAGCGAAGACGCAGACACACACATGTCCCTCGGGTATTTTTGTGATAAATTCCGCAGCTTTAGCCAGAGTCGACTGACATGTTATATGGGCGTGCCTCTTGGGCCAGGTGCTCGTAAGAATCACCTGGGTAGATTTCTTTTTTAAAACAGATGCTCGGGCCCCACCCCAGACCCACGGAGTATGAGCCTCCAAATGGTGGTCCCAGCACCTGTATTTTCTTAAAGCTGCCGGGGGTGGGAGGGTATTTCTTCTGAACAGCCAAGTGCCAGGTATTCAGCCGCTGCTTCCTCCCCAGTGACCCAGAAGCTGGGACTACGGTGCCCAGAGAACATCCTGGAAGAATAAGATCCGGGCCTTAAGCGTTTCTCCTTAAAAAAGACACATGCCAGGGTGTGCCCTGGGTCAGTGAGAATCGAGTTCTTTAGCGTTTCCTCAGCACCTAACCCAGGCCAGCACCCCTGTGGCGGCCCTGGGGCTCATCCTAAGAAAGTTCCCAGTCGGGTGGGAGAGGCCGAAATATTTCCAGAAAACGCATCCCATGATGCAGCAGGCATTCTAACAGGAACTGAGGCCTCACAAATACAGCTTCTAAGAATCTCCCACAAAAATCAGGTGCCAGCCACACCTATTAGGATGGCTGGTGTTTAAAAAAAAACAAACAGAAAATAACAGGTGTTGGTGGGATGCGGTTGTACGTTGCTGGTGGGAATGTAAAGTGGTGCAGCTGCTGTGGAAAACAGTATGGTGGTTCCCCAAATAATTAAAAATACAATTATCATACCATCCATCAATCCTAGTTCTGGGTAACTACCTAAAATAATTGAAAGGAGGATCTCAAAGAGATATTTGTACACCCATGTTAATAGCAGCATTCTTCACAATAGCTAAAATGTGGAAGTAACCCAAGTGTCCAGGTACACGACTGAGGAATGGATAAACAAAGTGTGGTGTTTATGTACAATGGAATATTATTCAGCCTTAAAAAGGAAGGAAATTCTGACACAGGCTACAACATGGGTGAACCTTGAGGACATTATGCTCAGTGAAATAAGCCAGACACAAAAGGACAAATATTGCATGAGCCCACTTACATAAGGTATCTAGACTAGTCAAATTCACAGAGACAGAAAGTGGAGTAACAGTTATCAGGGGATGCGGGAAGCTGGGAATGGGGAGCTAGTGTTTAATGGGTGCAGAGTTTCAGTTTTGCAAAATGAAAAGAATTCTGGAGATGGATGGTGATGACGGTAGCATATTTAATGCCGCTGAACGGTACACCTAAAAATGGTTAAGATGCTAAATTTACATTATGTGTACTTCACCACAATTTTAATATAATTTTTATTTTTAAAATCTGGTGCCAGATTTTGCTGCCGGGGTTCAAATCCCAGTTCTACCATGGTGGCCTTGGGCAAGTTATTTTGCCTTTCTGTACCTTAGTTACCACATCTTTAAAATGAGTATAAAAATAACAATCCCTGCCTCATGGGGCCACTGGGAGGATGAAATGAATTAATCGTTATAAAGTGCAGAGCAGCGTGCCTGGTTCACAGCATGTGTTCAGTGTGTTAACAGCTATATGATGGTGGTGGCTGTTATTACCATCCCCCCTCTGAGCTTTTGGAGGACACCCACATGAAAACTGTGTAGGTCCAGGGGAGTGTATTTTTGGCCTCGTGGTTTGGTTAATACCAGGTGCCACTTATGAGTAAGGAATAAAGACTACGTACTGCAGGTGAGAAAGTGGAGAAATTAAACTCAGTGAGGACAGAGGCCAATGCAGCAATAAAATGTCCCTGCCCGGAGCCCAGCGTCAAGAGCCCTCTGCCCTCGGCTTGCTGGGTGACACAGGTCAAAGACCCTGCCCTCTCTGGGCTTCAGCAGCCCCAGCTCTCCCACCCCACCCCGCTGCGAATCTAAGGGTGAGAAACCAGTCCATAGAACAACCTGTGAGCACATCAGACCCCTGGGCCCCACCAGAACCCCGGGGGAGGGAAGGGGGGGAAGGTGGGTGCCCCCAAGTGACCACAGGGTTAGAGGGACTCGGACACACTCAGGCCTTTCTGTTTCTGACTCACACCCCAGCAGGAAGTTGGGGGTGGATCTTGCCTACCATCCACCCATTCGCCTCACCAAGGCCAGTGACCCCATTTGTCAAGGGCCCAGACAGCAGAACACAGAGTCCCTGGCCTTGGACAAACATTTTATCCAGAATCTCTGGACAGGAAGGGCCTCTGAGGGTTCACATCATCCATCCCCCTGCCTCCATCACCCTTTGGTTTCCCCCTTTTCAAAGAAACACAGCCCCAAGGTTGCAAGGTCATCCAATAAACACACTCAGATGCATCCGATGCTGATACTGTGGAAACATTATTATTATATTAATAATAATAATAACAGCTTCCAAAGACATGCCCAGCTAATAAGAACTTCACAGGCAGCATCTCAATCAATCCTCATAACAGCACATTCAAATTGGTTCTCCTGTCATTCCCATTGTACAGACAGGGAAACTGAGGCTGGGGACTCAACTTGCCTGGAGTCACACAAGGAGCAAGTGAAGCCAAAGACTTGAGCCCAGGCTTCCTGGACACAAGAGCCTGCCTGCTCAGCTCCATCTACCCCCTCCCCCATTACATGGCCATTTACTGAGGCCCAACCCTTATCAGTCCTTTGAAGCAGGCCTATCACACCCATCTGGCAGATGAGGAAACGGAAGTAGAGGCAGGTGATGTGACTTGTCCAGAGGCAAGACTGGAACTGGGGTCTGTCTCTTTGTGGAACCGTGGTCATCCACACTGGGCTGTGACTCTGCTGGTCCAGTTACCCCGCCTCTGTCTCCCCCTTCCCCTCCCCACTGGCAGGGTCCCTGGAAGGCTTTGTCCTCCTGGGGCGGGGAGGACCGAGGCAGCATTTCTCCTGCAAAGCCCGGCACACTCAGGCGCAGCCAGGGGCAGGTGGCCCATGGGCTGAGCCGGGGGTGGGCCCCAGCATGCGGGGGATGGGTGAGGAAAGGGCCAAACCCATTCCTCCACCTGCTGGGGTGCTGGGTGCTGGACTATCTTCAAGCCATGACCGGCCCGGTGGGCTCCCCAAGTCACCTGGCGGGTGGCCAGTGGGTGCTGGAGCTCCACCCAGACAGCTCGAGGGCTGTGTGGCACCCCCAGCCAGCTCACACCTGCTGTGGGGGGCAGCAAGGACGGGTGCCTCCAACAACAGGGGGGTCAAGGGGGCCGGGAGGGTGTCGGGGGGAAGAAGCAGGAATTAGGTGGCAGGAATCCTGACACCTTGTCCCTGCGCAGCAGCTCCCAGCTGGCTCTGTGACCTTGAGAGAAACACACACTCGAGGCCTTTTGTTCCCTCCCCTAGAAAGGAAGGCTTCCAAAGGAAAGGCACAAAAATCCAGACAGCCTGGTTAGGGCCCGGATCCAATGCCCGCCCCTGGGGATTCTGCCATCCTGCTCTGTAGACAGGGAGTTGCCAAATATGGACCAATCCTCCAGGGAGGGATGCGCAGGGCTCAGCGTTCCCGGCTGCAGCAGGGCCAAGAGCCCCGAGTCGCTGGCTCAGGATGGGGAGAGGAAGGACCAGGTTGTCAGGGGCCTTGGAGACCAGAGATGGGTAGACTTGTTCAGTTCCCAGCCAGCGGCCTCCCGCAGGGCATGCAGTAGGCACGTGGCCACCCCACGCGGAACAGAGGGGAGCGTGGATGGTGCAGGGAAACCCGTCCCTGCTGCTGAAAAAATAAGCCAAAGCTCCCATCCACCACCGGTGAGTCAGCAGTGTCATTGCAAGAGCCAAGCGAGGCCATATGAAATGAGTAGGGACTTTGGCTCCCAGTTCTGCCCGTCCTGGCTGTGTTCGCTGAGTCACCTCCCTCTTGAGGCTCAGTTTTCTCATCTGCAAACAGGGACCAATATTGCTGACCTGGTGGGGTCATCCTCAGGTTGTACCACATGAAATTACAATATTCCACCATTGTTGGGCTACAAAAATGGCACTTTCATACGTTCAACCCAATATGTGGATGGGGGCAGCGTACAGCATGCGAGCAATCAACGCTGAAATTTAAATCTCTCCTCTGTTCTAGCAGAAGACTGTGTTTTTCTCATTCATGGGACAAAATGGAAAATATCTCATCACACCCCCCTCCCCCAAATATAACAATGACACGACACGATAAAACAGCTCACTTTGTGGGTGGCCTGTTAAGAGTTTACAATGTACGGTCCCAAGTACATCAGGGCATGGAGTGTGTATGTACCACAGTGATAACGCAGCGGAAGGAAGGCTGGCATTGAAATATTTTTATCAAAAAAAAAAAGAAAAAAGAGAAGAGAAAAAGGCACTGTAAAGGCCCAGTTGTGGCAGATAGTTTTTTTTTTTAATTTTTTTTAACATCTTTATTAGAGTATAATTGCTTTACAATGGTGTGTCTGTTTCTGCTTTATAACAAAGTGAATCAGTTATACAGCAGATAGTTTTTTGAAAGTAACTTGTAAAGCATTTACCATATTCCGAATTTGCAGTCTTTGCAGACTCGTGCACATATATTCCGCTTTCAGAATAGTTTTGCAAATTGTACACAGATAAAAAAAGAGGGAACTTTTGAATAAAGAAATTGCATTTATAAATGATCTGTATTAGAATATAATAAATCTCCAGTTATAGTTTAAAAAAAAGGTTTTAAGTGATGTATTTCCCCATGCTTTAGATCAAATATAACCAGCATGTTGAACATCTTTTTTAATATTTTTAAGTTTTTAAAAAATGAGTCAAAATGTCATCGAGCCATACAATGGAGTATTATTCAGCCATAAAAAGGAATGGAGTCCTGATACACTTGACAACACGGCTGAACCCTGAAAACATTATGCTGAGTGAAAGAAGCCAGAATAAAAACTACATACAGTATGATTCCATTTATATGAAATGTCCAAAATAGGCAAATCCGAGAGACAGAAAGTAGATTAATGGTTACCAGGGGCTGGGGGAATTGGAAGGAAGTGGGGAATGACTGCTAATGAATACAAAATTTCTTTTTGTGGTCATAAAAATGTCCTAAAATTGTGAATATACTAAAAACCACTGAACTATATACTTTCTTAATTCTTTTTATTAAAAAAAATTTTATTAAGGTATAATTGACACACATTATATTAGTTTCAAGTGTATATGTTGCAAAATGATCACCACAATAAGTCTAGTTAACATCCATCACCACACATAATTACAAAAAGTTTTTTTCTTGTGATGAAACTTTTAAGATCTACTCTCTTAGCAGCTTCCAAATATGCAATACAATATTATTAACTTAGAGTCATCATGCTGTACATTACATCCCCAGGACTTATTGCATAACTGCAAGTTTGTACCTTTTGATCACCCATTTCAACCCCCAGGCCCACCGCCCCCCCTTGGCAACCACCAATCTGTTCTTTGTATCTATGTACTGGAGGTCTTGTTTTTGTTTTGGGTTTGTTTGGTTTTTTTTTAGATTACACATATAAATGAGATCATCTGGTATTTGTCTTCCTCTATCCGACTTATTTCACTTAGCTTAATCCTCTTGAGGTCCACCCATGTTGCCACAAATGGCAAGATTTCACTCCTTTTTATGGCTGAATAATATTCCATTGTATATATATGCCACACCTTCTTTATCCATTCATTCATCGATGGACACTTAGGTTGCTTTCATATCTTGGCAATTATGAATAATGCTACAATGAACACGGGGGTGCAGATGTCTTTTCAAGATAGTGTTTTCATTTTCTTTGGATAAATACCCAGAACTGGAATTGCTGGATCATATGGTAGTTCTATTTTTAACTGTAATTTGAATTGTACGCTTTAAATGAATGAATCATATGGTAAGTGAATTGTATTTCAATAAAGCTGTTACTTTAAAAAGTGAGTCAAGTTCAAGAAAAACGTTAACTGAGGAACAGTCCCAGGTGGTACATAAATATGAAAAGTTTTCAAGGTGATACAGGAATGACTGGAGTTTGGGAAACACAGAGTTGATGCATTAAATCCTCAAAACAGAGGCTCTACATGGGTTCACATCCCACCTCCTGAGTGACCATGGGCTAGGGACTTCACCTCTCTGGACCTCAGTTTCCTCATCTGGAAAATGGGAACAAGAAGAGTTCCTGCCTCTCTGAGTCACCGTGAGAATGAAGTGAGTTAGCACGTGTCTGGCACATCCTAGGGGGTCGACGGAAGGATCAATGGGGGACCAGATCTTTTGGGTGGTTCTGACCACGTGTTCATGAGCACAGGGTCCCGAATTCAAATCTCTCAGAAATACCTTTTTCTGAGTAGGTGAAGTGAGATAAAGCATGTAAAGCATTTAGCAAGTGCTCAATAGACATTAACTTATTATTTTCTTTGTTATCACTGTGATATCTGCCTGGGTGGTAACATTTTGGTTGATTTTTATCTTGTATTTTAATTTTTTGCTTGTGTTCTATAATGATTCTGTCTTGTTTCGGTACTAAGAACTACCCAAAGAATTATATTTAGTACTTAGCATCTTTCTCTAGTATGATCTTAGATTTCAGATAGAAGGGAAACCCAGCTGGGGTCCCGGCCTGTTCCAGCCGCCTACCCCGCCCCCTCACAGTAGACACACGCTGGAACTGAAGATTTCCCAGCATCAGTCGGCCTCTGGAAGCACAGTTAGAGGGACACCCCCCACCCGCACTCCAAGCCAGCAGAAGATGAAGACTGCAGCCAGAGCCCGAGCCAGCGGCCCGCAAGAGCAGTCATCCTCCCAACACCCTGCCTCCACGACCCACCCCCTAAAAATACAGCTTCCGGGGGCAAATTTTGTACCATCCTCCACAACAACAGCCAGATCAATCACGCCCAAATTTGGGAGAGACGTTTGGGATGTACCGTGTCGTGGGTATAACATTCACTCTGGAGGATTCCGGGGGTACCCCCAGGATGCAGCAACCATCCTTCAGAGCAGCTGAAGTGGATAAACAGCCAGGAGGACTGCCGATGGGGGCAGGGGCATGGCACTGAAATGGACAAGGAAAACCTGGTTTTCTTGTTTTTTGGCTGTGCCATGCGGCATGCGGGATCTTGGTCCCCCAACCAGGGATTGAACCCACGTCCCCTGCGTTGGAAGCGCGGAATCTTAACCACTGGACCGCCAGGGAAGTCCCAAACCTGGATTTCAAGGTCAGCCCCAGAAGAACACTCACGGGGCAGGCGCTCCAAATTACAGACGTTGGGTTGGTGAGGGAGCTGCCTCTTGTCCAACAGCTGTGTGTAGTGCCAGCAAACCTAATAATAATAACCGCTGTGGTTGCCTTTTATCGATCACTGACTGTGTGCTGAGTGTTTCATCACACGCTCAAAGGTGTGAAGCCGTGGTTAAACATACTCCCAAGCAGTGTGGAATCAGACAGCAGGACAACAGTGTTAATAACAGCAACGGCAATTCATGACTAGGAAATAATGCACAGCGAGCACCTAGCATAGTGTCTGGCTCAGTACGTGCTGTTTTAAATGTACAAATGATGACGAGGAGGAGGAGGAGGAGGTGCTGACTATGGGTCCAGTTGTGCTAGGACCTTTACATATCATAGTACAACAACCCTATAAGGTGAGACCTACTATTAGCCCCATTTTACAGAGAAGAAGACTGAGGGCGGATGAGGTTGTTTAACTTGCCCGTGGTCACTGAGCTGGTAAAGCACGCCATCGCTTGCCCCCCATGGATGTCGCCAACCCCAAATTCACTTCTGAAAGCCAGGCTCCATTAACTGTCCTGCCCGATGGCTCCCCAAACCCCTTCCCTCTCTCTGAGGGTCCCCATTGGTGCCAGGTGACTTCCTACTTTCAGACCTGCTTAGAGGTGGCCAGCCGACCCTGTCCCTCTTCCCAGCTGTGGCTGAGCCCATCCTTCTGAAGCCACTGCGGCCGCCAAGGGAGGAAGAAGAAAGGTTCTCGGTGAGCCCATTTACAGGGGCCACCTCCAGCTGCTGGGACCAGCCAGCGGCTTTAACTTGGACAAACGCCCAGGACTCAGTGGGGACAGGAAGCACCCCTGAGCGATGAAGATCAGGACCGGCTTGTGAGCGTGCCCGGAGTGCTTTGTGTCAGCCAAACCAGCTGGCCCGACCCCCGTTCTCAGCAGCCCCCACTGCTGGCCCTGGCCCTGCCATGAGGCGGTCAGGGTGTCCCCCCAGCCTAATGTCCAAACCCGCCAGTTGTAGATTACAGCACTGCTAGAAAGGGGCACAGCACTCAAAACAAGAAAAAATATGCATACGTGTAAAACGGTAGCTCGTAAACATGAAGCATTTGCTGTATCCCAGACACCTCTCTAAGCACTTCACAGACATCGACTCATTTAATCCTCACAGCCACCTTATTTCACGGAAGAGAAACTGAGGCTCAGAGAGGGAAAGTGACCTGCCCAAGGTCACACAGCTAGGAAATTCCAGAGCCAGGATTTGGATTCAAGCCACCTGAGAATAAAGCCCACACTCTAAACCGCAGAATGCAGTGCTGACATCTCTCCATCACATGTACTGTGCACAAGTCTAAAACTCACACTGCAAAACATGAGCCCTGGTTATCTTTCGATTGTGGGATTGTATGAGTTTTACCTCCTCCTTTTTGTTTATCTGTATTTGTAAATGTTTGACAATGAACATGTACTGTAGCATGATGTAAACATATTGTACTAAGGATAAAAAGAGAATAAAAATTATTAATTTGGAAAATGAACTGAGAATCAACCGTTAGAGCACTGAACAGTTATCTCCTGCCACCACCTTAAGGCAGAAGGGCTGGCCAGGTGTAAATAGTAAAGGTTATAGAAACCCCGTGGTACTGCAGAAGCATGCATGCGCACAGTGGGGGCTTTACTTAACATCACCACCCACCCCAGTAGACCAGCACGAACATCAACTGGCCATTCACCCCAACATTCACCTACGTGACCTCGCTGGGAGCTCCCGGCCGGGCTGAAAGATGGGCATCAGCACCCGCACTCCATGGCACGGACACCCATGCAGAGAGAAGAAGCCGCGCCCATGGCTGGGGACAAAACAGAGGCATGAGGTGACCCCAGGGCTGCATGGCTCCCAACCGAGCAGTGTCATCATGGTGGGCCGCTGCCACGGTCCACAGAAGAGCCACCTTCCCAGGGGTGACCCGGGCCTTGGCACAGGAACTGGGCGACACCCAGAAAGCCCCTGCGGTCGCCCAGCCGAGCCCACTAAAGCCAGGGCAGATGGCTCACACTTGCTCTGCTGGGTCAGCCAGCATTCTGGGCATTCCAAAAATTCCCCAGAGCTTTTTGCTGCCCCCCCCTCCACCCCATCCCCCCCTTTAATGAAGGAAAAGGAGGACGGCAGAGGGGCTGTGATGAAGGCATCTGGATAAAGGCGACACTTGGACGTCTTATCATCTCCTCCCTGTAGTTAAATCCGACAGTAACCCGGCACACCTCACCTCTCCAAGAAGGAGCTGGAATGCTGGTTGCCACAGCTTCCCATCTCATCCAAGTCTGAGCGTGTCAAGGGAAATGGTTTTGCTTCAAGGCTGCCAGGAGGCAGGGCCAGGAGAACAGGGTCCCCACCCCGGTGCCCCCATGGGCCCCACACCCGCCATCACAGCCCTGGGCACGCTGCCCTGTAACCCCTCATCTGTACCCTCTGGGAGGGCAGGAGCTATATCCCAGGCAGCTCTGAGACCCAGGGCCCAGCCCAGGCCCTGGTACACAATAGGTGCTTAATTAATAACAAAGATGAAAATGACCAACTATCCCAAAAGAGGACAGGGATACACTGCCCGGGAAGTTCTGAGGGGAGAGATGGTATTTTCAGCATGGTCATGGGGAGGTGGGAGGACCCACTGCGTTGAGTTATTACCATAGGGGTTGGCAGTTTTCCAGGTGGCAGACCTGAGTTCAGATCCAGCCTCTGCCACTTCTTGACTCAAGCTAAGAGACCTTGAGGAAGGCTTCAGGTCTCTGAGGCTCAGTTTTCTCATCTGTAAAACGGGTTAGTAATACGACCTGTCCAAGTCATTCTGAGGACTGACAGAAGACGTAGATGTAATACCTCCCTAACAAGGCAGTTGGTACACAGTAGGTCTTCAACAAATGGTGGGATTTTGTTGTTTTTTTTTGGTTTTTTCCTGGGCCCTACCTTTCAAAGGTCTGGTTTTGATTCTTCCCAGAAGCGCAGCAGGAATAAGAGGCTCCGGGATCTACTCATCCAGTTGCCCCTCCCCCTGTGAAAAAGGCCCAGAGAGGGGAAGGGGCTTACCCGAGGACACACAGCAGAGAAGTGGATACTCAGGGGTCCTGACTAGTGGCCCAGAACTCATTCTAATATACTCTGCATTCTCTCCCATGGCCTCGCACCCCTTCTCATGCCAAGCAAGTCCCTGGCAGGCAGGTAATCCATTCTAGAAACAAAGACATGAGCTTTCCAGGGCTGGGGCCTAAAATGAAAGGGAGAGACAAACTTGGGCAGCTTCCCAGGCCAAAGGGCCCTGGGAGTTCCCCAACGAGTCACTCCCCAGCCCAGCCCAGGGCACTGGGCAGGGCTTGGCAGGCACTGTGCCCACTAAGGCCCAGGCTCCATGTCTGGGCAGGCGGGGTGGCAGGAATTCACGGAGTGACCTCGGTGTACCCAACGTGCCCGCTGGCCTCCCACTGCCGGTGGGCCCCGCACACCCTGGGCTTCCTTCCCACAGCGGTGCCTCACCACGCCTCAGGTAAACAGGATGGCACCCAGAAAGGGTTTTCTTCACTGAGGAAGCAAAACAAAAAGAAACGTCAACACAGAGCCACAGCCCTGACCTGGAGCCTTTGAAAGTGCAGCTGTGTCTCCACCAAGGAGATTCACATACAAGAGGGCTGCCACTAGCTGGTAGCTCTGGGCAAGGAGGTTCACCACACCGGGACTCAGTTTCCTCATCTGTAAAATGGGAACAACACTAGCACCGAGAAAAGATTGGATATAATAATGCACAAGGAACTACAGTATAAGAAGCAGTCCATCAAAGCTAATTATTATTTTGAATTACTGCTACTATGACTACTTCTGCTACTACAAACAAGGAAGATTTATATAGTGATTCATAAAGTCATTCCTTGGCATAACTTACAGACAGTTTTTAAGAATACTAAACTGATCTTTTTATGGGGCAGGGCTCCCATTTTTAAAGTGCCTACTATGTGCACGGTTACCTCACCTAACCCCACAACCACCCCACAGGGAAAATCCTAGCATCTTCTTTCTGCAGATGAGGACTGAGGCTCAGAGAGGCAAAGTCACTTGCCCAGAGTCACACAGCAATGACAGTACAGATGGGATGGAACACTAGGATTGTCTAGCTTGGCCTGCTTTACTGCCAGGGAGGCAGCAAAGGAGGGATTCAGGGCACAGGGGCTGAGTCAGGCTGCAAGGATCAGCATTCCCCCTTCCTAGTAGAGGCCCTGGGCATGGGACTCCCTCTCTGAGCCTCAGTTTTCTCATCTGTAAAATGGGGACATAAGAATCAAATAAAACAATGATGCGCACAGTGCCTGGGACAGAATGAAAACTCCCTACTTATTATTTTATTTCACTCTAAATAACATTTAGTGTTCTCAAAAGCCAGGTCTCAGCAGATGGAGGAACAGCAGACTCAGTCATCTCCCCAAACTTCTGAAGGCACAGGAGCCAGGGCAGAGACCATCAGGTACACACAGGTCAAAGGCTGTCCTCTCTCACCTTCACTGACACCTTGGCCCATCTGAGACTCACTTCACCGATGGGGAAATGCTCACAGAGGTGAAGCGACCTACACAGGGTCACACAGGTATTCCCATGCCGGCGCCACCCGACTTTTCTCCAAAAATCCAGCCCTGACATCAAGCAGATCCCATTTTCCCCATGGCCAGCACGGGGTTTGCCAAGTGATAGATACAGGATAAATTTTCACGGAATGAAGGAGTAAGTGTGACTTCTAACCCCGCACCTAGCTCAGGTGGCCTCCAGCCGATACTCATAACCATGGGCTCCCTGAAACCTGCTGATTGCTTCCACATGGGGCGGTGTGAATATTCCTTAAACGCAGAGCATCCAAGACCCCTCCCTGGCCGGAATGGGGCTGAGTGGATAGTCAAGGCTCCCCTTGGGGACAGAAAGTCATGTAAACAGTGATCCATTCACTGACAGCCCTCCAGCTACAGCAGAAGGGGAAAAACACTTGCTGGGAAGCAGGGGTCCTAAGTCACTCCTTTCCCCAGGGCCCTGGTGCTCCAAGGACCAGAAGCAACCTCACCAGACCTTCATAGACAATAATGATACTAGTAATAATGACAATAGTATTATTGTAAAAATGACACATGTAGGGACTTCCCTGGTGGCGCAGTGGTTAAGAATTCACCTGCCAATGCAGGGGACACGGGTTCAAGCCCTGGTCCAGGAAGATCCCACATACTGCAGAGCAACTAAGCCTGTGTGCCACATCTACTGAGCCTGCGCTCTAGAGCCCATGAGCCACAACTACTGAGCCCGCATGCCACAACTACTGAAGCCCGCGTGCCTAGAGCCCGTGCTCCGCAACAAGAGAAGCCACTGCAATGAGAAGCCCACACGCCGCAACAAAGAGTAGCCCCTGCTCGCCGCCACTAGAGAAAGCCCGTGCACGGCAATGAAGACCCACGCAGCCAAAAATAAACTAATTAATTAATTTTAAAAAATGACACATGTACACTCATTATAGGGCACTATGTATGAACTCATTTAATGCTCATCCACCTCAGGAGGCAGGCACCATTGTTACTCCCATTTTACAGAGGAGGAAACTGAGGCACAGAGAGACTAACTGTCTTACCTAAGGTCACACAGCTGGAAAGTAGTGGAGCTGGGGTCTGAACACAGGCAGTCTGGATCCAGATTCTCTGCATTATTCCCAAGGGATGTTGGGAATATCTAATTCTATAACCAATTCTGCAGAACGAATATCCAGTTTTGCACAATTCCTCACTCCACCCCAATCAGGAACCCCCCCCCCCATCCCAGCTTCGCAGTCACAGGACCATTTATTTGTCATCTACTT
Source organism: Balaenoptera physalus (assembly GCF_965194825.1). Lineage (NCBI taxonomy): Eukaryota > Metazoa > Chordata > Mammalia > Artiodactyla > Balaenopteridae > Balaenoptera > Balaenoptera physalus. The sequence continues at coordinate 79,266,217 of NC_138897.1, read as the reverse complement.
CATGCCAAGTGTTTCACAGTCCTTCTTGCTAATGGTCACAAGCACCCTGTGTCCATTTTACAAACAGGAAAACTGAGGTTCCGAGAGGTGATGAGACTGGTTGAGGGTCACGAGGACCATAAGGGGCAGAGCTGGGATTTGAAGCCAGATTGGTCACCTCCACAGCCTCCCCTTGGTCTCACTGTGATCTCCCAGTCCACTGGCTACAGGTACCAGAACTTGAGGAACAAAGTCCAGAGCAAAAACCATCATCAAGACGATTATCCCTTACCTTCGCACCTCATGTCACAGAAAGCACCTCCTTATTTAATACTGTTTCAAGCTTCACAGCAGCTCTGCCAGAGAAGACGCATTATTCCCATTTTCCAGATGAGGAAACTGAGGCTCAGAGAGGTGAACTGCCTGTTCTGGGCTATAAACTCAAACCAGGTCTCCTTACCCAGACCCCTGCTCTGATGTGTCCCCCACAAATCATGAGCCACGATGCTCACCGCCACCTCTTGGGCGGACCCTCCACCTTGGCAAGGACCTCCTTGCCCCATGTGGCAGGCTGTATTCCTGCTCAGAAGATATATACTAGCTCCCTCTCAGCCTCCATGAGAGGATCATACTTCCATCTCATTGATTTGAGTTTGGCCATGTGACTTGCTTTGGCCAAGAGAATGAGGGCACAAATGATACCTTCCTAGTTCCAAGGGGAGGCTTTCAGAGGCTCTGCAGGTTCCCAGTGAGCTCCTGAGCATCTGTTGTCCACCACAGAAGAGCGTGTCCTGGCTGGCTGCTGCCTGTCAGCCTGGGGACCAAGATGAAGATACACAGGGCAGACGGGAACCCAACCCAAAGCCTGGAATCCAGCCTCCCTGCCAAGCCCAGCCAAGGTCAGCCAAGCCATCTGATGACCCCCAAGTATGAAACAAATGTTTGCTGTTAAAAGTCACTGCAGGGACTTCCCTGGTGGCGCAGTGGTTAAGAATCCACCTGCCAATACAGGGGACACGGGTTCGAGCCCTGGTCCGGGAAGATCCCACATACCGTGGAGCAACTAAGCCCGTGCACCACAACTACTGAGCCTGCGCTTTAGAGCCCGTGAGCCACAACTACTGAGCCCATGTGCCACAATTACTGAAGCCCACACGCCTAGAGCCCGTGCTCCGCAACGAGAAGCCACCACGACGAGAAGCCCGCGCACCACAACGAAGAGTAGCCCCCGCTCGCCGCAACTAGAGAAAGCCCGTGCACAGCAACAAAGACCCAACGCAGACAAAAAAAAAAATTCACTGCGATTTGGGAGACGTTTGTTACACAGTATTATCATGGAGAAACCTGACTGACACAAAGGACTATGTGTTTCCAGCCTTGGAGGGAGTAGGAAAGGTACAGCCACTCTGGAGGGAAACTGAGCAGGTGAGATCAACATTCTAAACACCCTTTATCCCAACTGTTCCCCACCTTGGAATGTGTCCTCCCATCGACTTCAACAAGTATGCAAAGACACACGAGCAGGGATGTCACCGTGACACTGTGTGTCATAGCAAGAAAACAAACCACTCAATGCCCTAGTATTGTCTAGCTTGTCTAGACAGGGCATGTGCTCAATAACTAATAGCACCTTCATGCATTGAAGTATTGTTCAGTTTTCTAAAAGAGTGTAGTAAGTCAACACAGTCTAAAATGGGTCCACAGCTATTTTTAATTTCTGCTTGAAATTCTTTGTCTTACGATTGTTGTTGTTCAAAACGTATGTCCACATATACTGATTCATTTCTTTATTCCACAACTGTTTCCTAAGGAAACAGCAGTGAAGACAAATAGGGTTTCTGCCTTCTTGGAGCATCATCTAGAGGGGGAGGAAGCAATACCACCTCCACTACAACCACCACAAGGCACAAGAATAATAATAACAATCAACACACACCGAGCACTGACCATGTGCCAGTCCCTTTTCATTTCCTCCTCACAGCAACCCTCAGAGGTAAGACCTGTTATTATCTCCATTTACCGATGAGGAAACTGCGGCTCAGAGAGGTTAAGTCACCTGCCCAAGGTCACACAGCCAATAAGTGGCAGAACCAAGATGCAACTCTTTCCATCTGGTTCCAGAGTGGACAAAACAACAACAACAACAACTTAAGATAGCAGAGTGTGATAAGGGCTTGGAAAGAAGTAAACAGAGCATATGTATGTGGAAAGTTTCTGGAGGGTCGAGGGAAACTGCTGACTGCATTATATCTGAGGAGTGGGATCGGGGGTCTTGGGTGGGATTTTACTTTTCACTTAACATAAAATCATTTTGCTGTCTTTGAAGTGTTTGGTGTGTTACATGTTATTTTCACAATAATATATATATGTTATTATTATACTGTGTGTGTGTGAGTGTGTGTGTGTGTGTGTGTGTGTGCGTGCGTGTGTATCTCTTCTGACTCAGTGATGTAAATATCCAAAGATCAGCCTTTGGGGATGTATTTTATATTCTCAGTGGAGACAAGGCTATACAACATTTCAAAGGTCATTCAACTGAGCAATTAGCAAATGTGGCAGTGATAACTGCTTCCCAGAAGTCAATCCACAATCATTTCCATATCTGTCTCACTTTGCCTTCCCCATCCCTTCCTCCCATCCAATTGACCAGATTTCTGTGGAGTGAATTCCCAAGGGCAGAGGCTCTTTTGAATTGCCCATAGAAGATGCTCAATAAAATATCCATCACATTGAAGGGAAAAAAAATTTGTGTGTGCATGTGTGTGTATCTCTCAATTCAAAGTTTGTTAGCTTCTTTGTAAATGACAGGAGTTTCAGTAGTGGTCTTGGGCAGAAGGACCCCTCAAAGCCTCAGTTTTATAAACTGCAGAATCAAGGGTCCCCAAAGCAGGCATCGCCTGTGTTTGTTGTGAAGAATAAAAAAAGAACAAAAGAGCTTCGCCCAGAACCCAGCACATGTAAAGGGTTCAGTGAAAAGCAGTTGTTCTGACGTGTTATGTGCTTTCTCTACATTCTCTCCAATCCTCCCATTTTACAGAGGAAGAAACTGAGGTCCCAGGAGGGGAATGGCTTGTCTGGGGTCACACTCCTATAATCTGGATGGGTGAGTGGGGGAAGAAATGTGAAACTCCTGGACAGAGATTTCCCCCTGCCCTCCTCTCAATCCCAAACCTGCCAAAGCCTTCCTGTTTGGGTATTTAGGGAGTGGCAGGGGGTGTAAAGAGAATTTTTGTTGCCAATGGTCTAACTTTTATTCCTTCAACACACCCTGTACTCTGGGTATACTAATGAGCACGCAGTTCTCCTAATGGCCCTGGCTTTGCCTGTGCTGCTCCTGCTGCCGGCAATGTTCTCATCGTTGCCCTCTCCTCCTTTAAGACTCAGCTCAAGTGTCACCCATGGTCATCCAACATCCCCCCCGCCCCCCCCCCCACCAAACAGACCAGGTTGGGAGAGGCAGGCACCACCTGCCTGAAACACTATTGTGTGTGTGTGTGTGTGTGTATATATATATATATATATATATATATATATATATATATATATATATATATACACACACACACACATATATATAGTGTGTGTATATATATATAGTGTATATATATATATAGTGTGTGTATATATACATATATATAGTATATATATATATATATATAAAATGACACGCCGTGATGACATCTATTATAATAATCATACCCACTACTTAGTGGGCACAGACCAGTGCAGACACTATGCCTGGTAATGTCCATGCACTGCTTCTCTCAACTTGTATAACAGCCCTTTGAGGGAGGGGAGTATTCTATCATGAGCCCATTTTACAGATGAGGACACTGAGTCTCAAACCAAATACCATGGCCTCAGACCACAGCCAGGAAGGGGCAGCGCCAGGGTTTGCCCCCAAGTCTCCCTGGCTGACTCCCTCCTTTCTATCCCTGCCTCCTCCTGGAAGCCTCCCTGGGTTTACCCCTGCTGCACCCTGACCCAACCTCACCAACATTTGTGGCTTCTCTACTCAACTTCCCTAACTCCAGACATCCGCGATTTGCAAACTGGAAGCAAGTTCAAATCCCTGCTCTGCCACTGGCGGCTGACAAAGGCCTCACTGCCACAACACTGAGTCCTGAATCTGTAAAATGGGAATGATGAGCCCCACCCCCTCACACAGGAAGGTGGTGAGGGTTCCAAGGTAAAGTCCCCTCAGATGTTTATGACCCTCCCAGGGCAGGTGACAACAGATGCTCAGGAAGGTTTGCTGAATTGAATGAAATACTGACACTTAAAATATTCAGGCCACCTTCACTGGGGATTTCCTTCTCCAGATTGACTGCCATGCCTCCAGGAAGGGGTCTTCAACTGCATGGCTCTTGAAACACAACACTGACCACTGTCTCTATCTAAGTGCAGTTCCGTCATCACCTCTCACCTGGATTTTTCGAGCAGTCTCCAGCCTCCTGGCACACCATCTCCCATCCAGCCTCCTCAAGAGATGGGCAAGCTTCCCAAAACACACATCTGACTCCATCCCTCTCCCCGAGAGAAACTCCCACAGTGCCCCACTGCCCCGGTATAAAGTCCAAACCCCTGGGAATGGTTGACCTGGCCCCTGTCAGGATCTCCAGCCAACACCCTATGCTCCCTCCTCTGTCCAGGTGCCCAGGCCTTTCTGTTCCCTCTTTCCAGCGCATAACGCCATCCTCTCCCCATGGGCACGATCTCCAAGAAACAAACCCCCTGCCCACCATCCCCCACTCCAGGTCAGAAGTCATCAGCCCCTCTTCCCATTATCACAGCTCTCTCCTTCTGGACAACTGCCTCTTTTCACAAAGAATTTACCCCTTAAGGGTGTGCCTCCTCTTTGACATGGTGTCTTGAAAGATTTGTTGAATGAATTAATTAATGAATGCACATTTAAAACATTCCTCTGAGGCTCTTTTTCTGAGATGGTCAGAGATGTATTCTGGTGATGCTGAGAGGGGAGAAAGGCTCATGGCCAGATAGTGGGCTGTTCCATTCTCCTGCCAAGGTCAGCTCTGAATAAAAGCCAGCCCCCAGGACCTCCAAGGGGGGGTGGGGCACCTCCAGACTCAGAATCTGGGGTGAGGGTTATACCCCCAACATCAAGAATCAGTACAGCTGCCTCACTGGACTGCAGGGCAAGCTGATTGCTCACAGCTAGATCGCAAGCCAGGAGGACAGACCCTATATTGCCCTGGGTCCACCATTTCTAGTGTCTGCCACATAGTAGGTGCTCAATACACACACTGGTTGACCGAATGAGCTTCTCACATGTCCAGACACTGTACTGAATGAAACCCTGTACTTCTCTAGGATAATTGCCCCCTTGTCAAGCATGCAAATCCTTTAAAAAGGATTCCCCATAAAACCACCAGGACCGTGGCTAGTGGATGCACAACTCCCTCTGGAACTGTCCCAAGGATGAGACACCGGTGTCTGGGGGGTGAATGCATGTTTGTCCAGGAGCTTCGATGGATTAGCAAAGGGAAAGCTGGGCCAAGGGAGAAGTCTTGTCCAAATGCCCTGGTTACTGATTAGCCAAACCCTAGAGCTTCTCTCTGCAAGGGGGATCAGAGGGGCAATTAAACCCCTTTGGAAGAAAGACTAAGTTAAATATCTGCCTAATCCTGCAGTTTAAAAAGACAGCAAGTTGGGTTTCTGGAGCCTTCCTTCAGATACCCGAGGGGAAGTGGCCGGGGATGAGACAAGGGAAAGGAGAGACCACAGAACAGGGGCCCACTAATATTTACAGAGCCTGTACCTGTTTCATACCTTTTATACCTATTAATCCTGCCAGTCACCCAGACGAGGGAGGACTGTGACCCCCACCCCCACTCCATTTTGCCCGAAAGGGAGACCTGGGCTCAGAGAGGTTAAGTGTTTTGTCCAAGGTCACAAAGAAGCTGCAAAGAAAAAGCACTTTCTTTGTGCAACAGGTATAGCCCTTTCCTTTCCAAAAGGTAATGGCAGCTCCTGTTTGGAGAAAGTTCAGTCCCGCGGGCAGGAAGCCCTGGCCACCTAGGCGGCGCGCGGAGGTCACACGGCAGCCCCACTACCGACCGGCTACCGACCAGCGGAGAAGCAGGGTTTCAGGGCGCGGCGCCGCGGCTCCGTGCCGAGTGTGTGCTAGGAGGGTGTGGAAAGGTCGGGCCCGGCTCGGGGGTCAACGGGCCGCTTCCCTTCCCCTGGGTCCCGCCTGTAGCCCTAGGCAGCGCCGCCATTGGGGTGGGGGCCACCCGAGCCTACCGGGAGCAGGGGGATTGAGCCTTAATCCCATCAGGGCGCCTCTGCCCTGAGAAGGCGCGCGGAGGGGTGCGCAGGCCCTGCGTGGAGGGCGCGTCCGGAGCCCCGGAGCCCGTGGGGCCCCACGCGCTGTTCTCTCCACCGCCCCAGGTGCCCGCAGGATCCCTTCGCCCCGGGCTCCGCCTCGATCAGCACCCCCGCTTCCCCGTGTCCACCTCCTGGGCCTCCAACCTGCACGGACGTCCGGATCTTAGCAGTTCCAGGCTGGGTACGGATCTCCAGCGATACCCCAGCTCCCGGCCACCAGATCTCCTCTCGGAATCACTCCCAAGGCTCGGACCAGTGGGGGTCAGAGGAGAGGGATCAACTAGCTCCCAGTTTCCAATCACCGTCCACAGTCACCCCCAGGCTGGGGAGCGAATGGGACCCCAGGCCACCAGCGCCCAATCCACTCCTGGGATCGACTCCCAAGTCTTCAACTGGGTGGCGTGGGATCCATTGGCTGCCCAGTGAGGGATCTTCCCGCGGGATCCACTCCCAAGTCTCGAGAGACAGACCTCCCGGCTCCCAAATCGAGATGCCCCCTCCTCGCAGACCCAAAGCCCCGGGAGATCCACCGGGTCCCCACCTCTTCCCCGGCCAACTTTGCCAACTTTTCTCCCGGGGCCTCAGCCGAGCAGAAACTTGGCGGCCATCGCCGGCCGCCGCCTCCCCAGCCCCCTCGCAGGCCGGGGACAGGGGGAGGATGGCCTGCCCCCATCTACCGCGGCCGCCGCTCAACCTACCCTAGAGCCGCCGCCGCCGGCCCGCCGCGCCTCCACCTGCCCGCAGCCCGTGGCACCTGCCCGCGCCGCCCGCGGCCCAGCGCAGCCTAGCCTGCTGGGGGCGGGGCCTCGGGCGGGGAAGCGCCCCCGTCGCCATGGGAACCGTGGCCGGCGGCGCCTGCGCGGAGGGCCCCGGGGCGGAGCGCTGCCAGCGGACCCGTGCTCTCGGCCGGCGCCAGGGCCGGGGGACGGTCAGACAGGTCAGAGGTCGCGAGTTTGCCCCGACACTCCTCCCGGAAGCGGTCCCGGCCCTCGAGCCCCGACCCCGCCGCGCCGGACTCAGAACGTTGTTCATGATCCCCGCCCGCATTCCCGGGGTCAGTCCCCGGCTCTGGCTGGGATCCCCCGCAATGGACACCGACCGGCCGCCGGGTCTGCGCCCCTGAGAGTCTAATGCAGCCCGGTAACTCAGGAGGCGCACGGTAGAGCCTCGCCCATTGAATCTCTTGGGCTGCGGGCGCCGGCTTGGCGGGGGTGGGGGGGGGGTGGGGGGGGGGTGGGGGGTGTCTGCGCGAAGCGCTCGCGCCGCCTCGCGGCAATCAGGGGAATTGCACCCGGGACCGCAGGACCAGGGGCCTGGCAGGAGGTTGTTCACTCCGCTGGGGCGCCTACTGTATGCCACGCCTGCTGCCATTGTGTTGAGGTGGGGGTTGAGGTGTGAGGCATATAGAGACTTTTTGGACAAGTTGAGAGAATCGAAGGAAGCTGCTCCTGAATGGGAAAATGCCTGTTTTGCTCTCCTTTACTCATTTCATTCCATAGGTCTTTATTAAGCACCTGCAGTATGCTGGATGTCAGGGACCCAGTGGTGAAGCATCTGGCAATATACAGGCTCTCGTGGAGCTTACAGACATTGTAAACAATATTTGCACGAATAAATTGAATTGTATTTTGTGACTCGTGCTTCCGTCCTTAGGAAGGAAATGTACGGAGAGTTAATAACTGAAGGACCTAAAATCATACATGAATTTATTGTACGTCAGTTAGACCTCAATAAAGTCAAAGAGAGGAAAAAGAACATCACGCTGTGTGGCTTCAAGAGAATTGGCAGGGATCTCTCTTACCTGTCTTACTCTCAGTTTGTGTGTGTGTGTAAGAAGGCACCACTGTTACAGGAGATACACACATCATATCTCTTGTTTCTTTTAATCTGCACTTTTGGAGTAAGTATCACCATTTTATCAAGCAGCAGCCTGAGACTTGCCCACAGTGATGGAACCCAGAAGTGGTGAGGCAGTGGCCCCATGACGCCCATGGCTGCGTTGGGTCTTCGTTGCTGCACGCGGGCATCTCATTGTGGTGGCTTCTCTTGTTGCGGAGCACGGGCTCTAGGTGCACAGGATTCAGTAGTTGTGGCTTGTGGGCTCTAGAGCACAGGCTCAGTAGTTGTGGCACACAGGCTTAGTTGCTCTGCGATATGTGGGATCTTCCCGGACCAGGGATCGAACCCATGTCCCTCACATTGGCAGGCGGACTCTTAACCACTGTGCCACCAGGTAAGTCCCAACGTCTTACATCTTAGAATAATCTGTATCTGGATGTCTTGAGAACAGCCATCAGTAGGACCCAACTGAGTGGCTTTTAAATACGTCTACCACTCCCAGGGCGGAGTCTTCGTGGTGGGGGACAGAGAATGGTTGGATTGAAAGTTAAAATGCCTCAAAATCAACCTTTAAGCAGGACTTTTGCATTACATGTATATTGTATGAGCAAAGGCAAATCACTGTTTATCGTCTGCTGCCCTCTCTAGAACTTCTGGAGGCAGGGGCTTTTATCTCTTTAGTTCACTCCTTATTCTTAGTGCCTAGAGCAGGGCTTGGTACATAGTAAGTGCTCAATAAATACTGCGCTTAATAAATATTGGGTTAAATGCATGAATGACCAACAGCTGATAGGATACCCTCTGCTGTCTCTCCTCCCTAACCTTATCAGAACTTCCTGTCTCTCCCAGGCAAATCTCAATGAACCAGAACGTGTGGGCTGAGGATTCTGTTGAACTGGATGCCTCTCAGCTCCCCATCCAGCTTAGTCCTCCATCTTGGCCTCTCCTCTCTATCCCAGAACTTAAGCAGGCGAAGGGAGAAGACAGTCCTTTTTCTGCCACCTATCACAGAAACCCCAAACTCAGATGTGTCCCCAGCCCTAGCCAGCTCAGCCCCAACTCTACACCCCAAGAAATGCCCATCCCATGCCCAGTGTCAGTTCTTCTACCCACATCAAGCTTTGAGGGGAAATCCCAGACGTGCCAAACTACAACTCCCAGAGTCCTCCTGGCCCCAGAAGGGGCGGGACTTCCTGGCTCAGCCCCACCTTAGCTGATTCTGTCTGCATTCCTGTGTCTTCCCTCCCAGGTGAGAGGCTGCCAGCCAGCACACACCCAGAGATTACACCCTGACCAAAGAGGTGTCAGGTTGTACATTGTTTTCAGAGCCAACACCCCACTCACCACTCCCAGCCCTGGCTTTTCTCTTCCTGAGGAGAGAGGACAGTGCCGCCCAGGGACTCTCCCAGAACCCCTTCTCTGCCATTGTTTGCCCCCTCCTCCAGAAAGTTTGTCCTGATCCGGCAGCTCTGTTCTCAGACTCTCTGGCAGCTCTGTCCAGTAGAACTTTCTGCAATGACAGAGATGTTCTATATCTGCACTGTCCAACATCAGCCGCAGATGACTACTGAGCACTTGAAATTCGGCCAGTGTGTCCAAGGAGCTGAATTTTTTATTTCATTTTAATTAACTTAAATAACCACACGTGGCTACAGCTACTGTATTGAACAGGACAGCTCTAGAACTCACACACTCCTTGGCAAAGAGCATATTCACACATTTTCATTGATGTATATTTATTCATTTTGTTTCTCCTGTAATTTACCTGCTCCTTGAGGGGGAGAGCCAGTACGTTCTTTGAAATGTTTCCTCTCAACACCAGGCCTTTGCCCATGCCATGGCCTCTGTCTGGAACACTTTGCCCTCCATCATCTGTAACAACTATGTGTCCTTCAGATCCTAGTTTTAAAGTCAACTCCTCCAAGAAGCCATCCCTGACTACCATCCCTGACCCCCATGCCGAAGCTTCTGAGTCTTCTAGCCCCAACTAGACACTGATGACACTGTAAATTACTTCTCTGTCTCACTTTCTAGACTGTGAGCTCCTTGGGAGCAGAGACTAACATAATACCTGAATCAGAGCTGACCCCCAATAAATATTCATGGAGTTCAACGTTGAATAAATGTTTTCACATGATACAATCCAATGCCTCATTCACAGTAGTGATACTAATGAAAGCTGTAATTTATTGAGCTGTCTCATTAAACGCCACAACAATCCTATAAGAGATGCTATATTATCTCCTTTTCACAGGTAAGTGATCTGAAGCTCAGAGAGTTTAAGTAAATCATTCAAGGTCACACAGCTAGGATCACAGCCTGGGTTCCCTAGAAAACAGAGCCTGAGGCAAGATTTATAAGCTAATGCCTTATTAGGGATGAAATCCTAGCTTTACAAGAGTTAAGGAAAAGGGACTGTGAGACTGAGAAGGAGGGAGAGCAAATATAAGACGTGTCTTACTAAGTTGGCCACAGCTTTCCAAGAAAATACGGCCGGGAGTTCCCCCACTCAGGGCATCTCTGGAGAAGCCACGTGAAACATGCAGGGATGAAAGGCAAGAACTTCATCTGCTGGCCCGTCCCCTTTCCTGTCTGCCATTAGTGACCATTGGGCCCAACTGCTCCTCATGTCTGGGCTGTGTTACCTACACCTCCAGGCAGCCATGAGGGAAGCCAGTTCTACACCCAGAGCTTCACCTGAGTCTAGAAGAGGAGGCAGCAGAACCCTATTCCCAACCCCCAGCCAAGGATCCAGTCAGGTCGGACTGGACCACAGCTGGGGTCGTTGGAAGACCAAGCCACGACTCAGGCCTCATCACCGCAGGCTGAGCTGGCCAAGTGGCTGCAGCAACTGACCCAGGCCGCCTGCAGGGGCAGGTGAGCGGAGGCTGATGGCATCCAGTGCCGCTGGGTGGCCGGGAAGGACACAGCTAAGCACACCTGAGAAGGTGCATCGATCAAGCCTGAGAGATATCACACTGGGATTCAGATCCAGTTCAGACTAACTCCAAAGCCCTTCCACAAATACTGATTGAAAGAAAAAAAAAGAATACATGACCAAATGAGTGGGAAAAAAACCCTGGCAATCATCTCTTCAAAACCCTGGTGTATTCCAGAGGCTCTCATTTTACAGTGGAAAGACTGAGGCCCAGTAAAGCAGAGATGTCCTGACCAAGGCCACACTGAGTGTGGGTGGCAGAGCTGGGACTTGAGCCTCGGTCTCAGGCATCACTGAACCTTCCTGCTTCTGACAGCACCAACTGATGTGTCTTATTTGTCGTGTAAGCATTTATAGCATCAGAGTGACGCCTCTTGTTCTCACTTTCCCAGCATCCACGGCCCATCCTCTGCTAACAGCACCTTGGTTTTCCTCCTAGAAACCACCCCATCCCCCAACTTTAGTCCATGTAGTTCTAGTGCGGTGAGCCTCATGACATGCTTACTCTAATCCCCATTCTCCAGCCCTCAATCCCTAATCCTTGAGCCCAGGTCCTAGGTCTGGCCAATCAGAGCATCCCATTTCCCTGGCCACAATGATGGGACCCAAGCTTGTCCAGTGAGTGTTAATCACAGCAATTGCGGCAACTATGTGCAAAGAGGAGCTTTCTTTTCTCTGGGGTTGCTAAGCCTGGAGGCACCAGAAGTCAACACTGTGAGAGAGAATCTGCCTGAGAGCGAACCTAACTCAGCGGAAAATGGAGCTGAGAGATGGAGAGAGAGAGGTCCATTGCTTGTTCACCTGGAGCCAGCTGTGCCTGAAGCTGTCCCACAGAATTTTCAATTATGTAAGCCAATGCATTTCTCGTTTCTAATTGAGTTGGAGTTGTACTTCCATCACTTACCGCAAAGACAAGACAAGCGCCTATTCTGTGCCAAGTTTTATGCTGAATATGGGGGACAAAGATTTTTCAGATCCGGTGCCTACTCTCCGCAAGTTCACAGCCTGCAGGGTAGATATCCAGATCCCAGAGAAATATCCCTCAACTAGAATTACCAAGGCAGAAAGGTAGAGAGCACAGTGGCAAGAACTTCAACACCTGGTGTTTAATCGTAGATCGGTTAATCCCTATTCATGTCTTCTCCTACCCAGGAACCCCCATACCCTCACCATATCCTGATTTGGGGCTGGCTTTTCCCTCTTTGCCCAGCCCACCCAGCAGCCCAGTGAAAGCCTGTCGATTTAAGGAACTGGGAAGGAAAATACACACACACACACACACACACACACACACACACACACACCCCTCAGGCCAGCTTATCACACACTTGGACTTTGTTCAGCAGCCTGAATGTTTCCTTCAAATGGAAGGACACCTGTTATGAGGTCGCAGACGTACGGTCAAAGCTGGAGCCTGAGAAGAAGTGGCCACGTTGGAGGGTCTTGACCTGAAGTGTGGTGAGTCTGGAGGGAAGAAGGATGTGAGGTCAGGATGGGGAGAGAGGAAAGTATTGTCCAGGAGCCATAATGGGCTTTAAGGGTCCATGAGCCCCTGAAATTACAATACTGTGTGTGTGTGTGTGTGTGGGTGGGTGTGGGTGTGTGTGTACAAGTAAGTCTGCATGAAGGATGCATCCATGCTTTTAAATCCTATTTTCAAAGGAATTCATCACCTCCAAAAGGTTAAGTCCCACTGGTCTAGGACATGGCCATCCTTCTGCAGGTGGGTGTTCTAGTCTACTCAGGCTGCTATAACAAAGTGCCACACACTTAGTGCCACTAAGTGGCTTATAACCAACAGAAATTTATTTCTCTCAGTTCCGGAGGCTAGGAATTCCAAGATCAGGTAGATTTGGTGTCTAGTGAGAGCACACTTCCTGGTATATAGATGGCTGTCTTCTTGCTATGTCTTCCCATGGCAGAAGGGGCAAGGGCGCTCCCTGGGGTCTCTTTATAAGGGCACGAATGCCATTCATAAGTCCACCCTCATGACCTCATCACTTCCCAAATGCCCATCTCTCAATACCATCACCACTGGGGTTAGAATTTCAACATGTGATTTTGGGGGGCACACGAACACTCAGTCCACTGCAATGGGGAAACAGAGGCTTGGAGCCATTACATTACAACATAATTTGACCAGCTCACACAGCCAACTTGTAATGGAGCTGGAAAAGCACCAGAAGTCGGGCTGACCTGGCTGTGCAGCTAGGAGAATGAGATAAGGGATGCGGGTCAAAGTCCTCCCCTAAACCCGACTTGCCCATCTTCAGATCTCAGCCTGGATGTCACCTGGCACCCAGGCTGGATCAGGTGCCCCTCCTCTGAGCCTGCCCCAACGTCGCCCTGGGCTTTCTCTTGGTGTGACGCTGTGTCTGTTTGCATCTGTTGATCGATGGGTTGGCAAAATACACATCTCAGACTTCATTTAGGCTACACCACACCCAGATATCTCCACCTCTCCTAACAAACCGGTCCCTCCTGCAGCTTCCCTATCTCAAGTAAGGGCAGCTCCTCCATTCCAGGTGCCAAGGTCAAAAGCCCTGGAGGCATCCTTGCCTCCTCTTGGTCCCTCACACTCCAAGTCCAATCCATAAGCAAAGTTGGTTGGCCGGACCTGCCTTTTTCCTTCAACAAAGATCCAAAATCTGCCCCCACCCACCCTCTCTCCTCTCTCTCGGATCCACTGATGTCTCTCACCTGACCGACTGAAGTTGCCTCTGGTTGCTTCTCCCTCGCCCTTCCTTCTGCCTCTCCTCCATGCAGAAGCCAGAGTGATCTTTTTAAAACACTGGGAGAGGTGATGTCACATCTCTGCTTGAGACCACCCCCAGACTCCACATCTCACTCAGAAAGTAAAAGCCAAAGATCTGTCATTGCCTACAAGGCCCACCACTCTCCCCCTTTCCTCATTCCTTCCAGTTACCGGGTCCTCTTTGCTTCTGCCAACACGCCAAGTACACGCTTACCACAGGGCCTTTGCACCTGCACCTCCCTCTGCCTGGAATTTCCTCCCCCATAAATCCACATGGCTTCCTCCCTCAGCTCTTACTCAAAGGTCACCTTCTCATGGGGCTTTCCTGACCATCCCCCAGTCACTCACCATCTCCCCTCCCAGCTTCATTTTCCTCTGTGGCACTTATTTACATCAAGCATCTTATATATTATTTCCTTATTGTCTCTCTCTCCCACTAGAGTGCAAGCTCCATGAGGACAGTGGTTTTGTCTGTTTTCCTCACTACTAAATCCCCAGCACCTAGAACAGTTCTTGGAACATAGTAGATGCTCAATAAATATTTGTTGACTGGATGGATGGATGATGGACCATATTCTTCCATCCTGTTTGTCTGCCTTGCCCACGAAACCCTAAGCTCCTTGAGGGCAGGCACTATGTTCTGTTCACCACTGTATCTGTGAAGGTCACATAGGGCTGGGCACATAGAAGTTGAATGAATGAATGACCAATTCCTTCCAGTTCACAGAGGAGGACATGGACACCAGGGTGAGGAAGGCACTTGGCTGTGGGGACATACCAAGGCTCTGGCAGCCACCTCTAAATACCCAAATCCCAGTTCCCCTCCTGCCTTGGCTGACTATGGCTACCCTGGCCATCTATGCTCACTGGCTGGAGCAGGTGGGAGGGTTGACCAAATTCTAACCCTGGGTAGCTCCTAAAAAACGCTGGGGTATTTGACTTTTAAACTAATTCCTTAATATCACTTTGGGTTTAGGTCCCAGAGTCAGGAGCCTGATTCCCTGCGTTTGAGTCCCTAGTCCACCACTCATTTCCTGAGGCTTCGTTTTGTCATCTGTAAAATGGGAACTCAGATAACAGTACTACCCACCCTATCATAGAGGGCCCACAGGCTTAAATTGAATGAGGCACTGAAAGAGTTTAGAATGGGGCTTGATGAGTGCTCAGGAATTGTCAACTGCCGTTAACAGCTAAGCACTGAGCTGGAGGAGAAAATATTCAATCCCTTTCAAGTTTCCCTTAGGTGGATTCCAGGTAATTGAAGCCTGGCCGGATGTGATTTCGGGTTATAATGCCTCATTTAAGTTTCTGGGCACCTGGACGGTTGGTGTGATTTTCCCAGGTGACACTGAGCACATTATCTGGAGAACAAAACTTCTTTCAAGGTCAGAAACGCCCGGAGAGGCACTGGGGCAGCCAGAGAGAGGCAAAATCACGGGCCTCAGTCAGCTCTGGGCTCCCCAGCTTCCTGGCTGGAATTACACCCCTCGGGATCCTGCCAACCCCAAAGTTGAGGCTGATTTTGGCGTAGGACAAAAATCCATCCTCCCTTCCTCAAGGGGCCGTGTCTCATTTGCTGGCTAGCTGCCATGAGGTTTTTCTAATCCTGGGAATAAAATGTCTGTGCCACCTTACCCTGACCTACCTTCCCAGGCTTAGCTCAGCCCCTCTCCCTGCAACACACCTGCATCTGACCCCCTAGAACCTTCACAACACCCCTATCCCCGTTTCCAGAGAGACGAGGTGACCTCCCCAAGGTCATATGGGGGAAACATGGTTTGTGTGCTTCTTTCTACCACATCATCCTGCTCAGTGATTGAACCCAACACTACATGCCCCCTGGGATTTAGAATCTGCTTTTACAGATGGAGAAACTGAGGCCCAGAGCAATGGGGTAACTTGCTCCAGGTCACACAGCTGGGAAGTGGTAGAAGGACTGGCTGGCCGCCAAGCCCAGGATTCTGGCCACGTTTAAAGTGCTGGTTGGGCTTAGAGTCCCAAAGTGAAACCCAAGGTTGAAGTCCTGGAAAGTCTGTGTAGGTGCCCTTGGCTGGCTCAGCTGCTTTTGACCCTGGGCGCCCTTAGGCTGCCTCAGCCCTTCTGGGCCTCACTTCTGACCATCAGTGACAATGTTGGCTATTAGCAAACCACCATCCTGCCTCAGCCTCCTCATCCAACCTCTATTATTATTTTGGTAAGACCGGACTTGAAATCAACTCTCTTTCTCCTTAAAATAGATTTTAATTTAAAATGGATAACCAGTATCATGCCAAAAAATAGAACAAAAACACCACAACAAATACAAGGAAAATTCAACTACATCCCCAAAATCTCACTAGACTCCATTGCTTGCTCAAGGCTCCCTGTCTTTTAAAAAGAGGAGATTGACAGATGCTTGGGAGATGTTTAAGACCCTTTAGCTCCAACAGAAATTTTCTCCTTGGTGCAAAGAGAAGGATTGAAGGAGAATTGAAAACTAAATAACTCTTGGCATTTAAGGCTGGGTTCAGGGCTTCCCTGGTGGCGCAGTGGTTGAGAATCTGCCTGCCAATGCAGGGGACACGGGTTCGAGCCCTGGTCTGGGAAGATCCCACATGCCGCAGAGCAGCTGGGCCCGTGAGCCACAATTACTGAGCCTGCGCGTCTGGAGCCTGTGCTCTGCAACAAGAGAGGCCGCGATAGTGAGAGGCCCGCGCACTGCGATGAGGAGTGGCCCCCGCTTGCCACAACTAGAGAAAGCCCTCGCACAGAAACGAAGACCCAACACAGCCATACATACATACATACATAAATAAAAAGAATGTAAGCAGACAAGAATAGCATTAAAAAATAAATAAATAAATAAAATTTAAGGCTGGGTTCAGGTGCCACCTGACTAGCCCTCAAGGGTCATATGTGGCACCACGTGGAACAGCAATATATAAAACAATGCCATTTACATACATGAAAAATACACATATACTGAACAATATTGATTTTGCAAAAATACCTCCATACAAAAAGATACACATTAAATAATGGTCAGGGATTGGGAGGAGATAGCTGATGGGCAGGGTGGTTGCTAGAAACACAGCATCTGTGTGGGATTTCGGAAAAGGTGCTCCCTCTGGGTAGAAGCAGAACTTTTGGAAAGTGCAAGCCTTGATGGGCAGAGCGAATGAATGAAGGAATAAATGAATGAATTAATGAAACATGAGAGGGGGCTTGCATGGACCAGTGATGATCATTTCCCATGAGGACTGGTTGTGCTCCAAGGTCTGTTTAAGCACTAACATTCATTCTAAAATTTGGAATTTCGACTTCCAGAACTTGTTAGGGAAAAGACCCACCCTCACCCCAGTTATTAACACCTCCAAGTGCATCCCAGGGTGAAGGGAGACTAATGACCTGTGATCTGAAGACAGGACCAGATCCCTGGCTGGCGGAGGAGGGGGGACACCTTTGCCAGCCCCTGTTTCTCTCCTTCCACTAATCTTGTCCCTTGATCTCTAGGTCACTGACATTCCCTGATGGTGGGCAGCGTGTGGGCAGCTCTGGGGCTCTCCCTAACCTGCATCTCAGCCCTCAGCCTCATCTCTCCTGCCTGGTTCCAGACCACCACCTTCTCCTTTGGTGTCCTCACCTACTGCTCCTGGCCTCAGGGTAACAGCTGGAACCAGAGCTGTGGGACCTTCAGGTCCCTGGATGATATTCCTGACTTTGCCTGGAAGGTGAGGCGTGGTCTCATGGATTCACTGGGACCTGGCGGTGGGGCACTCTTAAACCCATCAGAGAGAAAAAAAAAAAAAGCCAATTTCTGCCCACCTTCCTTCTAACCATTGACTCGTAGGTGCGGGGTGGAGTCTGGCTATCTGCCTGTTAGCAAACACCCAGGATGATCCTGAAGGCAGCTGCCAGCGTGCAGTGCCTTTGTACAAATTAGGAAAAGGGTGCCCCTTCTTCAGGACTCTATACTGCCATCTGCTGGAAAAGTACTGTAGTCAATATGCATTTCTGTGATGATTCCCAAAAGCATCTCCTAGAGTTGTGCAGTGCACAACCTGTACACACCTACCTGGTCATCCTCTATCTAAGCGCTGCTAGGTTTGAAAACCACAGCTAAGGTGTTGAAAGTCACTGCAAATTGCCAAATTCAACAATGGGCACGATGGGTTGGGACTCCCAGTTCAGCACCTCTAAGGAAGAGTCACAGCCTTCAAAACCGATGATTACAAAGGTGCCTCTCTTGGTGACTCTGCTGTATAGCAGGTACTCAATTAAGGGAGGGCATGGTGGTTGTAGATCTAGATCTTAATTCTGACTCTACCTCTTAATTAGCTGTGTGCTCTGAGGGAAATGACTCCAATTCCTTATATCTCTGTTTGATTATATGTAAAACAGGGATAATAATAGCACAGACCTTGTGGGATTTTGAGGACTCAGTAGCTGATCAGTTAAGCAGAGAGAGCAGAGACTGCCTCCACCCCAGACAACACCCTCCCTCCTTTCTCTTCCTGGCAGGTCTCAGCTGTGACGCTCCTTGGAGGCTGGCTCCTATTGGCCTTCAATGCAATTCTCTTCCTGTCCTGGGCCTTAGCCCCCAAAGGGCTGTGCCCAAGGAGGGGCAGTGGCCCAATGCCAGGGCTGCAGGCAACAGCAGGTAAATCTTCTATCACATATGTGTTCCAGACATGTTTGTGGAATGAATGAATGAATGCATGGATGGATGAATGAGCCTGTAAGCAGAGTCTTGCCTCCTAGTTGAATCTCAGAGATAAACCCTAGATTGTAGACTATTCCAGGTCCTTTAACAAACCAGAAATTGGAGGTAGGGAATGGTATCCTTAGCATCACCCTCTCTTGCCCTTATCCAAACCCAGTCTTAATAGTCTGTCCTCCTTTGTTTCTCTCCCATCCATCCACTTTGCATCATTTTTACCAGGACCATCATATATAGTTGGGCAGGTTGTGCACTGCACAAGGGCATCCAGCCGAGGGCTGAGAGCTGCTGAAATCTAACCATGCTCCAATCCCTAAGCTGTGAAACTGCAGGGCTGCGTCTGCCCGGCTGCATCTGCTTTTCTCTAATTCACACATCGGCTTGGGATGATCTAGCTCAGGTCTTGACTGAACCTTCATCCAATTAATTCTCCACCATCTCTCACCTGGTTTAGAGGTGACCACCTCACATGTCTCTCTGCTGCCACCCTTGCCCCCTAGAGTCTGTTTGCCACACTCTGGCCAAGTGGGTCCTGTTAGAGCTGAAATCAGACCATGCCACTCGGACTGGCTTATCCGCGCCAATGACTTCCTGTTACCAATGAGGCTCCACTGATGAAGCCCTCATTCGCTCACTGACCTCATCTCTTACCTGCTCCGCCAGGCTCAGCATGCTCCGGCCAAACTGGCTTGCTTTCTGTTGCTCATAAAAACCAAGCTTGTTCCCTCTGCCTGGAATTCTCTCTTCTCAGATCTTCACATCTTGCTCCTCCCACTTCATTAAGGGCTTTGCTCAAATATCACTGCCTCAGTGGGGGTCTTCCATGACCTCAAGGTAAGGGAGCTTCCCTCTCCTTAGAGTCTCCTTCCTCTTACCTTGCTTTCCATTTTTCATAGCACTTACCTGCCTGCTTGGTAATATCTTATCTGCCTGCTTGATTACTGTGCATCTCTCTCCACTAGAACATCGGCTCCATGAGGGCAAGGATTTGTCTACCTTGATATCACCAGCATCTAACACGGTACTTTGCACATAATAGTTGCTCATTAAATATTTGTTGAATCAATGGATGGAGATACAGTCCTTGTCCTCCAGTGTCTACTGGGGGTGGGGTGTATTAGGCAGTTATAACTCAGTGGATATTTGGCACAAGAGGATGAGCACAGGATGCAAGGAAAAACTCCAAGAGGTACCTGACCCAGTGTGTGGAAGGTGTTAAGGAAGGCTTCCTTGAGGAGGCATCACTGAGATGAACCTGGAAGGATGAGTGGGAGTTAACCAAATGTAGAAGGGTGTTTCAGGTAATGGGAGCATCATGGGCAAAGGCATAAAGACGAGAGCAAGGCACGTGCAGGGAACTTCAAGTGGACGAGAGTGGCTGAAGGGTGGCTGCAGGTCACGTGACTCTCCTGCACGGGGAGTGCCTTCTAGGTGCGGAGGTGTCTGGTTCATTTTCTTAGTATCATTAGTACCTCTGACAGAGTGCCTAACAGTTTTGATGAATGAGTGCATGGATGGATGGATGGGTTGGTGAATGGATGGAGTAGGGTGGGTAAGTAGGTGGATGAGCTGATGGATGCATCAATAGACATATTACTGGAAGAATGGATGAATGGATAGATGGATGGAAGGATGGGGAAAATGGGTAGATTGGAATATGGATAGATGGATGGATGGATGGATGGATGGATGGGTGGATTGGTGGAAGGCAGGTGGCTAAGTGGGTGGTTGGTTGGATGGATGGATGGATGAGTGAATGGATAGGTAGGTGGAGGAATGGAGAGGATGAGTGGATGGGTGATTAGATGGACAGATGGGTGGAAGGCTAAGCTGAGTGATCGGTGGATAAAAGGATAGATGAGCCAATAAATAAGTGAATGGATGGATGGATGGGTGGGTGGATAGGAGGGTGGATGAGTGAGTCCTGGGAAGGAAAGGCAGCCCAGAGCCCCTTGACTGACACACTGGTTTTCCTTGCTGCTGTTTCTAGCCATCGCCACCATTGTGGGCCTGCTGGTTTTCCCGATCAGCTTGGCCTCCCCATTTGCCAAGGAAGCCTGCTTAGCCTCCTCTGTGTACCACAGTGGTCAGTGCCGGCTGGGCTGGGGCTATGTGACTGCCATCTTCCACGCAGTCCTGGCCAGCCTCCTGCCCACGTTCAGGTGGCTCCACGTGACCGAGGTCCAGCGGAGGACCATCCTCTTCTCCAGTGACACTGACAGCATCATCCTCGTGCCAGAAATGAGCAAATAAAAATATCTCAGGAGAAGCAAAAAGAGCCCATGCAACAGTTGTATGAAATCACCACGCACCCAGGTTCAAATCCCACCTCTGCTGCTTCCTTGCTGTGTGACCTCAGACAAGACACTTCACTTCTCTGGGCCTCGGTGTATACTTCTGTAAAATGGGTGTGTGTGTGAAATAATGCCTACCTCATAGGGTTGTTATGATAATTAAGATGCTGTATATAAATAAAGCCCTTAGCACGATGTTAGGCACTAGTATTCAATAAACTTTAGCTATAATTATAATCCCTATCTCACAGGACTGTGGTGATGATAAATCTATTCATGAAAAGTGCCTGGGGCAATTCTGAATCCGTGCTCACCACTCCAATACTACATCTTTTAATAAGTATGTGCATATTCTCTATGAGAGAATAAAATAAAAATATCCTTCCCTTTTTATAACTCCTCCTCTTGGAGAATTTGAAAATTTTTCATTTTCTCATCAAACATCTAGTGAGTGCCCCTTATAGATGAGAGGTGGTCCAGTGCTGATGTGGGGATTGGGGGTGGGCGGGTGTCAGGCAGTAAGGACCTATCTCACCCCTCCATGGATAATCCCACTGATGTGGAAACTTCACTGTTATTTGGGGCACATGAGGCCCCTCACGATCCGGTCTGAACCTCTCTCTTCAGCTTCTTTCTTGTCATTCACCCAACCCTGCACCTCTCCCTCCAGCCACACTGAATTCTGAGCCCACAGTAGGTCTCTTCACAGCTCCACCCCTTTGTACACGTTGCTCTCTCTGCCAGGGATGGATTCAGTCTGTTGCCTTTGCTTATTATCAAGACCCATCACCCTTCTTTGGGAAAAGCGCCCTAATCTTCCCTTGGGGAATGACCCTCAGCAACTCTCTGACCACCCCAGGCTTTAGGGTGGACAAATGAGTCCTTATGGCCAGTCAAGCCCAGTCAGAATGATTGGTTCAGAGATGGGCATGGGACCTGTATAAGCCAACATGGACAACAGTGGAACCACAAGATTGACAAAGAGGGAGCTCTAAAGACTTCACTTGAGTAGCTGGATGCAGCCATGCCTGCTCCCCTACCTGCAAGAGACATAGTCACAGGCAGCTCCAGGCTGGTACCCCTCTAGTTAGACTGCCCCAGAAGAAAGAGTGAACCGCTCTCTTCCCAGGGAAGGAATCTGATTGGCCAGAACTGGGTCATGTGCCCACCTTGGGGGGAGGGGCATGTCAGCAATCTCACTAGACTATAACTATAATTATAACGTAGGAGATACATTTCCCCAGAAGATGGGAGAAGTTGCTGGTCCTAGAATGGGGCAAGGATGCCAGGCAAGCAAAAATATTGGATACCAAACTCTCTCTTTAAGGGAAGCTTTATTATCTGCATTTCACAAAAGTGAAAACTGAAGCTCAGAGAAACAAAGTCACTTGCCCAAAGTCACACAGCCGATCAGTGGCAGAGCTGGGATTTGAATCCAGGTCTGTCAGACTCTGTGATGGAGGCAAAATAACACCTGAATTTGTTATCTCTGCCCCGACCCAGCTCACCAAACTCTTTTGGTTTTAAATGTTCAACTAAGAACATCTGTAAACAACAATATTGTATTATTAGAGCGATTCTATTATTTTGAAAACACACAGACCACAGAGAATGCAGCTTGCATTCGTCTTTCAGAAAAAACAATAAGGACAATAATTACTTTAAAAAGTAAGAGAATAAGGGAATAAAGTAATAGAAAACCTAGGAAGCCACCACATGGTATCCAAATGGACTCGAAGACCAGTGGTATGTTTCAAGTGTCATCAGAAGCACTTTGATGTGAGTCAGGCTTCTGTGGGAAGATTCCAGGAGGCCCAGGAACCATCCCAGTGCAAAAAGCAGCAAGTAGATGCCACCAAGAAGAAGCCCAAACTCAGCTTCAGGTCACCCACCTGCGCTAGGGATGAGCCGCCTCCTCTATGTGATAACCTTACAGCAGCTCCCACGTTCCTTAATTTTCTCTTTCAACAATTTCAGCAATGCCAAAGGGAGCAAATCTGCAGCCTATGAAGCAGAAGCATTTACACAGACGCTGTCTTTATTTGACAAGAGACAGAGGGATCTGTCTGTCTTATTTTCTGTTCATCATAATAAGAGGTATTCTTTGTTTGCAGGAGCCCTTTACCTGCCGAGGCTGGAAATCACTGGGCCCACAAGATTGAATAAAGCAAGCCAGGAAGATACTGGAGGATTCCTGCCCAACACCCTGATGTAATGGAAAGTCCCCAGGGAACGGCATCGTTCTGTAGGTCATTTGAATTCTACTAGGTTGACTTAGCAACGGATTGGCAAGCTGGCACTCCAAAAAGGATCAAACTGTGCTCCTTCTAGAGTCTATACCTGTCCTGGGCTCAAGCTCTCAATGTGTCCAGCAGCTTAAAGGCCAGCAGCACAGAGACCCAAGAGCCCTTCCCTGACTCAGCAGAACCCGACGCAAACTACAGAGTCAGAGTGGGTTTTGCTCCTGCCAAGAACTGATGGCCTCACCACACCTAACTCCAGTTGCTCTGTCATAGCCCCAGAGGGCTCAGAGCTCATCCCTTCCCAGTTCTCCTCCAGGAGCTGTGTCAAAGATTCACCTGAGAACCTGAGCAAGACAGATGATGGGAACTCAGGGAAACTGAGGTCCCAACCAGGAAATCATCCCCAGTGATGCTAGGGGCAGAGGGTCCCAGTGGAAAGAGGGGGGCCAGGACTGAATCCAGACCCAAGGGAGGCATTATTACCCCCAGTTCACAGAAATGAAAACCAAGGCTCAGAGAGGTAAAGTCACTTGCCCAAAGCCACACAGCCAGGAAGTGGCAGAGTTGGGATCCTAAGTCATCCCTCCCCAAGCATGTGGACAAAGATATAGGACATGATTTTAGTTGGTGTGGTGAGAAAGTCACTCCCACTTCAATCTTCCTTGAAGTCCTCCAAGAAGAAAGGCTCGTCTGGTGCTAGCATGTCTTTAACCTCTCAAACCCTTAGTACATCTCTTCTTAATGGCAAGAGAGCAAGCTTCAGAAAGCCTTTGGTGGGAAATAGTATTTTGGCAAAATAATATTTACTTTTACAACCATCTTCTGTTTATGCAAATGATCCTGGCTTGCCATAAGTTTGAAGTTTTAAAAAATGAGTTGATTTAAAGAAAACTAGTAAAGGGACTTTCCCTGGCGGTCCAGTGGTTAAGATTCCGCACTTCCACTGCAGGGAGTGCAGGTTCGCTCCCTGATCGGGGAACTGAGATCCCACATGCAACGCGGTGTGGCCGAAAAGTAAAAAGAAAAAAGAAAACTAGTAAAGATATGATAGTACAGATGGTACACAGATATGGTCCAAATCATAAAGGTGGACTGCAGGTGACTTGAGTTTGATGCTGTCATAAAACTTGGGGAGAAGACTCATTGATTGATGGATCTAATGTCTCTCAAACTTGAGTATCTGTTGAAAAGGAAAGAAATCTAAACCACTTCCTCCCACTGCCCTTGACTGTACCCTCACCTCCTTTCCCCACTGGGCTGCTGGGACCTCAGGCCTGGGAGAGAAGGAGGGAGGGATAAGAAGGAAGATGAAACAGGATGGCATAAATGGTTGCAGCTGTTCTGAAATGGGATGGTCGGGGCCTTCCAAACTCTTTGCATAAGTGCTTCTCAGTTGCCCCATGGCCTCTCCCACAAGCCAAATGGAACGCTCGAGGTGAAAAGAAAATGGAACGTGATTTAGAAGAGAGATGACAGAACAGCCAGAGGATCTAAACCCAGCAGTGTTGTTCTGAATGCGAACAGCAACATTCAGGCAGAAGACATGGTGACGGACAGTATCCACATGCTCATGGCTACAAGGAAAGGAGGCAGAAGGAGGAGAGGAGAGGAATCGGAGGGATGGGGGAAGGAGAAGGTAAAGAAATGGAGGAAAAGATGGAGGAGGAGGTGGTGGAAGAAGAAAAGGGGGGGAGGAGGAGTCCACAGTGACAACTGTGTGTGCCATACACATGGCAACAAAGACCACTTCTCCATCCCTGCTTTGAGTCACGAAAACGTGCCTAGTGGCCCAAGACTCATCTTCTCACATCTATGCAAGGTGCAAATGCATGTGTTTAGGAAAACCTTTACAAAAGCAAAACATTCTCTTAGGATTTTTTTCCCACAAAATATATCGTCCTTTACCGTAAGTCAATAGCGCATGTAACTGCACATTTGTACACACGTAACAGGTATGCTGGTGGTACCCAGGTCTGGTGGTGCCAGGCAGCTGCAAGAATAGTGGGGTCCTCCAGGGGGAGGGCCACGTGTACCAAGCTATGGCTGGAGTTGGGGAAATGAGACCAGTGGCTTCAAAGGATGGTCAGAACATCAGGACCAGTCTTTGCTCTCAGAAGCTTCTCCCAGGAAGAAGCACACCTTCCCACTAAGAGAGCCCCATGTGGGCCAGCAAAAGACAAGTCCCCACCTGCCTGCTGCTGTGTGGCTTCAGACTTACCTCTGCTGGCAATCTTCCAAGAAAGTGGTGACTTGGGCTTAGCCAGGCCACCAACGCCACCTGAAACTCCTTTTCTTCGCTGGCTCATTTGGAAACTAACTTTTTCTATAGAAAACCTGAAGTTTTGATGGGTGCTCATTAGACTAAATCAAGCTTTGCTTCTGCAGCGGAAAACCAGACGTTTCCCTTGGCGCATGGTTAGAGGCTGCTGGGGCTGGAGATCCATGTGAGGTCTCCATTGCCCAAAGACTGTGGTTCAGAATGGCAGCCGTGAGTGGGAATCATAGATATTGAGGAGATAAGCTGATGGTCTATGGCAACACTGGGGGTGAGAGAGGAGCTAGCTCAGCAGTGGGGATACAGTGAGGCATCAACTTAGAGGTATACTCTTGAGTCCAACGGCTGACCATCTTGGGACCCCTCCTGTGCATGGACCTTGGGATACATGGTAGACTGTTTGCAAAAATACTCAATTATTTCCCTGCCTGTACTTACAGCCCTTTTCATTGTCACTTTTCAAAACCTCCCATCAACTGGTGGAATCTATTTCTCCATCCTTTCAATCTGAGCTCAGCCATATGACTTCTTTGACCAAAAGAATATAGTAGAAGTAACTTTATGCCAATTCCAATCCTAGGTCTCAAGAGGCATTGCACACTTCTGTTTGCTCTCTTAGAAACTGCCATCATGGCCA
This sequence comes from Balaenoptera physalus, assembly GCF_965194825.1. Lineage (NCBI taxonomy): Eukaryota > Metazoa > Chordata > Mammalia > Artiodactyla > Balaenopteridae > Balaenoptera > Balaenoptera physalus. The sequence continues at coordinate 79,240,210 of NC_138897.1, read as the reverse complement.
TGTAAACAAGCCTGAGCTAGCCTAATGGAGGATGGGAGATACATGGCCCAGTTTCTCCCACTATCCTAGACAACAGCCGGCCAATTGTCAAAAGCAGAGTAGCCTGGCTGGCCATCAGCTGACCAGAGACACACAAAGAAGTCGAGCTGAGACCAGAAGAACCGCCCAGCTGAACCCAGCTCATATTGTTGACCTACAGAATCATCACAAGCTAAATAAATGGCTGTTTGAAGCCACTAAGATTTGGGGTGGTTTGTTACACAGCATTACTTGTGGTAACAGCTAACTGATACAAAGGATGAGATGAGATTCACCAGCCTTGAACTTTCAGGGGAAAGACCAGGGAGTCTATCATAAGAATATGTCCCTCTCTGTGTCTGGGTCACTGAGGTGGGGTGGAGGGTGGGGTATGAGGACACAGTCTTCAGAAGCAAGCATTTCTTTCTTTCAAATTAAAAAGAAAATTCCCAAACACAGAAACAAAAAATAACCCAGGTTCACATGTTTCTGTTTATATATATTTTCTCTCTCTATAGACACAACTCTGTAGTAAACTGTAACAAGATATGTTGGCAACACTGAGAAAAGGAGGGCACTCCATAGATAAAACAACTCGCACGCATACGATTCAGGGACACAAGGACACACACAACGTACAGAGATCCGAATAAACACAGTAAGCCAAATAAATAGGAGTTATTCCAAATCACAACCACGACGCTCTCTGGAACACCAAGAGAGAAGGCAGAGAAGAGATCTTGTGCTGTACTTTCAGACTAGTCTGTCAAAAAACAAATAAGAATCGGAAGGTCTAGGACCTGGGTCTTGCTAAAATAACATCCTCTGTAGTGAACAGTTGAATGGCAAAATAAACTTTCATCTGGAGGGGACTTTCATACATTTTCTCCCATCTTGGGAAGGTGGGGGACTAGGGCGAGGAGATGCATTTCTCACGGAGCGTTCTTCGGAAGCAAGGGCCATCTAGTCTCATCCATCCTGCCCAGGAGGCCCTACTCAGGCGGAAGTTCAGTGCAACCTAAAGTGCTGGGTCCAAGGGAAGCGCCTTCACAAGCACTCCAGGCAGGGATTGCTCCCCATCCTGGTTTGCTCAGGACGGAAGGACTAATGCACTCCCTCTGTGAATGCTTCAAAGTGCTTGACGAGTCTCCTACCCTCTCCAAAATCCTACCTGCCATTCTTGGGAAGAGCATCCCTTCCCAACTCTCACTGTTTCTCCCGACTCTGGTACACTCTCGGAAGAGAAGGGCTGGCAGGACCACTCTCCTGGGAGGACAGGTAGGCAGGGTAAACTAGCTCGCTTAGGGCCTGTTCGGGGATTGGTGACCCTCTGTGTGAAGACATGGAGGGGACCATTTCCAGTCTGGTCTGTGACCCTGGCACCAGTTCACCAGCTGATGTTTCTTTCCCAAGGAAAACACCCGACATACCCTACCTGGGCCAACCTCTGTCCTCATTTCCCTCCTTTGTCCTGAGTGAGCAAGGGCACTTAGAGAAAAGCCAGTCTCCCTAAACAAGTGGATTGCACCAACACACATCTTCCAAGCTTCTGGAACATCAGACCCGACGTATGGAAGGAGAGGCGAGGTCCTCCCTGGGAAGAGAGGAAGGGGATGCGGACTCGGCCCTGCCCGGGGGCCCCTGAGCAGGACCCGGAAGAGGCCTATCTCATGCTTACAGACACTTCTCACAGGCAGACGTCATTCTTTAAAAGAAGAAAAAAGTCTCTCCTGGGCCAGGTGGAGGAGAAAAAATGAGAAATACACAATGGTTGAAATCCAGGACCCCAAGAGAGATGTGCAAAGGACCCCATGTGCCTTTTCTAAATGGAAGAAAGTCTCAGGATATAGGCGGCTCAGGTACAAAGAAAGTGGAGAGGAGATACACTTGTAGCCCCTCCTCCAAGCCAGTGGTTCTCAAATGGGGCTATTTGGCAACGTCTGGAGGAGCTCCGGGATGTCACTAGGGGTTGGGGAGGAGGGTGCTACTGGCAGGTAGTAGGTAGAGGCCAGGGAGGCTGCTCAAATTCCAAGAGTGCACAGGGCAGCATCCCTCCAAAAAGCATTAAATGTCAACAGTGCTCTGCTCCAGGCCAACCTTCCAGCCACGTTCTGGAACATCTCCAAAGGCCCCTTTCAGAGTACAGAGGTAGCCCCACAGACCTCTCCTATACCAGTTTCCAAAAAGTTCCCTCCCCAAGTCTCATCCGACAAGACAGTTGGAGGGATGGGAGAGAAGAGGGAGGAGACCATTCTGGGGACCATGAACGAAGATGTTCCCTCCGCACACCAACAACTCCCAACTCCCACAAGGGAGAAATCCCAGACTTGGGCGATCTTTGGTCAAACAGGAAACATAAGGCTGAACTGAAGGGGCAACCCCTCGATCCCACCTGCCTGGTGGCCAAAGTTGGGGTACTTTCTCTTTGCACAGAGGTCCATGCTCGGGAACAGATGCCAGGACCTTGCTCCCTGGGCAGCCAGGAGGAGAAGCAGGCAGGACAGGCAGGTGGGCGGAGGCTCGGCTGACGCTGCCTGGGTGACATGGTCCTCACTTGTTCTCAATCAGGGTCTGCACCTTGTACACGAGGTCCCGGGCCAGCTTCAGGACGTGTTTGGTGTTGTGTCGCTCAGCCATTTCTGAAAGAGCGGAAGTAAAATCTCATGAGCCTCCTTCTGTGTCCATCTTCGGGACGCACTTTCAGTGCCCGGAGAGGTCTCTGGGGCATCCCCATCATCATCATCATCATCTGGCATCACCCCCAGAGCAGTTCTGGAAGCAGAGACTTTGGGGAAGGCCTGCATCTCCAGACCTCGGTTTCCTCATCTGTAAAATGGGAACCATAACGGTACCTACTTCACAAGGTTACTGTGAGATCAAACGAGACGAAGCTGGCTCTCAGTGTGTGTGTTTAAAAAAATATTAGGTCCTCCCACCACCCTCCTACAAACATAATGACTGGACACCTTTTAAGAAAGCAATGCCAGGCACATGGTAGATGCTTAAAAGTAGAGAAGGAAGGAAGCAACAGAAGGAGAGGGGGAGGGGAGGGGAGAAAGCACCAATAATCACTTTGTCGAGAGTGACACAAAATGATCAGCTCTTCAAAGCAGAATAATCCTAAACTTAGACATTTATCATAAAGAAATCATTTGGGGATTTCCCTGGTGGTCCAGTGGTAGTCCCCGTCTTCCAGTGCAGGGGACGTGGGTTCGAATCCTGGTCAGGGAACTAAGATCCCACATGCCACGGGGCAACTAAGCCCACGTGCCACAACTACTGAGCCCACGTGCCGCAAACTACAGAGCCCACGCACTCTGGAGCCCACGCACCACAACTAGAGAGAGACAACCCGCATGCCACAGCTAGAGAGAAGCCCGCACACCGCAACGAAAGATCCCGCATGCCGCAACGAAGATCCTGTGTTCCTCAACTCAGACCTGACGCAGGCAAGTAAATAGATAAATAAATAAAAATTGAAATAAAAAAAATAAAAATAGGGATAAGTAACATTAAAAAAAAAAAAGAACCTCAAAAAAAAACCACCAAAAACCCAAGAAAGGAAGAAATCATTTGGTAGAAGAAAAAAAGAAAAACAAACAAAAACACTAAGACCATGGTTCCCAAACTGGGTGCTGAGGAATCCCAGGGTGCCACAGTGAACACATGGAAACTTTGAGGGAAATACCGCTATCTTCCACATCTGCTGAACACCACATAAACTGCTAACGCAAGTGAGTTTGCAAATTTCATGACATTCCTATCAACGGCTTTATAGCTTTGCAAAAACTAGGTTTTCAGCAAGCAGTTGCCGTGATAAAAGCAAGTATCATGTGAAAATCACTGTGGAATAAGAAATGAAGGTGGTGGGGTTCAAAATGATTCCAAGGTTTGAGAAGTTGTGCAAAGCCCAACAGGTGAACACACCCATTAGTAACTGTACTTATTTATTTATTTATTTTTATTTATTTATTTTTTTTGGTCACGCCGCGTGCCATGTGGGACCTTAGTTCCCCGACCAGGGATTGAACCCATGTCCCTTGCATCGGGAGTGTGGAGTCTTAACCACTGGACTGCCAGGGAAGTCCCAGTAACTGTACTTACTTAAATATAAAATAAAAATACTATTTTCTTTTGACTTATATGTATCATTTTTTCAAATGGCTACTAAGTTGTTAGGATAGAGATACTTATTAGGTGGTTTGGACCTAACTAGTTACTGAATGGAACTTTTGGTCCGGGTGCCACAAAAACTTTACAGAGACATTAGGGGTGCCATGAACTGAGAAAGTTTGAGAACCTCCATGCTAAGACAGGAATTGCTTTGGGTTCTCAAATCACACCCTCAAACCGAAAACAACCTAGATGCCCAATCAGAAGGGATGGTTCAGTAAGTTATGAACAGTCACTTGAGGTATATTCTGCTGTCTTAAAAAATGATTATATGGGGGCTTCCCTGGTGGCACAGTGGCTGAGAGTCTGCCTGCCAATGCAGGGGACACGGGTTCGTGCCCCGGTCCGGGAAGATCCCACATGCCGCGGAGCAACTAGGCCCGTGAGCCACAACTACTGAGCCTGCGCGTCTGGAGCCTGTGCTCTGCAACAAGAGAGGCTGCGACAGTGAGAGGCCCGCGCACTGCGATGAAGAGTGGCCCCCACTCGCCGCAACTAGAGAAAGCCCTCACACAGAAACGAAGACCCAACACAGCCAAAAATAAATAAATAAATAAATAAAATTTTAAAAAAAATGATTATATGGAAGATGGTTTTTAAAACATTAAGTGGAAAAAACTCTAGATACAACTGGATTCTGAAATGGTAACAACATAAAAATATACATTATTTTGGGAAAGACTAGATGGAAAAACCATTTTAAAAAAAATGAACCCACTAAGTACAGCGTGGTTTCCTGGATTGGATCTTGGAGCAGAAAAAGGACATTAGTTAAAAAACCAAGTGAAATCAAGTCAGTCTGTAGTTTAGTTGATAATAATATATCAATGTTAATTGCTTTGTTCTACAAATGTACGAGGATCAGGTAACATATTAACATCAGGGGCAGCTGGGTGAAGGGTATTGGGAACTCTCTGTACTATCTTGGCAACTTTTCTCTAAATCTAAAATTATTCCAAAATAAAAAAGCTTCTTTAAAGAAAACTAATAATGTTTCCAGTGTAAGGTCATCACAGGTGGCTTTTTTCTTCTTTTGCTTTTTCCAAAAACTTCTTTAGTTTAAGAAAATGTTTTAATAGTGATAATATTGATAGTAGCAACAGCTTCTATTCATAGCAACAGCTATGAGCCAAGTACCACCTGATTGATGGGCTTTATATCCTTGTGGTCTGATTTAATCCTCCTGACATCTCCATGAGGGAGGTGTTAGTACCATTTTATCCCCAAGGACTCTGAAGCCCAGAGACATAAAATCACTTGCCCAAGTCACACAGCTCCCAGGTGGCAAGGCTGGGATCAGAATCCATCTCTGTTTGATTTCAAAGACTGTGCCTTTTTCATGCCACTTCAACTGCTTTCCTGTATCTGCTTTCCCTACACATGTCAACCCTCTGAAGCAGACACTGTTACTCCATTTCCCAGATGAGGAAGCAGATGTTTAGAGGGGAAGCGACATGTCCATGGCACAGCTGGTTAACGGCAGAGCCAGGGATGCTCCCTGAGCCTGATTTCAACACCTAGGCCCCTTCTGCCAGATCCCTGAGAAAAACACACAGGGATCACTCAGCACTACAAGATGTTAACTCATCCATTTGGAAATAGCCGCAAGAAGTGGGGAGAACCCCCCTCCATCCCCTTCATGGTGCATCAGTCTCAGTGACCCTCCATCCCTCGCCAGCCCCCAGGAAGGGGCCCTCCAGAAGCCTGCACCCCTCAGATAAGACCCTGGTCATGTGGATACCATTAAAAAATTTGATGATGTCTGTGAAATCCATGTTGTTCTCCAAGATGATGTCACGGTAGACCTCCACCAGCGCCAGCGCGATGAACAGGACATAGTGGGCGGACGACACGTGTTTGGCTGCCCAGATGGTCTCCCAAACAGAGAAGACGTCATCATAGATGAGTTCTGCCGGGACACCAACACACACGCGCAGGGGGAGGGTCAGTCCCTGAGCTCACGGTGCTGCCCTCCCTCCGGAAAGATCCCAGGCCAGCCATGGTCCGCGCTTCTGTCCTGGAGCAGTGGACAGAGCTCAGGCCAGGAGACAGGAGACCTGGACACTGTCATTTGACAGAAGCCTCAGTTTTCCCCTCTGTAGAATAGGCTATGCAAACCAGGTGGGTTGTAAGTTTCCAACTCTGACATCCCGTAAGTGGAGGAACCGGGCACGTGCAGATTTGATTTACATTGACCTGTCCTTGCCCTGCCCCTTGGTCAGTGTCCCCCTCTCTCCCTGCACCCTCCATCTCTTTTAGCACCAATGGGGGAATCTCCTTTTCCCCCTGCACCCAGGCAGAGCTGGCTGCTGCCTCTGGGTCTGGTAAAGAGATAGAATAGAGCAATGATGAAAAGTAAGGCTTCCTATGTCCAATAAACTCAGTCTGAATCCTGGCCCCATCACTTACTAGTAAGGTGACCTTGGGCTAGTTACTTCCCCTCCATGAGCCCTTCTCTTTCCTCATCTGTAAGTGGGGTGATACTAATAGTAATAAAGGACTGAAGAAATAATACATAGAAATGGCTCAGCACAGAGCCTGGACCTTAATAAACACCTCCATACAGGTTAGATATTATTAGCATCACCCCAAATTGGCATGACAGCAATGCACCGTGTCAGACATCATTTCTAATTCACGTGTGAAAGATGCTCTATGGGCTTCAGAGTTCTTGGCTTCTGATAAGCAGCTTAATAGAATGGAAGGGAAGTGGGCTTAGGTTGACAGAGTGGGGCTCAGATCCTGGCTTTATTATTCCTAGCTCTGAATTTAGTTCTTCTCAGTCTTAGCCTCCTCATCTGTAAAATGGGGATTGTGACAACACCTACTGCATAGTGTCTCTGCAAGATAAGTTTGGTGAACTGATAGTCAGAGCTCAACAAATGGGCATTACTCTCTTCCACTGGCTTTGTTACAACACCTCCCAGCCTCACCTCCGTGGTACCTTTTCCCCTGAGATTCTGCTACAAAGAGTCTGAGAACAAGTTTCCAGTTTGAAGTCTGTACCTCGCTTGAAATCCAGCAGGAACCAGCGGTAGCAGAAGTAGAAGTGAGTATAGTCCCCATTCTGATGCATCAACTCGAAGAGCTCTGAGTCCAGGATCTGTCAGAGAAAGGAAAGATAGGCATCAGCCTCCTGGGCAAAGGCTAGACTAGAGGGGACAGCTGAATAAATGATGCTACACCCCCACACCAGATACCATACAGCCCTTAACAACCAGGTGGAGTTTAAAAATGGGCAAAGGATTTGAGGTGGAAATCAACCTAGCTCAACCTAACCCCGTCATTTCTCTAAAGAAGATGTGCAAATAGCCAATAAGCACGAGAGATGCTTACCATCATTAGCAATTAGGAAAATGCAAATCAAAACCATAATGAGATACCACTTCACATGCACTAGGATGGCTATAATAAAAATGACAGACAACAAAGTGTTGGTGAGGATGAAGAGATATTGGAACCCTTATATGTTGCTGGTGGGAATGCAAACTGGTGCAGCTGTAATTCCACACCTAGGTATATCCCCAAGAGAAATGAAAACCTATGTCCATATAAAAACGTGTACATGAATGTACACAACAGCATTATTCATAATAGCAAAAAAAGTGGAAACCACTCAAGTGTTTATCAGTGGATGAATGGATAAACAAAATGTGGTCTATCCATGCAATGGAATATTCGACAATAAAAAGGAATGATGTACAGATATATGCTATAACATGGATGGACCTTGAAAACATGATGCTAAGTGAAAGAAGTCAGACACAAGAGGCCACATATTGTGTGACTCCATTTATATGAAATGTCCAGAATAGGTAAATCTATAGAGACAGAAAGTAGATTAGTGGTTGCCAGGAGCTGGGGAGAGGGATTGACGTTAATGGGTATGGGGATTCTTTCTGGGGTGATGAAAGCGTTCTGAAATTAGATAGTGATGATGATTTCACACCTGTGAATATTCTAAAAATCATTGAATTGAACATTTTATAAGGGTGAATTTTATGGTATATGAATTGATCTCAATAAAGGGGTGTGTGTGTGTGTGTGTGTGTGTGTGTGTGTGTGTGTGTGTGTGTGTGTGTGTGTGTATGAGAAAGAGAGAAAGCGAGAGAGAGAGAAATATACTCAAATATTTCTTTGCAGAAAAGGACCAATACGATCAAACATCCTGTTAAGAGCGAGGGCCATGTCTTGTTCATCAGTGTAGCCACAGTGCCTGAACCAAATAAATGCTCAGTGAGAATGAATCTAGTGGAGCTGAGCTGTTGAGTGAAGGTTGAGTTGAATTGAGTTTTTTAGTTTAACTCAACGGGGCTGAGTTAAGTAGGATTGAGGGACTGAGTCAAGTTAAACAAGGCGTGGCTATTAAGTTGCCTTGCAGTCCATTGGGCTGAGCTGGAATAAGTTATATTACTGAAAAGCACAAGGTCCTACCTGGATTAGCGACCTCATGTTGGCAAAGTGCGTGTCCATGGCGCCTCCGTGGGGGAAGTTCTGGTTCATCCTCTTCATGAGCTCAGTGAAGCAGCTGAAGGCAAGGGCCTCTGCGGAAAGAGCACAGGAGGAACAGTCAACTGTGCCACTGCCCAAGGAACCTGAGGTCCCAAAGTGATGGTCCGAGGCCCCGAGCTGGTTCATAAAGTCCACAGCCAAATGAGAAGCATAAGGACAATGGAGTACAAATGCATACCATTTCAAGGAATGCTCTCCAATTAATTACATACTTCCCACCTTTAGAGGTACTGAAATGTTTTATTTTAAGAAACAATGGTGACAGCAAAATGCTCTGTTTTAAAGATCCCTATTTGCTGTAATAAAAAGTTGACAATGTTTGGTCCCAAACTTTTTGAAAAAAAAATTCTACAGGGTTCATGAAATTCTCGTGTCTGGGAACCACTGTATTAAAAGAGCAATTGTCAATATTGGAAGGGTGTTTGCAGGCGTTATGCAAAGAAAGGGTCAAATAACATGGGGAAATGATGCTTAGAGAACCACTACCTATATTAAGAATGAAAAGGCTCTGAGAAGTCATGTAATTTAAAAATTCTTTTATATTCTTCAACCCAGTGTTTAAAAAATTTATTTGAAAATAGTACCTTTTTTCTCTCTTAACACCTAGTAACTTTGGGGAAAGTTATGAGAAGGTTTCCAGAGGCACAGTAGGATCTCATTTATTTTTTAAAAGACTTTATTTTTCAGAACAGTTTACATTTACAGAAAAATTGGGAAGAGTGTACAGAGAGTCTCCATATACCCCACACCTCGTTCCCCCTATTACTAACATCTCCCATTAGTATGGTACGTTTGTTACAATTAATGACCCACTGAGGATACATAATTGACTCAAGTCCATAGTTTTTTATCTTATGTCCTTTTTCTGTGCCAAGAACTCATCCAAGGACTATATTACAAACAACTGTCATCTCTCCTTAGGCTCCTCTTGGCTATGGCAGTGCCTCAGGCCTTCCTTGTTTTTGATGACCTTGATAGTTATGAAGAACACTTGTCAGGTATTCTACAGGATGCCTCCCTATTGGAATTTATCTGATGTTTTTCTCATGATAAGACTGGAATTATGGGTTATTGGGAGAAAGACGTAGGTAATGTGCCATTTTAATCACATCATATCAAGGGTATACTGTATCAATGTGATTGAGGATGGTTGATGACCTTGGCCACCTGATAGAGGCAGTGTTTTCAGGTTTCCCCACTGCATAGTTTCTCTCTCACCTTCCACCCCCTTCTACATTGAACTTTCTGGAAGCAAGTCACTATGCTCAGCTCTGAAGAGTTGGGAGTTATACTTCCCATTTTAAAACAGCCTTACTGAGGTTTACATACCATAAAATTCACTCTTTTAAATGTATAATTCACTGGTTTTAGTATATTCACATCTGTGAACCAAAATCTCTAATTTCAGAACATTTTCATCACCCCCAAAAGACACTCTCTCTATATCAGAGGTCATCACCTATTTCCCTCTCCCTGCAGTCCCTGTTAACCACTAGTCTATTGTCTGTCTCTACAGATTTGTTCCTTCTGGCAGCAATCTTATTTTAATGTTGCTAAAATGCCCAGCTTCTCACATGCTCTTGGAGGCAGTTTTCATATCTTACTGGTTTCCTCATTAATAAGTTGAATAAAATCTTTGTCATGTGTTTATTTTATTTGTATGAGAGAGACATGTTAACTTTTTGAAAATTATATTTCATCAGTTCTGAAGGTCATCCACTGAGATGTTTGAGGGGATTAATCCAATGGAGACAAATTAAATCAATTTACCTGTACATCCTCGGTGGCAACAGAACTTTTTCTGACCCTCTAGTTTTTTTTCTTTTTCTACTGATACTATGTATTTGTTTTTATTTCTGGCTTGTACACCTTCAATAAGTTAATCTGAATTGGTGGCAGCAATGACTGGGGATTTGCTCTTATGGTCTGACTATTTGGTGATCTCTGTTGGGTGTATAATGAAAGCCTATTCTCTGTTGGGTGAGAGATGACAGAGAATCCAATTTTGTAGTCTTTTTTTCTTTGTTGTTCTTTTTTTTTTTTTTATCTGTTTGTCTATTTGCAACCTCAAATCAATTAAGAATTACATGCTCACTGGAAGAAAAATAACTAAGTTTTTGTGTTTCTGGTTCACTGTTTTCAGCAATGTTTTATAGTTTTTGGTGTATAAATCTTGCACTTCTTCTGTTAAATTTATTCATAAGCATTTTATTCTTTTAGATGTTATTGAAAATGGAATTGCTTTCCTAATTTCATTTTTAGATTATTCATTGCAATTGCATAGAAATACAATTGACTTTTATATAGGTCCTATATCCTGCAACCTTGCTGAACTTGTTTATTAGTTCTAATGTGTTTTGGATTCCTTAGGATTTTCTACAGGCAAGATCACGTCATCTGCAAATATACATGGTTTTACTTCCTTTCCAATCTGGATGCCTCTTATTTCTTTTTCTTCCCTAATTGTCCAGGCTAGGGCCTTTTGCGGCAAAAGTGGACATCTTTGTCTTACTCTTGATCTTAGGTGAGAAATGTTCAGTATTTCACCATTGAGTATGATGTTAGTTGTGGGTTTTTCACAGATGCCTTTTATCACGTTGAGGAAGTTCTCTTTTATTCCAAGTTTGTTGAATTTTTTATCATGAAAGGCTGCTGAATTTTGTCAGATGGCATCTCTTTGTCAACTGAGATGATCATGTGATTTTTGTCCTTTATTCTATGAATGTAGTGAATTACACTGATTGATTTTCATACATTGAACCAGCCTTGCATTCCTGGGATAAATCCCATTTGGTCTTGAAATATAATCCTTTTTATATCTTGATGGATTCAGTTTGCTAGTGTTTTGTTGAGCATTTTTGCCTTTGACTTCATAAAGGATATTGGCCTGCAGTTTTCTTTTCTTGTGATGTCTTTGTCTGGTATTGGTATCAGGGTACCAGTGGGTCCTCATATAAGGACCTGCCTTATAGGATGAGTTGAGAAGTGTTCCCTCCTCTTCTCTGTTTTAGGAGAGTTTATGAAGTATTGGTATTCATTCTTTGTTAAGTGTTTGGTAGAATTCACTAGTGAAGCTGTCTGGGTCTGAGTTTTCCTTTGTTCTCACTCATGTTTATACAACCAGTGGCTAGCAAAAGCTTGGATGGGTGTTGGATACCTGGAAATAAGTGTTGGTCAACATGGAATAAGAGAACTTTTTATTTCACTAGGACATTGATGTGTTCACTGGACAGGTCTTCTGAGCACCTGTACTGACCCATTCCATGGAGTCACAGAGTCAGGTTAACCTCTCTTCTATGTAGTGGGAAGGAAACTGCATCCCCAGCTCTGGGGCAGGGAGGATACACTCACCGTCATCCAGAATGACCAACAGTGGAGCCAGGAGGTCACACATACCCTGGACATAGCCGACATCAATGTGCTGCCAGATGTAGCTACAAGAGAGATACAAGACGCCCAGTGATGGCCCCCACAATATGCCTCTCCAACCCACTCCTCCTTTACCTCCATCCTGGTTTGGTCCCCATCTCTCACCTGGACCACTCCCTCAACCTCCTGCCTGCATCCCCATCCCCAGTCTCACTCTCTTCAAACATCCTATGCTCAGTCACCAGGATGTCCTTCTTAAAGCTCAGCTCAAGGAGACCACTGCATGCTCAAAAACCCCACTGCATGACAGGACAGTGTCCAAACTCCTTAACTGGGGGTGCAAGGAGTTCATAGTTTCCTCCCAATCCCTCTTTACAGTCTCACACATCACTTCCCAGTGCTTCTTCCCCTCCAGCTGCACTGAGGTATTTACCTTTGTACAAATAAAGCATACATTCATGCCCCTGTGCTTTTGTCCCAGCACTTTCCTCTGTCTGGAATTCCCATCTGTCCCTTAATAATAGTAACTAATATTTACTGAGCATTTACCGTATGCTCTGTCCACTATACATGTACTGTATCATTTAATTCTCAAAATAATCATATGAAAAAGTTACTATTATTGTCCCATTTCACAGATAAGGGGAATGAGGCACAGAGAACCAAGTGACACGCACCAGGTCATACACCTAACAATAAATGGTAGAGACAGGATTTGAACCCAGGTGGCCAGAGTATGTGCTCTTAACTTCAGTGCTAAATGATTTATTTCTTCAGTGTCTTCTCTTTTTGCCAAAATTCATCTTGAAGGTCACACCACTGTGAGGCCTTCTGTGATTTCTCCTGGTGCCATAACTAGGTAAAAGTCAGTCTATCCTTCCTTGTCCCCCAGCACTTTTCAATTTTAAGGTAGCATGCTATATTAAAGTTAATTATGTTTGTATCTCATCAACAAAATTTTGAGTGGCAGTAATTGCTTGGGAGACCATAAGACAGAATAGTTAAAAGGTGGTGTTTATTAATAAGAATGGTTTGAGCAGGGTTTGGCAATCTTTTTCTGAGCGGTCCAGATAAGAAGTATTTTCAGCTGTGTAGGCCATATGTTCTCTTTCTCAACCACATAACTCTGCAGAAGCAATCACAGATAATACGCAACTAAATGGGCATAGATGAATTCTAAAAAAAATTTTATTTACAAAAGCAAGTGGTAGGCTGGATTTGGCCCATGGGCTGTAGTAGTAGTTTGCAAACTCCTGAGTTAGAGTAGCATGTAAAGAAGTCCAGGATGCACTGTCGAGTGTAAAAAGCAAGTTGTAGAAAAATAGTTTACAGTATAACCCAACGCAGATAAACATCTTTTAAAAATTAAAACGTGTGCATTCATATTATATTATACTATATATTACATAGGATAACTATATATTATATAGCATAATTACATGCTATATATTTATATAGTTATATAGCATTATATTACATTAAATATTACTATCTAAATAAATATCAATATATTAACATGTGTATATTCATATTATACTATATATTTATATAATTATATACTACATATGAAGCATAATTATATATGTTATATAGTATAACACTGTATGTTATATAATATACTATCTATTATATATGTGTATATATAGATATCTCATATATATGGCTTGGGAGGATATTCACTAAACTGTTAGCAGTAGCTTCTTCTTCTAGGTGAGTGGCATTAATGACTGGATATAAAAAGAGAAGTTTCTCTTTATACTTTATGAACTTCTGATTTCTTTGGTTGATTCAGGTTTTTAATGAGCATGGATTACTTTCATATATTAAGAAATAAAATATTTACTATTTAATGAAAAGTAACAAGTAGCCCCAAATCCTGGCTTAAAGAAATAAAGCAGAGATTCTAGAGTCCGAGAGAAATGGGTGCGTTCCCGTTCAGCCACTGCCCACCTGGAGGGACCCTGAGCAATGCGGTACCCCTCTGAGCCTCCATTTCCTCACCTATGAAAGGGGATAACACTTACCTCATAGGCTTGTTGTGAGGACCAAGTGAAATGATGTTAGTAAAGGGCTCAGGATAGTGCCTGGTATACAGTAGGTGCTTAATAAATGTTCTCTATTGTTATCATTACTATAATTGTTATATAATTGTCAGGATGGGCTGGAATGAGATTCAAGGTGGGCATGGTGCCAGCTGCAGAGAGTGCGATTCTAAATGGGCTCCCCGTAGCCCACACCTGTGCCATCCCCTCCCGATCCCCAACTGATCCATCCCCCCCACCCACCCCAGCCACCTGCACATGATGTTCCGTAGCTTCTCCAGGTTGGCGGGTGTGAAGTACCAGTAGTTGCGGTCACACCTCTGCACGTCCTTCTCGATGCGGTGCAGGTTCACCGTGTACAGATCCAGCAGCTCTGGCTGCGGGCCCCCAGGAGGGGAGGAAAAGAACAATTACACCCCAACTCGTCACAGAGGCTGTCTTCCAGAGATTCTCTTTCCTCCTCCTAGCCCTCTCCTGTCATCACTGAAAAAAACTTCCTCTACCTAATAATAGATGGACCAGTCAGATGTTCGACTTTTTTGTTGTTGCTATTGTTTCCTGAGAAAGCCTCTTTCACTTTGTATGATGAAAATTCTCTTTATTTTTTTCCTTTATAAAACAACACAATCCCGGGACTTCCCTGGTGGGCCAGCGGTTAAGACTCCGCACTCCCAATGCAGGCGGCCCGTGTTTGATCCCTGGTCAGGGAACTAGATCCCGCATGCCGCAACTAAGAGAGCCCGCAGGCTGCAACTAAAGATTCTGCACACCACAACGAAGATCCTGCAAACGGCAATGAAAATCCCACATGCCGCAACTAAGACCCGGTGCAGCCAAATAAATAAATATATTTTAAAAAACAAACTAAAAAAAATAAAACAACACAATCCTATGAGATGTATAGAATTACTATCCCCATTTTATAGATGAAAAAAGTAAGATCGATATATATATATGTATATATATGCTACAATATATATGTAGCAAACTAATAAAAAGCAAACAAAGAAATGAAAATACTCTAGGAAAAACAAAATTTTTTGCAGGAAAGAAAAAACATATACAGGTTACTACATGGATTATGCATTAAATTGTTATAATAATATAACCACCGAACAGTCATTTAACTAAAATTATTATAACCATAGTGAATGGATGGGGACTGGGCCGGTTTCACTCGTGTGGTGAGGGGGCGGGGGGGAGTGGGAAGGAAGAAGACTGAATCCTCTTCCTCCACAGTGGGGAGTCAATAGATGTCAAAAACTGAAGAAAAACAAAAAAAGATCAGTAAGTAGCAATACAAGTGTATTATTTACAGACATGAGTGTAAACACCAGATAATTTGGGCAGAATAACTAAATACTACTGCCTCTGGGGAGAGCCTAATGGGCAGAGGTGGGGCAGACAACTTCCAGTTTTTGGATCCAGCCTTGTCTGACTGTTTGACTCTTTGTGATAGAAATAAAAAGTCCTTTAAAAGAAAATGGATATACAACACCTGGCCCAGAAAACCTCCCTTTCAGTTGATGTCCTTTGCTTTGGGCTTTTTGGCAAGAAAGTAAAATATTTAAAAGCTATTGGACCTGAGTGTAAATCAGGATGGTCACCATCAAGGTTGCTATTGATCGCTATGGGCTGAGCACAGAGGACTTGACTCACTAATTCTGAAAACAACTCAGGGAGGAAGGTACTAGATAGATAGGGAAACTGAGGCTCAGAAAGATAAAGTGATGTACCTAAGCTGAGATCTGAACCGAGCACTGTTTGTCTGCAAAACCTGTGTTCTTTAAGTATTATATTATCTTCTCT
The DNA here is from genome assembly GCF_965194825.1 of Balaenoptera physalus. Classification (NCBI taxonomy): domain Eukaryota; kingdom Metazoa; phylum Chordata; class Mammalia; order Artiodactyla; family Balaenopteridae; genus Balaenoptera; species Balaenoptera physalus. The sequence goes on along the minus strand of NC_138897.1, from coordinate 79,224,287 downwards.
CCCAAATGGGTTTCTACAGTAAACCCTCCGTGACGGGAAAAGGCAATGAATCAGAGGTCGTTCTGGATAACTGAGGTTTGTGGGACACTCCCACCCTCCTGAGGCTGCAGAAAATTGAGCGGAGGAGAATCCTGGTGACTTACAGAGTAGGTGACGCCACTAGAAGACACGGGGGATGCCTCGCTGTTGGCAGAAGTGGTCACGGCCAGAGAAGCGAGCACGGGGAAAAGACTCTCCATCTCGGGCTCCTCTGAGAGGTTGTCTTCACTGTCCACCTGGCTCTGCTTCCCCACCTCGATGCCTCTCCAGCCCTCCATCGCAGGGCCCCCCCTTTTGGGCAGAGCTACATCCATACTGCCAGTGATGGACACGAACTCGTCCATGCTCCCGTTGGCCAGGAGGTCACTCTCCAGGCTGTCCTGCACAGCCAGCTCCTCACGGGGGACCTCATCCCGGGAAGCGGTGGCCTCGCTGCTCTGCCTGTCATCCACACCGCTGTCCCTGGGTCGAATCACCAGTGGGGCAGGGTGCTGGGCATCCACGACGCTGTCCTCCGTGCTCAGGCTGGGTTCTGAGTGCTCCGAGAGGCCCGAGGAGAAGTTGTGGGAGGAAGGGTGGCCGGAGTCTGGGGAACAGGTGCCATTCACCAGGTTCCCGTTGGGGATCTTGGGCTGCTTCTCCTCCAACCTGCATTCTGCCTCGACCTGCTCCACCTCGTCCACAGACTCAAAGACCTGCAGACCAGGTGCACAAAGACAGATGGACTAGGATGTCTGTTGTGGTGCTGCTTCCAGCAGCAACCTGAATATCCATCCACAGGGGACTGGTTCAAATACGGAACATGCCTGCAGGGGAACACTACACAGTCAGTAAAAAGACTGAGGCAGAACAAGGTGTAATATATGCTCCCATGTGTAGAAAATAAAAAATTGCCCCATATGCACGCATAGGCATAGAATAATGCAGAAAGAAACAAGGAAGCATTGCAGTTGACTCTGAAGAAGAATATCTTTTATCATACAAAATTACGTGCACGTAATTTTCTAAAGTAAAAAAATTAGTTAACCACATGAGGAACAGGCTAAAAAAGCATCCATGTGGTGGACTATTATGGATCAATTTTCAAAATTAGTTAGATGTATATGAAATATTAGGAAAAGTCTCCAGGATACATATCTAAGATTTATTTGTGGTTCTTTGTGTCTTTAGGCCATATCCCATCAAGGCAGACTGTATAAGATCATGTCCCCAGATCACTTGAAATATTTCTTCTGTGTGGTTATGTCACCAACTTGATTTACTGTTAATTTCATGTGCTTCTGGTTTTAAAAAGATTTCTTTTCGATTAAATTGCTTTTGGAGTTAACTTACCTAACTCCAAAGTCAAAACTAGAAAACAAAGTACATTCAGGGAAATGTAGGTTCTTTCCCTGCACCCCTCACCCCACTTAAGTAACCATCTGATCAGTTTCTGGTTTATCCTTCCATCGTTTTAGAAAAAAAATAGATGCAAATACATACATATATTAATAGTTCCTCTGTTTATGCAAAAGGTGACATACTATGCCCTTTTTTTTCACTTTTTTTCTTTAATATTGAGTGAGAATGTGTTAACATTTCTTTGCACTGAACGAAATGAAAGGCTGTTGAACAATACATCTGATGGTATTTATTTAGAAATTTTAAAAGATTACTAAACATCGCAATATATTACATACTGTCTATATATTTCTGTGTATGTAAAGGCATACAGAAGGGTCTGGAAGGATACACAGCAAATTGAAGATAGCAATGTTATTTCTAGGGAGGGCATGTGGGGCTTAGGGATGGTCAAAGCCAAATTTAGTTTTCTCTGTAATATTTTAATTTTTTTAACAGGCAAAAGAGATTCATGTATTACTCGTGTAGGTAAAACTTCAATTTTTAATGCTAGCATAAAAAGCTAAAACAGATCAACCATGAGTGACCTGTATATGAGGGACCTCCAGTCCGGTTATTCCAGGTTGGAGGGAGGGGGATGGGGGGGCGGGGCCTCCGGGAGGTCACCTGTGTGCTGCTGCTGGAGTCGCTCTGCAGGCAGATGTTCTGGCGGCCCGAACTGCAGCTCTGGGAGGACTGAGAGAAAAAGGGGCAGGACGGAGTGTGGGTGAGGCTGCATCCGGGCTCAGGGTCCCCACATTGAGCTCAGGAGGGGCTGCTGGGCTGGAAGTCAGTAAGTGTGGTCTTATCTCTACTCCTGACTCGGGCAAGTCCTTTCTCAGGGCCTCAACTTCCTATCTATCAAATAAAAGTGGGGCGGCGGCTCACTCCCTGCTCCCTGGAGCCTCCTTGGAGGCCACACCAGCCACTGGACCTCCACCTCCCACCCACAACCAGAGAACCCCACCTTTAACTGCTCTGCACTTGAGACTTCCAACTAATATTTTAGTTCAACTCAAAGGACTGGTTGTATGCACGTCTATTTTCTACTCCTTCCCTGTATACATGCTTTTTGCCCTATAACTTCTAGTTTCTGTCTACCCTGCTAAGCTTGGCCAAGTGACCTGCTTTGGCCAGTGGGGTGTTAGCAAACTCGACAGGGCAAACACATAAAAAATGCTTGTGCATTTCTGCTTTCTCTCTTTAAGATCTGCTTTCACTGTGAGAACATGGCCAGGCTAGCCTGCTGGAGGATGAGACGTGAGGAGCAGGGCCAAGTCACCCCAGATATGTGAGAGCCCAATGAAGATCAACAGACCTTTTAGCTGAGCAGAACTGCCCGGCTGACCCACAGACTCATGAGTAAAAAATATATGTTTACTCTTGGACTCATCACTGGCTTTTGGGGGTTGTTTGTTACACAGTATTAGTGTGGCAGTTGATGACGGATTTATCACTCGTGAAGGGAACTGACTTTCTTTTCATCCCCTGCTTTGGGATGCTAAACTGGAGATTCTATCAGGACAGATATGTCTGACCTGGTCACTGGAGCATTCTTGACATTCCAGGACATTCCTGACAGTACCTGGCACATAGTAGGTACTCAACAGCATTTGCTGAACAAATGAAAGTCTAACACTGTGCTGGGCACTTTATTTGTACTAGCAGCAGTGAGAGGCACTGTTTGAGTTGCACACAAATCTCCCCTGTACAAATGATCATTCCCACTTCATAGATGAGGAAACTGAGGCCCAGAAGTAAAGGCGCTTGTCTGAGCCCCAGAGCTAAGAAACGAAGGGGCTGGAGTTTGAAGTCAGGTCTGTCTGACTCCAAAGTCACCTTCCACCCAAAAGCCAGGGGTGAGACTCTGTCCCAAGGCCCCAAACACCCAGGCCTCACCCTTCCTACAACAGCCTGATGGAGCAGAGCCCCGCCCCCGGCTCCCTGAGGGGAGCCACCCGTCACCTCATTGCTGATGGTGGAGTCCCGGTGCATCATCCGGTGCAGGTGGCTGTCCAGGCTGGCCCCCGAAGAGCATTTGGCCAGGGCGGCCGCGTGGGATTCCCGCTCCCTCTGCCGCACAATCGCCTCACAGCCCAGCCACTCGGACATGGTCTGCGCGTAGCAGGCATGCATCTGCTCGTCCACCTGCCAGGCAGATGCACGGTCACCTGGAATGCTGGGATCCCAGGGGACAACCAACCCAACCCAGAAGATGGTGGCTCTGACCTGGGACCCTGAGCCCTAGAAACACCCATCCAACATTCATGGAGTTAACATCCATCAGACATTAACTGAACACCTACTATGTGCCAGGCACTGGCTAGGCCCTGGGCATACACAAAAGTGAGCAAGGCAACTCCTTTCTTTCCATTTTTCCCTCCTTCCTTCCTATCTTCCTTCTTTTATTCATTCATTCATTCATTCATACACTTATTCAAATATTTGTTGACAACCTACTCTGTGCCAGGCAGTATACTAAGCTTCGGGGATACTAAAGTGAGCAGACTGTTTCTTTCCTTCTTTATTACCTTCTTTTCCTCTTTCCTACTTCATTCATTCATTCATTCATTCACTTGCTCATCTACGTTGGTAAGTACCTACTATGTGCTAGGCACCAACCTAGGCATACGAAACACAAGATGAGCAAGATGCCTCCTTTGTCCATTCCTCCAGTCACTCAACGCATTTACCAAGGGCCTCCCAGGTGCCCAGCATGGGGGTAGATGCTGAGAACACAAAGATGAATAAAAGTGACCCTTTCCTTTACTTACAGCAATGGCTTTAGAGAAGGGCCACAGGTTTCTAGTGTTTCCCTTGTGGGATTTCAGCAGAGAAGATCGGCGCTTACTTCATTTCTGTGTTGCACAGCCCAGGTAACTGAGGTTCTGAATCTGCCAGACCTCTGGGCACACGTGGGGCAGACAAGCTGACGAAAGGGTGTGAGGGGGCAGGAAGGAGAAGAGGGAGGGCAGGGAGCCTGCCCCGGGCCAGGGTTTGGGGGGGCGGGCATCCTTTAGCTAGTCAGGGCTTCCAGAGAGAGGCTCCGGGTCCACCCTGCCCAAGCCTGTCATGGGCAGCTCCCTCCCACTGACCTCCCGAAGACTCATCCAAGCCCATCTCCCTGTTCCCACTGCCATCCTAGGCTAGGCTTCCAGGACCCCTCACCCAGATGACCTTCCTTCCTGGTGCCTGCTTGTCCCAGGTGGCCCCTCCTGCCCATCTCCCACTCGGCAGTCTTCCTCGTGTTTCCTCTCCAGCCCTGCCTCTCACTGCTGCCCCCACCCGCCTCGTCCTTCACGTCCCAGCTACCCACATCCGCACGCCCTTCTGCCCCTCCCCACACAAATGCACACAGACACACACGCATCGCATCATGCAGGCATCTCTCTTCCTAGAAGCCCTTCCTCAGTCTCCTCGCCTGGAAAGCAAACTTTTCAAAGAATTCAGGTAGGCTTCTGCCTGGTGGAGGTGCCTCCTCCGTGCTCTTAAAGCCCCTGCGTTTGCCTCCATCTGATTTTGCATGAACCCCCCTAAACTAGCAAAGACCTTATCTAATGCACCTCTGGGTTCCCAGTCCCGAGCACAGGGCCTGCCACACTGGAATCCTCATGCTGGTCCTGAGATCAGTTTAGACAGTTCACAGCACAGCCTCAGCATATGGAACCACAGTGTGAGAAAGTCTCCATATTCAACTTTTCTGATTACGAGGAAGGCCAGTCTGGCACTACTGTGTCTTTAATCCATCCTTAATACTTTATAATCTCCCTTCATAACAAAGAGAGAGAGGCCTCAGGCAGCCTGTGACATCTAGGTAGAACTGAATTATATCATTTTGTCACATTCTATTTATTTTTGAAGTTTCCTTCTCCTTTGGCAAGCCATATTGGTTTTCCATTGATGGTAGGGATATAAAATGCCTTTTTAAGTAAGTTATATAAATTTTTAAGTGAATCAATTCAAAGACAAATACTTAGTAAATCATAGCACAGATGGTACACAGACATGGAGTGTAAAATATCAGTGGGTTTTGAAAGCTCAGTATGAATAAAAGAATGTAAAATATCTCACTAATAATTTTTATATTGATTAGATGCTGAAATGGTAATATACTGGATATACTGGGTTAAATAAAATATGTTATTAAAATTAATTTCACCCTGATAAAATGACATAGAACCACACACACACACACAGAGGAGCGGATGCAAAAACTAATGAAATCCTAGGTTGTACTGTACCAATGTTAATGTGCTGTTTTTTTGTTTTTTGGGGTTTTTTTAGCTGCGAGGCCTTTGGGATCTTGGTTCCCTGACCAGGGATCGAACCCAGGGCCCCGGCAGTGAGAGTGCCGAGTCCTTACCACTGGACCGCCAGGGAATTTCATTAATATGCTGGTTTTGATTAATATGCTGGTTTTGATAATACACTATACATAATAGTTCTATAAGATGCTTCCATTGCGGGAAGTAGGGTGATGGGTACCTAGGACCTCTGCATCACAACTTTTGCAACTTGGCGTGAACTTAAAATTATGTTAAAATTAAAACTTTAAAAATATTAATTGTATCTGTTTCTTTTTACTTTTTAAAATGTAACTACTAAGACATTTAAAATTCCATATGTGCTACAGTAATGAAGACAGTATGGTATTACCTGAAGATTACTAATTATAGTGTGGCATTAGATCAAAGGCACAGAATAGAGAATACAGAAATAGACACCACTCTAATAAGCCCCACTGATTTTTTTCTCCTTCACTTTTTTTATATTGAGGTATAGTTGATTCACAATATTACGTAAGTTTCAGGTGTACAACACAGTGATTCACAATTTTTAAAGGTTATACTCCATTTATAGTTATTATAAAATATTGGCTATATTCCCTGTGCTGTACAATATATCCTTGTAGCTTATTTATTTTATACATAGTAGTTTGTACCTCTTAATCCCAACCTCTATCTTGCCCCTCCCCTCTTCCCTCTTCCCACTGATAAAAACTAGTTTGTTCCCTATATCTGTGAGTCTCTTTCTTTTTTGTTACATTCACTAGTTTGCTTTATTTTTTAGATTCCAAGTATAAGTGGTATCATACAGTACTGGTCTTTCTCTGCCTGACATTTCACTAAGCATAATACCCTCCAAGTTCATCCATGTTGTTGCAAATGTATGCCCAAATGATTTTTCACAAAGATGCAGAAGCAGTTCAATGGAGGAAGGACAGCCTTTTCAACAAATGGTGCTGAAGCAATTGGACATCCAGAGGCAAAAACCAAACCAAACCAAACAAACAAACAAAAACTCTTGACTTAAATGACACACCATATCCAAAAATGAACTCAAAATGGATCATGGACATTTTAGGAAAAAATAGGAGAAAAAGCCTTCAGGATTTGGGGCTAAGCAAAAAATGATTAGACTTGACACCAGAAGCACAATCCATCAGAGGGAAAATTGATACACTGAACCTCCTCAAAAATCTAAAAATTTGTTTGCAAAAGACCCTGTTAAGAAGACAAAAAGACAAGGTACAGACTGGGAGAAAATATTTGCAAATGACATATATGACAAAGAATTAATATCTAGAGCATAAAAAGAACTCCCAAACTCAACCATAAAAAAATGAAACAATTCAACAAGAAAATGAACAGAAGCCATGATCTGACATTTCACTGAAGATTCACAGATGGCAAGTGAGCACGTGAAAAGATGTTCAATATCACTAGTCAGTTGGGAAATGCAAATTAAAACCACAATGAAACACCATGTACACAGTAGTTTGAGTGGCTAACATAAAAAATAGTGATAACACTAAACCCTGGTGAGGATGCAGGTGTGGATCACTCCTACAGTGCTAGTGGGAAGATAAAATGGTACAGCCACTGCAGAAGTTTGGCGGTTTCTTATAAAACAAAACAAAGTGTGAACTGCCATCAGGCCCAGCAACTGCATTCGAGCATTTATTCCACCTTATGCTCACATGGAAACCTGTATATGAAGGTTCACTGCAGCTTTATTTGTAATCACCAAAAAACCGGAAACAACCTGCCTATCCATCAACAGTTGGAGTTAAACTGTGGTGCATCCATACTGTGGAACACTACTCAGCCGTATAAAGGAATCAAGAATAGATACGCGCAGCAACTTAGATGAATCGCTACAGATTTACACTGAGTGGAAAAAGTCAATCCCCAAAGGTTATACACTGTACGATTCCATTTCTACAACATTCTTGAAATGACAAAGTTATAGAAATAGAGAACAGATCAGTGGTTGCCAGGGGTTAGGGATGGGAGTGAGTGGGAGGGAGGGAGGTTTGGCTATAAAAGGACATGAGGACCCTCGTAGCACTGGAAATGTTCAGTATGTTGACTGTGGTGGTGATACACAAACCCACACGTGTGATAAAATTGTAGAGAACTAAACAGACACACACACGAGTACAAGTAAAATGGGAAGTCTGATTAAGATTGAGATATATATATATATATATACACACACATATGTATAAGGATATATTATACAGCACAGGGAATATGGCCAATATTTTATAATAACTATAAATGGAGTATAATCTATAAAAATTTTGAATCACTATGTTGAACACCTGAAACTAATATAATATTGCAAATAAACTATATCTCAATTAAAAAATATACATATTTATTGTAAACAAAAAAGAAATGCAATAAAATATGGACTTTAATGTAAAAATAAAGATTCATACACTGCCAGTATATCTATGTCAATGTCAATACCCTGGCTGTGATATTATAGTTTTGCAAGAAGTTACCACTGGGGGAAGTTGGATAAAGGATGAGATATCTCTGCATTATTTCTTACAAGTGTATGTGAATCTATCATTACCTCAAAACGAAAAGGTATTCAAAAAAATGACATCTGTGGCATGTGTTGCGTTTCTATTGGACTGCGCTGCCCCCAAGCTTCCTGACTCCCCAACATCTCCCTGCCCCACCTTGGTCCACCCTGGGACCAGAGCTCTCCCAGCCCCACAGTACCTGGCTCTTCTTGCTGCCAAAGACCCCACTGCCCATCAGGGGTAACCAACCTCCTTCCTTTCTGTTTCTGTCATCCCAAACTGGTAGTGGCCCAGGAGGAAGGGCCACACGGCTTTGCGGATCTCTGGCTGGATGCCCCCGTAGTAGATGAGACGCAGCAGCTCCTGCTCCTCGTAACTCTGTGGTAGGTGGGGGGAAACAAAGGATTTGGTCAACAGGAAACCGGGGGATGGACTCTGTGACCCAGCAGTCCCGCTTCTCAGACCTAGCCCTCAGTGATCATGCTGTGAACGAGCAAATCCACATGGGCCCAGATATCCATCGCAGCATCATGCAATAAAGCAAAACCCCAGGAACCCCCATAACTGCCCACCAATGGGGGAATGCTGCATCCCTATGTGGGAATACCACACGGAGAGTAACAGGGCAGCAGGCGCATTTATGACAACCTACATAAAAGGACGTTCAGTGTATGTTGTTAAGTGTAAAAAATAAGATGCAGAATAGGTCGAGGGTGAACCCAGTTTTGTAAAAAACAAAAGCAAAACCCAAAGGTCAGAATATAATGAATTAACATTTCTACTTAATTTTTAGTCAATTTTGTGTACTGTGCTTATTGGGGAATATTATCTTGGAGTTATTAATCTTGACTCAGCACTAAGAAAATTGTTTTAAAGCGAATTAAACCGAAAAGGAACCATTTCCAGCTGATTCTTCGTACACTAATAGCTTTTGTGCACACAAGAATGACTTTAGCAACTGTTTGCTGTACTGTGGAATAGATTTGTCCTCTTTCTTTTCTAAAATTCATTTTCAGGCAAAGGCTTTGCAGATACAATTTGTCAAGCAGTCGCGCTGGGGGACCAGAGTGTCCTATCTGTGTGTGTGTGTGTGTGTGTGTGTGTGTGTGTGTGTGTGTGTAAAGTGCCAATGACTGCCAGAAGGCTACCCTGAAGGACACTAGGGTCCTGTTTCCTCCCACCTCTTTACTTCACATTCTAAAATTAAAAGCATGTTTCACTTCTTAACACTAGTCTTAAATGTACCCAACCACAGTGGCAAAACCAGCCATTTTGTTCCTGTTAGGAATTTTTATTCATATTGTATTGACAGCCTTGTCAACGCTGTATAAAAATTAGGGAGCTATTTGGGGCTGAGGCTGTGAACGCTTCATCGAAAATCTGTGTTCTCTTCTCCCGGAGTCCATAGCTGGACTCCATTTCCCAGCCTCCCTTGCAGGTGGGTGTGGCCATGTGACTGGGTTCTGGCCAAAAGGATGTAAGAGGAAGTGATGTAATCCATTTTCAAGCCAGGGCTTTGAAGAAGCAGGTGTACTCCCTTCACACTTTCCACTTCCCCTCTGCTGGCTGGAAGCAGATGACCACAAGGCCCCAGAGGATGGTGGGGCCACAAGACTGAAAGACCCCGGACCCTCTAGAGGGAGGAGAGATGCCCACTCACCAGGAATGCCCACCCAGGACTGTTAAGTGAGCAATGAATACACCTCTATGGTGTCAAGCAACCAAAACAGCGGGGACTATGTGTTACTGCAGCCCAGTCCACCCTGACACAACGATGCAACCAAGCAGACTGTGAAAGGGTTGCAGGAGTGTTAGATGAAAAATATTCATTTTTGACTATTTATTGTTTCAGCCAATTTGTCCTTAGGATACTGCCTCCCAAACTGGGGAGATCGCGAGGAGCATTTGGGGAACTTTCTTTTCTTTTTTTTTTTTTTTTTTGGCCGCAACGCGCAGCCCATGGGATCTTAGTTCCCTGACCAGGCATCGAACCCGGGCCTTTGGCAGTGAAAGCACGGAGTCCTAACCACTGGACCGCCAGGGAATTCCCTGGGGAAGGGGAACTTTCAAAATATAAATTCTTGGGCTCCACTCTTAGAGGTGCTCAATCAGTAAAGCTGGAGTGGAGCCCAGAAGTCTATAAATCTTTCGAATTCCTCAGGAAATGTGCACTCACTCTCACAGACTGCCAGGGATTATGAACACTATAACCTTTCAAGAAAGGTAAGCTGGCATATCTAATTAAATTTAAAATGGACATCAAACAGTTACATTTCTAGGACTCTACCCTCGAAATAAGAGAACTAGTACAGAAAGGTATATGCTTATAAAGATGTTGACTGCAGCATTGTTTGAAATAATTTAAAAAAAAGAAAAAGGAACAGCCCAGATGTCCATCATTAGAGGAAGATTTGACTAAATTATGGTCCACCCATATATAAGGTGCTAAGGTTCTAACGTGTAATATTTCACTTAGAGATTTGAAAGATGTCTTTGATATAAAAGTAAGTTGGTCACTTAAAATACAAATATAATGTTACCTCATTAAAAAAATGAGTTTCAGCTATATCTATATAGACATATCTGTGGATGTATAAGTATGGGAAATGTATAGCAGGGTCTACACCAAACTGATACTATTCATTAATTCAGGGGATCAGAACTAGGGGAGTGCAGCAGAAGAGATGATATTTAAAAACTTTAAAAAAATTCTGTACACCTGTGTTCTTCATTCTTTGAATTGTTACAGTAAGAAGGCATTCCTCCTGTAATTTAGAAAAACAACTATTTCCGGCAAAAAAAGAAAACCACCCTTCTGCTTGTCCAGGTTTGGGAATCAGTTTGTTTTTCCCACTGAGTCCCCTGGCATCCTCAGATTAATACACAGAATAGCACCTTCCCCCAACGTGGGGAAGCCAGGCTGAGCCAGGTGCTCACCAGCTTGGCCCTCCCCAGGGAGGAGGGATGCAGCTGACGGAGCCACCGCATTCACCCAGCGTGGAAGAAATGGGTATCTCCTCTGAGAGCCTGCACTTGGCAGCAAACCAGTATTTCTTAGAGTGGATTCTGCCTTCCACCATAGGTGGTACTTTTCCAACAAAGGTCCCTGCGGCCACATACATTGGAAGGAACGTTCCATATGCTCTCCCACACTCCCCCAATTTCCTGAGCGTGACAAGTATATCAGCATAGCCAAGGCTCTGACAAGTCCTGCAGGGTACAGAAAGCTGTTTAAGCTTGTTTCCCAAATTATTTCTCCATGAAACTTTTTTCACACATAAACATTTCCCTTCCAAGAATATTTGTATTCTAGTAAGAAAATCTTAGAAATCTATCTCCAGGCGAAATAGCTAAGGGTAGAATTCTCGAGCCCTAAGACAAAGATGAGAGAAAAGGGTTTCATGTAGTGGTGGGTTTCCTTGGTCCAGCTGCCTCCCTCTAACTTAGCTACTCTCATCATTCTAAGTAGCCAACTGGACTGTAAATTCCTCTGGCCGGGAAGTCACAGAACATCATACAGGACCGAGCATACAGCTGATGCTTAATAAATGCTTACTGACTGACTCATTCTTTACTCCTTCCAGGCAAACATATGTATTTTCCACCCTCCCTGATCCTCACCCCAATGGGCAGAAGCGGGCTATGGGTGTTGGAACTCTCGAGGAGGGGACCTTCAGTTTGTGTATGGAGAGCCCAAGGATGTCACAACACCTGAGTCCCCACGCAGGTGGGTCTATTCCTCAGATGATAGGAGGTCCCCCCATAGTCTCTGTCCCCCCACAGTCTCTGCCGCACGGCAGGCTGAGCCGGGCCAAGCCTTACTGTGCTGTCCTGCAGGTACTGCTCCCAGATCTCGGCCGTCAGCCCGTGTCCAGCATCGCAGGGCAAGTCCGGGGACACGATCATGTGATTGACCAGGGCTGACAGGTGGGTCCTCACAGTGGACAGGTGTCTGCAGTAGGCGAGCCCTGCCGGGGAGGGAGGAAAAGTGTCATTGTCCACCTTCCAACACCCCCTGCCTTGTCTCACGGAGGCTCCAAAGTACTGTCCTACTCGCAATCTGATTGAACCCTCGTGACCAGCAAATTGTCATCATCCCCCTTTTCCAGATAAGGAAGGTGAGGCTCGGAGGGGCAAAGTCACTTTCTGGCTTAACTGCTTAACAGCCCTGTGACCCTGGGGAAGTCATGTCACCTTTCTCAGCCTCAGCACCTCCTCCACTGGAAACCAAGGCATTTAGTTCACAGGCTGGAGGCAGGAAGAGGCCAGTGACTCCACGGGCTCGCTGTGCCCTGGGGTACCTCCAATCCACACCAAGAGAAAGAGAATGGGAGAGAGGGGGATGATTCATTCAAACTGCAGCTGGACAAAGAAGGCCCTGGCCAGTCAGTAGCTGGGGAGATGCTGAGGGCACTGGTTTGCTTTCAAAGATGGCCCTGGCCCTTCGAGCAATTCCCACCAACTTGCCCCCCTTCATCTGCTCCACCCTGGGTGCCGGGTCCACAGGAAGCACTCAGCCGGTGCTGGCCTATGTGCGCTTTGACCATGCCCGTTCCTTCTGGCTACTGACCCCCAACTCATCCTCGAGTCCCAGAGAGGACCCTGGACCATCTGGAGCCTGAGGAGTCACCCCTACCAACAACAGGGGTAATCATGACGATTACGATGAGGATGATACGATAGCTAACACTTATATAGCACACTCTGTTCCAGGGAGCTGTTCCCAGAGCTTACGTAACTTAGTTGATTCTCACTACAACCCTATGAAGCAGGTACTCTTACTACGCCCATCTTATAGGTGGGGAAACTGAGGCACAGTCTGCGTGCATCACTTGCCCAGGTCACGTTGCTAGGTGTTGAGTTGGGATTTGAATGCAGACTGTCTGGCTCCAGAACCTGGGCTCTCAACCACCATCAGGGAGGAGCCACACCATGTGATGACATCAAGACCCATCTCGACCCCCAACCCTTCTACCAGGAAGCTCTTCCATTGCGGTTCCATAAATACTCACCCAATGCCTTCTCCACGCCAGGCCCTGCGTTAGGCACTAGGGATGGGTAGTAACAGAACAGGCAAAAACCTTGATCTTGGGGAGCTCATGCTTTTCCTGTTTCTCCAGGCCGATACGACCTGCACTGTTTTTTTGCAGGCCCAAGCAGTATGTACTAACACTTTCCTAGAATCCCTGAAAATATACACATTTTATCTTCCCCATCTAGGCTGTGAGGCAGGGGAAATAAAACCTGCTAAGAATCAAAATAGCAGAGTGGAAAAAACAGAGGCTTTGCCACCAGGCAGGCCTGGGTGTGAGTCCCAGCTCTGTCGTTTATTAGCTGTGTGACCTTGGGCAAGTCACTTTGCCTCTCTGTGCCTCAGTTTCCTCATCTGTTAATTGGAAATAATCAGAGCACCTGTATTATGAATTTAGTTTTTAAGTTTTTGGGATGGGATCAGGCCATCTTACTCTTCTGCTTCTGCCTATAGGAGAAAGGGACTGACATTTACTGAGCACCGACTGCACGCAATGCCAGGTGCTAGGGGCTTTATACATGCTTTCCATTCAATCCTGAAAGCAAACCCTCTAAGGTGGGCACTGGAGATGCAATGGTGAGTAAACCAAACCCTTTCCAGCAAGTGTTCAGTGCCTTCCCTTAGGACCAAGGGAGAAATTTTATGCCCAATCTGTAAATGAGGAAATTGAGGCTAAGAAAGGTTAATGTAACTTCACCAAAACTAGACACCTAGGAAATAGGAGTCAGGCTCCTTCCCCTGATATTGCTGGCATGCAGTAGGCACTGAATAAATGCTCCCTGGAGACCACAATGGCAAATAAGGCCAATACGCACATCCATAGAAGGCTCTGGAAAGAATCTGGTACTTCATATTGTCACAGAGAAGCTTCAAGGGAGCCCTGAAGGAAGGAAAAGGAAGACACTTAGTACAGATCCACACATAGCCCAGGTTTGCTGGAGAGGAGCATAACTCGTTATCTCTAGGGAGCAGATTAAAACCAGCCAGTCAAGTAGACTGGGGGTATTATTCTTTCTATCTACATAGCATCACTGCCCCTTCTTCTGCTATCAGCTTGGGAGTTACCTCCTCCCCAACTCTGTCTCTATGGTTTGGGTAGAGCTGATTCTACCCAGTACATGACTCAGCTTGGAGTCACAGTTATTGGGTCGGGGTGGGGTGGGGTGGGTCACATGATGCAACCTGGGCCAATGAAAATCAGCCCTGGAACTTTTGTTGGAACTACTAGAAAACAGACACTCTTTTCTCTGCTTGAGTTCCTAAGCCAGTGGGATGTAGGGCAGCAGCTGCTGGGATCCATTTTTACTACTGCACAGGAAGGGCCAGCCTGAGAATGAAACCATCATAGACACAAGCAGAGCCAAGAGCCAAGGAAACAGACATCCCTCTATGGAGCATCTTGATCCAGCCATGCCTGAAGCCACCATACCTCTGGATGTCTCAGTTCTATCAACAGATTTTCATTTGCACCAGTTTGAAGTGGGTTTCTTTCACCAGCAGAAAGTGTTTTGACATCTTTTTATTTTTTGATTGGAGTGTGGTTGCTTTTCAATGTTGTGTTAGCCTCCACTGCACAACAAAATGAATCAGCCATCCATATACAGCCATATGTCTGACTTCTAAAGTGACCCAGCTGAACCAAAGTGGAGCCAGACTGCGATTCAGACTCTGGCTGACTGCAAAGGAGGTAATGCCTCAGAGCTTCTCCTTGCATGGGAATTTGCAGGGGGACTGTTTTGGCTGAAAGAAGGCCTCAGAATTGATGGAGAAAACAGGACTGCTGAAGGTAGTGTTGTGCATTCTTGGACAAAACAGAGTGGAGGAATATTACACCCATTAAAAACCCAGCGAGACTGGGAAGGAGGCATGGCTGAAGTCCTCCAGTTATGCACATGGAGGCATTAAACATTAAAGTCACCCTCTTTGTGCCCTCAGGCTGGTGAGGCTTGGCTTCCTCGGGTTACATAAGGACAGCATCACACTGACAGCTGCCCCACAGTGGCCTTGGCTGTCTACAAGGTGGTGAGTTCCCTATCATTACAGATATGGGAGCAGATACTATGAGAGGCACTAGGTTAGAACAGCATTTGTCAATTGTCCATGGACCATCAGCCACAGAATCACTTGGGGTTTCTCCAGCATGTGGATTCCTAGGTCCTGCACAGACCTACTCAGTCAGGATCTCCAGTAAGTGGTCCAGGAAGCAGTATGTGATCTCCAAAGTGATTCTGATGCCTATGAAAATGTGAGAATCTCTGGTCATTTCAGTGCTTCTCAAGCTTAAAAGTACACACATGATCTTGGGACCTTGTTAAATGCAGATTCAGCTTCCGTAGGTCTGGGATGAAGGACAGAGAATCTGCTCAGGTGATGGTGCTGCTGGCCCAGAGACCACACCCTGAAAACCAGGAAGTACATGGCTTTATCTGATGCTGGCCCCCATTTACACACCCATGACTGAAGACTGGATCACCCACTGGGACAGAGGCCCAGCAAGGAAAAAAGAGTTCCATTCTCCCAGGCCAGGCCAGGCGGGGTCAATGGGAAACATGACCAGTCTCAGGAATGGGCTGACTAGTTCCAAGGAGACAAAGCCCTGTGGGCAAGAAGAGAGATGATCTGGGGATTTAACTTTATGCAATAAATTAAAAAGTGTCATTTATTGAACATCACCATGTGCCAGGTACACATGCTGGCCACTTTAAACCGTTATGTGATTTGTCCTTACAACAGCTACATAACGTAAGCATTAGTATCCCCACTTGGTGGAAGAGCAAACTGAGGCATGTTTGGTTGTCATTAAGTAATATTTCCAGCTTCTGTCTTCCAGGAGCGTGGTAGGACGCACTTCCTGGTCCCTTGTTGGTGGGGCCAATGAGGTGTGAGTGAAAATGGTAAGTGCTACACTCGGGCTGGAGCATTTAACCACTGGTTAAACCCCATCCGGAGCTCCATTTTCCTCAGTCACCATGATTCGCAATATTCAAGATGGTGGTGGCTCCCTCTGCCAGGCCCTTTAATGTGGAGAAAGCAGAGCCCCCAGCTAACCCAGGATAGACACACAGCATGAATATGCACGATGGACAATCCTTTATTGTGATAAGCCACTGAGATTTTAGGATTGTTTGTTACGGCGTCATAATCTTGTTTATCCTGATCGATATATGTAAGGAAGCTCCAACAGCTAGGACTTCACAAGGCTAGGATTTAACCCAGACATGGATGATTCTATAGCCTATGTTCACTCCTCTGAATTCAAGGCAAGGCAAGAAATGGGCATCTGCAAATCTTTGGTAAATCCTTCCGTTCCCTCCATCCACAGTCCAAGCCCCTCATACCTCTCATGGTTGCAGCCATTGGTTGAGCCACCATCAGCCGAGCCACTCTGTGAACAGGATGAGCAGGAAGATTTCCGTGGGCTGGGTTGCCATAGCGATGGCAGGTTGCTCACGGAGACATCCATCAGGTCCTGGGGGACTGTGGTGGGTAGAAGGGGCAGAGGAAGAGCCATGGTTAAGCCTATGTGGGTCACAGAAACCTCACCCCAAAGCAAGCAGCTCACCCCCAGACCAGCACAGGGATAGGGAAAGACCCTGAATGTCACAGCAGGAAACGGCGACCCCAAACCAGGTCCTTGAGCCCATCCGAGCCAATGAAAGCCACCACCAAGATTTCGGGCCCCCAGCAGATGGGCAGAGCCGATGAAAGCTGAAGAGACAGGAGAACAGACAGAAGGAGATCAGAGCCAAGGAAACAGGCCCAATCCCCGAGCAGGAGGCCAAGCCTCACCATGTTGTCATTCAGTTGTCCTCATAGCAGGCTGGCAGGAAGGAAGGGGAGCCTGCTGGGGACTTCTGGGGAAGGCTGATGGCCTCGAGTCCCCAGAGGTAGGTCTCATGGGGAGCTCCTGGTGGTGAGATGTAAGGAAGCCTGACTCAACAGGTGAGGCAGGGCACCCAACAGCAAGGGGACCCAGTGGAGTCCCCACTGATGAGGGTGCCTGCACTGTCCATGGTCCGGGGCCTGTAGCTGCTCTACCAAGAGAGCCTCAAATAGGTTGGCAACCCCCCAGAATCATGTGGGGGGGCATGTTAAAAAGCCATATGCCTGTATCCCACCCCTGACCTACTGAATTAAAGTCTCCTGGAGATACAGCCGTCGAGTCTGTGTTTCAGAAACAGTTTTGAGGTAGCAGCCACATTGGAGAACCAAGAGGGCACAAATGATCTCCTAACTCTTGGACACTGGTGGTTCCTGATCAATTGCTCCCAAGGATATAGCACTTATAGTCTCCCTTACTGTTTTCTTTCCCAGCTCCGTGGAAAACGCAGCATCTGCAATGCTGCAGAACAAACACACCGGTGACCCAGGCATTAGAATTTCTACAGTTCATTTCCTGGCCTCTTGGTGCAAAAAAGTTGTTTTCTCTAGGACAGGGCTTGGTAAATATTTTCTGTAAAGGGCCAGGTAGAAAATATTTTAGGGTTTGCAAGCCACTATCATAACCACTTGACTCTGCTGTTGTAATGCAAAAGCAGCCAAAAACGAAAAGCAAACAAATGAACATGGGTATGTTCTAATGAAACTTCATTTGTGGACACTATAATGTGAATTTCATATCATTTTCACCTGTCACAAAATATTATTCTTCTTTTGATTTTTTTTCGATTATTTAAAAATGTAAACACCATTCTT
Source organism: Balaenoptera physalus (assembly GCF_965194825.1). NCBI lineage: Eukaryota > Metazoa > Chordata > Mammalia > Artiodactyla > Balaenopteridae > Balaenoptera > Balaenoptera physalus. The sequence goes on along the minus strand of NC_138897.1, from coordinate 79,206,321 downwards.
AGTTCACGAGCTACACAGAATGAGACTGGATTTGGCTTGTGGGCCATAGTCTGCCAGACCCTGCTCTAGGAAATTAAGAGGGGTACTCATTTGCCCCATGAGCCATGCCTCCTCAAGGATGACTGGTAATACCTGGCCTCTTCCCTTGGGCTCTAAGGGGAGGGGGCGCTGTGGATCCGGCCCCCCGAGTCACCACAGGTCCGTAGCTGACAGCGTCTGCCCCCAGGCACTGAGAGAATAGAAAGCTGCCTACAGAAGGAGGTTCTCGAGGCCACCAGAAGAGGCTTGTTGCCCTACTCCTCCCCACAGACTCACCAGTGAGCTGGACAAGAAAGACCAGGAAGCCCCTGTAAAATGTTCTAGAAAAAGTCCCAGTTCTCAGCCAATCTCAGGGAAGCACTGCTCAGTTTCACGGAGATGTGGCAAGCGTGCCTCCACCCCCAGCCTCTCACACCCTGCAGACATCATCAGTGGATCCCTCTGCTACAGAACCCGCAACACTCCAAGCTGCGTCCTGCAGCACGGAGGTAGGACAGTGTGAGAGCATCAATATTTCTCATGCCTCCACCTCCCCCGGGACCAAGACTCAAATGACAACATGGCAGAGGTGGCTGGCACCCAGCCCCAGGGGTGGGGGGAGCCCAGACATTACTGGGGGGCTGCGGCTTCTGGCTTGATGTGGGGAGGGTGGTGTCCCATTTGGTTTGCGCCCACCGACTGCCCCTGGCCACCACTAACGCGGACAGTCCCGCAGGAACCACCATCCAGGCAGGGCCCACGGAGACAGGGGAAGTGCCGCCCATGGCACTGGAAGCAACTTAAGAGACAAAATAAAAAGCCCCTGGTGAGATGTAAGGTCTGCAGTTGCCAGAACACTGAAAAGGCGAGAAGAACCAATTCCCTGGGGCTTGAAACCCTCCCCTGTCCTGCTCCACTTAGTTCCCATGGATTGTATTTGATCGGAGGAAGAAAGAATGCTGTTACCTATAAAGTGCCTACTATGTGCTGGGTGTACATCCCCTACTATATGCAGGGGATTGCCTTATCCCTAACGACCCTGTTAAGGGATGCATTTTTTTCCCCTATTTTGCAGAAGAGAAAACTGAGGCTCAGAATGGTGACACAACTTACTCAAAGCCTCACCAGCTAGTCACTGGCCCAGCTGGTCTTTTTGACTAAAGTCCCCCCTTCTCTTCCCACTAAGAAGAGCTGTCACTTCCCGAGCTCAAGTCCTATCATTATCCCCTTTTACAGATTAGAAGACTGAGGCACAGAGAGTTCAAGCAGCATGCCCAAGACTACTCAGCTAATAAGTGGTGGAGCCGGGATTCCAACCTAGAGGATCAGACCCCAAGATCCTATTCATACTCTCTCAGCTGTTTTCCTACTGGCTGTTGTCTCTCCAAACCATCCTTGCCCTAGACCAGCGGTTCTCAACTGGGGTGATGTTGGCCTCCCAAGGGATACTTGGAGATGTCTGGAGACATTTTGTCATGACTTGGGAGTTAGCTGGATGTTACTAGCATCTAGTGGGTAGGGGATACTGCTCAACATCCTATATAAGACTCCTCCCTCCTCCACCCACAAACAATTATTCAGCCCAAAATGTCAACAGTGCCAAGGCTGAGAAACCCTGCACTGGGCAGGTGCTGTCCAATACAAATCCAATGTGAGATACAAGCATAATTTAAAATTTCCTAGTAGCCACACTAAAAGGGTAAGAAGAAACAGATGAAATCAATCAACAATATGTGCTGTTTAACCCAATAAACTCCAAATGTTATCTTTTTTTGTTTTTTTTGGTCACACGGCGTGGCACGTGGGATCTTAGCTCCCCGACCAGGGTTGACCAGGGATTGAACCCGCAGCCCCTGCAGTGGAAGTGCAGAGTCTTAACCACTGGACCGCCAGGGAAGTCCCACCAAATGTTATCATTTTCACACAGAATCAATATAAAATTATTAATGAGATATTTTACATTTTTTTTCTTGGTACAAAATCTTCAAAATCCAGTGTGCATTGTACACTTACAATTTGGACTAGCCCCATTTCAAGTGCTCAGGACCATATGCGGCTCACGCCTCCCATACCAGACAGTACAGAGACCGTCTTGGTGACAGAGGGGTCTGGAAATGCCCTTCTCTGACTGTGAACCCACCTAAATGCTTGAGAACTTGTCTTTGCCTCCTCTGTGCACAAGAAGCAGGCACAGAACCAGGTGGTGGAGACGGGTGAGAAGACATGGAAAGGGAGTTTAGAACCATCTGTGGCCACATCTTCCCTCCCACAGGGGGAAACTCTTCTCTCTTATTATTTAAGGCAGGCATCTGTATACTTTTTCTGCAAAAGGCCAGACAGTAAATATTTTTGGCTTTGTGGGCCATGTAGTCTCTGCCCCAACTATTCAACTCTGCAGCTGTGGCTTTTCAAGCAGCCACAGACCATACGTAAATGGATGGGTGTGGCCGTGTTCCAATAAAACTTTATTTACAAAAACAAGCAGTGGGCTGAATTTGGCCCACAAGAAGGGGTTTGCTCATTTCAGATTTAGGCACTTCTTCAGAAAGGACTTTACAGGTCTTACAGATGAAAATCATAACATGATTGTTTTGTAAACTCTGCGAGGCTCAGGGTCCTGAGAAAATCAACCAAGGATGGGCGTCACCATTTCCATGTGGGCTGAACCTGACCTTGAGGATGAAGGGAGTGAAACCACAATGCCCTCCCCCACCCTCCCATCAAAACAATCTGCATGGAGTGGATGTAAGACGCACAAGCTCTGGAGCCAGACCACGTGGGTTCAAATGCCAGCCATGCCAAGGATTAGCTGGGCAACCCTGTACCAGTTTTTTAATCTTTCTGTGCCTCAGTTTCCTCCTTTGAACAAGGGGGGATGGTGATGACAATGGTACCTGCCTGGGAGGGCTGTGGTGAGCATTAAGTGAATTAAGACATGGAGAGAGCACAGAAGTGGGCTCGGCACACAGTGGCACTTAGTACATGAGACCCACCATTGCTCACAGGGCATCTGTCATATTAGGTGTGTGATGTATCATTGAGCTGACTTCTAGGAATATGATCCCGGGTGGGGACGACTGTTATCCCAATTCTACAGATGAGGAAATGAGGCCTGGAGAGGGCCAGTCACTTGGCCACATTGCTGTGGCAGACTTGAAAGTAGTAATGTGTTCTTTTCTCTAAACCAGCAGTTCTCATCCGGGGGCAATTTGGCCCCCAGAGGACACTTGGCAGCGTCTGGAGACATTTCTGGTTGTCACAGTGTGGTGCTGGTGGTGGGGGCAGATTTACTACTTGGCACCTAGTGAGTGGAGACCAGGGATGTTGCTCAACATCCTACAGTGCATAGGACAGCCCCCAACCATGAAGGATTATTCCACCCGAAATGTCAGCGGTGCTAAGGTCGAGAAGCCCTGTTCTAAATACACTGTCTTGGTTGGGGTTTCCTTGAGGGCAGACAAGGATTCAAGTGCAAATTGGGAGATGTTCCCAAGAAGCACAGGTAGGGGAGAAGTGAAAGGACACAGGAGGGGAAGAGCGAAGAGGGTAACGAGCTGGTCACCGCGTCAGTTACCATCATGGGCAGCTGGTGCTTGATCTCGTGGGGGACCTCTAGGACATGTGCAGAACACACACTTCAGAGTGTTCTCACCTGAGGGGTGAGGGAGCTGGGGCATTTATACACCAGCTCCTACCGGGCATTGGCTGAGGGCTGCTCCAGGGAGGCACTGATTGTGATCCACCCCACCCACCCACCAGGGCAGAAGGAACCCTGGTGGCTGGAGAAACCCTTAGGCAAAGAGACACTAAGGCTGGCAGCTGGCAGTGGAGCTGCCTGCACAGAGGGTGTGGGTGGGTGCAGCTAGCATCTGTTTCCCTGGCACATGCAGGGCCATGACAGGCTAACATGCATATTCCCCAAATAAGTAAGACATTCAGCACCCAGCCTGGCTCCCAGCAAGAGACTACAAATTGTTTGCTGGATGAGGCCCTGTGGAGAGAGCTGCCTGGGAAGGCAGCCACAGGGCACTGGCCCCTCTGATAAATCAGCTCTCGGGGTCGGGGGGGAGGGCAGTGCGTGCGCCATGTGAGCCGTGGTCCTGCAGAGAGGCTAGGAGGGCTTCAGACCCTGATACTGGGTGGCAACGGATGTGACAATACACTTCAGGACACTCCATGGCTCTTAAAGACACGGGAACATGAGGCTTTGCTCCTAACTGAATACATGTGAAAACACAGGCTAACCCAAGCAACATAAGACCTTACCACCAAGCCTGACCACATCCCAGCTCTGACAGCAGTGGCTGTGAACTGGAGCATTAAGCAGCCTGGCACGATTAGTCCAACCTCGCCAGGGAGGGTGTCTGCTTTCAAAAGAGCCTCTCACTGCCCAGCGTGGTCACTTAAGCAAAGGGAATCTCAGAGCCATTATCCATCAAATGGCAACAGGGCTGCAGAGGGTTAAATATTTAAAATAAGGTTTATAGAAAGAGCCTGTAACTTATTATTGATTTAACAGACATCCACACAGTGCTGAACAAATGCCAGGCCTCCTTCTGAGAACTTTTCAAATATTAATTCATTTAATCGTCACCACAGCCCTCTGGTAATGATGATCTTCATAGCAACAGTTTCCATTCACTAAGCATCTATTTCATGGCAGTCACCATGCAAACTGTAGGACATATGTTATAATCTTGTGTGCCAGTGCCCAGGGCTTCCCTTCCCCTCTGCTGGCTTTTATTTATTTGTTTGTTTGTTTTTATTTATGGCCGCGTTGCGCGGCTTGCTTTATCTTAGTTCCCCGACTAGGGATTGAACCCACGCCCTCAGCAGTGAAAATGCAGAGTCCTAACCACTGGACCACCAGGAAATTCCTCCCCTCTGCTGTCTTGACAACCATTTATTGAGGGCCTACTGTATGCGAGGCCTCATTCTATGGGCATTACATTGACCAGCTTATTATCTCATTGAATCCTTACAACAATATATTGAAGTAAAATAATAATAACAACATAATAGCATGTGAGTGTTCTTTCTGTGCCAAGTGCTTTATCTCATTTGATCCTCGCAAGAGTCCCATGAAATAGGTGCTATGAACATCCCCATTTTACAGATGAGGAAACCAAGGCACAGAGGGGTGAAGTGACTTGCCCAAGTTCAACCAGGATTCCAGAGCCCATATCACTGCTGCTACCCCATGCCACCTTGTGCCCATGGACATCTTTATTAGCTAAGTAGAGAGTGCTTATTTGTTTTCATTTGGGGGAAAGCAAGGCTGCCAAGATCTCAACTTCCTGATTCCTGGTCCCCCTGCTAGCCCCAGAATCCACATCTCTTGTCCTCTAGTTCCACATGGCTGAAGTCAATTTCAGGACCAGCTAACAGGTGGATCCCTGGGTCCAGGGCCAGGGCAGCTTACCGAATTCAGACTGCATGCCAGGGTAGATGATCCTGAACACATAATCTGTGGCCTCCTCATCTTCCTTGTCTGAAGATGTGGACTCGGACGAACCCTGAGGGCTTCGCTTGCGCAGTTTGGGAAATACTTTGCCCTGAAAGAACACATCCCAGCGCATGGTCCCTGGGACTCACCTGTCTCCACAACCTGCACAGCCCGAGGGTCTCTGCGGGGTGTGCAAGAGCCCACGCAGCCACATAAGGGCCCGTGGGCAAGAACAGCCAGCCACTCCCCATGGCTGACACTACCCCAGCCTCCCTGGGGCTCCCACGATCACTCACCTTCCCCCGCTGAGACCAGAGTGGCGGGTCCAGCTGCCCGTGAGGGAGCAGCCCATTCTCCAGGCACGAGAGGAACTGCAGGAGGTGACCTCCCTTGGGGAAGCGGAAGGGCGGCCTCTGGATCCCGTCCTGGCTGACCAACACCACTGTCCCACCGCTGTCCACTGCCACCGCGACCCGGCCAGAGGAGACCCAGCAGGAAGTCACTATGAGACATGGTGATGGGCCCCCTCCCAGGCATGCCCAGCCAGACCCAGCGGTCCTGCTCTAAGGCTCTGGGAAAGGCCTGGGCAGAAGGTCAGGGGCAGTTGTCACCTCCTCCGAGTCCCCCTCATCCCACCCACCAAGGTCATCAACTGGGGAACTACAGGACAAGGTCAAGAAGAAGGTGGTTGGCTTCCCTGCATTCACCCACCAAAGGAAAAAGATACCCCCAAACACCCTATGCCCCTCAAACACACTCTACAAATTGACCTGACCTATTTTTGTATGGAGGCTTTCAGACAGACCCATTTTCAGGGCAGTAATTGACTCTTGCTAGCATGTATTAAGCATTTACTGTATACATGCATAGCATGTTAAAGGCATTGTCTTATTGTAATACTCAAAAGAGCACTATGAGGCATATCTATTACTGCCTATTTTGCATATGATAAAACAGGCTCAGAGAGGTTATGTAACTTGCCCAAGGTCACACAGCTGGTGAGTGGCAGGACCTGGATCTGAACCCACGTCTGTCTCATTAAATAATTTAAATCACTGTGTTTTGTGTCTTGGTGAGGTACAGATTCCTTTCTTAATAAAGCAGGATGGCCCTCTGCTTGTTCAGAATATACCTTCCTTGAGCTATAAAGGAGAACTCTAGTTATAAATCTTTGATTTTCAGAACACTGACTTTGGAGGGACAAAAGCCTGGGTTTGAGACCAGACTGGGGAGCTTAGGAAGTATATCAATGTGCCATGCTGCTTCCTCACCTCTGAAATGGGAATGATGGAGCCCCTACCACTGGGTTGTTGCAACGATTAGATAACAAGCATGTGAATAGTGAGAACCGGGCCTGATACATGGGTTTAATGCAGAGCCCTTAACAAATGCCATTTGATCCTCACAGCAACCCCATGAATAGACGCTGTTATGGTTTCCATTTTACAGAGGGGAAACTGAGGCTCAGAGAGGTGAAGTCACTTGTCTGAGGTTGCACACGTAATAAGTGGGTGGGGCAGGCAGGGGATCCAGGAGGAACACCCCAGCCCCATGCTCGCCCTCAGTCCCTACCTTGCTGGTGGCAATGCAGGTAGACAATCTCCTCCAGGCGGATGGTCATGGCATAGTCCCAGTAGACGCTGGAAGGGGAGGGAGGGTCAGGCTTGCAGGATGTCTGCCCAACTCGCCGTGGGGAAGCCCAACCCATGGGCTCCTCCACCCTCCTCACCAGGACCACCTATCCCCAACATCCATGTCCCCGTCTTCCCAGACTCTATCTTCCCTTTTTCTGGTTCCAGTATCCCAATTTTCCGAGGAATCCCCCCTACACACACATTTCTTTAACCCCAGTCCATGTGGCTAAGGCTGACCTCTCCTACCCTCCCCCACCTCGAGGACTCCAGGAATGGGCACCTGACCCTGGCTTGGCCACTCAGTATACGACACTGTTCCAGCCACTGTGATTGGTTCACGGATTGCCCCATGATGCAAGCAGAACCAATGAGACTCAATTATTGGATATATGTTAGAAATCTCTGGGAAAGAGGTGCTCCCTTCTGCTAGGAGAGTAGTGGTAAGGATGATAGAACTCTGGAGATGTAGAGAGCCATGGCAAGAAAAAGCCTGCCTGTGAATGGAGTCAAAAGTTGGGAAAGCAGAGCCAAGAGATGGAAAGAGTTCAGGTCCTCATCTGAATCCCTGGATCCAGCCATGCCTGAAGCCACTGCACCTGGATTTTTCAGTTCATGTGAGCCAATGATTAAGGCAGTCTGAGTTTGGTTTTCTGTCACCAGCATCTAAGATAAGAGTCTTGACCAACTCCAGGCCACCATGTGTCCATGTGGTTAGAACAGCCACTCAACAGCCTTAACTGCACAGGTCTCAGCAGGGTGACCTGAAGGCTTCCATGTACCTCATTTTCCTCCTCTATGAAACTGGGCTGATAATAATATCTACTGCATCGTGTTGCTGTGAGGATTAAATGGAATCACATATTTGAAGGGCTTAACACAGTGGTGATGCATGAAAAGGCACTTGGTGGACGGTCCCTGTGATGATTTACTTAAGGTTTTCCATTTCCAGCTTAATGCCTACTGCTGTCTTGAAACAGATTGCCCTTCCCCTCAGAACACAATGGACAGTGGGGGCCACAGGAGTGCACTGTTCAAGTTTCCTTCAGATCTTGCTGTGGGGAGCAGAGCTGACCAACAGCTTCAGAGGCCACCCCTGTGGATCCACCACCACATCTGTGCTAAGGTCATGCTTCGCTTGGGCTGCTCTTAGGCAGGACTGAGCACGTGGGGGTGACAGTGTAGGTCTATTCTTGTGGGCTCGGAGACTCCTCCAATGGTCAACTTTAGCCCAGGGATTCCCTACTGATCTGGCCAAATGTTCTTGGAACTGCACTGTGTCCGAGATTCTTCTTGACCAGTCTTCCTTCCTTTCCCCATCCCTTCCCAGTGATAAGACCAGCTTCTCAGTCTGCCTGCCTCCTCCTGCTCCTCACTTTTATCCTTTGCAGGTTCTTCCCCTATTACATCTCTTCTGCACATCTAATCCTGGTCTTGGTGTCTGCTTCTTGGAGGACACAAACTAACGCAGGCATCAAGGTCAGGCAGGGTTCAAATCCCACTTCTGCCACCTACATTCAGCCAGTCTTTCCCCGTCTCTGGGCCTCAGTTTCCTCTGGTGTGAAGCAAGGAAGTTGGAATATAAGCTCTCCGAGGGTCCTTCCTGCACTGGTCTATACCAGAATCAGTCTTGTCAGGATCCATGGAGTGAATGTCCTTGGACGATGGTCAAGTACACAAGCGTTTTTCCAAGTAGCAGCCTCTGCCGAGCCCCTCACAAGGTGAGTCTCAGTCAGGAGGTCCTTCCCAGGACTCCCACACCAGGCCCATCACACAGAGTTCCAATTGCCTGTTTTCTCCTCTGTCTCTCCAAGGGGTGCTGAACTCCTGGAGAGGGACTGGGCTTCTTGTTCACTTCTGCAAAATGCTTAGAGAATGTTCATAATGAATGGTAAATGCTGGATCCTGCAATGCCCAGGAAACAAGGCAACTCTCCAATTACCACCAGACACCAGCAAGGAGGATCTCTGTGGCCACAGGTCCTTTGGATCCATCTAAATTAACACCAACAAACCCCATGACCGGGATGCCTTTCCAGCTGCCAGGCTTCCTGCTAAGGGCTTTATATGCATTTTCTTATTGACTCTTCCCTGTATGTCTCTTCAGAGGTTCCATTACCACATCCCCATTTTACAGATGAACAAACTGAGGCTCAGGGAGGTGAAGTTGATTATCCAAGATCACTCAACTGGGAAGGAACAAGAGTTGAGTTTCTGTTTTCGTTTTATGTGTTCTAATGGCTTCTAGAGTAGAATTGCTGGATCATATAGCAAGGGTATGTTATAAGAAACTTCCAAACTTGTTTGGAAAGCGGTTGGACCATCAGCAGTGTATGAGGGTTCCAGCTGTTCCACATGGCAGGGCTGAGATTTGAGCCAAGTCTGGGCTGACTCCAGAGACCAAATATCGACCTTTCTGGTGGTATTTCCCCTTGAACATCAGGAAACCCAGCTGGGGAGTTATGATCCTGGTTGTGTAAGAGGGAAGTCTGGCTGGGAAAAGAGGAAAGAGATCCTGAACCTCCTCCTCCTTATCGTCATTGTCCCTTGATCCCCAGAGGGATGCTGCAGCCCCTGGGTTCCCCCCTTTCCCATGCTAACACGCACATTTCTGACCCCTGGCTGTTTTTATTCCAGTGAGCCTCAGTTCCAGGCAAGGATAACAAGGATAGATGGGGGTTCAGAGCCCAGGGCTGGGGAAGTTCCCAACCCCATTAGCAGTGACCTTCGAAGTGCAGATTCAGCTGGAACTAAATATTGAAGCACTTATGATGTGCCTGCCCACAGAGGAAAAGAAGAAGCAGAAACAGGCAGAAACAGAGTCCCCGATGATTTGAGCTGGAGGGAAGATGCTTGGCAGCCATTTGGCCAACGCCTTTCCCAAAACATTAACATCAAAAGTTTCCCGCCCACACAATCCTGGGCTTAGGTCCAACCAACAAACAGGGTCCTTGTGTTGTTGAAAGCTTTGATGTTTGGTGGAAGACACGTCAATGTTTAGGAACCCCTGCAGACCCTTGGGGAACCCTTCATGTTTTGGAGAGCTCATCCTGTCCAACCCCCTCATTTGATAGGAGAGGGAAGCCGAGGCCCAGAAAGGGGGAGTGATGTACCCCAGGTCATCCAGTGAGGTGAGGACCGAGCAAGGACTTGGTCCCATCACATCCATTTATCCATTGCTTATTCGTTGTCTCCTCCAGTACAATGTAAATACAGTGTAAGCTCTGAAAAGATCGATTTTCCTCTCCTTTTACGCATCTGTTATCTCTCTTGGACCAAGCACAGTGTCTAGCACACGGTAGGTACTGAGTTAACATTTGATGAATGAATCCAGGTCCCCTGACTTCCCTGCTTTGCTTCACAATTATTTGATATCTAAAGGGTGAGACAGTCGGAACACAAGTAGGTACAGATTTATTATGATTTTGTAAATGCTAAGAAGGAGATTCAGGGCTCCGTGGGACCTGAACTCAGCTGGGAGGTCAGGGAAGGCCTGATATATAGAGGTTTCAGGTGAATAAGCTGATAAAAGGTTCAAGGGCAAGAGCATTTCCTCGGCTCCCACATGGCTCCTCCCAGAAGGTTTCGCCATCAGAAACTCAGGAGTCTGGCTGGAGCTGAATTACGTGGCCCAGCTGAGGACTGACGGCACCTCCCAATGACCGTCTCTGAGGACAGATGGTAACCCTTGCCCAGGAAGTGATCAGCTTAGAGAATGATATTAATCACACCAAAGCCTGGCGTTAATCGCACCGAGGCTTAACACTACACAGAATACAATGACAGTGCTCTGGTTACGGCCCTTGAAAAGAGTCCTTATTTTATATATATAAATATATATATTTATACTTACAAATACGTATATATATTTATAGATGAAATCCTATAATTTCATGATGTCTGTTTGCCACTGCAGGACAATATGAAAGGCAGAGGGGATGACGGGATGGCTGTTAGGGCTGCATCGTGGGTACTTGAGTTCTATTTTTATGTTAGAAATTCCTCATAATCAAAAGTTTTGAAGAAATCAAGAACATGTACAATAATAATAGAGCCCGATGTGGACTCAGAGCAGCAAAACCCACCATTCCTCCCCCAGCAGCAGCCAGGACTCCCCCAGCTGAAATCACCGGGCTGGCGGCACCTCTGCGTGGCGGCCTCCCTGTGTTTTCCCTAAACTTTCCCTAATTGCGCTGGAACACAGGGGGTCGCAGGCAGGGAATCCCTGGTCCCCGGGTCTCTTTGAAGTGTGACTCCAAGGCCTTTGCTGGGTCTTATAACTCGCAGGGTATTACAGGAGATACAGACCTGGACCAGAGGCTCACAAACAACACCTCTGGCCTTCCTTTTGCATTGAGTGATGGGTAAGGTGGCAGGAGACCGGGGAGTATTTGCCATTTGCGGGCTTACGAGATCTTTGTTCTGATTTCTCTCTCTGGGTGGTGTTTGCTCAGGGCGCTGCCTAATACCTATATCCTAAGATTCTTCCAGTCAGTTCCCAGATCCTCCTGAGTTACCCACAAGGCCACAGCTGCAGGGAGCCTGGACCAAGTGGCCATAACAACCAGACGGAGCAGGGGCAGAGGCGGGGCACAAGGGACGGGGCACAAACATCCCTGCGCCGAGGGGAGGGGAGGCTCCCAGCACCCTACCTCTTCTCGTAGTCCAGGTCCCCCACAGACCCGTTCATCAGCTGGTTGGGCGTCCACTTCAAGGTCATGACGTCAGCTGTCTGGTGCAGGGACAGATACCCCGGCACAGACTCCATGTCATCCCTCTGCAGAGACAGCAGGACTCAGGCCTGACCACAGTGCTGGCATCACAGTGGACATGGGCCCTGGCCCATGTGACTCAAGGACACACAACCAGAACCAAGAGGTTGGCTCATTCCCTCCATGGCCATGTCAATTTGGAAGACCCTGAACCTCCCTCCAGATGGCCGTGCTAAGCCAACCACCACGATGGGTTTGGTTCTATAGAGTCCAGCTGTGAAAGCCGCCCACCCAACCTTTTCATGTGGCTCAGGAGGGACATGTGGGGTCGGGGGGGATCTTTAGAACCAGGAAGGGGGCTCTGTCCTTTCAATAACACCCTTTCCAAAACAGAAGGCATGTATCTGCCATCACTGTGTCCAGTCTTAAGGGAGAAAGAGACGGCAGCTGAGTTCTGTTCCAGATATTACCCAGAAGCCCCTCCCCAAATACCCTCTCCATACTCCCCGCCCAGGAGCTCCATCCTCTGCCTTCCCAATATGCCTGCAGGGCTTCTCACCTGCTCTGCTCTATCCCAAGTGGGGTTTGGCGGAGGGGGCTGTCTCCAAGCCTCACACATAAGAAGCAGCCCTCCTCCCCCCAAATTCACCCCCACAACATGTGGAGACAGACAACTAACATTTACTGAGCACCGAGGGTGGACTGAGCATGGCTCCACTCCATAAATATCTCAACCACACATGCCAGCAACCCTGGGAGGAAGCATCCTTGCCGTATTTCATCGATTCTAAGATACACAATTGTTTTTCACATTTCAGTGCACCTGAAACGGGGATGCCTCTTATAATCAGCGGCATCTTAAACTGTGACATAGTTGTCCTTGCCCGATCTGGTGCAAACTCGGTCTCGGCTGTTTATATTGTTGTCCCTTCAATGACGCTTTGTGCTATCGTTGTTACTCCACATGTGGAGTACAGGTGTTTTTTTAAAATGTCTTCGAAAAGATTAGACTGTGATCTGATTGGAAAAGTGATTATGTATGCAGGAAGGCTGGGCACAGAGCAGTGGAGTGGAGTGTGATACTGGTGAAGCAGACACATCATTCACCCTGAAGGGATGACCACACTTCCAGACTTTCTTGCACAACAACCAAGTGCACACGCTTGCAGGAAAGGCTGTACCTCCTGTGCTCTTGATCAGAGGTGGGCAAGCTTTTTCTGTAAGGGGTCAGATAGGGAATAATTTTGGTTTTGTGAACAATACAGGTTCTGCTGCAACCACTCAACTCTGCCATGATAGCGTGAAAGCAGCCATATACAATATATAAACTAATGGGCATGGCTGTGTTCCAATAAAACTTTATTTACAAAAACAGGTGGATATATATAATAATATATATGTATGTATGTATAACTGAACCACTTTGCTGTACACCTGAAGCAAACACAACATTGTAAATCAACTAAAGGTCAATAAAAATTGTAAAAAAAAAAAAAAAAGTAATAAAGTATCAGGAAGAACATAAATGGTAAAAAAAAAACACAACAAAACAGCAGGTGGAGGGCTGCATTTGGCCCACACTCTGTAATTTGTTGACCCTGTCTCTTGATGGAACAAAAAATTATATTAGATAGAAAAATAAGGGCAGTGATGACTGTGACTCAAAAAGTGATACAGAAGATCAGAATCCTGAAATGTGACGATGTTTTGGAACTATCTTAACTAATGTATTTCAATTATATTTCCCCTTGTGTATACTTATAAGAATAATGTATGATTAAAAAAAACTATGTATAAATAAGTCTCAAATATCTCCTTCAAAAAGTATAAAATAAAATTTCCTAGTGAGAAAACATTGTGTATAATTTAATAGCATTTTAAATTTCCTGACGGTTGTGTTAATAAATCAGGCACCTTGGGACTTCCCTGGCTGTCCAGTGGTTAAGACGCTGCACTTCCACAGCAGGGGGCGCGGGTTTGATCCCTGGTCAGGGAATTAATATCCTACATGCTGCGCAGCACGGCCAAAAAAGAAAAAATCGTGCATCTTAAATTCATGGCTTCTTACAACTGAGGAAATAGGGTCTCGTGCCCACTGAGATGCAAATACTGAGGCTCAGAAGGAGAAGTGACCTGGGGCACCCAGTGGTGGCAACTGTGAGCGCAGAGCTGGAGTGGCCAACAGCTCTCTCTCTTCCTCCTCCCGGCTGAGCCCAAACACAACGCTGATCTCGATGGTCCAGGGAGGGGACAGCAAAGGAGATATCACATGGGGGTGGGGCCTTCATGTGTCTTACTTGCCACCCACCCCTGGGGCTGCACTCAGTGCTGGGGCATAGAGGGCGACTGATAAGTGGTACAGACTCTGAATTCAGATCATAACTCTGCCCCTTACTCCCCTGTGTATGGGCCTCAGTGTTATCATCTGTGATAATACAACTTGCTTCAGATGGTTGTTGTGAGGTTTAAATGAGTTAATACAGTTAAAAACACTTAGCACAGAGCCTGACACATAGGAAGCGCTCCATAACTATTAGCTGTGAAGACTTTCATCTTGATATCCTAAGCATCTAGTGTATAGCGGGTTCAGTACAAATGAGTGAACTAAATGAGTGAGTGATTACAACAGAGAATGATAGACAGCTGGGTGGACAGATGGATGGATAGATGAACTGGAAAACAAATGGACAAATGAAGAGATGGATTAATGATGAGTAGATGGATGGATGAATAGATGAATATAATTATGGGTGGATGGATGGAGGTAATGATGGGTAGATGAATGGATGGATGTAATGATGGGTAGATGGATGGATGAATGAACAGGTGGTTGGGTGGATATAAATACAGGCAGATGGATAAAGAAATGGTGATGGATGCATAGATAGAGGGATGGGTGAATATAGAGACTGGAAGAGAGTAGACTGGCTGGGTGGGTGGAGATTTTGACAGATGGATGAATAGATGGGTGAATGGGTGGATGGATCGATAGATGGATGAGCAACCAGGAGCCAGAGGGAACTCCTCCTCTATAACCTGGAGCCAGACCCCCAGTGGAAGAACTGGGCCCAAGACGAACTCTCACCGGCTGAACCAGAACGTTGTTCTTGCCATAGAGCAGGGTGGCCCGGGAGTTCTGGTGCAGGGACTCTACATAGTCACGGGCGGAGAGGGACGGCCGGTCATCCATGCTGCTACTCGAATGCCTTTTCTGGATCTGGCAATGTGCGGGGAGGTGGCAGATGAGGTCTGGAGTGACCACCAAGGCCCCGGTCCACTCCCCACCTCCATACCAAGTCCAGAACTCAGCCAGACTCCCTCCCAGCGCCCCACCGTCCACCCCACTCACGCAGAGGGCCGGACGCTTGGTGGGCGAGTCCTGTCGCAGGTGCAAGCTGTGGATGCGGTGCCTCTGGACAAGCTCGTCGGCTGAGGGGTCCGTCCAGAAGTGATCAGAAGTCTTCATCTTGGTGTACTCCAGGGCGCAGGGCCCCACTGCAGAGCAGACAGGGGCTAGGAACCCATCTCCCTGGAAAGTCCTCCCTCCCTTCTACCACCAGACGGACCACTTATTTCACCATCTCTCCCCTCCAGGCAGCTAGCATGACCCAGGGTCCTGCTAAAGAGAAACCAGCACAAGATCCTGAAAGCAAGAGGCAGGGAGCAGTTTTGAAGGGAGAGGCTGGTGGGAGGCGAGAGAGGCCCTTAGGAGGTGCCCCCTGGAGCTGAGACCAGAGATCCAGAAGAAGCTCAGAGCACTGGACCACTTACCCAACAAAGATGCAAGGATGGGGCCATCCACGGGGTCCATCAGGAGAGCTTCCTTCTCGTAATACTTACTAGCAAGAGAGGAAAGGACATGCAGGGTTGGATGGTGAGCAGCGGAGGGCACACAATCAACTACAGCCTGATGGTTAAGAGCAGACTGGGTTCAATGCCTCTCTGGTCACCCAGTACCTCTGTGAGCCTCAGCTGTCCTATCTGTAAAATGGGGATAATAATAATATGTCTCATAAGCCTGCCAAAGGACGTTTGAGAGAGATAACAGATGTAAGGCACTTAACACAGTGCTTGGCTATAACTGCTTAATACATGGCTTATTAATAATACATTATTATTAATAATGAGAGTAACAGGGGCTTCCCTGGTGGCGCAGTGGTTGGGAGTCTGCCTGCCAATGCAGGGGACACGGGTTCGAGCCCTGGTCTGGGAAGATCCCACATGCCGCGGAACAGCTGGGCCCGTGAGCCACAATTACTGAGCCTGCGCGTCTGGAGCCTGTGCTCCGCAACAAGAGAGGCCGCGATAATGAGAGGCCCACGCACCGCGATGAAGAGTGGCCCCCGCTTGCTGCAACTAGAGAAAGCCCTCGCACAGAAACGAAGACCCAACACAGCCATAAATAAATAAATAAATAAAAATTAAAAAACAAAAACAAAAAACTAAATGAGTAAAATACGCAAAACTAACATTGGTTTAAAAAAAAATAATGAGAGTAACAGAAAAAATCATTAGAAGGCTGCCGAGGCCTGGCTGGTTCTGTCTGCTTCTCTTGCATCTTCCATTTCAAACACGAAGTCACTTAGAGGCTCAGATGATGTCTGCCCTTCCAATGTTACTGAGGCAAACATATGCTTTTTAGCTGTGATGTGTCCTCAAAAGCTGTACTAATAGGCCTTCCTGTCTGGAAAACTAAAGCAGATGATGCTGGCCTGACACGCTCAAAAATGCCCCCGGCCTCTGACTCTCCAAAATAACATGCAATGTTGTCAATACGTTCGTGCTGAGTGTTTTGTTTTTTGAGTTGCTGTGTACTGGTTTCTAATTCTTTGCAAACTCATACAATCTAGAAACTAACAGAACTTCAGAATTGGAAAGGACCTTGTTCTGACCTCCTGAGGGATCTCAGGCCCAGAGAAGGTAAGTGACTTGCTGGAGGCCACACAGCAGGTGGATGCAGGCTACACCCAGCAAGCTTAGCTCTTCTTCCTGTCCTACAACAGGGGGTGAAGAACACAGGATCTGGAGTCGGACTGAGTGGGAGCCCAGCTCGGCCACTCCCTCCCTCGCTGTGTGTCTCTGGGCAGGTGACTACCTTCTCTAAGCTTCGTTCTGTGCCCTCAGCTGTAAAATGGGAAGAATGACAGAACTCACCCACTTGGGGTTGCTGGGAGGAGTAAATGTCCAACTGCATGTATTAAGTCCCAACACCAGGAAGTTCTCACTAAATGTGGCAAAATCATTGTAATTTTACCCCAAAGAAATCTTCAATCAACCATAAAATTGGCTGAGGCAGAATGACACATCCTGGACATGCTCAACATCAAGTTTATACATTTTGGTGTCAGATCTGAAGCTAATACTTTGAGACACTTTCCAGTCCACCACTCGTATTCTATTCCAAAAATCAGCACAGTTATGTGATCATAACCTGGAAATAATGTCTTAAAATAGTAGGTAGGTAGGTTGGGAGCAAGATGTGACTATATAGGGTAGCCCCAAAGAGTTTCTTCCGGGTGATGGGTTTCTTTGGAACAGTTCTATAGCCTGAGTGTGGTGTTGGTTTCATGAAACTATGCATGTGTTAAAATTTCATAGAATTATATAGCAAAAAAAAAAAAAAAAGAATGTACCAATACTGTTGGTTTAACAGTATTGTGTCAATGGCAATTTCTTGGTTTTAAGACTTGTACTACAGTTATGTAGGATGTTAACACTGAGGGTAGGCAAGAACCCTCTGTACTACTGTTTCAATTCTGTGTGAACCTAAAATTCAAAATACAGTGTTAATGAAGAAATAGTAGGTTGGTATTGCTACTCAAATAAATTACTAAATAAATATGACCAACTTTTTCAGTGGGAAAACACAAGGTCATATGCCAAAGGCAATTAACTACAGAGACCCTGGACCCATAACAAGACAGGGGGCAGAGATGTGTTATAATTTACTAGAAGGTGAAGAGGTGAACTGGAGCTCCAGAGCCTGGATTTCTTTCAGTTCCTCTCCTGCCTCCGGGCCTTTGCACCTGTTGTTCCCTTTGCTGGGAACACTCTTCCCCACCCTGTTTCACAGTATCCCATCTTCTGGGATACTTGCCCTGACCACCCAGAGGAAATTAAACACCATCCACCTGTCCTGGTACACTCATCACAAATGATCACAATTACTATTTGCCTGTTTTCCCTGCTACAATGCAAGCTTCATGAGGGGAAGGACTTTGGTTTGTACTTTCATACATATTTTCCTAGCAAACAGGCAAAGAATAAAAGATGAAAACAATGATACCCACTCTGTGTGAGGATGTGGTTAAACAGGCATTTTCACATACTGAAAGATGGAAAGATTCTCAGATATATTTCTTTCTTTCTTCCATCCTCTCTGTCTCTCTTGCTGGAAAGGGGTGCTGGCCACGAGGAGTCTCAGATCATAGATCCTTCAGTAGCTCCCCACTGCTCTTTTCATAATATCCAAGTTCTTTAACATGACAGGCAAGACCAATGTATCCCCAACATCTAGGTTAGTGCCTGGCACATGGTAGATGCTCAGTAAATATTTATTGGGTGAATGAATGGATGCATGGATGAATGTTTGCCAAGAGGACTTACACTGTAAAACCTTTATACCATGTCAATCTGAGCCAGGAGAGAAAATGTAAAAAATATCACTATGCATTTCCAAAATGCTGTGTACTCACTAACTCCTTTTCTCACCTCTTCTCCAGAGTGGCAGCAATTCCCATCCCATCCCATTCACCAGAAGAGACAACAGAGGCACAGAGAAGCTAAGTGAGTCCCCTAGGGCCACAGAGTGAATAGACTGTGGGCTTTATTCATGGGAAAAGGAGCATCTCTTAAGATTGGAAGATCCTTATACCCCACCCCAATTCTGAAGACCCTGCATTGCTATTAAGCACCCAAATCTTCCCAAGGTTCTAAGCTAGGCTAGTTCAGAGTCAAACATCCAGAAGGCCCTTATTTAATCACTTTCACATCAAGTGTATATTAAGGGGGCAAAGGGTAAGCAGCTTTGTGCGAGAGGGTGCAATTCCTAAGGAGGCCAGCAGGTGGAGGCAGAGCGCACCCAGGTGTCTTCTGCTCACCTGCTGTTTTCCACAAGGTAATGAACAATTTTGTCCAGGACCTTCTCAAACAAGGCTGTACGGATCCACAGGTGCTTGATGGCGAGTGGGGACAGGTTGGGCAGTTTTGGCAGCTTTCGCACATTCTCCTGGAGGCCCTGGATCTGGTTTCGCCTTCAAGACCAGTAAAGGAAGATAATAGATAGTCACAAAAGAGGAAATCCAACAGATCAATATGAAAATAGGAAAGTGTCCAACTTCTCTAAGAAATCAAGGAATGTCAATTAGAACAACAACAAGAGCCCATACTGTTCCTGGAGAATGGGAAAAGAGTTGAAAAAATAATACCGAGTGAGTGTGAAGATGTGGTAAAACTGACACTTTCGTACACTGTTGATGGGTGAGCCAAATTCTCACACTGAAATTTCTGTCTCTCTCTCTCTTGGCTGGAAAGGAGTGCTGGCCAAGAACAGTCTTGGATTATAGATCTTTTGGTGGCTCCCCATTGCCCTGGAGAAGGAAGCTTTTTAACATGACTAGCAGGGCACTCCATGACCTTGCCCGTTTGCCTCTCCAGACACCTCCTTACCACTCTCTGCCTCTGACCCCATGATCCAGCCAGACAGAGATATCTGTGGATCCCTGAGGCTGCGAAGCTCTCTGAGGACTTTCCATGAGCTGCTGCTTCTTCCCGGCTTCCCCCGCCCACCCTATTCCCTGGCTGACTCCTTCTCACTCTTGAGGTCTCAGCGAGGGCACCCCCTCCTACAGGAAGCCCTCTTGCACCAGCTGAAGCTGGGGAGGGGCCCCTCCTCTGTGTTCCCTCAACCTCTGCAGCTTAACTTCCCGCTCACTTCTCTGTCTTCCCCTCCACACTGTGACCTCGAGGGTATGGACAATGCAACTCGACTGCTTTTAAAATAAAATATTGAGAGTCTACCAAGTGGCAAGCCTTGGCCCTTTTTCACGCCTGTATCTCCAGGGCCCAGCACAGTGCCTGGCACATACAAAGGGCTCAGTAAATATGTCCATGAATGAATGATTGCACAAATGAACGAATGGGCACCTGGAATGGACATCTCTCATTCCTCCATTAGAAAGTTGCTCCCAGGGTTATGGAAGGTCCATGGAAATCCATCCCTTTAAGAAGTTATCAGCAAACACCTGGGAATTTAGCAGATGGATTGGAAGCCACCTAAAGACCAGGTGGCTGAGGAGTCAGATTCCAAATGGGAGTTGGCAATGCCAAATCCATAGCCTTACCCATCATGCAGTTCTGGCCAGCAGCCAGGGGCTGGCAGGGCCTAAAGGGCAAGGAAAGGGCCATTTCTCATCCAGTGAAGTGGAGTAACCACTCACGGCAGAGAGGGCAAACACATGACATGCATGCCTCTCTCTCCCTTCTCTTGCCCGTAACAGGCATGGCTAATCAATCCTTGCCCTCTTTCCCATGAAGCCCACTCACAGCTCCAGAATCTTTCACAACACAACTCTCTGTGCAGCCACTAGGACCAAATGGGTTTGAAACCTATTTGCCATCCCTGACCAGGCTCCAGCTAGGGGGTTTGGCTGTGCAGTCGGGACCCTGGGGGTGGCTCGGGTGGAAGGCCCTCATGTACACACTCTCAGGCCATGAGCCTCCCCCCAGTACACACAATCAGCCACTAAGACAACATCCCCTTCAATGGCTGCTTCACTGTGAGCATCTGTCCACGCAGACAGAGACCATGTTGGTTATGTCAAACTTTGATCTTCCTGCATTTGGCACAGGCTTGGCTCAGAGTAGGCACTTATTCATTTTACAGTTGTTTCTTGGGCATTTCCCAGGTGCTGAGCACTGTCTCAGACACTGGGGACCTAACGGGGGATAGCACAGGTGCAGCTGGCTGCCCTCAAGGAGTTCAGAGTCAAGTGGGGGAGACAGACAACAATCAAGTAAACAGTAAACGAATGAATGAATAAATTACAGGTGGTGATAACAACTGGGAAGACAATAAACAGAGGGATATAAAAGAGAAATGGGGTGAGGGTTGGAATTTACCATTAGTTAGGGGAAGGCCTGAGGATGACAAGGAACCAGCCATGGAAGATGAGGGGTGTGAACTGGGTGGAGGGTACAGTGTGTGCAAAGGACCTGGGGTGTGAAAGAATCTGGCGGGTTTGAGGAGCAGAATGGAGAGTGGAGAGGGTGCGAGGCGGTGCAGGCTCTCACAGAGCCCGGGGAGGAGCAGGGGCTGGCCTCTGGGGGTACCCTAGCCTGTACCCCGTTCTCAGCACTTACGCGCTCTCGATCAGCTGCTCCAGGTCCTGCACCTTGCGGCTCAGCTCCTCTGCTGGCGGGAAGCTCTTGCCCACTTTCATGAAGAGAGCTGCGATCTTGTTGCTGCGCAGGAAGCCAGCCGCCCGCCTCCGCAGGCCATGCAGGACGCAGGCCTCCACAGCCGCTGCGGGGACGCAATGATCAGCAGGCCCTGCCCATGCTCCCCAGTGCCCAGCCTGGCTCTGAGCTTCAGACACACACAGGTACCTTGAAGATCCGGGGACCCCAGAATCACAAATTTCGTGACAGCATCATAGCAAAAAGCACGTATGCCTCTCCACCATCCAGCCCCTCAAAAGGGAGCAAGGGGGCTTAGTGGTGAACCCACGTTTGCTGCCCAAGGTCAGATCATCTCTGTTCACATTCTCTCCTGGTCAATAACCAGCTGTGTGACAGGGGGCAATTACTTCCCCTCCCTGTGCCTCAGTTTCCTCATCTGTAAAACGGGGATGGTATGAACATTAACCTCATGAGGTTGCTGTTAGGATGAGGTGGGGAAAAATGCACGGAAAGCACTTTGCACAGAGCCTGGCACATAGTGTGTGCTTTACGAATGTTAGCTATTACTCCTGTCAATGAGGGAGGGGAGCCTGGACCATGTGACTGCTGAGCTTTATTCTAGTTAGAGAATCACATTGTTGTCATTACTACTGTGACTCCAGTAACAGCTAACATTATGGATCTCATTTGATCCACAGCCAGGCAGAAAGGAAAACCATCCATTTTTCAGATGTGGAAACTGAGGCTCCCAGAGGTAAACTGAACTGCCCAGTGCCACCCAGCAAATAAGTGATGGAGCTGGGATTCAAACACACATCTGAACCCAAGGTGTGCTCACAACACTTGTGCCTCCACAAAGGGCCTTTGAAGAGAGGATTCAGTCATAATCTTCCCATTTCTGTGTTTCCCCTGGAGGCCCCGCCCAGCCCTCCTCAAATAAGACACCTAGGGTGTAGCCTGGGTTCTACCACTAACTTGCTGTGTGACCTCAGGCAAATAACTTTCCCCCTCTGGTCCTCAGTGTTCCCTTCTAAGAAACAGACCCTGTGCAGGCCATTCTGATGGTCCCTATCTTATATCTGATACTCTCAGCAGCCTTTATTTATCTTCTTACTTTCCGTCTTACACAGCAGACTGGGAGCTCTCTGGTATGCACTGGAGCATAATCAATGTTTATGGGAAAATGTGAATTTATAATAAGAGCCACCCCTTCTTGGGCACCTACTGGGTGTCAGACCAGTGTTAAGGTTTACCTTCCCTGATCCCCGCGGCAAAACTCATGAAGCAAGTGTTCTAGTTACTGTCATTTCAGAAGAGGGCACCAGCACTCAAGAGCCTGACCAAGGTCATGCCATGTGCAAGGAGAAATACTGAGAAGTTTCGGTTTAATTGCCTGTGTTGTTTTTGTTGTTGTGGTTAGCAATGACTTGGCTCTGAAGGATTGTTCACATGTTGCCTAATCTGCTCATGGATTTAAAATATTCTGGGCGATGATCTCTAAAATATCTTCATTTTTGCTTACATACCCAGAACTTTCATTTCTTTGTACTGAGTAAGTTCATGATCCATTCCGGCTTGGTAGACATTTTTCCATTCTTTCTGACAATGGCTCATAAGGAACAATGGACAAAAGAAACCTCAGGGACATCCTTCAGGTCTCATTTAGAGCCAGCAGATTTCTCTCACCCCCAAACTCTGATCAGAGTTAGAGAATTATTATGATTTTTATCACTCTCTAGTCTTCTAAGTCTTTAATTGGTAGGTATGCTAGTGAGTCCCAAAATAGACATGCATATCATGTCTTTTGCAAATAAAAATGTCCAGGAGAAAGCCAGAGATATATATCTATATTTATATAGAGAGATATATATTCCCATATATATGTATGTGTGTGTATATATATGTGCGTGCATAAATGTGTATTTTTATACATAACTAACATCTTACAGAAAAACCCGAATGAACTTTTTGGCCAACCCAATATATACATAAAACATATTTCTGGGGCTTCCCTGGCTGTCCAGTGGTTAAGACTCAGCGCTTTCACTGCCATGAGTCCAGGTTTGATCTCTGCTCAGGGAACTAAGATTCCACAAGCCAGGAGGCGCAGTCAAAAAATATATATATGTGTATATATATTTATTGATTTAAATAAATGCATTATCACCTAAAAAAATAAGATCTTGCCCAAGGTCACACAACCAAGAAGTGGCAGAGGTGGGATTTGAACAGAGGTGGGCTGCAAGGGGCTGAGCTGACGTCAGTGGTTTCCCAGGTCATGGCATGTGCTCGGCCAGCTGCAGGCCCACGGGTGGTGTCCCCGGCCATCTGGATGGAAGCTGACGGGTCCCTCCATAGGGCCAAAACCGTGAGAGGGGCATTACAGCTTGTCCTTCGTTATGAGACTCCAATCACGAAATAAAAAGGTTTTCAGGGAGAAAGAAACACTCCCACATATACGTACACACTGCTTATGCACTGAATCCTGACTTCAGGGACACGGTAAGACACCTGTCTCTAGCCATTGTGAAAGTACAGTAAGAACCTGGCAGCGAGGTTATTTCTGGAACCCTGTGGGCCTCGCAGGTTCAAGGAGAGAAGTCTCAGTCACGCTCTGAGCCTGCCTCCTTTGCTGAGCCAGCTGGAAGAGATCCCTCGGGATGTGTCTATGGCTCTTGATTCCTTATTATTTTTTTTTAAGTCCTCATTCATCCTGTCTCTTTACCTGGGTGAGGAAAGGATGCAGAGCCCATCCCTTAGATGCAAGACCCCTGGTCGCTTGGGGTAGGGTCAGTGCGAACGGACCCCACGGGAGGGAAGGCATCCTTCTGTGTCAACCATGATTACCTTTTCCCGGGGTGCAGATGTCATTCTTAATTTCTTCTCTACTTCCAAATCTTTTCTCTACTTCCAAATTCCCTAATGGAGTCCCTTTAGAATCCAAAAATAGCTTTGCAGTTAAAAAGCAAAAGAATGACATGAGAACTTTGCTCAAAGAAAGACGCCACATCCCCGAGGCAGCCCACAGAGGGGGAAAAAAGCCACTTTTCAAGGCCACGGGCCACTAACTCACCACAGAAAGAGACGATGTGGCTGCTGTCTTCGTGGACAAACTTGCGCGTGACGGCTTCCTCCATAATCTGCTTCACCTGGAAGGCAGAGGCACCGGAGGGGGAGACCCAAACCCACTCGGGGTGCAGACACCTCAGAGGGTTACATCACCCCCCATGGTGTTCTCAGGCTGCTTGGGATGTTTTAGTAACTGCTTTCCTTCCACATCCTCCCTGCTGTGTTTTCTGTAGGGCTAGGGCCTGTGGCCTCTGATAGCCCCACACTTCACACTGAGAGCTGACACAGCACTTCCCCCGACATAACCAAGTCAGCACCCGCACCATGAACAGCTCCCGGCCACTAAGCCCAGCAAGCTCTAAGCCTGGTTTTGCCAGCAGCACTTAAAAGTCTGAAAACAATCTAACTGAGCCTGTGGAACTGGTCCCACTTACAAATGGGGAAACTGAGGTTCAAGAAGATGAACTAGCCCACCCAAGGCCATACGGCTAGGAAGCAGCAGAGCTGGAATTCCAACTTATAAAAATGTTTCTCATTTTGTCTCCAGCTGCCATATCCTGACCCCTCTAGCTACTAGCTGTATTTCCTCAGACAAATCATGTCGCCTCTCTGAACCTTAGTTTTCTCACTGGGTAAAGAAAGGGCTTGTAGGAACAGCACCTACAAGGGGCAATGGGAGGACTGCACAAGGTAATGCACCCCACGTGCTGAGTACAGAGCCTGGTGCGCAGTGTGCCTGCGATAAACGTTAGCTGCATGCAGGTCATTGCCCTGCCGAGAACCTCACACCTGGCCTCTTTTACCGTTATTCTGTTCCTGCCTGAAACATCACCTGTTAAGATTAAATTTCCTTGCTTGGGGGCCCACAGTGGCTGCTTTTGTAACATCCATCAGATTTGTGATTTTGTCAGCACCTGTCCTGCCTGCCAAGCTGTGGACCCCATGAGGGCAAGCACTCCATGTCTCCCTGCTTAACAACTGTGGTCCCAGCACACAGTAGGTGCTCAATAAAGTTCTGTTTGAGGAATGAATGGCTTGAAAGATCATGATTGACTTCTGCTTTGGTAGAATATTCTAGTTGAAAAACATGCTTTCTTGTCACTATAATCATGGGTAAACGGACCAGCAGCATAATGATCCCTGGAGCAAACAAAGGCACAGAGAGGTGGAGTAACCTGCCCAGAGTCACACAGCTGGTGAGGAGTGGATTCAGGGCTTGGACCCAGGTTTATCCGACTCCAGGGGTTGAGCCCCTTCTACAACATGCCGTTAAGCCCGCATGGTCTCAGAGCATTTGTCCCCCTCTCTGCCCTCCTCAGCCTCAGGTACCTGCCTCCCTCTTTTCTCTGCTCCCAGCACCCAGACTTGGACATCATTTGGGAAAAGAGGCAGAGGGAGTGAGTTCAGGCCAAATAGTGGTGACAGTGGACTGTCAGGGAGGCATGGGGGTGGGTGTCCAGGCAGCTGGATCGGGAGTACTTTCAAAAGCACAGTGAGTAATCAAGAGCCAAGAACTGGGAGCCAAACAGACTTGGGTTCAAATCCTGGCTCAGCCACTTACTAGCTGAAGGAGCTTAGGCAAATTCCTTTACCCAGCTCCAATTTCTACAGAATCATTTTACTGACTCTTTTGGCTCCACCATCGAAATAGACTCAGAGTCCAACCATTTTTCCTCCCCTCCACCAGCACTGCCCAGGTGCAAGTGATCCTGGTCCAAGTCATAGCTCTCCTGGATTGACACTGTAACCTCCCACTGGTCTCCCTGCATCTACATCCTAGAGGCTGTCTTAACGTGTCCAGAAGGATCTTGTTAAAAGGTAAGTCAACAGAACAACCAGACAGAAGGTCGATAAGGAAACAGAGGACTTGGACGACATTATAGACCAACTGGACCTAACTGACACATGAACTATCCAACCAACAAGAGCAGAATACACACTTTTCTCAAGTGTGCATGGAATAGTCTTCAGGTTAGTGTGTTAGGACACAAAACAAGTCTTAATAAATTAAAAAAGACTGAAATCAAAGAAAGTATCTCTTCCGATCACAATGGAATGAAGCTAGAAATCAACAGCAGAAGGAAAACTGGGAAATCCAGAAATAAATGAAAATTTAAACACACGCTTAAACAATGAGTCGAAGAAATCACAAGAAAAATCAACAAACATCTTGAGACAAAAGAAAATGAAAACACAACATGCAAAAATTTATGGGATGAAAGGGAAGCAGTGATAAGAGGGAAATTTACAGTTGGAAATACTTACGTTAGAGAATAAAGATCCCAAATCAGCAATCTAACTTTACACCTTAATGAACTATAAAAGGAGAATAAACTAAACCCAAAGCTAGCAGAGGGAAATCAAGATTAGAAATAAACAAAATAGAGAACAGAAAAAATTAACAAAAGCAAGAGTTGGTTCAAACAATCAGCAAAATTGACAAACTTTAAGCTGGACTGACTAAGAAAAAAGGAGAGGGCTTCCCCGGTGGCGTAGTGGATAAGAATCTGCCTGCCAATGCAGGGGACACAGGTTTGATCCCTGGTCGGGGAAGATCCCACATGCCGTGGAGCAACTAAGCCCGTGCACCACAACTACTGAGCCTGTGCTCTAGAGCCCACGAGCCACAACTACTGAAGCCCGTGCGCCTAGAGCCCGTGCTCTACAACAAGAGAAGCCACCGCAATGAGAAGCCCGCACACTGCAACGAAGAGTAGCCCCCGCTCTCCGCAACTAGAGAAAGCCCACGCGCAGCAACGAAGACCCAACGCAGCCAAAAATAAATAAGTAAGTAAATAAATAAATATTTTTTTAAAAAAAAGAAAAAAGGAGAGAAGACTCAAATAATTGAAATCAGAATTGAAAGAGGGGACATTACAAGGGACGCCACAGAAATAAAAAGGATTATAAGAGAATACTATGAAAACTGGATACCAACAGATTGAATAACCTAATAGACACTTAATAGACTATAGTATGGTGTAAACGTAACACTTATATCCACTGGGAAACAAAAAAATTCATGTGATTCATTTTACTGTGATATTTGCTTTATTGTGGTGGTCTGGAACCAAACCTGCATTATCTCCGAGTCAAGCCTGTATATGAAAAGCCCACAGCTACCATCATACTCAATGGTGAAAGCCTGAAAAAGCTTTTCCTATAACTTCAGGAACAAAATAAAGATGCCTGCTTTTACCTCTTCTTTTTAACATAGCACTGGAAGTCAGCCAGATATATTAGGCAAGAAAAGAAACAAAAGAGGGACGCACACTGGAAAGGAAGAAGGAAAATTATCTCTTTTCCCAGATGACATGATCTTATATTTAGATATTATATACAGAGAGATATATATGCCCATGTTCATAGCAGTGTAATTAATTCACAATAGCCAAAAGGTGAAAACAACCCAAGGGTTCATCGATGGATGATAGATAAACAAAATGTAGTGTATACATACAATGGAGTATTATTTAGAGTTAAAAAGGAAGGAAATTCTGACACATGCTACAACATGGATGAACCTTTGAGCACATCATGTTAAGTGAAATAAGCCAGACACGAAGAGGCAGATACTGTACGATTCCACTTATATGAGGCACCTAAAATAGTCAAATGCATAGAGAAAGTAGAATGGGGCTGCCAGAAGTTGGGGTGGGGGCGAGGGGAAAATGGGGAGTTAGTGCTTAATGGGTACAGAATTTCAGTTTTGCAAGATAAAAAGAGTTCTAGACACTGGCTACACAATAATGTAAACATACTTAACACTACTGAACTTAAAAATGGTGAAGCATGTGAATTTTCTGTTCTCTGTATTTTACCACAATTTTAAGAAGCATGTATGTGTTAATGTAGTATAAATAAATATTTTCTAGTTAGAAAAAACAGGGTAAGTCCGACCACCATCCCTCCGGTGCTCAGAGCTCTCCCGTGGCTCCCATCTCACCTGGAGTGACAACCCAAGTGCTCACGATGGCCCACAAGGCTCCACATGACCTGGGTCCATCACTGTCCTCCCAGCCTCCTCCCCCACTGGTCCTGTCACTCACTCCACATACCCCATATCTCCTTGCTGTTTGCCCAGCTCAGAGGGCACGGTCCCACCTCACGCCTTCACACTTGCTGTTCCCTTTACTGACCCAGCACAGGAACATTTGGCTCTGCCGGGCTGGTGTTCCCTGCAGCAGCAGGACAGCTCTGGGGGGTGGGAGGAGTGCCGAAGCGTGACCACTCCATTTCAGGGCAGGCCTCAGCTCCTTCCACAGGGCCAGCCCTCTCTTAAGCAGGTCGCAGCCCTCCTGCTAATGTCCTCCTGTTCCTTGGAGGCGGCCATCTGCCTGTCACCCTCTGGAGTGGCTCTGATGCAGAGGCCCTGCTGCCAGCCTGCCCCTTTCCCCACTGTTAGCGCAGAGACCACCAGGCCCCATCGGCTCCCTCCACAAAAGGAGGCTGTGAGCTTCCTCAGGATGTGTGAAAAACCCTTCAGCTTTAGCTTCCGGCTCTGCTAGCAACTAGTAGGGGCCCTTAGGCTTGCAACACCCCTCTGGCCTCAAAGACCTGCCCAGGATGCCTTAACCTCTTTCCATTCCTTTTCCTTGTCACCTGCTTTCCAATCCTGTAAACTGTCACCTCCCCTAATGTTATGGGCTCAGCTGTGTCCCTCCCTGGCCCCCCACCAAATTCATGTTGAAATCCTATCCCTTAGGACCTCAGAATGTGACAGTATTTGGAGATGAGATCTTTACAGAGTGATTAAGTGAAAATCAGGACATTCGAGTGAGCCTTCATCTGATATCATCTGGGGTCTTTATAAGAGGAAATTTGAACGTGGACAGGTACAGAGGGAAGACCATATGAAGATACAGGGAGAAGACAGCCATCAACAGCCGAGGAGAGAGACCCAGAACAGACCCTTCCTGCCCGGCCCTCAGAAGGAACCAATCCTGCTGACACCTTGATCTTGGACTTCCAGCCTCTAGAACTGTGAGAAAATAAATTTCTGTTGTTTAAGTCACCAAGTGGTACCTTGTTATGGCAGCCCGAGCAGACTAATACATCTGCCGTCTTCCTCTCTCCCTCTCTCTGGAAGGCCTGGGGCATCCCTAACCATCGCATGTGGCAGATAACACTGATGTAGTACAAAGAGGATGGGGCCTGGAGGCTTTGACGTCTCTGTGTTGCAGGATGGCCTGGCCAAGCAAAATTAAGATTCAGAGGTCACCTGGTGAAAAACCATGGGCAGGTGTCTTTACTGGGGGCTCTGTGTGTTTGAGTGATAGCAAGAGGGCTTTCTGGTTTGGGGCTGGAAAGGAAGGAAGAGTGTGGGGTACAAGGGCCATGGGACTCAGGGGTGGGGAGAGGATGGCGGTGGGGACCATGAGAAGGTTCTGATGATGTGGCAGATGACACAATGCACCACTCAGATCCCATGAGGACCGGAGGCTGCCAGCTGCTGGGAGAGCTGCTGTCCCTTAGGAAACAGGGTCACCTCAGCTGCAGAGAGGGCCTCCCCCAAGGTCGCAGTCCTGCCCGGGGTGGCCCATCCAGTGAATGATGCATGTGGGGTGTGAAGATCCGGCATCCTTGCCCTAACATGGGACAGCTCTAAAGGGCCGTCCCAGCTCTCCACAGGGCTGAGGCTTCCACGGAGGCCACATTGTGGCCCAACTTCTCCCTCCACCCACTCCTGCTTCTCTGCCTCACCTCCCCTGGTGTTGACCCCGAGAGCGTGCCCTCATACACCTCCGGCATCCTGATCTCTATCTCAGCACTGACCTCGGATCAACATGTCTGGACAGCAATCTACAGGGACAAGTTGCAAGTGATACAAACGCAGGTGAATTCATCTGGGCAGGCGGCAAGAGAACCAGCCCTCGGATACTGAGTTCAAGGTGGAGAGAGCTGCAGGGGTGGAGTCAGACAGTCCTGCCCTGAAGGGGCCCTTAGTCCAAAGAGCCACAAGCTAAGGGAGGTGGGAGGTAAGTGCGATGGGGACCAGCAGAGCTCCGCGGGGCGGGGCCCAGAAGCACCAGCACTGGCACCAGCTGGGAACTGGTTAGAGATACAAATGCTCAGCCTCACCCTGGACCTACTGAATAAGAAACTCTGGGGTGGTGATCAAGCCCTCCAGGTGATCTCAAGCACGCTCAGACTGTACTCAAGGCTCTAAGGGGATGGAAAAGGAGAGGGGGGGAGAGTGGGGAAGGGTGGGGAGGATATAAAACAAGGAGCTGCCCCAAAATCCTTAAGAAAGAGGCGTAGCAGTCACAGCTGTCTCTGGGGACCCTCCCCACACAGCCTGCCCCTTCTGGGAACCTCTCCCTCCCACCCTGATCAGACTGGGAGCAGTAGCGGTTCCTGGTTCCCCAATGTTAATATCACGGGGTCTCACAGCATCCTTCCCTTGCCTTAGTCAACAGCCCTTTATTAAATTCACCTTAATGTACTCAGTTTGGGGGAAGCACTTGCTTCCTGTCGGCACCCTGACTGCACACACGCATTGTCTCAACTCCAAAATCTGCAGAGCAGGGAAGGCCGTCTGCTTACAGCTGTGGAGCCTGAAACTCAAAGGGTAGCCTTGCTGTTGAGGTCACACAGCTGGGAAGCTGGCTGCAGGGAGGAGCCCGTGGCTGCCTGGCTCTGGGCCTCTTATCCTGGGGACGGATCTGGGGGTGGGTGGTGGAGGGGAGAATGCAGCACCCACGGTGTTCTCAGCCTGAACAAGGGGTTCTGGCGAGTGAGGGCCCCTCCCACCTCCGTTGGCTCCCAGCTGTGGACTAGAATATCTCCCCAGAAGTTCATAACAGGCTGACAGCCGGAGACCAGGAGAGGAAATTAAAAGGCAATGCTGTGGGAGCCTTCCCCAGAAGGTCACTGAGAGTCTTGCAGAAGAGGGCATGGTCTCGCCGCAGGAAGAAAGAGGCTGCTGCCCACTCCCGCGAGGGGGGGACCCATCCCCGGGGACAGATCAGCACTGTGGGCGGGGGAAGAGGGTCTGGCAGCTGCGGAAGACTTCTGAAATTAGCTTAACCACCTTCCCCCTCTCAGACCCCCAGACATGGTCTTGAACTTGGTCCACCTTGGAGGCAGACAGATTTGAGGGACCGTGGGGTAGTTTGGAGACAGTGGCAGTGGCAGGGTGCCATCCTGGCTCCTTGCGGCCTGTGTGATTTTCTAAGCTTTGGACCAGGAATCCCGCCCCATTTGGGCGGCACAGAGGCAGTGACTATGGTTGGTGCCACTCTGGAGCCACACAGACCTGCATTCTCATCCCAGCCCGGCCACTCACGTCCAGTGTGAGCTCGGTCGAGTCGTGCCCCTGCTGGCACCTCAGTTTCCTCATCTGTAAAGTGGAACCTATCATCCCCTGGGGCTGTGCTGAGAATTAAATGTGATGTGACTGGTGAAAGGGCAGGCCGGGCTAGCACACAGTAGGAGGTTTATGACGCTAATGCTTACCCTCACTTTTCTGGGCACTCGCTGTGTTCCGGGGACTATTTGTAAGCACAATCTTAATGAGGTCATTTCCCGAGTTCTTCCCATTTTATAGATGGGGAAACTGACGCACAAAGATTAGCTAACCTGACCCAGGTCACGCAGAGGCAGCAGGATTCAGACCCAGGGCCTTTGTTCTAATAAATACTTTGTCTCTCACTGCAGAAGCGGAGGCCACTGTGAACAAAATGCTTCTGTTATTCTCCTTTTGTTTTGTCATTCTGCTTTTGTTATTAAAGGAGAATGTATACTAAGAGCATCTACAAAGTGCCAGGTGATCTGTTTAGAATGTCTGATTTAATCCTCACGAGAGAATTATTATCCCCATTTTAAAGATGGATAAAGTGAGGCACAAAGAGTTTATACAACTTGTCTGTAGGTCACACAGCCAGGACTTGAACCCAGGTCTGTCTGACGGCCTGACCTGGAGCCCTGCCTCCAGCCCTGCCCAATCTTGGGTCAGGCCCTCTGAAATCCCAAGGTGCTGAGAAACCTGTGAGGAGGGATTCTCCAGTGTCTCCCAACTTGGGGATGGAAAGAGGCACTGAACTGGGAGTCAGAAGACCTGGGTCACCTGGATGTGACTCCGCCAACGACAGCGCACTGTGGGGACCCTTCAGAGGCAGGGGGACCTCAAAGGTCACAGTGGTCGGGAAACTGCAGTCCTTCTCCAGCTCCATTCTAAGGAGTCCTCCAACAACTGCTTGCGTTTCTCCAACGATGGGGAACTCACTCTTTTTGGAACCAGCTTCTCAGCTCTAAGGACAGGATGTGAGGAGGCAGTTGAGAGAGGCTAAGAGCCTAGGAGGTGGAGTCACTGACCTGGGGTCCAATCCTTGGCCACTCACTGCCCACATGATGCTAGACAAGCTTCCCCATCTGTAAAATGGGGTGGATGGTCTTAGCACCCCTACCTCACAGGCGTAATGTGAGGCTTGAATGAGATTGTGGAGACTGTACCTGGCACATAGTAAGGATGCTACAAACAGTAATGACTCCTGAGATGATAGTGATGGTCAGGTTCACTGCATGGCCCACAGTGGATTTTCATGAGGGTTAGTTAGTTAGGTGAATGGCCAATTGCTAAGGCGCCCTTTCAGCTCTATTCACCAACCCCAACTTCCTCTGGCTGTGGCCCAGCCGTGCCTCCACATCAGGCCTCAGAGCACCTACCCCACCCCACCGCCAGCCCCACCCTGCAACCATTCAGAAATATGCCCCGCCTTCCCCCATCCCTCCCTCCTTCTACCTGCAAATATTTAAACAGCATAAAAGGAGGATTAATCTCAGGAGGGAGACAGGGAAATCCGGGCCAATCTGCAAAGCCGGAAGGGGGGCTCCTGGTGGCTCCCCGGTCTGCCCTGTGTCTCTCCTCCTCACACCTGCCACCTGCCCACACCCAGGTACCCTCATGTTGCCCACCTGGAACACTGCCAGGTTCCAAATCAACTTGCTCCTCCTCCCTGCCTCTCCACACTGTGTTTACTCCTCTAAGCCCCGGATGGGAATCACATGGCCCAGTATGCAGGGCTGTCATAAGGATTACGGAAAATACAGGCAGGGGACCTCAAACGAGACCCAGCACACAGCTGGCACCATATAAAAGGAGGCATTTTAGTGATGTGACTAAGAACATGGGCTTGGGAGCCACCAGGCCCAGGACTAACTCCAGCTCTGCTGTTAGCTGGGGAACCTCGGGCCTCGGTTTCCTCATCTGTGAAATGGGGATGATGTTTGCACCACCTCACAGGGCTGCTATGGGAGGATTCCACAGACAAAACAGGCACAGTGCTCAGAACCGCCCTGTCTAAAACAGAGTCTCTTGCATGGCACCCTAGAACTTATCACAGCCTGACCGTCACTACACGTCTGTGGATTTATTCATTCGGTGTCCGTCTCTCCCAAGTAAACCTTGAGCCCCTAGGACAAGCAGTTCAATATATATTTGGTGATGACTCTGATTATATCAATAACACGAATACCAGTAGCCGATGCTTATGGAGCTGGGTTCCAGGCGATGTCCTAAGCCCCTTTGACGCCTGATCTTGTTTGCTATGTGTGTAAGGCTGGGGTCAGCAAACTTCTTCCATGTGTGTAAGGCTGGGGCCAGCAAACTTCTTCTGTAATAAGTCAGACAGCAAATACTTCAGGCTTTAGGATAGCGGTGCCATATAAAATACAGGATGCCCAGTAAAATCTAAATTTCAGATACATAAGATATATATATACATTTAGTATAAGTATGTTGCAAATAGTGAATGGTAAATACTTTTGCTAAAACATTACTGTTTCCCTGAAAGTCAAATTTAATTGGGCTTTCTGAATTTTCATTTGTTAAATCTGGCAAACCTCTTTTTTAGGCCACCTACAGTCTACATCACAGAAGACTTTTTTGCTTTTACAACCCTTTGTAATGTAAAAAGCACTCTTGGCTCAAGGGCAGCACACAAACAGGCTACATTTGGGCCACGGGGACCCCTGGTTTAAAGCACCCAGCACAGTGCCTGTGGCACATTGGAGGCCTAAATAAACATCACCAGAGCTGCCACCTGCTCGGCGGAGGCCTTAGAGCATCCGCACGCCAGCTGGGCGTCTCAGGTGGCAGGGGCCTGGTGGTGCAGGTGGGTGAGTACTGCTTAGGCAGCAACAGCTTCTGAGATGGAGGCCCCTAGGCAGCCAGACTCTTACGTCTGCAAGAAACTCACGGTGGAGTTAGATTAGGATGCCTGGAGGGCCTTCGAAGTGGTTTTAAAAATAACTCTCAGGGACTTCCCTGGTGGCGCAGTGGTTGAGAATCCACCTGCCAATGTTCAAGTCCTGGTCTGGGAAGATCCCACAGGCCGCGGAGCAACTAAGCCAGGGCACCACAACTACTGAGGCTGTGCTCTAGAGCCCGTGAGCCACAACTACTGAGCCCACGCACCACAACGACTGAAGCCCGCACGCCTAGAACCCGTGGTCCGCAACAAGAGAAGCCACCAAAATGAGAAGCACGTGCGCCACAACAAAGAGTAGCCCCCGCTCGCCGCAACTAGAGAAAGCCCGCGTGCAGCAACGAAGACCCAACGCAGCCAAAAATAAATAAAAAACAAAACAAAACTCTCAGCATGTAGGGAAAGTGGGGAGAAAAGGGGGGGTGGCTCAAAGGCCCCCTCGACAATGACTGGGGTGCGGGGGGTGAGAGGTGGATAGGCTGGGCCACTCTGCAGGCACCCCGGATGCTGAGAACAAGATGCAGATACCTTAAGAGGCCAGTATTTCCAGCCCTGCCTCAGGACGCAGGTCCCCAAAGGCAATGCAATGGGCTCACCTCCATGCCTTTGCCCACGTGGTGCCTTCTGCTAGATGCCCCTCCATGCATGCTCCAGCTAGCTAACTGCAACTCAGGCTTCAGCCCAGGTGTCCCCTCCTCCTGGGAGCCTTCCTGGACTTTCCATACCCCAGGCGGGGATAAGCGTGCCTCTTCCACGTTCCGCTAACACCTGCCTTCCCATAACGTATCACATGAACCAAAACTGTCAAAACTGACTGCTCAGTGAGTCAACCTACACAGAGCGCCTCCTATGTGTGCGGCATTAGGTGGCAAGCAGATGGAGTCCCTGTCCTCATGGAGGTCACAGTCCAGCAAGGTGGAAAGACATTAACAAAATCACACCAACAGGTAGATAATGACAAAGTGAGACCAGTTCTCTGCAGTGAAAGAACTTGGTTCTATGAGAACAAATAACAAGGAAGCTGGGTGGGTGGGGAGGTCAGGGAGGGCTTCCTGCAGGAGGTGATGCTCAAGATCTGAAGTACAACTAGAAATGAACTCTCTGGGCTTCGGATTCACCAACTGTAAAGCACAGGGAAAAAACTTCCTCCTGCTACTGCCCCCACAGAGGTGCCCTGGAGCTCAAAGGAAGGAACAGATGTACGGACAGTGTGGCAGGGAAAAGCACTACATGGAAATAGCTGGCGGCTCTGTATTTTTTAATTTGATATGGGCGAGGCACGCAGGAGCTGAGAGTTGGGAGGGGCTGGAACAGGGCTGAGGCTGATGGGTGGGGTGGGGGGGGGCTGGAAAGGAATATTTTGGTAAGCTCCGAAGCACAGACACAGATGTGGGGGCTGGATGGGACCGCCTGGCAAGCTGTAACTATTCCCATGGTGTGGCTCCACCTGCCTTTCCTGCCAAATCCTGTCCCTTCCCAGTCACACCTGCATTCCTTCTGTGTGACCCACGTGACTCCCACCACCTGACATTCGCTTCTGCACTCCCCTGCACCTGACATCCCCACCCACTCTTACCTCCACCTCCAGCTCTGGAAAAACCACCCAGTGCTCCAGAACCAGATAACGTGACCTTCTTACTCCCTCCTGAGACCCCCTCGAGGTGATGTGATGCCCCCTCCCTTTCCCAGCTCCTAGAGTAACACCCACTGCACAGCCATGAGCACTGGACTCTGGAATCAAACTTCCAGGATTCATATCCCAGCTCATGCACGCATGATCTCGGGCAAATCATGTCCCTTCTCTGAGCCTCAGCATTCCCAACCATAAAATGGGTGCTATTCATATTAGTGTTATATTAGTATTTGTATTAGATGTTAGTATTGCCTCACAGGCATAAGATGATACATTTTGTAGCAATATCTCTTGGATCTGTCTCTGAAGGCAAAAGAAATAAAAGCAAAAATAAACAAATGAGACCTAATTAAACTTAAAAGCTTTTGCACAGCAAGAGAAACCATCGACAAAACAAAAAGACAACCTACGGAATGGGAGAAAATATATGCAAATGATATGACCGATAAGGGGTTGATATCCAAAATATATATAAACACCTCAGACAACTCAATATAAAGCATTAAACACAATAGCAGCCACATAGTAGGTGCTTTATGCATTTGTTTTATGTAAGAACAACTGGCATTTATTTATAAAGTGCTCACTGTGTGACTGGCACTGTGTTTAGCGGGTTTATCTCATCCAATCCTTGTGGTAATTTGGAGAAATGGATACAATTAGCCTCCTCATTTTACGAACGAGGAAACTGAGTTTCAGTGAGATTAAATGACTTTCCAAGAGCACAAGGTTTTCAAATGGCAGGGCAGGGATTCAAACCCATGACTACCTGCTCTGCACCGAGCCTGGCACACAGTAGGTTCATTCATTCATTCAACAGACACCTACGGATGCTTCCCACAAGCTGGGTAGGAGCTTTACATATGTGAGCCCAAAGATTCACAATAATATAGGTGTCATTGCTACTATTCTCTTTTTTCCAACGAAGCAGCAGACCTGGGAGGGACAAAGATCATCTGGCCTGTGAAGAGGCTGGGATCTGAATCAAGGTCTCCTGCTCCGGAGTCCCAAGTCACGGTGGGGACGCTAGCAGCCAGGTGGCCAACGCACCGGCTCCCTCAGCCCAGTGCAGCCCAACGTCACAGTCACAGCCAGGGTCCAGCAGCACCTGCCAGCTCCACCACCTCTGCCCCAGCCATCATCTTTCATCACCCATCTCTCCCAGCTCGCCAGGCACCTCCTAGCTTCCTCTCTCTGCCACATGTCGGTTCCCGAAGGAAAATCATAGTCACGAAAAGAATGTCCAAGCTGAAATGCTTATTACTAAATGAAAGAAGCCACTCTGAAAAGGTAGCATACTGTATGACTCCAACTGTATGACATTCTGGAAAAAGCAAAACTATGGAGGCAGTAGAAAGATCAGTGGTTGCCAGGGAATGGGGGGAGAGAAGGATGAACAGGTAGAGCACAGAGGATTTTAGGGCAGTGAAACGGTTCCGTGTGATGCTATAATGGTGGATACACGTCCTTATGCATTTCTCCAGACCCATAGCATGCACATCACCAAGACTGAACCCTAGTGTAGCTATGAACTTGGGGTGATAATGTGTCAATGTAGGTTCCTCCATTGTAACAAATGTCCCATTCTGGTGGGGGGTCCATAGTGGGGAAGGCTGTGCATGTGTGGGGCGGAGAGTGTAAGGGAAATCTCTGTACTTTTCATTTAATTTTTACTATGAACCTAAACTGCTCTAAAAAATAAAGTCTGTTTTCCAAAAAAATGTCTTTACCTTACTCTGCCACTCATGGAGGATGTCGGCAGGGGTCCCAGCTTTTGGGCAAACAGGCTAAGAGTCTCCTTCCAAAGAGACTCCTCCACGCCTTCAGCCTGTGTGGTCTGCAGGGGGCTCTGGGGCCTCGCAGAGCAGGGGTCTGAAGGTGTCTGGCACTAGGACCTCAGCAACCACCGGGAATGGATCGAAGCTTCCTTTTTGGGACTCTCTCTCGCCTGCAGTTCCAGGACTGATCTGCCCCACCCTCCCGCCCACATCCTTCCATCCTGCCCACCACATCCACGCAGGTACGGAAGGCAAAGCCACAGGGGTGTCCTTCTGCAGTCCCATCCCTGTGACAGGAATGAGCAGCTAAATAAATAAATGATGAAGTGGTGGCATGTGGATCTTCAGAGGGTTAGAAAAGCCCTCCCTCCGGTTCCTCACTCTTAACCGCCCTAAAGGTGGCTATGGGGCTTGCAGGAGAAGCAAATGCCTCTCCCGGGCTGCTGCCGGTCCGGCCCCAGTTAATAGTTTACTGACGTGCTATAAATAGGCACCAGGCATTGCTTCCGAAGAGTAGAAAGACCGGCCAGCCAGCCGGGCCTGGAAGGAGAGGTGTTCGGGGGCTGAGAATGGGGTTCCCACCAACAGGTCTGTCATCGCCACCCTGCACAGGTGCCCCAGACCCCTCGACAAGGAGTCTTCCCCAGTGCCTGATTCTAAGAGCATTCACCTGGGGACATCTTGGCCAAAAGGTCCCTCCGGCTAACACTCCCATACCCAGCCACTGATGGACATGGAGAAGCCTTGAAGACCACCCCCCGGCCGCCCCCCATCCCCAGGGAAAAGGGCCCACGTGTTTCACATTCTCAGCCTACACCATGGACACCCGCCAGCTTTCTCCCGGGTGCTCTGCCTACTGCGTGTGGCGCCTCCCCTGGCAACATGCCCCGTTTCCGCAGACCCACGGGCCTCAAGGATGAGGAAGGCGCACACGGACTCCAGAGGGTGCCGAGATTCTCTGGAAGGCTGCCCAAAATTTGGGGGTCTGGGTGGCTGCAGGAAAGAAAGAAATGGAATTCCCAGATGGTTCACACTCAGGATGGACCAGAAAATGGACTAACCACCTCCAGCCAACCTTAAGAGGAAAAGCAGTGAGATAGTGTATTTAAGGGCTGGGTTAGAATCCTGGTTCTTACGGGCTCTCCGACCTTGGGCAAGTCACTTCACTTGCTCTGTGCTTCAGTTTACTCATCTGTAAAATGGGAAAATAAATAGGACCTACCCCTACCTCTGAGGTAGGGGTAGGTCCTATTTATTAAGGATTTTTTTAAGATCAAATATGTTAATGGATATAAAGCACTTAGCACAACGTCTAGAACATGATAGAACTTTCTGGACACACTCTATCCCTGTATTGTCCAATATGTTATCACTAGCCACGTGGGGCTATTGAGCACTTGAAACGTGCCTAGTGCCGTTGAGGAACAGCATTTTAAATGTAATTTTACTTGATTTAAATGTAAATAGGCACACGTGACTAGTAGCCCACATTGGACAGTGAAGGTCTGGAATATAGTAGGTGCCCAATAAATGCTCATTATGATTATTATTAGAGATTGATATTATTTTTAGAGGACTCAATGGGTTAGAGAGTAGGAGACACCATTTCATTTCTGAGCACATGGAGGTCGGGAAATTGTACTGTATTCATCTTTGTATCCCAGCATCTTTCAGGGTGTTTTGTTTTTTTTTTAACTCTATGAAAGGTTTATTTAAAACCATATTAAAGGACACCAACTGTATTAGGGTATTTGGGTTGTGGATCCTTTACAGGTCCTGAGGATAATGGAGGATACCCTCTCCATACAGCAAGTACAAAGTGTTTGTACAATTTCAGGGTTTTGCACACCCCAGAGTAAAAATCTCTGATCCAGCAGATACCTGCGCACAGCAGGTCCCCAGGCAGCACTTGGGATCACAGCCAGGCACAGACCATCAGAGTGGCCACTTCTACTGTTAGGGGCTGAGCTCCAAATGCAGGACCCTCAGGCTGTGAAGGCGGATGTCTGTAGTTTGTTGGCCTAGTTACCATCTCCCTGTCTGGTCATTTCACCTTGACTCTCCTCTGGGTCCCCTCCTTTACTCTCACAGGGCTGACTCCACACTTCACCCCTCCAGGCTTGACCAATCAGAGCAATCCATCCCACAGCCATTGGCGCAAAAGGAGAACATGACCCAGGCTGGTCGGATGAGATCTAATCCTAAGACTTCTGCTAGAAACATGGGGAAGGAGAAGCTCTGTTTATCTTGATGTCAAACTGGCATATTGTTTCCTGAGAGCGGCTGGGCAACACTCTACCTCCCCATAGAGAGAAAGCATAAAGCTTAACACAGACAAAAGCAGCACAGAGAGATGGAGAGAGATGGTCCTGATAACATCACTGGAACCCCTGGATACAGCTGTACATAAAACTGGATCACTACAAACTTCCCAAACCCTTGAACCAATAGATCCATTTCTTAGCCTCTCTTTCCCTTTCTGCTTTATATTTATATATTTATTTATTGTTTTAACTAGTTTTTTTAGCAAGTTATTATCCAACTTGAATTGGATGGGGCTGGCTAAAATACCCTGCTCTGCTGCTTTGCAGCTGTGTGACCTTACTTGGTCTGGTTTCTTAACCTCTCTGAGCTTCAATCTCCTCTTCAGTAAACAGGAGTCGCTATCTGTACCTACTCTATAGGAAGATTGCTTTGTGGATTAAATGAGACAGAGTAGGGCTTCCCTGGTGGCGCAGTGGTTGAGAGTCTGCCTGCCAATGCAGGGGACACGGGCTCAAGCCCTGGTCTGGGAAGATCCCACATGCCGCGGAGCAACTAAGCCCGTGAGCCACAACTACTGAGCCTGCGCCTCTGGAGCCTGTGCTCCGCAACAAGAGAGGCCGCGATAGTGAGAGGCCTGCGCACCGCGATGAAGAGTGGCCCCCACTTGCCGCAACTAGAGAAAGCCCTCGCACAGAAACGAAGACCCAACACAGCCAAAAATAATAAATAAATAAATAAGTTTATTAAAAAAAAAAAAAATGAGACAGAGTAAAGCACTTAGAGTAGCGTTTAATAAATGGCAGTAGTAAAACTGTCTTTATTTCTTAAAAAAAAAAAGAACAAAAAAAAGAAATGATAGCTGCTCTAATTCTAACTTTCTATTTCAACATAATTCACTAAATAACAATAATTAGAGGAGCATCCATTCAATGCCCCAAGTATCGCCAAGTCCCTTGATCTCTTGGGGCTTCAGTTATCCGATTTTTGTATGGGGTCTACTGCAATAGAACCTGTTACTGTCCTTTACAAATGCCCAGAATCTGAGTTCCTTCAAGATTTTGTAAAGAAAAAGCACAAAAAAACTATTCATCTCCTATCTTCTTGTACTACTAAAAGAAAGAAAAATACGCTGCCCCCCACTGGAGTTCAGCCCTCCCAGCTGCCTCACCCGGGGGCTCACAGCAGCTAAGCGGCAGGGCCAGCAGGCTCACGAGGGTTTCTGACCTCCTGAGGCTGAGGGATTACCTCCGCAGGGGCCGATGAGCAGTCAGACACAGAGGGAACCTCCAGCTGCCCACCCAAGTATGGCAATGCCATCAGCCAAGACTCAGCCTTGCAGACTCCTACTCAAGGGCTCAGTCCTGCTGGATCCCCTTCCTAGGCTACAGCACTGCTCCTGTGGCCCTGGCACAGCCCAGCCTGAGGCTTACCCAAGGAGAGCAAGATCCCATGCTGAGGGCATCTGCAAGTTCAATGTGACCAGAAAGGGCAGCAAAATGTCCTTCTGCAAACGAGTTCCATCTCACTCTTAACTGGGTGAGCCAAGCACTGTGCCTGGTCCCTCCACAAATACTGTCGAACCCCCGTGTTATAGCATAAACGAGTGGTAGATGATGCCCTGGCCATCTGATACACAAAGAAACTCAAGCCAGAGAGATTCTCACAGCTCCTAAATGCCAGGGCTGCAACCTGAACTCAAGGCTGTCTGGTTCCAAAGCTTGGCCTTATCCCTAACTCCACACTCTCAGCATAGCTTATAACCACATTGGTTTTGGCTCCAGAGTGCAGAGCAGGGTTCTGGAGCCAGACCCCCAAGCTGTACCACTTACAGTCTCCACGACCACAGGGGTGTTACTTGCCATCTCTGTGCCTCAATATCCTTCTCTATTAGGGAGAACATTTTATCCACTTCACGGGGCACTGAGATACTTAAATGAAGTCATTCATATAAAATGCTCAGTAAATGCTGTTTAAAAAAACTTGATCCCCTTAGAATGGCTTTAGTCGAGCCCTTGTTTTCCTTGAGTGAAGGCTCC
The DNA here is from genome assembly GCF_965194825.1 of Balaenoptera physalus. Taxonomy (NCBI): domain Eukaryota; kingdom Metazoa; phylum Chordata; class Mammalia; order Artiodactyla; family Balaenopteridae; genus Balaenoptera; species Balaenoptera physalus. Next base: position 79,164,127 of record NC_138897.1, on the reverse strand, counting down.
CCAAAAGTCTTATCAGCTACTGAGTATAATAAATCTTAAATACAGACTTGGCAAATTCAGAGTAGAGAAAACACAGGAGAGACCCGGCTCTTGGAAAGAGATGCCGGTCAAATTAGATGGCTCGATGTCCTTAGAATCCCTGAGCCGTCCGACCTTGTCCACTTAGAAAGCAGGAGGACGAGACAGGGAGAAGGGACCCGCTAGGAGGCCACAGGTTGTTAGGGGCAGAGTTGGGACAAGGACTCAGGTGTCCTCACCTCCCATCCTGGGGTCTGCAGCCAACAACTGTGGGCCCAACTGGGTGACAGAAATGCACTTTCCCACCTGCCAACCAGCAGCAAAAGCTACCACCCTCTCGCAGAGTCCCTCAGGAGGTTACTGCAGGCGGGACCCAGCCAGACTTCACGGGAGACATAGCTAAGCAGGAAAGCCAGAGTCCCTCCTGCCACCCCCGTCACATCGAACCCAAGCCCACCACTATCCAAAGCTCCCGGAAGCCGCATTGCCAGAGATACAAAAAAAGCATCAAACCAGACTATGTGCGGATATAGCTGCATTATTCATGACAACTTCTGCCGTTTTAAGCTCGAAAACACGACACACACCAACTGATTTGAGTCAACCCTGCAAGCATCAGAGAGCCCCAAAATATCCCACCCAGTATTCCTGCTTTTGTTCATTCGATCAGCAAGCGTTTTTGGAACCTCCGCTTGGCCCAGCAGAGGAGCGTGGGGCTGTGATTTCCAGCCCAAGAATGGAAAGCTCGGAAAGGACTAGATAGAAGTTTCCTCTCTTGCCTGATGACTTTGTATCCTCATTTGTCCCCTCCACGTATTGCCCGCCTGCAGCCACACGTAGGTGAACTCACACTCCCCCCATGCTCAAAATCCCCCCACGGCTCCCATCTCACTCAGAGTAAAAGCCAAAGCTTCCGAGGGCCACAGGCCCTGCACGATGGGCCTCCTGTTTCTTCTCTGACCTCATCTCCTCCTCCTTCATTCTTTTTCCCTTTGCTCCAGCCTCGCCGGCCTCCTCGCTATTCACTGTTCCCCACTCAAGGGCTTTGTATATGCTGTTCCCTCTGTCAGTAACACCCTTCCCGCAGATGTCCGCCAAGCAGACAATGTCACCCTGTCAGAAGGGCCATCCCAGAGTGCCCCCTCTGGAGCGCCCTTCTCACCACTCTCCACCACCTTCCCTGCTTTATTTTCCTCATAGCTCCTATCACCATATTTATTGTGTTATCTATCTGTCCCCCAACTAGACTGTAAGCTTCACGAGAGCACGTGAGCAGGGATGTTGCTTTGTTCACTTCTCAATCTGCAGTTCCTACAACAGTGCCTGGCACCTAGTAGATACTCAATAAATATTTGTGGAAAGAAGGAAAGAAGAGAGGAAGTTTTCTTCTAAGAGCTGGCAGAAAGGGTCTGTCCTGGCCCCTGCTGCCAAATGAAACTTCCTGAAGTACAACCCCAAGCAAGACCTCCCCTGTTCATAAATCTTCTAGAGCTCCCCACTATCTGATGGAGCAAAGGCTGCCGCCTGGCATCCACAGCCCTGCACAAGCTGGGGCTAATGGACCTTTCCTGACTCATCTCCTTCCCCTACACACATCTGACCCCGAAGCCTGCTTCCGGGGACTCTGCTGTAGCTTGTAGCTCCCTACCTCTGCCCTCTGTGAATCAGGGGCCACGAGGCCACCCTTCAGATCCTGACAATGTGGGATCTGAATCCTGGCTTCTCCACGCGCTGGCTGTGCAACCTTAAAGCGAGCTGCTTACCGTCTCTGTGCCTCCAGGTCCTCTTCTATAAAGTGAAGGAGATGGTTATTCTCCCTCTTAGGGTTGTCTTTCAGAGTAAAGGAGGTGGCATGTGGGGACCAATCAGCAAAGTAGTGCTGCTCTGAGCTGGCTACTTCCTTGTGCTGGGGGCTGTCCCGGGCTTTGTGGGATGTTGAGCAGCATCCCTGGCCTCTTCCCACTAGACGCCAGTAGCACCCCCAGCTATGACAACCAAAAATGTCTCCAGATGTTGCCAAATGTCCCCTGGGGTAGGGCTGCCAGATTTAGCAATACATACTCATTCTAAAAAATTACTTGTTGCTTATCTGAAATTCGAATTTAACTGTGTGACCTGTATGTTACCTGGCAATCCTACCTGGGTGGCAAAATTGTGCCCCCTCCCTCACTAAGAGCCACCGTGTTAGACTGACACCACCACAGGGTCCTAGTACTAACATCAGTTGTTTCCCTCTTGATTTCCTCCAACCTTCTCAACACGTCCCACCCACCTCCCCTCTCATGATCCCCGACTCAGGAGCTGGGAGGCTGAGTCCCCAGACAAGCCCAGCTCAGCCACTGTGATGCTGGCTCCCCAGGACAGCCCTCACACCAGTTCCAGTGTGCAGAGCTACACGCAGCTTCCTCTCTAGCATCCACCTCATCCCCCCGCCTCTTTCCCAGGGTCTCTCCTCCGGCCCACAAGCCCCTGCCTTCTCCCCTCCAATTAAGAGGCCTCCCAGGCCCAGCCTGGAGGCAGGAAAACAAGGCAGTTAGTCACTCTGCTTCCGTTATCAACTCGTGTCATGTGGCTGGCTCCTTTAGTGGCAGTCGTCATGGCAACGGGAAGCCAGTCCCTGAGGCTCTGGGAACCAAAACAAAATTAAGGGGTGGAGGCGGGGAGGGAAAAGGAGGGGACGGCTAATAGAGCCAGGAAGGAGCTAGGACAGAGCTGGTTGGATTTAACTGGTGGAAATTATGCTGAGGCCACGCTGTCCCCAGCCTTCCCTGGGTGGCGCTGGGGAGACAGAAAAAAAAAAGATTCCTGTCCTGGAGAAGCTCAGACTAATGTGGTGGGTGTTTTCACATGGTTTATCCTGATAGGTGAGTAATTTTCACCCCCATTATGAATAAACTGAAACCCAGATACGTGTGAAGGTAAAGACAGATGCTTGTCCAAGTTGTACAATTGATAAGCAATGAGTTTCGGCTCCACCCTCTTCTTTCCATATTCCTCATGTCCTCCTCACTCCTTTCCTCTTGCTTTTAGGATTGGACCACATGCTCTGCCCCCTCTGCATGTGGCACCACTCGCCTTTCTCTCTGCACTCCAGCCACTTCCTAATCCTTCCATTCCTTGTCTGTAGTGCTCCCTCCAGCCACAAAGTCTTTGCATGTGCAGTTCCCTCTGCCAGGAATGATTTTCCTCTGTCTCTTGCTACCTCATACCTTCACCTAAAAAGCCTACTTATCCTTCACACATCTTCTTAAACATCACTTCCTCCGGGAAGCCCTCCTGAGCCACCTGCATGCAGTTATATGTTCTTGTGATGCCAAGTGCTTCTACTTCAGACCTCAGTGCACAGCCTGCAATCATCCTTTTCATTACATTCGGATGTCTGTCAGGGTCTGTCCACCGTACTGGAATGTCAGCCCCCAGAGGGCAGGGCCAATCTTGTTCACTGTGGGATCCACAGAGCCCAGCTGAGTCAGCACTAGATGGAACTTCCAGCCCCACAGGCTCTACTAGCCTTTGTAGCTTCAGTGGCTCAGATAAAGTTTGCAGACCTGCCTGGCTTATCTACAGAAACTGACTGTTAAGCCGCCCCTTCCAGAAAGAAGGATGGGAGGGGCCTCTGGGCTAGGCTGTGACAGGCAGGGATGTGGTTCTGAACCCAGAGGGTGGAGAGAAGGAAGACCTCAATCAATTTCCAGTTTTCTAAGCAAAGAGCTCCCTTTCACCATTCCATTGGAGATGCTCTCCAAAGAGGTAGGCAGAGGAAGGAAAGGAGAGAGGAGATCTGCTTTGGGGGGCATGGATTTGTCACCATGCCCTTGGGGGCACCCATGCTGAACAGGGGGCTCACAGACAGAAGACTGTCCCCCTTCACTGGTTCTGTGCCCTTGAAACATCGCTTACTCTCTCTGGGCCAGTTTTCTCATCTGTACAATGGAAATTATACCACCCACACATGCTGAGATTGTAGCACTGTGTAGATGTGGATGGGCATGTTTGTGATTTAGGGGGTAAGAGCCTGGCTCTGACACCAGACAGGCCTGGGGGATAAGTCCCTTCTGGGCTGTGTGTTCTTGAGGAATTCACTCCTCTTCTCTGAGCCTCAGTTTCCTTGTCTGAAAATGGGAACAACCTCACTCACTTCATAAAATTATTGTGCACACAGGATATGGCACAGAGTAGACCCCAGTAAGTGGAAGCACTAATTACTAAAACGATGTGCCCCCACGAAATGCAAAATTTAGAAACAGCCATCAACTTGCAACTATAAGTCTTGCCTTCTGATTGCAGATCGGGGTCAATGGGCACCCGAGGTCCTTTGCCGAAACGTGCAAGGTTCTGCCTCTGCACCCCGCCCCCCCACCCCGGCCCCCACCCAGGCATCAAGCAGGATGCCAAGAAGTCCCTCTGACCAGGAGATGGCCTCGACCTCGAGCCAGGCAGAAAGCTCATCCCAAGCCCCAAACTCAGCTGCTCCCAGGAGAGAGAATGCAGCCCCAGACCGCTGGCCGCCAGGGGGAAAGTCCCCCACAGCCTGGCCAATAACCCAAACTAGACTGACACGGACGGGACCTCCAGGGACACTGAACCAACGCTTCCTCCTCCAGATATGGACACTGAGTCCCTGAGAGGGGAAGGAACTCGTCTAGGGCATCGAGGGAGCTGGTAGCAGAGCTGGGTTCAGGGCCCCAGCTGGAGGCCTGCCCAGAGCCGGGAAGCACTCCCTCCAAGATGTTCACAAGCTCTTCTGCCTGTAGGTCCCCTCCCCCAACCCCTCGTTGAACCAGTCAAGCATTTCCTTAAAAACACAGCCACTCGAGGTGAAAACATCTGGGGAGCACAAATTACACCTAGGTTTAATTAAACAATGAACAAAAAAATTGCAGGTTTTTAACCTGAAGGGTTTTGTGGGGGAGGTCTATACACACTTTCCCCCAAAACAATCAGAATATGTACGTTTTGATGGAAAGAGGGTCTAGACAGAGCTTTCTTCAGGTCCCCACAGGGGTCTCTAAGAGGCCTGAGCTGAAAAGTTCTGGGCCTTTCTGAGGGATTCCATGTAGCCTGTATGTCTCCTTATTCAGAAACGCTAGAATGTGCAGTCAGCCTGGAGCTGATTCTTTTAGCAACAATGGGACATGCCACACACAGAGACATACGCACAGACACATGCCCACGCTCCCCAAGTGGGGAGGGGCAGCAACAGGTTCCAGCCTCCAGGCTGCCCTTGGTGGTATCTGCCACCGTGCAGGGAGGGGCTTCCTGGTGGACAGAACTGTGACCAGATACTGACACCCTCAACATACACAGAGGCACAGGATCAGGTCAGCCCCCAAGGTCTGCGGCCATTCCTGGTCTAGGGCTGAGCACTCAGGATGCAGATGTGAGGCAGGCTCAGCAGCAATGGGGGTCCCACGTGGAGGGATGCGGGGTGACATGAGGAGGGCGATGCACACACACACACACACACACACACACACACACACGGTCACAGCCTCACTCATTCACACACAGACTCATGCATCCCATGTCCCATGCACACACACAGTCACAACCTCACTCATTCACAGAGATTCCCACATCACACAGATACACATCATAATCACAAAAACAGATAAACACACAGACACACGGATGCATGTACACATAGAGATACTTAGATATTTCCAGGCAGATGCACACATGTTCTCAGATACACACACTCACAGCTACATGTCCTCACCCACACAGACATGTGCATGCACATACACACACAAAAAAACACACGCAGTCCAGGTATCTAAATGCTTCCCCAGGCACCCATCACTATAGATTCTCCCACTCTCCGAGAAGTCATGAACTATTAACTCTAAAGGCTAGACTGGGCTCCCGTCTAACCCCAGGGAGAGTGAAGGGGCAGAGGGGCAGCTGAACCCTGACTAATTCTCACCCTCATTCGAGGGTGGGGTGGGGTGGGGTGGGGGTCAGGGGGCCCTGCCTGCCAGGGGAGCATGCGCACATGCCTCAAATGGAGTAACCCACTGACCTGGGACTCTCAGGGAGGGCTCCTGGGGGTGGCTCCAAGGACTGAGAATTTCGGGGAGGGGGTAGGTGGGGGGCTTTATTTCCCCGTAGGGACTTTCTCTCCTTTCCCGAAGTCTGGCGCTCCTGCTGCAGCCCCATCCGGCCCGCCCCCGACAACATGCCCTGTCAGCCCCCCTCAGGTGCTTTTCTCACCTTGGCGAGACCCACCACCCTGCTCTTCCACAAGAGGGACTCCTACTCAGACACATCAAGGTGTGCCGCCACCTGGAGGGCCCTCACGCAGCAGTCGCCCCTGCACACAGCACAAAAACACCCAGGGCCCCCCACCGATAATCCCACCCCCCAAGCTCACCCGCTTCTAGCCCCGTGGGGTCAGCACCCACGCAGGGTAGCTCCACACCCCAGGAGGCCACCGCTCCTTTGCAGACGCTTTCGGGGTGGCTGCGGTGGCTCCCTGCCCTGGGGGTGGCGCCCCCGCCCCCGCCCAGCACTTACCTCCTTCTTGACGGTGCGCAGCAACCTCTGCCGGGTCTCCGCCTCTGTGGGGTGACACGGGGGACCTGCCGGTCAGCCGAGGGCTGGGGGCCGCGGCTCGGGGCTGCCCTCCCGCCGCCCCGGCGCCCCGCGTCCCCTTACCCGCCAGCCCCGAAGCCATGGCTGCGCGCGCTGCGATCCGAGTGCGGCCGGCGGCGGTGGCTCCTAGGGGCTTCTCCCGGCTGCTGCGGCCGCGGCGGGGCGGGGCGAGCGCCGAGCGACGGTCAAGGCGCCAGACGTCAGGCCCGGCCGCGGCTGCCCCACCCTCCGGAGAGCCACGCTGGGCCGACCAGGCCCTCGCTGAGGCTCCGCGCGGCCCGACACACACGCTCACCCCCGCGCATCCCGCGCATCCCGCGCCTGGACCTCCCTCCAGAGGGACCGCCCCCCCCCCCCCCGCCCCGCTCCATGCCCACCCGCCTTCTATGGGGCCGGGAAGGACAGCATCATTTATTCAGTGTCTGCTGTGTGCCAGGCTCGGAAGTGGCGGGAGACGGTGGGGCTACTATCGACACTCTACTAGCTTCGGTTTTCTTATCTTTAAAGTGGGTATAATATGATCACCTCATGGGAATAATATGAGACTTAAATGAAGTACTGAATGTAAAGCGCTTAACACACACCTAGGAAAAAAAGGCCAGCAACCATAAAAGATAGCTGTGCTGCTACTATTACTGTTGTTGTTATTATTATTATTATTACAGGCATACCTCGTTTTATTCTGCTTTGCTTTTTTTTTTTTTCATTTTAAAAACTTTACCATGGACATTTTCAAACATATATAAAAGTAGAGAGAATAGCATAATAAACCGGATTTACCCATCCCCAGTTATTAATATACAGCCAATCTTTTCTTTTTTATACCTCATTTGTGTCCTACCCCCGACACCATTATCATTTCATCTATAAATATTTCAGTATGTATCTCTGAAATATAAGAACTTTTTGTTTACAACAAAACCCAATCTCATTGATCAGACCTAAAAAATTAACACTAAATTCTTAATAACAACAAACATCCAGTCAGTGTTCACATTTTCCCAATCAACTTATAGATTTCAGTCTATTTTCAGCTTAAGTATTGCTTGTGTCTTATACCCTTTATTGCACTTTGCAGATATTGTGGGTTTTGTTTTGTTTTGTTTTTTACAAATGGAAAGTTTGTGGCAACCCTGAATTTAGCAAGTGTATCGGTGCTATTTTCCCGATAGCATTCGTTGGCTTTGTGTCTCTGTCACATTTTGGTAATTCTCACAATATTTCAAACCCTCCACCTGCAAAAAGATTGACTCCTCAATGAAGGCTTGGATGACAGCATTTTTTAGCAATAAAGTATTTTGAAATTAAGGTATGTCCATTTTTTTTAGACATAATGCTATTGCACACTTAATGGACTGCAGTATAGTGTAAACATAACTTTTATAAGCACTGGGAAACTGAAACATTTGTGTGACTTGCTTTATTTCGCTATTCATGCTTTTTTTGTGATGATCTGGAACTGAACCCGCCATATCTTTGAGGTATGTGGTATTATTAAGAATCTTCCAAGGCACACCGGTTCTCCATCCAGGAGATGCCAGGCCTTGAGGGGCTCCCTCCCCCACATGCAGGTCATTGGGAGAGTGGGGTCCTGGCAGGACCCCAATCGGGGCACCTGTCAGCCAGGATCTCCAGGGCTGGGCAGGCAATGAGCTCTTTGGGACCAAGGTTTTTTCCACCAAGTTCCTGACTGCATCCACCCAGGATGCATCTCAGATCTATATTTATTGAGCGCCTACTATGTGCCAGGTTACTGTGCTGGGGATACTGAAGTGAGCAAGACAGACAAAATGCCTCACTTTGTGGGGCTTAGGGAATAGACAACAAAATAAATAAGCAGATGATATAGTATGATGGAAGCTTCTGGAGAAAAATTAAGTAGGCAAAGCAGAGAGGGAGGGCCCAGACGGGTGGGTTTTGTATTTTGAAGTGGGGTAGCTGAGAGAGGCCCCACTGAAGAGGTGTCATTTGAGCAAAGGCAAAGGAGTAGGCTGTGGGGATTTCTGGAGGAAGAGCATTCCAGGCAAAGGGAACAACAGCAAGTGCAAAGACCCTGAGGTAGGAGTGCACCCACTGAGTGTGATGACAAGCTGAGAGGCCAGTGGGGCTGGAGTGGCACAAACAAGGAGCACAATGGTGGGCCAAGGTCCTGTAAGGCCTTGAAGTCCACTTTAGGATTTGCATCCTGCCCCAGAGGGCCCCCCACTATTCAGTTTTCCTTTCAGAAGGACTGAGGACAGCTCAGAGTGTGCCCTCTCCCTGCAGCCATGGATCCAGAGTCCCCTCTTTTCCATTTGTCAGTGTCAGGGGCCTTTGACCATAAGCCACAGGTGCTGACTTTGGCTAACTTAGCAAAAGGGAATAGACTGGAAGGATAATGGGCGTTCCCAGAGTCCAAGGGAGGCTGGAAGACTCAGAAATGGGATGAAACCAAGGCAGCTCTGGAAGGCCAGAAAGAGACTCTTGGGAATAGTCGTCTGACAAAGACTGTATGTTTTAGAGCACCACCACTCAGGTGAGAGGAGCTCCATCTATTTAAGGCCCTGTTCCAGAGAGGGAGCATCTGATTGGTCTGGCCTGGGTCACACAGCCTGCTCCTTCTGTGGGAGGGGAGTCTCAATCACACTCCCCCCACCCCACTATCTCCAGTGCAGGTGCCCAGAGTATGAGAAACAGTTGCCTCTTGGCAAAAGAAAAAAAAAAAGGTAACACGCCAAGTGAACAGCAGTCAGAATTCTGACCTCAGGGCTCAAGAGATTGATCCAGTGGTTCTATCCTTGACTGTGCCCCTAGGATAATTGGGGTACTTTAGAAAAGTAGGATGCCCAGGCCCCACTGGGGGGAGCCATTTCTCAAAACCCATGTTTTTCCTTCTGCCAAGCACTAGGCATGGATAGGTGACCTGTGATGGTCCCTCCTTGAAAACCTGGAGCTTTTCATCCAAAAAGAAGGACTTGATGAAGCTTGATTTAATAGCAACAGGAAGATGGGCATCTATGGGACCTGGATTTGCTCAGGTTTCTGAACCAGGAGCTTGGCTCTCTCCGCTGAAGTTAGACCGCTCATCACTAGGGGCGCCATCACCTAAGATCAGCTTGGAAAGATCCCAAAGCCCTCCTCAGGGTCTGAGAATTCCACCATCTGACTCACGGCTACCCAGGCTTTGCCTCATACCTGTGCTGCTGACCATTGGTGCAGCTGCGGGAACCAGTGAGAAAGGCCTGTTTCTCCTGCAGTGTCTCTTTAGCGCCCTCTACTGAGAAAACTCAGCATCGTGCTCAGTATAAAGGACAATCTTTTTTTTTTTTTTTTAATAAATTTATTTATTTATTTTTTATGGCTGTGTTGGGTCTTCGTTTCTGTGCGAGGGCTTTCTCTAGTTGTGGCAAGCGGGGGCCACTCTTCATCGCGGTGCGCGGGCCTCTCACTATCGCGGCCTCTCTTGTTGCGGAGCACAGGCTCCAGACGTGCAGGCTCAGTAGTTGTGGCTCACGGGCTTAGTTGCTCCGCGGCATGTGGGATCTTCCCAGACCAGGGCTCGAACCCGAAAAGACAATCTTAATGCAGTCTTGATTATTATGGAGGAGCCTCCCTTGGACTCGGGGAATGCCCGTTTTTCTTCCAATTTATTGCCTTCTGCTTAAGTTAGCCAAAGTCAGCTTCTGTGGCTTATGGCCAAAGACCCCTGAACACTTCCATTCACTATGGAAGAAAGAATTTGGAGTTGAAAAGCAATACACTGATTACTGGCACAATGGCATGACCCTATTGTGAAGTCATTGACCTAGAGTTTTCTCTTACTTGCAGTTGAAAACACCTTGCTGATAAAATTATTCTATGTAATGTGTTCATCTGTTTCCATGAACATTTGTAAAAAAAAGTGACCTGCTTTTTCACTTAAAAATGAACATCTCTCTATGTCAATAAATATACATCTAGATCATTCCAGGCACATGGAAGAGCAGGTGCAAAGCCCCTGGAGTGGGAATGAGCATGCCTAGACAAAGAAGAGAATGGATGTGGTGGAGACTGTAACACAGTGAGTACTTAAGGCTCCTCCAGTCCGTAACTCCCTAAAAAAACCCAGAAGAGTCTTGATTTCCTTCTTACCTTCTCATCCCACATTCTATCCATCAGCAAGCCTTTTTAATTTACTGTGGTAACAGTCACATAACATTCACCATTCTAACCATTTTAAAGTGGACAATTCAGTGGCATTTAGTACATTCACAGTGTGATGAAGCCATCACCACTCTCTAGTTTCAGAACACTTCTTCATCTCAAAAGGAAACCCTGTACCCATTAAGCAGTCACTCCACATTTCCCCCTTCCCCCAACTTTTGGCAACCACTAATCTGCTTTTTGTACCTATCAGTTTGCCTGTTCTGGAGATTTCATGTAAGTTAAATGACCCAGTAGGTAGCCTTGTGTCCAACTTCTTTGACATACCATATTTTTGAGATTCATCTATGTTGTAGCATGTATCAGTACTTCATTCCTTTTTATGGCTTAAGAATTTCCATTTTATGGACATACCACATTTTGTTTCTCCATTCATTAGTGGATGGACATTTGGATTGTTTCCACCTTTTGGCTGTTGTGAATAATGCTCCTATGGATAGTGCTGTATACTTCGGTGTACAAGATTTTATGTGGACAAATATTTTTATTTAACTTGGAGTGTAATTGCTGGGTGCTGTAGACTGAGTGTTGATGTTCCCCTCAAATTTATATGTTGACACCTAATCCCCAGTGTGACAGTATTTGGAGGTAGGACCTTTTGAAGGTGATTAGGTCAGGGGGATGGAACCCTCATGAATGAGATTAGTGCCCTTATAAGAGACCCCAGAGAGCTCTTTGGCCCCTTCCACCACGTGAAGACACAGCAAGAAGATAGCCATCTATGAATCAGGAAGTGGGCTCTCACCAGACACTGAATTTGTCAGTGCCTCGATCTTGGACTTTCTGGTCTTCAGAACTGTGAGAAATAAATTTCTGTTGTTTATAAGCCACCTAGTCTATGGTATTTTGTTATAACAGTCCAAACTGACTAAGACATGGGTCACATGGTCATTCTATGCTTAACGTTTTGAGGAACCTCCATATTCTTTTCCATAGTGACTGTACCATTTTGTATTCCTACCAGCAATGTACAAGGATTTCAATTTTTTCACATCCTTGCCAAAACTTATTTTCATTTTTAAAAATTATAGTCATCCTAGTGGGTGTGAAGTGGTATCTGATTGTGATTTTGATTTGCATTTCCCTAATGACTAATGGTGTTGAACATCTTTTCATATGCTTGTGAGCCATTTGTATAACTTCTTTGGAGAAGTTTTATTCTAGTCTTTTGCTCATTTTAAATTGAATTGTCTTTTTGTTGGTGAGCTGTATGAATTCTTTATGTATTCTGGATACTAGACTCTTATTACATATATGGCTTGCAAATATTTTCTTCCATTCTGTGGGCTATCTTTTCTCTTTCTTGATAGCAGCCTATTGAGATAGTGCAAAAAAAGTTTTAAATTTTTATAAAGTCCAATTTATGTATTTTTTCTTTTGTTGCTTGTGATTAAAAAAAAAATTTTTTTTGTCCACTCCACAGGGCATGTGGGATTTTAGTTCCCCAACCAGGGATCGAACCTGTGCCCCCTGCATTGGAAGCATGGAGTCTTAACCACTGGACCGCCAGGGAAGTCCCTGTTGCTTGTGATTTTGATGCCATATCTAAGAAACCATATCCAAAACCAAGGTTATGCCTATTTGCCCCTATGTTTTCTTCTAAGAGTTTTATAGGTACAGCTCTTATATTTAAGTCTCCAATCCATTATGAGTTAAGTTTTATATATGGTGTGAGGTAAGGGTCCAACTTCATTTGCATGTGGATATCCAGTTGTCCCAGTACCCTTTTTTCAAGAAACTATTGTTTCTAAAAATAAAGCTACCATATGATCCAGCAATCCCACTCCTGGACATACATCCAGAGAAAACCATAGTTCAAAAAGATATATGCACCCCAGTGTTCGCTGCAGCACTATTTACAATAGCCAGGACATGGAAGCAACCTAAATGTCCATCAACAGAGGAATGGATAAAGAAGATGTGGTACATATATACAATGGGATATTACTCAGCCATAAAAACAAACGAAATAATGCCATTTGCAGCTACATGGATGGACCTAGAGATTGTCATACTGAGTGAAGTAAGTCAGACAAAGAAGACAAATATCGTATGATATCACTTATATGTGGAATTTAAAAAAATGGTACAAATGAACTTACTTACAAAACAGAAATAGAGTTACAAATGTAGAAAACAATCTTATGGTTAGCAGTGGGGAGTGTGGGGGGAGGGATAAATTGGGAGACTGGGCTTGACGTATACACACTACTATATATAAAATAGATAAGTAATAAGGACCTACTGTATAGCACAGAGAACTGTACTCAACACTATGTAATGACCTATATGGGAAAAGAATCTAAAAAAGAGTGGATATATGTATATGTATAACTGATTCACTGTGCTGTACAGCAGAAAGTAACACAACATTGTAAATCAACTATACTCCAATTTAAAAAAAAAAGAAACTATTGTTTCTCCATTGAATGGTCTTGGCAGCCTCTTGAAAACCAGTTGATCATAGATGTATGGTATCCTTTCTGGGCCCCCAATTTTATTCAGCTGATCTATATAACTATCCTTATTCCAGCACCTCAGTTTTGATAACTGTAAGGAAGTGTGAATCTACCCATTTTGTTCTTTTTAAAGATTGTTTTGACTATTTGGGGACTCTTGATATTCCATATGAATTTTTGGATCAGTTTTTTCATTTCTGCAAAAATGGTGTTGGGATTTTCCCTAAGGATTGTACTAATCTGTAGACAGTTTGGGGGAGTACTGCCAAAGTTTATAAAGTGGTTTCACAGTCATCACTTGATCCTCATATTGTCCTTACGAGGTAAAGGTTACAATCAGTGTTTCCCATTCTACACACAAGGAAACTGAGGTCAATGAGATGGAGTAACAAAGCCCAAGGTCTGGCTGTTAGGAGGTGACAGATCCAGGGCATGAAAAGCAGAAGGAATAACACATGCAGGGTTCAGAGGTGACAGCCAGTATGATACATTTGGGGAATTACATGTTGGTCAGTAAGTTGAATACTGGGGTATCGAAAGTGGGGTGGCTGAGAAAGCTCTGGGGTCCACTCAGGGAGGCAGCACCACATACTGGTTAAGACCACAGTCTCTGGTCAGACATACACAAGACTGAATTTCAACTCAGCTACTTGCCAGCTGTGTGACCTTGATCATGTCCCTTAACCTTCCTGAACTTCAGTTTCCTCATTTATAAGATGGGGGCAATAATGATCAATATAAGCTTGTTGTGAGAATGAAATGGATGCCAAGTGCCATATTCCTGGCATACAGAAAATGCTCAAGAAATAATAGTCTCTAGGGACTTCCCTGGTGGCGTAGTGGTTAAGAATCCACCTGCCAATGCAGGGGACATCGGTTCAAGCCCTGGTCTAAGAAGATCCCACATGCCGCAGAGCAACTAAGCCCATGCGCCACAACTTCTGAGCCTGTGCTCTAGAGCCCAAGAGCCACAACTACTGAGCCCTCGTGCCACAACTACTGAGCCTGCACTCTAGAGCCCATGAGCCACAACTACTGGGCCCTCGTGCCACAACTACTGAGCCTGCGCTCTAGAGCCCACGAGCCACAACTACTGAGCCCACGTGCCACAACTACTGAAGCTCACACGCCTAGAGCCTGTGCTCCGCAACAAGAGAAGCCACTGCAATGAGAAGCCCACACACTGCCACGAAGAGTAGCCCCAGCTCGCCGCAACTAGAGAAAGCCCACACTCAGCAACAAAGACCCAACACAGCCAAAAATAAATAAATAAATTTATAAAAAAACCCGTCTCCAGTCTCCAAACTTCAAAATCTGATTGGCTTAGCCTAGCCAATGAACTGACTCTATCCTGGGTCAGGTGGCCCTATCTGCTCCAATCAGCTGTAGCCAGAGGGCTGAAGTTATTTGGTGTGAACATTGCTACTGAAGCAGAACGAAGAGTATGTGGCTCAGGAGTGTGCCTATGAGTGAGGCCTAGAGAAGGTGGGAGAGAAAAGTGTTCCAGATGGTCTCTGAGGGCTCCAGGATGTCCTGGTTCCTGTGCCACAGGCATTGCCTTCTGAACATCATTCCTTATCCTCTAAGCCTCATTTTTCTCATCTATAAAATGGGAGAGGTGTTAATTCTACTTGTCTATCTATCTCCCTGTGCACCTGTGAAGATAAGAATCAAATGACATCGTGTTTATGGAGACTCTTGGTATACATGCCATGTAAGTACATATGATCACTAATTTACCAAAGTGATAAAATTATGTCTTCGAGCTGCTAAAGCAGATCTCAGTCAAGGCTCTTGGGACAGGAAAGACACTCACTCTGAGTCACTTAAATTGATGGAAGATATGCGGGGCGGATTTGACAGAAAAAAAGGACAAGCCGAATAGCATCTCTGGCTGTGTGAAGGTTATTGATTTTCTCTTGCTGTGTGTGGCTCCGTTCTCTTTGCCGATGGGTCTTTCTCCCTTTACTAATGTATGGGAAGGAGACTTTGAATTGTGTGCTCTTTCCAGCAGTACGTTTGCGGTTTTTTTTGGCCGCACCACGTGGCATGTGGGATCTTAGTTCCCCATCCAGGGATTGAACCCGTGCCTGTGCCCCCTGCATTGAGAGCACGGAGTCTTAATCACTGGACCACCAGGGAAGTCCCTCCAGCAGTGTGCTTTTTAAAAAATTATTATGAACATATGTTACCTTTTCACAAAATAGAAAATAATAATGATAATAATAAAGATGATGGGGTAGGGTCTCAGTAGGAATTGCAAGTACCGGCCTGTTTTGTGAATCTTGCCTCCTTGTGAATCAGCTACTTCTCCAGGAAGCCTTAGTTTCTTCTTTTGGAGTGTGGCATTAGAAACCAAGATCTGGGCACGAGGTATCTTCTGCTTGCCCTCATTCTGCCTCCTTCTCTTCACACTCCCTTCAAGGTCTTGGGTTTCCAGTTTCCTGGAGGAATGCACAAATGAGAGATAAATTTGTGTTAGAAACGAAGACAGAGGGCTTCCCTGGTGGTGCAGTGGTTAAGAATCTGCCTGCCAATGCAGGAGACACGGGTTCGAGCCCTCGTCCAGGAAGATCCCACATGCTGCGGAGCAACTAAGCCCGTGCGCCACAACTACAGAGCCTGTGCTCTACAGCCCGCGAATCACAACTACTGAAGCCTGCATGACACAGCTACTGAAGCCCGAGCACCTAGAGCCTGTGCTCCACAACAAGAGAAAGCATTGCAATGAGAAGCCTGCGCACCGCAACAAAGAGTAGCCCCCGCACTCCACAACTAGAGAAAGCCTGTGCACAGCAACAAAGACCCAACGCAGCCAAAAATAAATAAATTAATTAATTAATTTTTAAAAATTATAAAAGAAATGAAGACAGAGCAGAAGCAAGGTCCAGGATACAGGAACCCAAGCTCTGGCTGCTTCTCAAGCAAACTGTTCTTTCAGGTCAGCTTTTGCTTCCTAGACTCCAGAAGTGTGGATCCTGAACCAGAGGAAAGTGAGCTGGGTGATGGCCTGACAGTTCTGTGTCCAAAAGAGCCTGGGCAGGTGATGAGGGGACCCTAATGACAAGGCTGCTCCTCACTGTGCCCTCGGCAGAAGCAGGACCACCGGTAGCAAAGGCCAGAGCCTACATCTCAGCATAGCTTTGCCTTTGGTGTCACCGGGCTCCCTACTTGCAACAAGAGGGCTCTGCCTTGGAGCACCTCCAGGTTCTGACTTAAGGCAGGGGCAATCGTGCCTGCAAACACAGGGTTATTCTCAGTGCCGGGTCCTGTGGTCACTATGGAGGTGTTTTGGTGAGGGGGAACCCAGGTGTTCAGGCCATGCTTCCCCCATAACAGCTTGTAGTTCTCAGGGACCCATTCACTTCTGCTGTAATGCTGAGTGCTGCAAAGGGGCAGCTCATATCTGGGGCAGATCTGCAAAAAAAACCCAACAAACAAACAAACAAACAAAAAACAAAAGAAGAACCATCACATAAACAATAATCTGCTCACCAGGGAACCACAGCACTGACACTTGGATGCACCTCCTTCATGGCTTATTTTTAGGTGAGCCCCCTGCCCATTATCCCATAGGAAATAGGGAGTTCTTAAGAATTCCTGCGCTGGAAGAGTTCTCTCAACAACTTAATTTTGAAGCTCAAAAGACAGTCTGGGGAAGCTACGTGGGCCTTAAAAGATCAAGTTACAACACAGGAGCACCTCAATACATAAGGCAAATGCTAACAGCCATAAAAGGGGAAATCGACAGTAACACAATCATAGTAGGGGACTTTTAACATCCCACTTTCACCAATGGACAGATCATCCAAAATGAAAATACATAAGGAAACACAAGCTTTAAATGATACATTAAACAAGATGGACTTAATTGACATTTACAGGACATTCCATCCAAAAACAACAGAATACACTTTCTTCTCAAGTGCTCATGGAACATTCTCCAGGATAGATCATATCTTGGGTCACAAATCAAGCCTTGGTAAATTTAAGAAAATTGAAATCATATCAAGTATCTTTTCTGACCACAACGCTATGAGACTAGATATCAATAACAGGAAAAAAATCTGTAAAAAATACAAACACATGGAGGCTAAATAATACACTACTTAATAACCAAGAGATAACTGAAGAAATCAAAGAGGATATCAAAAAATACCTAGAAACAAATGACAATGAAAACACGATGACCCAAAACCTACGGGATGCAGCAAAAGCAGTTCTAAGAGGGAAGTTTGTAGCAATACAATCCTACCTCAAGAAACAAAAAACATCTCAAATAAACAACCTAACCTTACACCTAAAGCAATTAGAGAAAGAAGAACAAAAAACCCCCAAAGTTAGCAGACGGAAAGAAATCATAAAGATCAGATCAGAAATAAATGAAAAGGAAATGAAGGAAACAATAGCAAAGATCAATAAAACTAAAAGCTGGTTCTTTGAGAAGATAAACAAAATTGATAAACCATTAGCCAGACTCATCAAGAAAAAAAGGAAGACTCAAATCAATAGAATTAGAAATGAAAAAGGAGAAGTAACAATGGACACTGCAGAAATACAAAGGATCATGAGAGATTACTACAAGCAACTGTATGCCAATAAGATGGACAACCTGGAAGAAATGGACAAATTCTTAGAAAAGCACAACCTTCTGAGACTGAAGCAGGACGAAATAGAAAATATAAACAGACCAATCACAAGCACTGAAATTGAGACTGTGATTAAAAATCTTCCAACAAACAAAAGCCCAGGACCAAATGGCTTCACAGGTGAATTCTATCAAACATTTAGAGAAGAGCTAACACCTATCCTTCTCAAAGCCCTGTTAGGACTAGCAGGGCCTGAGTTAGGAGTAGTGTCAGGGCCTTAATTAGGGACAGTGTCAGGGCCTGAGTTAGCAGTAGTGTCAAGGCCTTAGTTAGGGACAGTGTCAGGGCCTTAGTTACGACTAGCGTCAGAGCCTATGTTAGGAATCGTGTCAGGGGCTGAGTTAGGAGTAGTGTCAGGGCCTTAGTTAGGGACAGTGTCAGGGCCAGAGTTAGGTGTACTGTCAGGGCCTTAGATAGGGACAGTATCAGGTCCTGAGTTAGTAGCAGTGTCAAGGCCTTACTTACGGACAGTGTCAGGGCCTTAGTTAGGAGTAGCATCAGAGCCTTTGTTAGTTATTGTGTCAGGGCCTATGTTAGGAGTAGTGTCAGGTCCTTAGTTAGGGACAGTGTCAGGGCCTGAGATAGGATTAGTGCCATGGCCTGAGTTAGCAGTAGTGTCAGGCCTTAGTTAGGATTAGCATCAGAGCCTTTGTTAGGAGCAGCCTTGTCTCGTCCTGATCTTAGAGGAAATGGTTTCAGTTTTTCACCATTGAGAACGATGTTGGCTGTGGGTTTGTCATATATGGCCTTTATTATGTCGAGGTAAGTTCACTCTGTGCCTACTTTCTGGAGGGTTTTTTTATTATAAATGGGTGTTGAATTTTGTCAAAAGCTTTTTCTGCATCTCAATAGGTAATCAATATTATCTCAATAGAGATAATCATATGGTTTTTCTCCTTCAATTTGTTAATATGGTTTATCACATTGATTGATTTGCGTATATTGAAGAATCCTTGCATTCCTAGGATAAACCCCACTTGACCATGATGTATGATCCTTTTAATGTGCTGTTGGATTCTGTTTGCTAGTATTTGTTGAGGATTTTTGCATCTATGCTCATCAGTGATATTGGCCTTTAGTTTTCTTTCTTTGTGACATCTTTGTCTGGTTTTGGTATCAGGGTGATGGTGGCCTCGTAGAATGAGTTTGGGAGTGTTCCTCCCTCTACTATATTTTGGAACATAGAGAATAGACTTGAGGACATGGGGCAGGAGAAGGGTAAGCCGGGATGAAGTGAGAGAGTGGCATGGACATATATACACTACCAAATGTAAAATAGATAGCTAGTGGGAAGCAGCCACATAGCACAGGGAGATCAGCTCAGTGCTTTGTGACCACCTAGAGGGTGGGATAGGGAAGGTGGGAGGGAGGCGCAAGAGGGAGGAGATATGGGGATATATGTATATGTATAGCTGATTCACTTTGTTATAAAGCAGAAACTAACACACCATTGTAAAGCAATTATACTCCAATAAAGATGTTTAAAAAAAAAAAAGGATCCAGTTAATGTGATTTTTGGAGGCTTAAAGGGGTGACCTTGTGAAATCAGGAAAACAAATGGTAAGGAAATTAAACTCAAATTGAGCAATTATTCCTAGGAAGATGGCCTTACACTTGCACATATGGGTGGTGGTGTACAAAAGTGGTTTTACTGTCATTTAGAAGAGGAATCCCACAATGATATTGAGGAGGCCACAACTATCCACCTACAGGATTAGTTTTTTTAAATGTCTTAACGCCACATGAATGCCTTGCTGTGGTTTGTCACAGACTCCTGATTCAAAAAGCCCTGTTTTTCTTTCCACATAGATGGAAAACAATCTGAAAAAAACATATATATGTATGTATAACTGAATCACTTTGCTGTATACCTGAAACTAACCCAACACTGTAAATGAAATATAATTTTTTTAAAAGGTAAAAAATAAATATACATAAAAAATGCTAATAACCTATAATGAAAACCTATAGTTTTCTGTTATCCTGATTTCTTGTGAAACTGGTCAGAAATTTGTATATTCCTTCAATATGTTAGGGTTTACTCCTCTTCTTAACTTGATTATCAAATAATCCAAGAGCCTAATCATTGATTCTGTTTGAAATTTATCTCTTCCTCTTCATAAATTATTGCTTTGGGTATGATACAAAAAATTTTTTGTTATATTTCTCATTGTTTGGTGCATTTATAAATATATGTGCCACATTACTGATTGTATTCCACTTGGACTGGGTGACCAACAGAATTGTTGTACACACTTGAATTTCCTAACTGAACACCATAGCTTGTTCATTAAGGGAAATGGTCCCTGATCTTGCATATTTGGGGCCTGAAAATTGCAGGGGAATATGTATTGGATAGGAAAAATTTTTTTTTCTGGCTGTGCTACGTGGCTTGCAAAATCTTAGTTCCCAGACGAGGGATTGAACCTGTGCCCTCAGCAGTGAAAGCGTGGAGTCCTAACCACTGGAGCACCAGGGAATTCCTGGAAATTTTTAATTTTGGTTATTAAGGACGCAAAAAACCACCACACATCCACTGTCTCCATCATTTCATAAAAGAAAAACCAGGACTTCCCTGGTGGCACAGTGGTTAAGAATTCGCCTGCCAATGCAGGGGACACGGGTTCGAGCCCTGGTCTGGGAAGATCCCACATGCCGCGGAGCAACTAAGCCCATGTGCCACAACTACTGAGCCTGAGCTCTAGAGCCCGCGAACCACAACTACTGAGCCCGTGTGCCACAACTACTGAAGCCCGCACGCCTAGAGCCCGTGCTCCACAACAAGAGAAGCCACCGTGATGAGAAGCCCCTGCACTGCAACGAAGAGTAGCCCCCCGCTCTCCGCAACTATAGAAAGCCCGCGGGGAGCAACGAAGACCCAACTCAGCCAAAAATAATAAATAAATTAAAAAATGAAAAGAAAAACCATCTTAACACCTAAAGGATAGGAAGGACCTAATTTCAGACCTAAAAAAAAACAAGGCCTTTCCCGGGCAGGGACAGCTGTTGTTTGTACACTGACAATTTCACTGTAGAAACCTTCTGTCCCTGGCTTATGGATTTGAATCTTGTCTCTGATACTTCCTAGCTGTGTGACTTTGGGTAAGCAACTTTGCCTCTCTGTGCCTGTCTCCTTCTCCGGGTCATTGTGAGGATTAAATGATTTAACCTATGTAAATTAAAGCCCTTGCTACAGAGGCTAGTGTAGATTTATCGTCGCCGATACTTACGAGTGACAACAGCGCCACCTAGTGGCTCTTCATCCCAGGTACAGACAAGCTGCTTCGGAGGAGGCATCCACACGGGCAGTGAGTGGGAACCTTGTGTAATGGCCAAGGCTGAGGGAGAAATAAGGAGAAAAGCCACAAATATTCATGGAATTATAAATAAAGTTGGATTCTCACTTTATGCCATATACAAAAGTTAATTCAAAACTGATCAAATATCTAAACGTAAGAGCTAAACCTATAAAACTCAAAGAAGAATACAGGGCAAAAGCTACATGACATTGGGTTTGGCAATGATTTCTTGGACGTGACACCAAAAGCACAGGCAACAAAATAAAAATAGATAAATGACTACATCAAAATTAAAAACTTATGTGCATCAAAGGACACAATCAACAGAGTGAAAAAGGTAACCCAGGGGATGGGAGACAATATTTGCAAATCATTCATAAGAGGTTACTACTCAGGATATATAAGGAACTCTTATAATCCAATAACAAAAAACTAATGTCACCATTCAAAAATGGGCAAAGGAGTTAAATAAACATGTTTTCAAAAGTGTATAAAAATGGTCAACAAGCATGTGAAAAGATGCTCAACATTACTAATCATTAGTGAAATGCAAATCAAAACTACAAGGAGGTGCCACCTCACATCCATCAGAATGGTTACTATCAAAGAAACAAAAGACAAGTGTTGGTGAGGATGTGGCGAAATTGGAAACTTTGTGCACTGTTGGTGGGAATGTAAAATGCTGCAGCCACTATGGAAAACAGTGTGGTGGTTACTAAAAAATTTAAAATAGAATTACCACATGACTCAGCAACTTCACTTCTGGGTGTATACCCAAATTAATTGAAAGCAAGATCTCAAAGAGATATTTGTACACCCATGTTCATAGCAGCATCAATCACTACAGCTAATCCATAGAAGCAACTTATATATCTCTATCATCAGACGCATGAATAAAGAAAATGTTATCTATATATATATATATACACACACACACACACACACACACACACACACACACACACAATGGAATAATATTCCATTGGACACAATGAAATACCAGTCCTGGGTCATTCTAAGGAAATTGTTCCATCCAAGTATCAAATGGTTTTCTAAATTTATAACCCATCACAGGCTCAAAGTCATGCCTCATTTTAATTGGCCTCCTATTTGGCCCATGACTTTCTTGCACAGACTTATTTTACTAGAACTTGTAATTGGCTTCCTTAGTTGTTACTGACATAACAAGCATATGTGTTTGCCTTATTTCCAAGATTTTCAGTCATAGCTTTTTTTAAATTTATTTTTTATTGAAGTATAGCTGATTTACAATGTTGTGTTAATTTCTGCTGTGCAGCAGAGTGATTCAGTTATACATATATACATTCTTTTTTATATTCTTTTCCATTATGGTTTATCACAGGATATTGAATATAGTTCCCTATGCTATACAGTAGGACCTTGTTGTTTATCCATTCTACATGTAATATTTTGCAACTACTAACCCCAAACTCTGTCCATCCTTCCCTCACCACCCTTCCCCTTGGCAACCACAAGTTTGTTCTCCATCTGTGAGTCTGTTTCTGTTTCATAGATAGGTTCATTTGTGCTGCATTTTAGATTACACATATAAGTGATATAATATGGTATTTGTCCTTCACTTTCTGACTTACTTCACTTAGTATGATAATTCTAGTTGCATCCATGTTGCTGCAAATGGCATTATTTCATTCTTTTTTATGGCTGAGTAGTATTCCATTGTATATATGTGCCACATCTTCTTTATCCATTCATCTGCCAATGGACATTTAGGTTGTTTCCATGTCTTGGCTATTGTGAATAGTGCTGCTATGAACACAGGGGTGCATTTATCTTTTTGAATTATAGTTTTGTCCAGATATATGCCCAGGAGTGGGACTGCTGATCATATGGTAATTCTATTTTTAGTTTTCTGAGGAACCTCCATACTGTTTTCCATAGTGGCTGCACCAACTTATTAATACATTCCAACCAACAGTGTAGGTGGGTTCCCTTTTCTCTACACCCTCTTCAGCATTTGTTATTTGTAGATTTTTTAATGATGGCCATTCTGACTGGTATGAGGTGGTACCTCATCGTATTGTAGTTTTGATTTGCGTTTCTCTAATAATTAGTGACGTTAAGCATCTTTTCATTTTTTTTTAAACACCTTTATTAGAGTATAATTGCTTTACAATGGTGTGCTAGTTTCTGCTTTATAACAAAGTGAGCATCTTTTCATGTGCCTATTGGCCATCTGTATGTCTTCTTTGGAGAAATGTCTATTTAGGTCTTCTGCCCATTTTTCAATTGGGTTGTTTTTTTGTTGTTGAGTTGTATGAGTTGTTTGTACATTTTGGAAATAAAGTTCTTGCAAATATTTTCTCCCATTCCATAGGTTGTCTTTTCATTTTGTTTATGGTTCTCAGTCATAACTTTTTTTTTAGTCATAAGTTCTTAATCATAGCATTTCTTATGCTAAATCCAATTTCTTTGCAAAAACTCTTTTCTTCAGGCTCCTTGAATTCTTGCTCTAACATGGACCGTGTACTTTCCAGTCCTGCTAAAAATGTATCATCCTCGGATTTTTTTTATAATTGCACAGCTAGGTTATGTCCATAACACTAATGGTCCCCAATGGTGCCTCTCCTAGAGATATCTCTTGTTGAAAGTTTCAGGTGTATATGGTTTAACATCTTTTCTAGGTTTAGATGAACATACATGCCTACACATAATTTATTTTCAGAACGTGGTATTATTATTATATAATTATGCAAGTGGTTTTTTCTGCTTAACCATTTTTCAAAGCCAGTAACAGAGCTCATTCATGCTTTTGAATAGCTGCATAATATTCAATGTACTATTACTTGCTTACCTATGCCCCGGGTGATGGAAATTTGGGTTGCTCACATTTTTTTCCACTAGAAATCTTTCTACAATGAAAATTCTCATGCATATATTTTTTCCTATGTGTACTAGTATTACTACATAATAGATGCCTGAAAGTAGGATTTTTTTGACTCATAGGGTATGGGAATTTTAAAATTGATAAAGACTGCCCAATTTCCCTCTTAGAAATTATACAATTTCATATGCTCACCAACAGTTTTAGAGAGTGAGTATTTCCCATATCCTCACCAATACTGGACATTTTTCATATTAAAAAAAATTTTTTTTTGCCAATCTGTAAGGCAAGAACTGTATCTCATTGCCCTGTTTTTATTTTTTCTGCTCCCTGATAGTGTGTGCTATTTCATCTCTATGTCAGTGTTCATGCTGTAGGTGAAATCCTAGTTACCCCCAAACAGGTCCAGCCCTGGTGATAGTTCTGTTGTGAAGTCTTTCTTGGTCTCTTGGGCAATCCTATCCTCTTCCGAGGATTCTATAACAATTGTATAGACTGACCTCTCAGTTGCACTGTAAAAAAAATTTTTTTTGGATGAAGCCCATTTCCTAATCCCTTATTTCTTTATTCACTGGTGCTTTGCACATACTAGGTGTAAAGAGTTTAGTTGAATAACTAAAGGTAATCTCTTAGGTTCCTTGTAGCTCTAGTGATTTGCGTGCTGTGTTTCCATTGCCCGAGACTTGTATACAATTTTAGCTTTAGAAGGCAAAGAACCCATATTTTTAAATGAGCGCAAAGTCATTCCTCATTACTCATATGTGCATCAGAAATGGATTTCGTTATCAGGAAGATTCCCAAGACAACCAGGCTGGACACAAGAAAGAGAATGACGGCAAAGTACAGAGAGTGTACTCCATAGATAATCTTGGGACAGTCACTGGCAGCCAAGCGACTCCCCATTCCATAGGCAGCCTCTGTGACCATACAAATGAGGCCAACCACAAGTCCAGTGATTAGGCCCCAGAGGCCCCCGGCAAAAGAAACAAAAACAAAATTAGGTTTTAGAAAAGATGAGAAGCTCATTTCAGTGTGTCATAATTATTATCCTGCCTGTTTTCTCAACTAAGGACCTAAAAAGGCTAACCTTGAACACAAGATAACAAAAGTCAGGGCAATTGCAAATACTCATGTCTCTTGGGAAGTGTTGCTCTCCGTGGTCCTGAAATGTCATTGTGCTGTTGATTCTCCAACTCCAGGACACTACTGTCTACCCTGATCCAAACTGAGGTTTTCCTTAACTTTTATACACTTAAAAGCTGGTGACTTATTTGAAGAGTAAGAGAAGTTTATCCTGTATGGACTCATGGAAAAATGTACCAGTATCTGGTCTTGATTCAAAGGAAAAATCCTGTGATGTCACTTACATTCCAGTTAAAAGTTGCAATGACGATGCCAAAGCCACTCCTGTCTCCACCAGCCACATGAAGTGACTGCTGACGATGTCAGTGGCAAAGAGAGAGTTACCCATCTGGAATCCAAGAGAACAAATGAGGATCGAGGTTTGAAAGAACCAAAACAGACTTCTTGAAAATAGGAAATTGATGGTATTTCAATCACTACTCCTTAGGGCAGGGTTTGAAAGATCACAACTTGAAGGCTCCTATGTAGGGGACTTACTGTAATTAAGGGAAATGCAAATCACAATGAACTATCACCTCATAACCACTAGGATGTCCACATTGTATGTATATACCACATTTTAAAAAATCTACTCATCTGTTGATGGAGATTTAGATTGCTTCTGCCTCCTGGCTATTACAAACAATGCTGCAAAGACTATGGATATGCAAATCTCTCTTTTGAGATCTTAGTTTTCATTCTTTTGGATATATACTCATGACTCAGACTGCTAGATCAAATGGTAATTCCATTTGTAATTTCTTGGGGAACTGCCATACTGTTTTCCATAGTGGCTGTACCATTTCACCTGCCACCAACAGCACATAAGGCTTCCAATTTCTCCACATCCTCACCAGTACCTATTTTCTGGTTTTCAGGGTAGACCCACTCCACCTTAGAGGTCTAATTATGACTTGGACCCCACTCTGCCTACTCACCTCCAGGGGCTAAGCAAAGGCATCCACCTCAGCATCCCCGTCTCCAGCAGTTAAATTATTTTGGTGGGCGATTACATGGCCCACATTCATTGTCTTTCAGAAGTCTCATGGGGCCATTCATAATTGAATTCCCAGCACCACACCAGGCTATTCTCAATTGTACATCTGTCAAGAGCCCGTTTTGTTACAGAACCAAACTTAGGTCTGCTCACCAGCATGCAGTAAAGCCAATCTACTGACACCAGGTTGTGAAGGGAAGTGCAGCATTTATTTCAGGGCACCAAGCAAGGAGTCCAGGGCAGCTAGTGCTCAAAACACCCGAAGTCCCCACAAGTTTCAGCAACACAGTTTTAAATGCAAGGTGAGGGAGAGGCGTCCCAGGGTGTGTGGTCAGCTCGTGCACAATTCTCTGATTGGTTGATGGTGAGGTAATGTTGCCAGAGCTGACCCAGGTGTTTGTTCACAAACCTCCAACCCCCTTACCTTTAGCAGGAGTTAACATAAATCTTTAAGTTAAAGGTCCAGAGATAAGAAAGAAAGCTGCAAACAAACAAACAAAAAAAAACAGATGGAACCAGCTGGGACCAAGATGCCTGGAATCTGACCTCCAGCAGCCTCTGAGCCTCATTATATGCTGGTTTTACTACATTCGCATATTAAATGACACACACCTACCAGCGGCCAGGGCCAGAGGTTAAGGACCAAAAGGAGGATGAAAAGGGGGTGGCACCCCACTCCCTCGGAAAAAGCCCTGCCCCTTCCCTGGTAGAATAATGCATATGCCTCCCTGTCATTAGCTTCACTCCTCCTCCCTTTGTCTTTACTCTTTCAAATTGAATCACTCTCCCCAGGTGGGCGAGAAGTTGATCTGTGAACTTAGTTCCAGCTTCCCCATTCTTTGGCCAAGGAATAAAGTTTGTGCTGTGTCAGTCTCAGCTTCAGTTTCCTTATCCGCCTTGTGATGAAAATGGTGCCGCCATAAGCCATCACAGCTGCCCCCCACCCCACCCCCACCCCAGTGAGCCCTGAGGGAACTCAGGATGGAAACAAACGGGTTGCCTGTTGCCAAGCCCTCAGCCACTGCAGCCACCCCAAAGGTGCACCCGCAGGGGGCTCAGGATGGGAAAGAACAGGATACCAGCCCTAGATAGCTAAGTTTCATATCAAAGGAATGATTACAATGAGCCCGGACTCTTGCATATTCCTATATATAGAAAAGAGCTAAATTCATTAACTTGAGAGGTCTGGTTTCCTTTAATTAACAGTAATCTTTTGATGTTCTGACTGCCTGGTTTTTGTTGCAAAAACTCCTGTATATCCTGGCTCCTCCCTTGTCTCTTCGGAGCTAGCTGAGAGGCTGCCTCCAGGGCTTGAAGTCCTCAGTCCACCAAATAAAACATAATTCTCAACTTTTAGGTTGTGCATTTTTTTCCCAGTCAACAGCCTACTCTAACACAAATGGAAAAAGAACCCTCCCCCAATGAGGCAGAGAACTTTGGCCAGGCTGGGGCCCAAGCAGGGTCCAGAGAACTTAATTAGCTAACAGTAACAGGGCAGTGTCACAAGGGTTAACATCATTCATCCTCAGGCTCCAGTAGGTCTGGAGGCTAAGAGCTCATGGTCACCAAGTTGTTAATTTCTTCCACTTGGTGGGGTGGGTTTAGCATCTGAAAAACAACTCAGGAAATGTGCACCAGATACTATTATCTAGGTACTTCAGAGAAGAGCTAAAGCAGAGGATATGGGGGGCAGGTCTGTCCCAGGAAGGCCCCCAAAGGGTCCTGCTCCGTTACAGGTGTGGCCATTAGTTATGAGTCCCAAATACCATGAAGAGGTGGGTACTCAGGGAAAGACGCATTCCAGATGTGACTTAATGCAGGTTCAGGAAATATTTACTAAAAACCTGCTACACCTGAATACTGGACTGTGTCCACAAATGATGTCTGGAAACGTCTCATCCAATCCAACATTCCAGAGTTTTCTCCTCTCATCATCTTCTCTTTTCCCTGCACCCTCTCTCCTGAGTTACCCTCCACCAGACAAGCCGGAATCTTAAACCAGAACACACAATAGGCATGCTCACTACCCAGAAGGCACCCAGGGCGGGTTTCTATGGCAGTACCCTGAACACTCACAGGCATCTTCCTTGAAATCACTTAGGAACACAAGGATATTCCAGGGAAATCTTAGTGAGGACTCTGCAACTTGGGGGAACTAAATCAACGTCTAAGTTCAATACAACCTCAAATTAACAGGACAACAGAATTTGTTATAGTCTAGAACTCAATGCAACGATTCTAAAGTTCATTTGAAAAAATACATTTAAAGGAACAGCCAGGAATTTCTGAGCACTTAGCACATTCAGGCTTTTTTAGTCTTTAATCATTTCAAGATAGAGCAAACAAAATATTGTTACTGGAGCACCCTGGACAGTGTAGAACTGAGTTAATATTTAGAGCTGGGCGTGCACACAGGTTTCTGTAGGATAACAATGGAATTTCAAAGCAGTGAGTAAGGTGAGGATTATCCAGATGTCAGATGACTATCTTTTTCATAATTAAAATTGGTATTCAGTGTGCATCAAGGATATAAATGCAAAACAATGCAACTGTAAAAATATTAAAAGAATTAGTGATTTAAGAAAATTTTTAAACAGCAAAGCCAAAGAATGACAGAAACCTGGAGGCAATTAACGAAAAGACTGATACAACAAATATCATTTACAAAAACAACCTCCAATAGTTAGCTTACATATCACTGCAAATCCACTTGTAGGGATCTGTGCCAGGGAGACAACTAGGGATGAGCCCAGGTTTGAGTCCAAAGACAGTCACAGCAGCTACAACTGAGTTATATTGGCCACAGCAGGGACTTAGTTCAAGTATTAAGTGCTAAGGACATAAGTTTCTGGAGTTCCAAGTGCACATCATTTGGTAAAGTCACTCGGCGGCAGGTTAATCCGCGGATGGCTGATGGGCGGGATCAGGCGGGCCCAAGGGCAGGCAGAGCCACTCCCCCTCCCACCTTCCCATCCCACTGACACTCAGAGCATCTCTTAATTCGCCAGGTGCAGCTTAGAGTTGGTGCAGCTTAGAGTTGGCCGCATTTGGGCCAGGATGGAGGCGGCGCCGGAAGAGGCTGGGCAGCAGGGTTGAAAATGAAATTGAGGTGGGCTTGCACCCGGCACCTGCCCTGCTCGGGGTGAGGCACATCCCACAAAGCAGCCAGGCTAGTCCTCCCTCCAATCCCACCCCTGCTTGGTGACTGCTTTGGGGGCACAGGGTTGTGTCCTGGGAAGGGCTAACCCTTTTAGAAAGGAGCTTTGCACCTCTAACCCTGCAGAAATCGGCGCTCAGACGCTGTGGGGCTGGAGGAGAGGGACCCGAAGGCACAAAACTGTGGGTGCATCATGCACAGATCTTCCTAATTCCAGAAGAGGAAGGAAGGTAGGTGAGCTGTGTGGGCTGAGTCCGGAGGACCAAGACTGGAGATAGGTGGGTGGAGTAGCAGTTCAGAGGTAGGGGTGTGTGTGTGTGTGTGTGTGTGTGTGTGTGTGTGTGTGTGTGTGTGTGTGTGTGTGTGTGTGTGTGTGTGTGTGTGTGTGTGTGTGTGTGTGTGTGTGTGTGTGTGTGTGTGTGTGTGTGTGTGTGTGTGTGTGTGTGTGTGTGTGTGTGTGTTAGAGAAAGTCTAGGGGACACCCGGGCTCCTCACTGTGCTATGGGGATGCCTAGTAGGTAAGAAGAACCCAGTACACACCTGACTCGTACTAGCAAGCACTTTGACCATAGTGTCTCGTGAATCTGTGTGGAAAAGAAACATAATCAACAATTTTCTTAAATTCCCATGAGTATCTTCCCAGGTCCCCTGTCTTTTACTACAGGACACTTCTCTGACAATTTAGGGGCAGTCCCTCTTGTTGGTGTGATTGGAAAACGTGTGTCGCTAGTAACCTGATGCTTTATTTGAAGTCATAGTTAAAAAAAAAGTTCCCAGGCAACTACACAGAGATGTTTAACAAAACCATGTTTTTTAAGGGCCTCTCCCCTTCAGGGTCATCGCCTTCAGGACAGCAGTGACCGGCAGGGCCAGGGTTCGAGCCCGAGGCAGAGTGCGCAATCCAGCATCCGTGGAGCCTGCTAAGCCTGAGGTGGCTAGGGGTTCCCGAATGCCTGAAGTACCCAGAACCGACCCACCACGGAGCTTCGTTGACACAGTGAGATGTGGCACAGCAGTGAGCTTCCTAATGTTCCTAAAGATGCGTTGCTGGGTCAGTACAGTTCAGGTTTAGAGTTCTCTCCTGCTGAGAGAGAACTAATGCATCTTGTAAGAAAAGTCAGATTCTACAGCTGCCGGTGTGGGCAACTCTAAGCTGCACCTGGCGAATTAAGAGATGCTCTGAGTGTCAGTGGGATGGGAAGGTGGGAGGGGGAGTGGCTCTGCCTGCCCTTGGGCCCGCCTGATCCCGCCCATCAGCCATCCGCGGATTAACCTGCCGCCGAGTGACTTTACCAAATGATGTGCACTTGGAACTCCAGAAACTTATGTCCTTAGCACTTAATACTTGAACTAAGTCCCTGCTGTGGCCAATATAACTCAGTTGTAGCTGCTGTGACTGTCTTTGGACTCAAACCTGGGCTCATCCCTAGTTGTCTCCCTGGCACAGATCCCTACAAGTGGATTTGCAGTGATATGTAAGCTAACTATTGGAGGTTGTTTTTGTAAATGATATTTGTTGTATCAGTCTTTTTGTTAATTTCCTCCAGGTTTCTGTCATTCTTTGGCTTTGCTGTTTAAAACAAACCGCTTCCCTTTCATGTGCATCTTCATAGATGCAAACAGACTTTCTTCCAACCTCCAGTGGATGGAAAGTCATCTACATCTCTTGGTCTCAGCCAGTGACTGCTCTTTGGGGAGTGATTTCAAAATGGACAATTTCAGGCAAGTGTTTGAACAGACTGAGTTGGATAGATTGTTTTAGTCTTGTTTAATACTTGCTATCCCTGCTGTCTCTATGCATTTCTGTCTCTCTTATCCCACATCTACTTTGCATGCTTTAGGGGGTCTTGCTTTGACCTCTGATGGGTCCCGGTGCTGGCCGGCAGTCACATGACCCCATCAGGTCCTGTTTCTTCTCCTCCCCCACCTGCTCAAGCCTCAACCCTTCCTCCTGCTCCTCCTCCGTCTTAATTTTCAGCCTTTAACATCAACTCCTATGTCACTGAGACAAATAAAGCATCAAAGCAGAACTTCAATGTTGTCTTCACCAAATCTCCACATCCTGGCCTTGGCGCCTCACCTGAGACCCTAGGGCACTGGCTCTGCTCCTACCTAAAGGAAAAATCTCCTGGGCCCCTTAGCCAATTCTCTATCCCCTGGCATCTCTCCTGCAATTCTCCTTTCTATCTCCCGAGTCCTAGATCATCCCCATCTACCTACAACCAGCTGGGGTGACTCCCATCCAACAAGAATCCTCTCCTGCATCTGCTTTCCTCAAGTTACTTCCTTTCTCTTTGCTTCTCATCAAAGAAGTCTTGTCTCTACTCTGAACTCCAATCCTTATCGCCCTCGTCCCTTCACTCCCATCAGGTGCTCTCCCCATTGCTCCACTGAAATGGCTCTTATCAGGCTTCCCCAGTACCCTCCACTTTGTCAAATCCCCAGGTCCGTCCTAGGTCCTCCTTGGTCTTGCCTATCACTTGTACTTGGAATAGCTGAGCCCTCTTTTCTCCTTGATTAACTCCTTCCATGTGGTGGTCAGGTCACCGCACACCCTTGGTTTTCCGCCAACCTCACTGGCCACTGCTATAGCTTCCCTTGGCTGGGTTCTCCTCCTGTCCTGTCCATATGCCCAGGACCTAGTCCTTGGGCCTCTTCTCCTTGGTACAGGCACTCACACCCTTGGTCATCTTATCAGTATCACGGCTTTAAGTGCGACCTGGTATGTGGACAAGTTCCCTCTCCTGCACTAAACAAACATCCCCATGCATGTCTCATGCTCCTGATTTGCCCTCCCAGACAATTCCTAACTACTTCATCTGATGAAATCCCTTTCTTCCAGTTGTTTAGGCCAAAGTCTTTGGATTCACCCTCTCTTGACCTCAAACCCTTCACATAAACAACCAGGAAATACTGTTGTCCCTGACTTTCAAAAAATATCCAGTCTCTGATCATTTCTCATCCCCTCTATTACTACCCTCTGGGCCAAACCACCAGCATCCCTGGCTGGACCCCACAAATGGCCACCTAACTGGTCTTCTTGCTTCTGCCCTGGTCTCATCCTCAGTCTGTTCCCAGCACAGAACCAGTAACTTGGACTCACGTTCAACCCACAGCCTGTAAGAGTTCCCATTTTCTGAGTCACAGATTTCCTTAAGATGGCCTCCCTCCCACTACCTCTCCGAGTCCTCCTGCTTCTCCCTCCCTTGTTCATCTTGCTCTCCCTTCAACCTTTCTTCCTTAGGAGCTTGCTCTTTCCTCCACCTGAGGCTTGTGTAACCTTGTTAATTCACTGCCTCCGAGTCTTTGTTTCAGCGTCAACTTCGCACTGAGGCTCTGCTTTGTCCCCCATGAATTAATGCAACCAGCCCCTTTCATACCCCACCTTCCCAATAACTCCCAATTTTCCATACTTGGCTTTGTTCTACTTTTTTCATTTCCCTAGCAATTATCATATTCATGCCATATAAGTTAGTCATCAATTTATTTTCTGTCACTGGAATATGAGATTTTCAAGGAGGTTCCTTTGCTTTACGCTCTGATACATGGCATCATGGCACATGGCAGGCATATGATAATTTCTGGGTGACGGTCGAACATATGGATAACATTACTCTTTATTTTTATCTCCAAAAACTTGCAGGCTCAGCAACCTCGTCAAATCCAGCCTAGACTCAAGCAGCTGTGGGATGATAGCCACGTGGCTGGTGCTGGACCACCAACAGGAGCAGACGGAACACCTCAGCCTTCAGGTAAAAAGAGGGAAGAAGAAAGATTTGGTGAGGGGCAGAGGATGTTTAATATGTGACGGTACGCAACAGCGATAAAATTCTAGACAGACAGCCTCGGTGTTCCCGTGATGTTTGGCAGGATGGGAAGAATGTACAGCTCTCAACTATCTCCTGCAGTGAATTATCTGGCTATCAATGCTTTATTCCGCTTATATTTTAAGGCTTATGGAAAAAGAAATAGAGGTCATTATTCATTAGCTAATTCAATGTAATTGCTTTTCAGATTTAGAAAATGCATTGGTATGACAAGTATAAGTTAACTAGGAGTTCGGGGAACATGATTTTTCTTGGGTTCGTGAATCGCTATACTGAAAGGTTGAGCAGTTCCTCAGATGTTTACCTACATTATATTATCCTCACAGGTGAATGGTTATCATTATACAGGTAAGCCCACAGGCTCAGATGTTGTCGTTTGCGAAGGATTTGGGTAATGCAGTGAAACCTTAGATCTGATTCTCCAACCACCTTTTTAAAACATTTTTCAAATTTTTATTGTGGTAAGAACAATAGAGTTCTACCCGCTTATTGTATTTTTTTTTTTTTTTTTTTTTTTTATGGCTGTGTTGGGTCTTCATTTCTGTGCGAGGGCTTTCTCCAGTTGCAGCAAGTAGGGGCCACTCTTCATCGCGGTGCGCAGGCCTCTATCGCGGCCTCTCTTGTTGCGGAGCACAGGCTCCAGACACGCAGGCTCAGCAATTGTGGCTCATGGGCCCAGTCGCTCCGCAGCATGTGGGATCTTCCCAGACCAGGGCCCGAACCCCTGTCCTCTGCATTAGCAGGCAGATTCTCAACCACTGC
This sequence comes from Balaenoptera physalus, assembly GCF_965194825.1. Taxonomy (NCBI): domain Eukaryota; kingdom Metazoa; phylum Chordata; class Mammalia; order Artiodactyla; family Balaenopteridae; genus Balaenoptera; species Balaenoptera physalus. Next base: position 79,130,198 of record NC_138897.1, on the reverse strand, counting down.
GCCACCAGGGAAGCCCCTCTTATTGTATTTTTAAATGTACAGCACAGTATTAACTATAGGCACAATGTTGTACTACAGATCTCTAGAACTAACTTATCTTGCATAACTCTAATTTTACACCTGTTGAATAGCAAATCTCTATTTCCCCTGTCCCACTCCCTGAAAACCACCATTCTACTCTCCGCTTCTGAGTGTGACTATTTTCAATATATAAGTGGAATTATGCAGTATTTGTCCTTTTGTGACTGTCCTCAAGGTTCATTCATGTTGTTACATATTGCAAGATTTCTTTTTTTTTTAATTTATTTTTATTTATTTATTTTTGGCTGCGTTGGGTCTTCATTGCCGCACACAGGCTTTCTCTAGTTGTGGCGAGCGGGGGCTACTCTTCGTTGCGGTGCATGGGCTTCTCATTGCGGTGGCTTCTCTTGTTGCGGAGCACAGGCTCCAGGCAGGCAGGCTTCAGTAGTTGTGGCACGTGGGCTCAGTAGTTGTGGCTCGTGGGCTCTAGAGCGCAGGCTCAGTAGTTGTGGTGCACGGGCTTAGTTGCTCCGCAGCATGTGGGATCTTCCCGGACCAGGGCTTGAACCTGTGTCCCCTGAATTGGCAGGCAGATTCTTAACCACTTTGCCACCAGGGAAGCCCATAGATTTCGTTTTTTAATGTTGAACAATATTCCAGTTGAAGAATCTTGTATTCTGAACCAAAACCAGATGAAACAAGACAAATATTAGAGCAAGGAGGAATGAGGTGCTAAGGCAAACACTGATGTGGACTGGGGACTTGTTGGGAAAAGCTTCCAAGACTCTTCTTTTCTGATGACCCATTGCTAAAATAATGTTGGGATCCTTTGATATCTTTTCTACCTCAAGCAATCTTAATAGCTGGGGTGTAATATTGTCCTTTCTATTTACATTTCCCTTTTTGTGTAAATTAACAAGTTTCATGCTTGTTTACATGTAGAGGAACTTCAACTGGCATCTGGATTGCAGGAATCCTCACTGAGGGAGAGGAGGGATGTTGGCAGGGATTATCGAGACTTCGTGGTGAATACTCGGCAGAAATTAGGCCATGTGAGAGAGTCAACAAAAGGTATGCTGGTCGTTAACAATACAATGTTATAGAGTTGTTTAACTATCTATGATGCTTTATACCATCACCTTAAGTGGAGGTACCCTCTCACCTTCTCACATTTTTGTAATAATATTCACTTTTGCATAAACAAAGACTTAAGAGTCCTGGATGTACTCTTCATTTTCCTCTCTTCCTTTTATAGCCACTTAAGATAGAATGACCCAGTTCTTCGGTTGTGCTGAGATTTTAAAAAAACCCAGAAAACTAAACATTATTACATACAGTGGCTCCCCTCCCCCAATCCCCTGCTTTTGGCAAAGGTTTTCTTTTGTTATTTTTATTATCGTTAAATACCTTGATCCTTGAACTTCCTAAATGTGGGCTTGCATAAGGATTCACCTAAATTGATGTTAGGGATTCTGGATGCCAGGTGTATATAATTGCTTATGTTGTTTGTTGTCAATCTCCTGGTTGGATCTAACTTTGGTTCTTAATATTGTGGTGTCCAAATTGTTTGGGGTCTGATCAGCCACTCTGTTTCAGGATTAACACGTGGCTCCATTTTTCAGGCACGCTAGGTAGCCCAGTAATGCTATTTTCAAACCATGTCCAGCTGAAGTCTTGTTCTCACAGGAATTTATACAGGTACAATGTCATCTATACGCCAGACATAGAGGGTGGAAGAAAACGTGAAGCTTTACTCTCTGAACTTGAAAAGTTATTGGGACATCGTCGTATATGTGATGGAAGCTCTTTATTATTACTTCACTCACTAGGGAAACGGTTAAGTAATATTCTACATTTTCCTGACATTGCTCTTTCTCTCCCATTTTTCACTCTATTAGAGCCAAACTCCCACTATTCCTGTGCAACAGTTTGTGGAGATATCCTGAACATCCCTTGCCCATAGGACCTGTAACAAACCCACATGCCATGTTTGATTATCATTGATATTCTCTAGTGTCTCATTTCACTGCTTAAACTGAATTTAATACAAAGGTAAAAAATATATCTTTTACCCTTTTTAATGGTACAATATGTCTCAAATGCTGATAATGAAGTTTTGAGTAAGTTTTTAAATTTCTTGTTCCCTCTAAAACTTTAGCAGAAAAAAACATTGGGAGAAGGACTTCCTATTTTATCCTATAAACTTCTACATCAAGGAACCAAATAATTTATAGGAGCTTGCTTAAGTAAAAAAAAGTTTTGACTTAAATATTTAATTCTCTTTACTTTTGTCTTGTAAATCACATTTTCCACCTGCATGTGCCTTTTTCTGGGAAGGATTGCTCCTTCCACTGTGCTGTGTTGGACAGCACGCAATGGATTTGTCACACAATGGAGCTTAGTTTCCTTGGAAGAACTACGCGACCTTTTTTCTTTATCTCAGAAAAAGGAAGTGGTCAGCAAGTTGAAGAACCAGCCTGTGAAGATAACCTTTGAGCTCTCCAGAGAACTACAGACCACCTCGCCAGATTGCCTATGCTATTACAACATTCTCTTTAGAAGGTATGTTAGTAACATTGTTTGCTTGAGATTCAGTTGTGTTTTACTGTGTGTCAGTGATGCTGAACACAGCCATTTGCTTCTAGCATTTTGTATTCTTGACAAGTCCCACGTACTGAGAGGGTGAAGAATCTTTTGAGATGAAATGACACTGGAGCCTCAGCTAGGCATGTGCAAATTCCATGGATTTCCTCCATATTCTACTCCCTGCCCACCCCTACTTCCCATGGCTGCAACCTGTCTAGAAGAAGTAGCAGACATCAACTTTGTACATCCATGCTTATTTCTTTCTAGAGCAAATATACTTGTTTTCTGTTCTAGATTCACTGTAATGAACAAATAGTCAAAATTAAAACTTGGAACACGTAGCCTGCAAAAGATATTTCAGTTCATTTCTAGGAATGAAGGACATACTGATGTCCTTTCCATGTTATACTGTTTTATATTATGAAAGAGAAAATTTGAGGTTAAATGAACCTCATTATGCACCTCAATAATGTAACTTACTTGTTATTAACAGTCATTATCAGATGTTTTGTGTTGTTAGTATAAACAAAATCACTGACAGATATTTTTCCCCTCTAATGCATCCTTATGTGTGTTAACAAATGCTTAGTAATATTCACTGCACTTTCAACAAAACCTATTCTTCCAATTTCTAGAATGTTGGAGAAGATGGATTTGAACCAAGTTGGTTGCAACTATTACAATAAAAGTAAGAAGACTGAGTTCTACAAGAATAGGTATGTATGAAGTGTTGTATGAAGTGGAAAGTTTCACATTCTGCAGACATAATCATAGAAGCTTTTGAGACAGTTGCTCATTTGAAGTGGTGTATGATTTACAAGTGATCTTTTACATACTATCCAATGACTGAACAACTAAGTTACAATTGAAGTTACAATTTAAAATGGAAACTTAAAATTTTAAATTTACTCTAAAAATCCTAGCATGATAAGCATAAACTTTAAGATTGTCAGTTGTTGTATAAACCTTAGAAAATCAAAATAATCATCTCAAACTTGGGTAATTTCTCTGAAAATATTGTCAATCACAACACTTGTGTCTATGTGTATGTATTACTCCTTGGTATACGTGTATATAATTTACATATGTATATATCATATATATCCTCACATATGAGTATATATAATAGTTTAAGCCCATAGATGATAATAAAAATGGTTTAACAAAGATGTATTACTTACAACTAGCACATCTGGTAAAAATCTCTGTTTGAAGGTCCTTCTAAAGACCAGTGATTATTAAAAATAAGAGATTAAAACTGACTCTAAAAGTATCAGTTTTAGACAGTGAGTTTAGGTTCCCTAATACCTGGCTTTACGTCCAGAGCTGGGATCTTGACACCCACATCTAACTTATTTGCAGATTGGAAATCTGGCCTGGCTATGTTACTTCCATTCTTCCATATGAAACTGGTCTTACGCTCTGTGCTGATGTGAGCCATAAACTGCTCCGAATGGAAACTGCTTATGATTTAATATCACACACTCGTGAAAAAGCCAGAGAAGAAGATGCAAAAGAGAAAATTCTTAAAAAATTAGTTGGGTCATCTGTTCTTACAAAGTAAGTCTGCTTTTTGGAAACCTATCCAATCACTTTGACTTTTTTTCATTAGAGATGTTCCTAGGGTTTTTGAATGATTAAATGTAGACATTCAGAAGTAGAAATAGCATGAAAATGGCAAGAATCACTGGATAATTTTTCTCATCTGGTTATACAGCATGGGAGAGGAACATATGTCAATTGTAAACTCTGCGGTTCTTGTGAGTCCTACTGCTAATTCAGTTGTTGGCTCTGAACGCTCACTTGCACTCAAGAGAGTATGCATCTTCCAAATTTCTCTTTTCCTTTCTCTTTGTCTAGCTATTTTTAAAAATTAGTGCTTAATTATAATCTACTAGCAAATTTCCATTTGAAGGAAGTTTTTATTTTTAATCTCCCTCTACACCAGAAATCTTAAATTGATAAGAGGATGTTTTGGCTAAGTAACCTTAAATCCAATCTTTAAGAAGAGCAAAGTTGGAAGACTCGCACTTCCTAATTTCAAACCTTATTATGAAGCTACAGTAACCGAGACAGTGTGACGCTGGTATAAGTATAGACCTAAAAGTCAGTGAAATAGAATAGGGAATCCATGAAGTAACCCTCACTTTTATAGTCAGTTGACTTTAACAAGGGTATGGAGACAATTCAATCAGGGAAAGAATAGTCTTTTCAACAAGTATTGCTGGGATAGCTGGATATTCACCTGCCCCTTCATCACAGGATACACAAAATTAACTCAAATTTACTAAAAAATTAACTCAAAATAGACCTAACTAAAAGAGGTAAAAATATAAAATTCTTAGAAGAAAACTTAAGAGTAAATCTTGACTTTGAGTTAGGCAAAAACCTTATTAGATAAGACACCAAAAGCACAAGTAATGCCCAAAGAAACAAATAAATTGGACTTAACCAAATAAAATGTTTGTTCTTTAAGGTATACTGTCAAGAAAGTGAAAAGACAACTGGCAGAACAGGGGGAAATATTTGCAAATCACATGTAGTAAATAATTTGTATCTACATACATAAGGAATATTTACAACTCAATAAAAGAAACTCAACTTTAAAAAATGGGCAAAGGATCTGAATAGACATTTCTCCAAATAAAATATACAAATGGCCAATAATCACATGAGAAGATGCTCAACATCATTAGCCATCAGGGAAATGCAAATTAAAGCCACAATGAAATGCCACTTCCTATCTACTAGGATTGCTAAAATTTAAAAAGGAAAATGTTAACAAGTGTTGGCAAGGATGTGGAAAAATTGAAACCAACCATTATACACTGCTGGTATAAGTATGGCCTCTTTGGGAAACAGTCTGGCATTTCCTCAATGTGCTAAATATAGCGTTACCATACGACCCAGCAATTCCACTCCAGGTTATATACCCAAGAGAAATAAAAACATATCCACCAAAATTGGTATATGAATGTCCACAACATCACTATTCATAATAGCTTGAGCATAAACAACCCAAATGTTCATCAACTGGTAAATGGATAAACACAAATGTGGTATATCTATACAATGATATATTATTTGTCAATAAAATGGAATGAAGTAGCAATACATGCTACAGCATGAATGAACCCTGAAAATATTATGCTAAGTGAAAGAAGCCAGTCGGGGAAGATCACATATTATATGACTCAATTTATATGAAATGTGATGAGTAGGCAAATGCATAGGGACAGTAAGTAAACTAGTGGTGGTTTAAGGACTGGGGGAATTGGGTGGAAACAAGGAGTGACTGCTCACGGTTCAGGTGTTTCTTTGGGTGATGAAAATATTCTAAAATCGCGTGATGGTTGCACGACTCAGTAAGTACACTAAAAACCACTGGACTGCACACTTAAATGGGTGAATTGCATGTTATGTGAATTAATCTTAACAAAGCTATATATTCTGCAATTACTTGTAGGATTTTAAACCACTTCTTTCTTACATGGTTCCATGCAATAACGTCAGGAATAATACCATATATTACGATTATTCCACAGGTATAACAACAGAACCTACAGGGTGGATGATATTACTTGGGAGAAGTCTCCCAGCTCTACATTTACAAGGTCGGATGGCAGTGAAACCTCCTTTGTAGACTATTACAGGGAGGTATGAAATTTTATTTCTTCAAACATATTTGTCTTAAAAATTTTCATATTATACAGTTAAGTATATTTCTCAAGTCTTATTTAGACACATATATATGTATTTGTATATATTCTCCTTTTGGGGTATTATAGCTTGGCTTATATCTATTATCCATGTATTTGAGTGTTTTGTGTATAGGGTAATGTCACATAATTAGAATGCCTCCAAGATGGCCCTCCCTGTCAGGCTTAGAAGTGGCTATGGTTGTTTTAAACATGTAGATGGATTGTTAGGTAGAAAATAAAACATGGTAAGACTTCAGAAATGAGAACTTTATGTAGGAGTTTCAGCCCTACAGAACTTGGTTCAAAAAGAAGAAAAAAATGACCAATTACAATCTGAGGTGATGTCTGTTACGTGCTAAATCTCATAATTCATGGATTCCTCTATTTATTTATTTATTTATTTTTGGCTGTGTTGGGTCTCCGTTGCTGTGCACGGGCCTTCTCTAGTTTCAGCGAGTAGGGGCTACTCTCATTGCGGTGCGTGGGCTTCTCATTGCAGTGGCTTAGTTGCTCCGCAGCATGTGGGATCTTCCTGGACCAGGGCTCGAACCCGTGTCCCCTGCATTGGCAGGCGGATTCTTAACCACTGTGCCACCAGGGAAGTCCCTCCTCTATTTTTAATTTGAGTGCTCACAAATAAACTCAGGCCAGTTGGTGAGGTTGGTTTTCTAGCTTTAGCAGATGAGAGAAAGGTAATTAAAGGAATGGCAGATATTTGTGGCAAATGGAAAGAACTTATAAATGGATGATTTTCTTTAAAAAGCTTGTATTATGTTGGGACTCAAAACATAGCTACTTGGAACAATTGCAGGTACATAGCCCTCTGACAACCCTTCAAGGGAGGGTTATTATGACATTATCCTCATTTGTGTTTCACACTTATTGCTTGTTCATTCAATCCCAAAAGCATTTAGTGAGTGCCTACTGTATATCTTGGGTATACATTAGTAAGACAATTTAGTTCTCAGCTCTCAAGGCACTTGCATTCTCATGGCAGACAGAGAGATGACAAACAAGACGAAAACTATTCTAATAGTTATAAGGGATATGGAGATAATTAAAATTGGGTGGTATTATGGAGAACGTCTGGTGGCTATTAGTCTGCAAGGTCATGGAAAGCTTCTCTGCGAAGCTGATATGTAAATGGCAGCAAGGAGCAAGCTAGGTGCGGATGAGGGAGAAGAGGTAGTACAAAGGCACTATTTTCAGGGTGGGCATGGTGTACCCAGAGCCCAAACTAGGCTAGAGTGTTCTCTAGAGAAGTAAATTGGATTTTATTGTCAAGTCATATTATGTAGATATTTGTAAGATTTCTGTCTAATATACAGAGAATGGGCTGTATGGGGGTAAAAATGGGAGGCAGGGAAATCAGTGAGGAGGTTATTAAATCAGTTGACTTAAAAGATGATGGTGGCCTGGAGCAGGGTTGGGGAAGTAGGTGAAAATGGAGAGGACATAGTGAAGGCTTGGTTGTAATAAGTGAGGGGATTGTTCTGGGATGAGATAGGCACAGATGGAATTGCAAACTAAAATATCAGTAAGTTAATTTTAAAAGGTTTATTTCTGGCTTGAATAAAGTCTAATGAGAGTCAGGGAGACTCAGTGATCTCATCTGTTACCATTTTGTGGCTCTACCATCTCAACAAGAGGACTCCAAGGTTGTCATGTTAGAAGAAAAGAGGTAGAAGCAGCATACTGGCTCTTAGGTCCCTTAGACTGAAAGTGATAGGCTGATGCACTACTTTCACTCATATTTCTTTGTTAAAATTCAGTCCTACAGCCTGAACCTAACTAAGTGGACACTCTTTTCCTTCGTGTACAGATGTGGTGAGTTCATCATCTCTCTGCCAAAGGGTGTAAATAAAGTATGCTCTCTGGGCATGCCGATGAGTCTGGAGTCCCAGGGTGTAAAGCCTGGAGTTTTCATTTTGTGAATTATTAGCTCTTACCTAGTCCTTGGATTTTGATATGCAGTCACCTAGGCAGAATATATAGATGACCAAGAGGATGAAGTATTTCAGGAAAGAAGGATATGCGTCTCTGTAAAATGTTAAGATGAGGTTAAATGAGAGTGTATACATATGCCCAAATTCACCAAACTGTACACATTATGGGCAGATTTTTGTATATAAATTATACCTCAATAGAGCTGGGGGAAAAATACACAGTGAAGAGTATATTGAGTTTGATAGCATGGAGTTCACTGCCAAGAGCAAATTGTGTAATGGTGGGAATTGAAGTCCAGGTGGAAGGTACTGAAGGAAAGATTTAGCAACGTTTGCTGTAGAAGGGAAGAGAAATGTTATGTAGACGAAGGATTTTTTTAAGTTAGAGATTACTACAGTATGTGTTTATCCTGGTATAAATTGTCCAATAGAGAAGGAGAAATTGTTAGTACAGAAGGCAAGATAAATGAGGGGTAATGATAGGAACAAAATCCCTGAAGGAAAGAAGAGGTTAGAATCCATAGCTGTGGTAGAGATTACGGACCCTTTTCTGGAGCAGGACACATCCTCCATAGTAATCGGAGGGCAAGAAGAACATACATATGTGTACAGAGAAGGCAAACACTGGGCAGAATGTAACTGTATTCCTGTCTGAATCTTCAGACATTCACTTCTCAGTGAAGTATGAAGCAAGATAATTGGCTGAGTTAGTTGATGGGCAGCGATGAGGGAGATGTATAGGAGGTTTGAGAAGAGATGAGAAAGTGTGAAATGTTGGTTTTTTTCAATGGGTAGGAAGCATAACTAGGGAATCTGAACAGAACACCCCTTTTAGATTGTGGCAGACTAACTCTAGAACCAGTCAGCAGGGTTTGATTGTTGGTTGCATGGGCAGAACAGACAGCTGGGTTTTACCAGGGTTCGAGACTTGCCAACGTAGCATGATCAAGGCATAGTGAAGGAATGAATGGCATTTGTGAGGATGTGATTGTGACAGGCTATGGAATGCAAGCTGGGGAAGTAAGGGAGGTGAGGCTGTGAGAGAGTTAAGCACCTCTCTCCTTCTCAATTTATGTGTGCTGATTCCTCCACCTAGGCTGATGTTTGCCTGTTCATCCTACAAATTTTATCTCAAAGATCTTTGACTAAGAAGAGCCGTTCTGGGTCCATCCATGTTGCTGCTAATGGCATTATTTCATTCTTTTTTATGGCTGAGTAATATTTGATTGTGTGTGTGTGCGTGTGTGTGTGTGTGTGTGTGTATACACCACATCTTCTTTATCCATTCATCTGTCGATGGACATATGGTATTACTTATATGTGCAATCTAAAATATGACACAAATGAACATATCTATGAAACAAACAGACTCACAGATACAGAGAATAGACTTGTGGTTTCCAAGTGGGAGGGAGTGGGGGAGGGAAAGATTGGGAATTTGGGATTAGCAGATGCAAACTATTATATATAGGATGGATCAACAACAAGGTCCTACTGCATAGCACAGGGAACTATATTCAATATCCTGTGATAAACCATAATGGAAAAGAATATGAAAAAGAATATACATATATATAACTGAGTCACTTTGCTATATAGCACAAATTAACATAATATTGTAAATCAACTATACCTCATAAAATTTTTTTAAAAAGAGCCATTCTGGATATCCCAACAGTACCCCTCCCTCCCGTGCATACACTGACCTGCAACATCAGGCCTCTGTGAGGTCACGCTGTTCTGTTATGTACTTGTATTTCATAACACTTATCCCAATTTGTAATTATATATTTGGGTGATTTTTATTAATCTCTCCCCTCCCCAATAGACTACGAGTTTCATAGGACTAGGAGAGCTGTAATTCTGCTCTTTGCAATACATCTCTCTTACACTTTACACCATGACGGGCACATAGTAGCTCATACACATGGGTTGTAATAGATAATTCATGCATGTTAGCATCACAGAGTAGTGGGATTAGTAATAATTTGAGAGAGTGTGTCACATTAAGGCAAACTACCTTCTTGGCATGTGTTGATAGAGTCTTACATGTAAACATAAGAAAATGGTTCCAGCAGATTTACTTGAGTGAAATGGATGCGCTGAAATATTTGAATGACTATGGTAGTCTCAGGATGCCCTGGTAGGAATTGAGTCTCATAAGAGATGACAACTTGGTCGTAGGGTTGTAATGAGATCTGGGAAAAATTGCTGAATTCATAGATGAGGCATTAGAAAGTAAGCACAATCCTAGCTTTCAAATAATGGAAATAGGGACAACAGAACTGATTTGTTTTTTGGACCTAAAACAAATAGACTGCAGGTTTTTTCTTCAGCAAAGATGGGTTGATTTGGGATCAGTGGAGAATTGCAATTTGGGGTCTGCAACCCTGGCGAGCCATGTGCAAGTCCCACTTGATGAGGAAAGGAGAACCCTTTTATAGAAGAGAAAAGGAAGTTGGAAGGGCTTTAGTAAACAAAGAGTCCATGGCTTTTCATTGGCCAAGGTCTTGCCAGGGAAGAAGAGAAGTCTTTCTTCTTCCTGTTGGGCTCTGCTATCGTTGCAGGGTGTGAGAGCTCCCTCTCTGGTCTCCTGACTCTATTTAATTGAGGTTTGTTTATTTTTTACAAAAGCTATAAGAAATGGAAGTGTGATTTCCAAAGTTCTCTATAGGAGGAAGAGCAAGTCCAAAGGCTTTGATAAACTGGGTGATAGGAGTTGTGGATGAAGCTTAAAATGATGCCATGATTCTACATGCATGTATATACCTGCAAAAGTGCCCTCCTTAAAGAAGGGTCTAGGACAAGGAAATAGGGGGTGAACCTTAGCTGCCTTCAAATAACTACAGAGTGCTTGAAGGAAAAAAATATATAATCTGCAACAATAGCATGAGAATTAATAGTAGCCGCCCAGCTTGAAAAGAGCCATGAAACCTGGATTTGAAGTCTTCTTGCCCAAAGTTAGAACTCCTTTTGAAGCTCTCAGATGCTTAAATGACAGATGATACCAGAATTCATGTGGTTAACTTACTGATGAGGACCTTGCTAATAAGCAGCTTAGGAAGATCGTACTACAAAGAATCTCCACTTTGTGTTGGGGAGTAAAGTCACTGTTGTACAAGAATTTGCTGCCTTAGGGATAGGAACTTCTGTATGTGATGCCTTAGAAGATGCCTTTCCCTACTGGAAGCAGAGACTAAGGGTTTAGGGGAAATAAAGCAGGAGGAGTGTTGGGAATAGATCTGGAATTGCCACTCTAAAAAGTGGCCAGGTTTTTTTGTCCCCCATTAGTATAGGAATCCTCTTGAAAATTCTCAGTATGTTTTGGAAACTTTCAAGGCACTACTGTGGTGAGAAATACATAATCCAAGAGTCTCACCCATCTACATCTATAATAAAAAGGGTAGCACAGTGATTCCATTATGTTTTGTGGGTGTTCTACTCTCCTTGGCCATCTATGTTTCTAAGTGATCCCTGGGACATCAAATTAAGAGAATATTAAGAGTGTTTTGGAGGCTGTCTTAAACTGGGGGAAACAATATCACCACACCTCTAGGCCTCCATTTGTGATCCGAAAATGCACTTTTGTACCTATTTATTTGATGTTACTAAGGTTTTGCTAATAGTCATGCCAGTGTTCGTTTTTCTGCTGAGCAGCAGTATGGTACAGTGGTCACTACCTTAAGTCAGCCACTTTTGATCACCAAGAGCAAATGGAAAAAGAGCCGACAGGACACACTCCGTCAACCTATAATGCTGGTTCCTGAGCTATGCCACCTGACAGGTACTGTGGATTTATACCATCTTCATAAAAGACAGCCCTTCTTTAAAGTCACCAGTATTACTTTACAGGATTTTCACAAGACTCCACATGACCCAGACTTGTTCTCTCTGATTTTCTTCTTCTTCCGGATACAACAGTTATGTCTTCTCTAATAGAAATCTGTTCTTGCTTGTTTGGTGTATTATCTTTCAGATTTTTTTTTAAAGGCTTAACGGATGACCTGCGTAAAGACTACGGAATGATGAGAGAGTTGTCCACCTATATGAGGATGGATCCAGGTAGAAGGCAGCGTAAATTGCTAACACTCATGGATGCTTTAAGAGAGTAAGTGCTTGGCATTCCCTGGCTGTCCAGTGGTTAGGACTCCATGCTTTCACTGCTGAGGGCCTGGGTTCCATCCCTGGTCAGGAAACTAAGATCCTGCAAGCTGCACGGAGTAGGTGCTACTTTTCTGTGTGTGTGAAGTGGAGACCTGTGTGGATCACTTGGCATCTCAGATTCTTCAATTAAAAAGTGACGATTGGGAAGAAAGTGATATTTGGGGAGTGGGGAGGTACAACTCTATTTTTTTCTGTCATTGCAGTGTTAGAGGAGGCCAAGAGGGGGTAAGAATGAAATAGATTCTAAGTGCCTGCACAAGTGTGAGAACAAAGACAAGATTGTTTGAGTTTTATGGAGTTTACCTGTAGCATCTTGACACAAAGCACTTTAGATGAGAGGAATACTGACTTGTGTTTTGCAAATGGATAATTGCCTTTGCGTATTTTCTTGGGTTTGAGCATGTGGAAATATTTTTTCTTTCAGAAATAATACTGTACAAAAGGAGCTTCGAGACTGGAATTTGGAACTTGAGATGGAGTTTTTATCCTTTTCTGGAAGAACTTTGCAAGATGTAAGAATTCACCAAGGAAGAAGAACTGTAAGACAGCTGCAGGATTGTCATGTCAGAGTTGGGTCAAATTAGTAACAACCTAAAGAGGAACTAACTCGGTCATGTCAATAACTATGACTGCTGTTTTCAGACTACCTGTCATTTCCATATGAGAGGACAAGCCATCATTCAATAAGAATGCATGTAACATGCTTGGCATAGAGTAAACTCTGTATATCTTTATTAGTATTGTGTACATTCTCTCATGGTAAAATGATCCTCCAAATGTATCCTTAAGAGTCAAATACCTAAAATCATAATAACCCAGAATAACCCATGGTATTCTAGTGTGACTAACCTATATCTTAAGGAAAAATAGCTAACATTAGACCAGATGCGAAAGACTACAATATACATAAATTTCCTTGGATTGCCTTTTTAAGTCAGCGTTTAATTCCACCCCCAGGATTCTCATCTCAATTGTTTGTGATTTCATAGATCCATGCACTTTGAATATCTGTCACATGCAATCTTATGTTACCTGTTCTTGCCCTTCAGCATTTTGAATGAGCATCATAATGACAGTAGAAAGCAAGTGGTTTGTTGATTTCTTAATTTTAATGGACCTTTACCTAGAATATAATGTGTTGGAGCTTTTCAGGATCAACTGACAAATGAGAATTTCATGTTTAGATTTCATGTAAAACTCTGTCCAAGTTCTTACTCTGTATCTTGTGGGGAGGGGGAACAAGGGAGGGATTTACTTTTTTTTGCAAACATGTTTGAAAACATGTCAGATTTTATATTCATTAGTTATAATAAACTTATTTTTAAAGTACTTTAAAAAATCTTGTCATGACTGAAGTTTAAAATGGTAATGTTTCAATGGGAAATAGCACAGATTTACAATGGAAAGGATCTTAGATGATGTTGGTTTTCTTTTTTTTTTTAATGAAGTTTTATACCATGTCTTGAATTCTCCTCCAGTTTGACAACCATAATGCAGATTGGTCAAGAAACACAAGGGAGGTACCTGTACTTAGAGCAATGTCACTGGATCACTGGCTAATACCCTATACTAAGGGAAATTATGGAACAGCCCTTACCTTTCAGCAGAATCTACAGAAATTCACACCCAAAATGGGCATAACTGTCAGAAATGCAAAACTGTAAGTAGAGCAGAAATTATCTACAATTTCAAAATCGGTTGCTGGCAATTTGAAAGTGGAAAAACTTCTTAAATTGTAGGAATCCGTCACGTTATCCAAACTCTGAAAGTGTGTAAGCAAAAAAGTAAAGTCTGCTCTAGCCCACACATATTAAATCAGGCTTTTGTGATCTATGAATTTCTGGTTATTGGGCCACATCTTGAAGACATGAGAATTAGCAACTTGATGTGAGCGGACAGGGGAGGAGGGAATAGTAAAAACTAGTTTCCAGTCTTGTTTCCAAAAACTGAACTTGTTTTTGTCTTAAAAACCTTCAAATGAAATACTTACCTTGGCAGTCTATCTTGCCTTGTTTTATGTCATGCTTCATTGGCTGTATAAAATGTGACATGTTTCACTGTTCATTACTTTTGAAATATAGATGAAATACTTATTTTCTAGGCTTGAAGCAGATGATACAGTCCATTCTTATATAAGCACCTTAGAAAAACATGCTTCACAAAAAACACAGATGGTAAGTGTCTATTTGATGTGTGCCCCGTCCTTAGTGAGTTGCATTTGTATGTATTTTAGAATTTGGATGTTGCCATTGGTTTCCTAAACCAGCCAAAAAATATAAATTTACCCCTACAATGTAGCTGAATACAGACTTTGGGGTTTAAGCTACTACTTAATATCACCATGTTATGCTCATTCTTTTAGGCTTGAGGACTTAGAATTATTTTTTAAGTCTCAGATTAAAAAACACCATACAAATATTAAGTAATATGGATTATGGTAGGCACACATTCATCATTTCTCTCTCCAGCTGTAACCTGCAAAGTCTATGATCTGTTCTCTTCCAGTAAGTGTTCTTTCGTCTGGTATTTCTCATGGAATTTTTCCTTTCTCCCATCTGTTGTCATTATGTTGTATCTGAATTACTAAAGCAACATCTTTCTTCCTTCCTTGGTTTCTTTCCCCAAACTCATCTCCCATTCTTCCTTCATCATCCAGGATGCTCTTTATATCTATCTATCTACCTACCTACCTATCTACCTACCTATCTATCTAATCTAGATATCTTGGCAGCACCGGGTCTTAGTTGCGGCATGTGGGCTTCTTAGTTGCGGCATGCAGGATCTTTTAGTCGCAGCATGTGGACTCTTAGTTGTGGCATGCGGGACCCAGTTCCCCAACCAGGGATTGAACCTGGGCCCCCTGCATTGGGAGCGTGGAGTCTTACCCACTGGACCACCAGGGAAGTCCCCAGGATGCTCTTTAAAGGGATCTTTGTTTCTTGATCCTGAAACCAGGATATTCCTCCTATTGTCTTTTCCATAGAGCCTAGACTTTTCTCTCCTTTCAGCTTCTACCAAGCAACCCTGTAGGCTACTCTGAAGGATACCTTCTGTGAGCCATTATTATACTCAAATGAAATCTTACTTTTGAAATCCTGTTCTTAAATCTGTGTCTTGCTTCCTGTTACTTTGATTGAATGCCATGCTTCATGCTTCTCTGGTGTTGTAGCCTTAACTGCTCAGCTAGGTCAAGGAAGCCTCCGGTGGGACTCAGCAAAGCATCACATGTTAGAATGGAGTTGAAGAGGCCTTGGTGGTGGTTTGCATCCCAACTCATGACATGACTTTCTTTGTTCATTTAGCATCTGCCTGGAAAATGAAAGACTGCCTTTCTAATTGTGGGAATTTCTCTTAAGAAAGTGTCTGAAACTTGAATGGGAACTTGCCCCACTTTTACTAATTTATCCTAGTTTTTCTTTTTGGAACAGTATCTTTTATTCAAGGCAGTCCCTTAAATATTTTAAGGTGTCTTTTCAAATGGTGGGGAGAGCATGCCTACAATCTTATGCATTCCAAACAACTGGGAATGACCAATAAAATAGGAACTGGAAATTATGTGTAAAACATCTTTTGGCACAAAAGTAAGTCTCCCTAGACCAGGAACAGAGGGGAATTCTCATATATAAGCAGGGGTGAAGCCATGTGGCTCACAAATTTCAAAGGCTGTGTGGCGCTGGGTGGGGGCCAGAACCAGGCTGTGTAAAGTAATCCACTGAATGTGATGGGAAGACATCAAGTCACATATTTATGTTATATCTCAAATTAAACATTAACTTCCCAAATATTAATATGAATTGGTGGTAACACTACCAAGAGTTCATAAGTACTCACATAGTTTGGGAATAATAAAGAATTTAATTCCTATAAACGTGTGAGCTGGTGGAGTAAGGCAGAAATAGAGGAAATAAAAGCATATTTAAACTACAGACTTTTTTAAACCAGGAAGGAAAAGCAATCTAGTACTGCATTAATAATTTAAGGCTAAAAGAATAAAAATAGTCATCTTACACATAATATTAATAACCTATTCCTCAAAATCAGATATTGGCAGTAAAAATGGCAACTGTGAACATAGTCCCTGTTATTTTAGAGAATCTTTTACGACTTTTCTGTTTAAGAATGAGTACACACCAATCCAATCTAAAACCTCCACTATCTATTTTCCTGAATATTTTAAAACTTTTTTTCTTTTCACTTTATATTTTCAGACTTATAGGAAGAGTTGCAAAGACAGTACAAATCTCTCTATAACCATCATCCAGATTTCCCAACCAGTAAATTTTATCACATTCCTATAATAATTCTCTCTCCCTCTTTATATTTACCTACATATAATCATTCTTTCCTTCTCACTATATATATATATATGTATATATATACCTGTGTCATTATTCATAGTAGTTACATGTGTGTATATATGTTTTTTCCTGAGCCACTTATCTGATCTACACCCCTAATCCAAATTCTTCCAATCGTTCCCTTTTATAGCAAAATAAATTCTTCGTCTGGTCCATCAAGGGTCACCTGAGGCATCTAACCATCAGGCTTTTTCCGTCTTCTTTTAATCTGGGAAGTATCTTCAATCTGTCTTTGGGTTTTATGGCCTTGACATTTTAGAAGTGTACTGGCCAGTAATTTTATAGAACAATCCTCAATATAGGTTTGCCCATTTCCTCATGACTAGATTCAGGTCATGCATTCTTGCAGAATATCACAGAAGTATTCTATGGTTTACTAAATCCATCATATTGGGAAGCCCATGATGTTGATTTAACTGGTCATTTTTTTTTTGCTATTCATGGTTTAAGTCATCAGATCTCCATGTAATAATTTTTTTATTATTATTAGAGTTTAGTTGATTTACAACGTTGTGTTAGTTTCTGCTGTATTAACTGGTCATTGTAATTTAGCTCATATGATTAAGTTGAGGTCTGGTAGGTTTCACCATTATAAAGTTAGTGTTTTATCCCTTTGTAATTGATTAAATTTATTATGGCACGACACTTCGAGACTATGCAAATGTTCTGTTTCTCATTGAAGTTTCACTCATTAATTTTAGCATCCATTGAGGATTCTTGTCTGAAACAGTAGTTAACATGGTCTCACCAAATAGTGATGTCTATGTTTCCAATATCCCTTCTATATTTATTAGTTTGTATTTTATTATAAGGAAGAGCTCTTCATTCTTGTATAAACACACTCATGGATTCTTATTTAATGGATCATAATCTTTTAATCTCATTGGATGCTCACTTTGTCCCCTTCACACTCACTATCCTACAAATGAAACTACTTCCCTGCCTTCTTATCACTGTAGCTTAATGTTGTCTGTTCTTGAACTTTACCTAAAGAGCCATATGCTTTCAGTCTTGTGTTGGTTTTTCTTTGGCTCAGCATTGAGGTTTATCTTTGTTGGGTGTAGCTGTAGTTTTTTGTTCTCTTGCTCTAGATGGTAACCCATTGTTTTTAACTTAATGCATCCTATTGTCAAACATCTGGGATATTTGTAGTTTTGCTATTACTTAAGCACCGTCATGACTACTTTTGTACTTGTCTTTCGTGCTTATATGTATGCATTTCTGTTGGGAGGCACCTGGGAGAAGAATGTTCCTTTGTCACTAGATGCTGCTAATCAGATTTCCTTAATGGCTGTACCAAGGTGGTACACACCCACCATCAGCTGGAACATTCTCATAGCTTCATGTCTTTAAAGCATAGTATTATAAATCTAACCTGTTTAGAGTGGTAGGCTCAAGATTTAACTCGAGTACCCTTTCCTTGGCAGGACCTGGTCTTTAATTTCTGTCCTTCTCCCTCTTTGAGGAGAGGTTGTTAGTCTTTTCAGAGCCTTCCAACCTCTCAGCCGTGTTTACTGGGATGGGCAGATACCTCAGGAGAGAACGCAGCCTCAGTTGCTGGGATCACCTCTCTGGGTCCCTACTTCTCTCCTATCTTAACCCTATCATTCTTTATTGCCTTGTTAAACTGGCTGAGCCTGAAACAGGCATGTTTCTATATCTTCATCAGCTTGAATAGCTCTTAAGAGGAGACAGGTCCATGCTATTCCAGAAGCTGAAATTTTAGGAGACAATATTAGCTGACCACTCTCAGGAAAGTCAGATCAGCAGATTTAAAAAAACAGAATCTAGAAGATTTTAAACTTGTACCTAAAAGCTTGACCTACTAACCTACTAACATATATATATATATATATATATATATATATATATATATATATATATATATATATATATATATACATATATATATATATGAGAGAGAGAGAGAGAGAGAAAGGGAGGAGGGAAAGAGAGGGAGATGTGTGCGTGCGTGTGTGCGTGTGCATGTGCGTGTATAAAATATGGACCCAAAAGATCAGGTGCTCTTTAAAAGTGCATCTATAAGTTCGTTTTGTCTTCGTCTTCAACTGATCACACTGGGCTTGGAGAAACCTAGGCAAATAATGAAGAACCAGGATCCTATCGACCACATACACTGACCACAGTACATTACAATTAGAAATCATTAAACCACGTACACCTGAAGAAACCATTATTTTTTTAAGTAACAGTGATATTAGAGAGAATAATGGAAATTTATTAAACTCTTAGAACCGAGGGACTATATAAGTAAGTACCAGGCATCAAAACGTGGGTGACACAGCAAACTAGAAATGAGACCTACAGCCCTTGATGAATACACTGGGAATGAAGTCTGGATTTTAATGCATCAAGAACCAAGTCAACCAAAGTAAAATAGAATGAAATCAACAGTAAAAAGAGAAACTAAATAGAAAACAATCTGTAAATAAATCTAAAGCTTTGGAAATGCTAAAATTTGATACTGTCAAGAATAATGAAAAAGAGTAAGGCTCAACAACACTAGGAAAAATAGAGTTCATTATTAGAGATTCGCTGGTGGTTAAAGAAATATTAGGAGAACACCATGGGCTAGAGTGGGCCAGGAAGTTTGAAATAGGTTGTTTATATTTTTCTAAAAACTGGTTAGTGTGGTGAATTATAGTGTGGTGAATATTTCTTAGTCCATGCAGGTAATGCATTTAATAAAATCTTATACTTTTTCATGTGAAAAGAAAAACTCACTTAATCTACAATGAGAAAAGAATTACCCTAATCTGATAAAGAACGTCTGCCAAAAACTTCTAGAAGCATCATTGTTAAAAAGAATATACTGATGATTTTTCCCATTAGTCAGAAACAAGCCAAGCGGTAGCCTCTCTTCCTAACGGCTCAGTGTCCTACTGGAGGTCCTGGCGAGGGCTTGGAAACTTGCTCTGCTGCTTGTAAATCAGGCAGTTTCCATAACAACCCCCAAGCTTGTTTGCTGGTGGGGGCAGATAACAGTATTTATCTCAGTGGATTGGTGAGAGAATTAACTGAATCAAGTAAAATGCTTGGCAAGTGCCCCACACAGAGCGATCATCCCATCAACGGTGACTGTCCTGAGGACGGTATAGTTCAGTCTATGTTTTTAACCCATCCATGTTGACTTCATGATAGACTTCTGGAAATGGAACGATTCCTGGGAACGGAATGACTAGGATGAAAGGGTTTTGCAAGTTTCAAGGATCGATGCATATTGCCAAATGCCTGTCTCACAGCCTGTCTCTTCCAAACACTCATACTCACGCTTGTTGAATGTAGTGTGATTCTAGACCCTTCGCCCTCATGGATTCAGATATCTGTTTAATAAATAGTCTCTACTTTGTCAGTGCTCCAACTATATAGCTTCCTCGACACGCATCCATTTCTCACATCGCTGTGTTCTTGCATCTTGGGGAATGTCATGTTTGCTTTCTTTCAAGGTCCTTTTCTTGCTGCCCACTGAAAATAAAGAAATTTATGATGGCATAAAAAGACATGTGTGTGTCAATTACCCGATTCCAAGCCAGTGTGTGTTGAAAAGGACCTTAGAGAGACCCAAGACGCCACTGACCATCGCTACAAAGATTGCCCTGTAGATGAACTGCAAGCTAGGAGGTGCCCTCTGGAAGGTGGATATAGAAGTACGTGGGGATTTTGTTGCCTTCTCTTGCTTTCATCTGTCTTTGGTAGAATTTGTTAAGGTCCTATTTAATTGGAAATTTGCTTTGTGTTCTAACTCAATCTGCTACCTTGTTTAAAATTTAAGTTGCAGAATGCAATGTTCATCGGTATCGATTGTTTCCACGGTATTGTACATCGACGGAAGTCAGTCGCAGGATTTGTGGCAAGCATCGATCCAGACTTGACACAGTGGGTAAGCTTTGGCAGACAGTGTTTAGTGGGGAGCTATCTGGAGACCAAATAGGAGAGGCGGACCTAACACACATTGATGGCAAGCTCCATGGACAAGTTGTTCTTAGTGAGGTGCTCTCCTGATCTTCTGGCAAAGTTAGGCTCCCAGAACATTTTGTATGGAAGCCTCTGATCATTCTCTATTGCTGCCTAACAACTACGACAAAATGTGGCAGCTTAAGACAACACTCACATGACCACGGACAGTCCTGTGGGTCAGATGTTGGGCACTGCGTGGCTCTCAGGGCCTTACAAGGCCGAGATTTTGTTTGTTTTTTTGGCTGCACTGCACAGCATGCGGGATCTTAGTTCCCCGACCAGGGATCGAACCCATGCCCCCTGCGGAGGAAGTGCAGATTCTTAAACACTGGACCACCAGGGAAGTCCCAAGGCTGAGTTAAGTGTCACATAAGCCACATTCTCACCTGGAGGCTTGGGATCCTCTTCCCAGCATACGTCGATGTGGCAGAGCCAATTTTCTTGTGATTGTGGGACAGAGGACCCCACTTCCTTGCTGGCTGTCACCTACAGCTAGTCTCAGCTTCTAGAGTTTCATCCACGTTCCTTCTGATGTGCTCCCCGCCTCCCCTCCAACTTCCAACCCGCCAATTCACACTGTGTTCTCGTTCTCTTTTGAATCTCTCCATCTTCCTCTTCTGTCATCAGCCAAAGAAAACTCGCTGATTTTAAAGGAGCTCATGAGGTTGGATATCATCCATCTGGAGACTCTCCTTATCTTAAAGTCAACTGTGCCATATCACATCATCACAGGGGCCAGATCTCACTATGTTCACAAGTTCCAAGGATGAGGACAAGTAGAATTCTGCCAACCGCAGGATTTGATCAGTGAGTCTCTGCACAGGGACACATGAGGAAGCACTTAGGATATACGTGGGTGAAGACACATATGGGAACATACCCAGTGGCCTGTAGGTATAATAAGATCTTGTCTTCATACATTTGTATATAATGTACCTGAATAAGGAGATGTGCTTCTATATCCTATGATTCTCCTTTTCTCCAGGGACCTTTTATTTTCTGTGCGTAGAGTAGAAAATAAAACCCATAGTGCAGATGGGTTTGCATATTCTTCTCTTGTGCATTATGGTATGTGGGACAGTCACAAACCACCACTATGTTCAATGCTGTTTGTGGCCCACTAGGTATAATTCCACAGTATCCTTTAAGGATCTTTTTCTTCCAGTCATACTCTAAATAGAGTAACATGGATTTACTCTGCCTTTTTTAGTAGAAAATGTTGTGATAATAGGTAAAAAGTTAAGCTTGCATTCATGCAATAGATATTTTTGAGCACTTGCTATGTGTAAATACTGAGAATGCAGCAGTGAAAATGTAAAGCCAAAATATCTGATCCCATCCATCGGAGTACAGATTCAGACGAAGAGGCAAACATACATCACACCCTATCAGGTCATCCTAATACTCTGAAGTAAACAAAAACGCAATAAGGGGATAGAAACTCGAGACAAACAGGTGATTTTACTTGATACGCTGAGCAGTGGTCACAATAGCTATTACTGTTTTGAAGCAAACTGCTCCCTCCAGAGCAGATTCATATGGATGAACCACTGTTTACGACATTGAACTAGAAGTAGGAGTCTCCAGAAAAACACTGGGTTTGCACTTTGTGGAATTCCCCAGGAGCCGAAACAATATGAGTCATATGTATTCAAAGCATGTATAATTTGTAGTTAATGTTAACAAATGTTTCCATTCTATCTTACTCTTTGTGTGCATTCAAAACGTCACAAAACGCCTAAGATATGTGAAGAGACCAACACTTGGATCTGCAGCCGGATGAAGAATGGATCTTTAATTGGATCCTCAACTACTGATAGTGACTTTTTTTTTGGTCATAGATTAATTTCATCATTTTGATTCTGAATTAATCTTGTTTTCCAAACTAATGGCTTATTTTTCTCCATACAGGTGGTTCTCTCAATGCATCATCCAGCAATCGGGGCAGGAGCTTGTCAATGGGCTGACAACCTGCTTGCACAGTCAGTGCCTGGTGGAGGCTGGAGGGCTTGAGTCTATACTGGTGGAGATACTGCCCCCCCACCTGGGACATCTGGCAATGAGTGAAGACACTTTTGGTTGTCACAGTGGGGATAGAGGTGCTATTGGCATCTAGTGGACAGAAGTTTAGGGATGCTGTTAGATGTCTTACCATGCATGGGACAGCAACACTCCCTGCCCCTGACCACCACAAACAATTATCTGGCTCAAAATTTTCATACTCTTGTTAAGTATGGACTAGACTGAGGACTTAAGCAGTGTCCTGAAAGCTACCATGTTGACAAATGAACATAGAAGTTGTCAAAAACAGTGGCCACTTTGTTCCAAGTTATGGTTTATTTATATGTGTTTCTGACTTCCTTTCAGCTGCCTTGAAGCTCTGGTATGAACAAAATTCATCTCTGCCACATTCTATCATTGGGTATCGAGATGGAGTGGGAGAAGGACAGCTTCAAGCACTGATTGACCAAGAACTAAAACAGATGGAGTCCTACTTAGAAAATGCTTACAGAGGACAAAGGTGGGTATATTACTCATGAAGTGCAGATTTTGTAAGCTTTACATTTTAGTTTCCAGGGGCAGGGGGGAAATATCTACAACAACTGTGATGTGTGAATTGGAAAGCTGGATACAGAGAGCTTCAGTGGATGGGTGGGGAGAAAAAAACAGACCCTTCCCCCTTTGTGTTCCATGCCCACATCAGAGGAGAAAGCAGAACTGAAGCCTTGCAGTAGCAGGTTGTTTCCCCATATGGAACCCCATGATTCTTTCTTTTTCTAATCTCCTTCCAAACCTTGATGGAGGAGGGCTTGCTAACCTCAGATATTCCTAAAAGTCCATGAACATAGCCTGTCAATGGTTTGTACTTATCCAGCTCCTTTATCCTGGAGTTCTGTTCGTCCCAGGACTGGGGATTCCTCTCAGTTCCCTTCTCTGGCCTCACCTGTTTGTCAGTGAAGCCTGGTGCCCAGCACAGACAGTACAAGTAATCTTGACCTTGGGAGGAAGGGACCCTTCCCCTAGGATCTGAATGGCTATGAATAGAAACCTCCTCCTTTACTTCCTGAATCAGGCTCTTGGAGCTAAGACAGTAAAATTGGGGTGTGTGGAGAACTACCATCTGCAGACTCCTTTTAATGGCTCCTACGTGTGGGCTGTTTTCGACACTCTGAATGCTTCTGAGATAAGGCAGAGCAACCAGAGTGACACTGATCATAATCTTTTAAGTGTCAGACTAACTTTCATCGTGGTGAAGAAACGAATAAACACCAGATTTTTTATTGAAAAGGATGAGGGAAGACTTGACAATCCATCTCCAGGAACGGTTATTGATTTAGAGGTGACTAGGACGGAATGGTAAGCCATCTTTCTTTATTTTAAAGATTCCTTTTTATTCAAATAGTAACAGAATTTTTTAAGGTTTGCATGATTTGCACGAGAAAGGAAGAATTGACCTAAAGAAGGTTAAAAATGGTAGGTATGTTAGATAATTTTTTCTGTCTTCAGTCATTTTGTTTCTCAGAGAATTTTAAAAACAGACAAATATTTATTGATCGTTCTAAGATGATTCAGTTGTTAGGAAGAAGGCTAGAACTTCTGGTTAACTTTAGACTTGTAAAGTGAATTATGCAAATGAGAAAGTTATGCAAAACCACAGCAAGAAATAAAACAGGACATTCATACCAACAGATAGGGAGAAATGAATTAAATTTGAAGAAAGACAGAAACACTGATTTTTCTAGTAGAAGGCATGAAAGGATTGAAGAAAACAAAGCAAATGAAAAGTACAATTAACAAAGTGTAACATAAAATGATATAAACATTCAATATTTACAATAAATTGGTTAACCTTACCACTTATATAATTTAGGGAGTTTGAATATATTCTGGTGATTTGCAGGGATGGATAGTCCCATCTTTCCCTGAATCTCTGAATCACATTACCTATGACCATGTCTAACGTGCTAATTTGATGTTTGCTGCCTCTAGGCATCAGTGCATATGCTTTTGAGTTTAAATCCCATGAGCGTTATTAATTGTCAATGTTTCACTGTCCTTTGTAGATTTGCTTTAGCAAATCATTGCTCAACAGTTAGCCAGGCTTCTAAATAAAAAGGAAACTCTGTATCATGGATTTCTGTAAATTGTTACTTCAGAGACTAGGTTTGCTACATTGTTTTTCTTCTAAAATAAGCTTGATACCAATTATGTTCTATAATTCTAGGTATGACTTTTTTATTGTGAGTCAGTCTGTGAAAGAAGGCACTGGCACTGTCACTCCCACTCATTATAACGTCATCCATGACACGCTTTACTTGAGCCCAGATGCAGTACAGAGTCTAACTTACAAACTATGCCACATGTATTACAATTTTTCAGTAAGTATTTTTTTTCTTTAATTTGGTAATGTGCATCTGTTAATCCCATACTCCTAATTTATCCCTCCCCCCTGCACTTTCTCATTTGGTAACCATAGGTTTGTTTTCTGTGTCTGTGAGTCTGTTTCTGCTTTGTAAATAAAAATAAGTTCATTTGTATGCTATTTTTTAGATTCTACATGTAAGTGATATCAAATAATATTTGTCTCTGATTTACTTCACTTAGTATGATAATCTCTAGGTCCATCCATGTTGCTCCAAATGGCATTATTTCATTCTTTATGAATGAGTACTATTCTATTGTATACACATACCACATCTTTGTCCATTCATCTGCTGATGGACATTTAGGTTGCTTCTGTGTCTTGGCTATTGTAAATAGTCCTGCTACGAACATTGGGGTGCATGTATATTTTTGAATTAGAGCTTTCATCTTTTCTGGATATACGCCCAGGAGTGGGATTGCTGGGTCATATGGTAGCTCTGTTTTTAGTTTTAAGGAGCCTCCATACTGTTCTCCATATGAACATGGTTATGGTACCATGAATATGGTAAGTATTTTTTGATACTGATTTTCCTTCAGATCTGTGAAATTGTTCAAAATTGAATCTACTTTTTGAACCTTGGATATCTATAAAAATTTAAACTTAGGGAAAGCAGACATAAAAGTAAAAAAATCTTTTTGGTTGATCTTTCTCCTAAAGGGTATTATCCGAGTTCCTGCTCCTTGCCATTATGCCCATAAGCTGGCTTACCTGGTGGGCCAGAGTCTTCACCAAGAACCACATGAATCTCTGTCAAAACGTCTCTTTTACCTTTAACATAGAGAAGAAAGCATGATGGGATGTTGAAAACCACAATTTGTAAACTTATTTTCTCATTCTGCATCTGTACATCTTAAATTTTTTCCTAGATGCACAATCAGAATTTAAAACCATTCTTGACTGGACATGGATGAGACTCCAAGTGTGTTATGCTATTTTCAATACTACCACTAACTTAACATGAGGCTTCTCTTCTCCAGGCGGGAGAACTGACAGTGAGAGTTTTGTTTTACAATTTACCTCTCAAATGTGTTACAAGGACTTTATGATTAAACATGCCTGAATACTCTGTACTCCAAGCAATGCTGCTCTAATTGTAAAGGTTGGGGGACTTCCCTGGTGGTGCAGTGGTTAAGAATCCGCCTGCCAATGCAAGGGACATGGGTTCGAGCCCTGGTCCAGGAAGATCCCACATGCCACGGAGCAACTAAGCCCATGCGCCACAACTACTGAGCCTGTGCTCTAGAGCCCATGAGCCACAACTACTGAGCCCACATGCCACAACTAATGAAGCCCACGTACTCTAGGGCCCTGCCCCGTAACAGGAGAAGCCACCGCAATGAGAAGCCCATGCACCACAATGAAGAGTAGCCCCTGCTCGCCACAACTAGAGAAAAGCCTGCACGCACCAATGAAGACCCAAAGCAGCCAAAAATTAATTAATTTTAAAAAAAAGGTTGGGCATTAGTCACATGGAGAATATATATATCTATGAACAAGTAAATTCTACTTGGAAAATCATACCTACTTTATTTTTGTAACATCCTTTTTCTCAAGGACAGTGAAGACATAAAAGTGGCAAAATTAAATGGGAATTTATTTGTGTTTAATATTTTGTATGAAAGAAACAACCTATATATGAAATAGTTTGTTCTTTGTACCTGCATGGGAATCTGAATTTTTTCTGGTGGAGCTGTAGTAAGGAGAGCTTTGCGATTTAAAAGTTGGTGGCTCAGGAATGTAACGTTTTGTCACATTTTCCACAAAGAAGGTAAATTAAGGGCTTTGTTAGCATTTCTGTTTAATTCATTCTCTTGTGCATGTTCTAAGTGTGACATTATTGTGTTAGCTGTACCATCATCAGAAGAAAGTCTTGAATAAGTTGTTTAAATGAAGCTATCATGTTTTTCCTGAAAGCAGACACATTATTTTTTCCCTCTCCACTTAAAACTATCTTTAAATAGACTTAAGAAACAATATGTGGGACTTCCCTGGTGACACAGTGGTTAAGAATCCGCCTGCCAATGCAGGGGACACGGGTTCGAGCCCTGGTCCGGGAAGACCCCACATGCCACGGAGCAGCTAAGCCCGGGCGCGACAACTACTGAGCCTGCGCTCTGGAGCCCGCGAGCCACAACTACTGAGCCCACGCACCGCAACTACTGAAGTCCACACACCTAGAGCCCGTGCTCCACAACAAGAAGCCACCACAATGAGAAGCCCGTGCACCAAAACAAGGAGTAACCCCCGCTCACCGCAACTAGAGAAAGCCCGCACACAGCAACAAAGACCCAACGCAGCCATAAATAAATAAATAAATAACTTAATTAATTAAATAAAAAAACAATATGTGAAACTTTTGTTCTCTTATACTCCTAGAGTGGTATTTTTTTTTTTTTGAGGTGGGGTAGTTAGGGGACTTCAAATACATCAGAAAGGATATGTTTAAAAATAATATAGGGGCTTCCCTGGTGGCGCAGTGGTTGAGAATCTGCCTGCCAATGCAGGAGACACAGGTTCGAGCCCTGGTCTGGGAAGATCCCACATGCCGCGGAGCAACTAAGCCCGTGAGCCACAATTACTGAGCCTGCGCGTCTGGAGCCTGTGCTCCGCAACAAGAGAGGCCGAGACAGTGAGAGGCCCGCGCACCGCGATGAAGAGTGGCCCCCGCTTGCCGCAACTGGAGAAAGCCCTCGCACAGAAACGAAGACCCAAGACAGCCATAAATAAATAAATAAATAAAAAACAAACCAAAAAAACAGCACCTAATCCTCTAAGGCAGAATGTAATCCTATGAAACCACAGAAATAGCTTTCCCTAGAAAGTACTATTCCAAGATATGATGGAAATTTCTAAATATATTTTAAAAAAAAAACAATAATAATAATATAATTGCTTTGATTATAGGTTAATCAATTTAGGTTTGCAATTTGAACCCATCTTAAAAGAAATAAAATTAAAACAAGTCTTTAAATATACTGTAATCCCGGTAACGTCCTACCTAGCTGTATTGCTAATAATGATAAATATAATATAGGATATGGTCTCCATGATTAAAGATGACACATTCTTTTCTGAACCTAGAATTTGATTTATGATAATACATTTATGGTAGTACATTTCTAGAGAGCTACAAAAATCACTTGGAACAAATTCAAAGTAATGAGAACTTTCTGAACATTTCCTATAAATGCAATACAAATATTATTTATTCATAACACTATAATGTCTAGAATTATAAATTTAAAATGTGATTCAATAAAGGTATTCATGTTAAAATCACTGAATTCAGTCTTGTTATTAAAAATATGGTCTTAGGCTTCTTAATCTACTGATTAGAAAAAATTGTTGCTTTTGTAAGATGAATATAAATATCGTGACCAGAACACCATCTGACTTTATTAGCCTACTAGTCCTTTATAAATTAGATGACGGAAACTGGGTATCAAATATTTCTAGGAGAAAGCTTTATTGTTCCAAAGGCTTACAGATAAACTTTCTCCAGTGTATCATAGTACCTAAGTTTCACGCTACTGAGTAGGTTAGGAATGAATTTGCCCTATGTAGCAATACAATATATAATCTAAGAATAAGGAATTTCCTGACTCTGAGTTAGAGGTCTGATGTAGGCATTACTGGGCTAAAATAAATGTGTCAGCAGGGCTGCATTCCTTTCTGGAGGCTCTAGGAGTCTGTTTCCTTCGTTCTAGCTTCCAGAAGTTGTCTGCATTCCTTGCCTCCCGGCCCCCCTTCCATCTTCAAAGCCTGCAATGGCCAATGGAGTCATTCTCATATCCCACTGACACTGACTCTTCTGCCTCCCACTTCCACTTTTAATGGCCCTTGTGATGATGTTGGGACCGCTTGGATAATCCAGGATATTCTCCCTATTTTAATGGTAGCTGATAGGCAGCCTAGCTCCATCTGCAACCTTAATTCCCTTTCCCCATATAAGGCAACATTTGGGTAGAATCCAAGGATTAGAACATAGACATCTTTGGAGGGGCCATTAACCTGCCACAGAGACATTGCCCAGGGCTGAGTGTGTTGGGGAACAGGGACACATGTGAATGTAGGAACTCCTCCCACCCATGGGTGCCTCAGAATAAGAGAGACTTAGGGGAGCACCCACTGGAGTCTCAGGCAGCACAGCTCTTGAGCACCTGCCCCATGACCTGCACCCCTCTCCTCATCATCCTCCTCGCTCTCTGCTTAGGTGAGGGCTGACCTGTTCTGGGTGGAATATTTGTGGGGGACCCCTCAGTTCTGCCCTGTACCCTCATTCACTTGGCTCACTGTTCCCTCTCTCCCTGTAGGGTCTATGGCCCAGGCAGGGCTGACTTAGCCACCCTCAGCATCTAAGGGCCCAGGACAGATGGCCACCATTACCTGTACTGGAAATAGCAACAATGTGGGCAACCAGGGAGCAGCTTGGCTGCAGCAACACTCAGGCTGTGTCCTCAAACTCCTGACCCACAAGTATGTTAACCGACTCTCAGGAATTGCAGAGAGATCTGTGGGCTCTGGGTCAAGGCAGCCTGGCCTCTCTCCCTCTGGTCTCCAGCCTGGAGACGAGGCTAATTATTACTGATCAGCATGGGACAGCAGCTTGGTGCTTGCATTGTGCTCAAGGTCCACAGGGAAGTGAGAGAAAGACCTTTGGGCTTCAGGCTACCTACTCGCTGCCCAGAGCATTGGGGTGCAATGGATCCCTGAGGAGATATGGAGTAGACAATATTGGGTACTTGAAGGGGCTTTTTAAAGTTGGGATTGCCAACAAAACTCAACAAATCCAGTTAAGGATGTTTAGAATTACTCATTCAAAAATATTTACATGCAGCACAGTTCTAAACCTACTGGGGTCTACTTGATGATGTGTATTACATGCATTTATTAATGAAGAGGAGCTAGGTTAAATATGTTTATTTAACCTCCGATTTTTTCCATAAAGGAACTGTAAACAATATGCCAAGAATAGCTAAAGGGACATTTACTTACCCAACTTCTTCCTAACAATCTTTCAATTCCATGCAATGATCTAATTTTTCAGTCCTGTGGATTATCCACCATTACAGCATATATTGGCCACTTCCTGGGGTCCCTAACGCTAGAACAGTAATGCTCTCACACAGCTTATGTTTTTGGATGTCAGTCTCCTCAACTGTGCCTCCAAAGCCCCATCTTCACCTTTTTCTACCAGTCCCTGAACACAACAGTGTGAGAATTAGAAGGGTGCCGTGGGAGCACATATTGAGTTAAATCCCCAGTGAGGGTTTGGGCTTGGGGAAGCATTTAGGACACAGAAACCTGACCCCAGAGGGTGATATCTTTAGGATTTATGGAAATGAGCTAGAAGGAGAAATGAGGGGGAAAATGCTCTAGGTGTTGGTAACAGCATATGTCAACAGAAAAAAAAATTTTTGGTTGTTCATCCAAGTAAATAATAGAATTTGCACTGGGCCTAAGTGTGACAGATGGAGGTGGGGACAGGGTCAGGAGAAGTGACTCTAGATGAGTCTGGATGAGAGGAAGGAAGGGTGCAGCCATGTCGTAAAGATGACACATCCTAAGAAGTAAGCATTTGGCTGTAGAAGTCATGTGGAGCCTGAGCTAGTCAGAGTTCTCTAGAGAAACAAAAAGAGATAGAAGGAGATTTATTATGAGGAATTGGCTCACATACTCAGGGCTGTGCACATGCTCAGGAAAGACCTGGGAAGGTTCTAAGCTCTCACCTCTGGCTGACCTTGACATTCTGCACAAGCAGGAAGTGTAGGCTTAGGTGGGGATTTCCGCTGCCTGGCTGAGTGTTAAGACAAAAATCCCCATGCTCACAGAGCCCCTCAGTAAAGACTGGGTGACTTCTTGGTTCCAGGCTGTTAATGAAATCTCTATCCAATCAACAAATGACCACCAAGTAACCAAACAGGGACGACAGTGGTCACACACGACACAGAATACACTTCAGTGAATTCGCTCAGAAAAGTCAATAGCAAAAAAACAACAAAAGAAAAAAAAAAACCCAAAACAAAAAAGAAACCAAAAACACAACAAGTACAAAAAAATAGCAAAACAACAAATCCTGGGGAGGGGTGAGAATCTGATTCTCAGAGTTTCCATGTGATATTATTTTAAATGTCCAGTTTATGCCCCCCCGCCAAAAAAAAAAAGAAGAAAAGAAAAAAAGTGTGGTCCTACGTGGTCCAGAAAAGAGTTGACATAGTAGGGCTGAGACTGCTTTCCTTAGAAAGGCCTGCTTGCTAGATTGGCCCTTGGCTAGAGTCTGGGAACTTGGAATCAGGACAGTCCCCACCATTCTCCAGTAAGAGTGGCTCACTGTGCCCAAGCTGTTTTTGCAAACACTGTGCTTTATGCTGAACATCTCTCTCCTGCTGAAATTCTTGAGTTTAGGTATGTGCTAGGCAGAGGATGACTAAATGACCAGACCCCAGTAACAACCTCTGGGCACACAGTCTCTAATGAGGTTCCCTGGAAGACAACATTTCACATGTGCTGTCTCAAGTTTTGCTGGAGGAGTTAAGTGTGCCTGTGTGACTCCACTGGAGCAGGTTTCCTAACAGCCTGTGCCTGGTTTCCTCTGGACCTCCTCCATGTACTTTTCCCCTTAGTTTATTTTGCTTAGTGTGCTATCATTGTAATAAATCATAGCAACTAGTATGACAATATACTGAGTTCGGTGAGAGAATCACATAGCCTGGGGGTGTTCTCGGCCCCCCCCCCAAAACAGGCTGACACACAAGGGGAAAAAAACCCTAGTAGGGCTTCCCTGGTGGCGCAGTGGTTGAGAATGTGCCTGCTAATGCAGGGGACACGGGTTCGAGCCCTGGTCTGGGAAGATCCCACATGCCGCGGAGCAACTGGGCCCGTGAGCCACAACTACTGAGCCTGCGCGTCTGAAGCCTGTGCTCCGCAGCAAGAGAGGCCGCGACAGTGAGAGGCCCGCGCACCGCGATGAAGAGTGGCCCCCCACTTGCCGCAACTAGAGAAAGCCCTCGCACAGAAACGAAGACCCAACACAGCAAAAATAAATAAATAAATAAATTTATTTAAAAAAAAAAACCCTAGTAGACAGTATCTTCATGAAACTCCTGACAGTGGACAAATACTTTATATCAGCTATTTTTTTAAACCATTTTTTAAAACTGAAGTGTAGTTAATTTACAATGTTGTGTTAGTTTCAGGTGTACAGCAACATGATTCGGTTTATATATATATATATATGTGTTCTTTTTCAGAATCTTTTCCATTATAGGTTATTATAAGATACTGAGGGCTTCCCTGGTGGCGCAGTGGTTGAGAGTCTGCCTGCTAATGCAGGGGACACGGGTTCGCGCCCTGGTCTGGGAAGATCCCACATGCCGCGGAGCGACTAGGCCCATGAGCCACAACTACTGAGCCTGCACGTCCGGAGCCTGTGCTCCGCAACAAGAGAGGCCGCGATAGTGAGAGGCCCACGCATCGCGATGAGGAGTGGCCCCCACTTGCCACAACTAGAGAAAGCCCTCACACAGAAACGAGGACCCAACACAGCCAAAAATAAATAAATAAATTAAAAAAAAAAAAAAAGATATTGAATATCTCTGTGCTATACAGTAGGTCCTTGCTGTTTATCTACTTTATACATAGTAGTGTGTGTATGTTAATCCCAAACTCCTAATTTATCTCTACTCCCTGCCCCTGCTATCCCCTTTGGTAACCATAAGTTTGTTTGCTATGTCTGCAAGTCTATTTTTGTAAATAAGTTCACTTGTATCATTTTTTTAGATTCCACATATAAGTGATATCATATGACATTTGTCTTTCTCTGTCTGACTTCACTTAATATGATAATCTCTAGGTCCATCCATGTTGCTGGAAATGGCATTATTTCATTCTTTTTTATGGCTGAGTATTATTCCATTATATATATATACACCACATCTTCTTTATCCAGTCATCTGTTGATGAGGATATAGGTTGCTTCCATGTCTTGGCTATTGTAAATAGTGCTGCTATGAACCCTGGAACATTTTTTGAGTATGTTCAAAGAATTAAAAGAAATCATATTTTAAAAACTAAACAATAGTATGAAAATTATATTCCTCGAAGTAGAGAATGGCAATAAAGAAGATAAAATTATGAAAGAGAACCAAATGTAATATCTGTAGTTGAAAAGGACAGTAATAACTGAAAATTTCACTGGAGGGGCTTAGATTAGTTTCCCAGGGCTGCTGTAACAAATTACTACAAACCACATGTCTTAAAACAACAGAAATTTACTGTTTCACACTTCTGGAGGCTGGAAGTCTGGAGTCAAGCTGTAGGCCCGGCTATGCTCCCTATGAAAGATCTAGAAAATTATTCTTCCTTGTTCCTTTCTAGCTTTTGGTATTTTCTGAAACTCATTGGTTTTCCTTATCTTGCAGCTGTATCACTCCAATCTCTGCTTTCATTATCACGGGGACTTCTCTCCTCTGTGTCTGTGTATCCAAACTTCCCTGCTCTTATAAGGACAACAGCCATTGGGTTAGGGCCCACAGTAATCCCGTATGACCATATCTTAACCTGAGACCTTATTTCCAAATAAGGACACTGTCACAGGTACTGGGCATTAGAGATTTAATATATAACTGGGGGGGACACAAACCCACAATAGGGCTGAACAGATGTGAGCAGGAGGAAGACAGAATCAGCGAATTTGAAGACAGGTTAATTGAGTTCCAGTCTGATGAACAGTAAGTTAAAGAAAGGGGGGGGGGGACAGGGAAGAAAAATGATCAGAGCCTAATGAGACCTGGGTAATACTATCAAGCATACCAACACATGCATAAAGAAGAGTCCCAAAAAGACATGAGAGAGAGAAAGGGAGGCCATGTGAAGTAATAGCCAAAATCTCACCAAATTTGATGGAAAACACAATCAATATTCAAGAAGTTCAATGAACATCAAGTTGAATAAGCTCACATCACAATAAAATGGTTCAAGGTCAAAGACAAAGAGAGAGAGTCATGAAACCAACAAGAAAGAAGTGACAAATCACGGGCAAAGGCTCCCCACTAAGTTTAAGGGCTGACTTTCATTAAAAATCATGGAGAACAGAAGGCAGTGGGATGACGTAGTAAAAGTGCTAAAAAAGGGAATTTCCTGGCAGTCCAGTGGTTAGGACTCCGCGCTTTCACTGCAGAGGGCACGAGTTCAATCCCTGGTTGGGGAACTGAGATCCCACAAGCTGCGCGCAGCGTGGCCAAAAAAAAAAAAAAAAAGAAGTGCTGAAAGACATTGACTGTCAACCAAGAATTCTCTAGTAGAAACAAGGTTAGAGAGGAGAAGGTGGTGGAAGAGTAAGACGCGGAGATCGCCTTCCTCCCCACAGATACATCAGAAATACATCCCCACGTGGAACTGCTCCTATAGAACACCCATTGAACGCTGGCAGAAGACGTCAGACCTCCCAAAAGGCAAGAAACTCCCCATGTTCCTGGGTAGGGCAAAAGAAAAAAGAAATAACAGAGACAAAAGAATAGGGACGGGACCTGCACCAGTGGGAGGGAGATGTGAAGGAGGAAAGGTTTCCACACACTAGGAAGCCCCTTCGCGGGCCGACACTGTGGGTGGCAGAGGGGGGAAGCTTCGGAGCCACGGAGGAGAACGCAGCAACAGGGTGCGGAGGGCAAAGCAGAGAGATTCCCGCACAGAGGATCGGTGCTGACCAGCACTCACCAGCCCAAGAGGCTTGTCTGCTCACCCGCCGGCGCGGGCGGGGCTGGGAGCTGAGGCTCGGGCTTCGGAGGTCGGATCCCAGGGAGAGGACTGGGGTTGGCGGCGTGAACACAGCCTGAAGGGGGCTAGTGTGCCACAGTTAGCCAGGAGGGAGTCCGGGAAAAAGTTTGGATCTGCCCAAGAGGCAAGACAATATTGTTCCAGGGTGTGTGAGGAGAGGGGATTCAGAGAGCCGCCTAAACGAGCTTCAGACACGGGCGTGAGACACGGCTATCAGCACGGACCCCAGAGACGGGCAGGAGACGCTAAGGCTGCTGCTGCCGCCACCAAGAAGCCTGTGTGCAAGCACAGGTCACTCTCCACACCTCCCCTCCCGGGAGCCTGTGCAACCCGCCACTGCCAGGGTCCCGTGATCCAGGGACAACTTCCCTGGGAGAACATATGGCGTACCTCAGGCTGGTGCAACGTCACGCTGGCCTCTGCCGCCGCAGGCTCGCCCAGCATCCGTACCCCTCCCTCGCCCCCGCCTGAGTGAGCCAGAGCCCCCTAATCAGCCGCTCCTTTAACACCGTCCTGTCTGAGCGAAGAACAGACGCCCTCAGGCGACCTACACGCAGAGGCGGGGCCAAATCCAAAGCTGAACCCCGGGAGCTGTGCGGAAAAAAAAAGAGAAAGGGAAATCTCTCCCAGCAGCCTCAAGAGCAGCGCATTAAAGCTGCACAAACAACCTGATGTACCTGCCTCTGTTGAATACCTGAATAGACAACGAATGATCCCAAACTGAGGAGGTGGACTTTGGGAGCAAGATGTATTATTTTTTCCCCTTTTCCTCTTTTTGTGAGTGTGTATGTGTATGCTTCTGTGTGAGATTTTGTCTGTATAGCTTTGCTTTCACCATATGTCCTAGGGTTCTGTCCGTCCGTTTTTTTTTTTTAACTTAAAAATTTTTTTTCTCTTAATAACTATTTTTTATTTTAATAACTTTATTTTATTTTATCTTACTTTATTTTATTTTATCCTCTTTCTTTCTATTTTCTCTCCCTTTTATTCTGAGCCGTGAGGATGAAAGGCTCTTGGTGCTCCAGCCAGGCATCAGGACTGTGCCTCTGAGGTGGGAGAGCCAACCTCAGAACACTGGTCCACAAGAGACCTCCCAGCTCCACGTAATACCAAACGGCGAAAATCTCCCAGAGATCTCCATCTCAACACCAAGACCCAGCTTCACTCAACGACCAGCAAGCTACAGTGCTGGTCACCCTATGACAAACAACTAGCAAGACAGAAATACAGCCCCATCCATTAGCAGAGAGGCTGCCTAAAATCATAATAAGGCCACAGACACCCCAAAACACACCACCAGACGTGGACCTGCCCACCAGAAAGACAAGATCCAGCCTCATCCACCAGAACACAGGCACTAGTCCCTTCCACCAGGAAGCCTATACAACCCACTGAACCAACCTTAGCCACTGGGGACAGACACCAAAAACAACAGGAACTACAAACCTGCAGCCTGCGAAAATGAGACCCCAAACACAGTAAGATAAGCAAAATGAGAAGACAGAAAAACACACAGCAGATGAAGGAGCAAGGTAAAAACACACCAGACCTAACAAATGAAGAGGAAATAGGCAGTCTACCTGAAAAAGAATTCAGAATAATGATAGTAAAGATGATCCAAAATCTTGGAAATAGAATAGACAAAATGCAAGAAACATTTAACAAGGACGTAGAAGAACTAAAGAGGAACCGAGCAATGATGAAAAACACAATAAATGAAATTAAAAATACTCTAGAAGGGATCAACAGCAGAGTAACTGAGGCAGAAGAACGGATAAGTGACCTGGAAAATAAAATAGTGGAAATAACTACTGCAGAGCAGAATAAAAAAAGAATGAAAAGATCTGAGGACAGTCTCAGAGACCTCTGGGACAACATTAAACGCACCAACATTCGAATTATAGGGGTCCCAGAAGAAGAAGAGAAAAAGAAAGGGACCGAGAAAATATTTGAAGAGATTAGAGTTGAAAACTTCCCTAACATGGGAAAGGAAATAGTTAATCAAGTCCTGGAAGCACAGAGAGTCCCATACACGATAAATCCAAGGAGAAACATGCCAAGACACATATTAATCAAACTATCAAAAATTAAATATAAAGAAAACATATTAAAAGCAGCAAGGGAAAAACAACAAATAACACACAAGGGAATCCCCATAAGTTTAACAGCTGATCTTTCAGCAGAAACTCTGCAAGCCAGAAGGGAGTGGCAGGACATACTTAAAGTGATGAAGGAGAAAAACCTACAACCAAGATTACTCTACCCAGCAAGGATCTCATTCAGATTTGATGGAGAAATTAAAAGCTTTACAGACATGAAAAGCCAAGAGAATTCAACACCACCAAACCAGCTTTACAACAAATGCTAAAGGAACTTCTCTAGGCAAGAAACACAAGAGAAGGAAAAGACCTACAATAACAAACCCAAAACATTTAAGAAAATGGGAATAGGAACATACATATCGATAATCACCTTAAATCTAAATGGATTAAATGCTCCCACCAAAAGACACAGACTGGCTGAATGGACACAAAAACAAGACCCGTATATATGCTGTCTACAAGAGACCCACTTCAGACCTAGGGACACATACAGACTGAAAGTGAGGGGATGGAAAAAGATATTCCATGCAAATGGAAATCAAAAGAAAGCTGGAGTAGCAATTCTCATATGAGACAAAATAGACTTTAAAATAAAGACTATTCCAAGAGACAAAGAAGGACACTATATAATGATCAAGGGATCAATCCAAGAAGAAGATATAATAATTGTAAATATTTATGCACCCAACATAGGAGCACCTCAATACATAAGGCAAATACTAACAGCCATAAAAGGGGAAATCGACAGTAACACAATCATAGTAGGGGACTTTAACACCCCACTTTCACCAAAGGACAGATCATCCAAAATGAAAATACATAAGGAAACACAAGCTTTAAATGATACATTAAACAAGATGGACTTAATTGATATTTATAGGACATTCCACCCAAAAACAAAAGAATACACATTTTTCTCAAGTGCTCATGGAACATTCTCCAGGATAGATCATATCCTAGGTCACAAATCAAGCCTTGGTAAATTTAAGAAAATTGAAATCGTATCAAGTATCTTTTCCGACCACAATGTTGTAAGACTAGATATCAATTACAGGAAAAGATCTGTAAAAAATACAAACACATGGAGGCTAAACAATACACTACTTAATAATTAAGTGATCACTGAAGAAATCAAAGGGGAAATCAAAAAATACCTAGAAACAAATGACAATGGAGACACGACGACCCAAAACCTATGGGATGCAGCAAAAGCAGTTCTAAGAGGGAAGTTTGTAGCAATACAAGCCTACCTCAAGAAACAAGAAACATCTCAAATAAACAACCTAACCTTATACCTAAAGCAATTAGAGAAAGAAGAACAAAAAAAACCCAAAGTTAGCAGAAGGAAAGAAATCATAAAGATCAGATCAGAAATAAATGAAAAAGAAATGAAGGAAACAATAGCAAAGATCAATAAAACTAAAAGCTGGTTCTTTGAGAAGATAAACAAAATTGATAAACCATTAGCCAGACTCATCAAGAAAAAAAGGGAGAAGACTCAAATCAATAGAATTAGAAATGAAAAAGGAGAAGTAACAAAGGACACTGCAGAAATACAAACGATCATGAGAGATTACTACAAGCAACTCTATGCCAATAAAATGGACAACCTGGAAGAAACGGACAAATTCTTAGAAATGCACACCCTGCCGAGACTGAACCAGGAAGAAATAGAAAATATGAACAAACCAATCACAAGCACTGAAATTGAAACTGTGATTAAAAATCTTTCAACAGGGCTTCCCTGGTGGCGCAGTGGTTGAGAATCTGGCTGCTAATGCAGGGGACACAGGTTCGAGTCCTGGTCTGGGAAGATCCCACATGCCGCGGAGCAACTAGGCCCATGAGCCACAATTACAGAGCCTGCGCGTCTGGAGCCTGTGCTCTGCAACAAGAGAGGCCACGATGAAGAGTGGCCCCCGCTTGCCGCAACTAGAGAAAGCCCTTGCACAGAAACGAAGACCCAACACAGCCATAAATAAATAAATAAATAAATAAAAACCCAAAGTTAAAAAAAAAAAAAATCTTCCAACAAACAAAAGCCCAGGACCAGATGGCTTCACAGGCGAATTCTATCAAACATTTAGAGAAGAGCTAACACCTATCCTTCTCAAACTCTTCCAAAATATTGCAGAGAGAGGAACACTCCCCAACTCATTCTACGAGGCCACCATCACCCTGATACCAAAACCAGACAAAGATGTCACAAAGAAAGAAAACTACAGGCCAATATCACTGATGAACATAGATGCAAAAATCCTCAACAAAATACTAGCAAACAGAATCCAACAGTACATTAAAAGGATCATACACCATGATCAAGTGGGGTTTATTCCAGGAATGCAAGGATTCTTCAATATATGCAAATCAATCAACGTGATACACCATATTAACAAACTGAAGGAGAAAAACCATATGATCATCTCAATAGATGCAGAGAAGGCTTTCGACAAAATTCAACATCCATTTATGATAAAAGCCCTGCAGACAGTAGGCACAGAGGGAACTTTCCTCAACATAATAAAGGCCATATATGACAAACCCACAGCCAACATTGTCCTCAATGGTGAAAAACTGAAACCATTTCCACTGAGATCAGGAAAAAGACAAGGTTGCCCACTCTCACCACTATTATTCAACATAGTTTTGGAAGTGTTAGCCACAGCAATCAGAGAAGAAAAAGAAATAAAAGGAATCCAAATCGGAATAGAAGTAAAGCTGCCACTGTTTGCAGATGACATAATACCATACATAGAGAATCCTAAAGAGGCTACCAGAAAACTACTAGAGCTAATCAATGAATTTGGTAAAGTAGCAGGATACAAAATTAATGCACAGAAATCTCTTGCATTCCTATACACTAATGATGAAAAATCTGAAAGTGAAATTAAGAAAACACTCCCATTTACCATTGCAACAAAAAGAATAAAATATCTAGGAATAAACCTACCTAAGGAGACAAAAGACCTGTATGCAGAAAATTATAAGACACTGATGAAAGAAATTAAAGATGATACCAACAGATGGAGAGATATATGTTGATGGATTGGAAGAATCAACATTGTGAAAATGACTCTACTACCCAAAGCAATCTACAGATTCAATGCAATCCCCATCAAACTACCACTGGCATTTTTCACAGAACTAGAACAAAAAATTTCACAATTTGTATGGAAACACAAAAGACCCCGAATAGCCAAAGCAATCTTGAGAACGAAAAATGGAGCTGGAGGAATCAGGCTCCCTGACTTCAGACTATACTACAAAGCTACAGTAATCAAGACAGTATGGTACTGGCACAAAAACAGAAACATAGATCAATGGAACAGGATAGAAAGCCCAGAGATAAACCCACGCACATATGGTCCCTTATTTTTGATAAAGGAGGCAAGCATATACAGTGGAGAAAAGATAGTCTCTTCAATAAGTGGTGCTGGGAAAACTGGACAG
The DNA here is from genome assembly GCF_965194825.1 of Balaenoptera physalus. Classification (NCBI taxonomy): domain Eukaryota; kingdom Metazoa; phylum Chordata; class Mammalia; order Artiodactyla; family Balaenopteridae; genus Balaenoptera; species Balaenoptera physalus. The sequence goes on along the minus strand of NC_138897.1, from coordinate 79,089,692 downwards.
GTACATGTAAAAGTATGAAATTAGAACACTCCCTGACACCATACACAAAAATAAACTCAAAATGGATTAAAGACCTAAATGTAAGGCCAGACACTATCAAACTCTTAGAGGAAAACACAGGCAGAACACTCTATGACATAAATCACAGCAAGATCCTTTTTGACCCACCTCCTAGAAAAATGGAAATAAAAACAAAAATAAACAAATGGGACCTAATGAAACTTAAAAGCTTTTGCACAGCAAAGGAAACCATAAACAAGACCAAAAGACAACCCTCAGAATGGGAGAAAATATTTGCAAATGAAGCAACTGACAAAGGATTAATCTCCAAAATTTACAAACAGCTCATGCAGCTCAATAACAAAAAAACAAACAACCCAATCCAAAAATGGGCAGAAGACCTAAATAGACATTTCTCCAAAGAAGATATACAGATTGCCAACAAACACATGAAAGAATGCTCAACATCATTAATCATTAGAGAAATGCAAATCAAAACTACAATGAGATATCATCTCACACTGGTCAGAATGGCCATCATCAAAAAACCTAGAAACAATAAATGCTGGAGAGGGTGTGTAGAAAAGGGAACCCTCTTGCACTGTTGGTGGGAATGTAAATTGATACAGCCACTATGGAGAACAGTATGGAGGTTCCTTAAAAAACTAAAAATAGAACTACCATACAACCCAGCAATCCCACTCCTGGGCATATACCCTGAGAAAACCATAATTCAAAAACAGTCATGTACCAAAATGTTCATTGCAGCTCTATTTACAATAGCCAGGACATGGAAGCAACCTAAGTGTCCATCATTGGATGAATGGATAAAGAAGATGTGGCACATATATACAATGGAATATTACTCAGCCATAAAAAGAAACAAAATGGAGTTATTTGTAGTGAGGTGGATGGAGTTAGAGTCTGTCATACAGAGTGAAGTAAGTCAGAAAGAGAAAAACAAATACAGTATGCTAACACATATATATGGAATCTAAGGAAGAAAAAAAAAAGGTCATGAAGAACCTAGTGGAAAGACGGGAATAAAGACACAGACCTACTAGAGAATGGACTTGAGGATATGGGGAGGGGGAAGGGTAAGATGTGACAAAGAGAGAGAGTGGCATGGACATATATACACTACCAAACGTAAAATAGATAGCTAGTGGGAAGCAACCGCATAGCACAGGGAGATCAGCTCTGTGCTTTGTGACCACCTGGGGGGGGGATAGGGAGGGTGGGAGGGAGGGAGATGCAAGAGGGAAGAGATATGGGAACATATGTATATGTATAACTGATTCACTTTGTTATAAAGCAGAAACTAACACACCATTGTAAAGCAATTACACTCCAATAAAGATGTAAAAGAAAAAAAAAAGAATTCTCTAGGAGAGATGCCCTTCAGTAATGAAGAAGACATTAAGACACTCCCAGATAAATAAAACCTGAGAGAATCCATTGCTATCACCAGGCCTATAAGAAATATGGAGTCCTTTAGGCTGAAATGAAAAGACAACAGAGTAACGCAAATCTACATGAAGAAATTGTTACATATGTAAATATAAAAGAAAGTGTAAATATAAGTACATAATATGTATATAGTATAAACATATAAACAATGTACTATTTTCTTCTATCTGCTTAAAAAGGACAGTACAAGAATATTATAATCTATATTGCTGAACACACAACGTATAAAATATGTAATGTATATGACAATAACAGTATACAGAAGGATACATGGAACAGATCCACAGATGAGTAAAGTCTCTGTAAGTCACTGAAATTAATTTGGTATTAATCCAAATTAGAATGCTATAAATTAAGATGTTAATTGTCCCCAGGGAAACCACTAAGACTATAACCCAGAATCTATAGTAAAAGAAACAACATGGGAATTAAATTGGTACACTAGAAAATAACCAGCAAAAAAGAAAGCAGCAATGGAGGAATATTAGAACAAAAAGATATAACTCATACAGAAAACAGATGGCAAAATGACAGATTTCAATGCTACCTGACTAGTGATTAAATTAAATGTATTCATATATGGTTTACACACTCCAGTAGGCAGACATTGGCAGAACGGATAAAAAGCTATGATCTAGCTATATGCTATCTACAGAGTTGCACTTTAAATTCAAGATACAAAGAGATCTAAAGTAAAAAGATGGGAAAACATAAACCAAGCAAATATTAACCAAAAGAGGATTAGACTGGCTTTATTATATAAGACAAATAAACTTTATGACAATTTTTTCTAGAGACAAGTAAGGACATTTTAGAGCGACAAAAGACTCCACTTCTCAAGGAGGAAACAGTTATAAACATTTTGCGCTTAACAAGATAGCTCCAAAGTACATGAAGCAAACTGACAGAACTGAAAAGAGAAACACGCTCCTCAACAATAATAGTGAGAAACTTCCATACTCAACTTTCAATAGTGGAGAGAATCTGTTATTTCTTGGAATTCTCACATCAGCACTATGGAGTGGACAGAGTAGGGGCTGTGGCCCATATTTTATGGTTCAGGGCACTGAAATTTAGAGAGATTGAATAACTTGCCCAGAGTCACAACACTGATGAGTGATGGGTCTGAGGCAGGGGAGGGAGTTGACTCCCTGGGGGTAGAGATTCCTGAACACATGGACATGAGATCATGCCCTGGATACACAAACCAAGAACTCTCCTCACTCCCTTTCCCACATCCTCCTGCCCCAAGGATGCTGCAGGGAGACAGCTGGTACTCAGAGGAAGTGCCTGGCCCACGAGAATGGCTCAAATCTGGACCCAACTCCTGGCTCTACGTTTCAATCCCTGACCCCAAATACAATGCCTTTCCCCCAAATGAAGACCCCCTGATGGACCGGGGTATCCAAATATGTGTGCATCTCCCCTCCCTTCCCCCTCAGCACTTGAGTCTAGCAGCTGATTTGCAGTGACACTTCCTGGTGGTCAGGTGACCAGCCTGAATGACCAGTAGTCTACTTGACTCCCTGACTCAGAACCCAGGACATTCCAAACCAACTGGCCACATGACAGTTGCACAGAGAATCAGCGTCATCTTCAACTGACCAAACCTGGATGATGAGCAGTTAATATTCATTAGCGGGGAACAGGGTCTACTGGGCTGGTGTTCTGGTGGCTTAACAGATGAAGCTTACAGGCCCCCAGGGTCTCACTGGCTAGAAACTGACCAGCTGAGCAGCTTGGACTAAGGCCTGGCTAAGAGCGGGCAGTGGCTGCACGGGCTCTGAGTGGGCACCTTCCCTGCCCAACCCTCCCTCAGCCAGATCCAGGCTCTGCTGCACAAACTATAGCCATTACTCCTGAATCTACTTACTGGTATTACTTCCACAGTACCTTCAATGGAGTGGTTAGTGGGGGTGATATTTGTGTCCTTACCCTGTTGTTTGGCCAGATGCTGATTCTGATGTGTCTGAACCACCGCTGCGGATGGCCAGCAGATTATCTTGATCGCATCTGATATGATATTCTTGTGCATCCTGTGTTTGATTCCTTTATAATCTTCCTTTCCTTCTTGGTACCCAAGTCATGATCCTGGAAAACACAACAAAAACTGAGAGAACTATTGATATGTCGCTGGGAGAAGACCATGCGGAGGTGTCAATTCATTCCCAGGTCACACGTCTGTTCTCTTTGTTCACCAGCCTCCTAGGGGAGTCTAGGGGAGTCAAGTGAATCAAAGCTGGCCTTGGGAAGAGGGTGTTGCAATGTGGTGTGCACTTAAAATAGCCAGCGGGCTGACTGCACGGGGACATGACTTTATTTAGTGAGGTAATATAGAAAGGGAGCACAGCACAGTGACCGAGAGAGTGGGGGCTGGTGCCTGATGGTCTGGATTCAAATCATACCAGAAGCCACATGAACCTGGGAAAGTTATGCAGACCCTCTGTCCTCAGTTCCTTGTTCTGTGATAATGGAAATGTTAATAGGGCCCACTTATTAGTATTACATGATGAAGCTTAATACAACAAATCAGGTAGACCCTGACGAAAAATGATGGGTACTTCATAAGTGCTACCTAAATGTTCAAATATTACATGTCTGGAAGAATAAGCAAGAAATGTGGTAGTGCTGCCTCCAGAGAGGGGACCTGGATGCCACAGGGCAGGGGAGCGGGGAAGGTTATGGGTGTGATGCTTTAGAGCTTGTGAAGAATATCTGTTATCATCTCCTGTGGTCCCCACATCAGCCCCGTAGGGAACTCACGGCAGGTGCTGTGATCCATATTTTATGGTACATGGCACTAAAATGTTGAGATTTTAAGTGACTTTCCCGGAGTCACAAAGCTGATGACAGACGGATGTGGGACAGGAATGTATTTGGTTTCCTGGGACGGAAATCCCTGAACCCCTGAATCCTCTAGATGGTGCCCTGGACTCCTGAGCCCAGGGCTCCCCTCCCTCTATCCCCCCAATCCTCCTGCCTGCCCCATGGTTGCTCCAAGGACAGGAGGGGTCTGAGCCAACAGGAGGGCCCATGCCTGACCCAGCTGCCTCCCTTACATGTTGATCCCTGACCCCACAGCTGTTAAATATCCCTGAAAGAAGGTCCCTTGAAGGATCAGGGGGTCCCATCTACGTCCCTCCTCCCTCAGCATCGTCACACACCGGGTGAGCCTCCTGGTGGTCTGACCAGTGGTCGGCTTGTCTCCACGTGGCTCAGAGCCCTGGTCTCTCCAAGCCAGCTGCCAACGTGGCACGTCTCTAACAAATTAGCTTGGTCTTCAACAACCAGCCCTGGATGCACAGTTACTGCTGATTAGTGAGGACAGTGGCCTGCTGGGCCGTGCTTGGTGGTTTAGTGGGTGAAGCTGGCGTGCCCCACTGTCGCCTGACCGTTGATGTGAGCAGCTGTCAGAGTAGCCTGGGCTACGGCCTGGCTGGGGAGGGGCCGTGGCTGCACTGGCTCTGAGGGCGCACCTTCCCTGCTCATCCTTCCTCATCAAAATCCAGCCCCTACAAACTCCTCATCCATCCGTAGACCCTGCAGCGGCACAGGAGAGAGGCCCATGTCCTCCTGGAGGGACCCCTCCATAGCCACAGCCTAGAGACCCCATCCCAGGACTGTCTCTGAGGATGACTCAGGCCCTCCTAATCTCTGTCACCAAACGTTCATTCCACTAACCCGATGGCATTGCCCCTTATCTCCACGTTCCCAGGCAGCACCCAAACACCCAGTGATCCTGTCCACATCAACCACCGGAAATACCGCCATGAAATCCCAGCTTCCTCCCTTTCTAAAAACCTCTAGATTTAGACGGCTAATATTTGCTTTTGGATTTTGACATCGACATTCAGAAGTGTTTAGCCTGTAATTTCTCCTGTCCTGTACTATCTGCTGCTGGTATGACATCAGTATTCTCCTGGTCCGATGAAAGCAGTGTGGGTGTGTTCCCTCTGTATCTGTTCTCTGGAAGAGTGTGTAGCAGACAGGCATCATTTGTGTCTTAAATGTTTGGTAGAAATCAGAGGAAGCCACCTGGGCCTGAAGTTTGCTTTGTGGGAAAATTTTTTTTGCATCTCTTTCTAATTGAAGTTTACTTGGTGTATTGTACAGGGCACAGATCTTAAGCGTAGAGCTTTATGGTTTCTTGTAAATATAAACACATCTGTTACTAACACTCAGTTCAATATACAGGCCGTCCCCAGCACCCTGGCAGCCCCCTGTAGAAGGGGAGAAGAATAAGTGCTAACTTATTCGGTTATAAGCATGACATCAGTTACTCCATGTATATTCCAAGTGCAATGATTTACACACAGATAACTCAAAATTAGTGTGGCAGCACACTCAGAAAGTCGTGGAGGGCGCTGGAGGGCTGGGAGAATCCAGTCCCTTTGGGATTTCCGCTGTGGAGGTCTGGGGCCAGAGTAAGGAAGCTGCGAGGAGCTTCTCAGAAGCATCTGGGCTTTTACAGAGGGAAAAACTACTGCTTCCCAGAGTGGAGCGCCCATTGTAATTCACTGAGCCCTCCCTTTGCTGAGGGTGCTTTCCTATACTTGTGTGTTATTTTACATAGAAATGTTTAAAAATTAAACCAAGTAGGAGATCAATTTTGCTTGATGTAAAAGCCTCCAGTGTTAAAAATAAAACATATATCTAAAATTATGCTGAATCTGTACAGTTCAGACAGGCGATAACCGGCACTAAATAGCTGACTCAGGAGAGGAGGAGCAGAGAGGCGGCCCTCCTTCCTTGGCCTCGTGTCTCATTTAAGCTTCCAAACACTGTACAAGCTCCATCCCCTCTGAGTCTCAGGCTGAGGCCTCCAGGTCACGGTCTTCACAGGTGTCAGACCAGAACCTGCCGCACAAAGGCAGGGACTGGAGTCAGCGGGGAGGTGGGCTCCCTCGGGTCGGTGTGTGGGACCCAGGGGGCTACTCAGACCCTGGAAGTGACTTTGGGCCCTGACATCCCCAGGGGTCACATCCCCAGGGCACTGGGTGGGGCCTGTTTGCTGCTCTTTGCCAAGTGTGCTCTGGTAGCAGAGAGACATGTCCTACAGGGGTGATTTAACCTGGGCATTTGGCCGGGCGGCGTTCAAGTGACTGGTCCCCTGAACAGTGAAAGTGATGCAGAGGAAAGGGGAGGCTCTGGGGCTCCAGGGTGAAAAGTGTGGGTCCCTCCCACCTGGGCACTGTGAGGAGTGGGAGGTCTGATGACACAGGTGGGAGTAGTGACCCTGTCCCTCCAGCCCTGCTCAACCCGACCCATCAGGAGACCCGCACAGTGGAAATGAACAATTAATTGTTAAGTCACATTTTACCCCCAATAATTTTTTTCCTAACATCCCCACCAAGCCTTGCTTGCTTCATTCAGTTCTGAGACACATTATTCAGTGGTAATAAAAAAATAAGGCTTATGGCCTAAGTACTCCAATGTGAAAAGGTTATAGGAAACACTGCTATGTAAAATATAATGAGGGCTTCCCTCATGGTGCCCTGGTTAAGAGTCTGCCTGCCAATGCAAGGGACACGGGTTCGAGCCCTGGTCTGGGAAGATCCCACATACTGCAGAGCAACTATGTCCACGTGCCACAACTACTGAGCCTGTGCTCTAGAGCCTGTGAGCCACAACTACCAAGCCCACATGCCACAACTACTGAAGCCTGTGCGCCTAGAGCCCGAGCTCCGCAACAAGAGAAGCCACCGCAATGAGAAGCCCGTGCACCGCAACGAAGAGTAGCCCCCGCTTGCCACAACTAGAAAAAGCCCACGTGCAGCAACGAAGACCCAACGCAGCCAATAAATAAATAAATAAATAAATAAAATTTATCTTAAAAATAATAATAACAAAATAAAATAAAATATAATGAAATAGGGACTTCCCTGGTGGGCCAGTGGCTAAGACTCCGTGCTCCCAATGCAGGGGGCCCAGGTTCGATCCCTGGTCAGGGAACTAGATCCCACATGCCCCAACTAAGAGCTTGTATGCCGCAACTAGGAGTCCACATGTCACAACTAAAGATCCTGCGTGCTGCAACTAAAGATCCCACATGCCACAACCAAGACCTGATGCAGCCAAATAAACAAATATTTAAAAAATAAATAAAAAATGAAATATAATCAAATATATAAGTTTTCTTACTTATTTACAAATTTGGAAATTAAAGAAACATAAGCAATTTATAATTCTGCCCCCTTACCCTATCCCAGATGAGTATGGCACTGAGTTTCCTTCCATTTTTGTGTGTGTGTTTTGTTTTTACATACATGTGACCAATCTACAGAACCTCAGCCTGAGAAACGTTGCCATGAGGTGACTCAGGCCCTCCGCAGGGCTCTGTAGAGGCTGAGGGGCCCCCAGGGGTTGGCTCCCTCCCAGCTGGGTGTGGATCCTGCAGAGTCCCCTACTTGATGCTGAGACTACTACGGGCAGACAGGGCTCAAAGCTGGCCCAGGTGAGCTGTCCTGATTGCATGAGAAGGAGTCCCAGGTGCTTCTGTCCTTCTCACCCTTTTCCCAGGAGGCCTGAAGGAGGGGGAGGGTCAGGGTCACGCCATGCTATCTCATCATATCCAATGTTAGCGGATCTAGCATTCAGCCGCTGAGTGGGGGATGCCCCCTTGCTGATGTTAAGGGGGTTGGTGGAGCAGAGCTGGGTCCCGCACTACCAAGATAGTAAATAAATCCTGGAAGACTCTTACAAACGTGTATGATGTGAACAACGCAGCCTGGAGTCAGGCACAGGTGGCCTTACAGTAACCTACAGCCCTCTCCTCCAAATGGAGGAGCCACTGGAGGCTTTGGCCCAGCAACCTTAAAAGTTTATGTGGAGTGGGTTATCGCTTCCAGGAAAGATGTTCTCAGGGCACCCTTCATTTGTCTGCATGGGTTTTTACCATCCTCTTGTCTCCCTTGCGTGCAATACTGGTCACCCCAGTGTGCTCCTCAGTTTTGCCGGTTCTACCAAAGTGCCAGAAAGAAAGTTAGGAAGCAATGGAACCCACCTGCCCTTATTTGCCTCCCCTCCCCTCCGCAGTTTACTTGTTTCATACTCCCATTTCCTCTTATTCTTCCACTTTATCTCCTTCCCTCATTCTAATAGAGTAGGAGAGAATTTCTTGACAGCTGGAGAGAAAACAATGGCACATGTCAGAGGCGCCCAGGGCAGGACTACACCCATTGGTGGTAGTGGTGGGAGGGGGCAGGGCAGAGCCAGACTTCACAGGTGGGGCTGGGGTGGCTCCAGCAGGGTGGGCCCAGTCCTTCTGACTCTGACCTGCCTCCTGCCCCAGGGAGGGGGGCACTCAGGGTTGCTCAACACGATTCAGTGACACAGACAGGGTGGTGGGCGGGGACTCTGGAGCCAGGGCAATGCTAAGAAAGGAGGAGGACGGCTGCAGAGGGTTTGTACAGATTTTATAGAAGATCCCAGGACCTCAAGTGCCTGGATGAGAACAGGTCCTTCTGGATGAGAATCATTAAAAAGAAGGAAGGAGGGGACGGGGAAGAGCTACATAGAGGAGCTTATGGATTAGAAAAAGAGAGAAAATGTAAAGGAGATGAAAGAGTAAGTAAGTTACATGCAGATTGTTGCCCTCCCGTTCAGAGTCTTCACTGTCAACAAAGGAGTGTTTTAGTGCCCAAGGACAGCAATGATGCTGGGGGTGGGGGCATGCGAAAGGAGAGCTGAGAATCAGAGTCAAGGTCGGGACTCGGGGCCCCTTCTGTCCCCATCTCTCCCAGGGCCTTGATGGCTTCACCTCTGCAATGAGGGAGAGGGTCTAGGATCTCTAGGGCCCCTTTTCCAGCCCTCGAATTCTGTAACTATGACCAGGATGCCATGCCTGTGTCCTCCTGTGCCTCCAACAGCCAGTCACATCTCCACGGCTTTCTGTGCATAACACTGCCCTCCTCCCAGCTCCCTCCTCTTCCTTCCTTCTTCCCTGCCTTGTCGGCTTAAACTCCCTTCTCCTTGACAACCTCCATCAACCATATTGTTCTCCAACATATGGGAACATTGCAGGAACAATTGTGGGTGTCCTGCCACTCTCCCTAATCAATCAATGGATCCATGAACCAATCCAACCAAATGCAGGAAGCACCTGTCATGGACCCAGGGTTTCGATGGGCCTCCTGGGAGAGAATGGCAGCCAATTCCACATACAATTTATCTGTCCTGTGCCTGAGGCGATGACCTTAGCTACTTGCTAGATACTTAGTCCTCACAACAACCCTGTAAGTTTTCTAGCTCCTTACAGGGGATGAACACAAGATTAAAGGTAAAGTAACTTGTCCAAATTCTCTTGGTCTGCAAGTGATGCAACAAGAGTTCTCCAGCAGGAGGATATATGCCCACATGAGTAAACAGTACCTGCTAGATTCTCCCGGAGTCCTGGAAGGACTGGGGAAAAGGGCACAGGGTGGGCATGGCTGGGGTATGGGGGAGCAGGGGCTGCGCTGCCGGGCTGCAGCGGTGGGTTCTGAGAGGAGAAGCGACCCCCTGGCCCTGCCTCCCAGACGCTCTGTCCTGGGGCAGGTCAATCCCAGAGGACCAGGTCAGCAGGGCTATGAGGGCAAGTGTGTGGAGCCAGCCCGGCAACCCTTCACAGCAGCCTCGAGAATTCCTGCCAGCCATGGAGGGGCTCGAGGGGCAGCTGAACATGGGCCTTATTCCTGGTCCCAGGATTTGGGTTGTGGGTGAGGAGTGCAGGCGAGAAATGGCCTCCAGGGTGTGCTCCCCCCTCACCTCTCCAGGAGGACCCAGGAACCTGTGCAGGAAGCTGGGAGGACGTCATCTCTAACCTCCCCACCCCTGGGCGCGCCCTTAAACCAGGAGTAAACCTGAGGGCAGGACATGAAGATGCCGCCACAAGACCTGAATGTGCAGAGGGAGAGCGTCTGCTTCTCACCCAGCACCGGGATCACACACGAAGAACTGTGTCTCCAGGTTCAAGTGTTCGTGAGGGAGTCGTGTCCCACCAGATGGCCTCATCCCAGCTCAACCCCCAAACCCCAACCCAATAACACTCGTGCTTTATTCCCAAGAGATGCCACCCAAACGTAAGCAAAGGTTCTGGTGTTTGGCAGTGGCAAAGGCAGCAAGAACTGGTCTCCTGGAAATGATTATCTTAAATAACAAAGCAAGAAAAGGTGATTACAAACACAGCACCCTCAAAGCCCACAGAGGTAATACCTCTTCCTATTAGGTCGTTAAAATACAGAAAACATGGGACTTCCCTGGTGACGCAGTGGTTAAGAATCAGCCTGCCAATGCAGGGGACACGGGTTCGAGCCCTGGTCAGGGAAGATCCCACGTGCCGCGGAGCAACTAAGCCCGTGCGCCACAACTACTGAGCCTCCGCTCTAGAGCCCGCGAGCCACAACTACTGAAGCCCGCGCACCCAGAGCCCATGCTCTGCAACAAGAGAAGCCACTGCAACGAGAAGCCTGCGCACCGCAACAAAGAGTAGCCCCCGCTTGCTGAAACTAGAGAAAGCCCGCACACAGCAATGAAGACCCAATGGCAGCCAAAAATAAAACGCAGCCAAAAATTAATTAATTAATTAATTAATTTAAAAAAATACGGAAAACACAAAACAAGCCTCCACGTTTCCTCTTCCTTCTGATTTTACACCTCTCTTCCTCAGCCTACTAAAGCAGCTGAGCCTTGTTCCCTACCTGGAGAGTCTTCATCCTCGCTGCTTGAGTCATTTATGCTCTCCTCAAGCCATTCTTCAGAAACAGAAACTTGAGCAATAAAGTTGTTAGAGAGAGTGGCTCACTCCTTCCTTCTACCCCAGTGGAGGCCATGCTGGCTCACTCAGCATCACCCGGCTCTTTCCTCTGGGTTCTCAGCCTTCCCTGAGCTCCCTGGAGCCAGAGCCCTTCCCCAAGATCATAGCCGCAAATCTTCTAATGAGAGAGAGGATCCCTCCTCAACTTCTCACTACCCCAGTTCCCACCAGGTAAGTACCACTCTCACCTGCACATTTATCAACCTGCAATTCCACCTGTGATGGAAACACTTTGAATTAGATGAGTTCAGCCAACAGACCTGTGCCCAGATCAGGTCAGCTGCACAAGGCAGTGTCCCGTGAGGATGGAAATATCCTCTCTACCTTGTTGAATATAGTGGCCGCTAGCACATAACTCTATAAGGCACTTGAAACGTGGTTGGTGTGATGGATGGACTGAATGTTCATTTTATTTATAATTAATTAATTAGTTAGTTATAAACAGGCAAATCTGGCAAGGGAACACCACACTTCATGTCACAGCTATAGAATCCAAAGATGAGGAAGACATAGTCTCCCTCGCTCCGCCTCGTTCATTCTAAGTATAGTTTGCTGGTCTTATCTGACAACGCATTTGTAGGTTCTTCCTGGACTCAGGCACACGTGCCAGGCCTTAAGTGAGGCCCTGGGGACACAGACAGTAAGGTCAACACCCAGGTCCTAGAGGATTCCCAGCAGGGGGCCCACCTGTCGGCAGAGATGAAGAGCAAGGCCGGGCACACCTGTGCTAGATGTAATCAGAACAGCAGGGTCAGGGGTGAGGGGGGGATGCTTCAGGAGCCCACCCGTCTCATTCCTGATCTGGATTAGAGCCTGGGCAGGCCCCTGGCTTGGTGTGGACCCAGCAGGCCTGGACAAGCTGAGGAGGGACCCTCTCCACCCCTGAACTGGATCCCAGTCCGGGGTGGGGGGATGTACATTAGACATTTATGGGGCCTGAGACGGGTTGTCCAGGGCTGAGCACTGGGGTGAGAACTGATGAGGAAGATACAGGCAGTGCCCTTGCAGTGGTCACCTACGTCCAAGGTTCCTGTCCCCACGAGTGGGAGGACACAGAGTTTGGGCCTGAGAATTCCAAGACGATTTCGAAGAAACTCTCAGATTGATGCCTCTCAGTCATAGAGAAGTGTAGCGAGAACCACCTCGACTCTGGGAACATCCCTCATGTCTTTGCTGAGCTTGCCCGGTGCTAGTGCCTGCGCCCCTCCCCACCTCCACTGCACCTGGAGTGTTCTACAGCTGCCTGGCCACATGCTGTGAGCTCTCTTCAGTTTAAATGCTTTTCTGGGCCGGACAACCCTTGGTTAATATTGTCTAGAAAAGGAGTAGCAGTCATGCAACCTCTGGAAGCTGATGAAAAGTTAAAACTGGTCCCTGTCCCAGCATGAGGGAGAAGAGGTCTCAGAGCCTCCTGTCTCTGGCCGGACCCTGTAGTCCATTCCTGCTGACCCATGTCAGACCTGACTCCTCTTCTCTGCCTCCCACCAACTGCTATGATGCAAAGTGCTGGGTATGTTCCAGTTGATGGAGAAGACAACAGAATAGGAAGGAAGCTCCTCTCTGCAGACACTAAGTTGGATGTCCCTGTTATTCTCACTGCAGCCACTGCACCTCATCCCCCTTCATCCCCACATGGAAGGAGCACAGAGGTAGAGATGGCCATGGCTGGACACAGGTGGTGATGCTGTACTGATTTCTCCCATCTGAAGACTTTGGAATCTGTCACCCCTCTTCCTTCCCATGGCCTGGGTACTCTTGTGTCTTTCTTGTGTCCCTCCATGTCTTTTTCCTCTCAAGGTCCTGCCCAAGGTTCTGGGCCCTGATGTCTCCTATGGAACCCACTGCGCAGCTGCTCTTGGTATCTCTCGCTGTAACCTTTAATCACACACAGCCAGGGTCCCCTCAAGCACCCCTGGGAATCTGTGATCTAGAGATGAAGGATTTCTAGGACAATCTTGTTATGAGAAACTTGCTTCTGGGGGAAAAAATTGATCTTTTTAATCAAGTAGTCTCCTCTTTTTATTTTGTGGGGAAAAATTTCAACACTCCTGTAGGACAATCAAATTCTATTAAAATGCCATGCATTTCACACAGGAGCCATGAAACAAAAGGATCCTCAAGTCAGACTCTGCCTCATTTTATATTTGCATTGACTTCAAACAACTCCCTTGACTTGTTACTTGCTAAGGCTTCAGAAGAAACCCAGACCCTATTTCCTCTGGCAGGTGTGACAGGGACATGAGTGGCGATGTTCCTGTCCCACTGCTGAGCTCCCCGTTCCCCACCTTGCAATGCACAACCTCCCCTTCATCCTCCCAGGAAGGGAGCCCAGCGCCTACCCTGATGCTCGGTCCCTGAAGGAGATCTCTGTACAGTGTTTCGTGCCCAGCACACAGAAACCAGGGCTGGCATAAGTGATGGGAGACTGATTTTCCACATCAGAATGGCATTTCCTATTCTTGCCAACATTTTCTGAAGCAAAATACTAGACCTTAGTTGGTGAAAGTTGGAGTGAATGTCCTTCATTTATCCCTGGAGGATCCTCCTTTCTCAGATTCCTCCAGAACTGGGTGCGACATGTGGGTTCACCTGGGGCTCCTGCAAAAGGAAGGAATGCTGCCCCAGTGCCCAGCTGAGATGGGGGAGGATTAATTCTGAAGCCTCCTGTAATAACAAAAAGAAGCTTTGGGAATGTGGAGAGGGACAGCAAGGAGGCACCCTTGAGAAAGTACCCCTTTAATGTTAAAGTATCTGAAGGAGCAAGGGCTGGGATTACTGCAATCTCAGGCCTGCCGAGCATCCCACACAAGGATTGGGAACAAGGATTAAAGTCATAATTGATATGCCAAACTCACAGGAGAAGTTTAGAGTCTGTCCCAAGAAGCAGAGGCCCCAGAGAAAGTCCACAGGATTTGGAACTGAAGGGTAAAATCTACAGGGCCTGGTTCCCTATTTGCTGGTCGTACAATTTTGCAGAATATCCCCACGTTCTCAAGCCTCCCATTTCTCATAACTCAAATAGTTACAGATTCTTTTCTTGTATTTGATCAACCAAAATGAGGGGAACGTAAAGGCCAACTCCGAGTGGAGATTTATTATTAAACGAATACTTAATGTCTCAGTAATAGTGATTCTGAAGCCACAGTTTTGTCCATTTAGAACCCTGTGAATGTTTTCCTGGATGGCAACAGTATTTTGTCCCAGTTTATTGAGGTGTGCTTAGCATACAGTATACTGTACATACTGAAGGTTTGCAGTTTGATAAATTTGGACATACATCCTATAGTATAATAAAGATGGTGTCTGGTCTCTGTCCCTGGCTCCTGGCACAAAGCTTCAAAAATCCTTGGAATTTGCTGCATGCTAAGATAGCCTTTGTTAGGCCAAAGAGGTGACTCATTTTGGATCCCTGGATGGCTTTAGGATGGGACTGAAAGGCCAACTGCAGGATTAGATGGTTGTAACTTCAAGCCAAAGTGACCTCCAGGGAGAGGGGAGGGGGCTGGAGACTGACTTCAGTCATTCGGCCAATGATTTGATTAATCGTGCCTACCTAATGAAACACCAGTAAAAACTCTGGACACCCGTACACACTGGAACCTCCAGGATGGCGAACACGTGGTGGGAGGCTGATGTGTTAGGGCTCCACAGGGAGGGGACATGGAAGGTCTGCATCCAGAACCCTCTTAGACCTCACCTGTGTGTGTCCTTTATAATAAAACTGTAAGTGTAAGGATAGTGCTTCCCTTAGTTCTATGAATTGTTTCCAGGGAATTATTGAACCCCAGGGGTTGTGGGAACCCCTAAATATACAGCCAGTCCATCAGAAGTGTGGGTGGCTAGGGATCGCCAAATTGCATCTGGTGTCTGATGGAAGGAGAGTCTTGTGGAGGACTTTGTCCTACCTTGTGGGATCTGATGCTAACTCTGGGTGGTGACCATCAGACTCACATTAATGTATGCCCAGATTGGGGGGGGGAAACAGAGCATTTGGTGTCAGAAATGGGGGATCCACTACAAGGACCCTGACACACTGAGACATGTGGTTTGGGAAGAGAAAGGATAAAAGGTTGGCGGGTGAGGATTTTTTGATTCCTGGGTGGCCACAAGGTCATTTACAGTATGGAATAGCAGTTGTGCTGCAGTCCCTTACTCAAAGGTGAACAATATAGTTTAGAGATGATGGACCCAGCTCCTGGGGTTTTGGCTCACTGGATGCATAAGAATTGTAAAATAACAAGAAAAAAGTTCAGTATGTAGCCTGCTGGTTACTGTTATCTGTAATAGCTAAAACCGAATTGAAAGAAAGTTCTGAGTCAGATCTTGGTGTTGACAAGCTCAGATTTTGGGCAGGAGAGAGGACCTCTGAGACCTCTGGTCATCAAAAAGGTAGTCCAAGTCGAGGATGGCAAAACGAAGAACTTACTGAAACCAGGAGGTAGACTGTGCAGTTGTCTCATTTTCTGGATTGGTATCATCAGCTTCCTGAAAAACCTGTACTGAAATGGCACGTGACGGATTAATGTGGGGGCTGTGTCTTTGGCTTTGAAGGCTGCACAGTGGAAGAGTGTGTTTGCTCTGATCCAGGACCCACATCTCACTATGGAACAATCACAGAAGGCTGTGCATGATTCAGGCACACCAAAGGTTATTCCCAACAGCCTTGTGGGCTGGATAAAAGGCCCTGTGAAGTCTGTTTCCCCTGAGAAGAAAGACTGTCTGACTCCCCCTATAAATGCCAACTAGTACATCTCAGATGAAGCAGCTGAAATGCTTTGCACACAAGCCATGCCACACTGGCTTTATGGAGATCAGGATTTTAATCCACAGAGTATGCCCCTTACCCAAGACATGGTAAGTGCTGTGATTAAAGGGCCTCTTTTGCATGGACACGCCATGTAACCTAACTGCTGCCAAATCAAACAGCACCCCAAAATGATTTATGAGATTTTTCTGTCTCAGTTTCCCCTTACGGGTCTTATAGATGCTAATTAAAAAATAGACTAACTTTAAACAGTGGCAAAAGGCAGAAGGGAGAGTCAAGGGACTCATCCCAGCAGAATGGAAATCTTTGCATGGTTTTGAGGAATGGGATGAATAAAGCTGACCTTAATGGCATTGAAACAAAAGTCTTAATGGAGCACCATCAAAGGATGAGTGGACCAATGGGACGTGGGTCCTCAAACATGTCTTTCCACTCTATTTAACCCAGTTTGGAGCAATTTTAAAAGTCAGGAGGCAAAGACTACAGTGAGAAACCCAACTGGGAGTCACCTGGGATGACAGTCAAGCAGACTCACCTAGATAAAGACTGACAAAGGGGCCAGTGTATCTTGGCTCAAGGCTCTGCTGGGGGACCCAAAGCCTTATGCACATGAGTGGGTGGAATGATTGGGGAGGGAGGAAGGGAAGTTTCCTGGGCTCCTTGACAAAAGAACTTCATGAACTGTGTAGCACCCAAATCTGTGGGTGACACAGGACCTCAAAGAGCCTACAATTAAACTGAGAAAATAACAAAAATGCATGAGTTAATCAGATTAAGGTGGAAAGTTTGGATGAAAACTGGAATGTTTATGCAGGCTCTGTGTGAAGTGGCTGTGTCTGTTTTACCTGAACATATTATGGGGATGGATATTGGGTCTGACTGAGGAATGTTTCCCTTGCCTGGCATAAAACAGAAGGCACGTAAGTCCACCCTTCAAGCAATACTAATTGCTAAATGGGAAGCAGTAAAAATGTCAGAACCTACAGAGTATAAAATAGAAGCTTAAGTGTTGGTACAGACAAATTCTCGCTACAGTAGACCCATGTAGAGTGTAGACTGGGCTTTATGGCAAAACCCTGTGATCCCCTCCCAGTGACCACTGCTGGGATAACGGACTAGAGAATTTCCATATGAGAAGCAATTATTATCTTGCTATCGGACATTAACTGACTCTGCCCTACAACTGAAGGACATAAAATAATCTTGAAACCTGAAATACCCGTAATATCTTGGGTGACAGTAGAGGGACATTCTAATAGGGAGGGCAAAGCCCAGATGAGTTCCATAATAAAATGGAAATGGTTTGCACAGGAGCATGCTGTGAGGGGATTGCAAAGACTTGTTCAGTGTATTCGTGGGCAAGTACACTCATTTTCTCTAGGACTGACTTTGGAATCACATGAGGAGCTACTGATTCCATTGCCACTTGGGACAGGGCCCTATAAACAGCTCTTGACTGACCAAAAAAGAGCAGCTTAGCTTTTAGATGACAGTTCCAAGATGAAGAGATAGTTTCCTGTTTGGAAGACCCTCACTCTGATCAAAGAAGGTAAAAATAAACTAGCTCCATGCCCCTATATTGCATGCCGTTTGGGTTTTTACTGATGCATGGGTGGTGACCAATAGCTTGGCCATATGGTCAGGCCAAAAGGCAATGGAAAACTGGCCTATCAGAAGGATGCCCAGATGGGGCATGGCCCTATGGAAATCACTATGGAAATTTGAAGACTGAATTAAAGTGGGATATGTCAATGCCCATCAGAAAAACCAATCTTCAGATTTGTAAGATGGCTGGAATCGATGAGTTTGGATATACTAATGTGCTTGCCTCAGGTGGCCTCCTCGGTCCACGGACTGTAGTAATGCACTGAATCTGCATGCATTCCTCTTGTGCCCTCTGAGACACAAAATGCCAAGAAGAACTGTTCTGTTTGTCGACAGGAGAGACACAGACTGCTGATGGCCGTGGAGTGGATTCCCCAGGGGGAAAGCTGGCAAGTGGATTACACTGGACTAATGCTGGGGCCCCAGTGGGCTATACCTAAGTCCTGACAGGAATAGATACTGACTATGGACTGGAGTGATGTTATCAGGTGGTACATGCCAATGCTCACACTACAACAAAAGAGTCAGAACAGAAGGTCCTGCACTGAGCAACACAATGCTCATCCTCAGAGGAATGGTTTGGTAGAGAACTGGAATAGGCAATTAAAGCACTGAGTTGTCTAAAACAGGGGGAGATAGAGGCATTAACAGACTTGCTTATGTGCCCTCACAAGTGTTTGCTCACACTCACTGTGACAGGGGCCAAAGGCATTTCCCCATTAGATAGATCCTTCTGCTTTTTTGGTGGATCTGAGGGAGAGGGCGTGGGACAGGATGCTGCTTTGACTATGCAGTTCTCCCCAGTGGGGGAAGATGATGGTATGATTATATATTTTTCTTTTCCTCACCCATCACCTCAACTTTCTTCCCCTACCTGATGTAAACAGTAGTCACAGGACTGGGCTGCAACTACAATCAGAAGCAGGCACGGGTCCTAGGCAAGAAACTGTAACTCTACTTTTACACGTTTATGTCAATTTTCCTAAGGGCCTGATTGAGTGAGTCCTGCTTTCACTCCCTCAAGCCAAAATGGGGTTAATGGTGAATGCGCTTATATTGCCCAGTGGTAGAAATACCCCATTCATTCTGTACAAATGGAGAGAAGCAGAAATAATAGCCGAAGGTAAAGGAATGAATGCATGGGTTATGCAGAGAGGGAAATCCAATATTCTTCTAAAAAGGCCCTTAGCTCAATTATGCCAGATGCCTGAAAGGCTGAAGCCACATAGAGGTGAGACCACTCCTTCTTTTGGAACCTGACAATCTCAAACAGAAGCCTGCAAACCTGTGTGGCCCTGGCCCAGGAGACATTTGGTCATGTAATATGATGATGGGCTAGACTATTTATTCATAACTAAAAGGAACTCATTTTTCAGGTTACATCTATAATATTGAGATGCGGTCTAACACTGGCATTGTTGGCAAGATTATAATACCGATACTGATAGTTAAATGTATTGGGAAATACATTTGAGTTAAAAACCTACTATCTGTACCCTACACTTGCTCCTCCAAACATGAGCTATATTCACATCAGTACTATTGCTGTATCTATTATGTAAATGCTATTCCAAATGTAGATGCTCAGACAGGTATGATCATTTTGCTATAAGGTAACCATGGTCAAAGACTAGGAGAGGGGAGGGCAGACAGAGATTGGCTTCAATCAATGGGCCAGTGTTTAAATCAATTATGCCTGCAGAGTGAAACCCCAATAAAAATTACGGACACCGAAGCGCGGTGGAGTTTTTTGTTTGGGGAACAGACAGATGTGCTGGGACGGTGACGTGCCTGACTCCACAGGGGGAGGGGATGGGAGCTCTGCTTCCAGGACCCCCCCCAGGCCTCGCCCTATGTGTATCCTTTATAATAAAACTGTAATAACAAGTATAGCACTTTCTTGAGTTTTCTGAGTCATTTACAGCGAATTATCAAACCTGAGGGGGTCATGGGAACCCCTGAATTTACAGCCAGTCTTTTGGAAGTTTGGGTAGCCTGGGAACCCACAAAATGTGGCTGGTATCTGAAGAAACGGCAGTCATATGGAGGACTTTGTCCTTAACTTGTGGAATCTGATAGTAACTCTTGGCGGTTAGCGTCAGAATGACATTGCAGTGCACCTAACACATATATCCGTGAGGCAATGGGATATTTTACCCAGAACGTTGACACCTGCAATTTTGCTGTGTAAAAGGAATATAGGGGAAAGACACACACACGCACACACACACAAAACTGCACCACACAAACTCACATACAGACACACCCCACCCCCTAGGACACAAACCTGTACCATCTAAAGGGATTACAATGGCTTGCAGAAACACGGCCAAAGTTCTTTACCTAGAAAATTCACCTATATCCTCCTGTTTGACTAGATATCTAAGGGCTTGAGATTCTATAATTGTCAGAATCATAAAGATCTTTTAAATATTTTAAAAATTAAATGTAGAACTAAAAACATGGAAAGGAATCACAGACGATCAGAAATGTCCAGACAGATTATTAAAGGAAACAACTGAACTACTAGAAGTGAAAAATACAGAAATTAAAATTAAAAACTCATTTAATGAGCTATAGCAGAAGATTAGAGATAGGTGAAGAAAGAAACATAGAAATGGACATTAGGTCTGACATATTTTCCCAATTCAGTATACAAAGAAATGGAATGTTCAAATAAAGAGGTAAAACAATATGAAACACAGAATGAGAAGCTCTGATCATCTTCCAACTTTATTCCAAGGAGAAAATGAAGAGAATGGGAGAAAGAAAACACTGGAAGTAATCACGGCCGAGCATTTCCTAGATTTGATAAAAATATGTGAATTCTCACCTTCAGAAAGCAGGATGAAAACCCTAGCACGTGAATCAATAAAAAATCCACGTAGAGCTATATTGCGGTGCATCTCAAGAAAAACAAATGGAGCGACCAGAAAGGGCTATTCTTATCCTGTAAGAACAACCAGCAGAAGTACAAACAAAAGGAACTGAAATAACACTTTCATATGTTAAGATTCAAAAGAAGATCAGTGTAGAATTATAGACTTTTACTTGTATTCAAATCACAGTGAAAAGAAACAGTAAAGATGATTTTTCAGAGACAAACTGAGGTAATTAAAGGGACAATGATCTCAGAATGAAAGTCTGAGATGTTGGGATGTTTAGTGAAGACTGGTGAGCAGAAATGAAGTACTCACCAAATGAAATAATAGTATTTTCCAAACTGGGAGTTAAAAAAAAAAAGAAGCAAACTACTAGACAAAAGTAACATGTAGGGTGAGAAGGATGGCAATCAGATTTGAAGAGTTCTCATTTTGTTCAGAGTGAGGTAGGCACAAAGATTACTTTGCATTGTAAGCTAATTCTGCATGTTAAACTTTTAAGAGTAACTTTAAATACACAGTAGTACTATGGTAAAAATTACAGTTGGTCAATCCAAAAGAAAAAAGAAAAGGAGAAAGGAAGCATCAAACCATCAGGACAAATAGCAAAAAACATAGTAGAAATAAATACAAATATATCAAAATTATAATAGAAATAAATACGATTATAAAAATATTCACTCATACTAAATTTAAATGGGCTTAACATGAGAGTTAAAAAGCCTGTATCCAGATTAGATAAACCATACAAGACATGACTACATATAAGTACACATACATACTTTTGATTAAAATGTTGGGAAGTTATACTAGGCAAACACTGGCGAAAGAGAAAGATTATTGAAGCTACATGAATAAATAGCAAACTAAATATGGTTGGAGACCAAAAGCACTGTTTTGTCTTTAGAAGGTCAATACATGATAATAAATTGTGTGATTCAAAAAAAAGAATCGTAATTCTCAACTCCAACACCAACTAGCTTGGACAAATCACTTTCCTTCTCTGGGCTTCATTTTCCAGATACAACCCTTGGGGATAACAGCACCCATAGCTTGGTGGTGGTGAATGAAAGGACACAGTGAGTCCCCTATAGTAAGTGGAGTAACGGACGGCTTGTGTGATGGAGAATGAGCTCTTTGGGGGCAGGGATGGCTCCTACTCTCCCACCCGCCCCTCGGGCCCCACTCAGTGCCAGGCACACAGTAGGTGCTCAGATGCCCGAAGGAAATGAATCTTGTTTCAGTTCTTTGTGCTGCAGCCCCAGAGAGCCAGCGCCTGCTCCTGAGCGCCCTCCCCTCCCAGGCCGACTCTCCTGTGTTTTTCCATCCCATTTCCCATGAGGTGGAGACAGAGCACCAGCCCCGCCCCTGCCTCTGTGCTGAGCCTGCTGGAGGTGGGGTGGCAGCTGCTCCTCCAGGGCACACCTCCCAGTGGAGGCTGGCAAGGAGGGAGGAGGGAGGGGGAGAGGAAGTCCCTCCAGAGTTAGCCCTGCTTTCCCAGGGGCCCAAGGTCCTCAGACAGGAGAGTGAGGCTTCAAGCCCAGCACCCCTACTCCTAGCTGTGTGACTGTGGACATGTCACCTCACCTCTCTGAGCCTCCCTTCCTGTACAATGGGGCTGTTGATGACACTGGCAGCCCCTTAGGATTGTGGGGAAGGTGGTGAAGTGTGGAGCATACCGTTGGCACTCCATAAATGCACCAGGCACTGCTGTCTCTCATTTTTTACAGTACAGCTCTTGTCTTCCACAGATGGAGAAACTGAGATCCAGAGAGGGCCAGTGTCTTGTCCAATGTCGCTGAGCCTACACCTTGCTGGTTCCAGCTCTGGCCTTAGCCATTCTCCCTGCGCAACCCCAACCAACCAGCAGGGCTGGGCCTCTGGGTAGACCAGGCAGGGGTCTCCTGGGCTGAGGGAGTGGGGAGGGTGTGGCGTGGAGGAGAGCATCAACAGTAATACCGCCTTGCTGAGGGCCTTACTTGTATTCTCATTAAATCCTCAAAAAGCTATGAAAGCGGTGTTACTGTCATCTTCATTTTACAGATGAGGAAATTGAGGCTCAGAGAGGTGAAGTCACTTGCTCAAATCACACAGTGGTGGGAAGAAGGGTCTTACTTAACCCCAGCCCCAGATCTATTTGTCGAATGAAGGAAGAGACAGTGGATGATCCGGGGACACCCAGTGAATTCTTGGTTTGGGGGAGTTCAGCCTGCCTCCCCAACCCTGAAATGGTGAAGGGCTACAACGCCAGCATCTTCTGGGCTTCTGGCTCTTTTGAAGCTCTCAGAGCTCCAGAAGAGGACAGCCCTAACCTCACCCCACTCCCCATGCCCACCTCTAGTTGGCAGAAGCCTCCCCTGCACAAGCTCAGCCCCAAGGAGCAGCAGCGGGGCAGCATTTAGAACTGCAGGGGGCCACACCCACACGGCACCTGCCCAACCAACGTCTGCTCTGTGCAACCAGGCAACGTTCAGAGGCCCATCAGTCTTTCTCCCCAGGACTGCTCCAGCTCCAGCCATGGACCTGGAGTCTTAGCACCTGGTCCCACTGTATATGTTGTCTCCTCCAAGCCTGGCACCTCCCCCCACCCCCCAGTCTCCTACAGCCCTCCAGCTTCCAGGAGGAGGGTCCTGGCTGTGGGCCCCATGTGCCTGCAGGCCTCCAGGTGCACTGTTTGCAGTGCACCCTCAAGGAGACGCAGGGAGGTGTCTCAGCCTCTGATTCCCCAAGTGGGAAGGCCAGTCCCAAAGTCTCATAGGAAGAAAGCAGAATCCCCCACCTGAAAAGATATTCACAGTGAGCCTCCCAGGAGGTGCTGTGACCCCATTTTATGTGAAAACTGAGAGTCACGAGTGAGTGGATGAGAGTTTCGGAAATGGAAACTGGAGTCTCCCACCCCCTGTCTTATCAGTAACTGGCCCTGCTTCATGGGGCTGGGGATGTCAGAAGGGGCCTCACCCTGATGATGTAGTGGAAAGAGACTGAACTGTGGCTCCACGGTTTCAAGCAAACCTCACTTTCTTCAGTCTGTAAAATGGGAGGATAAGGTTTCTGTATCAGTTTTCTAGTGCCGTGTAACAAACCATCCCAAAGTGTAGTGATGGGGTCCTAAGTAGCAATAAAAATAATAGCAATTATTTGTTCATAGTAGGAACTCAAAACGTGTTACATTAACAATTCTCATTTTACAGATGAGGATCAGAGAAGTTGAATAACTTAGCCAGGGTCACACAGCTAATTAGTGGAAGAGCTGGAATTTGCACCCAGGGCTATCTGATTCCCAAGCTCATGTTCACGGCTGCTATCCTCTGCAGCTGTGCCAGAGCGTGTTATTCAGTTCCAACATTAATAGGGATTAATCATTTACAGTACTTATTCTGGGTTGCAAGCCCTGTTTCTCCCTTCTGACCCTCTCCCTCATTGTTCTCAGACAATGAGAATGTCTGGCCACATTTCAAAGAAGCCAGTTGACTGGTCTGCTTCTCATCTATATCCCAGGGTCAAGGGCAGTTGATCCAGGCACAAAGTAGAAACCAGGGGTAATTAGTCTGAATAAGTCACCCACCCATACCTGCAAAGACTGAGTAAATAAACTCGACTTCCACTCTCTCCAGGCTGTAATGAGGCACTCCAACCCCCTTCTGGCGGGACAGGGGTATGGTGGTGCCAGAGAAGGCCGAGTATGGAGTCAGGACTTTCATCCCTGCCAGATGATGAGGAAGTCCTCCACTCCTCAGTGTCAGTGGATTTTGGAGAGAGCCTGGACTTCCAACAACACCCAGACATATAGAGGTGGCCTCCCTCTCCCCACTGGGGTGATGTCAGAGGAGGCTTTTACCACCACTCAGTGTTACTGAGGCCACTCTCCCTACCCTTGATGTCAGTGAGGTCACATGGGGAGCACTAATGAGGCACTCATACCCCTCCCTCCCACCGATGTATCACTGGAGCCCTAGTGGGGAGCTGGAACTCCACTCTCCTGTCCCATCCTGACCAGCAGTAAGGAGAACCTCAGCCCTCGAGGGTTAATGGAGGCCAACTGGGAGACCTGGATTCCACACTCAACTGGCAGTAATGAGGCAAGACCCTCTTCCCCTTGAGCAGGGTCAGAAAATCCAGCTAAAACAGAACATTTAAATAAGATCCAGAGTCTCATCATACTCATAATGTCCAGGTTTCAACAGATAATTACTCATCACATCAAGAACTAGGAAGATTTCAAACGGACTGAACAAAGACAATCAGTAGATGCCCACACTGATGTGACAGGGGTGTTGAAGTATCTGACAAGGATTTTAAAGCAGCCATCGTAAAAATCCTCAAATAAGCCATTAAGAATATACTTGGAATCAATGAAAAAATAGAAAATCTCGGCAAAGAAAGAGAAGATATAATGAAGAACCAAACTAAAAGTTTAGAACTGAAAAATACAATAATGAAAAATTAAAAGAAATTAATGGGTGGGTTTAAGATTAGGATAATGGAGACACAGGGAAATATCAATGACCTTGAAGACACAGCAATAGAAATTACCCCGTCTGCAGTCAAATGCTCTACCACTGAGCTATACCCCCAGAAATTACCCCAACTGAACAACAATGAACATAGTCTCAGGGACATGTTATAGTCACATCATCAGAGTCCCGGAAGAAGAAAAAGAAGGCGGGGTGAATAAGTACTTGAAAAAATAATGGCTGAAAAGTTCTCAAATTTGACAAAAGACATAAACCTATAGATTCAAGAAGCTGCGTGAACTTCAAGCTGAACAAACCCAAAGAAATGCACACCAAGACACATCGTAGTCAGATTTCTGAGAACCAATGACAGAGAAAACAGTCTGGAAAGCAGTGAAAGAGGAATGACACACTATTTATCAGTGAAAAACTAAGTGATGGCGAATTTCTCATCAAAAATCATGCGAGCCAGAAGCAAGTGGCACACCATTTCTTGAGTACTGAAAAATAAGAACTGTCAACCTAGAATCCTAGATCTAGTGAAAATGTCCCTTAGGAATGTATGGGAAATGCAAACATTCTCAGATGAAGGAAAGGAAGAATAAAAGTGCTTTATTTGCAGGTGACTTGATTGTCTATAGAGAAAAATCCCAAGGAATCTACCAAAAAAGAAAAACCAACACAAAACAAACAAAAAAACCACAACAACCCAGAGAACAACAAAACTCTAGAATAAATAAGTGACTTCAGCGGTTTGCAAGATAGACATAAACTTACATAAAGATTAATTAAAATCAATTACATTTCAATAAACTACTATCAAAAATCCAGAAATAACAAAAATAAAATCACTGTATCAATAAAATAGTAATGAGGAGGAGGTGATCGGTTTATCCTGCACATAAGAACAGTCTGTGAGCTGGAAGCATTCAGACCCACAGTGGAATGAAACTCAGAGTTACATTGCTATAGAACTGCTTATACAGTGAAAATGCAGAAGCTGTTTATTCTTTACAAAGGTTGTTTATAGCATTGGGGGTTTTCCTAATGACGGGATTAGTTAAAAACGGTTATCTTATTCCAATTTTGGAAAACAGTTTGTTTCATTTATGATTTTCAGAGGCATTTACAAGAAACAACCCAAGTTGAGTTTTGGTTACACAGCAGGATAAGCTAAACTAAGTATCACTTCTGTGGCTTAACAGGTTTTGTCTACTCAAGAGAATTTTCAAGTCCAGTCTCCATTTTGTATTTAATTTTAACACCAGCAATGAACACACGGACAAAATTTAAAAATATTGATACAATTAACATTTACAACAGCTGAAAAAAAGAGAAATTCTTAGGTGTATTTCTAATAAAACATACACAGGACTTGCATGCTGAAAACCACACAACACTGTGAAAGAAATCAAAGAAGATGTAGACAAAGGAAGCTGCATACCATGGTCATGAATCGAAAGAGTCAACCTAGTAAACATATCAATTGCCTATGGACGATTTACAGGTTTAATGTAATTCCTATTGAAATACCAGCAAGATTTTTATCGTTATAGATGAGATTATTACAATATTTATATGGAAAAGCAAAGGAACTAGAATAGCTAAAACAAAATTTTTTTTAAAGAAGAAAATGGGAGGAATCAGTCACCTGATTTCACAACTTATTTTATAGGTACAGTAATCACGACTTTGTGGTATTGACAGAAGAACAGGTGCATAGATCAATGCAAAATGATAGATAACTCAGAAATAGACCCATAGCAATATTCCCAACTGAGTTTTGACAAAGGGCCAAAAGCAATTAATGGATGAAAGATGTTCCTTTTCCAGAAATGATGCTGGAGCAATTGGACATCCAAAAAAAAAGAAAAAAAAAAAACTACAACCTAAGTGTCACATGATATACAAAAAGTAATCAAAATGGATCACAGATATAAATGTAAAACTATAAAACTTTTTGGAAAAACTTCTGTAAGAAAATCTTTAAGATGTGAGGCTAGGCAGAGGCTTAGAACTGACACACCCAAAGCAAAAACCTTAAAAGGAAAAACTGATAAACTGGACTTCATCAAAATTAAAATATTTTGCTCTGTGACCTTGTTAAGAGGAGGAAATAAACTGTAGATTAAGAGAAAATATTAGCAACAAACATCCAAAAAGGCAGTATTGTCTAAATATGTAAAGAACTCCAGACATATCAGACATTACACTGAAGAACTGACAAGTACAGATTCCTTTAAAGCATAGATGTTTCTAATTTAAAAATCTTATAATGTTTTAGGTCATAAGGAAAGTCTCAGTAGATTCCAAAGACTCAGCATCATACAAACACATTATCTGTGTATAAAATAACTCTCAAATGTCAACAATAAAAAACAAACACCCCAATTTTAAAATTGGTAAAAGACACGAAGAGTCATTTCACCAAAGAGGAATTTACAGAGAAAAAAATAATTTTTGACATTCATTAGCCATCAGGGATGAAAACCACAATGAGATACCACTATATATCTATCAGAACAGCTAAAATAAAAAATAGTGAGAACACCAAATTTTGCTGAGGTTGGAGAAGTTCTGGATCATTCATCGATGGCTGGTAGAATGTAAAATGGTACAGCCATTCCAGGAAACATTTGGGCAGTTTTTACCAGTAAACTAAACATGCCCCAGCAATTGCGCATCTCTTTTTTTCCCAGAGACATGAAGACTTATGTTTACACAGAAACCTTGTACATGGATGTCTATAGCAGCTATATTCATAATAGCTAAAAACTAGAAAGAACCCACATGTCCTTCAGTGGGTGAAAGGCTAAACTAACTGTAGAACGTCCATACTACCAAATACTAGTTAGCCATAAAGAGGAAGAGACTATTTATTTACCTAACATCTTGGATGAACCTTCAGAGAATTACGTGAGTGAAAAAAGCCAATCTCAAAAGGACTGTATGGTGTATTTACACAACATTCTTGCAACTACAGAGAAAAAAAAGTAGTGGAATCCAGGGGTTAAGGAGAGGCTGCACGGAGAAGGGAAGGGGATGTGGGAATTAAAGGGATATGAGGGACCCTTGTAGTGACGGATCAATTCTGTATCCTGACTGGACCAATGTCAATATCCAGGTTGTGACATTGTACTATTGTTTTGCAATATGTTACCATTAGGGGAAACTGGGTCAAAGATCCGTGGGATCTCTTTGTATTATTTCTCACAACTGCGTGTGAATCGACAGTGATCTCAAAATAAAAACTTTGATTACAAAAAAATGAGGCATCTCATTCGCAGCGGGATCATTCGGTACTTTTCCAGCCCCCTGTTTTCCAGAAGGAAGCACCCCCATTGCAGTGAGACTCCAAGATTATTAAAGTAGGATTACTTTTAATATTCTCCAAGCTTTGTCCACGTCTATCACTCAGTGAGGCGTGTCCTGCCTACTCAAATTACTCTACGGGCTTCTAGTCTCTCATTTATTTCATATTATTATTCGTTAATGCATCCAAAGGACTAATTGACTCACCTTCCAGGGTCCAGGACTGTTGAGGAGATTTCAGGTGATTACGCAAATAAAGTACTCAGCGCAGCATCTGGCACATATAAGTAGAGCTTAATGTTAGTCATAAAGGGCAAAGTCTAGCTGGGGAAAGCCTGCTGGGACTCCATTTGGGCCCAACCTTCCTCCTTGGCACACCTGCCTCCCTCAGACAGACAAGAGGCGGCGCAAAATGGCGCGGGTCTTGGCGGAGGAATTGGCCTTCTCTCCGGGATGCGGGCGGGGCGGGGTGGGGCGGGGTGGGGCGGGGGCGGGGACGCCCCAGTCCAGCCCCAGTCAGGAGGCCCTGGTTGGACACGGTGTTGAGGGGGCGGGGCCTCAGCGCAGGGCGTGGTCTGCATTGCCCGCGCTTTTTCGTCCAGGCCCTCAGCAGGGAGGAGGCAGAGGTACCGCTTTAAAGTAGCCCACCTAGAGTCCGTCATACAGAGTGAAGTAAGTCAGAAAGAGAAGAACAAATACGGTATGCTAACACATATATATGGAATCTAAAAAAGAAAAAAAAAGGTTCTGAAGAGCCTAGGGGCAGGACAGGAATAAAGACGCAGACGGAGAGAATGAACTTGAGGACATGGGGAGGGGGAAGGGTAAGCTGGGACGAAGTGAGAGAGTGGCATGGACATGTATATACACTACCAAATGTAAAATAGCTAGCTAGTGGGAAGCAGCCGCATAGCACAGGGAGATCAGCTCGGGGCTTTGTGACCACCTAGAGCGGTGGGATAGGGACGGTGGGAGGGAGACGCAAGAGGGAGGGGATATGGGGATGTATGTATAAGTAGAGCTGATTCACTTTGTTATACAGCAGAAACTAACACGCCATTGTAAAGCACTTATACTCCAATAAAGATGTTTAAAAAAAAAAAATCTCCTGACAAAAAAATAAAATAAAGTAGCTGAGGCTTCACAGACGACGCCTCAGGCATCTTGGCCCTGGTGAACGGAAAGCGCTGAGGGGAGTGTATTGTGGTGAATGATAGTCCTGTGAACTGAGGGTTGAACAAACACCGGTATAAAGGACAGGTACACACCTTTTGACAAATGCGAAATGCCTTTGTTTTTGAATGCCCGTGGAACGTTCTACATTAAAGCCTGATAATTTTACTTTTCTAAATTTTTAAAAAACTTTTTTATTGAAGTACAGTTGATGTATAATAAATACTATATAAGTTACAGGTGTACAATATAGTGATTCACAACTTTTAAAGGTTATACTACATTTATAGTTATTCTAGAATATTGCCTATATTTCCTGTATTGTGCAATGTATCCTTGTAGCTTATTTTATACATAATAGTTTGTACCTCTTATTCCCCTACTTCTATCTTGATGCTCCCCCCTTTCCCACTGGTAACCATCAATTTGTTCTCTATATCTGTGATTCTGTTTCTTTTTTTGTTATATTCACTAGTTTGTTGTATTTTTTAGATTCCATATTTAAGTGATATCATATATTTGTCTTTCTCTGCCTGACTTACTTCATCCAGCGCAATACCCTCCAAGTCCATCCATGTTGTTGCAAACGGTTCTTTCTTTTTTATGCCTGAGTAGTATTCCAGTATTCCTGCACGTACATACCACGTCATCTTTATCCGTTCATCTGTAGACAGACACTTAGGCTGCCCCCATGTCCTGGCAGCTGTGAACAGTGCTGCTGTGAACACCCAGGAGCATGCATCTTTCCAAGCCTGATGAATTTTAATAGATACATGGCCATGAAATATCACTGCATGCAGTGTTGAATTTTTCATGATTATTGGTTAGTTTGCCTGCTGGTTGCACTGATCCGCATTTATGTCTGTTATTTTATACATGGTTTAGAATTAGATTCAGGGTCAACAAATACAGTAGCCTTTTTAACACACTTTTGATTCTTCTGAGTTTTATCCTTAAGCATCTGTCACTTCCTGGAATCCACTCCAACCAGGAGGAAGAGAGGCATTCCAATGCCTATGAAATGGAATCTGAGTTTTTAAAACTACAAATTTGCATGATTCAGTTCTTCATGATTGCAAAACATTTATTTCTTGATATTTTGGTTTTTCGAAAACTGGTGCTTTCGAAAGAGATGTTAATTGAGCTGTTTTAATTTGACATCATTTTGACGTCAGTAATAATTTGGATAGCAGTAGTGAATTTGGGTCCAATTTCATATTCAGGGTGTAGGTTCATGTAATCGAAACTTTTCCACTTATTTTCAATTTGATAACTTCCCTGTGTTACCCTCTCCCTGAGTTATGATAATTCTTTTCGGACACTTTTGAATATGTTTTATTAAACTTTAGGTGACTTTTTTTTTTTTTTTGGTAAATTAAAACACGGAAATCCTCATGAGTATTTCAGTATGTCATAGTGCATTGAACATTAACTAAGAGAATTCCTCTGGGGTTTCATTGCCCTCGTTTTGGTCCTTTAAACTGAGTGAACAAGATTCTGTACTCTCTTCTGGGGGCTTACTTTATATGTTGGCAATACATAATGCAGTCTTTTAATCATTGTAACAGCTTTATTGAGATACAGTTCACTTACAATACAAGTCACACTTTAAGGTGTGAAATACGTCATTTTTTAGAATACTTACAGAATGCTGCAATATCACCACAATCAATTTTAGAAGCTTTACATAATTCCCCCCAAAGAAATACCTTACTCATTAGCAGACAATCCCTATTTCTCCTAACCCCTAAGGCCTAGGCAAACACTAATTTACTCTCTATTTCTGTGGATTTACTTATTTTGAACATTTCATATATATGGAATAACGCAATGTATGACCTCTTGTGTCAGGCTTCTTGGCTTAGTGCAATGTTTTCAAGATCCATCTATATTGTAGTGTGTATCAGTACTTGATATATTCTTTATTGCTGAATAATATTCCGTTATATAGATAGAGCACGGTTTACTTATCCATTCCTCAGTTGATGGACGTTTGGGTTGTTTATACTTTTTGGCTATTATGAGGAATGCTGCTGTGAACATTCATGTACAGGGTGTTGCGTGAACATACGCTTTGATTGCTTTTGAGTGTATACCCAGTAGTGAAATTGCTGGGCCATATGGTAAATCTCCGTTTCACTGTTTGAATACCTGCAAGACTTTTTTCCAAAGTGACTGCACCATTTTACATTCCTGCCAGCAGTATGTGAGGGTTCCAATGTCTCCACATCCTCACCAATACTTATCATCTGTCTTTTTGATTATAGCCATCCTATGGGTGTGAAATGATATCTCATTGTGGTATTGATTTGTATTTCTCTGATGGCTAATGTTGTATTACATCCTTTCATGTGCTTAAGGGCCATTTGTCTATCTTCTTTGGAGAAATGTCTGTTCAACTCATTTTCCCATTTAAAAAATCAGGTTATATGTCTTTTATAACTGAGTTGTAATAGTTCTTAAATATTCTAGATTTATTTTATCAGGCATATGAGTTGCAATTTTTTCTTTATATTGGGGGTTGTCTTTTCACTTTCTTAATGGTGTCCTTTGAATCACAACAGTTTTACATTTTAGTGATGTGTCATTTATGCATAAGGGAGTCTTACTGGCTGGGAATTATTTAGACATTAAATCACATCCTCATCAGTATTTTGGTTATATAAATTAAAAGCTAAATGTGAAAGGGTTAGGGAAAGATTTGAATTAGTTCATTTCAAAATTTGCTATAGATGCTAAAGAACTCATCAGGGACATGTCATTCCCCTGTTCAAATATTTCTTTTTTTTTTTTTTTCTTATTTACAATGTTGTGTTTAATTTCTGCTGTACAGCAAAGTGACTCAGTTATACACATGTATAGTCTTTTTCATATTATTTTCCATTATGGTTTATCACAGGATATTGAATATAGTTCCCTGTGCTATACAGTAGGACCTTGTTTTTTATCCATCCTATATATAATAGTTTGCATCTTCTAATCCCAAACTCCCAATCCTTCCCTCCCTCACCCTCCCCTTGTCAACCGTAAGTCTTTTCTCTGTATTTGTGAGTCTGTTTTTGTTTCGTAGATATGTTCATTTGCGTTGTATTTTAGATTCCACATATAAGTGATATCATATGGTACCCTGTTCAAATATTTCTTGATTATCCTTTTAATGTCCATGTGATTAGTAATAATAGTCCCTCTCTCACTTCTGATATTAGTAATTTGTGCCTTCTCTCTATTTTTTTTAAAAGTTTGCCTAGCTAGTTTATCAATTTTTAAAAATCTTTTCAAAGAACTAGTTTTGGTTTTAATGATTTCTCTATTGATTTCCCATTTTTTCAATTTCATTAATTTCTGCTGTAATTTGTATTATTTCTTCTTTTTTGCTTTGGGCTTAACGTTGTTCTTCTTCCTCTAAGCATTGTTTCAGATCTTTCTTTTTTCTAATATATGCATTTAATGCTATAAATGTCCCTCTAAGTGCTGCTTTTACTGCATTTCATAAATTTTGATAAGTTGTATGTTTATATTCATTTTCATTTAGTGAAAAATATGTAAAATTTCTCTGGAGACTTTTTTTTTTGATCCATGTGTCATTTAATCTCCAAATATTGGGGCATTTTGCAGGTATTTTTCTGGTTTTGTTTTCTACTTTAAAGTTGTGTGTTTTTTTGTTTTTTGTTTTTTGTTTTGGGGTTTGAGAACATATTTTGTATAATTCATATTGTTTTAAGTTTTTTGAGGTGTGAGTTTTTTTTTTACCCAGAATGTGGCCTATCTGGTGAATGTTTCATATCAGCTTGAGAAGACTGTATTCTGTTGTTGTTGGACGTAGTATTTTATTAATGTTAATTAGATCTAGTGGATTGATGATGCTGTTCTGTTCATCCTTACTGATTTTCTGCCTCCTGCATCTACTCGTTACTGAAAGAGCAGTGTTTAGTGCTACAATAGTAGATTTGTCTATTTCTATGTCTATCCAATATGATAGTGGACTTGTCTCTTTCTCCTTGCAATTTTTAAAAATTTATTTATTTATTTATTTATCTTTGGCTGTGTTGGGTCTTCGTTGCTGCGTGCAGGCTTTCTCTAGTTGCAGTGAGGGGGGGCTACTCTTCATTGTGGTGCGCAGGCTTCTCAATGCCGTGGCTTCTCTTGTTGCGGAGCATGGGCTCTAGGCACGCGGGCTTGCTTCTGTAGTTGTGGCGCACGGGCTCAGTAGTTGTGGTGCACGGGCTTAGTTGCTCCATGGCATGTGGGATCTTCCCAGACCAGGGCTTGAACCCATGTCCCCTGCATTGGCAGGCGGATTCTTAACTACTGTGCCACCAGGGAAGTCCTATTATTTTCCTTTTCCTTCTCTGAAGAACTTCTTTTAACATTTCTTTCTTTCTTCCTTTCTTCCTTCCTTTCTTTCTTTCCTTCTTTCTTTCTTCCTTCCTTCCTCCCTCCCTCCCTCCCTCTCTCTCTCTCTCTCCTTCTTTCTTTCTTTCTCTTTCTTCTTTTGGTAGTCCCTTTACACAAATGTTACACCTGTTATAATTGTTCCGCAGTTCCTTGATATTCTTTTCTATTTTCCTCAGTCTTTTTTTGTCTTGTTTTTTAGTTTGAGAAATTTCTGTTGCCCTATCTTCAGGCTCACTGATTCTTTCCTCAGTCATATCCAGTCTACTCAGGAGCTCATAAAAAGCATTCTCCATTTCTGTTACAGTGTTTTCAACTTCTACCATTCCCTTTGATTTTTTCTTAGAATTTCTCTCTCTCTGCTCGCACTGCTCGCTCTTCGAACTTTTTTTTCTCTTTTTTTGCCTTTGAGTATGGCTTCTGATTTTTGGTTGAAAGCTAGACATAATGTACTGGGTAAAAACAACTGAGGTAAATAGGTCTTTAATGTGAGTTTTTATGTTCTAGGGATTAAATTGTTTACCATTTGTTGCTAGTCATAGGTGCCAGAAGCTATCATTTCTTCTGGGGTCCTTTGTTTTTTTCAGGGGTTTCTTTTTTTCAGTTTATTTTGTGTTCCCTGTTCTCTTTGGGTTTTCCTTGAGACTTCTTCATTAAGATCTGAGACTTGAAGTTCTTTCCGTTGAAATCCCATTTTGATACAGGAGCCCTATTAATGCAGTGGAAGGGGAATGTAGGGGAAGCGGAAGTGTCTACAGTTCTGTCATTAGATCTCAGCCTGTGTCCCTGGGATTTAACCTTTACAGGTGCTTTTCAAATTATTTTTCCCATTAGGTAAGAGAATGCTAGAGGGAGCTGGAGTTGAGTATTTCCTTTCCTCCACATGGAAAGCTCAAGAGGACTAGATTTGGGGACTTCCTTTCTCCAGGCTAGTTATGATCTGATAGAAACTAGGGTGGGTGCTCTGGTAAAACAGTTTCCCTTGAGGGAAGGCTTTCTCATGGAGAACAGACTGCGGTGGGCTGTTGCTCTTCTTCTCTCCCTGCCAGAAGTATGAAGGGCTTTTCTATGATCTTCACCCTGAGAACGTGGCGGGACTCCTGGTGGCATAACCCACGACAGGGTGGAGGCCCCGTAAGACTGCCGCCTCCCCTGGAGCTTTTAAGCATGTCCACAGGGAGCCTCCAGAAACTCATCAATTGCAGTTTAAGTTTTGTTACCCAGATCTAGGCTCTAGCAGAGCCCTGTGCTTTGTGAAGGTGTGATTCTCTGTATTCACTTATCTAGTTCTTGTGGTGGTAACTTGCCATGTGATCTCAGTTCTCTGAAGGATTTAAGAACTGTTGATTTTCAGTTTGTTCAGCTTTTCTCTTATTGTGATGACAGGAACGATGATCTTTAAGCTCCGAACATATTGGACCACAAACTGGAAGTCTTAATCTTTTATAATTAAAATTAATGTTTGCTTCTTTCCTCTGCAAATAGTTCCCTTTCATCTTTATTTGTTGGAAAAGGAAGAGATGTATTCATGGAGTCCTTCTGCTTTTTTTAAAGCAGAATGTCACAGATTGCTCCAGGAGATGTCACGTCCTAGAATTAAAGCTTTCCTTGTTGGCCCCATTCCAGAAGCTTTGATGCCAAGCCCATACTCTTTAGGGGAGATATGTATGTAGGTGATTTGCCTAGGACTCTAAAAGTAAAAAAGTAGAAAATAAAAAAGAGATTTGCTGCATTAGAAAAGACTAGTATGTAGACTGTGGGCTCCTGTTGTACACTCGGGATGATCTAGCCCCCTCCAAGTCAGAGAGGTGGGTGAGAAGTAGCAATTCCAACAGACAAGGATGATCCTCCCTATTTATCCCTACCTTGGGCTCATTTTATCCTGGGCTGAATCACTTAAACTCAAAACACACTTTTAATATTCAGGGGTCAGTCCTTGTAGCCATCACATTGTGCTATTCTCCACACCCTATGAATGGGTCCACAGGAAACTGGAAACAGGTCTGGCTTTCCGTGTCACCACTCATACAAGCCAGTGCTTTTCCACACTTGATCTACAGGTCACAGACAGGTGAGGATTATGCAAAAAAACAAGAACAAAGCTTTATTATAAATTATGAACACAACACAAGGGTTCTGGAAGGAAAACAGGGAGAGGGGAGGAGTCAGCTCCAGGCAACAGGGGGCATCCCCTTGTCCCAGGACTGAAGGAGACGAGGCTAGGGCCTCTGTCTACTGTCCTGAGGACTCTGACCGCTGGGATGGGACAAGAGCCTCAAACCACCCACCTTTGGGGGGAAGACTGCAGGCCGGGGGTGGGCACGGAATGCTGTATCTCTGGGTGCCCAGTTTGCTCCAGGATTACAGAGGTTAGGGCTAAGATGTCCGTTTCACATGGAAACAGGGTCCACACAAGGCCCAGCCTGGGAGGAGGTGGACACTGATGGCTTCTCCCCAGAATTATTGGCTCAGGCCAACTTTCTCCTCTTACACCCCAAGGTAATGAATCCCGACCTGGAGGAGAATGACTTGGTCGATGGCCCAATGGTTTTATGTCCCCTGGGCAGGTGATGAGGGGGCCCTAACAGGAAGGCTGCACCTTGCTGTGCCCACCGCGGAGGCGGGGCTACTAGGAGTAGAGGCCGGAACCAACATGCCCCTACAGGCAGCCTTGGCTGGCGTGGGCTGGGCCCTCCGCTGGAAGTAGGGGAGCCCTGCCTGGGCGCGCCCCCAGAGATGTGACTTAAGATGGGGGCAGTAGTGCGTCCAAACCCAGGCTTATTCTTAGCGCTGGGTCCCGTGGTCACCATGGGGGTGCTCTGGTGAGGAGGGCCCCAGGAGTTCAGGCCCACGCTTTCCCCACTGCTGTGTGTGGTGCTCGGGGGCCCCCTGGTTCCTGCTGTGAGGCTGAGAGCTGCAAAGATGCAGCTCAGATCTCGGGCAGCCGCTCCGCTCCCAAAACCCAGCTGGGTGCTGGCATGGGTGCCCACGGTGGAATTTGTGGATGATGAGCTCCCAGAAGATGCTTGTGTGGGGCTGCCGGAAGCTGGGGGGTCCGGAGCAGAGGCTAAGGCTGGAGCTTTCCGTTTTCTACGGCGGGGAGAGCTGCCACAGGCGGTGGTTCCTCGCTGCTGCCCATCAGGGGCCCCAGAGATGGGCTGGGTAGTGGCTCCAGGCTGAAGAGGAAACCTCAGAGTCTGGGCGGGGCCGCAGAACCTGAGTGCAGGCAGGCCGCTGGTGACTGTGACTGAGGACGTGCTGTCACTGGGGGGGCGTCTGCAGGGCCTGGGAAGACAAGAAGAGGTTCCCATTGGAGCCAGGGGCGGACCCCAAGAGGAGAGGCTGGGAGGGTGGAGGGGTGTCCATGGGGGTGACCTCAGGGTCAGAAGCGGCCTGGGGAGCCAGGCCTGCAGATGTGCTGGTTGAGGGTCTGGAACTGACAGTACACATAATGGGCAGGCTGGGGGTGGGGGCAGTAGGGTTGGTGACGGGAGGGAGGCTCTGTGGGGTGAAGACCCGAGACCCCACGCACACGGGTGTGCGGGACTCCATTCGGGAGGTGCTGGGAGCTGCAGGGAAGGCAGGTCTGGCATCCACGGCAGCTGTGACGGATGCCTTGGGCTGTAAACGGCCTCCTCCTGCCCCATTCGTAGGAGGCCCCGAGATGAGCTTCAACTTGAAGCAGGGAAGGGAAGCCGCAGCAGCGGCAGGAGCGGGCCAGTCAGGAGCCAGGCTTCTGATCGCACCGGCCATGCCTGGCACGGGGGAGGGAGTAGGGGCGGAGGGATCTGGGGGCCTAGCACACAGGCCAGCCCTGCCTGATACTGGGGGGGAAGCGGGGGTCAGCAAGGTGAGAGGGGCTGAGGGCCGTGAGTGTGAAGAGGTGCCTGGAAGAGGCTGCGGCAGGGAGAAGAGGCGGCCGGGTGAGCTGTGCTGCCTCCCAGACAAGGGATGCACAGAGGAGGCCCCTCCAGCGGATGCCGGGATGTCCACTGGGGCTGGGGAGTCCTGCTTCCTACCGCATCTCTCCAGCGGTGGATCCCTACTGGGGTCTGGAGGGACGGCTGGCGGAGAAGCAGCCCCTGCGGCAGGCAGGGGGAAGGGACAGGAAGGCTGCGTGGCGCCGAGGCCCCCGATGGCCTGGGTCTCACCTCAGCGCACTGTTGATGCGCCGGAGCGCTGCTTCCTTCTCCGCGTCTAGGTGTTCAGCGGTGACCCGGAAACCCAGCTCAGGGGGTGAGGGCAGCCTCAGAGGCTCCCCTCGCCTGTGCGGCAGCAGAGGAATCCCGCGTTTTCGGGGCCTGGGACTGTCAGATGTGGGTGAGCAGTTCCTCCAGGTCCGTTTCTGCCCTCTTGTTGCCTCTGCATCCTTGTCAGGCTGGCTTTTGCTCTGGGAAACCACCGGAGCTGCAGAGGGCGATGGACGGCCCTCCTCGCTCCCTTTCTTTGAGGACTTCTGGGGCAGCCCTTGCGGTATGGCGGGACCCCTCCTTCTCTGCACTGGCGGGAAACCTCGGGTGGAGCTATATGAGCTCGTGATGGCGTTTCTTTGGCGGCAGGAGCTCATAAAAGAGGTCTGGAGTTTCCTCTTGTAGCTGTCTTCTGCGCTCTTGGCGTCGAGGTGTATCTGCAGAGGTCCAGGCCTGGGCACGAAGAAAGAGACCCCCAGGGGCCTAAATGCAGATCGTGTGCCCCCGGTGCCCCCGGGGCCGCTTCTGCGGTCGTCATTCCTCCCGGGGACTGTGGGGACTTCCTCCTGCTTGGCCATCCCCTTCCCGCTCTCTCCCAGGACCCTCCATGCCGTCTCCTCTGTGCACCGACTACTGTTCGGAACACACCTGGGTGTCGTGGGCGGCACTGGCTGCCCCCGCGCCACACTGACAGGGACTGTGTCCACTGCAGACACTGAGCTGCGGGACGTCGTGGAGGTGTGAGCACCCATCGCCGCCTTCTTCCGATGGCCTCGCCTGCAGGTGGCGATAAGGAGCCCCAGAAAGGAGCGCAGGGTCTGCGGGATGCTGCAACGTGGTCTCAGAGACGCTGTGGCAAAGCGCAGATGCACAGTCACTGGACACTTGTGGGCTGGCCTGCGAGTGGATAGCGGGCCATGAACAGCTGGGTGACCCGGGCCAGCCATGGGAAGTCGGTGGGCGCGGGGAGCAGAATGGGGGCGGCCGAGCCCTCCTGGGAGGTGCTGGTCCCCCAGTGCCCTGGGCGGGGGTGAGGGGCAGGGCCTGCCTAGGTAACTGCCCCTAGAGAACTTGGGTGAGGTCGGTCCTTGGACAGAGAGCTGGGCTCCGAGCGCTCTCCTTCAGCTGCCAACTCGGCCAAAGGCGAAGTGCGCACTGTTTGGCCTGTTGCTGGGACGCAGCTCTGGAACCTGTGAGTGAAGAACGGGCGCGCGTTCGCAGGGCGCAAAAGGTTAGGGAGGGGTGGCGCATGCGCAGAGGACATGTGAGGCCCTGGGGCGCACAGGTGAGGATGCGCCCCTGGACCGTCTAGCGCTTCTGAAGCCCCCGGGGTCTGAGGGTTGGAGGTGTTTGTCTTGAGGGTGATGAGCTTCTTGGCAGGACAGCTGGCCCTTCTCCCCTGGCCGGGCCGCAGTGCTGTCGGGGGAACTAACTGTACTGGACGGGGTCCCTGCCCAGCAAAGTGGAGCAAGGTTGCTGGCTGTGCAGCTCGCACAAGAGGCGGCAGCTTTGGCAGCAGCGCCTCTGCGTCCTCCTGCCCTTTCCCCTGGCGGCACCGGAGGGGAGAGCCGCTAAGAACAGAAGTGCCCACACCACCCAGATCCTGCTGGGGTGACACCTGAAGTCGTGGCCAGGGCTGGCTGAGAGGGCCATACTTACCATATGACCCCAAAACCCACTCCTAGGCAATTAACCAAGAGAAAAACTTTTCACAAAACACGTATGTGAACGTTTTAGCTATCTTGTCCACAGTTCCTAAATATAGGACTATTGAGGTTACCCAGTTTTCTTGAGTTTGTCATTTTTTTAATTGTTCTTGGAATAACACTATGTATACATATTGTTTCACAGTCTAGAGTTAATATTTTACCAATTAAATAAAACTCAGAAGCCTTACATCCATATAGATTCTTTTACCTTCCACTCTTTGGTATAGTTGTCATATGTGTCACCTTTATATGACTTAAACCCCACCCTCTGAGACTGTGGTATCCTTTTTTCATACATATACAGGGAATTCCCTGGCAGTCCAGTGGTTAGGACTCAGCACTTTCACTGCTGGGGCCCCGGGTTCAACCCCTGGTAGGGGAACTAAGATCCCGCAAGCCATGCAGGCGCGGCCAAAAAAAAAAAAAAAAGTCATACATATATAAAATAATGTAAGAGGATAATTTTTCCAGATACTTGCCATTTTTGTTGCCCTTCTTTTGTTTCTGAAGTTGCAAGCTTACTGCTTTCTTGTGTCATTTCACTTCAGCCTGAAGAATTTCCTTTCATGTAATATTTTTATAGCAAATTGTCTGGTGATGAATTCTCTTAGTTTTCTCTCATCTCCATCAGCCTTCATTTTGGGTTTTGTTTGGCTTTCAATCTTTAAGGATATCTTTGCTTTAAGGATATAATATCCTGGTTTGGTCTTTTCCTTTAATGCTTTAAAGATGTTATTCCATTCTTTCCTGGTCTCTATGTTTTCTGATGAGAAATCACAGTCCTTCAAGTTGACATTCTGTGATGTATAACAGGTCGTTTTCCTTGACTGCTTTCAAGATTATTCTTCACCTTTGCGTTTTTATCAGATTGTGTGTCAGGGTGAGGCTTTCTGAGCTTAGATCTGTGTCTCTAAATCAGTGATGTTTTCAACCATTCTTTTCCTCATATATTTTCTTCTGCACCTTTCCTTCAGACCCTCCAACGGCACAAAAGGTAGAACTTGCAATATTGTTTCACATGTCTCTGAGACTTAATTTTTGTTCAGTCATTTTTCCTCTTTGTTTTTCAGATTGTGCCATTTCTATTGATCCATTATTTTTCTGAATCTTTCCTCTGTCTTCTCTGTTCTGTTATTCAGCCCATCCAGTGAATGTTTGCTTTTGGATATTGCATGTTAAGTTCTAAAATTTCCATTTGCTTCTTTTTCATAGTTTTTACTTCTCTGTGAAGAACTTCCTTCCATTAATTTCAAGAGGATTTACCTTTACCCTCATTGAGCATGGTTGTAATGGATGCTTTGTCTGCTAATTCCTTCATGTGGGTTATTTCAGGGCTGGGTCTGTTGATTGCCTTTTTCTCTTGAGAATTGGTCACATTTTCCTAGTTCTTTGTATGCTCTGTTGTGTGATTTTGGGTGGTATCCTGGAAAGTTTGCTTATTATGTTTCGAGACTCTGGTTCCTATTAAAATCCTCCGGAGATTGTTACTTTTTCTTTTTCTGTTGTATTTATGAAGCAATTCATGAACAGTAAGTCAAATACGTATTGTGCCTTGTCTTCTGAGTTGTTCCAGTCTTGGTGCAGTTTTCAGGACACTGCTGTGCTGTTTGTGTCCACGTGGTGCACGTACCACTCAGGGGTTAATCTGGGAATTGAGTGGCAGTTTATACTGTAGTTCACTTCTGCAAGCCTCTACTCTGCCTCGTTAGGTCTGTCTGTGCATGAGGCTCAGGGGGATCCCAGGACTTATGTTGGCTCATACACAGACCTAAATAGTCTCCTCCTCTAGCTCTCTCCTCTTTGGGCTTCTACCCACATTCTCAGGCTTCAGGGACCCCTCCTACATGTTCCTCAAAGTGTTTCAGCCTCCATGCTGTCATGTAGTTCCATATGGCCAGGTTGACCTTTCAGGTGAAATAGCAAGAGAAAAGAAAGGAAAATAACAGGCATTCCCCCACACTCTTCAGACAATAGGAGCCTCTTTACCTGTTCCTTTGTCCAGAGACACAGGTCATTTCTCAGTGAAGGCCTCTGCCATCACTGAGGTTGCAGGGGAGATGTGGTAACTGGGGAGAAAAAAACAATGGGGATGACCCCCTCACTCCTCAACATGCAAGCCCCCCACTTTCTCACTTGTCTGGCTAGAAATAAAGGGTTGATCCCACGGTTTTAACTTTCAGCTGCTGCTGGACTTTGCATGCCTTGCGTAAGCTGGGAGACAGAGGCAGGAAAAAAACCACCATAATCACCCTGTTACGGGCTGTTATTCAACTTTGGACTTCCAGGCCCCATCTGCCTGTTAGTGTTCACTTCTTAGAGTTTCAAGTGCATGCTTTTTGTCCTCTATCTTGAGTTTCATTTGTAATCTGCGTGAGAGAGTTTGTATGGGGCTTTCTCCGTCTTGGCCCAACCAGAAGTCTACCGTTACTTTAAAAATAAATATATTTAGGTTGTCGCATATAGCAAGATAGCCTCCTCTTTTCAGGCTGAATAGTGTTCCATTGTGCGTATGCCACATTTTCTTTATCCATTCATCTGTCGATGGACATTAAGTTGTTTCCATACCTTGGCTATTGTGGCTAATGCTGCCATAAAAATGGGAGTGCAGATATCTCTTTTGAGATCCTAATTTCGATTCTTTTGGATATAGACCCAGGAGTGAGATGGCTCGATCATGCTAAGTGAAATAAGCCAGTAACAGAAGGACAAATGTTGCGTGGTTCCACTTTTATTAAGTATCTAAAATAGTCAAACTCACTCCAGTTGATAACACTGAATTGTATAATTGATATTTGCTGAGAGAGTAGAACTTAAATGTTTTCACCCCCACCCTATTAACTTGATGGGGGAAATCCTTTCACAATGTATCAAATCATCGGGTCACCGAACTGCCTGATGTGCATAGAAGCCAATACTATGGGCACTGGGTTTTGAGGAGAGAGCTTTATTGTGAGGTCAATCGACAAGGAGACAGGAGGCAAGGCTCTC
Source organism: Balaenoptera physalus (assembly GCF_965194825.1). Classification (NCBI taxonomy): domain Eukaryota; kingdom Metazoa; phylum Chordata; class Mammalia; order Artiodactyla; family Balaenopteridae; genus Balaenoptera; species Balaenoptera physalus. Next base: position 79,046,959 of record NC_138897.1, on the reverse strand, counting down.
AAATCTGTCTCCATGATCTAGGGTTTGGGGTGAAATTTAAGGAGTCAGGGGAACTTCAAACTTGGAAGCTGATCGGCTAGTGTTGAATCAGTCCATAGAAACAGCTACTCCTGCACCTGGAAGCCAGCTTTTCCTTACTGAAGGACTCCTCGCTTTGTAAAGGGCTCTGGTGGCAACATTTCTATTCTTTAAGTTCTGTAGACTGAAGATTCTGGGTCATGCTGGAGACATGGGTTCCCATCTTCTACGTGCACAGTGCTGTCTCTGTAAAATAACTCAAGGTTTGATTAGTCAACCTATATAAGGAGGCAAAACCAGTTTAAGCTGGTATTATTTCAGTTTGATTATTCAGCAGTCTCTTTAAGGAGGCAAAACCAGTTTAACCAGTTTAATGTTTTACGTGCTTTTTCAACCACGTTGTAAGTAACTCACAACTGTGTTTGTCAATTATACTCCAATAAAGCTGAAAAAAAGGACCCCTTCCTCCCAAAAAAGAAAAAAATGTCAAACTCATACAGAGAGTAGAATGGTGATTGCCAGGAGCTGGCGGGAGGGGAAAATGGGGAGTTGTTGTTAAACAGGCATAAAATTTCAGTTCTGCAAAGGAATACGTTCTAGAGATCTGCTGTACAACATCTAACAATATCGTTTGTGCATTTAAAAATTTAAGAGGGGAGATCTCAAGTGTTCTTACCACAATAAAAAAAGTTAGGCAATTTCTGGTTATCACAGAATGCTTGGAATATATAACTAAAGTAGTAATATGCTAAATATCAAACTCGATAATGAGGTAATTTCCAAGAAATAAAAATTAGGATTGTTTGACAATAGAAGAATAAGTATGTCTCTCCATGTGCGCTCTGAAAAAAAGATGTTTTTATAAATGCATGTGAAAGAAAATGTTTCATGGTTATTTCTATTTTAATATGATCATGGTACATTAAAATGTATTAGTGCTTGCCTGTGAACACTAAGGTCACTTGATTTGTAATTTTCTATATTGTTCTATATTTTTGTGACTATAGGCATTACTTGGGGGAATTAAAAGAATATCTTGAAGCAATTTTGGCTTTGGATCTGCCACTAATTCCTATTTAACCTTAATTCAAGTGTCGGATTCTTTGACCCAAGGAAACAGAATAGTATAAAAAAAAGAATGTGAGTGTCAGATGGTGGCAGTGATTAAGTATAGCAAGAGATGTCTTTGCAAAAGTTACTGTTGGTCCCAGAAGACTCTCACTTAGCTGTGTGACCCTGGGCAAGTCACTTCACCTGAATCTCTGAATTATAGGGCTGTGGTGATGATTTAAAAGTGAGTGGGCACGGTGGACACTCGGAAATCCTGGGTTCTCAATAAAGCCACTGCCCTGCTCCTTGGTCCTTTGGAATTACTATATTAGTAAAATTTATACTTGACAGTAATTTTAGCTTAAAGTTTATTTTGTCTATTTCATCTCAGCCTTTTGGCTAAGATCAAGTGTAGTATCTGTTCTTGTCAATTTAAAGTTTATTTTCTTTGATATCATTGCAGCTGTTCCCACTTTTGCTTTCCACTTGCATTGACTATCTTTTCCATCCCTTCACTTTGAGCCTATATGTGTCCTTAAAGCTGAAGCGATTCTACTGTAGGCAGCATACAGTTGCATCTTTTTTTTAAATCTATCCATATGCCTTTGGATTGGTGAATTCAATCCATTGAATTTAGAATTATTGAGAACTTACTAATGCCATCTTACTGTTTTCTGGTTGTTTTGTATTCCTGTTGTTTCTTTTCCCCTCTGTTTCTGCCTACCTTTGTAAATTGGTTATTTTCTGTGGTGGTGTGCTGTTTCCCCTTTCTTTATCTTTGGTTCACCTGCTCTAGGTTTTGCTTTGTGGTTACCATGAAGCTTACGTAAGACATCTCATAGATTTAAATCGTCCATTTTAAGCTGACAGCGTCTTAACTTCAATTGCCTACAAAAACTTTACCTTTTTACTCCCCACTCTTCATGTTTTTGATGTCGTTATTTATGTCTTTTATATTGTGTGTTTGTTAATACATTACAGTAGCTATAATTATTTTAAATACTCTTTTCCTTTGACCTTTATAATTAAGTGGCTAACACACCTTCCTGTTACAGATTTAGAGTTTTCTGATTGTATACTTACCTTTACCAATGTGTTGTATACTTTTATACGTTTTCATGTTGCTGATTACTGTCTTTTCATTTCAGCTTGAAGAATTCTTTTCAGCATTTCTTTCAAGGCAGGTCTAAGGGTGATGAACTCCCTCAGCTTTTGTCTGCCTAGAAAAATCTTTATTTCTCCTTCATATCTGAAGGATAACTTTGATGGCTAGAGTATTTTTGGTTCGCTTTTTTTTTTTCTTTCAACATGTTGAATATGTCATTCCACTCTCTCCTGGCCTGTCGGGTTTCTGCTGAGAAATCTGCTGATAGTGTAATGGGGGTTCCTTTGTAAGTTAAAATCTTTTTTCCCCTGACTGCTTTTAGAATTCTTTATCCTTTGATTTTTGACAATTTCATTATAATATGTCTTGGAGAAGGTCTTTTGCATTGAGATAGTAGGATGCTCTTTTAGCTTCAAGAACCTGGATGTTGTTGAGATTAACCTGGTATAAATTCAAGTTAGAGTGTTTTAATTTTAGGATGTTAAAGGTAATCCCCATGGTAAACACAAGGAAAATAGCTATAGAATATACCCAAAAGGAAGTGAGAAAGTAATTTAAATATTTTACTGTAAGAAATCAGCTAAACACACACAAAGAAAGATAGGAATGCAGGAAATGAGGGGCAAAAAAGCTTTGGCCATATGGAAAACAAATAGCACAATAGCAGAAATAAGTCTTTTTTTTTTAAAATCAGTGATTACTTTAAATGTAAATGGATTAAACTCTCCAATCAAAATACAGAGATTGGCGGAATAGGTAAAAACATATGATCCAACTATATGCTGTCTACAAGAGACTCACTTGAGATCAAAAGACTCAAACAGGTTGAAAGTTAAAGGATAGAAAAAGGAATTCCAAACTCAGTAAGAAAACTCAAATAGTAACCAAAAGAGAGCAGGAGTGTCTATACCAATATCAGACAAAAAGACTTAAATATAAGAGCTAAACTTTACAAATTTCTGAAGAAAAAAAGGGATAAATCTTCATAGTCTTGGATTTGGCAATGAACTCTTAAATCTGATAACAAAAGCACAAGCAACAAAAGGAAAAAGAAATAGGACTTTATCAAAATTAAAATCCTTTGTGTTTCAAAGAACACCATCAAGAAAGACATAATACAACCTTCAGAATGAAGGAAAATGTTTGCAAATCATATATCTGATAAAGCCTAGTATTCAGAATATGTAAAGAACACTGGCAACTCAACAATAAAATGTCAAATAACCAAATTTTAAAAATGAGAAAAAGAATTTGCATAGATACTGCTCCAAAGAAGAGACACAAATTGCCAATAAACACATGAAAACATGGCCAAAATTATTAGTCAAAATTATGCAAACTGAAACCACAGTGAGATACCACTTCACACCCACTAGTATGCATATAATTTTTTAAAAAACAAGGGTTGGCAATGATGTGGGGAAATTGGCACTTTCAAGCATTGCTGGTGCAAATATGAAAAAGAAAATAGTTTGGCAGTTCCTCAAAAAGTTAAACACAGACATACAATATGGCCCAGGAACTCCACTCCCAGGTATGTGTCCAGGAGAAATAAAAAACATATGTTCACACAAAAACTTGTACATGAGTGTTATATTGTCGTATCATTACTCATAATAGCCAAAAAGTGGAAACAACCCAACTATTCGTCAACTGATGAATGGAAAAATAAAATGTTTTATATCCATACAATGAATATTATTCAGCCATAAAAAGGGTGAAGGACAGATACATGCTACAACCTGGATGCATCTTGAGTACATTTTGCTTACTGCAAAAGTCAGACACAAAAGTCCGCACATTGTGTGGTTCTATTCATATGAAATGTCCAGCATAGCAAAATCAATAGAGACAGAAAAACCCAGGGCTGGGGTGAAAGGGGAGGAGAGAATGAGAATGACTGATACTAGGTATGAGATTTCTCTTGGGGATGATGAAAATGTACTGGAATTAGAGATGTTGATTGCAAAACCTGAGTATACTAAAAGCAGCCGAATCACACAGTTCAAAAAAAATGTGAATTGATGGAATGTGAATTATATCTCAATAAAAAGATAATATGACTTAACATTTTTATAGTCATTACTCTTTTTTTTTTTTTAATAAATTTATTTATTTATTTTTGGCTGTGTTGGGTCTTCGTTTCTGTGCGAGGGCTTTCTCTAGTTGCGGCGAGCGGGGGCCACTCCTCATCGCGGTGCGCGGGCCTCTCACTATCGCGGCCTCTCTTGTTGTGGAGCACAGGGTCCAGACACGCAGGCTCAGTAGTTGTGGCTCACGGGCTTAGTTGCTCCGCGGCATGTGGGATCCTCCCAGACCAGGGCTCGAACCCATGTCCCCTGCGTTGGCAGGCAGATTCTCAACCGCTGCACCACCAGGGAAGTCCCTATATTCATTACTCTTGATCAGTTTCATGATGGAATTCCCACAGTGGCTTCAATGGAGTGGCTTGTATGGGATGATATTTGAGGCTCAACCCTTTGGGACCAGATGCTCATCTTGAGCTGTTGAATGACGGTCAGGGCCAGCCAGTATATTTTCTTCACTGAGGATCAATCCCCATATGTATCCTTGGTTTGAATCCTTGTCTTTTTTTCTTCATATTCCTGAAGCAAGTTCCTAGGAAATACATTCACAATAGCGAGAGGGGTTGACATCTTCCTGGCAAAAGTCTTAACTTATTCACAGGTCAAACTTCAGATCTCCTTATTACTAGCTGCCCGGGGAGCCCCCTGAATCAAAGTAGAGCTTACGAAGATGGACCTTGCATTTTAGCGTGCCCTTAAAATACGCAACAGGCTGATCGCATGGGGAAAATAACTTTATTTACATGAGACAAGTACAAAGTCAGCACAACACAGTGAGGGAGAGTATGGGTGCTGGTGCCTGATGGCCTGAAATCAAATCCTATTTGAAAGCCACTTGTACCTGGGAAGGTTAGTTACTTAGCCCTTCTGTTTCTCAGTTCCCTGGCCAGTGATATGGAAACTTTAATAGGACCTGCTTATTTGTATGATGTTCTGAGGCTAAAAATTAGTAAATACAAAGCCTGAAGAAAAATGATGGGTACTTCATAAGTGCTACCTACATAAATGTTCAAGTATTAAATGCCTGGAAGAATAAGCAGGTTGTCTCCAGAAAGGGAACCTAGGAGGCTACAAACAGGAGGATAGAGCCTACTTTTTCACATTGATGACATGAGTAAGAAGTTTTAGAGCTCATGGAAAGAATATTATTTCTTGTGATGCACTGTGGGGTGGGCAGAGTAGGGGCTGTGGCCCATATTTTATGGTTCAGGGCACTGAAATTTACAGAGATTGAATAACTTGCCCAGAGTCACAACACTGATGAGTGATGGGTCTGAGGCAGGGGAGGGAGTTGATTTCCTGGGGATAGAGATTCCTGAACACATGGACATGAGATCATGCCCTGGATACACAAACCAAGAACTCTCCTCACTCCCTTTCCCACATCCTCCTGCCCCAAGGATGCTGCAGGGAGACAGCTGGTACTCAGAGGAAGTGCCTGGCCCACGAGAATGGCTCAAATCTGGACCCAACTCCTGGCTCTACGTTTCAATCCCTGACCCCAAATACAATGCCTTTCCCCCAAATGAAGACCCCCTGATGGACCGGGGTATCCAAATATGTGTGCATCTCCCCTCCCTTCCCCCTCAGCACTTGAGTCTAGCAGCTGATTTGCAGTGACACTTCCTGGTGGTCAGGTGACCACCCTGAATGACCAGTAGTCTACTTGACTCCCTGACTGACTCAGAACCCAGGACATTCCAAACCAACTGGCCACATGACAGTTGCACAGAGAATCAGCATCATCTTCAACTGACCAAACCTGGATGATGAGCAGTTAATATTCATTAGCGGGGAACAGGGTCTACTGGGCTGGTGTTTTGGTGGCTTAACAGATGAAGCTTACAGGCCCCCAGGGTCTCACTGGCTAGAAACTGACCAGCTGAGCAGCTTGAACTAAGGCCTGGCTAAGAGCGGGCAGTGGCTGCACGGGCTCTGAGTGGGCACCTTCCCTGCCCAACCCTCCCTCAGCCAGATCCAGGCTCTGCTGCACAAACTATAGCCATTACTCCTGAATCTACTTACTGGTATTACTTCCACAGTACCTTCAATGGAGTGGTTAGTGGGGGTGATATTTGTGTCCTTACCCTGTTGTTTGGCCAGATGCTGATTCTGATGTGTCTGAACCACCGCTGCGGATGGCCAGCAGATTATCTTGATCGCATCTGATATGATATTCTTGTGCATCCTGTGTTTGATTCCTTTATAATCTTCCTTTCCTTCTTGGTACCCAAGTCATGATCCTGGAAAACACAACAAAAACTGAGAGAACTATTGATATGTCGCTGGGAGAAGACCATGCGGAGGTGTCAATTCATTCCCAGGTCACACGTCTGTTCTCTTTGTTCACCAGCCTCCTAGGGGAGTCTAGGGGAGTCAAGTGAATCAAAGCTGGCCTTGGGAAGAGGGTGTTGCAATGTGGTGTGCACTTAAAATAGCCAGCGGGCTGACTGCACGGGGACATGACTTTATTTAGTGAGGTAATATAGAAAGGGAGCACAGCACAGTGACCGAGAGAGTGGGGGCTGGTGCCTGATGGTCTGGATTCAAATCATACCAGAAGCCACATGAACCTGGGAAAGTTATGCAGACCCTCTGTCCTCAGTTCCTTGTTCTGTGATAATGGAAATGTTAATAGGGCCCACTTATTAGTATTACATGATGAAGCTTAATACAACAAATCAGGTAGACCCTGACGAAAAATGATGGGTACTTCATAAGTGCTACCTAAATGTTCAAATATTACATGTCTGGAAGAATAAGCAAGAAATGTGGTAGTGCTGCCTCCAGAGAGGGGACCTGGATGCCACAGGGCAGGGGAGCGGGGAAGGTTATGGGTGTGATGCTTTAGAGCTTGTGAAGAATATCTGTTATCATCTCCTGTGGTCCCCACATCAGCCCCGTAGGGAACTCACGGCAGGTGCTGTGATCCATATTTTATGGTACATGGCACTAAAATGTTGAGATTTTAAGTGACTTTCCCGGAGTCACAAAGCTGATGACAGACGGATGTGGGACAGGAATGTATTTGGTTTCCTGGGACGGAAATCCCTGAACCCCTGAATCCTCTAGATGGTGCCCTGGACTCCTGAGCCCAGGGCTCCCCTCCCTCTATCCCCCCAATCCTCCTGCCTGCCCCATGGTTGCTCCAAGGACAGGAGGGGTCTGAGCCAACAGGAGGGCCCATGCCTGACCCAGCTGCCTCCCTTACATGTTGATCCCTGACCCCACAGCTGTTAAATATCCCTGAAAGAAGGTCCCTTGAAGGATCAGGGGGTCCCATCTACGTCCCTCCTCCCTCAGCATCGTCACACACCGGGTGAGCCTCCTGGTGGTCTGACCAGTGGTCGGCTTGTCTCCACGTGGCTCAGAGCCCTGGTCTCTCCAAGCCAGCTGCCAACGTGGCACGTCTCTAACAAATTAGCTTGGTCTTCAACAACCAGCCCTGGATGCACAGTTACTGCTGATTAGTGAGGACAGTGGCCTGCTGGGCCGTGCTTGGTGGTTTAGTGGGTGAAGCTGGCGTGCCCCACTGTCGCCTGACCGTTGATGTGAGCAGCTGTCAGAGTAGCCTGGGCTACGGCCTGGCTGGGGAGGGGCCGTGGCTGCACTGGCTCTGAGGGCGCACCTTCCCTGCTCATCCTTCCTCATCAAAATCCAGCCCCTACAAACTCCTCATCCATCCGTAGACCCTGCAGCGGCACAGGAGAGAGGCCCATATCCTCCTGGAGGGACCCCTCCATAGCCACAGCCTAGAGACCCCATCCCAGGACTGTCTCTGAGGATGACTCAGGCCCTCCTAATCTCTGTCACCAAACGTTCATTCCACTAACCCGATGGCATTGCCCCTTATCTCCACGTTCCCAGGCAGCACCCAAACACCCAGTGATCCTGTCCACATCAACCACCGGAAATACCGCCATGAAATCCCAGCTTCCTCCCTTTCTAAAAACCTCTAGATTTAGACGGCTAATATTTGCTTTTGGATTTTGACATCGACATTCAGAAGTGTTTAGCCTGTAATTTCTCCTGTCCTGTACTATCTGCTGCTGGTATGACATCAGTATTCTCCTGGTCCGATGAAAGCAGTGTGGGTGTGTTCCCTCTGTATCTGTTCTCTGGAAGAGTGTGTAGCAGACAGGCATCATTTGTGTCTTAAATGTTTGGTAGAAATCAGAGGAAGCCACCTGGGCCTGAAGTTTGCTTTGTGGGAAAATTTTTTTTGCATCTCTTTCTAATTGAAGTTTACTTGGTGTATTGTACAGGGCACAGATCTTAAGCGTAGAGCTTTATGGTTTCTTGTAAATATAAACACATCTGTTACTAACACTCAGTTCAATATACAGGCCGTCCCCAGCACCCTGGCAGCCCCCTGTAGAAGGGGAGAAGAATAAGTGCTAACTTATTCGGTTATAAGCATGACATCAGTTACTCCATGTATATTCCAAGTGCAATGATTTACACACAGATAACTCAAAATTAGTGTGGCAGCACACTCAGAAAGTCGTGGAGGGCGCTGGAGGGCTGGGAGAATCCAGTCCCTTTGGGATTTCCGCTGTGGAGGTCTGGGGCCAGAGTAAGGAAGCTGCGAGGAGCTTCTCAGAAGCATCTGGGCTTTTACAGAGGGAAAAACTACTGCTTCCCAGAGTGGAGCGCCCATTGTAATTCACTGAGCCCTCCCTTTGCTGAGGGTGCTTTCCTATACTTGTGTGTTATTTTACATAGAAATGTTTAAAAATTAAACCAAGTAGGAGATCAATTTTGCTTGATGTAAAAGCCTCCAGTGTTAAAAATAAAACATATATCTAAAATTATGCTGAATCTGTACAGTTCAGACAGGCGATAACCGGCACTAAATAGCTGACTCAGGAGAGGAGGAGCAGAGAGGCGGCCCTCCTTCCTTGGCCTCGTGTCTCATTTAAGCTTCCAGACACTGTACAAGCTCCATCCCCTCTGAGTCTCAGGCTGAGGCCTCCAGGTCACGGTCTTCACAGGTGTCAGACCAGAACCTGCCGCACAAAGGCAGGGACTGGAGTCAGCGGGGAGGTGGGCTCCCTCGGGTCGGTGTGTGGGACCCAGGGGGCTACTCAGACCCTGGAAGTGACTTTGGGCCCTGACATCCCCAGGGGTCACATCCCCAGGGCACTGGGGCCTGTTTGCTGCTCTTTGCCAAGTGTGCTCTGGTAGCAGAGAGACATGTCCTACAGGGGCGATTTAACCTGGGCATTTGGCCGGGCGGCGTTCAAGTGACTGGTCCCCTGAACAGTGAAAGTGATGCAGAGGAAAGGGAAGGCTCTGGGGCTCCAGGGTGAAAAGTGTGGGTCCCTCCCACCTGGGCACTGTGAGGAGTGGGAGGTCTGATGACACAGGTGGGAGTAGTGACCCTGTCCCTCCAGCCCTGCTCAACCCGACCCATCAGGAGACCCGCACAGTGGAAATGAACAATTAATTGTTAAGTCACATTTTACCCCCAATAATTTTTTTCCTAACATCCCCACCAAGCCTTGCTTGCTTCATTCAGTTCTGAGATAGATTATTCAGTGGTAATAAAAAAATAAGGCTTATGGCCTAAGCACTCCAATGTGAAAAGGTTATAGGAAACACTGCTATGTAAAATATAATGAGGGCTTCCCTCATGGTGCACTGGTTAAGAGTCTGCCTGCCAATGCAGGGGACACGGGTTCGAGCCCTGGTCTGGGAAGATCCCACATGCTGCGGAGCAACTATGTCCATGTGCCACAACTACTGAGCCTGTGCTCTAGAGCCTGCATGCCACAACTACCAAGCCCACATGCCACAACTACTGAAGCCTGTGCGCCTAGAGCCCGAGCTCCGCAACAAGAGAAGCCACCGCAATGAGAAGCCCGCGCACCGCAACGAAGAGTAGCCCCCGCTCGCCACAACTAGAAAAAGCCCGCGTGCAGCAACGAAGACCCAACGCAGCCAATAAATAAATAAATAAATAAATAAAATTTATCTTAAAAATAATAATAACAAAATAAAATAAAATATAATGAAATAGGGACTTCCCTGGTGGGCCAGTGGCTAAGACTCCGTGCTCCCAATGCAGGGGGCCCAGGTTCGATCCCTGGTCAGGGAACTAGATCCCACATGCCCCAACTAAGAGCTTGTATGCCGCAACTAGGAGTCCACATGTCACAACTAAAGATCCTGCGTGCTGCAACTAAAGATCCCACATGCCACAACCAAGACCTGATGCAGCCAAATAAACAAATATTTAAAAAATAAATAAAAAATGAAATATAATCAAATATATAAGTTTTTTTACTTATTTACAAATTTGGAAATTAAAGAAACATAAGCAATTTATAATTCTGCCCCCTTACCCTATCCCAGATGAGTATGGCATTGAGTTTCCTTCCATTTTTGTGTGTGTGTTTTGTTTTTACATACATGTGACCAATCTACAGAACCTCAGCCTGAGAAACGTTGCCATGAGGTGACTCAGGCCCTCCGCAGGGCTCTGTAGAGGCTGAGGGGCCCCCAGGGGTTGGCTCCCTCCCAGCTGGGTGTGGATCCTGCAGAGTCCCCTACTTGATGCTGAGACTACTACGGGCAGACAGGGCTCAAAGCTGGCCCAGGTGAGCTGTCCTGATTGCATGAGAAGGAGTCCCAGGTGCCTCTGTCCTTCTCACCCTTTTCCCAGGAGGCCTGAAGGAGGGGGAGGGTCAGGGTCACGCCATGCTATCTCATCATATCCAATGTTAGCGGATCTAGCATTCAGCCGCTGAGTGGGGGATGCCCCCTTGCTGATGTTAAGGGGGTTGGTGGAGCAGAGCTGGGTCCCGCACTACCAAGATAGTAAATAAATCCTGGAAGACTCTTACAAACGTGTATGATGTGAACAACGCAGCCTGGAGTCAGGCACAGGTGGCCTTACAGTAACCTACAGCCCTCTCCTCCAAATGGAGGAGCCACTGGAGGCTTTGGCCCAGCAACCTTAAAAGTTTATGTGGAGTGGGTTATCGCTTCCAGGAAAGATGTTCTCAGGGCACCCTTCATTTGTCTGCATGGGTTTTTACCATCCTCTTGTCTCCCTTGCGTGCAATACTGGTCACCCCAGTGTGCTCCTCAGTTTTGCCGGTTCTACCAAAGTGCCAGAAAGAAAGTTAGGAAGCAATGGAACCCACCTGCCCTTATTTGCCTCCCCTCCCCTCCGCAGTTTACTTGTTTCATACTCCCATTTCCTCTTATTCTTCCACTTTATCTCCTTCCCTCATTCTAATAGAGTAGGAGAGAATTTCTTGACAGCTGGAGAGAAAACAATGGCACATGTCAGAGGCGCCCAGGGCAGGACTACACCCATTGGTGGTAGTGGTGGGAGGGGGCAGGGCAGAGCCAGACTTCACAGGTGGGGCTGGGGTGGCTCCAGCAGGGTGGGCCCCGTCCTTCTGACTCTGACCTGCCTCCTGCCCCAGGGAGGGGGGCACTCAGGGTTGCTCAACACGATTCAGTGACACAGACAGGGTGGTGGGCGGGGACTCTGGAGCCAGGGCAATGCTAAGAAAGGAGGAGGACGGCTGCAGAGGGTTTGTACAGATTTTATAGAAGATCCCAGGACCTCAAGTGCCTGGATGAGAACAGGTCCTTCTGGATGAGAATCATTAAAAAGAAGGAAGGAGGGGACGGGGAAGAGCTACATAGAGGAGCTTATGGATTAGAAAAAGAGAGAAAATGTAAAGGAGATGAAAGAGTAAGTAAGTTACATGCAGATTGTTGCCCTCCCGTTCAGAGTCTTCACTGTCAACAAAGGAGTGTTTTAGTGCCCAAGGACAGCAATGATGCTGGGGGTGGGGGCATGCGAAAGGAGAGCTGAGAATCAGAGTCAAGGTCGGGACTCGGGGCCCCTTCTGTCCCCATCTCTCCCAGGGCCTTGATGGCTTCACCTCTGCAATGAGGGAGAGGGTCTAGGATCTCTAGGGCCCCTTTTCCAGCCCTCGAATTCTGTAACTATGACCAGGATGCCATGCCTGTGTCCTCCTGTGCCTCCAACAGCCAGTCACATCTCCACGGCTTTCTGTGCATAACACTGCCCTCCTCCCAGCTCCCTCCTCTTCCTTCCTTCTTCCCTGCCTTGTCGGCTTAAACTCCCTTCTCCTTGACAACCTCCATCAACCATATTGTTCTCCAACATATGGGAACATTGCAGGAACAATTGTGGGTGTCCTGCCACTCTCCCTAATCAATCAATGGATCCATGAACCAATCCAACCAAATGCAGGAAGCACCTGTCATGGACCCAGGGTTTCGATGGGCCTCCTGGGAGAGAATGGCAGCCAATTCCACATACAATTTATCTGTCCTGTGCCTGAGGCGATGACCTTAGCTACTTGCTAGATACTTAGTCCTCACAACAACCCTGTAAGTTTTCTAGCTCCTTACAGGGGATGAACACAAGATTAAAGGTAAAGTAACTTGTCCAAATTCTCTTGGTCTGCAAGTGATGCAACAAGAGTTCTCCAGCAGGAGGATATATGCCCACATGAGTAAACAGTACCTGCTAGATTCTCCCGGAGTCCTGGAAGGACTGGGGAAAAGGGCACAGGGTGGGCATGGCTGGGGTATGGGGGAGCAGGGGCTGCGCTGCCGGGCTGCAGCGGTGGGTTCTGAGAGGAGAAGCGACCCCCTGGCCCTGCCTCCCAGACGCTCTGTCCTGGGGCAGGTCAATCCCAGAGGACCAGGTCAGCAGGGCTATGGGGGCAAGTGTGTGGAGCCAGCCCGGCAACCCTTCACAGCAGCCTCGAGAATTCCTGCCAGCCATGGAGGGGCTCGAGGGGCAGCTGAACATGGGCCTTATTCCTGGTCCCAGGATTTGGGTTGTGGGTGAGGAGTGCAGGCGAGAAATGGCCTCCAGGGTGTGCTCCCCCCTCACCTCTCCAGGAGGACCCAGGAACCTGTGCAGGAAGCTGGGAGGACGTCATCTCTAACCTCCCCACCCCTGGGCGCGCCCTTAAACCAGGAGTAAACCTGAGGGCAGGACATGAAGGTGCCGCCACAAGACCTGAATGTGCAGAGGGAGAGCGTCTGCTTCTCACCCAGCACCGGGATCACACACGAAGAACTGTGTCTCCAGGTTCAAGTGTTCGTGAGGGAGTCGTGTCCCACCAGATGGCCTCATCCCAGCTCAACCCCCAAACCTCAACCCAATAACACTCGTGCTTTATTCCCAAGAGATGCCACCCAAACGTAAGCAAAGGTTCTGGTGTTTGGCAGTGGCAAAGGCAGCAAGAACTGGTCTCCTGGAAATGATTATCTTAAATAACAAAGCAAGAAAAGGTGATTACAAACACAGCACCCTCAAAGCCCACAGAGGTAATACCTCTTCCTATTAGGTCGTTAAAATACAGAAAACATGGGACTTCCCTGGTGACGCAGTGGTTAAGAATCAGCCTGCCAATGCAGGGGACACGGGTTCGAGCCCTGGTCAGGGAAGATCCCACGTGCCGCGGAGCAACTAAGCCCGTGCGCCACAACTACTGAGCCTCCGCTCTAGAGCCCGCGAGCCACAACTACTGAAGCCCGCGCACCCAGAGCCCATGCTCTGCAACAAGAGAAGCCACTGCAATGAGAAGCCTGCGCACCGCAACAAAGAGTAGCCCCCGCTTGCTGAAACTAGAGAAAGCCCGCACACAGCAATGAAGACCCAATGGCAGCCAAAAATAAAACGCAGCCAAAAATTAATTAATTAATTAATTAATTAATTTTAAAAAATACGGAAAACACAAAACAAGCCTCCACGTTTCCTCTCCCTTCTGATTTTACACCTCTCTTCCTCAGCCTACTAAAGCAGCTGAGCCTTGTTCCCTATCTGGAGAGTCTTCATCCTCGCTGCTTGAGTCATTTATGCTCTCCTCAAGCCATTCTTTAGAAACAGAAACTTGAGCAATAAAGTTGTTAGAGAGAGTGGCTCACTCCTTCCTTCTACCCCAGTGGAGGCCATGCTGGCTCACTCAGCATCACCCGGCTCTTTCCTCTGGGTTCTCAGCCTTCCCTGAGCTCCCTGGAGCCAGAGCCCTTCCCCAAGATCATAGCCGCAAATCTTCTAATGAGAGAGAGGATCCCTCCTCAACTTCTCACTACCCCAGTTCCCACCAGGTAAGTACCACTCTCACCTGCACATTTATCAACCTGCAATTCCACCTGTGATGGAAACACTTTGAATTAGATGAGTTCAGCCAACAGACCTGTGCCCAGATCAGGTCAGCTGCACAAGGCAGTGTCCCGTGAGGATGGAAATATCCTCTCTACCTTGTTGAATATAGTGGCCGCTAGCACATAACTCTATAAGGCACTTGAAACGTGGTTGGTGTGATGGATGGACTGAATGTTCATTTTATTTATAATTAATTAATTAGTTAGTTATAAACAGGCAAATCTGGCAAGGGAACACCACACTTCATGTCACAGCTATAGAATCCAAAGATGAGGAAGACATAGTCTCCCTCGCTCCGCCTCGTTCATTCTAAGTATAGTTTGCTGGTCTTATCTGACAACGCATTTGTAGGTTCTTCCTGGACTCAGGCACACGTGCCAGGCCTTAAGTGAGGCCCTGGGGACACAGACAGTAAGGTCAACACCCAGGTCCTAGAGGATTCCCAGCAGGGGGCCCACCTGTCGGCAGAGATGAAGAGCAAGGCCGGGCACACCTGTGCTAGATGTAATCAGAACAGCAGGGTCAGGGGTGAGGGGGGGATGCTTCAGGAGCCCACCCGTCTCATTTCTGATCTGGATTAGAGCCTGGGCAGGCCCCTGGCTTGGTGTGGACCCGGCAGGCCTGGACAAGCTGAGGAGGGACCCTCTCCACCCCTGAACTGGATCCCAGTCCGGGGTGGGGGGATGTACATTAGACATTTATGGGGCCTGAGACGGGTTGTCCAGGGCTGAGCACTGGGGTGAGAACTGATGAGGAAGATACAGGCAGTGCCCTTGCAGTGGTCACCTACGTCCAAGGTTCCTGTCCCCACGAGTGGGAGGACACAGAATTTGGGCCTGAGAATTCCAAGACAATTTTGAAGAAACTCTCAGATTGATGCTTCTTGGTCATAGAGAAGAGTAGGAAGGACCACCTCGACTCTGGGATCAGCCCCCATCTCTTTCCTGAACTCCACTGGGGCCCATGCCTGTCTCATCTCCTTTGCAACTAGAATGTTCTACAGCTGCCCTGGACACGCAGTGTGAAGGCTCTTCAGTTTAAATGTGTTTCTGAGCCAGACAACACTTGGCAAACAATTTGGAGACAAGGTCTGGTTGTCAGGCAACTTCCAGAAACAGGTGAAAACTAGAAACTTGTCCTTCCTGGCCCCAGGCGGAAGAGGCCTGGGGAATTCCATGTCTCTGGCCCGGCCCTGTATTCTGACCCATCCCTGTGGACTCATCTCCTGGCCAATCCCAGCTGGAACCTGGATGAGGCCAGCTCTGCCCACGAAAGCCAGCATGTTTTTTTTCCTCAGCAAGTGAGTGCTTCCAGACTATGTCACACTTTCCCTTGTTCCTGACACCACCTGCAATTGCAAAGAAAACACAATGAGGACCTGTTCACACAGGTCTTCGTTCTGTTCTCTTGGTGACTTTAGGAAACCAGATGGGAAGCTGTGGTCAGGTCAAAGGTCCCAAAAGCAAGGGTAGAGGACACCTTTGGGAAAGGCACAAGCTTTCCTGAAGGATGTGTCTCTCGAGTCCAGTTTGGTCAGTGATGTCAAAGTTCTTCATCCAAGGAGGAATATTGCTGCCCAGCGAAAGTTCCCCCACAGTGTAGTTTATGACTGATGCCGTCATTTGTAAATGCCCTCTTGGATCAGGTATCAGTCGGTAAAAGACTCTCATTCAATACTCCCCTTCCCCGCCCACCATGGAAATAGTATATATCATCCCTAATGTACCTGGTCAGCTTTCAAATTTGATTGAAAAGGAAAGAAACCAAGAAAGCAGCGTTTTTATCTCAAAGAGAGGCGAGCTTACCTTGGCTCTAGACAGGGCCTCTTCCTCTGCTCTGTCGCTGGGAAGATCCTCTAACAGGTCCTGCGTGGGGTCGGGGGGGTCTAAGAGAACCCACAGTGACCATCGGGACATTGGTGGTGCCTCTCAGAAATTACTCAGGGGGCTTTGCTTGATGTGGACCCGGGGTGGGGGGTTGTGGATATGGTTGATTAACAAGTATGGACCAAGGTGCTGCTGGGCCATTCTTCTTGGTGAATTGAAGGAAGTCAAAGGAGAGGAACGTGAAAGAAATGAGAAACAGAGCCCTTGGTTTGGCTTTGTTGCTCAAGGTGACCTAAAGCAATGCGAATGAATCAGTCTACGTGTGGTCCTGACCTGCAGGCTGTGATTCAATGGCGTGGTCCCCATCGCCCCTCCTGCCCGTTCTGAAGCTCATCTCGATCGCCACTGTCTTCCTCACCTCTTCCAAGACCATTTCAGTCTCCACGATGCAACGATGGTGCAACAACATCGGCCATCTGTGGCATGGGATCTCACACTTGTTTAAAAGACTTTTCTTGGTGGGAGAGATTTAATTGTAGGCAGTGCATTCTACTGTTCTTGAGAATCCTTTGCCATGAAGACACTCAAATTCAGAAGATATGAGAACACTGACATATTGCCACTTAAAAATAACCCATGGGACTTCCCTGGTGGCGCAGTGGTTAAGACTCTGTGCTCCCAATGCAGGGGGACCCGGGTTTGATCCCTGGTCAGGTAACTAGATCCCACATGCATGTCACAACTAAGAGTTTGCATGCCACAACTAAGGAGCCCACGAGCTGCAACTAAGGAGCCTGCCTGCCGCAACTAAGACCTGGTGCAACCAAATAAATAAATAAATATTTTTAAAAAATAAAGATAAAAATAACCCTTATTAGCCATATGTTATTTTTACCTCCAGTCTTCCTCTTCTTTGTCACATGTGTGTATTCATTGAGAGAGGTGGCTATCCTTGCTCGGGTAGCAGTCTGGAGGTGGGCTAGTGCACTCTGGAGGGGAGATGGGAGTGAGCAGCAATGCTCTCCAACATGGCTGCACTAGAGAGTTGTGGCAAGGGGGATGGGCACCAGGCACCTTGAGTTCTTATTTGTCACTGTCCCCAGGGTGCATAGCTCAAGGATTTCAGGATTTCTAGGGCTCCCGGCCATAATGCTGCCACATGCACTAAACTTATCTGCGTTGGGCCGGCTTCTAAGGAGTGATGACCCAGAACTGGCAGAAGGTGACCCAGTTGTCCTAGGTTCTGCCTTCCGTGCTCAGCATCTATGAGCTGACCAGAAGCATGTGGGCCCTCTGCGTGCTTTTCGCACTAACGATGATGCCCAAGCCTGAGTAAGACGCACCTGTAGGGACTGTTGGGAAAGCACCACTGAAAGACCCACAGCCTCTCTGGGATTGCAGGCTTGGTGCGCTGGGACTGGAACAGTCCCCCCTGTGTCGCTTGGCCCTACATTCTTCTTCCTTATAAGAAGAACCTCTCCCTGGTCTGCGTGTGCACTGAACCTCCTCGTGTTGCTTACCTGTGTGGTCATATGGCACCTGGCCAGCCCCACTGGCATACGTGCGGTCCACTGCTCCATGACGGCCATCAGGAGGGACATTTCAAGTACACGGGTTTCTCAGTGAAGGCCAGGCACACGGGACATGTGCTTGTTTCTTCAAAGTGTTCAGCCATGGTGGCTGCCTGGAGGCGTATCCTGGGATATCCTAAACAGCACTATTCTACTTTGTCTCTGAACCTGACTAGATATCTGACTAGGTATCTACCTCATGTAAGTGGAATCATACAGTACTTGTCCTTTTGTGACTGACTTCTTTCGCTTAGCATAAGGTCCTCAAGGTTCATCCGTATTGTAGCATATGTCAGGATTTCCTTCCTTTTTAAAGCTGAATAATAATATCCCATTGTACGGATAGACCCATTTTGCTTATCCATTCCTCTGTCAGTGGACACTTGGGTTGCTTCTACCTTTTAGCTATCGAAAATAATGCTGTTATGAACACGGGTGGACAAATATCTCTTCAAGACCCTACCTTGAATTCTTTTGGGTAGATACCCAGAAGTGGAATTGCTGGATCACATGATAATTCTATTTTTAATTTTTTGAGAAACTGCCATCCTGTTTCCTGTAATGGCTGCACCATTTTACATTCCCTTCAACAGTGCACAAGGGTTCTAATTTCTCCCCAATTTTGCCAACACTCTTCTGTATTTTAATATTTAATATCCCAATATATGTGTGATGGTATCTCATTGTGGTTTTGATTTGTATCTTCCTCATGATTACTGATGCGGAGCATTTTTTCAGGCACTTATCGGCCATTCGTGTATCTTCATTGGAGAAATGCCTATTCCAGTCTTTTACGCATTTTTAAAGTCAGGTTGTTTGTTTGTTGTTGAGTTGTGGGAGTTCTCTATCTATTCTGGATATTAACCCCTTTTCAGATATATGCTTTGCAATGTTTTTTTTCCATTCGTGGTTGTCCATCATTAGGCTGAGGTGGAAGATATGTCCAGACTCACCTCCAGCTACCCTACAAGTCCTCTTTGGCTTAGACATTAACCCAGAGCAGGGCTGAGAAGTTTAAGGAATTGGGGGGAGGGGCTACAATCTCCCATCTTCCAGATCAGAAAATTACACACATCTTGAATCTCCTTAAAAAACATATTGGGGGCTTCCCTGGTGGCACAGTGGTTGAGAATCTGCCTGCCAATGCAGGGGACACGGGTTCGAGCCCTGGTCTGGGAAGATCCCACATGCCGCGGAGCAACTAGGTCCGTGAGCCACAACTACTGAGCCTGCGCGTCTGGAGCCTGTGCTCCGCAACAAGAGAGGCCGCGATAGTGAGAGGCCCGCGCACCACAATGAAGAGGGGCCCCTGCTTGCCACAACTAGAGAAAGCCCTCGCATAGAAACGAGGACCCAACACAGCCAAAAATAAATAAATAAATAAATAATAAGTAAAAATTAAAAAAAAAAAGAAAGTAAAATCAATCCCCAAAATATTAAACAAAACAAAACAAAACAAAAAAACAAAACAAAACAAAAACAAAAACAAAAACAAAAAACATGTTGAAGGGACCTCCCTGGTGGTGCAGTGGTTAAGAATCCGCCTGCCAATGCAGGGGACATGGGTTTGATCCCTGGGCCAGGAAGATCCCACATGCCGCGGAGCAACTAAGCCTGTGCACCACAACTACTGAGCCTGCGCTCTAGAGCCCGCGAGCCACAACTACTGAGCCCATGTGCCACAACTACTGAAGCCCATGCACCTAGACCCCGTGCTCTGCAACAAGAGAAGCCACCCCAATGAGAAGCCCGCGCACCGCAACGAAGAGTAGCCCCTGCTCTCCACAACTAGAGAAAGCCTGCGCGCAGCAACAAAGACCCAATGCAGCCAAAAAATAAATAAAAAGTATATTGGAAAAAAGAAAACAAAAATGGTGGAATAAACGTAAATCATATATTTTTAACTTAATGTATCTAAAATGTTGGAATTTTTACAAATGTGGCCACATTGGTAGGGCTCAGTAGTCACATGGAGCCAGTCACTAGCATATTGGGCAGGTGACAAAGTTGCATACATATTGCCGGGTGTAGAGTTGGTACTCAGTAATGGTTTAGTTATCAATGTCTAAATTCTAGCCACCCTTTTTAGAACTTGAGAAAATTTAAAAAAAGAAATTTTTTTGGAAGCCTTCCTCCTTGGCTTGCAGACGGCTGTCTTCTGTGTCCTCACATGGTCTTTCCTCTGGACTTGTGCACATTTGGTTTCTCTCTGTATCTCTTAATCTCCTCTTCCCATAAGGACACTAGTCAGATTGAATTAGGGCTCACCTAATGGCCTCATTTGAACTGAATCCCCTCTTTAAAGGCCTCCTCTCCAAATACAGTTTCATCCTGAGATACCGGGAGTTAGGGCTTCGAACATATGAATTTGGTGGGGCGGGCAGGGGGGGACACCATTCAGCCCATAGCAGAATTTAAACTGCTATAAATTTTCATAGTCTTGTGAGGACCATGTAGTTAGGATAGGTAGTTGTCAAGAGGCAGGGGTTTTTACAAAACTGAGCCGTCACAGGATCAGATGGGTCCTTGCTTTCTGGTGAGCATTTCAGAAAGTAGAATCTAGGAGGCAGGAAACCTGGATCAGAACAGGGAAGAGCCAAATCCTTTCATAGACTTTGACATAGTGCCACCTAGCGGGTAGCTGTGAGATGGCTGGAGCCTTTTATGATTACTTCATTAATCAAATGTTAAATATGTCTGCAACTGTCACTCAAGAACTAAAACCTGTCCATGTTTTTTATATATGAAGAAAGAAGGTCAAAATATGTGGGGAAGTGTCTAAAAACAACAACAAATTCTCAAACTTCATTGAGTGTTCAGTAATATGGGTATTTAAAATATGTACAATTTATGAACTGCTATTATGACCTCATATTTTGAATCTCAAAACTATTTCAAATCAGCTTCATGATTTTTGCTACATCTTCACTCTTACATTTTAATGCACAGTAAAACAAGGTGGCGATTTGCAATATCTTCTTTCTAGTCATTGACTGACAATAAAATCAAGACGAAGAATCTATCTCATAGGATGGGAATTAAGCACGGCCAAATCCCATCTCACCTTCCCTTGGTACCACGTGATTCCCTGGAAAATAGGTTGTGTGTCCATCAAACTGGACCCACATATTCTAAATAGTTTAGCTGAAGTGAGAATTTACATCAGGTATTAGTGAAGGGTCAATATTAATTAGCAAAGCTGAATGTTTTAATCTTAAAAATGTATGAGTCGGAGTAAATGAGAATTTTACCTACCATTGTGTGGTTTACAGATTAAGCATGACATATTTACAAATATATGTGAAGTAATATTAATGAATTGTAATTAATTAATGCAAGTGCAATTCATTTAAAATGTTGAGTAAAAATGCTTGTGATAATT
Source organism: Balaenoptera physalus (assembly GCF_965194825.1). Classification (NCBI taxonomy): domain Eukaryota; kingdom Metazoa; phylum Chordata; class Mammalia; order Artiodactyla; family Balaenopteridae; genus Balaenoptera; species Balaenoptera physalus. Next base: position 79,025,746 of record NC_138897.1, on the reverse strand, counting down.
TATATCAATAAAGAATGTTTGTGGTAACTTCTTTGTCTTTAGTAAAAATCTCATTTTTGCTAGAAGTAAATCAAAATACAATCAGATTAAAGAGGCCTGGTATGAATAGGGTGGGAAGAGATCCTTCAGTATAAAAAGCCCCTTATAGAAGATATGGTATATACATACAATGGAATATTACTCAGCCATAGAGAATGAAATTCTGTCATTTGCAACAATTGGATGGATCTAGAGGGTACTTATTATGCTTAGTTAAATAAGTCAGACAGAGAAAGAGAAATACTGTATTATATCACTTATATGTGGAACTAAACAATAATACAAATGAATGTATATAGCAAATCAGAAACAGGCTCAAAATATAGAAAACGAACTAGTGGTTACCAGTGGGGAAAGGGAAGGGAGGAGGGTATGGGATTAAGGGATTAAGAAATACAAACTATTATGTATAGAATAGATAGCTTTTAATGGAGTATAATCTGTAAAAATATGGACTCAGTATGCTGTACACCTGAAACTAATATTGTAAATTAACTATACTTCAATAAAAAAATCAATTTTCACATCCTTCAGCAAAGTTTTACAGATTTTACCCTGTACAAGTCCTATACAAGTCTCATTAAATGTGTAACTAAGAATCTTCTAAAAAATTTAAAAAATTAAAAGCCCCTTGTAGGTGGATCTCACTCAAGAGCTGAATCACCTTCAGAAGGAGTTGGAGTCCAGAGGAGGATCTAGTAGAGAGGCAAGTCCAATCTTATGTAATTTCTTTTTTGCTTCTCAGTTTTCTACAAAAGGCAAATATGACAGAACAAAGTTTGGGGAATGGAGTAATTTATTAATAGAGCAAGTGTTGCCGAGGCCAGCTCAATCCCAGACCTAGTGTGTACACTTAGGGACCCTTGGGCCCTCTGCTCCAGGAGCTGTGGTTTCAGCACCCAGGCTGGAGAGATGATGCTCTTTTTCCTTAATCAGATCCTGGTTGGAGTCCTCTACCACATGGTGAACCGAGTTTCCCCCGTTGACTGATTCAACCTCTCAGCTGCTGCTGGGGATCTGAGCCACAGCCGAGTCGGACCAGCTGGCGGAAGTTGGAGGGTCTCTGAGTCTAGACCAGGATGTCCAGGAGAATGTAACCCACATATCTAATTGTAAATTTTCTAGTAGCCACTTTAAATGAAGTAAAAGGAAACAAGTCAAAATAATTTTAATCGGCAAAATGTTATCACTTCAACAGGTATTTACACTGATGATACAAACATTGTTTAAAAGATCTCAATGAGGTAGTTTCAATTTGCTTTTTCTTATTCTGTCTTCAGAATCCATTGTGCATTTTTACACTCACAGCACATCTCAGTTGAAATAAGCCAAATTTCAGATGGTCAGTTGCCACCTGTGGTTGGTGGCTACAGTACTGGACAACCCACGTCTAGTCCATTCACCAACTCAAGTTGAAGCTAAATGATGGATTGAGTCTTTCTTTCCTTTTCTTTCTTTTTTTTTAAAAATGTAATGCATCTCTCCATCAATGCACTTAACTTTTTTTAAAAAATAAATTTATTTATTTATTTATTTATGTTTGGCTGCGTTGGGTCTTCGTTGCTGCGCGCGGGCTTTCTCTAGTTGCAGCGAGCGGGGGCTACTCTTGGTTGTAGTGCGCGGGCCTCTCATTGCGGTGGCTTCTCTCATTGCAGAGCACTGGCTCTAGGCACGCGGGCTTCAATAGTTGTGGCATGCTGGCTCAGTAGTGGTGGCTCACAGGATCTAGAGCACAGGCTCAGTAGTTGTGGCGCACGGGCTTAGTTGCTCTGGGGCATGTGGGACCTTCCCTGACCAGGGCTCGAACCCGCGTCCCCTGCATTGGCAGGTGGATTCTTCACCACTGTGCCACCAGGGAAGTCCCTGGATTGAGTCTTTCATTCTAACTAGCATTCCAAATATCAGAAGTTCTGGGGCAAAGGTCAGTTATATTTATATTTATATTTATATTTACATTTTATGTCATTACCTAGCACAATGGATGGCACATATTAGGTACCTGATATATCTATACAAGTAAAAAGGATAGAGCCCCAAGCAGTAATGGTCATTCAACTCATGGAAACATCTTGCTCATTTTTCCACAGAAAGTGACTATGGCCAAACATTTTAAAGAAGCAAGTAGATGTCTCATCTGCCTAGGTTATCTTGAAAAACTTACGTACCTGAAATGCGGATATGTCTGCTGCCTCTGGTGCATCGATTCAACACAGAGGGAGTCCCATGGACGCGTTCATCGTGCCCGTTCTGCTCTGTGGCCACTGAGAAGAATGAGACCAAGACAAATGGTCAGTTGAGGAAGCTGGTGTCCAAGATCAAGGACATGGAGCCCCACCTGAGTAATGTTCCACAGTTTAACCCAAGGATGCTGAAGCTCCAAGGGGAGGCATCTGTCCTAACTACTCCTCCCCATGGAGGACCCAGGAGGAAGCAGCTCTGCTAACGTCTCCATTAAATATGGGCATTATTTGAATCCTGGTGCCTAAATTTTTATCCCCTAAACAATGGTGTTTCTCACCCTGAGTATGAATTAGAACCACCTGGAGATTTTTAAGAGGATATAGTATTTAGGTCATGCCTTGATCTATGTTGTTCAATAGGGTAGGCACTGGTGGCCATTAAGCACTCAAAACAGGGGTAGTGCCATAGAGAAATGATAATATTTTGGATATATTGAGCTTAATACATATCTTATTGAAGTCGTTTTTGAATAAGTTTACAAGAAACTTTAGAATTACACCTGTGACTCATGTTCTATTTCTATTGAGAAGCACTGCCTCAACTATGGCTTCTCAAACTTGAATGTGCATTTAATTACCTGGGGTCTTCTTAAAATGCAGATTCTGATTCTATAGGGCTGGACTAGCCTGAGAATCTGCATTTCTGACATGAGCCCAGGATGATACCTCTGGTTCCTGACCACACGTGGAGAGTAGCAAAACCGGCACTGTCTGAATCTGCAATGTTTCTGAGCCCCCAGGTGATTCTAACCCACACTGGGTGTGGGCAACCACTGTGATGGATGAATGTATGTTTGTTAAATATCCCAGTCCACAATATCACTTGTGAGAAAAATGAATTGTTGATTTTCTAAGTGAGTTTACTCTTTGCTCCATGCAAACTTGTATTGGGGATAGCAAAACCGGTCCCAGACATTTTGTCCTTGACAACCCACAGTCTGACTATCAGACATGTCCCAGCATCTTCCACTGAGCCAGTCATCAGAGAGCCTAACAAAGTGAGTGGCACTGTTCCAGACAACAGGGGCACTTCTGAAGCTTCCTGTGCCTCCATCCACAGTCATGTTAGAATAAGCAGTTCTGCTCCAGACTCTGATAATTAGGGCCAGCTGGAGATGCTGGCAGTCCAGAAAGCCATTCTTCTCCAGTTTCCCTTCTCCTCTGAGCAAGTTCTAGTTCTAAGTTGCCATCAAGGTCCAAAGGCATCCCTACTCGTGCCCAAGGAAATCTCTGATTGGCTGGGAAAGATGCCTCTTGCTCTGTCTTGACGTTGGCCAAGATAACCCATTGTCTCAGGACTCCTAACATTACCTATTCATTTGTTGTAACACTAGGAAAATGAAAACCTGGAATCTAGCCAGCAAGATGAAATGAGAAAGGGAATTGTAAAGAAAAAAAAAAGTTTATTATTTCAATATTATTCTGCAATAAATACAATTACTTTTCCTTGATTCAAAATAGATGCAATGTCTATCTTTTGTTATGATCTAGACTAACATATATTAAAGAGCAAACACAGCTATGGTGTCTGCTTTCATGAATCTAACACATGAAAGAGAGGACAGATCTTTAATCAGCGGGCCACAGAACAATATAAAAACTCCTACTATCAATATTAGGCCCATGTTTCTAGACATAGGATAATTAGACCAACTCAGGGAAGCAAAGGAAATTTCCCCCAAGAAAAGTTCTGATTAGGGAATAAAAGCTGATTTAAAGAAGCTAAAATGAATGAAATCGTTGGGCTTTTATAGTAGAAGAGTTGGCCTAGCTCTGGTCCATTTGCTAAGCTAGTTATGTTTCTCTCCACAGTGGATGCTGATTCAGTCAAGAACCCCCTCCTCATTTCTGATGGCCTGAAGAGCCTCCAATAGAGGTATATCAAAGAATGGGAAAGAGCTTCCTGAGAGATTCAGCTACTTGGTTTGCATCCTGGGCTCCTCTTGATTCACCTCTGGCCGCTGTTACTGGGAGACGGATGTGAGAACAAGCAGAGAATGGGGGCCTGGGAGTTTGCAGAGAATCTGTTCACCGACAGGAAGAGTCCAACTGTGCTCAGAACTTGGATTCTGGACACTGAGCTTGAGAAAGGGAAGCTACTTTGAGGCCAACACAGCACCTCAGACTGTCCTCTGGGTGACCCCTGGGGTACACGACTGGGCATTTTTCTAAATATGAAAATTGGAAATATTTCCTTTTTTTGACGTTAGCGATGGAGCCCATATTTTCTCATTCACCAAAATTTCTGCTACAGACTCCGTGCCCATTCTTTTCACCTTCAGGTCCAAGTACGTAATAGTGATCAGGGTGCCCTGAGGATCTATCCAGTGTTGGATCCAGGTTCAGTAATCCCTCCAATGCATGCTAGGGAAGACCAGTGAAACTCTTAACCACAAACACAAACAGAATACTTGGGGGGAAAAATATGTACGTGATACAGAAGTATTCTGCTAGTTTTACATATTAAACATGTCAGAGGACAAAAATGTATGGAACCTTTTATGAATCATCAACCTAGATTTTAATAATTTAATAATTTGTATCTCTTGAACATTCAGATCAAGAACTTGCATTGTAATTATTTTGTTCTAAGGACTATCTAATGTATTACAGAGATTTTTTTAACTCAAAGAAAATATTTTATAAGATCTAAGTACGTCGTGATTTATTAAAATGATAGTAATATTGGGTTGGCCAAAATGTTCGTTCGGGTTTTTCTGTAAGATGCTATGGAAAATCCGAACGAACTTTTTGGCCAACCCAATATTAGGCCCTCTTATAAACCAGTAAATAAAACTTATGTACTATAAAATTGAGAAATGAATAAATAGATTACAATTTATATTCTTTTTTCTTTTCTTTTTTTTTTTTTTGGTCACAGCACACAGCATGCAGGATCTTAGTTCCCAGACCAGGGATCGAACCCGTGCCCCCTGCAGTGGAAACGTGGAGTCTTAACCACTGAACCTCCAGGGAAGTCCCTATAATTTATATTCTTAAATAAACATTTTCACCATTATGAAGTCATGGAGTTTTTTTCTAACGTTTCACTACACCTGAGTGTCTCAAGGTTAACAATGACCCTTAGGTGATGCAGACATTGAATGCTGTTGTCTAAAGGCTACTGTTGGAAATTCCCTGGTGGTCCAGTGGTTAGGACTCTGTGCTCTCACTGCTGAGGGCCTGGGTTCGATCCCTGGTCAGGGAACTAAGATCCCACAAGCCACACAGTGTGGCAAAAAAATAAATAAAATAAATAAATAAAGGCTACTGTTGTCAAGTTGGATATTATCATCATTCCTTCACCCTCTAACTTTCTGCTGTTGGCTTCCCCATTGCTGTGCCCTCCTATAATTTCCTTACTGCACCACTGGTCAATTGAAAGGTAAGATTTTTGGGGGTCATTTTTTGATACTCACTTCCCAAATTATGACCTTCCACCACAGATAAAGTGAACTCAAAGTTTTCCTTCAGGTCTGCAGATATTCTTTACAGTTTCAGAAATCTAAGAACTTTCAAATGCAAAAATTACAACTAAGAACTTTCAAATGCAAAACTCAGCTATTATTTAAGAAGAGATTTGAGATTCCTGTTTCCAGACACTGAGGAGCCCGTATTTCCATTCACATAAGAATACTGGAGATCTATCGCTAAATTATTTAAAGATGCACTTTCAGTCGAGTCAGGGAGATACGAGGACCCAGATACGTGCCAAGAGCTAAATGTGGAGCATTAATTATCAAGTGCTGTTGGCACGACCTTGAGCGAAGCCTGTGTCGGAGCAGATCAGCTCCACGCCTCAATCTTGGGTTCCAGGACACATGTTCAGGGACAGGAGGTGGGAATTTGACCCCTGCTGAGTGAGATCTTGAAACACGGGGTCCAATCAAACATAGGAGACTTTTAAAGTCCAGAGCTGCCAATGAGAGCGGGCAAGGAAAGCTTTACCACTGACCCAGGGGAAGGCAGGCAAGCTCCTCTCTGTGCAAATCTCCAACTGGGAAAAATATTGTAAGTAACTCCAGGATCAAAGGGCCGAGTCCCACCCACCTGGACCCTGTGAGGAGCAGGAGGTCTGATGACACAGGTGGGAGTGGTGACCCTGGTCCTCCCAGAACACACTCAACACGACCCATCATGAGACCCGCACAGTGGAAATGGGCAGAGACCTGGAATGCACCTTTTCCCCTAAAAATCATTTTTCTTTCTAACACCCCAGCCAAACTTTGCCCCTCAATTAAAAGAAAATTAATATGCTTTAATAATAAAACCATAAATGTTTAATAATAAAACCATAAATAATAAAACCATAATATGTTGAATAATAAAACCATATTCTTACTGGAATAGACTGAGTAAGGTCACAGAAGATATTGCCTTTGAAAATAGAACACAAATTATATTTGTTTTCTTTATTTACAAAATTGGAAAATAAATGTAAGCAACTTAGAATCCTAACTCCTTAACATACCCCCAAGGTAGCATTGCACTGAATTTCCTTCAAATTTTTGTGTTTTGCTTGATTTTTATTTGTTTATGAAAAATCGACAGAACCTCAGCCTGAGAAACGGTGCCATGAGCTAAGGCAGGCCCTCCACGGGGCTCCACAGAGGCTGAGGGGTGCGCAGGGCAATGGGAGACTCCCAGCTGGGCTTGGATCCTGCAGTGTCCCCTAACTGATGCCAGGGCTACCGCGTGCCTACAGGGATGCAGCAGCACTGGGCCAGGTGAGCTGTCTGCTTGCATGAGAAGAAGCCCCGGTACCTCTGTCCTCCTCACCCTTTTCCCAGGAGGCCTAAAACAGGGGAGGTCAAGGGCATCCCACACTGTCTCACCACACTGATCAGCTGAGGTGCTCCCTGTTCACCTTGAGAGGCTTGGGAGGGCAGGATTGGGTCCTGTGGGACTAGGATGTTGAACCACTCCAGGGACACTTTCCACAAAAAACACAACGCAACCTGCACCTCCCGAAGTCGTGCATGTGGCAGCCCTACAGCACCTAGAGCGCTCTCTTTAGGGCCTTGTAAGGACTGGTTATCCATTCCCTGGGATACGTACTCAGTTCATCCTTCACTCGCTGGCACTGATATTAACCATCATTTATCTCCCCTGCATGGTCACATGCAGTAGTGGCCACCCCAGAGCGCTCCTCCGGTTTTTTGGTTTTCCTGAAGTGCCCTTATTTGCCCTCTGTGCTTCCTCATGCCCCCTCTACACTCACATTTCCTCTTCGTGTTCTTTTTCATCTCCTTTTACTTTCTTGATTCATTCTCTTGAATCCAGGATGAGAGGATTTCTGGAATCAGATTCCTGATGGGATAATCCTTTTTAAAAAAATTGTGTAATCTTGAGAGCTGAAAGGCAGAAAACAACTGTGCATGTCCAGAGACATCCAGTGCAGAAGAACCCCCGCAGAAGAGGGTACACAGCTCTTCTGACGCCCAGCCCACCTCTATGCCTGGGCCACTCAGGGTTGCTCAACATGGCTCAAGGGTGCAGACAGGCCAGGATGACACTGAGAGAGCGGGGAAGGAGGGCTGGAGAAAGATTTTATAGACATTGAAGTTCCCAGGACCTCAGGTGCCTGGATGAGACCAGGCCCTTCAGGATGAGAATCATAAAAAGAGGGAACAGGGAAGAGCTACAGAGAGGAGTCTACTGATAGGAAATAAACAGAATAAAAAGAGAGACATAAATAGGAAATAAATTACGTGCCGATTGCTGGTCTCTGTATCCTAATCCTCAGAATCTATAACACAGGCTTCAGCAGGTACCAGGGCAGTGATGGTGATGGAGTGGCCTTGGGAAGAGAAAGCACAGAGTTAGGGTGGAGGTGAGAACTTGGGTCCCTGCTGCCCCCTCTAACTTCCCCACCCCTGGCAGCGCCCTTAAACCAGGAGTAAACCTGAGGACAGGACATGAAGGTGCTGCCACAAGACCTAAACGTGCAGAGGGAGAATGTCTGCTTCTCACCCAGCACCTGGATCACACACGAAGGACTGTGCAGGTTCAAGTGTCTGTGAGGGAGTCATGTCCCACCAGATAGCCTGCATTGTAAGTCAACCCCAAAACCCAACCCCAGAACACTAGTGCTCAATTCCCAAGAGATGCCAACCAAACACAACCAAAGGCTTTGGTGTTTGGCAGTGGTCGAAGCAGAAAACAGCAGGTCTTGGGGGAAAGATAAGCTTTAAATACTAAAGCAAGAAAAGATAACTACAAACAGTACATCCAAAGCCCCCAAAGCAAGAGACATGAGAGATCTTATTCTTATGTCATGAAAACATGAAAAGAACACACATTTCCTTTTTCTCTTTGATTTTACTTCCTTCCTCCCCAGTCTCCAAAGCAGCAGCTTCTCCCAGGATCCTTCTCCCCTTGAATCCTACCTGAGTGGTTCCCTACCTAGAGAGTCTTCGTCCTCGCTTGAGTCGTAGATGCTCTCCACAAGCCATTCTTTAGAGACACAAACATGAGCAATGAAGTTATTAGAGAGAGCGGCTCACCCGTGCCTCCCCCTCCAGTGGAGGCCATGCTGGCTCACTCAGCATCATCTGGCTCCTTCCTCTGGGTTCTCAGCCTTCCCTGGGCTCCCTGGAGCCAGAGCCCTTCACCAAGACATTGATCACAGTTGCAAACCTTCACCAAGAGAGAGGATCCGCCTTCAACTTGTCACTTCCCCGTTTCCACCAGATCCTTCTAGCTCTAGCCTCCAAAGGGATAACCCTCAAATTCCAACTGTTATAGATGTACTTTGTATTAAAGGACTTCAGTGAACAGACCGTGAGCCAGGCTCAAAGCTGCCCAAGAGAACATTCTGTAAAGATGGAAATATTCTGTGTTGGAAACATAGGGCTCTTTTTTTTTCCAAGTCTATAACTTTAAAAAAAAATTTTTTTAAATCTTTTATTTTATAGGGGAGTATAGCTGATTAACAATGTTGTGATAGTTTCAGGTGCACAGCAAAGTGACTCAGCCATACACATACATGTGTCCATTCTCCCCCAGATGCCCCTCCCATCCAGGCTGCCACGTAACATTGAGCAGATTTCCCTGCGCTATACGGTAGGTCCTTGCCGGTTATCCGTTTTAAATATAGCAGCGTGTGCATGTCAATCCCAAATTCCCTAACTATCCCTCCCCACCACGCTAAGTCCATTCTCTAAGTCTGCGAGCCTGTTTCTGTTTTGTAAATAAGTTCATTTGTATGAACACAGGGCTCTTGGGCACTTGAAACGTGTCTAGTGTGATGAAGGAACAAATGCTTAATTTGATTTAATTTAATTAATTTAAGTATAAACAGGTGCATCTGGCTGGTGGCTACCACACTGGGCAGTGCAGCTCTAGAATCCAAAGAGGGGGAAGATGCGACCGCCTGTCCCCTGCTTGTTCCTTGCAGAGTAGTTCACTAGCCTTCCCACCGCTGATCCGACCAGTGACATTTTTCAGTCTAGCAGTTTCATCTTTTTGTTTCGTAGGGAAAAATATTGACGTCTACAGGACTATCAGATTCTATTAAAATACAATCTATTCCACACAAGATTCATGATCCAAAAGGAAACCCAAACCCTACTTTGCCTCATTTTATATTGACTTGAAACAACTCCTTTGACTTGTTACCTGTTAAGGCTTCAGAAGAAACCCAGACCCTATTTCTTTTGGCAGGTTTGACAGGGACGTAACTGAAAAATTCCTGTCCCACTGTTGAGTTCCCCTTTCCCCACTTCACAACGCATAACCTCCCCTTCATCCTCCCAGGAAGGGAGCTCCTGACGCTCTGTCCCTGAAGGAGATCTCTGTCCAGTGTTTCATGCCTAGCACACAGAAACTAGGCCTGGCATTAATGATGGCTCTGATTTTCCACACGACAATGGCACTTGCTACTCTCGGCAAAATTTTCTGAAGCAAAATATGAGATCTTAGTTGGTGAAAGTTGGGGTGAATCTCTTCCTGGAGGCTCCTCCTTTCTCAGATTCCTTCAGAACCAGGAGTGACATGTGGGTTCCCCCCAGGGCTCCTGAAAAAGGAAGGAACCCTGCCCCAGCACCCTAGCCGAGGTGGGGGAGGTTTAATGCTGAGACCACCTGTAATCTAAAGGTTTGGGGGAAGAAGGGAAGGAGCAGGAATGAAGCATCATTGGGAGAAATACCCATTTAATACTAAAGTATCTGAGCGATCAAGGGCTGGGGTTATTGCATCTCAGGTCCTGCGAGCATCCCACACAAAGAGGCTTAGGAACAAGGATTAAAATCATAATTGATGCCAAACTCAAAGGAGAAGTTCAGTCTCTCCCAGGCAGTAGACGTGTGGGAGAAAGTGCAGAGGCTCTGGATCGAAGGCTCTAGACTGCCTCACCCAGTTCCCCACCCATAGGCTGTGCGACACCCCATAATTCATCCACCTTCTCCAGCCTCTGTTTTCTCTTATGTGAAATAAGGACAATGATGGCTGCTTTTCATTCACCACCAATCAAACTGCCTGAAGGGACTATAAAGGGCTGGATGGAGGTGAGAATTATTAATAGAAGTTGTTATTGACTCAATCACAGTGATTCTGAAACACACTTTTGTCCACTTGGAACCCTATGAACATTTGCCTAGCTGGTGATGGGATTTTTCCCCTGAGCTTATTGAGGTATTCCTGCCATACAAGAACTGCACACATTTTAAGTGTACAATTTGATACATTTTGAAACACATATAATCACATGAAACAGTAGCGATGGGATTTTTCATTTAGAAGCTGACACTGGCAGTTGCCTTGCTGGACGCAACCTAGGGAAACACACACACAGACACACACATGCGCACATGCACACTCAGAATCATACCACCCAGATCACACAGACAACAGCCCACTGCTATGCACACAATCTGTCACCACTTAAAGGCAATGAAACTGCTTCTTGAAAAACAGCCATGGTTCTTTGCCTGGGAAATCAGCTTCTTTCATCACATCCTCAGCCCTTGTTCCCAGCAGGAATTCAGAATCAGGGTGGCTCTCCAGATGAAAGCCAGAAAACAAAGCCCACCTTCCTTATCATCAGCCTTTTTTCCCCAAGCAAATGATTGATTCCAGAGTACCAAACATTTTCAGTTACCCCTGAGGCCACCTGCAATTACAGAAAAGAAAACACTATGAGTATCAGATCACGCTGTGTGTTGTTGACATGGATCTTTTATCCAATTGGCGACTTTAGAAAAACAGATGGGAAACTGTCCAGTCAAATGTCCCAAAAGATAGTATAGGAGACACTGGTGAAAAAGGCACAAGCTTTTCCTGCACCATGAATCTTTCAAGTGCATATTGGTTGCCCCTTGCAAAATTCTTAATCCACTGAGGAAACACCTTTTTTTTTCTTTTTTTTGGCTGTGTCGGGTCTTAGTTGCGGCACCCAGGATCTTCGCTGAGGCATGAGGGATTTTTCACTGTGGCACGCAGGCTCTTCTAGTTGAGGCATGCAAGCTCAGTAGTTGTGGCACACAGGCTTAGTTGCCCCACGGCATGTGGGATCTTAGCTCCCTGACCAGGGGACCAGGGATCGAACCTGTGTCCCCTGCTTTGGAAGGCAGATTCTTAACCACTGGACCACCAGGGAAGTCCCCTGAGGAAACATTTCTGATGAGGAAAGGTCCCTGCGTGATCTATAAGCTGATGCTGCATTTGTGAATGGCTTCTTAAATCAGGGGTCATTGGGGAGAGACTCAATGCTCCCCGACGAGGTAACTGTAAATCCCACCTATAATGCACATGCTCAGATTTTCGTACGTGAATTTAACCGAATTAAAAAAGAAAGAAAGAAACCAAGAAAGCAGCACTTCTATCTCAGACGAAGAAGGGTGAGCTTACCTTGGCATTAAATGGACTCTCTTCCTCTTCCCTGTGCCTGGGCAGCTCCTCCACCAGGCCCTCGGGGGGAGCTGGAAGGACACGTAGTGACTGTCAGTCATTGGTGATGCTGCTCAGGAACCACTCAGGGAGGTTTGCTTGATGTGGACCCAGGGCCAGAGTCTATGGCAGCGCCTGGTTAACAAGCAAGGACTGGGCATTAAGGGCCACCCTCCTTGGTGGATGAAGGAAGGCAAAGGAGAGGAGCAGGAAAGAAATGAGAAGCAGGGTCCAGGCTAATAACAAAGCCATATATTGAGCTCTTATTTGTCACTGTTCTGGGGTATGAAGCTCACACAATCTGACACTTGCAGAGCTTGTGGTGATAATAGTATTGAATACACTAAAATATCTCCCTGATTCTTATATGCTTGGGGCCAGAGGCTGAGGCGTGACCCCAGCACTGACAGCTGTTGACCTGCATTGTCTACATGGAGCCTCACACCTCTCAGAATCTATGGACTGATCAGGGGCGCAAGGCTCCCGATGTGCGTTCACACTCATGACTGTGCCCAAGCCGGCTGTTAAATGCACCTATAGCTGCCCTGGGCTCCGGGACCACTGAGACCACCTCCTGATGGTGGGCAGTGTCTGGGACCCCTGTAGATGTACACGGGTGCTGCGAAGCTCCTGCCCTGAGACGAATGACCCCGTGCCTGACTGACAAGTGCAGGGCAGCGATCTAGAGCAACAGCCACACGCCCAGGCTCCCACATTGTCTCTTCCATGTAAGAGCTCCTGAGCTTGGGTCAATCGTCTCAGCACCTCAGTTTCTCTCCCAGGGGAGTGGGGATAGTAAACCAATGCCCAGGCACAGCTGTGGGGAGGGTTGAATGAGACAGTGTACATAAAGTGTGCAGTGGTGATAGGACTTTCTTTGAGAAAGGTGACGCTTGTGATTGTGATGTGTTAAGTGGGACATATCTACTGGGGAAACACGTATTTTTAACCGTATGTATTGCCCACACATTCACAATCACATCACACAGACCTACACACAGACAACCCTAAAGCCCCATGGACACAGACCCACACCACCTCAAGGGAACACAGCTGCTCCCAGGGGCTGCAGACCATGGCCATAGTTCTCTACCTGGAAAATCGGTCCTTACCCCACACCCGTAATCCTCATCCCAGCAGGAAGCTGGAAATAGGGTGACTTTCTAGACTAAAACCAGCAAGAAAGCCCCACCTCCCTTTTCTTCTAGATTTTTCCTCAGCAAATGAGTGATTCTAAAATACGTACCCTTGGGCTTCCCTGGTGTCGCAGTGGTTGAGAATCAGCCTGCCAATACAGGGGACACGGGTTCGAGCCCTGGTCCGGGAAGATCCCACATGCTGCAGAGCAACTAAATCTGTGCGCCACAACTACTGAGCCTGTGCTCTAGAGCCCGCGAGCCACAACTACTGAGCCCACACACCACAACTACTGAAGCCTAAGTGCCTAGAGCCTGTGCTCCACAACAAGAGAAGCCACCGCAATGAGAAGCCCACACACTGCAATGAAGAGTAGCCCCCGCTCACTGAAACTAAAGAAAGCCCACACGCAGCAACAAAGACCCAACACAGCCAAAAATTAATTAATTAATTAATTAATTAAAAAAAAACATGTACCCTTTTCACTGGTTCTTGAGGCCACCTGCAAATACAGAAAAGAAGACGCTATGAGGGTCAGATCATGCTGTATACTGCCTGCACAGGTCTTTTGTTCTCTTGGTGAGTCTAGAAAACCAAATGGGAAACAGCAGTTGACTCAAGGGAAACCAAAGCAAAATAGACCAAACCTCCTCACTCCAAAAGGCACCGGCTTTTCCTGGAGAACATGTCACTAAAGTCCATTTTAGTTGGCAATCACATAATTCTTGTCCAAGGGGGAGAAATTGCTGCTGGTGGAAATGCTTGGTACCATAGAGTTCTGTAATTGATGCCACCATTTTTGAATGCCCTCCTGAATCACATGTCAGTGGGTAAAAGACTCCTAAGTGACACTCTCCCCAGCATGGAAACATTATATACCATCTATAATCTTCATTGTCAGATTTTCAAACATGAATTCAATTGAACGTGAAATAAATGAACAAAGCGACATAATGATCTCAGACAAAAACAAGCAACCCTACCTTGGTGTTAGATAGGGTTTCTTCCTCTGCTCTGTCATGAGGGAGCTCCTCCAATAGGTCTTCAGGGAGGTTTGGCTGACTTGGGCAAGGAGACAGGCTGCATGGATGTGGTTGGTAAACAAGCATGGATAGAGCTGCCGCAGGGCCACCTGCCTGGTGGAAAAAGGAAGGCAAAGGAGAGGAGCAGAGAGACAGGAAAGACACAGCCCTTGGCTTTTCAGCGGAAGGCAACCTATATCATTGTGAAATATTCAATTTACAAACGGTACTAAACTATATGCTATCATTCATGACAGAGTCCCATCACTCATCCTGCCCATTTTGAAGTCCAGTTAAATTACTGCTACATTTTTAACATCTTCCAAAAACCATTTCAGCCTCCATGGATCACATATGCTATTACATTTATCATCTGTTGTATAGAATTTTGCAAGTGATGAAAACCAAACTTTTATTGGGGGGCTGGATTTAATTCCAGACAAAATATTCTATTATATTCATTCACTAACATTTTGTCATAAATACAATCAGTTATAGAAGTTTTGAAAATACTGATATCCTACTATTTAAAAATGACCACAATTAATAGATGATATTTTTGCTTCCAGTCTTCCTGTTCTGTACCATTTATGTGTATTCACTCGTTACTGGCTGTCCATACTCATACTAGTCAGACAACTGTGGGAGAGTTTACTAAGGAGTTCATCCTCCAACATGACCCCCATGGCAGGCAGCCACACCAGCATTCCTAGATCAGCTTGTGGGAGCTACAATGCGCAATAAGAACCTTGCGCTCTAAATGCTGAGGATCTGTGTTCTGATTGTGGATTACTGCTTTCTGTAATGGAGGTGCAGACATAAAGGCAGGCCACTATTGTTACAAACCCCACCAGCTGAGTGGCTTCCAGGGTATTTAAAGGGAAAGCATCTTTTTTTTTCCCCTCTCTTTCATTTTTTCCTTTCCCTTTTTGGGGGAGCCAGATATTTAAAGATAAGGATATTCAAAAGTAATCGTATGTATGGGAGAATTTAGAAAGTGAGTGCACATTCCCAGAGAAAGACACAGCCTCAGAAAAGACCTGAGAAAACCTTAAGCTTATACCACAGAGTGATTCCAGCACAGAAACACCCTATAACAATTAAAACACACACACACACACAAACACGCACAAAACAGCAAACACTGAGGAAGAGAAAGAATCAGATTTCCATAGATACCACATTATAAGATTCAAATGTCCAGTATTCAACAAAAAAAGTACAAGGCATAAAAAGAAACAAGAAAGTATGTCTAAAAAATAACGACAAAAACCATCCCCAAGGAATACAATATGGCAGATTTACTACACACTATCTTGAGATATTCAAAAAGCTGAACGGAGACGTGGGCAAAGTCAGGAAATTGATTATGCAATTAAACTAGAAATCACAACAAAAAATATAGTAGGAAAATCCCCAAATACTTGTAGATTGAACAATACACTTCTAAATAAAACATGGGTCAAAAAAGGTCTCAAGAGAAAATTGCAAAATATTTTGAACCAAATGAAATGCAAATACAGTTTGTCAAAATGTATGGAAAGACTGTCCTAAGAGGGAAATTTATAGAATTAAATGCAACATAATGGAAAATAAGATATAAAATTAATCATTAAGCTTCCATCTTAGAAAGCTAGACAAAGAAATGTAATATAAAGTGAGCAAAGAAATAATAAAAATTATTGCAAAAATCACTGAAATTGAAAACAAAAAATCAAAAGAGAATATCAATGAAACCAAAGCTGGCTCTTTGCAAAGAACAATAAAATTCATGAACCTCTAGCTGGGCTATCCATAAACAAAAAAAAGAAAAAAGAAGACACAAATTACTAATATCAGAAATGAAAGAGGGAGTGATCATTACTGATCCTACAGACATTTAAAGGTTAACAAAGGAATATTTTGAACAACTCTATGCCCACAAATTTGACAGCTTAAATGAACTGGACTAATTCATTGAAAGACACAAACTACCAAAACTCACACAAGGAGAAATAGATAATCTGAATAGACCTAGTTCTACTAAAGAAATTAAATCAATAATGAGTTATCTCCCCAAAATAAGAAAACACCAGGCCCTGATGATTTCACTGGTGAAATTCTACCAAAGAATTCTACCAAATTCTTACAAAGCAAAACATGCTTTTACTATATATTCCAGAAATCACGCTCTTAGGTATTAATCCAGTTAAACTGAAAAATTATGTGCACACAAAAACCTGCATGGGACATTTTATGGCAGCTTTATTCATGATTGCTAAAACACTGGAAGCAGACAAGATACCCTTCAATGGGTGGATAGGTTTTTTATTTTAAATAATTTTGGTACAACCACGCAATGAGTTATTATCCAATAATTTTAAAAGGAGAAGAAGAGCTATCAAGCCGTGGAAAAACATGGAAGAAACTTAAATGTATATTACAAAGTGAAAGAAGTCAGTCTGAAAAATCTACATGCTCTGTGATTCTGACTATTCTGGAAAAGGCAAAAATATAGAGACAGTATTGGAAAGGGGAGAAGGATTAATAGCTGAAACACAGGGGCAGTGAACTATTCTGCGTGACACTGAAATGGTGAATAAAGACATTATGCATTTGTCAAAAACTATAGAAACATATAACACAAAGAGTAAACCTTAATGTAAACTATGGACTTTAGTTAATAATAATATATCAATACTGGTTCATTAATAGTAACACATATACCACACTAATGTTAAGATGTTGATAACAGGAGAAACTAGGGTGGGGGAGGGGAGTATATGAGAACTTTCTCTATTATCTGCTTATTTTCTATGTTAATCTAAAACTGTCCTAAATACTAAAATCTATTAATTAAAAAAATAATCTGAAAAAAAAATCTGGCTGCACTGTTTCATGGAAAGACCTACTTCTGCTAATGTTCAGCAATCAGCTAATACCCAAACATTAGCTAAGACCTTGTTTACTATTAAATGTAAACCAAATCTGAGTTGTAAATGCATCTTTACTTCTCTGGTCATAGCATAAATTACTGACTTAGTATATCTAAATTTTCACACATGGGAAAAAAAAAAAAAGAATATGGCTTAGCATTTCTATACTTTTACATATAGTACACTGAATAAACTTCAATCATTATTCTTCAATCTACTTAATGACTTAATTTCCAAAGTACCTTCAATTGACCCATTTGTAGGGTGCACTTTGGGGTATGGCAGGATGCCCATTTCTCTGACCCACTTCTGGGGGTGAGATGCATATCTTCTTGAATGAGGATCAAATTTTCTTTTTGTATCCATCAGGCCAGATTCTGGGAAATGCATTCACAACAAAGAGAGCTGCTGACATCTTGCTAGCAGAAGAGCACAGGAAAATTAGTGATAACTTATTCACAGTTCAAACCTTTGATCCCATTATTCACCAGCTGCCTAGCAGAGCCTCCTGAATCGAAGCTGGGCTTTAGGAAGATCTTGCAGTTTGGCGTGCACTTAAAACACCCAAGAGACAGACTGCATGGGCAAATACCTTTATTTAGATGGGGCAATATAGGAAGGCAGCACAGTACAGACTGAGAGCATGGGTGATGGTGCCTGATCACCTGGGTTCAAATCCCACTAGAAGCTGCATGAACCTAGGAAGATTATGTACCCTTCTGTGCCTGAGTTCTCTGCACTGTTCTTAAACAGAACCTATAGCATCATAGTATATGAGGCGTAAAATGATTAAATACAAGGAAAGATTAAGAAAGAGTACTTCAGAAGTCCTCTTTAAGTGTTTGATCATTAAATGCCTGGAAGAATAAGTTAGAAACTAGGTAGGGTTGCCTCCAGAGAGAGGACTTGGATGGCTATAGGACAGGGAAGGGTGGATGCTTACTTTCCATCCTTTACGTGGGAAGGGCACTTTACAGCTCATGGAGAATATCTGTTATCATCTCCTGTGACCCCCAGGTCAGCCCTGTGGAATGGGCAGTGCAGGAGCTGTAAAACCCACATTCTGTAGTTCACAGCACTGAAATTTAGAGATTTTAAGTGCCTCGTCCAGTCACATGATGCACGATGGAATTGGGAAAGGAATGTAGTTGGTTCCTTTAGGACAGAGATCCCTGAACCCCTAAGACTTCTAGATTGTGCCCTATACACAAATCAAGGGCTCCTCTCCCTCTTTTTTTTCAAAATACCCTGCCCCAGGGTTTCTGTGGGAGAGAGTTGATGCCCTGGAGGAGAATCTGAGCTACAAGAAGGGCTTAAACCCTGACCCAGCCTCCTGCCTCTAAGTTTCAGCTCCTGACCCCAAACATGGCAGATTCCTCCAAACAGAGCCCCTTTGAAGGACAAGGGGAAGTATTACAACCATGTGTCCATCCTCCCCCAGCATCTTCCCACTGTCAGCTGTCTCACATTGAGCCTTCCTGATGACCAGTGGACTACCCTGGACGACCAGGGGTCTGTTTGGCCCCCAAGCTGGCTTGGAACTCAGGACATTCCAAACCAACTGTCACGTGACAGCTCTGCCAAGAATTAACTTCCTTTCAACGGACCAACCCTGGATGAGCAGTTCATGAGACCTAACTGGGAAAGTAGGCATCTAGGCTGGTGCATTGGTAATTTAACGAATTGAGTCTGTGACCCTCAATGTTTCACTGACTATTGATGTGAGCAACTGTCTGAGCAGCCTGGCAGGGGAGGGGCCCCAGCTGCACTGGCTCTGAGTGCACACCTTTTCTGCTCATCCTTCCTCAGCAGAATCCAGGCCCTACAAGCTTCTCATCGTCCCTAGATCCTGCAGTAGCAGAGGACAGGCTCCCATCTCCTCCTAAAGGGACCCCTCCATAGCCCCACCCTAGAGACCCTACCCCAGGACTTTCTCTGAGGATGACCCAGGCCCTCCTAACCTCGGTCACCAAATGTTCATTCCACTAACCTGATTGTCTCTTCTCTCGACTCTCCCAGGAAGCATCCAAACACCCAGTGATCCTTATGGAAATCCTGCCATGAAATCCCAGTTTCTTTCCTTTCTAAAAATCTCTGAATCTAGACTGCTAATAATTGGTATTGGATTTTGGCATCACCATTCAGAAGAGTTTGGCCTGTAATTCCCCTTTCGTGTAATGTCTATTGCTAAGATGGTATCAAAATTCTCCTGATCTGATAAAAACAGTGTGGGTGTGGTTCCTCTAAATCTCTTCTCTGGAAGACTGTGTTCAAGACTGGCATTATTCCTATCTTAAATATATGGAAGAATTCAGAGGAAGACACCAGGGCCAGAAGTTTGCTTTGTGAGAAAAATATTCTCAGTATTTTTTTTTATTTGATGGCTGCTTTACATATTATATGGTGCACAGATATTAAGTATACAGCTTGATGACTTCTTATAAATATAAATGTGTGTACTGCCAAAATCCAAATCAATATAAAGAATTTCTGAAACACCTACACAGCATTGTTTTTGCTATTTTCCAGTCAGCAACCCCCAAAAGGAACCCAATGTTCTGACTATGACCACCAGATTTTATATTTCTCTGCTTTCAACATCAAATAAATGGAAACACAAGTATGAACACCTTTGTATCTGGCTGAATATTATGTCTGAATAGTACTGGAATTCATCGATGTTGTTATGAGAAGCAAGAATTTATTCTGAATTGCTGTCTCAGTATATAACATTGTACGTATAAGCACAATAAGTTTACTTCCTCTACGTCTTACATACCCTGTGTCATTTCCCATGGTGGTTACTCAGAATGATGCAGCGATGAATGATTCTGTACAGCCCTCCAGGTGGACATAAGCATGTCTCCTTCATGTGTCTGAGGGAGAGAAGCCAGTCAAAAAATATATATAACATATCGTATGATTCCATTTATATGAAATGTCCAGATTAGGCAAATCCATAGACACAGAACATAGATTAGTGGTTGCCTGGAGCTAGGGGGAAAGGAGAATGTTTCCTGTTGATTGAAAGTGTTTAGTGACATGGGCTTCCCTGGTGGCGCAGTGGTTAAGAATCCACCTGCCAGTGCAGGGGACACGGGTTCAAGCCCTGGTCCGGGAAGATCCTACATTCTGCGGAGCAATTAAGCCCGCGCCCCGCAACTACTGAAGCCCGCGTGCCTAGAGCCCATGCTCTGCGACAAGAGAAGCCACAGCAACGAGAAGCCCGGCAATACAACAAAGAGCAGCCCCTGCTCTCTGCAACTAGAGAAAGCCCACGCACAGCAACAAAGACCCAACGCAGCCAAAAAAAAAAGAAAAATTAAAATAAATTTATATTAAAAAAAAGTGTTTAGTCACAGATTCCAAATGGTTTACTAGTTGTAGGAGTTAGTTCCTGAGTCTTCTTTTTTTTAAATTTTATTTATTTATTTATTTATGGCTGTGTTGGGTCTTTGTTTCTGTGCCAGGGCTTTCTCTAGTTGCGCCAAGTGGGGACCACTCTTCATCGCGGTGCGGGGGCCTCTCACTATCACGGCCTCTCTTGTTGCGGAGCACAGGCTCCAGACGCGCAGGCTCAGCAATTGTGGCTCATGGGCCTAGTCGCTCCGCGGCATGTGGGATCCTCCCAGACCAGGGCTCGAACCCATGTCCCCTGCATTGGCAGGCAGGCTCTCAACCACTGCGCCACCAGGGAAGCCCAGTTCCTGAGTCTTAACACAAACTTTGGAAGGTCATTTATGTTCCTTTACACAGAAATCCCCCTGGCCAGGGACATAGTTCTCTGGAATAGAATTGTGACTCAGTGTCATCAAACAAACAAAAAAAGATGCAACTTTCAAAGTGCTTGAAGTAGATGTACTCAAAATGATGGAGGGCAAAAGTTGCCAAGTTGATGGCTTTAAAATTAGAATGTTGATGAAGCTAAATTTCAGCCTGTCTCAGGACACAGGAGCATAAACATGATTCTGTTTGAGGAAAATGAAAAAGGCAACCTTGATTAACAATAAAAAGGACAAATGGTACAGGAGAGGACAGCTGCTTCCCTGCTCTAAATGTAGCTGAAAATATACATTTTGCAGCTGTATTTTAAATATATAACTTTCTTGGAAGCCAGTCTCTTGTCATTATTTGACACTCTACTTCTGCTGGGGTTTTAACATTTTGAAAATGCAATCTCAAGTGCCCAAGTAAGAAAAATGGTCTAAAAGGACATGAAGGTCATATGTGGAATTCCTGTTTCATGTCAACATGCACTGAAATGAATTAAGGACATGAGAGGGAGGAGGTGAGAGCAAAGATGGCTGGGTCCTACTTCAGCTGAAAGGACAGGTCAACAACTGAGACAGTCACTCCCTTTGCTAAAATAGTTGGGATACTTCTTGTTCAACTCAGGTTTCTGCAGGTCTACCATGTCAGGATCCTTTGGGGTGAAAATCACAGCCACCTGACTCAACAAGGAAACTAAAGCAAAAAAAGAAAGGAAGGAGGGAAGGAAGGAATGAAAGGAAGAAGGAAGAAAGAAGAAAGAAACTTACTGGGTCAAGTGACTGCAAAGTCTAGCCCAGGTGTCTGGGGCTAGATGCTCAATGTCATCAGACTTCATTTCCATCTCTGCAATCATCTCAGAGTTCCTTTCTTCTGTGTTGGTTTCATCGTCTCAGCGAATGGTAAAATATGCAGAACAATACCTAGGTCAACAATACCTTGACCCAGGTATTATTCTGTGCAGCATTGGGCCAAACACTTAACTAAGCTGTTTCCTCATTTATTCAGCCAACATTCATGGAACATAATATGCTACTCTTCTAGGCTATGAAACAACAGTGAGCAAGAACAAATCTCTGCCCTCATGGACCTTACATTCTAGGATGATAGCAGGTACCCAGTGCCAACTAAAAATTGTCTCTCGCCATCTGCCTCTATGAGGATGACGTCACTAGCCACTGCAGTCACTGACCTTCAACACACCCTGAAAGGAGTTCCGGGAAGAGATCAGGAATGTGGCACTCTGTGCTCTGGGAAAAACTGGCAGAACAGGCCTTCAGGTAGTTAGATCTTTTTCAGAAGACTTTATAAGCCCAATTTCTTGCATCTTAAATCTAGGAAAGCACTAAAATCATTGACAGAGACATCTGCTCCTCGTGACTAGCAGCAACCTTCTGCCAAAACGTGTGCTTGATTGCACCTATCCCCCTTCACTAAAATCATATATATAGCAACCTGCCCCCCCCACCTCTTCAGAGCAGTTCCTCAGAGCTATCTGAGAGGCTGTCTCCTGGGCTATGGTCCTCATTTTGCCCCAAATAAAACTTAACTCACAACTCTCACATTGTGATTTTTTTTTTCTCCAGTCAACAACACAAAATAACAAAATTCAGGTTAAATGTATAGGGTAAATGGGGAGAAGTTAAGAGGGGATGAAAGAGACAAAAGAGTAGGGAGTGTATATATAGAGGGAGTGGAAGGGCTGCAATTTCAGAAAAAGATGTCCAGGTAAAGACTCCCTGAGAAGGTGGCATTTGTAAAATAGTGCTATTACAGTGTCTATTTCTCAGGCCTGTGGTGGAGATTTAGTAAGAAAATACACGGATTTGTAAAATACCTTCAATAGGTCCAAAATGGACCTAAGAATCCTCTCTGCAAAGAGGCCCGCCTAGAACTCAAAGAAAGAGAGAAACTTTGGTCAGGGCGGAACTGGAACCGAGGTGGACGTTGCCGCGACGGAACGGTGATCCCCCTGAAAATTGGCCCGGGCGGAAACGTTGGTCCTGGAGGAACGTGGATCCGGGAGGAAGCTTGGTGAGGGCCGAACTCTGGCCGGGGCGTACAGTTACCCTGGCAACGACGCGCGCCCGGTGCGACGGAAGGCGGTGCGCGAGAGGTAACAGGGGCGGGGCTTCCGGCGGAAGTGGGTAGCTCTCCACTGCTGGGTAGGGAAGATGATGCGTCCAGGTTGGCGGTGGCTTTGCCTCGGACTGTGCAGCCTCCTGCTGGGACAGGCGGAGGCCCCGAGCCCCGTGGAGCCGCCGGAGCGGAGCCGGCCGTATGCGGTGCTGCGTGGGCAGAACCTGGGTGAGCGGCCGCGGGCGGGCGGGCGGGTGGCGGGTTCGGTTCTGTGCTTTTGCCGCTCCAGGCAGCCGGAGCTTCGCACGCGCGGGGCGGACGGCGGGGGCCGTGTGGGGGCAGGCGGTGCAGGTGCGACCCTCTCTCCAAAGACCTGGGACAGAGGCCTGAGCTGCGGTTCAGCGAAAGGCCTGGTCCTCGGTGGGCTTGATACATGCTGGTTGCATGAATGACCCGGGTCACAATCTGGGTCCCGTCCTCTGTGGCTGTGTGGGCCCAAGCTAGGCAATACGGCGCATGATATATACCCCATCCCCTCTTATTTTCTAATGGAATTAATAATCATAGTCATAATGATAATTGGCATTTGTTGAGCATTTCCTGTATACCGTGTTGTACTAAGCGCTTTGTGTACATGAGTTTATTTCAGCCTCACAGTAAGTTAATCAGAAAGGTACGGTTTTCAGCCCTGTTTACAGATAAGGGGAATGAAACTCGGAGAGGTGAAGTTCTTTGTCCAAGGTTACACAGCTAGGAAGTGGTGGAGGCCAGTAGGAGAACCTAAGTTTTGTGGGGCTTGAAACATACCTTTTGGGAGGATGTCATCAGCATGCACATATATATACACACGTACATACGTACGTGTATGGACGTACATGGCTTTGGAAGGGGCCCTGGAGCTTAAAGCTTGGCAAACTTCACAATAACTCTACATCTTGTTCTGCCATAGTCCTTTCTTTGCGCTGAACGTCATTGGTATGTCTGTATATCTGCAAAGCTGCTACATAGTATTGTTTCTAGATTACCTTGACTCTCCATGAACTCTTTGTCTGTCATGTATTGACCACTTACTGTGTCCGTAGCACTCTGCTAAGTGGTTTCCATACATTATCCTGCTTAATCCTTCAGAACAGGATTTCTCAACCTAGGTACTACTGACATATTGGACCAGATGATTCTTTGTTAGGGGGTGGGGAACATACTATTCTGAGCACACACTGTTCTGAGCACTGTAAGATGTTTAGCAGCGTCCCCAGCCTTTACTCGCTAGATGCCAGTAGCACACCCCACTTCCGGTCCAGATAATCAAAATGTCTCTCGACATTTGCCAAATGGATTTTGCCACTGGGGCAAAATCCCACTGGTTGAGAACAGTACTATTCAAAGTGTGGTGGCAGAGCAGTGAAGTCTGCAAACTATTTGTTATCTGCAAAGAGATGTCTTACAGCACTTGAGATTGTTTAGAAATTTAACGGTTTGACATTGTTGCAACATCCAAGCAACTAGAAACCACTTCTAGGTCCCTAAACCGGAATGCTTTCTAGGTAGAGGGAGCTGCTAATTAGTCATACACAGTAGGGCTAGGTAGTGGCCTGGGACAGACTAAAAGTTACAAAAACTAGTCCTTTACCACAGCTTTGTTTGAGAAACACTGCCCTAGACCATTCTGTGCAGTGGGTATTTTTATCTCCATTTTTAAAGAAGAGGAAACAGACACAGAGAGACTGTGTAAATTCTGTAAGGTCACGTAGCCTGTAAGTGTAGACAGGAACCCAGACAGTCTAACCCCAAACCCTGCGTTCTTGACCATTGTGCTGCACTGCCTGTCTTGGTGATAATAATGGCTTTCATTTATCATGGGCTTATTATCTGTCCGGCACTGTGTTGAGCGCTTTTCATATGAAATATGAAAAAATTTTTGAGCTCTAAAATGAGATTTATTTGAATAAGATACAGTTGACAGATAAAACAGTAATGATGTGGATATGCTTTTCTAATTTTCCAATATTTTGGTTGGTTGACAAACAAATGTCACAGAAGTATTCCAAATAAGAGTTGGAACTGCCAGGAATATTGTAGAAAAAATGTTCACATGCAGTGAAAAGCTGGATCAAATGCCTTTTGGGACCCTTCCAAGGCTAAGATTTTCGGATTCTTTTAGAATATGCCGGCCACTTTAATTATTATATTTAAAACAATAGATTCCATGTGACAGTGTTAACTCAATATTAAAAAAAAAAATGCAGTATTAGAATAGTTCCAAAACACTACAAAAACATTTCACTTGGGACTTCCCTGGTGGCACAGTGGTTAAGAATCCGCCTGGCAATGCAGGGGACACGGGTTCGAGCCCTGGTCCAGGAAGATCCCACATTCCGCGGAGCAACTAAGCCCGTGCGCCACAACTACTGAGCCTGCGCTCTAGAGCCCACGTGCCACGACTACTGAAACCCGTGAGCCTAGAGCCTGTGCTCCGCAACAAGAGAAGCCACCACAATGAGAAGCCTGCGCACCGCAATGAAGAGTAGCCCCCACTCGCCGCAACTGGAGAAAGCCCCTGCACAGCAATGAAGACCCAACACAGCCAAAAATAAATAAATAAAATAAATAAATTTTAAAAAACCAAAACATTTCACTTGAAATTCACTATTTTAATGACATTGATATTTAGGCCTTGGGAGATGGGTTTCATTTGCCCCATGTTATAGGGTAGAGAATGAGGCTCGAAAAGGGGAAGTGACCATAAGGAAGGACCTAAGTAGTCTTAATGGTTCTGCCAGGGCCTGCCATTCAGGCAACTAAGGGGAGGGAGAAAAGATAATGATGAAGAGTGGAAGATCAAGGCCCAAAAGTATAGCTATTCCAGTGGATATCGTGTACCTAACAACTCTTGGTTTTAAGCTCATTTTTTGTACTTTTTTTTTACCTTTTTTTTTTAATTAATTAGTTAATTTATTTATTTTTGGCTGTGTTGGGTCTTCGTTTCTGTGCCAGGGCTTTCTCTAGTTGCGGCGAACGGGGGCCACTCTTCATCGCGGTGCGCGGGCCTCTCACTATCGCAGCCTCTCTTGTTGCGAAGCATAGGCTCCAGACGCCCAGGCTCAGTAATTGTGGCTTACGGGCCCAGTTGTCCCGCGGCATGTGGGATCTTCCCAGACCAGGGCTCGAACCCGTGTCCCCTGCATTGGCAGGCGGATTCTCAACCACTGCACCACCAGGGAAGCCCCATTTTTTGTATTTTTTAAGAAGCCTTCCATTCTCCAATTCTAGTCCCCTACATTCCTGCTTTGGGAGGTTTTTGTTTTTGTTTTGTTTTTTTAGAGCCTTTCCAAAACGCAAAAAAAATGGGTTTAAATGGAATAAGACAGCTTTAGGTCCAATTGTAGTCAGAGCCTTAGAAACTCATGGAATTCTGAACTTTAAAAATTAGGGCAGGGACTTCCCTGGTGGCACAGTGGTTAAGAATCCACCTGCCAATGCAGGGGACACGGGTTCGATCCCTGGTCTGGGAAGATCCCACATGCCACAGAGCAACTAAGCAACTTATTTATTAAAATAAATAAATAAGTTTGTTACAAAAAAAAATTAGGGCAGGTATTTAGGTAACAAGGGCTATTTTGAGATACGACATCCAGCTCATATAAGTCATAGATTTTGTTTAACAGAGACCTTTTTTTTTGGCTCCATTGGGTCTTCGTTGCTGTGCGCAGGCTTTCTCTAGTTGTGGCGAGCAGGGGCTACTCTTCATTTCGGTGCATGGGCTTCTCATTGTGGTGGCTTCTCGTTGTAGAGCACAGGCTCTAGGCACGTGGGCTTCAGTAGTTGCAGCGCATAGGCTCAGTAGTTGTGGCATGCAGGCCCTAGAGCGCACGGGCTTCAGTAGTTGTGGTGCACTGGCTTAGTTGCCTCGCGGCACGTGAGATCTTAGTAGTTCCCTGACCAGGGATCGAAGTTACGTCCCCTGCATCGGAAGGCGGATTCTTAACCACTGGACCACCAGGGAAGTCCCAGAGGGATCTTTTTCTCCGACTAAATCAGATCATGTCACTCTTTGCCTACAGCCCTGTCTTTAAACAGGATTAGAACAGGATTTATTAGAATAAAATCCATGTTTCCTTCATGGTCTACAAGGCCCTGCATGAACTGTCTCCAGCCTTCCTCTCTGGCTTCATTCCCCACCTTTCTTCCTTCACTCCTTCCTCCCAGCCACACTCGCCTCCTTCCTGTTCATTGGCTTTCTGGCTTGTTCTGGCCTCAGGGGCTTTCATTAGCTGATCCTTGGGCATGCAGATCTCCACATGGCCGGCTCCTTCCTCCCATTAAGGCCCCAGTTTGTGTGTCCCCTCCTCACTTGCTTCCTCCATCACCACTCCCAGCACTCTCACATTACCGTCTTCCTCATGGCACTTAAAAGCTGTGTGAAATGCTCTCATTTACGTTCTCTCCTCACGTGCATGGAGACATCCCCAGAGAGGGTCTGTCATGGCTGCTTCCCCCACACCTGGCACAGTGCCTGGCACCAAGGGGCGTTTGGCAAATCATTGTCAGTGGAGGACTTACAGAACCTGAAGCTGCCGTTAGGAGGTAACCTGTTTTCCTTTTGCAGTGTTGATGGGAACTATTTTCAGCATCCTGCTGGTGACCGTGATCCTTATGGCATTTTGCGTCTACAAGCCCATTCGGCGCCGGTGATGGCCAAGCCAGCCCTCCCACGAGCATTTGGGAGCAGAATAAGTCATGTTGCACATGGGTCAGTGGAGAAGGTGGAATCAGAACTTAACTGCTTGGAAACGATCATCGGTCTGGACAGTTGGTAAATGCTGAATGATTTAGAAAAAACATCTAGCCATTATCTTATCCTAACACTGTAATGCAAGTATTTGGCCACTTGAGCCTGCTTCTCAGCGTTTCTTTTTATATCCGGCTGTACCTGTTGAAAGTAAGACCTGAAGCTCCAAGGTTCAGTGTAAAGATGGAGTGTTCACGAGAAAGAAAACATGACTTTGTGAGTGATGTAAAAGCCACACTGGAAAGGAATAATCATTAATGCTTGAAAATATTAAGAAGAGTAAGACTTAACATGTAGACATTCCCTGCTTAAGAACCATTTGGTCACAACGGGTTAAGAATCCCAAATGTTTTTAATCATCCCGAGTTGGCCTAGATGCCCCATTTGCAAAGCAGTGTCAGCTGTGGGGAACATAGGCCGCCACTCCTCACTCTGCACGGAGCTCTGCACTCAGATGCCCCCACTGAAGTCGGGGTCACACCAGCTAGGCCTGTGACCACGGGCACCCTTGGGCTGGGAGGCACTGGGGGTGGCTGGAAGTGTTAGCACTTGGCCCATCTGAAAAAGAACTGGTCCCATTCAAACATGTTGATCTCCTTGTCCTGCACTTAAGTCTTCCCAGCCCTTGGCCTAGAAGTCGGGGCAGCTTTTCTGATTCAGAATTGAAGAGACTCAGCAGGACCTCTTTTCCGCCCTGGGTGGGGTGGGGCTACAGAAGTGCGTGTTCACTGTGGCGGGTGGGTGTGTGTTTACACAATTTAATTTCAACTTTGAAAATGCTGCTATTCATTTGCACTGTTGGTGAACTGGAATTTTCCCCCATGGAAATGATACTTTCGTACATACAGTATTTATTTTATTTTAAGGGTGCTAGGTTTAACTTTGTTGTTAAATTAAAATGCTTATCTTGTTTGTGCTCCATTCAAGCACAGCAATGATTTTTTTTTTTTTTAACAACCGGCACTTAATGTGAAATAACTGATGTGGGATACGGTAACTGACTTAAGGATTTTGTTTGTAACCCTAACATTGAGCCACTGAAACGTGCTTTTGAGCAAAATGTCCATTAAAACGAAAGTAAAATCTTATGTGCTGTTTTATTCCTAGTAATTATTTTCCAAGCGTTTAAAATGCAGGTAGGGAGGGGGGGTGTGTGTGTGCGCACGTGTGCACACTTGAATCTGATTTAATCTCTTGAGGCACTGTGAAGTGGAATTTTAAATTAATATGTGAAATAACACTACTGCCCCAAGGCAAGCTATTGATTATTTCAGAAAACTGACTGTAAGTAATCTCTCAGGCTGGGCCAGGGCCCAGAAGACCTGGATTCTTGTCCCAGCTCCAGTTATAAACAGGCTTAACTTCTCTAGAGCCCCAGTTTTCTCATCTGTGAAACAGTGATATACACACTTTATCTTTCTTTATTATAGTGAGGATCAAATGATGTGAAAACTAACACAGATGGAGGTGGGGTCACCACAGTCGGCCTGTGCCTTGGAAGCCCATGGTTATTGACCGGAGGGAGGACTGGCGGGGATTCTGAGACTTTGGCACGGACAGAGTTAAGTCCCAGGAGCCCACATCCCCGCCTCATCTGGGATGCCATGTTTTGATATATGCCTAAAAACTTACTGCCATTTGTAGAATTTTAAAAGGAAACGGTAAAAACTTGTCAGGCCCATAAACCTTGTGACCTGCTGTTTGCCCAGTAATCACCAGCCAGGTAATTGGATCATGTTCAGTTTTCTGAAACAACCTTGCAATAGTTATTCCACATACAGATCCAAAACCCAGCCTGCATCTTCATCCCAGTGTTACCGTCTGTTAAGTATGAGATTTCAGTCAAAAGTAGGACAAAGAATAACCTTTGTAGAAAAAGGTTTATTTCAGAGAAATGAGTAAAGATGAAAACATCAATTCCAGGAGCAAGAGAGCAGTAAACTGAAAACTTGTATGCACCAGAGGTTGTCCAACTGCAATTTTCCAGTGGAATTATTCTCCTGACCTTCATCTTCAGGAGTGCAGAGGGGCAGTGGCTGAACCCTAGTTTTCCTAAACTGAACTGTATTCCAGATACCATGTCCCCTAACAAACACATTCGACTAATTTACACCAATCATAAAAACAAGTTATTTTAGCAAACACTATCTTAACTTTCTTTAAAGTTGAGATTAAGAAGTCTGCAGGTGCTGCTTGCGATTAGGGGCTTGGAGTCTTATTAGTGGATTACAGTTTTTCCCACAGGATCTCAATCTTATAGCCACACTCATTTCTAGACCTGGGCCTAGCTTGGACTTTGAACTCCATCATTCACGGCACTGCAGCCATTTGAAGTTGCTGTAGTCCAACTTATCATCTTTGATGTCATCTGCGTGCAGGAGGAAACTGGGACCAAGCTGGTGGTTATGGTCTTTCTCTTTCCTGTCATTATTTAGAGCAGACTTTGCCCTGACACCTCTCATCAAGTACGGTGTGATGGGCTTGTTTGTGGAGCAAGTATCTTAGGAACTTTGTTACCCAGTCAGCCCTCTGTATACCACATCCGTGGATTCACCCAACCACAGATTAAAAATATTTGGGGGAAAAAACATTCCAGAAGGTTCCGAAAAGCAAGACTTGAATTTGCCTCACACCAGCAACTATTTACATTAGCATTTACATTGTATTTATAACTATTTATATAATTTACATTGTATCAGGTGTTATATGTGATCTAGAGATGATTTAAAGTATTCAGGAGGATACAGTAAGTTACATGCAAATACCCTGCCACTTTATAAGGGACTTGAGCATCCACAGGTTTTTGGTATCCATGGGGCATCCCGGAAACATGCCCCTGCAGATAGTGAGGGAGGACTGTACTTAATTCCCAGCACTGTCTTAAGTGCAGAAGTTGCTCGATGAAAGTTTACTGCTGGTAGTGGTCCACCCAAGCTTTAATAAACCCTGAAGATAAAGTTAGAAACTATTAGTTTAATGAAATAAGCCATAGGTATGGCTTGTCTTGACCTAAGAAGAGTAACAGTTTTCACAATGTTCAAAATATTGCTTACTTCCCGCCCACCCCCCCACCAAAAGCAAAGCAGATCCTTCACAACTTCTGGAAATACCAAGGCCTCATTTCCGGAACCCAAACATTTTTTACTGGTCACTGCCTTTTTTGTTTTAATACCAACATATTTAGGTGTACGGCAAGTCCAGGAGGCTGAATCATCACCTGAGCTTCCAAGAACAGCCTCATAAAGCACTTCGGCTTCAAAGGAGAGAGCAGATTTACCGAGATTAGATCTAATGTTGGCTTGGCTTCCAGCACTCCACAAGAGACAGTCCCTCTCCAGGGCTGCAGAGGTGCTCAGAGCGGCCGGATGCTGGCTGTGGAGTTTCCATTTGAAAGGAGTAGCGTGCGGGCGTGTGGACTGTGTGACTTGGGCAGGACGCCGAGAGGAGTGTGCCACCTTTGTCACGCACGAGCGAGGACTGGGAGGAATTCTAATGTTCCAGTAACATGCATAACAGGAAGGGACTAGAAAAATGTGAAGAGAAAAAAAGACGCAAAGGCTGTCTAGGATATCGTACGAGCACCCCCTAAGGAAGCAGTCTTTATTTGTATTTTAAGCGTGAACACATATCGAAACTGCTGGGACGGTGACACAAAGTTCAGTCCCTTGTTAACTGACCTCCTGGGGAGAAAGTCAAAGACATGGGGAAGCAGAACAATGGAATGCAAACGGAGAGATTACCGCGGCCTAACTGCAGCCATTCCCAAGACGTATCTTCGCTCAAGGTAAACGCCAAGTAAACAAAATGCCAACTGTGTATCTGAAACAAACATGATGCTGCATATACTGGCCTCGTGTGCAGAGAAGGAATTTTGGTCAGACCGTGAAAAGAAAGGCAGATGGTCATATGGAATCAAAAGCACAATTCTTTGGGAACGTTTCACTGGCAACGCTAACTGTATATACAGCTGTTAAATGGAACGGTAGTTCCTGTTTCCCTTCCCGTCCCCAAAGCAGCGCAACAGACAGGAAATGGACTCAGGACAGAGGAGGAGGATGTTGTTACTAGGTGACTTCAGTGCAGCCTGTGGGGATGTATCCATGGGCCGGGCTGGAGTGAGGGTGCCCTCGGCCGCATTCCCCAGGTTCTCTAGGTTGTGCGGTGGTTATTTACAGAAGGGTTAGACAAAATAGTTAACTACTGAGGGTATCCAAAAAAGGCCTGAGAAAATCTGGTTAAAATGTATAACCTTGTATTGCTACTGATAGGAGTAGTCGTTTTTATATCTTTTAAAAATAATAAAAAGATTCTGTTAAAAAATATATTCATCCAGAAAGATGTTGATTTGAACTCTAAAAAGTAACGTAGAATCATCATTTTCCCTTTTGAATACAGAGCCACTGAGTTCTGTCTGTAGCTCCCTTTCTAGTTTCAAGCCCACCCCTTCCTCTCAGGTGCGCCCAGGGCATGTAGTGAGGTCTTCCTAGGCCTCTGCGTGGAGACCCTTCACCAGAGAAGGCCTGGAACACACCCCTGGTTTGGTGATCCTTTGGTCAGCCTGCCCACTTCAGTAACAAGCCTCGGGCTCTCCTAGCTGCTCCTTCAGGGCCAGGATTAGCTGCCTTGGATTTAGCCTGGAGGATCCTGCTCTCAAAGGAACTGCCTTTACAAATTCAAATCAGATCCCTCAAAGTGGAGTGAGGTGGTTTGAAACCATTAGTAATTTTTAAGGCTAAGGCAACATCTGTTGTCATCTGTGTATCTTAATTTGATGCAAATAGTTAACCCTAATATAAAATGGATCCTGTACTCATCTCCTCTTTAGCTGGGTGTGGAAGGAATGGAATAAGGAGGGGATGGAGTAGAACAGTGACAGTGCCCTAGAAACCCCGTAGAAAGGTAAAAACAGAAGAGCAGACCGGCACAAGTGATCCATTTCTTTGGTGAACTGTACAGAAGTGTCTCCCAAGTTCTCTCACACCACACTCTGCAAAGGCTGCTGCTCTCGTATATAAAACACCCTGACTCCGCAAGAACTTGTTTTGTTATCACTCCTTGATAAAAATTCATCCACAAACCTGCGGGGTGGGGTTGGGGATTGGGTTTTTATCTAAAGCTGGTAGTAAAAATGTGACCTGCAAGCCAGTACAGCTATGGAAAGTGACGACGCTCTCCTCCCCTCAAGCCTGGAGATGGGGCCGCTGGCCCCCAGCCCCTTCACCGGGGAGCCCTGGCCCCGCACCTCTGTGGAAAGCAGGGGACGGCTGCCGTCCGCTGCTGCATCGTGTGAGGCGCAGCCCCCGGGCCCGCGTGCAGACAGAGCCTCCGGGCGGGAGGCAGGAAGGCCTACTTCTCGGTGAGCGACAGCTGTAAGACCTGCTGCAGCTCCGCCTCCTCCTCCCGCAGCCGCAGCTCGTGCTCCTCCAGCTCTTTGGCGGAGAGCTCCATGGCCAGCTGCAGGTCGCTGTCAAAACTGCTGGTCTCACGGGAGGCGCCGGGGCACAGGCCTTCAGAGCCGGTGGGGAGGCTCTCCTGGACAGCCCTGCGTGAGAACGACACGGGGCAGAGAAACAGTGTTTTAACATCGTCATCGTGGCAGCAGCAGCCATATTTCTTAACCGCGGACCCAGTGTGCGCCGAGCCCGGCGCTTCCTATACCCTCTTGTACACGACGCCATCAATCCCACGTAACTCTGGGGGTGTAGGTGCTGGGTGCAGGTACATACCTGCCCGAGATCACCCAGCCACTAAGTGATGGGGCTAGGAATTGAACCTGGATCTATTTTAAAGCAAAACCCAACTTCTTCAACAGGTTTTCATATGTGCCCAGGCTATAGGAAGATGCTTTGTAAAATGAATCTTTCCAGTTTAACCCCTTTTAAAACGGTCCGGGAAGTAAGATCCCACAAGCCACGTGGTCCAGCCAAAAAATAATCATCATCATCATCTAATCATCTCTGTAGCCCTTCCCCAAAGTGGCACCATCCTTAACACCGTATAAACTTCCCACTGACGGCACCTAGACCCTCTGTGATCATACGTTCTTCGCAGAGGATCAGACCGATCAGAAAACATTTACTGAGTGCCTTTCTGCCCACGGCAATGGTTAGTGAACTGGTCAGCAATTCTATCACCAGTTCCTGGAAGCTCAGCCCCCGAGAGTTCAGAGCTCCTTTTATGAGGAATTGCCCCAAGAGGAAGCAGGAGAGCTGACACTGTATCAAATCTCTCTTGCCAGGCCCGCTGCCGCATGTCCTAAGCGCCTGTGCCAACCTCGGGTCAATCATCAAGAGTCACATCAGTCACCTCTCGTCCTGGGTGTCACAGGTATGTGCCTGGCCAGTCCCTCCACTAGAAGCTGGTCCTGAAAGCTCCTAGGAAAGACATGTGACAGACACAAATACCCCTTAGAAGAAATAAACTGTTGTACTGATAACAAAAGGAAAGCAGCAAGAACAAGATTAAAAATATTTACAAGTCCATTATCCACAAAGCTGTGTGAAAAATTAATAGACTGGGGTTATCTCTAAAATGACACCCAAATGTCAGATAGTATATGGTCCACTACCCTGCTTGATTTGATATCAAGTATGAGAAGGTGGTAGCTGTCAATCTATTAAAAACAACTCAACCTCAGGCAAAGTCTCAATGAACAAAGCAGATAATTCTTCTAGAGCAAGACTGGAATACATAACTCATTATTTGTCGTCTTTGACTTTGGCTACTCCTCTTCTCAAAATGTATGGCTGACAAGGTTTATGTAGCTATTGGGGGAAAAAATAAGCTCACTTATAACAGGGAAAGGAAACACATACTGGATTGACAGTGATGGCTAGGAGAGGGAAGCCTCTCAAGGGGAACATGCCAGCACTGGGGTCTGGCCCTTGGCCCAGCAGCCTCAGAAAACAGAATGGCTCTAAGAATGGGTCCATGGGAGGCGGGGCTCATGTTACCCAAGCTGAGACTCCAGAAAAAACCAGGATGCCAAAAACCTCAGCTGGGGGGACACTGGAGTGTGGGTACCATTCTCAAAGCTTAGCAGCCCCATGACGGCAGGCGCTGGGGCTGCTTCGTCAAAGAACTCCCAGCACCTGGTACAGAGTCTGGCACAAAGCAGGCACTGTGCAAACATCTGCCGAATGAACAATGGAAGGACAGAAGAAACCAATGAACAAACAAATGGACAACAGGAGCCCAGGACCACACCAAAGGGCAGTGGAGGGAGAAGCAGATCCCACTCTAGTAGAGCAGGAAGCCACAGAGGGAGGGGACGGAGGAGTTATTGTCCTCAAGCCCTGGACGGTCCCAGGAAGGTGAGGCCTTGAGGAAGAACCACATAGGAAGACAAGAGGCAACTGTTCTCAGGCTGGTCTGTTCTATCCTTAGTACTCAAGAGTTTGGGATTATGCCCCTTACCACAGAATGAAACATCTGAGTAAAAAACAATTTTAACAATGAATCAACCATCCTTTTCATCACACACTTATTGAGCAACCACAACGCAAAGACTGGTCTTCATTGGGGAGGAAGTTGGGATTAAAATCCACATACCTTTGTATGAGACTACTGACACATAGATAACATTCTAGGGAAAAATACGATGGCGTAAACTAGCAAGAATTTACTGTTTCACCACTGGGAAGTTATACAGCACGCTCCGAAAGATACAAGATTATTAGCTACATCGGTGAGTATAAGGAAAAGACAAGTCTGTCAGGCTCTATCCTGTGAATGATGCTGACTGGGGCTATGCAGATGGTCTCATATAATAAGCTTTTATAAAAGACCAGGTGCATAAAATATAAAATAACCCATGTAAATACCATGAATATGCCAAAGTTGTCATTTAGAGTAAGTCTGTCAGGTTAGCCAAAGACT
This sequence comes from Balaenoptera physalus, assembly GCF_965194825.1. NCBI lineage: Eukaryota > Metazoa > Chordata > Mammalia > Artiodactyla > Balaenopteridae > Balaenoptera > Balaenoptera physalus. The sequence continues at coordinate 78,989,991 of NC_138897.1, read as the reverse complement.
GAGGCCAAACTGGACGGTAAAAGTTTCCAAGCCCCGCCATTTATTCTGATAAATGCACCTGGCTTCTTCTGGACTCCAGTAAGCTCTGCTGGATGGCAAACTGCATTATCTCGTAATCTTCATCCTGCAAATACACGTTTCTGCCGTTGTCTTGAACGTGGTAAGATTCAGGAATTTCAAACACAGATTGATCAACCTCAAAGTTTGTGAGAGTGGAAGCTGAAACACAAAAGGTGACAGTACAGTGCCTGAGTTAGTAAAATAAATTTCCACTTCAACTTTTTATAAAAATTTTTTTAAATTAAAAAAAATGAACAAATTAAAATCAAGGTTGGCTACTATGTAAGAGAGATTTCAAGGAAGAATAATCTTGACAGAGAAAAGTACCAGAATACTGTTTTTTTCTTTTTGCCTTCACTTTTTTTTTTTAGTAATAAAATGCATAGTCACACAAAAAATATACAGAAGACTGTAAAATGAAAAGTGAAGATCTCTCTCCCTACACCCTGTCTCTCCTATTTCCAAATTCCAGAGGTAACCAGTGTTTACCTGTGGGTCCTTTGAGGAATGTGATGTGTTTGTGTATATATCACACAATCACACCAATGTGTTTTTTTTCCTTTTTTATTATGAAATATAGTAAATATATGAAAGAAGATATAAGATATCTGTAAACTTAAAATAAAAATGATAATAATAAAACAAAGGCCTGTATATCCCTCAACTGGCCTAAGACACAGAACACTATTTTACCACAATTAAAAAAAAAAAATTCAATTACGTTTCGATATACTAGCAATGAGTAACTGGAAGATAAAATTAAGAAATAAGTCCATTTACAGTAGCATCCAAAATCTGAATTGGATTGATGGCAAAGGAGCCTGAGGAAATTTTGGGGGGTGATGGAAATGTTCTGTATCTTGCCTGTGGTAGGGGTTACGTGGGTGTATACATTTGCCAAAAGGCATTGAACCGTCACATTTAAAATGGGAGTATTTTATTACATACACGTTACACCTCAATAAAGTTGTTTTTTAAGAATAGGCTGTCTTTTTAATTCAAGTGGGGTCATACATACTCTGCAAATTGTTTTTTTCACTTAATCGAAACTAAATCTAAAATTTTATTTCATTCAAGACAGAGATCTACTCATAAGATACTCTAATTTCAAACTGAATAATTACTATAATGACTAAATGTATGAGGTTTTTTTTAATCACATAATCCAACTTTTTTTTTTTTTTACCTGAATCAGACGGGGTCCCGTCCACATTTTGAGATACAGTTTCTTCAGCAGTGCTACAGCCATTAACATTTCCAAATGTAATCCGTGCATTTAAGACATGAAACAAGGGAATTTCTAATAAAATAAAAGCTTTTATAAATAAACTTTACTGAGAAGAATAACAGCCACCATTTACTGAGCGCTGACTATGCTGGTACCATGCCAAGTACTTTTTATAAGTATGATTTCATTTAATCATCATAACAACCCTTCCCAATATACAGGTGGGAAAACTGAGATTCAGAGAGGTTAAGCGACTTCTCCTAGATCACAGTAAGTGATCGAGCCAGGATTCACGTGGATACAGGATACAGGAGCCAGGATACAACTATCCAAAATGTAAATTCCTCACAAGTAATATGTATTATATGTGGTATCATGCACACTAATTCAAGCCCAGAAACATATTAACGTATCAAAGGATCTTAGTGTCAATTGTCTTCCTCAAATAATAAGTTTAATTTGAAGTTTCACTTAAGTAAGGTTTCATATTAAAACAATGAATGTGTCACATTTTTATGCCTTTTTCATCTGTCAGCACCATCTGTAAATAGAACTGATGGCTGGGGGGATCTCCTAATTTTAATATGCAAAATGAACTAAGAATCATGACACTTCTTTAAACCAAATTAAACTAGAGGATAACTCTGCCCTCCTCCCTTAAGTCTACTGTCTGCTTCTTTTGCCTCAGGTGCTCCAATTCCCTGAAGCACACTCTGTCTCCCGCAAAAACGGGCAGAACCTATGGGCACTCCTGTCTGTGGTTTATTGAACGGTACCTATTTTGACAGGAAATCCAGGTGGGAATTCCAGTTTGATGAAGTCTCTCAGTCGGGCAAAATGAGCGCTAGTTCGGGCCATCAGGTCAATGATGGGGATGACCTGCTCCACGAGAGAGAGAGGAAACTCCTCACACATCCACAGCATTGCTTTAAACCTGCCGGATTGGATGAGAAAAGACTGAGGCCATCTCCCTCAGACAGGGAGACTGCGTTACTTCTACGCAGTAGGCTAGACAATGCCAGCTTCCTTACGCCCCACGCCCCAGCCTTCCCAGTCATCTTACCTCCTCTAAGTCTGAGCTGGGAAGGGATTAGAGCCACAAAGAGCTCGCATCACCCTGAAATCGGGCAAGCAGGGGAAATGACTTGTGCTACAAGCCTTTATCGATAGCAAGCAGGAAGAATTGGTAGCTGGTGGAAACGATTTCATTTGATCAGCTGAAGCTTGTTGGCAGTTAAAAAAAATAAATAAGGAATTCTTATATCCAATCTATATTCTATTTGGAGAAGGTCGAAAAATAAGATGGGCAATCTACTGTTACCTTTCATCAGATAAAGTAATTTTTGTTTTTTGGGTTTTTTTTTTTTTTTTTTTTTTTGCAGCATGTAGGACCTTAGTTCCCAGACCAGGGATCAAACCTGTGCCCCCTGCAGTGGAAGGCTCTTAACCACTGGACCGCCAGGGAAGTTCCAGTAATTTGAAATGATTTTTAAAGGAAGGACCGAATTATTTTTAGAGGAAGGACAGAACATGACACTGGAAAACAGCACGACTTCTGAAACAAACGAGAATCCGTTAAGTTGACAACGGCTGCTGAGTCTCTCTTACTTTTGTGTTCTAATCGTCAGCTCTTTTGGCCTTCCGATGTCTCTGTCCTTCAGATCAAACTCTTCGTTGAAGTACTCGTCAGGCGTGATGGCTGTGGGGTTGTTGGCGGTGGCACGCTCTGTGGTGAGGTCCTGCCGAGCCAGAACTCAGGGGAGTCAGAAATGCCAAATGACGCTGACAAGTGGAGGCCTAGGGCACCCAGCCTCTGAGGTGGACACGTTAACCAGCTACAGAGCAGGAAGTTCTAGTCATTAGCTTTTTTTTATTAAGTTAACTGCACAGAACAAGAAAATTGACAAACAGATTGCCAAACTACATGACCAAGTCTAATGGATTTCTCCATTTCAAATCATTTCTCCACTCTCCTTTTATCTCCTGATTATAGAAAGGAAAAAGAGAGACAGACAGAAATATCTGAAAGCACATGGGATCTGGAAGATTTGGAGTTCAAGTTCCAGCTCTGTCCTTCTCTAGCCTGTGACGTTGGAAAGGTAATTTCATTTTTCTGACCCGCAGTGACCTCCACGGCGGCAATTTCATATGGTTATTGTGAGGACTGAGAAAGAAAATGTTTGTTCAGGTGCTCTATTAAAATATAAAGTCCTGAATCCTTTTTTCAGTTCCATTTTTATAGTGAGGGCCTAGTTTAAAACAGGAGAGAAAGCACCTGATTTCTATAATCACTACCTGCCTCTAAAATCTTTATTTTCAAAGACTCACTCATCTTATTCTCTTCCAAAAGAATATCTCAGATTTCAGCTGGGGAGTACTCTTTAGCCTTTTCAAATCGAGTGGTCTGCTCAGGATTCAGTAAATGCCCCCACAAGCAGAGAAAAGTCATCTCCTGTTAAACCGTGCTGGAAGCTCACGTTTCGACTTACCCCTTGAGCACCAAATTGGTGTTCCACAGTCCCCAGCAAAGACTCCAGTGGGTTCCTGTCCGCTACAGAGGAGGGAAAAGTTGAATGTCGAATATTATACCTTAATTATGATTATAGAAAAAGATTCTCATCCTACCTTCATGTTTCTCCATCATGCATTAGGAAATCCATCTATGGACAGGCCAATAAAATCATCCCCAATAGCCATCAGCTAACTTATCCTTTTTTTGTTTTGGTTTTTTAAAAAAATATTTTATTTATTTATTTATTTATTTATGGCTGCGTTGAGTCTTTGTTGCTGCATGCAGGCTTTCTCTAGTTGTGGTGAGCGGGGGCTCCTCTTCATTGCAGTGCGCAGGCTTCTCATTGTGGTGGCTTCTCTTGTTGTGGAGCACGGGCTCTAGGTACACGAGCTTTAGTAGTTGTGGCACGCTGGCTCAGTAGTTGTGGCTCGCAGGCTTTAGAGCACAGGCTCAGTAGTTGTGGCGCACGGGATTAGTTCCTCCACGGCATGTGGGATCTTCCCGGACCAGGGATCGAACCCGTGTCCCCTGCATTGGCAGGCAGATTCTTAACCACTGCGCCACCAGGGAAGCCCCTAACTTACTCTTTCTAGCACACTTTTTATTAGGATCTCTAAGCTAGATGAACAATAGTTATAAGAATTCAAGGGCTTCCCTGGTGGCGCAGTGGTTGAGAATCTGCCTGCCAATGCAGGGGACACGGGTTCGAGCTCTGGTCTGGGAAGATCCCACATGCCGCGGAGCGACTAGGCCCGTGAGCCACAATTGCTGAGCCTGCGCATCTAGAGCCTGTGCTCCGCAACAAGAGAGGCCGCGATAGTGAGAGGCCCGCACACCTCGATGAAGAGTGGCCCCCACTTGCCTCAACTAGAGAAAGCCCTCGCACAGAAACGAAGACCCAACACAGCCAAAAATAAATAAATAAATAAATAAATAAATAAATAAATAAATAAAATTAAAAAAAAAAAAAGCATTCAATCAGCATAGTAGAAAAAGTTTGGATTTAGGAACGAGCCAGATCTGGATTCTAACTGCACCTTGGCTGGTCGGAGGCCTCAGCTTCCTCACCTGTCAAACTGGACTAATGGGAACGGTAGTGGAAGTGTGAGTTAACAATGGCCACATGCTCACCGCACACTGCAAGCCCCAGTCTCAAGGTTTATGTGTAATAACTCATCTAATCCTCCCGATGACTCTAAGGCAGGTCTGGTAGCACTCATTTCACTGCTGAGGAGACCAAGGCACAGCAGGTAGGTAACTTCACAAGGCCCTGAACCGGCCTCGCGCCAGCTGGGATATGGCAGCCATGTATTGCCCATGTTTTGGCTCAGAGCCCAAGTTCTGTCCAAATCTCTCATCGTGATAGTTTGGACTAAATCACTCATTCCAGTGATAAATATTCTCCAATATCCTTATCTACAGATTTTTTCAACCGAATCCAACAATTGTTCTGCATAACACATAAACAAGCCCTGTGAATGGCTTTAATTACAACTGGAGCCAACCACAGGGGAGGACCTCCAAGAATGAGTCAGACTAAGGAAAATTTTATAAAAAGGAAATTTGGATTGGCATGACCTGATCACATTAACCCCCAAATTTAACAGAGGCAACAAAGACTTCCTCTAGGCTAAAAAAAAAAAAAAAAAAAAGGGGGAGAAGGGGGATTTCCCTGGTGGCGCAGTGGTTAAGAATCTGCCTGCCAATGCAGGGGACACGGGTTCGAGTCCTGGTCCGGGAAGATCTCACATGCCGCGGAGCAACTAAGCCCTTGCACCACAACTACTGAGCCTGTGCTCTAGAGCCCGCGAGCCACAGCCACTGAGCCCACATGCCACAACTACTGAAGCCCGCGCGCCTAGAGCCCGTGCTCCGCAACAAGAGAAGCCACCGCAATGAGAAGCCCGCGTGCAGCAATGAAGAGTAGCCCCCGCTCGCCGCAACTAGAGAAAGCCTGCGCAAAGCAACGAAGACCCAACGCAGCCAAATAAATAAGTAAAATTAAAAATTTTATTTTTAAAAAAAAAGGGAGAAAGGAAGAGATTACCTTTATATCTCTTTTTTTCTTCCTCAGTCAGATGTTCTGTCCGTATTTTGGTTATCACACTCACATTGTTCACTGTATAAACCTTGAGAGATGTGTGCGAAAGGAAACAGTGACACGGGGAATCAAAACTCAACAAATAAGCATAGCAAGAGCAAGAATGCTGAAGCCAAAACAAAACAAAACCCAGCAAAATAAAAATGAGAAATGGTTAACATTCATTAGAACCCTTCAGAGAAAATACACAGCTACCAACTTAGAAATGCATCAGCAGTTACTTTGCATCTCTGACATTTTTAATTACCCCTGAGTAGTTAACGGTGACAGGCTGCACCTTCCAACTTGCCCTTCTTGTTGCTAAACACTCTCAAAGAAGGTCCTGCAATTTAGGCCTCCCAGCTGGATTTCTACTAAGGGGCCCAAACCTGCATCGTGTACTTGGACTGATTTGTGGTAATCTTATACTCAGACCGACTTAGACAGCCATCTGCTGGACAGAAGGAAAAAGGAAGGAACACAAGGTTCTCTACACTGGTAAGATTTAGAGAAAACCAGCAAGCCACTATTTGAAAGGTATTCCGTATATTGACCTCAAATTATTTTAACTGCCAGGGTCAATGCTCTGTTTTCAAGGTTGACTGAAGAATACTGGGGTCTGGAAAATCACACATCACAGTTCACAGAGAATTAACTGTATATGCCAAAACGTGGATTCCCAACGTTTAAAGATTCAGGAAACACACCCAGCGCTGGAAGGGCTATTTCTAAGTGCATCTCACTGAGCGTGACGTAAGCTTTCTTTGCTCACTCAGAGGTCACCAGAGGACCCTGCAGCTGCTGGCAGCACCGCTGTGAGCCATCAATCCCCGCTGCACTGCAGGGCTAACGAGAGGCCAGGACACAGCTTTCCCGCTGACACGGTGCCAGATGACTCAAGCAACTCTCGTCTCCACTATGACAACTATCTTCTAAATTCACTGACATCATGTAAGTGGGCTGGGAGCCTACTGGTTACAATTAGGCTGACTAAAAATATTGGGAGACTCATAAAAGTTACTTTCTAATATATATTGTTTAAACCCACTCAGGTGATAAAAAAAGATGAACAAGCATGTTAAATCTAGTCCTTTCTTTTTCTTTTCTTTCTTTCTTTTTTTTTTTTTTTTTTAAAGAATTAAAGGAATTGTCACTCCCACCAGGACAACTGGTACCTGGACTCATTTCTCTACAACATAGTTTCTCTTTGCCATAACGAGAGACCTCCTTGGGACATGCTATTCCATTTTCTGAAAGTCAAATAAGATACAAATCCAAGGAAGAGACACACTAGACAGAACTTATTCCCCAGAGCACCTCCACGGCACAGATGCATGACAAAATCTGAACAGAATCCTCATTTGCATAGAAGCTAAATAGCTATATTAAATCTTATTTTAAGAGTTTCCTTTTACCTTTGCTTCGTAACCATTAACAACTTCTGCTTTATCTGTCCTCCAGCCCCAGAATCCGGATTTAGTTCTGATAAAAAGTGAACACCACAAATTTCCACATGTACAATATGCCATTCAGATTTATCCCTGCAGCCTTTATAGGTTTTTTCCCCCAGCTTAAGTTAGTGAAGGACACTTGGAAATTAGGGTCCTACTGTCCACAAAAGGATGTTATTAATGACAGATGGCTCAAGCATCCCCCACCCCCTCCCACAGTTATTAATCAATTTGCCTCACCCCCGGCAAGAGAAAGCCTCCATTCTTGGCTTCTTTACGAAAGCTGCCGGCAGAGGCAACAAAGGTGGTGACATTTATTGGACAGCTGTCCCCAAGAAGTGAGTGCAGATGACCAGCGTCCAAGGGCTCGCCACTGAGGCGGTATCTCGGCCAGAGCATTCATCTGGGTCACCCCAGCCGTGGGCACCGACAGAGTCAGTGGCTCTATCCCCATAAGCAGCAGTATCTCAATCGAGGAGTTCTTAGAACAGTGAGGCACAGACCATCATGCTCCTGGGAGAACATGGGTGGGGCAGGAACTCATCACTGTGGAGAGCTGCTTGCAGAAACCATTAGTGCCTGCGAAAAGGCTTGGGAGTCGCGCGCATTATCAGGTTTGGTGCAGCGGGGGGAAAAGAATATCAAAAGCAGTTTTTCAGCCCAGCCGTTGAGTCCAGCTCTGTGGAACTGCTTGTAAAGCAGCCCAGCACTTCAGCAGCAGCTGTAGCATTGGTAAAGTGCCCAAACACCCAGTTACTCAACTCAATATACTCCTGGAAAAAAAATGCATTTAGGAGCCAAATGCGGCCAAGAGGCTCTGATTCTTTTTCAAAGCAGCTCACCCTGGGAAATGCTCCCACTCCCAGGGGAGCCCTGCCCAGACTGCCCCTTTGTCTAGGACATCACATCCCAGCTCCGCTGTGACTGCTGCACTCGGGCCGGTGTCAGGCAACTGCCTGCCTCCTGCTCCGACCCCGGGGTGAAGCAGGACACCGCGCAGGAAGCTCCAGAACGGTGGCCGGGAGGCGGTTATCTACGTGTTGTGTTTCCAAACAGTTTGCTTTTCTTCTAATGAGATTTGGTAAATGCAATTAGTCCAGACAGGGTATGCGGAGTTTTATGTGTGTATTACAGTCCATCAGAGAAAGGAGGGACCAGAGCTTTAACTTTCCTATTCGTTACCCACAGTTTGCACAACGTGACCGACGGAGGGAAAGAGAGGACTCCTAAAGGGATGATGCCACATGCTAGCTAACTCCAATTTACATTCCAGAAACAAACTTAGGGACCGCACCTGCCTCATTAACGAACCTGAGTCCCCTTTTAGTCAGCGATCAATGAAAACCAAGATATTCCTCTGGGTGAACAGTTCAATCCTCAGTTCCTGTCTTTCACTAAGAACTTGGTATCTTGGCACGGGAAATCATCGCTTTCTGGCACTCGGACTGAAGGATGACTAGGTCTGCTCCACTTCCTCCTTCGTGGATGCTGAGAAATCAGAGGCGCACTTTCTCCCTGGGAACTGCCACGCTCCTCACTCACCCACATCTGCTCTACCTGCAATCCTGGCTGCTCCATTTCCTTCCCCACATCCACTCTCTGACAGCTTAGTTATTAAACTCAACATCTACATCCTATTTTAAAACCAAGATTCTAATAAATCCTTGGCTCCTTGATTAACTGTACATGCAGAGGCATCTGATAATGATAGGAGAAAACCCAGCTTCCTCTTTTGCCATTTTCACCTCTGCCCGTCTCCACTGAGACCACCGTGCCAAAGGCCACTTAGCACACGCTGGGACTCGGAGGCTGCCACACAATGTGGAGAAAGGCTCTGAGGGTGGCAGGGAATGCTCTGTTTAAGGTGGGCAGAGCAGAACCTTTCAGAGGAGAGACAAATCCAAACTGCAACCAGAGGGTATATATCCACAGGCCCAAAATTCACTCGGGCAAAAGTATTACTTTGCAAGCATCAAGCTCAGAGTAAGATTAGGAGAAATAACGGGATAAAGAAGACTATCATAATATAACAGGCCCACATCTTCCAAATTTAATCAGCTGAACACTAGCTCACACCTCGGGTAAGAACCAGGCAAGCACACTTTTTCTAGCAGCAAACCTCACCCTCAAGAGGGGCCCAAGCCCTTGCTTGAACCACGAGAAGCTCACTGAGCACCTATTTCATTCCAAGCACCAAAAACAGCAGGTGCCTTCTAGAAATTCTCTCTCAGCAACTCTCTGATGCTCGCAAAATGAGGGTTAGCCTGAATCATCTGAAAACCCCGGGACCACAGGAATACAAAATGCAACTCAGTACAAATGGAAGGGGGGCTGTCTACCCTCCGCTGGGTAACAGCCAGTAACCATCACATTCTCTGTAAATTACACTTCAGAGCAAACAATGACGCTACAATGACGCTCTGCTGCTGAACTAGGGGGAACAGTGGCTCCTCTCATGACATCTGAGATTTCATCTCGAGATTCACTCCTTTTTTCTTTTCAGCTGAGGAAAACAGGAACCTGAAGATGAAGCCGCTTGCTCGAAGCTGCAGTTAGCAGCCCTGCCGATGGCGCCCGCTTCCTCCAGCCCTCGGCTCCCCTGTCTTCCAGCTTTACGAGCAGAGCCCTAAGCTGGCGTGCCCTCCCGGCCTGCAGAGGCGAATGCTGAAGCCTGGAGATGTCTTCCCAAGACCCTTTCAGGTAAAGCCACGGTCAGTCCCTAAACCTTGCTGTCCCTGGAAGACAGCGGCTGTCACCTGGTGAGGCCGGTGCGAGGAGGCTGGCGACAGGGGACTGACCCTGCCTCAGGGGGTGTCACTCCCAAAGCAGCAGCATACCTGGCATTTTCTCTTCTGCTACCAACAAATACCCTAATTCCACAGCTTGATCTAAATTAGGAGAAAGGGGCACTTAAACCTTATGTTTGATTAAACCGAAGACTCTCAGTTTTATTAATAAATTTTATACTGGAAACAAAGAAGTAAAGGAAAAGAGAGAACAGTCAGTATATTCATTAAGAGAAAAGAAAGCCTAAATCCAGAAGAATAGTGTCCATGTCAGCTCAGGCTATGCTGCTTTGGTTTACAGAGAGCTGGATGTGACATCCTAGGCAAACACTCAGGGCTCTTACAGACTCCCTCAGTTCAGTGTGTTCTATGGTAGAAGCACTCAGGCCAACAGCTATGACAGCCTTCCTCCCCTTACAAAGGCCCTCCCCGCCTCGGCTCTGCCCACAGGCAGAGGCCCAGAGATGGTGTTCTCACCTGGGTTAACCGAGGCACAGACCTCCCCAGAGGTTTCTCCAGATAAAGTCTGGAATAAAACTGAAACCCCTCCAGACTCTTGCTCTAAACTATTAGGCCTCATGGGGAAGCAGGAGGCGGATGAGGGGGAGGACCACATTTAATTGTACGCTAAGTGTGTATTTGACTGACTAATATCAGTATAACCACACTCAATACTGGACCGATTCTACCTCGGAAACTCCAAGCTCCATGATTTGGGACTAGGGAGTCTTGTGGATTGCCAAACACAGAAATAAAATGCAAGCAAAATCCATTAGAAAAGGGCCCATAAAAGAATATGAAGACATTTCTCCAAGACTTAACCAATGTGCCATAAAAATGATACATGGTGGAGGATGTCAGCTGTGGTTTGTTTGGTTAGAGCAGAGATCAACTTTAAAACACACTAGTGTTTCTTACACCATATTAGAAAAATCCCAATCCACCCATACTTTCCAGTTAATATATACATGGCACTAAAGATGGCAGTAAAGGGATTAGACATGAAAATGCAGAACCTAAATCCATACCTTTCAAAAGCAATGTTTTTAGTATCAAGGCTGGTGTTAATGACCGGGCTTGTGAGCCGCCTCTCAACCTCCCTGCCTTTTGGCTTCATCAGGTCCAGAGTGAGGCGCTCCATTTCCTGGGAAAGGTCAAAGTGTTCAGTGGTGACCACTTTGTCATCGTGGTTGACTTCCATCAACTCTGCCCAGTTGTCTGCTCATGGAAACAAGGGCGTAACTAAGCACAGTGCAAGGAAGATGCAAAACCAAAGAAGCTTTGTATGTTAAACTGCATCATCTTTCACACACACCCCATCCCCCCCACCCCCTGGTGCTATCTGATAAAACCTAAAGACTATTGATTATCGATTACCTACTTGCCCAGGAATGATCTGGCCAACTTTCCGTAACTCAGAGGAGGCTCTGGGCCATCTTCCCCAAAGATGCAGACTTTTTAAATAATTTGTATTTTTTCTTAGCAACGCATTTCATCTGTGTACTTCTTTAAGTATATGATTACTTAATTAACATAAATTATTTATGCACAACACTGGGTTAGCCACACCATTTCTCACCCTCCATTAGGGGACCATGCCTGATTATGGAGGCAATATAAAGAGATACAAGACAGAGTCTTGCACTCAGAGGTTTAGGAACGTCATATGTCAAGAGGGTAACAGTGTTGGGTGGTAAATGATATGTGCAAGAGAACTATCCAGATAAGAAATAAGATATAGGAATTGAGAGCTGAATAACTAATAAGAATACCAGCAACAACAACAAAACATGCCCCAGAGACAGGCACGGAAAAGGCACATAAATGTGAGTACATTTTGATGGTTAAAAAAATCACTCAGAACTTAGGAAGAGCAGTGATTACTAAAACAGAACCACTCACCTTCTCCCTTAAAGATGAAACTCCGCCTCCCTCTTATCCAGCTCATGTTCTCAAATCCCAGCAATGTGATATCCACACGCAGTTTGGCACCACTTTTCCAAATGCGACAGACATCATTCGGGCATATTCTGGAAACCAAGGGCACTGGAGAAGAGAAGTGTACTACTGAGAAAAGCCCGAGGGCCAAGCAGAACAGCCAGGCCCCAGAAATCAGGGTTCTGACTTCAATGAAAGGACAGGAGTGGCAAGATGGCGTCGGTCATACAGAACTGGGCTTGGCTCCCACACTTACAATATAAGGAGTCACTCTTAAAAAATAAAAATGGACTTTCTGTTCTACAGCTGTTTATAAAACTGCAGGTCTCTGTCTTGTCCAGAGAAAACGCTCAATCAATTTCCCAAGAGTATCCTCAATCCCGAATGAACCCCTCTCATTGACTACCGTCAGGGCTAGAGTGCATCCATCTGGCTGTTCTCATCCACATATGCTACTCTCGCCATCTGGCTGAGGCCCCCCTATACTGTCAGGCCCACCATTCAAGATATCAAATGTCTAAAATATGCTGCTTTTTAAACAAAAACTGAGATCAGAGTGGTTATTTGCATTAAAAAGAACTCAGTTTCATAGAAGAACCTGAAGTTCTGTTCTTTCATATACTTTTTACTTCATTTAAATGTTTTATTACAAATATGACTTCTTGCCTGAAAGGGAAGTCTGGAAGTGAAAATAGCTGAAAATCTGGGAGTTAGAAACTGTCATTAACTGATCTACAAGAAACAGAAGTAGAACATCTAGGAAAATTACTGTCAGTCAATTTGCCTTACATAAGATTTTGGAGAAATACATCCATTCTGTTAAAAACAAGCTATTCCAATATTCATCTCATCTTCTTCCTTAGAAAAACAAGTTTAGGACTTCCCTGGTGGTGCAGTGGTTAAGAATCCGCCTGCCAATGCAGAGGACACGGGTTCGAGCCCTGGTCCGGGAAGATCCCACGTGCCGCGGAGCAACTAAGCCTGTGCACCACAACTACTGAGCCTGTGCTCTAGAGCCCACGAGCCACAACTACTGAAGCCCGCGTGCCTAGAGCCCGTGCTCCACAACAAGAGAAGCCACTGCAATGAGAAGCCTGTGCACTGCAACGAAGAGTAGCCCCTGTTCACCGCAACTAGAGAAAGCCCGTGCACAGCAACGAAGACCCAACGCAGCCAAAAATAAATAAATAATTAATTTTTCAAAAAAAGAAGAGAAAAACAAGTTTAAAAGGATCGCGTTGAACTCCACAAGGAAATGAGTAACTGATTTATCATAAATCTTACTAAGATTTTAGCCATTTAAAGTGAGATATTAAAAAACGAATAATATGGGTAAATATCAGCGATAACTGATAAAAGGAAGAGACAAAATTGTCTATATATTGTACTGATGAATGCTTGGGAGAAAAAGTCTTATGCACGCAGGAAAAGACTGGAAGGAACACACCGAAAGCATTAACAACAGTTGTACTTATGTGGGACTGTGGGTGACTGTCTTCCCTTATTCTCATCCATTCATTTTCTAGATTAAAAAAAAATACATATAACTTTTATAAAAAGTTATATAAGCCTATATTCAAGCTAAATAAATTTCAAGCCCACAGCCACTCACCCCAGCTGGTGAATTCCCACTTCATCTGCACGTAGAAATCCGGAGCCTGAAAGACAAAGGTTTAAAATAAATTACCCCTTACAGCGGAAACTAACACAACATTGTAAATCAACTATACTCCAATTAAAATTAATTTTTAAAAAATAAAATAAAATAAATTACCCTTGGTACCATTAACTAAACACAAACACAGTAAGGTTTAGTAGGGTTGTTTAAAAGGGAGAGGGAGAAAGAACAGAGAAGATAAGAAGAAACATAAATCGCAAACCCATCAAACTAAATCCTTATTTTATGTTCAGGCTGTTATTTTACCTCAATATAAAATATGTCTAGACAGTTAATAAAGTTAACTGCAAGTGACAAGGTTGGAGGGAGATAAAGTCAACGTTGATTTAGGGGCTCAACCATGTTCCTAACAGTAATGGCCCATGAGCCAGGAGGATGGGCTCAAGCACCACCACACGATATGGGCCACAGGCTGGTCTAAGCAGAGAAAAGGGAGCATGGACCCCATCTGTTCTACGGGGAACTTGACTGTGAAAGGCTTTGTGTGCTGGGAAGTGCTTGGTGTTTATCGGACCACTCTGAAACCAAGAGGCTGCGAGACATCACTGCCCCCAGAAAGTTGAGTTTTCCCTCCGGTTAACAGAAGACTTTTGCCCCGCTTTCCTCTTAAAGTTTTAGGATTTGGCTTTTTGAGGTTTCACACCACCACAGCAGGCCTGTTTAGGATGATTTTCTGACCTACCATGATTTCCTACAGAAGGTTCTTGGAGAGCTACTTAAGAAATCCAACAGTTAGCATGAAGGAAGAAAAATGCTAGAAATTCCAGGTGTTTTTCTGCTCAAGAAAAAACAGATTCCAATGATGGGTGAAGACACTCCGAGGGGCAATGGATAAGAAATGTGGACACGTAACAAGGAGATGCTGTTGAAAGACAAGCCGTCATGCACGGCCTCTGGTGCCACCAAGCACCATGTTATTTGTGGGCTGTCTATAACCTCCAGCAGAGAATACAACTCAGTGCAGTTCACTGCTATGGATCAATACAGGTAAAAAAAAGAAAGTCTTTTACACTGAATTTTTTAAGTGTGGGTGACTCCCTGTTAAAGAAGTCACTTTCTGCTTTGTCAAATGGACAAATGATGTTTTTAGTTCCCCCTACAGTGAGTTAGATAAGAAAACAAATCTATGTGATCTTTGTGCACTCAAACACACATCTATTTTAAAAACAATGGATACAACAATTTCATACTTCATGGACGGTTTTTTTGTAGTATGTGTAAAATGAATGTCTTAGGCAGGATTTAGCTTGTGTCACAGAAATTTGTTTTAAGAAGAGTGCTCAGATAACAAGCAGTGATTGTCTCACTGCCAAGTTATTCCTTTTCTCAACAGAATTGTTAATTTTTCTCAAGAAATGTAGAAAGCCGATTTATCTAGCAAATATCTTTGGAAATACTTGGGGAGCTCACTTCTGTGTTTAAACTGAGAATAAACAACATGAAAATAGAACCGCTGGTACTTTCTTGTCTCCTGCTGCCTCAGGAATATTGCACATGGTTGACCAATAAGACGGTTATTGCAAGTGACAAAGGTTATCTGAAGAATGGTAACCATCATCCAAAACAATCCAAGAGCCTAGAAGTAAAGTCTTTTAAGAAAATTCTCTAAGTGTCACAGAGCCCACACATCATTCACAAGAGAGAGAAACTGCCCCAAAGCCAATAACTATAAATAAATTAAGGGAATGGATTAGAAGTCACATAATACGAATGGCTAGAAGTGACAGGGGTGTCAAGGAGAGCTGCACACAGACTTCTGAGCCTCAACAGGCCCTGAAAATCCCCATATAGTCACGATGTTCATTACAATTTCCCCAAGATGACCTGAGCTCGGGATGCTACTTGTAAGAAAACAGGCAGCTAGACAAATTAATTGCTTGATGTCCATTTGTCTTTAGTTCTAATTTTTAAGTAACACTTAAAAGAGTAAGTCTTAATGACCCGGAAACGTAATTTGTGAAAGACTTCATACATTTAACAAGTTGGAAAAGCAAGGAATAATGCTATTTGGTATTCAATACATCGTATTCACGACTCATAAAACTCTTTAGGAAGGCACACAAGGATGTCAAACTGTGTCTGCAGCTGCTGTGTCAGCATTTAACTCCAATGATGGCATTGTCAATTTTTATGGCTACCTCGAGAATTTTCTGGAGCAGCTCGGGAACTCCCTCGAGGGCCATGGATGTGTTGTGGAAGTCCCGATGCTGAAGGACTGTGTACACCATCTCGGGATCACCGGTGCTCACAGCCTCGTGCAAAACTGGAAGGCAAAAAAGTGAAATTGGATCCCCCTGTATTCTCACACTTTCTGACAAATTCCAAAGCCACTATGAAAAGTATCTATCTGGATCAAAGGCCAATATTCTCTTCAAAGTGGGAAACAGGCTGCAGCACCCCCTGATCTTTATGACCATGACTACTTATCTCTAGCCCTTACCTGACTGAGAAGAGAAGAGAACATAGCACTCTTAGCCTCTTGAGCAAACCCTGCCATCGTTCCCTTTCCCCCCTTTCTTACCACTGGCTCTGAAATACTGACAGTGTCTTCGGAGCTGGCTTTCACTGTGTGATCACATATCTGTGGAGATGGGCAGGTAGGGTTTCTGTTGTGTATATCCTTGCTCAGTCAACTCAAAATTACTCTGACCAGTAGTACAAGAGTGTGCAAAACAAGTGAAGTGCCAGGATTTCACTGGAAAATACTACTTTCAGCTATAATTTCTTTTTGATTTTGTCTATCCTGATGGATTCGCTGGAGTTACCACCACATTCCTCAGGGGAAATCCAGCCTTCACACTCATGTCTGATTCACGTAGAGCCGCTTTCCAGATAAGGAGTCACCCTCTACCCAGGGCTCTTGGCCCAGGACATAGTTCGGACCACTGTGCTGCAGACAAGCCAGCAGCATCCGAGGCTCTCAACTTCTCGCCCAGCCCCAAGTTCCAAGAGAGAAACAGTCTTAAGATAAAGATGACTTGGGACAATGAGGATTGAAACTGGCCTTTATTCAGAAAGAGAAAACGAAATGAAAGGCTTTAAATTATTTCACAAGTATACTTGCCTGTCCATCCCTCGCGATTTTCTTTTGTAACGTCTGCTTTATGTCGGAGCAAGACTCTAGCAGATTCCAAATGTCCCAAAGAAACAGCAAGATGCAATAAGGTTCGACCTCGCGGATCCAGAGCCTCCGCATTCTGTAAAGTAAACACTGGCATTTATATAATTGGATATATTACATAAAAACGTGGAAAGGAGTTTGAGAGATAATATTCAGTATAAAAATTAAAAATAGGAGGGTCTGGGAGAACCCTGTTGACATAGCATCACACAGAAGGGATTTGGCATGTTCACAGTGGTGGCAGAAGAATCTCTCTGACACATCTGGGCCAAAAAGCAACCTCAGGCTACTGAGACAGGACTCCCCATTCTCCTGCAAAGGTAAGCCCAGGAGGCTTGAGGCAGTACCCTCAATGTGCAATGGATGGTAAATGTCATTTAATCCTAAGACAGTTCAGAATTAAATATGAGAAAGATGAAATACACCAAATCCACAGTATTCATTTTTGTGTTAACTTTAGTAGTATTCTGTGTAATATGGCATTTTCAATGTTTGTAAGATTTAGATAATGTATTAGAGAATCTGACAAATTAGCCTATGATTCTAATGTAAGATATACCATTGAATAATTGATTTTGGACTCATATTAGAGATTTTTACCAGTGAGCAAATAATATTGAAAGAGAGGAGGATTGGTTCAAGATAGCGGAGTAGAAGGACGTGTGCTCACTCCCTCTTGCGAGAGCACCGGAATCACAACTAACTGCTGAACAATCATCGACAGGAAGACACTGGAACTCACAAAAAAAGATGCCCCACATCCAAAGACAAAGGAGAAGCCACAATGAGACGGTAGGAGGGGCACAATCACAATAAAATCAAATCCCATAACTGCTGGGTGGGTGACTCACAAACTGGAGAACACTTATACCACAGAAGTCCGCCCACTGGAGTGAAGGTTCTGAGCCCCATGTCAGGCTTCCCAACCTGGGGGTCCGGCAACGGGAGGAGGAATTCCTAGAGAATCAGACTTTGAAGGCTAGCGGGATTTGACTGCAGGACTTCAACAGGACTGGGGGAAACAGAGACTCCACTCTTGGAGGGCACACACAAAGTAGTGTGCGCATTGGGACCCAGGGGAAGGAGCAGTGACCCCAGGGGAGACTGAATCAGACCTACCTGCTAATGTTGGAGGGTCTCCTGCAGAGGCGGGACAGAGGTGGCTGTGGCTCACCATGGGGACAAGGACACTGGCAGCAGAAGTTCTGGGAAGTACTCCTTGGCGTGAGCCCTCCCAGAGTCCACCATTAGCCCCAGCAAAGAGCCGGGTAGGCTCCAGTGCTGTAGGCTCCAGTGCTGGGTTGCCTCAGGCCAAACAACCAACAGGGAGGGAACTCAGCCCCACCCATCAGCAAACAAGCAGATTAAAGTTTTACTGAACTCTGCCCACCAGAGCAACACCCACCTCCACCCACCACCAGTCCCTCTGATCAAGAAGCTTGCACAAGCCTCTTAGATAGCCTTATCCACCTGAGGGCAGACAGCAGAAGCAAGAAGAACTACAATTCTGCAGCCTGTGGAAGGAAAACCACATTCACAGAAAGATAGACAAAATGAAAAGGCAGAGGACTTTGTACCAGATGAAGGAACAAGATAAAACCCCAGAAAAACAACTAAATGAAGTGGAGATAGGCAACCTTCCAGAGAAAGAATTCAGAATAATGATAGTGAAGATGATCCAGGACCTCAGAAAAAGAATGGAGGCAAAGATCGAGAAGATGCAAGAAATGTTTAACAAAGACCTAGAAGAATTAAAGAACAAACAAACAGAGATGAACAATACAATAACTGAAATGAAAAATACACTAGAAGGAATCAATAGCAGAATAACTGAGGCAGAAGAACGGATAAGTGACCTGGAAGACAGAATGGTGGAATTCACTGCCACAGAACAGAATAAAGAAAAAAGATTGAAAAGAAGTGAAGACAGCCTAAGAGACCTCTGGGACAACATTAAACGCAACAACATTCGCATTATAGGGGTCCCAGAAGGAGAAGTGAGAGAGAAAGGACCAGAGAAAATATTTGAAAAGATTATAGTCGAAAACTTCCCTAACATGGGAGAGGAAATAGCCACCCAAGTCCAGGAAGCGCAGAGAGTCCCATACAGGATAAACCCAAGGAGAAACACACTGAGACACATAGTAATCAAATTGACAAAAATTAAAGGCAAAGAAAATTACTGAAAGCAACAAGGGAAAAATGACAAATAACATACAAGGGAACTCCCATAAGGTTAACAGCTGATTTCTCAGCAGAAACGCTACAAGCCAGAAGGGAGTGGCATGATATATTTAAAGTGATGAAAGGGAAGAAACTACAACCAAGATTACTCTACCCGGCAAGGATCTCATTCAGATTCGACAGAGAAATCAAAAGCCTTACAGACAAGCAAAAGCTAAGAGAATTCAGCACCACCAAAGCAGCTCTACAACAAATGCTAAAGGAACTTCTCTAAGTGGGAAACACAAGAAAGGCAAAGGACCTACAAAAACAAACCCATAACAATTAAGAAAATGGTAATAGGAATATACATATCGATAATTACCTTAAACGTGAATGGATTAAATGCTCCAACCAAAAGACACAGGCTTACTGAATGGATACAAAAACAAGACCCATATATATGCTGTCTACAAGAGACCTGCTTCAGACCTAGGGACACATACAGACTGAAAGTGAGGGGATGGAAAAACATATTCCATGCAAATGGAAATTAAAAGAAAGCTGGAATAGCAATACTCGTATCAGATAAAATAGACTTTAAAATAAAGAATGTTACAAGAGACAAGGAAGGACACTACATAATGATCAGGGATCAATCCAAGAAGAAGATATAACAATTATAAATATATATGCACCCAACACAGGAGCACCTCAATACATGAGGCAAATGCTAACAGCTATAAAAGAGGAAACTGACAGTAACACAATAATAGTGGGGAACTTTAACACCTCACTTACACCAATGGACAGATCATACAGACAGAAAATTAATAAAGAAACACAAGCTTTAAATGACACAACAGACCAGATAAATTTAATTGATATTTCTAGGACATTCCACCCAAAAACAACAGATTACACTTTCTTCTCAAGTGCACACAGAACATTCTCCAGGATAGATCACATCTTGGGTCACAAATCAAGCCTCAGTAAATTTAAGAAAATCGAAATCATATCAAGCATCTTTTCCGACCACAATGCTATGAGATTAAAATCCATTACAGGGAAAAAAATGTAAAAAACACAAACACATGGAGGCTAAACAATCCGTTAGTAAATAAGCCAGAGATCACTGAAGAAATCAAAGAGGAAATAAAAAAATACCTAGAGACAAATTACAACGAAAACACGATGATCCAAAACCTGTGGGATGCAACAAAAGCAGTTCTAAGAGGGAAGTTTATAGCAATACAAGCCTACCTCAAGAAACATCTCAAATAAACAATCTAAACTTATACCTTATATCTAAACTTAAAGGAACTAGAGAAAGAAGAACAAACAAAACCCAAAGTTAGCAGAAGGAATGAAATCATAAAGATCAGAGCAGAAATAAATGAAATACAAACAAAGAAAACAATAGCAAATATCAATAAAACTAAAAGCTGGTTCTTTGAGAAGATAAACAAAACTGATAAACCTTTAGCCAGACTCATCAAGAAAAAGAGGGAGAGAACTCATATCAATAAAATAAGAAATGAAAAAGGAGAAGTTACAACAGACACTGCAGAAATACAAAGCATCATAAGGGACTACTACAAGCAACACTTTGCCAATAAGATGGACAACCTGGAAGAAATGGACAAATTCTTAGAAAGGTATAACCTTCCAAGACTGAACCAGGAAGAAACAGAAAATATGAACAGACCAATCACAAGTAATGAAATTGAAACTGCGATTAAAAATCTTCCAACAAACAAAAGTCCAGGACCAGATGGCTTCACAGGTGAATTCTATCAAACATTTAGAGAAGAGCTAACACCCATCCTTCTCAAACTCTTCCAAAAAATTGCAAAGGAAGGAACACTCCCAAGCTCATTCTATGAGGCCACCATCAGCCTGATACCAAAACCAAAGATACTACAAAAAAAAGAAAATTACAGACCAATATCACTGATGAATATAGATGCAAAAATCCTCAACAAAATACTAGCAAACAGAATCCAACAGCACATTAAAAGGATCATACACCATGATCAAGTGGGATTTATCCCAGGGATGCAAGGATTCTTCAATATATGCAAATCAATCAATGTGATACACTATATTAACAAATTGAAGAAGAAAAACCATATGATCATCTCAATAGATGCAGAAAAAGCTTTTGACAAAACTCAACACCCATTTATGATAAAAACTCTCCAGAAAGTGGGCATAGAGGGAAACTACCTCAACATAATAAAGGCCATATACAACAAACCCAGAGCAAACATCATTCTCAACGGTGAAAAACTGAAAGCATTTCCTCTAAGATCAGGAATGAGACAAGGATGTCCACTCTCACCACTATTATTCAACATAGTTTGGGAAGTCCTAGCCACGGCAGAGAAGAAAAGGAAATAAAAGGAATACAAATAGGAAAGAAGAAGTAAAACTGTCACTGTTTGCAGATGACATGATATTATACATAGAGAATCCTAAAACTGCCACCAGAAAACTGCTAGAGCTAATTAATGAATTTGGTAAAGTTGCAGGATACAAAATTAATGCACAGAAATCTCTTTAATTCCTATATACTAACAATGAAAGATCAGAAAGAGAAATTAAGGAAACAATCCCATTCACCATTGCAACAAAAAGAATAAAATACTTAGGAATAAACCTACCTAAGGAGGTAAAAGACCTGTACTCAGGGCTTCCCTGGAGGCACAGTGGTTAAGAATCCACCTGCCAATGCAGGGGACACGGGTTCGAACCCTGGTCCGGGAAGATCCCACATGCTGCGGAGCAACTAAGCCCGTGCGCCACAACTACTGAGCCCGCGTGTCACAACTACTGAAGCCCACACGCCTAGAGCCCATGCTCCGCAACGAGAAGCCGCCACAATGAGAAGCCCGCACACCACAACGAAGAGTAGCCCCTGCTCGACGCAACTAAAGAAAGCCCACACGCAGCAATGAAGACCCAACGCAGCCATAAATAAATAAATAAATAAGAAAACCTTTACTCAGAAAACTATAAAACACTGATGAAAGAAATCAAAGATGACACAAACAGATGGAGAGATATACCATGTTCTTGGATTGCAAGAATCAATATTGTGAAAATGACTATACTACCCAAAGCAATCTACAGAGTCAATGCAATCCTTATCAAATTACCAATGGCATTTTCTACAGAACTAGAACAAAAAAATCTTAAAATTTGTATGAAGACACAAAAGACCCCAAATAGCCAAAGCAGTCTTGATGGAAAAAAATGGAGCTGGAGGAATCAGACTCCCTGACCTCAGACTATACTACAAAGCTACAATAATCAAGACAATATGGTACTGGCACAAAAACAGAAATATAGATCAATGGAACAGGATAGAAAGCCGAGATAAACCCACGCACCTATGGTCAACTAATCTATGACAAAGGAGACAAGGATATACAATGGAGAAAAGACAGTCTCTTCAGTAAGTGGTGCTGGGAAAACTGGACAGCTACACGTAAAAGAATGAAATTAGAACACTCCCTAACACCATACACAAAAATAAACTCAAAATGGATTAGAGACCTAAATGTAAGACCGGACACTATAAAACTCTTAGAGGAAAACATAGGAAGAACACTCTTTGACATAAATCACAGCAGGATCTTTTTTGATCCACCTCCTAGAGTAATGGAAATAAAAACAAAAATAAACAAATGGGACCTAATGAAATTTAAAAGCTTTTGCAAAGCAAAGGAAACTACAAACAAGACAAAAAGACAACTCTCAGAACGGGAGAAAATATTTGCCAATGAATCAACAGACAAAGGATTAATCTCCAAAATATATAAACAGCTCATGCAGCTCAATATTAAAAAAACAAACAACCCAATCAAAAAATGGGCAGGGGAAGCTTCCTTGGTGGTGCAGTGGTTAAGAATCCGCCTGCCAATGCAGGTGACACAGGTTCGAGCCCTGGTCCAGGAAGATCCCACATGCCACGGAGCAACTAAGCCCATGCGCCACAACTACTGAGCCTGTGCTCCAAAGCCCGTGAGCCACGACTCCTGAAGCCCGGGCACCCGGAGCCCGTGCTCTGCAACAAGAGAAGCCACTGTAATGAGAAGCCTGCGTACCACAACGAAGAGTAGCCCCCGTTCACCGCAACTAGAGAAAGTGCGCACGGCAACAAAGACCCAACACAGCCAAAAATAAATAAATAAAATAAATAATAATAAAATTAGAAAAAAAAATGGGCAGAAGACCTAAACAGACATTTCTCCAAAGAAGACATACAGATGGCCGAGAAGCACATGAAAAGCTGCTCAACATCACTAATGATTAGAGAAATGCAAATCAAAACTACAATGAGGTATCACCTCACACCAGTTAGAATGGGCTTCATCAGAACATCTATAAACAACAAATGCTGGAGAGGGTGTGGAGAAAAGGGAACCCTCTTGCAGTGTTGGTGGAAATGTAAATTGATACAGCCACTATGGAGAACAGTATGGAGGTTCCTTAAAAAACTAAAAATAGAATTACCATATGACCCAGCAATCCCACTACAGGGCATATACCCAGAGAAAACCATAATTCAAAAAGATACATGCACCCCAATGTTCATTGCAGCACTATTTACAATAACCAGGTCATGGCAGCAACCTAAATGCCCATCGACAAAGGAATGGATAAAGAAGATGTGGTACATATATACAATGGAATATTACTCAGCCATAAAAAGGAACAAAATTGGGTCATTTGTAGAGACGTGGATGGATCTAGAGACTGTCAGAGAGAGTGAAGTAAGTCAGAAAGAAAAAAAATATCGTATATTAACGCATATATGTGGAACCTAGAAGAATGGTACAGATGAACCGGTTTGCAGGGCAGAAATAGTGACACAGATGTAGAGAACAAACGTATGGACACCAAGGAGGGAAAATGGCAGGGGGATGGTGGTGGTGGTGGGATGAATTGGGAGATTGGGATTGACATATATACACTAATATGTATAAAATAGATAACTAATAAGAACCTGCTATATGAAAATATAAAAAAATTCAAAAAAACATTAAAAATAGTATTTGCACATCATGACAGCACTATATGGGAAAATGAATGCTTGCAAGTGGGCAAGACTGAAACATGACTCTGGGAGCTATACATAAAGATGACAGTTACTCAGTTCCTTTTTCTATAAAGTTAAGTGCCTCATAAACACTGGCTATAGGCCTCAGATCATTGAACACAACCTTAAGCACGAATGGCACTGAACACAACAGTACTTAAAATTAAGACTAAATAAGGCTAAGGGCTTTCATGGAAATGCAACCACCCTATGATGCGGAACATGGGGGACTTCTCCAGCACATCTCAGCATTCAAGTCAAGAACAGGAAGTGCAGGACTTTAATCAAAACCGAAAGTACAGAAGATAATTTGAGTTAGAATAAAATTACATTCTCTAGCTGGATTCCCACCAAAACACCACTCTCATTATTGTGTGTTGAGTTCCAAGTGCCCCGAAGCAGCAGCACCCACGGGTCCCACAGACAACCAGCAGGATCCACCAGGCATGTGTGTGGACATATTTGCAGATAAATGTCCATTTGGCTTTGACTCTTCATTCCTATTTTGGCCCTCCTCCCGGCACCTGTGCTGGGTCTCCAGAGCTCAGTCTGAACAACTGGGTGCTGCCTTCCAAAGACGGCTCTGGATGTTCTTCCAAGGACACAAGAAACGGCTATGGCGCTTTTGGAATATAAAAACTTTTATGTGCCATGATACTGCTTAGAAAATGTGCTTTATGTTGATTTGAGATGCTAGTTGTTGTGCAGCCTCCAGAGATATCCAGAACAAGCCACTATCGGCCACAGGAAAGGAAGGTAAGCGGGACTGTGGGTAAGCAGCTACTATCCAACAGCTACTGAGCTTCCCTGTTTTGCTAATTGTATCATGGCTATTGTGGAGTGAAGACAGGAACTGCTACGGAGGAAAAATAGAAGTGGTCGAAGACATTCTGCTAAGTGAACACACGTCCTCCTGGACCAACCCCAGGCCTCAGCGTTCTCTCAGGTGCTGAAATGCCAACAAGTCTCCTGGAACGGGGCCCACACCACCTCCTGGGATTCCCTGACTTTTCCCAAGGGGACAGCCTGTCTATCTCACCAAAGCGTCCAAAGGGCAGGATCCGAGTCTCATATTTCTTAGCTTCTGCCACCGTAGACTCTGATTTGCATTAAATCATTGTTCTTTAAAAAAAGTAATATGGCTTTAAACTATTAACTAAGCTGAAGTTTATTAGGAAAGAAATAATTAGCAAATTCATTATTTTCTTTCATGTCTCTTACAGATACTGTTTCCTTACTCAGCAAGTTCAATGTACTACATGAAAGGTGCTAGGGTTAGCATACTGCCCAACACAGGAGATGCTTAACAATATTTACCACACAAAAGGGGAAACTCTACTTACTTTAATTCATACCCCAGAACAAAACTAACATCTCGGACTAAGCTCCTGGGCAACCATTAAGATACGATGTATAAAATCAAAGCCAAATATATTTTGTTGACTTTTTTCTGTTTTGGACCACAGGGAAAACTGTATGTCGGAGCCACATAGCTGCACACTTTGCCTAACTGTTCAGAGCCTCCTGTGCCTCTCCTCATTTGAAAGGAGAGAAGGAAGGAAGAATAATATAATATATTATGGTGACAGTGTGATTTAAAACAATGGATGAATAACAATTAGAGTGGAAATTAGTGGAAAAAAAGGATAGAAAATCAATAGAGAAAAATCAACAAAACCAAAAGTTGGCTCTTGGGAAATATCAACAAAATTGACAAAATTTCAGCTAGACTGACCAAGGAAAAAAAAAGAGAGAAGACTAAAGTTACCAAAATCAGGAATGAAAAAGGGGATATTACTAACAACACTACAGAAATAAGAAGTATTATAAATGAATGCTATGAACAACCGTATGCCAACAAATTAGAATTTAGATGAAATGCACATACTCCTAGACAGCCACAAACTAGCAAAACTGACTTAGGAAAAACAGAAAACCTGAAAAAAATTTATAACAAGAAAAGAGGTTGAATCAGTAATTTTAAAACTTCCCAGGAAAAAAACCTCAGGCCTAGATGGCTTCACTGGTGAATTCTACCAAACGTTCAATGAATTAATACCAATTCTTCACAAACCCAAAAAAACAGAAGAAGAAGGAAAACTTCCCAATTCATTTTATAAGCCCAGTATTATCCTGATGATGAACACGTCACAAAAAAAGAAAACCAGAGACCAGTATCTCTTATGAATATAGGTATAAAAATCCTCAACAATATTCTAGCAAAGTAAATTCAGCAACATATAAAAAGGGCTATTGTACACCATGACCAAATGAGTTTATCCCACAAATGCCAAGGGTGGCTTAACATCTGACAATCAATTCATGTAACACAGCATATCAATAGAATAAAATAAAATAAAAAACACATGACCATCTCGATAAATGCGTGCTGTGGTCTGAAGGTGAAGCGTCCACCCAAACTTTGTATGTTGAAATCCTAACCTCTAAAGATGATGGTATTAGGAAGTGGGGCCTTTGGGAAGTGCTTAGATCATGAGAGTGAAGCCCTCATGAATGGAATTAGTGCCTTTATAAAAGAGGCTCCAGAGAGCTTGCTAACCCCCTTCTACCATGTTAGGACACAGTGAGAAGGCACCTGCTATGAACCAGGAGGAGAGCCCTCGGCAGCCACCACACCAAACCTGCTGGCACCACGATCTTGGACTTCAAGGCTCCAGAACTATAAGAAATAAATTTCTATTGTTTATAAACTATCCACTCTATCATATTTGTTACTGCAGCTCAAATGGACTAAAACAATGCAGAAAAAGCATTTCACAAAATCCCACACCCCTTCATGATAAAAAAACACTCAACAAACTAGGAATGGAAGGGAACTTCCTCAAACAGCATCTGCCTGTGAAAACCCCATAGCTAACATCATATTTAATGGTGAAAGACTGGATGCTTTCCTCCTAAGATAGGAACAAGACAAGAATGTTCTCTTTCATCACTTCTATTCAGCATTGTACTAGAGGTTCTAACCAAGGCAATAAGGCAAGAAAAATAAATAAAAGGCATCCAGATTGGAAAGGAAGACATAAAACTCTCTCTACTCACAGACAACATGATCTCATATATAGAAAATCCTAAGAAATCTACTTAAAAACTATTAGAACTAATGAGTTCTGCAAGGCTGCAGGATACGAGAGCAATACAGAAAAATCAATTGTATATCTATACACTTGTAACAACTCAAAAATGAAACTTTAAAAATTCCTTTTACGGGGCTTCCCTGGTGGCACAGTGGTTAAGAATCCACCTGCCAATGCAGGAGACACGGGTTCGAGCCCTCGTCCGGGAAGATCCCACATGCCGCAGAGCAACTAACACTGTGGGCCACAACTACTGAGCCCGCGCACTTAGAGCCCATGCTCTGCAACAGGAGAAGCCACCGCAATGAGAAGCCCGTGCACCGCAACGAAGAGTAGCCCCCGCTCGCTGCAACTAGAGAAAGCCTGCACGCAGCAACGAAGACCCAATGCAGCCAAAAATGAATGAATGAATGAATTAGTTTTTTAAAAATTCCTTTTACAACAGCATTGAAAAGAATAAAACATTTGGGAATAAGCAACAAAAGAAGTATAAACCTCATACTCTGAAAACCATAAAGCATTGTTGAAAGAAATTAAGATCTAAATAAATGGAAAAGCATCCCATGTTCATGGTTCAGAAGACTTAATATTTTAGCATGTCAAAACTCCCTAAACTGAGCTACAGAGTCAATGCAATCTCTATCAAAATTCCAGCTGACTTTCTGCAGAAACGAACAAGTTTATACTAAGATTCATAGGAAATGCAAGGAACCCAGAATAGCCAAAACCATCTTGAAACAAAGAGTAAAATTTGAGGATTCACACTTCCCAATTTCAAAACTTACTACACAAAGCTACAGCAATCAAGACAGTGTGGTACTGGCAAAAGGACAGACATATAAATCAATGGAATACAATCTAGAGTCCAGAAATAAACTTATACATCTATGGTCAATTGATTTTCAACAAGGGCACCAAAATAACTCGATGAGGAAAGAATAATCTTTTCAACAAACGGTGCTTGAACAACTAGATAGATATCCACATGCAAAAGAATGAAGTACTGTATATACCATATGCAAAAATTAGCTCAAAGTTGATCAAAAACCTAATGTAAGAGCTAAAACACTAAACCTCTTAGGAGAAAACATAGGATTATATCTTTGTGAACTTGCGTTAAGCAAAACCTTCTCAGATACAACACCAAAAGCATAAGAGACAAAAGAAAATAAAGATAAATTACACTCCATCTAAACTGAAAACTGCTGTACTTCAAATGACATAAAGAAAGTAAAAAGACAACCTAAAGAATGGAAGAAAATATTTGCAAGTCATATGCTTAATAAGGGGCTAGTATCCAGAATATATGAAGAACTCTAACTACTCAAGAATAAAAAGACAAATAATCCAGTTTTAAAATGGGCAAAGGATTTAAATAGACATTTCTTCAAAGAAGATATGCCAATGCCCAATAAGCACATGAAAGATGCTCAACATAACTAATCATTAGGGCAATGCAACACAAGACCACAAAGTGATAATACCTCACCCCCATTAGGATGGCTACAATCAAAAAGACAGACAATAACAAGTGTTGACAAGGATGTGGAGAAACTAGAACCCTCATACACTGCTGGTGGGAATGTAAAATGGTGCAGTCAATTTGAAAAAGAGTTGGCAGTTCCTCCAAAAGTTAAACATAGAATTACTATAAGACCCAGCAATTCCACTTGCAGGTGTTTACCCAAGAAAAATAAAAATATACAACCACACAAAAACTTGCACACAGATATGCACAGCAGCATTATTCATAATGGCCCAAAGGTGGGAAAAAACAAATGTCCATCAACTGGCAAATGAATAAACAAAATGTACTCTATACAGACAATGGAATATTACTCAGCCATTAAAAGGAATGAAGTACTAATACCTCCACAACATGGATGAACCTTGAAAATATCATGTTAGGTTAAAGAAGCCAAACACAAAAGGCCACATATTGTATGATTGCATTTACATGAAATTGTCCAGAATAAGCAAATCTGTACAGATAGCAAGCAGCTTAATGGTTGCCTGGGGCTGAAGGGGTTGGGGGGAAATAGGGAATGACAGCTAATGGGTGTGGGGTTTCTTTCTGGGGTGATGAAAATGTTCTGGAATGTGATAGTGGTGACAGTCACACAACTCTGAATATACTAAAAAACAGTGAATAATATACTTTAATGAGTGAATTGCATAAGTGAATTATATCTCAATAAAGATGTTTGAAAATCAACATATGTATGTGTTTTATGTAAGACATAAAACGAATCTACCGTCTATATGCTGTTTGACGAGTTGCTTAATTTCTCTTGAGCTTCAGTTTGCTCCCTTGTAAAACGGGATTAAAACAAAAAACAAAAAACCCACCTACCTTACAAAGTTCTTACAAGGGCAAAGGCACAAGCCTAACCCCCATAGAAAGCACTTGGAAGAGCCAGCACTTATTATCATACACCTACATTACATAGTTTCATATAAGCCGTCACTTTCTCCCTAAAAGGGATTTGTTCAAATTTCCTTACAGTTAACACTGGAGCTTAGGGTCTTCAACTAATGACGTTAGTTTAGTGAGCAAGAGCTTTCAGAATTTAACTGGAATTCACTGTCGAAGCTGACTATGTAAGTTTTTCCTTTAAGTTTCTTCAGTCATGAGCCGTACCAAATTAAAAATCCCCACCCTCTTAACTATCATCATGCCCCAAAAGAAGAAAAGGAATGAGATTTCTACACGTCTCCTTGTGTGATAATGTAAGCCCACCGACTTTTCTTGTCCAAGCCCTCTTTGCCAGTCCACTGTCCTCCAGCCGCAGTCAAGGCGCAGCTGAGTGCGGGCTGCAGAGCCAGACAAGCGGGCCCACTTCCGGACCCCTCACTAGCCTTGGGTGGATTACTCAACCCCTCTGAGCCTTGGTCCCTAGCGCACAGCCAGAGCTTCAGAAACTCTCACAGGGGCCTCCTGGGGAGGCCTCGGGCAAGAGGCTGCTAAGCAGCCCTCCATTCGCTTGAGAGAGTCAACCACCCTCATTCCTGTGCACCCTCAGACCGCCCTGGTCCTCTGCGGCTGTGGCCTGAGCTGGTTCTCCCACTCCGAGTCGGGGGTCGGGGGGAGGTAGCCATACAGGCCTGGTTCCTAAGGTGAGCCTGAGCCCCTGAGGGCTGAGGAGGAGCAGCTGAGAGGAGGCTCCAGGCTCTTCCCCTTGGATGCAAGGCTCTGGTTCACAGCAGGCCTCTAGCCGACAGGCACTGGCTTGAACGTGTGCCCGGTGGCCTCACCCAGCCTTGCCCCGGGCTGGGGTGAGAACCCCAGGGTGGTTCCCTGTCAGGCTCCGGGCACTGCTGCTGCCTAGAACATCCTCTTCCTCTTGCCCAGATTTTGTGCTTTCACTGCTGGCACCCTAACCGGGGGCTGGCCCTGGAGTCAGGCATCATCTGCCACCCTCCACCCAACTCGATCCCAGGGCTTTCTCTCCCCTGCTAAGGTGCACTGACTGACCTTTGCATTTGTCCCCTTAAATTTTCATTCATTCTCCCAGCATCAGCAGGAAGGCCAAAAGATGTTGAACAGACCTCTCTGGCTAAGTGACAAATGACATAACCATAACACAAATCATTTCAACTGCACCAACCGACTTCAAGGCCCCGCTGAATATTAAAGGCAGTAGAGCTGATGGGTTAAGAGGCACTTAATAAAAGTGCCTCTGCTGAGTAAACGCTGAAAGCGTGAAACAATCTCATCACTGGCAAAGTTACACAAGCAGTGAACTCCAGCTATTAGCAAGACGGTGGCACTGGGGCTGACTCACTCACACTCAGAAACACGTGCTTATCCTCTTCATCTGGATAAACTTGATTCTTTCTGGGTCACTGTTCCTAGAACAAAATAAAATTCTTACAGCTACCAGTGTGCCTGCTTCACGTCTCACTCGTGGGATGGAAGGAATGAAGGAACGGACAGCAGAAAGTTACTGGCAAACAAAGCCTCAAGTGAAACAGCTGGTTTTATTGCTGGGGTGATAAGAATTTTTTTGTTTTTAATTATGCAACCAATACGTGTTCTTTGTAGAAAAATTGGAACATACATAAAAGAAGCTACATTCCCAGGATGATTATAATAACAGCAGCAGCAAGTATGGTAAATGTACTGCTCCCATTTACTAAGTGCCTTTGCTTTCTGATCTGTTCTCTGCTTCATTCTCCAGAATCCTGAAATGGAGGCACTTTCACTGAAAGAAGTAAAGGGGAAGGGTTAAGAATACAGGATTAAAGCAGACTGTGACTTTCTGGGTTGACATCCTGGTTCGACTACTGGGTCAGCAGGTGACTGAACCTCTCCACCTCTGTTTCCTCATCTGTGAAATGGGAATCACAATAGCACTCACCCCAGGGGACTGATGTGAGAATTAAATCTAAAACTTCACATAAAACATTTCAGCACGGTGCCTGGCAAAATAGCAAAATACCGCGTTTTGACAGGTGATGAACCAATTCGGCAAGGGTAAATTAAGCACCCAAGCTCACAACCTAACCTGCGATAGCACTGGCCATTAACCTAACTGCCTCCAAGGCACAGGTGTAGGCAGCTGTTTCGTAATTAACAGAGGATCTCGATAAATATGAAAGCAGCAAAATATTCCCTGCCTTGTACTTTAATGACATCAATTATCAACTTCTTGACCCTGAAGCAGTTACATAATTTGTAGGACCCAGAGAAAAATCAAAATGCAAGGCCCCTTATTCAAAAAAAAAAAAATTAAGAATTTCAAGACGATAACTGCAGAGCATTAAACCAAGCATGAGGGACTTCCCTGCCTGGTGGTCCTCTGGTTAAGACTCCACGCTTCCACTGCAGGGGGCACGGGTTCGATCCCCGGTCGGAGAACTAAGATCCCGCATGCCACACAGCGCAGCCAAAACAAAACAAAGCAAAACACCAAGCACCAGCCACTTCTGAGCACAAGGCCCTGTGCAACTGCCAGGTCACACACCCTTGAAGCCAGCCCCATGTCCACCCCTTCAATGGCCAAGTTTCAGGATCAAAATTGGATTGCGTGGTCATGACAGTCAAGCTTCCACGGTCAAGATGTTCTTCCTGAATACACTTCAACTATCCCTTCCCCAGAGAAAACAGGATCCTGTGGAATGACCTACAGTGATAACCAATAACAAAGTCAAAACCAAATAATTAGCACAGATGAATATTCTTTCCTGACCTCCTTGCCAGTCAAAGGCATTAAAGATCAATTTACTCCAGGACAACCTGCTGCAAAGTTATAATTCTCTAATCGCAAATGTCCTCAATGTTTTTCAAGGTAAGAGGCACAGCGAACTTTCGATGAACTTGTCTATCACAGCTTGCAGGAAAAAGAAATAATTCAACCATGCCACATTGTAGATTATAAACCAAGACTTGGTCTTATCGAACAAGTTTTTCTATAAAGAAAGACTGCGCTTCATTTAAACTCTTTTCCTCACTCCAATGAACAGAAAGCCTGCTGCTTTCAGAAATCAGTATTGGACGTGTGTGTGGTTTAAGGACAATGATGAACCTATCAAATAGGATTTTAGTGTTGTGACTTTCCTTGTACTTTATCTCAATATTTCGTAAGAAGTTGGGTGGCCCCGATACCGAGGAAGTGCAGAAGCAAAACGTAGCAGACCTAAAAACAAGACTGTCCGGTCATTTCTAAAGTGTCCAAGGTGAGACTGAAAGCTGAGAGCAAAATCATGGAGGATTCTCTCTGAGCCACGTTTAGTAAGAGAAAGGGAATTAAATCATCAGGTATACTGCAATGCCTAATGGTGAATCATTTACTCTGGGGGCATGATCTAATTAAGAGCAATGACTCTTACAACGAAAGTTTATTCTGTCAGGATAGAGAATTTAAATGAAAAAAGAGCAACTTTTGACTTCCAGTGGGTGCTCAACAGGCTTAAAAGGGAGACGTCAAGGTACAAGAACACACTTAGCAGTAACCGTTCATCAAATGGGGGGATGCTGACCTTGCTCAATTTTTGCCAACCATAAGAAAACCAATGCCCCTTTTCCTCTAAAATTTCTTGACAATTACAGCATCAAATTGGAGCCATTCAAAAACCAGAACTTTAGCACACTGGATAAAATGAAGTCAACCAGAACAATTATACCAAATAATTACAAATCCCCTTCCTAACTGCTAAGTCTGTTAGTTTGTAACTTGAGGATACCAATACCTCCCAGAATTGCTGGGATGCCTTTAAGGCAGGGTTTCTCAAGCAAAATGCTACTGACATTTTGGGACAGATAAATCTTAGGTGGGGAGGGGGGTGTCTTACGCATTTGTGCATTATAGGATATTGAGCAGCTTCCCGGGCCTCTACCCATTAGATTCCAGTAACACCCACTCCCCACTTGTAACTACCAAAAAAGTCTCCATTAATTACTAGATGTGTGGGATGAGGGATGAAATCACTCCCAACTGAGAACCACTGCTTATAAAGATGGGAATAAATAAAAGGTAAGGAATCAAAGCACTTTAGAACAGAAAGTGATTTTAAGGATGCTGTGCACCAGTGATTCTCAAACTTGACCTATTGATAATAGTCAAGTACAAGATTTGCCCACATGGGTATCAACACCCTCATTCTACAAATAAGTGGACGTGGGCCAGAGAAGGAAAATGCCTTGCCCAAGGTCACAGGGCAAGTTAGAACCTGGACTCCAAACCCAACCAAGCCCTTCCTTACAAAAAGGATGGGTGGGGTGACAGGTGTGTGTCGCTCATACATTTTGGGGAGAGTCAGGCCTAATTGGTTGAGACGGTGCACGCTGGAGCCAGCTGGCCAGAGTTAAAAATCCTGATTTGGTATTTACTAGGTGAGGGACCTTGTGTAAGGCACATAACCTCTGAGAGCCTCAGTTTCCTACTCTGTCAAATTTAACGATAGTACCTACCTCCTAGGGTTGTTGGAAAGGCTAAGAGAGATAATATATATAAAACCTCGACACAGGGCCTGGAACACATTAAACACTCAATACATGTTCTGTTATTATTATTATTATTATTATTATTATTATTATTATTGTCCCACGACTGCAGAGTGAAAGGGGTCTGCGGGGCCCCGAGGGCAGAGGGCTGGAGATGGGCTCAGGGAGGCGATGCGACCCCCGACTCCCCCCTCCTCTCGCCGGGGGCGGACCCCCGCCTCGCCCCTCACCTGGCCCTGCAGCTCCTTCTCCAGCTGCCGGTAGTCGTTGTTCCAGACCAGGACGTGCAAAGGGAAGTGGCCGCTAGCGTCGCGGGCAGAGGACATGGCGAGGAGGCCGCAGCCGGGCCCTCACAGCCCGGTTGCCAAGCCTCAGCACCGGCAGGGTCTCCGGCGCCCGCCCGCCCGGCGGCCGGCGAGCGAGAGAACCAGGTGAGCGAGCGAGGGGCGCGGTACTAGGCAAGGGGGACTAGCTGGCCAGGAGAGGGGCACGCGCGGGAGGTCGGCGATCACGGGCCGGGTCGGGGACGGGGTCGGCCGCGCCCACCCCGCCCCGCCGCGCTCCCGCCCGCGGTGACAGCTCCCGAACCGACTTCTGCGAGCAGAACTGCCCCAAACAGGGAAGTGCGGGGAGCGAACCACCGCGCGCCGTGGCGGGGGGGAGGAGAGGACAACCACCTGGTCCGGGGTCCGCCCAACCCCACACACCTGCAAGTCCACATCGGGAAACACAGTAATGCCCAAAACAGAGCTAAAACTCTCTTCTTTAGCCCAGAATCTCTACATGGAAAACTCGGTCTACCCTTCATCACCCCCTTTCCCCCTGCTCCAGCTTTCTCATATGGTTCGGTCCACAACTGGGCCTCTTCCACCGGCTCTGTGGTCACGGGGTGACAACAGGCGCCTGGACCAAACCATTCTAGTTACTGACTCCCTAGCCTTTTTGGACCTGGGCAGATGCTTCCACGATTGGTCAGGAGCCATTTTGGAAGTGGGCAACACCAAACAATTTTCAGGGGGGAATTATAAACTCTGGAGAAGTGGCATTGAATAGTTGCACAATAAGAGGATGGTTCTCAGGATTTCTCAACTTCAGCACATTTTGAAGCACATAATTTTTTTTTTTTTTTTGCTATTCTGGTAGCTCTGATTCTTTTTAATTTAATTTATTTATTTATTACTTTTATTTATTTTTATTTTTTATACAATTTTAAAAAGTTGCTCTCCGGGGCTTCTCTGGTGGCGCAGTCGTTAAGAATCCGCCTGCCAATGCAGGGGACACAGGTTCGATCCCTGGTCTGGGAAGATCCCACATGCCACGGAGCAACTAAGCCCGTGTGCTGCAACTACTGAGCCTGTGCTCTAGAGCCCGCGAGCCACAACTACTGAGCCCGCGTGCCACAACTACTGAAGCCCGCATGCCTAGAGCCCGTGCTCCGCAATGAGAAGTCACCACAATGAGAAGCCCATGCACTGCAACGAAGAGTAGCCCCCACTCGCTGCAACTAGAGAAAGCCCGCGCGCAGCAGCGAAGACCCAACACAGCCAAAAATAAATAAATAAAAATTTTTTTAAAAAGTTGCTTTCCATTTACATTTTTTACTGAATACTGGCTATATTCCCAGTGTTGTACAATACATCCTTGAGTCTAACACCCAATAGTTTGTGCCTCCTCCCCTACCCTTATATTACCCCTCTCCCCCTCTCCCCAGTGGTAACCAGTAGTTTGCTCTCTATATCTGTGAATCTGCTTCTTTTTTGTTATATTTACAAATTTGTTGTATTTTTTAGATTCCATGTGTAAGTGATATCATACAGTATTTATCTTTCTCTGACTTATTTCACTTAGCATAATGACCTCCAGGTCCATCCATGTTGCTGCAAATGGCAAAATTTCATTTTTTTTAATGACTGAGTAGTATTCCATTGTTGAATACTACATAAAGGGAACATACCTCAACATAATAAAGGCCATATATGACAAACCCACAGCTAACATCATACTTAATGGTGAAAAGCTGAAAGCATTCCCTCTGAAATCAGGAACAAGACAAGGATGCCCACTCTCACCACTTTTATTCAACATAGTTTTGGAAGTCCTAGCCACAGCAATCAGAGAAGAAAAAGAAATAAAAGGAACCCAAATTGGAAAGGAAGATGTGAACCACATAATTCTTTCTGTGGGACTTGTCCTGTGCCTTGTAGGATATTGAGCAGCATCCCTGGCCAGTCTATCCACTGGATGCCAGTAACACTACCCCCAAAATGTCTCCAGACATTGCCAAATGTCCCCTGGAGGATGAAAATCCACCCCCCACCCCTCACTGAGAAGCACTGTTCTACCTGAACTCCAAACTGGGTTATGATTCAAAGTTACCTAAGGTGGTGGTTTATTCCACATATGAATGTCATCTATTTTTGAAGTTAACCATTTGAATTTGGGGTTATGGCCAAAAGGACTAATAGATAATACTTAGACTTGACCACAGTCGGCCACTATTAAGTTCATTCTTTGGGTTTCAACCTAAGACACTATAACTCCTTGATTCAATGAAGAACCAAGTCAACTTACAGCTACTCACCAGCCTGAGCTTTCTGCACAGCTGTCTACAACTAGACCACATAACTGGGCAAAGTTATTTAATGCATCCTGAAAGCATACCCTCTGCCTTCCCTGCTCGTGCACATCCAGCTTTTCAGATGCCTGAAACAACAGCTGTTCAAGAATCCTGGCCTAATCCATTCTCCACATGTGTTGAGTCCAGAAGATTTGTTAGTCTGCAAACCAAAACAGGATGCAGGAGCATCAGGATGGAACCCAGAGGCTCTAACTGTGGAATGTGTGGGAATTATGTGGTTATGCCCATACCACACATTTATAAAAATGGAGAGATGAACCAAAGACCAGTGCTTCTGAGACCTCTTCTAGGACTTCTATCTTTTCAGAAGCCTTGTGCAATTTAATTTTCTTTCTCTTCATCATCCTATGTTTACTGAACATTTCTCTTAATTCATTAGTCGGAAAACTCCACGATGACTGCTCACCAGAGTACCTAAAGTTAAAACAGTACCTGGCCCACAATAGGCATGGAATATTTGCTAAAGGGAGATCACGGTTCTGTTTACATATAATACATACAATATTCATTAGCATTAGGGTCACATCTCTGCTCTTCTTCACACTGCTTAAACTCATATCATTGTGTTTATCTCACACCATCCTGTGAGTTAGATTATCTATTCTTACCCTCAAGACAAAAAAAAAAATAGTTGTGATTAGAAAATAATAGTGATATCAAATTCTAGGGCTTCCCTGGTGGCGCAGTGGTTAAGAATCCGCCTGCCAATGCAGGGGACACGGGTTTGAGCCCTGGTCTGGGAAGATCCCACATGCCGCGGAGCAACTAAGCCCGTGCGCCAACACTGCTGAGCCTGCGCTCTGGAGCCCACTAGCCACAACTACTGAGTCTGCAAGCCACAACTACTGAAGCCCGTATGCCTAGAGCCCATGCTACACAATAAGAGAAGCCACCGCAAGGAGAAGCCCGCGCACCGCAAGGAAGAGTAGCCCCCGCTCACCGCAACTGGACAAAGCCCGTGCGCAGCAACAAAGACCCAAGTCAGCCAAAAAAAAAAAAAAATTCCAAAAATAATAGGAGCTACTATTATTGAGGGCTTACTATGGGGCAGGCACACCACACTCTTCTGTAAATTATCCCATTTGTCCTTAGCCAGACAGTAAATATTTAGCTTTGCACGTCATATATGTTTTGTTGAATATTCTTCATCCTATCCCTCCTCTCCTTTTTCTTCTTTACAACCCTTTAAAAATGTAAAAATCATTTTTAAGTAACAGGCTATACAAAAGCAAATCATGGGCTACGGGTAGATACACATTATCTCCATTTTGCAGATGAGATTAAAACTGCAGCATAAGGAAACATCTAACATATTCCTGTTTTACTTATTGTAGATCTAGTGCAGTTGAATGTAAGCTCCATAAAGACAGGAAATTTCGTCTTCTTGGCTCACTGCTCCTTCTCCAGTGCCTGGAGCAGTGTGTGGAACATAGTAGATGCTGAATAAATATTTGCTGAATAAAGGAATGCATAAATAAGTGAACTTGGCCAAAGTTATGCTAAACGACTTGACTATTGATTGCCTCAGGAAGGTCTCTTCCAGAGAGGGAGACACCAAATCAAGGAAATTTGGAAGTAGGACACAAGACACCTGCCCTCACTCAAGATGGCGACAAGGCAGCGTGCCCTTTCCGGTCACATGACCTGCCCGTCGCCGAAGGGCGCCTCCCCGCGCGTGCGTGCTGCGCCGCGGCTGTGAGGCGCTGAGGGGAGAGGCGCCGCAGCCAGCACCACCGTGGGGACCCGTTAGAGCGGAAGCGCCGCCGCCGCCGCCGCCGCCTTCGCTGTCCTGGGCCACCAGGTTCCCGGCAGGTGGGAGGCGGGAGCCATGTCGAAGCGGCTCCGGAGCAGCGAGGTGTGCGCTGACTGCAGCGGGCCGGGTGAGTCGCACCAGCCGGGCCCGCTCCCTTCAGCTCTCCTGGCCGGGACCCCTGTCCCGGGGCCGCCCCCTCGGGCCGGGCGGGTCCCGGCTGTCGAGCTCTGCACCCTATGCCTGGGGTCGGGACGAGGAGGAACCTCGGCGGCCTTGGGGCGGGACCGTCCCGGGCCTGTCAAAGCCGGAGCGGGCAGGGGGTCGCCGCCCTCCCGTCCCTTCCTTCCCTCTCGTCCCCTCTGTCCCAGGCCGGGCGGGGAAACGGCGGGGTCGGGGCCGCTTTCCCAACAGGAAGGGGCTTGGGCAATCCGCAGGAAGGCCAGTTACAGAAGTGAAATGCGAGCGTCCTCCCGGCTGCGGCCCCCAGAGGCTGCAGGTGTCAGCCCCCTCCCCACAGCTACCCAGACTCCCGCCCCAGGAGGGGGCCCTGGGGCCCTGCCCGGAGTGGGCGACACTCGCCACTTCCCTCCACGGGGACTCGCCAGAGGACCCCCATGGATGAGTTCCCCGCTCCTGACATCCTACTCCCACTCCACCGCGGAGAATCTCCAGGATGTCGGGGTCTTGCAAATGATCCCAGCACTTAGGAGGCAATGCTGGTTTCAAGTTCTGAGATCTGAACGAGCTGAGTTCAAACTAGATTTTGCCTCTGGGTGACCTTGGGCTAGTGACTTCATTTGGCCGAGTCTTGATTTCCTCATTTTTCCGATGAGGATAATTGGGAGTACAGTGCTCAGAGGTAGGGAGACTCAATGAGGATCATCTCATTTAAGGCGGTTTTTTTTTCCTTTTTGTACTGTGTACAGAACCTTTACAGTCCCTTAAAGCTATAGTTGAATTTCTAAATCATACATTAATCACAGCTTACAAAGCAAACACACACCAAATCACGGGCAAGTATACCCATTTGTGCATTCAGGCAGTAGAGGCATATGGATGGGAGCATTGAAAGGCCAAAACCATTCCTCCCATGCATAGTTTTCAGATTTAGAGTTCAGATCCATCTTAGCGGTTGGAACTGGGTTGACAGGTCTCCATGCTGTTTTCAGTGTTTGGATTTATCTGCTTTGAATTTGAAGTAATTCAAAAGGTAAGATGGCTTCTTTGGCGCAATAGCGTCCAATAAACGATCTTAACGAAAGGAGCACCAGTGTTTTTGCAACTGTTCAGAACTTCATCTTGTCCTATGGAAGTGGAGACTGATTTTAAATAGTATTATGATAACTCAAACCTTATGTGGTTATTTCACGGCCTGTATACTGTAAGTGGGGTTACCAGTTTCCTTTGAAGATAGGGGGACGGGTGGAGGAGTTTAAAAAGAAGTGTTTCAGAAACCAAGTTAGTGTGTTATACGAACTCCATTGTATTCTCTAAAAATGTTATTTGTTCCACTTCCTTATTTTCTTGCCTGTTTTCAGTTGAACTCTCTGTGATGTTTGATTCACGTGAATTTAGATTCAAACTTCCTGTTGAAATGCATTTTCTTTGCTTCTCAGTGGATGGTATGGGGCAAAGGAAAACTGCATCTCCATTGCCACACTAAATACTCAACTAAATAATAAATACTGTCTTGCACTTCTCCGGTGTTTTGTGCATTTCAGAACATTTTCTCTTCCATTGTATCTTTTTAGTTGTTGTCTCATATGCCTAATCTACAGAGACTTGAGTCACTTCCTTCCTGTTGTGAATATAATTAGGCTACCTTGCAATGTTCTGAACTTGAGCAGCTGGGAATTTGTGCTGCCTTTTCTGCAAAGCCCTAGTAAAAGAGTTACCTTTAGGGTTGGGGATCCCTTTGAGATTCTTTTTTTTTTTTTTTTTTTAATTTATTTATTTATTTTTGGCTGTGTTGGGTCTTCGTTGCTGTGCGCAGGCTTTCTCTAGTTGCAGTGAGCGGGGGCTACTCTTCATTGCGGTGCTCGGGCTTCTCGTTGCGGTGGCTTCTCGTTGCGGTGGCTTCTCTTGTGCGGAGCACGGGCCCTAGGGGCGCGGGCTTCAGTAGTTGCGGCACGTGGGCTCAGTAGTTGTGGTTCGCGGGCTCTCGAGCGCAGGCTCAGTAGTTGTGGTGCACAGGCTTAGTTGCTCCATGGCATGTGGGATCTTCCCAGACCAGAGATCGAACCTGTGTCCCCTGCATTGGCAGGTGGATTCTTAACCACTGTGCCACCAGGGAAGTGACCCTTTTGAGATTCTGATGAATGCTCAGGCCTTTTTCCCAGAAAATGCACACATGCTTAACTCTTTCACACAGAATTTATGTTAAGATTTCTCAGAGGGGTTATAGACATTTCTGAAGCCCATTGGTTGTGTTCCTAGAACCCAGGTTAAGAAGCCCTGGAATAAAACGTTCAGATAAACTGGAAGGGCTTCACCCACCCTCAGTCATACAAACTCGATTTGGATTTTACCGTGTTGTTAACATTCTGATATTCTCTCCATGGGATTCTGATTCATGATGTTAAGGTGATTAATATAGAGCCTTGCTTAGTGTGTGTTAAATCCTTGTTGTCTTGTTCCTGTTTAATTTCCTCCAAGAAGATTGTGAATCCTCTGAATGATACGTGAAAAGCAAAGGTAATCTTCAAAACGAATAGTCTTTCTGTATGTGTGTCGTCAGTCGTAGTACCATACTGCAAAAAGCAAAGTTGTTGTGTATCTTTGCAGGGATCCTTCATCTTGGTGTTTCCAATCTTTGTTTTTTAGAATGGCTTAGTAGTACTGACATAGTTGTACTTCATTGAATAATTTTCTGTTTTATTTCATGGCAAACATTTGACTAACTGTGATCAAATCTTAGTATTCAATAAATAGTTTACCTTTTTTTTTTAAAGTGAATCTAGTTCATATCCTACTCTGAGTTCAACTACCTGAAAACTCCACTGAGATTTTTCACTGTAGTAAGACAGGGTTCATGTGAAACATTCAGTGTTTCATGTATTAGGAATCAAAAACTTTCTCTAGTGGCCATGATTTCAGTGGACTCTTGAAAATATTTGAATGGTACTTAACAAAATAATTTGGAAATATTACTATATGCAAGGAACTTCACTTACTCTTTATATCCTCACCACCCTGAGATGTGTTGTTCTTCCCATTTGATCCATGATGAGGACCCTCAGAGAAATAACTTGCCTGAGATCATTGTGCAAGAAGTGGCAGAGTTGGGGTTCAAACCCTGGACTGCTTGTCTCCAGAGCCAACCCTCTTAACCACTACACTCTTTGACTCCCAGTTTGTCTTTGATTGAAATCCCATAACTTTTCATTATATGGTTGGAAGGGGTTTGAATAAACTGTTAGAAATGGTAAAGATGGTGTACATGCATTTTAGAGATTTTTGTGGACATTGAAGAATTTTTAAATATACCCCTTAAGCCAGGCAGCTTGAGCGGCACCTATTGTCACCCCATCATGAGTCTGATGAAATGTAGAAGGTCTGTCTTTATTTTGAGTTTCTAAACATTCAGTTTACTTTCACAGTGTGAGTTATTCTTACTGCTTACCAAGTGTGAATTATTCCTTGTTTCAGAGGATGTCTAATGAAGCTCTGTGGGACTTCACAGGAAAAAAAGTATTGTGCACACACCAAAAATATTACTCACTTGTATTTTACATCTTTGCTTCTGTGAAGCCGCTGATTTTACAGCTCTGTCCTTTCAGATCAGTGGCGAGATCGGACTCAACAGTTTATTTAAAATACCTAATGGATATGGTAGCACATTTCCTAGTGCAGGAGGTCAGGTTTCCCAGTCTGTGTTCAGAACCATAGCAGCTGAGCAGTTGTATAGTTGTGTCACTTGCAGCTTTCTGCTAAGCCCAGTGGCATGTAGATGTGTAGCAGTTGTAGGGTGGCTGTCTTTTCACCATTCACTTCACATAATGCTGTGTGGAGTGTTCATTGACACAGTTATGTTATCTTGCTACTTGTGGAGTTGGATTCGAAATGATTCAGGTGAATCCTCTCAATTTGCTTCTTTTACGTTGATTGAAGGAGCACACATCTGAGATGGTAGATCTCATTAGGGCATCAGACAAACTTGCCAGCTTGATATGTTGACTAGCGTACTAAAACAACAGAAATGTCTTGTTTTTCTGAAAAACCAAACCTCAGTCATCTTTTGCCATCTGGCGGAATAGCAACCACCTG
This sequence comes from Balaenoptera physalus, assembly GCF_965194825.1. Taxonomy (NCBI): domain Eukaryota; kingdom Metazoa; phylum Chordata; class Mammalia; order Artiodactyla; family Balaenopteridae; genus Balaenoptera; species Balaenoptera physalus. The sequence goes on along the minus strand of NC_138897.1, from coordinate 78,947,169 downwards.
GTATCCTTGCCACTGATTTCATTCTTCTTTCCAGATCCTTCCTGGGCATCAGTAAATAGGGGAACTTTTATATGTGACGAGTGCTGCAGTGTCCATCGGAGTCTAGGGCGCCATATCTCTCAAGTAAGGCATCTTAAACACACACCATGGCCTCCAACATTGCTTCAGGTAAAGAATAAGAATTCTGCTCATGGTTTGTAATTTAAGTTTTTAGGGTTCACTGTTTTAGCACTAAAATTATACTTCTTAAATCTTACAAAAATGTTTGACTCATAATTGAGCAGAGGTGCCATGCTTATTGATGCTATATATAATTATTGAATTCATCATTTAAGATTTTTTTCCCTCCTAATGTAAATTTTGTCCTAAAATCTGAACTATAGGTAGACAGTCATTAGAATTTCTTGCTAATATTTCACTGCTGACTTTCTAGAATGTCACCAGAAATTGTTTTTAAACCGTCTGTCTTTTCCACATACCGTGATGAATGTTTCTGAAAGTGACTGCCTTAGAAACTTTTCATTAAGTTGTCCACTTTGATAGAAGCATGGACTGGGATTCCTCAGAAATTTCTGAAACATCTGATTTAAGTTCTCTTAAAGTTCTTGTAACCTGTTAGAGACAATTAAGTTCTGTTTTGATTGAATGCCTAACACCCTACTAAGTGTTCAGGGGGCCCTTTGTTTTATTTGGGGGTCCATTGTCATGTCACCGGTACTTCTATTTTGGGGTACACATTCTTCGAGTTCTGTTGGAACTCAGACTTACACATGTGTTTCGCCTTCATTTGTTTTGAGTACATATTTTACTAAATCTGTGCCAGCTGCACAACATGTCCTTAAAACTTGCCTATGTGTACCAAAGGATCAGAACAAGTGAGTGTGGATCTCTGATGTGACAATATCTTCACTAACGTAAAAAACAGATGGGGCCATGTCAGGAGTCATGCTTTGAAATGAAATTGGGAGACATGGTTTATTAATAACTTTTGCTGAGAAGTTTCTAACAGCTCATTCTCAATGTGAAAATGGATGTTTACTGCTGTCAGATTATACAGAGTACTCATTATATTATAGGATCTGAATAAAGTTCAGAGATGAGTAGTTTAAAATGCCAGATTTGACCCTAAAACAACAATTCCCGGAGTATGGCACGTGAATCACCAGTGGTACTCAAGGTGGATGTAGGTAATACTCAAATATTTATTTAAATGGTTGCCTAAAACTGTAACTAGCACATCAAATTATAATTGCTAGTGAAAGTTTTAGAAAGTAAGTGGAGTTAAAGAAAAATATTAAGAATCTTGAAAATAGTATTTGGATGCTCAGGCTTGGGAAATACTGTCCTAAAGTGTCAAAGTACTCTTTCTTCATCATCTATAAGAAAATGTAATCAAACCCATTTAAGTACTTAGCTATCCTGCTGGTCAAACCTGAATCCTCTGTACAGGTTCATCTTTCTCATTCTAAAACAGAAGATAGTGACGTGTGTGATTTCCCAGTCATGCTAGTGTTTGTAATAGGACTTTGTTTTCCCAGTTCAGTCACTGGTTCCCACTGGATGTTTGCAGAAAGAAATTTAAATACGATTTTATACTGCTTGGTTTTAGATGGTTGAAACCTTGTATAATAATGGTGCTAATTCTATATGGGAGCATTCTTTGCTGGACCCTGCCTCTCTTATCAGTGGAAGACGCAAAGCTAATCCACAGGATAAAGTACAGTGAGTGAAATGTTTATAAATACTCTTATTTCTTCGTAACCCCTGGGGCCCGCTGAAAGGAGTGCAGCTGTTTTTGACCAGCCCCTACAGGGGCAGCACGGGAGGGTGTCACCCAGTTTTGCATTGACCTCTTTGCTATTAGGAATGCAGAACAAAGCCAGGCATGGGACCAGCTCTTTTGCATGGTTACCCAGCACAATTCAGTGGTTTCTCCGGTTTAAGACTAAGGCTTGGTGGCTTTTGATGTAATCAGATTTGAGCTTTGGCACTCAAACAGTAGGCAGTCAGACCAGAAATCTCGGTTCTGGCCTCCAGTCTGCCTGATGCCTCACTTATAAGATGGGATGAAGAACTGCTTCCTCGCAAGGTTGCTAGGTCAATTAAGAAAATTACACAGAGCAGAAAGATGCTATAAAAAGCAGGTATTCTGCAGTCCTGGCCATTATAATGACTAATGTATGTTTTCAGACTTCAGGCCTGACAACACACTGCTGAAACTTACTTCAGTATTGTTCATTCTATTCTTGAGTGGGGGATGTGGGTCACTTCCTCTTCTTTTTACAGTCTGAAGAATGGGGAATGTCGTATCTGAACTGCAAGTGAACTGTTTTCTTTTTTGTTTTCGAACCAGCCCTAATAAAGCAGAATTCATCAGAGCAAAGTATCAGATGTTAGCATTTGTCCACCGCTTGCCCTGCCGGGATGACGATAGTGTGACTGCCAAAGATCTTAGTAAGGTGGGTCACACCTTTTAAAATCCCTAAAATTGCTGGATGAAGCAGCATATCGTCTCATTTGAAAAAAACTTAGAAGAAAAGAAAAACAAAAACTCCTTTCTGTACACTAAATAATTAGTAACAGCTTTTTTTGCAGTTGGTTTCTTCTTTCATCTTACTTCAAATGGCAACCATTCATGTTAGTGGAGGTATAAGGAGCAGAGGAACAAATAAGTATCCAGAAAACTATTTGCGTTTTTCAGATATGGTTCTAAAATTGTATTTCTGTAAGTTTTTGTTTGTTTAGCTTTGAAATAGGAGCCATCTCGGAGTTTGTTTCTAGGAGGGACTAGAAGGTTTGTGGGGCTTCTGCGGGCTTCTAGGTTGCCTGCTGAGTGGGATCTTCAGGAAGCAGGGTGTGACTCAAAGCTGTAGTACACGGGATGGTTTATTAAACTTGCAAAATGAGTAAATGGTTTTCTTTATGTGGGCCTTTACATGTTTTTGAGAGATGCCATGAAAATACATATCCTTCTTTTCAAAGCACTGCTTTTGGCAAATGCTCACACAGATCATAGGCACTCATAATTCAGAATTTTAAACTTTACATGGAAATGTATATGATTGTTACTTCCATTTATTAATAAGACTTGGTATGTGTTTTTTACCACAATTTTAAAAAATAAAATTAATTAAAAAATAAGACTTGGATACAGATGTTAGTGTAGATTTCTCCATTGCTATGATAAGAGTTATTGCATTTTGGACAATCCTAGGTTAGACTTGAAGGAAGGCAGCTCATCTTCTGAATGTATAAGGGCATTTCTGTAGTGGTACAGAATTTGGTATAGCACAGGCCTATTTCCCACCCTGAAAGACTTCATTAAATCATTGTATACAAGCCCAAGAATACTGTTGTGGAGAGGGTGTGATATAAGGCAGAATCCTGTGATTTACACGGTATAGGATATGAAGCTCTAAAGCCCTAGGTTCAATAATAACAACAAATAAAACATCAACAATAATAATAGCAGCTATATTCTTTGAGCATTTCCTGTGTACCAGGCTCCATGCTTTGTTATATCATTGAGTCCTTATAGTAACCTTGTGAATAGGTGGCATTATTATCACCATTTTAGAGATAAGGAAACTGAGGTTCAGACTGCTTAAAGAACTTCCTCAAGGTCACACAGCTTGAGGGGTGTATGGTTTGAAATTCAGACTTCAGAGCCATGCTCAACCACCTCTTCACACTCCCTCTCACTCAAGGTCTGGTTGTGCCACTTAGATGATGCATTTGGGCAGGTCAGCCTTCCCAGCCCTAGTTTCCTGTCAGGAAAATGGGCCTGACCCTGCCTTAGAGCCCAGGGATGGTTGTGACCAGCAAGGGAGAGACTGCTTCATCCACCTTACTGAGCTAAATAAAGATGATGTAGTACTACTATAATGTGTATTAAAATAGTCTGCCAGCTGCTCTGCTACGTCATTCTTTACATTTTTAACAAACATTCTTTCTTGTGTGTGTATTTTTCAGCAACTCCATTCAAGCGTGAGAACAGGGAATCTTGAAACCTGTTTGAGGCTATTATCTTTAGGAGCACAAGCCAACTTTTTTCACCCTGTAAGAAAGCATGAATTGATTCAGATATTAAATTGAAACTAAATGGGTTGCATTCATGTAGCCTTTAGTTTATTTAATTTGCTTCTTTTTGTATACTTTTTATTAATGATTCTTAGGAGAAAGGAAACACCCCACTCCATGTTGCCTCCAAAGCAGGGCAGATTTTACAGGCGGAATTACTGGCAGTATATGGAGCAGACCCAGGCACACAAGATGCGAGTGGGAAAACTCCTGTTGATTATGCAAGGTAAGAGACTAGATTCTTGTCACCTCTCTCTGTTTGGGATTATTTCTGTTGTGTATGATTCATTGTTAAGTGGCTAAATTGTGTATGATTAACATTTAACCCCTTCAGAGGTTTGCATGCTATTATTTTGCAGATGAAGGTGTTTCAAACGCATATGATCTTAGAGCCAGCTAAAGTCAGGGAGGGTAGAACCATTAACCGTTGTGCTTAGCTTCCAGTCTTTCATTTCTTTTTATCCTTTAAACGCAGTGGTATTTGAGCCATAGTTGGAGTACAAATCAAGTATGAAGAATTGCAGAACCCACTCCTCAGTTTTTTAATAGTTTTAGTCATTGCTTGAACTTAGAAACAAATCTATATGGATAGATATGTGGTTAAACAAGTATAGTAAAATGTTAATTGCAGGATTTAGGTAGTGGACATCTGGGTGCTTGCTATAAAATTCTTTAACTTTTTCTTTGTTTCAAAATTTTGGCTGTGAAGTGCTGGAAAATAAATAAATACATCCATAGATTAGTCTTGAATATCATTTAAATGATAGAAGATGGATCATCTTTCCTTCTTTTTCCAAATTAACTTTATTAACTGCAAAGAATTATACTCTGCGGAGGATAAAATGACAAATGACAGCTTGAAAATGGCAAGTGAAATGACAGAACTCTGCCCTCCTAGAATTTACTCTCTCAGGGAGGAGAGGGTTCCTAAATGCAGGTAAGAGTTAAATGAGGCACAATAATGTAGAACTCATTACCAAAATGGATACATATATAGGATTTCCTCACTGTGGCCCAAATCATTAAGAAATGTCTTTAGTTGGTCTTTGAAGAGTGGATTGGATTTGGGCGTGTGAAGAGGAGCTAAGGTGTTCCAGGTGAGAAGAAGGGCGTGGGTCAAGTTCAGGAGGGAGGGATGGACAGGGCATGTTCGGCACAGCAGGAGACCTAATTGGGTAGAGCAGAGTGTGTCTGGGAATAAGAGCTAAGGTACTGAGGAATACAGTATTTCATCAGGTCTAACCCTCCGCTGTTTATGTGGGTCATCATTATTTCATATACCATTAAAAAGGAAAAGACTCAACCAATTAAATGATGATGTACTATCAACCTTAGGATACTTCCTGATTTCACAGATGTTAAAAAATGAGAAAAAAAGATGCGCATCACAGAAATCAAAGATGTGTGGGTAGGTTGGAGAATATTTTTGTAGTGCCTTGTATGTGGGAAGAGAAACTGGCAGAAACTAGACTTCATCTTTTAAGGGGAACAGAGCCCTCAATAAATGATACTTATCACTTACCTTGGAATTTCCTCATGTACCTTGCACATAATAGTCTCTCAGGGTAATGATTTATTTATATGCCTTGTTACTAAAAGGATTTCAGGCAGCTTAAATATTTGTTTCAAAGGCAAAATTAATATTTTCTGTGATGGAAATTAAAGACAAGGAGGTGTGAGCTGTGCATTAGGTTGGTCTGTCTCTCCCTGAATCAAAGACCTTGAAGTAGTTACTGAACTCTAATCCAGAAGTCAGGCTGGCTGCATGAGAAGCATCTAGGGGAAGGACCTTTTTCAAAATATTAATGTCCACACTGCTCCCGTTTTTATTGATTCAGAATTTCCAAGGGTGGGTCCTGGACATCTGTATATTTTTTTAAGCATGCTAGTTAATTTTTGAGAACCTCTACCCTTGACCATTTATTAATTTTATTTTCTACCTCATTAGATGAAGTTATTCTTTGTCCCTCTCATAAGTCCTTGAATTCCTTATTAAGTACTCTGTCTTATAAATTAATAAAGGAAAGGCGATAGCTGAGATTGTGAAAACAGTTTTTATAAAGGTGGGAATCGAAGTAGACCTTGACAGTTTACCTCACACAAAAAGGTTGATTATTCTAAAAAGTCACGTTTGATAAATCACTCAGGTATCTCAGGGGACGTCTCTGTACTTTTCTATTCTAGCTCCAGTGGCCAGCGAGCAATATAAATGGTACTTTGTTTTCTCTTGGTAGGCAAGGAGGGCACCATGAGCTGGCAGAACGCCTCGTAGAAATACAGTATGAGCTGACTGACAGACTAGCCTTCTATCTGTGTGGCAGGAAACCAGGTGAGTTGAAAGGACAGCAGCCTCTCCACACCTCCAGCCAGTCAGTCTCTGGAAAAACAAATTGGGACACTATTATTTACGATCTCTGCTTTAACGTATCCTTGAGAAAATTGCAAATAAGGATTTCTATTTGCAATGATAGCTACAGCATTTTTTGTTATATGTGCAATATGTAACATCGGTCAAATCTTGAATTTTAGTTTTTAAAATTTTAGCTCTACAGTAGTGACTGTTTCAGGAATCAAAGAGCATAACTGAACCCAAACTGAACGTGCACCACGGTTCTTGTGATTAATGGGAGTAGGAATGGAAGAGCAAAGGATTAACTTTTGTAGTTATTTGCAGAATTCTGCTATCTAAGGAATGGGAAAAAGTAAAAAAGTGAACTTTACCATTAACCAGCTTTGCTCATGAGATAGAACTGGGGTTAGCAAACCATGGTCCATGGGCCAGATAAGCCTATCACCTGTTTTTTTTTAAATAAAGTTTTATTGCAAGATAGCCATGCCCATTCATTTACATATTATCTACAGCTGCTTTCACACTACAGCAGCAGAGTTGAGTAGGTTGAGTAGTTGCAACAGAGACCATACGGCCACAAAGCCCAAAATATTTACAGTCTGGCCCTTTGCAGAAGAAGTTTGCCAACCCTTGATATAGAATATCCACATACATGTATACAGTGGTTCTCCACCCTGGTTGTACAACAGAGTTAAGAGCCCTTGGTGTGGTTCCAGTTCGCAGTGAGATGGAATAAGCACACCCCCACCCCGTCTCTCCTGCTGAACACAATTATAAACTCTGGACCAAGTGCATGGAGTAGCTATCTGAGGACTGTAGCAGGTGGATTAGGGAACTCAGAGTACCATCAAGCTGGTGGTGAGTGTCCCCTTTATTTTGCTTCTGATATGGCATCCAGGACAGCCTAAAACCTGGAACTGCATAGCAGGTGCAAAGAAGCCTTCTCTGTGTGGTCTGAGGAGCAGGAAATGGGATTCCTACGGGACAGAGAATAGGGGCATTCCCCTGGGTATTTTTTCTCTTCCTTTTTTCCCCACCCTAGTCCCTAGGCAATCCTACGGCTTCAGTAGTGGCAACAGCAGTGACAGCACAGGTGCCTAAATCTCTGACCAAGAGCCTGAAGGGAATCCTGATTGCTTTTGTTTTTCTCTTTATTCTCTCACCACTTGGCCCCAGAGACAGAACCTCACCTGGTCAGGTGCCTGCTAGAACAAAATATTAACATTCTTCATAGAGTTTAAGGAAGATTCAGAGTCTCCACAACGTAATATGCAAAATGTCAGGGATACCACCCATAATTACTCCACATATGAAGAACCGGGAAAATCCCAAAGACTTGCATGGGAAAAGGTAGTTAACAGATGCCAACCCTAGATGACTCAGATGTTGGAATTATCAGATAAAGATTTTAAAACAGATAGTAACATCATGCTCTGAGAAGTAAGTGTGAACATTCTCGAAACAAATCTAATATAGAAAGTCTCCGCAGAGAAGTAGAAGATATAGAAAAAAACAGAACAGAAATGTTAGAATTAAAAAATCCAATAACTAAAATTTTAAAACTCACTGGTTGGGCTTAATAGCAGATGGAGATGGCAAAGAAAAGAGTGCATTGAAAATAGATCACTAGAAATAATCCAGTTTGAGCAACAGAGAGAAAAAAGAGTGGGAGGAAAAGAAACTGAGCAGAGCCTTAGGGACCTATGGGACAAAATCAAAACATTTGTATCATCACACTCCCAGAAAGAGATCATAAAGAATGTGACGCAGAAAAAAATACTTGAAGAAATATTGGCTAAAAACTCTAAATTTGGCAAAAGACGTAAGCTTACAATTCAAGAGTCTCAGAGAACTCCAAACAGGATAAACTCAAAAGAAATCATCACTCAGGCACATCAAAATCAAACTGCTAAAAAACCGAAGAAAGAAAATGTCTTGAAAGCAGCCGAGGAAAAAAATGACATACCATACAAAGGAACAATTATTTGTATGATTGTAGATTTCTCATCAGAAACCATGGAGATGAAAAGGAAGTAGAACAATTTTTTTTTTTTTTTGGCCGCACCACGGGGCATGCGGAACTTCCCCGACCAGGGATCAAACCTGCACCCCCTGCAGTGGAAGCGGGTGTCTTAAGCACTGGACCACCAGGGAAGCCCCAGTAGAACAATATTTTTTAAGTTCTGAAAGAAAAGAACTGTCAACCTAGAGCTCCATTTCCAGTGAAAATAACCTTCAAGAATGAAGGAAAAATAAAGACTTTTATTTTATAAATTTATTTTATTTATATTTTTTATTTTTGGCTGCATTGGGTCTTTGTTGCTGCATGCGGGCTTTTCTGTAGTTGCGGCGAGCAGGGGCTACTCTTTGTTGTGGTGTGCGGACTTCTCGTTGCAGTGGCTCCTCTTGTTGCAGAGCACAGGCTCTGGGTGCACGGGCTTCAGTAGTTGTGGCACGTGGGCTCAGTTGTTGTGGCTTGTGGGCTCTAGAGCATAGGCTCAGTAGTTGTGGCACACGGGCTTAGTTGTTCCACGGCATGTGGGATCTTCCCAGACCAGAGCTCGAACCTGTGTCCCCTGCATTGGCAGGCAGATTCTTAACCACTGTGCCACCAGGAAAGTCCCGAAAAAATAAAGTCATTTTAAGATGAAAGAAAATACGAGAATTAGTTGCTCTAACAGAAATACTAAAGAAAGTTCTTTGGGTGGAAGGGAATTGATACCAGAGGGAATCTTGGAACTTCAGAAATGAAAGAAGAACAACAGAAATGATAAGTATCTGGATAAATACAATAGGCTGTGTTTTCTTCTTAAGTTTTCTAAAATATGTATGACAGTTTAAAGCAAAAGTTACAGTATTGTATGGTGGGGTTTTCAGCATATGTCAGTGTAATGCATTTGACAATTATAAAAGGGAGAGGGTAAAAGAAATATGGAGGTAAATATTTGCATTCTTCTTAAAATGGTAAAATACTGTTTCTAAGTAGATTGTAAAAAGTTATGTAGGGCTTCCCTGGTGGCGCAGTGGTTGGGAATCTGCCTGCCAATGCAGCGGACACAGGTTCGAGCCCTGGTCTGGGAAGATCCCACATGCCGCGGAGCAACTAGGCCTGTGAGCCACAACTGCTGAGCCTGTGCGTCTGGAGCTTGTGCTCCGCAACAAGAGAGGCCGCGATAGTGAGAGGCCTGCGCACCGCGATGAAGAGTGGCCCCCACTCGCCACAACTAGAGAAAGCCCTCGCACAGAAACGAGGACCCAACACAGCCAAAAATAAATAAATAAATAAATTAATTAAAAAAAAAAAAAAAAGTTATGTATATTTTAATCCCTAGCACTGAAAAAAGACTATACAGTGATATATGGTCAGAAACTCTAGAGATAAATTAAAATGGAATGTTAAAAATTACCCAAATAATCAAAAGGTGTTTTGATTCAAAATATTCAAAAAAAGAGAGGAAAGGGGAGAGAGAGGAACAAAAAACTGAGGTCCAAATAGAAACTAAATAATAAATCATAGACTTAAATCCAAATGTAACAATAATTACATTAAATGTTAATGATCTAAACACACCAATTAAAAGCAGAGATTGTCAGAATGGATTAAAAAAAAAACAAAACAAGCCCTAACTGTATGCTGTGTCCAAGAAACCCACTTTAAATATAATGGTATAGGTAAGTTAAAAAGCAAAAAGGGGTAAAAAGATATACCATGCCAACACTAAGTAAAAGAAAGCTAGAGTGGCTATATTAATATCAAACAAAGTAGACTTCAGAGCAAAGAAAATTAGCAGGGATAGAGAGGGACACAACATGATAAAAGGGTCAACTCACTAAAAAAACATAACAATTCTAAATGGGTACACACCCAGCAACAGAGCTGCAAAATATAGGAAGCAAACTTTGATAGAACTGAAAGGAGAAAAGGTCAAATCCACAATTATTGTTGGAGACTCAACAGTCTTCATTTAGTTAATAGATAGAACTAGAGGTAGAAAATCAGCAAGGATATTGAACTGAAACCATCAACCAACTGCATCTGGTTGACATTTATAGCATCCTCTACCTAACAACATCAGAACGTATGTTCCTTTCAAGTACGCAGTCAGACATTCCAAGATAGACCATATTCTGGGTCATAAAACAAACCTTAGCAAATCTAAAAGAATTAAAATCCTACAGAGTATATTCTCTGACCATAATGGAATTAAGCTAGAAATAAATAATCAAAATATAACTGGAAAATACCCAAATGCTTGGAAATTAAACAGCATACTTCTAAATAATCCATGGGTCTAAGAAGAAGTCTTAAGGGAAATTAGGAAATATTTTCAGATGAACAAAAATGAAAATACAGCAAATCAAAATGTGTGGGATGCAGCTAAAGCAAGGCTTACAGGAAATTTTATAGCATTAAATTATTATGTTAGAAAAGAAGAAAGGTCTCAAATCCTAATCTAAGCTTCCCAACCCTCAAGAAACTAGAAAAAGATGAGCAAAATAAACCCAAAGCAAGCAGAAGTTAAGAAATAATAAAGAGTAGAAATCAATGAAATTGAGAAAGGAAAACAGTAGAGAGAAATCAATGAAACCAAAAGCTTATTCTTTGTAGAGATTAATGAAATTGGTAAATGTCTAGACATACTGACAAAGAAAAAAGGAAAGAATACACATAGGAAGATATCACTAAAAACCCCACAGACATTAAAGGGTAATGCAAAATATTGTAAATAAATGTACATATAAATTGGACAACTTAGATAAAATGAACCAATTCTTTGAAAGCCACAAACTACCAACACCTATCCAAGAAGAAAGAGATAATGTAAATATATAATCCTACATTTTAAAGAACTTGAATTTGTACTTAAAAACATTCCATTAAAGAAAACCCTAGCGCAGATGATGGCACTGGTAAATACTGTGAACCAGCTGAAGTGGTATTGCCATACAGCAATACAATCAGTGTGGCTTATGACTCACATGGCTTGCTAGCTTTGCAGTTATAATTCTTAACAGATATTTTTAAGCGTTTGGAATTCACATTTCAAGTTTTGCACATAAAATGAGACTATCCTACCAAACATTCAAAGAAGAAATAACATCCGTTTTATGTGATATTTTTTAGAAAATAGGTACGGGGAACTTGAGGACATGGGGAGGGGGAAGGGTAAGCTGGGACGAAGTGAGAGAGAGAGAGGCATGGACATATATACACTACCAAATGTAAAATAGATAGCTACTGGGAAGCAGCCACATAGCACAGGGAGATCAGCTTGGTGCTTTGTGACCACTTAGAGGGGTGAGATACGGAGGGTGGGAGGGAGACGCAAGAGGGAGATATGGGGATATATGTATATGTATAACTGATTCACTTTGTTATAAAGCAGAAACTAACACACTATTGTAAAGCAATTATACTCCAATAAAGATGTTAAAAAAAAAAAAACAGTAAAAAAAAAAAGGGGGGGCGGAAATGCTTCTCAAGTCATTTTATGAGGCCAGCATTACCCCGATACCAAACCCAGCAAAGATGGCACAAAAAAATAGCCCTCACTAACAGGGACACCAAAATTCTCAACAAAGTATAAGCAGATTGAATCCAACAATATATAAAAAGGAGAACGTAACATACCAAGGGGGGTTTCCAGATATATGACTGATATTTGAAAATATTTGAAAATCCGTTAATGTGATTCATCACATTAACAGACTAAAAAAAGAAAACTATAATCTTACCTGTTGATGCAGAAAAAGCATTTAATAAAATTCAGCATCCCTTCACGATTAAAGAAAAAGAAAAACCTTAGCAAACTAGGAATAGAAGGGACTTCCTTAATCTGATAAAGAGTATCTATTGAAAAGCCACAGCTAACATCATCCATAATGATGAGAGATTGAATGCTTTTGCCTGAAAATCAGAAACAAGGCTAGGATGTCCACTGTCACCACTTCTATTCAACATTGCACTGGAAATCCTAACCAGTGCCATAAGGCAAGAAAAACAAACAAAAGGCACACTGATTAAAAAGGAAGAAATACAACTGCCTGTATTCATAATGAAATGATTTCCATATAGAAAATCCCAAGGAATCTATAATAAAGTTTCTAGAACTAATGAATGAGTTTAGCAAGGTTGCAGAATGCAAGATGAACAACCAAAAATCAATCATATTTCTGTAGACTAACAGTGGACAATTAGAACCTGAAACTAGAAAAATAATAACATTTATAATAGCTCCAAAGTAAATACTTAGGTATAAATCTAACAAAATATATGTGGACTCTATATGCTAAAAATTACAAAATGGTGATGAAGGAAATCAAGGAAAGCCTGAAAAAGGGTTTCTACTATGTTTATGGATTGAAATACTCAATATAGTTGACATGTCAATTCTCCACAAATTAATTTGTAAATTTAATGCAATTAAAGGATTTGCTTATTGACATGGACATCCTGGTTCTAAATTTTACATGGAAAAACAAAGGAACTAGAGAATAGCCAAGACAGTTTTGCAAAAGAACAGTAGTAACATGGGAGGAATCACACCACCCAATTTTAAGACTTGCTGTAAAGCTCTTCTGTACTCAAGACAGTGGTTATGGTGAAGAGGTGGACATACAGATCATTGAAACTGTATAGAGAATCCAGAAATAGACCCACACAAATACATTCAATTGACTTGACAAAAATTGCAAAGGCGATTCAGTGGAGGAAGGACAGTACAATATATGGTGTTGGAACAACTGAATATCCATGTGCAGAAAAATGAACTTCAACCTAAACCTCACACCTTGTATAAAAACTAACTGAGGGCTTCCCTGTTGGCGCAGTGGTTGAGAGTCTGCCTGCCAACGCAGGGGACATGGGTTCGAGCCCTGGTCTGGGAGGATCCCACATGCTGCGCAGCAACTGGGCCCGTGAGCCACGATTACTGAGCCTGCACATCTGGAGCTTGTGCTTCGCAACGAGAGGCCGCGATGGTGAGAGGCCCGCGCACCATGATGAAGAGTGGCCCCCGCTTGCCACAACTAGAGAAAGCCCTGGCACAGAAACGAAGACCCAACGCAGCCATAAATAAATAAATTAATTAAAACAAAAACAAAAACAAAAACTAAAACTAACTGAGGGGACTTCCTTGATGGTCCAGTGGTAAAGAATCCGCCTTCCAATGCAGGGGACGTGGGTTCAATCCCTGGTCAGGGAACTAGGTGCCTACATGCCACGGGCAGCTAAGCCCGCATGCCACAACTACTGAGCTCACACGCCTCAACTAGAGAGCTCGTGTGCCTCAAACTACAGAGCCCACACACTCTGGAACCCGCACGCCAGAACTACAGAGCCCACGTGCCCTGGAGCCTGTGCGCCACAACTAGAGAAGAGAAAACCCGCACGCCACAACTAGAGAGAAGCCCACGTGCTGCAACAAAAGATCCCACATACCTTAACAAAGATCCTGCGTGCCGCAACTAAGACTCGATGCAGCCAATAAATAAATAAATAAATAAATAAATAAATAAGTAAATAAAATATTTTTTAAAAAACTAACTGAAAATGGATCATAGATCTAAATGTAAAACTTAAAACTTCTAGAAGAAAATATAGGAGAAAATCTTAGTGATCTTGGATTATATAAAGTACTTAAATGTAACACCAAAAGCACAATCCGTAGAAGAAAATATTGATAAGCTGGCCTTTGTCAAAATTTTAAGCTTTTGCTCTGCAAAAACTATAGTTAAGAAAATGAAAAGACAAGCCACAGACTGGGAGAAAATATTTGGAAATCACATATCCAACAAAGGACTTGGATCCAGAATATTTATACTTAAATACTTAAAACTTTACAGTAAGAAAAGAAACAACCCAATAAAATCTGGGCAAATATAATATACAAATGGCAGGCACATGAAGAGAGAAGTTCTTTAGCCATTAGGGAAATACAAATTAAAACCCAGTGAGATACCACTAAGTACCTATTAGAATGACTGAAATAAAACAAAACACAAAAAACCAACACAAGTGCTGGGGAAGGTGTGGAACAATGGTAACTCTCATACGTTGCAGTTAGAAAACAAAATGATAGAGCTACCCTGGAAAAAAGTCTAGCAGTTTCTTACCAAGTTAAACATGCATTTACCTATAACCCAGAAGTCCTAGGTATTTACGCAAGAGAAGTAAAGACTTACGTTTATACAAAAACCTGTATGTGAATGCTCATAGTGGCTTTACTCACTGGCGCATGATCAGTGCCCTCCACAAGCTTGATTAGGACTCAGTCAGCATTGTAGGAGACAGAGCCCGTGCCTGGACCTGCCCAGACCACCTGGGCCAGCCCTGACTGTTTTATGCTAATTGATTAATTTGAAGGTAAGCCACTGAAGCTCAAGGAAGCCCCACCATCCCACATGGGAGAGCAGATGGAAGCCTGCTCCAAGCTGCCTCAGCTCCCTAAATGTCCTTTCCATGGCTGAAGATCATTGGTTATACTGGGGACAAACAGCGTAAGGATTAGGGTGAGCATAGGCTTTCTGCTTAATGACGTTGGGCCCTTTGTACCAGAAGAAAATGAGGAAATGATCCTTGCTACTGGCCAGATTTTGGGAAGTTGTAATCAATCTGGCAACTTCTGTTTCTCCCACATAGTTCGTAATTATGGGAAGATACTAATTGCAAAACATAAATTGAGAAAATAATGATGGTATTCCTTTACAGATCTTATCAATATTTATATGAACAAAACTTTGACTTGGTTTCTGTTTCAGATCACAAAAATGGACAGCACTTTATAATACCTCAAATGGCAGACAGGTAAGGCCATTGAAATAACAATCAATATTATCTGTCACTAGTATTTCCTTGGTTGTATAGTGTTTAAGTGTATTATATTTTGTGTTTAACAAAGCCCATACATTTTTCTCTTTTATGGCTATGCAATTTGGAAATAAGATGGCTGTAAGTAAACCACCATATAAAACTTAAGTTTGAAAAAGCACAAGTAAGAAATTTGCTAATAAAATTGGAGTTAGAGATACTGTCACAGTTTTAGCTAGTTGTGACAGTATATTGTGTCTCTGGATATATCACAGAATATTTGTGTTATAAGAGAGTGTAGCCTTTGTCTATGACAGGGATCAGCAAATTTTGTTGTTGTTAAGGGCTAGATGGTAAATATTTTAGGCTTTTTGGGCCATACAGCCTTTGCCACAACTACTCAACTCTACCAGTTGTAAATGAAAGCATCCATGGACAGTATGTAAATGAAGGGCATGTCTGTTCCAATAAAATTTTATTTCTGGATACTAAAATTCAAATTTCATATAATTTTCACATATTATGAAGTATCATTTGTTGGGGTTTTTTTTCCATCCACTTAAAAATGTAAAAACTATGCTTAGCTCATAGGCCAAACAAAAAGTGGGTTATAATCTGTTGCCCCTGGTCTATAAGGTCACATGAGTTCATGGCTGCAGAAATGAACTTTAAACCCTTATTTAGCCAATAAACTTTGCATAAGTACTGTCAAGAGTTTATGAAATGGTTAATTGCTATTCCATATGTAATCTTGCCATTCTGTTTTTTAACATTCTGCCCTTTTTGTATTTTCCTCTGCATGCTTTTTTTAATACTTTAAAAATTATGACTTCTCACATAAAGGGCCTGGGGACTAACCTGGCAATAATTTTGCCTTTTGGTTAGTAGGTGATTATTTTTCTGTTTACCACTTTGCATGATTATGGTATTTCTAGGAGATACTTTCACTAAGTTCTGTTCAGTTTCCTCACTGACGATTGGGCTGTAGAATTTTGGCCTCTGACCTTGTCCATGAACTGTAATTAATATCTTAATCCCTTGGCTATCTTAATCTTCTACAGAGCTCATGAAAATGGTTTTATTTATTTGCTTATTAGTTTTGTACACTTTCTTAGCAGCCTGGATTTGTCTGAATTGGCAAAAGCTGCTAAGAAGAAACTTCAGTCTGTGAGTATCTCTCTTTCCTAGTGAACTCCAGTATGGAAAACCATGTGTCCTGCTAATACCTGTTCTTAGCCCATTACCTAGTACATCAAATGACTTTGTTTCGTGCTCTCAGATGTTAAATCAGAAGCACCATCGAGTATGTAGCAAGGAAGAATGAAAGTACTAGTAAGTTTAGTATATCCAATTTATTGGCTTGGCTTCAAATAATGGCATTTTTCTCTGTCATTTTAAAAGCGAAGACTGTGCCTTTGACATTAGGAAGTTGTTTCTCCCCGTAAGAGTTCCCTAGTTTCTCTCAATGTACGTGAATAAGTGGGACACCCTTCTTGGGATTACTTCCTGTAGCCTCATAGGATGCTGGAGAATGATAAGAGCTGAAGCTGGAATGGTGAGTACTGCAGATTGACTCGCTGCTATTTGGGATCCAGCCACCCCTAACTGTCATGCGTGTCCCACGCCATTCATCAGAGTTTTGTAAATGTAGGCTTTTAGCTGCTGGTTCTGCCTCAGCTATGTGCTCAGAGTTTGCCCAGTTCTGCAGGTCACAAGCTCACTTTAGTATCTGTGTTTCTCTTCAGCCTGGCCATTTCAGCCTTAGTCAGGACCCCGAGAAATCTGCTCCTCTGGGAACAATTTCTCTCTGTTTAGTCCCCACAAATGAAGCCTCGCCCGGTGCTTCCCCAGCCATTCTAACCACCAGATTACCCGCCTCAGCTGTTCTCGTTGCTCTCAAGATCAGAACCAAGGTTCTTAACTTCTTTTCGTAGCCTTTATGGGAGTCATCCCACTCTCACCCTTCAGTTCTTGCCCTGCTTCCCATCTGGTTCCCGCTGTGTGGGTGTGGGTGTGGGTGTGGGTAGGTGCGTGCGTTTAAATATTTCTTTAAGGGTTAGCACCGTCGGAGGCCACCTTCAAGTCCTCTGTCAGGAATCCTCTTTTGCCTGCTGTGCTTTCCCAGCTACCCTCCCTTTCATCATTCGAGTAGCTGAAATCTGACCCCCTTCACAGTGTAGGTAGGAGTTTTCCCAAAGCCTAACTCTGAACTTGCAACTCCCCTAATTTATGTCTTACTCTTTATTCCCCTTTTCATAGAAGACTCTTTACTAGAATTTAATATAATATTAAGTACTAAATATTACATAAAATGAATTTCTCATTACTAGCATTTAACTGTAATATGAAATAAATGTATTTTATGCAATTTGGTGTCTCTGTGTTCTCTATCTGCAGTTTTGTGTGTATGTGTTTTTATTGACTTTCTTAAATTAAGGAGGTCATATAGTAAGATGATTAGGATGATAAGCTTTGGAGTCAGCATTGAATATTCTGTGATTTCCTTTTAATTACTTAACAGTATGTAAGCCAATTTTTATTGTAAATAATTCAAACATGGATAAAATCCAAGCTCCCGTTGACTATCCTATTCTACGTTTGCTAGGCTGAAAGCTGGGGTTATGTCTGTAATATCTCTAGCGTGTGGCAGGCGCTAGATAAACATCTGGGACAAAGTTGAGTATAGCTCTCAAGAACTTGGGCTCTGGGTCAGACTGGTCAGGTGTGGATCTCGGCTCTGACGAGCTCCCTCACCTCTCTGTACCTCGGTGTCCTCTCCTAGAAAGGGAGGTCGTGATCCAGCAGAGGCAGCAAGTCAGAGCTGCGGAGTGAGTGTGAGCTACCCCCACCCTGTGGTCTCCGCCTCCTATCAGTGCCAATTCAGTGTTTATCCTACAATATCTCCCTCTCTCCCTCCCTCCCTCTTTCCTTCCCCCCTCCCTAGTGAAAAGCTGGGAGAAATATAAGACCACTAATGTATTCCTTGAATTAGTAAATATTAACATTTTAAGAGAAACTTGCATCCCAGGTCCATCACTTCTTGGCTTTGTGACTTTAGGTAAGCTACTTCTGTGCCTTGGTATCCTTCTCTGTAAAGTGGTATAATAGTAGTTCCTGTCTTCAGAGAGGTGTTGTATTTACAATGATGATGGTATTAGCAAGGTGCCTGGGATGTAAGCCCGCAACAGAGTTGCTGCTGTAGTTATTGTTAGTAATAATGATATTAGCTTGTAGCCCCTTAGAGGAAACAGATTGGGTGTTTATGGTACAAGTTCAGTTTCCCAGTCCTTCATCACCTTATCCAGCAAAAGGCTCTCAGAGTTTATTTTTAAATATAAATGTAATGTAACCACACTAGATAAAATTTGGAAAATAGAGAAGGGGAATCATCCTCATTTACTATATTCTTAATGGGTTCACGCTCCATATTTTGGTATATTTTTTCTAATTCTTGTTTCAGATGCCTACCTTTTTTTTTTTTTAACTGAAGCGTAATTACAGACGTTTATATCCTGCTTTTGTCACCTAACAATGTATTGTACCCATTTTAACGAGTTGAATGAGGTGTGTGCAGCCAGCTTTAAATTCTGCATGAAGTACCTTCTGGTCAGTGTGTGAATGGATATTTACTGGGTCCGATCTTGGTGCCAGGTATTGTGTGGGGATGTAGGGAACAGGAGAGAATGGAACAAAGTCAGCATCTTCCCTCACAGAGTGGGGAAGCAGTCAACTCAGAAGTAACGGCCACCGAGCGGCAGGGTTTCATGAGGCAAAAAGTGCAGAAAGAGCTGGAGCCAGCCTGCTAGGGGCTTAGCCTCCTCTGGGTTGAGGAAGAGCCGGTTGTTGCCGGGAGGGCAACCCAGTCTGTGGGGACTGCTTTGTTGGGACACTGCACAGTGTACTGATTAGACGGGCTGTCCTTGGTAGGGGACGCTCAGGTAGTTTTTTGGGGGTTTGGGGGACCCCTACTGAGGAAGACAGCAGAGAGACTTAACCGAGGTCTGGGTGGTATTTTCCTTCAGTGGCACGTTTTATCCTCTCGAAATGGTGTGTTTTGGCTTCTTTATCCTACCAAGGGTTTCAGATTCCCTATACTGGGGGCAGAGCGGGTACTGGCAAACATTCTCAAAAGAGCAGAAGAGACTTTAAAAAGGTGATGTCACACGAAGAGCGGAGAACTGGACCCTGCCTTTGAGATACGCACTTTAGATGCCTCTTGCTTCCCTTATGGCACAGCCCTATCTGCATATCAGGAGGGAGGCTGCTGTGGGTGGCAGGTGTTTCTAGAGGATCTGTACTATTTTGGAAATGTTACTGTCTGTTTAATAATGGTGGGCATTTACTAAGTAAGCACTGGCTTTGGATAAGACGTTGGAGGTAGAAGGGTGAATAAGTCGCAGTCCCCACTCATTCTGCTAGTGTTAATCCTTGTCCCTTGTGTTCCTGATATTTTTTTACTTTCAGCTAAGTAATCATTTGTTTGAAGAACTTGCCATGGATGTGTACGATGAAGTTGACAGGCGAGAGACTGATGCAGGTGACTTAACATGTGGCTTTATCTGCTAAGCTTCTGTTATCAGTAGGCAGCAACAAGCTGCCAGCCTCAGTGTTTTACTTGCCCAATTTCTACTGTCCTGATAACACGTGTGTCAACATTGACTCTTGTGTATGCTGGCTTCAGAGTGTGCTGCCCCTAGTCTACCTAGTAACGCGAGAGCCGCGGCTCTTATAGGAGCAGTGGCGCCCGTGGTGATGAGATTCTATCTCTGGCTCTTTCCTCTGGCTAGTCTGGCTTGCCACGCAAAATCACAGCACCCTGGTGACCGAGACAACCGTCGTCCCCTTCCTTCCGGTCAATCCCGAGTACTCATCGACACGGAACCAGGCAAGTGGCCGAGTCCAAAAACTCACTAGTAGTGATATTTGGGGAATGGCTGATATCATGGTATTTTATTTTCCCAGGACAGGTATGTAAGATTTTTTGATTGATTAAAATGTTAATATCCTTTACACACACATACCCTCACAAGTTGATAAGAAAAGCAATAGAAGTTAATAGATGACTGGGAAAGAATATAAAACAATTCACAAAAGAAATACAAATGGCTGGAATTCCCTCACGGCCCAGTGGTTAGGACTCCGCACTTTCACTGCTGATGGCACGGGTTCAATCCCTGGTTGGGGAACTAAGATCCCACAAGTGCAAGGGCAAAAAAAAAAAAGAAAGAATAAATGGCTTTCAAATGTGAAGAAATGTTTAATCTCATTAGTAATCAAAGAAGGCAACCTGAAGGCATTAATGAAAGTTTCATCAGTCAAATTAATAAAGTATCAATACATAATAAAGGATACTCCAGACTGGTAAGGATGTGGCAAGATGGGCTTTCTCATGCTACAGATAAGAGTTTAAATTGCTGCAGACCTCAGAAAAGCAATCTGTTAACCGCTTTCAGAGGCCTCAAAATTAACTGCATCCTTCCACACAGGAATTCCTCATTTGGGAATATGTTCTAATAAAATAAAAATACAAAGCTTTATGCACATTTTCATCGAAGCACTGTATGTAATAATAGAGCACTGAAAAAAGCCTAACCATCCATCAAGAGCAGTGAAGCTGAGTAAATTATGAAGCTCTTTTCATTTTTATTGATTATTGGTTATATATAATGATAGAGTCCCAGCCTCTAGACTATAACTTTA
Organism: Balaenoptera physalus; assembly: GCF_965194825.1. Classification (NCBI taxonomy): domain Eukaryota; kingdom Metazoa; phylum Chordata; class Mammalia; order Artiodactyla; family Balaenopteridae; genus Balaenoptera; species Balaenoptera physalus. Next base: position 78,926,230 of record NC_138897.1, on the reverse strand, counting down.
TGTTGAAATTTTAAAATTTGTCCCTTCAAATTAATTTTTGATTAGTAGGCCTACTTCAAAACTGAATTGATATTAGAAAGAAAGCATTAAGAGAACCATTTTGTTTCGGTTCACAAAAATAGATATGCATTGTGAGAACTTAAATGTTATATTGTTCTATTATGTAAATGGTTTTAAACTATTCACAAGGAAAATGTTAAATTTGATTCAGTTATGGCTGTGATTGATGATACTTTGAGCATGCTGGAAGGTCTTTGCCGAAGTCTAACAGTAGTCTGACTAGTTTTATGTGAATATGTGTGTATTTTTACATCTGGGAATATTTCCAATTATTTTCTCACCCTCAGGGCAGACAGAAACTAGCTCGGTTTAACGCCCATGAGTTTGCCACTCTGGTTATCGACATTCTCAGTGACGCCAAGAGGAGACAGCAAGGCAGTCCTCTCTCTAGTTCAAAAGGTAACTGTTTCAGACCTCTAAATGTTTGCTTCTTTGGCCTTAAAACTTCACACAAGTGTTAAAGTTATAAAAATAATTAAAGCAATCATTGACACCACAGCTTAGTTAAAGCCCTGTAAGTTTTATTGGTACTATGTTGTGACGACAAGTTTCTCTCTTTGAGTCCTGGTGAATTATAAATATTTCAGCGTTATTAACTGTGATTCAGATTTATCTTATATATGATTTTTTACCTCTTGGGACCTGTCTTCCCTAAAAAATTGCATTCTGAAATTAACTCAAAAGTCTGACTTAGATCTTGTTAAAGGACATGAGAAACTAAACCCTCTTGATTGAAATTCCAGCTCACCTGCTGTGGTTTACCTACAAGACCGAGTTCTCCATAATTAGAATTTGTCGCTATAAACTTTAGATGTCTACAGCAAGAATTATTGTGGTTTAAAATTGTGAAGAGAGCACCAAGCACCTATTTCCGAGGTGCCCTTTGAGTCTTGTTCAGTAGCTCAGGGTCCTGTCTCCATGCTTGGGAACATACTTCCTCCCCAGCCCTGATGCTGTATTTTTGTTGTTTTTTTCTAATTGTAGAAATAATACATTTTTAAATTGCAAAACATGTAAACAGGAGAAATACATACCATAAAGATCCAGTTTTCAGTCAGCATCGCCTTCCCCAGAGATAGTAATCGTTAACTGACAGCGATTTGGTCTTCTTGATTTTACTTATTCAACCAGACATAAACAAGTTCTAAGAAACGTTATTAAATTTTGGTGAAGGTGCAGTGATAAGGGTCCTTTAAAGTCTCAAAATGTACACATTCTTTGATTTGGTGGTTCCATTTCTAGGTGTTAATTGAGAGGAAATAGAGATGTTACATGTATGTTATATATAGCACTGGAAACATTAGAAACAAATAAGCAATAATAGAGCAATTATTACTTACATATTTGAATAGTGCACACTTTTTTTCAGAGACTATGTAATGACATAAAGTAATAAATTAATTTTTTTTAAAGCTTTAGTGTAATCCAAATTTTGTAAGGAAAACATTTATATATATACATATTACAAGTGAATATATCACATGTAAATATAAACATACCACTAATCCCCATTACTCACGGATCTCATATTTGCCAATTCACCTATTCATTAAAATTTGTTACCTCAAAATCATACTGACAGCACATTGATGGTAATTTGTGGATGTATGCAACATGCTGAAAAATTTGAGTCACCCAAAATGCACATTCCCAGCTGAGATTGAACAAGGCCATGCTCTGCCTTATTTCAACTCTTATACTCGAAACAGGTGTCCTTTTTGAGATTTATTTAGTGCCACAGTTTTCACATTTTTATGCTTTTTGTTGGTGATTTCACTATTTGAAGTGGTCCCCAAGTAGAGTGCTGAAGAGCTGTATAGGATTCCTAAACGCAAGAAGGTCGTGTTGTGCCTTGTGGAGAAAATACATGTGTTAGACTAGCTTCGTTCAGGCGTGAGTTATAGTGCTGTTGGCCATGAGTTCAATGTTAATGGATCAACAACATATATTAAAGATGTCTTTAAACAGAATCGCATGTAAAACGAGGTTATATATTTATCAGTTGACAAAAATGTGATCAGAGGTTTGCAGGAACCTAACCCTGTGTTTCCAGTCAGAACAATGGTTTAATATTTGCTAATTTGTCTTCACAGCAACTTTATAGACTGTAACTGCTACAAATAATGAAATTGACTGTATATATGTGTATATGCTTAGGAAAAAGACTGGAAGGAAATAGAACAACATGTATCAATAGCTATGAATGATTACTCTATCATTAGTTTCAATTTTTCTATATTGAATCTTTATCACTTCTATAATCTGATGGCATGTATATGTATATATTTTTTAAAATTTATTTATTTCATTTATTTATTTTTGGCTGTGCTGGGTCTTCGTTGCTGCGCACAGTCTTTCTCTGGTTGCAGCAAGCGGGGGCCGCTCTTCATTGCAGCGCGCGTCTTCTCATTGCGGTGGCTTCTCTTGTTGTGGAGCACGGGCTCTAGGCGCGCGGGCTCAGTAGTTGTGGCACGTGGGCTTCAGTAGTTGTGGCTCACGGGATCTAGAGCACAGGCTCAGTAGTCGTGGTGCACGGGCTTAGTTGCTCCGAGGCTTGGGGGATCTTCCTGGACCAGGGCTCAAACCCGTGTCCCCTGCATTGGCAGGCGGTTTCTTAACCACTGTGCCACCAGGGAAGCCCCGGCATGTATATTTTAAATATTAATTTAAAAAATTAAAATTCCTTTTAAGTAAACATAATTTATCACCAAGATATTATCCATCAAAATATCCAGAAACAATATTGGAAATTAGAGGTTTGCTTGAGTTGCCTGAACGAAAGTGGAGAGACTTGGATAATTTGTGAAATCTTTCATTCAAAATGTGTTGGAGCCCATGGAGTCATCCCTGCCTCCCTGTAGACCATACCTTCCTGGTGTGCACGTGTGTGTCCAATGGCTCATTCTCCTCTTTCTCTCTCTCTCACTGGCATTCAGCTAATGAAAGGCCGATGTGCCTACTCTTTGATCACCTAGTTTCTAGGCTCCACTTTAACAATTTCCTTTCTGTTTTGACTTGACATTACCTTGTAAACAAGGTACAGTTATAACTGAATTGCAGTTAATCTTACATCAGTTACAGCTTTATTTTCATGATTTCGAGCTACACCCTGTTTCCTTGAATGATTACAAATTTGGGAACCTGTCCCCTTATCTGAGCAGCTTTTTCCTAAACCGTCTAATTAATTTGCCCACATTTGGCAGGTCGCTCAGAGGGATGCTTACATCTGTCTCTGCAGTTTTTAGTAGACTCTCTGTCCAGTTGATAACTTGCTCTGTTATCCCTTTTTGGTGTGAATATAACCTTGCTATTTCTGTCATTTTCTTCCAGTCTTTTAAGTGGCTAGTTTTTTAGGAAAAAAAGTTTTTTGCAAGCCTGAAGTAAAGTTTTTTGCTTCTATTGATAGACAATGTGGAGCTCATACTGAAAACAATCAATAACCAGCACAGTGGTGAGAGTCAGGACAATGACCAGCCGGACTATGACAGTGTGGCGTCAGATGAAGACACGGATCTGGAATCCACTGCGAGCAAGGCGCACAGGCAGAAGGTGAGGTGGCACACCGCACACAGAAAGAGACTGTGTTTTCTTTTCAGATCTTTCCCCCTGAAAATTTGCCTGCTTTGTAAATCACTTGAGGGCTAGGCTTGTGAAAAGTGCTCTGGAAGTAGAGTCGGGTTTTCTGCTAGCTTGGGCCAAGCAAAGGTCAATGAGGTAAATAGTTTTAAAATAGGGGGTCTGTGGTCCCTGAGTCAGTTGTTGACTCACAGCCCTTCTGCAGTTTTGACTTTATAAAACCTGTGAGGAAGGACTGGTGGGTTTTATTCTTTCAACAAATGTTTACTTTTGTTGGATAGTTATCCAGACTTCCCTGGATAATATTCTCCTGAGTGAGGCCTAGTCCCTTTCCTCTATGAGGCTGTCACCGCCCAGGAGGAGAGAGGACTGCAGTACAAGGGTCATAAACACAGACACAAGCGGGGGGTGGGGTGGTCAACGGAGACACAACTTGTCCCTGAGGAGGAGTATCAGGGGAGGCTTTAACGTGTGTCTTGAAGAATGCCTGGGATGCGGGCGTGTGGAGAGGCTGGGGAGGGTGGGCTAGACAGAGAAGAAGTGAGACAGCGGCGTCGGGGGGGAAATCTGGTCACGTGTAGAGTCAGCCTGAAAGGAGTGGGAGTCAGAGCTGCAGCAGAGGGCAGGGGTCACGCCATATGCAGGAGCGTGACGCCAGACCAAAGAGCCTGGACCTTGGCCAACAGTGCAGAGCCCAGGCAGCTTTTAGGCAGGGCAGGAGGGCGATGTCAGCCATGTTGGGTCCTCTGTTTTGGGAGGACTGTTCCGGTGGACCAGGGAGTGGAGGAAGGGACCCCAAGTAGGAGGTGCTGACGAGGTCCAAACAAGAGGTGACACAGGTTCACCTCAGGGCCTCGGCTAGGAGGGTCTGGATGGAAGAACAGTTACTGTAGCAAAGTGTGAGCCCAAGGACAGGGCAGCAGGGGCCTGGCTGGTCCACCCACTGCTGAGTCTCCCAGACCTGGCCCACAGAGGAGCCCAGCAAACATTTGAGAATGGATGAACAGGAGGAAGATAAAAAAGGCAGGGCTTGGCAATAAGTTGGATGTTTGAAGTGGGAAGGTAGACTTACTGGAGTTGTGTCCAGAGTTTTCCAGCTTACACAACTGTGAGAATCAGTGGTGCCACTGGCAGATGCAGGGAATGTGGAGGGGATGGCAGGAGTCACCTGTTGCATCTGAAACATCTCTGCCCGGTCTCCACAGAAGCGCTGGGTTCACTCGAGTGAAAGCCGGGTCATGACAGGACCCTACACGACGGGGTCCCCAGACTGGCCGGCCTCCTCCTCCTCTCCGCCTTGCACACCCATTCCCTCCAGCTGAGCCCTGCCGCTGGCTGTAACACCCTTCCTCCAGACAGCCATCTGACTAATGACCTCCCCTCCTGCAGGCTGTTGCTCATGTCCCACCTACCCACCTGTCAGGTTAAAATGCACCCACCTTCACCCCAACTTCAGCTCCCCAGCCCCTCACTCTGATCCATTCTATTTATTTTCCATAGCACTTATCACCTTTCACCGTACTATATAGTTATTTATTTTTATTTTTTCCTTCTCTCACTCTGTTGGGATGTAAACACCATGGAAGCAGGAATCTTTGTCTATTTTCTTTTCTTATGTATCCCAAGCCCCTAGAACACTGCCTGATGCTTAGTAAAAAAGCATCAGAAAAGTTGGAATGAGTGAATTAATGAAATAATGAATAAAAAAAGAAAAATGAATGAGCAAGAGAAAGGCAGACAAGACAGATGTGCATAGTCATTGTCAGAATAGATTTGTAGCCCCACTGTCTGATCTATTAGAAAATACTGACTTAAAATTTTTTCAAATACTTCAGTAGCCCTACCTTTATGTTTTATTTTTGCATTACGCTTAGAAGCCTTGATTGGGTTTGATTAACTTTGCGATCCAGCTGGCGTGGTCAGAATTTGAAATTCTTTAGCAGTTAGTTTTGAATGTTATCATCGTCTCAGATTGTGAACATTTTCCCCAATTTATTTTTAGAGCCTAGATTCAGATTTATCAGATGGACCAGTCACTGTGCAGGAATTTATGGAGGTCAAAAACGCTCTAGTGGCTTCTGAGGCCAAGATACAACAGCTAATGAAGGTGAATAACAACTTGAGTGACGAGCTGAGAATTATGCAGAAAAAGGTAACATGTCAATAAATGCCAGGATGGTTGCTCTTTAACCCCATAGTATAAGGAAGAATCCCAGGCATGATGCTTGTGGTCAGAGGGAAGAAACACAGATCTAAAAATCTTTGGGCCAAGCTGTCTTTTTGGAAGCAGTATGTATTTTGGATATTTTAAATGAAGTAACTTAGATTAGAAATAAATCCAGTGTAAGTTTCCCAGGTAGGAAAACATTACAGCTTATTAAATGTTTGTGTCAGTTGTAGAAACCCTTGCACTATCCTGTGCTTCCTGGGAAGCTAGACACCACTCCATGGATGTGATTCTTCCTATTTATTGCTTGTTCTAAAGAATAATCACACCATGAAGACAGGGCAGACGGAAGCCCAGGACAGGTGTATGTGTTTATCCACATTCCAAACCCCACACCACACAAGGGGTACTGTCCCTGTTCACTCTAGTCTAAGATATTACCCACCCCTGCCCTGGCAGCCCAGTCCCACAGCCCCGCTTTTTTTTCACCAGTAATTACCACTAATTTATGATGTCCTCAGAGCCACAGAATAGGTACTTAATAAATGTAAGAAAACATTGCGTTTGCACCAGCGAGAACTGTACGCTGGTAAGAAACAATCCCATTTGCTCGGCATTTCCTTGTTTGCCTCCTTTTGAGAGAGTTAGAAATATATATATTAATCTCTATCTCTAAAAAAAGTATGGCTAATAGTAGCAAGGAATATGCTTCAGTGGGGATTACGTATATAACTTTTTATAAGAATGCTAAGAAAAAGAAGTGGAAAGATTCTAAATTCTGCCCAAGACTTTGTGGGTACTGCTCCCATCATTCAGTGCTCTACAAAATGAGATTCTGTACACTTCCTTAAACAGAAACAAAACAAAGTATATATCTGTGTCTTCCTACTATCATTTGAAGAGTGATGCTTCAGAATCATTATCAAGAACAGAGGACATGGTGCACCTCATTTGTGGCTGGGCCCTTTTCAGTGGTGCTTCCTAAAGGAAGGCTGAAGATCTAAGAAGAGGTCTGTGCCCCTCTGCTTGTCAGGGAAGAACACTGCAGTGCACCCGCGCCTGCGGCTTGGTCCAGAATTCTTTTGAGTTCTAGATCATTTTTGGAGACGTTTTGAGATAGATGGCCTCAATACCTATAATAGAAGGGGACAAGAATGCCTGAAGATCAATCAGATTTTAATCAAACACTGGTTCTGTGCCACCCTGGCCCTATCACCGGCTGGTGTGCAGCCATGAACAAGACAGACAAAGTGCCCTTTTGCCATAGCATACAGGGCTTGCACTTCTTCTGTCTTTTCTGAAATATCTTTTGTTTAATGAATTACAGTTTGTCTCATTAATTGAACTAATACATTTTTTTGAGGCGACTTTTTCTGAAACATGCTGACTTTGCCACTGCAAATCAGTCTGCTAAGCATCACCATTTTTGTTCTTATTATTCTCCTGTTAGTATTTGTAGAAATCATCAGAGGTAACCTCGAATCTCTGAAAGCAAATGTCTCGAGCTTCTTTAAGAAATGCAGAGTGGAATTATTTGCCATTGTTCATGGATTATCTCCTCAATTCTTAGAAATGCTTTTTGATTTCTGAACCTATTATCTGTAACTTTTCATGTCCTGTTATACTCCTTCCGGACAAAAAAAGTGTAGTCTGGTTCTTATTAAGATAAGCACCATCCAGATTTATCTGAGGACATCTCGCTAAGTACAGAGTACTAAAATTTAAAAAAATTGAGACCAGGAACTAGTGGTCATCAAAGCACATTCAAGCAAAATCCAGGCTGGATGTTTTAGCGTGAAAAGTGTGAAGATAAAGTTTAAGATTTCAAGACCTTGTCTAAAATACTCTAAGAGGTTTTCACATAGACACACAAGCATGTGACCAGGTCCCCCAGCCCTACACTGAGGACCGTGTGTCAGTTATGCTCCTCACTGGTTGGACCTTGACCATTTCATCGTAGAATATGAGTTCCCTAATAAGTAGTTTTGACAGGCACTTTATGCCTGTCTGTTTCCTGGAATGTAGGAATTTTCAGTAGCTGCTTGTCACTTTGCAGCTGTTCTTTCTTTGGAAAGGGAGTTGCAGATATAAGTTATGCCCTGAAAGCCTTTCTGGTGTAGAAGCGATCTACCCTTTCTTAGGGATCACGCTTTGAGAAAACTGAGAATGAGAGTATTTCTGTTGCAAAGACAGTAAATCAGACTTTCACAAAAGTTTGGCACTACTAATATAAAGTATGTGGAATTTGTTTATTTAGCGAAGATGCATTGATTTTATTTCAAAGTTAGGTAAAGTTTTTTAATATATATAGTTGACAAAGTAGCATGATTTGTGTCTGATCTTTCACATTTAACAGTTGCTTGGAAAAGATGCTAATTAATGAAGAGGAGCAGCCACTATTGGTGTATTTTTCACAGATCGGTGCTTTCTAAAATAGAAATTGAAAGTAACTCCTAACACTGAATGGGCTTGCTATTGAAAAAGTAATGATCTCCTGGTGCAGACACAGTTGCTTGTGGACTTAAGCCTTGGCCCTGGTGGGGAATTTGGTCACATTTTACAATCTGTGTCAAAGAGTAGACAGCTGAACTCACACCACACCCAGCTTATAAAATGTCCTGGAAGATGGAGAAGCACCAGAGGGGAAGGACGTTGTGCAGCCTGGACTCAGTTAATTGTGTTTAAAATGCCAGATGCTAAAGAGTAACTCGGTTCCTTGCTGATCCCTTAACTCTAATTCATCCAGCACCATGAAGCAGCCTGCATGTAAGGAATGGAAAGAGCGTTCAGGGTCTCCAAGTGACAGCCTCTAACTAAAACGGGGTGGTGCCAGGCAGATTAGAGTGTTTAAAGCTGACACCACCACGGTCGCATATTTGGGCGGCAGAGCCAAAGGAGAGAGAGGCCAGGTATTCCGGCCCTGGCTGAAAGATGACCGATCACCAGAGGGCAGCGCGCGCTACGTGGAGCGTTCAGATGAAGATGTTGATAGTTCAATAGGTCTCCGGTTTTCTTCGTGATATGTTAATATAGCAAACTTAACCAAGATCTGGTTCCCTCTCTTTTTAAAAAAGTGCTAAATTGTTTGGAATTTTAAAGAGTATTATGTAATAAAAACTTGTTGATCTTATTTTTTCTTGTTGGCTTTTTGGGAAGCAGTAGCTCATCTGATTTTTCGTAAGCTGAATTTCACTGTCTTTCTTGCTTTGCAAAGCAACTCTAGTTATCTTTGTGCTGCTTCCATGGTGTCTGCTGACATTTTTGGCATTTGCAAATTGCTCAGGGCTCATTTGAAAAGCAAGTTACCTAAGTGATGTCTTAATGATCTCAAGCTCTTGCTTGAAACAGCCTTAGAATAATCCAGAGTGCAGCTTGCCTGCAAACATTTCCCAGGCCCACCATGACCAATTTTTACGTGGTTAGACAGTTCGCTTTTAAAAAGTCCAAACTGCAACGGTTTCACATTCAGAAATTAGCTATTTAATTTGCTTAAGTGACAAAGTGAGTTGATTGCGTTTCACTCATTCTAGAAGAAAGAGTTTTGGTTTGTAGTTGCCTTTGACTTTCAACCCAGCGCGCTGTTACTGTTCTTATTGTTAGAGCTGGTAGTTGTATGCGTTTACTTGGTGTTTGCTTTTTCTGCTTGCTGTAGAAAAACACAGTCCCACTGCCAAACATGTCTTTCAGCTTCAAACACTCCAGAGTGAAAATTCGAACCTCAGGAAACAGGCCACAACCAATATATATCAGGTGCAAACTGATTCTGAGTACACAGACACTTCCAACCACTCTTCCTTAAAGAGACGTCCATCTGCCCGGGGCAGTAGGCCCATGTCCATGTACGAGACGGGATCAGGTCAGAAACCCTATCTCCCAATGGGAGAAGTGAACCACCCCGAAGAGAGCAGGACGAGACTCCAGCCTTTCCCTGCGCACGTAAGTAACACCACTGGCGCTTCTGCTTTTCACTCTGTGTCCAGCCTGACTCCTGCCTTCCCTCTTCTGAACCTGCAGATCCCCAGTCTCTGCTTTGCCAAATTGGGCTACAAGAGTCGTCCTTGTGTTTGCTGTATTAACATGTCGACAGGTGCTTGCGGTGTTCCCACAAGCACTCAGGGCCACTGGCCGAAAGTTTTCCAACTACCCTGGGGATTCTGGCTCTTGCTCAGCCCCTCTCCCCTTTTTCTCCCCCGTATCCATAATATCTTTCCCGGCCAGCCACTATTGGAACTTTTTTGGTAACAAGCTTCCTTCCCTATTTCCAAAAACAAAAGCAAATTATAAAGTTTACCGGCGGAAGTAAGTACCGTCTTCTTCGAGGTAGACGGGCATGTGCCCCCTTACGCACAGGAGCCCTGAGAATTCAAGGCGCCCCCTCTGCTCCCCCCAGTGGAGCGGGTGGCGTCTGTGGCCTGGGCATGCAGGCCAGGTCTGGAAGCCTCTGGGCCTCCGCAGCCCCTGCACCTGTGGTCAGTGTGCCTGCTTAGCTGCATCCTCTTCCCTGCGTGGAGAAAGTGTTGCTTTTTCACTTCATAAGAATGAGATGTAAGAATTCTATATCGACCTTACAAGCGTTACATTCCAAAGATCGTATTGTGTAATAGGCTACTAATGCTTCTATTTTACAGTGGAATAACTATTGTGTTGTGAGGGTTTCAAATATTATATTTCTTGGGGATTAATTTGTTTTAAAAAACCTATGTTTTGACAAAATGTTGCAGGCATTTTGAACCTATGTGATGTTTTCTCAAAGAGTAATATTTATCTTTTTGAATGTCAGAGTTATTCTTCAGTCCACTCTTATAGGAGTTTCCAAAAAAATTCTCAGAGTAAATAGAAAGTAAAGGATATGGTCTAGGAAATTAAGCCCTAGTTTAATTTTGTCAAGCTTTAATGTGATAAAATTACAGTGTTGTTATATTGTAATTGGGAGTCTACTACTTCAACTTTTTAAGTTGTTTGGGCTGAACATTCTAAAGCAATTGATTTGATACATTTGGTGTAATGGGAATGCCATTGAACTAAGTTAAGAATCTTATTTTTGTATAACTGAAAACAAAATTTAGGAAAAGCCACTTTGTTAGTTTTCACAGTGTACTTTTTTATTTTAGAACCATTTAAAATGTAAGAACGTCTTATTATTGTAAAAGTTCTATATCTGTACTAAGGAGCAGATTGATAGTGTATACCAACTTTAAATCATTTGTATAGTTTTTCATTTCATATCATCTGTCCTGGTTAAAAAACAAATATTTGTTTAAGGCTGTCTATTAAAAAAAAAAAAAACATTGGCAAATTTGACAAATTATGCTAGGTATTGTCTTTCCCTCATAGAAAAGTAACCTTATAAATTCCGAGTAATTTCCGAGAGGCATTTCACTAAGGGATTAAACATCTCTGGGGATCTGTCATTGGCTAGCGTGGAATTTTCAGCACTGATCTCATGTGTGTAGTGAGTTGCTTTTTAGGATTTTTTTACTGGGAAACCTGGGCCGAAGCCAGGGTAGGTGGTGGGGTTTTTTGTTTGTTTTGTGTTTTCCCGAGTGTGTTTCTTTTTCCCCTTCCAGATTGGGAGGAGTGCGCTTGTGACCTCCTCTTCGTCTCTGCCTTCCTTCCCCTCCACACTTTCCTGGTCGAGGGACGAGAGCGCCCGAAGGGTTAAGTACACTCTGAATGCTCTGCTCTCTGGAGGAGGGGCAGCGCTCCTGGCGCTCTGTGCTTCTCCCAACCCTCCCTCCCTCCGCTAAGTGCTCTCTGTCCTGCATGAGGCAGCGCTTCCCTCCTGGTGTCTCAGCTCTCAGCACTCACACACGCATGCATGTCTGCAGGAGGCGGCCTCCGTCTCCTCGAACTCCACATTGCTCAGTCTCACGTGACACTTAACAAAGTCTGCAGTTCACCCTGTAACACTGATTCTGAGCATTCTGTCTTTTTAAACAATCAGAAAATTAGCTGGCTGCTGGTTAAATATTATAATAGGGCAAATCTGTCCAAATTTGTTCCGAGAACTAGTGTATTTGGACTAACGGAAACACTAAGACATCGTGCTCTTTATTTTTTATTTTTTTTTACCTCTTGACATATTTTACCTCAGCACCTTACTTGACAAACCAAGGTTTTGCAGTCCCTGCGTTCTGCATCCGGATTGCAACACATGGCAGCACTGGAGGTGTAGGCACCTGTTAGTACGAAGCTGTTCACTTTGTTCTTTGGTCAAGTCCAGCTTGCCGACGTATAATTTACATTCCCAGTAACAGCACTTTGATACAGGTAAGCTCCTTTTAGAGTAGCCAGGCAGCAAGTATTTATCAAGCACCTTGTCCACACCCAGCCTTTTGGAAAGTCAGTTAAAGGGTCCTGGGGACTTAGGTGACCTCCCTGCTCCCAAAGGCACTGTCAGTTTAAAAAACAGTTTCATGCATGAAGAGTACATGGCAGCAAGCTGGGAAAGTCGTGACAGAGCACAAGCTTTGCAGGCCTGCGTTCAGGTCCTGGCTCTTTTGTTTTTTACTGGAAGGGCAGTGTGGCTAAAGTGAGAGGAGGGAGGGTGGGTGTGGGTGAGGGACCACCTTTACAGACCAGGGGGATTTGCACTGCCCTTTGTCCGTTCCCTCCACGTTGGCAGGAACGATGGAGAGTCTTGCCCACTGCCAGTGCCTTATGGCTCGTGGAGGCCCTTTGGGGGTTCCTTTCTGCACTTTTGAGGTAATCTATTTAAAAAAACCTCTTGACATATGCTACTATCTTCTGAGCAGTTCTGAAATTGAACTGCACTGTTGATATTACAGTATTTCAGTTAAAGTAAGGGGCAGTTAAATAGAAATGAATATCTTATTTGAAATGTTGTTGCTAAGAGTCAAGTAAACCTCTTTTTGTCCACTGTGAAAGTTTTTAAAAATTTGTTAGTAGTTTTGAGAATTATTGCAGAGACTGCTTACTGAGACAGTGTTTTGTGCCGGTCATTTAAACTGATGATCCTGATTGCTCCTGACAGCTTCATCGTGAGTTTAGGTTTTTATGGCATGTCTGTATGCAGAGAAAACTACAAATCTATTAAATAAACTGAACCAGCACCAGCTATAAGGTAACTTTTCTATTAACAGCTTTGAGAGAGCAGCACTTTTAACTAGTAGACCTTAGTTCTGCATGTTTACAATAATTTTCATAAAATTAATGCTGACTAATTTGAAATCCTGAAATATGCTTTTGTTGATAACGATGAAGGATTTAATGTAAGTAATGGATTTCCTGGGTGGTTATTGTTGTACGTTGTTTTCTGTATTTGAGAAACATTTCCTGAGTACTTTTATTAGATATATGAGTCATTACTCTTCTAAAATGTTTCAATGAAACTTGGTACTTTTGATCATTGTGGAGGTAATGCATTTGATTTGTAATTATCAAATTTACATCAAGGAAGGCAAAAAGATCCATTATAAAAAGGTGGGATTTTTCTGGGTTTAATTCCGTTTTCTAGCTTTTTCCACCGGAGCAGCTCTGGACAAATGTCCCAGGATAATTATTTAAATGCAGGTTTCTAATATTCCATTTTATGCTGTGTATGTGCATGTACACACACAAACATACACTCATCTGTGTGTGTGTACGTATATATAAAAACTAAAGGAAAAGAAATTTATTAGACATTCACTGTGAAAGGTAAGAAGAGATTTTTTTGTTTTGTTTTGTTTTTTGTTTTTTGTTTTGTTTTGTTTTTTGAGATCATCTCTGCAAGAGCGTGGTTTCACTGTTCCGTGCCTGCCTTTGGTCTTCCATGTAGATAGCCAGTAGCCAGTAACTCACTGATTGATCCATGAAGCCAAACCAAAAGCAGCAAGTGAAGCAGAACTGCTTGCTGGTAGGAGATATAAACAAAGGGATCTTAAATGTTGTAGTAGTTTTTACAGAACTTAGCTTTACAGACTCTTTATAGCTGCAGGCCAGCATTTTCAGTCATTTGCCAGATGTATTTGAGTGGTTTCAGTACAAACTCGTATTGAACTTTAGGATCCCAGTGCAAGTGTCTTACGTTAAGTGACTGGGACCAAATAGAGCATTTGGGGGAAACATGAAAGACCTCAGCAGACAGAGAAAGAGTGTTCTCCCTGGGAGAGGACAGAGAGGGGTCACGGGGATAGTAAGCAGCACGTGGTGTGAATAAGGAGCCTTTCCCCATCTCAGGGCTGGCTGGCTGCCTGTCTGCCTGCCCGCCTGCCCGCCTGCCTGCCCGCCCGCATAGGGCCTTCAGAGGGCCAAGCAGCATTATCAGTAAGGAGCAAACAATTAAACTTTATGGAGACTTACTTAACTGACTCACTCTAAGGGAGCCATTCATTTGAGTGAAGCTACAGGGTCTCCGTATGTTTAAACAGGGCTCTGAATTTACAGGCTCTATATCTTTAGCCACATTTTATTGCAGCAACAATAAAATTCCTTAGGCACATGTTTTGATTAACTTGGATTAAATTCAAGTTACAGAGCTAGAAATAGCTCATATTTGTCTTTTGCAATTGGTAATCAATTTAGGTTTTAAATCAGCTTCCACTGATTTCTGTTCAAATGAAGAAATTCCCAAGCACTATGGGTAAAATAAATACTGAGGGGAAATCCTTTGTATTAAATACTCCAGAACTAACATAGTCCCTTTCAAAGAAATGTGGTCCCCTTCAAATGTTGTCACCCCAGAATGCCCTGTACTTAGCAGTGCTGCCATTTGCTCAAAACAGTCGTAGGGTTCCTGTGTCCCATTTTTGTTGCACCATATCTTTATGTTTTAAGGGATAGATGTTTTGGGAGACAGATGAAAGGGGTTGGAAACCAAGTGTCACACCGGGTTAATCCATTTTGGTTCACAAACAACGTGTGGCAATGAATGAATGGTTTCTGGTTTCCTTGTGTGACTCACACAAGCCGTCTCTGAGGATAGTTCTTGGAGAGCTGTGTTGTGAGCAGTGGAGGTCCTCAGGGCCCCAGGTGTGGGGTATTGGAGGTAGCAGGAGACAGGAAGCCCAGGTTCTTAGTCCGGGTTTTCTGCTGACTCTTTGACCTTGGGGGTGACCCCCAGCTCTTTTGGCCCTTCCTTTATCCATCTGGTATTAGACTAGCTAACCTGCAGGCGACTCCCAGTGCTGACGATCTGTGGATATATGTGCGGACCCATTTGCTTCTTAAATGGGCCCCATTATATTATAGTTAAACTCCATACTCCTCAGCTAAACGTGAGCGTTGCCTTGCATGTCTGTTAGTTTGTACCGGGGATCTGTGTATGGAGCAGCTAAGAAGCAAAGAAGAAAATGGGGCAGAGAAGGAAAGAAACCGTTTCTGGATCCACTATTCATCTATTACTAAATTTAAAAAAAAATTTTTGTTTTATTTTCTGGCCGCGCCACGTGGCTTGCAGGATCATAGTTCCCTGACCAGAGATCAAACCTGGGCCCTGGACAGTGAAAGTACCGTGTCCTAACCACTGGACCACCAGGGAATTCCCTGTTCCTAAATTTTTAATAAAGCATCGGCCCCCGTCCCAGATGAGATCTGGGGCATGAAGGCCACGTAGCCTGACAGGTAACAATTCCTGAGAAGGCACCCAAGAAGTGTCTGGTGCTCTCAACTAATGTGGTCGCCTTTTCTCTTGTAGGCATCCAGGCTGGAGAAGCAGAACAGCACACCTGAAAGTGACTATGACAACACTCCCAATGACAGGGACCTGGATGACTTGGGGTACATGTGCAGGAAGAATGCCCTGGGGCTGGGCTCTTCAACCAGAGACCGAGCAGCGTGGTCAGGAGGCACACTTCACCACCTGCACCCGCTTCTCTGTTTTCAGACCCATAAGGTCCTCAGATATTAAGGCATAAGTTCATAGTTCACACCTCTTCCCATCTCACATTATTGCCACAGGGGCCTTTTTTCCTTTTACCAGCAGATTAGACTCATCTCTGAGTCTCTGTAATGCGCTTAAAGTCAGTTCTCCATTTCATTTTCGAGTCAACGTTAGGTTACATCCTGCATTTGCATCCCAAGGAATTGGCTCGATTAGGGTGGCTTCATAACCACACACCCTCCCTGTTCCGGTTGTTCCCTCCCTTTCCCCGTCTTCGGCCTTCCTACGAGGGTCATCACGTCCACCCCCGTGGTAGAATGAAGCAGCCTCCCTATGAGCTGTGGCTGCCTGCTAAGGAACCAGCCTTACCCCGAGTCTCCTGCCAGACAGGATAAGGGAAACCACAAAAGCAGCCTTCGGCACATGCACATGCTGTGGCTCCTAGAAGCAGAGAGGCAGCTGATCAGTACCTGTCACATTTAACCACTTCTTCAATGCTCACAGGCCAAGCAGGAAGGGAAGGCAAAGAAGTACAGTGTGGCAAGGTGATGGCTCAGGCCCAGATGCAGCAGAGCCCCACGCGGCCCCGAGCCCCGTCTTCCCCAGCACCGAAGACGTCATCCGGAAGACTGAACAGATCACTAAAAACATACAGGAGCTCTTAAGAGCAGCCCAAGAAAATAAACACGACAGGTAAGGGGGCTTGACTGTCCGGCCTGGCAGGACGTGTGCACGTGCTCTGGAAGAGATGCTGCTGCTCCCTTACAGGCGGGGATTTTTTTTTTAATACGCTCACTTCAAAAGTTGTTAAAAATTTCAGGTTTATGTAACAGGCTTAAAAACAAATTTGTAAATTTGTCTTTTTTTTTTATGTAGTATTTTTAATCTTTCATCTTCTTATGAAGTGCTCTGAATATAGCTGCCTCTAGAGATAGAATTGCAGCATATTTGGGGTAGTGACATTCCTAGTTCTCGAGGTGAAAGAAGCTACCTCAAAACTGGCAACACATTCTCCTGGCCACACTGCTGTCTGTGGTCTCCTTAGCTGGGGAGAAATCTGCTGCCATAGAAGGTATCCTGAAATGAACTTGATTTCTTACTTTTTTCCCTCATGCATGTGCACGTCTAAGAAGCAAGTGGTTTTTAGAAAAGTTTATCTAATTGTCACCCAAATCATTCTGTGCTCCTGAATGAAGAGTCTGCTCGCTCTGGGCAGAACCATATCTTGCAGAGTTATTTCTTACTGCAGAGAAGGGCCCGGCTCTCGTTCTAACTCACCCCTCTGTTCTCTGGTAAGTTGTTAGCTGTTGCAGGTGGTATCCTAGTCTCACGCGGCCGGCCTGCTCCAGACACAATCATGACACGTTTAATATCATCCCACTGAGTTTATGAAAGCGGCTGAATTTGATCAAAACCCAAGAACAATCTCATTTTTTTCATTAGGTCAGCAAAGTTTAGGGCTTCAGTGAAGAACTTCTCTCCATGCCTTTGCACGAACAAAAGTTGTTCAAGGAACACAGTACTGCTTCTTCTTTTTCCTGTTCTCTTCCATGAAAAGATGTACCAGTGTCTTTTGCATTCTCCGTGTCCCTCGCACTGCCACGCTCACCTCCCCATTTTCTACCCTTTTCCGTTTTGCTGTACAGCTCAGACTTCTCCCGGTGTCATTATTTCCCACTCAGTAGGAGAGGAATGGTCAGTGTTTATTGAAGGAGCAGAGCTAGTCTTCATGGCTGGACTGCTGGAGGCTCCTCAGAGAAAAGGAGGAACCTGCATAATTTCTCAGCCTCCTTCCACGAAAATTATATAGCTGTTTATCTCCCCCCTGCCCCGGACTTCCTCTTTATCACACGCCCTTCCTGCCTCACACGCTACAGGTGTGGAGTTCCTCTGCTCAGCACCACAGCCTTGGCAACAGACAGCTTCATTACCACATTACATAAAGCAAAACGTTTCACACCTCAAACGTATCAAGGCACCGTGATAACAGGGTGAACTCCTTCCCTGGGGCTCTCCCACCATTGAACAACATGCTTCACTTCTCATTTCCCCTGGCTCAGAAGTGCCTTGCTCGTATTTCAAACAGCAACCAAGAACTATGCTTACATTAAGTTTCTCTCTTTGATGGTTGTCAAAAATATAAATATCTGCCCTGGAGCTGTTTCTGGCTTCAAAGATCACAATATGTGGAGCTTGGTACAATTTGGGAAGTTTCTTTTTTTTTTTTTAAGATGTACAAATCCATTCAGTATATGTCATGATCTGTTTTCTGTAAGAACCATGAGAGAATGATGCAGAGATTTTTAATCATCAACTCACTCTTTTGGTTTAAACTAGAATTGGTCTAGAGAATTTATATTTTATAAATTGTTCAGTGTTCTCTTAAAATCTCTGGTTCCTTGCATATGTGAGACACTTTCTCTTTTTTTTGGCTGCATTGGGTCTTTGTTGCTGTGCGTGGGCTTTCTCTAGTTGCAGTGAGCGGGGGCTACTCTTCGTTGAGGTGCGCGGGCCTCTCATTGCAGTGGTTTCTCCTGTTGCAGAGCACGGGCTCTAGGTGCGCGGGCTTCTGTAGTTGTAGCACGTGGGCTCAGTAGTTGCAGCACGCAGGTCCTAGAGTGCACGGGCTTCAGTAGTTGTGGCGCACGGGCTCTAGAGCACAGGCTCAGTAGTTGTGGCACACGGGCTTAGTTGGTCTACGGCATGTGGAATCTTCCCGGACCAGGGCTCGAACCTGTGTCCCCTGCATTGGCAGACGGATTCTTAACCACTGTGCCACGAGGGAAGTCCCGACACTTTCATTTATAACCTTACATTATACGAATTAAACCCATGCCTTTTTCTCTTGTTTTCTCCTCTCGATGATCCATTGCTTGTGCTCGTCCTAAGTGGACAAGTAGCCCATGCAGGCACGGTCAGGCTTAGTCCTGGTCCCCTGGGCTGAGCAAGCTCCCCACAGCCCCTGACCTTCCCTCAGCCTGGTCCCATCCCCTCAGCCTCCAGCCTCACTCCCTGCCTGTCTCTGTTTCTGTCTCTCTCTCTTACACACAATTACATAGTCCAGGGATTACTACATATTATGCGCAAAAGCCTTTTCAAGGAAAGATAACAAGTTGTGAACGTGGACCCCCTCTGGTAGAGAAGGAGGAGGACTTTGTCATTAATCTGCATGTGCTTTCTTTTGTGGCTTATTGAGGACTTCCTAAAATATGTCGTAATGAGTGAGTTTTTGAGAGATGTCCTTAGGAAAAATGTCTCCTCTGTGTAGCAGGAGGAAAGGGTGAATTATATTTCTGGGTCAAAATGAAAACCATAACCAGCAAAACATAAAACTCAGGTGTGGCTCTCAGTTAATGCTCAAGAAACATTTATGGCTGATACAGTGGTTGCTGTGGACATTGCCTTTTTTTGAGGGTCTTTGTCACCAGATGGGTCGTTGCCCCTTCACATTTGCAAGTTAAATAACTCCTATGCATTGGTGTTTTTGTTATTTCATGGTGTATGGTTCTAACTGCTCATAAAGGTAAAAGTCGGGAATTCCCAATTGGAAGGCATTTTGGTATAATTCAAACCAGTTTCTTGAGATGCAATGATTTAATTAAAATGTAGGCAGTCTTAATTTGAATGACCACCTTGAGGAGGTGTAGATATCTTTACAGACTAACTGTTCTGTGGCTCCACCTGGCTGGTAGTGGACGTTGCCTACATTCATACCTGGAGACTGTTTTTGTCTGACTGAATGAACTTTCAAGAAAGGATGGGGCCCCTGCTTTATCACAGAGCACCTCCTGTTGATGTGGGATCCACAGCAGGTTGGCCATGGCCTCAATCCCTTTGTTACGGGAATGTAAATGGGACCTATTCTTAGCTGAGTATTCTCTGTCTCTGAATTATTTTCACTGTCTTTGAATAACCTCTTCAATATTCTTGCAGTTATATTCCCTGCTCAGAGAGGATACACGTAGCTGTTACAGAAATGGCAGCATTATTCCCCAAAGTAAGTCACTCCCTACTAACTTGGTTCAGATCCCTTTAATGAACCGTAAGAAATTTCTTTATGACCTTTACATTATATTAATCTTTTTGTAGCACAGAAAGTTTTAAATATGCAAATAGCCATATAGGGCTTTGAAATATTTTTTGTGCTACATGAGTATTGATTTGGGTTTAATAAGACAAGAATGTACAAGCCAAATGCTGAAAGGTAAAGCATTAATAGAATGAAATTTTATCTGGAATATTTCACCCAAGTGGATTAATGTTTTTCAAAAACCACTTCAGTATAGCACTACTAAATGCATACTACTAAATACACTGCATGCACTTTGACCTTTGAGACAGAGCCCTTCAGCATCCGCCACGCTGTGGGTTGCCAAGCTTGCAATGTTCCGAGCACCCTCAGTGAAAAAGTGCTGGACAGAACTGCTGTTCACTGTGGAATAGCTTGAGTTGTTTTCCGAGGAGTGCTTGTCCCTGCTCTCAGATACATCCACCCTGCAATTCATGGCGAATGCCTGTGTTTTTCTGTTTAGAAACCCAGGTCCGACATGGTGAGGACTTCCCTCCGCTTACTGACATCCAGTGCCTACCGACTCCAGTCGGAGTGCAAGAAGACCCTCCCAGGCGACCCGGGCCCGCCCACGGACATCCAGCTGGTCACGCAGCAGGTCATCCAGTGTGCGTACGACATCGCCAAGGCCGCCAAACAGCTGGTCACCATCACCACCAAAGAGAACAACAACTGAATGGCAGGGCTGGCCCGGCCCTTCTGTTTTCGAGGCTTTTCTAAGTCTGGTTTCCAATTTAGACATGGAACTCTTCCGATTTTTACAGAAACGAACGTTTAATGAAAATTTAAAACTTTTTAAAAGAAAACTCAGTATTATTTTTGCATGTTTTCTAACAAATTTTCAACTGTTAATTTAACCCACTTGCCTTATTTGTGCCTGTTTGCCAGTTTACCTTCTGACGTGCTGTTGTGCTGTCCGTGACCGTCGAGTTAATGATCATAGATATCCAAAAGCAGATCTTCATTGTTTAAAGTATTTTAGAACTTTTCCATCCCTTCAGACTCCTTGCCTATGGCTAAAACTATAAGTGAGAGTTTTACTGAAACATTCTCCGGAGAGAGTTGGGTTAAAAAAAAAAAAAAATCAACATTGTCTGTTCCCTATCAAGCATTGTGCAATAAGCAGATTTTCCAGCCTCTACTGCAGAATCTCTAAGTTTGGGGTATCTCCAAGCAGGCATGTTAGAGAAAGGACTTTGCCACTTTCTAAAAATAGTGTAACGATCTCTCTTGGAAGGCAACAAGGAAGTGTTCAGTTTCTTTTAACTGTTCTATCATATTAGATGTTCTCTCATCTAATTCTTCAATCCTATCTCTGTCTATTTCTATTTTACTATCATCCTGAAGTCTCCATGGCATCCGATAAGCACTCATGCTCCCTGTAGTGTGTCCCTTGGCCGTGTTATCACGCACACTCTGAGGAGCCTCAGTCCCACAAGCCGTAACTAATTTCGTCCCTCCCCATTCAGATAGCACTGCCATAAACGGTGGCAAGAGCAATGATCTGCTCCCCTTACTCCTCTAGCCGCCTAAAGCCTTCCCACACGACCTGCTTCGCATATCTCGCCACCTTTAAGGACTTCTTATGAGGTAAGATGTGTACAATCACCTGAGTTCGCTTCTCTTCCATTATCTCACTGGTACTTCACAGTTAGACATCACCTTTCAAGGGACTTCCAATGCAGGGGGTGTGGGTTCGATCCCTGGTTGGGGAGCTGAGATTCTATATGCCTCATGGCCAAAAAAAAACAAAACATAAAACAGAAGTGATATTGTAACAAATTCAGTAAAGACTTGAAAAAAAATGGTCCACATCAAAAAAAAAAATTCTTTAGACACCACCTTTCAAGAATTCCCTGGAGTGCTCTCGCTGACTACCCACTATTCCAAAACTACGAAAGCATGCAGGTGTAAATTCTGGAACGTACCGAGATTAAGTTAATCTCAACTGAGCCTTTTAAGTTACTAAGAAGAGCTTTGTTGTTCTAAAAGCTAAAGCATATTCCTTCCTGCTTGTTGCCGCAGTTTTGTGTGGGTGTGGCTCAGACCCTGACCTAGACCAGGGGGACCAGGGGGTAATGACATTGGTGAGTGAAGCGAGCCAGGTGCCCAGGGCAGGGGACAGTGGGGGAGTCCGTGGCACATCAGTGGGCACAGCAGCTCCCTGGCTCCACTCAGGCTGCCACGTGGAAAAGTGGGCCTGGGGTTGCTGGAGCTTTGATTTGTCAGGAGACACCAGATATATTTTGTGCCGTCTCCCCATTTGTAAATGTTCGCGACTCATCTAAAAGTGTTCACGGCACATGTGTGGGTGAGCTTTGGCCTGTAGGCTGCCACCTCACAGCTCTGCTGTGTAGTGTGAGGGCCTGGCTTCCCTGGTCTCCCCCGGTTTAGCCTCTGGGCCTTACCTGGAGCGTGGCCACCGTGCCCTGTGATCAGTTGCTGTTAGTCCTTGTTTCACCCATCTTTTCTGTCCCATAGCGCTCGTTCACACACGTGAAAAAGTCAAACTAATCAAAATTGCCTAAAAACATCCTCAATAAGCCTGTATTTTCACAGAACTGTTTGATTCACAAACACCTTTGTAGTGTGACCGAATGCTGTCGGAGAGGAGCACCGCAATGGTGTTTGGTTTACTAAGTCACTGTGAGTGGGTGCTTTCGCCGGCTTTTGCTGCACTGAGTAGTGTGGGGAAAGGGTCCACATCTCCAAGACTTGTCTGCACAAACCTAAGTGCCATGCTCTTATTGGATGCTGAGGGGACGCCTTCTCAAAGGATGTCTTCTACCTTAAGTTAAAGCAGTGTCTGAGAACCCTTTCTGCATGCTGCATGTACCGGGCTGTCCCTCCTCTTCCTTGCAAACACGTGCCCTCCTGCCAGGCCTACATGGGCTCCTCGGGAAAGACCCAGCGGCAGTCCAGAGTCAGTGCCCTTGGCCTCCCGGGGAGGACGGGCTTCTGGATAATGAGTCGCCTGCGGTGGGTGAAGTGGTGTCTTCACTCCAACACTCAGGACCTGCAGTGATGGACGCTGTTTCATGCCGCTGGAAAAAGTCAAGGAACATGGGGACCACCAAAGCATTTCCAGTTGTGAGAACACCGCAGGAGGTTGCTCTGTTAACCCACAGTGCCAAAACCCGGGAAGGAAGTTCCCAGGTGGAGTGACAGGAGGGCCACAGCTCGTCCTTCTCATCAAAGTGCCCTGCCCGTTTCCTCGGCCCTGAGAGGCCGGGGTTAGAGGTCCCCGGGGCCTGCAGACAACTCGCACCTTGTCTGAACGGTCGTTCACCGTCTTTTGCACATGGGTTCCACAGCCTTGCACTAGTGTCTGAGTTCTGTAATGTCATTCTCTTACCCTTGATTCTCAAATCCCTGCCCCCTCAAATGCCCCTTGGAGCTGAGAGGTCGGAGGTAGGAAACCGGCATTTGCTACTTGCTGGGGGGAGACAGCTCCACCCCTGGGCTCCTTCAGCTGAAGTCATCTTCTGCCTCGGAATGCAAATAGTTCGTACTTGCCAAAGAACAATGAATCGGGCCCAAAGACCAAATACAGCATCTCATCAATTGGAACTACAAACGCACAACTCAGGAGCTGTCCTCCGATCCCTCCAGCAGTTTAAGCTGCAGAACCAGCGTGAGACCGGCATGAGTGTCCTCCGCAGCCACCCTGAGCTCCCCAAGCAGAGAGTTTTCCTTCTTTCCTTGTCCCGGTTGAAGGTCACCTTGATTTTACAAAAGAAAATGCTGCATAGGAAAAATGAAATGCCTTTTATTCCAATGTGTTTTATCCATGTCACCCATTATTCTGTACTTATTTTTCCTGTTTGTTGTACATTCTATTCCTGTAATTATTGTTCAACCCTTTAAGCGTTGTAAAATCGTTTTGGAATTTGTGCCTGCTACTTATGCAATAAACAGGCTCTGTAAGTGTCCTTGTGGTAATTCTATGCTTCCCATCAATAAGTTGATGTTTCCAGATACTAGGTCAAAGTTCCTAGAAAGTTCTTCCCACAGAACCCCATCTTTGATGAGAGACGGTATCAAATGTGCCTCCACCCTGGGGGGGGCTCTGTCTGTTTTCAGAAAGGATGACCTTTTCCTCCTCTGTGCTCAGCAGATAGCTTTCTTACAAGAAGTCCTGCATCAAGGAATCAGTTCCATGTATCTTATCATGATGCATTTACTCCTCACGTTAAATTTTGTAAATTCAGCGAAAGCCAGCCGAGCGCAGGCGCCCTCCCTTCTCCTGGGCAGGTGATCGGGTGGCGAAGTCAGTTCGGTCTCTCGAGGCCCCCAGTCTTCTACTTTCAGAGCCAGGCTGTTGTGCGGGTTCACATGGGGGAGCTGTGGGATAGGTTTACACCGGGTTCAACAAGGATACCCACAGTCCCCGACAACTGTCCTCCCGACGGGTGACTTGGGGCACTTCTCCCAAATGGAAGAAGGGGTGGGGCAGCACGGGTGCCTTTCTAAGCGAGAAGCCCGGGGAAGATGGGGCATCCTCTCTGTGTGATCCAGCTCGTCCGAGGACCTCGCAGTTCAGACCCATCATCAGCTCACTCCCAGAGACAGCTCCTAGGGCAGGTGTTCTCCAGTGAGCCAGCATCAGAGCCCCTGGAGGGCTTGGGAAAAAGTCTCCTGTTCACCTCTGCTTCAGCAGCTCTGGGGCAGGGGCCCAAGAATCTGCGCTTCTCACAGGGTCCCAGGGCTGCTGCTGCTGCTGGTCCAGGGACCACACTCTGAGAAGCACCACTGTAGACCATTTTCAGGCCCCGCCACCAACACCGCACAGCTCCTTGCCTTCTGCTTTCAAGACACGCCTGGGACCCGGGACCCTTTACTGCAGTGTTGCAAAGCTTGCACCTGGACCCACCTCGCCTCAAGCTACAAAATACGGAGAAACTGTATTCGACTAAAAATAACTGTGTGCATGGGCAGTTGGGGCAAATTCTGGACCCAAAAGATACAAAAAGAAAGACAAAAAACAACAACTGCCATTTCTGAAGAGCCAGGAGCAAAAACAGTGTGTTGGGAGCAAAAGTAGGGTACTGAGCATGCCCCCTGCACTCGACACCACCTAAGGGGGAGGTAGAATACCTAAGCCACCCCTCCAGCCAGACCTCTGGACACAACCCTACCCTCACCCCATATAAGGAACAGGCTTGCCCCACCCGTCAGCTAGCGAGCAAGCCAGGGAAACTGTTGTTTGTTCTTGCTCCCCCCTGCTGCAGCAGGGGCCCCAATAAAGCCTTGCCTGAATTTCATGTCTGGCCTCTAGTCAATTTCTCTTGATTGGGGAAGGCCAAGAACCCTGGTCGGTATCACTTTTAGCCGTGTTTTTATAATAATTATAATTAAAGCTCACATTTATCAACTATTTACTCTGTGCCAGGCACCGTGCTGGGTTCCTTATGTATATTAACTTGTTGAATCCTATCTGCAGCCCTGTGAAGCAGGAGGAGTTGTTCCCATTTTACAGATGAGGAAGTTACACTTGAGGAGGTTACATCCCGCATCCAGGGATGAGGGAGAGCGTGTGAGTTATTGTCAGTCCGGTGTGTCTTCCTCGTAATCAGCCAAGGTGGGTTTTCATGACCCTAGAGGGGTCTGTGACTAAGGAGCTCAGAGAACGTGGCCTCTGTGCAGAGGTGAAGCCCGGGGAGGCTGCATCCCTGAAGGTCTGCGTAAGAGGTGATGTGAGATGATGTGAATAAAGGGCATTAGTAAGTAACTGGGGCACAGTCTTCTTGTGCCCATAAGACGTGTCTCACCCTTGAGCCCCAGGCACCAGGACCCCTCCAGCGTTTGTTGAGTGACCAACTGGCAGGACTGTCCACTGGCTCCCAAGCATGGGCATTGCTTTCCCAACCGTGGGGCTGCACAGAGGCGGCCTCACCACAGGGACAGCTTGGGGGCCATCTGAGGTTGACACTCTGCGAGGCTGTCCAGGAGCCGGTCCCCGTGGCCCACGGACACCGGGCAGAGGTGGCCACCAAACCAGAAGCCAGAGCCACACCAGGTGGGACGGATTCCTTCATAGCTTTACGGGGGCATGTGGCAGCTCACCACAGAGTAGGTCCCCGGGGAGGGGCCTCTGGGGACAAGGAAAGGCACAGTGAAGCCCTGCTTCATCCTGCCCCCCCAAACATACCATCCTCCCTCCCCCACACCCAGGTCCTTGTTCACAAGCACAGCTTCCCTGGCCACGCTCCCCAAACTTCCCAGCCTATTTCTCGCCCCAGTGCCTCTTCTCCCCCAAATCCCTTTTCACCCCTCACCCCTTCCCAACACCTTCCCCTCTCTTCCCCCTCAGGCCCCTCACTCCTCTCCCTTCCTCTCCAGCCCTTGTAGCACCACCCTCTGTGTCCTGCCCCTGCCCTCAGCCTTCTCTTCACCTCCTTTCCCTTTCAGATCCCCAGGTAATTACCTCTCACCCAGCCTTGGCCTCTTCTCTTGCCTTAGTCCTGTAAGCTCCGTCTTTCTCCCAGGTCCTACTTTCCTCAGGAGCCCAGGACACATTACAGACAGGAAGTCTGGTCTTACAATTTGCACACACATCCCCACCCACACTATGGCCTAAGAGTGGCTCTTAGCCCCCCTCGCCCCACACCTTGCTATCTGCTTCCCTCTCCCAGCCCTCCCCTCTCAGGACCTCTCCCTCTTTCAATACTTCCCCACCCTACCCCACCCCGTTCCTTTCAGACCAGAGGGGCTGAGTTCATACTGGCATTCATTGTGTGCAGTCACTGGGCTAAGTGCAATTTTCTACGGTAGCAACTGAAACAACCCCCCATTTTGCAGATGAGGAAACTGAGGCCCAGTTAGTGGTGGTGGAGCAAGTCAGAGCACGGGGCCTGTGCTCAACCATGGGGCACTTCCTGGCACAGTGGACCCTCCAGGATGAGGGCTGCAGGAATGTGGCAGACAGCAGACCTTCTGGAAGCAGAAGAGGGTGAGGAATGGCCACGACCTGGATAGAGGTAAGGTGGGAGGGAGGTGTAGGCAGACTCAGAGGCAATCCTCTTGCTTGGGAGCATCAAAGAGGAAGGCCGGGATGCTGGTCTCTGTGTGGTCTTCTGCCCACCCTGGGTGCCAGGGGAGTTTAAAGGAATGTTGAACACTGAGTTTTTGTGTTGTCTTCCAATTCCGTGTTTGCCACAGTATTTCTTGTCTTTTCTGTCTGTTTCAAATTGAGACATTTGGTAACCGCTACTCAAAGTCAGACTCGGATCTATGAGTGGAGGATGTTGCCCAATTCAGCTGTTTCAACAGTTCAGGGCCTCACAGATCCCACAGGGCACGTAGAGGCACCCAGTTCGGCCCTCCTGGAAGGAGCAGCCCTGTGCCTGCTGCTGGAAGCCAGGGGGGCTCCCTCCAGGGAACTGGATGGGACTCCCCGCACTCAGGGAGGGAGGGAGGAAGCTGGCTCAGTGGAGGAGCGCAGCCTATCGGCCTGCTGCTTCCTATTCAAGCAAGGTGGAAATCCTGCCGGAGTCCAGCAGCAGAGATGAGGGTGCTTCCACCACTGGCAGGTTGTTTACTGGGCAGGGGAGGAGGCGGGGATCCTCTTGACAGGAAAAATAGGTCCGTTTGAGCTTGGTGGTTTCGGTATCTATCTTACCCATCCTCACATCCCCATTCTCCACTTTTCATGGATGAAGAACTGGCCCAAAGAGGGGTCACCTGGCCCCTAAGTGGTGGGGCATCAGGACAGGAACCCAGGCCAGCCTGGGCCACAGCCTCTGCCCTTCCCCCTCCATTCTGTTCACCCCACCTCCCCCAACTTGGACTCTTACGTACAGAAACGTGTCTAACGCATCCATGCAGAATTATAAAGTGGCCCCCTGTGTCTCTGCCACCAGGTCAAGAAACAGAGCATTGCCTTTGCATTAGAAGGCACCATGGGTCCTTCCTTCCCCAGACTTTAGTGCTAATTGCTTCCTTGCTTTTGGTTGAACACCTGTGTGTACCCCTTTTTAAGTAAGAGCTTTCTTTTGCCTGTTTTCAAACTTGTAACCGGAGCCACTGATGTATGCTTTTCTTCCTTCACATTGAGATTCAACGTGCGTGTGTAGCTCTATTTAGTACATTCCCCATGTTGTGCAGTCTTCACTGAACGTATACACCATGATTTATCTATCTAGTATTTTATGGATGGACGTTTGAGTTTAGTTTTTGGCTCTTATGAAAAAAACTGCTTTGAAAAATATATCTTCTGGTACATGTGTTGTATGTTTCTGTAGGGTATATGTATACCTAGGTGTGGGACTCCTGGGTCATAAAGATGTGCATCTCCAAACTGTAACACTGTTTCCATGCTGTCTTCCAAAGGGTTGTACCAGCAGAAGATGAGATTTCCCCTTGTTCTACATCTTCATCAGCAGTGGTGTAATAAGCAGTTTTAATGTTGCCAATCCAGTGGGCTTGTATCTAGTAGTTTTAATTAGCATTTCCTGATCTATAATTCAGCTGAGTGCTTTTCCATGTTTATCATAGCCATTTAGATTTCCTGTTTGGTGAAGTGCCTGTTTGAGTGTTTACCTATTTTTCATTAGGTGCTGTTTTTTTTCTTTTTTAATTATTCATAGGAGGGTTTTTTTTTTTTTTTTAATGTTCTGACCATTTTGTTGCTATCTGTGTTGCAAACGTCCTTGCCCATTCTGTGGGCATGCCTCCCTCTCAGGTGTCTTTTGAAGCTTTTTTAATGTAGTCAGATTTATCAATCCTTTCCTTATGGTTAGTGTTCCTTGGGTCTTAAGAAACCTCCCCTACACTAGATTACTATTATGTTTTACTTTGATATAATCGTAGACCCACAAAATAATTGCAAAAACTGTCCCCCGTGCCCTTCACTCAGCTTCCCCCAGTGGTGACATCTTACATAACTATAGTACAATATCAAAATCAGGACACTGCTTTTGGTGCAATCACAGACCTCATTCAGATGTCATAGATTTTAGACACATTTGTGTGTGTGTAGTTCTTGCCATTTTACCACGCAAGTAGGTTCCTGTCACCACATGAAGATACAGACCTGCTGCATCACCAGACACCTCCCTCCTGCTGCCCCTTGAGTCATACCCATCTCCTGGCAACCATGAATCTGTTCTCCCTCATTTTCTCCTTTCAAAAATGTTATATATGTGGAACCATATAGCATGTGACCTTTTGAGACTGGCTTTTTCACTCAGCGTAATACCCATCCAAGTTGTTCAGAGACCGAGGTCATGGGGAGGGGGCCCAGAAACCACTGTAGGACTGTGTCCTGACCAGAAACCTTCCACACCCATATTTGGAAATGGGTCCTTAATTTCTTCCTGCCAGAGGGTAGGAAATACCTCCTTAAGGAATAGAGGCTGGGTTATTTAGTTTTGGTTTATCTTGTAGTTTTGTTAATTATCTAGTATCTGCCTTTTTCTTTGTTTGTTTTTTTAATAACATTTTCCCTCATTTCAAAGGTTATAAATGTTCTCTGTGGAAAATATAGAAAAGCACCCAAAATGAGAAATACCCATTATCCCAACTTTGAGAAATACCCACAAATATTATGTTTCCTTAAAAATGAAGTTACGTAGCTATTGCTTTTGAACAACTTTTTAACACAGCATGAACATTTCTCCAGAATTTTCAGAAAATTTTAAGCATTCCATTTCATTTTAATTCACTGTATAATACCCCAAACTCAAACAGCCTCCTGGTGTTGGACAATAGGTTATCAGTTTTTGCTACTCTAACTAATGCTGTGAGGAACATCTTTGTTCCAGTCTGATTATTACTTATGTTCCTGGGCCAGGAGGCAGCTTGGTGCATTTAGGGAGGGCTCCTGGAAGGCTAGCCACTATGGGGCCTGGTAGGCCAGGGGAGGATTTGGGTCTTGGTCCTAAATGCAGAGGGACACTGTTGAAGACAGTGAAAGATTTTCATTTCAGGTGTGTGTTTGTAAAAGATCTGCAGGATGGAGAGAAAAGTGAGGTGGATGGGTGACTACAGGCAGAAGTCAGTGGTAGGGATGAAAGATAGATAGATGGTGGTGAGAGGGAGCAGAGTGGATGGACTCAGAGATTTCAGGTCAAAGTAGCAGGACTCAGTGCCCTGGGGTATGGTTCCTGCAGCGGGCAGGTGGATGGTGGTGCCATTCACTTATCTGAGAACGCTGCAGGAGGGCCAGATGGCTGTTGCTGTTGTTTCGTTTAATGATGGGAGTTTAGGAGAGATCTTTTGATTATTCTTGTTGTGCTGAGTTTGAGGCATCTTTGGGGCATATAGTGGAAATGTCAGAGCGCTAGCAGATATAGGAGTCAGGACCAGAGATACAGATCCAGGAGTTATCGATGTGTACATGGCACTGGATGCGAGGGACCTGGCTCACATCATGTAGGAAGGGCCTGTGTGGTGCCTGGGCCTGAAAGGCTGGCAGAGGCCAAAGTAACTCTGCATAGGTGCCCAAAGAACCCCGCTTGTATCGTCAAGAATGTGTATGGTAACTGTAAGCCAGGCTGTTCAGTTTGTCTCAGGAGTGACAAGTCAGCAGCATGAATGACAGTGCCACACGGCTTGGTTAATCTCACACATGGGGAACTCTCAACATGGCAATGTTCTCTACCATAAATGGTGCTGCATAGAAATGGAGGATTGGGTGTTTAGGGGGAAAAAAATGAGCAAAAGGGAAGTCTTTTAGGTCAGCTAATAACCAAAATGAGAAAAAGAGTGCCAAAGCACTACAAGGACAGTGTCACAACATAAAACAAGGCTTTCCCATCATCATCACTGTAAGGCTGAAATAGTTCTTCTAGCTATCTAGCCAGAGATAATCTTGAATGTGTGTAACATAAGTTATGTGTCAAGATGTTTATAGAAACACTATTTTTATTTATTTATTTACTTTTTGGCCTCGCCAAACGGCATGTGGGATCTTAGTTCCCCGACCAGGGAGTGAACCCGTGCCCCCTGCATTGGAAGCACGGAGTCTTAACCACTGGACTGCCAGGGAAGTCCAAGAAACACCATTTTTTAAAAAAAATCAATTAATTAATTAATTAATTTTTTGGGCTGTGTTGGGTCTTCGTTTCTGTGTGATGGCTTTCTCTAGTTGTGGCAAGTGGGGGCCACTCTTCATCGCGGTGCGCGGGCCTCTCACTATCGCGGCCTCTCTTGTTGCGGAGCACAGGCTCCAGAGGCGCAGGCTCAGTAGTTGTGGTTCACGGGCCCAGTTGCTCCGCAGCACGTGGGATCTTCCCAGATCAGGGCTCGAACCCGTGTCCCCTGCATTGGCAGGCAGATTCTCAACCACTGCGCCACCAGGGAAGCCCGAAACACCATTTTTAAAAGAAAAAAATTAGAAGCCAAATGAGAATGAATAAATAATAATACCATCATTAATACCATTTATATTAGCACCCCAAAAATGAAATACTTATGTATAAAGTCAATAAAAAATTAACTTAAAAAAATCACATGCCTATATCCTTTGAGGTAGATTATTTTTTCTACCTTTTAGAACTTCTGAGTGATCATAACATTAAGTCAGAAAGTAAATAACCCTCTAAAATGAAGACATGACAATGTCAAACTCCCTAAAATAAAATTCCATGTGGCTTCACGGCTGAAGTTCGGCAAGGTCAGCAGGCACTGCTAACGTTAATGCTTTTGAAGGCATTATAATGATGCTTTATATTTTATGAAGACTGAAAACTATCTAAAAACCCAGATTGTGAAAAAATATTCATTATATTCATAAGGAAATATGGATATACTGAATATATTTGTGGCACACATGGTTCCTTCAGTCCCATGAGTTACAACTGGCTCTGTGCCCGCCAGTGACTCCTGCTTATCCGTGCACTTGTGTGATTCCTGTGCCTGTTCTTGTTCAGCTTTTTAACTTCCCCAGGCCTCGCAGAGCATCCACCCTAAACAGGATATGTGCTGAGGGAGCAAAAAGAGTGAGAATCGTTTACACACAGAACATGTTAGTAATGGCTTCAACACCATCTGTTCTAAAGGAATTGAACCTTGTAGAAGAATCTGCTATAGAATGATCTATAAATCATTAATTTTACAGTAAGTAGAAAAAGGTGCTTAAAACAATAAAACCAATATATGTGTATATATATAGCTACAACACAATCAATAGATAAGAGCTAAGAAGAGTATGTGCTATGCCAGAAACAGTGGAATCTCTAAATCTGGAAACAAAGATTGAGGCCCAGTTTAGAGAGGAAACATTTAAATATATTAGGGTGTAGAACCAGTATAATGTAATTTTTAATGCTAATAAGATTCCTGCCAGGCTTCAAAAACAAAAAACTCAAAGAAATAAAAAATATTCAGTAAACCTGCAAGCCATGCAGTGTGGCCAAAAAAACAAAAAACAGATAATCTGGGGGAATTCCCTGGTGGTCCAGTGGTTAGGATTCTGCACTTTCACTGCTGAGGGCCCGGGCTCAATCCCTGGTCGGGGAACTAAGATCCCACAAGCTGCGTGGCGTGGTGGAAAAAAAAAAATTCTGTCCACATCGATTCTGTCCTGGAGCTTGGACAATGTATGACTGCTAATAATTCCCTGTAGTCTACTTAGAAGAGGCTCCAATGGAAATGAGAGACAATACCACTTTCACAAGAAAAATGAATATAACCTAGAAAACGTGACCATAGAAGATATTCAAACCTGTAAGAGATGTGGACTAAATCAGTAAAAACCTATCATTCTTTACAACCCACTTTGCAGCAATTAATAAAAGCAACAATGACAAAGCTTGGAAGCAATGCTCTCGAACCAGAACTTTATTTCACAATTAATGAACATCTGAAAGAAGGGAAGTAAATATGAGCACACATAATGAAAGTGGCGCTCAGGGGATCATAGCCAAAGAAATGTAAGACAAGAAAATGAAAAACAGGTTAAGGATGCAGTTCGCAGCTCAATTTGTTTCTACAGCACAATGGAAGTGAAAGGCAATGCAGCCCTTAGACTCGGGATTTTTTAATAAACTCTGTTTTAATAACCTGGAACCCAGCCCTGTAATTAGCTGTAATTTACTGAGATATGGAATCTTGAACACAATATAATGAAAACTGAAACCTCAGAGGAGGAACATGAAAAAAATACAAGTCATAAAAATACGATTATTGCTGCAAGGAACTTAACAGCTATTTATAGAGATAAATCTAGGACTATGTCACATTGATAGAACAGTGGGAAGACAGACTTTTGGCCGATCTGTGGTTGAGTCTGATTTTGTTTTTTCAGGTTCAGTGCCCCTTCCTCTGGGCACATAAATCCCAGAAGCCTGCATATAGCTGAGCCCTTCCCAAGACACTAGAGGTCCAAGGTGTCATGCCAAAAGGTTAGCCAACCAGGTGACCTTCTGAGGTCCCCTTTTGAGGCTCAGTTACATACACGTTGGGATCATCGCCCCCTGCCCCCACGCAATGCTCTATGGAAATTCTACCAAAATGCTTCTTCAAGGAGGAAAGACTCATTTATCACCACCATTTTAGAAAGCATCCATGGACGACATCAGACTGTCTCAGGGTTCATAGTTCTTTTCTTCCATAAAACAAGACGTGATCATTTTGGGACAACTAAATTAATAAATCCTGAAATTAATAAACTGTACCAAGACCCACAAATTTGTTTTCAGTAGAATAGTTAAATTTAAATGGCAATTTTAAAAACTGAAAAACTTCTCTGTCTCTAGCTGGAGTCCTCACTGGAGGTTGACAATTAGGGGTGAGACAACAGGAAACCATGTATCCTGTCGTGGAACACAATGTGTAACTCCTAGCACTGATTTAGAATCTACATTATTTATCAACATATTACAAGACTGTGACAGCACTGACAACGTGTTAACTATGAAGCCCCTTTCTAGGATAAGAAAGGCAGGAAAGGGCCTCCTGCTGCATGCTGCAAATCCATCACAGCTTAAAGTCTGGCCAGACCCTCTCTCTGTTTAATTGTGGAACTGAACAGGCTCGCTTAACTATTTTACAGTGACCCGAACGCTGGAACAGAACACGTAAAACGGTCTGGCGGCGGCACGTCAGAGGCCTCACCAACCTTGCTCTCTGTGTTTACAGTACCAACAGAGTCAGTTCCAAGCAATTCTGGGATGTCCATAAGGCTGAGAAGAGAAAGAAAACATAAGACTGATTAGGTCAGCAGTCTCTGGAGCACTGGAAATTAATCTCATTTTAAGAAAGAGCCACAAGCACAGTATAAATGGCTATTTTCATTTACAGCTGAAAAGTCTTTGACCCTAGGCCCTAAATGAGGCCCTCTTTTTTTTTTAAGTACCAGCTCTAAGTAACATTTCACGTGGCTCTTTGAGACCTTGATCTGAGACGCTCACTGATCCATGATGGAGTAAGTTTAGAAAATGCTGTTCCCTGCGCCTTGAGATCCCCGGCCAGTTAAGACACTGACGTTCTGCAGCAGGTGTGGTACCTGCTCTGTTTCATCAGCGTCCCAGAGTTTCTGACCACAGAGGAGCCGGCCTCTCTGTTAGAGCGCCAGAGTGGCCCTGCTAAAGGAGGGACAAAGGCGACACGCCTGCTGAGCCCTCAGTCAGTTCCTGGGTGCTTTAGTCATCAGCTCCCTTGAAGCAGGGGTGACGGCCTCTGCTTCTCTGTGATCCCCCAATGCCCCGCATCGGGGGTCACTCAAGTAGTTCGTGAGGCAGGGAAAGAAGGAAGGAGAGGATCAGATGACAGGGAGGGGGCAACCGCAGGTGCCGAGGGCAGGAGAGGAAGGGAAACAAGCCCCTGGTCACCCCGGTCAGCTGGGCTCTGCTGTCTGGACAGTTAGGACCCAGCACCACTGTGCCTTCACCTCTCACCAGCCACGCCAAAGCTCTTCTTGGATTGTTCTCTATCCCGAACAGGGTGGCCAGGCACGCAGCTTAGCAGTCAGGACCTCAGTCCTTGGGCTGCAGCGGCAGGAGCCAGAGCAAAGTCGCCACAAGGGCTGTTTGAGGCCCAATGAAGGACCGAAACAGACGCTGTGTCAAGGTTCCCTACCAGTCGAGAAAGGAAGAAACACACAAGAGGAGGAGCAAGGAAGAACCTGAGCTGCTGGGAAGCAGCCCTGCGCCCTGGGCTGTGAGCGAGCCTGGGAGAGCAGGGCCAGGCTGAGCAGCACAGCAGTAGCGCCGTCCCCTGCGGCTCCCTACCTTGGGCCGGTAGCCCTGCTCGGCCATCATCTTCGCCTCCTGCCGCAGCAGGGCGTCTGTGAGCTGCTCTGCCTGCCTCGCCTCTTCTTCCTCCTCCTCCTCCTGCTGGTCCGCTTCCCACGCCTGCAGCTGGCGCTCTGCAACCTGGGCACCGAGAGCAAAGTCACCCGGGACGGGCCACAGGGCAGAACCCTGCCTCTGATCCAGAGGGACAGGCTCAGGTTCCCCCGCTGGAGCATCAGCGCTCAGCACTAGTGGTGGCAGTGCCCTCGTGGGAAGGACATTCGTGGTACTGAATGGTACCATGGTACTGGAGAGGTTATGTGTGTGGTAAAATGCACCTTGTAAAAAGCTGTGGACGTAGCCACGTGTTGGGAAGATCCTTTTGTGTTA
Organism: Balaenoptera physalus; assembly: GCF_965194825.1. Classification (NCBI taxonomy): domain Eukaryota; kingdom Metazoa; phylum Chordata; class Mammalia; order Artiodactyla; family Balaenopteridae; genus Balaenoptera; species Balaenoptera physalus. The sequence goes on along the minus strand of NC_138897.1, from coordinate 78,890,969 downwards.
ACTATTAGGTACTGAATTGAATAAAAAGAGACTTGTGGCCAGTGAGCCAGGTGCTTGCAGATGCAGACAGGAAAGAGGCGAGGGACGGTAACAGCAGCCTTGTTCCCACAGGAGACGGAGGACCCGGAGCGGGGCTGGAGCTACAACCAGGAGGGTCAGGGTTCCAGCGGGAAATGAAAAGGGATGCTCTGAGCTCCCAAACATGGGCTTCCTGGACAAGGTCCAGGCCAGGCTGTGGAAATAAGTCAAGGGTCCCTGAACCCTGTGCCATGATGGCGCAGGAACCTCAGCAGGGCCTGCTGCCCGCACACTCATCCCAGGGCTCAGCCCCACCTGGGCTTCCAGCTCCTGCTTCCTGGCCGATTTCAGTTCTTCGCTCTCCTCTTTCTCACGATGAGCGGACTCTCTTGCCTCCTCAAGATCTCGAATAAGTTGCTCTCTGTGCCTCAGGGATTCCTCTTGCTCCCGTCGGTTTTGTTCAATCTTTTCCTGTATTTGTTGTCGTCTCCCTGTCAGAACCTATCCTCAGTGGAAAGGAAGAGGGAAGATTTTGCTTAGACTTTAACAGATGCCTGTTCTATCAGCCGTGGACAGTCTGCAGCTGCAGCTACACGGAGACCCAGCCTAATCCTCAGCCTCAGGCCCAAATAGACTAACGAAGGCAAGCCCAGACTACGGGATCAGTCCAAACAATCGGCCACGTTTCCCACACGTCCCCATCGCACACAGAGTGCACGCGGACTGTGCGTATGGAGACAGCCGAGCACCAAAGAGATCAAAGCAGGCAGGGATGGAGCTCCGTCTCCAGGGCACAGACACACAGCAACAAGGTGACTCTCACTCCCTATCAGTGAGTTCTAGAAAAAGTAAGAAACCACAAGCCACGTAGATGGCCAGAGGCAGAGTCTGGGTCATCCTACCAACCTTGTGGATTTAAATTTACTGCTCAAAGCAGCAGAAACCTGCTGTGTTTGATTCTTGGCCAGAGCAGGATTATGTCCAGATGATGGTCAGGACTTGGGAACGAGGAATAGCAGGAAGCCACCTGCCATACCCAACAGTCATGCTCTCTGGGGGGGACATGTAAAGTGGCCACAATGAGGAGGAACATTTTAAATGGGGAAAAAAAATAAAAAGATGCTGGAGAATATCTGGTATTCACAAAAGTGAAAAAGCACCAGTTGAGACCGGATTTCCCATGGGTTCTAAAATGTAGCATGCTGGCATGCACAGAATATAATTTCCATTTTAAACCACTTTAAGATAACTTCCAATACATGGATAATAAAGACTTTTTTTCCCCCCAAAAGATTTCCTTTGAATTGGGGTGTGTCTTATAATGCACTACTTATATATGATAAATAAAACAGTTATGTTCTTTAGTCTAATTCTGGTTTTGCACCCCAAGAAAAAAATCCTAAATGTGGAAAAGGCTTCTGCACCAAGATGTTCACTGCAGTAACATATAACAGCTCAAAATCAGAAAAAAAATGGATCCACAAAAGGAAATGGAAAAACAAACTACTGTATACCCACAAGATATATTACACAGCCATCAAAATGACATTTACAAAGAAGATATAATAGTATAATAAAATGATCAAAATCAAATAGCTCAGTATAATATGTAGAAAAAACATTACCCATAGAAACAGAAGCGTAGAAGGAAATAAACAGTGGCTGTGTAGATGATGTAGATGGTGACTGTTTTTTTTCTTTTTACTTTTCTGTACTGAATTTTTTCCTAGTAAGCGTATATTACTTTTATAATGATATTGAAAGTCCACTGAAAATGCCCAGAGGGGACTCTGTTCCCAGAACATTTGGCAGGGTCAGCACGTGGTCACCAACCCCCGACACCCGCCCAGCCACCTGCGCCCGTTCCCGGATTACCTCGCTCATCAGCCGGTCTCGAGCACTCCTCTCGCGGGCCCACTCGGCCTCTCTCTTTTCCCACATTTCCTTAGCCTCCTCCCTAGGGAGACACAGAGAGGATGACAGCTGGATCCTTACCACCACCGGTGGTAGAAGAGAACCAAAGGACCAACAGGGCTCCAAGGCACCAGGTAGCACACACCTTCTGTGCGGCCGACCTCCAAATAAACTTTCAGCAGATTACAGGGAAGGACAACTTCACAGAAAGTATTACTATCGTAAGTACTTTAAGTTCCCTTTTTTAACACTCCATCTCCTTACAGAAAGCACTGGTGAAGACACGCACCCAGGACATTTAAACACTGAAGTGAATGGAACCATCGGGGCTGCAGAAGAGGAGGGGCACGCCGGTGCCTGAGTTCTGTCACCACGTTCCTGCGGTCACTCTAGCTCGCCCTGTGGCCTGGGGCAAGTGAGTGACTGCCTCGACTCCCCGTGACCCAAGTACTCTGTGACCCCAGCACTGGGCTGGATGTCAGGATTAAACAGGAGGAGGACCGTAAAGCACTTAGCACAGCGTCTGGCACACGGTAAGTGCTCAGTAAGTGTTACCTGTTATTCCATTACTTCCACCTACCAGATTAAGTTTTAGGATCCAGACCCATTCATATAGACCTAAGAAGCATTCAATGTCTCCATAATTTATAACAATTTCAAGTTTCTGAGATCTCAGATGAACAGATCCTTACGCTAAACCCTAACGGCTTCCACCTTAAATAACCCGAGGGAAACACCCCACAAGCCAGGTCCATTAGCAAAGATGTGCTCCTCACGAATGATGGACAGAGGAACAAGGATGGGAGTTTCATCAACAGCAGACAACCCTCACGGCGACCTGCTGACCTGCGGGGATCGAGGCACGAGTAGAGGCCAGGAAGCCACCTCTCACCTCAACAGCATCTGCAGCTCCGCCTCCCGCGCCCTCTCCAGTTGCAGCTGCTCCTCGATGACCCGCTTCATCCAGGCCACGTCGGCCTGGGCCTGCTCCCTCCGGGCCAGGTGCGCGCGCTGGTTCTCGTCCTCCTCCTCCAGCAGCGCCTGCAGGATGCGCCTGTCTGCCTCCTAGAGGAAGGACGAGGAAGCGCAGTGGGCGCGGTGCCCAGCCCTGCAGTAGCAACAGCCTCAGCTCCGCCAGCCCCTCGGCACTGAAAGCAGGCGTTCTGGGAAGACATGGGCTGTTTCCAGAGCGGGCAGGGTGTGATCACTTAGGGATGCTTTAGACGCCAGAGGCCCAGGAGCTTTTCTCTGCCCACAGGGAGAGACCCTCTGCCACTACATGCACGTCTCTGCCCTCGGACACATCTGGTAGCACAGCTTTTTAGAACACAATTTGCCAGAGGATATAAACTACAGAGACACAAATGCACAGAGATTTATGCACAAAGTGCTCACGGCGGCTGTTCCGTAAGAGGAAAGCCGACTGGGGTGGGAGAGCAACTCGCCCGTCCGGTCTCAGTGAGGGAGCCCATCAACATACTCGCCAGGAATACCGACAGCTAGTCAAAGAGAACAAGCTCAGTCTAAGAACACTGGTCTGGAAGCCTGAGGTGTACTCTTAGGTACTGTGCTGTGCAATGCCACTTCAAGTACATTTAAAAATGAAACTGAAAACCCCCCAAACTCACACTTCCCTGTATGTGTGTGTATGTAAATACAGTCGATTCCTGACTAACGTGGGTTTGAACTGTGTGAGTCCACTTACACACAGATTTTTTTCAATAAATATACTACTTGTATTTTTATTTTACAGATTTTTAAATTAACTAAGTGTTTGACGAGAGAGTACAGTACGTAGACTGAAATGAACTAGGGTTTGAGTCCTGATTCTAACCAAACTTTTAGCTTCCTGCCCTTCAGTGGGTCGTTTATCAATTCCTTTGTTTTTGAGGCAGAGAGAGCAGTACGCGGGTTTTCAACTCCGTGGGGGTCAGCACCCCTAACCCCCACGTGGTTCAGGGGTCAACTGCGTATCTAGAAAGATGTACACCCAAACAGACACCTCTGGGAGGGGCAGGGATTGCAGGGGCTGCTGGTCAAGGGGGCGATCTCACTTGGTGTTCTCTTATGAGAACGCACCCATTACTAAGTAACGGAAAACATGCTTTTCAAAAAAAGTGAAGGAAACGCCAGGCTGTCCCTTCAGATTTACCAGTTCCTCTTGGATCTGCTGTGTACGTCTATTGAGCTGCACGTTATACTGATGTCTCAAAAAGCGTCTAGAAATGAGAAAATATTGGTTGCCTTCAGTGTTTCCTAAAGAATTAAGCAGAAGTTAGACAGCTGCTTTCTGCAGATTGTATCCCGTTCGGTTTCAGGGTTACCAGTGCACGTCTGAGAAAGTGAGAGGCTCGCCCGCTTGGGGAAGGCAGGCGAGGGGTTGGGGGTCCTTCTCACACGCACCCCAGCTCCGCCTTCTGCCACAAGGCTGCCATCTGCTTCCTCTCTTCCTCCAGCCTCTCCAGCTCCCAGCGCTGCTTCAGCAGATTCTCCTGCTCCTTCTTTAGTTTGGTGGCCTATGGGTACAAGACGGTAAACCCAGGTAAGCGCATGAGAATCAGAGCTTCCTTCATCCCTCAGCAGACACGACGCAACAAGGGTGGCCTGGCCACCTGGTGCCAGGATCCCCTCCCACCTCTGGGGCTCTGAGCCCCTTGGCCCAGCTCACTCATTCATCTTGCTGGGCCTTCCCAACCCTGCCGACAAGGATGAACCCCTGCCTCGTGCTCCCACAGGGCCCTGCACTGTCCAAGCTTACTGTAACTAAACATCTGTCTCCCTGACCTGACACAGCTCCCAGCTGTATCCCTAGCAGCCAGCCCAGTGCTCGGCACTTAGAATACGTAGTGGGCACAACGGATCTAGTTCTTGAATCATTCTGGCCTGGGGAAGGGGGGAGTGCTCCCCTCGCCTGAATGAGAAGACCCAGCCCCTCAGAGCAACTGTGCACAGTATTCTCAAAACAGCTTCCTGGACCAAAGATCCTCATGGTTTGTGCCTTGAGACCCCCAAACTGCTAGTCTCCCGCGAGAGCTGCATGCCAGATCATCAGACTAAGTCAAGTCTACTAAGAGCACTTGAAATCCAAGTTCTCAGGAGGCTCTCAGACAGCAGGCCTCTCTACACACGTTTGAGAGGACAGGTGTTATCTCCTGATGGCTAACATTCTAGAATCTGGGCACAGAAAGAACCACAATCGGAACACGTGTCAGAAGGAGAACCCAGCGTTGTTTCCCTTCTTAGAATCACCCCCCGGATATGATCTCTGTTTAGTGCAGCTTTTTAAACGCCCGTTTCCTAACAACAAGGAGCTGCGAGCGAGGAGGCCCTGGCGGCCGGGGCTCGCCCTCACCTCCATCTCCTTCACCTTCAGCTCTTCCATCTGCTGGCGCAGCGCGTCTGCCTGCAGTTTACCCTCCAGTTGCCTCCTCTCCTCTTCTGCTTTCATCCGTTCCAGCGCTTCCCGTCGGGCTGTTTCATATTCATTTTCATACCGTTTTTCCTTTTCCTCTTCGGCGGCTTCTTGCTGCATGGAGCCAAAGGGACCCGGGGGTGAGTATCTGTAGCATGGAGCTGGCAAAGACCCAGCTCCCCACCACCGGTCAGCAGGCCTCAGGGCCCGTTCCTCATTCCAACACGTCTATACCCGAGGAGGCCACGCACTTATCAGCTGTGTGGCCCAGGCAAAGGTGCATCTTCCTGGGCTCAATTCTCACTGTGGGAACCATGGGAGGGGTGCTGCCCTCAGAGACGAAGCTGGGGAGGCTCTCAGCACAGTGCCTGGTACAGAGGAGGGGCTCAAGAACACTGGGGTTCCTTCCCTTCCACAAGTCAACAAAACACTTTCCAAAATGAACCCAGAGGTGAAGCAATGGGTCCACAGAGGTGTGGACTTTTATCCCCAGAGTTGCTGCTATAAACCAAGGTCGAGAGTTTATGACGTAAATTACATCAAAAGAGGGTGCTGCAACAGAAACAACCTTTAAGGATGCATGTTGCATCTACCATCAACCAGCCCTGGACGCCTTGTCTTATTCTGCCCCTGGGAGTGATCACGTAGGATTCTTGTCTGCATAAGAGCAACAAACATTCAGTTTTAACACGTGTTAAGTAAACCAAGAAGAAGTCTATTCCTGTATTGGAGTCATTAACATTGAAAACAAGAAACAAATTCAAAGACATGGAGACAGTCTCCCAACACATACCACACCTGTTTTTTTTCCTCTTTCTGTGTTTCCCAAGAGTTTATCACATGTTTCTTGTGAAGTTCCAATTCAATCTGAGGACGAGAAGGCAGAGAATAAACTTCCTCACTGATTCATTGGACACATATTCACTGCCAAGTACAGTGTCATGGCCTGGAATGTGGCCAGGTGTCTTATAAGGAAGTGCATGGTGACCCCAACATATACAGTCTGATTGCAAGTCAATTAGAAAACCAAAGGACCAGTCAATTCTAAACCATGTCAAGAATTGGAACAAAGTAACAAACTTTTCTTCCACTACCCTTGGGGCTGAGCGGGAACAGGTCAGCAGACACTGAAATGGAAATCTAACCTCAAAGGCCACCCTGGTAGGTCTAAAGCCTGCCAGGCCACAGGGCAGAAGCTGGATGAGGAACAGACGCAACCTTTGGCCTGGCTCCCCAGTACCCCCTCTGCAAAAGAGCAGCTATAAAAACAGGCACTACCTGTATCAATAGATGCAACAAATTTGGGGTAATTAATAAGAGATTTGGGTTTAAACAATCTTTTGGATCAGAAAATGAATTGTACCACTGTCCAAAAGCTTTTGTTTGGGAAATTGTTTATAAAAGTTTTTAATTTCTTCCTCAACTCACACATGTAAACATTTGCAACTAGCTTGAATGTTCTGAATGAACATCTGAGTACATGACTTTGGAGGAGCCACTGAAATCTACAAATGGCCGGGGAGAGGAGACCTCCCAGGTTTAGAGCTAAGCGCACGACACCCCAGAGCAGCCAGATGCTCTATTACTTGTGACTGGCAATTTCTACATGAAGTTATGAGTACATAAATTAACACCACCAAGTGTATACACAAACTATAAACTGAAATTAATTCATTATATCCTTCATGGGATTCTCTCCCTCTAGCCCAATCTCTGCTGAATGATGTCACCCCAGCCAAGACGCCCCGCTCTCTCCTTGCCCCGAAGCCTGTGGATTTGTCCCTCTTTCTCCTACCACCCCAGTTCTGACCTTCACCATCACTTGCCTGGGCTGCGGCAGCAACCCCTCAATTGACATCACCCCTTCCCGCCCACCTCGACATTGCTGCCAAAGCTGCAGCTCCCCAAAATGCAGCTGGGACCCTGTTGCACCTCTGCTTAAAATCACGCAGGCGCTCCCCAGCACTTCCAGGGGAAGGCCGTTATGAGGCCGTCCAAGGTGGCCCCTTCTGCCTACCCAGCCTCTGCCCTTGGGGTCCCGCCTCCCTATCAGACGTCCCAACCTCACAGCCACTTGTAGCTGTTAACCGAATGAACCAGATCTTCTGTGTGGGGCTCCTTTTCAAGGTGGCTGGAGTGATCTTTGTTTCACCCCAGCACAAGATGCAAGCTTAAAAACAAGATGGGAAACACGACTTCATCTACTTAGACAAATCAACAGAAGGATTTCCTTGGTTTTCACCTCTCGAAGTTTGGGGTTGTTCTTTTTCCAGTGTTCATACAAAAGCTGTTCAGCTATCTGTCAAGAAAACACAAAGAGGGAAGCCTGATGTCACTTTTCCAATCTGTCCACATTTTGGATAACCCACAATAGAAGTCAGCCCAGGCTAAGAGCTCCTCCACTGGCACGCCGGCACCGTGCCTGCCCTTCAGACCTCCCACATGCCTCACACCCACGGCGCTGGGAGCCAGACACCTGATTGGAAGCACACAGTGCTGACAAATGACTCTTATAATGGTGACAAAAGGGGGCCAAAATCTGATGCTACAGATGGGTCCTAGATACTAAAGATCTGTTTCAAAATATACAACAGGCTTAAAAACAGAGTTTGGGGCTCACCATTGCACACGACTACTTTAGAAGATAAAATATACCAGTCCCAGCCCTTTGTGGGACCAGAGAACTAGAATAAAGAAAAAGGACTCAGATGTAATGATTAAGGGGCCAAAGAGAATAGAGATGACTCATGGAAAACACACATAAAGAACAACTCAGAGTAAGCACTTTACCCGACTGGCTCTGGAGTGAACTGCGTCTCAACAGGTCAGAGCCCCCGAGGGGACCCCACGTGGCATCACTGACAGGCTGGGGACTCCCGCTCTGCAGCCTCCTAAAAAGCTACTTACCAGTTTCCTTTGCTCCTCTCGGGCTGACTTCAGATTCCCGTGCTGCTCCCGGATTCTTCTTTCCCTCGAGTTCATGCTCAGCCTCAGCTCCTCCAGTTCTCTGGCCAGCAGGTCCTGCTCCTCCACCAGAAGCTGCCTGAGTCTCTGCCGTCGGGCCTCCAGACGCTTCCTCCCCTCCTCCTTCATCTTCTCCCGCTGATAGGCGTGCATGCTGGGTAAGAAGGAGCCACCATCAACCAGATGTGCTACAGCCGCACAGGGAACACGTGGCTGGTTGTGTGGGTGACAGAGGCTGAGGCAGACAGAATGTGGTGACCCAGGAAGGTTTCTTCCAGCCAAAGTGAACAGAGGTGACAGAACCACTACGCATAACAGAATCTTGTTTTTGCAAGAAGAAAATGTATAATGGGCTTATATATGCGTGTGCTATCAGTACTAGCTAATATTATTTGAGCAGTTACCATGTACCAGGTACTACATACCTGGACGGTCTTATATTAATCATCACATAAATCCTATAAAGTAGGTTCTGTTTTAGCCCCACTTCACTGATGAGGAAACTGAGCTCATTCATACAGCAAGTGACACAGGGTTTCTATCTAGGTCTGTCTGACTCCAAAACCTATGCTTTTAACTTCAGTGTTTTTACATGTATTTCTACAGAAAATGGGTGTATGTGTGTATATATATTTACACACAAACACAAATGGAGAAGCGTATGGGAGGATATGCACCAGACAGTTCACTGTGGTTCTCTCCTGGGGGTATGGGGTTACAAAGGAGACTTCCACATTCTACACACATTTCTCATCATTTTATCTTTTTCAGTGCGAATGTGTTACTTCACTGATGATCTTTTTTTCAATTTCCAGTTGGAAAGACATCACTGTGCAGGTAATCCATGCTGTCCAGCCACACTCCCCCAGCAAGTGGCCCTCAACCCTAACCGATGGCGGTCACCACACAATTACCTCCTCTGGTAGGAGGCCTTGGAGCTCCATTCTGCCTGTTTGGAGCTGCAGACGTCAGACACCTTGAAGTAGCGGCTGTTCTGATCCCACTGCTGCCGAAGCTGGGCCTCCTGCTCCCGGCGTCGCTGTCGTGCAGCCTGCTGACCCGGGAGCCTCCGGCTGCACCAGGAGGAGGGCAGCGTGGGGAGTGCCATCTGAGGAGAACAGCAGTGGTAAGAAAATGAGCCTGCTGCAACCCCTCATCCCTTTAATGCGTGATCCTCACCCCTTGGCTGAACGCTGGAATCGCCTGGTAGAGCCTGGGTCCCACTCCAGACCAGTTAAAAAAGTCTTAGTGTAGGCCCCCAGGCACCAGCATTTTAAAAATGACTTGTCATCAGGGCTGCAAATCATCTACTTAAATAAGCGTGGACTGCACCGGGCTGTGAGCCAGACATCATGAAGGGCACTGCAGACAGAGACGGAGAACCAGTCCTGGCAATGCTGGACAAGCACACTGGGGACTTCTATGCTCTGCCTAAGGTAACATAGATAATAATTCAAGGAATTCGTGTGTGTGCCAAGCCCTTGACATATACGATCTTTTTCATTGTTACTATCGCCCCATTTTTTGGCAGGTGAGAAAACTTAAGTTCAAAGAGGTAAAATGACTTGCTCAAGATCACAAAACCAGGAAGTGGAGGAAATTTATAAAAGAGCTGGGATCCTAATTCATGTTAGTCTGAGATGAGGGCCCGGGCTCTGTAGACTGCAAGAGGCTGCCTGTTGGGACCAACATGCCCTGGCTTCGGCAACCCGCAGAGAGTGGCCCAATCCAGGTGTCACATCTGGAAGTGTTCTGGATTAGCATGGAGGGAGATCCCTCATCTTACGGATGGAGAAACCACCACCCAGAGAGAGGAATCAATTTGCATGGGTCAAGGAGCAATCTGGGGACACAGCTGGAGACTTGAAAGCAGAACCAGTCTCACTCCGGACACCTTTTCCCCTGGTCCAAAAGCTGCCCCATGTGCAGGGTCTACACAGTGCTTGGCTGTGACAGTGCTTAAGGAGCTTCTGTTGAATAAGCAAACTCAGAGTCCTCCGATCCCGAAGGAAAATGATCTGCGTGTATGGGCCGAGTTTAGCCTGAGGCTGCCAGTTTATGATCTGTCTTCAGACTGTGGCAGGCTTGCCAAACTTTTTTCTTTGCCCTGTGAGCCGCCCGCGGATAAATCTTTGCACCAGGAGTCGGAAAACTTAAGATTCCGGTCCCGGATCTGCCACCAACAAGCTGGGCTGCTCCCTGAAAAAGTCGCATCCCTCTGTAACAAACGCGGTTACAGAGGAAAGTGTCGGACCCAGAGCGCGCGCGGAGCAGAGTGAGAACGGGAAGCCGAACCCCCGGGCGCTCTGCGATCGCGTCCCGCGACGGCGGGCGCGCTTCCCGCCAGAGCGGGGCTGACTGCAGCGGGGCTCTGAGGGTTCCGGCCCCAAAGCCGGCCCCCGGCCGAGCCCAAACCCCCGACTTACGTTTCTCTGAGCCCCGGAATTTTCGAAGGCTGTCCCAGCCCGAGCTGCAGGATGCCCCAACCGAGCCCAGCCCGCCCCACGGCGACCCTCCGGATACAGCTACACCTACGCTGGCCGTTTCCCCGCTCGTTGCCGGGGCAACGGGTCGGCGACGGAGCGCCGCGAGGGCCAAGCCTCCTGCAGCGCGATTACTAGACGCGCCGAGAGGAAAAAGAAGGCTGTGTTTTTCTCTGGTGCCCCCGCGTGGTGGGCGGGAGCTCAATCGCAAACGTCGCTAGTCCTGGAAACAGGCAAGGAAAGAGGAAAAGAATCCATTCACTACACCAAATTCAGGATGAAGGTGAGGATGGGGGGAAATCAGAGGGATATGATAGGGGAGGTGATTATAAGCCAGTGGTTCTCAAACCTGGCTGCACATGAGAATCATCTCGGGAGCTCTTAAAAATCCAGATGTCCAAACCAAACTCCAGACAAATCCCATCAAGCTCCCTGAGGGTATCAGTGGTTGTCTAAGCCCCCCAGGTGCTTTCGACGTGCAGCCAGCTCGCAGAACCGCTGGCGTCAGTCGGGACGAGTTATTGGTAACTTTCTATTGTCTTAGGATAGTGGTGGGTTCAAGTCTGTTCATTCTCTTAGTGTGTTTTATAACTCGCATGTGTTACGTGTATTATCTTATGTATCAACTATTCCGTTAAAAAAATAAAAACATCCGCTCTTTGATTCATGCTCTTTTCATATTCCCATTCTTGTCTTCATTTACTCTCTCCTTCATTCCTTCCTCCCTGTATTCCATTCTGTTTTCCCGGATGCAGCATAATGTCCAGTTGAACAGTGTGGCCTCTGTTGCAACCTCCACCATGCTAGTCATGTGGTCTTGGACAGGTCACTTCATCACTCCGTGCCTCAGTGTCCTCGTCTGTGAAATGAGAATGTTAAAGTAATTGAAAAAGGAGGCCGTGAGACTGGGGAGGCTCTGATGCCTCCGCAGCCTATGCAAGCCAACCTAAACTGAGGCCAGAGCCAATGCACTCGAATCCGAGAAAATGAAACTTACCAATCACCAACAGCTAGCTAGGCATTCCCAAACAAGGCAACCCCTTAAGCGATAGCCAATCAAATGATTTCCTTGCTTTCACATCTTCTTTCTAAAAACCTCTCTCCTAGATTCTGCCAGTAGAGCGCTCCTGACCACCTTTTCTTTGGTGCTGCCTGATTCAAATCAGTAAGTCTTGAAAATTTTACTGTGCTTCAGTTTAGCTTTTAAAAAGAATACCATCAGGGCTGCTTTCTAGGGTTGCCCTTGTGAGAGGAAATGAAGGTTTAAATGGAGAGGGCCCAGCAGCAGAGCACCTGGTGCATCTCAGGTGAGCACTGTCTCTCACATCCCCCTTTACTTGACACATGTTTACTCAGCATCTGCCCTGCCTCGTGCATGAGATTCCCCAGGGTTAACCTCCGATTGGTCCCAACCCCTTTGGCCAAGGTCACGGCCACTCTTCCATATTGTGTCCCCAGTGGAGAAAGGAAGCAGCCACCCACTCTGATCAACCCAGCCAGAGCTGCCCACACAACAAAAGAGCCCAATAAATAAATACTTGTTGATGGGCCTCCTTGAGTGTGGTAGGAACTTTAGAAACATGTGAATTGTATTGTGGGAGGCTTGCCTTCAGGTCCTGATTTTGTGCCTCTTGGGCAAGGGCCTTCCACTCTCTGGGCCTCAGTTGCCTCATCTGTATAATGGCCTTAAAGGACCAAACAAGCTCCACTACTGGGATCAAGGGCCTAGGGCTTGACTGGCCTGGTCCTGGAAGCTTGAGGCCCCAGGCCATAGCCTCTGGGCCTCTTCTTCTGGGATGGCACTTGCCCAAGGAACCACAGCTTGTAGGTGGTAGAGCCAGGACTTGAACCCAGCTCTGTCTGATTCCAGGGCCTGAACACTCTCTGAAGCACCGAGAGGGTAGGGATCATTACCTTCCCTGCTGTGGCTCCAGTGCCTGGCACAATGTAGGCACTTAATAAATATTCGTCGAGAATGAATGAGTAGATTCCCCCCAACTTGAGTCCCTTCTTTTTCTCCAAAAGAAAAAGGGAAAGATGGTATTGAAAGACAACAAAAAGAAAGACATAAAGGGACTAACATTGTTTGAATACCCACCATGTGTCAGATGCTTTTAGATGTAGTTTCTTGTTTAAGCTTCCCTCCAACATGTGAGGTTCCTGCCTGCATTTTGCAGATGAGGAAACTGAGACTCTGAGATCTCAAGCAACTCTCTTGAGGTCACACGGCAAGGACGACAAGAGCCAGGATTTACACCCAAACTCCAGAGCTTGTAAATCTCTTTTCAGTCTGCTTTTCCAGCAGCTTGTGACTTGCAGATGTAGCTCTTAGAAGAGGCCACCAGATGTGGGCCAGCTGGGCCATATAAAAAGTTCAGCATTATTAAATATTTAGTGACAGTTTGATGACTACGGCCCACAGGGGACTAGGAGGGAAAGCCTTGGCAGGCAACTATCGAGGTGGACGCTGCACGCACTGGGCCCTGGGCCAGCGCACCATTCCTTGGGGCTGTTCTTGGACTTGCCTTTGGGTGTCCTGGCATGGGAGGAGAAAACAGGATTGGGGAGGTGGCATGAAGACACGGGAGCAGCTCCCTATTAGCTGAAACGTGACAGACTCGCTTGATGCAGGGTTGCCACAAACCTTCAATTTGTAAAGAACACAGTATCTGTGAAGCGCAGTAGAGCGAGATCTGCCTGTACTAATTTGCTCACCACCAGTTGATAAACACATAGCCATTCTCCCAGTTTCCCTGCTTGAGCTGCACACTGATTGGGGTGGGGTGTCTACTCCTCTCTGCGTGTGGTTCAGGAGTAAATCCTGATTTGTCTAAGTCAGCTATGATGGAGCCATGCCCTTGACTGGGCTGGCGGTGGGCTTGGGGCCCAGTCCTGCCCAATGACATTTAAGGGCACATCTCCTGGGGGTAAGGGGTGGTGGTTTTGCTGGGTCTGTGGGAGACCTGTGGTACTGCTGCGGCCCTCCTCTCCAGGAGAAAGCCCCTGACACAGCTGACCGTGACCTTCGCAGGGCAGGAACAGAAGAATCTGGTCCTTGATGGTGATGTCAAATACGGAATTAACCCGCCAAGTGGGCCCCACCCCATAGCTTGGGATTCCTTTTTTTTTCTTTTAAGATTTTTCTTTTTACTATTTTTTATGGTAAAACAGCATACAACCTGAGATCTACCCTCTTAAAAAATCTTTACGTGTACAGTACAGAGTTGTTAATGGATACAGAAAACGTGATCTATACATACAATGGGATTCCTTTTTAGAAGGTAAAATAAAGAGTCTTGTTGCTTAAATAATTTTTCAGTCAGCAGGAAGTACTCCCATACACAGACTTTTCTAGAGCAGCATTGCTCAAAGTACAATTCTTTTTGTTTTAATACATGACTTTTTTGGGGGTAAAATACACGTAAAAATCAACTTTTTAACCATTTTTAAGTGTACAATTCAGTGGCATTAAGTATATTCATAATATTGTACAACCATCTCAAAGTGTGATTTTTTTTTTCTGTTTCAACTTTTTAATGTAAAAAAATCAGGTCATGGAAATATAAATCATCATCCTCATCATTCTGCAGCACACATCACACTGTGGGTATGGATATTTCCATGTATTATTGGCAAGAGAAACCACAAGAAAACAAAATAACTATTCAAACACTCCTTTCCCCAGGCAGGTTGGCAGTCAGCTGTGGCCCACATACAGAAGAGAATTCCAGAAGAATGCTGTTCCCGGCGGTACGGCAGGGGCATGGATTAGCGTGGCTGTTCTAACTCTGATCTTTCAGCGCTCGGGCTGGTTTCCTTTCCCACGGCTGAACTTCTGAAGACAGGCCTCACCGCGTGCAAATGGCACACTTTCTAGAAAACAGGTGGTGTATGAGACCCTCGCTTTTAGAATCGAAGTGTAATTCTTGGGCCATGACAACAGCTGGGGAAGGGATGTCAGAGGTTCTTCCCTAGCTCCCTCTGGGGGGTGAGGCCCCCAAACACATCTCTGTGACAAGTTCCCCCTGCTGGATCTGATGTCACCACAGCTGGAAAACCACCTGGGCCAGTGTGGTGGAGCTCACCCCATCCAAATTCCTCCGTTTATACAGGGGGCTGAGGCCCAGAGATGGAGAGGTCATGCTCAAATGAGGTAAGTGGCAGAGCCAGTGTCTCTAGTGAGAGCAGCTGGTGGACTCAGCATGTGGAGGTGGAAACAGAAGCTGCAAAGAAGAGAAGACTTGGCCAGCACCTGCTTAGCACTTACTGAACATCTACTGTCCTGTGTGACTCCCCCTTGTCCTCGGTGTCTCTAGGAATTATGGGTTATCGCAACTCCACTTTTCAGATGGGGAAACTGAGGCTTAGCGTGGTTGGCCTGTATGGTGTAAGTCAGATCTTACCACCCCAGAGCCCATGCCGGTTCCATCCTGCTGGGCTGTCAGATCTGGGCACAGTCCACCGAGATGGGGCCTCAAGCCAGTCCTGTGTTTTCCATGCCTTTCCCGAACATGGGCACCCACTGGCCATGCCTGGATGGCAGAGAGCCTCCACTTCCTAAGTTCCTAAGTTCAAGGTGACTGGTGGATGGTGTCGGGGCAGCTCCCTTCTCTGCTTAACCTTGAGCCTTCCTCGGCTCCCCATGTCCTTCCACGTGAAGCCACACTGTGAACAAGCCACTGGACCTGGCACGGTCTGGGCCCTGGCCAATTTCACCAACCACACTAGCATTTTCTTTAAGTCTCACGGCCAATGTTTCTGCTGTGCTGTTCCCTCTGCCTAGAAGGCTGTTTCCCCCTCTAACTCTTCCTCATCCTTCAGGTCTTGGTGTAAATGCCCCTTCCTCTGAGAAACCCTCCCCCAGCCCCTCTGACTGGGTCAGGTCGCCTGGCCTCAGAACACACTGGATTTTTCCTCCATAGTGTTCACTGCAGTGTTAAAGAAATAATTTTAAAAATTAACATCCTGCCCGCACTAGACCGTGAACTTCATGAAAGCCAGGAACCTGGCTGCCTGGTTCCTGCTGTGTGTCCCAGCCTCTGCTCTACTGCTTGGTACACAGTGGGTGCTTAATAAATACCTAGAGAGTGGGTGAATGAAACTATGGCAAGTGGGGCACTATGTCCTCATAGTCGGTGGGGGAGCGGGGACGTGGGCTAGAGGGCCACACCTCTTGGAGAGGTTTGCCGCAGAACCTGGACAGTGTACAGGACTGGTTCCTAAAAATTCAGTGCGACCTCTGTTGAGCAGGCACCTGGGACGTTCCCAGACTCCTCTATTGAGTTTCAGGAGCCTTTGTCCCCGAGAAAAGCTTTGCCACTCGTCCTGTCCACCGAGGTGTGCCTCCACTCCACACTCACTGGGACAGTAAAGTTACTGGGCTGGGTCCTGCAGCAAAGCCAGCTGCCAGGGGGCAGTAGGAGTGAGGGACACACCCCGAGAGCCACTAGTGGAATTAGAAGGTAGAAGGGACTTTTTTTTTTATGGCCTCAGCTTAGCTTATTTATTTTATTTTTAAAAAATTTTTATTGGAGTATAGTTGATTTACAATGTTGTGTTAGTTTCAGGTGTACAGCAAAGTGAATCAGTTATACATATAGATATATCCACTCTTTTTTAGATTCTATTCCCATGTAGGCCATTACAGAGTACTGAGTAGAGTTCCCTGTGCTATACAGCAGTTTCTTATAGTTATCTATTTTATATATAGCAGTGTGTATATATCAATCCCAATCTTCCAATTTATCCCTCCCCCCCTGCAGAGGGGGCTTTTGAAATCATCATGCTGGACCCATTCACTCAACACATGGGGAATTTGAGGCTCACAAAGGGAAGTAGAGTCTGGAAACCAGTCAACAAGAGTCAGGACCAGATCCTGGGTACCCTGAGAGGTGGGCCTGGGTGCTTTCACTCTACTTCCACCCAGAATTACTGAGAGCTGGGGAGGGCATTTCTAGAACCATCAACATCCTCACCTTCAGCATCCCCATGTGACATATGCCGAGTGCCAACCTATGTCCCAGGTGGATCCTTAAATTCTTAGGTGCCGTCTCCTTGAATATTCTCAGTACTTTGAAGGAGGGGCTATTAGGATACCCATTTTACAGATGCGGAAACCGAGGCTCAGAGAGATTATGTTCTTTGCCCAAGGTCACACAGCTGGAAGTGGTAGAGCTACTAATAGCAATGGTACTTTGTTGTGACACTGTCTTCGGTCAGTGACATGGTTGGGTTTCCTTATAGCATTTTTTCCCCTGAGGCTGCCCCTATAGGTAGAAGATGAGGTGGCATTTCTCCCTTTACTCTGTGCTGTTTACATGCCCAAAATACTATGTTCATGCAGCAACTGAAAAAAAAGTTCAAATATTTAGCTGTAGTATGCGGTGCTGTTTTCCTGGGATGGCAGGGAGTGGGCCTGCTGGTGTGTGTCGCCTTTGCGTTAATTAGGGAGAAGCGGCAGACGGGCCCCGCGAAACAGCAAGGCGGGTTGGCATGGCAGCTCTTCACACCCAGGGGAGTTGGCTCAACAAAGCCAATTTGGCACATTTAATCCTGCTGAAAACCTGGCAGTTGGGGAGGTGACATCACTGGAATCAATTACCCCCACAATTGCCAGTCCTGGGTAGAAATAACTCAAGAAATCGATTCGTAATAACCACGCCATTCATCGAGGGCTGCCTGCCTGCCAAGTCACCAACTGCCTGATTTACATTAACCCGTTAAACCCCACATCAGCCCTGAGAGGCAGTTACCATTATTACTATCCTCGTTTTACAGGTGGGATAACTGAGGGTCAGAGAGGGGAAGTGTGGTAGGCTCAGTAATGGCCCTCAAAGAGATCAGGCGCTAATCCCTGGAGGCCCTCAGTGTGACCTGATTTGGAAGAGGGGTCTTTGCAGATGTGATTAAGGACCTTGAGATGGAGAGATCATCCTGGATTATCTGAGTGGGCCCTAAATGCCATCACAGGTGACATAAGAGAGAGATGGGGGACTTCCCTGGCAGTCCAGTGGTTAAGACTCCGCACTTCCACTGCAGGGGGCATGGGTTCAATCCCTGGTCAGGGAACTAAGATCCCGCAAGCCTTGTGGCGTGGCCAAAAGAAAAAAAAAAAAAGAAAAGAAAAAAAGAGAGAGAGACAGAGAGAGACTTCACACAGAGGAGAAGGCCATGTGAAGACAGAGGCAGAGACTGGAGTGATGCAGCCACAAGCCAAGGGGACCTGGAGGCACCAGAAGCTGGAAGAGGCCAGAGACAGATTCTCCTCTAGAGCCCTCCTAGGGGGCGCAGTGCTGCTGACACCTTGATTTTGCCTCAGTGATACAGGTTTCAGCCTCCAGACTGTGGGAGTATAAATTTCGGTTGTTTTAAACCACAAGGTTTGTGATCATTTGTTACAGCAGCCACAGGAAACTCATACAGAAAATGACTTGTCCACGGCCAAATAGCTATAAAGTGGAGGTGTGGGGCTTGAAACATAGTAAGTGCTCAATAAATGTTACCTGTTATTATTATTATGACCAGGTGCACGTGGGAGGCTGATTTATAGGATGAAATGTCCGAAAGACCATGAACATGGTCTACTTTATCCATCCCAACAGTCTGAGTAACCTGGATTTGATGATTCAGTTTGGGAAGAAGCTATTGACACGGGGTGGAGCGGGTTCAGGAAAATGATGCAACTTTGTAGCATGAACACCTCACGCCCACTGAGTCAATGCCAAGCATTAGGATTAACTCCACTGGCCAAGCTGGTCCCACAAATCGATTTGAGAGCAGGTGTGCAGCCAATGGAGCAAGTGTGAGGGCCCAACAATTCAAAAAGATGAGGTGGCTCCTCTGTGTCTGGCAGTATTTCCCCCAGGACACTTTATTTGTTGTTGATTACAACCTCTGTCCTCTTTGGTTCAGAGTAAACACTCAACCCATATGTATTGAGTGTGTGAAGTCTGCCCCATTACAGTAAGCTACAGGCAGGGATTGATGGCTTATGGCTAAAGCCAGCTGGCTAAAGGTCTATGTGGTTCCTCCCCTTTTCCTCCCCTCCCCTCCCCTCCCCTCCCCTTCCCTTTCCTTCCCTTCCCTTCCCTTCCCGTCCCTTCTATTCTTTAACAATTTGATCCATTAGGTGGGTCCCAGCAAGGTAAACATCAGCAATGGGGGGAGGGGGAGAGGGTACATGCTGGTCCACAGAGGGGTGTCATAGCCCAAAAGGGATAAGAAGCGTGTCTGCATGGGGAGAGGGTGGCCCAGCACAGGAGGCCAGAGCTTGCATGAGTAAGAAGGTCACCCTCATGGAAAGGCAGCTTGGTATGTGGTGTCAGAACTTGAGTGGGGTGTAGAGGGTATCCTTGTTGGGGGGAGGGCATCAACAATAAGAAATTGTTACATATGGGGAGTTGGTCAAATAAGTGAACACACTGAAAACAATAAGAATACTAGGTTTCTCACTGTCCGAGCAGTGAGTTACCAGTATGGAAAGACTAGAATTAACCCTTTGGAGTTAGGCTGGAACTGGATCTATTAGGGAGAACTCATGGTTTTCAATATCGATAAAAGACTATAGAAATAAATATAGATATAAATGTGTGTATAACTCAGTCCACTGATAGAATCTAGGGGCAGTGAAACCCCCCAAACCATAAGCACATCTAGATCTTGGTTTCTAAATACCATTCTCTACTAAAAGGAACCTGGGTTCTACGGAGAAATGGCTGATTTCAGAGCTAGGGCAGAGAAAGTACAAGATGAGCCTGGAATATCTTGTGTCAAACAGTAAGGAAGTGTTTAAAGAATGATGGAGACATGTCAAAAGGACACAGAAGCCAGATTAAAGGGGCTATCATGGACCAAATCTAGGATACACTGGGCACCCAAATAAATAATAACAGTAATGGATTGTAACCCATGGAATCGAGAGTCTGTACTGATGGAAATAAATAAATGGAAAGTTTGATGAGAGATGGAATATTTACCTAGTCTCAGAGTACCTCCCTATGAAATATTTATTAATTTCAAAGGGGAAAAGAAGAAATTCAGAGTGAGAAGCCTGGAAGACACCATCTTATTCAAGTGATCACAATTAACATCATCCATAATCGGACAAATTGAAGTCACCTATCATCTGTTATGATGCAATAAGGACACAGCATCACTTCTGTGATACTCCATGATATACAGAATCCACAACTTGCATCTAATCTATGATGCATGGTCTGAACCTAATTGAGAGGAAACATCAGACAAACGTAAACTGAGGGACATTCCCCAAAGCAACTGCCCTGCCTCTTCAAGAGTCCAGGTCACGAGAGCCAAACAAAGACTGGGGAATGTTCCAGACTGAAGGGGACTCAAGAGACAGGACCATTACATGCAACATGAAATCCTGAACTGGACCCTTTTGCCACAAAGGACATCCTTTGGACAAATGGCAAAAGTTGATGAGCTCTGAGTATTAGATACATTAAAAATGTATCAGTGTTGGGGGCTTCCCTGGTGGTGCAGTGGTTGAGAATCTGCCTGCTAATGCAGGGGACACGGGTTCGAGCCCTGGTCTGGGAAGATCCCACATGCCGCGGAGCAACTAGGCCCGTGAGTCACAACTACTGAGCCTGCGCGTCTGGAACCTGTGCTCCGCAGCAAGAGAGGCCGCGATAGTGAGAGGCCCGCGCACCGCGATGAAGAGTGGCCCCCGCTTGCCACAACTAGAGAAAGTCCTCGCACAGAAACAAAGACCCAACACAGCCAAAAATAAATAAATAAATTTAAAAAAATGTATCAGTGTTAATTTTCTGCATTGATGGATGTATTGCGATTCTGTAGGAGAGCATCCTTGTTTGGAGGAAATACACGTTAAAGTATTAGGGTGATGGGGCATTGTGTCAGCAACTTAGGCTCAAATGATTCAGGAACAAAAAGCTATTTGAATTGTACACCTAACTTCTATGTAAGTTTGAGATCGTGTCAAAAGAAAAAAGAAAAAAAATGTTTTGTGTTGCTCACATAGCGTTAAAAAAGTTTTTTAAAATTAGTTGCCAACATCTAAAAATCAAGAGATTTTGCTGTCAGCTCTAGGTTTCTGACTTCCCTTGAGAAATCTGAAAAGCTAGCAACTCCGGGAATGAGTTGGGCCACGGTGCCCTTTAGATGGTCTTTGTGATCCCCAGTTCTCCACAGTCCCCTCCACTCCTTACTGTGTAACCCTCAGCCCACAGCATCTATTTATGCTTCCAGCCTGGCCCCTGGGACCGGCCCAATCCTTGTCATAAGCTATGGGAATCCATAGAGCAGGCACTTAAAACATTTGTTGGATGGATGGGTGGGTAGACGGATGGATGGAAGAACTTTCAAGACATCGCATTAACCCAGAGCAACAACCTATCGCAGCACCTCAAACCCATGTTCCATGGCAAGACAATTCTTCCAGACTTGAATTTTTTATATCAGCCATAATCTCTGGTGGTTTGGCTGCGATGGAGCAAGTTGAGAAATCAGGGCATTGTCTGAGGATGGAGGTCCCTATGTGGGTTGTGATCTTTCTGTGGAATTAACGGCAGTGTCTGAAATGTAGGTGGGGTTCTGGCACTGGGTCAAAGTGCTGGGAGGGCTGGTGAGGGAGGCTTCAAGGAGATGGTATCTTAGGATGCCTGAGGGGGTGAGGTTGGGTGGGGTGGGAACAAGCCAAAGTTGACGGCTTGGGCTTCCTATTAGTGGGTGAACTGACTTTATGGGACATGTCAGGGTTTGGGTCATGGGTGAAAAGTGATGATAGCCTTGTCTCCCCCACGCCCTCTCATTTCCTGACTGTATGTGGGTCGTGTCCTTGGTTTGGAACAGCCTCTTCTCCCATTTGCCCCCTGACAGATTAAATTGAAAATATTGAATAAGGTCTGGCAATTATTTTTCTGACACCGGTGATTTCTCATTGCCCTTAGGATAAAATCCAAACTATACCACCCTCTACCTAACCCAACAAGCCCCTGCTCACCTCCCTGAGCTCAATTCCTATCCCTCCACTCCTCTGCCTCTTCCTCTCACTTGCTCCACTCCCATTCCCTCCCCCGTTCCCCCTGGCTGCTTGCACACGCCAAGCTTTTTGCCACCTTAAGGCTTTTGCACATGTCCCAGCCACTCTGGCTGTCTCCTACTTCTCCCTCAGGCCTTGGATCAAATGTCACCACTTCATAGGTACTTACTGCCCCTAACTCCCTACATCCTATCCCAGTCATGTCCTCAGTCATCCCCTGGCACTCCACCTTGTTTTATTTTCTTCATTTACACTTAGTATTTGAAGTTGTCTTATTTGTGTATTGTGTTATAATGTACTGTGTTGGGTTGTATTGTCTCCCCAACTAGAATGTCAGCCTCACAGGAGCAGGGATTTTGCTATACTTTTCATCACTTTATCCTCAATGCTTAGCACAGTGCATGGCACATAGTAGGGGCACAGTTAATTATTTATTCTGGAATGAATGAGGAGCTCTCAACAACTGTGTGCTAGATTTTAGGACACAAGCATCTAGGTGGGTTGTGGCTGAGGTGAAGTGTGCTCCAGGTTGTGACAGGCACGTGCTCTGAGCTATTGGGCTGAGGTCAGGTTTGAGGAAACACGCACCTGTCAGGTGCTGATTGAGTTGGATTGTAAACTGGGCTGAATGCATCAGGTAATATCAGACTGTTGAAGTCAGACTCGACCCCAGATTTCAGGTAACAGGAGTCCTAGTTAGGCATGGCTGAGTTAACTTGTGACTTGAGCAGTGTCCAACAGGCATAGGATCACTCACGGAGAATTATGCGTCCCCAATGGTTGTAGCCAAAGAGAACTGTGACCAAAGCAGTGTCCAAAAAGTCACTGGGGGCTGTTGGAGGACGGGCTCTGTTTACGGGGAAACAGATGTCCTTAGGGACGCTGGCTGGATTGGGCTGTAACCTGGGCTGGTGGATGTGTTGTGAGTTGTGACCTCGCCCATCAGGCGAGGACCCGGCCCGAGCCAGCCCGCCTGGCTGGGGGTGCCACGCCGGGGGCAGCAGGTAACACACCTGGGGATGGGTCACCTGGGAGCGGCTCACCTGGGAGCGGCTCACCTGGGCGTACCTGGATCCACGAGTCGGAGCGCTTTCGCGCCCGGCGGGCGAGCCCCGCCCCTCGGCCAATGGTGACGCTGAGGTCCGCGGCCGTGGGCGAGGATTGGGCGCGGGCGGACGGGCGGACGGGCGGGGCGGGGCGTCCGGCAGCTTAGACGCTCTGCCTGCGGGCGGCGCTGAGTGCTCGTCTACGCGGGCGCGGCGCGGGCGGAAGTGGCGACGCTGGCGTCCCTTGAGCCTGCGGCGGGCGGCAGTGACGGCCCCGGCGCTGACGGCGGCGGCCCGGGGGGCGGCGTGGACGCCCGCGGCGGCGGCTGGGGCATCACCAAGGGCCTCGACCCCGAAATGGCGCTGCTGGCGGAGCACCTGCTGAAGCCGCTGCCCGCGGACAAGCAGATCGAGACGGGGCCCTTCCTGGAGGCGGTGTCCCACCTGCCGCCCTTCTTCGGTGAGCCGGGGTGAAGAGGGGAGCTGGCCCGCAGCCCTGACCCAGAGCGCACCCGTATCCTCCTTCTCCCGAGTATCCCTCAACTAGACACCGCAAATCCTAATTCCCCACGCACCCGAGATCCCCTTTTTCTCCAAGCACCCCAAATCTTCCCTATCCCGGCCCGCTCCCAAATCCTCTTTCCCCCGAACATGTCACATCCTTCATCTCTTCCCAGACATCCCCAAATCCTCCATCTCCCTCAGACTCTCCCAACCCTCTGTCTCCCCAGACACCTCACATGCCAACATGTCCTTCAGGTGCTCGCGGTTCTCCACCCCCTTGTGCACCCCAGTCGTCCATCTCCCCACAAACACCCCCACTCTTCCAAATCCCCAATCCTCCATCTCCCCGAAAACATCTCTCACCCTATCATCCCCCTCTTCCCTTTCAGAGTGGCTCTCAACTCCCTCCCTTAAAATGAATCCCCCCCCATTTCATAAACCCCCTCTTTTCTGTAAATTCTCCCAGCCTATCCCTCATGGGACCTTGTGAACACTTCTTTCCTTAGAATTCCCTCATTCCAGATCAGAGACACCACCCACCACCCCCACTCCAAGGGCAGGAAGCCTGGCAGGGTGAGGAGGGTCCTTTTGGAGACGGAGTCGCAAAACTCTGGGGCCCCTTCCTAGGGAGAACCACCTAAAGCTTTCCCTCCATTTAGAACAGGGGTCAGGACAGGGGGGCTGCTATGTGGGGCGACATCAGACATGGAGTGCTTGGGATGGGGTCCAAAAGAAAAAGATCCCTCCTCCATATGTCATGCCCTGGGAGGTCATAGGAGCACTGAGCCGGTTGCAGACCTTCCTTTCTCCCATCCCTCAGCCCAGCCCACACCCTGGATGGAAAATGGGAAACAGAAGACAGTACCATCGGCCCCTGCCTGTTGCTTTGCTGGTCCTGAGTAAAGGGTGCAACCTGAGCTGTGCTTTTTCCTCTTCTATGTGGGCTTGCCCAGCGTCCCGCCCTGCTGTTTCATTTGGTGGCCTTGCAGGAAGAGACCAGTCCGGAGGGCAGAGTCTAGCCGAAACCTGCAAACTGACAGAACCTTGACACTGACCTGGACTGAAGGGAAGTGGCACCCGGGGCAGTCACTCCCTTTCCCCCCTAGTGGGTGACCAGGGCTCACGGTGGGCAGTAGTCCCTGAAGTGCCGTGCCATGGGCTCTGGGGTGGTTGTGACTACGTGGAGTCGTGTGCATGCTCTCCTCCTCCACCTCTTGAGCCTCAGTATCCCCATCTGTGAAATGGGCATGCTGATCTCCTAGGCTAGCGACAAAGAGTAAATGAGGTGGTGTGTGTAAAGTTCTGAGGCCTTAAGTGCCAAATAGATCTTAGCTGTTGGCAGGGGGAGGTGTGTGGTTGTTATACAAGTTCCTGGATTCAGTTTTGGTTCCTTCATAGAGTGGATGATTGATTAATGAGTAGTATTTGAGTGAGTGCCATTGGCTGGTTTGTACGATTCTCAGACCTGGCTCTTTTACATCCACTGTTACATCCCTGGTACCCAGAACAGTGCCTGGCACACAGTAGGTGCTCAGTCAGAACTTGTTAAATGTATAAAACATTCTTATTTTCTGTATCTCAGTGTTGAGATAACACTGACTCTCCAGGCAGGAGCTTGGGAGCTATCTGGTTTGAGCATTGAGGAGTTGTTGATTTTTGTGACAGGTTTTTCCCCCCTCCTCGGTTCTATGAGCATTTGCCCTGAACAAGGATTCAGAATCTGTTTAAGCTAGTCGTTCTCAACTGAGGGTGGTTTCGCCTCCTCAGGGGACATCTGGCAATATCTAGAGACATTTTTGGTTGTCACAACTTGGGGGGGGCGGGGTGGTGAGGGGCACGGGGAGGTGCTACTGGCACCTAGTGGGTAGAAGCCAGGGATGCTGCAAACATCCTCCAGTGCACAGCACAGCCCTCACCACAAAGAACTGATCCAGCCCCAGATGTTAGCTGGATCTCAAGGTGGAGAAACCCCGAGTTAAGCTCTGTGGCCCTTTCCTCCCTCATCTTCAGCAAGGTTGCCCATCAGTTCTGCGTTTGGGGGCTCCTTCATTTGATGCGATTATCGGGCCGGTTTTAGAGGAAGGGGGTGGTGGCGGCTGGAGCTGGCGGTGATCTGGTGCCCCGGCTGAGCACCCCCTCCTCCTTTCCCTGATCTCAAAAGACCCTTGTCTTTGCTGCGAGCCTGGTGCTGTGGGCCGTCACATCTGTTGACAGAAGCACCATTTATACAGAGGCCTCAGTGGGTTGGCCCACAGAGGATAATTCTTAGCACTATTAAAAAAAAGTGATAATCCATTTATTTATTTATTTATTTATTTATGGCTGTGCTGGGTCTTCGTTTCTGTGCGAGGGCTTTCTCTAGTTATGGCAAGTGGGGGCCTCTCTTCATCGCAGTGCGCCGGCCTCCCACTATTGTGGCCTCTCACTATCGCGGCCTCTCTTGTTGCGGAGCACAGGCTCCAGATGCGCAGCCTCAGTAGTTGTGGCTCACGGGCCCAGTTGCTCCGCGGCATGTGGGATCTTCCCAGACCAGGGCTCGAACCCGTGTCCCCTGCATTGGCAGGCAGACTCTCAACCACTGCGCCACCAGGGAAGCCCCCGTGATGATCCATTTTGAAGCATTAGGCTCTTCTTGGAGGAACTCCTGAGGGTTTAAGCTTTAGGAGGTTGCTTCCACCAGTGGCTTTTCTCTGGCACTCAGGGGTCGATGGAGATCTGCCGTCAGCTCTGACACACGGGCTTTGCCTAGGTCTTGGGAACGTCTGGTCCCCTGGATGATCTGGGTGGCGTGTTTCTGGAATGGAGCAGGCCTGGGATTATGGACACAAGAAGTCTGAAAGGCATTCGGTGCCAGTTTCCTCCAAATCAGTGTTTCTCCACCGTGACACTGCTGACATTTGGGGCTGGGCCATTCTTTGGGGTGGGGGTCTGTCCTGTGCTTTGTAAGACGTTTAGTGGCATCTCTGACCTCTCTCTACCAGATGCCAGTGGCACCCCATCTCCCCAAGTTGTAACAACCAAAAATATCTGCAGGGAGACCAAGTTACCCTTGGTTGAGAGCTACCGCTCTTGATATAAATAGGGCAGAGGGCTGAAAGCTGTGTTTTTAAAAAGTATTTTAATTCTGCAAGGAAGATCTGTTTCTCAAAGGAAAATTGAGCAAGAAGAAATGATAAATTAAAAATCTCCCTGCCATTTATTGAGCATTTACTGTGTGCTAAGCATTCTATGTTGATTAATTCACTTAATCCTCTCACAACCTTTTGAGTCAGTTTGTTGTTGTTGTTATTGTTATTTAAGAGAGAATCAATGCTGACATTTCAGAGTATTTTCATTACAAACCCATTTATATCTTTATCTATGTTTAAGGGGAAATGTATAAGCTGCTTTTTTACACCCAACAATATAGCATAACCACCTTTACCCATCAGTCAGCATTTTTCATAGCTGCCTAGAACTTCATTGTTTGAATGTGGCCTTAATTTATTTAACCAATCCCCTGCTGTTGGACATTTACATTGCTTCCTTTTTTTTTTTTTTTGCTCCCGTAAACTGTGCTACAGTGAACATTCTTGTATATATTTCTTTGCATACTTCTTTGGTTATTTCTAATTTTTAGAAGGGATATTGCTGGGTCGAAGGCTGTGAAGGCTTTTAACCTGTTAGCACAACCCCATTTCTTAAACCATCATCGGTGGTGGTTTGGGACAGAATTGGTTGGGCTTGATGAATGCTGATTCTTTGGGCTGCAGGTCAGATGTAGCTCAGAACATCTGCATCCTGGGCTAACACTTCCATATCTCCAGCCTGAGTCTCCCGAGCTGTATAGGTTTTGCTACGTCCACTTAGAGGTCAGCCCTTTGTCCATCTTCTTTCTCTACCTTGACCCAGTAATTGGATCTCACCTCTGACTGATCAGTTTGCAGCTGACTTCTGTGAGGCCCTGCTCTCTCATCTTTTATGGTCAATTATGCAGCTATTCTAGAGCATTTGCAATTGGAGGATGGGGGGGGTGGAGGGAGGGGGAGGGAGAGGCTTAATCATTTAGTCTGGCCACTCCCTGCCTAGAAGCCTCAGTGGCTCCCTGTTACCCCACCTTGATATCTGTGCTGTAGCCTTTCTGAATGGCTTGCAGCCCCACAGAGGGTACCATGCCATCATCTGCCTCTGGCACTTTACCCGTGTCAGTTTCTCTGCCTGGGGTACCACTCCTCTCTGGCCCACCACCTTCCTTTCACCTGGCTGGGTTCCACTTATCCTTAAGGAATCAGCTTAGGGGTCACCTCATCCGGAAAATCTTGCCTGACTCCCATGGAATCTACCCCATTCTGACACTTTGAGTTATTTCAGTGCCTAGCACTTGGCGAGCTAGTGATGTTTGTCGAGTGAATGCTTTTGGCTCCATTCCCATTTTTCTGGGTTCTTCTAAAAGTGTTTTGCTTTCTTCTCTCTTTCTAAGTTAAAATATAGGATCAAATTAAGATACATAACTCATATCCTGTACCCATGGCAGACGTTAATAATCAATCATGATGCTGTTTTTTGCCCCTTTAAGTCTAAACACAGCCTCGGCCACTCCGAGGTCTATTAGAATTGATGCATGAGGTGACACCTGTTTGCTCTCACTGTTTAGCGAGCAACCAAAGATGCAGGAGCTGAAAGTAATGATTTCTACCTCTTGGTTCTTGAGATCCAGATTCCAGGGGTGATTTTACTTCCTTCAGGCTTCTTAGCTTAATTAAATGGATGTCCATAGAATTGAGCCTTACAGATATCTGACACTCACGAAACAGTCCTAGAGTAGCCCCAGAAAGAGTGGTTTTGCATCACTTTGGTTCAATGCTAGCTCTATTTGGCGGGGAGTGGGGGAATGGCAGCCCAGAGCCACAGAATTATCTTGTTTTACAGCCAAAGAAACCAAGGCCAGGAAGGTTAGGTGACTTGCCCAAGGTCACACAGCCAGCAATTGACCACAGAGCCAGACTAGAACTCAGGCCTCTGGACTCCTTATGCAGTGCTTTTGCTGTTGTGCCTGCCTGCTTTCCTGGCTTCCTGTCTGGTCAGTGGAGCCAGCCTGTTTGGCCACCGAAGTCCTGGAGCTCTGCTGGCTCCACTGTGGCTTATCCAAGACGCTGGGAACCCCAGACCAGCTATGCAGGTTTCCTTGGAGCTGCGTGCCTCATAATCATCTTGCCAAGCTGGGACCATATCTCTTGCCTATTTGAACGCAGATCTGATGGCCGGGGCATGGAAGTCATCCAGTGGGGAGGCCCCAGACAGCTCAGTTTTTCCTTTAATTGGGACACTGAGTTAACTGCCTGGGGACCAGCCTCACCCACACCCCTTGTCCTCTAAGAAGTTGTTCTTACCATTGCAACAAGCACCTTTCAGGACTTGGGACCACAAGTTTTTTGGTATTTGTTTTTTAAGTTGATACAAATGTATGTTTATTTTTGGTTTTGTATAGAATATCCCAAGAAAGAGAAACAAGAAACTGTATTAACCCTCGTCCAATAGCAGGTTAGTTATCATTTTGGTTGAGTGTCTGTTGAGAGCTGGATGCTGTAGGAACCGGATGTAGACCGCTTCTAGGAGGAAGAAACAATGTACTTTGCGGAGGGCGGTGGATAAGTCACTTTCAGCGATGGGTTTTGCAATTTTGAACCGGCCTGCAGACTCCTCTCATCCATTGGAAGTGTGTTTGCAAGTAGTGAGTGAGGATTCATTAGCCTTGAGGAGCACCTACTGCGTGCTGGTGAGACATACTCATGAGCTCACCTGGCCCAAGTTAGAGCCAAGTAACACCTGTATAGAGGGCTGCCGCTGGCCCTGTTGTCTTATCCCGTCCGTCTGTATAACAGCCCGTGAGCTGGCTGCTTTGGAGGCTTAGAGGGAAGAAGTTGCTTTGAACCTGGGTCTATTGTCCACTGAAGTCCATGAATCGAAATCTCTAGATAGATGGATATTGGCATCAAGCAGCCAGCCTGAGCTTGAGTGCTGGTTCCATGGTGCCCCAGCTGTGTGTCCATGCCCTAGTGCTTCCCCTCTCTGAGCCTGCAGCCCCAACTGTACAAGGGGGAAGCTGGGCCTCCCAGGAGGGCCGATGGAGGTGGCCTCCCCCGAATGATGTTGGCGCCCAATGCCCAGAATCACTCCATCTTTTTGCACAGGTGGGACAGACATCCTCAGACCTTTAGAATCTGCACTTCTTGCCACACAGCCCTTGGGAAACAAGGTTCTTGCAAAAAGAAGCTGCCTCTGGCTCTTGCTGACCAGCTGCCAGGGCTTGGGGCCAGCCGAGCCGCCTGGCTACTGAAGCAATTCTCACTTATAACATCCAAAGGCCAGTGCAGAGCATGGACAAATGGTGCCCACCTGCTCTGTTCCCCCAGTGATAAGGATGAAATCCTCTTGATCCTCTGGGTTCAGAAAAGTCTGGCCCTGAGGTCAGGGACGGAGGTCTGGCCTCTGCTCCTGGAGGGAAGAGGATGGAGAAGAAAGAGGGAAAAGACCCGAACGTCCACTCTGTCACCTGCTAGCTCATCCAGCCCCCGTTTCATTCCTCATCTGTGGGGTGTCTGTCGCATAGGGCTTCTTGGAGGAACAGTGCCCCATTGTGAATCGCCTCCCAGGCCCCAGCAATGTGCCTGGCAGAGCGTAGGTGCCCAGCCAACATGGGACTTGAAAGGGAATGGAAAGAATGCGTGACAAAGGGCTTTGTAAAATATAATGCATGACCCCATCATAGCTAGCGTAACCCCTGTTTTGAGTGACTCCCATGTGCCAAGCATCGAACTAGCCGATATCTCATTTCCAGTCCTTATCATGACCTTATGAATTAGGAGGAATTCGTGCCATTTTACAGAACAGGAGACCAAGGTTCAGAGTGGTGAAGGGATTTGACCAGGTCACACAGCTAGTAAGGGCTTTGTAGGGGGCCAGCCCTGCCACAAGTCTTCCAGAGCAGAAAGGGCCTTTTTGAGCTGTTTGTCAGGGAGGGGAAATGATAGGAAGTAAGTTCCCATCTGGCAGTGTGCTTATTTCAATGAGCTTATTAGAATGGAAATGTAGGTTGCATTGTTTCAGTTTTAAAATGGCCTGGATGGATGTTAACTCCTTGTGTTACATTCTTACAGAGTTACTGGTAACAGGGTTTTTTGTTTTTTTTTTTAATTGTTACAGTGTTAACTGTATCTGAGCTTTTAAAAGTCATTACAACGGATCAGCCCTCTCCAGGGTCCTATAAAATCTCTGCTTTCTGTCCCTGCCGTTGCGCAGCCAGCTCACACTTCCCCTGGCTCAGAAATGATTCACTTTCTGCACTGCTGTTCCCCCGAGTTCCTTTCTCCACTCCCTTCTGAGATCTCAGACATTAATGGTCAGGAATACATGGTCCTTATTTTATAACTGAAGGGCTCCTGTTAATTTTACCCATATCAATCAACTGATAACACCTTCTTTCTCTACCTCTCTCTCCTCCCTCCCTTCCTCTCTTTCTCTTTTGTTTTCTTAATCATTGGAATCACTCTTTTCTGGATTTCTTCTCTAAAGAATGATGATATAATGTATTATAATAGTTATTATAATCATAATCAGAAAGAATACTTTTTTAAAAATTTAGCCAGAAACTATGAGGTGAGGCCTGTTATCAGCCTCATTTTACAAATGCAGAAACTGCGGCTCAGAGAGTTTAACCAAATTCTCCCAGGCCACACAGCAAGTAAGAGAAATCATTTTCCCATCTGCATTCCCGATTGAAGGCTGGTTTTTGCCAAAGGGGTCAATTTTGGGTAAAGAGAGTTGGCATGTCATGGGGGTGATTTTTAAAAGCATCATTTTGTAAACATTCTTTTCTCTTAGATATTAGGATAGTAGAATTTAGAATGGGGACTAGTTTTAGAAAGGTGGGCATTCTCAGGGCTCTTATGCTTCAAAATAGGCCTTATTGCAGACTGAGCCATCTCACACACACACACACACACACACACACACACACACACACACACACACACACACACACACACACACACACACACACACACCACATACCCGTGGATTAATAAATGATTCATCTCCATCAGCTGTAATTTGAGTGCCTCCCATTATGATCCTTGTAACCCAGGATCTGTAAAGTTAATCTGTCCCATGTGTTTAACAACAAAACCTTATTATCCAGCTATTGAAAAGAAAAAATTGAATTTGAAATAGAACCTCCCCAAACCAGGCTCCTAGAGTCATGACACAGGTACCCTCTTCTTCCTTTTTCAAATAAGTATTTATGGATTGGGTCTGGTGTTCCCACACTGAATCACACAGGCTGAAAGTGAAGCTGTGCGTCTTAAAAATGGAATGCTTTTTGTTCTTGAAGGAAAATTATTCCTGAGATGAAATGAGAGGGCGGGCCAGGGCGGGGGCGATTCTGTCACTTTCTTGCCTAATGTTGGGAACATCACCTGTGGGAAGATACGGTTGTCTGAAGAGGCAGGCGTTGAGGGGCAGCTTGGATGGAAATTTCCAAATATGTGCTGAGGGCTTGCTCAGAGCATGATGGCAGGTGCTTTCCAACTACGCTGAGGCCAGAAAAAGAGGAAGTGAATGTGATTCTGTGTGGCATATGGTGACTGCTGGCTTACGGGGAATTCTGCTGTCTGGGCAATCTCAACCATCTGAACTATGACAGAGACCCGGGCAGAACTGTTACAGAGGTCATGCACAGAATGCTTGCTTGGTGCCTGTTTCCTCTTATTTTGAAGGCAATGGTGACAAAGTTGGCTATTTGTTTTCCAAGTATCTAGCAGAATCAAAGCACTGCAGAGAAAACAAGAGGAGTTTTTAAAAAACTACACAAAGCTGTCCTAAATCCCTGAAAACATACCATGTAGAGCCATTTAGAGAAGAGTTGAGGGGGCCTGTGATGTCACTGGGTCACACTTTTATCATAATTCCTGTTTTTGATGATGGCCCTGTTTAGAAAACTGCAAATGGCTTGCTGTACAAAAGCAGGGACATTTGAGTTACATTTTGAGAAGTTCCATCCAGAATGGCTGAATGTGAAAGTTGGTACATTCATAAAATTTGGTAGATGGAAAATATTTCACTGTTTTATTTTCTTTTTATTATTGAGATTAAATGTCTTTTCCTTTCTTCTTTTAATTGTCCATTTTTCTATAAGGTGGTTGTTGTTTTTTTCTTACTGATTTGTTCGAACTCTTTACGCATTAGGGGTGACAGTCTTTGGTCTATGGTATTTGTTACACAGGTCATCCCCTCCCCCAATCAGTTTGCTCTTTGGCTTAGATTGGTGATGGGATTTCCCCCCACCCCGACCCCATGCCATATAGAAGGTTTCTGGGTTTTGTAATCAGACTTATTGGTCTTTTCCTTATGTCTTTTGGGTTGAGTACATGCTTAGAAAAGTCTTCTAAACAGAAGGGGCCATTTGCCAATGTGTTCCAGGTAACCAAGGCTTGACTGTGTTTGGAATCCGTGCCCATTAGAGTTGGTATCATGAAGCGAGATGGTGAAATTGTACCTGATTTTTCTTTTGTTTTTGAGACAACTTCCTTTCACCCTGGAGGTAAGACGATGAATGAGAAAAGCGACCGAGTGCCGCCCCACCCCCTGCCCTTCCCTTCTGGCAGGTTCTGGGTGTCATTCTAAAGAGCCTGTTGGCTGACAACAATGAAAAACAAGTTTGGGTTAACTGCAAAACAGGTAAAACAAGAAAGGTAATAATTTTGAGGCAGGGCTGCACTCTGTAGGAAAGGTAGAGCTGGACAACCCTCCAGAAGCGTGTCGCGTCGTATCCAGAGCAGCGGCCAGTTTGAGTTTCAAGGCTTGGGCCACAGTGTGCTTGGGGGTTAAAATCATTGCAGGGTTTTCCCGTCAGAGTCCTTTCGCTTCTGTTGAGTTCACACACACAGATAGAAACGTTCTAGAAAGAAAGGCTAGAGGGAGTGGTGGCACCAGCCTTGGCTAATTGTGTCTGCGTGCCTGACTCTCGCCGTGTGACCCTGGGCCAGTCACTTGGCTCTTCTGGGCCTGGCGGCCTCGGGCTGCGCCAAAGCAAACATAAACCCAGAGCCTTCCATGAGGCGTGTTGAAGCTGGCTTCAGCTTACCTGGAGCGCCTCCTGTTTGCCCAGCACTTCAGGGCTCTGGAAAGGGAGGGGCCTGAGCCCAGCGTGGTTCAGGAACTTGTCCAGACACCAGAGCTGAGAGCCGAACCCAGGACCGGGGCTCTGGAGCACAACCGTGCTCCTCCCCTGATCACAGGCGGCCCACCCCCAGATGCTGCCAGCCCGGCTCCTGTGTGCCCATCTGCGTGTACACAGTGACGCCTTTCCTGCCGGCAATCGCCCCCTCGCCCCGGCCCCATGCAGCGGGGAAGTGGATTCCGGGGTCGGTCGGCCTCACCACCTCCCTCTGCTGGGGTCCATCTCCCAGGCCTCGACTCTCCCCTCTCTTGCTTCTGCTCTACAACTGGCTCCAGAAGTCCATCGAGACCCCACATCCTACCCTACAGTAGAGCAGAAGCTCTGTCCCTGCATGGTAGCCACGACGCACAAGAACAGCTGCCTTGGGGCCCGGCTCCTGCCAACCACGGCAGCCTCATGACCCGAGTGACACGCTGTCGGGAGAAGACGAAACAAAAAGCCTTTCTCCCCGCCATCGCGGGGTGGGGCGGGCACTCAGAACCATAAAAGAGCCGTTTCTAGAGCCAGGGAAGCTGAATAACATTCTGTGCATGTCTAAAATGCATGCCCAGTGGCCTGAGTCGCTGGGAAAAGCTCGGAAGCCACCCACGCGTGGTTGATGATGATCTGTCGCCAAGCCCTGGTTCCACATCTCCGACGTGGGATGGCTTTACTCGAACATCAGCCGGCGGTGGGAATCAAATCACGGCCAGGCTCAGGGCCCTCAGTTGGCACATATGGCGCCTGCCCCATCACAGCAACTCTACAGGGGTGGTCCCTTTCCAGGCGGGGAAACTGAGGCCAAAGCCCCTTTCCATAGCCTCTGCCTTGTTAGTCGCGTGCGTCCTTAGACCCGGTGCACTGGGTCAATCTTCACTACAAGAAAGTGGCTAGAAGAAGAACCTGGCAGGAAATGTGCCTCTAGATTCACGTTTCCTATTATCTGCCCCCTCGTTCATGCTGGGGTCCAGCTCCATGCCAGGTGCGGGGGGCACAGAGGGGGACTGAGGCCCCCTGGTCTCTGCCCTCTCTGAGCTCAAGTCCATGGCAGGGATGGGTGGAAAACAGAGTTACACGTGGAACCACAATCACGGTAGCAGTGCAGTGGACTTGGAGAAAAAGTGGAAGGAAGAAGTATGACTTTTATGAGCAGAAAAAAGTGTCTGACATTCTTGTTCTTTTTTTTGGCTGAGCCGCACGGCATGTGGGATCTTAGTTCCCCCACCAGGGATTGAACCCGTGCCCCTGCAGTGGAAGCACAGAATCTTAACTGCTGGACCACCAGGGAAGTCCCAAGTCTGACATTCTTTTCCAACTTTATATATGAAAAATTTTAAACATACAGCAACCCTGTTTGGGAAAAGCATCTTAGGAACTTGTGTAGAAATCAGCGATTTTTAGAAGACGGCTGCTGTCATCTGCCGATGCTGGCTTTCAGCTGCGACATTTCCAGCCTCCAGCCAACCCTGCTCACTTCAGACTGGCCCCCACAATCTGAATTGGCTCTGGCCAGTCCATCCTGTTACTGAAGGCAGTGGTTTGTGTATACTGACAGACTCCCTCGGTTTGTCTCAAGTCTGAAGTCAAGGGGAGATTCTGTCAGCAACCAAAGACCTCTGTTCAGTCCTGAATGGCGGGGCAGGTTTGTCTTCCAATTCCAGGGCTTGTTCCTGTATTTGGTGATCCTAAGGGTATAGTCATACCCCTTCGATTGTCTAGTTGGTGAATATATGGTGCAGTGTTAAATACATCGCAGCCTTAAAGCTGTTTGCCCATTTTGTCTTTAAAAATCTGAACAAATGGCTAGCAAACTCTTGGTGAAATTTAAATGTTAATAAAATAGTAGTATACCCATAAAAAAATAAATAAATAAAAAATAAAACGTACAGCAAAATTGAAAGAATTTTACGGTGAATATTCATGAATCTGCCACCTAGATTCTACCATTAATACCTGACCATACCTGTCTATCCACCTATCCATCCATCCGTCCATCAATCCACCTCATGTCTTTGGACAACATACATTTTGAAAGATGTGGAGGTGAAGCCATTGGCCATCCCTTCGGAAGGGTTTTTTTTTTTTTTTGGCTGCACTAGGTCTTCGTTGCTGCGTGCTGGCTTTCTCTAGTTGCGGCGAGCGGGGGCTACTCTTCGTTGCGGTGCACGGGCTTCTCATTGTGGTGGCTTCTCTTGTTGCACAGCACGGGCTCTAGGCGCGCTGGCTTCAGTAGTTGTGGCACGTGGGCTCAGTAGTTGTGGCTCGAGGGCTCTAGAGCGCAGCCTCAGTAGTTGTGGTGCACGGACTTAGCTGCTCTACGGCATCTGGGATCTTCCCAGGCCAGGGATCAAACCCGTGTCCCCTGCATTGGCAGGCGGATTCTTAACCACTGCGCCACCAGGGAAGCCCCCCTTTGGAAGGGTTTCGCCAGTCCCTATGCTCCCCATCCATGGCACCTGCCCGGCTCCTGTGAGGCTCGAAATTTGTGACCCTTGGTTGCACAGTCAAGAGGGGAAGAGTCTCCAGTGGTGGAGAGTCCTGGCTGTCTTGCATTATTATTTTTTTTTTTAAAGGAGGTTTCTTTTTATTTATTTATTTTTTGGCCACGCCGCTCGGCATGCGGGATCTTTGTTCCCCGACCAGGGATTGAACCCTTACCCTGAGCAGGGAAAGCGCTGAGTCCTAACCACTGGACCGCCAGTAATTTCCTGCATTCTTATTTTAAGTCTGGAATGCGTTGTCCTTTGGGGGAGTCAGTGGTAAATGTCCTGGGAGAGAACACGTTGCAGGGCTAGCAAATTGCACAGCCTCCCAGGTTGGCCTTGCAGGATGAGGTCAGCGATACATCAGGGAAGATGAAAGGGTGGGTGGAATCATTACCTCATTAATGCCCTTGGCAGGTCCACCTGGGAGTCCAGAGCGCCCGGGATCAGGTGGGACAGGCAGCCTGCATCCCCCCACCCAGCAGCTCGGAGCAGCTCCTGTGGCCACCCCGGGGGAGGTCCAGCGTAGCCCCGTGGAGGGAGATGTGCTCCCACAGGCGTGAGAGAGGCTGGTAGCTGAGAGCGGTGGGCTCACCTCTCGGCCCGAGGGTTCTGTGCCCGGGGGCCTGCAGCAGGGCAAGGCAGCCGCCCCGGGCCCCATGAGGGCCTCAGTTGGGAAGCAGGAGAGTAGAGGTGGCAGGGGACACAGGCCCAGTGTTCCCACTCAGCGGAGGTCCTGAAGGACCTGGTGCCTTCCGAGCCTGGGTGACATTTGCTGGACCGTGGAGCCTGGCGCTGGTCACGCTACAAAGTCATAAAGATGGTCACAGTTCATGCACTGAGGGTTCCTGTGCTGGCCACTCTGCTAAATGCGTTTAGCGCGTGCATTTTAATCCCCATGTCAACCCTATGAAATAAGTACCACTTCTGCCCCATTTGACATGTGAGGAAACTGAGGCACAGGAGACTTGCTCAACTGGATTCAAACCCAGGGTGTCTGGATTTCTACGCGACCTTCTTTCCATTGGGTTTTGGGGTATTTCATTTATAACGTCCAATGCTGTTTCCCCAATGCACCTTTTTTGCAACGGCTGCGATTAGAATGTTCCAGATGGCCGGCCAGGTGTGCTGGGTCACCTTGGGTGGAATTCAGCCCACAGGTGTCCCTCCCCCAGTCCTCCGCCCCTATGCGGTCAGTTGGCACGCGCACCGAGGCCCCAGCCTGGCCAGCGGACAAGGGGGAGCTGGCGCTGGTGTTTCCCCGCCGTGGGTTTGGTACCCACTTGTGGCCTGCTTGGGCATCTTTGCCCCCTGGGCTCTGTATCGAGGACGGTGAGAGGTGTTGGGGAAGCACAGCTGTCTTCAGGCTCTGAGGTGAAGTCCTTGTTGAGTCTGCTCAGGAGAGAACCGGCCCTTCCCCATGTGTTTCCTCCTTGCCCAGCCCTTAGCAGGGAGCTCTGACCCGTGGGCTGTCTCTGGTCCCCTTGACAGCCTGCTGGGGGATCACAGAGGAGGGAAAGGAGGAGAGACAGTCCACAGTCAGCTCACATTTCCCATGGAGTCCTGAGTTCCAGGCACTGCCAGTTTCTAGGTCCACATTTCATCAACTCAAAGGTGCCACCTATTTTAAAATGCTCTGTTGTTTTATGAACCGCCAAGACAGGAAAAACGCCTCCAATTAAGAACATTCTGATTCCAGAGGTGAACAAAATATGTGTCTTGGAAGTGGGTTGTTTCACATCATCCTCACAGCTGCTCTGATCGGTTCTGTTGGCCCATTTGCTAGATGGGAAAGCTGAGGCTCAGAGAGCAGAAGGGACATGACCAAGCCCACACTGCCAGTGTGTGCAGAGCGGGTATGGATCCCCAGTTCATCGAGCTCTGTTAAGTGACCAGAGTTCCACTCCTGGTGGGTTCTCCTGGGCTCTTATAAAGAGTCTCAGAACGGTGGGGCCTCTGGGTCGCCAGCTCACTTTTTCCTTAGAAGCTGGTGAATGAGGCGGGTAGGAAGAATTGGGAGATTGGAATTGACATATATACACTATGGGTACTATGTATAAAATAGATGACTAATGAGAACCTACTGTATAGCACAGGGAACTCTACTCAGTGCTCTGCGGTGACCTAAATGGGAAGGAAATCCGAAAAAGAGGGGATATGTGTATACGTATAGCTGATTCACTTTGCTGTATAGTAGAAACTAACACAACATTGTAAAGCAGCTATACTCCAATAAAAATTTAAAAAAAAAGAAAAAAGAAGCTGGTGAACGAGCTCTTCTTCCAGCTCGTAAGATTCCTCGAGCTGCCTCCTGGCCAGCTGGTTCATTAGTGGCCTCTGCCTTGTCAGCCAAGATGGTTTCTTAGCGTATTAGTTTTGCAAGATACTCTACACTGTGCTGTCCAATTTGGTAGCCACTGGCCACATGTGGCTATTTAAATTTAAATGAATGAAAGTTAAATCAAATTACAAATTCAGTTCCTCGATCACACTCACCACATTTCAAGTGCTCAATAGCCACATGTGGCCCATGTTAGACGGTGCAAATATAGAACATTTTGTCTTAGGAAGAGAGGGTGCTGTGGACAAAACGGTTTGCCCCCTAGATAGTCCAGTTGTTTTTTTTTTTTAGTATTTATTTATTTATTTGGCTGCGCCAGGTCTTAGTTGCGGCATGTGCGGCCTCTTTTAGTTGCGGCATGTGGGTTCTTAGTTGCAGCATGTGGGATCTAGTTCCCCGACCAGGGATCAAACCCGGGCCCCCTGCATTGGGAGTGCGGAGTCTTAACCACTGGACCACCAGGGAAGTCCTAGTCCAGGTGTATTTTAAAGGCTCTGACAAGTCCTGCAGTAAGAAACTGGTCTTACTCAGAGCCCAGCACTCCAAATTGCCCATGAACCATTTTAACACTTAACAAACAGCTCTGCCTTTCCTTAAACACACCAAGTGACCTCCCCTCCTGTCCCCATGGCCCATGGAGGTCCTGAATATCACCTTCGTTGGGAATCTAAATCTCTCTTCTTATTTTGTCCCCAGATTGCCTCGGCTCCCCAGTGTTTACTCCCATCAAGCTGGACATAAGTGGCAACATCACAGTACGTACTTGGCCCTGCAGCCCCGGTACCCAGATCAGGACTCTGTAATCCCGCCCCGTCACCAGTGCCCTGCTCCCTGCCGCAAGTTCCCCAGGCTGAGGAACAGGAAGGAGGTGTGGAAATGGGCCTGGCCCCCAGCTTCTCTGACTTGGGGCTCCAGGTTCTTGGTCCTCTTTGCGGTCATGCCATCCGGTCATAGCCAAACTAGGACCACAGTCTGGAGGGTTGACCTGAGAAGGAACCTACTGGTTCTTGTATTCACTCTACCAAACAAAAAATAAACTCCAAGGTCAACAGGTGCACTGACCCTGCCCTTCCCTTCCCCAATGCTGAGAGCTCCAGACGGCATCCCCCAGCAACTGACCCTCCCCCATGAGGATCCACTCTGAGGCTGGGTCTGTGTCATCATCCCCATTTTATAGACGAGGAAGCTGAGGCTCAGAGCTGTTGAGGGGCTCATAGCACGGAAGTGGCAGAGGTGGAATTCACATCCAAACTGCCTGGCTCCAACTCAGGAGCCTTCTTCCTGGACATCTCAGAATCCTAAGAACCTATTTCCATTTGTCCACAAAAGCGAAACTTCAGATGCTTGGGGTTTGAGGCGCTGTCAGTAGTGGTTGGAGAACGTGGACTCTGGGGCCTGGCCAGTGCTGGAACCCGCTCGCACCTGCACCAGCTATGTGACCTTGAGCACGTCATTTCCCCTCTCTGAGCCTCAGTTTCCTCATCTGCAAATTGGAATTACGACAGCAGCATCAGGGTTGCCGTGAGGATCAAATGAGGCTGTGCCCATAAAGTACTTCGCAAGTCCTGTAAATGCGAACAGTCATGGTTACTGTCATGACAAGCCCCGCTGACAAGCCCCACTGCAGGTCCTGGCGCTGGGGGGCAGGAGAGCGAGGCTCTGGCGGGGCGCTCCTCCACCCAGCACGCGGCAGCCGTCTGTGGGGGCAGCCTTCCTAAGGGGGAAACCCTGTGTGCTCCGTTTCAGAAAATCAAAGCTGTGTATGACAACAACCCGGCCAAGTTCCGGACCCTGCAGAACATCCTGGAGGTGGAGAAGGAAATGTATGGAGCCGAGTGGCCCAAAGTGGGGGCCACACTGGCGCTGATGTGGCTGAAGAGGTGATGGGCTTGGGTGGCTGGGTGTATGTGGCTGGTGGGCCCAGAGGCCTGCTCTGCAGAGGAGGGACGGCCAACCCTGCCACTGCCCCACGGTGTCTGCTCTGATGGGGCAGGACGGGCACTTCCTGTCTTTCACATAGGTGCTCTTCTTGTGTAAAGCTAGTTAGTGACAGAGAAAAAGCACCCTGGGGGCCAAGGCCAGCCTGATGGTGACGCTTCCTTGCTTGTTCCAGCCCCACCAGAGGCATAGCAAGCCGGCGGGTACTCTGGCCGTTGTGCTAAGCTGTTTAGACACCCAATCGCATTTCATGTGCTGTGAGTTAGGTGTGGTTATCCCCATCTCCCAGAGGAGGCCGCTGGGGCTTCTGGTGGCCAAATCACATGCCCAGGGCACAGGGGCAGTGCTGGGACTGAGTGGCTGAGCACAGTTGTGCAGGTTGTACACTGCACAAAGATGTTCCGTCTAGGGCCGGTCACATCACACACATGGTAGATTTGTATATTATGACAGCTTCTTGACAGAAATACAGCATCTTGAGGACAAAGAACTCTAATTTGCACAAAATTCGTCCTGTGGCCTGGGGGCAGGATACCCCGATATGGGATATGAACTCAGACAGTCTTACCCCAGAGTTGACAGTGCTTGTAACCGTGATACATATTGTCCTCAGAGCACATATTTGGAGCCACATACAATTGTTCCATCTTACAGATGAAGCCATTGAGGCTCAGAGAGGCCAGGCAGCTTGCTTGCTGAGCTCACGCTGCTCTCTACCAGCTCCAGAATTCTCCTTTAGCTGTGCAAACTGCACAGTCCCTGGCAACAGCTGTGAAGCCAGGGACCCATTCTCTGCCCCACAGATGTTCCCAATGTTGCCCTTTCTCTGGGGCCTGGAGTCAGGAGCCAGGAAAGGCGCTCTTCCCCTGTCTCTCTCTCCATTCCCTGAAGCTACCCCACCCCCACCCCCATGCACTTCTTTGGTGAAACAGGAAGAATCTGCTCCCTGGAGGGTGTGGCCTGTGTGGGCATCAGGGGGTAAATGGGCTATAATTAACAACCTTATGCCCTATTTTATGACTCGCCCCCACTGAGCTACCTACTCTTGTCTGTCAACAAGAGAATCACAGACCTGGAATAAGGAAAGCCCCTGGGTCTATCCATTGGCAGGTTTTGTAGGTTTCTCAGGAAGAGCAAGCCAGAGAGTGACGTTCAGATCAGTTAGATTGTTTGTGTCCAGATCAGACATGGGCAGAGCCAGGTGACTGGGAGAGCCGGTGGATGTCAACAAATCGAGCATATAATAAGCACCTGCTGTGTGCTGTGCATGGTGCCGGGTGCATGGGATGATGCTTGGAGAGGCATGGTCCCTCTTAGGGTATCACAGCCTGGGCAAGGGGTCAGGCTGGTGGGCAGATACTGACAGCTGGATATCAGACCCTGGAGCAGAGAGAAATCAGGGAGGGCTTCCTGGAGGAGGATTGCCAAGCAGGGTCTCCTAGACTGAACAGGAGGGTTCCAAGAGGAAGAGGCCTTGCAGAGGCCTTGGGAGGGCAGGAGAGGCACAGCATATCTGCCCCTCCAGGAAGATCTGGTCTAGCCAGGGCCCGGGATGCAAGGCAGGAGCAGGGAAAGATGAGATGGGATTGGACAAGGATGAGTTCCAGCCTCCTCAGGGGTGCTAGGGAGCCACTGAGGGGCATGAAGCCCATTGGCAACAGGGTAAGATGGGGCTTGAGAAGGAATCGTCCCAGCTGCTGGTCAGAGGGGGATCATTTGGGCTGGGAGAGGCAGGGGCTCAGGAGAGGTGGTCAGCCAGGGCAGGGCTGGGACTGGACCCTGAGCTCGCTTCCACACCCCAGGCTGATCCCCAATGGTTGAGGGTTGTGATCCAAGCATGGAGGATTTCCCTTCACCTCATAGGTCATAAAGCTTAACTTTTATTCCTTTAGTCCTCGGGCCCAGAACTCTTGCCCCTAAGAACCCCCCAACCTGAATCCTACCGCCCTGCAGGGAGGGAGCAGAGGACCCCAGCTGGGGAGTGAGACAGGCTGGGTTCACATCCCGGCCTTTGAGCTTTTGGGGTACCTCTGTGTTCCCTTCTGTGAAGTGGGCAGATCATGCTGAACTTAGTCTCACAGGGCTGAGGGGAGCAGATGAAATGATGTGGATTAAAGGGCTAGTACTGATCTGATTTTCAACTTGGTCACCCTGCCATGACCCACACCCTTCTTCTGGCTCTTGAAGCATCATTCTACCCCAGAGGAAGGGCTCAAGTGGCCATTGGAGGATGCAGACGGTGGCTCAGGCAGTGATGGAGGCGGGGAACCCACAGGGTCAAACTCGCCTGTGTTCTCAGCATGTCCCTGGTCTATGGTCCCTGAGCCCTTTGAGGACCAGAGCTGTAGCTTCAACCCTGCACTGACTGGCTTCATTCCTCAAGCAGTGATGGCCATGTGGCCATGGAAATAGGCAAGACAGGCCCAGACCCTGCCCTCATAGACCTTACAGCCCAACAGGGACTAGCCCTAGGCCTGGTATAGACGAGGTACTTGGGACATGTGACGTGAGCCGGGGAGTCACGTTACATGGAAGCTGTTGTAGACACATGACAGTAGAGGAATCATCACCCCCTTTGGGGTGTCCATCCCCCCCCGGCTCACTGTGGGAGGTTAATACAGAGCACATCCGGGTCTCCGCGTGCGGCGCTGGTGGGTGGTGCCGACGGGGGCGTGCGGGGCGCTGAAGCGCCGTCTCCCTTCCGGCTGCAGAGGCCTGCGCTTCATCCAGGTGTTCCTCCAGAGCATCTGCGACGGCGAGCGGGATGAGAACCACCCCAACCTCGTCCGCGTCAACGCCACCAAGGCCTACGAGATGGCCCTCAAGAAGTACCACGGCTGGATCGTGCAGAAGATCTTCCAGGTGAGCCGCCCCGCAGGCCCGGAAGGACCACCGGCTCGCGGGGCCCGCCCTCTGCCCCGCGCCCTGGAGCTGCGGTCCCCGCCCCCCTCCCGCCCCGGCTCAGGAAGGGCTCCCCTGTCCATCTGGGGTGAGGCTGGTGCTCCGAAGGACCCCTGCCGCGTGGCGGGCATTTTCCTAGATGCTCCGTGGTGGTTCTGATGAGGGGCCTGATTGGGAGGCCATGGGAGGAACCAGGGCAGAGACTGAGGCCGTCAGGTTGATGGTGGGCTGGCCTCACTGGCCCCTTGGATTCAGCTGGGACCCTCGCTCTGGGGTGGGGAGGGGAGGAAGGGCCCCTGTGCCCACGGGGGCGTCTGCTGAAAGAACATTGGCCCACGAGGCCCTTGGTGACTTGTGTTGGGGTGATGATGGCCACAGGCCTTCAGCACCAGCCTGGCTTTGGGAGAGGTCCACTGGGGAGGTGTGGAGAGCCCTCGGGGTGCCCTGTACACTGTCGTGGCCG
Source organism: Balaenoptera physalus (assembly GCF_965194825.1). Taxonomy (NCBI): domain Eukaryota; kingdom Metazoa; phylum Chordata; class Mammalia; order Artiodactyla; family Balaenopteridae; genus Balaenoptera; species Balaenoptera physalus. Next base: position 78,847,281 of record NC_138897.1, on the reverse strand, counting down.
CCCTTCCTCCTGAAGCTCCCACCACCCGCTGTTCCTCACTCCCGTGAGAACCGGCATCTGAGGGCTGGTCTCCGTCCCACGTGGCACAGGTCGAGGGTAGGCTGGGTCGGGAATCTGCTGGATCCAGGCAGGAAATAGGGCCACATCTGGGCCATCTGCCCTGGCAGGGCTGGGGACAGTGCTCATCCTGGGTGGGTGCCGCAAGGGCCCTGTCCCCCACCACCCCCGGCAGAGCATTGCCCCCCGCTCCCCCGTGAAGGCCTCACGACCACCACCTCAGTAATAACCATGCGTCCTGGATGCCTGGCCTGGCGGGCTGCCCGTGGAGGGCGAGCCTCACAAATGCACCGAGAGGTGCTGTCCTTGCCTCCGTTTCACAGATGAGGAAACTGACGCCCAGAGACGTTTAGGATCTTGCTAGAGGTCACACAGTAAGAGAAATGGGCAGCTGGGATTCTACCTCCTGAGCCTCGGTATCCTCATCTTGCAGATGGGTATAAAATAGGCCCTGCCTCACAGTCTCATTGTGAAGAGTCAGCGTGTTACTCCGTATAAAATGCTTGGCATGTGGTTTACACTCAGCAAATTGAAGCTATTTCTATTTTGATTCCTAATGATAACGTTATTATTTGTAATTTCCTCACCTTCTCGAAAGGCTTGTAGCCTAAGCTTTTTATCCGGTTGCATCCTTTTCCTTCTGGCTCTGAAATTCTGTGTATGTCTGGTTCTCTGGACTTTTCAAGTTGTCAGGGAAGCCCTGAAATTTAGGGAAGTATCACCCCCTGAAGGACAAAAGAGGAACAGCACAGATCAGCCGTCCTCTCCCCGCCTCAGAAAGGTGGGGTCTCAGGAGGAAGCTGTTTACTTTCTCCAGGGCAGGGAGCGCCCGGGAAGAGGCTCATCCACACCGAGCACCTGCTGTGTGCCTGGTGCTGTGCTGAGCACTTTGCGTGACCTCCTTAATCCTCACAAAGGCAGCCCGATTGGGTGGGTGTCATTATTATCCCCATTTACAGATAAGGAAACTGAGGCTCAGAGAGGCTAAGTAACTTGCTCAAGGCTCACCGCTGGTCGGCGGCACAAGCTGGAATTTGAACCCAGGTCTGTCTGTCCCCAAAGCTTCCTGCTGTCTCTCACCGGGGTAGAAGGGGACACACATCCCCCTTGGCCTTTCCCATCCAGCACCACGAATAGCACAGACCCCTGCCCAGCACGGGCCTCTGGGGAGTCCCCTCCCAGAACCCCGACGGGCCTGGCCCGGTGGCTCAGGATCTCCACCTCCGCTAACACTGCGCACCCTCCTCTCACCCGTCTCAAGGCAGCACTGTACGCGGCCCCCTATAAGTCCGACCTCCTCAAAGCACTCTCCAAGGGCCAGAACGTGACGGAAGAGGAATGCCTGGAGAAGACCCGCCTCTTCCTGGTCAACTACACGGCCACCATCGACGTCATCTACGAGATGTACACCAAGATGAATGCCGAGCTCAACTACAAGGTGTAGGCCAGACCCTCAGCGGGCACCCCGGGCCACATGCCCCTGACCACAGCCCCCCGCAGGAACAGGCAAACCCGAATCACTGTGAATCCAGCCGGCCGGCCACCCCCAGCCTGAGGCGCCCCCCAGAGCAGCCCAGAGACGGACCAGGGTCTGCAGGGGACCGGCCCTGCTCTTTTAAAAGTCACTTTTGGGGTCTATCCTCCTGGAGCAATAAATAACGATCTCACTTCCGAATTTCATGACAGCACAGACTGACTTTATGCCTTCATTTCAGTGTGATAAAAATTGATTAATGTTTCTAATAAATCAAGTCCTCGGGTTTTTTTGGTTTCCCACCACCACCCCATGCGGAGCGTGACTCTGGGGGAACCGGTGTCAGACTCCTCACTTTAAAAATAGGCGCGTGTCCTGAGGATCTGGCTGAGTGATGTTTGGGGTATTTTAAGGACCATGAGGGGGTTTGATCTGAAATTATACAGGGCCCCTATTGTGGGATTTTTTTAAAGCAAACTGGCGTGTGTTCTCCGTGGTTTGCACAGCCCAACCTCACAGCACTGTCATTAGAGCCTGCTCTTTCTTACTGTCTTTTGCTAGACAGTGTTTTTATAGCTGAAACCAACCAGCAAGCCTTTGATGACCAAGGGGAGGGTTATTTTAAAGCTATCAGGCACAAATAATTGACCATAGATGACTGTATTTGCATTCTTCTCCATAATTATCTTCTTCAGGGACAGCTTTTCCAACCTAAGAAACTACCTACCATGTGTATTCTTTCAAGGGGAAGAGGATGAACCCAAGAACATGCCTTGCTGCCTTAACTGTCCTTCCTGGCGCTAAAAAGAGCTGTATTTTTGAAAGTGTTGGGGCAAACAGAGCAACCCCCAAAGAACTGATATGTGTTAAAAACCCAGTGAGGAACGATTGGTGATTTTTATGTGGAAACTAAATAATCCTTAATAAATAAATCTCTATTTTGGAATCACATTGGTGTGCTGTTTTGGTTCTTGATTCTTTTTTTTTTTTTTTTTTTTCCCGTTCTTTCTGGATCAGAGGTTACAACTGGGGATAAGTCAAGGACCTGTTTTCTGGCCTCCAGGTCCTATTTCTGGTTTAAAAAAATAGAACTGGTTGCCACATTGAGAAACTGGGGACATGTCACAGAAAAAGCTTGATTTCTAGCTTCTTTTGAAAAATCAGACTGCCTGTCAGGAGCTGAGAGATGACTGCCCCCTTGGCTGGATGGGAGGAGTGGGTGGATATATTTTCCACTTTGCCTCAGTCCCCACCAATCCCTGTTGCCTCCCCAACCCTGTGACCATTGGTTATTTGAGCTTTATTGTGGGCTGATGCTTTTTCTGTTACTAGGGTTAAATGTAGAAGGAAATATTTTACTTCATTCCTGCTCCTACAGAACTGATAGTCTAGTGGGCAAGATGGACCAGTAAATCACCAGTGATGATATAGAGTGGTCAGTGCCCAGAGGGAGCCTAGGGCTACAGGTGGGGGGGGGCCACATCCTGGGATGACACTGAACCTCTATGGAAGGGTTGGGGTTGGGAGGATCCCGGTAGAGGAGGAGAAGGAGGGGACACTGCAAATCATAGGCAATGTCCTGATGGCTTGACCCAGAGCAGGCTGTGTGTATATGAGACATCATGCCAGTGAGGGATTTGAATTTGACCCTGAAAATTATGGAACGCCTTCAAGGGTCTTGCGCACAGTCAGTTGGATATCCAGTTCGGAAGGCTCCCTCTGATGTGGCCAAGGGTTGGACGCCTGAACTAAGTTTTTTGCTGTCTCTGATTTTATTATATTTTCTAAGGTTGCTGATAGTAGGAATGCCACTGATCTTTCTAAACTCTAACTGCTTTTTAGGATTTTTCCCTTTGGTTATAAAATTCTGCCAACAAAATTGTAAAATTCTGTGTATTCCTTTTTAAAAAGAGCTTTTCTTCATGTTTTCAACATAATACAGTGAGACCGGGAAGGCAGTTTCTTTGTGGAAGGTCAGAATATTCCCAGGAGAGCCTCCTTCAGTCCTGGTACCTGCCTGGCCCCAGGAGCCCTTTGGGTTTTTGACCCCAGAGACAAAGCCAGCAGTGCATCTATGCCTTCTCATTTCATCCTTGTCAAAGTGGGACTGAGTTCTGCCCGGGGCAGGGAGGAAGGAACACATTGAGCACCAGCTGTATACCAGGCCCTGCACAAGTGCTTCATATGCATCATTTCACAAGCGCCCTGACATGTGGGCATCAGGAGCACCATTTATCAGATGAAGAAACTGAACCCCCCAGGGGTTCAAGAGGACTTGGCTAGGGTGATCCTGCCAGGACTGGGGGCACTGGGAGTTCACATCTGACTCCATATCTCCCCCCAGCCATGCCCACTCCGGTGCCAGCGGACAGAGTGAGCCCGCCTTCCAGCACACATCCTGCCAGGACACTCCCACTGTGGGAAGCCCCGGATGTAACCCAGGTTAACATGATGGTCCACAGAAACCTGAGCGAGCCCAAAAGTTTGACAACGGCTGACTCTTCACTCACTCGTTGCTGCATTCAGTTAAACCTCATAAGCAATAGTTCAAATCCGTCTTAATACATCTCCATTACAGACAAGGAACTGAAGCTCACTTCTCCATAAAAAAGCCTCTGTTTCCTTTTCTGTACCACGGGGGTCTTGCTAATACCCATCTCACAGGTTGTGAGGCTTAAATTAAATGTTACTATTTGTAGGGAATTTCCTGGTGGTCCAGTGTTTAGGACTCTAAGCTCTCACTGCCGAGGACCCAGGTTCAATCCTGGTCCGGGAACTAAGATGCTACAAGCTGTGTGGCATGGCCAAAAAAAAAGAAAGAAAGAAAAAAAAAAAGGAAAAAAGTTACTATTTGTAAAGCAATTAGAAGTGTCCGCAACGTAGTAAGCTGTCTTCGTAAGTGTTAAATAAAACTGCATGGATATTTTTGGTATGTGATGAAGGGCGTATGGCAATGTATCGAGTGTTGGAGTCCTGGCTCTGTTATTTATCAGCTGAGTGACCTTGGACAAATCGCTTCACCTCTCTGAGTCTCAGTTTCCTCATCCGTACAATGGGGATACTAACAGTTCCTAGCTCACTGAGAGTCAATGAAACTGCCCAGGCAGGCGCTTGGCTGCTAATCGTTCAGTGTTGATCCAATGATCATCATTTACAGAAGCTTAATAGGAGGACGGAGGAGGATTCCATTCCCTGGGTTTAGTTGGCTCGTTGATGGGTTCCTTTGGTTCATGCCGTTGCATCTTCGGGCAGCGCGCCCCACCGCCCTTGCGCCTGCGCGCTGACCTCCTGCAGGTCCCACGGGTTCCGGTAGGTGGCGCTGTTAGCACCGCGCCGCTGCGACAGAGCTGGGAGTCCCCGCCTGTCCGCACCTCCCGAACAGCAGCCAGAGCCCAAGGTGTGTGCCTTGCCTCGCTAACGTGTTCGGGGTGGTTTCCAAGGGCTACGTGAGGAGCCCTATTTGAACACTGTTGGAAAAGTTTGAAGCCTCTTAAGTGGGTGCTTTGGGATTCTGACTTCATGTCAGCCGTTGGTCAAAGGTATGTCCTATTACTTCTGCTACTACTACTAGTACTACTACTACTACTGCTGCTGCTGCTACTACAGTTGCTACTACTACCACTAGCACCATCACCATCATCATCACCTCACAATTTTGGGGTTCAAGTCCAGGTTCTATAACTTTGTAGCTGTGTGATCCAGGGAAGTCAATTCACCCCTCTGAGCCTCAGTTTCTGCATCGCTAAAATGGGACAGGAGCACCTCTACCTTGCAGGATTACATAAGATAATGTGTGTAAAATGCCTGCCACAGAAAATGTTCAATAACTGGCATTTATTAATATTTTTATTATGATGCTATGGCCTGCCAGGGGCTCCTGAGGGGCAACCCGACCCCTAATGCAGTTAAACTGTAGCATGTTCACTTCTTGTTTTGAAAGACACGGCAGGGTGCACGGCAACACATCCACAGGAACACCCCAGAAAAGGTCGTGCAATATGGCTGGGATTCCTCGCTCTGCCCTAATCTGCTGTGTGACTCTGAGCAAGTGCCTTCTCCCCTCTGGGCCTCAGTTTCCCCATCTATAAAGTCAGGAGATTGGACAGTTCAAAGCTCCTTTCTAGCTCTGTCGATCTACAGTGGCCTGTCACTGCATCCAGTCCCTGGTTTGTATTCGTAATTCCAGGGAAATCAACACTCCACCCACAAGTGGGCACTCCGGTTTCTCCTTGTGACATCTAATGGGACCACATGTGCAAAGCACTTAGCACAGGGCCTGGCACCTAGAGGGTGCGTGATAAAGGGCAGCTGTGATGATGATGATAGCAATCAGCTCTCCACCTAGCCCAGAGAGGAGTGTCTGGAAGGCAAGTCATTCAACTCCTGTTTGCTGAACACCTACTATATGGGAGCCCCGAGTCAGATAAGGCTGCACCCTTCAAGGGGCTCACGGTCCACGGGAAGAGATTTAGATGGGGGAGGGCAGGGAGAGCCCCTCTGAGGAGGTGACATTTGAGCTGAGATCTGAAGAGGGAGAAAGAGCAGACCAAGAAAAGAAGCCGCTACAGCTGATGCAAAGGCCTTGAGGCAGGAGAGAAAACACCATGTTCTAAGGACAGAGAGAGGCCAAAGTGTCTGGAGCCTGGTGATCGAGGGGAGAGGACAGTGAGGGAGGAAACCTAGCGATGCTGAGGCCAGTGTGAGTTTGGTTTTTATTTTAGAGCAAGGGAAATCATAAGCCTCTGTGAGTAGAGGGTGACAAAGCCAATTCTCAGTTTAAAAAGCTGTTAGCTAGGATCTTAACGGGTCCCGGCTGCTCCCTTCCCTGCCCCAACCTCTGCCTCTTCCTGGCTGGGAGAATTGAGCCTTCATCACCTATGTGCTGGGGGGCAGGGGTGGAGGAGTGGCGGGGGAGGGAATCCCAGACCTCTGTGAAAGTCATGGACCTCTCAGGAACGTGCTCATTCACCACCCCCCTCACAATTTCGGTCACCATCCCAGGGGCCTCCACACGTCCCCAGTAGCCCACCCAGGGGCCCCAGCTGGGAAGCCTGGAATTACTCAAACCCCACTGGCGCCAAGGCTCCCCGCCCTCTCTAGGCCATAGCTCCAGATGAAGGCTAATTCCAAAATGCCCGTGGCCAGCTGTGGCTCGGCCACACCCACAGGCCACCAGGCCTGCTGCCCAGCAGCGGACTGGAATCACGGCCAGTGGCTGAGGGCTGAGGGTGGCTGTTCCCATGGCAACGGATGTCTGAGGGGAAGGGCTTCCTCCCCACCTGGCCTCAGGTTTCTGCCCCAGGGAGAATTCCAGAAGAACCTAATGGTCTCTGGGACAAAGCCAGCTCTTTGTAGGACCGAGGTGGACAAACCAGCTGAGTGTCCCCAGCCTCTTGGTATCCTGTCTCTGTGGCTTCTAGGTAAATGTGGGGGGATGTGATCTCATGGGGGGCCTGCTGTCCATTGGGGCAGCCCCCCAGAGGAAGACCATCAGACCCCACACCCTCCTGGCTCTGTCACCTTGGGCAGGTTCCTTCACCTCTCTGAGTGTGTTCCTCTCCTGTAGCTGGGAGAGATTGGTGAGGATCAAGCCCTATACAGTGCCTGGCACACAGCAGGTGCTGCATAAATGCACATAGGCCAGCCCTGGTACTCCCCCACCCTCGTCCCCAATTGTTTCTTCTCCACATCACGACTTGAGCCCTTCCCTGGCACTCAGAGAAAAAGCCAAAAGACCAACCAGAATTCTCACCCCTACAACCCCATGTTCCCCGATCTCACCCAGGTGGATGTGAGCAGGGCTTCCCATGTCAGAGGTGAGGGGACTAAGGCACAGGGGGCAGTGCCAAGTGGCTGCTAGAGGGGCTGGAGAGTGTCGTTTGAATTCAGACGGTCCTGGGTTCAGATCCTGACTGCATCACCAGCAGGTACCTCAGGCAAAGGGCTTTCACTGTATGGAGGCTCAGTTTGTCTATCTGTGAAAAGGGCCAGAGAAACCCACCCCTCTGAGGTGTATTGGGAGGAGGGACTGAGATGGCCAGGGTCTGCAGGAATCCAGCCCCACGTGGTGGTTTTGGCTGCATCCCTAACTCTGAGGAGCACTTCAGGCCCCCAGGAACCTAGACACCAACTCTTGGCCTAAGCCAAGCCCTGGAGCTACAAGGACACCAGCAGGGCTAAGGGGGTGCCCAGGGGAGAGAAGGAGGGGAGAGGGCAGAGGCAGAACAGCATGGGGTGTGGGAACAGAGAGGAAGGAAGTTTCTGCCTGGGAGTGTAGGGGAGAGCCATGCCAGGGATGCCTGCTGCCTGCTGGACTCAGTAGTTCTCATCTGTAAAATGGAGACACTAATGCCAACCTCACAAGATGCGGGAAGGAAGATGTGTAAGGGGGAGTGTAGGGTAAACATAAGAGTGCTCAGAAGGGGATGTTGGTCTTGGTGGGGGAAGCACGGTGCCCACACAGGACTAGTTACTGAGCGTTACTATGTCCTGGCATTGCCCGGCCCTCATGAGCATGATCGTGTTTACTCTTCCCAGGTAGGGGAAGGGGTAGGGACAGTTGCTATTCCCATGTTATAGACAAAGAAGTAAAGCTCAGAGAAGCAAGGTCACCTGCCTGAGGTCACACAGCTTAGAAATACAGTACAGCCACTCCCAAGTACTTTGGACTCCAGAGACCACATTCTTCTTCTTCTTTTTTTTTAAAATCTTTTGTAACAGCTCTATTGAAATACAATTCACATACCATGCAATGCACTCACTTGAAGTGAACTATTCAATGGTTTTTAGTATATTCACAGATAGATGCAATTCTTACCACAGTCAATTTTAGAACATTTTCATCATCCTAAAAAGAAACCCCATACCCTTTAGCCATCACTGCTCCAAGCCTCTCCAGCCCCTTGCAAACACTAGTCTACTTTCTTTCTTTTTTCTGTTTCTTTGGGATGCGTTGGGTCTTCGTTGAGGTGTGCGGGCTCTAGGTGTGTGGGCTTCAGTAGTTGCGGTACTTGGGCTCTAGAGCACAGGCTCAGTAGTTGCGGCACGTGGGCTTGGTTGCTCCGCGGCATGTGGGATCTTCCTGGACCAGGGATCGAACCCGTGTCCCCTACATTGGCAGGCAGATTCTTAACCACTGCGCCACCAGGGAAGTCCCTAGTCTACTCTCTGTCTCTATGGATTTGCCTCTCCTGGACATTTCATATAAATGGAATCATACAATATATGGTCTTTGATGTCTGGCTTTTTTCACTCAGTATAATGTCTTCAAGGTCCATCCACTTTGTATCAGGTGTGAACACTTCATTCTTTTTCTTTGGTGGCACCACGTGGCTTGCGGGGTCTTAGTTCCCTGACCAGGGATCGAACCTGGGCCCTCAGCAGTGGAAGAGTCCTAACCACTGCACCGACAGGGAATTACTTCATTCTTTTTATTGTCAAATAATATTCCACAGTATAGATATACCACATTTCATTTATCCGTTCATCATTTGAGTTGTTTCTATTTTGACTAGTATGAATAGTGCTGCTGTGAACACTTGTATACAAGTTTTTTTGGTATTCATATGTTTTCATTTCTCTTGGCTGTATCCCTAGGAGTGGAATTGCTGGGTCATATGGTAACTCTGTATTTAACTTTTTGAGGAGCTGCCAAACTTTTCCACAGTGGCTGCACCATTTTACATTCCTACCAGCAGTGTATGAGGGTCCCAGCTTCTCCACATCTTTGCTAACACATATTATGATCTGTCTTTTTGAGACCATATTCTCATTGACTTTGCTATACTAGAATCTGCCCAGCTTGGGTTCAAATGCTACCAGCTGTAGGATGTCAGACACGTGGGCTCTCTGTGTCCTTTTGTAGGAAATGGCATAGGAACCCCTCCCTTCCGGGCTGTCAGGAGGTGAAGTGGCAGCATCAGGGCTATGCTAACTGTAAAGTGAGGTGCATATGTCTTGTTTTTATAACTGGGGGTTGGGGCAGATGTACCAGGTATAAAGTCCCTGAGATGTGGACCCATCTGGCTCCCGATCTCTCCCCAGTGCCTGGCACTGATTCTGGCATACAGTAGGCGCTTGCTAAGTGCAGACCCTCGATGCTGCCGAGGAACCTCACTTAGTGGAAGTGGCCGTGCCCCTGCTAGGGACTCTGGGACCCATGTGGGACAAGGTGCTGGGCCTGCCTATATCCTCTACGGGACTCTCTGCCCGTTTTAAGGGCTTTGAAAATTTTTCCTTCCCTAAGAGGAAAAGTTCCTTCTGTTGAGAGTCTCTCGTTCTTCCAAGGCAGAGGCTGGAGAGTTTCACCAGAGACAAAAAACAGTGAAATAATGGCAGTCACATTCTAGCAGTGGCCCTTGTTCATATTTAGTCAAACCACCGAGTGTTTGCTGGGTGCCCCGAGCACCTCACTTTCTCTTCCCACTCCCCCCTTTCCTGCAAGGCAGGCCTGCATGCTTTCAATCAGCCAGTATTTTTTCCCCAATTTTTCTTTTATTGCGGTAAAATACACATAACAAAATTTGCCATCTTAAGCCATTTGTAAGTGTACAGTTCAGTGGCTCAACACTCACATTGTTGTGCAACCATCACCACCATCCATCTCCAGAACTCTTGTCATCTTGCAAAACTGAAAGTTTGTACCCATTAAACTGTAACTCTATTCCCCCCTTCCTCCAGCTCAATCAACCAGTATTTTTTTTAAAATAATTTTTAAAAATAATTTATTTGGCTGCGCCAGGTCTTAGTTGTGGCACGCAGGATCTTCGTTGCGGCGTGACAGATATTTAGTTGCGGCATGCAGGATCTTTTAGTTGCAGCATGTGGTATCTTTAGTTGCAGCATGCATGTGGGATCTAGTTCCCTGACCAGGGATCGAACCTAGGCCCCCTGCATTGGGAGCACGGAGTCTTAACCACTGGACCACCAGGGAAGTCTCAATCAAACAGTATTTTAAAAGCATCTACTAAGTGCCAAGGGGCTGGTCCTGCAACTGCAAATGAGACAGACGTGGTCCTTGCCTTGTGGGAACTGATAACCCATTTTTCATATGAGAAGACTGAGGCACTGAGAAGGAGAGGCTCTTGCTCACGGCTCCCACCTCATCAGTGGCAAAACAGAGTTTGAACCCACGGCTGGCATAGGGGCCAAGATCCAGCTTCCCGGCCCAAGATGAGTCACTTTTTTGCATGGGGCCTCAGTTGCCCCGTCCATGAAATTGGGTTCAGGAGGGAGTTGGGTTAACCATACGGATGCTGAGGGCTCATGCCTCTTCCCCCTAACTTTGGAGAAGAGCAGACACCCTCCCCGACCCTATCTTCTCTCGTCCCCTCCATCACCTTCCTACTAACCTGAATTATCCCTGTCATTTTCTTTCCATTTGAGAAGGGTCTTTCTGCAGAAATGGGCTCCAGACTAGTTATGCCCATGACTCCTCTGCTTCCCAACCTGGCCCAGCCCCAGCCCCAGCCCAGAAGGCCCCCAACAGATGGGCTTTCCATCAGGGAAGTATGAGGGGCCCCCTGTTTACATTCCTCACTGCCAGATAGCTGCCTGTCTGCTCTGTTTAAGATCCTGGAAACCCAGAGTAAAAAGTTTCTCTTCCCCATCCCCTCATGGAGGGAGCTTTGGAGAGGCCACACTACCTTCCAAGCCTCAGTTTCCCATCTGTAAAATGGGCAAAGCAATCCCTACCTCATAGCCTGGTGGGAGGAAGGTTTACATGACACCCCCCCACCCCACCCCTTGCTCAGCGAGTTCATTATTAAGGTTTCTTTTTGGTAAATGTTTCACACTGGTGGTTTGAATTTTATTTTAATTTTTGGTCTGTTCGTTTTGGCCACAAGGCATGCAGGATTTTAGTTCCCTGACCAGGGACCGAACCCATGCCCTCTGCAGAGGAAGCACGGGGTCTTAACCGCTGGACCACCAGGGAAGTCCTCAAACTGGTGGTTTGAACACATCACTTCCATTAAGGTTCTCTGTCTCCAGTGATTCTCAAATTCCACTTTCTAGCTGCCGAACCGACACCCCATGGTGTAGTAGAATAGTAGAACTATTTCTACTTGCAAGCTTAGGAGGAAGGACGTACCCCACTGTCTTCCCAGCGGGAGAGTTAGCTCAGTTTAGTAAAAACAATAACGATAAAAAGGGCTAAGAATGCTCCTTGAGCTCTGCACGGACCTGGTGCTCCCCCCATCTTCACTGTGATGTGAGGTGGGGACATATCTACACCGTGCTCTACAGAGGGGACACTGAAGCACAGAGAAGGGACCAGCTGTTCAGTTAGTGAGTCACAGAGCTAGGGCTTGGGCTCAGGGAGTCTGGCTCGAGGCTTCCAACCAGTCCCAGCAGAAGTGAGCTGCCCGTCCCATGGAGGTATTCAAGTGTCTAGGGTAGAAGGTGTGTCTGGGTGGTGGGGCTTACCTTCACCACCTGTTAAAAAAAAAGCACTCGTTGATCTCCTACTCAGTGCCAGGCTCCATGCTAGGCGCTGGGTAGAGGTGAAGTTAAGAGGAGCTCACATTGATTTAGTCCTGGACCTGCACTGTCTGTAACACAGGTGTCTCCCCTGCTGGACGTGGAGCTACCTGAGGGCCGGGACCTACCGCAGACCTGTCTCTGAATTGTCTGCTGAATGAATGAACGAGCGAAAGCGGGGAGGAATCAGCGAGATGCCCATTAACAGATGAGGAAGGAGTCCCAGGCTGGCGAGGTCAGCAGCCCATGATCTCAGGATTCCAGCCAGAGCCCCCTCCACGGAGCGCCTGCCCCTCTACCAGGGATCATGACGCCCACTTTCCAGGTGAGAAGACTGAGGGCCCGCCTCTGCGCCCCGCAGGGGAGCCGATCCCGGGTGCGGGGTAGGCTCGGTGCCACCGCTGCAGGGCGGGCGGGGTGGGCGGGGTGCACTCCGCGGGCGGCGCGCGAGGTGGAACCTGAGCCCGGGGAGGAGGGACGCGGCGGCGGCGGCGGCGGCGGCGGCCGGCGGGCGGGCGGGAGCTGGGCCGGCTGCCGGGATTCAGGAAGCGCCGCGCTCCCGGCCGCCGGCGCCGAGCCCTCTCGGAGGTGAGTGGGGCCTGGAACTTCGGGGCGGGGACCCTGGCAGGGACGGCCCAGCCGAGGACCTCGCGCGCCCCCGGGTACATCTTGGAAGCTGCGGAGTGGTGGCCTGGAGCGCGGGAGGCGCGGGACCCGCGGGGGGCCCTTGGGCTGGGCACCACCTCTCTGGGCTTCGGTTTTGTTACCTGCGAAGAGGGCGCCAACGTGGGCTCCGGGGATGCAGGCCCAGGTCCCCCAATATGCAGGCCCAGGTCCCCCAATATCCAAGCCCAGGAAGCAAACACAGAAGGCCCTGCAGCCCACCCCGGAGTCACCTCCTTTTTGGAGGGCTTGGAAGAGGGAGTTGGGGTCCTGAGGTTTGCCCCCCACCTCTGGGAGGGAATTGGGAGCCTGGAACTTCCAAAGGCCACTTCTTAGTTACTGAGTCCCAGAGAGATGGCTCTTTCCCCACAAGAGGCAGGAAAATCTTTAACCTCCCCTCCAGCTCTGCCCTGGAGACTCCTGGGAGGTCTCTGAGGACAGGGAGAGACCTCCCACCCTCCCCGCATGGGTGGCCGTTCCAACCACAGGCACCCCTGCCTGGCCCAGCCCCAGCGGGTTTCTCCATCTGTCTTCCCCATTTTGCAGATGAGGAAACTGAGGCTCAGGTCGGGGATGTAGCCAAGTGGAATTTAAACCCAGGGCTGTCCGGCTCCAACGTCCTCCCTGCCTGGTGCCCAGGGGGTGTCTTGGAAGTTACCCAGGAGGGGGTGGGCTTATGGCTGCTGAGTGTCTACAACAAGGGCTTCTGCTGGGAGGGGGGGTAGGGGCGTGATGTCGTGTGTGAGCTTTGACCTGGGACGCTAAGACCCACGGGAGGGTTTAAGCTTTGCCACTTTATCTCTGGGGCGGGGACAGCGGGGTGAAGAGGTGGCCTCTCCTGAGAGGTCAGGTACGAGGGTTGGCCAAGGTCATCTGTGAGGTTAAAAGTGGGGCTTGTGTGGGCCCGAACCCTCACTCTGCCACCCCACTACTGTGTGACCCTGGGCTGCTCCCTCAGCTGCCTGAGGGACAGAGAGCTCATCTGGAAAATGGGGGTTGGCTGAGGGTGACCCCCGGGGCTGGGGTGAGGACAGCGGACGTGTGAGGGGGTCCCACGCCGTGCCTGGAGCCCCAGCTGTTACTATGCTCGTGCTGTTGTTGCCCCAACGGCTTCTTAATGGAAGGGGGTGAGAAAGGTGATTGGCCATTTCCGCATTTCTCTACATCATACTGTTTGAAAAATGGTGGGAACCAGAAAGACTAGGGGCCCCTTTTCCCACCTTCATTGATCAATTGGAGCGGGGAGGGGCTCCCAAGACAAATGGCAAATGGCGGTCATGGGCCAGTCAGGTTCACGTTTGTGAAAGCAGGGTGGGGTCATTCCGAAGTGGAGTTTTCCGAGGTTTAGGGAACGGGCACCTGAGGAAAAAGCGTGCAAGAGAGCCCCAGTGAAGATGCCTGGGATTCCCCAAGCTAAATCCAGACCAGATGCCTTATATCCGGGCCGGGCCTGTGGACACCCCTCCCACCTCATCAGGTGTGAGCTGAGCCTCAGCCATTTCCTTTGTCCATCAAACCCTCTGGGAAAGCCATCCTGTGCCAGCCCTGGGCTGGGCACTGAGGCACCTCAGACCCAGCCTAGCCCCAGTCCGAGGGGCGTGAACCGAGCGGTCCAAGAGAGCCGCTGAGATGGGAGGAAGGGCTGCCCCTCTCCCACGGCTGCCTCCCTGACCCTGGGGTTGCCCCTCGTGCCAGCTGTGGCTTCCAGCAGGAGCACCCACACCAGACCTGAGGGCGCCCAGCAAGGGAGCACTGTGCTGGATGCCGGGAAGGGTGTGCTGCCCGTGCATGGGGCCCAGGAGAGCGCGCTGGGGGTGGCACTGTGGTGATCCAGTACCCGGGACGGCTTGATCAAGGTGGCACTTGAGCCTCACCTGGAGGAATAAATGCAGATGTTGGGCAAAAAGGTTTTTAGGTGAAGACCTGACTTCTACCTGTCACCAGGTGGTAAAACTAGGGTTTGGAGAGCTGAGACATTGTCCCCTTTGTCTGGAGTGTGTGACATGAACAGGAAGGACAGGGGATCAGACAGGCAGGGGATGGGTCAGACCTAGAAACCCTACAAGTCCAGGCTGGGAGGGACTTGCCGGATGTGTGGTCTGGAAAGGTCCGCAGAGTGGGGGCCAGGCGGGGAGGCCGGTCCCCAGGCAGGGGAAGTCCTCCAGGCCGGAGGTGTGAGGCCCCAGGTAGGGACTGACAGGGGCGGCTGGAAGGTGTAGGAGGGAGAGAACCACGCAAGCCTTGGCCTCGCTGCACCTGGCACGTGGTGCTCAGTAAATCACTGTTGCACGGTTGAGTGACTGAAAACATCGTTTTGAGAGGGCCGGAGTCCTTTGAGGTCCTTCGTGTGTTCCCAGGAGGGAGGGGGCCATGTGGAGCAGGCGGCTGTACCCCTCCCAGGCCCCCGGCCTGCTGTCTGCCTCAGTTTCTCCCATTTGACTCCGGGAAAGACACTCCAGGCCCCTCCCCAATTCATGGGGACCCAGGGACTAGCTCCTCTTCTTGTCACACACACGATCTGGGGAGCCAAGGGAACATTTCATGCCAGCAAGCCCTCTGGAATGTTCTGCGTCACCAAGTTGGGGCGGAATTCACCTGTTAAAGATTAATTCAGATCTCTTGAGATGCTTGTGGTCCTGGGCCCCGCAGCTGCTGCTCTGAACTCTGGGTGCAAGATTCTTTCTGGCTTTAGCCAGGCGTGGGCTGCATTAGTGGTCATTACGATGGTTGCGAACATTTATTGAGCACGTACTGTGTACCAGGCACTGAGCCCAACACTCAGTACATTTGGATGCAAAGCTAGGATTGTACCCATTTTTGAGAGGGAGGAACTGAGGTCAAGGTGGTGAAGTTGCTTGCCCATCTGGGAAGGGCCGGAGCTGGGATCTGAACTCCATTTATCTGATTCTAAAATTCATGCCCTTAACTTCCAAAGTGGCCTGTCCCCATTTGTCTGGATCTGGGGTCATGGGAAGATAGTCTGCAGTTTAGAGATAAGAACCTGAATTGTTCAGACAGGCCTGGGTTTAAATCCGAGGCCTGCTGCCTTCTCACCAGGGGAGCTCGGGCAAGTCACCTCATCTTTCTGAGCCTCAGTTTCCTCATCTGTCAAATGAGGCTGTCAACCCCCTCTTTGCAAGGACAGTCCAAGGCACACCGATGGGGCTCTGAGCATTATCTTCTTCCTCATCCTGTCCCCCGACCTGTGCCAGCGTGCATTTTCCTCCAGCTCATCTCTCTGAGAACCCCTCTGTGCCAGGAAAGCAGGTGGAAGGTAGCAGGGGCAGAGCTAGACTTGCATTTGGACAAGGGGTGCTGCCTTTTCAGCTACAAAATATTTACGGGCATTGACTGAGCTCCAGGACCGTCAGAGTTTCCTGATTTCCTAATGTAATGCTTAAAAACAGGGCCAGAGCCTGGCCAGCTGGTTCAGATCCCAGCTCTCAGTAAATTCCCTTACTCCTTGGGCCTCAGTTTCCTCATCTGTAAAATAGGATAATGTTAGTGCCTGCTTCGTGGGGTGGTTGTGGACAGTCTCCAGAGCAACACGGACTGTTCAATGTGTAACCAGTGTCTATTGCCTGACAGTCACCTTGATGGTGTCACGGCATCACCCCCACTGGCAGTGGGCAGGGCAGGAATACTGAGTCCCATTTTACAGCTGAGGAAACTGAGGCTCAGAGAGAGAAGTAATTTGCCTAGGGATTCCCCGCTGGCTTATGGAAGAGCTGGACCTGAAAGCCAGATCCCAGTGACTCTGGACGACTTGGGTCCCTGAAAACTCAGTGGGTGGCTCAGCTTCCTTCCTGGAAGGCCACTGGACTCTCCCCTCTTGGAGTCTGACCCACCTCTGTTCACATCCCAGCTCGGCCACTTGCTGCGGTGTTCCTGGGGCTGCCACCCGGGGTTTGCTGGAGGTCAGAGCTCTGCCAGTTGGGGAGATTTGGGTTATTCTGGCTGCCACTCCTGCCCCGGCCTCGACTCCCCCTGCCTTGGGTGCCCTTGGGTCCCGCTGAGCTGTCACCCTGGCCGAGCAGGAATGAGGAAGGGAGGCCAGGCCCTCACTTTCACTGTGACTCTGACTTCCTTCCCACCTCTGAGCCCCTTCCTGGTCATCGGCTTCCCCTTTCTGCTCCGAGCCCTGCGCACTGCAGGCTGTGTGACCTCAAGCAGGTCACCCCACGTCTCTGAGCATGTTTCCTCAATTGTGAGGGATGGTCACAGACAGCACACCAGGGGCATAGGAGGCCCTCACAGGTCTGCTCCAGGTGAGGTCAGAGGGTGGGAAAGCCTACGGAAGGAGGTGGTGGCGTGGCGGGGCAGACAGGAGGGCCATTGACCAAATGGGAATACGCTTATTTTTCTTGGGTGGTGAGTAACGGCCGCCCCTCCTGCCCCCGCCCTTGCCTGCCGCCACACAAAGGGCTCCTCAGTCTCACTGGACGCCTGTTTTTCCCTGAGGGTGGAGTGGCCTGGCTTCCACCCGGCTGACCTGGAGGGCTGACCACCTTCTGGGACAGCTCGTCAAGGGTATATATGGGGGGGCTACTTCCAACGTGTGTCCCCGATGGGCTCCACAGGCTCAGGGGGGACCCCGGTGGGCAAGGGGCCAACTGACCTCAGACAGGGACCGGTTTGCCCGGTTCACTCCTGTCCCTGTGTCCCTTGGCAGAGAGGAGGGGCTGAGGAATACCTGTGGACAGAGTGAATGGTAAAGGAAGGAAGGAAGGAGTGATTGAACAGATGAATCAGCAAGGCGGGGGCATCAGGAGAACCTGCCTGCTCAGATTCAGACTCGGGTTTGGGCGAGTGTCCTGGCCTCTCTGAGCCTCAGTTTCCTCATCTGCAAAATGGACTCATGATAGCTGCCGCCCTCATGGGGGGACATTGAACCTCATAGGTCAGAGAACCCAGCATGCAGTAGGTGCTCAATAAATTATGTTAAAGGATGGGAGGGAGAAAGTTAGCTAGCTGGGTAGAGGTTCAGCTGTGGAGATCTGTCTGCCCTGTGGAGAATGACTTAGCTGTTTGTGATTCCTTTCACTTATATCCATGTGTTCATTCATTCGTTTGTTCATTCATTCAGCAAGTATATCTTGGATAGATACTATGTGCCAGGCCCTGTCCTAGGCACTGGGGACTCAGTGGTGACTGGAACAGAAGAGGTCCCTGCCCTCCTGGAGCTTGTGTCCGCGTTCCCATCATTGGGGGCTGCACTTTATGAGGCTCTGACACCCACAATGACCATGCAACCCAGCAGTGGGTGCTGTGATTAGTTCGCTTTTAGAGATGAGGAAACTGAGGCTCAGAGAGCTGAAATAATCTGCCTGGGGTCACACAGCTACTAAGTGGCAAAGCCACAATGGAAACTCCAAGTCTTTTTGTGCCGGCTTGCCCCGTGACTTCCAAGGGGCGTGGCATTTAGAAGGATGACTCCAGGGAGAGGGCTTCATAGACCCTGAAGGATGAACTCAAATGGGCTTAAAAGCAGATGGTTGGAATCCTAGCCACATTCCCTTCCTGTTGAGTTGTGACCTCAGCTGGGTCTCTTGGCCTCGCCGAGCCTCAGTTTGCTCATCTGTGAAATGGGGATGAGAAGTAAACGCGAGAGTGCTCAACACATGATGGGTGCTGGATAAATGTCAGCCCCTCCCCTCCATTCTCCCCAGACATGGTTTATTCATCTGACAATGGAGACGATGATGTCTAACTTCTAGAGTTATTTTTTGGATTAAAAGAGATAGAAGATGCTGTGTGACATGTACCAACGGGAGGGTAGGCACTGCTAATGTGGGATTTCAGGCCTTACTCTCAGCCATAATTCCAAGCAGTTAGCCAGAGACACAGCCTACTGTTGGCATAGGCTGGTGGTGAGGCTGGCTGGGGCAGAGAGAGGATCTCAAACTGGTTTTCTGCTGCCTGGGGCTCCCTTCCCGGCTCCTGCCCGACCCATTCATTCCACGGGTGTCTGCTCTCTTCTCTGACTTGGTCACCTCGGGACTTTTATTATTATTATTATTATTATTATTTTAATTTTTAATTTTATTTATTTATTTATTTATGGCTGTGTTGGGTCTTCGTTTCTGTGCGAGGGCTTTCTCTAATTGCGGCAAGTGGGGGCCACTCTTCATCGCGGTGCGCGGGCCTCTCACTATCGCGGCCTCTCTTGTTGCGGAGCACAGGCTCCAGACGCGCAGGCTCAGTAATTGTGGCTCACGGGCCTATTTGCTCCGCGGCATGTGGGATCTTCCCAGACCAGGGCTCGAACCCGTGTCCCCTGCATTGGCAGGCAGATTCTCAACCACTGCGCCACCAGGGAAGCCCCACCTCGGGAATTTTGCACGTGGGTATGAGGTGGAGGGGTGTGTGTAGGTATGGGTGGGTGGGTATCCTGTCTCCTCTGGACCTCAGTCTCCCAGCTAGGAAGTGGGGCCATGATGGAAGAGAGATGGAAATGAGGAGGGGAGAAAACCCTTTCAGAAGGCCAGGTCTTCACGTAGAGTCACAAGTCCTGGGTCACGTCTCCCCAGCTGTAAATTGAGGGAATATTAACAATGAAAAGGCAGCTGCCTTTTGTTAACATTTACTATGTACCAGGCGCTGTCTTAAACTCTTGAATTATCAACTCAATCAATTATCTTCCATTATCATTCAATCCTCACAACAGCGTTTTGGTGTAAGAGCTATCATTTTATTTTTTAATTCAAAGCATGAATGTAGAGTCCAACCAATAACTATAAAGCAAATATGGGTTCACCCCTCCCAGGTGGCAGTAATTGTTTACCCCATTGTACAGATGGATGAGGAAACTGAGGCCCAGAGAGAGATGACTTGCTCCCGGTCGCCCTGCCAGGAAGTGGCAGGTGGGGAAGAGGACATAGGTTGGGTAGTTTCTGAGGCCACAGAATCCTCTCTGGGGGGGCTCTCTGTGGCTGTGACTGTCCTCCAGGAGAGGGGCTGGGCTAGGGAGAAGGGGCCTCCGTCTTCCTAGCTGGATCTGGGTAGCATCATGCTCTGAGCAGGGCTGAGTTAGAGGGTGGAATCCAGGGCTGTGCTCTGATGGAAGGGGGCGAGGCAAGGGAAGAAGGAGCCGGAGCCTCCTGGGACAGGGACTTCATGTCCTTGAGCCCCTGCTGTGCGCCAGCCCCTGTGCTGGACCCTTTATGAGCGTCTAACCTCACGACGTTCCCTTGTTGCACCGAGGAAACTGAAGCTTCGGGAGGGGAAGTGACTTGTCTGAGGTCACCAAGCTGGGAAGTGTTATTGAGATGTAATTCACATGCAACTCACCCTTTCAACCTGTACAATTTAGTGGCTTTGTAGAGCGTTCAGAGTTATGCAGACATCACCACTGTCTAGTTTCAGTGCCTTTTCATCACCCCCAAAATGAACCCCCTACCCATTAGCCGTCACTGTCCCCCCCACTCCCCCCAGCCCCTGGCAACCACTCATCTGCTTTCTGTTTCTATGGATGTGCCTATTCTGGACATTTCATGTAAATGGGATCCTATCACATGTGGCCTTCTGTGCTGTTCAGTGTGTGCTCTTAAACCATTCAGCCACACTGCCTCCTGGTGGCTCCCACCCTGGGGCCGGGGACCTTGGAAGCAAATGCGTGCCCGTGAGAGCTCAGAGGGGTATTTGTGTGCACTGTTGGAATCCCTCCGGCCAAGGACTTGCAGAATGACCAAGTAACTGCCGTGGTCACATTGGCCTTGCCCTCTGTGGGGCCCAGTGAGTCACCCCAGCCCTGCCCCGCCTGGGCACCCTCCTGGGTGGGGGGACCCGACAGGACACTGGGGCTCTGTCAGCCCTGGTCAGGCAGCCACTGTGCAGCAAACAGGAAGCGGGCTGGGCCGAGACCTGCTAGGTAAATACAGGCTGTCTGGGGAAGGTGCCCGGCATGGCGTGATGCCCCCTGTTGCTGCCACCCGCCAGGGCCCAGGGAGCCTCGGGCAGCCTGGCAGGCAGTGGGTTTTGCCTGGCCAAGGGGCTGAGCTCCCAGTGGCAGCTGCTCTGAGGTGGCTGCCAGAGTCCCAGGCTCTGGGCCCTGCCACTCCGCCCTCCCTGGCTATCATACCTTCCTTGGTCCTCGGTCTGTCTGTTCATCCATCTTCTAATAATGATGATGTAATGATAGTGATGATGCTGACAGCAGCCATCGTTTACTGGGTGTGTGCTCTCTGCTGGGTGCTATCTCATTTAACCCTCTCAACAATCCGGAGATAGGTGCTATGATCATCACCATTTACAGGTGAGGAAACAGAGGCACAGAAAGGCCAGTGACTTGCCCAGGGTCACACAACTGGTGAGTGGGCAGTTTGCCTCTGGGGCCCCTGGTCCCCACCACTCACCCTGAACCACTCTTCTTCCACCCCCATCTTCCACCCTTTTCTTCTCGAATCTCCTGGTCCTTGCAAAGTATCCACGGAAGACATAGGTCCTGGAGCCACGTGGATCCTAGACCTGCTTCTGCCTCTAAGGAGCTGGGCAACCCTGTAAGAGTGACTCCACCTCTCTGAGCCTCAGTTTCCTCACCTGGAAGGTGGGGGGTTGGACAGAGCGGGTGTTTTCTCTCAGCACCAGCAAACCTTGGGACCCATCCTCATCCTCCTCCCCATCTCCCCATCCGCCCACCCACTCACCCATCTTTTCTTCCTTCCTACCTTTCTTCTCTGACGCCTCAGGCAGCACCGTTCCTCAGTGCCCCCTGCTCTTTCCCAGCTCCGTACCCTTGACCTTGCTGTCTCCTCTGCTCTTGTATCCCATTCCATTTGTCAAGCCCTCCTCCTTGCAGCCTCTCCCTGTGCCTGTCAAGTTTAGTGCTGCTTCCTCCCGCCTTCCTCCTTCCAGAACTTCAGAGGACCTTGCCTTGCAGTGTAAGAATTTACTGATGCCTCGGCACGATGCTGAATGCTGGGGAGACAGCAGACACAAAATAGTCCCTCCTTCATGGAACTCAAAATTCTAGAGGAGAAGGGAGAAGATGAATAAAAGAATGATATAAGTAAAGGTCAAAGTCTAATCATGAGAAGCGCTATAAAGAGGGGCACAATTTGCTCTAAGAGTGAACACAAGGGAGCCAGTTTAGACTGGGGGCGGCCAGGGGGGCTTTTCAGAGGAAATGCTGGTTGAGATGACACTCAAAGAAAGGGTTAGTGGAGGAAGTGCATCCCAGGCAGAGGGGACAGCCCAGGCAAAGGCCTGGAGGGGGAAAGCCATCTGCCTTCCCGCCTAGACTGTGAATTCCCTGAGCTTCCACTCCTGTTTGCCCTGCAAGCAGGTGGCACTCAGCAGATGGAGTGCACTGATCCCAGCTCCCTGGAATTCCTCCCCCTGGGGTGGAGCAGCCCCTGCACGCCTAAACTTGCCCCCAGATTTAAGCAGCTTTCCTTGGTCACGGAATCAGGAGGATGGGATTTGACATTACGTGCCAGGGTTTCCATGAGATCAGGCAAAGCCACGGGGTAACGGTGAGGATGGGTCCCTTCTTCTACCCTCTGCGTGGGGACAGGGGGATGGAACAAGAGACTTCCACCCCACCCCTGCCGAATCTGGGATTCTCAGAAGGCACCTGCCATTCACGTAGTCTTGCGGTTTGCTGTTTACTGAGGGCTTACTCTGTGCCAGGTGCTTGACTCAATTCATATAATCCTCACGATGACCCAGTTAAGTTCCTCAAGGAAAGGTGAGGCAAGCGAGCCTCGGAGAGGCTAAGTAACTCTCTCAAGCTCATCCAGCTGATGAGCGGTGAGTCTGGGAGCCAGCCCCCTGATCTGTCTGACATCAAAATGCAAGTTCTTTCCATGCCCCCTTAGCTCCTACCAGGTGCCCCCTCCTTAGGGGGGAGGGATTGTGGGTTTGGCTGCTCTGACTGAGTCCGCAGGGCCATCAGAGCAGAATGCATGACCTTCAGCCACGTTTCTGGAGAGCCTGGAGTCTGACCCAGGCAGAGAGGACGGCTTGGGGACCCTGGCTCAGCACTGTATCTCCTCACCCCGCCCGGGACCCCTGCACCCCTGAACTCGGCCACTCCCGAGCCCTTCTGGTCTAACCAGCTCTTACCACCAGACATGCCTCAGCTTCTTGCTTTGTCTAGCTGTTTCTTCTGTTTTCCCACCAGGTCAGCCCCAGCAGGGCAGGAGTTCTTTGTCTTGCTCACGTCTGTGTCCCCAAGACCTGGCACACAATAGGTGCTCAATACACATTTGTTGAGTAAATTCCAGTCCTGCTCCTTGATGCTGAAAACAAAAACATTTGAAATCTGCTGCGTTAAATGAACACAGCGGTCACACAGTGTGTGGGGATGTCCACGCTCTGCGTAAATGTCCTTCGCTGAGCCCCAGACATGCTCCTGGTGCCAGCTGGGTGCCACCCGCTGCAGAGGCATTCCCAGGGGCTCACAGCAGGCACGCCCGCGTGTGCCTGATCACATGGGGAGAGACAGGAAGAAACCGACACGATATTTACACACAGAGGAGATGAAGGAGGACTCAGCCTCTCTCCTGCCCTGTACCCCTCCTTCCCTCTAAATCTGGCATGGGTTTGGAATGTGTAATAACAGCCTACAGGGCAAATTAGAACCGGGAGTGAACTCTATCCCCAACCACAGAGAACAGGGCAGTGTTTGGGGAGGGGATGATGGCCACAGAGCAGGCTGTGTGTGTATGTGTGTGTGTGTGTGCGCGCGCGCGCGCACGCACGTGCGTGTACACGTGAATATGTGTGTGGACGTGCACGGTGGTGTCTGTACACACTTGGGTTGTGTGGTGTGGAAGGAGTCCAAGGTTCGGAGTCCAGAGGCCTTCGTCAAGGCCATTCACTCTCTGTGTGGCAACTCAGAGTCAGTTTCCTCAGCTGTAAAATGGGAGCAGTAGCCCAGCTTTGCTCACCAGGCTCTGGCCGATTAACCAAGGGAGAGGCTGGGAGGGCTTGGTGAATGTTAGCCTGGGCCGTGAATGCCAGGCTGTAGTACTACCACCTGTGTGTGCCCGGCAGGTGCGGTGGCGAGGAGGACAGGTAAACTGGGACCGTATCATAATGACGATGATGATTAAAGTATTTGTCAAGTGCTTATTAGGTGCCCAAGAGACACCTGACTTGCCCATTACGGCAGCCCTATGGGATAGAAGCTGTTTTGCAACCCTCATTTTATAGGTAGGGAAACCAAGGCTCAGAGAGATTAGCATGAGCTGATAGTAATAACCCTTACCTCCCGGGGCTGTTGTGCACCTTGAACAAGATATTCTAAGGGTCTGGTGTGGCGCCTGGCTCCCAGGCCACGCCTTCAACTGAGGGGTTAGGGTAGCCCAGGCTCCGCAGCCAACTGCCAGGATTTGAATCCTGGTTCCGTTGCTAACCTGCTGGGTGGCCTCAGGCAAGTCACTTAACCTCTCTGAGCCTCAGTTTCCTTATCTGTGAAAGGGGAATTATAGCAGTACCTACCTCCAGAGCAGGATTTCTCAACCTCAGCACTACTGACTTTTTGGGCTGGGTCGTTCCTTGTGGTGGGGACTGTCCTGTGCATTGTAGGATGTCTGGCACTATCCCTGGCCTTGACCCACTAGATGCCAGTAGCCCTCTCTCCTCTGCGCAGTGTGACAACCAAACATGTCTTCAGACGTTGCCGAGTGTCCCTGGGGAGCAGAAGGGCCCCCGGCTGAGAACTGCTGGTCTAAGGTTGCAGTGAGGACCGGATGAGAGTGCGTGTATGAAGCACTTGGGCCCATCAGAGCCACATAATCACGATGATGATGGGAGTTTAGTTCAAAATTACTACTTCACCGTAATTAATATGCTCATATTGATCTCTGTGTGTCTTGTCAAGGCTACGAGCAGTGTGTGAGTGACTGAGGGGGGATTTGAACCTGGGGCTGGCTGACTGCAGACCCCCTGTTGTGGAGTTCCCAGAAACCCTGGATGCCATCTGAGTTGAGATTTCTTAGGGCAGGGGGTGCAGGCGTGGCGGGGGTTTGAGCGGCTGCCTCCTCTGGCCCCCCCTATGGCGGGGGCTGTCCTGCCCCCGTGGGGCCCTGGGACGGGGTGCAGTAGTAAGGAGGGTGTTGACAGCAGAAGCACGTGCCCAATGCCTCCTCTTCCCCTGACCCTGGGTCCCCACTGAGGTGAACAGGACTGTGCCGGGGGAAGTCTAATCTTCCCCCTCAATGCCTGCACCCCAGTGGACACTCTCCCTGCCTCCACATACCCCCATTCCTGCATCACTAAGCCCAGACTCGTGTGGCAGCCACTAGGGGTCTCCCTTTCCCACCTGGCAGGTGAATAGGAACTAATGTCTCCTGAAGTCGTACTAAGTGCTGGCATCAAGTGGGTGCTTCAAACTCCTGAGGGCACTGGCATTTCCCAAGAGCTTTAGGAGGAGGTGTGGTTACCCTGGTTTTACAGGTGGGGAAGCTGAGGCCCAGAGAGAGGAAGTGATTTGTCCAGGATCACACAGCTGCTAATTAACCAGGGCCAAGATGGGAACCGGGTATATCTGATTTCAACAACTGTGCTCCTAACCCTTACTTACTCCTTTGATTATAATCATTGAGAGCCCCCAGTTTAATCCCAGGGTTGACACTGGACGTGCCTGATCTCATTTACTTCTTCCTGCAAACGTATGAAAAAAGCTACTACTATTGTACCCATTTTACAAATGAGGAAACTGAGGCTCAGGTAGCTAAAGTCACTTTCTCAAGGTCATGCTGCACATAAATAGCACAGCTGGGGTTAGAACCCAGGCCTGGAAGACTCTAAAATCTAGGCTCTCCCTACCCTCTGGTGCCTAGAAGGGGGTCTGTCCCCGGCAGGAGCTCTGACCCTCTGTGTGCCCTGCTGCGCCTGCCTAGAGAGGCCTCTTGCAGTGCCCTAGCCTTCCCTCCTGGTAGCCACAAAACAAACAAGGTGGGAACCAATCTTTATTTGTTTTTCTGCTAATGTGTGGGGAGGGAGAGCTATAGAAAAGAGGGCTTTCCAGACATTTTCCTGCAGCCCAGGTGGGATGGTAGGAGTTCCAGGAAACTCGCCCTTGGTGTCCAGCCCTCCCAGTGGCGTGCTGCAGAGGGCAGGGGGCTGACAGCCAGCAGGGCCTTGCCCCTCCCTTGCCCTTCTCCTGGCTAAAAGTTGGGCCTGGGAGCCAGAGAGAGCTGGGTTCAAGTCCAACTCTTCTCCTTACAAGCTGTGTGACTTCCCCCTCTTAAAGCTGCATTTTCCTCATCTGACAAATGGGAACAAATAATACCTTTGTCATCAGGTCGTGTGTCCATGTGGCACCCTTCTAGGTGTCAGGGACACAGCAGTGAACGAGACAGATGCATTCCCTATCTTCTGGTGCTTACAGCTCAGGAATTAACTAATCTCATGAACAAATGGTCAGGGAGGGCTTCCCAGAGGAATGGACATGAGCTGGGATTGCAGGTGGGCAAGAGTTAACCAGGCAAAGAGGGGAGGGAAGGGGTCAGCGCTTGGCACTGGGGAGCAGCGTTTGAGCACTGTGGGAAGTTAACTAAATTCTCGGAACCTTGGTTTCCTGTTCTGTGAAATGGGGTCATAATGATGGTACTGGGAAATTGAGGGCTACTGACTCCCACAGTAGGTTCATGAGTATTTCTGAGCACCTAGTGTCCCTGAAGCATAGATTTGATGGTTATGTTTTAGTAGGTGCTTACAGTGTGGCAGGCACGGCACTGGCCACTGGAACACGTGCTCTCTGCTTCCGCATCCCCATTTCACAGGTGAGGAAACCGAGGCTGTGAACCATCCACTTCCGCATCACATGGTTGCTAAATGTGGAGCTTGGAACTTGAACCCTGCTCTGGGGGCCCCGAAGCTGGCTTGGTTGGCCAGGAGTAAGCCCCGGGCTCCAGATCTGGGGACCCAGTGTGACTCTGACGCCCTTTCTCCTCCAGCTAACGTCCAGGGTAGCTGGACCCGAGGCAGACTCATGTTTCCAGGTCCCTGAAAGAGGCTCTGTTGCAGCTCCTGCCGGGGGCTGGCGGCCAGCCACATCTGGGAGTGGCCACCCTGAACCCCTGTCATTACAACGGTGGCTTTGAAGAAGCTGGTAGCAGTGTTGTTTGCCCACGTGGGAGGGGGCTTCCTGGAGCCGGCCTGACTCCCCTCCTGTTCCCTTGCAGGCCGAGCAGTGCAGACAGGTCCAGGGGCAGCATGGCGGATCCCAGCGAAGGCCCCCGCGTGGGGCCTGGGGAGGTAGCCGAGCCCCCCGGGGATGAGAGTGGCATCCCCGGCGGGGAGGCCTTCCCCCTCTCTTCGCTGGCCAACCTGTTCGAGGGGGAGGACGGCTCCCCGTCACCCTCTCCGGCCGATAGTGGTCGCCCCGCCGGCCCAGGCGATGGGCGACCAAACCTGCGCATGAAGTTCCAGGGCGCCTTCCGCAAGGGGGTGCCCAACCCCATCGACCTGCTGGAGTCCACCTTGTATGAGTCCTCGGTGGTGCCTGGGCCCAAGAAGGCGCCCATGGACTCGCTCTTTGACTATGGCACCTATCGTCAGCACCCCAGTGACAACAAGCGGTGGAGGAGGAAGGTCATAGAGTGAGTATTGCTGGCTGCCTGGCCGAGGGTCTCCTCTGTATTGAATCCATCCATCCATCCGTCCATCCATCCATTCACCCATCCATCCATCCTTCTATCCGTTCATTCATTTGTCTACCTATTCACTCATCCATCCATCCACCTATCTGTCCACCTTTCTGTATACTTGTCTATCCATTCATCTGTCTGTCCACTTATCCATCCATCTGTATATCCATCCATGTGTGTATCCATCCATTATCTACTCATTCATTCATCCAGCTACCTATCTTTCCACCTAGCCATCCACTTGTCCAGTCCGTCCATCCATCCAGCATCTACTCATTCAAGTATCTCTCTACCCATCTATCCATCTGTCATCTATCTGGCCAGTCATCCACTCATACAACAAACCTTCCATTTATCCACCATATACTTACCCCAAATCCATCCGTTCTCCCATCGACTCACTGTTTCTGTTCATCCAGCCAGTCAGCTATCAAACTATTCATAATTCATTCATTCATTTCATTTCCATGTCTTTCTTTTGTTCTCTCTTTCTCTTTCCCTCTCTTTCTCTGTCGTCAGCTACCCATCTTCCCATCTGCCCATCCACTTGTCCCGTTCATCTGTCCATCATCACTCATTCAAATGTCTATCGACCCATCTATTCATCTGCTATCTCTCTGCCCAGCCATCCACCCATGAAAACCTCTCTCAGGCCTCTGTGTGTGTCTGGAGGACAGTCTTGAAGTCTGCAGATGTCCTGTTGTCACCTGGTCCTCCTCTGTTCCCCCTTGCTGATCACAGACTCATTTATGCCCTTGGATGAAGCCCACTCACCTCCTCAGCCCTTGCTTTGTTTCCTTTATTTATTCACTGAGCCACCGATTTGTTCGGTGACTGTTTCTGGAGCAGCCACCACATGCCAGGTAGGGCGGTTGGCCCTGGGGCTCCAGGGGTGAGTCAGACCAGATGTTACCCCTACTCAGCTCAGACACTGAGTAGCTGTCACTGGTACCTTCAGTTTGGAGGGCAAGACAGGTAATAAGCAAGTGATTAGACAATTCACTTTGGGGGAGGTGCTGAGGTGGGAGAGGGGAGCTGATACAGGAAAGGTAGTCCAGGAGGGCTTCCTGGAGCAGCCGACATTTAAGCCCAACGCTAAGGGGTGAAAAAGGGCAGCCACACAGCAGGGGGGGGTGGGTGGGAGGAAGGTATTCCAGGTAGAGGGAAGTGCATGTACAGGGGCCCAAGGCTACAGAGGCTCAATGTATCCAAGAAATGGGGCCTCGCAGTCCACATGCTGTACTGGACAAATTGCGTCACCTCCACTCAGAGGTGAAAACAGGCCCAGGGCAGCAAAGTGCCCTGGTGTCCCATCCCTCCAAGGTCCCATTGGAAGCTGGTGGGCTCCCTGTCTCCCTTTCGCCTCCCTCAGATCCCCTCCTTCAAGCCCTCATCCCCACCATTACCCCAGACAGCCAGGGCTAACGGCTTTGGGGGTGCTGCAGAGGAGTTGGGAGGGGGCTAAGCAGCTGAGGTCTTCAGAGACCCCGAAGGCTGCCTCGGTGAGGACTGGGGGCGAGGGTGTTATTTCATTTCATTTTTTGGCTCAAAGGTCACAGTTCAGGAGCAGATAAAATGGGGGCTGCCCTAGCCTGTGTGCCCCCGTCGTCAGGAAGCACCTCTTCCCCCTTCCCTGGCCCCCCATCACTGGAGGCGCTGCCCTGGGGTGTAAAATCTGGGGCCCGGGCAGAGGAAGGAGGGAGAGCGGCTGTCCACTCCCCCTGGTGAGCCGCTGGCTTTCTCTGCCCTGAAGCCCCTGCCTCAGTGTCCCTTCCCCCTCTGGCCCCGCCACCTCTGTCGTGGTTCACTCTCTGCTCCCTTACAGCCCCTCTTCTCCCTCCCCATCTCCGCCTCTTTCTCTTCTCCATCCTGTCTTCATTTCACAGATTGTTCTTCGCCCTCGTACGTCCCGGGCACTGGGTGTGTGAGGACACGACGCAGGGCATCCCTGCCCTCATGGTGCCACTGGGCCACTGCTGCTCCAGCTCTTTGTCTCTCAAAACCTAGCACACAGTAGGTGCCCAATGAATGTTTGTTGAATGACTGAATGAATGTGTTTTTTCCCTTTTTTCTTTCTCCATCGCTTCCTCTCCCCCAGCCCTCTCCATCTTGTTCTATCTCCACCTGCCTCTGTAGCTCGGCATTTCTCCCACACATACAGACTCTGGACACACAGTAGGCACTAAATAATAACAGGAATATCAGCTAACATTTATTGGGTGTTTACTTTGGTGGGGCCTGGACTAAGCACCTATGTGCATGGCCTCATTTGTCTCAAATGTTTGTTGAATGAATAAATCAAGGAGTGAATGATTGAATAAAAGATAGAGTTGCTTTATCTTTTAGTCTGGTGTTCCTCCTTTATTTTCTTACTATCTTTGTCTCTTCCAGTCTCTGGATTCTTAAGTACTTAGTAAATGATAAATGGATGGATGGAGGGTGGGTGGATGGGTGGGTGTGTGGATGGGTGGATGGATGGATGGAAGACTGGATGGATGGGTGGGTGGGTGTGTGCGTGGATGGATGGATGGATGGGTGGATTGATGGGTGAATGGATGGGTGGATGGATGGATGGATGGATGGATGGATGGATAGGTAGATGGATGGATAGATGAATGGATGGGTGGGTGGGTGGATGGATGGCTGGATGGATGAATGGATGGGTGGGTGGGTGGGTGGGTGGGTGGATGGATGGGCTGTGTGTTTCTTTCTGTCTCCAACCAACACACAGTAGGTACCAGGTAGAGTCTATTGGGATAAAACATTCCTTTGTGTCTCCAGATGTCTTTCTGCTCTCAGTCTGGTCCCTCTCTAGGGCTCCAGCTGCCCCCACCCCCCAATCCCTGGGCCCCTAAGGCTAGAGACTGTGGGGTGGGCAGAGGATGAGCTCTCCTATCACCCGGCTTCCTCCCCCTTCAGGAAGCAGCCACAGAGCCCCAAGGCTCCCACACCCCAGCCGCCTCCCATACTCAAAGTCTTCAACCGGCCTATCCTCTTTGACATCGTGTCTCGGGGCTCCACCGCTGACCTGGACGGGCTGCTCCCCTTCTTGCTGACCCACAAGAAGCGGCTGACTGACGAGGAGTTCCGGGGTAAGCCACCCAGGAATAGCAGGTGGGCCAGCTGGGGGTTGGGGGAGGCCTGGCATTGGGGGCCCCCTTTCCCCTCAGCATTTTCCCTTGGGTTAGTGGGCTGCACTAGCCAGGAAGAGCACTGGACAGGGAGTCTGGTCCTGTGTGTCCTTTACCATATTACTTAACCTCTCTGCGCCTTTGCTGCCTTTCTTTGTTCATTCATTCAGCCTTCATTTATGAAAAGATTAGTGTCATAGGTGAGCAGAGTCTACCCACCTGGATTCAAATCCCACCATTACCACTTAAGGGACGTGTGGCCTCTCTGGGTCTCAGTTTCCTCATCTGTACCCTGGGGAATAATAATAGCATAGTCCTGGCCTCTGAGGACAGAGAATTCCATATTGCCAAGCACAAGGCAGCTGCGGTCCCAGGAGCTCCTGCCCCCTCTGAGGGGAGCTCTGGAGTGGGGAGCAGGGCATTCCTGCTTCTGCTTTGAGGCTTTGCCCCCCTCCCCGCGCAGCTTTCCGGCTCCCCGCTATAGGCTGGGGCCCAGTCACCATTGCCCTGGGACTTACTCAGCCCAGACAGCTCACTCTCCAGCCTCGTCCAGGCTCAGAACACCCACCTCGGGGCACTAGCTCCCTCCGCTACCCCAGGGCTTCCCTGCAAATCGGGGAAGGTGGCCTGTGAGCCTCTCCACCCAAGTCAGCCACCTGCTATGTGCCGGGTGCCAGGTGAGCTGTAATTAACTGGCCTAGTGACCCCACAAATCCATATAAAATGTCGAGAATTGTGGCACCTGCTAGGAAGGAGGGCCTGTCTCGGGTGGGCCGGCCATGGTAACAGCTCGGGACCGACGAAGCTTCAGGGAGATCAGGGGCCATTTTTGGAGACTTTAGGTACTTCAAGTAAATTAAGTGCGAAAGTAGGCTAACCGGGTCTGCAGTATATTTTTCACATATACCTTTATCAACCAGATTCTTTGAACACCAAAACGATACGATGCTGTATCATTGTGTCCATCAGAAGAGAATTACCGGACTTATAAAAAATATTCATTCATGGTGCCCAGCCAGGTGGTGTGACCTCGTTTGGGGCACGAGCTTAGAGTTGCGGAGAGGGTCTCCGTGATGGTGTGAATCTCATTTGGAGATAATCCACATTTAAGCCCTGGAAAAATGGCCCCACCTGGCCCCCCAAGTTCACCTGGCAAAAGTGGGGAGCTTTGGGGCGGAGTGAACCCCTGTGAGATGGGGATCATGGTGCCTGTGCTTCGGTGGACAGAGCAGCGCCAGGCTGGGCTTGCCAAGGCTTCTGGCTTCTCCCGAGTTCGGGACTGAGCTGAAAGGGGGCTCTAAGCCAGTGTGTCTGCATGAGGGTGGGTGGGGGACCCTAAGATAGGCTGGGAGAGGGCCCTGAAATTGTACAGAATAATGCATCTGTAGAGGGGGCTTTACCGTGAGGCCCATTAATTAGGCTTCAGGCCCCTTGCTTGCTCTGGCCCCTTGTAGCCCTGGACCTAATCTGGAACTTGTAATTGTCTGTTCGCTTTCATTAACAGGATCCCCCAATTGTGTAAGTCTCAGGCTCCACAAAACCTGGATTTGCCCCTGTGGGTTTTTCTAGCCAGAGGCTCGTGAGCTCATTGATTCTTAGGGGAGTCAGTGACCGGCCCTCCCCTCCGCCCACACATAACCTCGAACTTGGCAGTTAACTTAGGGCCCTTGGCTCCAGCCTCCCCTCATCCCCGCCGTGGGCAGAGCCACTTCGCCACCTGCTGGTGGAGTCCATAACTGCAACCCCTCCCCATTTCTGGGTAGCCGCCGTTCTTGGCGTCTTATACCAGGACCCAGGCTGTCAGCCCCGGACCCTGCTACAGCCTGGGCCTGGGGGCGTGGAAGTCCAAATCCAGGTTCTAGTTCCACATCCCACACAAACCACTTGAGTTCCTGTGGTTTGGAATTCCCTGCAGTGCCCAGCTTGCCCCTTCGCTGAATGTGTATTAATTAAACAAGTGGTTATTGGGCACCTATCAAGTGTCAGGCTCTGCTGGTGTGGGGCAAAAGTGGTGAGTGAAGCAGATATGACCCTGTCCTCTCGTTGCTCTCAGTCTTGAGGGTGAGACCAACTTGATCAAGCAATCACAGAAATAAATACACAATTACAAACTGTAATGTGTGTCCACAAGAGGCTGTATTGGACAATTTGACCTAATCAGGAAAATCTGGGAGAACTTCCGGGAGGAGGTGACATGAGCTGAGTCTGAATGAATTGCAGTTAGCCAGGTAAAAAGAGGTGGAGGAAAGATTAGAGAGGAGGTGAAAGAACAGTATGTGCAAAGGCCCTGTGGCTAACCATGACCAGAGTTGGACTCAGTCGCTATGTGGAAAGTGGATTAAAGGACGTCCAGAGAGGCTGGTGGAAACCAGGAATGTGAGAGAAATGGTGGCTGGGCCAGGTTGGCGGCAGTGGAGACGGAGCGTGGTGGAGGGGTTGGAGAAATAGGTAAAATTTGTGGGACTTGCTGGGGTGGGGGGGTGGATGTGGGGAGAAGGGAGGACAAAGATAAGAGTGACACAAAAGTTTTGGCTGGCTGGGGACACCATCATCTACGAAGGGGACACATGTAGACTGGTTTGGGGTTTGGGGAAGGAAAGATGACGAGGTCAGCGTGGAGAATCATGAGTTGCCTGACAATTAGAAAACGGACTGATTGAGTGTGGGTGTGTCTGGACAGAATTCCCAGGGGCCTCGGCCAGCATTTGGGGTCCCCTCCCCCTTATGCAGATGGGGAACTGGAGTCCGTTATCATTCAGTATATAGTTACCTGGTGTCGACTCTGGGCTGGGCCCCAGGGGTGTAGCGAAAAGTAGCCAGAACGAGGCTTGTCTGAGCAACCTCACTCCTAGGAGCTGTGGGACAGAAATTCAGGTCTCTGCGTTTTCCCCACTTCCCAGCACCTAGGGAGAGGCTCTAAAGCATTTCTCGTGGAGTAATAACTGCAGCAGTATTACTTATTGAAGACTCCTATCTGCCTGGCTCTGGGCTCATCAACAAATACCTATTAGCTCACGATTTCCCTTTTATATATATATAAATTTATTTATTTATGGCTGCGTTGGGTCTTTGTTGCTGTGCGCGGGCTTTCTCTAGTTGCGGCGAGCAGGGGCTATTCTTCGTTGCAGTGCGCGGGCTTCTCATTGCAGTGGCTTTGCTTGTTGCGGAGTGTGGGCTCTAGGCGCGTGGGCTTCAGTAGTTGTGGTTCGCGGGCTCAACAGTTGTGGCTCGCCTGCTCTAGAGTGCAGGCTCAGTAGTTGTGGCGCACGGGCTTAGTTGCTCCGTGGCATGTGGGATCTTCCTGGACCAAGGATCGAACCCATGTCTCCTGCATTGGCAAGCAGATTCTTAACCTCTGCGCCACCAGGGAAGTCCCACAATTTCCCTTTGTAACCTCAATTTAGCTAGACAAGAAACTGAAGCAGAAAAGGTCACACAGAAATCAGGAGCAAAGCCCAATTCGAGCCCCCAGAGACCTGGCTCCAGAGCGGGCCCCTCAGCCCACACCTGCCTCTCCCCTTCCTCATCCCTTTCCTGATCCCCGTCCTGCATCTGGCCGTTTTGCCCCCTGCCTGATTGACAGGGGACTTCTCTTTTCATTGACTTGCTCTTTTAAAGATATAAATCAACTCACGTCACCATAAAAATTAATACAAGGGAAAGAAAATTGCAAAGGGACAGTAAGCGTTAGTGGGAGGTGTTAAGGACCCATTAGGACAAAACGAAGACTGACTTCACAGGAGGGATTTGACAAGCGGATGAAACCTTGCACACATGGGTTTTTACTGTTATTATTGCTGCATCTGCAGAAGCCCCAAAATCCTCTAAGGTAATTTCACGTTCACTATGGCTCACGGCCTCCACTTTGGGGAACGCTGCAATCCCTCTGCTCCCCTCTATGGGCACTAGTGTAATCGCTTCATGGGAAAAGGATCTATGTGCAAATAGGCAGGCAAAGACTGCCTCCTGGGTCTGCTTTTAGAGGTTCACAGTCCTCATTAACAGATTAAAGGTTCTGAGAAGTCCTGTAGTGAAGAAATACGGTTGGCTTTGTTTAACTCAGCATTCCCTCTTTTTATTTGATTTTTTAAAATTCTCTCCAAATATGCTTTGTTAAACACCAACCTCTCTACAGGCTGCAGCTTCCCACGTTTTAAAAAACTTCGGCTCCTCTGAGTTTATTTGACCTTCTCAGTACCATGGGGAGCAGATAGGGAACAGGCTCGGAGAGGAGGACCGACATGGCCAGGACGTCTGGCTCCCTGCCCAGTGCCCTGTCCCCAGCTGCCCAGCAGTTTGGGTCACGGGCCGAGCGCCCCTCTCCTGCACGTCTCTCCTCACAGAGCCATCCACGGGGAAGACCTGCCTGCCCAAAGCCCTGCTGAATCTGAGCAACGGCCGCAACGACACAATCCCTGTGCTTCTGGACATCGCTGAGCGCACGGGCAACATGCGCGAGTTCATCAACTCGCCCTTCCGGGACATCTACTACCGAGGTGAGGCCCTGGGCCGGGCGGGGGTGGGGGGCACCGTCTCCATTTGTCCAACCATCCCCCCAACTGAGAGCTTCAGTCTGGGCCCCAAGTGCCAGCACGTCCCCAGGAACCAATTGTTGAATGAATGAATGAACGGACGAAAGAACAATAACCACCCCTTCCAACTTTGATATTTTGAGTTTCAGAATCAAAGGTTCCAAGGTTCTCAGATGCAATGAGCCAAAGGGGCCATGAACTTGGAAATCTGGACCCAAGATGCT
This sequence comes from Balaenoptera physalus, assembly GCF_965194825.1. Classification (NCBI taxonomy): domain Eukaryota; kingdom Metazoa; phylum Chordata; class Mammalia; order Artiodactyla; family Balaenopteridae; genus Balaenoptera; species Balaenoptera physalus. The sequence goes on along the minus strand of NC_138897.1, from coordinate 78,812,121 downwards.
CAGGTTCTGGGTACTCTGAGGCTTTGTTATAATAGTTCTATGAGCCAACAGCTCAGAAAGGCACAGGTGTCACCAGTGCCAGCTCCCTGGGTCTAAATTCTGAGATCTATGAATCCAACTTGACCTTTCAGATTCCTGGATATGCAGATTCAAAGGCTGTGAATTTTATACCCCAAATTCTGTGAGACCATGATGCCGTTGTTTCCTCTAGGATGAAAGCCTCTTTTGAGTCTGAAAAGTTCCCACATTTGGGACCCTCCAAGTTGGATATCCCTTGAGCCTAAGATTCTGCTTGCGTGATGCAGCAGATCTGGGACCTCGGGCATCAGAGACTCCACATCCGGGAATGTCTGAAGGTCTATTTGCTGCCCTCGGGTGGATTTCTCCCTTTTGCACCCCAGTGCCTCCCACGACTGGTCGGGTCTCTGCCCCCGGTGACTGTCCCCCACCCCATCCCAGGCCAGACCGCCCTGCACATCGCCATCGAGCGCCGCTGCAAACACTATGTGGAGCTCCTGGTGGCCCAAGGTGCCGATGTTCACGCCCAGGCCCGGGGACGCTTCTTCCAGCCCAAGGATGAGGGAGGCTACTTCTACTTTGGTGAGGAGGGGCCCGGTGGGGCCTGGGGCCCACGGGGGAGAGGCTGGGGGCGGGGGGTGTATGGTGGTGCTGGCAGCCCTGACCCCTCCCCAAACAGCCAGGGCTGCGCTGGCCAGGGGCCCAGACAGCACCCGGTACACAGGCCGCCTTGCTGGTCTTGGTCACTGAGGTCTTGTCTTTGAGGAGTAGAGCATCACCACACTGCCCCGAGCCTCAGCTTCCCCATCTCTACAGTGGGGATCGTGATGGGATCCGAGGGCTGTGATGGGCTGTCCCCGCCCCTTAGCACTCGCACCCTCCAGTCTGACTTAAGCTGGGACTGATGGTCGCATTGCAGGGCCCAAATTCCATCACCGCCATGTCCCAGTTGGACCCATGAAAGATTTTAAATTTCACCCCTGCTCAAAGGCACATGTTATTTGGGGTTCAGGCACAAAGTCTCTTAAAGAATCCCTCACGGCCTCCAAGTCACACGCCACCCCCGCCCCCCGCCCCCCCCCCCAAATAGCTGCCTCCGTCTACCCGGGGGCATCGCCTCCAGACACGTGTAGTCGGCCGGGGCTCGTCCACGTTGACCGTGGGCACTGCGTCCATTGTCACGGCGTCTGCCCCTGAGTGTCCGCCCCCGGGGCCCCGTCACTGACCGCCCCCCCACCCACAGGCGAGCTGCCCCTGTCGCTGGCGGCCTGCACCAACCAGCCGCACATCGTCAACTACCTGACAGAGAACCCGCACAAGAAGGCGGACATGCGGCGCCAGGACTCCCGTGGCAACACCGTGCTGCACGCGCTGGTGGCCATCGCGGACAACACTCGCGAGAACACCAAGTTCGTCACCAAGATGTACGACCTGCTGCTGCTCAAGTGTGCCCGCCTCTTCCCCGACAGCAACCTGGAGGCCGTGCTCAACAACGACGGCCTCTCGCCCCTCATGATGGCCGCCAAGACGGGCAAGATCGGGGTGAGTGCAGGGCCGGGGGCACACACCCATTCTTGCCCCTCCATTCACACACACACACACACACACACACACACACACACACACACACAGGGGAGGGACTGCTGCTGGCATGCATTATTATTAATATGCCACCCACCTCCCATCCTGCCAACCCCAGTGTGCAGATGTCCCAGCTCAAGAACCTGCTATGGCTCCCTGTTGTCCAGCCAAGCTATTCAACCTCATCCCAGAGCCTCTCTGCTCCTCCCACCCCACTGGATGCTCACTGCCCCATTCCCACCAGCCAGGGCAAGCCGCTGACAGAGAACTGAGTCCCAGAGCTGCAGCCCTGCAGTACTCCCCTCTACTCCATGGCAGGGGTCCTGGCTCAGCCTCTAACCTGCTGAGTGGCTGTGTGCCAGTTGCTTCCCTCTCTGGCCTCACAGCACAGGGCCTAGAGCAGGATTTCTCAGCTTGGGCACTACTGACATTTGGGTCTGGATGTTCTGGGGTGTGGGGCTGCTCTGTGTCATTGTGGGATGTTTAGCTGCATCCCTGGCCTCGACCCACTAGATGCCAGTAGTACCCCCCACCGATTGTGACAACCCCAAATGTTTCCAGACATTGCCAAATTGTCCCCTGGTGGGGGGCACCCATCGCCCTGATTGAGAACCAAATCTGGGGTTCTCTAGAGTCAGGAGCACCTGGGTCCAAGGCCAGGCTCTGCCACTTCCCAGCATGTCACCTCAGGCATCTCACCTCTCTGTGCCTCAGTTTCCTCATCTGTAAAATGGGGATAACAATAGTACCCTGTGGTATAGTGTTCTGACAACTCAATGAGGTCGTCCACTTAAAGCTGTTAATAAAGATCCTGAGATGGGTAATAAGTGCTCAATAATCAGTAAGGGTTATTATTCCTCTATTAAAAATATAGCAAAAAATCACTAAAATCACAATTATACCAGAGTCCTGAGGCGGTAGAAAAGGCCTAGGTTTAAAATCTGTCTTTGCCTATTGGGCTCTGTGGCCTGGGGGGACTCCCACCTGGATCTGTTCCCCGGTTCCCCTGTGTGTAAGCCAGAGATAGTAGGAGTAGCAATAAGAAGGACCGAATAGGATAATTATTACTAGATTTAACTGATCAGTAAGATTGATTAATTGCTGTTTTAATTATGTAAAGAAGATACTCATGACAACTCAGGTTTTTAAGGCTGACCTGGGTTCAGTCTGGCTTCAGTGGGCTGTGTGGCCTCAGGGGACATCCTTCTTTTCTCTGAGCCTCTGTTTGCTCATCTGTCAACCAGGATGGTAAGGGTAGGAATTAAACAAGATGATGTGAGGAAAGGGTCTGGCATACAGCAGGTGCTCAGTAAGTATTTTACCCTTCCCTCCATCCTGCTCTCTGGAGAGGTGCTATTTGATGGGCTGGCCCAGCTCCCAGGGTCCCTCCAATGTGTGTGGCCCAGCAGCAGTGCTCCCCGCCCCCCAGAGGACCCCCTGACCCTCCCTCCTCCCATGCAGATCTTTCAGCACATCATCCGTCGGGAGGTGACAGACGAGGACACCAGGCATCTGTCCCGCAAGTTCAAGGACTGGGCCTACGGGCCAGTGTATTCCTCACTCTATGACCTCTCCTCCCTGGACACGTGTGGGGAAGAGGCCTCTGTGCTGGAGATCCTGGTGTACAACAGCAAGATCGAGGTAGGCATCAGGGCAGGAGATGGGACCCAGTGAAGGAGGGGCCCAAAGTGGTGGGTCTGTGAACTGGATGCAAGAGAAGAAGCCAACTAAGTGCCCAGAACAGCATCTGGCACTGGGGGGCAATGGGAGGTTGTAAGGGTCGGGCTTCAGGGGCAAGCAGGACTGGTTCAGAATCCTGGCTCTGTAACTTACGTGCTGTGTGACTCAGGACAAGCAGGACCGGTTCAGGATCCTGGCTCTGTAACTTACGTGCTATATGACTCAGGACAAACGACCCAACCTCTCTGAGTTGCAGCTTCCTCTTTTGTACCATGTGGAGAAAGATAGAGCATTTCCCATTGGGTTGCTGGGAGGACCAAATGAACAGCCTGGCGCAGGGTAAACATTAGGTGTCAGCTATTATCATTAGCATTTGTTATATGAAGTTTTTAAAAGCTCTTTTTTTTTGACTTAGGAATATCTTATGAACATCGTTCTGCACCATTAAATATTCTTCTGCAATATCATTGCTGCGTGGAAATGTACCACATTCTAATTAACCATTCTTCTATTCTTGGTCATTTGGGTTTGTTTCTGCACTTAACTATCAGGAATAACACTGCAGTGACATCTTTGTGACTACATAATTGCACAAATCCTTGATGATAAAGAGACTCAAGTCGTTAAAGGGACAGGATGCTGTACAAATGGGGCAGAAAGTGCTGGGGCCTGGGTGCAGAAGGTCTCCCTTCTAGCCCCGGCTCTGTGAGCCTGGACAGATGCCTTTCCCCTACCAGAGCTCACTTCCCTCATCTTTGAAATTAGTGACCAACTTGATTTAGATTGGGGATGGTGGGAAGTTTAGCATCTCTGCTGCAAACTCTGATTGATTGGTAGTGTCTGCCCAGGGAACTGTGTAGAGAACTATTGTGTGGGACTCAATTATTGATGTCTGTCCTGGGTTCAGAATTGGAAAATTGTGGTGAGTCAAGTATTTATTATCCTTGGGCTAAATTTCCAAGTCCCACTTCCTGAATCAGAATTTCTGAGGTTGAAACCCAGGGATTTATATTTTTAACAAGCTCCATAGGTGACTTTGCTGCCAGCGGCTTGGCACCATCCACAGATTGGAGTTTGGGGACCACAAGAATAGATATTCTTTAGGGATCTTTCTAGCTCTGGGTTCTATGAGTCTAGAACAGGCTGGAAAGGTAAGTTGGGGCAGAATTGGGCAGAGCCTTGAATGCTGAGCCCAGAAGTTTGGGTGTCATTGAAGAATGAATTAGGAGGAAAAAGTGCTCCCTGGGCAGAGGGTGGGGGAAGGCGTACTGGAGTCAGCCTGTCTAGCCCCCTGACCACCCCGCCTTCCACAGAACCGCCACGAGATGCTGGCCGTGGAACCCATCAATGAACTACTTCGGGACAAGTGGCGAAAGTTCGGGGCCGTTTCCTTCTACATCAACGTGGCCTCCTATCTGTGCGCCATGGTCATCTTTACCCTCACCGCCTACTACCAGCCGCTGGAGGGCACTGTGAGTGACCGCGAGCCAGGCAGAAGCTGGGGCGCAGCGGGGTCCCCCGTGGGAGGGACTGGAGAAGGCTTGGGGGTGGATAGGGAGAATTCCCTGGTGGTCCAGTTGTTAAGACTCCGTGCTCTCACTGCTGAGGGCCTGGGTTCAGTAAATCCCTGGTTGGGGGAACTAAGATCCCACAAGCTGTGTGGTGCAGCCGGAAAAAAAAAAAAGAAATGGATGGGGAGGTGCCTACCCCACACCCAGGTGGAAGAGGGTGAGGGAGGAGGCGCCACAGGACGTAGATGTTCGGGGCATTGGGGAACATATGGATCTGGGACCAGATGTTGGTGGGGCTGGGGGAGGACTTGCATGCTCCCTGCCCCACAGCCTCCATACCCTTATCTCACCACGGTGGACTACCTGAGGCTGGCCGGCGAGATCATCACGCTCTTCACCGGGGTCCTGTTCTTTTTCACCAACGTGAGTGCTTGGCCTCCCCCCTCATCCCCCCGCCCACCCTGCCCGTCCCCCTCCTCTCCCTCCACCTCTTTTAGCTCCATTCTCCTCCCCTCTGCACTTCTGTTGGCTCCACCTCTCTCACATGTCCCCTCCCTTCCTCCAGATCAAAGACTTGTTCATGAAGAAATGCCCTGGAGTGAATTCTCTCTTCGTCGATGGCTCCTTCCAACTACTCTAGTGAGTAGAGGTCCCTGGGGTGGCAGCTTCTGGGTGAGGAAGGTGGGGTTTGGAGGGACATCATCCGGGTTTGGTGGTGGGATGGGGGCTGACTCTGTTAGGAGTGAATTCACCCAGCCTGATCAGGACAAGGCCAGTGTCAAGCAAAAGGGTCTTCTGGTTAAAGCAAGATTCTGGTTGCTAAAGCGTTATCACCGTATACACCATGGATAGAAATAATTTAACCTCTTATGCTTGTGATTAATCGCTAATGTCTGCCAGGAGTGCCCATGTTAAGAATCTTGAGGCTGTGTCTGTGTTTAGTGGGAAAGAGTGCTGGGATTGATTAATGATGTCTGCCTAGGGCACAGGATGTGTTGTCACGTGTGTGTTACTTCTTTTCCCTTTTCCTTAGAGTTAGAGAACAATGAAAATTCACTTAGCCACAAAATCGCCACTGAACACCACTGAATCTTTCTCTACCAATTCCAAAGGACATCACTTTGGGTTCTGGTAGGGCCTCAGGGCCATTACACACGTATCAGTTGCCAATTAATTGAGCGTTCTGGTTAACAGGATGCTGGGGAACCCAGTGAATCCACATGGTTTCTCTTCCGGGTGTCATTGGAGTGTCCTACTACCTAGAGGGCTTGAGGGCATGCCTCCCCCTCCAGGGCCTCATTCTCCCCTCTCCCCTTTGGCCCCTCTTGTGATCTCTGCTGCCCTGTAGCTTCATCTACTCTGTGCTGGTGATAGTCTCGGCGGCCCTCTACCTGGCGGGGATTGAGGCCTACCTGGCCGTCATGGTCTTTGCCTTGGTCCTGGGCTGGATGAACGCCCTTTACTTCACCCGTGGGCTGAAGCTGACGGGGACCTATAGCATCATGATCCAGAAGGTATGGGGTGGGGGGGTTCCCTCTGGACTTGCATGTCCTCGGAGGAAGCCACACACACCACATATGTACAGACAGTGCTGGCGGCCTTGAGGTTGTGGGGCGCCGTGGGGGCAGTGGGCAGGGCCTGGACATCGGAGAGGGACGGAGTGGAGCTGGAGAGAAGATTTGGGATGAGGTGTTGGTAAAGCGAGAAACCACGTGTCTCATCTTTGCCTCCATATTCCCTCCGGGGTCTTTAGATCCTCTTCAAAGATCTTTTCCGCTTCCTGCTGGTCTACTTGCTCTTCATGATTGGCTACGCTTCAGGTGAGCTCCGGGTGCCCAGGTGGGCCTGGCGGGGGTGGTACCGGGACTGGAGCGGCCACCACAATGTGTGGAGGAAAATGACCAGCGTTTGTAGAGTTCTCATTGTGTGCCTGGCACTGGGCTAAGTCCTTTCCCATTCCTGCCTCATTTAATTCTCCCAACAAGTCTGTAAGGGAAGTGCCTTTCTTATCACCTTTTAGAGATAAGGAAACCGAGGCTTAGAAAGGTTAAATAATGTGCCCAAGTTCAAAAGCTAGGGAATGGTAAAACTGGTGTCTTAGCTATTGTTGCAAAAGAAGCCACCCAAAACTTAGTGGCTTAAAACAACCACCACTGATGATTTCGTTCAAGTCTGTGGCCCAGCTGGGTGGTTGTGCCGACCTGGGCCAGGTTTGGCTAATCTTGATGGGCTCCTGTGTCTGTGCTCAGCTGGCGGGTTGGCTGCTGGCTGACTGGTGTAGCTAGGGGGTGGCCTCTGTTGGGGGTGACTTCGCTGTCTTCCCCAGGGTCACTCATCTCCAGCCGGCTAGCTTGGACTTGGTCACATGGTGGTCTGAGGGTTCCCAGAATGTGAGCAGAAGTGTTCAAGGTCACTGCCTGGCACAGCATCAATTCTGCTTCACCCTATTGGCCAAAGCAAGTCTTAAAGCCAGCCTTGATTCAAGGAGTGGGGAAATAGACTCTACCCTCTTGGTGGCAGGAGCTACAAAGCCACATTGAAGGGGTGTGGTTACAGGGGAGGGTGCCTTTTAATCATTCATCTACCAGCCCAGGTCTTTCTTTTTTTTTTTTTTTTTATAAATTTATTTATTTTATTTTTGGCTGCGTTGGGTCTTCGTTGCTGTGCGCGGGCTTTCTCTAGTTGCTGCGAGCGGGGGCCGCTCTTCGCTGTGGTGCACGGGCTTCTCATTGCGGTGGCCTCTCTTGTTGTGGAGCATGGGGTCTAGGTGTGCAGGCTTCAGTAGTTGTGGCTCGCAGGCTCAGTAGTTGTGGCGCATGGGCTTAGTTGCTCCGCAGCATGTGGGATCCTCCCGGACCAGGGCTCGAACCCATGTCCCTGCATTGGCAGGTGGATTCTTAACCACTGCGCCACCAGGGAAGCCCCAGCCCAGGTCTTTCTTAAGGTTCAGCACTGGCTCCCTCTAATAGGCTTTCTCCTTGGTGACCTGATGCTGTGGGACCTCAGTGGCACAGACCATGGGGGAAGGACCAGGGATGGGGAAACTAATCAAGCTGTTGGGCTGGTTCCCAAGGGGTGGGTGATCTGCCATCCAATGCCCAGTATCCAAAAGGGAGTGGTCAACTCAGGCTTCAGCAGGCCACATTCACATCTGAGGAGGTTGGTCTAGGAACCAGCACTAGCAGCAGGAATCTGATGATGGTGATATTTTAACCCAGATGGTGCCAAGGCTTTGTGTGGATTATTTCGGAGAAGGAGAACTGTGGCCTTAGCTTAGCTGGGGAGAGAAGGACAGGGTCCAACTGCCCCTACCAGGAGGAGGACTGGAAAGAACTAGACAGATTGTCAAGGGTTCTCCAGTGGTTTGAAAGTCATATCAAGAGTCCAGCCGTACCACAGTCCTAAATATAGAAACTGAGGCAGAAACCTAGGGGTTAAAGTAGCAACTTAGTGGTCAGCTTGGTCCCAGGGCTTCTCCTGCTAGGGAACACTAGATCTGCATTCTGAGGCTGACATATCCCGAACGTGGTACATGTGCTGCTGTTTCCCACTATTGTGCCCATGACAGACATTGCTAATGGATCACAGAATCCTTCTCAACACATATTTCAGCAGTGGCTACAGAATTGAATAGCATTAGTATATGAGTTGGAAACTGCTTACTGTAATCCCAGGTTGAAGGCATGGTGACCGTCTATGCCCCACTGACTGAAGGGGCTCAGCCCCCTCATGCTCCCTGCTGTGAATGGTGTAGGAGCAGATGCAGATGTTGGTGCTAAACTGTGTTGAGAAGGACTCTGAAGCTTCGTCTGGGTTTAGTGGGAAGGGATGAACACCACGATCAGTTTGAGATGTCTGGAGGGGGTGAGGGCCTTAGTGAGAACGGCTTCTTCCACCCTTCCTCTCTGAGCTGCCGTGAGCTGGGAAACAGGAGCATGCGAGAGAGTCTGCCCCCAGAATGCTGGCATTCCAGGCTCCCAAGACCTCTAAGAACAATAGGCTCGATGAGGTTTTTCTTAGCCTTGGCACTGCTGACATTTGGGATCAGATAATTCCCTGTGGTGGGAACTGTCCAGTGCACGGTGGGATGCATTGCTGGTCTTTTTAAAAAAATTTTTTTGGCCATGCCGCATGGCACGTGGTATCTTAGTTCCCTGACCAGGGATCGAACCCACGCCCCCTGCAGTGGACGTGCGGAGTCTTAACCACTGGACCACCAGGGAAGTCCCAGCATCCCTAATCTTTACCCACTAGGTGCCACTAGTGTTCCCCCCTCCAGCTGTGACAACCAAAAATGTCTCTAGACCTACCAAAGGTGCCCTGGGGGAAAAATGACTCCTGGTTGAGAACCACTGGACTAGGTCCTGGGAGCCTCTTCCTTGTTAACAAGAGTTTGTGGACAGAGCAAAGGCTTTGCATGCAGGAGGGCCCAGATGTGACTGCTGGCTTGGCTTCCACGCTCAGTGACCTTGGGCCAGCGCTATCCCCTAACCGGGCCTCAGCGTTCCCCTCCATCAAATGGGAAGGGTCCTCCCCACTTCTCAGCCGGCGTCCTCACCCTCGGTGAACATCACCGCCGTCCCTCCCACAGCCCTGGTCTCCCTCCTGAACCCGTGTGCTAACATGAAGATGTGCAGCGAGGACCACACCAACTGCACAGTGCCCACGTACCCCTCGTGCCGTGACAGCGAGACCTTCAGCACCTTCCTCCTGGACCTCTTCAAGCTGACCATCGGCATGGGCGACCTGGAGATGCTGAGCAGCACCAAGTACCCCGTGGTCTTCATCATCCTGCTCGTCACCTACATCATCCTCACGTTCGTGCTGCTCCTCAACATGCTCATCGCCCTCATGGGGGAGACGGTGGGCCAGGTGTCCAAGGAGAGCAAGCACATCTGGAAGCTGCAGGTGAGGCCCCAGGGCTCCCATCCTCACCCTGCCTGCCACTCTTCTCCTTCTGAGATGGGCCCACCTGACCCGCCTCACCTCCTCGGCCTTGTGCTCTGGGCGAGCCGCACCATCTCATTCTGCCTCCACTGCCCTGTCTGTAAAATGGGCACCGAAGACTGCCTTCTGTTCCCCAGAGCCGCCTAACACATTTCCAGGTGGCTTCTTGCCTGACCACTAGCAGTGGGCTCAGATTCCCTCGTGGTCCAGTTTGTGGTATACAGTCAGCTTCACGCGGCTCCACTGAGTGAGCTCTGTCGGCACAGGAAATGCTCAAAGAGCATCACATTTCACATTTCAGTGAGGGTTCTGCAGTGAGCATGGGGGGCAGCTTCCGTGCCCCACCCTGACCCAAGAGACAAGGCTGGCATGCGTACAGGCCACCCCAGAGCCGGGAAGCGTCAGCAATCCCATCAGAGGGGCTTTTACCAGCCCAGGGGGAGCTTCCAGGTTCCCCACCTGCCCCCCGCCAAGCAGATGTGGTTGGATGTAGATGCGGGCCTAGTGGGTGCTGGGGAGCTGCTGCCTTTGCTTCTCACAGGTTGCCGTGCAGTCCTAGACAGCAGAGGCCCTGGGCGTGGGGGTCACAGCCCGCCTGGGTGCATGCAGTTCAAGAACTGGGGTTCCCAATAAATTCAGTGTCTCTGCAAGGCCCGGGAACGCAGCGTCCACATTTACCATCACGTGGTACATTTCCAGGAAAAGGCGCAGTGAGAAAAAACTCCAAGGTCTTCCTCCCAGGTCTGGGTCTCAGGGAACCATCTGGACCTGCTCTTAACCTTTATCCATACCGCTTACTTCCCTGGGCCTCAGTTTCCCTACTGAGTATAACTCATAAGATGCCACTGGCAGCCTATGGACTGGATTTGACCAGCCCAGATTTATTTTTTTCCTGCATCACCATATTTTTTTTTTATTAGTGCAAAACTTTTAAATTAAGAGATGTCATAGAAGAATCCAGATTTCTGGCCTTTCTTGAAAGGTTGGAAGCCTGGCGAGGTGAGCTCACATTCCTGCCTGGCAGCGCTCAGATAGATGAGAGGTGGCTGCTTCCCCTACACGGGGTGGGGGACCTGCACCCCCCAGTCTGCCCCAGTCCCCACCCCTCCCTGGGGATGCCCAGCACCGAGGGGACACATGGTGTCCTGGGGCACAGGATGTTGATCCTTCTTCATTCATTTTCTTCTGCCAGGCCCCTGTGGGTATTTGAGTTTTTAATCCAGAGGCAGTGGGAGCTGGGAAGCCTAGTTCTTTACCCAGACTGGCCCATTGAATCATTCCTGCCTTGAGAGCAGTTAGGCGAGGCTGGGGGCGGCTCACCCACGCCTGCCCGCCCTCCCTCCCTCCCCGCAGTGGGCCACCACCATCCTTGACATCGAGCGCTCCTTCCCTGTGTTCCTGAGGAAGGCCTTCCGCTCCGGCGAGATGGTGACCGTGGGCAAGAGCTCGGACGGCACTCCAGACCGCAGGTGGTGCTTCAGGTGAGGCCGGGTGAGTGGGCAGGGCAGGACCACTGGGCCTCCTTACGTTTTCTACCCATTGCCACTTCCCGAGCCACTGAGGCCCCCATGGGCCCAACCAGAACTCAGTTCCACCGGCTGATCTTGAGCCAGTTGGTTTAGTTCTCAGCCTTGGTTTCTTCATCTGTGAAATGGGGACAATGATAGCATCACTCCCGCAGCCATCTGTGTGGATTAGACGGGTTGGCACGTGAGATGTGCGCGGCCAGCACCTGACGCACGTTGGGACAGACTCCCCCCCCCCGCCCCCCCATGCAACCAGTGTTACTGCTCTGTCCTTTGCTGGAGGAAGCGGACTCAGAGGCGGGTTCTCATCACAGGGCACCGCCCTCTGTCGGCAAACCAATGGGGTGGGTTTCAGGTCTCCGGCTGAAAGGGGGAATCTGAGCTATCAGCAGCTTCCAGGGCTTGGGATGTTACCCAGATGCACAGGGAATGCCAGCTTCTTAGGGGAACCCCTGGGTGAATCTTTTCTTTTAAGGGGACTCTGTAATGTGGTTGCCAGCACAGAGCGTAAGCATCATGTTTGGAGTCAGGCAAAGTCAGTTTCCGCTATGATAGCCCCCACCTCACAGGCCAGCTAGTCAGTCCTGTTCAATTTGAATTTGAAGTTCAAGCCCCGACTGTGATTTATCAGCTTTGTAACCTTGGATGAATAGTTCAAGCCTCAGTTTCCTCATCTGTAAACTGGGAACAGAGAATGTATCTTCCTTGCTGGGTCCTGACCCATAGGAAAAAATGCTCAAAAGATGGAAACTGAATGAAAATAACTTAAAAATAATTTTAGAAAGGAAAAATTATCTTGAGCCCATTTGGGCCCAAAAGGGTGTAACCTGACTTTAGGAGGGTGTCTCAATAATAAGAGTGAGAATATCAAGAAGGAGGGTGTCCATCTTCAGATGAATGGATATATACCCGTACAAATAAGGTCTTTCCACACAATGGAATATTATTCAGCCATAAAAAGGAATGCAGTACTGATCGGGCTACATTGTGGATAAAACTTGAAAACATGATGCTAAGTGAAAGCAGCCAGACACGAAGGCCACATGCTGAATGATTCTACTTACATGAAATGTCCAGAATAGTTAAATTCATAGAGAAAGAAAGTAGAACAGAGGTTACCAGGGGCTGGTGGGAAGGGGAATGGAGAGTTATTGCTTAATGGGTACAGAATTTCTGTTTGGGGTGATGAAAATGTTTTGGAAATAGATAGGGGTGATGGTTGCACAATCTTAGGAATGTATTTAATGCCATTGAATTGTACACTCAAAAGTGGTTGAGGGGGACTTCCCCGGTTAAGACTCCATGCTTTTACTGCCAGGACAGACACCTGGCAGGGAAACTAAGATCTTGCAAGCTGCGTGGAGCAGCCAAAAAAAAAAAAAAAGTGGTTGAAATGGCAAATTTTATGTTATATATATTTTATCAGAATAAAAAAAAGGAAGGTATGCTGGGAGGCTGGAACAGGGATGCTGTCTGGGGGTGGGGAAGGGGTGCTGTCTCTGGGGGGCTCCCCTTGACCCTCCCTCTGCTGTGGCCCCACCAGGGTGGACGAGGTAAACTGGTCTCACTGGAACCAGAACTTGGGCATCATTAACGAGGACCCCGGCAAGAACGAGAACTACCAGTATTACGGCTTCTCGCACACCGTGGGCCGCCTCCGGAGGGGTGAGTAGAGGGCGGAGTGGAGGGGTGGGGGACATTCAGGGGTGCAGAGGGGGAGCCCTGGTCCTCCTCATCACTGGTTTGTTTTGAGCAGTCCTCTTCCTTTTCTGGGACTCAGTGTTCACATCTGTAGAATGGAAGGGTCCGATGGGCTGGCCACTGAGCTTCCTCCGCTGCTTGTGAAGGCCTGGGGCCCCTCCGTCCCACTCAGCTGAGTGCATGAGATGCAGTGGAGAGGTCATGGGCACTCAGGCCTCCTGACCCAGGCTTGAATTCTTATTCTTTCATTTACTCCTGTGTGTTCCTGGGTGGACTCTGTGACCTCTCTGAGCCCCACTTTCCACCTCTATAAAACAGGGATAATATACCTCCCCCTTTAGATCACTGTGGAGTGCCCGGTACACAGAAGGTGCTCAATATATGCATGTGCACTCTCCACCAACCCTCACCCTTCCCTCCGCCGCGCTCACTACAGATCGTTGGTCCTCGGTGGTGCCCCGCGTGGTGGAGCTGAACAAGAACTCGAACCCAGACGAGGTGGTGGTGCCCCTGGACAACGTGGGGAACCCCAGCTGTGACGGCCACCAGAAGAGTTATCCCCCCAGGTGGAGGACTGACGACGCCCCCCTCTAGGGGCTGCCGGCAGGAGTAGGGTCCCCTCCACCGCCCATTTCTAGTCCACCCGCATTTCAGCGGCACCTCCTGGGGTGTCCCCTGCACCCTCCTTCGACCCCCAGAGGTGAGGGCCAGGTGGAGATGCCAGGGGGGCCCCAGGACCCTCTGGTCCCCAGGCTCCTGCCTCCAGCCCCACCTCCCCACCCGGGCACGGGGCTCCTGGCCGCCTGTCTCACTCCCATGGAGTCACGTAAGCAACACCAGTCTCTCTGCCCACTGGGGCTCAGACCCTGGCCTCTCCATTTATTTATTTGCTCTGTTCTCAGGAAAGTGGCACAACCTCCGCCCCCAACTGGAGCCTGGCAGAGGCCTCAGGCCCCCGTCCCAGGTGCACTGCCGCCGGCTAAGCCCCCGGCCCCGCCCCACGCCCTGGCGGCACAGGCCACCCTGGGCTGAAGCGGGGTGGCTTTGCTGAAGGGCCGGGCCCTCGGGGTGGGGCTGCGCCTTCTGTGTGTTCTGTAGGGGATTGTTGGTGCTCAATAAATGTTCACTGATTGTGGAGACGGTGGGGAAGACGGTAACAGGCACGGGGATGACAGCACAGAGATGGACGAGCTAAGAGATGCTCGCGTCGGGGGGATGGGGTGGTGGGGATGAGAACAGAACGAGGCTTAGTAGTAACGACCAAGTGATGTTTAGGGTGATGGTTGGTGGGGGCTGGACGGGGGTGGTGGCCTGAGAGATGGAGGTGAGAGTGGAGTGTGATGGGAAGGTAGAGACAAAGGGAGTGAGGAGAGGAGGAGTGCTGGCGGAGGGGTAGTGATGCTGGGGGGAGATAGTAAATCTATCGAAATGCTGGGAGGGGGTAATGACACTGGTGGGGGAGAGTAATGCTAGTGGGGAGATTGTAAAGCTCATCATGGGATAGTGATGCTGGTGGGGGGACACTGATGTGCTGGTGGGTAGGAAAGCTGCTGGGAGAGGGCAGAGCAGAGGCGGAGATGACAGGCACAGAGATGGGTGAGCCATCCAGTGTCAGCAGCGGGGTGATGGTGAGGATGAGAGCGGCCTTAGTAAGGACAGTGGTGCTGACTGGAGCCGTGAGAGTGCTTGTGGATGGGACCGCGTGCCGTCGGGGCTGTGAATGTGAGCTGGAGTTGAAGGCCGACCTGCTTCCCTTCTGAGGGCAGCCATTCTTCCCAGGGTCACACCCCGCTGCTGATCAAGCCCCCAGGGCAGCTCCAAGCCTCTGGGCATGAGGAGGGGCCCCCAAAATACCCCATCCTGCCGCTCCACGCTGAAGTGGAGGAATCTGCAGCCAGCTGAAGTTTCCCTCTGACCTCCCAGGTTCCTGGTCCCGGCTTGGACTAGGTCTTACTTCCTCTCTGAAGCTTCAGTTGAGAAGAGCTTGGGTCTCTGAGGACCTGGCCAAGGGCAGCTGCAGTGGGAGACGCACAGGGCGTGGGGTCTATAGACCCGAGTTCACACCCTCAGCCCAAACTGTGGCAATGGGTCACTTTACTTTGGGCCTCCATGTCCCCGTCTGTCAGAAGGATGTCATATAGTCTGTTCAGCTATATGAGAATGAAGGGGAGACTCACTGTATTACCGCTGAGGGTGGCTGAGGGGCGCCAACCTTCCCGCAGACGCATTCTTTCCATCTCCCTCTACGTTGATGATGGGCAGGGGCTGATGGGCTTCCAGGGGCTGATGGGCTCTCCTCGTGATCCAGGGATGACCCAGCTTCTCCCAGGGCTACTTGCTTCCTCATTCCACCATTCTCAATGGAGGTCCCAAGAGCCACTCTGATTGGACGGACTTGGGTCACATGTCATGCCTGAGCCAATCCTGTGCTGGGGGAGGGGATGCCCTCCGGCTGAGCCAAGCCTTCTGGGTAACCGTGGGTAGGACCTAAACGCTGATCCTCAGTGTCCTCATCTGTAAAATGGGGCACAGCTTTTGTGAAGGTCAGGTGATTCCCTGGGCTTTTCAAAGAAGAGAGGATTGTGGTTGTGGTGTTCAAACAGTTATGTGTTTGGGGCAGCAAGTCAGAAAACTTACACTGGCTTGAAGAGAAGAATATTTATTGTCTCGGCAGGAAGTCCCAAGTTAGGGAGGGCAGTAAGGCTGGTTAATTCAGTCTCTGTGATTCATTAAGGGTTCTGCCAGCTCATTTATCCCTTCAAACATTTATCAGGCACTGTGCTAGGCACTACCCACCAGATGTGCTGCCTTTTTCCTCACACAGGCCTCCATCAAAGAAACAAGATGGCGCCACTGTTTCAGGAATCACATCCAGATTCGGCAGCATCCAGAGGAAGAAGGAGAAATGGTTCTTCCTGTGTCTCTTTTTATGAGGGAGGAAACCTTTCCCTGAAGTCCCCCAGCCAACCTCCCCTCTTGTATTATTGGCCAGAATTGTGTCATGTGTCCCATGCTTCAGCCAATCAGCAGGCTGGAAGCAGCAGTTGTCCTAAAGCAGCAGAAGGCAATATGGAGAAAGGTAGTTTCCCCAGCCAGGTCTCGGTTCTGTGGGAAAGGAGGATGGGGAAACCAATATTGCCTAGGCAGCCAGTAACATCTGCGACAATCCTTCTCCCAGATGCCCACCCTCTACCCCATCTGAGCAACATTGTCATGGAAAACGGCTCTGACTTATTCTGGGGCTATAAAGAGGTCATTTCTCTAGGGGGTTTTGTGATGGGCTGGCCCACAAAATCAAAACACCCTTTCAACTCAAAGAGACTCCATAAATTATTGAGGTGAATGTTTAATTCATTCATTTTTTTAAAAATAACGAAATAATTGTAGGCTATGAATTTTCCTCTGAGAACATTTTCAGCTAAATATATAGTAACTTTTTCAACTGTGATTTTCTAAATATTTGATGGTTTGGGTGTTGATATTCTATAACTCAAAAGCTGTTTAGGGGGAACTTAAAATATTTTCAGGCCATTGAGATTTTGTTTGCTCCTGTAAGATCTGAAAGATGACCTTTCCCAATGTCCTTCAAAATATAGGGCGTGTACTGGTGGTATGTCAAAATATTTTCGGGGGACACATTGGACATAGAATCACTTAGAGGAAAACGTCCCTCCTGATTAGGACATGGTCTCAGTTTGATGTTTCTGGGCTTTTGATACCTTCCTAACACTCACTAATCTCTCTTTAATGGAGAAAAACCTGAGGCTCAGAATCTCTGAGAGGCAGAGCTAGAACCAGGGATGATGTTAGCTTCTCCCGGACTACAGGGACTGAGGATGGGGAGGGGGAGTTCCCGGGAAAGTTGGAGTGTTGATACCTGTGCTAGACTGCTTCAGTGGCCCTGACTCTTCCCTTTAGCCATTTCTTTTTAGTACAACTTTGTCTTTCGACTGTGGGCAAAGCATAAGTTTGCATCCCTGGGCTTAACCATGTGACTTGTTTTAACCAGTGGGATGTTAGCAGACGTGCCGGCGCCAGCACCCAGGAGGAGGATGAGAGAACGTGGAATAGAGCTATGTCATCCCAGGCAAGCCTCACAGAGATAAGAGGGACCCCACAGATGCGGGACCAAAAACAGTTTTTTTGTATGTCATTGAGTTTTGTGATTTTTTTCAAGTGCAGGCATCAATCTTGTGGCAATAGCTAATGAATACAGACAATAGAAGAAAGAGTAACTAGAATCTGGTGAGGCCAAAAAGAAACAAAAAACAAAAACCAAAAAACTGAATGTTCACTGCACTCCATGTTATAAATGGGGAAACGGAGGCTCAGAGAGGGGAAGACACTTGCCCAGGGCAGCTGGCTGGTAAGTGGTGGAGGTGGGATTTGAACCCAGGCATTCTGCCCTCAGACCCCATCCTGGAGAGAAAACACTCTGACCCCTGAGGGGTGAGAGGTGGTGAGGCCAGATCGCTTCTGCAGTGGGGTAAGGCCCTGGCTGTTGCCCGCCACTTCTGCTGAGCCCTGGAGACTGTCAGTTTGAACATACCCCTAACTTTATTCCAACAAGGATTTCTTATTATGTGCGTGTATGTGTATTTAATAATGTTAAAGCACTTGTATGTCATATGTGACAGCAGGGTTTTTTTCATCCTAACTTTAAAGCGCTACTGGGAAATAATTAGTGCTACCAGAGTCAAAAACAATGGGACCCCATCAGAAAAGACAGTCTCAGAAACTCTTGGATCTTAATTGAACAATTACCTCTTATGCCTGTGAATAGTTCATTATTACATGCCCTGTATTATTAGCTGTTATTATTGTTTTAGATGAATGCTGGGGATTTTTTTTTTTAATCAAAAGTCATTTTCAACCATACTGTTCATCTCCTCCCAGCGTTCGCACGCTTCTGACATTTCCGAATGTAATAATGTCGTAGTTGGCAGTCAGTCTCCACACCTTGCCTGGATAACGGTGTATTCTGATCACTCTGGTTGTTTGGACACGGTGGTTAAATACTCCAGGCCTCTGTTTATACTGTTATTAATTTTTGACTCCCTGGCAAAAGCATTTGCATGAGAATCGAGCACTACCCGTCTTTTATTTTTTAGGAATCTGAAGTCATGGGGGACAATGGGGAGATCCTTGTTCATCCCAAGCTTTTGAGACAGAAACAAAAGGAGGTGGTGGTGATGGAACCAGAGGACAGGGTAGAAGGGGCATTGGGCAGTGGAGACCCCAGCCCCAGGGATGGAGGGTGGGAGGCTGGGTCAGGAGAGGCCAGGCTGGGAGTCTTGTGTTTTTGGAGGGAAGCACAAAAAGGAGAGAACAAATGAACACACATAAGGCACCTGCCCTGTGTTAGGCGCCGTACCCAGTGTTTGGCATTCATATCTCAGGAACCATGTGTGGGACCTCGTGGACTGGTGTGGATGCCTCTCCAAAAGTCATGACTCTCTTCCTTATTCACAGCGCCTCGTTTTGTTCAGAGTTCTCCACTCTGCTCTACAGTCATGGGCTTCCGCCGGGCCAACCACTGTGACGCTATTTCCCTTACTAGGTATTGGTATAGGAATAGCCATGTGAACCAGTTCTGGACTATGAGACAAAAGGGGAAGTCTGCCAAAGGAGGAAGAATTCTGGGGAGAAAAAGAGAAATATAAAAAACACTGTCTTCTCTTTTGCTGGGCACTGTCAGGTCTGGATGTGATGCCCAGAGCTGCAGCAGCCGTTTTGTGACCATGAAAGGGCTTGGTGGAACAGAAAGATGAAAAGGACATGGGTCCTTGATGACACCACTGTGCTATTGAATTAACGAACCCTGGAGCTACCCTACCATAGGGTTTCTTATGATTGTTTGAGATAATCAATTTTTTTTCCTCATTTATACCAGTGAGTCAGGGTTTCCTATTACCCTGCCAAAATCATGAAGATATAAGAACACATTTTTCTGCCTATTTTACAGATGAAGAAAGTGAGACCCAATGAAGTAAAGGCATTTGCTTAAGTACACACAGCCTGGATGTGGTGGACTCAGGATTTGAATCCTCTGGCTTAGAAGGAGACCCCTGCTGGGGGGTAGCAGGATTTTTTTTCTTTCTTTCTTTTTTTTTTTTTTTTTTAAGCGATTTGGCCTTTCCACAGCACGGGGACATTCTGTTTTTCTATAGCAACAGGCTGCTGTGATGGCTTCTAACAGGTGAAGATGGGACAGGTTGGGTGGAGCTGGGACTCAAACCCAGGTCCCCATATCCCAGCTCAGAGTCTTCTCAGCATCTCAAGGTGCACAGTGACATCAGAGACTCCCCCCTCTATCTCAGCCCCCCTCAGTTTGGGATATACCCACTGGATCCCACAGATCTGCCTTTGGCCACTACAGGGTGGGGCGGCTGGTCGTGGAGATTGGCCACCAGGGGCTGCTGTAGTCACACCCAGGAGCCTCCTCGGAGGAGGCCTTAGGGAAACTTGGAACCTGGGGACGTGGTCGGGAGGAGCGCCTAGAGTGAGCTCCCCATTAAGTGAGGCTGACGCTACAAGACTGAGGAAACCCTGCCACTGCCACTCCCGCAAGGAGAAAAAGGAGTCTATACCTGCCTCTGGAAAGTCTAGGACCTAGTTGCTGTGTGCTCTCAGGCAAGTTGCCTCCCTTCTCTGAACCTCACTTTTTAAATTTTCAAAATGGAGGATCATCCCCAGTTCTCAAATGAGGGCTTTCTTTCTCTCCCTGGTGGTCTTTCCCTTCTTTTGGGCCTATCTCTACACAGTGGACAAAGACCAATTAGGACGTGAGGCCCAACGACTCAGGTCAGGGTTGGATTCCAGTTCTGGCTCTGCAGCAAACTCATTAGGAGTCTTTGTGTTGCAATTGGGGAAACTGAGGCCCAGTGAGGAGAAAGGACTTAGTTTCCCCAATTGCAACACAAGAGTTAGGACTCAGTATTTCCTGAAGTCCCATTTGTTCCTTGGGATGCTAACAGATAGAAACAAAAACTTAGGTGATCGGAAAAAGTTAGGGAAATGCTGGGTTAAAGCTGGAAGGGTATCTTGCCTGCAGGACTTTTCAGAGCCTTTAATATGCTAATGTGATTTGTGCATCTCCAAGGTGGTGGGGGGAGGGGGACATAGGCATCTATTTCTCAAAGTCTTTTAACCTAGAAACCCACTTTCCAAGGTGAAAATCAGCCAGACTAGGTGAAGACAGAAATAATACATCTACAGAACAGGATCTGTGCTGCCTAGCGGATATGACTACCCGTCTCCTCTGTTCAACACCACATGGTACGTGTATTGTAATATTAGGTTCACTTTACATTTGAGACATAGGTGGCTCAAAGAGGGGCAATCACTTGCCAAAGGCCACATGCTGGTGGGCGGCAGCCTCAGGACTGGAACCTTTGGGCCCCGCTGCTCTGGGGGTGGGTCCCACTCACAGGACCAATTTGCCCTGTCATCCTCATCACACATCACCTGATGCCATCCCAGTCCTTCAAAGGCCTCCACTCCCTTTGACAGAGGCTCAGAGAACTGGAACCAAGGCTCACAGGGGCCATACAAGTCACCCAGGGTCACACATGGAGTCTACGAGGACACTGAGGCCAGTTTTTCCTGACTCCTCCCCTCCTCCTGCCACTCTTTAGTGAGCTGGTGATGGTGATGATTTAAACAAAAAACCTTTTGTCCACCGGGTTTGCCCGCCCGCCTGGCTGGGCCCCCTTCCAATGGCCAGCGAAGGGGACCCTGTGGCGGCTGTGTGGGCCCTTTAAGAGCACCCGGGACGCGCGGGCGCAGGCGCAGTACAGCGCATGGGGAAACCCAGGCGCACGTGGAGTCTCAGATGCAGCTCAGAGCTGAGCGGTGCGGGTTCGGGTTCGAAGTCGCTGCTTAGAGGCAAGGCAGGGGTCGAAATGGGAGCGGGATCTAAAGGCTGGGATGAGTCAGGAAAACACGGAGCCACCGTGAAAAGGTGAGTGTTCCCCACGTGGATTCCCTTCACTCAAATGTTTATCGAAGCACTGCCTCCAGTCTGATGCCTCTGGAAGATGGGGTGATGTTCTAATTGCTGTTATGACCGGAAGTGGTAGTAGTAGACGCGGTTCTGGGCCAGCCACACGTGGTTACCGTATTGGACAGCTCAGCTCTAACTGGGGGTGAACCCAAGACAGCTACACGGAGAAGAGGCTCCTAGCGTCCTTATGAAGAGAAAGGCTTGCACCTCGGGTGGGGGGAGGGGGCTGGATCGGCTGGCAGCGGCTCCCCTCTCCCTCGTTCACCCAACATGAAGTCCCAGTAGCGCGGGGTGCGGCAACTGAGGCCGGACCTGCGTTCTGGAGCCAAGTAGGCCATATTTGGGGGTCGGTGGTAGTTTTAGTCGCTGCATAGCACAGCAGTTAAGAGCTTAGACTCTGAATCAGAGGGCTGGTGTTCTACCCGAGCTGCTTCTCTGAGCTCCATCCTCAGCTGTGTGCCTTTAGGCAAAGTGATTGCCCTTCTCTGGGCCTCATCTGTGATGTGGCGGGGTGCACCCATATCAGGCGCACCTGAACAGTTGTGAGGCCTAAATACCATTTAGCGCTGAGCCTGGTAGCCAATCTGCCTACAGTAACTGGGCTGTCTGTAATTGTCGTAATGATAATATCGCTGTCACCTGTGCTGCTCCTCCAATGTGGTATAAAGGGCAGGGGTGCCTCATGCCAGAATGACGAGGCTGGAGGGCCTTTTGACATCAGCTAGCTCAGTTCCCAGGGAGAAGAAACCTGGCCAAGGCACCCAGGGAGCCAGTGCTAGGACAGAGCTAGAACCCCAGCTGGGTCCTGGGGCCATGCCCCGACTGGCTGTGCTCCGTGCCTGCACCTGCCCCGCTTGCAGACCCACCCTGCAGAGGGTAAGATTTTTCCCAGGATAGGGGGCGGGTCCTCACCGCCAGTGTGAGGAACCTGACCTGCAGGGTGGCTCCCATCTCTGTCCTCTCTCCTGATGCCCCAGTGTGGGCGGGCCTGGTGGTGGGCCCAGGACGTGGGGACCTGGGCTACCTAGAATTGGTGCTGGTAGCCCCTTAGAACAGCTGAGCCACAGGCTGCCACCCAGCCGTAAACCTGGCTGTAGACCCTGCTGCTCTGCTCTGCGCCCCTCCCAAGTACCCGCACTGTGCTGTAGTCTCCTTGAATCCCATCTCTGGTTCTGGCGCTGCCCCCTGTGGGGATGGACCTGTTCCGGGTCACTCAAAGTACCATTGGTAGGATTTGCACCCAGGGCTAGCTCACTCCAGGGGCTGGGTTGCCCTGGGCACTGCGATGCCCCCAGGCGTACGTCAGTGATGGATGAGGATGGAGTGTCGAGGCAGCCTGGCCCAGGGCGTGGGGCTTGATGCCGGAACCTGGCTCCCTCTTACCATCCTTGTGGCTGTTTCTCAGATTCTCTGCGTCACCTGTAAAGTGGGGATGCTTTTATTACATACCCGAGAAGGCTGTCATGAGACTCAATTATGTGTGGTCAGAAAAGCACTGTGTCAGCTACCGTTTACATCCTATTTGTGATAACGCCCAGTGGCCTTTCACGCAGCTCTGACTTCCCTAGCTTGTCTCCCAGCAGGACCCCTGCTCCTGCTCTCCAGGGCCTGGGTGGTGTGTTTGGTTCATTGACCCAGCTCAGAGCGGCCTGGGTCCCGCCCTGGACACAGCCTCTTCCTCTCGGAGCCTCCGTGTGCTGCCAGGCTCGGGGGTCTGGCCTTAGGGAGGTGGATGTCTGCACTGCAAGGTCACATCCAGGGTGTCCTCTCTGTCCCTCTTCTGCCCTGAACCTGCCATGCCAGGCATCCAGACAGGGCTCCATGCATGAGAGGGGAGGCCTGAATCAGACTGGGGACTCCCCCTGTTCAGACATCGGGCCAACAAGCCAGGGGAGAAGGTGGGGACAGGACGTGAGGAAGAGTCTGTGCTTTGCTGCTTGAACTACAAGTTTCCACAGACTTGCTGTGTGACCTCAGGCAGATCGCTTCACATCTCTGAGCCGCTTCTTCCTTGCAAGCAGTGGTGAGGCTCCAAAGAGCTGCCGTGTATAGGAAAATGGCCAGCACACAGTAAGTGCCTGATAAATGCTGAGCATCCCGGAGCAGGGATGGTCTCCTGGACATCCCCAGGCACCAGGGCACGGGGTGGGTGTGTGCTGGGGCTGGCCAGGGAGATGGCCACTGCTCAGCCACTTTGGCCTGTCCCCAGCCACTCTGCCTCCAGGGAAGCATGGATGGTGCCAGGCACAGAGGAAGAGCTGGAAAGGAATTTAGTGATGCAGGGGAACACCAGCCCCAGGACCACCTCTGTACCCCTCAGGGAATGAGCCAGAGCAGCCCGGGCTCAGTTCTGTCTCGGCTGCTCTAGGACCGATCACTGACCCAACTGAGTGGCTGACACGTAAACAGTGTCCACTTCGAAAGAGCTGGAGAAGTAAATGAAACATTGCATACAAAGTGGCCCAGCAGAGGAGGGGCCAGGAGGCTCCTGGCCTGCTTCCGAGGGCTCCAAGCCCAGTCAGCAGGGGAGGAGACAGCCCGTTTTACTCCTAAGGGGAGGAAGGAAGAACGAACAAAAACAAGAGCTACAAAACATCCCACAGCTGAGACACCATCTGTGTTTTCCTTTTTTTTTTTCTTTCTCTTCGTTTTTAAAACAATATAGTGCAGACCGCACTTCTCACAGTAGAATATAATGGTCAATTTTAGTATAAAAAAAAAACATTCTCAGAGATTTGTAAATGCACTTAGTGCTTGAACAGGCCTTGGAGAGAGATACAGTACCGCTTCTGGAGTGCCAGAGGGGCCAGGACTTGGGGAAATCGGGCCCTGGAGACTTAATGGGGGGACCCCCTGCCTGCCTTATACCCCGGAATGGTGTGGGGCAGGCCTTGGAGGGTGGCTTGCAGGAAAAGAGTTGGATTGGATCTCCCAATTAAAACCAGCAGGTTGCCCCCACACTGGCTCCTAGGAAAACCCCTGAAGGAGGCGGGGTCTGGTCCCTCTGACATTGTTAGCCCCTATGGCGCCTTTGTGCACATAGGTAAATGGTGCCCCTTCCTCAAGATTCAGAAAATTGCTGTAATAAATATACAAGTCTAGGATGCAAATGGTGTCTCCTCAGATGAGTTGCCCTGTGCAGTACACAGCCTACACAACTGTGCCCAGAAGCCCTGTAAGATGTACTGAAGGGAAGGGAGAAGGTAGTCCAGGGTTTGGAGAATGGAGATGGGATTCTGTGTTGGGAAGGAATGGTGGGGGGAGGGGAAGAGAGTCTAGAAGAGGAGGAACAGGGGGACCTGTAGTCCCCGGAGCCTGTATTAGAGTGGTCTTCGCCTGGAGAGGGCAGTGAGGGCGCTGTGGACTCGATGACTTCCTCTAGGCCCCCTCTGCTCTTTTTCCAGGAGATTGGGGAGCTCGTGGAGGGAGGAGCTGTCTAAGCCCCGGGGGCCACTCTGATCCCACCCCGACTCTAGACCCTAACGTTTCCTTCTGCATC
Organism: Balaenoptera physalus; assembly: GCF_965194825.1. NCBI lineage: Eukaryota > Metazoa > Chordata > Mammalia > Artiodactyla > Balaenopteridae > Balaenoptera > Balaenoptera physalus. Next base: position 78,787,653 of record NC_138897.1, on the reverse strand, counting down.
CCACTGTGGTCTGACTCCCCTCTCCTGGAGAGCCGGAAAGAACCACTCCTGTTTTAAGTGGTTTCTCTCTCCCTGCCTCGGCCAGCTTGGATGGAGGAAGGCGTGGACGTCGGCAGCTGCCCCTGGCCCTCCGCGTGTCCTGGGGCAGCTGATGGTGGGGAGGGGCCTTGGTGAGTGAGGTCACCTTGCCGCTCCCCGTCGGCAGCAGCCGGCAGCAGCCGGCCTGGCTTCCCTGTGGGCATCAATGGGCACTCGGACACAGGGCGGGGCTGGCGCCCCCGCCCCACGTGCTGCCCACCCTGTTCTGCGGCCTGCCTCCCCCCGGGGCGACCTGTCCGTCTGTGCATCTGCCAGGCAGGCCTTATCTGTAGACGGGCAAGCGGATGTGGGCGTGCTGGTGGTCGAGCAGCCGGGGCACAGCCACCGTCTCGTAGCCCTTGCCCAGCATCTGCTCCTTGATGCATGGGGGCCGGATGTCGTTGATGAGATACTCCAGTGACTGCAGGCTGCTGCTCAGCACGGCCGTGTTGCACACGCTCTTGCTGGGCAGGCCTGAGAGGGTCTCCGCCGGCGGCCCCGCCAGCTCCCGGGCCACCCCCGGCCCCAGCTCGGTCACGGCCACTGCCGCGGCTGCCGGATTGTAGCAGTCGCTGGTGGGGGTCACCAGCACGCTGTTCCAGGGGGCGGCGAAGTACTGGCCCACGGTGAAGCTGGTGGGCAGCCCCACGCCGCAGTTGACGGGCGACCCGCCGGCCCGCTCGTATACCCGCCCCCCACAGGCCTCGGGGGACTTGCTGGCCACTGTGCCGCCGCTGTAGGCCCGCAGTGGCTGGGGCGGCGGCGGTGGCGGCTTCTGCGGCCACAGCAGGTAATCCAGGCCCCCGTCTGCGTACCCTGTGGGCTTGGTGGCCCCAGCCAACGTCAAGGCCGGCGTGCTTCCCTGGCCCAGCTCGGCGCCCTTCCGGCAGTCGGGCGGGCCGGCAGTGGCCGGGTAGGCCAGGCTGGGGAAGCTGGGCACCGGGCCGTGCTTGGCTGGGCTGGGGTGGGGAACGGCCACGGCCTGGCAGGCGGCGGGCGCAGCGCCTTGGGCCTGGCACTGCTGGTTGAGCTGGTAGAGGATGCTGTGGATGGAGGGCAGGTTGGAAGGTGGCAGGGGCAGGCCGCGGCCGGGCAGGGGGATGACGGAGGCGGCGGTGGCCGCGGCCGCGGGCAGGCCGGGTGGCGGGGCGGGCGCCTCGGGCGGCTTGGGGTAGGCCAGGGGCCCCAGAGTGCTGGGCGCCGGGTAGGGCGCGATGCCCACCTGCACGGCGGCCGGCGACAGCTTGGTCCGCTTGCCCTCGGCGCTCTTGAGCACGCTTTTGGTGAGCCCGGGGGGCGCAGCCACGCCGGAGGAGGAGACGGCGGCCTTGACGACGGCGAGCAGGCCCTGGTAGCCGGCCGTATGCGGCGGGTAGGGGCTGTAGCGCTGGCCACTGGTGTCGTAGCCGTTGACGGTGCGGCTGAGGTGCTTGTGCTGGGGCACGCGGATGTTGGTGGGGAAGATCTTGATGGAGAGCGGGCTGTTGGCCACCTTCTCGGCGTAGGCGTCCAGCTCGGCCGGGCTCGGGTAGCGGGAGGAATGCATGGAGCTGGCCACCGTCTCGCCTGTGGGGACACGGGAGGGGAGGAAGCACAGGTGAGAGCCGACCCTGCGACCCGGGGAGGCCCGGAGGCCGCACCCCGCCACTGTCCCCGGAAGGACTCGCCGGCCACCCCTCCCTTGCTTTTTCCATCCAGTCACTTGCTCCTTCATTCATTCTTTCTAAATCGTTAAGCTTCGGATCGAACTGTAAAGTACGTAAAGGAAACTGCATACATCACAAGCTTGCTGCACTTTCACAAACAGAACACACTCGTGTGACACCTAGGTCAAGGGAGAGGCCTGTGCCAGTCCCCAGAGGGCCCCCTGCGCCCCCTCCTAGTCAGTACCCACACCAAGGGAACGGCTCTCCTGGCTCCTAACGGCGCGGGCTCGTGGTGCCTGGGCTCAGCACAGGTGAGCTGGGATCCCGCAGCGCACGCGCGTGTGCACGGTCGGGTCTCCGCCACTTAAGGTTATGTTTCGAGGTTCATCCGGGTGGCCATGGGCGCGGCGGTCCGTTCATTCTCATGGCCGTGTGATGTTTGAGTGTGACGACATCACAGTTTACTCATCCTTCCCACTGCTGATGGCATTTGGGTCATTTCTGGTTTGGGGCTGATACAAATAGTGCGACAGCCCCCGGGGGCACGTATTCAGTGAGTCCTGCTGGGAATAGGCCCAGGAGCAGAACTGCTGGGACAAAGGAGAGACGAGAATGCTCAGCTTCAGGAGAGAATGCCCAACAACTTGCCGAAGGGACTGTGCCAGCTGCGCTCCCAGCCCCCACCGCCCAGCACGGGAGTTACGGGGGCTCCAAACCCTCCACTCCACCTGCCCGGTACCGTCGTTCATTGTATTGGGTTGGCCAAAAAGTTCGTTCGGGTTTCCCCGTGCCATCTTATGGAAAACCGGAACGAACTTTTTGGCCAGCCCCAATACCACCACTCTGGTGGGTGTTCATTCCTTCCGCCCCTTTACTTGTCCTCTCGGTGCCTCATCTGTAGAATGGGGTCATGATGACCCATGGATGGTTCAGTGAGTTGCTACATGGGCCTGGCGCTGGGCAAGTTGCCGCAGTTGGCTTTCATCCTGGTGCTCACCAGGCAGCCGGGAAGGAGAGGTTTTGCCCCCGCTGGCTGCCCATCCCCTCCCCAAGTCTGCCTGTCACCTGCAAGACCTGTGTGGTGGCCACTGCCTTTTTTGTGAGCTGTCAGCACGTCAGCTGAAGGGTGTACTTTGTTTATTTTATTTATTTATATTTATTTACTTTTTTGGCCACGCTGCACAGCTTGTGATATCTTAGTTCCCTGACCAGGGATTGAACCCAGGCCCTCGGCGGTGAAAGCGTGGAGTCCTAACCACTGGACCGCCAGGGAACTCCCTGAAGGGTGTACTTTGTGTGACAGGCTGACTGTCCCCACTGTCAGTGGGCACAACTGGGCCCTGCTGTGGGGGAGGCGGGTTGCCGGTGGGCAGACCCCCTTCTCCCATCCAAAGCCCCTCCCTGGTCCTAAGACATTCCTCAGTGCCACCCAGGAACCCCTCTGGGGCGGGGAGTGGAGCAGGAGGCCTGCGTGAGGCAGATGGAAAGACCCTGGGCTTTGGAGCTGGCTGCCTAGGTGGAGTTCTGCCTGGTTGCAGGGCTGTGTGGCCCTGGGCAAGTTGTTGGCCTGGCTGAGCCTCAGTTTCCCCACCTGTGGAATGGGGATAAGGACTGTGGCAGATCTGCAGGGCGGCCTCAAGGAATGTCTGTGCCAAGGGGCCGAGCAGGGGGTGAGACAAACAGTAGGTGATGGGAGATCGTGACCTGGCTGGGCCCTTGGGTGAGGAGGACCCTACAAGGTCTCATGGTGCACTGCCTTCCTCTCGGCCCTGTGGGCACCCCTGGGACCCAACAGTGACTCCTGTGGGGGTGTGGGGGGGTGGTCACCACTCTGAGCCTCAGTTTCCTCATCTAAAATGGGGTTATACCGCTGCTAACACTGCCTCCCAGGATGGCTGTGAGGCTTTCATGAGTCGTGCGGTGGAGTGTTAGCAGAAGTGGGTCTCTCTAAGTGTGTTCAGACCCTTCCCATCTGCCTGGCACAAGGGTCTTCCTGGGAGAGGAAGGGGTAGGGCTTGTGCATGGGTGGGCCTGGCATTGTGGCTGGGACACAGTGCAGACCCCACCGCCTTCCTTAGGCCTTCCCACCACATCCCCTCCTTCCCGAGCCTCACCCCTGACTCCCTTGTGGACTTAGAGCCAATCTGAGCAAAATGCATGCCGTGACGGGGGAGCCTCACCCCCAGGGCTTCAGAGGCAGCTTTCTGGAAGAAAGAGCATCCCTGCTAAAGGCAATGGTGAAAGGAGTGAGGAGGGAGGAGAGAAACATATTTCAGCAGAAGAAACTGCACAGGCAAAGGTCCAGAGGTGAGGAAGCCTGTCCCAGTGGGAACTATAAACCAGAATAAAAGCAGAAGCCCAGAGCAGGCATGCAGGGGAGCAAAGACCACGACAGGCAGCTCAGGATGGTGTCGGGCCAGAGCAGGGCCTCTTCGCTGTGGGGCAGTGGTTCTCAGTGGTTCTGTCCCCAGGGCACACTGTTGACATCCGCAGACGAGTTCGGTTGTCATAGCTTGCAGAGAGGGTTCTACGGCAGCTAGTGGTACGGGCCAGGGATGCGGCTAAACTTCCTGCGATGCGCAGGACAAAGACCTGTCAGGCCCCTGGCGTCTGCACTGCTGTGTTGGGAGCCCTCGCCCAAGGCATCGGTGGCCGTGGAAGGTTCCAAGCAGGTGAGGGGCAGGGCAGGCCTACGTTAGGAAGACCATTCTCCTCTGCCCTGAGGTGCAGGGATGTGGTCTGACCTGGGCAGGACAGTGGGGAGGGAAGAGGCTGGTGGCATCGAGTACCCCAAGGAGGCTGGGGCAGTGCCACGCCATCTGTGTGGCCTAACCTGGGCCAGGTGGGTGGAGCTGACCCCAGGCCCCCCATCCTGACCCTGCCTGGGGCAGCCCCCCTCCTAAGTGGCCTAAAATAAACTCGGTGTGGAGAATGGAAATGTCACTTTGGCCAACGGGGGAATCTTTCTCCGAGATTGGATTTAAACTACATTATACAAGCAATTTCATGGGCACTTAGCGCCGCTCGGAGAGTCCCGCAAAAAAGGGACCAGCTCTTCATTTACCAGCCATAAATCAGCAGTTGCTATAATGAGCACAAAAATGTCACTTTTATGCAATTTTACAGATGAACAAAACTGGTGAAATTAACTGTGGTAACCTACTATAGTCAGCAAAAGCAGCTGCCGGGGGAAAAAAATTATATCTGTATGTATTTTTGTTCCTCTTAAACTCTCTTCCCAAGCAAGTTTCTGCCATTGTGGTGTGAAAACTCATTTGTCCTCACCATTATACTTTCATTTGGAGTTTATCTTGAGTATCCAATGAGCCACCAACTGTGAAAATGATTAAATCTACAAAATCTATCTAATGGATGGAATAAATTAGGTGTTTAAAACCTTAAGAAGAAAAAAAAAAGAAGAGCAATGCCTGTTACTAGTTTCCATTCATTGAAAGAAGGGGCCCATCTGGCCCCTCTGCTGGTCAACAGGGCTCAGCCAGTGTGGGTTGGTCCCTCCAGTTTGTTGGAGCCGACGGCAGTGCTGTGACACAGAGGCTGTCCTTTGGTGAGCGCTTCGTATACGTGAGGCCCCGTGCCTACAGCTTTTCTCCATGCCTCTTGTTTGGAGCACCTGACAGCTCTGAGAGGTGGGAGGTGGTCCCATTTTACAGATAAGGAAGCAGACAAGTTGTGACATTTGGCAGGCGGCCTCCAAGATCTGTCCCCGACCCCAGTGCTTCTCACCTCCTGGTGTTCACGCCCTTCCACTCCACACGGGGCTGACCTGTGTGACCTGTAAGATACCGTGGAAGTGAAGGAGTGTGACTTCCAGGGCAGGGTCGCGAAAGGCTCTGTGGCCTCCTTCCCTCTTGGATCACTTGCTCTGGGGAAGCAGCTGCCTGTGAGGATGCCGGAGCAGCCGAGGGGGAGGCCCCCATAGAGGGCCACATGCGCCTTCTCGGAGGCAGGTCTTCCAGCCCTGGTCGAGCCTCCAGAGGACCGCAGCCCCTGCCGACATCCGCCTGCAGCCTCACGAGAGACACGGAGCAGAGCTACTGGCTAGGTGGCTCCTGAGCTCCTGATCCACGGAAGCCGTGAGAGACGGTACATGATCACTGATGCTTTAAGCCACTAAGTTTTGGAGCAACTTGCTACACAGCAGTAGATAACTCATCCAGGCCCCCATTTTACAGAGGAGGAAATGGAAGCTTCCCGAGAATACACAGCCGGGGAGGGGCTGAGCTGGGATTTGCCTTCCATGTCATCGTCATGTCACCTGCACCCCAAGGCAGGCCCCAGCTGAAGCCAGGACACTCAGGAGGCTCCCCCTCTTCCTCCTTTGAATCAGGAGGCGGACAGTCCTGAGGAGGGTCTATAGAGTCAGCCCGGAGGCTCAGAGAGGCAGGAAGTGACCCATCAGAGGACACACGGCCGGGCAGCTCTCACGGCTGCCCTCGGCTCCCAGAGACTGCCAGCTGGCGGCCCTCGGCAGGCCTCCCCTGGACATGTGCTTGTCTCTGGGTGGGCGTGGACCAGGGTCACCCTGTTCCAAACCTGGCTTGATTGCTGCACCCCTGTGAGCCTTTGCATCTGCGGCCTCTACTGTCTACCTTGTTCCTGAAGGGCTTTCTCCTGAGCCACCCCGGGGGCCTCAACCCCAGCCTTGTCCACCAGCGTACAGTGGCCATGGCTTGGGGGGGAGGGTCTCTGGCCACTCGGGCCAGGCTGGGCCCCCAAGTCCGTCTGGGCCAAGGCTCCTGACCCTCCCCTGGAGGTGGGCGCCACCACCAGCGTTCAGTGCAGTTGCACAGCCCCATTTTGGCAAATGTCATGACACAAAAAAGGCCTTACATGAAGGAACCAGCCAAGCCAGCTGTTTGTGGCGGGCTTCTACGCAGTGGCAAGGATGGGGGGCAGCACTCACGGGGTTGATGGGCAGAGGAGGGGACCCATGGCCCTATGGGCCCCCTGGGGAGCCCCAGGGCCCACCTTCCCTGGTTCCCCGAGTTGGCCAGGGCACCCCCAGCGAAGGTTCGGCACCACGGCAGATTCTGACTGCCCTGGGCTTGTCCTGCTGCCCCAGCAGACTGGGCTCCCTGAGCTGGCTTGTTCAGTGCTGTCCCCACTGCCCACAGGACACGGAGCAGGAACTCAGGAAGGTCACGCTGAAGGAATGACGAGGCTGTGGCTAGAAGCACCCGTCCAGCCTGGGAGCCCCTGTTCACCGCCAGTCACGACACTTGGGAGAGTTGGTCCTGGGAGGAACTAAGCCAGAGACAGCCCCATGGAGAGACGCCTCCCCCGCAAGCCCGCATCCCCCGGGTGTCTCCTGAGCCCTCCCACGTGCAGGCACCGTCCTGGGCTTGGAGACAAGCAGCGGTCAAAGCAAACCGAAGTCCCCGCCCTCTCGGAGCTGACGTCTAGTCGGGGGAGACAGACAATAACGTGTAACGCGTCCGGCAGCGACAGGCCCCGTGAACAAGGAGAGAGGTGTCGTAGTTTATGTCCACAATTCTTTGGCGCTCATCCCACAAATAGCGGAGGCTAATTTTCCTTTACTTAAACATGAACTAACTAAGCAACTCGATTCTACTGAATAGAACGCGGCAGAAGTGGCGCTGGTGACTATCATGGCTCAGTCCTGAAGGCGCATGGCTGCCTCCTGGAGCTCCAGGTGGGTGTGTCTCTCAGGAGGTCCATCCCTGGAGTCATGTCCATCCCCGCCATCAGGTTCTGGGAAGCCCAGGCCACGTGGAGAGGCCACGTGTGGGTGTTTCAGCCAACAGCCGGCACCCACCACACGATGTGTGAGGGAGCAGGCCTTCGGAAGACTCCAGCCCCGGCCCGGGTCTTCCAGCAAGGCCCCCTCCCCCAACCCCGTGCCCAGCGACATCACGGAGCAGAGACACCGCCCCATGGTGCCCTGTCTCTAGTCCTGAGCATACGACAGAGCTGTGTGAGGCCGCTGAGCTTTGGGGTGATTTGTTACACAGCCGTAGTCATCGGGACAGCAGGGCGTGGGGGACGGAGAGGGATGGGATGGAAGGGCGCCTCGTTTGGACACGGCAGTCAGCGGAGAGCCTTCTCTGATAAAGCAGCTCTTCAGGACCGCGGAAGGAGGTGCGGGAGTGAGCCGCGTGGACGTCTGCTGGGAGAGTGGTCCCGGCAGCAGAGGCTGAGGGGAGTGGACGGGCGCCCCGGCGCCTGGCGCAGCGGGGCTGGCGGGGGAAGGTCATAGGAGATGGACCAGAGAGGCAGGGGGCGCACAGAGCAAACGGGCTGGGCCTTGGGGCCATTGAGAGGACCTGGGCTTTGCTCCACGGGGGAGGGTTGGGAGCAGAGGAGGGACATGACCTGATGTGGGTTTTAATGGTACCCCTAAGGCTACTGGGTGGGAAACAGGAAGAAGTCATCCCGGGAGCAGCCTGACTGTCCCTATGAGACAGAGCACCCAGGAGGCCCCCGGCAGAAACACACCTCGCTGGGCACTAACGCTTAGGGTGTTGGAAGGCTCTGACGACGCTGGGAAGCGGGTACAGTACAGGGATGCGGCAAGAGGTCACAGAGGGGGCTGTCTGTCTTCCTCCTTCCCTCTCGAACCAAGACTTGAGGGAAGAAAGCCCTGGATGCCAACAGGGGCTGGCCTGGGAAGGAGGCATGTTATTTCTTCTCTGTGCTTTTCTGTAATTGCCGGTGGCCAGCTACACCTGAGTATTGCTTTAGGGTGGGGGAGAGGCACAGGCTCGCGTTCCTCCCAGGGTGCTGCCTTTGATGTCTGCTTCAAAGCGTCCTCCACTGCCCTTGGCCTTGAGCAGCCTGAGGCTCCCCGGCTCCCCAGGTCATAGGGCAGCGTCTGCTCCTGGGCAGAGCACAGAGGGTGGTCGGCAGCCTTTTGAGAAGGAATCACGGTCAGATCCCAGCTCTGCCACACACTGGCTGTGTGGCCCTAGGCAGGCCGCTGCCCTCTCTGAGCCTCGGTTTTCTCTTGTGTTAAATGGGGATGATACTGCTGTTGCCGACCTTCGAGAGTTTTTGTGAGCACTGGAAAGGGTGCCTGCCTTCAGTGGGTGCCAAGGTTGTTGGTGATGAATTCACTAAAGCCCCTTCACCGCCTTCAGGCCCCCAGCTGCCTTGCCTTTCTCTGTAAAACCCTCCCGTGAGCCCCCCATTTGCGTGAAGTCTTAGCTGCTCAGGGTGGCATTCAGACCACCTGGCCTTGACCTCCCTCTGCAGCCCCCCCTCCCCACAGGCCCCTGGACGCCTGCACGGTGTCCCCGGGCCTCCTGTACACGCTGACCGCCCCCCTCTGTTGAGTACCACCTCTGGGCCCAGCATCGCCCCAAACACCCGGGCCTCGCCCCTCTGCCAGCCCCGTGGAGGCCCCGGGAGGTGGGCCCTGGGTTCCAGAAGAGGAGGGTAGGCATTCAAGGGACAGGACATCAGTGAGGGTTGCAGACGAAAATCCCTGCTTGGTTTGCTGACTGCTGGCAGACAGATGGGCTGCCAAGGAGCCAGAGCCCAGGTAGGGCAGGGACGGAGGTGGGCGGGGAAGGCGTGCCCTGCCCCAAGGTGTTCTCTTTTGTTTTTTTTAATATTTTTTGGCCGCGCGCGGCATGTGGGATCTTACTTCCCTGACCAGGTACTGAACCCACGCCCCCTCTGCATTAGAAGTGCAGAGTCTTAACCACTGGACCCCCAGGGAAGTCCCCAGAGGTGTTCTTTTTTGAAACAGTGTTCAGACACCAGCAGGACACACCACACACCTGGTGGGCAGGTTGTGGCTCGTGGGCTGCCAGTTCGAGACCTCTGGTGGCAGAGAAACAATTTGTGAGCCAGGATTTGAGCCCCGGGCATCTGTGCCCCGGGCCCCTGCTCTCAGTCAGTGGGCACCGTGGACACCACGGCTGGACCGGTTCTCTCAGGTTGATGCCGATGGCCTGGACACCCTGCTGGTCTAGTCTGTGTCCGTCTGTCTCCCCCGCCCCACACCTCGAGGAGAAGTGCCCCATCTCTGGGTCCCCCCCAGTACCTGATCTGGAAGGGTGAACCTGGGGCGGGGTGGAATTGTCCATGCAGTGCCCAGCACACAGTAGGTGCCTGAATTATGTGCTGAGAGGATGAAGAAGAGGTGTTGCTTACACCCCCTGGTCTGCTGGCTCTGACCCTCCTGGTCTCAGCCGAGACACGCCCCCCCGCCCCCATCCGGGCAGCCTTCCCTGCCTGCCCCCCAGCACTCCCCTGCTGTAGCTGTTGGCTTGTCTCCTGGGCTGGATTTGGAGTTGTTTGAGGGCAGGCCTTGCTCCTTCTCAGCACCCTGATGCCTAAAAGAATGTGTGGAACCATGGCAGGTGCCCGGGGAGCTTTGCATGAATGACAGTGCGGGGTCTAGCGAATCTCCCCCCCATGAACTGGGCTGCCATGGCCCCTGTGAAAGCCTTGTCGGGAATGTGAAAGGCTGCCTGGCTGGCTGGCGGTGCAGGCGAGCCGTCGCTGCCGTTAAATTAACTTTATGGGCCTTTTACAGGTGTGTTAAATAGATGCAGTTATTAACGAGTATATTAAGCCAATTAAAAGCAGCCCTTTGAGTGGGATTTAATGTTGCTCCAGGGAGACAGGAGAGCGGGCCTCGGTGGCACCCTGCCTTCCGGAAGCTGGAGGGGGAGCATGGGTGGAGGGGTGAGAGCGGAGAGGTGAGCGGCTCGGATTCCGACTGGAGGCAGGCCACGGCCTTTTGACGCCCGGCTCAGCCACTTGCCGGGGGTGACCTGGGGCAGCCGCTGGACGTGAGCCTCGGTTTCCCATCTGTAAGGGGCTGAAGGGGTGGGCGCCTCAGGCGTTGCCGAAGTCAGCGTGATACTCTGTACGGGCGGGCACGTGGTACCTGCCCATCAGGGGGCAGGTGGAGGTGGGAGGGGTGGCCAGGGCAGGACGCCAGCCCAGGATTCCTGCTCGCACGCCCCGGGCTTCTCCGTGCTGCCCCGGTGGCAGCCCCAGGTGCTCCCAGGCACCTGCCACCCAGACGCCAGTCCCTGTGCGGCTGAGTGCAGCTTCCTGCTGGGCCACTGGACGTCCCCACCAACCCTGGCCCCGGCGAAGTTGTTCCCTTGGTGGACCTCAGACTTTCTGACTGTAAAATGGAGCTATTGGTAACTAACTAGCTTTCCTAGAGGAGGGGTGGGAGAATGAAAGGTGTGCCGGGCACCGGAGCACAGCAGGTGTTTGGTGAATATGCCATTTCCTTCTCATGCTGTCACAGATTTTGCCTATCACCTCCTCCCTAAGGCTCAGGAAGTGGACATGATCTGTGTTGAAACAGGGCTGGGGTGGGGTGTCCAGGACAGGAGGGGTGGGCCCCAGCCCACCGGGAGGAGCAGCCCGTATCTGCATTCCCCTTTGCTGCCGACACTCTGCCCTTGGAGGTGGCAGCCTTCTGAATGCTCAATTAACGTGACACTAATTAGCTGGTGGCACCGGCAGAATCCCTAATGAGGCTGCCCCGGAGGGGGGGCAGGGGAAGGCGCTGGGCCGGGGCAGACGCAGCTGTTCTCTGGCCTCTGCTGGGAGGGAGGCAGGGAGGGGCAGGGCGGCGGCCAGCCACCCCGACCTGCCCCCAGCCCACTGCCCCGGTGGCAGCCCCAGGGCCTTGGAGGTCAGGCCCGGGTGTCACTCCAGGTGCCCCAGCTACCAGCTGGGGGACCTCAGAGGGGAGTGACCCCAGCTCGCTGGCCTCCATTTCTCCTAAGGGGACGGTGTGAGGATTAAATGAGAGGATGCGTGTCAGAAGGCCTGGTACGTAGTGGTGCTCAGAGAAGGCTGGCTGCCTGCCTTCTAGCTCTTTCTGTGCCAGAGCAGGCAGTACAAGGTAGTGGTGGTCATTGGGCACCGCACAAAGGGTCCTCTCATTCTCTAAGCATGTTGTGTGTACACATGTCCAAGCTCACACACATGCTCAGATGCCTAGGGTCACACATGTGAGCCACGTGTGCCCAGATATTCAGGGATGTCCTGCACATGCAGAGGCTGGCAGGTGCTCACAGGCACACGTACCCGTGTCTACATCCTCCTTCCCCACCTCTGGAGCCCCAGCTGGAGCCCTGCGGTGGCCAAGGTGTCCCTCCCTGTAGGCAGGTCTGGGAGTACTTCAGTCCCTCCCCAGTCTGACTTTCCTGCACCTCAGTTTCCCTGACCTGCTCCTTGACTGGGCTCGGTCTTTGGGAGCCCACTCCTCACTGTCTCCCAGGACCCAGCAATGCCCATCCCCCGCCCTGGGCTTTGCCTGTGTTCCCGTCTCACCCTGCTGCATTGGCCGTGATGCATGTGGGATCTTAGTTCCCCGACCAGGGATTGAACCTGCGCCCCCTGCAGTGGAAGCTCGGAGTCTTAACCACCGGACCACCAGGGAAGTCCCTGTCCCTCTGTCTTCGTGGCGGCTGTCTTTGCCCTTTGGAACTGCTGCCTCATCTCTCCCTCCTTTTGGCCATTTTCCTACTCCTCTCTGTCTCCATCCACATCCATGCTGGTCTGACCCCACATCCCTTCCCTCCCCCCTCCAGTCTCTGTCTCCAATCCTTAGTCTCACCCCCTCCCACCCACTACTGGCTCCCTGCCCCTCCCCGTTGCTGTCTTTCTGCCACCACATCGTGGCTCTCTATTCTGGATACTGGTCCGTTGTAAGTGCTGAAGACTTCCTCTCTCAATTTGGGGGCTCATCTTGACTTTTTTTTGGGTGTATTTTGCTGAGTTTTAAATTTTACCGTGGTCCAACCTGTCTCTTCACTTGTACTTTTTTTCCCTCTCAGTTTGCAAATCCTTCCTATCCTGAGGAAGATGTTCTCTGTCATTTTCTTCAAAGAAGAAATCTATCTGTTTTCCATGGTTTTTTGGTCTGCCTAGAATTCCTGTTGATGTATGGTGTTGCGTAAGGCTCCAGTGTCATTTACTCCATGTGGATAACTGGTTGTCCCAGCACTGCATATTCATCCCCAGTGATCTGCAAGACCCACTTCATCCTAGATGGAGCTGGATAGTGCGTGGATCCATTTCTAGATGCTCTGCTCCATCCCCTGGTCCCCTCTTTCCCTTTGTTAGTCCCATGGTTTCAGCCTTAAGCCATGGCAGTACTGGCCCTTATACTTTTTTTTTTTTTAATTATTATTTATTTGGCTGAGTTGGGTCTTAGTTGCGGCACACGGGATCTTTCGTTGTGGCGCGTGGGCTCAGTGGTTGTGGTGCGTGGGCTTAGTTGTTCGGCGGCATGTGGGATCTTAGTTGCCCGGCCAGGGATCGTCCCCTGCGTTGGAAGGTGGATTCTTAGCCACTGGACCACCAAGGAAGTCCCTGGTTCTTATACTTCTTTGTCAAAAGCAACTTGGCCATTCTTGGCCCTTTGTTCTTTCCTTATCAACTTCCACATCAGGTTTTCAAGTTATACACAGGATGGCCAGGATGTAGGGATTGGATTGAAGTTTTTCCATATTGAATCTCTCTCCATGCACAGGACATATGTCTAAGTTTGTTCTGGTCTTTAAAAACTGTCATTATATAAACTTAAATTTTTCTCCATAGAGGTTATTTACCTCTTTTATCAATTTATTTTAGGTTCCTTAATAAATTGTAATAGTATCATAACTTAGATAAAATGGACAATTCCTACATAGACACAAACTACCAAAACTGACTTAAGAAGAAATAGAAAATCTGAATAGACCTATAACAAATAAAGAGATTAAATTAGTGATCAAAACATTTACCCACAAAGAAAAGCCCAGGCCTAGAAGGCTTCACTGTTGAATTCTATAGAACATTTAAAGAAGAATTAATGCCAATTATTCCACAAACTCTTCTAAAAAAGAGACTAGGAAGGAACACTTGCAAACTAATTCTGTGAGGCCAGTATTACCCTAATGTCAAAACCAGACAAAGACACCACAAAATAACTATAGACTAATATCACTTATGAATATGTACTTGGTCCTCCATATCCACAGGTTATATACATCCATGGATTCAACCAACTGAGGACCAAAAATTCCAAAAAGCAAAACTTGAATTTGCTGTGCAGCAGCAACTATTTTCATAGCATTTACATCATATTTACAACTATCTACATATCATTTACATTATATTTACAACTATTTACATAGTATTTACATTGTACTAGGTATAAGTAATCTAGAGATGAGCTAAAGTATATGCAGGGGAATTCCCTGGTGGTCCAGTGGTTAGGACCCCACACTTTCACTGCCGAGGGCCAGGGTTCAATCCCTGGTCGGGGAACTAAGATCCCACAGGCCACACAGTGCGGCCAAAAAAAGAAAAAAGTATATGCATAGATTATACTCAAATACTATGTCATTTTATGTATCAATATAAGAGATGTGAACATCTGTGGATTTTTGTATCCACTTCCGGGGGGCGGGGGGGAGTCTTGGAGCCAATCTCCCAGGGATACCATGACTGTACATGCAAAAATCAACAAAATACTAGCAAACTTAATCCAGTAATATATAAAAGGCATTATATACCATGACCAAGTGGGACTTATCCCAGGAATGCAAAGTTGGCCTAACATCCAAAACTCAATTAATGTAATACACCATATAGATAGAATAAAGGACAACTACCACATGATCATCTCAGTGGATGCAAAAAAGCATCTGATGTAATCTAAGGTACCTTCATGATAAAATATTCAACAAACTAGGATAGAAGGGAACTTCCTCAACCTGAGAAAGAGTATTTAGGAAAAATTCACAGATTATGTCACATTTAATGGTAAAAGACCGAATGCTTTCCCTCAAAAATCAGGAATAAGATTGCCACTTCTATTCAACATTGTACTAAAGATTCTAGCCAGGGCGATTAGACAAGAAAAAGATAAAAGTCATTCACATAAAAAGCAAGAAGTAAAACTATCTCTTTTCATAAATGACATAATCTTGCACATAGAAAATCACATGAGGGCTTCCCTGGTGGCTCAGTGGTTAAGAATCCGCCTGCCAATGCAGGGGAAACGGGTTCACGCCCTGGTCCAGGAAGATCCCACATGCCGCAGAGCAACTAAGCCTGTGTGCCACAACTACTAAGCCTGTGCTCTAGAGCCTGCAAGCCACAACTGCTGAGCCCACGTGCCACAACTACTGAAGCCCACGCGCCTACAGTCCGTGCTCCGCAGCAAGAGAAGTCACTGCAACGAGAAGCCCGCGCACCGCAACGAAGACCCGATGCAGCCAAAAATAAATAAATAGATAAATAAGTTTATAAAAAAAAGAAAATCCTATGAAATTCACTAAAAAAACTATTAGAATAAACAAGTTCAGCAAGTTTGCAGGATCAATATACAGAAATCAACTGTATTTCTATACATGCATAATGAACGGTCCAAAACAAAATTAAGAAAATGACTGCGTATACAAGAGCATCAAAAAATAAAACTTAGAAGTAAATTTAACAAAAGAGCAAAAGTTATAATCTGAAAAAAATTTTTTTGAAATTAAAGAAGATTTAAATAAATGGAAAGACATCAGACATTCATGGATTAGAAGACTTAATATCAAGATGATAATATTCCCTAAACTGGTGTACAGATCCAACACAGTCCCTATCAAAATCCCAGATGGCTTCTTTGCAGAAATTCACAAGCTGATCCTAAAATTCATGGGACCCAGAAGACCCAATACAATCTTGAAAAACAACAAAGTTGGAGGATTCACAATTTCTGATTTCATGACTTACTACAAAGCTACAATAATCATGACAGTGTGGTACTGGGATAAGGAAAAACATGTAGATCCAAAGAATTGAGAATCCAGAAATAAGCCCTCACATTTATGGTAAACTGATTTTTGCCGAGGGAGCCAAACGATTCAATAGGGAAAGATTGGTTTCTTCAACAAATGGTGCTGGAACAAGATATCCACATGCAAAAGAATGAAGTTGGACCTTTCTTCACACCATGCACAAAAGTTAACTCAAAATGGATCACAGACCTAAAAGTAAGAGCTAAAATTAGAAAAGTCTTAGGCAAAAACATAGGAGTAAATTTTCCTCCTTAACGTAGGGTTAAGCAAAGCCTTTTTAGATACAACACCAAAAGCACAAGTGACAAAAGAAATTTTTACTTCATCAAAGTTAAAACCTTTTGCACTTCAAAGGACACCATGAAGAAAGTGAAAAAGGCAACCCTAGAATGGGAGAAAATATTTGTGAATCATGAATCTGATAAGGAACTTGTATCTAGAATATATAAAGAACGTTTACAACTTAATAAAAAGACAGCCCAATTTAAAAATGGGCAAAAGAGCAGAACAGACATTTCTTCAAAGAAGATATACAAAGGCCTGTATGCACATAAAAAGATGCTCAACATCCTTAGCCATTAGGGAAATGCAAATCGAAACTACAGTGATACCACTTCATATGCACTAGGATGGCTGGAATCAAAAAGATGACAAGTTTTGGTAAGACGTGGAGACAGTGGAACCCTCAAACACTGCTGGTGGGAATGTCAAATGGCGCAACTGCTTTGGAAACCAATTTGGCAGGTCCTCAAAAAAGTAAGCATACAATTACCATGTGACCCAGCAATTCCACTCCTAGGTGCATATGCAAGGGAAATGAAAACATACACCCACACTGAAAATTATATACAAATGTTCATAGCATTATTCATAGTTGCCAAAAATGTGGAGATGACCCAAATGTCCATCAGTTGATAGTAGATAAACAAAACATGGCATATCCACACAATGGAATATTATTCGGCACTAATAAGGATGAAGTACTGATGCATGCTACAACATGGATGAACCTTGAAAACAAGGTCACATATGATTTCATTTATATGAAATATCCAAAGTTGGGAAATCTAGAGAGACAGATAGTAGTTTAGTGGTTGCCTAGGGCTGTGAGGGGGCTGAGGGGTAGCTGGGCAGTGACTGCTATTGGCTATGGGGTTTCTTTTGGGGGTGTGGAGAAAATGGTCTGGAAGTTGATAATTGGTGATGGTTGGACAACTGTGAATTTATGCTAAAAAGTATTCACTAGTATACTTTTTTTTTTAAAGCAAGTTTTTTTAAAAAAAATTTTTATTTATTTATGGCTGTGTTGGGTCTTCGTTCCTGTGCGAGGGCTTTCTCTAGTTGCGGCAAGCGGGGGCCACTCTTCATCGCGGTAAGCGGGCCTCTCACTATCACGGCCTCTCTGGTTGCGGAGCACAGGCTCCAGACGCGCAGGCTCAGTAATTGTGGCCCAAGGGCCCAGCTGCTCCGCGGCATGTGGGATCCTCCCAGACCAGGGCTCGAACCCGTGTCCCCTGCACTGGCAGGCAGATTCTCAACCACTGCGCCACCAGGGAAGCCCCACTAGTATATTTTTAATGGGTGAGTTGTAGAGTCCCTGTTACCATACACGTAAAACTGTCCCCACCCCCAACTGTAATAGTATCTTTTTGTAATACATATTTCCCAACTCTTTGTTATAGATACAGAGCTGGCAAACTACCACCTGCAGGCCAAATGGGGTGTGCAACCTGCTTTTGTAAATAAAATTTTATTGGAACCCAGCCATGCACACTCATTTCTGTGTGTCTGTGGCAGTTTTCGCACCACAATGCCGCAGAGCTGAGTAGTTACAATAGACACTGTACGGCCTGCGAGGCCGAAAATATCGGCTCTTTACAGAAGTTTGCCCACTTCTGCTGTAGAGGAATGAAATCGCATTTGTATGTTGATATTCTTTTTTTTTTTAATTTTTTTCTATTATTCCGCTTTTATTTTTTAAAAACTTTGTTGAAATGTAGTTGATTTACAATGTTGTGTTAGTTTCAGGTGTACAGCAAAGTGATTCAGTTATGTGTGTGTGTATATATATACATATATATTCTCTTTTAGATCCTTTTCTATTATAGGTTATTACAAGATATTGAGTATAGTTCCCTGTGCTATACAGTAGCTCCTTGTTGGTTATCTACTTTATGTATTGTATGTTGATGTTCTGTCTGCAAATCTTGCTGAATTCTTGTTCTCTTGAGGTTTCTATGCAGACAGTCTGACTTCTTTCTAATCCTTAAAACTTGTTATTTATTATCCCCTGTCTTACTGAGATGGCCAGGACCTCTGTACAATGTGGGAAGGCAGTGATTTGGGTCTCTGTCCTCCTCTGATTTTATCAACCCTTGGGTTGGTTTGTGGTGGACTGTGGTTGTATCCTCCGTAATAGAAGAAGGAAGTTGCCTGCCGTCCTAGTTTGCTAAGAGCTTATTTTTATTCATTCAATCATAAAAGGAGGCTAACTCCATCTGGGCCTGTCCTGGCCGTCACCTCTGAGCGTCTCTCCCCTCCTGGGCTCGGTTCCGAGGCAGGGGTGGCCCTGGACCATCCCTCCATCCCCGGGGCTGTGCTCAGCAACAGCTCTGTAATTGAATCTGCTGTGCGGCCAGCGGTGGGTTTTTAATTTTATTGGAATTTTAAATTGCTTTGTTTCTTCCTTATTTTATTAGTGTTAGTGGAAGCAGCTGCACCTGCAGGAATGCTTGTGGGGCTACGGCCCGCAGGGGCAATGGCGCCAGCCTTTGGGATTGGGGGTGTTGGGCAGGAGTCAGGTGAGGAGGGGTGGGCGTTGGGGAGAAGCTCCATCTGTGAAGATGCGAAGGATGGGCTGGGGAACCTCTTATCCCTTTGTGGTATGGGTGTGGGGAAAGGGGTCCTGCCCTCTGGGGGAGATGGGGGCAGGTAAAGGGTTTGAGTCTGCTGCCAGGCCCTGGGGATTCTCTCCTTTTCTTCTTATTCCCACGTCACAGCGGAGGAAACGAAGGTCTAGAGAGGGCCAGTCCCTCATTTGCCCAAGACCACACATACATCCCATTCAGGGCACAGCCAGGATTTGACCCCCCAGGCCATCTGGTCTCAAAGCCTGTGCCCTGGGGGCTCCTGGGGAGGAGGGCAGGGCAGTCACTCAATCCTCATCTTCAGAGGACCAGCCTGAGGCACAGAGAGGCTGCGTCCCTCACCCGGGGTCCGGCAGAGCGAGGCTGGATGCTCACACCAGGCTCCTGGGGCAGCTGCCACGGCCCCTCCCTCCCTGGATGACAGGTCCCTGAGTCTACCCCTGCACCAGCTGAGCCCCCATGGTGCCTCTCTGCCTGGCCCGTACTTTTAGCGGCGTGTGACTCAAAGTTTATGTATCAAAACCATGATGAGAAAGTCAAATATTTATTAGGGGCACGGTCCTGAGCAGCTGAGAAGAACAGGCTTCTGTCCCAGGGGTGGGTGGGTCCTGTTGGGGACCCAGGGACTCTACCCAGCTGGGAGTAGCCCAAGATCTTAGGCCTGAGGTAGGGAAGGGGGACGGACTTTCCCTCCCGCCACATCTTTTTCCCTTTCTCTTTCTCCAGGTAACTTTCTCTGGTTAGCTGGAACAGGCTACAGCAGCCAGCCGCCTGGGCTCCTGGACACGTGGCTGCCCGCGCCCCCGGCTCCTCCACCTGCCTGACCTCAGGTCCTAAGAGAGGTAAACTGCAGCCATTTCTGGTTCACTGGCTACGTTCTGGGCGCTTGTGGAGGTCAGTCCTCGTGTAGCCCAGTGTAGTCAGGCCGCTCTGATCCCATTTCACAGGAAGTAGAGGGAGGAGGGCTCAGATCAGGCCACGTCTTCTCCCCACCGGGTTTTTGACATTATCATCACAGATGGTCAGAGCTGGATGGCTTCTTAAGTCCATCTGATCTGACCCCTTGCTTTACAGAAGGGAGAATGCGGGCCCCAGGAGGCCAATTGACTCATCCAAGGTCACGCTACATGTGGCCCAGTCAAGACCTTTCTCCCTTAGTGAGAAACAGCACAGCCCGAGGTCTGGTCACGAAGCTCAGGGCCAGCCCTTCCTGTCTCGGTTCTGCCTGGGGGCCACAGGGACAAGAGGGTCAGCCTAGGCCTGAATGCCCGGGAGTCTTGTCCAGGCCTTGACCAGGCGGCAGGGCACCCAATTCAGTTTGCTTATCTCCCTTCCTGCTGCCATCTCTCCTGTGCTCTTCAGTTACAGGCAGAGTCAGTGTCTTTTCCAATAAGTGCAAAGATGTCAAAGGGTCTGAGTGGGCAGGGGAAGCAGGACATCCTTGGTGGCCCTCCACATTCTCTAGTTCCGGCCTTGGAGCAGGAAGGAAGGACTGGCCCAGGTCATTGTGCCCAGCCCTTATCTCCAGCCAGTTGGCAGCAGAGGGCAAGGCAGGGGACGGTGGCAATCAGAGGTTAAAATGCACAGATCCTTTAAACCAGCAAGCCCATCCTGGAAGAATTTTTTGCACAGATAGATATACGTACGTGTACGAAGCTGATGTTCATTACAGCACCGTTCAGAATAGCAAGAGACTAGAAACAACCTAAACGTCCATCAACAGGGAGATGGTTAAAACATTATATTCATCTGTACAATGGAATACGAGGGTACTCTTTCTGTCAGGTGAGGAATAATCTCCAAGACACATCGGTAAGAAAAAAGGCAAGGAGCTGAGAAGTATGTCGGGGTGCAAATGTTTACATAAAAGGTATTTACTGCCCCTCCTACGTGCATGCATTTTTCAGGAGGGTATTTAAGAAACTGCTAATGCTGGTTTCCTCTGGGAAGGAGAGTTATTTTTCACTGTAAATCCTTATGCCTTCTGAATTATGTGCCACAGACAATCTATTCAGTGGAGTATCTAATTTTATAAAAGAGAACGTGTTCTCCCTGGAGGCCATGTAAAGGAGGGAAGGGGGCTGTGCATGAAAAACATTTTTCCTTGAAACCGAAGGCCCTTCCAGATTATCTGTCATTGTTCTATTTTTGATGAGGCAGACATGCATTCTGTAAACCCCTATCTCTGAAAGAACACCATCAGAGGACCTTCAGTTCTGAGGATGTTGATATAACATCTTAGGTCCCCCTTGTCTTTCTGGAAATACCCTCCAGAGGCAAGTAATCAAAATTGAACCAGCACAGGACCTAATCAAAATATATAAGAAAAGGGAAGGAAAGGCAAAATATAAGTAATGGTTGGCAAAAAAACACTTCCCATCAGAAAAATGTGGCCACAGAAGAGATGAAGATTATGGCCAAATATTTCATTGTGAAGGAAACAATGTAGTAAGCAACTGTTTCCATAAAGCAGAAATGCAAAGAGTAGGAGGAAAAAACTTATCATAAAAGGAGAAATGGAATGAGCACAGGGAGAAAAAAAAGAAGTCATAGAAAACAGGATGAAAAGTGATCAAAATGAAAGGGAAATAGGGAGTCAGAAAGGCATAATTAGAAGAGGGTACATAGGGAAGATGGGCAAAAGACAGCCAATCTGTGCTTAACTAGAGTCCCCAAAAGAAGGAAAGTGAAATAATACAAGCCTTGGATCTGCCTGTCGAAAGGCACAGACTGTTCCAGGAGAAACAGACTCTGAAGGGTCAACCCCAAGACACAGGCTAGTAAAGTAATGGCATGAAAGATGTGGAAAGATCAAAATGAAATATAAAGGAGGAGGGCTCAGGCTTCAACTTCTCCATGGCAACATTCAACATTAGAAAAGAACAGAACAAGGTCTACAAAAATCCTCAAGGAAACAAAGTGACCCAGGAATTATTTTTTTGCTCATTCAAGTAGAAAGTCGACAGACCATCCTGAATGTGCGGGAATTCCAGGAGTGTTGTTCACAGGAGGCCTTAAGCCACAGACTAGAGGGCAACTTCAGATGGTGGAAAAATAAGGCAAAAGAACTGGTGATGAGCATGGACCCTGTTTATCTAGGAGACTGAGATGGATAGAACTGTGGGAGTGTGGTGATGTAACCAGAGGTTAACATCACAAGCCCTAGGAGTAAAATAATGGTATCACTAAGAAGAGAGGGGATGGGGAAAGAGGGGAACAGTAGTATAAGTACACAGGTGTCCTCATTTTTAATAGCTGGTATCAAAAGATATTTAAAGCTGATGTCAGTTAATAGAGGTTTAAAAGGATGAAGTGAACGCTGAGAAAGTGCTGTAGGGAGAAAAAGGAAATACACTAATTTCATCATTTTGTTCATTTTAGGGTAGATGGAATAGATGCTGTTACAAAGAGACAAAAAATTAGGGGATTATTTAATGCTACACCACTAGAACAAGAACACCAGCCTTCCCTATGATTAGTAGGTACACAAAGCAGAGAACTTAGATCACATAGGGAAAGACTTTTCAAAGCAATTAAAACAAAGCACAGCATGACTGAACTAATACCAGACATCTGTTATATCAATAAATGTAAATGGGCTAAACTCTATTAACATTTTTTTAAAAGGCATTCAGATTGGATCACAAAGCTTAATTCAACTCTATATTATATGAGTCACATCTAAACAAAGTAATTCAGAAAGGTTGAAATAAAAGGACTGGCAAAGGTTTCAAGAAAAATGTGAATTAAAAAAGCATCTTAATAGGCAGTTCCCATCTTAATAGATAAGATTGAATCCAGGCCAAAAAGTATTAAATACAGCCAAGAAGGATGCAATTCACCATGGAGATTTAAGGTACTAATACCTGTGCATTAAATTCCATTGCATCTTGGATACACAAGACCTAACTAATGTAATTAACAGGGTAGATATAACTGGTTAACACCAAACTCTGAATCCCGGAAACAAAGCCACATCTTTTCAAATTCCCATAAAAAGTCACAAAACTCACAAAAATCACCAGAGATTATATCACAAAGAAAACTTCACCGAAGTCCAAAAAAGTAGAAATCATAGATAGCATTCTCTGATTATAATGCAATAGAACTAGAAATAACAAAACACAAAGGCACCTACTACCTGGGTGGATAGATGGAACTCAAATGAGCCTGAAGCCAAAGAAGAAGAAATCAAAGCCAAAGTTATAAAGTTACCTAGAAAATACTGATAATAAAAATACATGCTAGAACCTACAGGATACAGCTAAAGCAGTGCTGAGAGAATTCACAGCCTTAATTTTCCTTTTTTTCTTGTTTAGCAGTATAAAGATTTAAGCCTCTCAAGAAATTTTTTAAAAAGGAAAGCAGGAGGAAGATTTTAATAAAGATAAATGCATAAATTAATGAATTAGGAACCAGAAACGGGTAATTACTATAAATGGATCCTGAAGATGGTTCTTTGGGAAAGAGGGGTAGATAACCTCATTAGCTAACTAACCTAATCAAGAAAATGCGTAGGGGAGCACACACAAAATATACAATACAATATAAGAAACAAGGGTAAAGTAATCATTTAAAAGAATTTATTTTGTGCAACCTCATGCAAATAAATTCAAAAACCTGGATAAAATGGGTACGTTTCTAGAGAAACATAATTTACCAAACTCATTCAAGAACAATTAGATCAATCATTACAGAAGAAATAGAGAACATTATCTCAGAGTTACCCAGCCCTCCATCTCCCAAATAAATACACTAGCCCAGACTGCTTCATGAAGGATCAAACAATCTTTAAAGAACAGATAATCCATTTCTACTTAAGCTGTTATAAAGCACAGAGGAAGAAGGAAAGCCTCCATTGTCTTTATGAAGCAAATGTAACACTGATAGCAAAACCCAACAAAAACTGTTCCAAAAAAAGAAAACTAAAGACTATTCTCACTGATGAAATTGAGGCAAAACTCCTAAACAAAATATAAAACCCAATTCTATGGTATGTTATAATGTAATATTTATCATGACCAAGTGGGAACCAACCAGGAATGCAAGGATGGTTCAATATAAAGAAATCTGTATCATTATTCATATTAACAGAACAAAGAAAAAACCCATATGATCAGTTTCACAGACATTGAAAAGTCATTTGGTAAAGTTCAGATTCCATTCTTGATTTTTAAAATTCTCAACTAAATAGGAATAGATGGACACTTATTTAACCTGATAAAATATCTGCCCCTAAACCAGCATTCTGTGTAATGAGGAAATCCTAGAAGCTTCTCAAGGGCAAAGACAAAGCAAGAATGTCTACTGTCACCACTATTATTTTTCACTGTTCCAGGGATAGTAGACAACACTATTAAATAAGACAAAGAAATCAAGGTATAAGACTTGCAAGGGGCTTCCCTGGTGGTGCAGTGGTTAAGAATCCGCCTGCCAATGCAGGGGACACAGGTTCGAGCCCTGGTCCAGGAAGATCCCACATGCCGTGGAGCAACTAAGCCCGTGCACCACAACTACTGAGCCTGCACTCTAGAGCCTGTGAGCCACAGCTACTGAGCCCGCGTGCCACAACTACTGAAGCCCACACGCCTACAGCCCATGCTCCGCAATGGGAGAAGCCACCGCAATGGGAAGCCCGCGTACCACAACGAAGAGTAGCCCCCGCTCGCCGCAACTAGAGAGAGCCCACGTGCAGCAACGAAGACCCAAAGCAGCCAAAAATAAAAATAAATAAATTTATCCAAAAAAAAAATTAACTTTCCAGAGGAAGGAAACTTTAAAAATGTGTAAGATCTAAATGAAGAAAATACTAAAACATTCCTGAGGAACACAAAAGAAAGTCTGAACAAACAGAAAGGTATAGATCATGTTATTGGAGGGAAAGACATCATCATAAAAATGTCATTTCTTCCTAATTTATAAATTGCATGCAATCCCAGTAAAAACCCAAACAGGATTTTGTTCTTACCTAGATAAGTTGATTCTACAGTCCAGACAGAAAACTAATGGAACAGCCAAGGTATTTCTGCATAAGAGGATGGTGAATAACAAGCAAGAAGCACCAGCAAATATTAAAATGTTTTATACACATGCTTACAGCATGGATGAACCTTGAAAACACTATGCAGAGGGAAAGAAGCCAGTCACAAAAGGCCACATACTGTATGAGTCCCTTCCTAGGAAAGTCCAAAATAGGGGAATCTATAGAGAAGGGAGGAGCCAGGGGGATGAGGGAGTGGGAAAGGGATTTCTTCTGAGGTGATAAAAATGCTCTAAAATGAACTGTGCTGATGGATGCAAAGTTCTAAATACACTAAAACCACTGAACGGTACACTTCAAATGGGTGGATTGTATGGTATGTGAATAATATCTCAATAAAGCCATTAAAAATGTTTAAATGTGTTATAATGCTACAATAATGAAAACAGTATTGCACTGATATTTGAATACACTTGCAATGCATACCCCGCACTTTGCACCAGATAAATTATCAAATAATCAAAGATCGTATATTTTAAAAATTAAACCAGAGAAGAACTAGAAGAATCCCTGGGGACACCTTTTGTTTGTTTTTTAAAAAAATCTCAGCGTGAGAAAGTACATTCTAAGTATGACACAAAATCCAAAGGCCATAAAAGGAAATACTGACAAATTTTAGTTCACCAAAAAACTACTCCATGGCAGAATCAAAGACAAATGACAATTTGGGGGAAACATCTGCAATTCATATGACAGACAGAAGTCTAATTCCATCATATACAAAGAGCTCCTATAAATCAATAAGGACAAAACCCAATGAGAAAAATAGATCAAGAAGATGAATAGGTAAGTCAGTCAAACCACATCCATCAAAATTACAAATGCACATACCTTCGACCCGGTATTTCTTCCTGTAGAAATTTATGCTGTAGTTTTACTCACACCTTTGTGACACATACACAGTGACAGAGTTTGTTGCTGCATTGCTTGTAATGGCAACAGGTTGGGTATGGTTCTTCTGAGGGGACTGGTCAGATAAATTATGGATCATCCGTGCTATGAAAAACTATATGGCAAAAGAATGAGGAAGCTCTTTAGAGGCTGACATATAGGATATACTGCTAAGTGAAAAAGTGAGGGGTAGGACAGTGGATAAAATATGTATATACACACATATTTGCTGGGATGTGCATAAAACGTCTCCTGAGAGGACACACAACAGCGGGGAGAGGACGAGTTTTATCTCTATACCCCTTTATTCCTTTTGAATACTGGACCACGTGAGTATATTACCATGTCTGAAGATAAAATACATATTAAAAAAGCAAAAAGCAACAAAGTAAACACTATGGTAAGTGGCAACCGCTCCTGCACTATAGGACAGAGGCAATAGGAAAGGGTGGGGACTGTGGTGAACTGGAGATGGGTGTCCCCTTTAAAGAGGCAATAGTTACATTCTAACCAATAGCTACAGGACAGGAACACAGGCTTATGTTACCAGATCCTCTGATTTGTGTTCAAGACACACTACATCCAGATTTTTATACAAATCTCCCCGTTTTTAAATGTGTCTAAATACTTGGGAAAAATAAAAACCCAAACAACCTATGGTGGTTAAAAATAATCAGATCAGAGGGTTTGGGAGCCCTGTCCTGGATGGTAAAGGAGGACAGACCCTTGGAGGTTACCAAGTCCGGCTCCCTAATGGCCCAGAGAGGGAAAAGACATGCCCAAGATCGCCCAGCAATTCAGTCCCCAAGCTGGGATCCCATTCAGGACTACAGTGAACTTTTGAACAACGTGGTGGTTAATTCAGGCATAACTTACAGTTGGCCCCGCATATCCTTGGTTCCTCCATATCTGCGGATTCAACCAACCACGGACCCTGTAGTACTGTACTATTCACTACTGAAAAAGATCCACCTATAAGTGGACCTGCACAGTTCAAACCTACATTGTTCAAGGGCCGGCTGTGTTTGCTTCCCCATTATCCTCTCTGCTGATGCAGAGGGAGACAGACAGGACACACGGTCAGGTCACAGAAGAAGTGCTGGGGTCGGGGCCATGGTGCTGGTAGTGGTCAGAGAAGGCTGCTGGGGAGAAGGTCACGCCCAGTGGCAGTCAGCCAGACCAGGGGAGTGGGAAGGGACCCCAGGGAGGCAGCACAGACGGGGCAAAGGCCTGGGAGAACACGGACGGTCCAAAGCAGGGTGGTGGTGGGCAGATGTGCCGGAGCGTGGACGGCTTTCCCCGCCTGGGAGCTGCCCTGCGAGGGCCCGAGGTGGGGAAAGCTTGGTGTGTCCAGGAGAGAGGCAGCCCCGTGGACTCGGGGTGGGCAGAGGAAGGGGCGGGGCTAGGGCCACAAGGAGGGCGTGTCACTCACACTTGCGCAGCTCCAGGCTCTTGGTCGGGCAGGCCAGGTGTTGGCCGGGGGCGTTCTGGGTCCTCTGCAGGCAGGCCAGCATGGCTGAGCTGGGGGCCCGCGGCGGGGGGGACGCGCTCTGCGGCAGGGTCCCTGTGAGGAGGGAGAGGAGGCGCTGGTCACCGGGGCTGCTCTGTGCCCACCTCCCCCCTCCCCACCCAGCCCTGCTCACCGTGTGGGCCGCCTCCTCCAGGGGGCTTCCCGACGCCCCCAGGCCTGCTCAGACCCTCACCCCCTCCGTGTTCCCCCAGCAGGCCGTCCTTCCAGGGGTGGTGGCCTCCAGCTCTCCTGTAACCGCCCACCAGCAAATCCGTACCAGCCTCCCCGCCCCTCACCTTCAGCCTTGAGCTCATCAAGGGCAAAGACCCCATCTGGTCATCTTGGGAACCAACATGGACGGGTGCCCGGGAACGGCCAGTGGGCGAATGGGTGTCCCCACTTATTCAGGTGTTGGTCTGCCCTCACCCCCGGCCTGGAGACTTCTCACAGCGCCCCTGGAGGGGAGATGCCCGGGATGGTGTCCCCGGGAGAACCAGAGGTGACCTGTGCTGAGCCCTGAGCCCAGGCCCCGAGGGCCACCAGGGCCCCCTGACTGAGTTCCCTACCCCGAACGGAAAGGGCAGGGCCGCCCAGGGCAGCTCTGCCAGGCTGGGGCGAGGCCCCCCGTGGGCAGCAGCTCAGATGTGGCTCCAGACAGGTCCACGTGTGCTCACGCACCCAGATTCACACAGAAACGAGCATTTTTATCTTCACAGAACCCACTTTCCCGAGAACCCAGAGCCCCCGAGGGGCAGGGTGACACAGCCTGCCCTGGATGGATGGGGAGAGGGTGGGAGGTCTCCTGCCAGGGTCAGGGTAAGGAGAAGGCGGGCTCAACCCTGGACACTGCTGATGTCCACCCAGCCTGGGCGCCCCATGCCCACCCCCTCCCACTCCCACGCCACCGCCACTGCCAAGGCCTGAGCCACCAAGCTGGGCTGGTTTGAAAAAAGAAGAAAGTAGAGGGGAGGGTGTGTTGAAGGGGAAGAAAGAGAAGTTATTTAACACTAAACAGGTGTCTGGAGCCCTAAATTCTGCTGCTTTCTTCTAATAATGAAGTATTCATGAGGAAAAGCCTTTTTTCACTACTTTCTTAAGATACTAATTTCACAACAAGCTCCTTGTTACGGCGCAATTATTCCGATCTTGTATTTCCCCGAGACGGGTGCAGCCTCCTGTCTGTCCTGGACGCCCGGTAAATGAAAGACAATCACGTACCCACCTTTCATTATGCTCTATTTTACTTTCAGCAAAGGTAGCCTGAAAGAAATGATTTACTCTGAAAGGGACTTTTATTCAGTTTCAAAACCAATTTTCTCCTATTACTGTCTCAGAAAAAAAAAAAAGAGAGAGAGAAAGTGGGGGGTGGATGGGGGAGGGTCGGTGGTTCTCATGCGCCACCCCGCCCAGTCGCCAGCCTTAACGCAGCGATGCAGTGAAAGATCTGGTATCCACTTCCTGGCTTTGATTTCTGGTAATTTTAAAATATGCCATTACAATCAGGCAGAAATTATACAGTTTAAAAAGGGAATGAAGTAGGGCTATTGCAGGGATGAAAGCCCTTGACTGCGGGAACGAGGCGCCGCTCCCTGGGGACGCGGGCAGCGGGAGCGGGCCGTGCTGGGGCCCTTTGGGACACACCCGCACACATGGGGACACCCGGGGACACGTGGACATGCTGCCCGCCATGCTGGGCCTCCACACGCATCCCGGACGTGCTCGCTGCATACGCTTTCCTGCAGGTGGGCAAACCCCGTCACACCCTCGCCCACCCCGACTGACACGCTCCCCTGGCACCTCTCAGCACACGCGGGAGGTGCACGGACATGCACAATCATGTGCCCACCTGGAAGGTAAGAGGCCTGTGGTGACCCTGGCAGCCCGGCCCCTCACCCCTACTCCAGCCCAGAGCAGCGGCCACTTCTTGCTGCTCTGATGCAGGGGTTAGGGGACAAAGGGGATAGCTGGAAAAGGCCAGCCAGCTGCAGGGCCCAAGCAAGCCCTCTCCCTCCACAGATGGGGAAACCCAGGCCAGAGGGAGGCAGCACCCTCCCCGGGGCCACCCAGCAGACAGTGACTGGGTGAACCTGCCCCCTCTCCACTGGGCTACACTGCTTCCCACAGGCTGGGGCAGCGCTGGGCCGGGAAGGAGGGAGGCCAGCCTCCTGGCACACCGAGGAAACCTGGGCTGGAAGCCTGGAACCTCCCCTGCCCTAGTGCCTGCTGTGTGACCCCAGGGGAGCTACTGCCCCTTTCTGGTCTTGTAAAAGCACTTCCATGATCCTTCCCAGGTCATTTTTCTCCAGGGTCCTGGCCAAGCCCAGCCCCACTTTGGGAGGTCCTCCCCACCTCTGGCCTTTCACCAGGTGCTGGGGGCCCAGAAGCCCAGCCCCTCTCCAGCGCCCCCCCTCCCCAGGGGCCATGCACCCCAGCATGCTTTTCTGTTGAAAAGGGCAGGCTGGGACTGCAGTGCTAATCGGGTGAGGGGTAGGCTGCCTGTTCTGGGGCCTCTCTAGACCCCATCAGCTGCCCTCCAAGCAGGGCTCTGGTTTCCGAGTGCTCGGATGCTGGACGACCGGGCAGCTCTGGGAGCTGAGGTCACGTGGCCCAGCTCAGGGGGCCACAGAGGATTCCCCAGAGGGGACAGTATCCACGTGAAGGCCTCAGCTCAGCTTTTCTGGTGCAGCCACCTGGATCATTTCATCCCTCGCCTCTGGAGGACCAGCAGCCTAAGAGGCTGTCTTCACTTGGAGAGGAGCAATTTCTCTCTCTACACCCCCAATCCCCCCAACCCCCTGCCCATTCTCCCAGGAGTCCTGAGCCTGCTGCTGGGGTGGGGGGGCGGGTGCAGCGTGGGATGTGGGCAGCGGCCAGTTCGGTATCATCCACATCATCTACAAACAAGACAAACAAAACAGAGCCCTCTTTTTGGCCATAAAAATTCTCTCTGGTCCCAGAGTAGAGCCTCACCTCCTTTACCTGGCCCTCAAGGCCACTATGACCTGTCTTCCCCGCCTCCCACCCCCATCTCTCCTAGCTCCCTCCTAGCGTTCCCTCCAGCCTGGCAGCCTCCCACCTCCAAACCTTTGCCTGTGCTGGTCCCTCTGCCTACAGCACCGCCACCTGATCCATTTTAACTCAGACTCTGGCTCCCCTCCTCTGGGCATCCCCCCTCACAGCCCTAATCACACAGAGTTGTAATTGCCAATTTTCATGTCTGTCTTTCTCCACTGGACTGTGAGTTTCTCAGGGGCAAGGACCGTGTCTTATTTGTCTCTTTCTCCCCAATGCCTGGCAAAGAGTAATCACTTAATAAATAGGTGTTGAATGAATGGCTAAACTAATGAATCAGTTATTGTCAGATGAAGTGATGGAGGCCCAGAGAAGCCAAGCGTCGTGCACAAGGTCACACAGCAAGCTTGGAGACAGGACTGGAGCAGGTGCCTAAAACACTCATGATCTTCCCATGACCCACCCCCCGCCTGGCATCATCCCATCTGCAGAAAGCCAGCCCCTCAGAGCCCCCACCCCAACTCATTACTCCCCCAGCCAGGGACCATCCTGGGAGCGCTGCACATTCTGAAACCCTATCAGCAAATCGGGCTGTTTATAAGCCCAAGGTCTTTTGTGACTTTAATAATAAAAAAGGGGGGAGGGGGGAAATGTCGCAAGCCTCAATGATTAGAATGCTTTGGCACCGTCCCTGACATGGGGGCTGATAAGACGCCTTATCTCGGAAGCACCCCTAGGAAAAGGTCCCCTCCACCAGATAATGCCCCCAGCTGTCGATATGCCCTTTCATAGCTGAGGATTTAGATAAAGAAAATGTGACAGGGGAGGGGAAAGAAAGGAAGGAACTTTCCAAGTCCGAGGAGGAACTGAGTCTGTGCTGCTCGCCTCGGCAGAACAATGCATAGCAGAAGGGTGTCTAAAGGCTGTCTTTATTTTTATTAAAAGAACAGGGAATTGGGGCCTTTGGCCCTGCCCGCCTTTTGTCATCTCTCCCAGCCTGTCCGGCTGCAGAGGGTGTAGGGGAGCCACCCCTGCCACCCCCCACGCTGCCAGTGGGAACAGGGAGCTTGAAAATTACAATACGCATGTTAGTGCTAGTAACAGCAGCGCACATTTACTGAATGCTCCCTCTGTGCCGTGCCCCATGTGCATCCTGTCTGTTATATCTCACAGCATCCTCCTAGCAGCTGCTGTGGTGGGTTCTGTTTTTAGCCCCATTTCACAGATTAGGAAATGGTCACAGAGAGCAGAAGTAATCTGCCCAAGGTCACACAGCTTTTAGGTGGCAGAGCCCCAGGGTGTCAACACGGCTCCACACTGTACGGCCTCCAGCCCTGGCTCCAGAAGCAAAGTCCTGCTTCTCCCCGGTGCCCAAGTCTTTGGTTCTACTCCGGGAGGGGCTGGGGTCACAGAGAGGGAGATGAGAGGAGAGAGAGGAGGAAGAGGGGCTCTCAGGAGTCCACCTACTCATCCCATGAACATTCATGGAGGACAACGTGAGAGGCCTGCGTGAGCAGAACAGTACAGAGGTGGCTAAAGCAAGGCCCTGCCTCCAGGAGGGAACTGTTTGGAGGCAGCTGTCATTTACCCAGCCATTCATTCACTCATTCATTCATTCAGGCAGCAAACACTCCCTGAGCATCTTTTGGGGGCCAGCCCCGTGCCATATGCTGGGAGTATGGAAATCGGTGAGAACATCCTGCCAAAACAGAATATCCAACCGGAAGCGACTGCCTACTCCCAAGGCCAGCCTGTTCAAAGTGGACTTCCCTGGCCTCTCCCTCCACCCTCCAATATTTCTCTGAAGTGGCAGGTGGGCAGGACTTTCCCCCATGTATCCTGTAGGTCAGCAGTCTGCCCCTCACCAGGCTGGGCTGGCCCTGGAGCCCGTGGAATGCAGGGACGTACTTGGGCTCCACAGCAGGAGGCTGTGACCCTGTGAAGGCCACGAGCGGTGCCGCTGCCAGCCCCCGTCCTTCCCTCCTCCCTGGAGCTCCCTACTCTGGCCTCTATGGCTCCACTCAAGGCCAAAGACCCGCTGTGGCTTGGAGGAGAAGGTCATGTGAGGCCTTCCCGTCGTCCAACGGGACTAGGAGTTCACAGTAGAGGGCCAGCCCCGGAGGCCTCAGGGTTGCACCTGCCAGGCAGGGGCCAAGCACCAGGGTTCTGATTGGCTGAGTGACTTTAAGGAAGCGACAGCCCTTCTCTGAGTCTCAGTTTCCCTTGCCGAACCCTGACGGGCAGTGGCCCAGCCGATCGTAGGAGGGCCTTTGAGCCTTTGAGGGGATGTTACCATGCGGTTTTCAAACACAATCCAGTGCACTAGCTGTGTGCAAGACACAGGGCTGAGCCCACACAGGGCGGGTTCCAGATGTAGTCTGTTCTTGAGGGATTTGGAATGTTGAGTCAGGAAGCTGGTAAAACCCAGCATGTTAAGTGCTGAGTGGACAGTCAGGGCTCTGAGTTCCCTAAAAATAGGCGAAGGAGAAGCCTGCTATTCCCAGGGCCTCACAACCTTCACGGGGAGGGGGCAGGAGTCCCCCCCCCCCGCCCCCCAGTTCTCACCTCCATCCCCAGTGCTGCACTTGAAGCCTTGCTCTCCTTCACCCTGTCCTGGCCCCAGAGCCTGCCCCCAAATGCAGGGAAGAATTTGAAGTAGAGGCAGAAGGCCGAGGGCCTGGGGAGGGGAATGAGCATTGGATTGAGAGCCTGGAAGAGCTGGCTCGGATCCTGGCTGTGTGGCCCTGAGTACCGGCTCCCTTCTCTGGATGGGCCCCCACCACCATGAGCCAGGCCAGCACAAAGCCTCAGAAAGCTCAGTGCCCCCCTAAACCATAAGGGGCAGGATTTGCCTGCCCTTGGCCAGGACAGAAGGGTGGAGGGGCCCTTGCCTGAGAGTGCCATAGGGAACCTGGGTGCACAACCCTTCCCCAAGGACAGGCGGATCCACTGTCTGTCTGTCTGTCTTTCACTCCTGTCTCTATGGCTGTCGCTCACTCCATCTGCCTTCCTATCCTGGCGCTTCCCTTCTTCCTCCCTGCTGTCTCCTTTCTCACTCCCTTCCTGACCCCACTCTCCCCTACCCCTTCCCCCTCCACCCGCCCCAACTCTCTCTGCAAGGCAGCCAGAGTAGAAGCCCTCCCCCACCCCCTCCTGCCGCTCCCTCCCCCATTCCTGTTCCAAGCCCGAGCCCGAGGCCTTCCAGGGGACCCTGTTAATAATTAAATGTTAATCTAAAAAGCAATTTGAGCTTCGGCTAGGCAGATCTGGTTAGAGATTACATTAGCATGGAGGAGGCGAGGGTAATTTTCTTTAACCCCTCTCCTGATCTCTCAAGCCCGGGAATCTTCAAGTCACACTGGCACTGCTGATTAAACTGGCGCAGGGCTTGGCTGTGGATAAAGGGGCCTGTGAAAAGTGATTATTTCCCACTGCCATTTGGGCTGCAGCACCAGAAAGGGGAGCCTCACTTTCTTTTTTTTAAGGTTGGGGTAGGGGGAGGGCACTGGCCCCTTCCAGAGGAGGCCTCATCTACTGCCAAGCATTACCGCTGCGTCCAATCCCCACCCCCAGAGGCCGGAGGTCTCTCTAAAATGCACATCTGGCCACTGAGCATAGCCTGGCTGCCTCTGTTGCTAGGACAGAGATGCCGGCCTCCTGCCTGGGCGACAGCACCCCTCCACTTAATCCTCACGCATAGTTCCTAGCACCTTGTCTGGGCCCTACCCTGGGCAGACCACTGGAGCCACAGATGCTGGTGGCTCTGGGCTGCAGGGGAGGCCGAGGAGTGAACCACCAGCCACGAGTTCTGGATGGCGGGCAGCAGAGTCCAGAGGCGGGCATCCCTCAAGACGTGCCTCTCACCTGCGCACTTGCAGGCCTTTGCCCATGCAGTCCCTTCTGCTTGAAGCCCTTGAAATTCTACTCAGCATTCACCTGAAGCCCAGGCTCCTCAAAGGCTTCTTGGAGACACACGAGATGCCTGATAAATGTTTGATGAATAACTGGAGTGCCCCGAGCGGCTCTCCCCGATCCCTCCTCCATGGGTTCACGGTGCCATGACCAGTGCTTGTGAACAGTAGGCCCTCAGGAAACCCTCTCATGAAGGAAGGATGGGCGAGAGGCTGGCCCAGGGAGCTAGGGCAAGGCGGGATTAGGAAGTATCCGACTGGGACACAGGGCTGCGGGCTGGGGCGTGCGGCGGTCCCCAGGCCCTTCAGCACCATGGCCAGCTCCCAGCACAGGCACCCTGGAAAGAGGGGCGGGGCGGAGCCTGGGAGCCTAATGATGTCAGTCGCCATGGGAACTACCTTGACGTTATCTGCCCTGGGCAGCGCTCCAACCTTCAGAGATGACTACGTGACAAATTAAGCACCTACTATGTGCCAGGTCCTGTGCTAGATGCTGAGGCAGATGCCAGGAGAGCGGTGTGTGCGTCAGAAGCGCAATTACAAGGCAGGGTGACAAGTGTACCCTTGATGGAGCCACCCTACCTGGCTTGGGGGCTGTCAAGACAAAGGGACAGCCCCACGGCCTCATAAGGAGGGTGACAGTATTGTGTCCCAGGCTTCAGAGCCAGAGGCCTGAGCTTTGTCTCTTAACTAAATCCCAGCTTTATCCATTAAGTCTGGCCTTGGGCAAACGCCTCCATCTCTCTGAGCCTCAGTTTCCTCGTCTGAAAAAGGGGTTAATTCCTTACCACAGCTCAGTACAAACAAAGTGCTAGGGTCACAGTAGTAACTCCCTAAGTGGTAGCCGTTACTAGTATCATTTATGATTATTATCAACAGGTAAGTAGGAAACAGCCAAGTGAACAAGGCGAGGGGGAGGGGGTCCCAAGCAGAGAACTACACAGACAAGCTTATGGAGACCTGAAAGAAATCAGTGAGTGTGGAGAACCTGAAGCAGCTCTGGGTTGCCGGAGAAGACCGAGAGCATCCCGTCCTGGCCGGGCAGGGTCACCAGGACAGAGGGGACAGCGGCAGGGTCCCCCAAACCTCAAGGTGGGGAGAGCCGCTTTCTGTGGACACGTGCTGGGTCAGGGCAAGGAGAGGCTAAGAGCAGGTGCTGGGTGCATGGGTAGGTGGGGGGCTCACAAAGGCTCAAAAGCCGCCCCCTCAGTGATGGGGTGAGATGGGCAGTCACTGCCACCAGCAGCAGACCTGGCTGGCTCTATCCCAGAGGCCCCCTCCACAGTACCTAGGGAGTGAATGCGGGGCTCATTCGCATGAAAATGAACCTTCGGGAAGCCCTGGCTGGAGAGCAAAGCCCCCAAAGCTCAGAACCCCTTGGCCAGTTTCCCTGAGAGCCTTCTTCTCTGAGAGCCAGCCCCCAAAGGGGGAAGTCTGGGGCGGGGTCCCATCCTACAAGTCATTTGTTCCTCTCCTAGTTCTGGCCTTGGCTCTTGAATGACAAAGTGGCAGTCACCTTCCAGCAAAGGGGTGGGGCGTGCGGTGAAGCCGGAATCAATACCAAAGTCATCAGTGCTGTGATGCTACTACAGTGGGGGCCAGGGGAACCCAGCAGAAAGGCCCCAACCCAGTATTTCTGGAGGGGGGCATGGACCCTTCCCAGAGGAGCAACATGGTACCAGATGACTCCAGGGATATCGGGTCTGGAAGAAGAAACGCTGTGCGCAAAGGGCATAGGTAAGATGCACGCCCAGCCCTCCTCCCGCCTACTCCAGGTCCCTACATCCGCAGTTCAGCGTTAACCCAGCAACGGAGAAGGAGAAAATCTAATACTCAGAGCAATAATAGGAGCTCGTTTTTATTTTTAGTGTTCCCCATGGGCTCAGCACTTTACAGACATCACCTCATTTAACCCACACCAGGCCTGGGAGAAGGAGAGAGATGATTACCATGGTGTGTGTACCCGTGAGGAAACAGAGGCCCGAGGAGGGGGAGGGGCTGGAAGAGGTGGGCCTGGGCCAGACGAGCATGAGGTTTAGATCCTGGGGGGAGGGGAAGAACGGTGGAAGATTGGGCCCTGGCAGGAACGGCCAGGAGTGCTTAGGAGAGAAAAGCCTAGGTGGGGGTGGCCGGTGAGGGCTAGTCTTTAAATCAAGGATCAACAGATGCTTCTGGGGGTCAGGCTGGGGCAGAAATCAGTAGAGCCTTCCAGGCAGGGGTGGGGGAACAGGACAGGACACTTGGGACCAATAAGAGCACAAACATAAAAGTATTAACCCCTGAGAGGCAAACCCCACTTCTGTGTGGGCCAGGTCTCCCCATTCTGCCCTCGCTGTGAGCGAGGCCGGGGATGCAGTGTCCCTAAGCCCTTCCCTGGTACGGGAGCTCCCTCTGTGTCATCTGGCCACAGGGCGCCATGATTTTAGTGCTGGGGTGCAGGGGCCAGACCACCTGGGTTCAAACCCCAGCTGGGCCAGAGCCTCCCCTACCTCTGGGGAGTTTGATTTTTCCTCTTTGTGCTTCTCTGCATTTACAATTTTTCTATGGTAAATATGCCATCATTTCTGTTTTCTTAAAAATAACTTTTTGGAAGGGATTTCAACCACTGACCACCTGGACACAAATCTGGGGTGCTGTAAATTCACTGACTTGACAGGGAGACAGCGGCCAAGGAGGGTAGAGGTGGGTGGGGAGAGAGACAGGAGGAGGGGAAGGCATCGAAATCCAGGAGTGGAGAGACAGACAGATGGAAGCATATCGGGTCTAGCCCAGCTTCCAGCAGGTCCTGTGGACCACTCTTCTACAACAGGTCCCTGCTCCCACCATGCGCCCCATCACCTACAGGCCTCCACTCAGGCCCCTTCACTCCACACTCCACCCTGCAGGGGCCAGGCTGAGCTTTCCTATGTGGAACTCACTGCCTTCCCCACTCAAAACTCCCCCGCTGGCCTCCAAGGCATTTCTAACAATATCCTCTGCGGCCCTGCACGTACCCCTTCCTCACTCCTTGCCCACTCTGTCACTCTCCCCTGGTGCACCTGGTCCTCTCAGCGGCCAACCCTGGTCTCACCCCAGGGCTTCTGCAATTACAGTTTTGTCTCTACCTAAATACTCTAGATCCAGTGCTCTCCCATAGAAATATAATGTCATTATAAATTTTCTAGTACCAACAGGGGGAATTATGTTTAATAATATATTTTATTTAATCCAATATATCCAAAATAGTATTACTTCAACATGGAATCAGTATTCAAAAATTACTAATGAGGTATTTTATGACCTTTTTTCCATAGTAACTTTTTGAAATCTGGGGTGGATTTCACACGTAGAAGACATCTCAGTTCAGATGGGGCGGCACTCTCTGTGCCAGCTCCGTCCCCTCATTCACACCTCAACTCAAACATCACCTCCGCCAAGAGGCCCTCCTTGATCACTCTGTCTAAGCTGGCAACCCTCTGCCCTGGCCACTATCCTGTCACCACTGTAGTTCCTTCACTGTCATTACCACTTTGAAATGATCTTATTGAGGAATGGTTTAGCATCTACCTCCTGTACTGGAGCACTGACTCTGCTGTGTTTGCACACTGGGGCACATAGTAGGTGCTCAGGGTGAGCAGGTGGTAGGGGGTGGAGGTGGCAGCCTGGGGCCCTCATCTGCCTGCCTCATTCCAAATTCTACTCTCAGCGACGAGAGGCAGAGGCCTGTGTGTGTGCGCACATGTGGGGGGGACGTGCACACACACACGCACACACAAAGACCCCCCCCCTCCCCCTGCTTCTGAAAAGCGGGCCCAGAAGATGGGCCTCCTTTCAAAATCAGCCCGGCGCAGAAAAACGGCTGTGACAGCACAAAGCCGAGATTGAATCAGCGACGGGGCCGATTGCCTGGTGACGGTTACAAATGATCTGATGTGGAAAAGACGGGATCAGATGTGTGCAGAACAACGGCTGCTCCGGCCCCTACACGCCAGACAATGGGCTGCTGGGCGGGCAGGCGAGCGGGCAGGTGGCTCCAGAAGCCCAGGCCAGAACGTGCCGATCGGTGCAGGGCCCAGGAGAGACTTGGCCGTGTCCCTGCACCGACTCACGTGAGGTCTGCTTGACCAGGATGGTCGTTCATGCCACGCAAGACCAGACCCTCCCCAAGTGCCCTACACCTGGGAAGGAGGGCCCCAGTGTGCGACCAAGTCCCCAGCTCTGGGCAGCTGGATGATGGCCAAATTTTCGTGATCAGACTTGTCATTTCCAAACACTTAGAAATATTACTTTTGTCATGGGGGAGGAAAAAGAACTTTCTCCCTACTTCTTGTACCCCACTGGCCCCCGGCTTCTGCTCTCAGAGCCAGGAGCCATGCCCCCTCCACACACAGCCACCGAAGCGGCGCCCACCTACCCCCAAGGGGCGGGGCAGGGCAGGGGTTTGAACCTCTGAGGGTGGAACTCCGTGGCTCTCAACCACCTCGTACTGAATGTCGTCCCACCTTGACCCTCTCCACAGCCCCCTGGGAGGAGGCTGGGTCCAGAAAGACTGCCTGGCTTGCCCAGGGGTGCACAGCCGGGAGGCGGCCGAGCCTGGGGCCTCACAGACCCAGCTCTAGTCTTCCCACTCTGAGGCCAGGCACAAAGCAGATGCTCAATAAATCCGCACTGAACAGAGGATACACTGGGGCCTTTCTTTCCCGACCACTCCTTGCATGCCCGGGGCTCACAGCTCTCCTCTCCGGTCATCTGCCCTGGCCCCTGGGGTCTCTCCCCTCCTTGTTTCACTGCACAGTTTACCACTTCAATCCAACAAACCCCTCTGCACGTCTGGAACACCCGGGCCCCCAGAGAACCGAGCGGGTGTTTGTCAAAGCAGGTGGGTGAGTGGCACATCGGATGGGAGGCCACGCGAGCCCCATCCCAAGCTGTGTCCTGGAGGCGCGAGGGCTGGGAATCCTCTGGAAGAGGGGGAGGGCCGCTTCCTCACAGGTCTGAGCAAGGGGCTGCTTCAGCTGGCAGCGACCACATGCTGGAGCCACGTCCCAGCCTTGAGCCCATCCTGAGAGGTGCGGGCACAGCCATGCCTCCCATGCTCCCGGGGGACAGAGGACAAGGGTTTGTCTGAGGCCAGCTGGTGGGGTGGGGGCATGAAGCTGGGTCTGCTGGACTCTCAGGCCTGTGGCAGGGCCATGCCAAGGGAGGGCTGGGATTCCAAGTGGGCACCCAATGTCCCACCAGCCACCCCTGGGGTGGGCACTGGGTCACCACCCTCAGGGGGCCACCATGGCCCTAAGTGGTGGGCGTGACTGTAGACCGAGGCTGATGCCAAATAACCTGAGGCCAATGAAGTTAACCCTCTACCACCACCACCAGGACAGCGTCCTGCTGGTCCTCACCGTCCAGACCTGCTAGACACTGCCCCCTTCACCCCTGACCGGTGGCATCCAGGAAGGGCCAAACAGCACCGCGGCTAAAGCGCAAACCCAGAACTGCTGTGTTTGAACCCCAGCCCTGCCACTTACCAGTGGGACTCTCTTGAGTCTGAGTTCCTTGGGGCCTCAGTTTCTCCATCTGAAAAATGGGGCTAGAAACCTCCCCTCCCTCACCCAGTTGTGGTGAGGACTAAGCCGGGTGATCAAGTACTGTCACTCGATCGGGGACAGAGGCTACTCTGTTGCCCTCTTAGCAACTTCAAATCCACTGCCCACTAGGTGCCCACCGTGCTGGCGATGTCCACCCTCAGCTTTCACCGTCATGGACCAGAGACGAACGCAAGGGGCTTGCAGAGGTGAAGGGATTTGTCTGTGGTCCTGCAGGGCAGGGGGAGGGGGCTGGGGAGGCGTCCTCAGCCCTGGCCTGGGGACCCTTGAGCCCCAAGATCTTAAGCCCCAAGTCCTTCCAGCACAGTTTCTCCTTCAAGTCCCAGGGACAAGCCCCAGAGATGCCCAGGTGGGGGTGGGAGCGA
The DNA here is from genome assembly GCF_965194825.1 of Balaenoptera physalus. Classification (NCBI taxonomy): domain Eukaryota; kingdom Metazoa; phylum Chordata; class Mammalia; order Artiodactyla; family Balaenopteridae; genus Balaenoptera; species Balaenoptera physalus. The sequence continues at coordinate 78,747,952 of NC_138897.1, read as the reverse complement.
GGGGATGGCTCCATTCACGGAGCCTTGCCCGGGCACCGGCCGTGCGCCAGGCTGTGGGGACCTGAAGAAGAATCAGACACAGCAGGGAGGATCCGGCGCACGCCCAGCAAGCCCAGCCCCGGGTCAGACGGAGCTTCGCGGGAGCCCAGAGAAGAGGGCTCATTCCCAGGACGAGCGGCCTCCCGGCAGAGAGGGCCCCTGAGCCCCTTGACTGCGTGCTCCAGGGGCAAGGGCAGCACCTGGCTCGGAGCCCAAAGGCCCCCAACAGGGGCTCCTCTGACGAGCCAGGCCTTGGAGGGCCAACTAAACGGTGTGGGGCTGGGAGGGACCCCTCCCCGTGGGCAGGTGCCAGAGGTAGTACTTTGCAGTCATTCACCTACCAAATCTCCTAACCTCCCTGCGGAAGGGACCATTATTATCCCAGTCTTCCAGGAGGAGAAACTGAGGCACAGAGAGGGCCAAGTCACTTGCCCAAAGCCATCCAGTGAGGGACTGACGGATCAGGGGTCTGAACTCATCTCCACGTGGCTCTGCGATCCTGACCACCACACCCACACAGCCCTCGGAACGAGACAGCGCGCCGGGAAGGGGTGGGCAAGGACTCCAGGGCTGATCACTCTAGCTTCAAACCCCAGCTCTTCCTCTCCAGCTGTGCAGCCTTGGGCAGGTCAACTAACCCCTGCGTGCTTCAGCTTCCCCATCTGAAGAAAGGGGTTCAGATCAGTGAGGCTGAATTTTGGCATACGATGAATTTCATGCGTTTATTAAATTGGAAAAGAAAAGAAAAAAGTGAAGAACGTGAAAGCCGGTGGACTTAAGACAGTGCCCAGCCAGGTGTGGGGACAGTCAGGTCGCTGGGCCTAGGGCACATTTTGGCCCTGGGCCGTGGGCTCAGCCTGGCCCGGCCCAGCCCTGCCAGGTGGGTGCCAGGCCTGGGGAGGGGTGGCAGCGGTGTCTCCCAGCCTCGCCAGGGCATGCGCCAGCACGTGCGTGTGTGCGGCTGTGTGTGTTGCTGCAGCAGTTTCTATGCAAACATGTTAATTTGTTTTCATTTTGTGTTTTTTTTTCTCTCGCAGGATAATTGGGTGAGTTTGAAGTCTTGGCGAGGCTGCTGATTATAGCTATTTGGGTGGTGCCCTCGTGGGGCTCGGGCCCTGCCTCCTGCCTCTGGCAGTGAAGGCGGTGGCTGCGGGTGCCTTCAGGGGTGCGTGGAGCTGCCGCTGGGTTCTGGGGACTCTTGTTGGCCGGGGATGGGGAAGGCAAGACATCCTGGGAGCCCCATCATTCCCGCCACCCAGATAACACCACATCAGTGAAGGGTACAAATCCTGCCCACAAACATCTTTTCTGTGCTCTGTTTGTTGAAGTAAAAAGAAATTGTGACATGGCTGCCAATATTGAAAAGAAAAGAACTAAAATTCCATCTAAAATTCTCACTGTCTGGTTTCTCTTGAAAACAAACTAAAGCTGGCAGCTCTGGAGCCCACGTTCCCACGAGGCCCAGTGGCAGCTGGCTTTGTTCATTGTGTCACCTGGTTGGCCCCTGTGGGCACCTGAATTTTCCACCCGGGAGCAGGGCACAGGCTTTGGAGTCGGATGGTCCAAGGCTCCAACAGAGGCTCCACCCGCAGAAGCTGTGTGACCTCAGCCGGCATCTGCCTTCCTGAGCTTCCTGTCTCATCCGTAAACCCCTGCCTCGCCCTGGGAGGATTAAACCGAGATGGCCGAGCTTTCAGGAGCATAGTAAGGGCTTGGAAGTGTTCGCTCCCTTGGGTGGAGGAGGGAGAGCTGGGGTGGGACCTGCCGGCTCCTTGGATGTCCTGCACTTGACCCCATCCCCAGACATGCAGCCTTGTCACTGATCTGTTTGTATCTGTTTCTTCCACTAGGCTAGGCAGGGACCTGGTCCTGATGGCCAGGGCTGCATCTTTGTTTAGACTTCACTGAAAGCCTACCACATGCCACACTGTGGACGGAGAGTTTGGAGAAAGAGGCTTGGGGCTGTGGCACTGGTGAGCAGGGTATAGGCCCAGAGGAGGGACTTGGAGCCCTTTAGGGAAGAGGAGAGTTGGAGTCACCCATGAAGAGAAGGCATGAGTGTGCCCGCATGAGCGTGGGGTGGGGAAGGCACTCCCGGTGGGAGCCCCGGCCTGAGCAAAGGCACAGAGCAGGGAACGACCTGGTGGGTGCAGGCTGGTCCCGGGTTGCTGGACTATGCCATGGGAAGCCAAGTGGCCTTTGGGGGCTTCCTGTGGGTGGTTCTGGGCCTCCCACAGGGCTGAGCTCACAGACGGGACTTGGTCAGTGGCTGCAGGCCAGGTGGGGGTCAGAAAAACACTAAGAGCTGGGCTTTCTGGGAAGCTACCTTCCCTGTGTTCCTGGGCTCCTTAGGGCCCTGGGACCCCTGACAAGCCACTTCAGCTATCTGAGACTCAGTCTGCTTACCTGCAAAATGGGGCTACGGCAGGGACCCAGTGAGCCAATCCCTGCCATGTGCTTGTGCTCCTAAGAGTTACCCTCACATCCCTGCCACCCACCCACTGCCTTGTCCTCTCACCTCTCCCAGGAGGTGGCAGGGCTGCCGGGAAACCCCAGGCCACGTTTGTGCAGCCTGAGTACGTGCAGGCACTGAGCTCGGCACATTACTTGCCCCCTGGCCCAGCATCCCTGATGCTCCCAGGGGTGGATTCTATTTCATTCTCATTTTTAAGCCAAGGGGATCGAAGCTCAGAGAAGGTTTAATGGGTAGGGCAGCCCTCAACAGGTCCCGGGCTTGGTCTCCACTAAAGCTGCAGCTGCTAGCCCAGAGCCTGGCCAGGATGGAGGGATGGAATGGACGCCTGGTACCCTGTTGCCCAGGCAACAGAGACAGCCAGCAGCCTTCCTCAGGCCACCCCGGCAACTGAGGCGGCACCTCAAATTGCAAGCTCTGGGTCCAGGCCCAAAAGGCAACTCCATGGGAAGAAAAGGCTTTGAAGTCGGCCAAATCCTGGCCCCAGGACCAGCTGTGTGACTATGACAAGTGGCCTGTCCTGAGCCTCAGTGTCTTCACCTGTAAGTGGGACTATTGCCCTTGACCTGCAGGGTTGGTGGAGTGTCTGGCCCAGTGCTGGCACACAGTAGGCCCACGGCAAACCAGGTTAATGGCTGCCCTTGGCTCCTCTAGCAGCTGGGGCCCCCAGAAAACAAGAGGCAGGCAAATAATGGTGGAAAGAGGTGTCAGGGAGAAGATGACAGGCTCCCTGGCCAGTCCCTTGGGGATGGCGGCAGGCCTCTGTGGAGGACTCAGGGCTCCCCGGTCACACAGGGTGGCAGCTGGCAGCACCCCCTCCCCCACTGAGCACCACACAAAGGGGCCTCTATTCCTGCTCTGAGCATTTGTCCCTGGCCGGCTGGGCTGCACCGCCTCTCCCCACTCCACTGGCTGCCCCGCCTGGCCCAAGCCTGCCCAAGCCTACACAAAGGCCGGTGTGTCCCTGCCGAGCCAGCCTGGCCTCAGAAGACCCCATCCACAGAGAGCTAGAGAGCTCAAAAGGGTCCTGGGGAGGGTTCGTAGAGTTGGCCAGGCCTCACATCCAGGCCACTGATGGGGAGGTGGCTGGAAAGGCATAAGAAGGGCTTTGGAGTGGCTGAACCTGAATCTGGCTCCAGCTTCCCCACTTCCTAGCTCTGCAGCCCTAGATCAGTTTGGACCTCAGTTTTCTCATCTGTACAATGGAGACAATGATGACAACCTGCCCAACTTTCTGGGCAGTGGAGGGTTTGGTTAGGTACGCGGGCCTGGCGTGCAGTTAGCACCCAGCACCTCCGAGGCAGATTAGAGGCAACTGGGGGAGGGGGCGGCAGGCAGCATCCCCCTATAGACCACTCCCCTCACTACCTCCATCCAGCAAGGTCCACGTGTGTTGGTGCTGTCCCTCAGGCCTGGGCCTGAGCCCCTTACTGCCCCTGGCCCATCTGCAGGCAGTGGGATGACAGCAGCTACTGTTTATGAAAACACCCACTGTGTGCTGGGACTTTTAGCTCCATCATCTCCTTCTGACCCTACAGCTAGCCTGGGAGGGCACAGCAGGATGGGCTCTGCAGTCCAGCAATCCTGGCTCCACTACTTCTGGCTGTGAGACTCTGGGCCTCGCACTCCCTGTTGCTACTAAGAAGAGCAGCACGCCCTCAAAGGGTCCATGTAACAACTAAATGAGAAAAAGCCTACTTCATGCCTGCAGCCCAGAGCTTGGCCCCAGCCAGCTTGAAATCCTGACCTACTGGGCTATGACCCCCAACTCACAGGTGGGGAAACTGAGGCCCGGCTGGCAAGTGGCACAGGGCCTGGCATGCAGGGGGAGGGCAATAAACCTGATGGATCATTCTAGGAGATGGGATTCAAAGCCAAAGTCTGGTGGACACTGAGCCCCTCTTTTCTCCTTGAGGATTTTGCAGACGTATTTTAGGCGGCTTTTTTTTTTTTTTTTTTTTTCTTGTTTCACAGTCATCCTCAGCCTGTGAAGGGTGTGGAGACCCGGGCTGGGCGCCTGACCCATCTCCCTGGCTGACCCCCAGGAGCCCTCACCCTGTCAACACAAAGTCCCCCTTTCTCCCTTCCATGGGCGCGGGGCGGCCAAGTGAACAGCAGAATCCCAAGTAATTAAGCCGGCGTGCACCATCCGGGCGCCCGGGAACACTGTGGAGTTTCCCTTTTATGTTTATAGCAATTGTATGAAAATGTGCAACACGGAGCGGCACCAGCTGACAAATGAGACGAAACAGACAGGATTCCAGGCCGGCTTTTTTCCGGCCCTGATTGGCATTAATTGTGAGCGTTTACAAAGCACAACTCGGCGCCTGACATTTGCTTCAAGCAAACGTTTCCTTCTAATAGTTTTAATGATTACAACGGGAGCTGGTGATCACTGCCAGGTGGGGAATGGGCTGCCTGGTGTCTGGCCTGGGCTCCTGCCAGGGGCCTGGCTGGCCTGTGCTTGCCTGGGTCCCAAGGGTCCCCTTTCCCCCGCTACCTGTTGCAGGAGGGCTGCCCCAAGTACCGGGCCTCAGGCACCAGGACCCCAGCATGCGGCCTGGAGCTGCCAGTTTAGGAAGTTGATGGGGAAACCCACTGGCACAGGGATCCTGGTGCAGACCTGGGGGAGCTGGAGGGCAGAGGAGGAGGGAGGAGCAGCACACTTGGCTGGCCTGGCTCTGAGGCTGGAGGGGCTGAGTTTCCTCAGTCTACAAGGGACTAGGAAGGACCCCACAAACGCTGCCTGCTGTTTCCTTGCCGTGTGACCTGGGCTGAATCCCTTCCCCACTCTGGGCCTAACCTTCCTCACCTACAATGTGAGGGTCAGGAATATGGTCAGATCAGAGTTCCGGTCCCAACTCGGGCCTCTTTCCAGCTGCATGACCTTGGGAGAGGCCCTGGCTCTCTCTGGGCCTCAGTTTTCCCCATCAGTAGAATGGAACTCATAATCCCCCCAGTTTGCAGAGTGGTTTCTAGACTCCAATAGAAAGGGTGTAAAAACCCTGAGTTTCTGGCTGGCCTGGAGCCTGTGTCTCATTCCCTCCCCAGAGAGTCCTCCAAATACTTCACTCACTCATGCATGCATTCATTCACTGACTTATTCATGCAATAAACATCGAATGTCCTGATTAGGAACCTGGGAAGACATCAGTGAACAAAGACCTTCACTTGGGGAAGAGATATGACAGATAACAGAGGCTTTTCACATGCAGTTTCGCATCCACTTCTTATCCCCATTTTACAGAGGAAAAAACTGAGGCATGGAGGGAAAAAACAACAGTCTGACATCCCCCAGCTGGGATGAGGTGGTGCGGCAACAGAACCCTAGCAGGCTGCCGCAGAGGTGAGTGCTCTCAGATGACCAGCCCACTCAGCCCTTCCTGAGGTCCCAAGGAGCGCTGACCCCATGGACAGGGCTCATCTGCCCAGCCGGGCTGGGCACCATGCCAGGTGGCCAGGACCAATGGGAAGAGCGGAGTCTGTGAGGCCTGGGCAGCCTGGGGGAAATGAATTCCTGGGGCTGCATTTCCTGGGCTAGAAATGGAAGAAGAGGCGCCTCGTCCGGGAGCCCCACTCATGCCCACATTGGCATCGACACTGCACAGTGCCCATTCCATGCCAAGAAAGAACAGCAGATACTTGGACAGCTCCATGGCACGTGCAAAGGCCCGGAGCCCAGAGAAAACCCAGTGGGTTCAGGAACTTCTGGCAGTTTGCTGAGGCCAAAAAAGCCTCCTCTCAGCAGTCAGGCCCCATGGGGCCTGCTCACCCCTGCCCCACCTAGCCCCCTGACTTTGCCGGGCCCACACTAAAGGAAGCCCCCAGGGTGGATCCCAGCTCCATGCTTGGCTCCAGCCAGAAAAACCCTGGCAAATGTTTCTTTTGGAGTCAGTTTGGGGGATGGGGCAGGGAGAAACGTTTTTTCTTTTTTATGGGAATTTTTTTTTCCCCTTTTGCATATGGTGGCACAGATGGGCCCATGATCCACAAAAACTGTTTGCAATTAAACTCCCGCTTTGCATGGCTGGATTTGTCAGTTGTGTGAGCCACAAGCACGGGGCTCCACACTGACGGGGAGATGGGACTTGGGGCAGGACGGGCGGAGGCCCACGAACCTGCTCTGGGCTTGTGGCCCAAGATGATGGTGTGCTGAGACAGCCATGCCAGCTCCCTCTCTGGGCATCCCCCAGCCCTCGCCAGGAGTCGGAGTGTGGCCAGGCAGCTGGGGTGGGGCTTGGCAGGGCTCCCCTGCCCAGCGGAGACTTGGCCAGTGCTGGGTGCCCCGGCTGTGTGGGTAATGAGGGTGGAGAGGGGGGAGGTAATCACCACTCAGCCCCTGCCAGAGACTGGGGCTGGGACCCAGGACAGGGAGGAGGGTGGTCGGGCAGTACGAGCCATAATGGGGGTCTAGCGGGCAGAGTGCAACGCCAGGTTCAAGGCTGAGGAGCCAGAACCTCTGGCCCAGTTGGCAGAAAGGATATCAGGTGGTGCCAGGAAGAGCTGCCAAGGGCCAGAACTGGCTCCTTCCTCATCCCCAGGGGAACTGGCAAAGCCTCTTTGTACCTCTTGGAAGCAGGTAGGGAAATCGAGGCAGTCACTAAGAATATCTCAAGGGCCTGGGCTTCCCCTTGCCACACCAAGGGACCCTGTGCATTTGGAGCCATTTCCAAGGGCTTCCAAAGTGGAGGTGAGCGGCCTGCACCCCTTCCACTAGTCCTGGCCTCAAAATGCCACCCCAGCTGCCGCGCTGGCATGCCTGCTTAATTTGGGTTAATAAATGCATCATTTGGCTTTGGGAAATCCCGTGTTCACTAATAGTTGTTCCCCAATGAAAAGAAATAAGGCCCCGATACCCCCTTTCGCCCCACCCCCTCCAAGCTGGGAAAGAAAAGTCATAAAAATAGCTTGTTATCTCACCTATTGAGGCCCCGACTGGATGTTACTGCTAATTGGGTATAACATCCTTGTCTTGTTCTCTTAGAAGCTAAATCAAGAAAGCGCCACTGCTGTGAACTAATTATATCTCCGGCCTGCAGCCTGCAGCTTGTCTCTCCCTTTATTGAGTTAAAAAATGGTCACGAACCTTCATCTTTTATCCCCACCAAACGCTGGGTCCAGGCTGCCTGCCACGCCTGGTGGTGAGGAGAGCGGACAGCCCTGTGGGAAGGTCTAGGAGGGCTTTGGGGACACGCAGCAGGGTTGGGGAGGGCGGGAAGTCCCTGCCCCAGGTACCTGCCTGGTTCCCTCCCCCAGCCCTCACCCCCAGGCCTGGTGTTCAACTTTTCCTGGAGAGAGAGACTCTGGCCTCTCTCCTCCTTGCAGCTGGGCCCACGGGGACACCAGGAGCATTTCAGCCCGGCAGGCATTTTCATTCATTGATTCATTCAACAAATATTTCTTGGATGCCTACCTACTATGTGCCAGGCAAAGGTTCTAGGCTAAAGCCTCCAGTAGACCAGAGGTAGCCCCAAGCACCAGCTGACCTCACCCTGGGTTCATGGAGGCGCTGAATAAATACACTTAGACAGGATTGGATCATTCCTCTGCTCCAAGATCTGCCATAGTTCCCTACTATGGGAGGGCAAAGTCTAAATGCCAAGACCACCACAGTCTCCTCCACAGCCCCGTCCCCTCCCACATTCCAGCCACATCCAGCCATACACTAGTCCCTCAACCTAAACACTCTTGCCTGTGGCCTCTGAGCTGCTTCTCATGCTGTTCCCTTCACCTAAAAGGACCCCCTTCCCTTTCCCAGAAGGCCCAGCTCTGTCTGCCAGAAGTCCACCAGCCTTTAAGGCCTTGGCCTTTAATGACACCTCCTCCAGGAAGGCTGCCCGGTCTGTCCCAGGCTGTGGACTTCAAGACCTGGATTTGAATGCCAGCTCAGCCACTCAGTAAGTATGTAACCCTGCTATGCTTAATGGCTCTTAGCCTCAGTTTCCACATCTCTAAAATGGGTTAAGACTTCTTCCTAGGAGTGCTGAGAGGCACAATGCAGGTGCTCTGGGGAATGATGAATGAGAGGGTGCCCAGGAAGGACCTGGCTCTCAGGAAGAGCTCAATAAATGCTATTATTATTATCCAGACTGAAAGCATCTGCAATCTGCTGACAGCACTCCATGCTGAGCATGTGATGGGCTGTGCAACTCTGGGAGTTGGAGGAAGGTAACAGACTCTCACACCTCAACAGTCTTCATGGCTGAAGAACAACCCATATCCTCAGAGAAGATTCCCCAGAAATCCCTCGCTCTGGTACCCTGGTCCTCTGAACCGTACAGAGATGGGCTAAAGGGACCCCTGAGCTTATTGAGGCCAGGCAGGCAAGCAGGCTTCAGCACATAGGCCCCACTGATTGACTGGTGCCGCCTGCCCAGAGCCCTCCCTGGCAAGAACCCAAGGTCAGGGGAAGAACTCAGCGGGGGAAGAGGGCAGCAACTGACTGGTGATGTCTGCCAAGGGCACAGCAGTGTAAAGCAAGCCAGACCTGCCACGGATTTGCTATCCTTGACATCTTACAGAGGACACGGCTGAGGCCGGGCTAGAGTGGAGGGTGACTTGCTCAAGGTCGTGAGCTCATGAAAGCAACAGCTGGCCCAGAACTGGTCCCCTTAGCTCCTGCCCAAGGATCTTCCTGTGACAGCCCCACCCAGCCCAGCACCCTCACAGGCAGAGGACAGGCAAAACTTGTGTGGATAACAAAGGGGATTCTGTTGACCTGCCATGTGGCCCTGGGCTGAGCCTCAGTCTCACCATTTACACAACAGGGACAAAACCTTGCTGAGTCTCAGTTTCTCCATTTACACAACAGGGACAAAAACACCCTTCCCAGAACCACATGAGAATGTGGTTGCCAAAGCGGAAAGCTCTGTCTGGCACACAGCAGACACCAGCCATGTCCTGTGATTCCTGTAATAGGTGAAGGTGTTTAGACAGAAGCCCCCAAAGCTAGCAATAGGAAGTGTCTCCTCCTCCAGGGAGCCCTCCCTGAATACTACAGCTGGAAGTAGTCATTTCCACCTCTGATTTCCTAGCGTGCTTTTGAAAGACTGGGGGCCCCAGAGGGCAGGGGCCATATCTGGCTTGTTCATTGCTGTCACCCCGCCTCTGGCACAGTGCCTGCACACTGTGAATTCCTATATTGTGGCGACCTACCCACTGTACTGTGATGGTGTGTCTAAAGCCTCACCACCTCTCAAGGCAACTGGGCTTGTTCATCTTTGCATCCCCAGCTCCTGGCAGGGAGCCTAGCACAGAGTGGTGAATCTCCCGGAATGAACGGATGAATAAAGAGCAAAAATAGCAGTTCCTGTTTACTGCCCGCTTGCTGTCAGTTCCTGCCAAGCCTCACAGCTGCCCTCCAAAGTGGACCTCTGACCCATCTGACAGATGAGGAGACTGAGGTCATGCAGATGCTGAGGGGCAAAGCCGAGCCCCCAGTTCAGGCCTGGGGACTGCAGGCCAGGAGGCTCTGCCACCTCTTCCTCTCCCAGTGCCAAGCTCAGGCCTGGACCCTGCGGGGCAGCTGCCCCTGCCTTGGCAGCGAATCCTGGAGCAGACAGCTGGTGGCTGGACCTCCCTCCTCCTCCTCCTCCTCCTCCTCAGCCCCCTGCCCCACAGACTCTAGGTCAGTAAGTTCTGAGTCATTAAGTCCCCATCCTCAGGAGCCTGTTCACAGCCAGCCTCGGCCTTACCCCCTGACCTCCCAGGCCTTTGTCCCCTGTGCCCTCTGCACAATGGCAGGGGCTCCCAGGGCCCCAAACAGCTGCTGTGGCCGGGATGCTGGTTTGTTGTGAGGCCAGGATGACTGGCTGGGTCCTGGGCCTGAGCCCACCTAGCTCTGAAAGGCTCAGTCAAGCTCCCCCAAGCACTCCGCACACCCAAGCTCATCCCACCCACAAGCCTGTGAGAAAACTGCTATTACGTACTTGAACAGATGAGGCAAGTGAGGCCCAGACAGGCAAAGTGACTTGTCTGAGGACACACAGCCAGCGAGAATGCAGTCAAGGTTCATCCCAGTCTGCAACGCCGAAGCCCCTACAGAGGCTGCCAGACTGACCTACGGGCACCCAGATCATATTGCACCCCTCCCTGCCAGACACCTTCACTGGCTTCTGGCTGCTCTTCCCCTGGACAAGTCAGGTACTTAGCGCAGCACTCCTAGCTTAACTGCACATCCTCCTAACTTAACTCCCTTTTACCTCCGCCCTCTTATAAGCTCCCCCTGCCCCTCTGGTCATGCCCCTGGGTTCTCAAGCTCCCTCCTAGTGACATCCCCATTCACTCCAGACTGGGCAGATCCACCCAGTCCTCAGGGCCCAGAGCAAAAGCCTCCTCTGCAGGAAGCCCTCCACGACCAGCTGTAGTTTCCCCCTCCTCAGTGTCTCTCCTCCAGCCCTGCTCTGGCTCTGTCTGTAATTCGAGTCAGTTGCAGACTCATCTTACTCCCCATGGAGGCTGCAGGCCATCTGATTCCTTAGAGCTTTGCCACCCAGACAGTGGCCAGCAGGGTGCCCTCAACCCAGTCTGATGCCCGTTGTTTACCAAATGGAAACACAAAGGGGTGAGGGAGAGGGGAGCTGGAACCCATGCCTGCCCTTTCACCCTTCTCACTGCCCACGCTGCACCCCTATTTCTGGCCATCAACAGACCTCACACTTCTGCCCCTCCCTGGCTGTGTGACCTTGGGTAGTAATGTAATTTCTCTGTGCCCCTGTTTCCTCCCTGGTAAAATGGGGGTAGTAATAGCATCTGCATTTCTTAGGGCTATGACATAAACCCTGGGAGGTATCAGGCAGGAATGATTACTATTATTATGTCTGTCTACACCCTACTCCAGTGGCCAGCGCATGAATTTAGGGTCAGAGAGACTTAGGTCCCGACCGACCACTTATTAGGTGTATAATTCTGGGCAGGTGGCTCATCCCCAGGGCCTCTATTTTTCCCATCTCTAAAATGGTACTAACTCCGCCCCTAGGAATGCAACCCGCCCCCCCCCACCCTGGCCTTTTGTTCCACGCACGCAGTAGGCATTCAGATATTTCTCAACTAACAAACCAACCAACGGCCCAGGTGGAAGGAATCCCTCCCCCTTCCAGCCTCCTCCCTCACCCCACCCCTCCAGCCTCCAGAATCCCCCTCCCCACCCGCAGCCCGTGCAGACTAAAATAGTCATTAGGCAGATTTCAAAAGATGTCAGTAGCTTATAATTATAGTCGACATCCTTCTGAGATAAAAGTGATTACCTTGGATGCAAATCACTTAGCAACCAATCAGGGCGGTGGGCGGCGCCCGCAGAGGTGACCGGCCAGCGCGCAGCCCTCCTCCCGAAGCCCGCCCCGCACAGGCAGAGAAAGCGCACAATAGCTCTTGACACGCAAATGGGTTAACACAATAAAGGCGGCTCCGGCCGCTGCCGGGGCAGAGCAGCAATCCCCGGCCCGCGGGAGGTAATAAGGCGGCCCTTTTGTGTGCGCCTCCCCGTTCTCACCCCCGCCCCCGAGCCCAGAGGAATCTCCGCCTGATTGAATTACGGTCCATGAATATGAGCTGCTCCGCTAGCTTCCTCCGATTGGAGAGGGACTGGAAGGCGGAGGGCGCAGAAGGGAGACTGGGCAGGGGGGCCCCTGGCCAGGCCCCAGGCCCCCAGGGGCTCACATGGGAGCCACGTGTGCTCACCACGTGGGGTGTTCCGGGAAGGTGGGTGGGAGACACAGCACAGGCAGCTGGAAGGGTGGGGGGTCCCTGACCTGCCCTAGGGTCTTTGATCTTTGGCTCCAAGAGGGACTGGGAGAGCCATTCAAGGCCCTGTTCTGTGCATCGTCTGTGCTCAGCCCTCACTGAATCCCTAACATGAGGCTGGGCAGTGGATGCTATTATCTGCTCCTTCTCACAGATGAGGAAACTGAGGCTCAGAGAGGCAAAGCTACTCACCCAAGGTCACACAGCCAACAAGGTGGACCCACTCCACAGCCTGGCTCTTAATCACGAGCCACTGGGCGTTAAGAAACCTGGCCCAGTGCAGCCCCGGTCCAGAGCAACTGTGAAGCTCAGAAGGGATAGGGGGTGGGTGAGCTTATATGGAATTAGACCTGTGATAAGGATTACTGCGGGTGGAAGGTAGGGAGCTAACCTTGAGAGAGGAGACTGCTCAGAGATTTGAGAAGGTTTCCGCCCCCCCCACCCCCCCACCCCCGCCCCGGACCGGAAGGGATGTCCAGGGTCTCCGTCACTGTCAAGGGAGCCCTCACCGGATCCTCTCCCTGCTTAAATCTCTCCCATCACCTCAGCCTCCAGGACACACCCACCCCAGGGCCACCTCTTCCCCTCAAGAGCACACTCCAGCACTCAGGCTTGCTACATGGCCACTCCCAATGCCCAGAACACTTTTCCACTCCCCTGCCTGGCAGGTCTCTATTTGTCCTTTCTGAGACTCACATGGTACCCCTGCTAATAGGGCCCTTCCTGACCCTCAGGCTGGGTTGGGAGCCAAAGTTGTCATTGCCCCATCAACATCCTTGATTTCCCCACCAGCTGAGTGCCAACCAAGAGGGTCCCCAGAATGGCTGAGGGCAGACTCACACCCCTCCCCAAGGTAAGCCCAGAGGGGCAGGTGACAAGGAGCCTAGGGCTGGCTCTCTTGACCCTTCCTGGCAGGCAGGTTTCATGCCATACCTTTCTTACCCCAGTACTGGAGAAAGGGGTGCTGGGGGTGAGGGGAACAGGCTGCCCACAAGGCCAGGACAGAAGTTGCTACTCTGCTCAACACTGTCCTGTAGGTAATGGGGAAGCAGGATTCAAACCCGGGTTTCAGTGTGGGAAGGCATCGCAGTGCCTCCATAGCAGATAGCCCCTGAGTCTTACAGGGACCCTTGTCCAACAAGTGGGGGTGCCTCCCTCCACCCATGGAAGGGGGTGGGAAGATCTGGGGACTCAGGAGCCAAGGCAGTTCAGAGCTGAACCTCTGCAGCTGCCTGGCTGAGCACCTGTAGCCTGTTGCTTCCTCTGTTTGAGCCTCAGTTTCCTCATCTGTAAAATGGGCCACAGCACATAAGCTACTCCAAAGAGTAACTGAGATCCTGTAAAATGTCTGGCACGCAGGGAGACGCCGGGTAAGTTGGCACTCCCTCCTGCTTGTCGCCTGGTGCTATTGCCAAGCCCAGGGAAGGGAACAGAAGGAATTGCCCAATTCTGACAGCCTCTCCCTCCGCCTTGGCTGTGGAAGTGTAAATACTCCACGGAGGACCTCCGACTGCCTGTGTTTGTGGATCTCTGGCGCACACTCTGAGTTTGTTTCTAAACTGGGAAGCTTCTAGAGGCAGCGCAAACAGCCCTTCTGCCCACCTCTCCCGCTTCTACCCCCATCTGCCGTTGCTCTGTCCTTGGAAGCCTGTGTGTTTAACGACACCATTTCAGCTGGAAATATCATCTCCCTGCCAAGCCCCCCAAAGCAGCTCCACTGATACTTATCGACCTGTTAAATCTAGCTAGAGAGCCTGGTAGGAGAACGGGGGGGGAAGAAAAAGCTCACTACGTAGAGACTGGGGCCTGGCTTCCCATAATGACCCCCACGCACTCCCCTCTGCTGTCACCCCACCCCGCACCGCTTAAGCAATGACACAGTTCTCTAACCTTTTCCTAGAAATGTGATCACAGCAGTTTCACCCACATCCGACACCAGCAGCAACTGCTGGAAGGAACTTAGAAGAGGAATCAAAGAGCCAGCAGCAGAACGCTGCTCTGGGCCTTCACACGGAACAGGGCCAGGGCTGGGCTGTGGCGGGGAAGAGAGGGCTGCTGCCTGACCCCCATCAAAGCTGGCCCCTGGCAGGGGCACGCTTATTCAGACCTTGGCACTGATGGGCCTGACTTACCCTCCATTCACTTAATGAGCACCACACTGTGCTTGTCAGATCACCTTAAACACCAAGAGGAGAGTGGGGCAGTCAGGAGTTCAGGCTTGGCCAAGGCCCTGCCATCTTGGGGTCGAGCAGCAGGGGGAACCCCGGGACTGGAGGGGCAGCAAGCAGCAGCTCCCCTGCACCTTCCCGGGCTGGGGGCGGGTCACCCCCGTTTCCCTGAGCAGAAGTAGCCTGCTTTAAGGCTGGGGGTCCACCTCACTCTGGGGACCCTGGGAACTCCAGCCTGCTGGTTGGGGTCCAGGGAGCTCTCCTCTGTAGCATCCCTTTCTGAAAGCACAAAGTTGCTCTGCTTGGGAGTCCTGCGCCCCCAGGCACTGCCAGGCTATATGGGCAAAGCTAAACACCTGTCTTTGGGGGAGGGGCATCAGCAGTGACAGCTGGCACTCCCTCCCTCCCCCACCCCATCGGGGAGCTGGGGATTTAGGTCAGAGGACTGCAGTTGGAGGTGGGGGAAGTCTGCTTTCACCCCTCCACTACCCAAAGGCATCCAGCCTCGTCCCAGGTTACCACGACCCCGCCCCCTCCGGCCTTGGGTCAGGACAAGTCGCGTCGCCACGGCAACCGCAGCGACGTCAGAGGTCTGGCAATGACGTCACGCCGTGACCCCACCGGGGAACTCTTCGTCCCTGCGAGCTCTTTGTAGGAACGCGGCAGTAAGGTGAACCCTGCTACAGTCCAGCCTCAGAGGGCACAATCCTCAACGCAGCCACCTGCATGGTCGGGACACTACGTCCCCCTCTGAGCTAATGTCCCTTGAAGATTTCAGAGGCTACTCGGGAGAAGCCCAAGGTGTCCCATCCTGGGTGCTCCCCCAACCCCTCTAAGACGCGAGAACTCCCGGGGAATTTTCGGATGATTGAGCTGCTACCTTTGTCTGTTGGCTTTAGGGGTGGGGTGACCTTTCCTCTCCGGCATACGCCCCACCCAGGGCTCTGCCGGAGTCCTCACAACGAGCCCCCCGTGTCCGCTCCGGCCGACAGGCCGGTCTAGACAAGTTGTGCGCGGGGGGAAAGGGGCAGACAAGGGCCACTGCTGCTTCAGGATCCCCAAAAGCCCAGGGCCTCTTTATTTCCAATCTGGCTGCCCCGACGCCAGAGGGTGCCCCCAGCTTCACCCCGGAGCCCCGCCCCGCGGAACTCACCTAATCAGCCAGGCCGTCGAAGGGCACCAGGTCTCAGCGGCTACGACTCTCCGCTCGCCGGGTCGCAGCCATGCAGAGGTGGCAGAGGCGGCAGAGGCTGCCTGAGGAAGCCCCCTTTGGGGGCCGATGCCTCTCTCCGGGTGGGAAGAGACGCTGTCGGTGTGGTCTATCCAGGCGCCGGCCCACGCCGTCCGAAGTCGGGGGTTGGGGTTCTCTCGGCTCAGCGGGGGTCGTGCCCGCCCGGGACCCGGGCCGCGCGGGCGCTCAGGCGGCGCATCCTCGCCGGGGGCCTGTGCTCACAGCGTCCGGCGGGCGGCGCTGCGCCTCCCCTCGGGGTCCTGCTCGGGGCTGCAGCTCCCCGGGGCGCCCTCTCTGCCCGCGCCAGGAGCCCGGCGACCACGGCTCCTCTCGCCGGCCCCAGCTGCAGCCTGTCTTTGTTGCTTCCTCTCACTCGACCGCCCGCCCGTGGCTTGCAGCCCCCCGGTTCGCCCGAGGGTGGGGGGATCGCCTCCTCCGAGGCTGCACGCACCTGCAGCGCCCCGACTCCTCGCCGGGCATGCACCGGCCCCCGCAGGTTGCAAAGAGAGGCGGCGAGAATGCACCGGCCCCTCCTCCTCCTGCTCGGAGCCCCGGGTGTGGGGGGAGGGGAAGCCGGAGAGCAGCGGCAGCCGCGGCGGCGGCAGCGGGCGGTGGAGGCTCGGGTGCAGCCCCGGGGGCCTCGGCGCCGAGAAATGGTCCGGGTGGCGCTGGGCGGATGTGAGGACGGCCCGGAGGATGGTGCACTGGACGTTCGAGCTCTCGAGCTGCAGCAGGGGCGGCGCGCGCCGGGCTCTCACGCGCCCATGGCCCCGGGCGGCGCGTGGGGGCTCCCGGGGCCTCAGCCTCAAGCCGCCTGGCGCGCGCCGGCGCCTCGCCTCGCCTCGGGCCCAGGTGCCGCGCGCCGCGCCCCACAAGCGGCGTGCCCGGCTCTTCGCCTCCCCCGGGTGCCGCGCGCAGCCTCTCGGCAGAGCCGTCAGCCCTGCAGTCCTGCCCGCTGCTTCGCTCCGGTCCGACTGACAGGCGCTAGCGCCCGCAGCCGCCGCCGCGTCTCGCCCCCCGCCCGCCCCCTGCGGTCTGGCCCAATCAGCGGCGGCCGAGAGGCGGTTACCAGGGTGACGCGGCGCCGCGTCCTGAGGGGGGCGGAGCCGGGGGCCGCCACGCGCGCTTTTCGCGGCAAAATTCAAAGGCCGGCAGGGCGGCTCTCCAACCTCCTCCCCCAAGCTGGGGCGAGGCGGAGCCTGCCTCGCGAGGACTGCAACTCCCGGCACGCAGCGCGCCGGCGCCGGTCGTAAGGGCCCCAACTGGGGGCGCAGGGCATGCTGGTACTTGTAGTCCCTTTGTCGGGAACGAGGGGTGGAAAAATCGGTATCATTTTATTGAGCAAGTATTTGGTAGCACAAGCTAGGTGCGTTGTCTGCATTGTTTCACTTAATTTTGGAAACATCCCAATGAGGAGTTTGTTAAAAATAATAAAAGTAATAAAAGAAGCTAACGCATGTAACCAAGTATTGATACTTTACCTAAACCTCACACACAACCCTGTGAGATAGGTATTATCACCCTCATTCTACACATGAGAAAACTGATATAGGAGGTACTATCATTATACTCCCAACTTATAGAGAAAATTGAGGCTAAGAGATGTGAAGTGACAGTCCAGAGTGTTTTGCCTCAATTCATATTGTTGGCAGTGATTGATTTTGGCATCACAGCTGAGATCTGTGGAGCACTAACTATATAGCCAGGCCTCATGCTCACTGTAAGTTTCACCTCACGGGATCCTCACCACACACGTGGGAGGTAGGCACTGGTACCCACCGCCCCAGCTTAACGGATGGGGAAAATGAGGCACAGTATCACCTGGGGTTTTTGTTTTTGTTGTTTTGTTTGATACTTCATTGGAAATTTATTTGCCCTGCTTTTTTCTTTGGGGTCCAAATTTTGACTCCATCAAACTATACGCACCTTGCCTTTTACTTTCTAAGCAGCTTAATAGGTTCTCATTTGTTCTGCCTGATAGCCCGCAGGTTGGCCCATTTAGCAGTCCCATTTTACAGCTGGAGAAATTGAGCCCTGGGAGGGACATTTCCCTCAGTTGCCATGTGTGCATCACACAGCAAGTTGGGGAGGCAGCTTTCCAGGAAAGATCTCAGGATCCCTAAAGAAATGCAAAGCAGCAGCCAGAACTCCGCCCACCACACTCAGGCTGTGTCTGTGTGACCCTCACCCCCATCCCACCCCATACCCCCCAGTCCCACAAAACCTGGGCAGGATTCTAGCCCTGGCCTTGTGGCCTTGACATTTATCTTCATGGCTCTGTGCCTCAGTTTCTTGTCTGTGTATCATAATTCCTACCTTACAGGTTTGGTGTGGGGGCAGAGTGAGTTATTGCCTGGAAAGGACTCAGAACAAAGTTAAGTGCTCAATAAATGCCAGCTGTGGTCATTCAGATGTGGAGAGCTCTGGAGACCCTGGTGAATGTACCCAGTGGGAGGAGCTGATTATAGCTGGGCCCTAGCCTACTTCCAGGAGCCAACCCACACCTACCCAGAGCCTGGGGGAGACGCCGGCCGGGAAGCTCCAGCGCTGGCCCAAGTAGGCCACCCACTGCCTTATCTAGGACAGAAGCTGGCCCTGTTTCAGGCTGCCCGCCACACCCCCCGTTCCCAGCATCTCCCTGTCTCGGTGCCCCACTCTATTTCTCCCCGCTGCCCCACCCAAACCCCCGGGGCGGGGGGGGCGGGGGGAGGTTTGTGGTGGGGGAGGGGATTCACCTGGAAACGTGATCTGGCCACCAGCTGCTTCAGCTCCTGGGCCAGCCGCCTGAGCTGCCAGTGACGTCTGGTTGGGTTGTCCAGGCGACCTGCTATGCGGACCTGGGCGTGAACAGGTGGGGAGAGTGCTTGGTGGACCCAGGCCAGGTGCAAGGCGAGGGACAGCGACAATCAAAACCCTGGGAAGAAAGAGCAGAAAGGGAAGATGGCGGCAGGGAGCCACACCAGAGCCTTTGCAAAGTTTGGGATTTTTTCTGTCGTAGGTTACCATGACTTGACACCTACTATGTGCAGAAGCTCATGCTCAGTGCTATTTATATCACATATTTCTACCTCCTTTTACCCTCAGAGCAACTCTGTGAGGTCTATTCCATTATTATCCACATCTTACAGCCAAGGAAGGCCATGCGACTTGCACAAGGTCACACGATGACAGATTGGGGTCCCAACCAGAGCCCCTGACCTTGATTTATTGTGCTCTGTGCCAGCCTCTCATTGACTGGGTGTGACCTTGAGGGCAAGTTTCTTCTCCTCTCTGGACCTCAGTTTCCTCTGCTATAAAGGTTGGGGCTTATAACCCAGCCCTGCCAATCAGACTCTGGAGCTGGCAACCCATCTCTGTCTCAGTAGTTTCCAAAGATGCCCACATGATTCCAAAGTGCAGCCAAGGAGTTAGATGATCTCAAAACGCCCCTCCATCTCTGAAGGTATGTGAGTCCATTATGTGCTAAATGGTGGCATTTCAGGCAGCAGCAGGCTCGAAGGTAGCTACATAGGGAACTCATCTTCCAGGTGCCCCTATACCCTTCCAGGCAGGTGGATGTCCCCACAGATGCTCAGCCTCGGACCTTCACTTATGCCCCATACACAAGCTCAGTGCTACTGCCCCATACCGTTCCCCACAGCCCACATCCCTGAAATCAGACCCTTGTACCATTGCCCCTTGGCCCCCCAACTCTCAGCCTTGACCCAGCCTTTCCTTGCTTTTGGTCGTGTCCAATAACTCTGCATTATGTGAATGGAGACAATGTCAAGATGGATTTGCCACGGTCCGTAGAACCAACAGGCAGGTCGGCCCCTGAACATTGTGTTGGCTCCAGCCAGGGGTCCAAGAGGCCCCAAGGGGGAAAGTGGACTGAGAGCACCTCATTCCTCATGTGCGCTGTATGCCTCTTACACTTCAGCCTTGTTAAAATACCTGTACATCCTCCCAGGTGTCTTCCTGGCCTCCAGGCCTTTGTCCAGGTTGTCCGCTCCATCTAAAATGTCCTCTTTTCCAGGTAGGTAGTAGATGCTTGCTCCTCCTTCAGATTTCAGTTAGGCTGCCACCTCCTCCAGGAAGCCTTCCCTGACTACTGCTCTCCAGGCTGGAGTGCTTCCCCTTTCATAGATGCACCCAGTCTGTGTTATAATGGCCCACTTTTTTGTCAGTCTTCCCCACCAACCTGAGGGCTCTGTGAGGTCAGGGGCTGCATTCAAACTGCTTTATCCCCAGCATGGGCCTGACATACGGTCAATGCTCAATAAAGGTTTGTTGAATTCATCTCTGAATCAATGGATGAATGTGGCCCAGGTTTCTGTTTTGTTTTCTTGTAGAGGGGGAGCAGGGAGAGGAAGAGGGAGGGCAATCAGACAGGCTGGATTTGAATCCTAACTCTTCAGGTGACTAGCCATGTGACTCATCTGCTCTGTGCCTCGCTTTCCCATCTGTGAAATGGGGTTAATTGCCACAGCGGCACTGCTCAAGAGGCCTGGAGCCTAGTATTTTTGCTTCCACCCTCCCACGTATGTAAGGTTAGTCATGCCTCTCTCACTGAGGCCTGATCATTCCCCCTTTAACCCTACTCATTCATTCATTCATTCATCATTTCCTAAGGGCCTGCCCTGTGCAAGCCACTGAGGATTCAGCAGTAACCCAGACACAGTCCCTGGCCTTGTGGAAATCAAGTTTCATGGGGGACAGACAAGGCGACTAGCAGTTATCACCCAGGGTAACAGGGAAGGGAAAAGCACAGAGCAGGCACCTGACCCAGCTGGTGGGCTAGTGATGGTGGAAAGAATGATCAGCTGTCCTGGAAAAATGAGTAGGAGGTAGCCAAGGGGAGAGGCGAGGGAAGAGTGCTCCTGGCAAAGGGAACTGTCAATGCAAAGGCCCAGTGTCCCAAGTGAATGTCCTCAGGGTGGTGGTGGCTCAGAGGCTGAGCTGGGGCTGGGGAGGGAGGCGAGGAGGCTGAGACTGAGCCTTTATCCTGGTAGGGGGAGCAGGCCTGGCCCAGCCTCCCTCCCCATCCCCCAGGTGCCTCACCTGCCCTCATTGCTGTAATCTAGGCCAGAGCCTGGAGGGAGCCGAGCCCCCATTGGTGCACGCCATGTAGGTTTTTCAGAGATAATTTAATCAGAGCTATTAATAAGCAGAAAAGAAAGAGCTCTTTATGCTTCTTCTGGAGAAAAGGAGAAAGAAGAAGCACGTGTAACCTTGTTACTCACCCGGCCCTGCCCCCCATCCCCAGTACCTGGAGCCTCTCTCTGGGCCAAGCTTTGGGGGGGATGGGGCAAAGAGGCCAACGGAGGGGGGCTGAGGAGGCCCAGGTAGCCGCAGGGACTGGCACCCCCAAGCTCCCGGACCACACCCCACCCTCACATCCCACCGGCCACTTTGGCCTCCTCTTGGTTGCTTGAAGGTGCCAAACTGCTTCCCACCTCAAAGCCTTTGCATGAGCTGTTCCCTCTGCCCAGACCACTCTTCCTCTGCTCTTTACTCGGCTGGCTCATTAGCTTAAATGTCACCTCCTCAGAGAAGCCTTCCCTGACTACCCCCATCTGAAGTTCTTCTTCCCAGAGCACCTCCCTTTTGCTTTTCCTTTCCCCAAACTTATCACTGTTGGCAGCTCTCTGAGCACTGTCGGTTGACTTGTTTATTTCCTGTCTCCCTGTCTAGACTGTCAGCTCTGTAGGGGCGGGACTCTATGTCACCATCTTCACTGCTGTGTCCCCAGCACCTTGTGTAATCACAGATGCATACCAGCTTCTCTGTCAATATTTGTAGATGGAGTTTGGGGAGGGTTCGAGGGGCCTGGGTTGTTGGGACGGGAAACAGGAGGTGGTGGGGGTCCTTCCACTTGGGAGACCCCCCGGAGAATCCAGGAACCATGAAATGCCCCCCATCCCTTGTTTCACTACTGGGGATCAGGAGACCCCGGGGAAGGCATTCGCCCAAAGTTGTACAGTAAGTTTGGGCCAGAGGTGGGACTTGAACCTGGAGCCGTTTTGGGAGCACAGAGTTCCATATGAGTCTCATCTCAAATACCAGCTCTATGTTGAGGAGGATTCTGAGGTCTCATTCAGGATTAGAATGGAAAGAACACTGGGCTACCATTGCGTAGTGATGTCTGCCAGAGTCAGGGTTGGCTATTCCTGTGCATGGAGTTTGAAAGGGCACTGGACTGGGAGTCAGGAGGCTTCGTTCCTTCAATCAGCACCACCATCTTATCACATGACCCCCTAGACAAGCCAGCCAACTTCCCTGGGCCTCAGTTTTCTCATTTGAAGATTGGGACTAGCCCTGCCTAGCTCAAGGACTGTGATGAGAAAATATGTATAACATTTCCAAAAGCCTAATGGGCTCTTTATAAGCAAAATCAATGATTATTATTGTAAAATATAGCAACAATAATAATAATAACATCCATCTTCTGAGGCCTTGCTATGGACCAGGCACTACCCCAGGTGCTTCTCATGCGTGATCTATAAGCCTTGCAACACGCCATGAAGGGGACCCACTGGCCTGTGTTACAGGTGTGGACCCTGAGGTGGGGTCAGTGGCCTTGATCAGGGTGGCACAGAGCTCTTGAGTGGGTGAGACTAGGATCTGAGCCCCGGTGGGTGTCTTTGCACGAAGGCCTGCTGACTTAGCTGGAGGCCTTAACAAACCAGAAATGGTTGGAGATGGGAGTAGTCCTGGCAACCCCCCCTCAAAGGCGACCCCCCTCTCAACAAGGTCATCTCTGCTCTCTGGCCAGCTGGGCCTGGTTCTCCTGGGCTCTGAGTGACAGTGAGATTTCCAGGGGATTAAACCCAGCCCGCCCCACCTCCCCTCTGGCCTGGAAAGGCCAGCCGGCCCTCCCCAGCCCGCCTGGCAGATCTCCTTTTGTACAAAAAGTTATTGACTTATCAAGGTTAAAATACACTCAGCGCAGGCCAATAAAACAGGGATACCGCCGCATCCCGGCTGTCATGTGCAGCCTGGTTTTCATGGCAACAGGCCCTCTTCTGAACATGAAACGGTTCAGTTGTGCAAAGTTCAGGCGTTACATAAACAGGGAGTTAACAACAGCGGCAGAAATCAATGTCTGGCCAGGCATGGCCTGGGGAGATAGCATTGATTGGGCCCTTGTTGTCGATGGGCTGGGTCCCTGCTTCCTGCCCGGTCGCCTTGGGCTCCCTCCCGCAGCCCCAGCCCCTGGCTCAGACCCAGAGAGCTCCAGGAAGGTGCCTCCTCCCTTGCCCCAGAGCCCCCTTCTGGCTGGGATCCAGCAGGGAGGGGATCTGCTAAGCTGTCTGCAGCTGTTCTGTAAACCATTGTTGCTCAGAGACACCATTCCATTCCTTAAAATATGTTCACGCCATCGTTGATGGAGAAAGCACCCCTTTGCCTTTTAAGCCATCCTGGTAACAAGGAACAATCCCACTGCCTCTATGTTTAGCCATAAAAACCACCCATACATCAAGACGTGACCTAATGGGGTCAAACAGACCAGGATATGAAATTAAACTGGCTGTGCAGCCTTGGGTAAGTCAGTTCGCCTCTCTGAGCCTCGGCTCTCTACCTTCTAAAATGACAAGAATAACAGCCCCAACTTCATGGGTGTAGGGATTTAGAAATCAGGGGACATGTGTGAAGCCCCTAGCTTAGGGCCTGTGTCAGGAAGCTAATGCTCTGTGTCTCTCTTCTGTCACAGATTCCAGAAGACACCCTGGCAGAGAAGAAAAGGGCAGGGAACTAGAAACTGATATTTGGGTCCAAATCCCCTCTCCACTGCTAGCTGTGTGACCTTAGGCAAGTCACTTCACCACTCTGAGCCTGGGCATCCATTCCCTTATATGAAATGGAGAAACTGCCTTTGCCAGAGTGAAAGAATGAAATGAGCTCACCCACGTGAATGTTCTGGGCACACAAAATGTGCCTAGTAAAGATCTATCACATCCTGTCCTTCCTCCAGTGTTCCAACGTCACATATACCCTCCCTCCTAAATGGAAAATCTCACGGGCTTTCTCTCAGGAAAGGGAGGGTTCGAGGGGAAAGAGTTGTCTGTTTCATTTACTGGAAGGCGCTGAAGGACAGGGGGCTGGTCTTGTTCATCTTTGTATGGTCAAGGGTTGGTGCAGAGCCCAGGTATACAATAAGAGCTCAATACATGTTTATTGAGCAAAGTTAAACTCCTCTGGAGAGCTGGCTGGGCATGGGACAGCATGGAGACAGGGGATGGTTAGGATGATTTAGGGTGGCCGGTGGGGCTTCCAGCCATGCTGGATATGGCAAAGATAGCCAACCCCCTGCTGAAATTCATAGCCCCTTCCATGGGTGAAATGAGAGAGCCCAGGGAGAATACGTAGCTGGGGATGACATTTCCAGGCATGGCTGAATGAGTAGCTTTGGCCAACGAAATGTGAGCAAGCATGATGTGAGAAGTGAATGTGCCTTTTCTCTATAAGCTTTCTCTTCTGCCGTAAGGCAGGTGATCGACCCTTCTAGGTCAAGGCAGGACCAAAGATGGATGAAGCCTGGGTCCCTAAATCACTTGAGGAAAGTTGTCCACCTGTGGACCAACAACACAGGCTCTGAACTGTTAGGTGAGAAATGAACCTCTGTTGAGATATGCCACTAAGATGCTGGGGTCTATTTGTTACAGCAGCTGGTGTTGCCATCATGAATTCGCAGGGCTTCCCAGGAAGGACTCAGAACCACCCCTGCCCCCAGCACAGTCCTCTCTGAGTCATGGCATTTTGCAGAGCTTCGAGGGTGCCCTTATTTGATAAGGGAAGTACAGTAAAATATTGATGGTAGAATCTAGATGGTGGATATTTGAGTGTTCATTGTAAATGTCTTTCAACTTTGCTGTAGGTTTGAAATGTTTCATAATAAAATGATTGAAAAAATATCTATTCCTATATTTTCAAAGTCTTTCTAGGAACCTTAGAGTTTTAGAAAGATGCCTCAGGGACCACTAGTTAGTGGTGGGAGTGGGCAGATGGAGCTGGAAAAGTTAGAGCTCTGGGGTCCACACTTTACCCCTCACCCTGCCAACTTCAACCAGAGAACATTCAATTTCATCTCTTTTTCCTCTCGGAGCTCAGCACGTGATTTAATTTGAAAAAATCTCTCCACTGTTCCAACAATAAAAGGTTTGAAAACTACTGAGTTCAATCCTCTCATGTTGCAGATGGGGAAAGTGAGGTCTAGAGAAGGGGAGGGACTTGCTCCAGAT
The DNA here is from genome assembly GCF_965194825.1 of Balaenoptera physalus. Lineage (NCBI taxonomy): Eukaryota > Metazoa > Chordata > Mammalia > Artiodactyla > Balaenopteridae > Balaenoptera > Balaenoptera physalus. Next base: position 78,723,079 of record NC_138897.1, on the reverse strand, counting down.
TACACAGCGAGCCAGTGGCTGAGCAGGAATTCAAACCCAGGTCTCCTGGTCCCCAGGACAGAATTTTTCTCCATGGCTTTCTGGAGGGTCTCTGGGGTCTCCACCCTGGGGGCTGCTGGGAGGCAAAGAGGGAGGGTTGGGTACTAGGCAGGTGCCTTCACACCCTGTACCCTCCAGCCAGAGCCCTCTGCCTTTAGCTGTCATATATTGGGTTCCAAGGTATTTGACCAAACGGTTCTGCAGGTGGGGAGAGGCTGTTTGGGAGGTGATGGGAGGACACTGGACAGCGTTTCCTGGAGCAGCACCATCCCCTTCCCTCTAGCTGTGGTGGGAAGATGGATGGGGGGAGCCAGGGCTGGGACAGACCACTCAGGAGTGATGGATTTGGTCCCCAACCAGAAGCCTCCAGGGTCATCTGGGGTCATGAGCAGAGGTGAGAGGTCACCCAGCTGGGGCAGGTGGGTCAGCAAGGGACAGGGACAAGGAGTCAGCTTAGAGGTCCGAGGGCTGGTAATGGAAGGGGTGGCGTGTACCCTAAGCCTGGAACTCCTCTAGTACTAGTATCATTCATTCATTCCATGACCCCAGGGTGCCAGGTCCTGGGCAGGGCACTGGAGGTGCCAGGATAAACGGGCATCATTCCCGCAGGTGGGGGCCAGTGGAAAATAGAGAACAGTGCCATCTCACCCCACCCCTAGCAAACGACCAGCCATATGACTTTGGGCAGGTCCCATCACCCCTCTGAGCTTCAGTTTCCCCATCCAGAATATAAGGATAATTGTAGTTCCAAACTGAGAATGTGTGTGACACATTTGGCACAGAGCTTGGCAGGGAGAAATGGTGGTTCTCTTCCTTAGGCTTTCAATTAAAAGAGAAGAGAAGGTCTCCCTTACCCCATCTGGCCTGTTTCCGGCAAGACAGGTGCATGGGTTTGAATCTTGATCCCACTTATTAGCTGTGTGATCGTGGGCTAATCACTTCCCCTTTCTGAGCCTTGGTCTTAAAATGAGCATAATAATAATAGGAATGGCTTTATCTAATGGTTATTAGGTTTCATTGAGGTTTCAGTGAATTAATATATGAAAGCATTTAGACCAGTGCCTGGTCCAGAGCTGACACTCAGGGAATGCTAACCTTTGCTATTAGTGCTGTGATGGATTCTGAGTCTATCAAACTGGTGATAATGTTATTGGTGAATTCTGACCTAGTGCTAGTGGAGGACCTGCAGACCCTCTAAACCCAGTCTGTGCCTGTGTGCCAACTCTGGCTCATCCAGGGGAAATGCCTCGAGCACTGGCTTGGGTTAGTTTTGCTACCCCATCCAGGTTCAATGAAAACAGTGCTGCAGTTGATTAGCAATGCCTGCCATGGGCATGGGAGGGGAGAGTGACAGGAGGCATGCCATCTATTAGCCATTCCTGGCCCAAGCCCTCCCCTTGCACAGATGCGAAATGAAGGCTCAGAGAGGGAAACAAGACTTACTCAAGGCCACACAGGCAGTCACAGACAGGGCTCTTGCTCCTGCCTCCCCGATTCCTTGCTGAGCCCTGGTCTATGTCATTTCATCCTGTGGAGAAAAGTCATTATTTCTCCATTACATTTCCCAGCCTGTTTTCTGGAAGGGAGTTAATTGATTTAAACTTTTCCAGGATGATTCTCCCTCCTCCACTCCCCTGGGCCCCCGATTCTATTACTACTCTGCCTCTCGGAAGTGAGTAGGTGGCATCTGCTAGGCCAGGCACAGAAGTCTCTAGGTGGGGGCCTCCGAGCAGGTGTGGAGAATGTGGACCTTGCCTGGGGCTGGGTCTTCTGGGGACCTCCACTTCAGTGACAATAACGTGTGTGGTGTCGCTTATCCTCAAAGCGGCTACCGTTTGTGCTAAGTGCCAGGCGCAGCTCAGAGTACACTGGCTCTTTGCATCCACCCAACATACAGAAGGGGAAACTGAGGCACAGGGATGGTCCCAGAGCTGAGATTCAAACTCATGACCACCTGGCCCCCAGTTATTTATTCTTTACTATTAATATCACTCCTCCTTGGCTCTGTGAAACCCGGTCACCCCAAATGCCCTCTCAGATTCTAACTCCAGACCTTTGAACTTGGCTAAAGGGTGATCACTGACACCCATTTGATGGATGAGGAAACTGAGACCAAGAGTGGGGAGAGAGGCTGATCCTGAGTCACATAGCAAGAGAGGCCAAGGCTCTGTCCTTTGTCTGCCCCTACGGGGAAGAAGCAGGACAAGAGAGGCTCAGAGCGGGGCTGGCCACAGCGGTCCTCCAGGCCGATTCATCTTTCAAGCTGAAATATTTATTTACGCACCCCATTTAATCAGGATATGCCATAATTAGCGGCAGATTTGTGCCTCCTGCCTGTGGTATTATTTATTTCAGGTTCTGGGCAGCCACTTCCCTGGGCCGTGTGTGCACTGGGCCTGGATTTCAATCAGATGGGGCCCGGCAGAGCTGTCCCCAGGGACCTCACGGCAGTGATGCCCCCCTTGGAATGATAAATGAGCCCGCAGACAGCAGAAATGCTGCCCAGCTGCTCTGGGGGGCTGGCATGCATGGGGTGGCGAAGGGGGTGTTGTCACCAATCCCAGGATCCTGTTGCCGAGGAGCTCCCCCTCCCCCAGTGCCAGACAATAGCCTGGCATTCTCCAGCCCCAGGAAGAAACATACAAGCGAGATGGCATCATGTGGGCCCGCTGCCGTCCTGCTTCTAGAATCCTAAGGCCAGAAGGAACTTGGAGGGGCTGTCTGCCCCCTGCCCCTATTGCTGTCTCGTGAAAGTTTTTATCTCAGCATCTCTCAGCCTTGACTCTGGGGAACACACTCTTTTGCTCACAGCTCCCGTGGCTGGGAAGTTCCTTCTGCTGTCTCACTTTAGTCAAGGTAAAAGCATTTGCAACTCTGTCCCCTAGGTGATCCCACAAATGACACACTTTGTCACTGTTTAGAAGCAGGTGGAAGATACAGGAAGGGTGGAGAGTGTGGGCAGGGGTTCTTTGGGTACTGAAGGGAGTGGAACAGAAAAAAGAAAGCTAACCTTTATTGAGGCCTCCTGTGTTAAGACCTTTATCTGAGTTTGGGTGAGGTTTTTTTTTTTTTGGCTGCATCGGGTCTTCGTTTCTGCACGTGGGCTTTCTTTAGTTGCGGTGCTCAGGCTTCTCAATGCAGTGGCTTCTTTTGTTGCTGAGCACGGGCTCTAGGCGTGCAGACTCAGTAGTTGTGGCGCATGGGCTTAGTTGCTCTGCTGCATGTGGGATCTTCCCAGACCAGGGATTGAACCCGTGTCCCCTGCATTGGCAGGTGGATTCTTAACCACTGCGCCATTAGGGAAGTCCTGGGTGAGTTTTTTAACCTCTCGGTGCCTCTGTTTGCTCAACTGTAGAATGGGAATGATACCAGGAGCTAACTCCAGAGATTGCTATGAGAATTAAAAGAGTTAACACATGCAGAGATCCTAAAAAGTACCCGACACACAGTAGGTGCTCAATAGTTGTGCACTATTGTTATTATTTGGTGATTAATTCTTACGTGAACCTGGCAAGTCAGATCCCCACCATTTTACAGATGAGGAAACTTAGGCCATCCCTTGCCCAAAGAGGGGCCTCATCATCATTTTCTAGATGAGAGAACCGAGGCTTGGGAAGCCAGGTAGCCCTCAGGGGCTGCCCCCAGCATGGCTAGGGCTCTGTGGGTGGTGCCCCAACCCTGAATCTTCCTCTGGAAAGTGGAGACACAGGTACTGACCTCCCTGGGTGCTTTGGGAATCAAGTGATGGCATCTATGGGAGGTATCCAGTGTGGGCCTGGCAGGGAGAAGGGCCCCGTCTGGTGTTTGAAGCCCATCCTCCGGCCACAGAGGAGCTGGGTCCCGGGGTTGGCTCAGAGGCGCTTGAGACCAGTGTTACGTGGGTCATGAAATGATCACAGCGAAGCGGGCACAGCTCCCGGGGCTCTCCTGCCAATTAGGCCAGATGCCTGCAGGGGGATCCCATTGTCCCTGGCCTAGTTGGGACAGGGTTTGTAGCTGAGCCTCCCCCAGGGACCACTGCTTCCAGGCCAACTGCCCTAATGAAGTCAGTGAGAAATGTGGCTTTAACAGGTGTGTGAGGAGGCACTTCACCTAGGTCTCATTTTGCAGGTAAGGAAACTGAGACTCATCAGGGAGAGGTGACTTGCTGAGAGTGCAGGCTGTAAACCCTGGAGACTCTGGGAGGGCCCCCGATAAACAGCTCCTTGGACCACCAAGCTGGTCCAGATCCAAAGTGTCTTTGCTGGGTGACCTCGATCGAGTTACTCAAGCTCTCTGAGCCTCCCTTGCCTCAGGTGCCATGATGGGAATAATATCTAGCTGGGGATAGGGGTGAGGGGCACGGTGGCTGTGAGGATCACATGCTGCTGGACACACCTGCCGCTCAGAGGATTCTGATCTAGAAACAAAGGAGGCTTGTGGGAGGGCCCCTTCTGTGTCTACACCCTGTGCCTTCTCACATTTCCCAGGCTGTTCCCTCTGCCCGAGATGTCCTTCCTGGCCCCCTTTCCCAGGCTAACTTCTACTCATTGTTTGCGTCCCAGTTCAATTGTCACCTCTACCGGAAATCTCTCACTGACCCTCCTCCACATATAGGTTGAGTTCCACTTCTGTGCTCCCTGATCACTCTGGACTGTACCTGCTTCCTCCCTGTCAGCTCAGCAGGGCAGGGCCCCTGATTATCTGGTGTGCACAGCAGCCTTGGTGTCCAGCATGGGGCCTGGCATGTGGCAGGGGCTAATAAACGTTTGTTCAACGACTGACTCACTCCCTGAGTGATGGAACCAGTGAGTGAAATTCACCAGCACACTGCTATGGCCTGAATGTTTGCGTCCTCCCCAAATTCATATGTTGAAACCCTAATGCCCAAAGTGATGGTATTTGGAGGTGGGGACTTTGGGAGGTGATTAGGTCATGAGGGTGGAGCCCTCAGGTATGGGATCAGTGCCCTTATAAAAGAGACCTCAGGAGATCCCTCGCCCCTTCAGCCATGTGAAGACACAGTGAGAAATCTGCAACCTGGAAGAGAACCCTCACCTGACCATGCTGGCACCCTGATCTCAGACTTCCAGCTTCCAGAACTGTGAGAAATAGATTTCTGTTGTCATAAGCCACCCAGTCTCTAGTATCTAGCAGCCCAAACAGACTAAGACACGTGCCCACCTCTCCTGGCTCCCCAACCCTAATCCCTCTTCTCAGAGAACACGGAAGCTGGCAGCTTGGGTGGCAGAAGCTAAATTTGAATCTCCCATAACAGGAGCTGCACAGATGTGAAACCAGGTTCTCAGTTCTGGGAGCGCATTTGCTTTGTCAGGAATAGCTGGGTCGGGTGGGTGCTGCTCAGGAGAAACCAGCTCTGGGCTGCCCACCTTTGGTGCCTATGGGAGCAGCAGAAAAGGCTGATCTGGAATCAGCCAGGCCTGAGTTCCAATTCCAGTCCTGGCACAATCTAGCTGGGCGACCACAGGCAAATGCCTCTACCCTGGGCCATAGTTTTCTCATGTATGAAATGGACTCGCCGCCATCCTGAAGCTGCCACGTGCACTTAGGGGAGGCCCTTTGATGGGGCAGGGGGTTTCACACAAGCATAGTCTGTCCTACATCCTGGCCTCCTCATTCAAGGGAGGGCCCAGGCTCCAGCTCCCAGTGTGCTGGGTTTTAGGAACCCTCATCATTTGCCAATTCTGTCTCTCCTCCCCCTTCTATACTGATGCTGAGCTCTCCCTCCGGAAATTTCCACTGTGAGAAGGGCCCAAAGGATCCACTATCATTTACTGAGCACCTACTATGTTCCAGGGCCTAGATATTCTTGCCCTCACTGGATCCTCCCCTCTGCCCCCATTTTACAGATAAGGAAATTCAGGCTCAGAGAGGGAGGGCAGGGGCCCAGGGGCACGCATCTGGGAAGTGCTGGACACAGGATTTGAACTCACATCCCACCCCCCCGGCCCCGGCTCTAGAAACAGCCTCTCCTTGGGTGATGGCTCATGGCCCCTGTAACTGCACAGAAAATACCCACCTCCCAGCTGAGGCCCCGCAGATATGAGGGTAGAAGGGGAAGTTACTTTGAGAGGAGTGGGAACCAGACAAAGAAAAGAAGCACCCCCTCTTTTTTATTAATAATAATAATTATTATTAATCTGCCTGATTAATAATAATAATAACCCACGTGTTGAGCCTTCACCAAATGCCATGCCACCTAGGACTCCCAATGACTCTTTTAGAACATGGTCGAAAAGTATCCCCATTCTACAGATGAGGAAACTGAGGCTCAGAGAGGTGAGGTGATTTTCTAGGAGTTGCCCAGCTTGGAAGCAGCAGTGCTGTGATTTGAACCCCAGTAATGCCAAAGCTCCTTGGCCAGGGCCCTTGCCCAGGGATAACCTCAGGAAATGTTTGTTGATTGACCGATTGAAAAAATGAATGAGAGAAGAAATGATTTAATGAATGAATGGTCAGCTCTAGGATGCCTACAGGGGGTGGGCAGGGGGCTGGAGAAGAGACGCCAAGTCCAACTCTACCCTCCAGGCCTGCCTCCTGACCTCCCGCAGGGACTTCAATCTTTGGTCTCATCAGGGTTGGGGGTGGGTGGCCAGCCCGTGGGGCAGATCAGGACTCCCCCAGCCTCTGTCCTGCCCCCAAATGCTCACACTCCTTGTGACTTATTGTTAACTTTACAAGTCCCTTGGTTTTTATGAGGGTTATTTATAAAGCTTTGGGCTTTGATCCACAGCATAAAAAAGCAAACTCCTGTGTCTGAAAATGTCACTGGGGATTAGGGGAGCCTTTGAAGTCCCCTCCCTCCAGGCAGCATCCGCCCAGCTTCCCTTCCAAAGGGCCTCCACGCCTGGGAGCCCTGGCCAGGCCCTAGGGGCCCTCCTTTGGGGTGGAAGCGGCCCCTGTCCAGATGAGTGACAGGTAGGGGTCCCCTCCCCTTGGAGCACTCTGCCCAGCCGGGCACTCTTCCCAGTTCCAGGCAGAACTGGGCCTCCCTGGTCTCCAGATGTTGCCAACATCTGTCTCTCATGTTTATGGACAGCCAGAGGCAGCTATCTCATGTCCCTGAGCCCAGCAGTAGGGACTGCGGGATTTTAAAAAAATGGATTATTATTTCTGGCTTATTGGGAGGGAGGGGGACAGGGAATGTAGATAGGCAGGTAGGGGAGAACGAGTTCTTAGCGAGGCAGGTGGCTATCCCTTTCCTCCTAGCCCTGGGGTCTAACCTTCCACCCTGCCTGGTAGGGAGGGACCCCTCATGTGTTTCTCCCTTTTTATCAGTCAGGTGACAGCTGGAGTGGTTTAGGCTAGCTCATGGGGGTGGTGGAGAGAGGGACCCAAGTAGACAGTCCAGAGAAACAGTGTGTTCCCTGCTCCCCGCCTGGTTCTCCGGTGAAGTGAGGCCAGAGGGAAGAACAGGATGACCTTGCTTGGCTCCTCTCAAACATTTACAGGGGCCTGACTGCTTCTAGGAGGTTTTCTCTTTCACTCTCTGCATCTTGCGGGACCTCCAAGCAACTCAGTAGCCAATAGCAGGTGAGGAGGTGAAGTCCCAGCTTGCCTGGTCTCTGAGCTGTGTGATCTTGAGCAAACCCTTGCCTTCTCTGAGCCGCCCTTCCCCTATTTCGAAAACAGGGAGCCTCATACCATGCAAGGCTGTGTGGGGATCGAAGCAGGTCGCTCCCGGGAGCACATGGGATTCTCGGCGACCCTCCAAGGAGCAATGGTCTCTTCTGCCTCCTTCTCCAGACTCGGCTTCCTTTCTTAAGGCTCAGAGGAGGCAAAGCTAGGGCCCCAGGGGGAAGAGGCCTCGGCCAAGGCCCCCTGCCTGGCCCTTTGCCCAGCTTTCTCCTAGACGAAAGGCCTGGCCTCAGCTGGTGGAGGAGGCGGCCACCGTGATCATCCGCGGCGCTGGCGTCACGCCACCTCCTTTACCTGCACCTTTAAAGGTCACCGAGGAGGGATGCGGCTCTTCCCTTCACAGGGCTTTAGGGGGGAAGGCAATAAAGTGGCAGGAGGCGTGTGCAGGGCAGGGGGCTGTGTGTGTGAGGGTGAGGGGGTGGGACCAGGACAGTGGGAAAAGGGGTGGGTGGAGGCGGGGTCCTGTGACCTGGGACACAAACAGGTATGCCGGGGAGTGAACTGGTGAGCAAATAAACAAACCAGGTCTGCTCATACCATGGAGTACTACTCAGCGCTAGAAAGGAACGAATTCTTGATACAAGCAACAACATATGTGAATCTCAAAAAAAAAAAAAAAACCATATAGTTGCACCTGCTTTGCCATCTGCCTGCAAAGCTTCCTCCCTCCCTGCCGCCTCCCCTACCTCTTTATCTGGCTAAACTCCCCCTCATCCTTCAGAGCCAAATTCAGAACACTACACACCGTACGATTTCATGTGTACGAAATTTTAGAAAAGGTAGAACTATAGTGGCAGAGCAGACTGGTGATGGTTGGGGGCCAAAGTGTGGGGAGTGGGGATTGACCACAAAGGGGTCAGGAGGGAAATGCGGAGGGTGATGGAGACGTCCTATAGCTGAATCTGGTGGGTTTATATGATTGTATATATTTGTATACTGATTGCAGGCATCTGTATATACTTGTATACTCATCAAACTGCACACTTAACATCAGTGAATTCTGTTGTATGTAAATTACACTTGGACAAAGGCTAAAAAAAATTACAGTAAAAAACCCACATGCAAGCAGAAGACAATTCGTCTTTAGGGAAGAATGTAAGATCAAAAAGTAAAGAAGTAGGGGCTTCCCTGGTGGCGCAGTGGTTGAGAATCTGCCTGCCAATGCAGGGGACACGGGTTCGATCCCTGGCCCAGGAAGATCCCACATGCCGTGGAGCAACTAAGCCCGTGAGCCACAACTACTGAGCCCGTGCACCCAGAGCCCGTGCTCCGCAACAAGAGAAGCCACCGCAATGAGAAGCCCATGCATCGCAACGAAGAGTAGCCCCCGCTCACCACAACTAGAGGAAGCCCGAGCGCAGCAACAAAGACCCAACCCAGCCAAAAATACAAACAAACAAATTAATTAATTAATTTTTTTAAAAAAAGGAAAGAAGTAAAACTCTCTACCTTCATATCAACTCCCCAGAAGCAACAACCCAAGTGTGCATTCAGACTTTCATTCCCTCACTTACTCAACTAATACTGACTACCTACTATGTGCTACACACTGCTGTAGCTACTTTTAACAATCGTGTGTTTGTGTGTAATTCTCTAGGAACAGTTTCTAGATATACTTTGCTTTTAGGTAATTGTGAACATGCAATAGTCTATTTTGCACATTTTTCACCCACCCAACAGCCCAGCCTAAGGAGAGATGGGGTGAGTTCACACCTCATCCATGCTTTTTAAAGGCTGTCCAGGAGTTCACTGAATGGATGGACCAAATTTATTAACCTGTCCTCTCTTGACAGACATCCCACTAGGCTCTGCATTTTTAAAATATCACACACAGAGCTGCAGTGAACATTCTTGTGCCTGCAACTGGGCTTATTCACAGGGTATATTCCTGCGGGTTGAAGAATATTTTTCAAAATTTCAAAAAAATTTAAATCTCTCAAGTCAGCCCTCTTCTTGACATTTGGGTGTGTTTCCACCCTTTTCAGAAAGTGAACCCAAATCTTCACACACGCCGACAAGCTGCACCATCCTGTCCCTACCAATTCCCCTTGGCTTCATCTCACCCTGTGCTCCAGCCACACTGATCTCTGCCCTACCACAGGGCCTTTGCACCTGCTATGTTATCCGCCTGCAAAGCTTCCTCCCTCCTCCTTGTCCCCGTCGCCTGGCTAAACTCCCTCTTGTCTTTCAGAGTTCATCCTACAGGAAGCACTACCTCCTCCAGGGAGTCTTCCCTGATTGCTCTGACTGTTAACAGCTTTCAGAGACCCCACTGCTTTCCTTCAGAGCGCTGATGTCCATTTATAAAGAAATTTGTTTCTCTAGGATCCTGTGAACAATGCCTGTCTCCCCACTAGATTGTGAGCTCCACAGGGCAGAGATGGAAACTTGGGTTGGACCCTGGGACCAGGATTGGTGTGCAAGGGATTAAGGAATCGATCTCAGGAGAGATGAGTGAGAGCATGGGGGAAGCAGGACGGGGAAGGGGAGGAAGCCAAGCAGGGTACAATTCCAGGCAAAGCCCCACGGAGGGTGGCTTCATCCTGACCGGGAGCTCGGGAGTGTAAGTTACACCGCAGTTATCCTGACCTGAGGCAAGGGAGCTGGGCTTCCACCCTCACTGTCAGCCATTGGCTAAGAACTGCCCCAGCATGGGGATGAAGGTGTATATAAACTCCCTGGCTCTGGGCATGTGCCTGCAAAGTAGCTCCCGTGGCCTGAAGATAGTTCTTTGAAGGAGTCACAAATGTGGACACACGGAAAGAAGCACACAAAAGCTGGTGGAGGGACATATAGAAATGGTCAAAGGGACCCCAGGAGATAAGTGGCATGTGATTGTACCCACTGCAAATGAGGTCTTTTTTCTTCACTATCCCAAGAACCCAGCATAGCACTTGGCACAAAGCATGCACTCAAGAAAGACTTGGTGAATCAATGAATGAATGAAAGAATGAATGTGAGTGTAAAGACAATATTCCGGCAGAAGCGATGGCATATGCAAAGGCTCAAAAGTAGAACTAGACATTGCCAACTAAAAATTGTCACTCACCATCTGCCTCTACAAGGATGAAGTCATGAGCCACTGCTGTCGTTGACTGTCAACACTCCCTGAGAGGAGTTCAGGGCGGAGATCAGGAATGAGGCGCTCTGTGCTCTGGGAAAAACTGGCAGAACAACACTTCAGATAGTTAGATATTTTCAGGAGAAGGTTTTATGAGCCCAAATTCTTGCATCTTCTAGTATCTAAAACAGCACTAAAATTATTAACGGTGATGTCTGCTCCTCGTGACTAGCGCTAGCCTCTGGCAACACGTGTGCTTGATGCATCTGCCCCCTTCACTGAAATCACATATAATACCGACTTTCCCCACCACCTCTTCGGAGCAGTTTCTCAGAGCTATCTGAGATGCTATCTCCCAGGCTACAGTCCTCATTTTGCACCAAGTAAAACTTAACTCACAACTCTCACGCTGTGCATTTTTTTCAGCATTTATACCCATCTGATGAGAGCCAGTTGTCAAAGGTTCAGGAATTCCGTGAGCCAGTTATGTAACATAGTATTCTGATCCCAACTGGTGTGCTTTCATTCAATCCAGTTCTGATGTTTAACCATCAGTCAGCATTGGACTCGGCAGGTTAAGGGGCACAGACCCCAACACGACTGCCCTCGCTGCAGACGACAGCTGCAAGTTCAGGGGTCCTGACACTTAGGACCAACTGGCTACAAATTCAGGTCTGAAAAGTTCCAGAACTCAGAGCTTCCGTGCCTGCTCCCTGTGGAATCGGGCACGTCACCTCCTAGCACATCAATGTGTTTACCAACCAGGAAGCTGCACTGAGCTTTGGTGTCCAGAGTTTCTGCTAAGGTTCCGTTACCTAGGCAAGCTTGATTGAATCATTGGCCATGTGATTGAATTCCATTTCCAGGCCTCTCTCCTGCTTGGAGGGGGTTGGGGTCAGCGGGGAGCGGCACAAAGGCCCACCTTCTAATCACTTGGTTGGTCTTTCTGGTAACAAGCCCCCATCCTGAGTCACCTCATTTGTTAGCATAAACTTAGGTGTGATCCAGGGGTTCAGGAATAACAAAGACAATCTTTTTTTTTTTTTCCTGGGTCACGCTTCCACTAAGATGTGGAATCTTAGTTCCCCAACCAGGGATGGAACCCATGCCCCCTGCAGTGGAAGTGCCAAGTCCTAACCACTGGACCACCAGGGAAGTCCCACAAAGACACTCTTATTACTCCAGAAATTCCAAGGATTTAGAGCCTCCCTCACAGGAACCAGGGACAAAGGCCAGTCAGTCTTTCTTATACAAGAAATTTAAATTGTATAAACTTACAGCTAAACAAATCATATTGTAACAGCAATAAATACTCAAAACTCATCATTTCTTAATGTTTTACTACATTTTGCTATTATCTATGCCATTGAGGTTATTTCCATCTATTGTGTCTATATGGTGGAAATACTACATAACTGGTATCTCCGTATCTCTCTCCAACTCCACATTCACTAAAATGTTGGTGAGTTTGAAATCAGAGTATTGACACCACAGAAATTGGCAAGTGCTACAGATCAGGGCTTAACTTATCGTGCTGTTGATTATCTAAACTTAGAAAGTGATGGAGAAAATGTTAATAACACAGATCAAACTTGAAAGTGTGTTGTGTTTATAGCCCTTAAATGTGGCTGACACACAAAATTGAAGAAATATTCTTCCAGTATTTAAAAACCATCATGCAGTTCCCATCACTGACAAATGGGTGAAATTCTAACATACATCTCCACTGTTTCACTCTCAGCTTACCCATTAACACTTAAATGAAAATATCAGCCAGTATTCATGCCTGAACTACACTTGTTCATCAAGTCCAACCATAGGCTGGCTATTAATACCAGAGCTTGGCAAATTTCAGTGAAAGCATTTTAGGAGAATCAATTGGCTCTATGGAATTTACAAGAAAGACTATTGTATGTTTCACTATTATTTTTAAGTTGTGTGCCACACATCCGTATCAATACAATATTGATATTGATATACAATATCAGTAAAGGTTCCAACTATGCCCAAAGGCACGTGTAACATATACACTTTTTTTTCTTTCCCCAGAGAGCTGGGACTAAGCCACTATGATAAGGCAGGTTGGATGGAGTGGAAGGGACAAGGTGCCTGAGGGGCTAAAGTTGGAGATGAGGCCCAGTTCAGATAGTCCAGGAGCCTGAATGTCAGGCTCAGAGAGGGAGATGAGCTGCTCTAAGTCACACAGCCAGGAAGTGTCAGAGCTGAGTTAATCAGAGGGTCGTGGTGGGGCCTGCCCTTCTGTCTTGGGTCCTCTGCTCCCCTCTCCTCTCCAAGGCTCCAGCTCACTAATCTTAGGGACAAACCTGGGGTCGTTTGGGTCTGGGAAGTTAACCCAGCCCAGCCTCTGTATCCCATAAGCAGAGGCATTTGTCAAGTCTCTGAGTGCCAATTAGTGGGGCAAGGGCCTGCTTAGTCATTGTGGCATGGCAGATTTGGGGGAATTAATCAGGCCGGAGGTGGTGGCAGGGAGGGGGCGGAGGAGAAGCGGGGGAGAGTGAAGCGTGGGTGCCGAGTCCTAAGGATCTGGGTGATCAGTCCTTACAAGTGGCCATCAGGCTGGCCTGGGGAGAAGCAGCCATTGCTCCTGGGAGATGCCACTGGTCAGGGAGGGGAGGGGAGCGGATATTCTGGGGGACCAGGAGGGCTTGCTCACCCTTCCCTAGAAAGACAGTACAGAATTTTAGATCAAGGTGGCTCAGGAAATGACCACAGATGGGGCCCTGCCTCCCATGCCTGGATTTCAGAGGTAGGAGGGACATGGGAGACAGGGCTAGGTGGGATGGGAGGGGGTGCTCTAGGGCAGCTGAATAGAGTGGTCAGGTCCCAACCCCCTTCCTTGCCAGCCCGCTTGCCTGGGAAACTGTCAGGAACTGTCTCCCACCTGCTGAGTCTGGGCTGGCTCTTCCGGACAGGGGGGCCCCATGGGACCCCACCTCAAAAGTGTCATCTTAGAAGCTGGGCAGGGTTTCTCAGCTCCTGCGGATGTGCTTGCCTTTTTTTTTTTTTTTTTTTTAATTTTATTTATTTATTTATTTATTTATTTATGGCTGTGTTGGGTCTTCGTTTCTGTGCGAGGGCTTTCTCTAGTTGCGGCAAGTGGGGGCCACTCTTCATCACGGTGCGTCGGACTCTCACTATCGCGGCCTCTCTTGTTGCGGAGCACAGGCTCCAGATGCACAGGCTCAGTAGTTGTGGCGCACGGGCCTAGTCGCTCCGTGGCATGTGGGATCTTCCCAGACCAGGGCTCGAACCCGTGTCCCCTGCATTGGCAGGCAGATTCTCAACCACTGCGCCACCAGGGAAGCCCCATGTGCTTGCCTTTTAAAATGTGTTTCTGCTGGGATTGCAGGCAGCCCATCTGGGGGCTTTGTTGGAATTAGAAAAACGTATCCCCCTCTGGGCAGACCCATGAGGAAAAAGCACCCCTCTGGGTGTGATCATTACCAAAAGGCTACACTTTCTCCAGGCTATTGAAGGCCCTTGGTACAAGCCTCAACCAGTGGACCTCGGACTGCATTTCAGATGCATTTCACCCCTAACCCCACTCCCTCAACCAGGTGCCCCTGGGTGGGGCACAACCTGAAAAACTATCCTGCAGCCTATTCCCATCTTCAGACCCCTAGGGACTGCTTTGGTCCCCTGTGACACCATGAAAAGAACATGGGCTCCAGAACCAGCTAGCACTGGATCCAAATCCCAGCACTGCCTCTAGCCCTATGTGTGTCCTACTGTCTCATCTCTGGGCCTCAGTTTCCTCATCTCTAGAATGGGGATGATAACAGCTCTTCCATCCCAGGGCTCAGGGATGACAGAGGAGGTGACATGTACAGCCATGTGTGGTCCTTCCTATGTGCTCAATACACGCTTGGGCCTTTATTCCCTGGCCCCAGCCCAGATCCCTGGCTGTACCCTCCTAAGAACCAGGCCTGCCCATCTCCCTCCCCACAGCAGAGGAAGAATCCAGCTGGGGCCCAATGATTAGCGAGGCCAGCAGATAACCTGAGGACTGGACCTGGGATCTAGGGCTGGGGAGGCACATGCCAGGAGACAAGATCCAGCCCCCAGAGCAGTGGTCCTTGGCTTTTGGGGGTCATGAGCCCCTCTGGGTATTTGATAGACACTATGGCCTCTCTACCCAGAAAAATGCATCTGCACACACAGTTTTGCATATTGCTTCAAGGGTTCATGAACATAGTAAAACCTAACCATGGACCCCAAAGAATTCCCACCCTAGAAGCAGCAGGCTCAGGTCCCCGTGCCCCCCAGGGGGGCCATCGGGACACTAGATTCTTCCACAGGGCAAGAAGAGGAGAAGGAAGGAAGGAAGCTGGCATCTACTGAGCTGACTTTATATGTATTAGCTTGTCTAAGGCTCTCAGCAATGCTGTGGGGTAGTAACTATTCCCATTTTACAGATGAGGAAACTGAGACTCAAAGAGGCTAAGAGACTTGTCCAAGATCACACAGCTAGTGACAGAGCTGGGCCTCGAGTCTTGGTTGTCTGATTTCAAAGCTGTTCTACTAGACGAGGCTGAGGTCTCTTCCTAGAGGGCAAATGCCCTGGTTGTGCCTTTGCAGGGAGAAAGAAGGACGCCAAAGGCCTGATTTTTCTAGCCTGACTCTAAGTGCTAGGGAATGTCAACTGCTCTGTGCCCCTCTCCTCACACCCTGCTGTTGCTCCCATGGATGCCAGAGTCCTATTTGCTGCTGCCACAAGACATTCAGCTTCCATCCTCCAGATTATCCAGGCTTTGTCCCTGGATCAAGTCAGATCAAATTAATCTTTTCCCAGGAGAACCACCCACCCAGGGCCACAAAGCGATGGAGCCCTTGGCAGTCACTAAGGGTTTATGTGAGAAAGAATCATATGTGGAATGTCTCTGTGCAAAACCACTGTCAAGAAGCTGATCCATAATGTTGTCCATGGTTGTTCTATGTCATATGGATTCTAGAATGGCCCAGGGGACACATCCCTCTCAGGATCCAGACCTAAGAAAAGTCTCTCTTTTCTGGAAAACTCATAGTTTTACTTCTCTTAAACTTGGCTTTTGGTAGACAATGAGAACTAGGAAAAGAAACTTGTTTGCCTTTTTGCCATGGCTGCTAGGAAGCTCAGGACAAGGCTTACATTTTGATTGCCATCATTTACCTTACCCTACGTTTTCTGATATAATTTGTTTCCTCACTTACTGTCAGAGAAAAAGCACATTCTCCCAAAAAAAGTGCCTTTTAAACAATTTCTAAGGGAATATGTTGACCTAATAATTGTCTTGCAAGACTATGGAAAACAGAGAGAGGGTAGTCAGAGAATGGAGGCTTTTTCTTTGCATCTCCCTTGCACCCCCATCCAATGGCATAGGCCTCCCCCCAGCTCATTCCCTCTGATGTTAGGACCTGGCTACCTCTCTGTTCCCAACCCTCTTTATGCTTGGCTCTTGTATTTTATTTCCAGTTTTAATGGTATAATTTTAATTAGGCAGGGTTTTAAAAAAATGTCAACTACCTTACATAATTTTTTGGAAGCAACACAGTTAGCTGTACAAAACACTACCTGTCTTCAAGTGCACAGGTACACACGTGACCACAAACGCACATAGACACACACATACACATCCGGTCTGAATGCCTCCCTGTCTCCCTACTCTTTGTTTCCTGGGACTCTGGTTTGCCTATGCTCTGCCCTCCCTCACCTGGAACATTCTGGAGCCTGGTGCTGGATAAAAAGATTAAGTCCTGCAGTGACTCTTCTCTCTTCCCCAGGTCCCTGAAGATCTCTATAATTTTCCCATTGGCCTGGTGGGGCCCAGGAAAGGGAATCAGAGATGATTATGGGCCTGGAAATTCAGAGACATCATGGGAAACTCAGGCAGCAAAGATACTTAGATCTCAGCTCCAATTCCAGCTCCATCACTTTTTCCTGTTAGGGGACTTGGTCCAAGTTCTGGACTTCTCTGATCCTCAAGTTTCTTTCTCTGAATAATGAGGAGAAATAATCATACAGACTGTTATGAGGATGAAAGAGCATGTAAAATGCCTGGCACACAGTCAGGGCATAATAAATGGGCACTACTTTCACTGCCTTCTGTCAGCTATGAGCAATTATCTCAAGCCCTAAGTCTGGAAGTTTGTGGGTGACTGAGAGATGAGAGTATTTTTGGTCCTAACAAAGGGAACTACTGAAACCAGAAGTCAACATCTACCAATCCATTCACTTCCCAGTCTGTCCATCCATCCATTTGTTCATTCATCCATCTATCCATCCACCTACCAATTCAAACAGCTATCCATTTATCCATCCACCTACCAACTCAAACAGCTATCCATTTATCCATCCACCCAACTACCAACCCACCCATTCACCCATCCACCTACCAACCTGCTCATCCATCCATCCACCCAACTACCAACACACCTATTCACCCACCCACCTACCAACCTGTTCATCCATCCATCCACCCAACTACCAACCCACCCATTCACCCATCCACCTACCAATCTGCTCATCCATCCATCCACCCAACTACCAACACACCTATTCACCCATCCATCCACCAACCTGCCTATCCATCCATCTATCCATCCATCCATCCATCTATCCATCCATCAACCACAAATCCTTCTGTCTGTTCATCTATCCATGTATCCATCTCACCCACCCATCCATCCATCTGTCCATCCTTTCATCATTCACCCTTTCACCTATCCCATTATTCCTTAGCACCTTCTAAGGGCTAATTTCTAGAGATAAGAGGAGAATAAAGCATAAACTTTGCTCTTAAGAACTTCTGGTCTCGGGACTTCCCTGGTGGTGCAGTGGTTAAGACTCCACGCTCCCAATGCAGGGGGCCTGGGTTCCATCCCTGGTCAGGGAACTAGATTCCACATGCATGCCTCAACTAAGAGCCCGCCTGCCGCAACTAAGGAGCCTGCCTGCCGTTAACTAAGACCCAGCACAACCAAATAAATAAATAAATATATTTTTTTAAAGTAGCTTTCTGTTTAAAAAAAAAAGAAAAGAACTTCTGGTCTCCAGAGGAAGATAAGATACGTAGCTAGATTATTTTCTCATATCTATCTTACCCACCCCACCCCAGGGGAT
Organism: Balaenoptera physalus; assembly: GCF_965194825.1. Taxonomy (NCBI): domain Eukaryota; kingdom Metazoa; phylum Chordata; class Mammalia; order Artiodactyla; family Balaenopteridae; genus Balaenoptera; species Balaenoptera physalus. The sequence goes on along the minus strand of NC_138897.1, from coordinate 78,705,221 downwards.
CAGGAAAAGAAATGTTTGGGAAATGTTGCCTATTAGATCCCCCTCTGGGTGATTCACTGCTCACACTATTAGCACATTAAAATATCTGACAAGTCCTCTAGTCAAGATCTCTTTTCAATCACTATTACCCCAAATGACTTGCCTCTAGAACTTATTTTAAGAGGATTGCCTGTTAAAATCCCATGGAATGAGATTGCCTCAGAATAGATTTGGGGAAATGCAGATAAACCAAGGAAGAAAGAACCAAGTGTCATTTAAAAAGCACTGAGTAGTATTGGATTATAACCCAAAGTAAAAAATAAATATCCATGAGTCCATAGTGATATAATGACTGAATAAATAAACAAAAGAGAGAACATACGTATCTCCTGTGCAGAAGAACTCCAAATAATTTGTGTAGGTACTCTGTCATCAAGGAGGGGGAGGCTAACTCCCTACTCCTTAAGTGGGGGCTACACACAATGACCTCCTTCTAAAGAGGACAGTATGGAAAGGAGGGGGAAAGTCACTTTACGGTGGAGAAGCCTGGCAAATGCTACCCCAGCCACGTGATCAAGGTTAAGGTCAACAACGATATGTCAGACTCATAGTATGTACCCTTGACGGGACGTGATGAGAATGGCATCTGTGGTCTTCCTGCCCCCCAGACACATAACCTCAGTCTAACTATGAGAAAAATATCAGACAAATCCCAAGTGAGGTACAATCTGCAAAATACCTGACCAGTACTCCTCAAAATTGTCAAGGTCATCAAAAACAAGGAAAGTCTGAGAAACTATCACAGCAAGAGAAGCCCAAGGAGAAGTGATGATAAAATAGAATGTGGTCTCCTGGGTGGGATCCTGATAAAGAAAGAGGACATTAGGTAAAAGTGAAAGAAGTCTGAATAAAGAATAGACTTTGGTTAATAATAATGTATCAATATTGGCTCATTAATTGTGACAAATGGACCATACAAACCGTAGGATGTTAATAATAGGGGAAACTGGCTGAGAAGAATATGGGAACTCTCTGCACTATCTATGTCATTTTTCTGTAAATCTAAAATGGTTCTGAGATTAAAAATTATTATTATTATTATTATTTTTTTTTTGGCCGCACTGCATGGCATGTGGGATCTTAGTTCCCCAACCAGGAATTGAACCCGTGCCCCCTGCACTGGAAGCGTGGAGTCTTAACCACGGGACCACCAGGGAAGTTCCCTAAAAATTATTTTAAAAATAAATAGATAAACAAATAAATAAACTTCAAACAAGCAACGTACAGGGTTTGGGGAACAGCCCGGGGGAAATATGTCCTGGTTAGGAGGGGACATCTGAAATCAGAGCAGCCTGGGTTCTGTACCTTACTTACTGTGTGACCTTGAGCAAGTTACTCGATCTTTTTGAGCTTCAGTTTCTTCATCCATAAAATGGGGATTTTAAAATGCCGATTATTAGTTGATTTGGATTAAATGAGGCAATGTATGTAAAGTACTAGGCACCAATAAATTCTCTGGGACTATCAGATTTACTATATTATTATTTTTGGCAGGGTAAGTGGAGGATCTTGGAAGGCTGCAGGGAATAGGGCTATTGGCACCAAGCCTTGGAGAACTGGTAGGATACGGATGGGATTGGGAGTGGGAGGTGGGGGGTCAGCTTTCCCCAAAGCAGAGAGGTTTCTCCTTCTATCCTTAACTCCTACCCTTTGGTTCCAGAGCAGGGCTAAGCAGCCTGGGAGGAGATAGAGACTTCACAGTTAGGTCTCTGGCTTCCCACCCCAGCTATGGCCCCAGCTTGCTCTCTGTCTGCCAGGGTCTCCGGGCTAAGTAATCACTAATTCCTCCCTAGAAGCACCTGTATCTGTAAGCAAATGAGCTGGCAGGTGGCAGCCTGGATAAAATATGACCTGCTCAGCAGGGGATTTGCTTACCAGTCGAGAGGCAGCCCATCCTGCTGCCTGCAGCCCGGAGGCCTCCTGGATAAAGCATAAACCGCTGGTGCCCACGGGGAGGGCAGGAGGCACCCGGAAGAGTGAATGACCCCCTGCTTAGACCCCAGCCACAGGCCTATGGACATGTTCTCAGTGGTTTGTGGAGAAGAACCAGGACTGGAAATCAGGAGACAAGGGGAGTTCCATTCTAGCTTTACCACAGGACTTGCTGTGGGGCTTTAAGCAAGTCACTTTCCCTCTCTGGGCCTTTGTTCTCAACTCTCTCAAATAAGAATTGTTCCTCTTCCTCCTATTGATTTGCTACAAAGATCATAGGAGAAACTGTATGGAAACTCACAATATTTGTTATCATCTTGATTATTACTCTGTTGTTACTATGTTGCTCCTGTGGAAGCCCTAGTGAGCAGAGCTCAGGGGCTGGTAAGTTTCTGGTGGGCTGGTAGCTTCAGGGAATTGCCTTCAAGGCTATAGTATCAATATCTATTGGTAGAAAACTGATCAAAGACTTTTCCAAGGAGGCAACATGATATATTAAAAAGCACAGGTTCTGCAAACATCAGAACTTGGTTCAAATCCTACAGCTGCCACTCATTAGATGAAGGTACTTGGGCAAGTGACATTCCCCCTCTGAGCCTCAGTGAACTCATCTATAAAGCAGAGTGAAGAACATAATCTTTTGGGTTGTGGTTATGAGGTTGAAACAAGATTACATTCCAGAGTATCTGGCTCATAAGTCGCTGCCCGATAAAGGTTAGTTCTTCGAGGCTGAACCAGGTTTACAAATCAGATTTCCTAACTTTCTACTCAGCTCTTTGCTGAGATCTCAGAAAGCCTTAGGGGAAACCTCCAGGCTTCTGCGATCTGAATCACTGCCCCCACCCCCAGTGCCCCACCGGGAGATTTCTGCAACCTGGACCTGGAAGAAGACCCCTTGGGAAGTGCTCCAGCCCAGGGGCTGCGGGGACTGCATGATGAAGACAGAGCCGTTTGCTAATACCATGTGGCTGCTGTGACAGTCTGTTAATGCCATTTACAACGTGCTGTAATTATGTCTCACACATGCTGGCGGCCCAGCCAGCAGGAACGTTCCCTAGGAGGGGCTTTGGAAAGATTCCTTTAGTGGGGTGGGAGATTGGGCTTTCTCAGGAAGCTGGGGACTAAGGTTTTCAAAGCCACTGTGAAGGAGGAAGAATTCCTTGCACAACCCTGGGCACCTAAGAAAGAGGTCACCCCTGCTTGGACCAGTGGTTCCCACCCTGAATTGCTGTGGAACTTTGGGCAAGTCATGGCTCCTCTCTGGGCCTCAGTATCCCCTTCTATAAAATAAGGATATGGGGAAAGATAAATGTACTGGATCAGTAGTTCTTAACATTTTCTGGAGCATCTCCCTAGAAAAATGCCCAAACTCACAGCTGATCACAATGTAGCCTGCATTTCAGGGGGCTCATGGGCCACTGAAGTCCATCATAAAGCTCCAAGGACCCCAGGTCAAGAATCTCAATCTAGATCATTTCATGGACCTACTACCAGTATGGTTGAGCTTATTCCACCATCTGGGTTCTGAAGTTGCTCTCTGCTGGGTGTTGCTGCCATGTTGACTGGGACATAGGTATTCATGACAGTTAACTGCTGACTTTGGATTGGACTTCTTATCATAAAGTGCCCAGCGTTGTCTCTTAAGCCTTTTTTATTTTGCCTTGAATTTAATGGGCCAGCTAATTTCTACAATGCTGCCCAAACTCTGACATTCTAGGATCCTTGCTAGTAGGTAATGCTCATCCTCCTCGAGGTCTGATAAAAAGAGCTCTGCTTTGGAGTCAAACAGATCTGAGTTCGAATCTCTCCATACTTCCTTGTTGGCAAGCTACCAGCTTCCCTGAGCCTGTTTCCTCTTCCAGGAATCCGGTTGTCATGAAGGTTAAATGCATCAATGCCCCTCAGGTGCCTAGCACAGAGTAAGCCACCAATACATGCCAGTTTTTCTGCCCCCATCACACTCTACCACCACACTGAACTCAGGCCCTCCTCTCCCTTTCCCGGAGGGAGCTGAGAAGGAGTCCTGGAGAAAACCTCTCGGGAATGGAGAAGCCTATTTCCAAGTCATTAGTCCCCCAGTGTCGGGCTGCAGGATGGATTTTGATCAAGAGCAGGGTGACATTTGGCAAAAGTTGCTGATGAAGGATTGAATGATTAATCGTCATGACAACCAGGCTGGAGTAATGACAGGGATGCGATGGCGCCCGAGTTAAACACAAAGAGGCCCTGCGAGCCGGGGCGGTAAATTACTAGGCATGTCACCGCTGCGCTTTTGGAGAAAGCGGCCGTGCGTTCCTAATGAGAGGTTAACTGTGTCCCCAAAGTAATTACAGCCGATTGAAGAGGTGGCTGGTAATTAGAGGATTAGCAGTGATGAGGCTCACCTGCATGGTTGCCATGGTGATGGAGGGTGGGTGGGGTAGGGTGGCAAGGAGGGTCCAGACTCCTCCTCAAGGCAGGTGCCAAAGCCTTCTCTTCTGCACCAGTCTTGGTGTCCACCACCGATGCAACAGGCCCTGGGGAACTGGTAGGCAAGCCCCAAGGTTCTGCCTCTGGTGGCTGGGCCTCAGTCTTCCCATCTGTAAAGTGAGGGCTTGAACCCATTTAAGAATATAGAATATCAAAGCTGGAATTCTGGAATGTGTCGAGTGACGTCACTTTCATAATTCAAATAGTCTTTAACTTGCCACCCTCCCCCCAAGCCTGGCTTTGCTGGGACCCAGGAAATTACGCACAAATTCCACTTCTTGGCTGAGTGACTCAAGTCAGGGGTCTGATTGCAATCCTCAGTTTCCTCACCTCTAAAATGAGAAGAATAATAATGGTTCCTAACTCTGAGGGTTATCTGGAGAATAAAGTGAAATCATAACTGCAGAGCATCTAGAACAGTGCCTGGCCACTGCAAGAGCTCTATAAATGTTAGTGGTGACGATCACCTTTGCAATCACCTCTCCTCTCCACTGACCTGGGGCAGTTGGGGCAGGGAGGGAACAGGAGCCTCAACCTTTTGTTGGGGAATGGGCTGAACCCTCCCACAAGTGACAGGTCACAGGAACTCCAGGGGAAGGAAGTAGGAGCCCACTTTCTGCTCACTTGCTGTGCATCTTTGGTCAAGTCCCGTTGCCTCTCTGAGCCTCTGATTCCTGCCTGCCTGAGCACTCTGTTGGGAGAAAGTCATGAAATGCTGGATTTGTGAAGCACTTACTATAAGCCAGACCCACCCTCACTATGTACTTTACAGCCATTGTCTAATTTGATCCACCACATAACCCATAAAAATATTATTTTGCCCATTTTCGAGAGGAGAAAACTAAGGCTCAGAGTGGTGAAGTACTAGCCGAGGGGCACACAGCTGGAGAGTGAGTCAAGATCTGAACCCAAGTCGGTCCAAATTTCTCACTACCATACGAAGAAGCCTGTTTATCTCCCAAGGAGAAGCCAGGCAAGTCACCTCCACCTAAGAGGGCTGGGCACCGCCCCCCATGAGCGGAGCTTCGAGAGAGGTCTCCCTGGGATTGGCCAGAGCTGGTATGACATCACGAGGGCGGGGCCATCGCTACTGAAGTGCGTGCTGGCACCTGCCTTGGTGCTGGTGGAGTCTGCACGCCCAAGGGTCAAGTTTGAGATGCTGCGGGGGTGGGGGGGAGGGGGGGAGAGGGGAAGGGGAGAGCGATAACGAACACCCCAAACCAGTTCAGCTGCTGGTGACGCCTGGTGTCCGGGCACAGGCCTTGGTGAACCGCCGAGCTCAGTGGCTTAATTATTCCATCCATAAATGATAAGCCCCGTTCATTTCCAGGCCTTCATGACAAATTTATGGCCTTAATGTGCTCGCTGCCCAATCTTCCCTGGGATTGCAGGGAAACTGGGGGCCCTTTCTGGAGGGCGCAGCGGGCGTTTCTTGCAGCCCTGGCCGCTGGGCCACGCATCCGCCCCTCCCAGCAATGGCTCCCAGGAGACGAGGGTCTGTTGCGGTTTGCAAACCCATTTTTCTGTTTTGCTTCTGGGAGGTGCTGGAGCTTAAGCTAAGGGCAGCGAGTCAGCGAAGACTCAGGTTCAGGTCCCAACTCTGCTCCCTGTGTGACCCTAAGTATGTGTGGGTCTCTGCCTCAGCTTCCTGGTTATGAGGGTGAAATGAGATGAAACAGATGGGAAATGTTCAGTGTGTAGTAAATACTCAGGATAAGGTAGTGGTTATTGCAGCTTTGGGGTTTTCACATACAGTTATATGTTCTTTTTTTGGAGCCACTGCTTGGGGCCTGGGGACCCAGGGATGGGCCATATCTTAAAGTAGAAAGCCACCAGGCCCTGCTTCTGCCCTGACTAGAGAAGGCTGCAGAAAATGCTGGCTATGTAAGCCTTGCCTCAGTGACCAGGAGCCTGGTCGCAGTGTCAGTCTCACCTCCAACCTGTGCTGGCCTTGGTGACTCCTGCCTTTCCCTCAGTTTCCTCATCTGTCACAGGACCTCCAGCACAGTACTCAGAGCTGCCATGGGCCATAGGTTCCAGCATAATCGAGGAGTGGCAGAATCACTTTTTGGGGGGCCAATTTCTTGAACGTACGCAAGGCCCTCCAGCCTTGATGGCGGACAGGCTCTGAGTGGGGGTGTGGGTGAAACTCACACAACCACAGAAACTTGGAGCCGGCAGGGGTCTCAGAGAGCACCCCCTCCAGCCTCACACTTCACAGATGAGGATGCTCAAACATGGCTGCCGTATATTAAGTGCTTACTGTATACCGCACACCACAGTCATAGCTTACCCTCTATTGTCTTATTCAGTCCTCACCACACCAAGTATGGGCCAGAGATGACTAACCCCATTTTACAAAGGAGGAAAACAGAGGCCCAGAGAAGTACAGAGTCTCGGGCACGGCTACACAGCACCACCTGCCTCCAAGTTCAGACCCTTCCCGCTTGGCTACACCATATGCGTTTGCATGTTCATGCATGTGCATGCCTCCCGTGTGTGTGCATGTTTGTGTAGAGGTGCCGATATAAGGATGCTGGTGTCCACCCACATGTGAGCATGTATGTGTTGTACCTGGAGCACATCTCCTGACTCCCTGTCCAGTGTTCTTTCATCCCTACCCAGTGCCTTTTTGCAAAGAGCTGATTGGAGACAGGAGCCTTTCAGCTTGGGGAGTGCCTGGATTCTGAGAGTCTTAGGGACTTAGCTTTAATTTGCATGCTCATTTGCATGCCAGTGTAGCCACTCCCTTAGCAGGACCCAGCCTGGCCAGGGACTGTGCCTGTAACTCCACCCTAGCTACCCACTGGAGGTTCAATTTCTGTGAGGTCATTTCTATCATTACGCCCATTGGGTAGATCATGAAAGTGAGGCTAAGAATGGCTGGACCAGTATCACGCTGCCAGCAAGTGGCAGAGCCAAGTTCTGATTCTTGGTTTGGTGACTCCAAATCCAGTGGTCTTTCCCCAATCCCATCCTGCCTGCAGCCTCGAGGTGGGCATGGAAGAGTGAACAGTCAGGAGGGGCTTCAGGGAGAAGAGGCCATGAAGTCCTTGAAGGTTCAGGAGGGGTTGAGGAAGCAGAGATGGGGGAGGGTAGAAAGTGTGTTTGTGTGTGTGTGTTATGTGTGAATACATAGGTGTGGACGAGTGTGTTTAATCATCTTCAACAAAATGATTCAGAGCCTATTATGTGACAAGCACATAAACAACAATAATAATAACACAGCAAATATGTATCTACTGCTTATGGTACACCAGGGAAGTGACTTCCATTAACTCATTTAATCCTCACACCAACCCTATGAGATGGTGACATTATCATTCCCATTTTACATATGGGGAAACAGAAGCACAGAGAGATGAAGTAAGCTGTTCAAGGTCTCACAGCTGATATGTGGCAGAGCTGGGATTCAAACCCAGGCTATCTGGGACCATGGTTCATGGACGCTTCCCTCTCAAGTTGGGAGACCTTGCCAAGTTGCTGTGCTGCTCCCAGAATGATGAGACGCGTGAGGGTGTGTGTGTGTGTGTGTGTGTGTGTGTGTGTGTGTGTGTGTGTGTGTGTGTGTGTGTGTGTTTGTGCATGTGTGTCTTAGCTCAGGCTGCCATAAAAATACTACAGACTGGGTGATTTAAACAACAGAAATATATTTTCTCATAGTTTAGAGGCCTAAGAAGTCTAAGATCAAGGTGCTAGCCTATTCAGTTCCTGGTGAGAGCTCTCTTCCTGGCTTGTAGACAGTTGCGTTATTGCTGTGTGCTCACATGGTCTTTCCTTGTTTCTTGTGCATGGAGAAAGACAGATTTCTCTTTCTGGTATCTCTTCTAATAAGCATACTAATCCCATCATGAGGGCTCCACCCTCATGACCTCATTTAACCCTAATTACTTCCCAAAGACATCATCTCCAAATACCATCATCACATTGAGGGTTAGAGTTTTAACATATAAATTTAGGGGGCAGGGGGACACAGACATTCAATCCGTAACAGTAATGTATGCTATATACTTGTGCACATGTACATGCATGAGTGTGCATGTACACGAGTGTGGTGTGTTTGCATGTCTATGCGTGCATTTCATGTATGTGCGTGTTTCTGTAAAGGTGCCTATTGGTATACAAGGATGTGGATGTATATACATGTGCAAGTATGTGCATGTAAGCACGTTCTGTGTTTATGCATGTGTACATCTGAGTGTGTACACTCAGATAAGAGGTTGGGAAACCTCATCCCAGGTCAACCCCTCTGCCAGTTGGTCCAAGAGCCTTGTGAAAGTCAGGGTCACACAAAGGGGACTAAGGTGGGACTTTGGGGAGCTACGGCCTAAGAGCTAGTGCTCCCTGGATCAGGGGGGAGGGGACTCCCCAGCTGCTCATGCCTGTCACCCTGGCCTCCAGCAGACATTAATAATAGATCAGCAAATTCCAAATGTAAATAGGGCAATCAGGCCCGAAAACACAGACATTCATCACCCAGATACAAATTATGCTGCTGGCCCTGATGTAATTACTGGAGTTCAGCTCGATGCATGAGCCACCCCCACTCTGTACCCCTGCACGTTGCTTTGTGCTGGTGTTCTTCCCTGAAAACACTCCCAACCTGACCCCACAGGGTCTCTCTGGCCACAGCCAAAGGTCCCCAGCTGTCTTAAGCAGCTATGAAGATAGAAGACCCATGAGATCCTTGTGCTTTGATGGCAGAGCCCTGAAGCTCATGGAGGCAGACACCAGACAACAAATCTTCCCCAGTTCTGGCTCCAGTTTTGAAACGACTTGCTGTGTGACCCCAGGCAAGTCACCCACCCCTTCTGAGTCTCAGTTTCCTCTCCTATCCAAAGGAGCTAACAATACAGTATGGTGTAAGAGCTTTGGGTTTTACAGTCAGAAAGACCTGGGTTTGAATCCCAACCTTATTACTCTTGAGTTGGGAGACCTTGGGCAAGTTTCTCCCCCACTCTGAGCCTAACTCCTTCATCTGTAAAGTGGGTGTAAAATGCCTCTTACGGGATTATTTGAAGGAAAGAATGAAATAATATTTTTTCTTTTAATTGGTGAATTTAACTCATTCACATTTATTGTGATTATACTATCATATATAAAATATATTCCATCAACATATAAGTAGATTTTAAAAATCTATATCCATATATAGTGATTATATAATTATGTGATTATATGGCTGCACTCTTTCTTGCCATATTTGTTTTGTTTCCTATTTACCAGTCTTCCTTTTGCTTCCTTCTTTCCCATGGCTATTATATTAGTTATCTATTACTCCAAAACTTGGTGGCTTACCACAATAACCACTTAGTATCTCATAGTTTCTGTGGGTCAGGAATTTGGGAGCAACTTAGCTGGGTGTTTATGGCTCAGGGTCTCTCATGAGCAGCTATCGTGTCAGCCAGGGCTGCAGTCTCACCGGAAGGCTTGTTTGGACTGGAGGTTCCACTCCCCAAAGTGGCTCCTCAGTTCCTCCCCATGTGGAGCTTCCCATAGCTGCTTGAGCGTCCTTATGATATAGCTACTGGCTTCCCCTAGAGCAAGTGATCCAATAGAGCAAGGCAGAGGCTACAATGTCTTTAATGAGGGAGCCTTGGAAGTCACAGCTGTCATTTCTGCAATGTTGGTTACAAAGGTCAGTCTCTTCATGTAGGAGAGGACTACACAGCAGATGAATACCAGGAGGCAGGGATCACTGAGGGCTGACTTGGAGCCTGGCTACCACACCTGTCTTACGTCAGACTGAATGATAATGTATGTAAAGCTCTTAGTCCAGGCATTGGGAGGGAGAAATTTATTAATCACTGTGACCCCAATGCCTGGCACAGACTAGGCCTCCACAGAAATGGGATGGCAAGTAAAGGACAATAGCAGAATTGGGTCTCCTCTCCCCAAAGCCATTTCCTAGAAGCCAGTGGGCCAGTAGCTACTTATAAGCCCACATCCTCCTTCCTTGCTGCTGTCCAGGCCTTGGCTCTGGACGGGCTGAGAGATGGAGGGCCGAGACCTCCTGCCTTCTCTGAAACGGAGAAGAGAGTCTAGACCAAAGGCAGTTTCCAGGCCTGTCTCATCCCAACTTTACATTGATCAGTAGTTAAACACAGCCTCCAATTACTATAACGTTTGGCGAGGCACCAAGCTTGTGTGAAACCTTGCAATAAACATCTGCTTTATAAATTGCTTCTCGGTGCAGTGCTGCACCAGAGGGGTTCTTGTGGGCTGGGGAGAGAGAAAATCAGAGAGCTGGGAAAGGGAGGAGAGGTTAGGGAGGCAGAGAGACAAAAGGAGAGGTGAGGGAGAGGAAAGAGGAGGAAGAGAGGGAGAGAGGGACATGAAGGGCCCGCTCATTCCTCTGTGACCCTCACCACCCTCCAAGGTAGAGACCCAGGATTGAACCAAGAGCTGAGGAACACTTTTCTCTTGAGATTTTGTCACACACCTAATGCAAATTACTCTTCTGTTGTTTTTTTATTTTACCAAATCCCATAACATCCCACTCATCTGCCATTTACATTTAGAGGAAGAAACATAAAGATGTATTTGCTACACCTGCAGCCCCTGTTGGGGGTGAGATATTCCCCAGGCTGCAGAGAAAGAGGCAGGTCAATGGTTTCCCACCACAGGCCTGCAGCCCACTCCCCCCAACTACACACACTGTCCCCTGAGCGAGAAATGGGCCTGTGCACCCCACTCTGTCTCCTGCATGGTCTTACTCAGGGAGGCCACAAGGAAGGGCGAACCCCAGGATGGGAAATGAGATGGAACTGGGCTGAGCTTCAGCTCAGCTCACATGAGACTTTGGGCAAGTGACTTGCCTCTCTGGGCCTCTATTTCTACACCTGTGAAATGGGCATAAAACCACCCTCAGAGGTTTTGGGAGGATTATGGGAGTTGTGGAGGCAGGCCTCAGGCCAGACCTTTTCCCCTCGAGCCTCATCTGAAAATGGGAGTTTGATAGACCTGTCATCCCCAGCCTGCCTGTTTGTTCACCCAGCACTGGAGGAGACTGAGGACTTCTGGTGGGTGGGGGTGGGCAGAAAGGGGAGGGCTGCCTGAGGCCAAACTGCCTGCCTGGGGGACCCTCACAGCTGCCCAGGGCAGCTGAGATGAAATGAAATAGCAGACGTGTCACATGCTCATTAATACCGCTACTGTGATCTGAAACCCCACCTGGGGGGTGTGGGGCGTGTCCATCTCCCTTATTCCGTCCACTTTGGTCAGGTAAGATGCAAGGCGAGATGAGTGGGCCTCCTCCCATCTCTATGCCCGGGTGAGCTGCCCAAGCGCCCGGGAGTCCACCATTAGAAACCCTTTTCTTACCATTGACACGGTAAATGAAAAACGTTTCATTTTTCTTTAAAAATGAAAACGGCCCCTAGAAGGCTGGCGGAGGGAGTCCTCCTATCTTAGCAAGAAATTCTTTATGAAATGACCTAATCTGAGAGTGAGGGGGGGATGTTCAGCCGAGTGCTTGGGTCATGGTGAATATTTGATGAATGAATGAATGAAGCCTTCCTTCCGTCTGGCGCTGGCATCCGTACTACGACACGTTTACCGCACGGGAGCCCAGCCTCACTGTGAACTCTTTCCCGACGCAGGGAGCTCATTGCCTGGAGGGCAGCCTGGTCCATCCCTAGACAACGCCAGGCACTGGAATAGTCCCCTCTGAGCTCAAGCTCACGTCCCTCAAACTCCTCTAGGAATCTCTTTCCCCTGGAGCACAGCACTGAGGTCACTCTCCAGAAAACCCTAAGCCGCAGATAAGCAGTTGCCAATAAGTTTTGTAAAAGCTTACCTTGCCATCTCGGGATGTTTGTCAATGAAAATGACGTAGCAGGCGAGGTTTCATTCAGAGCTGTCAGCCCGTGGCAGCACACAGGTGCTCCGACGAGCAGGAACAGGGCAGAATAATAAGAGCTCACCCAGGCCAGGTGTCAGGCACTATTTAAATGCTTTCACGTGGAGCAACTCATCTACTGCTTCCAACCCTCCAGTGAGGTAGGTGCTAGGAGACGGAGACTCAGAGAGGTCAAGTGACTTGCCCCAGGTCCCACAGCTGCTGAGGATCAGGGTAGGGATTTGAACCCAGACTGTCTTATTCCAGAGCCTGGGCACCAAAGCCTTACACTAAACTGCTGCTCTACTTACCTGTGATTCCAAATTTTCTTGACGCTGGGCACTCAAAACCAAATACAGGGTTCTTCCCCGGCAGCCCAGTGGTTAAGACTCCACGCTTCCACTGCGGGGGGCATAGGTTCGATCCCTCATTGGGGAACTAAGATCCTGCATGCCTTATGGTGCGGCCAGAAGAAAAAAACAGAAACAAATATGGAAATAAATTAGATGTGGGGCTGATACAAGACAGCACCTGTTATCCCTAACTCCTGATTTCAAATGTTTACATCTGTCAAAGCAACTTCCTTGTTTTTCCTAACTGGCTTTATGAATACATATATTATCTTATTTAGCCTATCTTTGGTCACAAGTGATAGAAAACCCAACTGGCTGGAGCACAAATGGCTCTTGCAACAAAAATCTCCAGAGGTGGTGCTACTTTCAGGCACAGCGTGACTCAGGGGCTCTCGTGATGTCACCAGGGTTCAAGTATTCGCCATCTCTCAGCTCTGCCTTTCAGGGTATTGGCTTCATTCTTAGACTCCAAGGGTGAACTCTGACAGCTCTAGGCTTACCCAACCCCCATCTCAGGCTCAAATCTAGGAGAAAAAGGACCTTCTTTCCCTCTATAGTTTGCATGGAAATCATAAGCCTGACTGGCTCACATTGGTCACAGTCTGGTCCTTGAACCTTTCCCTGTGGCCAGGGGATGTCTTTGGCATTGAGTAAATGCCACCTCCGGTGGGGGTGGGGAGCTGAGAGAGGGGGAAGGACAATCCCCCTGAAGGAAGGTCAGGATGTTATCACCAAAAGGAAAAAGGATGAAGGATGGCCAGAAGGCTGCAAACATCCCTGAGTACAAATGTCACGCTTTGAATGCTACTAAAACATTCTTGTTCCTGTTTTACACGTATTGGGTTTCCACCTAAGATTCCATTTGTAAATGAATTACATACCTAAAAACTGTTTGAGGATCATTTAAAATAGCTTCCTAGGGTCTGTCACAGGGGTGGGTATGAATTCACCAACTGGGAGGGCATGCAAGGGTTTGCCATTTCTCTCGATGGGATAATGATAATTATAAGGCTAAAGCTACTATTTACTGTATGCTTGCTCTGTATATACTATTTTTTAATTGAAGTATAGTTGATTTACAATATTGTGTTAGTTTCAGGTATACAGCATAGGGATTCAGTTGTGGGGTTTTTTTTGCAGATTATCTGTATATACTATTAATATCCACTATTGCTGGAGGAAATTGATGCCCAAAGAGATTAAGTAATTTCCCTAATGTCACTCAGCTGGTAGAAGGAAGATTGTGAACAAGAACCAGATCGGCTTGACTCCAAAGCCAGTGTTTTCTTGTTTAAAAATTTTGTATTACATTTTTATACTTACAGACATCTTAGTTGGTTATTGTAAAAAAAACTCAAACCATGGAGAAGGTTATAAAGGAGACAATTAAATTACCCCCCTGGAGCTGAACATTTTAAAAGAGTTAAAACTTTTAAAAAATACAAGTCCTACTGCACATAGTAAAAAGTAAATTAAACTAGCACGAAAGTGGATGAGATGAAAATCAAAAACTGACCCCATCCCCGGTTCTTTGGTCTCACTTCCCAGAGAATTGCGGTGAGTAGATATTTGTGTGACTCTTCCTACATACTTTTCATGCACATCAAGTACATATATGCCTACTTTCATGTAAATGAGAGCACACTATAAATTGTCCTATAACTTGCTTTTCCACTCAGTAATATCTCATATACTTTCTTCTCTATTGGTCCACACAGGATGATCTCATTCTTTTTCTTAGCTGCCTAGTATTCCACTCAAAAGGCTGTATTATAACATACGTGTATCTAGTCCTTTGTTGAAGGACATTTAGACTGTTTCCAGTTTTACGCTTTTTTTAAGGTTGTCATGAGCATTCCTGTACTTTTCTCTTTGCCCATTAAGCACACACTTGGCTTCCATGCTGTAACCACCTGCTTCACAGCCCTCGGCTGCGTGGCCACGCTCCCCCTGCCAAGTTTGCCTTCCCCACCGACCTCGGCTTTGGGATCCTCCACGGGGCCAGCCTTGACCACTTAGGGGACGTGAAGGGGCCTCCCCTCCTCGTGTCCCAGCCAGTCTCCGCTCTGTCTTCTCTGAAGGCCCCAGCTCGGAGCTCTCAGCATCTCTCTGTGATGAGATAATTTACATTTTCTGTTCTTTTTCTTTTTCAGCAAAAAGGGGGCACTTAAAGTGAAATATCTCTTGCCACACTGTTAATAAGGATTCATAAAAGTGAACTGTTCACCTTGTCTGTCGGCAGGCAGTTATGACGAATCAACAGTGCACAGAGGAACCCTGCTTCTCGTGTCTGACGCTGCCTCTTCAGTGGCGCAGGGGGGCGGAAGCACCCTGCCCTCCTCAAACACCCCGCTGGGAGCCTGGTGCGTTTGCAAACATGGGGCCCCTGGGCCCAGGTGACAGCCCAGATCAAAAGTCAATGCAGACAGCTGTCATTCGGGGTAGAAAAAGCTGCCTGGCCCTACACCCTGACTGCTTTCTTCCCCAGTACCGCCGGGAGAGCATGGGTCCTAGGCCACTTCTTCTAGCAAACCTTTCCAGGCTGACGCGTTCACTTATTCACTCAACAAACACATACGGAGGCCCCTACTATGTGGCAGGTCCATGCTGGGCACACAGAGGTGACGCAACATGGTCTCTGCTTTCTACAGTGGAGAAGAAAGACAGATAAACAAAGAAGGGTGAGGGGTACTTCTGCAGGGGGCACTCGGGGATGGTTGGGGCCCAGAGGGGACCCCTGACCCAGTCTAAGGGGTGGGGTGCTCAGAGAGGCTCCCTAGAGGATCTCTGTCTCTGTTCAGAGTCCAGGGAGCATGGGGGTGAGCCAGATGGAGGACAGGAGGAAGGCCATGCCAAGCAGAAGGAACAGCCCCGTGCAAAGGCCCAGAGACAAGGGGAGGGAAGGCAGGTGGGTCTGGGGGCATCAGAGGTTTGGGCTGACTGGAGCACATGGTCAGAGAGGAGATGAGATGGGAAGGTGGGCAGCAGCTGGCCATGGAGGGCCTTGCAGACCCCACTGAGGAATGGGACCTACCAGGGGCTGACACCTCTGGATGGTGGTATTTGAGGGTGAGTTTTAATTTGTCTTTGAAATTACCTCTTTCTTAATTTTTCTATCATGAACATGTGTTACCTTTGTAATAACTTAAAAATAACAATAAAAATTACAGCAGAAGGGAAAAAAGGGAGAAAGAGAAGAAGTAGCAATAGTAGTGATCATGGCAGCAACAGTAATAGTAATAGTGGTAATAGTGGTAATAGTAGCAGTACTGGTAGTAATAGCAGCAATACTGGTGGTAGTTATAATAAGAGTAGTGATAGTGGAAGTAATAGTAGTAATAGTATTAATAGTACTAGGAATAGTAGTAATAGTGGTGGTGGCAATAGTAACAGTGGTAATAGTACTGATAATATCAGTAATGGTGGTAGTAAGAGTAGTAGCAGTATTGGTGGCAGTAAAAGCAACAGTAGCAATAGTGGTGAAAATAACAGTAATAGTATAGTAACAGTGGTGGTGGCAATAATAGTAATAGTGGTAATAGTGACAATAGTGTAATATTACTAGTAATAGTGATAGTAATAGTAGTGGCAGTAATAGTAATAGTAGTAATTGGTCTGGGGTGACAGGCCTCTCATCACCACTTTTCCAACACTGAGAAACTTAATTGTCTCTCTTCCCAGCTCTTAGAATCCTCAACAGTCAGAATTTTCCTCTATCTTTTTTTTTCTCCATCTACTCATCAACCACCCACCACCCACCCACCCATCCATCCATCCACCCATCTCTCCCTCATCTATCCATCCATCTGTTCTCCGATTTTTTTTTTTGGCCTCGCCACACGGCTTGCAGGATCTTAATTCCCCAACCAGGGATCAAACCCTGGGCCACGACAGTGAAAGTGCCGAGTCCTAATCACTGGACAGCCAGGGAATTCCCCATTCTCCTATTTTTATTTTTTGTTGTAAAAGGTTTCCTTGATTTGGGACTTCCCTAGTGGTCCAGTGATTAAGACTCTGCACTCCTAATGCAAGGGGCCCAGGTTCGATCCCTGGTCAGGGAACTAGATCCTGCGTGCCTCAACTAAAAGATCCCACATGCAGCAACTAAAGACCCCGCCTGCTGCAACTAAGACCCAGCGCAGCCAAATAAATAAATAAATAAAAATTAAAAGAAAAGGTTTCCTTGATTAAAGTTCACCAAATGTTAACTTCTGGGTAGAGGAATCTTGAGTGTTTTTTTTCCCCTCTAATCTTTGCACTTTTCCATAGTGTTTGAATTTTTACACCACACATCCATCATATGTGTTTGCATAAAAATGATATATTCATAAAAATAAACAAGCATACCAAAATAGAAAACACACCCAAGATTTCACATTTCTTTCTCTGGTGGAAGTCAGCCGCCATGAAAGAAGCCTGACTACTCTGAGACCGCCATGCTGTGAGGAAGCCCAAGCTAGCTAAGTGGAGAGGCTGTATAGAAAGGAGGGAGATATTGAAGAAGCTCCAGCTGTCCCAGCCATTGAGCCCAGGCATCAGATATGCGAGTGAGCGAGCCATGTTGGACATTTCAGTCCCAGCACATGCAACTTGGAGAAGAACCAAGGAGCCCATTTGGCAGCCAGAACTGCCACCCCAGACATATTTCTAGTCTTTCAAACCACTCCAAATTAGGACCCAGTCACTGGTGAGCAAACACAAGCTATCCCTTCTGGGCTCTGCCTTGGTCAACATACCAAAACAGTTATTTTTTAAACATACACACACACAATTAAGACCTGGATTTGAATTCTGGCTCTGACACGGTTTGGGTATGACCATGGGCAAGTCCCTTTACTTTTATGGTCTCAGTTTCTCTATCAGTGGAACAGGAGCTGGATGGCAGTAGGTGATCACACTGCTGGTTTCTCCCAGATCTCTTACTCATCATGTCAGGAAGGCAGCATCATGGGGTGATACTAACTTGGGCTTTGCAGTCAGAGTCCCAAGTTCAAGCCTTGGCTCTGGCATTTATGAGCATGTGACCTTGATTCTCCATGCAATGCTTAGCTTTTTAAAAAATTTTTCTGTTTGGCTTTTCTATCTTGATGAAAAATATGTGATGTTGAGGGACTTCCCTGGTGGCCCAGTGGTTAAGAATCTGCCTGCTGATGCAGGGGACACGAGTTCGAGCCCTGGTCCCGGAAGATCCCACATGCCACAGAGCAACTAAGCCCATGCACCACAACTACTGAGCCTGCACTCTAGAGCCCGCGAGCCACAACTACTGAGCCCATGTGCCGCAACTACTGAAGCCTGTGCACCCAGAGCCCATGCTCTGCCACAAGAGAAGGCACCGCAATGAGAAGTCCTCTCACCACAACGAAGACAAGCCCCCGCTCGCCACAACTAGAGAAAGCCCGCGCACGGCAGCGAAGACCCAATACAGCCAAAAATAAATCAAAAAAAAAAAAAAATGTGATGTTGGGTGTCACTGCCAACAGAACTGTGGCTAATGCTACCCAATTATATTGCTGGTACTTTTAACGGTTCAAACATGTTTCGACAATTTTAAAATAAAGGTTCCCTCTGCGAAGTTGTTGGGGGGATGCAATTGCCCCCCTCCCATACCTTGAGCCTGGATTCGCAAACTAAGTGTGCTGGGGTTCAGGAGACCTCTTAGGCAGCCTGTGCCCCAACCAAACAGGCTAGGATGAAGATCTTGGCAGGGTTGTCCCCCTGCAGCCCGTGAGTGTGCGGGTGCACACACACACACACACACACACACACACACACAGAGCTGCACAGACCCGGCCTGATTAGAGTCAAAAGGGCGAAAAGAGCCCGATTAAATATGTGTTGATTATGCGAGTTCGTGCTCCTGTTTATTTCTCATAAATAAGACATGAGACCTGTTTTCCACCCTCAACACACACACACACACACACACTTCCAGGGGGTGATATTTATTGTATGCAAATCAGAAACTGAACTGGGAGGAGAAGTAATCACCTGTTTATCAGAGGGTGAGTGAAACAGGCAGAAAATAATCACCCTGGGTAACAGTGTCACATCAGTTTTAAAGGAGATAACATAGACTCGGTCTGGATTTGCTGTGCCTTGGACAAGTTAAGGGCTGGATCTGGGACCCACTGCCCCTTACCTGCTCAGGTCAGCCGGGCCCCCACTGCTCCGCCCAGTGGTCTTTGCTGGGTAATTGGTGGAGGGTAGCACGGCATTCATGAAACAGCAGGAGGAAGACAGCAGTTACCTGCAGCCTGCGTGAGCTTGGGCAGCTGTTTGCAGGAAAGACAGCGCAGCAGGCAGACCAAGTTCAAGTGTGGGATCTGCTGCTTCTCGCTGTGTGACCTTGAGCAAGCTGCTACACTTCACTGGGCCCCCATTTCTTCATCTGTGAAATGAAGATGATCCTCATTCCAGTCTCGTAGGTGCTGGGGGCATGAGAGGACTCGGGTGTGTCTGGAGCAAGGCACCTGGAGTCACCTTAGACCCTTCTTTCACCCTCGCCCCCCGTTTCTGCTTCATAATATTTCTTGCGTGTGAACACTGCCCGACACTCTGTGAGTGTCCAGCCAATGCTAAGGGCTCACCATCTCTCCCAGACTGACCACCTGGCGGGCTTCCCTCCCTCCCCTCTAACCCGTTCCTCACCCTCCAGGGCAGAGAGAGGGCTCTTTCTCATGTCAAAATCCCATCATCACATCGCTCCCCTGCTCAACAGCCTGTTGTGGCTCCTGGGTGCCCTCAACACGAGAAATCCATGCTCCTCCCTATACCCCACGAGGACCCCTGGTCCCGGCCCAGCTGACCTCAGCATCCTGGTGGCCTCCTCCTTCAACACGCTCCAGGCTCTCGGATCTTTTTTCAGATCCTTAAACATGTTGAGCCGGTTCCTGCCCCAGGGCCTTTGCCCTTGTTGTGCCCTTTGCCTGGAATCTTCTGCCCCGGCTCCTTTTCCATGAGGCCACTTAAATGTCACCTCCCCAGGGAAACTGCTCCGTTAAATTAGGTCCCCTGCCAGCTATTCGCCTGCTCTGAAAACCTTGTCAGTTTCCTTCATGACACCGCTTACAATTTGTCATAGTGTTATTTATTTGGGTTTACTGGAATGTGGCAATCTCACCAACTGACTGTGAGCTTTGGAGAACAGGGACTGGGCCTGGGTTGCTCATCATGGTGGCCCTGTGAGCTGATGTACAAGTAGCCACTTCAAATGGGCCGAATGGCCACTGTGGACGTGACCATGGAGGCACTGGGCGGGGGGTGGCCAGGGCGGAGGGGTGCTCTGGGCTGGCGACCATGCTTCTTGTCCCCCTCCCCGCTCCCTGCCAACTCCAGGGCCCCCAAGGGATGTTTTCCTGCCTCTCCCTAATGGCCTGACATACAGGGTCCTGGTGATAAACCTCCCTCTGATAAAAGATGCAAAACTAACATCTGGTGGTTAATTAATAAAGAGCAGCGGTGTCTGGCTGGGGCATGCAGTGCGCTGATGCTGGCATTTTCTCCCGCCCCAAGAGACGCTGACACTGTGAGTGAAAACGGGGGGGAAAACGATCGATTTGGAGCGGGCCCTGCTGACAAGGCTCCTGAGGGGCAGGACACCCCCGTCGTCCCCTCTTTAGGGGGCTGATGCTTGGTCTTCCACTGAAGGGGAGTGGGTGGTGGGAGGGGGGAAATCATTTATTGAGTACCTATTATGTGCCAGCCCCTAATCTCATTCTTTCCTCCCAGAAGCCCTGAGAGGTCAATGTCTCTGTTCCCATTTACACACAAGGAAACCGAGGTGCAACTGCTTGTCTCAGAGCCTAGGCCCCTACTCCCTCTCTAGGAAGCAGGGGTGTTGGGGAGTCACTGGGAGCCCTTGACACAAGTGCAGACTCCAGGGCCCCAGCATCCAGGCTCTGCCGGTCCAGGCGGGGCCCAGGAGACTGTGTTTGTAACAAGCACCCCATGGAATTCTGGAGCAGGTAGAATGGGCAGCTCACCTTGGAAAACACAGGTATTGCGAATACTATCGTTTACTGAGTACCGACCATATGCCAGGCCCCAGGCTAATCCCAATAACACTATAAGCAGGAAAGAGTGATGTCTCCATTTGACAGACACGGCCCAGAGAGCGGAAGGGTCTTGATCAAGGCCACACAGCCATGCAGGCAGGCTCCAACCCAGATCCTCTGACTGCCCCTGGCCCCAGGGCTTCCCAGCTGTCTCCGCTTGGCCTCTTGGGAAGACAAAGGACCCAGCTTCCCAGCTGCAGCAATCACCAGCCAGGATGGGGCCACTGAAATATTAATTGAGCTAATGTTTCAGTTACTACTTGGGAAACCTTGGAAGGCCTGGCCCCCAACCTCTACTGAATGCGAACGCCAGGGTGACCTTAAGCAAGCGGGTGGGGGGGCCCCACCTGGTTCCCCAGGCTTCTGGGGACAGGCAAGTGGCTGCTGGAAGTCTTTTTTGAAGGGATGGGGGGAGTGGCAGCTGGGCTGCTCTCTGCGTTGACCAGGAGGCCATGGGGGTGGGAGACAGTGGAGAGAGATCAGCAAGGTGGGCTGGAACGTGGGAGGGTCTGAGGCTCCAGAGGGGGCAGAGAGAGGGCTGTGTGAGATTGAGATTGGAACAACCCATGTCTAAATCCCAGCTCCTTCTCCATCTCTCTGTGGGGCTACAGAGGGTCTCGCCTGCACACAGCACCTAAGGGATCTCCCAGAGCCATGGTGAGGAGAAAGCCAGGCGCTGGCTATGGACTGAGTCTGGGGGGCAGCCCAGAGCTACCAAGAGGCCTGGGTTTCAGGCCGACAGGTTCAAACCTTAGCCTCACAGGTTTTGAGTTGCATGAACAAGTTGCCTCACCTCTCCAGGCTTCAGCTTCCCCATCGCCTCTGCTCACAGGGTTCTAATGAGAGTTAAATGATATAAAATGCTTAGCACAAGGGCTGGCACAGAATAAAAGCCGACATGCTATTGCACAACAGGTGTGCGGTTGGCTTATTACTACAACTCATAGTGTTATATTGAGAGCACGTGAGTGCACGCTGCTTCCCTATTTTGGGGTTTTCCTGTCCCTGCTGAGCCCAGCCAGCGCTCCTTGTGGCCCCCCTGCTCCAGGGCCCCCGCTTGCTTGCTCGTCTCTGAGGGGTGGCATGGTCATCCACCATGGGAGGGGGCGCCAGCCAGCCCTGAGTCTCTCGGCATAATTGAATTGTTACCGACTTGCCCTTGTGACTCCGGTCCACAGACATGATAACGCTCCCGGGGGCTGAGGCGACTCCCACCTTGGAGACCTCCCGGCACCTGGGAGGGTGGCCAGATCAGGCTGGGAGTTGAGGGCTTGTGGGGATGATAGGATGTGCGTGTACTTGGGGTCCCTGGCTCTGTGTCATCTTGGCCAAGTCCCTTATCCCTTACCTTCTCTGGGACTCAGTCTCCACCTCTCAAGTCAGCTCCTGTCTGTGACTGGGGTCAGAGGCAGGGTAGGTTTGGGAAGGAAAGGAGCCTGGCTTGGGGCTTATGCGAGGCTTCTCCCCCAGCCCTAGCCCGTGCCCCGTCCTGAGCCCCCTCCGTCCTGCCTCCCTAATCATAGCAGCTAACATTCGCTGCTTGCAAAGTAGATCTTAGCATCAACCCCATTTTCAGCTGGGCAAACTGAGGCTCCGAGAGGTAAGGTAACAAAGGAGACCCACAATAAGGAAGTATCAGATCCTGGCCTTGAACCCACGACTATCTGACTTCCTTCCACCCTATGTTCCTACCCTCCCTACCATCCTGCCATCCTTTCCACCCCATCTTCCCCTTGGCCTGGACCAGAAGTTGGGGAGACCCTCCCATTTCCTGCTTTCCTAGCCACCCCATTTCCTCCTCCGCCCCCTCTCATTCTTGCCCTGGGCAATCAGTTTCTTCAGATATGATTTGGGATTCTAATGAGAGGAATGATTTGGCATTTAAATAATTATCCACTCCCTGTTAGTGGTGCTGAGTCGGGAGAAATTTCCGAGTCTTATTTATGAATATGGCTTTTCTCCCTCTCCGGGTGGAGATTTCCCAGCCCACCCCCCTCCCAGCACCTCCTCTCTCAAATGACTTTTCAGCACATGTTTCCAGGGGAGCTCCCCCCACCCCACAGAGCCCCTAAGTGCCTATTAACAACTTGCCTCTTCCGCTATGAGCCCCCCCCGTTCACGCCCCCTTTTATCTTTACATTTCAATATCATTATAAATCCTAGTGTTATTCAAATTGCATCAATTATTCAATTTCTCCTCCCCGAGTGGAGGCAACAGCTTCCCAGTGGCTGAGCAGGAAAAAGCAGAGGCCTTTCAAGGAGGGTTAGAAATTCACAGGGGATTCGGCTGTGTTCCATTAACCTGGGCTCTTTGGCTCCACAAACCATGGAATTGATTAAAACACACACGCAGTTTCAGTTTGGTTTGGGGAGAACGCCTGCTGCTGAGAAGCACTGAAGAGATGGTTTGGAAGAGAAAATGCTTTTGCTGCCCTATGATACTCATTCAGTGACCATTTATTGAGTTCCTGCTATAAGAGCAGCCGCCATTTATGGAACACTTACTGTATGCAAGACGTCACTTGAAGGTCTTTATAGAAGATGCCTCTGTTACCCAGCAAGTGCTGGCTGCCTGATGCATGTAGGAGCTGATACTATGGCACCAGCTTTTGAGGAAAGAAAGAGCTTTACTGCAAGGTCGACCTGCAAGGAAACAGGAAGCAGAGCTCAAACCCCCCCCTCAATCCAGGGTTCTGGGTGAAATTTAAAGGGTTAAGGGAACTTCAAACTTGGAAGCTGATTGGCTAGTCTCGAATCAGTCCAAATAAGCTACCGCTGGAAGCCAGAGTCTCCTTATTGAAGGACTTCTCGTTTCGTAAAGGGCTCCGGTGGCAACATTTCTATTCTTTAAGTTCCGTCAGCTAAAGATTCCTGGTTCCGGGGTCATCCTGGAGACATGCGTTCCCATTTTGAACATGCGCAATGCTGTCTGTAAAAATAACTCCAGGTTAGATTAATCAACAACCCATTTTAAGGAAACAAAACCAGTTTAAGCTGGTCAGTGTTTTACACGCTGTTTCACCACCTCTAATTTTCGAGAACCTAGAGGTAGTTATCTCTATAACCATCCATTTTACAGATGAGGAAACTGAGGCTCAGAGAGGGGCAGTCTCGAGCCCAAGGCTGCGCAGAGGTGGAGACTGGTTTTGTCTTCAGGGCTGGGCCTCTTAATCATTATGCCATCAGCTACGGTTGTAGGATTTGGGTGACCCCACGGAATAGCTAGAGAAGGAAGCGAGGGAGTGGAAAGGAAAGAGAATTACTCTTCCCACAGGCCCTGTTTTTGAAGACTCACATGAGAAATCACTCATATCCCATTACCAAGAAAAGTTAATTTTTTTCCCTAAGCAAGCAGTAGTTTCTCAGCTTATGGATACCAAGAGTCACATAATGGTTGTATTTCTCCCTTTGCTGTGGCTGCCAGGAAACTCTGATCCAGATGTGTGGCCCCCTGCTCGCAACCATACAAGACTTTACCCCACCATCTTGTCATCCTGTCCTCTCATCTAGGTCTTTCCTGCATTGGCATTGCAGTGTGTATTTATAAGCCACTTCTAAGCCTTTTTTGAAATGAGGCCAGATGTAAGTGCCTTTAGAAAGACTTTTAAGTATCCATTACGAACCAGGCATTTTACACTAGCTCTCATTTTAACCTTGGCAAAGCGTTTATTCTCACTTTACAGATGATGAAACTGAGGACCAGAGAGGCTATGTGAGTTGCCCAAGGACACACAGTAAGTGGCAGAACCAGGATGGAAACAAAGTCTGTAGGCCTCTTCTTCCCATGACTTAGGGGATATGAAGACCAAGAAATGTGATTCCTCCCCAGACTCTAACATCCCTGCTCTAGATCTTGGTCTGGCAGGAAGATATCATGGAAAAAGCACTCAATTGCGAATCAGTAGACATGTGACCTTCCTCTCTCCAGGCCTCTGTTTCTCCACGGAACACTGTTGGGCTGCCCTCCAAGGCCCCATGTAGCTCTGACCTGCTATCACTCCTTTTCTGCTTGTTTTACTGGTGCATCCACCAGCATCTGAGCCCGGTTGCACCTCTGAGTCACAGCCGCCACTCCCCGAGGCACGTACACTCCCTGGGGAGTTGTGTCACCTGGTTCTCAGGGTTTCTTGATGCCACAGACAGGAGGAGGGGGCCGCCGTGCTGATGACGAGGCTGTGACACGTACCTCCCACACCAGCCACCTGTGTGCTCTGTGATTCTGGGTCCCCAGGCAGGCAGCGCCTTCCTGGTAAGACAGGATCTCCCAGGATGGGGACAGAGGAGGGGTGAGGATGGCCAGAGGCTTAGATCTGGGTAGGACTAAGCCCCTTCCTGAACTCGAGGGTTCTAGGAAGGTCTGAACTCCCAGCAGGCAGGCGGTGGCATAGAGATGGATGAAGGAGAGGCTCCCCAAGAGAAAGGGACCTCATTTATCGAGCACCTGCTAAGTACATCACCTTCCGCCAGAGCCTACACCCTGGCAGTCCACAGATCAAATTCAAGCCACAAACGTGGTAGCTTTGACCCACCTTGTGTTTTAAAAAAGCTTAAATTAGTTTCTAACACTTACAAATAGGGATATCCTACATAAAATCGGGATTTAGGGTTCTCTTGAGAAGTAAGACTAGTTTGGGAAGTCTCCTTTACATTGTCTACCTGGTCCCTGTGGGCATCTGAGTGTCTGACCCACTCTTATAACCATAAATGCCTTCTGGGTGTTATTATCCCCATTTTACAGATGAAGAAATTGAGTGCCTCAAGGCATCCATCCCACCAAGTCCCACAACAGGTTAGCACTGGGGTCAGGACTTCACCCCACCCCTCAGCCCCCCAAGCCTCTACTGTTTTCACTGCCCCACACTCTCTCCCATCTAAGGAGGCTGGAACAAGCAGCCCCAGCAGCCTCCCTTTCCAGTGGATCTCTCTAAAGTCCTCTGTGCTCCTATCTGTACAATGAATGGCCTCTGAAGTCCTTTCCAGCTTTGATGTGGGGTGTGGCAAACTGAATGTGGCTTCCCTGGGCTTGGAACCAGGAAGCTACCCAATCACCATGAGTGCTCAGGCTCTGTGCTGGGAACTTTAAACACACCATCTCATTTAACCCTCACAGCTTTGCAGGAGGTAGGTTCTACTATTATATCCATTTAACAGATTAAGAAACTGAGGCTCTTCCATCACTCTCAGTGGTCCAGCCCCTCTGGCTTCTTTTTAGCTCTTGGATGGTGTCCTGCACCTTTCCTGCCTAAGGGCCTTTGCCCATGCTGTCCCCTTTGCCTGGAATGCCTTCCACCCTCCCCCATGCAAGCTTTCATCATCCTTCAGGTCTTCCCTGATTCTCTGAACAAAGTCTGGCTCCCCCTGTTATTGCCTCTGAGAGCTCCCTGTACACTTCATAGTATAAATAATGACAGTAACTCAAGCTAAGACTTATTGAGCACTTTCCATGAGCCAGTCTCTGTTCTAAGCACTTTAATTACATAATCACAATCCTCTCACAACCCTCTGAAGTGGCTATGATTATTACCCTCATTTTACAGATGAGGTCATTGAGGCACAGAGAGGTTAAGTAACTTGCCCAAGGTCACACAGTTAGTGTCGACATTTTTTAGGTTGTATGACTGATTGACATTTTCAGGGACTATGTCCTGGGGAACCTGTTCTTGATAAATAAATATCCTTTAAATGAACGAACACACTAGGAGTATGGCTCCAAATTTCACGTCCATAACCATGAAAGTATATGACTGTCACCTTCCTCCCCGTCAGTGTCTCACCACTGGGGCTGCCCCCAGCTCCCATCTGATTACAGGGTAGCGCTGAGTTCACAGGACTCCCCCACCTCAGCCCTCTTTGTCCCCAGGGAGAAAGAGAAAGGGGCAGGTGGGATTCAGCACCACGGATAGCACCACCTCCCCGCTTATAACAGCTCCCCTCCGAGGCTGGGGCTGCGAACTGGCCTCTGGGAAATTCCCAAGGAGACCCCGCCCCATGGCTGCCTCCTTCCTCACTGCCCTCCCCCGCGCCAGTTTACTGCCAATGACATTCAGATAAATGGCTGCTGTCAGCCAGGCCGGTCCCACGGAAAGGCGTGTTGGGTGATGTATGGCACAGGACTCACTGCTCAGGAGCTCCGAGTGGGGTTCTCCCCTACCCCCATCAGCCTCCAACCCCAGGCTACATCTGGGCTTTGGTATCCCCCTCCTCTCCAGCCCTGGGGATGAGTCCCCTGTCAGACACAATTACTAGGGTCTTTAATCACATGCTGTTAAGACCCTGGCCCACTCCCCTACTCTCTGGGCTGCTATGCAACCCCAAACCCAACCTCCATTCCTGTCTGCCCTAGGTATGCCCTCCTGCATTATTCAGGGGCTCAGGGAGGAGACCCAGCCCAGCCCAGCCCACCCACCAATAGGGCAGCTAATAAAACCCTGGTTTATGATTCCCTTCACTTGACTCAGATGATGTGGAGAGATTGGGGCATGTAATGAAGTTGCTACCCCTTGGGACCCTTGCCTCTTGCCCCTTGGGGAGGATGGAGGTATCTGAAGCCACTCTGTCCTCACATGTCAGGGGGCACCAAAATGCCCTCTCCTGCCCTTGGCCTTCTGCCAGCTGCCAGCTTTGGCACCAGGTTTGTCATCTTTAAAATGGGATTAATAATAATAGCTAACATTTACACAGTACCGTTCAAATGCTTTCTAAGCTGTAAACCCCCTGCCATAATATTTAAAAGTAGGGGCCAAAGCATTCAATTGCATACAGTTCAAAGTCATGTGTGATGTTAACCAGAGGACTAGCGCCAAACAACAGAAATTTACTCTCACGATTCCGGAGGCTGGAAGTCCAAGATCAAGGGCAGGTGTGATTTTTCAGAGCCTCTCTCCTTGGTTTGGAGACAGCCGTCTTCTCCTCCCTGTGTCTTCACATGGGCTTCCCCCTTCTGTGTATCTGTGTCCTGATAGCTTCTTATAAGGACACCAGTCATATTGGAGTGGCTGTGACCCATATGACCTCATTTTACCTTAGCTCCCTACGTAAAGGGTCTATCTCCAAATGTACTCACATTCTGAGGTACTGGGGGTTAGCACTTGAACATACGAATTTTGCAGGGGACACAATTCAGCCCATAGCAGTGCCCCACCATATCCCCTCACCCTTACCACCTGGGTGCACCTTAATCCAGCCTCTAGCTACCAGTGTGTGAAGGCTGCTTTGTCACCTGTAGGCCAAACTGGGGGATTCATGTCCCCTGGAGAAACCCCAGTGGTGATGGGAGTTGATCTGTAAATACCCCAGCTCCCAGCTTCTTGAGCTGGCGTGTTCCCAGCTGCATCCCAGAGCTCCCTCGCAAGTTTACGCCCCACTCGCCACAGTGACAGCTGGGCTTTATAACACGCCTTTTATTGGCGGCCTCCTGCCCTGCCTCACTTCCCCACTCTCCTCGTGGTGTGAGCTTCATTTCCAAAATAAACGACTTGCAGGCTTGCAAATCCCTGTCTCAGGGTCTGGGGAGCCAGCAGTTGGGAAGGGTGACTGGTCCCTTTGCGTCCACGGGAGCTTGGGGGTCATGAGGACTGTTGACAACCATCCCTGGAAAGGGGCAGGCCAGCGTGAATGGGGTCCTGCTGATAAAGCAATAGTTACACCTACTGTTTACCGGTTGCTTCCTCTTCCCCAGGCATTGTGCCCAGCACTTTACTGGCCTCCTCTTCTTCAGCCCCACCCACAGTTCTATGTGAAGCAAATACTATGCTTAGCCCCTCTTACAGATGGGAAAACAAGGCTCAGAGAAGTTGAGTTACTTCCCTGAAGATGCAGAGCCAGGTTCTCAACCAATACTCTATCAGCTGCGCTGTAAGACTGGGACCTCTGTCCCAACTGCACAGAATGGCAGGTGCCCAGGGTCCCCTTGACGATGGCTGGGGCGGTGACAACTCCCCTCCCATGGCTGCCCCCCACAGCTGGGACCCGTTATCTGTTTTGCGCACGGCCTGCGCCCGTCAGGGTAATGGACTGTGCTTGTCCTAGCGGAGGTGGCCTCTGGCAGGGATGATGTATGAGGCGCTATTGTTTGATATGAATGCATTAGGCGACATTCCCGATAAAGACTTTACCAGCAGAGCTGCACTTGCTGGCAACAGCCCCTGTGGAGGCAGGGGGGGTAGAGGCAGAAGCCCGAGTCCCCATCAAGCAGGGCTCCGGGGGACCAGCCCCCTTCAGGGAGGCAGAGACCAGGTCACTCTTGCTTTCAAAATTCTGGGTCCTGAGATGCACGTCTTACCCCCTTACAAGCAGCAGAGTGTAGCCCGTGGGTCTCACACTTCAGAAAGCATCAGAATTGGCTTGGGAGCTGGCTAAAAAGGCAGAGTCCTGGGTCTCAACTCAGATCCATTGAAACAGAATCTCCAGAGTGAGGCCCGGGATCCTGCCTTTGCAAACCAGTTCCCTCAGTGAATGTAATACAGATGGGCCAGGGCCCAGACGTGGTCTACAAAATGGTCTGGGACGAAGCGAATGGGGTTTAAAGTCAGAAACCCCTGGATTTGAGTCTGGGCTCCTCTGAGAAGCAGCAGGGAAATCTTAGGCAGGTCACTCAGGCTCTCAGTGCCGTGACTCCCCTCAACAAATAAGCCTCAGTTTCCCAATCTGTAACGTGGGCACAGAGGCGATACCCACCGTGGCTACCTCCCAGGGCTCAAGGGGACACACCTTGCCTGTGCTCCGTCCACATACTCACGAATCCCAGGGGCTGGCAACGTGGACCCTCTACATCTTCCCTGGGGGTCTTCTGAGGACACCACACGTATGTTCAGACTGATGCTCCAGGGGATTCCAGGCACCCTATGAGGAACGGGGAGCCCCTTTGAGGGTTAGAAGATCCTTCAAAGCATCTACTCCATGAATCCTTTATGTTGAGTGGGGCGGGGAGGGGGCATCTGCCATTAGCACGTTCAGGATGTGGAGGTAAATGGAATCCAGATGCTGCCCCCGAGGATGTCTACCAGGGGCAGAGGGGTCCTCCCCTGGGATGGCATCCCTGGGGACAACCTGGAGGGTCCCAACAGAGACAACGTGACCCAGGGCTCCGGGAGGCCCAAGGAGAGAGAGGTCGGGTACACCCAGGAGGGGGAGATGCAGAGAAGATGCCCCAGACAAGGAGATGGGTTTTGTGTGGATTTGAAGCAAGAGTGGCTTCAGCCATACAGGGGGGATCCCATGTCAAAGTCAAGTCTCTCCAACCCCATCATTCATTCATTCATTCATTCAATAAATGTGGATTGAGCTCCTACTCTGTGTCAGGCTGTCTTGGATGCTGGGAGTATGAGGGTTATTTTTATGTGTCAACTTGCCTGGGACCAAGGGTACCCAGACATTTGGTCAAATATTATTCTGGGTGTAGCTGTGAAGGTGTTTCCGGATGAGCTTAACATTTGAATTGTGATCTGAGGACAGCAAACTGCCCTCCCCAATGTGGGTGGACCCCAGCCAATCCACCGAGGGCCCGAATAGAACAAAAAACTGAGTGAAAAAGAATTCTTTCTCTCTCTGCCCGACTGTCTTTGAGCTGGGACATCCATCTTCTCCTACCTTCCAACTCAGATTCGGACTGGAACTTACCCCATCAGCTCTCCCGAGTCTCCAGCTTGCTGACTGTAGGTCTTAGGACTTGTCAGCCTCCACAACTGCAATACCAAACACACACACACACACACACACACACACACACACACACACACACGTCTCCTATTGGTTCTGTTTCTCTGGAGAACCCTAATACAGTGAGAAAGTCCCTGCCGCCAAGTTGCTGACACTCCAGAGGGGACAGGCAGACATGGAGCAAATAAAGATAGAAAATGTCACAGGTTGGACTCCAGGGCCGAGAGTGATCTCACTGCTGCCCCAGCCTCGTTTCCTGCTCCGCCCCATCCCTGTGTAGGCAACAGCTCACTTAACTTCATGCAGATTTCTAAACCTAAAGGTCAGCTCTAGCCTGTCCCTCTGCCTGGAATGTTCTTCCGTGTTAATTAGGTTTCAGCCCAAGGGTCGCCTCCCCCAGTCCCATCCTCCACACCCAACCACACCACAAACAGCCACCTCCCTACACCCCACGATCACTTTTGATCCTAATAACCTCGCAAGGGGCTCTTCTCTGAAACAAACAAACAAACAGGGAAACTCACAAAACATCAAGTGAGGAAAATCTTGACCTCTTCCCCACCTTAGGTACGAACTCTATGTCTCACAAGTAAAATGCAGCCTGGCCTCACTGCTGCTTTTCATCAATGCTAGGACGCGCGTTCCTTCACCTTTGAACGTCTCTGAAATCCGGGTGCACCTTGCAGTAGCTGTGGCCTCCAGTCCCACTCCCTTCAACCCCCTACGCCCTGCTGCCAGGCAGCAGTGACGGTGGAATTGTCATTGCCCGCGTGTCCTAACCCCGTCGGAGCTACTGCTATTGTTGTCACTCATCTACTGGGTTTAATCACTATCTAAGTATCTTCAAACCAGGATGGCAAAATGTTGGTAAGGGTTGAGGTTGGAGGATGGGGTCGTGGGAGTTCATTATTCTATTCTTTCCCCTTCATTATGTGTTTAAAAGCTTCCACAATAAAAAGGAAAACATTTCCCCCCAAATAATAATAACCGTGCAAATATAGGAGGCTCTGCTTTGGAGATGAGAATGCAGAGGATCAGAGAGGTTAAGAAACCTGCCTAGACTCACCCAGCCAGCGCATAAGTGCTGGGGCCAGGATTCCCTCAGGTCTATTTCATTCTCGGGGACATGCTTTTCCTAGTGGAGCCTCCCCCAAAAGCCGTTCCTCCAGACATCTCAGTGCTTCCCCACCTCTGCGCCGCAGGGTCCTCAGCCAGGATGGCCGGCCACCCCAACTCTGCGTGTTGAGAACCTGCCCATCTTTCAATCAATAGTCATTCGACAAACACGTACAGGCGCAATTGTGGTGTGCCTGGCGCTGCGCTGGGAGCTGGGATTCAGCATGAACCAGACAGACATGGTCCCTGAGCTCGGGAAGCAAATTTCCAAACGCCACCCTCTGGAAACCTATCTCTTTAATCTCTTAGGACGCCAACCACAGTTTGCTACCAAGTTCAGCTGTTCCACGGCTGCCCCCTCTGCACTGGAGAGCGAGCATCTTAGGGTCAGGGACTGCCCCACTCATCTCGTGTCCCCAGTGCCTGGTGCAGAGACCGGATTGTAGTAGGTGCTCATGAAATGGCCTGTGAAATGGAATGAGTGAGTAGGTGGGTAAGCAGCTGTGCGCGTCAAAGCGCTGGTCCTGTATACAGTAGGTGCTTAAGACTGGAGGACGACTATCTGTGGTGGCCCTGCTGACTGGGGCAGGAGGGGGAAAGGAGGCTCCGGTTCCTACACTTTGATCTTGGGTTGTGGCTGCCTCCCCTCACTTTCACACACACACTCACACGCTGACACTCTGCACACACGTATTCACACTCATGCACACACGTGTGCGACACCCTTTCTTGATCAGGTGCAGGGTGACACAGTGAGGAAGAGTCGAAGCACCTGGTTCGGGTCCTGGTTTAGATGCCTCTTAATGGTACGACCTCAGCCCCTCAGTTTGTTCATCTGAAAAAATGCGCATGATACAAACCACCCTCACAAGGACATGGTCAAGGTTAGATGAAGGACAATGACTTAATTTACGTAAAGGTCTGGTCCACGGTGGCCCCTTGCTCCCCCCCACCCCTTGCTGGCTCTGGGACCCCCAGGGTGGGGTGGGAGGGAGGGAGCACGGAGAAGGGTGTGAGGCCACATCGGCTCTGGCTTGTGCACCCCCCCACGGCCTCTTAGCCACTTGGTCTTGCCCTTACCTTCCTTCACCCCCGGAGGTGTCCCATCCCTCCTTCTCCACCTTTCAAATTTTCTCCTGTCCATGTCCACATCTCTTAACACCCCAATTCCACCATCTATGAAGAGAATCCTGGGTCCCATGTGTCCCGAACACGAACACGTTTCAGCAGAAGCTTCTAAACACGGCGATGCTATCAGTGAGGGTTTCAGGCACATATGGGACCAGCTTCTGCCCTCCTGCCCACGCCAAGCCCACCCAGGGTTCGGCAGGAAACAGACTGCAGCATGGCGGCTGCA
The DNA here is from genome assembly GCF_965194825.1 of Balaenoptera physalus. Classification (NCBI taxonomy): domain Eukaryota; kingdom Metazoa; phylum Chordata; class Mammalia; order Artiodactyla; family Balaenopteridae; genus Balaenoptera; species Balaenoptera physalus. The sequence continues at coordinate 78,672,401 of NC_138897.1, read as the reverse complement.
GATGTGATTGTTAGAGCTAATTTATGCTCCGTTTACACGGGCTCCAGATGTCACAAGCTCCTCTGTGGCTTTATCCAAATGCCAGGGAAGGTGGGGAAGGGCTGGGGGCCGAGGCTGCAGCCCCTTTCCCCCAGCCTGCCTCCTTTCCTAGTCCAGCTCTGAGGGCAGCATTCCAACATGTGGCCCCTGGGCACTCACACCCCCTGCTGAGCCCCAGCCCTGTCCCCCAAAGCTTCTGCCACATGTTTTGGTCATAGACTATAAGCTTTGTGAGACTAGGAGCCCCATGCCTGGGCTGGCTCCAGTGCCCATGAGGTGCTTATTAAATGCCTCTAGTAATGAGCTGCTAAAAAAAAAGGGGGACTTCCCTGGCGGTCCAGTGGTTAAGACTCCATGCTTCCACTGCAGGGGATGCAGGTTCAATCCCTGGTCGAGGAACTAGGATCTTACACGCCAAAAAAAAAGAAAAAGAGCTGCCAATGTGCCAGTGGCTGTAGTGGGTAGAATGGTGTCCCCACCCTCAAAATACAAAACCCCTAGTACCTGTGAATGTGACTATATTTGGAAATAGGGCCTTTGCAAGTGTCATCAAGTTAAGATGCGCTCATACTGAATTGGAGTGGGCCCTAAATCCAATAATTGGTGTCCTAAGTTGACACACAGACACAGAGAGGAGAACTCCATGTCATGATAGAGGCAGAGAATGGAGTGATGCATCTAGACTCCAAGGGACACCAAGGGTTACCGGCAACCACCAGAAATTAGGACAAAGGCGTGGAATGGTTTTGACCTCAGAGCCCCAAGAAGCAACCAACACTGTTGACACCTTGATTTCAGACTTCTGGTCTCCAAAACTCTGAGAGAATACATTTCTGCTGTTTTAAGCCACTCACTTTATGGTACTTGGTTACAGCCGCCCTAGGACACTAAGGCAGTGGGGATGAGGATGAGCTGCCCAGTGGGGCAGCCCAGCCAAGGCTGCTTCCTTCCAGGCTCCCGAGGCCCCTCCCACAGGCCCCTGTCCCAGGTGGGGCCGCCCCTCTCCCCCACCTGGAGGACCAGCCCAGCCCCTCCCCAGTCTCCTTGGGAATCTCAGGCTTGTCCCCTGCATCCATTCTCCACCCAGCAACCAGGAGAATCTTTCCAACTCCCAGCCTGGTGCCTTCATCCACTCCCACCTTCCATTCACTCCTCAACCCACTGCCATCTGCTCTGGGCCCCCATCCCCTGAGAATGCTCTCCTCTACCCTGGCATGTGCACCAGCCCCACCTCACAGGCCTCTCTGGGAAACCAGACACTGTTCTAACTCCCTCCTCCCTGCGGGTCTGAGATTCCTTCTTTCTCGTTCTCCTCCTGCCTCCCCAGATGTGACTGCTTGGCTGTCTGCCTGTGCAGCTGCCTCCTTTCCTGCCTGCCTCTGAATGCAGGTGTTCCCCAGGGCTCTGCCTTCTCCCTCTTTGCTTCTCCTCCCACACTTGGTGGTGGTGGTCATGATGGTGATGGTGATGGTAGTGGTCATGGTGATGGTGATAGCGGTCGTCATGATAGCGATAGTGGGGATGACGGGAGATGATGGTGGTAATGATGGTGATGATAGTGGTGGTCATGATGGTGGTGACGGTCATGATGGTGATGACGGTGGTTGTGATAATGGTGGTAGTGGTGATGGTGATAGTGGTCATGATGGTGGTTGATGGTGATGACGGTGGTGGTCATAATGGTGATGGTGGTGATGATGGGGGTGGACGTAGTTATGGGGATAGTGGTGCTGTTGTGAAGAGAGTCTTTCAACACAGAAAGTGCACTAGGCCAGGCTATGTTGAAGACTTCGTTTTCACAGGCACTAACGCACAGTGTTTTTGCATCTTCTTCTCTCTCTCTCCTCTCTTGTCTTTCCTCGCTTTCTTACACACACACAACGTATGTATACACACTATAATTTTCTAGGGCTGCTATAACAAAGCACCACAAGCTGGAAGCCTTAAAACGACAGAAATGTCTTCTCACACAGTTCTAGAAGCCAGATGTCCAAAAGCAAGATGTCAGCAGAGCCATTCTCCCTCTAAGACGCTGGGCAGAATCCTCCCTTGTCTCTTCCTACCTTCTGGTGGTGGCCCTAAATCCTTGACTTGCAGCTGCATCACTCCAATCTCTGCCTCTGTCATCACATGGCATTTCCCTTGTGCGTCTGTGTCTTTTCCCCTCTTCTTAAAAGGACACCAGTCATATTGGATTAGGGCCCACCCTAATGACCTCAACTTTTTTTTTTTTTGGCCATGCTGCGCAGCTTGCAGGATCTTAATTCCCTGACCAGGGACTGAACCCGGGCCCCCAGCAGTGAAAGTGCTGAGTCCTAACCACTGGACCACCAGGGAATTCCCTGGCCTCACCTTAACTTGATTATATCTGCAAAGACTCCGTTTCCAAAAAGGTCACATTCACAGGTATTGGGGGTGAGGACTTCACATATCTTTTTTTTGGTGGGGGACATAATTCAACCCACAACACACACATGCACGTGCACACACGCACACACACACACACACTTCTCTGCACCTTTCTCTCAGGCTTCTATCATTTTCATACCCCATCCCTTGTACTATCAAACCTTTGCCTTTGGTTCCTCTTACCTTGTCTGTTTTTCTGCCTTCCCCTCCCTTTCTCCATTCTTTCTTACACCCTTTAAGCCACTCTTGGTCAAGGAACTGGAGGTACAGAGACAGAGGTGGCACCCGTGGTGCCTGTCTTTAAGGAGGTCACTGTCTAGAAAGGAGAGTGAGGTTGCACAGGCCTCTGGCCACGCAGCCTCAAGAGGGCTTTGACGGGGACTCAGGGGGCTGAGGGCACAGCTGATGCACCCAGCCAGCCCGTCCCTGGTCCTCTGTGCCCCTCGTCACCTCCAGGCCTATCTCCTCTTCCTCCCAACTCCACTGCTCAGACACCCATCTGGTCGGTCCCCCTGGGTCAGCGAAGGCTTCTGGGGGACCTGCACCGCCCCCCACTCGCGCATGTGCACCTCCCACCCTCCCACTCCTTCTAAGCATCTCTCATTAAAGGGGCTGAAGACTGCCCAGCCTGTCTCTGGGCTTTGCGCTGAAAGGGCTAAATGATATGCTGACACCTTAATTACGGCCCATTGTCGTGGAGCACTGCGGAAATTGTCTGAGTGATCCGCAGAGAATGGGTGCTAACAGGCCCCTCAGAGCCTTTGATTCCCTGTGGCAGATTGGAAAATGACACAAACGATGGCTCTCCTCCAACCTCAGCCCCTGGGTGATGCGGGCGGACTGCCCCCCTCAAACATCTACCTGCGTGGTTGCCACAGGCAGGGGGTCAGGTGTCTCCCTGTGGTCTTGATCCTATAACCCCCTGATCCAGTCCACTGCATAGCAATCTGCTGAGTCGGGCTTTGCACACGTAACCCCGACAGAGATCCTCACCACAACCCAGCTGAGTGAGGACTATTATGCTCCCATTTTACAGGTGAGGAAACGGAGGCCCTGAGTGTTTAAGTCACCTCTCCCAGCTCACCTGCTTATGCAGAGCAGAGCAGGCAACCTGGCTCCCAGCCTGGGCCTCGGCCACCGCAAGACACTGCCTCTGTAGGGAGGGTGGCTCCTGGCTCAGAGGGGTGGGATTTCCCAAGATCACTTGGGCCATAGCAGATAGGGGCCAGGACCCAGGCCCCTCAGTCCCACCCCACAACTTTTTCCACCAGGGCAGCAATTTGCAAAGTGTATCTGTGGAGAATGTTGACAATAATAATAACGCAATAGCAGCACCGACCTGTCGCTGAGGTTGACAAAGCACGGGCTCTGGGTCTTGCAACCCCAGGGGAATTTCAGCTCTGCAATCAATGGTGCTACCTTTGTGAGCTGGTTCAGGGAAAGGCCGGCCGTTGGGAAGGGGAGAGGCCTTGGTCCCACTCCCCTTCCCACCAGCCCACAGCCCACAAGGGGCAGGGGCCGATTCCCTGGCAGAGCAGTGCCTGCAAATGGGGGGAGGGAAGCTAGGGCCCCCTCGAAGCCAGGCCTCTGACCACCTCCACCTTGGGGACACCCCTCCCTCTCCTACCACTTCTGGGTGGGCAAGGGGCAGGGCTGGGCATCTGATAATCTGGACTTTAAAAATCTGGCTGCTGCAGTGGAATCACAGGGGAGAGGCCTCCTGACATCACTAATTGGCTCCATTAGCTGGAAAAGGAGCGAGGGCATCTCTGTGCAGAAGACATACTCATTCGGCACCCCCAGGATGGGCAGAACTTGAGGTCGGGACCCCAGAGAAGTGTGCGGGAGCTGACTGATGGGGACCAGCCTGGGAAGAGGGAGAGGGCAGCAGGAGAGGTGCCAGGTGCCCCCACAAGCTCTAGGGCAGGACCAGCCATGGACTCGGACTGCCGTCCCATTCTCCTCCCAGGGGACCGGACCCCAGGTGACGGCTGGTCTCCCAGGCCTGCCCCAACACCATCCCGGTGCGGGAGGAGGGAGAGGCGGGAACGTCACCTGAAAAGCTCAGGCTCTGTGCCCTGTGCTTTCACAAGCTCTGGGGCTGGATGTTATGCCCACTTCACAGATGGGGAAACAGAGTCTCCAAATCATGCATCCTTCTGGCAAAATTGCCTAGTGCCCACTTTGTGCCAAGGGCTGTTCTGGGCACTGGGACCACATCAGGGGACAAGACAGATCATCCCAGCCCTTTGGGGGCTCGCACCCACAAAAGGAACCTGGCTTCTCGTTGCTTCTCACGGCAGCCAGGAGGAGGCAGGGCCAGGCTGGGAGCGGGTTGAGGGAAAGACTTCATCCGGCAGATGTGGGGACTGCAACTGTGACCCGGCAAGTGACTTTGCTTCCCGAGGCCTCCATGTTCTCATCTGCAAAATGGGGGCCATAATGACACCTCCCTCTCAGGGCGATATAGTCAGTGCCATCAAGCCTGGCTCCTCCACCCCATCCCCTGCTGGCAGCGGTGGCAGTACTGGACAGTCGACACGGCATCTCCAGGGCCTTTCCCACACCCAGCAAAGGAGAATGTTTCCTGTGAGCCTTCTTCCTGCAGCCTTGTCGTTTCCCGTGGCCCGCACCAACTCTGGGAGGCGCCTTGGTTGTCCCCGTTGGGCAGAGGGGGAGCCCAAGGCTCAGAGACAGAGCGACTCTGAGTTCCCGGCAGGTAGACGGGCACTGCTGTGCCCCCCTCTTCCCGGTGCTCCCACCCCTGCCACCACGTCTCAGCACGGTCCCTCCCTCGCCACCTAGAAGGCTGCCAAAAAGCTTCAGAGCTGCCAAAATGCCATCACGAAACCCAAGCATATTCTCCTCCTCAGGTCCTTTTTTCTTTTGGCCGCACCACGCAGCTTGCAGAATCTCAGTTCCCCGACCAGGGATTGAACCCGGGGCCACGGCAGGGAAAGTGCCGACTCCTAACCACTGGACCGCCAGGGAATTCCCTCTCCTCCTCAGTTTCCACCCCCGAGAAATGAAAACATGCGTCCACACCAAGAACTTGTGCACAAATGTGCATAGCTGCATGAGTCATAACAGACAAAAGGCAGAAACGACTCAGATGTCCAGCAGCTGAGGAAGGGATAAACAAAATGTGGCCCATCGAGACAATGGAATAGTATTCAGCCTTAAAAAGGAATGAAACGCTGATACATGCTACAGCGTGGATGAACCCTGAAAACAGGATGCCAAGTGAAAGCAGCCAGCCGCAAAAGACCACGTGCTGTATGATTCCATTTATATGAAATGCCCAGAATAGGCAAGTCCATGTGACAGAACGACTAGCGGTTGCCAGGGCTGCGTGTGTGTGTGCGTGCATGCGCACGCACTAATGAGCAGGGAGTTCCCTTCTGGGGGAAATGGTGAAATGTTCTAGAACTGTGGTGCTGGTTGCAATATCTGTACTCTGTGCAGATACTGCATACCATTGAATGATACACTTCGAATGTGTGAATTATAACTCACTGAAGCTGTTCCCAAAACCCCGGCGAGTAGACCCCTGCCCAGTGTCTCTGCGATTCAGGCCCTGCACCTGAGCTGAGGGGAGAGCCCAGCTGGGGTACCCCCAGGCCTTCAGACTCCCCATCAAACCTGGGCAGGGCCTCGTGGCACAGCCCAGGGGGTGACACAGGGAATCACCATGCGAGACGCCCTGGGCCCGTCCCTGAACCCACGCGGCCGTTCAACCTTCATTCCCCATTCCAGGCTCAGTCCTGGAGCTGGGGACTTGGTGGGGAGCAAGAAACACTCCCTACCTCCAGGAAGTCGACAGACAGATGGAGTGGGGCTGACAAGTAGGCAGAAATGACAGCCCAGTGTGACATTGCTACAATCCTGGCAAGCACAGAGAGGAGGGCTCCTAACCCAGCCTGGGACCCGAACCATCTCCCAAGGAACAGACATGTAGGCAGAGACGGGAAGGAGCTCAGGGGTGGAAAAGTAGCCAGGCAGCGGGAAGAGGAGATGTGAGGGCCTAGAGGCTCAAGAGAGCTTGGTGTATTCAGAAGAAGAAAGTGAGGGACGAGGGGGTGGGAGGGACGAGGAAGGCCCCCTGGCTCTGTGAGGAAGGGGCTGGGAGGGTAGAGCTGGAGCAGCCCACAGGCCGGCCCTGAGTAGCCCCTTCCCAGAGGCAGAACCAGCTCCCGGCCATGTCCCCTGCCTTGTCCGCTCTTCCGGGCTGGGGTGCCTGTGACCCCAAAATAGAAGGTGTCAGCTCCGTACAGCTAGGATCCCCTAACCTGCGCCCCACTCAACTTCTATGTCCCCCCCCCGCCGCAGCTGCCTCTCCCATGCCCTGAGCGTTAATCAGAGCAGACGGAAAAGGCAAGACTAAATTTTAATGAGACATCGCCGGGATGTCTTAAGCGGCATTGAAAAGCCCCTAAGCTTCCCATGACTGGGGGACCCGTATTAGGCAGGGTAAATATTTACAGCTCCACCTGAAAAGCCGGGCCCATTTTTCACGCAGGATTTTAACAATATAGATCATGCCAAGGGTGAGACACAAATAAAGGGAAATGAAACCATGGGCGACCGCAGCACCGGGCCCTGAATCATGGATATGAACCTGTCCCCAGCTTCTTGTTTTTAATTAAGAAGCCCTTTTTGGTAATTCCATTAAGAGGTGGCTGTGGTTCGAGAGTCTCTTGCTTGTTCTCTTTAAATTATGAAATGTCCCGTTGGCTCCTTCTAGTTTCAGGGGTCAGAGGACAGGAGACAGGGGACTATTAGGACTCAGGAGGGGACAGGTCAGGCCTGGCAGGGGCTCTGAGTCCTGGGCCTCCGCACTGCCACCCGATGCTCCTCTGCCCTAAGTCCCAGCCACACTCGTGACTGTCCACCTACTGTGTGCCGAGAGCTTCTATCTCCATCATCTCTCTTGCTACCCACAATGCCAGTGAGGTTGGGATGAGGGTGCCTAGTGTACGAGCAGAGGAAGCTGAGTCTCAGAGAGGGGAAGGGACGGGCCTAAAGTCACACAGCAAGTAGGAGGTAGAGCTGGAACTCGGATCCAGGGCCACCTGACTCCAATTCTCCTGCCTTTCCACCTCCGCCAAGGATGGAGAGGGACTGGAGTCCTCATCCCATCCACTGGAAGGGCCTGGTGAGAGATGGGACACACTGGGGCCTTGATCGGCACACACCTGAGATCCAGGGAGAGGGGATCTCTGAGCACCTGGTCTGCGTGGGGGCTCAGGCCAGAAGATGGGGATTCAAATCTGGGAGATGCACACTGCCTGCCCTTAAGGAACACACAATACCCTTCTCTCTGTTTATCTGCAGCTTACTTCCTCCTGGAAGCCTTCTCAGACTTCCCCAGCCATCATCCCTCCTTCCATCTGCCATTCCTCCATCCACCTGCTACCTAGACCTTAATGTGATATTCACCCATCCACCCACCCACACTTCCACTCATCTGTTGTCTCCTTCAGCCATTCATCCATCCATCCATCCACCCACCCATCCTTCCACCCACCCATCCTTCCATCCACCAGTCCTTCCACTCATCTAATCTCCCCTCCATCCATACATCCATCCACCCATCCACCCAGCCACCCACCCACCCATCCATCCTTTCACCCATCATGAAAAGGAGCTAACACATCTCAAGCCATTACTACGTGTCATTCAATGTGTCTCCCTCATCTAATCCTAATAGCACCTCTGCCAAGTGAAATCTATCATCCTCATTTTACAGATGGAGAACCGGAAGTTCGGAGATGTTTAAGTTGCTTGCCCAGAGGGAATGGAGAGCTACTTATACATTTTCAGGCAAGGTAAGAGGCCACTTATGGTGGGGTGTTTGGCTCAGGAAAGAGAGATCTTCCAAATCCCGCCATGTGGGTGGGCTGCCCATTCCCCCTCCCACCACCACCATGTGTGAGCTCACCAGCCCCTCGCCCCTTGTTCTTAGGCCGGGCAGTGGCTGTCAGGGCCATCTCTCGTCCCCAGAGTGGCGCAGGGAGAGGCAGGCCCCGGAACACAGGGTGCCTATTGTGCCCCGCCCCCCAGGAGCATAGGCTTCTCATTGTCTGGAGGAAGCTGCAGGTGGGCTCCAAGCTGCTCCTGAAGCCCAGTGCCTGTCATCTGGCTTGGATTGTCACCATTGTGCGGCCACAGTGGCTCTTTGTCTCTGACAGCCTTTCTCTCTTTGCCTCCCAGCCCTCCCCCACCCCACCATGGTGATTTGCACTCAGGACGGTAGAGAGATTAGGGAGGGGTGGGAGAGAGCACTGGCTTGGGAGTCCAGAGACCCCAAAACATCACATCCCCTCTCTAAGCCTCAGTTTCCCCAGCTGTAAAAGAGATAGTCATTCCTGCCACGCCCCATCCATACTGCAGACAATGGTAGGGGACACAGGAGTTGTTCTGAATACAGGTTTGGTTTAAGTCTGTTCGTTTCTTGCTCTGGTGACCTTGAGCAAGTCATTTGCCCTCTCTGAACCTGTTTCCACATCTGCAGAATGAAAATAAAAGAAGGCCTGCCTCCGAGGAGCTACAACACGCAAAGAGCGTGGCCCCGGGCCTGTGCTAAGAGACAGAAGTTGCCATTTCTGTCATCATCGGTGGTGGCGGCAGCAGCCCTCTGAACACCGCAGAGCTCTGTGCCATGCAGGGCAGTCTGCTGTTTCTGCTGCCCTTCCAAACCATCAAGCCCTTTCTTAGGTCATCTCATGTCTCAGACCAGAGAAGTTAAGCAACATATCTAAGGTCACACAGCAAGGGGACATCGGGCAGGCTCACAAATCCCATCCTGAATTCCTTATCCTCCAATTCAGGAGGCTTCAGCTGTGCTGTGGGCACCATGGGGGCAGAAGCTAGGCAGGGGCTCAGCATCCAAGGGTGGTCTAATGGGGGCGCTCCCGGCCTGAGCACATCTATTCATTGTTTTTGGTGAGGGCAGGGAATTGATTGAATCCCCAGTGCCTGGAATAGGCTTGGCTCGTTGGAGCTTGATAAGTGGATGGGGGGGGAGGGTCCTGGGGGGGTCCACAGAGGGGCCAGACTTAGACATGGCTGGGATGGGGTCCAGCCCCGGACGGAGGGCTCTGCCACTGCTGCTGCTGAGGACAGAGAGTTGCTGGTGAGAGGTGCCCCCTGGGGTGGAGGGATGACAAGATGACATGGGGTCAGCCCTGCCCAGTGGCAGGCACTCTGGTCGGTGTGGCCGAGGACCGCAGCCTCTGTGGCCACTTCCCCGACTCGGGGGCCCAGGCCTCAGGGTCCCCGCATGGCCAGGTAGGTGGGCAGGGTGGCCGGGACTGCAGAGATGGGTCCAGCAGCCCCCACGCTCTGCCAGCACCCAGTGTCCCGCACGGCCTCTCGACCCTGCGAATTACCCAGTTACAGCTCCTCACTGGGGACAGCACCACCCGTACACGACAAGGTCACCCAACAATGTCATGAGACACGGATAGATGGGGGTCACCCAGACACAGGTCACCCAGATGTTGTCATCAGGCGCGGACAGACACCGACACCGATATCACACAAACAACTTAGGGTCACATGGCCGTGTCCTAGAGACATGGAAAAACATAGCGTAACTGGGACAGTGTCACCCCGGGAGACGCAGTGCCCATGGCATCCACGGGCATGACTTACCAGACACGGTATCACACTCAGCATGGGATACACCCCATCTGTCACACAGGGACATGAGTGGCCACCCACACGCACAGTCACATTCTCTCACACCACGTGTCCAGAGCAGAGAGGCCAGGCCCCCCTACAGGAGTGCAGACCCAGGGTTGAATCCTGGCTCCATCCCTCCTTCTGTGTGTCCTCCTCCCTGCTCTGAGTCTCATTCTCCTCTGAGAAAGGGAGAGGGAACAGCCAGCAGCCAGGATACCGTGCAGCTTGAGTGGAATAATGCTGGAGGGGCCGGGAGGAGCGCTGGCATACTGCAGGCGCTCAATAAAGGCTGTTGCTTACAGCGTGGTTTTGGCTGTGGAAGGCCCAGCCTCAGGCCAGACAGGCAAGCCTCTGGTTCTTCCCGGCAGGCCTTGGGTGCAGTGCCTGCAGCGTCCTCGGGCGTGGATGCCCCTCGGGGGGATTTCGGGGCTGGCTCAGGGCGGGGAGCGGTGAGGAGGGGAGAAGCCCAGGCCACCCACTCACCCCCTCTCCCCCCTCCTCGTGAGCAAGCCTGGCTGGGCGGCTGCACCACCTTGGATGGGCGCCACCTGTGTCTTACAGGGCTGACCACGCCCCTTCCCACAGGGTGAAGTATCTACGGACCCAGGAGACGTGCCCACCAGGAGCCTGTGCCTCTGCTGACCATACTCAGGAAGCCGGCATCCTGGAATCCCCCTCTCTAAGAGCGCTGAGCCCACTTCCAAGGCCTGGAAGTCCTCTTCCGAGGTCCCTCCTCCCAGGACAAACGTGTCACAGATGTGAGCACCCCCAAGCCCAAGGGGTGGTCACGGGGTGGCTGTTTGAGGGGGGGGGTGTGACCCTAGCAGGCTGGTGTCCCCCTGTGTGGGAGTGAGGCCCCTCCAGTTCTGGACATGGCCCATGATGGGAAGAGAAGGCCCAGGGGCTGGTGCTGGGGCCTCCATCTGTACCCGATCCAGAGCCTTGAGTGTCACCGGCAGGCCTGGAGGGAGCTGCACCCAATCCTCAAACCACTCTGCTCCCAAAGACGGCAAGAAGCCTGCTTGTCAGGGGAAACTTCCTCCCCCAACAAGTGAAATTCTGTGCCTGGGACTCTGTCCAGCCTCCAATCCCATCAGACTCATGGCACCCACGGGACCCTCCACACGACCCAGGGACTCTAAGCCTGAGCCTTGGAGCCTGGTAGTCGACCCAAACATGGGTGCATAGAGGATGCAAGTCTACAGTTCACCCGGGAGCCCTGGGCAGACAACCCTGCCCAGCCCAGGGCTTAAGCTGGTAGAATCCAGGTCACTAGGAACAACGCAAGACTCAGAAACTCCATCAGGCTTGGGTTCAAATCATGGCCCCATCTGGTACCAGCTATGTGACATCCAGAAAGCTAATGAGCCTCTCTGAGCATTAGTTTCCATTCTTTTGGAAACTGGAGATAAGACCTGCCTCCCAGGGATGTTGTCGGGATGAAATGTAATCATGGCTTTGAATCCTCCCCACACCCATCTACACAGATGTCCTTGGCCAGTCCCGGGGAAGCATTTGTTGCACGGATGATTTTAAAAGACAATCTGGAAAGTGGGGCCGAAGGAAGCCGTAGACCTCTGCCCAGCCCCCAGCTCCCGAATCCCTCCCTCCATGCTGCTGCAGCCCCTTCCCTGGGCTGTGACCCCCTGCTCCCGCTCCGGGCCCCTCCCCTAGCCACAGGAGGCCCAGACACATGTTGGAGGGGGCATTATCTGTGCTCAGTTGACTGTAAACGTTTAAGCGGAATTGACTGTGTACTCAGCCACTTTCAAACACAACTAATCTTCATCGGGGCGACGGGAAGTGAAATATGTTATTGTCGGCAGCAGTAAATTACCCATGCCAGAGCTGGCTTGTGAGGCATTAAGGGCCGCGGCCAATGTACTCCTTCACCCAGCCACCACCCGCCCGCAATCCATTACCGCAAATGGCCCTGGTCACCTCCTCACCAGCCGGAGGGACGTGGGGCCAGCTGCCAGCTGCCCTGGCCTGGACCTCGCCCACCCTGGGCAGCAGGGTATGAAGCAGGCTGGCAGGGGCCGGGGAGGCGAGGCCTGGCTTTGCGCCGCTCCGCCTCCCGGATGCCTGGGCAGGAGCCGTGAGAAGACGCTTGGCCAGGGGATTCTTGGAGGTCGGCAACCAGATGAGATGGAGGCGCAGATGGCGAAAGGGATTTGGTCCAAGGCTTACCTCTGTTGCCTTCTGAGCCTCAGTTTCCACATCTGTAAAATGGAGCGGTTCATTCCTTGTTTCACAGTTTTACAAATCTCTTTAACATACGGCCTACCAAGACAGCTAGCTGGATTCCCACATCTGCCTCTGCATTTCAATCTGTTGCGATGTTTTGTTCCGGTTGAAGCATAGGAAGAATACCTGACCTGGCACAGATGTGTGCTAGAAAAGGGAAGAATATTCTAATAGCCTTCTCAGATGATTATGGATATTCTACTTTGATATTAAACCAAGAGTCCTTCTGTGGCAGTTCGCAAAAGGTTAGCTGCAGTATGGCACCTGAAACCACATCCATTAACTCTCAGATTCTGTTAAATTAAAACCCATTGGTCTATTTTGCCTTTTGAATGGATCTTTTACTCATTTTGTAACACTCTGCATTGGTCATTGGGAACGTACTGGTTTACTGAGTTATGTAGCTCTTCCAAATGTTGACGTATTTCATGATACAGTATCCAAAAAAAAAAAAAAAGTTACATTCACTATTACCACCCAGCTCTTTGGTAAGCCTTTCCGTAGGAAGCTGTCAAACCCAGAGCGGCAGGTACAAATTCTCCAAAATTCAAATTTTTGCTTGAAAGTCAAATTTTATCATTGGCAACAAATACTATCAGCTGACAGGCAACTTTGTGCATTTTCGAGAAAATACCTGCCAAATCGCCAAGCCGGCAAGGCTATAGTTTGTCTGTGTGTCATTATTTAGAGTGAAAATGATGCTCCGTGAAAAAAGTGTCTAGTGCAGCTTGTAACCCAAACAGTCACATGGCACTTTTCTGGGCCTTTCCGGGTGTGCTTCCTATTTTGTCACATGGAGTATTTAAAAGATGTGTACTCCAAAGTTGAGATTTTTAAAAATTAAAATTTTTATTTTTCATCAAGAACATTCTTAAGTGAAACTAGCTGTCGAAATTTTAACCGAGGGAGTGTTCAGGATGAAAAATGCAAACATCTCTATTCCACGTTGGTGCCAATGCCGTGATTCATGCTATGAGGCCAGCAGGTTTTATCCACCCATTACTTTTACACCATCAACACAGTGAAAAAGGGCAAGGAGGGACTTAGGATTATTATGAAAATGGTCTTGATCTCACAGGCTCCCTGAAAGGTGCCCCAGGAGGTCTGTGGAGCACACTTTGAGAACCACAGATCCAGGGTGATGATCCCTGGTGCCGCTAGAGGCGTTGGAAGACGCGGATGAAGTCTGATGGGCAAAGGGTCCTCAACGAGTTGCTGTCCATCATCGGATACCACCGTCCCTGCCCCTATCATCAGGCCGCCTCTGCATTCCGGGGGCAAGTGTCCTCCACCCCCACGTGCAGCTCCTCCCTCGATCCCAGCCCTAAGTGAAGCTACTAATGGAAACCTTTTGGCTCTTTCGAGATCCTGTTCAAAGTCAAGTTCTTCCTGAACACAAGCCCTCAGAGAGGATCATGTCTCCCTCCTCTGAACCTCCTGTCCACTCAGCATCTCTGTTCCAGCCTCACCTCACTCTCAGCACCCTCATCGGACATAATACGTCCTCAACAAAACCACGTTGATCCAAAGGAATGAGGAGATGGAAATGTGACTCGGCCAATGGCTGGGGCTGATTAGTGACACTGGCTAACCGTGGTTAGCAGACCAGAGGATCCTGGGAGATCCTGCTATGAATCCCAGAACATGGGCATATCCCCAAGAGTTGAGCACCAGGAACCAGCACCCTGGGGGGACTGGGACGGGTGGGGCTTGGAGGAGAGGAAGGGGTTACACGTTTTCTGACGGCTGACCCAGAGAAAACTGTGACCTTGATGAAACTTACATCTGGGGGGGCAGTCCTTCTCGCTGTGTGACCTTTGGCGAATCACTTAACCTCTCTGGGCCATGGTGTCTGCATCTGTCAAATGAAGAGTTTAAATCAATCTCTAAGATTCCTTACTGCTCCCCAATTCTCTGAGTCAATGATACTCATGTACTAATGGTCCTTGACGTTGACTGACACTCTGACCTCCTGTGAGAGGGAGATTCAAGCTTTCTGGGACACTGACATTTGAACGTAGCATTGACATTCAAATGTTCTGTGACATCATCCAGTGATATCGACATCAAACAGTCTATAATGCTAACACGTGAAAAGACATTATGCTGACATTCACAGGGGCTGTGGCTGACATTGAATGCTCTATGACATCAGTGTGAATTGAGTGCCAGCTGTGTGCTGGTCACGCCAACAGCCAGGGGAAACCTGTGAGTCCATAAACTGTCCCTTCTCAGAACTTTCCTTTCCAGGAATCTAGACCCCCATGGTGGCACCAGAGAGTGGCTTCAGGAGACCTTAGCTGTCCCCATCTCCCACAGTCCATCCTCTTATATGAAGGATTGATTTTATCTCAACATAATGCAAAGGTAACTTCTATACAAGGTCCTATGGCCTTCTTCCAACAAGATTCTGTCCCCCCAGAACCCAGAGCCATCATTGCTGTAGGTGCAGTTCCCTAAGATTTCCCTCCTCCCTGATTTCTACCCAGGGCCTTGCCAGCTGGACCATGCTGGTGGGCATCAAGGAGGAAACAAGGCTCAGGGTGGGACCCACAAAGGGCCGTGGAGGAACGGTCCCGGGACCATGGCTCAGCCCCCTCCTCCTGTCCCCTTGTCTCTCTGGCTGCAGCTGGGGATCCTGGGGGCCTCTAGGGGCAGGGGAGGCAGGCACCACAGCGATGTCTGCTCCCCAACCCCCCTGAGGCTGTTGCCCAGACAAAGATTCCAAGCCCTGACTGGCTTTCCCTCTCCTGCTTCTCAAAAAAAAAAAAGAAAAGAAAAGAAAAGAAAAAAAGAAAAGAAATTCCTGCAAGTTGAACAATCCTTGTGTTGGATTTGGGAGATGTTATTCCTAGTGACAGACAAGGGCAATTATCTGCAATCCGCCAGCAGTTTTAGCCTAATTTCATTACTGCTGTGCAATTCTCCCTGAGCTGCTAGTCTATCAATGTCTTCCAGAACGGATTAGCGGGCACTTTCTTCATCTTCAAATGAATTTTAGCTGTCATGCCCTTGATGAATAGAGCAGGGACAGGCGGCTGACCTGGGCTGGGGAGTGGCCAGGGGGTGGCAGGCAGGCAGGTGGCCTCAGGGCCTGGCGGGAGGTGAGGTGGTGAGGGGGGACCCGGGAGGTGAGTGGAGGCGGGACACCGGAGCCGTCCAGCCTTCCTGGTCCCCTCCAGGCACAGGACTTAGGGCTGTTTGGACCCACCTACTGCGGCTCTGCACACGAGCACCCCCTGCAGCTAAGGACAGGACACAGGAAGGGGCTCTTTCCTGGAAGCGTGTTGCCGACTGACATGAGAGGCCTCACCTGACAGCCCTCTGGGTCACCCCCTGCTACAGCACCTCCAACTTTGGAAACTCCCACTCCAAGTCTGCCTCCGTAAGACCCCGTGGACCTCACAGGAGCAGAGTCCAGCGCTGTCCTCTCACTGCCCTGTCTCCAGAGTCCAGCTCATAGGAGAAGCTCTGTCAGTTTTCGCCACAGGACAAATGACTCCAGCTTCCCTGCAGCTTGGGTCAGGGGCCGGCGCAGGCCTGCCACGTGGCAGGAGCCCAGTTGCTATCAGATGAATGGCTCATGCCCCAGGGACTGATTAGGAAGAGGGTGGCGAGGGGGGGAAGGGGATGCTTTGTGGACCACCTACTATGTGTCAGGCACTGTGCGAGGCGCTTGGCTGATGGCTGATGTGGTCTCAGTTAATCTCAGGGAGGTGGAGCCCCTAAGCCTAGGGCACAAGCAAGTTGGGAACTGGAGAACCCAGCCTGTCTGGAATCCTCTCTGACTCCCCAGGGAGCACTGTTTTGGGAGCACTGATGCCAAGTGAGACTCTGATGGGCGGGATGAGGCCCCAGGGGGGGAGGGGAGGAGCCACGGGCAGAGGTCACATGGGACTCAGCATCAGCAACATGGGGTGAAGACCACGCCTGCTTAGGACCCCCTCGTCCCCACTCCCCCCCCCAAAGCCTCCCCTCCCGCCAGTACTTATCCAAAGTCCTGGGAAGAGGGGCGGTGGTGGGTTCTTCCCTTTTACCACGTGTCTGTTTCCAACTTTCCTGGCCCGGCTCTGTGCCCTGGGAAGCTGACCTCCACAGGCTTCCCGCCCTCTGGCTTCCAGGAAGGATCACCCAATCGGAGGCTGGGGGTCGAGGGAGAGGGTGAGTCTGGGGTATGCTTGCCTCGGTGTGGCATTCCCGGCAGCGGCCGTGTCCCTTTGAGTGCGGGGGCCTCAGTGTCCCCGGCTGGCTTGCACCTCTGTGTACAGAATCCCTCCATGGCACTCTCTTCACTTGTACCATCCGAGTGGGGCGCTGGGGCCGGCTGGACGCTGCCGGACGCGGGGGTGGGGGGCAGGGTGGGGATCTGCGCGGACAGCAGCTTCCATCCTCCCCGCAGCTGCTCTGTGCCGGCACCAGGCTGGGCCGCCGGCATCCCCTGGCCCACTGGAAACTCCTAACTGCTGAGTGGGGTGTGCGATTTCCAGAGGGGAGCACTGGGGCCCCAGGAGGCCTGGAGACTGGCTGGGGCGCCCAGTGGGGAGATGGGGGAGTCGGGACCTGAGCCATCCTTCACCTGCCCTCTAGCTCTGTCACCTTCCCCGCCAGGCTGCGCACGCTCAGCTCTTAGGCTGACCAGAACCTGGGGCAGTGGAGGGCTCCTGGGGCTGTACACTGATGATTCCTCAGAAAGACCAGATGTTCAATTTTGTCCTTAAAAGGCAGTCTCGGTGAACCCTTTCTGCCTCCTCAGTCCCCAGCAGGCCCCCAAGTCAGCAAAGGGAAGTTGAGGCCACGAGAAGAGGGGCTCCCTCCACAGCTGCTGCCCTACTGGCCCCCTGTACCCTCTTTTCCCCTACACCTCCCAGAACTTATAAGAGAAGGAAGATCCCTGACTGGGGGCAGCCCGGACCCCCATCTTACAGGTGGGGAAACTGAGGCTTGGAGAGGCAAAGGGACTTGCTCAAAGCTACCAGAAGGTCACACAGAGCTGAGCCCCACCCAGGAAGCCGACCAGCCCTCCCCAGGGCTGGAAAACAAGGCTCAGACCTGCCAGAGCTGGCCTTCCTCCCCCGCTTTCAAGTTCTGGTCCTTTTCTCCAAGCACCCGGGAGACTGTCCCAAGTTTATCGATTGCCAGGGTAGCCTCCAGTCAATATGGTGCACTTTGCTAATTAATCTTTTCCAGATAATTGCAGGAAATTATTGGTTGGTGTGAATGAGGGTGGAGAGGTGGCCTCTGTCCCCACCACCTGCCCAGAGCGGCTCCTGGCAGAGCCCAGGATACCGGCCTAGACCCTCTGCCCAGCCTCCGGCCTTTACCCACTTCTCTATGCCTTGAATCTGGGGCAGATGAACCCTGCTCCCTCCTGCACCCTGCCGAGTCCCCTTCCAGAATCCTCAGCCCAGGCCTCCCACCAGGTCAGCTCTCCTGGGATGCTGTGGGAAACACTGGAAGCAGGGATGGTCCCAGGTTCAAATCCTGACTTTGGCAACTACTAGCTGTGCAACGGGCAAGTTGTGTGACTTCTCTGAGTTTCAACTGAAAAACAAGATAGAGTTTACAATCTGCATCATGGGCTGCTCCGAGAGACGAAACCAAAGAAGGCATTTTAATACTGATTTACTGTGACCTCTATGAATAGTAATAACAACTCCAACAATAGCAAACATGAAGCAGGGGCTTTGCCACATGCCGGCTACTGTTCTGAGTGTCTGATAGGTGCTATTATTATGCCCATTTTATGGAAGAGGAAACTGAGGTCCTGAACTGAGGTCACACAGTGAGAGGCAGAGACTGAATCCCTGCCTGGGATGCCCATGGCCGTCCCACACGGTGTCACCAAGCCCAGAGTGGGGCCCGCCATGGAGCAGTGTCACCAGGAGCAAGCCCTCCACATAGTCATCTCAGAAGCCAGGGGACGCCAGCTGTGGGTGGGAGGGAGATAGGGGTGGGATGCCAGGGGTGGCACAGGCCTCAGAGGCACCCATGGCTTCCCACTCCAAGCCCCTTTCCCTAAAATTCGGGCTCCACCTCAAGGAGCCTGAGAGATTCATCAGGGTCCCCAGGGGCTTCCCCAGGCCCCACAGTAATTAATCATAACTGGACACTCTGGATAAAGTTTCCCATCCCTTTGGGGTTTCTCTCGTTCTCCCAGATACCATTTAATACATCACCTCGCCGGGCTGTATATACCTGCTCCTAATAAACCTCTAAGACTTTAATGAACTAAATAGCAAATTACTTTTTTATTCAAGAATGAAATTTCATCATATTCATAATTCATATTTTATTTCAGACATCTGCTGCTGATTACATTACATTTAACTAAAATTAGATGATGCTCAGAATGCAATTAAGCTTCTGCCAAATTCTTGGGCCCACCAATGCCGGTGCGGCTCAGCGGGGGCCGCTAGGAACCTAATATGTAATTAGGAGCTATTTTCTAGCTGTTTTTAAAGTCTGAAAATTAGCTGCCTTTATTAATCACACAGACAAATATAAAGTGGAACCAACGCTCGTTGAAATTTCTAAAAGGGATTTTTTGTTTAATTATACACCGCAGAGGGCCGCCACTCGTTCTGCATGTTGATTTGTTGTGCACTGACATTTTGACAACTGGTTTTCAATTTGTCTGTCGTAGTTAGGCAACAACAAAGCCGACGGTAATACTTTAACTTTCAAAACCTTCAGTGTGCCGGAGAGAGGGAGAATGGCGGGCCTCGCTGCGGGGCCTGCGGCTCGGGCTCTCGAAGCCACGGGGGCTGGAGACACGGGGAGAAGGATGGGCGAGGGCCGGAGGGACTCAGCTGACAAGCTGGGAGGGGAGGTGGCGGAGCACTGGACCGGGAGTCCAGAGGCCAAAGTGCGAGACCCGCTCTGGGGACTGGCTAAGAGGAAACCCTTCCCCTCTCTGGGCCTCTGTTTCCTCCTGTGTACCATGGAGGGGCTGGCAGCCCGAGATCCTTTAAGAAGCGTTTAGGTGCTAAAATTCTGTCTTCTTTTTGTGCCAGACCCTGTGCTAAGTGTTTTCTGTGCAGTGTTATTTAGCCCCTGGACCTTACAAGGGGGACCTTTTATTATCTTATCATACAGAAGATGAAACTTAGACTCAGTGATATTTGGCACTTTCGCCGGCCAGCAGGTGGCCACACCAGAACCCAAACTTGTGGACTCCAGGATCTGTTTTAACTACAGTATCCACCTGCCTCGCTCGGCGGCCCTGAGCAGGGGCAGCTATCCAGCCCTCATTTCCCATCTGGTGGCTTGGACATGGTGAGGTGGCTTGGACATGGTGAAGCGGCTTTGCAAGGTCTCAGGCTGATGCTGTGGTCAGCTGACCTTGCCTTTGCCCACTTGGTAACTGACAGCTCTGCCTGGAGCCCTGCTGGGGGCCGGGGAAGGGGAGCGCAGAGGGGGCTGCAGCATGGAGCAGGATAGGACCCGCTGATGGGGCCTTCAGCCCCTGAGCTCACCTTGTTGTGTGGCCAACACCTCCCAGTGACATCCAGAGAGTCCTCGGGGCAGAGTGGCTGTCGAGGGGCCCGGTTCCACCCCACAAAAACAACAACGATAAATAATAGCAGATGGCTTTTCCCACACGCAGGCGCCGTGATACTTTCATGCCTGCACCCTCGCACTGACACTATGAGGTGGTTCACAGCCAGGCTTGGCGTATCACAGCCTGGGTTCAGACACAGCCTCTGTCACTTCCCAGCCATGGAGGTCTTGGCCAGGCTGCCCCACCTTCTGAGCCTCGGCTCCACATCAGTAAAGTGAGGACCCTGACGGCACCAGCTCTCTGGGTTCTGGGGAGAACTGAATAGGATAATGGGTGCTTGGCTCAGATGGACCTCGGCCACTGAAGCTACAAGTTACTACCCCATTGGACAGATGGGGCCACTGAGGCTCCGCAGGGTTAAGGACTTGCCTTGAGGTGCATCGCCGAGCTGAGAACTGCACCCCAGTGGGCCTGATCGCACAGCCCGTGCTCTCACCCAGCCCCCTGATGCCACCGAATGCCCACCGTGGAGGGCTGGAGAAAGGTGTGAGGACCCCCTGTGGGGTCTGGGCTGCCCCATCTGGCCACCGTGGCTATTTCCAGGGCCCGTCAGGGTGCCTTCCTCTCCCACCTCTCATTCCCTCTTGTCCCCTGGAGGGGGGTGCCGAGCAGGGCTGGAGCCGAGGCGTGGTGGCAGGGGGCTTCTACCCCGACTGACCCCAGGCGGGCAGAACCAGTGCTCACCGCCTGCCAAAACCAGTTTTCAGGAACCAGCCCTGCCTCCCCTCTTGCCCCCAGGCTCTCCTGATGAAAATGCCACTGGAGAAAAGGAGGTTTTTTAGGTGACAATGAAACTGTCAATAAAATCTCAAACGCAAGGATAGGCAATGACTATTTCACTTCCCCTGACAGCTGAGACTCTGCTGGGGAAGGAAAGTGATAGGCATCTGCTGACATCGACAGCACTTCTTTCCGAGAACAACCCGCGGGAGAGGCCGCCCCCGGAGACCTGCCTGGCCTGGATGCCATTCGGGCTGGGGTGGCTGCAGTCGCCAGAGGAGCTAGGGTCAGCCACGGAGGAGAGGCTGGACGCCCGGACTCAGTCCGCTCATTTGTTCATCCCACGACTCCCTCTGAGCTCTGACATACGCCAGGCTCTGTGCCAGGGACCGCAGATGCAGAAACGAACCAGGAAAACCCCTGCTCTGAAGAGTGTTATGATTTCAGTTGCATCCCCCGCAAAAGAGGTGGTGAGGTCCTAACCCCTGCTACCTGTGAACGTGACCTTATTTGCAAATGGGGTCTTTGCAGTTGTCATCAAGTTAAGACGGGGTCACGAGGGTGGGCCCGAATCCAATGTGACTAGTGCCCTTATAAGAAGATGAAATGTCGTGTGAAGACAGAGACACAGAGAGGAGATGGCCACGTGACGACAGAAGCAGAGACGGGAAGGAGGCAGCTGTGAGCCCAGGAAGGCCAAGGATTGCTGGCCACCACCAGAAGTTGGGGAAGAGGCGGGGAAGGATTCTACCTAGAGTCTCAGAGGGAGCGTGGCCCTGCTGACATCTTGATTTCAGACTTCTGGCCCCCAGAACTGTGAGACAAGAAATTTCTGTTGTTTTCAGCCTCTCAGTGTGTGGTACTGTGTTCCAGCAGCCCTTGGACGCTAATACAAGGGGCTTGCATGCCAACTAAAGAAGCAGCGAAGAGGCCCCACCCCAGGCAGGAGACTATCTGAAAAGGCCCCTCTGGGCACCTGGGTAATCCTTCCATGTGTCACCTCCAGTCCGTCTGTCCCCGTTGCTGCCACTCCCTTCCAGCCACTGCCATCTCTCACCTCCCCTTATCCCCCTGCCTCTGTCACACCACAGCCAGAGGACTCTCCAAAGCACAACTGTGACCTGCCCTCCCGTGTCTAACACCCACCATGGCTCCCCAGGGCCCTTAGGAAAAACCTTGCTTCGCATTGGCCCAGGCCCTGTTTCATACAATAGGTGCCATCTGAACACCGAACCATGTGTGGCTTCTCTGCACCTGCTCCAGCACTGCTCCCCTCAGTGCCTTTGCTGCCTAGAATGCCCTCGCTCACTTCCCAGCTCAGCCAAAATTCTGCAAAGGCACCTCCTCCTCCAGGTAGCCTTCCCTGATTCCCTTCCCACACTCTAGCTGGGACACATATCATGCCTCCCTGGGCTCCATGGTAACTCGGAACCTGCCTCTCTTTAGTCTCATTGTCATTTTGCTTAGCTGGCTCTGCCTGTGAGCCCTGGAGGGCAGGGACGGGTCTCATTCACCCCTGAGACCCTAGCACCCAGCACATTGTTCAAGGTCAGGTAGTATGTCTACTTGATCCCTCGGCCCCAGCCAAACTCAGGCCTTGGCCAAGAAGCTGGCTCTGGGAACAAATATTAGCTCAGCCACCTAGACCTGGGCCAGTTACTTTCCTGCTTGTGACACTCAGATTGCCCAGGGTAGGGGGAGAGAAACTGGCTTTGGAGTCAGAGGACCTGGCCTTGAGTCTCACTTACCAGCTGGCCAGCCTTGGGGATGTCGCTTTATCTCTCTGAGCTTCAGCATCCTCATCTGTGAAATAGGAACAGCAATGGGGCCTAATTAGAGTGATTATTAACGGTTTTTGTCATTATAATGATGATCAATTCATTGTAATTGTAATGCGTATCATGTGGACTTCTGTCTCTAAAAAATCTTTCAAGGCCACATTCCCTGACCAATTCCTCAGAATTGTGGATCATACACATGCCCTTGTGAGACTGCCCAGAGTTTCTGTTTGTCATTTAATTCTTATAACTCTTTACATATTAATATGTCACCCTCCCAACTGGATGACATCTTCCTTACCTGTAGGGACAGTGTCATATTTCAGGAGCTTTTGAGGGACCCAACAACTGCTGGTTGATTGATCTGACCCTTCACTGACTACCCAGGGCCTAATACAAATCTGAAACAACCTGGACACTTGAGCTGAGGAGCAAACTGCAGGGTAGAGACTGCAGAGTGGATCTGGAGTCAGGCAGACCTGTGTTTCCACTTGGCTCTGCCTGCCTCTAACAGGCTGTGAGACTGAGGGCCAGCCCTTTCACCTCTCTGCTGAGCTTCAGTTTTCCCTTCTGTAAAATGGGGGACAGAATACCCACTTCTCAGGATGTCTGGAGACATGAAGGTGCCTGGCACACAGCAGACGTTAGATGAACAAGCAGGTATTGAACCTCAGAGTCCTGGGTTCCATCCCAGTGCCACCCTTTCCTGGCTGGGTGATGTTGGGCTTGCCCTCCCACCACTCTGAGCCTCAGTTTCCTCTTCTGGAGAATGGAGACAACTCCCACCACTGAGAACTGTTGTGGGAAATAATTCGGTCCTGCACGTCAAGTCTGACACGGGGAATGTGTGCATTTACTGGTGGCTGTTATTCTCTTGCACCGAATTTTATGAGTGTCCAGACCTGCACTCCCCTAGGGCCAGGGCCCCCTCAAGGTCTGGTAAGTGGAGTGAGGAAAGGGTGCAGATGGGTGCTGGCAGCATCACCCTTCCCCCAACAATGAGGACATTTCCTCCGCCTCCCCACCCCCAGCACTTCAAAGGACTTTAGAAATGCTATTTGTTCCCCAGCCCCTGGTTGCTGGGAGAGGGAGGGTCTGTGTGGAGGCCCTTCTTTCCCTCTGAGTGAAAATAGGATAAGAAGGGAAGAGCCCCCTGCCTTCTGACCAAGACCCCGACTCCCACCCATTCCTAAACCCAGCAAAACCCCTTTAGAGAGGTGGTCTGGAGAGGTGGGCTTGGGGATGGCCAGGTTTCCTGAGCTGAGGGTAGCCATGTCGCAGGCAAGGGTGGCCGCTTTCTGTCTCCCTACCTTCTCATCCATCCATCCATCCGTTCATTCATTCACTCATTCACTCTTCACTCTTATCATGTGCCAGGCACTGTGCTAACTTGGGGAGGGGGCAGCAGTGAGAAGACAGCCTTGGCGCCTGCCCTCGGAGAGCTGGCAATTGACTGGGGAGACAGGTGACGTAACAGCAAATGACGGCACTTTGGAAATAAAACAAAGAGAGAGGTGGGGTGGGGTGGGGGTGCTCCAGGCAGAGGGAACGGCAGAGGCAGAGGCCCTGCAGTGGTATCGCTTCCATCACCATCACCGCCATCCTCACTCTCACCTGCCTGGTCCTGCCCATGTAGCACCGGGAGGGAGTCCATGTTTATTTTCCAACTCGGGCACTGGAATGTAAGCTTCCTGAAGGCAGGCACAGGGGGCCTTCCTTCCTCAGTGACGCAGACCAGCGCCCGGCACAGGGCTGTCCCTCAATCGTATTTGTTGAGTGATACGCCAAGTGAATGCACAGGCACCGTGTTAAATGCCCTACACCTGTTCCTGCAGGTCGTCCCTACACCTGCCTTAATGGAGCCGATGGAGTTGGCTGTCTCCATTTGCCAGATGAAGAAACTGAGGCTTGCCCGCAGCCATACAGCCAGCAAGTGGCAGAGCTGGGATTCAGATTCAGTTCTCCCTGAGCTCTTTTGCTCTACTGCCCAGGCCTGGAGGGAGGCGTGGGGTTGTAGCAGACAGCAGGCCCCCTAGCTACCCCCAGAAGGAAACAGGTCGAGAGAAACAGTGCTGCAGGTTCCATAAATAACTCGGGTCCCCGGGCCCTGCCTGTGGTTTAGCAGCCCGAGAGAGTGTGTGTGTAATACAAACAACTCTAATCCCCTGTCAGTTAAACTGGATATCAGAGGAGACAAGCTTCCGAGCGGGGAGGCCTAATTGAATCGAATTGAAAAGGCGGAATGGGCGGCCGGGATGCCGGGAGGGAGCAGGCGCGCGCGCGCAGCTGCCTGGGCCTCCCCTGCCCTGGGCCGGGCGGGCACCGCAGCCCCCGCTGCAGGAAGCCGGGCTTGGGGGGGCATCGCAGTAATGGGGGGCGGGGGGCGCCCCAGCCGCGGCACTCCGCCCCCTCCGGCCTCCCCTTTATCTGCTGGCTCTGCCATTTTTTCTCCGTCGCTGACCCTTTCTCTGTTCCCTCTGTTATCTCGAATAATGTCACTGCCTCTTTAGAATCTATTCATCAGAGCAGAAAGAAGCCAATGCTGACACTGATAAAAAAAAAAATACCATCTGTGCCTGACGGGGAAGCGCTCTCAACCCAACCTCTGGCGCCCCGGCCCGCCCCTTCCTCCCACCGCCTGCCATTGGCAGGGGCGCCCGGGGGTAATCAGATTCCGCTGGGGGCGGGGTGCCCTCCCACAGGTGGTGCCCCGGCTCACTCTCCAGAGCCCCGGGGAGATGGGCTCTGAAAGAGGTCTCAAGGCTGCGCGGTTTTCCATCTGCAGAAGAGCTTGATTTGATCATTCGAGGTTTTTAAAAACTGGTTGACAGCATTTAAAAACCAGGTTATTTTACCCCCAAAACCCAGATGTCTGAATTCTCCTCAGAAACTAAATAGAAATGTTGGGCAATACAGGACCTACCACCCTGCAAGGCAACACCTGTCGGGAGCTTGGGGTGGAGGTGCTGCACCCTCCCCCAGGCCTGGCATTTCTGTGTCACCTGGCTGGCCCCTGGAGGCTTGTGAATGTGAGACCCCTTGGTGGGTAAGGTTCCTCAGAGCGGGGCTGAGGGGCAGGTGGAACACCCCAGGGTACTTTTCATGGAGCTGAAAATAATATCCTCAGAAACAATCAACCAAGGCCCAGAGAGGGAAGGCCTCAAGTGTAAGTCACACAGCATTTTAGAAATCTCCGAATTCGTGGGTAGTGCTCTCCTCAACCACATGAGGCTGGTGGGGAGACGGGGGGTCGTGACTCTGGTCCCACCATACCTCCCCTCCCCGCTCCCCATCAAAGCCATGAAGACTCCTGCATCTGTGTGCTATCACATCACCCCTCCTGGAAGTAGGCTCTGGTCGAAGCTCCCTAAGAGTGTCAGGGGAGGTACTAGCACCCAATCTTCTCTCTCCTAGGGCAGGACGTCGCATCAGCAAAACCCAGCCTCGCCCGGCAAGGAAAGCAGAGGAAGCCCCTGGCTTTGCCGTCAGACGCTGCTGCATTCCAATCCCCGCTCGGCCACCTCCCAGCTGTCCCGTCACCTCTCTGAGCCTCAATTTCCCCACCTCTGATAATAACAAGAGCTCCTGCTTATTGGACACTCACTCCACATACCAGGCTCCAGGCTAAGTGTTTGATGCGCATTGTTACCTAGTATTCCCACTTTACAGACGAGGAAGCTGACGCTCAGGGAGGTGATGTGGCCACCCCAAGCCCCACAGCTGGAGGTGATCAGGCCACAGAACAAGGCCAGACCTGTCTGACCTCAGAGACCACAAAATAGGAATCACTGGGAAGATGAAACGAGGGCACAAGGGCAAGCTCCTGGCACGGTGAACGGGCCCCATGATTTCCATGGATGGGGCAACCAAAGCCCAGAGAGGGCAAGAGACTTGCCTAAGGTCACACAGCAAGCTGCCTTTTGGTTTTCTCTTCACAGCCGGAGCATCTTAGGAAGAACACTGTACTGGTGTCTAGAGACCCATCTCAGGGCCTAGTTCCTGCACCTGTTGACTTCGTGGCTTGGAGCAGGGACTCCCTCTGGGCCTCAGTTTCTTCATCTGTAAAATGGGGCTCACCACACTTTCCTCACAGGCTTGTTGTGGGTACAGGTGGAGAGAATGATCGTGAAAGCATCCAGAGCCACAGGCCAGCAGGCCTACAAGGGTAGGAGCAGCTCCATCAGTCACCTAGCTTCCCCAGGGCCCAGCCCAGTCCCTGGCATGCATAGGTGCACATTTAATATCTGCTGAATGAATATCGTCCATGAGCTCAGGGGCCAGGATCTGCCTACAGCCCTTGGCAGTCGTGGGGAGGAGGGCAACCCTTTTCTCTCCGGGCAGGGAGGATGCCCGGGGGGAGGCCAGGTGCATCCCAGGAAAGCCTCGGTGTGCCCCCATCAGCATTCATGGGGGACACCTCAGCCTCAGCCAATACATTATGTAAATGCATCAAAATG
Source organism: Balaenoptera physalus (assembly GCF_965194825.1). Taxonomy (NCBI): domain Eukaryota; kingdom Metazoa; phylum Chordata; class Mammalia; order Artiodactyla; family Balaenopteridae; genus Balaenoptera; species Balaenoptera physalus. Next base: position 78,645,504 of record NC_138897.1, on the reverse strand, counting down.
GACGTTTTCCTTATCAGATGTAAAACACTGTGTGAGAACAGACCCAGCTCAACTTCTGTGCGGGGGGGTTTGGCAGAGCAGCCTGCGAAAGAGGCCCAACTCTTCCCCCCCCACGCCCCACCCCCGTCTCTTCCCCTACGTGTGTGGTTAGGCGGCCTCCCCGTTAGCCCACGAGTGTGGTGAGAATGGATGCGTTCGGCCTCCCCACCCCTTCCCGCTGCTTGGAGGGAGGAGGGGCGGCCCAGGAGGAGAGGGAGGCCCCTTCCCTCCCCCTCAGGCTATGGCCCCTCACTTCTGCCCCCAGTCTTCAGGAAGAAGCAGACCCCTCAAGAGGGCCCAGCAGCTGGACTGGGCCATTTCCTACGGCCGCGTTTGTCACATTACAAGCTTTACCGTGGGAAAGAAACAAATATGGTAGACGACTCCAGTTTGACTTACCAGAGGGAGCCCAGTGCCCCTCACCCTCAGTCTGTAGTGACACCCCAGCCCTCTCACCCCGATGGCCAAAGACGGGCCCTGGGCAGACCCTGCAGTGAGGGATGTCGTGTCCAGCCTGACAGACGGGGTTCAAGCCTGGGCTTCACCCGCTTAGATCGGTGGCCTTGGGTGAGTCACTGAACTCTCTCAGGGACCATCTGTCTGCTCCTCTGCAAAATGGGAGGGCCATTCAGGCCCACGGTCCAAGACACTCTGAAACCCAGAAGCTTGGCACCAGAACTCACTTGTCAGCAGATGCAACACGGGCTGACACACTGTGTGTGACCTTTACCCTTCACACCCGTCGCTGCAGTCTGGAGTGGCGCTGCCCCAGATGCCACAAAGGCTGGAACATAGGGTGTCTATCCCTAAAGCTGCAAAATTCTGAATTCCAAATCACGTCTGGTCCCAGGGTTTCAGATAAGGCACTGTGGTCCTGTCCTACAGGCACCGCAGAGTTGCTGTGGGAATTAAATGTGACAACGCCTGCGGGGTTTAGCACGCTGCCTGGCACTTTTCATGTGAAGAAACTGAGGCACATCTGGCTATAACAGCCAGATGTGTGGTCCTGGACAGGATTTTGGACGTTTGGGGAACAACTGGGAGGAAATGTGCCTATGGCCTGGGCACTGGAGATAAAAGCATACTGTAGGCACATTGCTTAACCTCTCTGGGCCTCGCCTTCCTCACGTAAGCTGATGATTGAGCCTGGCATACAGTAGGTGCTAAGAGACAGCCAAGGAGCTGGTCCAAAATGAGCTGGAAGGCAGGAAGGACGGGGGAAGGGGGTGCCTGCTAGTGTTTTTTTTTTTAAACAAAAAGCTTTCACAGGAGAACAAGAATGAAAATGGGGACCTCGAGAGGCAAAGGGATGGGCCCAAGCACACTGGGATGGCAGGGCGGGCCCGACCAACCTGCTGACCTGCAGCCAGCGCCTGACTCAACAGGCTGCCAGCCATCCATGGGAGCTGGTCTCAGGGAGAAAAAGATCCCCACTGACAGAAAGAACATGGGTGTGACTGTAGCGGCTCCTCTGTCTGCTGTGGATCACAACGTCTGCTGCCTGTCTCCCAACGCGAGACCTCTGCCAGAGCGGGCAAATGTCCTGCGAACTTCTGGCTGGTGGTGGGGGGTGAGTGTTAAACTGGCTGCAGAGGCTGGGAGCCACTCCAAATGCTGACTTGAGAAACTGCCGTCCTCCGGCAGCCGGAGAGGGCTTGGGGCTACATCACCGCCTCTTTGGGGAGGAAGCCAGGAGGCTGGAAAGCCAGTTGGCATTCGCTGTGTTTCTCGAACTGCGACCCCGGGGCTCTCCACCTAGGGGCTTTGAACAGACGGCGCTGTGTGCGTCTAACCAGCTCTGTGCACCATTTCTGGGCTCTGAGAGACACCCTGTCTCTCAGCTCAGGACAGTTAAAATAATGAGCGTTTACTGAGCGCTTACACTGTGCCAGGCACCGTGCCAAAGGCGTTAACGTGCATTTTCTCATTCAATCTTCATGAAACTCTACAAGGTGAGCATTACTATTACTTCTATCTTCCTGATGAGGAGCTTACGGCCCCAAGAGTGGACTGGCTTGCCCGAGGTCATGTGGCTAGTGGCTGGCAGAGCCGAATGGGGGCCCAGGCAGAGGCGAGCTCTCAGTGCCGTGAAGGCTGCAGAAATGACCTTAGGTGTCATCTAGTTCAGTGTCCTCAGCCCTGGCCGCACATTCGAGTCACCTAGGAGCTTGTGCAAACTACCCATGATTGAGTCCCGCCGTGATCTGTTAAATCAGAACAGCTGGGGGTGGGGCGAGGCATTCAGGGGTGGTTTCCAGGCGCAGCTGGGAGAGAGAACCACCACGCTAGGGAACGAGAAGGGCGAGGCTACAAATGCAAATCGTGTACAAATGTTATATCAAAGACAGGTGGCCAGGAGTGGGGGCTACTAGGCCCATATGGCGGCCGGTGACGGTGGCTGGGGTGAGAGCCTGCAGGCCAAGGCACACCAGGTGGCTGCTTCAGTGGGGCAACGGGTTGGCTTCTGCTCCAGGAGTGACACCTGGTCCCCAGGGAGCGAGGAAGAGGGAGCGTCTCAAGGAGCAGGTAGGTTCTGGGGCCTCAGCCTCTGGACACCCTCCTCTCAGGCCCGCCTCCTGCAGTGTAGAAATGCTGCCAACCAGCCTCATCCCTGAGAAAGCATCTTGCAACCCTGAGTGCTCATTCAAACCATATGGGGAACTTTCAAAAAACACCCAGGCCCAAGCCCCACTCTGACCACGTACATCAGAGTCCGGAGGAAATCAGGAGCCCAAGCGTGGAAAACAGCAAGAATCAAAACAAACCTGTGTCCAGGCAGAAGCACATAGGGGCTGAGGGCAGGGGCTGGAGTCAGACCATTTGAGTTGGAATCCTGCCTTGGATGCTGATTAGCTGTGTGGCCTTGGACGAGTTACTCAACCTCTCTGAGCTTCAGTTTCCCGATCTGTAAAATGGGACTGAGACTGGCAATTATTCTCCAAGATTGGGGTAGATGAAAAGAGATGACTGAGGAACAGTGCTTAGAACAGTGCCCCATACATGGTAAGCCCGCAGTATTATCATTTTATGCATTATTTGTTTTGAAGGGCAGAGGCAGGCAACCCCTATCAGTGATGCTAGGGCCATTTTCACGTGTTAAGCTGGGGCAGATGTTCTTCTTATCGCCCTCAGATTCCTGGCAGTGACCCCAGGCAGAACCTGGAGAGAGAACCGTGGTGTGGGGGGCAGACAGACTGTGCTCTAAGGCTGGCTCCTACTCACCCTCCCCGTGAAGATGCTGGGAAAGAATCCAGCTGCCCCCTAGTGGTCAAGGGCAGAAGCACAGAGCCATTTTAACCAAATCCTGCACTCCCTGCCTCAGCCCCCCAAACTTCTTGTCCAGCCTCTTGCAGACCCAGGGCTTCCAGAGCTTCCGGTGGCAATGTGCTAGCTACCAGAGCTATTGTATGGATCCTGCCATTTCATAAAGAGCCTTGACTTGCAATATAAAGTTTAAACAGGGCCAGCAGGTACCAGGCACTGGCTACCAGTGCTCAAGTCTCTTTCCCACCCCCAGTCAATTTTAGAAAGAAAGGAATATTCCCTGACCTACAGCAGGTTTGTTTCCATTTCTTTAAAAAGTCTGCGAATTAGTGGGTACTCACGATTTGAGAAGCAAGGAAACTTAAAATTCCCCTTTTTGGAAAAGCGGGCTGGAGCTCTGCTGAAGGGCTGAGAGCTTGATGTCCAGGCATCCGTCCCTGTCTGGCCAGGGCCATCTGGGGAAACCCCGCCCCATCCCCCGAGACACACAACCAAGTGACCCAAAGCCTTTCTTTCCACTGACAAAGTGGCTGGAGAAGGGACAGGACAGGAGAGGAAGGTGTGGGCAGCTGGAGACTACCAGACCCTCCCCCATCTTTCTGGACACGAGTGAAGCACTGTTTACTCAAGATCTTTTTATTCCCCCCTTTGCCATCTTTTCTGCAAACCCCTTGGGTTCAGACCGGAAGAAACTGAACATCAACCCTGCCTTTGGCCAACCCTCGGGATGCAGGGTAGAAGGCAAAGACCACCACCCGGACACTCCCTGGGGGCACCCACAGTCTAGCTGGAGAGAACAGCCTGGGAAAGCTTCCTGGGGGAGGTGAGCAGAGGTGGAGGGAGGGAGAAGGCCTGCTGCTCTGGGAACCAGACCCCTGCATCTGGGATCCAAGCAGCTCTGCCAGGGAATTTGTGGGTCTGTGGGCACTTCAGGGAGGACAGGAAAGAGGCCCTTGAGTCTCAGAGGACTCCACATGGCCCCACTGCCCACCGGCTCAAGAGAATGTTGTAGAACACAGACATGGCTTCTGGGCCACCTGACTCACTCTGGGGACTGGGGGGCATGGCCAGTGGGAGGGGCGTCACAGAGGGGCTGGGGGGCTCCTGGTCAGTGTCAGGAGCTGGGTGCCCACTGGCCAGCACAGAGGCCAACCCAGTGCCCAGAATAATCTGGGAAGGGGCTTCGTGGTGGGGTGGTTTCATCTCAGAGGCCATCCAGGGCTTGCCGGACAGGGGCGTCCAGGGAGGTGGCCGTGTGGATGGAGACACCAGGGGCACCGATGCTGGTTTCCCAGCAGTCAAACCCACAGCTGGTCAGCGCCTGCTTCACGGCCTCCACCTCTGGCCGCTCCAGATCTGTGGGGAGGAAGGGCAGCAGGTCACCCCTGACAACCGTCCACTCCCTTGGAGAATGTTTGTCTCCGCTCACTGCACAGGCACAGGGGCCGGTCTTCCTGTTGGTATGCCGAGCCTGGCACCCTCCCCGGGAGGGTTGTGAATCCCGAGTCACACGGACCTGGCCTTGGCTCAGCCGTGGGGCCTCAGACAAATGACTTCCCCTCTCTGAGTCTCAGTCTCCTTATCTGGGAAAGGGGCTAATAATGAGACCTACCCCTCAAGGGTCACAGTGAGGCTGGCATGGGCTACTGCAGGTGGAGAGCCTGGCACAGCGCCTGGTACACCGCACACGCTCAAGAAATGTTCTCTCACCATCATCATAGCTGCCTGAACTAGGTCCCCACAGTCAAGGTCTCCTGAAGTTAGGACACGGTGACTCCCTGAGGCCTGGGAGTCCCACTGAGGCGGAGGGGGCCTCTGTGGGCCACTGAGGGCTTACAGCAAAGCAAAGGGCAAAAGCAGGACAAGAAAAGGAAGGAGGAGGAGGCCAAGAAGGGGAGATGGAGAGAAAGGAAACCAAAAGGAGCAGTGACTCCCACCCCAGCACAGGGGCTGCTGCTATAAGCCCGTTCCTCATCCTCAGCCCTGCTCTTTCCCCAGAGACTAAGAGGAAAGAGACCCCTTTCTTTTGTAGCAAGGCCATTCCGCATCGTGGCCCCATCAAGAGGTGACAGCAGGGGATGCAAGGCTGGTAGGGTTGGTGGTGACAATGTCCTGGTTATTTCTCAAGCCTGTGGGAGGCTTGGCAGGTAAGGAGGTCGTAGGAACAAGCCCTGCACCAGCCTCCCTAAATGCATTTTTCCTCCTTGAATCTAGGCAACAATCTTACATAAACTAGATTGTCAGCATCCTTATTTTACCAATGTGGCAACAAAGGCCCAGAGAGGTTAATTCACTTGACCAAGGCCATATAGCAGAGCTGAGACTATTCAGAGGCCTCTTCTTTCTCCCAAGGGAACTGCCCAGGTGGAACCCTGCCCATCCCCTGGGTACCTGGCCTGAGAAGCGTGATGCCACAGCCCCCGCCGCCCGCGCCAGTGAGCTTGCTGTGCAGTCCGTGGGCCATGGTCACCTGGCACAGCCGGTCCAGCGAGGCATGGCCCACACCGAGGGCGTTCAGATGGTGCTGGTTCATGTCGATGAGCTCCTGAGGGAGAGAGGTCTCTGTTCCTGCTTGGCCTGCCTGAGGTCGGGGTCCTTTGCCCGCCCTGTCCACGTGACAGCTGCTGGTTTGGGACCGCAAATGGCTCTGACTACCCGGCACACTGTCCCTCTCCACTGATAAAAGAACCTCTCCTTCTTGCAGTCCCACGGGGCTGGGATGGAGCTGGTGGTGAGCACATGTCCCAGGCCTGGCCACAGAAGCCTCTGGCCATGGGGACTGATCAGGCTTGTGACCCCAGCTGGGCCAATGAGATCCCTCCCAGGGTTTACTCTGCCTCTTCCCTTGGAAGCTGCTAAAACTGGTTGACTTCAGAGGTAGGCCGCCAGAGTTATCTTTCCTGAACGTGGTCAGAGATTACAGAGATGGAGAGAGATTTCAGACTAGATCTTTGGCCCCTGGATCCAGCTATGACCAAAGCTGTCCCCTCTGGTCGTCTCAGTTATAAGCCAATAAATTCCTTTTCTGCTAAAGTCTCGTTGAGATGAATTTCTGTCATTTGCAGGAAAAGAAGTCTCAAGTAATATGCCATCGTACAGCTCCCTCAGGTACCGATTTTCAGAATAAGAACAGGTTTGTAGTTCTAACAATGTCACAAGTGGGGGAAATTGCTAAATGTTTGTTCAGGTTTCTTTGATTATGCGTAATAAAATTCCTGCCCTCCTGCAGATCAAACAAGATGCAGGTTGATGAAATAACAAAGCTAACAACCCTCACTGCCCAGGCGTTCCCTATTTACATTTCATTTACTCCATCGGTGTCTGGCAAATCCCTTCAACATGCTGCCGGCACCCTGCTAGATGCTGAGGCTCTGAGGATGAGCTCCGGTCCGCAGGGAAGTTACAAACGTGGGATCTGGAGGCAGAGGGGCCTGGGTTTGGGTCCCAGCTCTGCCACTTCTTGGTCGTGTGTGTTGGGAAGAGGTCTTTCACTCTGAGCCTCAGTTTCCCCCCTTGTAAACCAGGGATTGTAAGAGTATCTGCCTCATTGCTGTGAGGATGGAAATGAGGTATCTTTCACATGATGCCTGCAACAGGGTGAGTGCTTGGCAAACGTCAGCTGCTGTTAGTACTTTTACGGTTGCATTACCATCATCCCCATTTTTCAAAGGGGAAAACTGAGGCTCAGAGGAGAAAGTGATTTGCCTAAGGTCACTGAGCTAGTAAGGTACTGAGCTGGCACGGGAAGCCGGATCTGCCTGACGTGAAGCGTGCATCTACCCCGCCTCTGAGAGCACCTTTGGCATCCCTCCCGCCACCCACTTCTTGCCGTGTGCAGCTTGACAGCATGCAGCTCTGCCCCGGGGTCCCGGGAGCGCCTGTGTGCCATAAGGGTTGCCAATCACAGGGCTGTCTGCCGAGGCCCACCTGGTTCTCCTGCCTGGAGCCGTCGGGCAGGGTTGGGTCTGCCTCTCCCCCACAGCCCGCCTCACACACCCCAGTATTTTTGACAAACGAGCAGACAGGCGTGATGGCCCGGTGGCAGCCTCGGGTGCCTTTCACTGGCCCCGAGGGCTGGATGGGAGGGAAAACTTCTGGGGGCCTCTCTCTGTGCCTGAGCACCAGGTGTCACGTTGCCAAGGCAGGTTCTAAACACCTGTCACATTCTGATCCAAAATCTGTCAAGGATCAGATGACAGGCTGTGACACAGGAGAACAGCTCGCTGGCTTGAGCGTAGAGCTGTCCGGGAGGCGAGCTGCACATTTCAGCGACTGCCGAAGCCAAAAATATACACGATGTATAATCGACGTGCTGTTCTGAGGCATTCTCCAGGGGCTCAACAGGGTGTATTTTAGGCAGCACTCCATCATTATTAATTTCCTACTCGGGAAGACTGTGTTCCCTTCTTTTCTACGTGAAAGGGATTGAGAATGAGCAGGCAAAGGCTGGGGGAATGGAGGGAGGTGGCTGGGGGAACGAGGGCAAAAGCCCAGAGATGAATTAGATGGAGTCCCTGCACCGGGCCTGTAGTAGACACTCATTAAAAATTTGTTGGGAATTCCCTGGCGGTCCAGCGGCTAGGACTAGACACTTTCACTGTCGTGGCCCAGGTTCAGTCCCTGGTCAGGGAACTAAGATCCCGCAAGCCGTGCAACGAGGCCAAAAAAAAAAAAAAAAAAAAAAATGTTGACTAAAGGAATAAACAAATAAGTCAGTGATTCCCAGCTCAGGGCCACTCATTAGTTGGAAAACCTCAGAGAAAGTCATTCTCTTTAGGTCTTGGTTTTTGTATCTGTAAAAGGGTGGCAAAAAAAAGGGTGGCAACTTATCCACTTCACAGGTAGGTTGTTGTAGGACTAAGTAAGGAATCATTTGTGAAGAGACCTGGGAGAGTAGCAGTTCCCACTCATTACAGGGGCTGCAGACTCAAATGCCTACAGCGGGACAGGGAGGCACCAGGCAAAGAGTATAGCGGCTGTGGGTAATACTTAGGGAGTGGTGGGGACTACGGAGAAATGGAGACCCCAGGGCCACTCTCAAGGGGGTCCCCTGGGCACCTCCAGCTGACCGCTGCCACACAGCTATGTCAGCTGGGGCTGCCAGATCTTCTGATTCTTGCAGGGAAGCCAGATGGCTTTTTAATGCCATCCATTCACTGGGCCAGATGGACCGGGTCTGGGAATGAGCCTGGGCCCTCTGGCCGAGCTGGTGGCTCATCGGGCATGGTGCTTGTGTGTTAGCCACAGGGCCTCACTGCACTCTTAAGACACTCCAGTGAGGCCAGGATTCAGACCTGGGCCTGACGAAATCCAAAGCGTGAGGTCTCAACCTCTACACTAGAATTAGGCACAGGGTGGTGGCTGGAGTACTGACAGTGAGAGAACAATTTTAGACCATGTCTGATCCACAGCATGCAGGTAAGAAACAGTTACTGCATGAATAGATGCACTTAGCAAACATCACGGGAAAGAAGCGGCCAGGGGAGAAATTGCTCCTGGACCTATGGAGGACTGTGTCCTTACGTGCATGATCCCAAACCTGGCCTGTCGTACTTAGCACACGCCAGGCACCACCCTCAGTGCTGCCTGTGTGTTCACTTGATTATTCCGAATCACCTGGGAAGAGGCTTCAAAAGAAGGCACGCTTGCTCATGGGTGCACACATGGGTGCCCAGGCCCGGCCTCTGTGTTTTAGCTCCCAGGGATTCTGAGCGCAGATGGGGAGCCCCCGCCTGGGACAGCGCCATGGATGAGGGACCCCAATCCTGCAGGCGGGCTCTTACCTCCAGCACGAGGTAGTGCTCTGGGGCCGGGGCCGCCGCCATCTCCCCCAGCACCCGCTCGCACTCCAGGGAAATGGCGTCTATGGAGGTCAGGAGAGGGGCCACGATCTCCGGGAACTGCAGGGAAAGGGATCGAGGGCCCATGAGGCCTGGGGGCTGGCAGACACTGGACAGCTGCTCCAGCACCAGGGCAGGGGGAGGAGGTGTCCCCAGGGCCCACACCCACCCTCTAAGGAAACCCCCTCTCCTTCTGGCCTGGTCCCCGCCTTGTCCAGCCACCCTTGACCCAAGCGGGGGTTCTCACTGCAAAGCCAGCACGTCTAACAATCCCTGTTCTGCCTCCCGGCGGGGGTATGGACGGACGGCACCTTCCCAGGTCCCCTCCACCCCAACCCCCTCCACTGACCCACGAGGCAGAGGGAGGGCTTGGACACCCAAACGTGAGTGCCGCGGCCCTGCCGGGAACCCGCCCGGGAGTGGGACCAGCGGCACCTTCAGCAGCCTGCTCCTGACGCCGGCCACCAGGGCCTTGGTGCTGCGGGGGACCTTGGTGTTGATCAGCAGGATCTTCAGAGCTGGCGGCCTGGGGGGTGAAGAGGGTCCACGGTGAGCCCAGGACGGGGCAGCTGGGTCAGGGCTGGGGGCCCGCCTGTACTCCGCCCCACCCTGACCCAGTGCAGGAAGCAGAGGCCCGGGGAGGTGACGTCAATGGCAGGCTGGAGACAGGTCCTGACGCCCACCCCGGGGTGCCCACCACCGCCTACAGCTGCATCCCTTTGGCCCCTGGGCGGACGGACATTTTCCTTTGGCTTGTGACTCACTCATTCATTCATTCAACCTCGAGCGAACATGCGCATGGAGGGCCTGGCATGCATGGAGTTAGAAGTTCAAAGGGTACAAGAAGGGGCTGAGGTTCTGTCCTGTGGGCCACCCCAGGGAGCTGGAGAGGAGGGTACTGGAGATTCAAAAAGAAAAAGCCACAGGACCAGGGATGGGTCATGGAGGGGGCATGGGGAAGAAGGATGCTCCAGTGGGCACAGGAACGCGAGGGGAGGGCAGCCTTATGGGAGGGTCAGGGTGCCAGTGCTCTGAGCCAGTTCTTGCCCTGCCTCAACAGTGCCCAGACCGGTGGCCCTGGTACGATACCAGGTGTGGTTAGAGGAAGTCAGTCACCCCCAGGTAGGAGAACGGAGGGCCTGGGGTGGCCACGGTCAGCCGGCTCTCCAGCACGACCCCGTTGTCCTCATCTGCCCTCTGGGCTTTCTAATCCCTCCTAAAGCCACAACCCCAATTGTCCTTGTGGTTGGCTGTCTTTGGGGACTTAAGCCACTGTTTCTTGTCATCCCAACCTGCCTTTCAGAGCACTGCTCCAAGGCCAGGGACAGAGGGTGGAGAATTTGGATGAGCTCTAGCCAGAGATAGCTGGAGACGGACAGGCCCCTGATACGTTTATTCGCTTTTCTTTTCACAGATCAAGATTGTAAAATCCAACAGGGCTGGAAAAGGCTGTCAGAAACCTGCTTGATCTCACCGCCCATAAGCCCATGAAATTAATATCGATTCTCAACCTTGGAGACCGGCTTTTTTTTTTTAACTTTACAAACGATGAACATTCTATCTGGCTTTTCTCTTCCCTTTAAAGACAAGCCGTTCCTCAAAAGGGCAGCATTCTGGGAGGTCGCATCTTGATCCTCTCCGCGAACAATGCTTTTTTTTTTTTTTTTTATTGAGAAGCACCAGGAGTGGTCTGGGGTGCAAGGGCTCCTCTTTAAGCCATTGGCGGGATTAATGTGGAGTCTGGCCTCCTGGCTTCGCAGAGAATCTGCCATCTGCTCGCCGCAGCGCCCTGTGGCCGGCAGCAAAGGTCGGCCGCTCTGTGTCACCATCCATCGGGGTGGGAGAACTTTGGGTATCACATCTTCATCTTTCTCAGATAAAGTCCTCTGCAAACGGGCCTGCTGCTAGCCCTGCGGGCCCCACAAAACTCAGGCTCCTATGACATCCAGTGACCACCACCTGGGGCTATGCCCTGTAAGTGATCTGGGCCTGGCTATGTCCTCAGCCTCATCTCATCTCTGCCCTCCCTTGGAGCTCACTCCACTCAGCCACCCTGGTCTCCTGGCTGCTGCTAAGCACGCCAGGAACACTCCTGCCTCAGGCCCTTTGCACGTGCGTCTCCTCCTCCAGGGACCTGCCCCGGCCTCGGCAGCTCTGCTCAAATGCCGTCTGGTTAGAGGCTCCCCTCCATCAGCCTGTCCCACTCCCTGCTTCACGTTCCGGCCCTCACTCTGCTTTATGTGTCCTAAGGCCGTGGGGATGGCCTGCCGTGCTCTTACAGAGACATCTGTCTGTGGCCTGTCCTCCCACAAAGTGGGAGTTCCGTGAAGGTGGGACTTTGGGTTCCCTGCTGAGGCCCCAGCACCCAGTAGTTGTTCAGAGATATTTGTAGACTGGATGAATGAATTTGGTCAGGAAGGAGTGAATAAGCACTTGATAGATACCGTTTCTGATTTCATGCCCCGGATCCCCATTACATAAACGAGAAGACAGAGGCCTCAGGAGAAGTAACTCACCTAAGGGCCCCCAGCAGGCAAACGGCAGAGCTGGGCTCAAACTCGAGCCTGTGGACCCCAGAGAATCTGCCACCACCCCGCCACCACCACCGGCCACTGTGCACACCTTGGGGCCTCTCCCCCCGCCTCCCCGTGCCTGGGAAACCCTCCAGCGCTCAGCTCTTAATTCTCCCCATAGGCCATGCATGTGCCCGGCCACATCTGCATTGATCTTCTGTCCCCAGGGCCCAGTTCAGGGCTTAGGATACAACAGGCTCGCAGGAAACAGAGTGAATGACCTGCCCCTGCCCCGTGAAGGACTCCCCAGATCTGCAGCCTGACGATGACTGTCATCCCCAGCAGCCTCAGAGCCCCGAGGACACCTGTGTGCCGAGCATCACAGTCGTGACTGCCTCCTCCAAAAGCCCGCGGGCTGAGGGCAGGCCCGGGCCCACAAACCTCTGCATCCCGCCCTCGCTCCTGCTCTCACTGCACATGGACTCGGTCCACCTGGCAGGGCCAGCCGCCACCTGGGCACAAGGCCCCCCTGCCATCGCTTCCACAAGCAGCCGGAGGAAGCTGTCCCGAGCCCCCAAATGGCTCCGCTCCCTCCTTTGTGTGGAGCAGTGGTTGTCACCCAGGGGGCCTTGCCCTCCAGGGGACAGGTGGCAATGTCTGGAGCTATCTTTGGTTGTCACACTGGGAGACAGGGGAGGTGCTACGGGCATCGGTGGGCAGAGCCCAGGGATGCTACTAAACATCCCACGCTGCACAGGACCAGCCCCACTGCAAGGAATTCTCCAGCCCCAGATGTCCGCAGCGCTAAGGCTAAAGAAACGCTGATGTGGGGCCTCAGAAAGGCAGGCTTGGCTCCCAGAAGCTGACAGAGCAGGGGTGGGAAGATGCCAGAGGTGCAGGCAGAAGGAGTCCGCACCATGGCCTGCCAGGTCACTGAGCCCCGAACGGAGTGGCCCAGCTGGCAGAGGCAGAGGGCCGGGACCTGCTGTCCAGCTGCCAAGAAGACCACCCTGGCTGCAGAAGGTGACAGGGAGCCCTGGGACCCTGAGAGTGTGGAAAGGCCCCCCGAGGCAGCAGAGCACCCTGGGACAACCACTGCACCCCCCCAACTTGATGGAGGGCTCAGGGAAGAGCCAGGAGGCACCTGCTCCTGCTGGCCATGGGCTTCACGCCTGCCCCTGACGTTTCCACACTGAGTGCAAACAGAACAGAGGATGTTGGACTTTAATACACATGTCTATAATTCCAATGCTTCCAGCGGGAGGGCGGAAGGAAATATGAAAGTTGATAAATGTCCCTTCCACTCAGACTCCCACGAGCCTGCGGCGGGCTCCGGTCTTGCTCGGCCATGGTGCCATCACTATGGCAACTCCCACGTTGCATTTTGGTGGCTTGTGTGTGTATGTCTGTCCCTAACTGCCCAGGACTATGTCTGAGATTCATCTTTATACCCCTAGGCCCTAATGCAGTGTCATCTGGAACAGAGGAAGGTATCAGTTCTTGTTTACTGAACAAATGGACGGACGAACAGGTAACTGAACGGATGAACAGGTAACTGAGCAAAGGTCTGGGGAAACAGCCACTTCCTGGAAGCGGAATGGCGCAGCCTCGCATGACCTCCCCCTCTGATCTCTCGGCAATTTAAGAGCTAAAGTGGGGAATTCTCTGGCAGTCCGGTGGCTAGGACTCTGCGCTCTCGCTGCTGAGGGCCCGGGTTCAATCCTCCCTGGTCAGGGAACTAAGATCCCACAAGCCACGTGGCGCAGCCAAAATAAAAAGAGCTGAAGTGGAGAGGAAAGAGCAGGCTTCCTCATGGCCCACGCCCTGCGGGACCACACAGGGGAGGGGACGCCCAGGGGCACGTGCCCCTCCCTCCCTCCCAAAGAAATGGGGCCCCCCTTCCCTGCCAGACGCGGAAGCTGCGGCTCCCCCAGAATTACCTCTTTAAGGATGAAATCTTCCCTTGCTGGTATCGGAGCGCTCCTCCTAAAGAGAAGAAAGAGTGGGTCAGAGTCGTAGGAAAAGCTCCATATCTGTGCCTCTTGGGAAAGGGGCTGGGTTTGGGGTAGGGGTAGAGTGTCACCACAACTAGACTCAACCCCGTAACTAGGCACCTCAGCCTCAGGCAGCAAAGGCCCAGGAGGGCGCAAAGGCGCTCTGCGCCCAGGACTTGGGGTCCCTCCCTTACATCCAGGCATCCAGCTTCCCTCCGACGGGCTGCACGGCGATGGGGTGGAGGTGGGACAGCAGATGTCCTCACCGGAGGGGAGCCCGGCTGGTGCAGTCTGCAGACCCCACAGCAATGGTTCCGCAGCGTCACCATCTGGACCCCTGGGGCTGGGGGTCCCACTGAAACCGTAGCTTCCCAGGCCCAGGCCCACCCTCCAAGATTCGGATCCAGGAGGTGCGAGGCCCTGAGACGCCCCCCGTTCCCCTCCCACCAGGAAAATGGCATCTTCCTCAGAACGCACTGATGCTGCTCATCCCAAACCCACAGAGCCTGGGCAGCGACGCTTGTCATAAGAATTTCTAAAAGAATAAAAATAAAGAACACAGGCCCGAGGCAGCACCTACCCCAGGTGCTGACGGCGTTGTCCACTCCGGAGGGGTTCCCGTGAATCACCCTCTCCCCCTGGAAGGCCCACTTGTTAATTAGTTCCAAGTTCTCCTCGGTCCACCTGTAGGAGACACAGAGATTCGTCTTTACTGTCCATGGTGGTGAATAGGGGGCTGGGGGTCACTGAGGGCAGCAGAGGGCAGGGGTCACAGGCTGGGCTTGCTGGAGACCAAAAGGCAAAGGGGCTTGGGCCGCCGAACTCAGAAAGAAGAGAAAAGTAAACAGTTCTGAACCTCTCCAGCTAAAGAGCACGCCCTAAAGCATGCCTCTTCGCCTGGTGCAGCGAAAAGAGCCAAAGCTTTGTGTTCACGGGATCCTGCTTTTTGCCTCTTACGAGCTGAGTGACTCTGGGCCCCTTGCCTGCCCTCTCTGAGCCTCACTCTCCTCCTCTGTAGGATGGTAACTCCTCCCTCCTCACAGGCTCAGCGCAGGGGTGTGGAACGTGGGTCATCTCTGGATCCCTCCCCAGCCCGCGGCCACGGTGCCTCCCCAGAAGGGATGCGGGCTCAGTGACGGTTTAAGTGAACAGACCCAAAACATGTGAGTATCGAACGAGGGCAAGTGCTCAGCCCCACTGCCCCACCTTCTCTCTCAGCTCTTGTTTCCTTTCTGTCGAGCCCCTGCCCCGTGAAACGGCAGAAGCCACCGGGGCTTGTGCAGCTGAGCTGGGAATCAAGCAGGGAGCTGGTGTGAACCCCATCCCGCCGCTGACTCACTGGGCGTCCCTGAGCAACTGCGTCACCTCCGACCCTCAGTGTTCTCATCTGGGAAATAGGGGTAAAGATGTCTACCTCACAGAGGATTTTGTGGGATGGAAAAACACACAGGTGCTTTGTAAAATGCCCAGGGGAGAGTATGTGCTCCGGAAAAAGAGGCCACCTGGGATCATGGCACCTGGAGTCACTCCAAGCCTGGTCCACCCACCCCTTTGCTGTGGAGCCTTGGGCAAGTCAATCACCCCCTCTGAGTCTCTTTCCTCATCTGTCAGATGAGGATTTTAGGGACCTGAGACTCACACGGTGGTTGTGAGGCTATGATTCATAGTGAGTTAACACTGCTCAAAGCTACTGATTACCCAGGGCCAAGCACTGCGCTAAAGGCTTTCTCTAATGGACCATCTGTAATCCTCACAATCACAACAACTCAAAAGGGAAGGTACCATTACCACCCCCTTTCTTACAGCAGAGGACACCGAGGCTCAGATCACAGTACCACTCACCACGACATCAGAACCGCATCTGCTAATGGAAGCCTGAGCTCGTTAACTACTGACCTTTTTGGTGCCGACGAGACTCACTCACTTGTCCAATATTTATTGAGCATCTACTATGTGCCTGTGACTAAGCCCACACAGACGTGGTCCTTAACTGCTTGCAGCTTGGAGTCTAATACAGAGCAGATGTCAGGAAGCCACCAGAACTTAACTACAGCCTCTGGGAAGTGCGATGCCGGCTGGACGGGGCACACCCTGTTCTGAATGGAGGGGCTGAGGGACGAGGTGGGTCAGTGAGGCAAGACATAGCGGGAGAGTAGTCCAGCCCGAGGCCGTGCTGCTTGTGTTACGCCTGGAACTGGACAAGAACTGGCCCTTTCCAGGACCGAAAAGTGAGCGAGCAAGCCAGTGAGGTGGGGAAGGGGTAGCTGAACATAGCCCAGGGCCTGGCCCGCTCTGCAAACTCGAGTCTTCCTTCCGATTGGGAAATGCTGGGGGGCAGGGCGGGTGGGTCTGCTCTCTTCACAGCTTCTGAGAAGGAATGATGGGTCTTCAGGGGAGGTGGGAGAACTGGGTGGAAGGAAGCAGCACGAGAAAGACCACACCCACATGCACACTGGACACTGGCTCACCCACAGGCGTGTACATGCACGCACGCACACACAACCACCCATATCCTTTGAAAGGCAGAGCCAGTTGGCCGGCCTGTGGGCAGGTGTCTATTCGGGACACCCAGGGCAACACGGCCTTCACTGCTTTGGGCTAGAATCAGCGATCAGCACACAGTAATGAGCGGCTGTCTTGAAGCCTCCGTCCTGAGTCACTGTCTTATCTCGGGATCAGCGCATGTCAAAGCTAGAAGCTCCCCCGACCCAAGGGATCACAGGTGCTGCCCCTCACTTTCAGATGAGGAAATGGAGCCCCAGAGAGAAGCTAGTTAACTGGCAAACCTGAGATTCCTGAAAACCATTCTGGAGAATAGCCGCCTCGCACCCCCCGCAGGTGCAATCATTACCTGCTCATTACCTGCGGATCCTTCCCACGGCCACCTCCGCGGGCCCCTTTCCCCTCCCCCCACCCCGCCCCCACCCCGCCCCAGCCTCTCTCCAGCGCACGAGCCCTTCAGAGCAGCCCTGGGGAATTTGGACCAGGAGTCACATCAACAGCCCCACACCTGCTGTGGCCACGGGGACCAAAGCGACCTCCGGGCTTAGCCAGCAGAGCCCCCGACACAGCACAGCTGGGCCCACATGGCTGGTACATAAGGCCCCCCAGCGGGAGGGCTCCCCGGAGCCATGAGGGCCCAGGGCAGGCCTCACCAAGAAGCTGCCAGGCTGGATGCTGGGGCCTCATCCCCAACTCCCAGGGCAAACTGCGTTATCTGCACTCGGGCCGGTTTCTCTAGTTTCCCCAAGTAACAGAAACAGTCCGCCGGCAGCCCTGTCTGGACAAGCCTCAGTGACTTACAATAAGCCGCGGAGGAGACGCTGCGAACTTGTGGATCGAGGACCCACGGGAGGGGAGACGCCCTGACCTGACGGACACTCCTCCTATGTTTATTTCTCAGCACGTTACACTGCTTTTCATAACCATTTGGTACCAGCTGGCAACACCCGCCGGCTGTCCGTATCGCCATTTACAGAAAAGGGCACTGAGTGAGGCTCCCAGGGTGGGGTGGGGGCAGCAGGCTGGCCAAGGTCCCTCAGCGAGTCGATGGCAGGGGGGGCCCGATGCCTCCTCTGACCCATTGCCCTCTACATCCGGGCTCAGGCTCTTTCTACCAAATCACGGGCACCTGAACCCAAAGGAGGCAAGGAGGGGTGGGGGGTTGGGGGCAAAGAGCTCAGGCTCTGGATTCAGACCACCGGGTCCGGATCCTGCTCTGCCATCACTAGCTGTGTGGCCGCCCTGCCCCCCAGCGTCCTCAGCTGTAATGTGGCCAAGGGACACCTCTCTCCTCTCGGCGCGGGGTGCGGAGCCCAGGCAGGACAAGGAGCGAGGCAAGGGCCTGATTACCTGCTGGCGGCCTCGCCATCCTTCAGCGGGTTTGGGATCTCCTTGCACGCAGTCAGGAGGGCAGCCGCCAAACACACGGAGTAGGCGGCACTGGAGCCGAGGCCGGCCCCGGTGGGCAGCTCCGACCACACGGTGACGTCCAGGCTGGGCAGGGCTCTGAAACACAGCAGGCAGCAGAGCCTGACTCTCCTGAAGGGCCATGAGGGGCCAGCGCTGAACCGGCAGCCTAGACCCAGGACTGGACACGGGCAGGGCCTGACTCTAAGTGTCTGGCCCAGTTTTCTGACCTCAGGGAGATCTCCCAACCCCAAAGCCACCCCTGTTGGATGGCAGGAACTCATGGTGAATCAGACAACTTGAAAATAGGTAGAGGATCGTTTAAGTCACTATGTTGTTGTCCAACCGGAGCCCTTCCTAAAAGTGCCTCGCGATCCACCGACCATTCCTGTAAACTCCTTCCTTCTCCCCACACAAGCAAGGCTCTGTCAAGGCCCTGCCCTCAGCACAGGTTGGTCCCTCTGCCCAGGACAGCTCTGCACCCCTTTCTCCCCCAGGGGAATTCCTACCCATCCTGCAAGACCGTCCTCAAATGATCCCCCTGGGCGCTGATACTGTGTTCATGGGATGCCTCTCCCGCCGGACAGCGTTTCCCAGCCGCGTGTAACACAGGCCTGCTCTGGATCAGCGGAGACTTCCCAATCGCTGCATCTTACCTCTACTTCCCCCCAGCGAGAACCGTCAGACGTCAGGTTCTATCATTTCCATTAAGCATTCTTCCCGTTCTCCAAATATAACATTGTAAGACTGAATCTGCCTTTTCAAACTGCACATGCCCACCCCACCCACATCAGATTCTGGAATGTGTCCCCCGCCCTCACCCCGGAAGGGGACACGCCCCACTCAAGGTGAAAACCCCGGCATTGGACAGCAAGTGTCAAGACGCGATTGAATGTGTCTGCAGCGCAGCGCCCGGGCCCAGTGGCCGCTTAGCCAGCGTCTGCTGCACGAGTGAAGGGCTGCGCCTCGAGGCTTTCCCTTCGGGTCCTGGACCACAAATCACAATGCACACGCACTGTGTGCCAGTTACAGTGCTAGGCCCCTTTCATGTATAATGTTTCTAATCCTCTGATAGTTTCTCTGAGGAAGGTGATAATAATAATAGCTAACATTTATCAAGCTACGTGCCAGGCTCTGAATCAAACACTTTAAGTAAATGAACTTATTTAACTTCACAGGAACCCTACGAGGTAGGTGCTATTACCACCCCCATTTTACAGGTGAGGAAGCTGAGGCTCAGGAAGGGTAAGAACCTCACACAAGCTAGTAAATGGTCGCGCTGGGGTGTGAACCAACGCCGTCTGACCCTCAGCCCGTGCCCTCTGTCACCATGTGACACCACCTCAGCAGGAATGTCCCCCTCTAGGAGCCGGCTTTCCCGAGAGAGCAGACAACCCAGATCTTATCATAACACAGGCTTCACTCTGCTAATCACGGAGTTCCCCTGGAGCCTGTGGGATGTGGAACAAGGGTGCCTCTCTGGGCATGGCTTGAAGAAGACACACAGTGGATCTGAGAATGGAATCTGGCTTTGGTTGAATCGAAGAGGCCAGAGGAGGCAGTGTGGGGTTAAAAAGGCAGGCGTTGACACTGAAGGGAAGTAAGTTGACTTCCCAGCTCTCACCACTTAACTAAGTAGCTGTGTGGCCCTGAATGTCTCTATCTCTCTGGGTCCCAGTTTCTCCCTGTGCAAAATGAGGAGAGCGTCCTTCTCGTGGGGTTGCCATGAATACTGAAAGCAGACCATACATATAGGGTCTAGCACGGCTCCTGGCACGCGGCGAGGACAGCTGCTGTTATTCAGAGCCTGGGAAGGAGCCCGTGCGTCGTCCAGCAGCCAAAACTACAGCCAACCTGGCTCAGTTTCCGGGGCAGGCTGCACCCGGACTCCCTGCCCCGACCGCGCACACACCTCTGACTCTGGCAGACGGACAGGTACAAGTAAAGGAAGGACAGCACAGCCAGGTGCTCGTGGTCGGCACAGTCCTCGGGGAAGCCCGCCACCTCCTTCAGCTTCTCCACTTGCTCCGGGGTGAGTGCTGTGACGTCACCTTGTTCTGTCACATGGGCAAACAAGTGCAAGCAGGTGGGTGAGAGGGCCTCGGGGCTTTTATAGACACCAGAACACAAACGGCCGAGCAGTCACGGGAGTCAGCATCTGGATGGACAGGGACTCAGGGTCCGAGCACCACAGCCGAGGGTGTCAGGGGACTGCAGGCTTGGGAGGCAGGCGGACTTGGGTTTGGGGCCCTGACTGTGCCAGTTACTGTGACCTTGAGTAGGTGACTTAATCTATTTGCACCTCGGTTTCCCTCCTTGGTAAACAGAGGTAACAGCAGTACATCCTCCCAGGGTTGTTTAAATAAGGTACAGAGTATCCTTAGCACTGCTCCTGGCACATAGTAAGGGCTTAATTGTAGTTTTCAAACACACACAAGCACACACACACGCATGCACACACAATCACTCAAAGGCCTAGGACTGAACTCCACGGTACAAAATCAAAACCAAAGGCAGTATTATTTCCCCAATATTTCCCTCTCTCAAAACATAATTAGTGAGAACAGGACACGCACATAAAACCAGGACACATAAATGCCCAAATGTTCAATATGTTTAGGACTATTAGGAGGGAACAAAAAAACACTGGAAGAAAAATATGGCAGACCCTGGCAACCTAGTAGAAAACTTGACACCAAAAGGTTCAGATCCCCTTTGTCTCCTTGGAGAAGTAGCCTAACGAGCCCTTGTGAATGGACTACACTCTAGATCACAGCCTCCACCCACCTCCCACCTTGCGGGATCCTCAGAGCAGCCCTCCCAGGCATCACGACTCTGCTCACAGAGGCTCAGAGCGGTAAGTGACCCTCCCAGGCTCACACAGGGAGTCTCAGACAGGTGGTCTGAGGCGTGTGCCACTACACCTGGCTGCTCCATCCATGCTACTGACGTGCAAAAGCAGCAGCCAGTTCTCATGGAACGCTTCCGGCCAGGCTGAGAGGCCTGGGGTAGCACGGAGAGCAAGGGCCAGGCGGCTCCAAAGTGGTGGCTCTGAACTGAGGCTGTCCCTGCAATCACCCAAATACACACGCCAGGTCACCTACCACCACTACCGATTCTCCACAGGAGAGGGGCACGGCCAGGAAGCCATCTGTACTGTTAAAACAACAACAAAAACCTCCCCCGAGGATCTCAAGGCAGGACTGAGGCTTGCTTGCAATTGTGGGTTTTCAACTCTTCCTTCATCTCCCTGCAGGGTTTGGGAGTGGCTGAGTGACTAGCTGTGGACTGATTCTCATGGGGGACAGGGAACCGTCTGGAAAAGGCCCCTGGGGCTTCCCTGGTGGCGCAGTGGTTAATAATCCACCTGCCAACGCAGGGGACACGGGTTCGAGCCCTGGTCCGGGAAGATCCCACATGCCGCGGAGCAACTAAGCCCGTGCGCCACAACTACTGCCCCTGCGCTCTAGAGCCCACGAGCCACAACTACTGAGCCCACGTGCCACAACTACTGAAGCCGGAGTGCCTAGAGCCCGTGCTCCACAACAAGAGAAGCCACCGCAACGAGAAGCCCGCGCACCGCAATCAGGAGCAGCCCCTGCTCGCCGCAACTAAAGAAAGCTCACATGCAGTAACGAGGACCCAATGCAGCCAAAAATTTAAAATTAATTAATTAATTAATTAATTATTTTTTAAAAAGAAAAGGCCCTTGGAGGAGTCTCACTTGCCCCACCCTGGCTGGGAGACACTATTCCAAAGGACGAGGCGTCAGCCCAGACAGGAGACACTGACAGCAAAGAACACACCGCAGCTTTGCTGCAGATAGTCACTCTGCTGATGAATGAACCGTGTCTGCTCAGGAGTGGACAAAACAGTCCCAACACTAGCAAAATGAGCACGGAGGCCTTTATTTATTGGCATGGGAAGAGAGCCCCAATATATTGAAGAAAGGAAAAATCCCACACGCTTCTAAGGAGTTTACATGGAAAAAAAAAAAGAAGAAAAAGAAAACAGAAAAAGAAAGAAACAAAAAGAAAAAGGAGGAAAAAAAAAAAAGAGAAGAAAAAAGGAAAAAAAAAGTTTATGTGGCTTGATCCAATTTCGGGTAAAAAACAAGCTCTCTCCCTATCTCAATCAATCAATGTAACTACTGGTCTACAGGAAATAACCCAGAAGGATGAACACCAAAATGCTTAGTGCTGTCCTGGGGGGGTGGAGTGGGAGGCAGTGATAATTGGGGATTTTTTTTTCCTGGCAACGTCTCAGCATTGACCATATTTTCCAGTAACATAAGTTACTTTTATTTTTAACGATCTTCAATCACACAAAACACCAAAACATTCTCTTTGTTAAAACAACATTGTAGAAGGGAGGCTCCCTTTGTCCACTCCCCAACCGTAGGACCCTCCAAGACATAACTAATCACCATTGTCAGTGGATATATATCTTCCCAGGCCTCTTCTTTGCATTTACATACCCACTGATACTTAATCTATACGTGCTGTTTTGCATCTTGTGTTTTTTCACTCAACAGGAGGCCTTGATGACCTCTCCCAACGGCTCACATAGACCTGGTGCATCATTTTATGCTTTTAAATTTAAAAAAAATTAATAAATAAGTGAAGCTATTTTTATGGGGACAGGAGAGAAAACACCCCCAGAGTGGCTGGCTTTTGGTCCCTAGGGGACAGCCTGGGATGACAACCCAGCTGTCCTCCTTCCCCTTCTCTTCAGGGCCCAGGCTCTTCCCGCACCTGGTTCCTGCTCCCTGCACTTACTCAGAAAGCTGGTGTCCAGCATCTGAAGCTTGGCCACATCCCAGGCCCGCTTGATGCCAATGTTGGGTAAGTTGAGGCCCACTTTCCCATTGCTGTGGGGCTGAAGCCGGAGGAATGTTCTCAAGTTCAAGGCCACAGCCAGTGCTACCTATAGAATAAAGGGCACAAGCAGTTAGCCTGAGGGTGGTTGGCAACAAGCATGGCTCCTGTCTTAGGAAAAAAGGGGCCCTTGTCAATGAGCCGAGAAGAGAGGGCAAATACTAGCACACAGGCCACTCTCACCTATGCCCTTGGCAGACACTGCTAATCAACCTTGGCACCCTCTCCTAATCAAACGTTGGCACCCTCTCCCACAGGCCTAGGCACAGCCACTACCAATCAATTAGGAGTTAATACCTACTTATATTTGCCCTCCCCACGTAAAATTTCACACGTTCTCAACACCAAGGAATGGCTTCCCCATAATCACCATGCTTTCAAAGATAAATATAAGTTAAAAATATGAAAAACGACAGCTTGAAAGAGCGGAAAAAGCATGGCTTTGGGTTCAAGCAGACTTAGGTTCACTCCTAGCTCTACTGAGGTGTACGGGACCTTGATCAAGTTACCGATCCCCTCCTAAGTCCCAGCTTCCACGTCTGCAAAATAGGATAATAAAAGTTTAATGTCAGAGGGTAGCTTAAGAGGTAAATGAGACAATGCATGTCTCAGACTCCTTTGCAGAATCCTATTCGTTTCCCCCCGAGTTTAGTCCTTAAACCTCTTCTCTTCTCCACCGAAGCTCACTTCCTAAGTGGCCTCATTCCACCCACGGGGCTTTCCATGTCATCTTTTTGCTCTCTTACTGGGTGGGCCAGAGAAGCCCTTCAGAGGGCCTAAGACCTGTCTTTTCTTTGCCCAGCTGGGGAGAAACTGATCTCCTCTCTGATGTACTCCCAAGCTATGCCTCAAGGCTTCCTTTCAGCTTCTTTTAAGGTTAGCATCAGGGAGAAGCAGTTCCTAATCCTCAAAGGCTCAGGGGGCCTTGTACCTTGCCATGGACCACGGCATGCTCTCCATGAAGGATGACCTTCCCTGGAGCAGACACTAGCAGGACTTCTGACAACATGGCTCCTGGGAGTCCTGAAAAGGAAAGCCAGAAAGAGGATGGAAGGTCCCCAGAACTTAAGAGAATGCCTAGTTCAAGCTCACCATTATAACAAAAAAGGCAGCTACCGCACTTCCCTGGTGGCGCAGTGGTTGAGAATCTGCCTGCCAATGCAGGGGACACGGGTTCGAGCCCTGGTCTGGGAAGATCCCACATGCCGCGGAGCGGCTGGGCCCGTGAGCCACAGCTACTGAGCCTGCGCGTCTGGAGCCTGTGCTCCGCAGCAAGACAGGCCGCGATAGTGAGAGGCCCGCGCACCGCGATGAAGAGAGGCCCCCGCTTGCCGCAACTGGAGAAAGCCCTCGCACAGAAACGAAGACCCAACGCAGCCAAATAAATAAATAAATAAAAAATAAAAATAAAGGAATTCCTTTAAAAAAAAAAAAAAAAAGAAAAAAAAAAAAGGCGGCTACCATCAGCATTTGCTATGTGCCCAAAAAAGCAGTGCAGGATAGCAGTCAGCTAGACACATCAAATAGATCTGGGTTCAAATCCAGCTCTTCCACTCCCCAGTGATGTCATCTTAGCTAACTCACTCAAATAGCTAGGAACCCCAAAAGTTACACGGGGACAATAAATGTACTTACCTCAATGGGTTTTGAGAAGGTTAAACTAAATAATGCAAGGGAAACACTTACGGTCTGGCACACCATAATCACTCAGTTACTCATAGTTACTTTTTTTTTTTTTTTAATTGTATTTATTTATTTATTTATGGCTGTGTTGGGTCTTAGTTCCTGTGTGAGGGCTTTCTCCAGTTGCAGCAAGCAGGGGCCACTCTTCATCGCGGTGCGCGGGCCTCTCTTGTTGTGGAGCACAGGCTCCAGACGCGCAGGCTCAGTAATTGTGGCTCACGGGCCTAGTTGCTCCGGGGCATGTGGGATCTTCCCAGGCCAGGGCTCGAACCCGTGTCCCCTGCACTGGCAGGCAGACTCTCAACCACTGCACCACCAGGGAAGCCCATAGTTACTTATTAATGGCTCTGTTCTTGGTTCCAGCTTTTGTTATTATTACTATTTTTTAAAAATAAATTTATTTATTTATTTATTTTTGGCTGCGTTGGGTCTTCATTGCTGTGCGCGGGCTTTTTCTCTAGTTCCGGGACCGGGGCATACTCTCCGTTGCGTTGCGCGGGCTTCTCATTGCCGTGGCTTCTCTTGTTGCGGAGCACGGACTCTCGGCGCAAGGACTTCAGTAGTTGTGGCTCGCAGGGTCTAGAGCGCAGGCTCAGTAGTTGTGGCACACGGGCTTAGTTGCTCCGCAGCATGTGGGATCTTCCTGGGCCAGGGCTTGAACCCGTGTCCCCTGCATTGGCAGGCGGATTCTTAACCACTGCGCCACCAGGAAAGTCCCCTATTATTACCACTATTAAAGATAGAAATTTAAATGAAATCATGGACCGGAAGGAACCTTTTCCTGGACATTTAGGCTGTTTCTAACGTTTCACAATTACAAACAGGCTGCAGAAAACAGCTGTTATACTTTTTTTTTTTTTTTTTTTTTTGCACACTTAAGTCAGGATCTCTACAAGACAGAGTCCTAGAAAGTGACTTGCTGGGCGTACGTGTGCGCGTTTTAGATTTTTATAAAGAATGCAAAACTACCATCCATTTAAGGCTTTACCTCAATAGCGTAAGACCACAACCACACTATGCGCTAAGTATATACTACAGTGATCCCCGTTTCTTGGGGGGGAAACTCAGGCTCGGAGTGGGGGAACCTATTGCTTGTCCTAAACTCCAAATCCGGTCTGTCAGATTCCAGGTTGCCGGCTCGTCAGGACGGATTCTCAGAGTTGGGGAAACTAAGCCAGAGAAGCCGGGAGCCCGGTCCAGGGTCGTCCTGGGTCTCGGCCTCGGACTTCGCGCCACCCTGTCCCGGGAACCCGACCTCTCACCTGTCGCCACAGGTCCTCTGCTCCCGAGCCGGAGCCGCCCCGGGCCTCCATCCCCAAGCTCGAGGGCGGCGGGGGGAAGAGGCCGCTTCCTTCGCCCAGCCAATCAGAGCGCGCAAACCGAGAGCCCCTTTACCAATTGGCTTGAGCGTTGGCCAATAGCTGTTACTAACTAAGTCCTCACGAGTTTCCCCGCCCAGCTCCTTCCGTGAACCAATGAGAAATAAGTCTCTGGGAGTGTCCCGCCCTGGGGAGAGAGCCACGGACCAATGGAAGATGGCGGCTGATGGGTGGCGCGGCCGGAGGTAGGTGGAGTCACCCCGGGATCTGGACGGGAGCCTGGCTGGGTCAGTCCCCTACCAGAGCCCTGGAGCATGGCTGTGTGGGGTCTGGGAGGTCGCATTGGCTTGCGTGGGTGCCTCGGCGCCCGCAAGCTATCGTGTCCCCGTTTCCAGAGCCGCGGCCCCCAGGGCGTGGAAGACGGGGACAGGTGAGTATCTGGCTGGGAGGGTAACCCAGGCACCTGCCCTGAGTTATATTGTCGCCGTGGTTACGTCAAACCGCTGGGAGTTCACCGCAGCAATCGCCAGGTGACGTCCTCTTTAGTCGTGACGTCACCGTGGCAACGTGGGCTCCGTGGAAGCCAGAGACCAAGGTTTCTTGGCACAAGACAAGTCCAAACGAAGCCCAGCATCCATCAGGACAGGGCATATCCCATGTGAGCCAAGAGGGTCATCTTGCCTGGCCTCACAATCAGGAGGGGCCTCAATTCGGATCTTAACCTATCTCCAAAGCAGTTTATACTTTAAGGCACAGGGATCCACCAACGCGGTCTAAAGATGGCTGTCATCATATACCTTGAAACTTGCACCCCGTTTCCAGACCTCAGAACCAGACTTAATAATGGATTAATCTATTTCACAGATCCAGTAATTTAACCTTTGAATAACCTTCTAATGTCACATTTTAATGTTGAAGTCTTTATTAAAGGTGTTGCTATTTGAAAATGCCAGTTTTCGAACCCTGTTTTGGCAATTCTCCATTTCGGAGTATACTTGAAGCTTTATAGTATGGAAATAGCCCAGGGTTTTTTCCCTCCAAGAGTCCCTGGCTTGGTACAGCAGAGGTAACAGTTTTGGGATGTCGAATAAGATAGTCTTGGGCAAGAATCCCAGCTCTACCGCTTCTTCCCTTGGTGACCTAGGAGGGTGAGTCTCATCCCGTCAGCTACAGATTCCTCAAAAACAAAATGAACATCATAGGTAGTGCTTGGGAAGATTCTAGGGATAATTCAAGGAGATAATGCCTGTAATTCACTTAGCACAGTGCAGAGACTATGGAAAGCGATCGATAAATTCTTTAAGCCAATATTTATTGAGTGTCTGCATTGAGCAATGCACTACATCAGCTATTCTGCAGATACGGGTGTGGCAAGACACAGAACTTGCCCACAAAGGGCTTAAAACTAAGAGGAACGGAGGGGAAAGATTTCAAGAGATCCAAGCAGAAGGGGATAAGTGCTGCCTCTAAGGATATGGGTAGCAAACTGTGACCCACTGAAGGACGTGCCCCACTGTATACGCCATCCTCACTCGTCATCTCTTGATGTTTATTTCTCCTTAGGCCACAGCCTTCCTCGAAGACACCCAAGCTCCCCAAGATCTACACCAAAACAGGAGACAAAGGTAGGGTGGGGACAGGTGAAAAATGCAAAGAAAGACATGGCAGATTCCATCTTAAAGTTCTTCCAAGTTCTAGGACTTCCCTGGCAGTCCAGTGGTTAAGACTCCACGTTTCTACTGCAGGGGGCATGGGTTCGATCCTTGGTCAGAGAACTAAGATCCCGTATGCCACGTGGCACTAGAAATTGATGGAAAATTCTGGAATGAGAATTAAATAACTAATAGCTTTAAAATATATTTTTAAAAAGTTCTTCCAAATTCTTTGCAGACATTAAAAGTATGTAACAGATCTCAATAGGCATCACCCAAATGTGATGTGAATTGAAAGATGCCCAAGATATATTAAGTGATAAAAGCAAGTTGCAGAACAATCCAAATAGTTGGAATCCATTGGATAAAAGTGTGTGTGTGTATTTATATGTGTGTTCAGGTATGCACAGAACATTGTGAAAGGTTATACCCTGGACTGTTACCTGGGAGAGAGATTGAATTGTGGGAGAGGGGAATGAACAGATGGGCTTTCATTGTTTCCTGTACATTCTTTTATTCTATTCTATTATTTATTTTGTAATGAGCATATATTGCTTTGATAATTTTAAAAATGCCAGAACACAATGTACAGAAAGAAAAGATGCAGAAGAACATATCAGTATGATACCATTTTCTAAAGTTTTAAACCACGCATGGACTTCCCTGGCGGTCCAGTGGTTAGAACTTGGCGCTTCCACTGCAGGGGGCGTGGGTTTGATCCCTGGTTGGGGAACTAAGATCCCGCATGCTGCGTGGCACGCCCCCCCCCCCAAAAAAAAAACCACGCAGATTACCAGTATTTATTGCTTTGGGGGTATATTTATGTAGTAAGAAGATAAAAACATTCATAGATGTACTTAATGCCATTGTACACTTAAAAATGGTTAAAATGGCCAATTTTACATTATGTTTATGTTACCACAATAAGAAAAGAAAAGATGCAAAGGGATGACAGTGTTGATGCCCTCCAGCCAAAGACTCCAGGGACGGAATTCCCTGGCGGTCCAGTGGTTAGGACTCCACACTCTCACTGCCAAGGACCTGGGTTCAGTCCCTGGTCGGGGAACTAAAATCCCACAAGCCAAGCAGCGCAGCCAAGAATATATAAATAAATAAATAAAGCATATCAGGAAAGAAGTGAGGACAGTGGTTACCCCTGGGGAGGGGGGCAGTGACTGAAAGCGGGGACATGGGGGCTTCCAGGGTGAGGCTTATATTTTATTTGTTGATCTGGATGCTGATCACAGAGGTCTATTTCAGTTAGTAACAATTCATCAACTTGTACATTTACGATTCGAGCACTTCTCTGTGTATGTTATCCTTCAAGTGGAAAAATGCTTTAAAAGAGCCTATCAAGAAAAAAACTCTTTAATTTGGGCAGCAAAACATTTTCACAGGGTTTTCCAGCACCTTCACTGGAGAAAGGAGACCGAAAGACGACCAGGTGTTTGAAGCCGTGGGAACTACAGATGAATTAAGTTCAGCCATTGGGTAAGGGGGACGGGATTGGCCTTGAGGTCGGGCTTGAGTTGGTCGTTAGAGGGCATGACTGATGTGCAGCTCTCCAGAGTGCCCGCCAGTCCCAGAGGCTGCCAGCCCTCGAAGAACCTTCCTTGGCCCGTGGCTTCCGCCCCTCACCGCGTGATGCTGCCTCGCCCCCCATCCCTGCTCCCTCACTGTGCTCGTATGTGTGTGCCATTGAGGTGCACGTGCTAAGTGACAGGTGAGTCGAGCACAGTACACAGGGCATCAGACATGATCCCTTTCGTGAGGCTTATTTTTTAAACAAGCGTATACACAGCCAGAGTTTAGAAGGTGGACTCGGGGAAGTAGTCAGGATCGGCCGGGCCATGCTGGTGTAACAAACAACCCCCACATTTCGTGGCTTACCCCACCAAAGGCGTATTTCATCCTCTCACTTCAAGCCCATCGTGGGTTGGGTATGTTTCTTCTCTGCCTGGCCTTCACTCTGGGACCCGGGCTGGTGGGACAGCCTCTGTCTAGAACAACACCAGTAATTGTGGCAGAGGGAAGAGAGATCACGGTGATGCCCACGCTGGCTCTTAAAGCTTCCACAAAGTGACACACCACCTCTGCTCACATTTCATTGGCCAGAGCCAGGGACGTGGACACATGTGACAGCAGCAGGGGTGGGAGGGGCCGCAAATATTTGAGAACAAAGTTCAGGCCACCATGCTCAGCAAGCTGTTGGCAGCGTGAGCTGCAGATATAAGTACTAGTTCACAAGTTCTGACTCGGCCTTGTGGGTGAAGATCATGGTAATCAGACAGACCTGGGTTCAAATTCTCTCCCACTGCTGACTAGCTGTGTGACTTCAGGCAAATCACCTGGCCTCTCTGAGCCTCAGTTTCCTATTCTGTCAAATGATCCTAGTAATAGTATCCAATCTCATTGGGTT
This sequence comes from Balaenoptera physalus, assembly GCF_965194825.1. Taxonomy (NCBI): domain Eukaryota; kingdom Metazoa; phylum Chordata; class Mammalia; order Artiodactyla; family Balaenopteridae; genus Balaenoptera; species Balaenoptera physalus. Next base: position 78,615,995 of record NC_138897.1, on the reverse strand, counting down.
CTTGTGAGGATGTAATGAGAGAACTCCATGTTTCCCCGTTAGGACAGTACCTAGCACCAATCATAATGCTAGCTATTATTATCATAATTATTAAAACTTACCTGTTCATGGTCGTCATTTCTCAGTGATGGGCCTAAGTGAGGTTCTCAGGAAAGATAATGTAGCTAGTCTGCCAGCAGAGGAGAGAGGGCAGACCCCTTGGTGTGTGTGGGAAGGGTGTGGCAAGGGGGAAGTGCACACAAGATGAAGTGGGCAGAGGGGCGGGAAGGCGGGTTCTAGCATCAGCTGTTTAGAATTAGCAAATCAGCAGGCCATCATCCCTCAGGTGATGTGGTGCAGGGGACTGGCCACAGCTCAGTTGTGGATTCTTCCGTCCTCAGATGTTGGCGGAGCATCTGCGTGTGCCAGGCTCTGCTGAGCGGGGAGCCTGAGCCCTGCCTTCATGGAGCCTGCGGTCTGGGGAGTGCGGTGCAGTGGGCAGGGCGGAGCAGACAGACTCTAGAGGGGCAGCCACAAGTGGTGGGAGCGGGGATGGAGCGAGCACGGGGAGGGGCCTCCCGCTGGCCTCTGTCGTGGGAACATCCTCGGTGAGCAGATATTCCTGAGCATCTCCAGTGTGCCAGGCCTGAGGCATACGCCCCCTCCTCACCGTCCAGAGGGGAAGACCAACGCCGGACAGCTTACGTGTGTGCTTATTTAGTTCTGATTGTAAGCTGGGCTAGAAGATGCACAGTACTTCTTCTTTTGCCCTTTCAAAGCCATTCCCCTGTGCCTGGGAGGCTGGCCTGGAGATGGTCTCACCCCGATTCCCTTGTCCTCTGGCTTTAGAGTTGGTCCAACCAACGGGCAGCACCAGCAGGAGATCGGACAAGGGTGAGAGGGGTGGGGGTATGTGTGACCCTGTCCCCAGCCCTGTGTGGCTCTGGCAGTCGTGGGGCTCTCCACGGCTTTCTCCCAGCTGCCCAGCTCCTGGTGGTGGCCTCTGCCCGGAATGCAGCTCTCTCCAGGGTTGGTAGCGCCTTTGGCCCTCCCTTGCCCCTTCAGGCTCTTGCTTTTGCTCATCTCTGCCATCCATCCGCAGTTCCCATAAGCCTTCCCACTCTGTCAGTAGTCCCTTCGTGAAGCTTTCCTCCAGGAACCCTTCAAACACACCACTGTCTGTTCCCGGCCAGGACCCCGACTGGTACAGAAGTGGGTGCAGTGTTCTGAGGGAGGCCAGGGCCACAGTCCTGACCTGCATCGGGGGCACTTTGATTTTCCTGCCCCACCTGGCCTTACCAGCGAACTCCTACTCAGCCTTCAAAGTCCCACCTCCAGCATCGCTTCCTCCAGGAAGCCCTCCCTGAACCCTAATCAAGGCCAAATATCCCAGGACTCTCACCCTTTCCTTCAGAGCACTGACCTCAGTTTGCAACTTCACCGTCAGTCGTGTGACATCTGATTCACATCTCCCTATCCTGCCTAACGGGACCTGTGTCACCTCTGTTCATACTGAATCACCTGGACCTGGCCAGAGTAGGCGCTGAAAGAGGAGTTGTTGGCTGGATGAGTGGCGAAAAACAAATACCCCCAACCACATGGAAGGTTACGATGTTCTCAATGTCAGCAAGAAAATAACGGCCTTCCTGTGATAGCTCAATTAGCAAAATGGCCAATCCCCTGAGAATTATTGCCTTCCAGCAAGACAGGGCCTGGGGATGTTATATTCGAGGCAAATTCTTTTTCCTTCTTCCTCACAGGTTTGCTATGGAATTAATTGCAGAAAAGGGCCACCCGTTTGTGGAAGAGCTTCAGAAAGTGAGTAACATTGTCTCACCCCGAGCTGGGATTTTTCAACCCCGAGGCCTGGTGGCCATAACTGGATTTGCCAGCTGACCATCACTTCCTTTCTGTGTCACCTGGGACTAGTCCACTTACCCTCTGTGAGCCTCAGTTTCTTCATCTGTAAGATGGAGACACACAGAGATAACCCTCCCTCACAGGTGAGTGGTGAGGTTTGCCCTCAGGGAGGGAAATGTGAAGGGCAGTGGTCTCAGCCCGGGGCAGTTCTGCCCCTCAGGGAACACAGGGCAATGTCTGGAGATGTTTTAAGTTGTCACACTGGAGGTGGAGGTGCTATTGGGATCTAGTGCGTAGAGGCAGGGATGCGGCTAAACGTCCTACAACGCACAGGACAGCCCCTGTGACAGAGGATGACCTGGGCCAAAGTGTCAGTGGCCTCAGTGGCCCTGAGGTTGAGAGACTTGAGAGGCCCAGCTGTGGTTAGCCCTCGGCGGGGGGGATGGTAGCGTTCTTAGAATTACTGTTCTGTTCCTTAAGAGGCAGCGGGGGCTCTGGCCCACAGAGAGGACTTCAGAAATAGAGGCAGGGCCGCCAGCCCCAGAACAGGGAGAATGTACCAGGGTTTTAGTCTGCATGCTGACCTGAGTCAGCTGCTCCCTGGAGGGTCAGCCCTCGGCCTGCTTCAGTCCTCCAGGCCAGGCTGGAGCCCACTGGGGCCCCTGGGAGCAGACAGGGTAGTGAGGGGCTGCAGAAAGATGGGAGGCCTAAACTGCTGGAACATTCTATGAATGAGGCACCTCCTGTATGAGGGAGACTGGTCTTCGGCCTCATAACGAGGAATTGCTGGCGTCTACAGTGGTCGTTTCTGTCTGCCGTGCTCACCTCTGAGCGGGGTTTGCAGAGGGAAGAGGGGGTCAGTGGCGTGATGAGCCCCTCCCTTGCTTTAGACCACGTCCTTTGGGTAACAGTTTCAACATCACCTCCTCCGGGGCCTTTCCTGGCCACCCCTGCCTCCAGCTGGTGCCTCTCCCAGGCTTCCGCAGCTCCTGTGCTTCTTCCTGTAAAGGCAAGCATCACCAGGAGTGTGGCCTGGGCGCCCCAAGGGCGCAGACTGTGACTTGTTCAGCTGGGTGCCCCGCCTGGCCCCTGGGGGCTGCTCCGGGCCTGTGGCAGGCCAGGCAGCCTGTTCCCGGCTCTCCCTGCAGAAGCCCATGAGGTGGAGGCCAGCTTTCACGTTTTACAGAGGACAAAACCGAGGCTCAGCCGAAGGCCGCACAGCCAGGAATCAGTGGGGCTGGGATCAGATTCCCAGACTGGGGCCACCTCTCTCCAGCCCCCGGGGTAAACGCTGCAGGTGGCCGGCGGGGTAGTACTGTGACGCCCCTTTCCACCAGAAGCCACAGAGACACCACGAGGTCAAGTCACTTACGCAGAGTCTGCTGCTCGGTGGCCCAAGAGGGTTCCAGTCCGCTCCCGGATGGGCACCGCCTCCTCTCACCCACTGTGTCCTGCTCCCGGCACACTGCCACGGTGGCTGTCTCATCAGAGGCACAGACCTGTCCTGTATAGTTTAAAGAGCACTGTCAATTTGGGTCTCTCCGCCCAAGTGTTATAGGTTAGAAAACCAAGGCCGTCAGCTTAGAGAAAAGAAAAAGACCTCGAAGGGCCTGGCACATGGGAGAGGAGGGTCGGGGTGAGAAGATTCCTCCTGACTCCCTGGGTGCTTGACGCTCCCCGTCTGCGTCACCCAGGCGTTCCAAGGGAGCCAGGGCCCCTCCCAACAGGGCAGACGTGCTGTGCTGCAGGTTCAGACAGAGTTTGCTGATTAGCCTTTAAATGGCGGCTCCTTAGAGGTCTGACAGCTCCCGGCAGGCCCGCCCCTGCAGTGGACGCACGAGACCCCCGCTTGGCCCGCGTGACAGGGTCTTCACCCACGCCTTGCATTCCTCCCCAGATCCAGTGCTCCCTGCAGGACGTCGGCTCTGCCCTGGCGACACCGCGCTCCTCAGCCAGGGAGGCTCACTTAAGTAATTCCCTGAACCCGCTGTGTGTGCTCAGAGGGCCCCGGGGTGCCTGGGCCCGTGGGTGGGGGGAATGACTCTCTCCTGGGTGTCGCCTGGGACCCCTGTCAACCTGACCTGTGCAGCCTGAGAAGGCTGAAGGAAGGTCCCTCGGAGCCAGTGGAATGGTTTGCGGGCACCCAGGCGGAAGGGACGGGGGTGCGCTCCTTGTGATCCTGGGGCAGTGGCCTCACAGCCATGTCCTCCTTGGCTCCACAGAACACGCCACGTTCGAGGCAGGGCCCATCTTGGAGCTGGAGCAGTGGATCGACAGATACTCCAGCCAGCTGCCCCCGCTCACGGCTTTCATCCTGCCTGTAGGTACTGGGCTGCCTTAACCGGGGGGTGGCTGCGGGCCAGTGTGTTGACCAAAACACACAGGCGGGGATTCAGCCCCCCCCTTTAATTTTTAACAGCGACAGAAGCTGTCCCCCAGCCCCCAAGTCCCCTCCAGACCGTCACGGCTCCCTCCCCAGTCCTGCCTGCTTTGGAGAGGGGTACCCAGTGGGTGTGCCCCGGCAGGGCCCCTGGAGACGGAACACTGCCCGTTGTGGGCGGGGCCTGTGTGTCCCTCCGTCCATCCAGGCTCCCTGCCTGCAGTGGGCACCCTCCCCCCGCCCTTCCAGCCAACACCTGCTTTCTCCTTTCAGTCCGGAGGCAAGAGCAGCTCCGCACTGCATTTCTGTCGGGCCGTGTGCCGCCGAGCTGAGAGACGGTACTGGGGTGCGGGGGCCGAGGGAGCGGGGCCTGGGCAGAGAGACAGTGATCCTGACGCGGGAGGGGGGGGCAGCACATAGGGATCAGAGCTTGTGCGGAAGCAGGCAGCTCCAGGAAAAGGGCGGGGGAGGCCCAGCGGGTCTAGGTGATTATTTGTAATTATAATAACACTCATGTGGTATGAAATTCAGGTGCGTATTTGGTGAAGACTCCGTGTTTCTGGGGTTAATTTAAATGGTGGAGGTGGTCTCAGCTGAGCAGAAAGGATTGAAAAGCTCCACACCATAAGAGCTATGAGGGAGGGTACTTGGCACCAGAGTGACCCAGCCTGGGACTGGGGAAGGGGGGTACTGGGGGCACAGTGGACAGAGTGTCCGGGGTGAGGGGACAGCAAGGGCAGAGGTGGCAGTCTGCATGGAACACACACAAAGGACGCTGAGTGTCTGGTCCGGAGTGAGGGGCGTGAGGCATGACGAGGCTAGAGGCTGAGCTGAGGCCAGGCCGGGCAGGGCCTCACGTGCCCCGAGAGCTCTGCATTTATCCTGAGAGCCTTTATCCTGCGAGCCACTGATGGGTTTTAGGCCATGGGATGACGTGCTGGCTGCTGAGTGGAGAAGGGCCCAGACCAGCCACCTGCTACCCCAATCCCCCAACTGAGAGTCAGGAGAGGAGGGACCCCCGCCCCCCCGCCCCAGAAGCTCCTGACAGCCTTTTCAAGGAAACTTTAAAAGAGTAATTGCAACATCTCCATTTACACCACTCATAGGCCAGGCTGCCACCCAGCTTTACAGAGAAATGGGAATAAAGCCCTGCTTTATACAACTGGCAGGACCGTGCTGGGCACTTTGTATCCATTATTTCATTGATTCCTTGTGGTAACGTTGGGAGAGAGGTGGTGGCAGCCCCCACTCTACTGGAGTCAGGACGCTGGGGCTCAGAGGTGACACCGTGGCCAGGGCCACCTGGGTGGTCCATGGCAGAGTCTGGATTTGAGCCCAGGTGTGTCTGCTCCATACCTGAGCTCTGTCCATAGCCCCATGTCATAAAGATTTCACTTATCATGAAAGGCTCTTGGGGCCAAGTGGTTCCTAAAGTGACACTGAGTCACAAAAGAGCTTCAGCTTCAAAAGGAAGAAAGTCATTTGTACAAAGCTGTCCACATCAGCAGTGCTCATAGTAGCAAAAAATTGGAAACAACCCAAAGGCCCAACATCAGGGAATGGCTGAGCAGAGGAGGGGTCCTGAGGACACCAAACCCGTGCCCAGGTGACAAAGCCCCTGGGGCAGGAGACACAAACCTGGCGCCTCGGTTTGGGGCGAGCACCTCCCAGCAGGGGTTATGTAGCAGAGGCGACGTGCATGGAGGGCCTGCCAGCTCGCTGGCGCTCAGCAGACAGCACCATCTAGAGTGTCTGCACACAGACTGGCGAGGCTGCAGCGGCAGTGAAATGCTGGCTCAGGACGCAGCTCCTGCCCCCAGGCGTGTTGAGCCCGTAACGTAGCGTGATGCTGTGTTTCCTCCCCTTCTAGCGTGGTGCCTCTTGTCCAGTCCGGTGAGACGGATGCAAACGTGGCCAAGTTCTTAAACAGGTACTCAGATGGGATCTGGAGAGTCTTTCTGAAAAAGTAGGCACTTCGTGGCTCCAGCCCTGGCTCGTGGGGCTCCAGCGTGGGCCAGGCCAGGACTGAGAGCTGAGGGACCCCAGGAGCTGCCTGGGGTCCAGAAAGTGACCTCACAGCCAGGGTCTGGCCCCTTAATGTGGTCACTCCTCCCCTAGGACATGGCCTGGGCTTTGATGGCCCTGACCAGCTCCTTTCCTCCTGGGAGGGGAGTGAGGACCGTTCTGTTCATGTCACAGTAGTGATCCTGGGGAGCCTTCCAGCCGTGTAGGTTGTGTGGGCTGAGCCAGTTCGTTCCCTTAGCGAGGAAGGCATCACCGCGCAGATGAGGAACCAGCATGTGACAGCTCTGCGGCGGCGGGGGGATCACCCAGAGCGGAGTCTCTTCCACTGCCCAGTCCCCCACCCCACTCCCAGAGAGACAGCCAGGCATCAGGAGGAGGGGGCATGGGTCAGGGAAGGTTCCAGCAGGACCTGGCATGGAGCTGGCCTCAGCGGGCAGGGTTGGGGCAGGGAGAGAAGAGGAGGGTGGGGTCAGTGCGGCATGGAAACAAGGGAGAGCACAGGGCAGCTTCGCAAACTAACTGCCAGCCCCTTAGGGGCAGGCTCGCTGTTTCCTCTCCTGTTTCCCTCCCCACCCACCCCTGCCCAGAGGCCCCATCACTGGTGGGTCAAAGAAAGAAGGGAGAGGGGCACTAGGGTCTAGCCCACTAGAACATTCCAGGCCAGCGCTTCTCAACCGGGATGTCTGGCAATGTCTGGAGACAAGTGGGTGGGGGCCAGGGGTGCTGCCCAATGTCCTACGATGATGCACACAACAGCTCCCTCTTCCTGCCACGAAGAATCACCCAGCCACAAGGAATGGTCCCGAATGTCACTAGTGCCGAGGTTGAGAAGCCTGCTCTAGGCTCCCTCTACTCAAAGAGTAGACCAGCAGCACCAGAATCACCTGGGCACAGTTTAGACCTGCTAAATCCTGGGCCTGGCCCAGCCAGTCCTCCCGAATCAGAATCTGATCTGCATGTCACCAGGATCCCCAGGTGACTTGTGTGCACACCCCAGTTTGGGAGGCACCAGTCCTGTTCACTGGAAGGTGCAGAAACCAGGGAGTGGCCCAAAGTCACCAGCCCTGTGAGGTCGGACAGGGTAGTGACCTCATCCTGCAGGACCCGCCCCAGCCCTGGCGCCAGAGTCGGGCGCTGGGCTCTCAAGAAGCTGGCCTGGAGCGCCATCCATCAGGCCCAGGTTGGCTGAGCACCTGCTGTCCCGCCCGATGCTCCCGGGGCACGTGACTGGTGTTTCCTCCTTGGAGGCTAATACAGGGAGGACCCTGTTAGCACTGATCTCTCATTTCAGATCATTCCGTTTGCCTCCTTCTGCCCCTCCAGACTCAGTGACTATCTCTTCACGTTAGCCAGATACACGGCCATGAAGGAGGGGAATCCAGAAAAAATATACAAGAAAAATGACTTGTCGGACCGTGTCTGAGGCACGTGGAAATAATGGAAAAAGGGAGCTTTGCAGACTCCTCCACAGTGACAATAGGAAAGGAAGACTTTGCCCTCATGTCCTGATTCCTGAGGATCTCACCCAGAGGGGCCAGAAGCTGGTCTTTTGTCCAGACTTAGCTTCCTCTCAGGGCCCCGCCACTTCCTTCAGGAGCTGAGGCTGGTGGAGAATCCTGCCCCCTCCCCTGGGCTCTCCTCAGCCTTCCAGGAGGTGGGAATAAACGCAGTGTTGCAGGAAAGAAAGATAAAGTGATTGCTTCATTGAGGAGCCATGAAGAAAAAAGAATAAAAGTGGGAAAGGCTTGAGAGGTAGGGTGTGTGTGTGTGTGTGTGTGTGTGTGTGTGTGTGTGTGTGTGTGTGTGTGTGTGTGTGTGTGTGTGTGTGTGTGTGTGTGTGTGTGTGTGTGTGTGTGTGTGATGCCCTCCACTGGCAGTTCTGGCTGTGTGTGTGTGTGTGTGTGTGTGTGTGTGTGTGTGTGTGTGTGTGTGTGTGTTGCCCTCCACTGGCAGTTCTGGCTGTCCGAGGATTTGGAATGGTACCAGAGGCCCTTGGAAATGTAACTGTGATTTACCTGTGCCAAAGGGGCTTTAAAATGTCACATTTATAAAGAGGAAGGCAGACAGGATTTGGAGTTTAGTCACCTCTGAGCCACTCATCAAGGGGGAAGGACGGCTGCAGACTGACAGGCGAGGCCTCGGAAACACTTGGACTGAAGTGCGTGTGTGGTGAGGGAGCAGCCCGGAGAATATTCTCTAAAGGGGAGCCTTCCTCCATCAAGGGATGGACACCCCGGGGAGAGGAACACCACCACTTTAAGGAGGGCACGTCCTGCCCAGGCAGGTGGCATCCAGGGTCAGAGGTGAACTGCGTTCAGCTTCAGACTATAAGCTCTTATGTTTCCAGCGAGGCTGACGCAGACCAGACCGACTTCTCTGATGTTGCACTTGGGTGGTTTATGCCTCTGAGATCCAGGCCACAGCTGTATTTTATTTCAGTTGTCACTGCTGCTCCCTCCCGCTATGAAGTGACCTTGCCAGTGCCAGCTGTGTCCTTGGGAAGGGGGATATTTATAAAGGGCGAGGAGGCAGCCCTGAGAACCTGAAGATTCCACGCCACTAATTGCAGGAAACAACTTGGGAAGGGCAGGCTCTCACTAACTGTCAGGGCGGAAACGCCCAGTGAACTCCATCCAGCCATCATTTATTAGCCTGAAGCTCGGAAGGCTGGTCCTTCCAGCCATCCTTGCCAGCAGTTAGGAAACATTAAAATGATGAGTTTTGTGCTTGCTTTCGCTTTCGTTCTTAACCACCTTACCTGCTCATTTTGCTGGAGGAACATCATATGTCGTCCCTTCTGGGTCCTTTCGTTCCTGGACTTGGGCAAAGTGGCCGAGGTGCAGGTGACCGTGAGTGAAAGTGAAAACCCTCCAGGAAATGGCCCCGGCCAGCAGTTGGTGCCAGGTCTGGTGCATGGTGGGCGCTCGGCCTGTGTGAACAGAACTGAGAACATTACAGAACAGGCTAAAGGCGGTTCACTGTCGGGCAGGCACTCAGGCTGGACCGGGGAGGGTTATGTTCCAAGAGCTCACAGCAGATCCATCAAGTGACTAGATCCTGCCCACAGCTTAGCATCTTCCCGGAAGGAGCCGGACCTACATAATAAAACAACAGTCCCACACTCCCCACTGTAGTGAAACATCTGCAAAGGACAAGATAAGTTCTTTGAGTAGATACAGCGTCCTCACGGGATGATCTCTGAAACAAGGCCTTTTCCTGTAGCCAAATCCCCTCCCCACCAGCCCTTGCTGGGAGGGGCTGTCACAGGCCAGATGGTAACTCTGGGTTCCCAGACCCTGCGCCCCCTGCATCGTCCCTTCCACCAGCAAACATCCTGGAGAAACAAACACCCCTGAGAAACGTGCAGGTGCAGGCGTATCCTGTGCCACTGACCTGGGAAGAACTGAGGAGGCCTGCTGGGGAGGGGGGTCGCCCAGGGGACGGGTCAGTTTGAAACTTTGGCTCCTCTGCTGTGCCTTACATAGCCATGTGGGAGCTGGAAGCAAAAGGAAAAATGTGTTCACCCCGCACACTTATCAAAACATCCTCCCCGGTCTCGAACCCAGTGGGAAAAGTTAATGAAAGCTCCGTGATCAAAACACATGACTATACATAAAGCCCGTTTGCAACCACTGTCAACCCTCGTAAATGGTTGTCCGCATCACACAGCAACGCAGTTCGGGAGAGAAATGGCAGGCTGTTTTTATGTATAATGGTGATACCTTGTCGATCATAGATTTTGTTTTTGCATAAATTTGATTTTTAAAAATATCCCAGTGAGGGACTTCCCTGGTGGTCCAGTGGTTAAGACTTCACCTTCCAATGTAGGGGGTGTGGGTTTGATCCCTGGTCAGGGAGCTAAGGTCCCACATACCTTGTGGCCAAAAAAACCAAAAACATAAAACAGAAGCAATATTGTAACAAATTCAATAAAGATTTTAAAAATGGTCCACATCAAAAAAAAAATCCTAAAAAAAATACTGCAGTGGAATAAATTCTGTAAAAAAAAAAATTGCATGAAAGTTATTTCTCTTGCTTCCTGGATTTGGGGGTGTTCCCATACATTTTACACCCAAGAAAGTGCTCCACCTGCCTCTCCCTGGTCCAGGTCTGGCTCTCAGGATCGTATTTAGGGCCACGGTCAGAGGTGGTTGGATATTTCAGCGGTGAGAAGCCCACCAGCCAGCATTGTCGAAGGGCTTGACGTGCCAGGCCCCAGGCCAGGGGCTCCACAGACATCATCGCATTGAAACCTCACAGCAACCCGAGGGAGGCACTGTCTATGGCAGGAGCGGGGAAACAGACTTGCAAACCAGCTTGTGTCAGGGAGTCAGTGCCAAGATGTGGGCCAGGGACGCAGCCCTGTGACTCCCGGCCCAGTGCCCCTCCCCCCGCTGCCACTTGACAGTCATTTTAATCACGCCCTGGGCCGCTGAGAACAATGTCAGGCACTAATAGATTCTGCTGTCTCATTTCTCAACCTACTTTCCCTTAACTGATACTTCATGGCTATTGTTAATGTACATTTTTCACCGAGTAATTTTCACAACCCGAACTTGTAACACATCCCAATGACAAACGTCCCCGGTACCAAATCCCCCGTCAGCTGCAATGTCACCCTCATCTCCCCCCACCCCGCCCTCACACCTTGCTCCGACAACCCATACAGTTTTATGATCCCTCTGTCCCAGTTATCACTACTGAACCTTTAAGAATCCAGACGCATTTCAAGTTTAATTGAATAAAATCCTTTGTGTAATAAATTCCGCATGAATGTTACATAAATCAGCGCCTTGGGAGGATTTGTGGCTCACCCCTCCCTTCAGACCAGGCCCACTGGCGATACTGGACCCAGGCTGGTCTGACCTTGCTTAGGGAGAGGACTGAGGCCCCCTTTGCAGCCCGGCCAGGGTGCAGTGTTCATTTGCCTTGACCTCTTACTTTTCTTCTCTGGAGTTCATCGTGGAAGACAGTGCTTGGGCGCAAGCAGAGGCAGGAGGTGAGCTGGCTGGGGACACCAGGATTTGGAAGGTTGGGGGACACCCAGGAACTTTGGGGGTGTCCCGGTGCTCTCCCACTCCACAGATTCACAAACTTCTGATGAAGGCTCTGTGCATCCTCTCCCTAGAGAGACACAAAGACACGTGTTCGCAGTCTGCGTACAACCCTTGGAAGCCCCGGGGAAGAACCTCTGCTCTCAGTTCGCCAGTGCAGCACCCACTTCAGGAGTGAAGCCGTGCACAGGGCTGCCTGCTCCAGCGGCCTCCCTGCTGGCTCTGCGGAGCCCCAGGCTTGTGGTGTGAGAAGGAGCACGGGAGTGTGAGCAACAGTCAGAGCTCGGCATGGGCGTCAGCTTCAGGCAGACGTGGGTCCAAGACCAGCTCTGTTACTTCCTAGCATCACGACTCTGGGCAAGTCGTTCGTCTTCCTTGGACTTGCTTCTTCATCTGTAAAATGGGAATGAAAATCATATCCACCCCACAGGACCACTGGAAGAGTTTAATAAGGCAATGTTTAAAAGGCTTAGCATGCTCCCCCGTCTCATGTTAGCTATTATTATTTTGATTATTATTATTATTTGAAATCAAGTTCCAGCTCTGTCACTTCCTAGCTGAGTCACCTTGAGGGAATCTGTAACCACTCTGAGCCTCAATCTTCAACTTTTATTTTTGGGAACAATGATACCAACTTCCAAGGGTTCAGGAAATATGTCCATGGGCCTGGCACACGGCAGCAGCTCAAAAAAAATAAAATGTAGCTATTTTTGAATCAGGTTTTATCCTTTTTCAAAGCACTTTCAGATAGCTCAGGCCCAGGTGAAGCGCACAGGACCGGGAGCAGCACCTCTGGTTTGTTTAGACTTCCTGAGCCGGTGGGAGATGGGGGCCTCCAGAGGGTCCTGGGCCAGGCCAGCCCAGGGGGATGTAGCTCCCGGAGCAACAGGCCGAAGTGGAAGGGAGGGTGACCCGGTCACAGAACAGCGAGAGCCAAAAGGGATCAGTGCCCGAGGACTCCCTGCGGGCAGCAGCAGAGCCTGGTCTTCGGATTCCCGCAAGGGGCCCTCTTGGGACACAGGCCATGATTGACAAATAACTGGGGCAGAGGAGGAGAAGAGGGGACCTAAACCCGGGAGGACCCCGCTACAAGCTACCTCTCCGAGGAAGGGTGAGCAGCAGGGCAGCTCAGCGTGCACCAGGGCGAAGGCAGCCTGGGGAAGGGATTGAATAAATGGCAGAAAGGCGTCCAGCTGACCCAGGACCTGGGGGTCCTCCCCGCACCAGCTGCTCCCAAGGCACAGACCCTTGGCCCTCGTCTCCGGCCATCTGCAGTGCCCACGTCCCTCCCCAGTGAGCAGGTGCCTTTATTTACGATCACCTTGGAAGGGTCGAGCATCCATATGTTGCTGAGGGTCGTTTATTCTTGTTTATAAAATTTATGGCTTCACCTCGATTACACACTGTCAAAACGGGAAGGATTGGCCCCAAAGTCTCTTGCCGCATGACTGCCTCAGACGTGCGTACATCTGTTAACTCCGTAGGAGCTGTAGAGGGAAATAAGGCTGCCGATAACTCAGAAGCTCGCTGTCCCGTCACGAGGTGTGGGCTACAGGCCTCAAGGAGAGACATCAGGCGCCTACGTGGAAGGGGAGGAGGTCAGGGTCTGCGGGTGGCTGCACGGGGTGGCATCGGGACCCTGGCCTTGCCTGGCAGACGGGCTCTCTCAGGCGCTTTGGGGTGGGGCGTGGAAGGGGAGGAACTTGATTCCTGCAGCCCTCAGGGGTCCGGCTGCAGGACCGGCAGCTGGAGCGAGTTCTAAGCCTGTGGCTCTCCACCTGCAGGTGTCAGCGGGGAGAGAGAAACGCTGACTCCACTGTGGCGGGTGGAGTTAGGTACGACCTCTCAGGAGGGCAATCTGGCAATGCCTATCCAAGTCCTGGAAATGTGCGTCCTTCTGGCCCAGCAATTCCGTGTCTGAGAATTTCTCGGAAGGAAATAGATTCATCAGTGGAGTCACAGGGTTTTTTTTTTCTTTTCAGTGCATGCTGCTCATTACAGAGAAAAACTGGAAACAAATGTCCAACAATAGGGAGCTTATTATTAAAGAAGAAATATTTAACAATAAGGGACTGTAGGAAATATCATAAAGCTACTGAAAATGATGGTGCCTTTATATTTATTACTATGGAAAAGTGTTCACAATCTATTAAGTGGGGAAAAACCCCAAATTATAAAATGATAGGTATAGAATGATCCAAATCCTGTAAAAGAAACATGAATGTAAATATACCATAGAAAAAAGATGCAAGGATTCACTCCATATGTTAATAATGCTTATCTCTAAATCGTGGGATTACTGGGTGGTTTTTACTTACATTTTTGTTTGGATTTTCTAATTTTTTTTTTACAATGTATTTGGGTTAGATTTGACAGAGGCGTACTTGTATAATAAACATGATTGAAAAAGTGTAAAGAAACTGGCAACTGCTTTCCCTGCCTATAATAAATCATCTACCTCCCTTGGGATGTTTGGAGCCAAGAGAACAGCCCAAGGGGAGGGCGCCCACCAGCAGCCAAAGCCACGGGGCCCCCCAAAAACTAGAAGCCTGGAGAGTGTGTCCTGCATTCGTTCTATTGGAGACAGCTGGCTGTTTGGAGTGCAGCCCCTGTGCAGCCTGAATGTGGACGCTTGGCTTCCATTCTAGAACAACAGCTGAGGGAAGAAAAATGATCGCAGCCCCACTGAAGTGCCCCCGGCGGGTAATCACACCAGCTTTTCACAGGATGTTGAGGATGCTGGCATCCTTCTTTCTCCTCCGTTGGTTGCTGCATCTTTAACTTGTACAGAATTTGAGAGTAGACAGTGGACTTTCACATTTAATTATTTTATGAGGTTCTGTCATAAAATAATTTTGTTCTGGATTATCACCCTAACATTAACTGGACAAACTGGCGCCCCATCGGGTAGGGTAATGAATCCTATGTGCCGTAGTCAGCAAGTGGAAAAACCAGCACTCAACCTGGGCTTCCTAGATCAGAATCCAGCTTCCTTTCCCAACTCTATTCTGCTGAGACAGGGCTTATCCCAGGGATGGGCAAGAAATGCCAATTCCAACTGATTGGTAGTGGCTGCCTAAAGGGCTGTGGTAAGGAGCCTGAAGCTGGATCCGATTCAGCAGGAAGGAGTTTGGTAATCCATTAGTAATGTCTGCCATGGCTTCCTAAGGAGGTAATGTAATAAATAATGCGGATTTGATGTTTCTGAATTCCTGGGCCAAATCCCTCACAGATTTCAAAAGGGTGGGGACCTCAGAGGTAGGTATGGGCCTTCAGGCTGCCTAAGGGTTCTCCTAACCCTACAGCTCCCCAAGAGAGCAAACCAGCAGGACAGGGATTTCTCAGGGCTTTGAGACGACACAACAGGGTCACAGATCTTTGAGACCCAAACACTTGTAAGTCTGACTAATTGATCAGTCAGCCCTGATGAGCTCACCAGCAGAATTTAGAATCTGTAATTACATTTCACATTAAAACATGCAAAGTTAAGATTAAAGCCAGTGAGAAGTGGCGTGACACCTCCTGCCCCCAGCCCACCTCCAGCCTCTGCCGCCATCATCCATCCCTCCTCTCGCCAGCAAGCGGGTCTCCTAGGGGCAAGGGCTATAGTTCTGGAAGCCGCTTCCTTGGGCTGTTTTCCTCTCAGTTCCCTCTAAGGCTGTTTCCTGCTGTGCTAGGGACCAGGTCCTGCTCCCCTCCCTGCAGTGCTACATTTAGTTGAGGCAAACGCTTTGTTCAGGGGGACATTTTTGGGTCTCTAATTTACAGTGACCTCCAGCTAAAGACCTCTAAGAAAACACCCACACCCATAATTGAGCAAAGTCGGATCGACTGTCCTGTTGCAACGAGAGAGCGAGCACACAACACAGAGAGCTGCGGGGTGTTTCAGGAACAGGGTGTTAGAAAGGACCTAGAGGATTTGGGCTCGTGTCAGGTGCTTTGGGGAAGGTTCAAGGAAGCAGGGGTAGTTCTATGACAGGGTGTCTTAAGAAACCTCTATAAGGAGGGAGGAATGCATGAGGCTAAAGCTGTAATGGAATACACTGGAGGGTCAGACAGGCACAGCCCCCAACCTGTGTGAGGGGTCAGGGGGAGTGACAATACGACAGGGCAGGGCACCCCTTTATCAGGTACACTCCCAAACCCAACCCTGCCTTTTAGCTCTTTAGCTGGGGACCTGCGCTGCTGTGCAAACTGTCACTTCTCCTGGTTTTGCCAGGACTCAGGGAGACTGAGCTCTGGGGTCCTCAGCAAGTCCTTAAAAATGCTGCAAGGCCTTATTTGCAAAGTGGGCGCAATGTTGTCTGTTTCCTTCAGCCCCCGAGAGGGTAGGTGGGACAGGGGACAGCAGCAGACACAGCGGGCTCTGGACAAGGGACAGAATAGCCCCTGGGGCTTCCCTCAAGCTTGGCCCCTTGGCTAGAAGGCTCTCCCACCCCTCTTCTGCCTGCTCAAACCAGGTAAGGGCTCTGGAGCGTGGCAGACCTGGGTTCAAACCTTGGCTCTGCCTGGGTTCAAACCTTGGCTCTGCCGTTTACTGACGCTGAGACATCAGACAAGGGGCTTACCATCTCTGAACCTCAGTTTTCCCAGCTGTGAAGTGAGCATCCTAGCAGCACCACACTGGAGATAAGTGATGACCGTATGTGCTCACACATGCCCTCCTTGGATTAGTTACGCCTCTTCCCCCACCCCATATCGAGCTCTGCAGGGCAGGGTGGTGCCCACATTCTTCCCTCTGTACCTCCAGCACCGAGCCCAGCCCAGAGCATAGTAGGTCCTGGCTATCTATCTGTTGGATGAATGGACATGAGCCTGAACTCCCTGGCAGTACGGCTTCCTGGGCCAGCTCCTGGCTGGGACACCTGCCAGCTGCCAGGCCCGTCTGGCACCATCTGTAACGGTGACCAAACCACCCAGGCTGCACAGCAGAATGCGGCCCTGCACTGCCCCACTTGGGTGATGGTCCCTTCCCTGGACAGTGTCCCTGGGTGGGCCACAAGCAGGGTGGGGAGTCAGTGGGGCCAGGCCCAGAGGGAAGGCGAAAGGACCATGGAGCCTGACGTCTAGGACAGGTGTCCAGAGCAGCCCAAACTGTCAAGAGGACAAAGTGTCACTGTGTCTCCCCGACCTGTCTCTTTCTGCCTCTAACTTCAGGCTCCCCGGCCTCCCCCTGGAGGCCCCTCTCCTGCAGCTCCCCCTGGGTCTGTTTGCACCCAATGACTTCTAGCCCCCTAGGCTTTGCCACCTCCAGCGCCCCTCACGGCATGGGGTGTCCCGCACGGACCGTTCCCTGTGGCGGCAGTGCTAGTAGTGGTGGAAGGGGGACCTCCGTGGTCTCACAGACGCAGGGCCGAGTCTCACTTCTGGCACTTTTGAGCTGTGTGTCTCATGGCAAGCGAACCCACCTCTCTGAACCTGTGTCCTCATCTGCAGAACAGACCAGCTACACTCCCAGAGCCCAGGGTCCCGGGTCCCCGGGTGGATTAAATGTGACCGCTTGTGCAGAGGGCTGAGCGCAGTGCTGGGCTTGGGCGGAAGCCCGGGGTGTGGCAGCTACCGCCACTACATTTATGGCATGACGCTCCCGCTCCCGTCCTCGGTGATAGATGTGTTCTAGTTCCCACCGTCCACCACCTCCACACCTTCGGTCTGGCTGCTTCCTCTGCCCCAAATGCCTCCCTTCCCATCTCCAAAGTGGAAACCCTCTTTCTAAGTGAAAATAAAAGAACACCTCCTTTACGGCCCCCTCCTGCCTAAACAGATGTGACCCTTCTTCTTTGACCCCCGCACACTACCTGTTACCATGACGATGCTCTTTAAGGCACGACTCACAATGCCCAGTTCTTGGATAAGAAGAGAGAGGTTGGCGAAGGTGGTCAAAGCTCCCGCAGCCAATGAGTGGCCGGGATGGGCCTGGCACCCGTGTCTGTGACCCCACAGTCCATGTGTCCACCCCAGCTGTTCGTGAGGTTCTCAGGACAGATACTACCATCGCTGGGGTGATTCTACTGATGAGGAAAGAAGGTTCAGGGAGCTGGAAACTTACCCAGGGTCACTCAGCTTTTGATGCCAAGTCCAGGGTCTTAGGCTGATCGCTGGGGCTTGGAGGACGACACTCCAACCCTTGCTCCTCAGTGTGGTCTGCGGTGCTGTGCCCCAGCCACACCGGCTGAAGCAGGATCTCCCTGGGGACTCGTGTGCACGTGAGTGTTTTCGACACTCTGCTTTGGCTTCCTCTGTGGCCCAGCTTCAGTGGGGTGTCTTCTGCTGTCGCTGGGTGGATCCGGGCAGTCTGGCTTCTAGGTGGAGGGTCTGTAAACTGACAGACCCACCCCAGTCCCCCCAGATTTCCAAGAGCTGAGAAAACCACAAAGGGAATGCAGCTGTGAGTCCTGAGTTGGGGAGATGCCTGGCCTGAGCGCGCGGGGAAGCGCAGAGCTCGGCCAGGGCTCGGGCAGAGGAGGACCTGCACCCCTGGGGCTGGGCTGAGCGTGGAGCCCAGCTCCTCGGGGTCCTGCTGCCGTCAGTGGAAAACAAAGAGGACGCTGACTCCGACTCGTCCTCCGTGGCATGGTGAGTGCCGCTCGCCTACTTAATGGGAGACCAGGGAAGCAAGGGGCCTCGCCCACAGCCTCCCAGCTGGTGGGAGGCAGAGCTGGAACGCGAACCCAGTTCCAGATGCTCCGAAGCCCTTGCTCTCTCTAGCGTCCTCAGTTAGAGCTGCACTCCGCCGGACTCGGAAGTCAGCTGCCACCTGTTAAGCACATGCTTGTAACAAATGTTAACCATCACGATAATTATAACAAGTGGCTGTTTCATTCTGATTCCATGCTCCAAAGGCTGGAGAAAACCGTGGATCCCGTCTGGGCCTCAGAGCAGCCCCTTCTCAGTGTTACTCAAGTGTCACACTGTGTGGGTGTGTGGCTGTGTGCGCGTGTGTTGGCTGGGGGATGGGGGGCACAAGCCTGGGAACACCTGGGCCAGGATCCTCTGGCTGACGTGCTGTTGCTTGTGTCCTTTCCAGCTCAGCCCCGCGCCGCAGGCAGTGCAGAGGAGGGCGTGTGCTTCTCCCCACTCCGCAGAAGCTCCGCAGAGATCACAGAGGACCCTCTTCCGTGTCATCTCTCGTTATCCTGCTGTCACTGTCGGTAGCACCAGAAGCTACTCTGGAAGCCTGGCCAGGGCCCGACGACCAGGTGCGGGGGCAGCCCGGGTTTCGCAATGTGAAAGGTGAGGAAGGGCAGGAAGAGGGCTGACATCTGAGTGCTGACTCATGCTGGGTGCACATCACGCCACTGAACTCTGGGCACCCCCGCGGTGGCACCAGGACTCCCGGAAGCGCACACAGCCAGGCCGCCCGGTGTGAATCAGAGCAGGAAGTGAGGGACCGGGTTTGCACACGTGCCTGTTTCTTGGAAAAGACACCGAATGAACACTTTCCACAGTTCTCCACCAGCTCTTATCAATTTAAGACATTTCCAGGAAATAAGACTTCAGCCTAAGGGGGGCCCTGGGTCTACACGTTAGCCAGGCTTAGAGACAACCTGCCTGTCCGTACCTCTCACAGTTAGCAGCGTGTATCGGCTACATCGGCAGCACAAACATAGGCTGATGGCTTTGCTGGAGTCAGAAACAGTGGTGACCTGTGTTCCACCTAAATATTCTTAGGCACCTGCAAGTTCTATCAGTGTATTGAATTATCCTCATTTAATAGTAATGGAAAACACCCCACTTGTTTTTCCTAGTTATAAAGACAAACTTTCTCTTTGCAGTGCTAACTTGTAATTAAAAGCCAAAATATCACAGGATAAGGCTTTAGTTTTTTAGGTGGGTGTGTCCCACACTGAAGGCCACTGATGGATGTGGGGGACTCTGCAGAATGTTTTTCCTTTGCAGGATATAAACGCTCTGTGGGAGGGAGCCTGGCATATGCCAATTCCTCTTGGGAGCCCAGGTGGCCCAACTGTCAGGCTTTCAAGACCTCTCTCCTGATGCTCAGATCCTCAGGTGCCCCCTGGCCAGGGGAGGCAGCAAGAACTCACGGGAGGAGCTGGAAAGACTGGCAGGGTTGAGATGGGCTTTCTGCTGAGTGTAAACCTGGGCTTGTGTAACAGGAAGAGACAGGGCCGGCGTGTCCTGCAAATGCGACCCTCAGTAATGGAGGAAAGCCGAATACACCCAGATTACCTGGAAAATCTTACTTTGAGCACTTTTGAATTATCTGGATTCTTTTCAGCAAACACCTGTCACCATTTTACGTTACTGTGGAAGGCGTGTAATCCAGGGTGGAGGCTGCCTGTGGGAAATGCGTGAGAAGGATGGGGAGCACGAAGGGTGCCTACGGGGGCTTTAGCTTTATCTGAAAGGTGACACACTGTCCACCACTGTTGACCCTGGTGAGGCAGTGAGCCCCGGCTGTCTGCTGTATCATCCTCTGTGTCTTCTTCCCACGGTGGGAGCCTGCATGCTCTTTAAGCCCCAGATGCCCCATCTTGAGCTCTCCAGGCACTCGGTTGGAAAGTGCTCCTTTCCGACATAAAAAGCAGAACAAAGCCACTGTGTGCTGAGTACAAATTTAATAAAGCTTTTGTTGTTTTAATCCAAAGTTATCTATGAAAACAAGCTCCACCCCACAACTTTTTAGAGCCATCAAGAGCCATCGAGGTGTCTGTGAACACCACCTAGAAAAGTACAGACTCAGGGTTTCAGATAGTGCAATACTTCCAGCTGTTGAAGTTAAATGAAATTACAAACTACCCCTCCTCGTCAGAAGAACAAAGGCGATGCTGGTGCTTAGGAACCCACTCTCTCTGCATCCCACACTGGCAGACCCCTAGGGAATAAGAATCAAACCTCTTCGTGCAGGTTGACAATCCTTTAGGCACCAGCATAAATGCACCCACCTGTCCAGAGCACAACACGCATGTTTAAAAGGAATTTTCCAAGGAATCGAGTGTTTAAAGATAGTGGCAAGTCCACAGAATCGGAGATTACTGACAAATCTTAATAATAATAAGAGTAATAAATTCCTATCTGTCTTTAAATTCCTTGCCGTCTCCCCATCAAGGTAAAACACGTGCTCTGTTTTGTAGAAGCCTGGGGCTCTAACATGGCCAAACTTGGGCCTGGGCAGGACGCCGGCACCCGGCTGAAACCCTCTGCTGGAGGCCATGGAGACAGGTCCTGCCCGCTTTGCCGCCAACATTAAGGTTCTTTCTGGAAGGTGTTTTGCTATTTGGAAGACAGCTGCGAGCCCTCTGCCGGCTCCTGGCCTCTAGACTGGCTTCAGTCTGGCTGGTGGGGATGCACCGGGAGTGTGGTGAGGTGGGCGAGGGTGGGCGGCTGTCCACACAGAACACTAACGTGGCTTCTGCCTCAACTCCCTGAATCTAGAGTACAGTTCTCGTGATAAAGGTGAAGAATGACGGCAGAAGAGTGCAATGGGCTGGAAGAGAAAACAAAGTGAAAAACCCAAAACCAAAAAACCCGGAGGGCCCGTGAGTCTCCTCAGCCTCGTGAGCCTCCGTCAGTGCAAAGGGCTCCCGGGTTCCCAGCGCTGAGGGAGGACGGGAAACAGACCCATGTTTCTTGGGACTCCTACAATCTACGGAGTAAAGCCACTGCCCACATGGGACAGGTACCTTCAGTTGGTGTTTGTTCCTCACTAGACGACAAGTGTGGCCAACAAGCAGGGGAAAGGCAGCCGCCCTCCCCAGGAATCAGCAGGCTTCGAGTAACAGCTAGCGCCTTCTGGAAACGGAGCTGCTCTTAAGGACCGATGGGTTTTTTTCTCCCAAACCCGGGATGCCAACGTGAGTGCCCAAGACGGGAGCAAGCCGGAAGGGGCTCCCTGGCAGCCCGGCTGCTGGGGACCCGGAGCATCTGAGGTGAGAACGGGCAGAGGACCGCCGCCGAGTGGAACTCGTGGCTCTGAGGTGGGAGCAGCGCCCTGAGCTTCCAGTGCTCCGTGGTCTCACCGGCAGGCACCTCTGCCGCCTGGGAGCAGGTGGGCCTGGCTATCTGGAGAGAGGCTGCTGCGGACGGCACGGAGGCTGAGACTCTGTCGGGTGCATAGAGGCTTGGCGAGGCCTTACCTGAGTAAAGAGTTTTCAGAAACGGAAGGGGAGCATCTCACGTTTGGTCGGCTTCGTGCATTCAGGCCCATGCCCTGAAAACCACTCCGGAGCCTTGGTGTTCCTGGGACTTGTTCATGCATGGCTCGCTCAGAAAGTTAAGGAACAGAAACTCACGAAAAGACCAAATTAACAAAAAGAGAAGCCCCACTGCCATCACAGGCCTCGGCTTCAGGCCACTGTAAAGTAGTAAAGAAGGACCAATGCTGGCGGAATCTGGAGGTTTATTTTCAACACCCCCTTCCTGTTAGTGTCACCTGGAGAGTGCTGGGTAGCTTTGTCACGTGCATCCAAAGTTCTTGAGGCCACAGGGGGGTCTCATGGCTATAGAGAGGGTATGGGGGCCACCGTCCCCTGGCACGTCAGTCATGCTCCCAGGGGAATGCCGCCTCTTGGGGCTGAGGGTGCCTGGGAGCCCAGAGTCTGCGAGGACGGGAGCTAGGAGAGCTCGAAGCCCGTGTTCATGCTGATGGCGTAGCGCAGCTTCTCCCGCAGGACGCTCTTCTTGCTGTAGTTGGGCAGCTTGAGCAGGTTGAAGCAGGTGGAGGAGGTGGGCAGGCGGCCACCTGGCTCCCGCTTGCGGATGGTAAAGAAGCCGCGCAGGACGCTGCCCAGGGTGTCCCCGGTGTCCTGCAAGCACACCCCACAGCCTCAGGTTGGGGGGCGCCTGGAGAGAGGGCTGGACCGGCCCCCTGTGGAGGACAACCAGCCTGGAGAGGTGTGTGCACAGAAGCAAGCACGGCGGAAGCCTGCGTGAAGCAGCACTTGGAAACAGGACCTCTGGTTTAACTGCTAACCATCGGTAAACCAATGTGCAAAGAGCCGGAACACTGTAAAAATGTTATGGTAACAAACTCCTTCCTGACCTTGCCAGCACTGCGGCCTGTGACAGACCGTAACTTGGGGCAGCCGTCCTTAAGTAAGGGGGCTGAGGGTCGTCTAGTGTCACCTAAGAGGAGGGATCGGCGTTGAGGACGGTGGCATTGTGGAAGGCAGCTACACTCAGAGGCCACTGGGTTTTTATGGGGGGTGAGAAACTTATAACAACGGCTACCATCTGAGCACCCACTATGGGTCAGGCTTGTGGCACACAGAACACGATAACCCCTAGGGCGTCCACTCTCCCTCTGCAGAGGAGGGAATGAGGCCGCGTACCCAGGTGGGCACAGCCGGCAGGTGGAGGAGTTGAAGCCTGCGCTTGTCCAATTCCTGAGCCCACGTTCCAACCCCTCTCCCACACTGCCACTCAGACCTGTACCAGCAGCTATGAAAAACGCCCCGCAGGTATTCTTCCCTGAGGGAGTAACGAGAAAGGGACCTCCAGGAGAGCTGAGGCCCCAAAGTGGCCCGCCTGTGCTCCTGGCCCGAGAACCGCGACACCTTCTCACCTGGCCAAGGAGCCCGGCTGCCCGCCCCGTGGATACGACTGGGTAAGCGCCCCACCCAGTAGGTGCAGCAGACACCACCAAGAGGGGCCGGCTCTTCCCCCGCAGCGGTACCTGATCATCCGACACTTCCACACAGCGGATGGAGAAGGGAGGCTTGAGGTAGGCAAATCCCAGGAGGGGGGGCCTGGAGCAGCTGGTCACAAACTGCAACACAAAGCAGGGCCGGGAGTCAGAGTGGGCCTGGCTGACGCCGTCCTCAGGGAGAGACCACACGACAAGAGCACTGGAGAGGGAGAGGGAGAGGGAGAGGGAGAGGGAGGGGGAGAGGGAGAAGCAGAGGGAGAGGGGGAGGGGGAGGGGGAGGGGAGGGAGGAGCCAGCGGGCCCGCTAAGCGTGTCGGGGGAGGCCCGAGCTGAGGGCCGAGGCCAGGGGCACGCACCACACCACCAATCGTGAGCGCTCGCTCTGCACCTGCCTTTCCGCTCGGCTTCTTCGCCACACACAGAGGACGTGCGGGTGGCTCCCTGAGCACGCGTGCCTGCTGGGTTGCCGGGCAGCCCCTGTGAGCTTGCTTCCTAATCTCCTCTCAGCACGCTAACAAAAACCACGCCTCAGGAGCCAGCGGGGCTGAGGGCAGACCAAGGTACTGGAGGCCCCAAATGGGGCCTGTGGGCAGCCAGCCTCGCTTCCTTGCTACACTCTTGGAATTCCTTGCATTTTCCAGACGGCAGCTCCTGTGTCATTTCCCAAAATGACTAGTCCTGCCTGGACAGAGGTATCTACCCACCTGGAAATCCAAGTGCTTAACCTGCACAGGGAAGTCCTAAGAAACCATTCGCTTTCTTTAGTTCAACATTAGCCCAATGCTCTCCCTTCTCTAGGGGATCTAGGGACCTGCTACTTACGACACCGAGCTGTGCTTCAAAACTCCGTGTCAGGCTGAGTGTTTGGGTCTTAAAATAAATATTACCATTTAAACAATGTTATAAATGGTAGTGAGATTCCTGAGACCATCCAAAAAGTTTACGTGTCATGCTTCAAAAACGGTTTTTACAAAAAGTATTGACAAGATATATTACTATCCTAATATCCTGTATTTTCCACCATAAAGACTGCAGCAGCAGCAGATCCTATTTAGAAGCATTTCCACACTGTGCTGTGTCCTCTGTGAACCCGAGCTCAGCTAATCATACCACAGGTGCTGTGTGACTTGACCCGTTTGAAGGATGAGGAAACAGACGCAGGTGAGTCTGTGCCCCTCCCAGTTCAGGCCGATCAGGCCTGCTGCCCGCTGCCAGCCAGAGCTGGTCCAGGGAGGGAGGGGCGGTCAGTCTCCTGGGACAGGAGGAGGATTGGAGGGCAGGGAGAGCCTTGGGGCTCTGCTATCATTATATTTAAAGAAAGTACAGTCACATTCTCTCCTGTACAACAGTTCTGTGGCTTCCCCCTGGCTCTGGGGCTGTCTGCAGCCACAGAAAAGGGCAGGCACAGGACAAGGAACTGCAGGTGTGGTGACAGGCCACCCAGAGACATAAACATGCCTGCTGTGTGGGGCACTGACCACGTGGTTAGGAGAGACCGGCTTTCCTCTTTCAAGGAGAGGGGGGTAAGCAGCTCTACAGGTTGGCAGAGACTGTTATGCCTACAAGAGGTCCTGCCGGAAAAACTGATTCTCTTGAGAATCAACTTCTGGAATTATGTCCCCCTGCACATATAGGTAACATATGAAATACCTTCAGAAACATGGCTCTCTCGTCGGGCGTGAAGTCAGAGGCCAGGATATCCCAGAGCCAGATAATGACCCTGTGACTTCCATGGAAACCACCGTAGTACACTGTGTGCTTCCTGAAAACAATGCAGACAAGGGCTCAACCACACATTCTGACGGGCGCTTACAGACACAGGCAGGCATGGAATTTAGACAAGCGGCACAGCAAACTCTGGCCAGCCTGGGTGACGACAAACTTCTCTTAAGCCAGAAGTTCATGCCTTAGTAACCCCAGGTCCCGGAAGCTCAGTGGGTGGAGCGTTGCACTGTAGGCCCTGTTGTTTCCCAGCAGAAGCCGACAGGAGACCCTGCACCACTGTTTCCTAGGACTTTGGAGAGCCCCACGGGCCTCAAGCTCTGCTTCTGCTTCTCAGTCTCCAGGCAGACAAGGGCTTGAGCTTTTCTTCCAAAGCAACTCACCCAGAGATCAGGGAGGAGGAGTCCATCTGGAGACAGGACCCTGAAAACTCTCCAAAAGGAACCCAGCAAAGGAGCAGCTTGCTTTCTTGGAGGCCTAAGAATTTCAACCTTGCCCCTGCACTCACTCCTTACTTTAAATCTTCCAGATCGATCTCAGCATTGTCCCCGGAGATGAGTCGCTGTAGCTCAGGGGTCGAGAACATCCGGGTCCACTCAGGTTTGATGATGGAACGGAATCCACTAATGAGGGCAGCTGTCTGGTTCTTGATTTGAGTGTGCATTCGAAAGTGGGCCATCAGATGGATGTAGCTAATTCTGTTGCCAACAAGGGAAAACAACGGAAATTAACAGGACAGGGTGGGCGGTTGCTGATGGGCTGAAAGATTGAGTCCAATCAGTTCTGAACCATTTTACAAAAACACAAATAGCACCAGAGCACTTCACCAGAACAAGGGCGATGAGGATGACAGCCCTCCTGAACGGCCCACGGTGTGCCACTGTGAAAGCGTTAGTGTCAAGGGCGTCACCCCATGCACTCCTCCCGAAAGCCAGTGGGTCAGACGTTGGGGTAACCTCACTGTCAAGAATCAAAGTGAGACATTCTCCAGCTAAGGAGAGGGCCCTTCTTAGGACAAAGGGACTTTTATTTAACTTCATCCTTTTGGACATAAACCAATTAAGATACTGTTCAGTCCTCCAGAGAAAAACTGTTTCATGTTGAAACTCAACCAAAACCTTGCTAGACTGGACAAGGAGTCTAGGCCATGAGAAGGTAAGGCTGCGGAAAGCTTTAACCACATGCAGCTGGCTGACGATTAGGCTTAACGAGGAAGTTGGAGCACTAACAACGGTTCCAAGCAGCCGGTCTTCCAGGTCTGCTTTCACCAACACAAGTAGTTCATCTGCAGCTGCACGGCACAATGCAACGCTTCCGCCCAGGTGAAATCCCTTTTCACAGGCTTGCCAGCATTGCTGATTTCTTAGCAAACCATTTACTCAGATGAAAGAATGTGAGCCCAGCCCAGGTGTTAGTACAGTCCAAATAAATCTGTTTTACCCCACGATGCTCAGATCTGAGTTACTGACCCGGAAAATATGCCTATTTAAAAGAAGCTTCCAGTGGCAAGCTTGCACACTGATATACTTAAATATGATTTTTTTTTTTCTATCACTGCTATTCCTTTCATGTACTCGTTGAAGCAGGTGACTAATACTGTTCCATTTTACCAAAAGAGGGAGGGAGCCTCGGAGACTTTCCCATCGAACACCCAGGAAGTGCAAGCTCAAGTATCACTCTGCAGGAGCAGGTCCTGGTGATGTCAGGCCTTTTAAGAGTCTGCAGAGGGGCTTCCCTGGTGGCACAGTGGTTGAGAATCCGCCTGCCAATGCAGGGGACACGGGTTCGAGCCCTGGTCTGGGAAGATCCCACATGCCGCGGAGCAACTAGGCCCGTGAGCCACAATCACTGAGCCTGCGCGTCTGGAGCCTGTGCTCCGCAACAAGAGAGGCCGCGATGGTGAGAGGCCCGCGCACCGCGATGAAGAGTGGCCCCCACTTGCCACAACTAGAGAAAGCCCTCGCACAGAAACGAAGACCCAACACAGCTAAAAATAAATAAATAAATAAAATAAATAAACCCAAAAGTTTAAAAAAAAAAAGAGTCTGCAGAACTGAACGTCCTTGCCCTTATACTGAGGTTTTATGCTAAGAACACGTAAGAGTTTGTGAAATGACTTTCCAGGTAGGTTTCCAGGCAGGACAGGAACCTCACTCCAACCCAGGCTGCATCAACCCACCTCCCCTGGCTGCTGTACATACGGCTCCTACCATCATCCCTGTGCCATGCCTGGCAAAACAGGGCCCATCTGAGGGTAACATACCTGATGATGGTGACATCACTGCTTTCATTTATTAAGGGCCTCCTTTGAGCCAGACATCCTGGAAGGTACTTTACATGCGTTCTCATGTGAAACCCTCTGAAGGGATGATTCCAGGCACATGGTGGGCAGGCTCAGGACCCACCCTGCTCTCTGACACCCCCAAGCAGCTTCCACCCACCCTGTGGCCCCTGTTCTTTCTCGGCTGTCACTCTAAGGCCCCATGGCCAAGAGTCAAAATGGGTGTATTTCAATCATGATGAGAATTGGGTCTGCTCTCCTGACTATTCTGACAGTCTAAATAAAAGCTCCCCGAGCGCGTGGACTGACTGATCCGACCCGAGAGGGACATGATGCTTGGGGACAGCATCTGATCCAAATGACTCACCGGGTAGGACTAAGCTCTCACCTGTCACTGAAGAGAGTGATGCTCAGATTAACAGTTCAGATGCTCAGCTGAGCCCAGTGGCAGGAGATTGACAGATTGACAAAAGGGCCAGTATCTACTCCTTGAGCCGGGTCCTACTGTTTAATTAGGTGAGTACAGGGCTGGGTGGAGACACGCATGGAGGGGCTTTGCTTTGAGGGACCATTTATGATAGATTCCTAAAAGCCTGTTATCTGTGACAAGAACTGCTGGGCCTCAGGGTCTCCCCACGTCTGAGGACCTGTCTGCTGCATCTGAATTCATCACTGTGTCTTCTCAAGAACAGTGTTTTGTACAACTGCCACACACCCTCATTCCAAAATGATCTGCCCCTCCAAGGAGTCTTTCCGCCTCCGTGCCCTCTGGGTTCAGGACTTCGTGCCCGACCGGCTCAGAATCCATCTGTCTGCATCTAGAGCCGTCATTAAATTCCTAGGAACACCACGGCCTGGGTGCCTCTGACCTTAGAAGTGCTATTGCAAAATATAAATTGTCAATTCTTATTTTGCAAATCGAATTTAATACGATTTCGGCCTATGAACCTGTAACCAGGAAATTCCATTATGATATTTACGGTCTCTTTCTACTTCAATTTATCTTACTAAATTCTCCAAGTAAGCCCAGACGGCCAGAATGAAGTCTTTTCAAGTGGTGACCTTAAAAATCTAATTGCCATACTCACTTATTTTCATTTGTAACAGGAATGGTCTTCCCTCCAGGAATCAGTTCATGGCACACAAGCTGGGGGAGAGGAAGGGGAATAATTACTCAAGAGAATTCTAATGAGAAAATAAAGCTTCCTGAAGATGAAAGGGCCTGATGCCGACATCCATAATAACGAAAGAGGAAGATGAGACGTGTTTGGGAACAATCATTTTCACAAAAAGCCAGGGCTTAAGTATCAACAAGCCGGCCCTGCGTGATCAAGATGACAGGTTCCTTCTCATCTGATCCTCGTTCAAACGTGTGTATTAAGGCTCCGGGGTGTCGTGGAGGGGAACGTGTCAGCAGTGAAGAGCGCAGGAGGGCGGATAAATAAACACTGGTACAACCACACCTTGGAATACCGTGGCGCTATTAAAAGATATGATGAAAAAGTACATTTCTTGAAAAGGTGGGGGGAAAGAGCAGATTATATAACAGCAGGCAAGGTATGCAAAAAATTATATATGTGCCCAGGGAGAAAAAGCCTCAGGCCACATGTTAACAGTGGCGCTCTCCAGGCACCAGCACTATAGGTGGTTTTCACTTTCACCTTTATGCTTTTATTGTAGCTGAATTTTTGGTTAGAAGTTTGCATTACTTTTATAGTCAGCACCTTTATGCTTTTATTGTAGCTGAATTTTTGGTTAGAAGTTTGCATTACTTTTATAGTCAGGACAGAAAATTAAGAATGTCGGGAAGAAGTCTCAAAATCTGATTAAAGATTCAAAAACGCTATAGAATCAACTGCTTTCCTCAACTTCAAGAAGTCTTGTGGGTCGCCTAAAAATCAAAGAATGCATCATTTCAAAGCTAATTTTAATAGAAATTCTACTAACATAATATACTGTAACTCTAGAGACCTGGAAAGGAGTAACGGTGCCCTCTAGTCCCACTGCTATCAACATCTCGGGGCTGACGCCGCAGGAGTTAAAGCTGGATGGCCCTTAGGAATGCCCAGCCTGGTGTTTCCCACAATAGGTTCCAGGGAACTCCTGGTCTGTGCACCACTACCTGGAGAATCTCTCTGTGAGGTGGTGTGCCCTCCCTGAAAGAGGAGTCCTGTGACCACGTGAGCTGGGGAAGGTTGGGGTAACACAACCACAGCAGGCTTCTTTCTCATGGGCTTCTTAGGGCCCCACGTGCCAGCGTGCTCAGCGGCTCTTCAGGAGGAGGACAGGGCGTGCGGTCTAGAGGGCGTCTGGTGACACTGGTCCCAGCAAGGACTCATTCGGCA
The DNA here is from genome assembly GCF_965194825.1 of Balaenoptera physalus. NCBI lineage: Eukaryota > Metazoa > Chordata > Mammalia > Artiodactyla > Balaenopteridae > Balaenoptera > Balaenoptera physalus. Next base: position 78,586,742 of record NC_138897.1, on the reverse strand, counting down.
AGTGGCATTTGTTGAGATAAGGAAAGTGTGGCTCAGGGAGACTGAGTGACCTCGCCGAGGCCCTGGGAAGCCGGCCCTGTACTACGAGCTCCAGAGCAGCCCTAACACCACGTGCACACTGGGGCTCATGCAGGGGTCCGGGGATGCAAATGGAGGGGCTGGGAGCCCTGCAAGGAAAATCAGGGCAGAGAAAGTCTGGGGGAAGCCCCTCTGCTGCCATGACTTCAAGGGTCTTTTTTCCCTGCTCCGCTCTCCATGCCGAGGCGGAGCAAGGACAGGATTCTGTTAGAGGCACGCCCTGTCAGGTGGTTCCTTCCCCGTGTCTCAGTCATGATCCTCTGGAACAGCTAATCCTCACCATGGTAACGAAAAGCAGTGTACAAAGTAGGAGTCACAGCTTCCATCAGAAATGACCCCAAAGTGCCCTGGAAGCAGAGCAGGGTCTCTGTGGGAGCTCTCTGGGTGGTGAGCAGGCCAAGGCCAGGTCAGCTGGGAAGGGGAGGGGAGCGCCCTCCCTCCTGGCAGGATAGCAAAGGGGCTGGGGAGGCAGAGAAGGGTGGACAGACAGACAGACAGAGCCCCAGTCTGTGGGTCTCCTGGGGAAAACACCCAGAGTAGGGCAGGTCTTAGGAAGCCAAAGGAGGGAGGCGGAAGAAGGTTCGGCCAGAGGCCCACCTACCTGACCCATGACATCCTCATCATATGACAGTGTCAGGCCCAAGTCAGCAATGTCCCCATCGTACCGCTAAAGCAACAGAGAAAGGGACAATGTAGAGGCCAAGGAGTGCTACATCCTTGAAGGTTTTAACACTCCCTGCCTATGACATCGGCTTGGGCAGCTACCACTATGGCTGCCGTATAACTTGAAACAAAGGAAAAGGCCACTCATCACCTGGAGGAAGGAGGCTGTGGGCATCAGTCCCGGGAGGAAGTGCTCAGCAGGGGACAGGAGGCCCTGCAGTGGCTAAGGAGTGCGCCACTTCCCCACAGCAGGAAACCCCACTCCACCCCATGACGACGGGGTACAGCTGAACCCCACGGGGCGTCACTTGGCTGAGTTCACACCGGCACTCAGCTAAGCCGTGCCGCCTTCCACACTGACCTTAATGGAAGTGAGGTTTTTATAGAACTCGGAGTCCAGAGAAGGCAGTTCATCCACAGAGCTGTAGAAGACACTGTGGTGGTGCCCGAGCAGCTGGCTCAGGAAGAAGGATGCAAAGGGCACGTCCACCACAATCCCCTGCCAGAGAGGAGACAGGAGCTGCCACCTGCCGCCCAGAAGCCCGTCTCGGTGATCTCATCCGGGGCGGCTCGGGCTGCAGACGGGGCTCCGAGGGCGCCAATGACATCTCTAGACTTCCTAAATTTTCAATCTGGAGAGCAATACCTCCCTACCACCTAAACACAGTCGAGCGCCTCCTGCGGACATTACCACATAGTGGTTAAGGGCCCAGGCTTTGCAGCTGCACAGCTCAGGGATCACATCCCAGCTCCGCTGCTGCTAGGCCACGGGGCATTGGCTTTATCATCTGTAAATGGGGACCAGAACAGCCTCAGTTTTAAGGGTTAAACGAGCAAGGTGGGGAAAGTTTCCAGGAGGAAGGGATAGCTGAGCAGGCCTTCAGTACAAGGCTCACAGGTGCCCTCCAGGGCTGGAACAGAGGTCTGTCTGGCCCCAGCACGGGGTGTGAAGGAGGGGGTGAGCGAGAAGGCCAGGGAGGCAAACAGGGCAGATCAGGAAGAGCTCACAAGCCTCCTGCAGTCTGGATTCTATCCGGAGGGCAGCAGGCAGCCCTGGGAGGGCTCTCCGCACGGCTACTTCCTGTGGGGAACGGCCTGGAGGCAGGGACACGCAGGGACACAGCCCGGAAGCCCTTGCACAACGCCAGGAACTTCAGACAGACTGTACTGGGTGGAGAGAGGTGTGCGGGCTGGAGAGACTGCGAAGGGAGAGCCAATCAAACCCCACGACGGGCCTGTCCTGAGGACGAGGGTGAAGTGAGTTAACACAGGCCACTCCTCATCAGGACCCACGAGGTCCTTATTGCCGGAGAGGGAGGAGACGGAGACTAGGCCCAGGAAGTGGGGGAGGACATTTACAAAGCGAGGAAGTGGTGTTTTTCAGCTGGCCCAGCCTCTCCTGGGTCTCATCACAGCTACACGGTCAAAGGAAAAACACGGCATATGCCCAGGCAGGGCCTCATGGGTTTTTTTGTTTTGTTTTTTTGTTTTGTTTTGTTTTTTTTGTAAAAAAGGGGAATCAACTGAGAAATTGTCTCCATTTTGCAGATGTGGAAACAGAAGCACAGAGAATGAGCCCAGGCCACCCAACCAGTCCAGGGCAGGAGGAGGCCTGGAGGGTGCTTGGACTCCGATGGGGCACCTGACATCATCACAGCAAGGGCTGAGGCCGTGGACCGGGGCTGTTTACACAGAGAGAACGATGGACTAGTCAAGAGTCACAGTATGTTCACCCCACATGACCTCCTCTCTCAGCCTGGCCCGCTATAGCTTCTTTGCCTCTGGAAGGCATCCTGGCCTCCCTGGGCTTTGTGATGGGTGTGACACGAGCACTACTCAGGTGGCGGCCGCTGGGGGTGAGGCAGGGTGGGGAGGGACTGGTCCCCTGCGGCTCTGGAGTCCGCTGTGAGGCCACAGGGACAGGCTGCTGATGAGCTCAAGCTGGAGCTTTACTTCCTTCCTGGGGAGCAGGGTCCTAAAGGCAGAGGGTAAAGCGCCACCTGGAAGCAGTCCTGCCAGTTGGTGGGCTCTCAGGGGAGAGGGACCAGGAGCCGGGAGGGCGCGCCCAGAGCCTGCGGAAGGCCCCACCACCCTGACCCCACGACAGTGGGAGTAGAAGCTCAGACACCCTTCCTCCTATTAACAGTGAGGATGGCAGCTCCGACGTCCCCCGTGACCAGCTGCCTGCCACCATGGGAGATGTTTACCTTATTACCTCATTGACCACCTACAGCAAGCCCGTAACGTAGCTCTGCTATCGCCCTTCACTGACACCAACACGGCTGGCGCTGGCTCCTGTCCCCCTCTCCTCGCCTTTATCCTTGTGACAGGTAGTTGCCACTGTGTACCTGGTCACTTACATGTATACGAAGCCCGCGGTACTTAGAACATTTTATTTTCCATTCCTGTTCACTGGTTCTTAACGTGCCTACCTCATACACAGCTTTCCCCAGCATCTTGCCCACAAACTCAAAGAGCTGCAGGTAATTCTCATGAATGTAGGACGTGGGCGAAGGGTAGAGTCTCTCGTCCCCACTGGTCGTCTGCAAGGCAAAAGGACGGGTAAGGGCAGGGAAGTTAAATGCCTTGCAACGAGCAAGGCCTTCACTTCTCATCTGTCACCTCGAATCTGGCTGCCGTCAACCACGCTCTCGTGCCCTTTAAATACCTTGAACAGGTTGAGCGCCGGGTCAAACACCCTCTTGATGATCTCTTCCAAGAACTCCTTGAAAACGCCATCTTGATCAATCCCTGCCTCGTCCACCCCGAGGTCATTGACAAACTTCACGCGGATGACGCCCTTCATGGCGTGCTGGGAGAGCTGCCGAAGTTGCTCGTAGCCATCCTGCCAGGGGCAGAATTATAGCCCATTAGGAACCCAAGGCCCCCTGCATAATTCAGGGCTCCCTGCTCAAAGCTCCCTCTCCCCTGTGGGAAGCCTTCCCAGTGTAATTACTAAATGTGTCAGGACGCACAGGTGCATGAGGAGAGCCAGCAGTTTTCACTTGCTTCTAGATGAGAGCCTGTTAAAAGAAAAACTCATTTTGGGGATGTGACTTTACCACTCTTTGGCAAGGGGAGACTGCCCTCAGGAAGATGCAGAGCAGTGAGATGGAGAGATTAGACAAGATGAGTCACGACAAGCTCTCGGTCATCAGACAGGACGGAAGACACTGAGACAAGATGAAAGCTCTAAGATGAAAAATCACAGTAGCCCCCCACCACTCAACTCCTGGTACCTTTCCCCAGATCATGAAAGGCTATGAGTCATGCTGGGAAATTTAGGTTATTTCCTGAGGGCGCTGGGGAGCCACAGAAGAGTTCAGGCAGAGAGTCACATGGCTGGCTTTCTGTCTTAGGAAGATCTTTCTGTTGGAAGGAAAGCAGAGGGATGGCAGGAAGCAGGGAGATGGGTGTCAGGAGTGCTGCTGGGCCTGGAGGAGGGCAGAAGCAGTGGAAAGAGAGGCCTCAGCACCTCCGGCTTGTGGTCGGCTCCCTTGAGACACACAGCCACTGGGCATGTCTCCCCGTCCAGAAAGCTAGGACAAGACTCTGGAGCTCTCCTGCTAAATCATCGTGCACAGTCTATCTCTTGATTCTGATCTGTCGAGGCCTTCCTGGCTCCAGAGCCTGTCCTCAAATGTATTCCTGGCAGGTGGGTGCTGACGGGTAAGCTGCTTAGGCTTTCATTTCAGAGCAGTGATTATAAAAAACCGTGCTTAGAACACGATAGGGCCCAGGGAGGAGTACTTTGGCCCAGCCTGAGAGGCCCCATAACCAGGGTCAAACCGATGTCTTTAGATACTGTCACAGAATAGGTTACAAATCAGCTGCCACGTCCTATTGTGGCCACCCCACATTCCTCCCCTCAGGCACAAGTGCAGTGCTCTGAGATGCTCTGTTGACATCAGACAGGCCATCTCCACAGCACCCACTCACCTGCCAGTCTGGTTCCTTGTCACAAAGCAAATGAGGCCAGTATGGCAAGACCTGTTTTGGGGAACCCTTGCTGCCTTCCCGCCGATCATGTTTTCCTTGTGCTCACCTACTGATGCAAAGGCCTGTGCCATGGTGGCTACCCATCTCATTTAGGAGTTAGGTTCCGAAGTTAGTGAGCAGAGAAAAAAAACTACCTCTGAAGTCCCCTAAGTCACCGGAAGGAATAAGAACATGGTTTTGAGTGTACAATCCTGAAAAGTACATATTTTATGCACATGAAATATGAAAATCATTAAGTTAGACGAAAAGGAGAGAAAAACAGGGAGTCACCAGGCAGCTGCTGCAGCATTTCAATCATTCTGCCTAAATGTAAGGTAATTATCTTGGCACTGAGTGGGGACGGGGAGAGAATTCTAACATGCTCCTGCCTGCTGGACTGCCTCCATTCTGCTTTAAAATGATGCTTCCCTAACCTTAGCACGTGTTAGGAGGTATGTCAGTGTCATGCAGATTAAACGAGATGGTCCATGTGAAAGCTCTTAGCAAGTGGTCAAGCTCATGGCAGGCGCTCCAGGAATGTTTGCTGGACTCAAATCTCAGTTTTGCTGGATCAGCCCCACTTTACCCTCCCTTTGAAACCCTGTAGAGAGGAATTTGCTGCCCACCTCCTCTGACATACTTCCTGTTGCACCCCACTGCCCTCTCTGGAGGATTCTGTATCTGTGCCCCGGGGGAAGGTGAGAGGGGGACTGGGCGTTCCTCTTCTCTTCTGCATCTCAAACAGCGGATGCACAGAACACTGACAGGGGACGGGAGAACCGGCTTCCAGGCCCAGCTCTGTCACTGACACCTGAGTGACCCTGAATTCCTCTGGCCTCAGTCCTGCCTTTGACGGGGTGAGGGGAAAGGGATGAGCAAGGGTGTGTCCACGGCTCCTTCTAGTTCTGCAATGCTGGTGTTCTGGCCCCCGTTCACCCCCTGTGAGGAGAGGCCTTCCTGCAGGGCTTTGGACCATCACCTGGAAGCCTAATACACAAGCCTCACCTTCAGTACAAACCATAAAAAAGGGGACAGAATAAAAGCCCAGGATATCATGGGTCAAATATCGGCTTTTTGATGCCCCCTTGTGTCCTAATCAAGCAAAGGCCACTGGGCTCTCAAGTTCTGATACCCAAACCACTGAATCGTGAGAACTGGGGTAACTGAATCAATGACCCTCTCTCCTTCCTAATTCAGTATGAACACCAGTGATCAATTTCATGACAGGATCTATCCCAATGGAACGTAAAGACGAAAACAGACTTTGCCTAAAATCTAAGACAGACATCCTTCCTTTGACGTCCCTGTGGGATGTGTTTAAAAAAGCTGGCCCAGGGTAAGCGGGTGTCTGGTAAATCTCCCAGTGACACTTGAGGAGGGCGTCGGGGATTCTGTCACTCTCAGGAGACACCACAGTTTCCACCACCCAGACTCCCCGTTGTGCTGGCCACATGGGAGTGGGTATGACGGGCGGTGGGATGGAGGAGTTTAAGAGACAGGAAAGGTGCATCTGGGTCCAACAAAGAAAGTGCTGGAGAAGTGAGATCCTACAACACAACTGGGCTTTTTTTTCTTTGAGTCAAAGCAGAGGTTGCAAACTGGTGGCCAGCAAGTTGAATCTGATAGGCAGACAGGTGTTATCTGACCTTCCAGGTACTTTACAAAAACTGACTAGTTCACAACACAAAGGATCTGTGGATTTCACACAAAACCCTAAATTTTGGTCTTTTCTTAACAAGCCGGAGCATTATAGAGCCCAAATCTCCACAAGGCAATACTCAGGTGGCCTCTTTTAGAGGCATGTGCTCTCCACCTGCCTACCCTCTCCTGCGCCCCAACACTGAGGCTGGTTGTCACTTGTCATTTATCAACTCACTCGTGAGGTCAGTCCAAGGGCTGTGTTTCAAGAAAAACGGGAGCAAGCAGTGGAAGTGGAGAATATTTCTATTCGTTTAGCATGCAAACAAAATGCCCCTGTGCCGAGACACTCTCAGCCAGCGTTACTCATCTCCATGACTGGCAGGGCCCCTGGGGGCACTTACATTTCTTATCCCTACTTTTGAGAATGTCAAAATCATCTGTTCACCACCTGCTGCCTTTCCCCGGCAGCTGTCAGTGTCAATCACCAGTGGTCAGAGAACTTAAACAAGTTCTCCAGGAGCGACAAACACAGCACAGATGCCCCGAGGCAGAAATGAGAACGCGTGGGGAGGAAGGGCTGCTGCCGATGCCGTTTGCTGGTGGCTGGCGATGCGGCCCCGTGCTGTCCTGGGATCCCCTGACTGTTCTATGCTGCAGAACATGCCGATGAGGAACTGTGGCTGGAGTGTGATGAAAGGCAAGAGAGCAAGCATGGGCAAATCAACGAAGCCAAGCCGCTCCTGGGAATGGGGACATGGGGCTCAATCACCACACGTGCACATACACTGCACAACGCCGGAGGAGCGTGTGGCAGGCACGGTGCAGACACTACAGGTGCGTGCATTTATTATGACAATGTTCAGGGTCTTGTTCCAGCAAAATCAACATATCATGACAACTTCCTGACATACGGAGGACAGTGTCCTGAGGACAGGCACCTATTTCAAAGTCACACAAAGTCGCTGCATGGGAGGAACCCTGGACGCTGGGTTTGGCGTAAGTGGGCCACTTCACGTGCATCTCCTAAGTTTATGTCCAAAAAGAACGTGTAGCTCTGTGATCGATGTATTTCCCAGAATGGCTCAGTAACTTAACACCCGCACTCCAGCCTCCACACTCACAGCTGGGCGGCTGGGCAAAGAGCTTGCCAGGACAGACAGAGTCTGCACAGATATAAGCGTGTCTGTCCTCATTTCAGAGGCACAGAGTGTTGGCCGCTCTCACCTCGTGGGGTAAAGGGAGGGAAACGCTGCGCTGGGGTCTCCAGAACTGAGGGCGTGTTTAATCAAGCAGTGCTCAGAGCAGCTGGCAGGACAAACAGGCCCTTCCTGCACCCACAGCCCTGGCTGCAGTGTCATTAGATCAAGGAGTGATAAGCACAGTTCAGAGGCAACAGGTCACCCACCAGAAACCCTACAGTTTACAGAGCGCACCCTGCAACAGGCTTCTCACCTCCAACATCCGGGACCGGCGGATGGTGATGTGAGTGACATGAGGGGAGGCGGAGCTGGTTTCCACAAGCCCCAGTTTCTCCTTCTCCTTGGTCACCATGTTTCGGAACAGGAGAACTCTCTGAAATGAGCAAAGGCGAGACCGATAAAGGGGTCAGCAACTGAGGACCCCCTGAAACACACTGTACAAGATCAATGAAATGGGAGCACGTGAGAGGCTCCCAGAATGGGACGCTCTGATGTGTGCTGCAGGTTAGAAGTGTTTTGTGAGGACAGTAAGCATCCCCCCAAACGCTCTTGGGAATTAGAAATATAGCTGAATACATGCCAAGGGGAAAGGTTCCAGAAAGAGTGGTCCGGCTGCAGCCAGAGCCCAGCTAAGAACAGTCTGGGAGAAAAATCATTGTCCTTGTTCCGTCAATAATCCACCGTAAAAACCTCGCGGCAGCACGCATTACAGAGGGTGCTTTATATAGCCGTGCCTGCTTTAGAGGAAATCAATAGCATGAATTTAAAACACAGAAACATTTCAAAGATATATATTTTTTACTGTCAGAAATGTGTAAATGACCCTACAGTATAAAGGTCCCTGACCTTTACACCTGCCTCCTCTGTGTCCTCAAGCACATCGCAGTCCCACCAGTAATATTTCTCAAGTATCATTTAAATAGAACCCTCTCGCATTCTCAAGACTCTGATAGGCCCCTTTAGGAGAGCATTGACCTTTAGCCCCATCCTGTAATAGCACTCAAATCATGTCAGCGGCATGAATGAATAACTCCAACCTCAGCTGTTTTTCTGAAAAATGTAAATCTCCCCAAAGTCAAGAGCATTGTTAAATACAAATAATAACAGTAATAATAATAACAGCCGCAGTAGTAATAAGAGCTAACTATACACGAGGGGAGGCTACTGCATTTTCATTTGATCATTCTATTAGCTCCCTGAAGTAAATATGGTTGAGAGAGAAAAAGCCACTGCCGACAACCTCCTGAGATGGGGGATGTGCTCAATGGAGGGACTAGTCAGTGAAGGGGCGCCAAGTGGCTGGTTTACAAGTCTAGAAGCTAGGACTGAAGTGCCCTGAAAAACAGCAAAAGCTCTCAGGGTTCCTGGGCAACGCGGAAGGGAGAGCGCGGGCTGAGGACAGCGAGGGAGGCTGGAGATGCACATGCCGGGCACTCTCGCCGCTGCCTTCTGTGCTGGGGAGCTGGAGACAAGCACAGGTATTTAACTCGTGGGGGGCCACGTGGCATGACTGCTCCCCCTGACCCCCAAGTCTTTAGCATGATCACCTGATCAAGGGGTGCTGTCTTGTAGAACTTGAGGCAGAAGATAAGCCTCCTGTCAAGGTTAATACCGTATGGAGCAGAGACAGCGGACACAGAGGCAGAACTACAGAGGTGACCACAAGAACGCCGGCCTCCCATGAATCGCAGAAAGACTGGATGGGGCTCTGGGTTTCCGTGGGGCAGGGAAGAAGGTTTGGGGTAACTCTCACCAGCTCTCAAGGGGCCAGGAGACCTCAGTGAGCACAGCGGACATCTAGGTAAGGACCATCGTCCCACTTTGCAGACGAGGAAACTGTCATGCAAGGTCACACAGCTGGTGCACGGGGGACCAGGGCCCATGCACAGACCACCATACTACCCAGCCCTACCCACCACACGTGGCTCTAGGCCTTCTAGGCCAAAGCAAGAGAGAGAGAGGGAGAGAGAGAGACAGAGAGAGACAGAGAGAGAGAGAGAGAGAGGCCTTAAGTACCAGTCAGGAGATGAACTGCATGTAAACATGTAGAAGCAACATAACACAGTGCAGAGGATGAAGTGCCGCGTGTGTGAAGCAGGCAGAGCCGAGACTTTTAAAAATATTAAGGAAAGCAATAAAGGCATTATAAGCCACCCACTCAGGTGGGATCAAGAACGAGGGAGAGGTTCGGTGTCTAGGGCAGACGGCGTAACAGTAACAGATGAGAGAGACAACGCAGGCCTGGAGAGAGGCTTTCACCCCCTGTACGCCCCAGTAAGAACGTCACCGGAAGAGGACAGCACACACGCTGTGAGGAGGGAGGGGAAGCCTGAGACACAGAAAACACGCCAAGCCTCAGACACTATCCCAGACCTGCTGGTGCCATCACAGGAGCAGGATAGGGGCCAGAAGATGAGGAAGGGCCCTATTTTCCCAAGGGAGGGAAAAGAGAGATTTATGAGCCAAGGACGAACGGCTCATAATCTTCATGCTGTCGATCTTAAGCGCCCCCCACCCCGGCCCTTGGTGAGGATTACCATGCAGCCTGGACTCTTCAGTCAGGTCAGCTAAACCCAGAGCTTCCCAGACTTCCTTGTTCTCAGCACCCCCAATGGCTCACTAATATTTCTTACTGCAATCTTAGGTCAAAAGAAATACCTAACAGTTCCATTTAGTAGACAGTTAAGTCCTAACAACTTAATAAGTGTTTATGTCCTAAGAACTTAGTAGCTGTATTTAAAAAACACGCATAAATTGAAATTAAAAATATTTCAATTTCATTCTTTTAAAACCCAGCTTAGCAAATAGGACATCATTGAGAAGAATGGAGCAGAATTTAACGCTGACGCTGTGAACTCAAGCAAGTACTTCACACGGTGCCCAACAGATTTCACTGTGTTTCCCTCAAAAATTTAAAATATCCTGTAGCAACCGGGGTGCCCAGTGCACCATTTGTGAACTGCAGACACACGGAGTGGAGATTCCAGACCAGACGCTGTGGGGACGCTGTGGGCCAGCGCTGAAGTCACAGACACCCAGGAACGGGGCGAGGAGCCGCATTTTAAGTCAGATTCCACCAACCTGGACTAGACCCACGACGTGAAGGGCTGGAACCCACTTCAAATGAGGACCGGCTGGAGAAGGGAAGGGCACCACCCTTGGAAAACAGAGCAGCCAGAAAGCAAACCGCAGAAGATGACACCATCCACTTTCAGTGGCTGTTCAAGGACCAAAGGGTAGAAGTTACAGAGAAGTAGATCGTGTAAGACAAGGAAGGATGGTCCACCACTGGGAAGAGAGAAGCCATACAATGGCCTGCTTTGCCAAGCTGCGCATCCTCTTATCTGAGGCAGGGGCAGGGATGCCGCTGAAGGGGCTCCTGCATAGAGGGCGCGCGACGAAGTCATCTCCATGAGAGGCTTAGTTCTGTCTAAGCCTTCTGAGAGGCTCTGCTGTCAGGCGCAGTTAAGAATTTAAACGGCCATATCTGTTTGTGAACCACTGCGTGAGGGGAAGTAAAGAAGGGCAACCACAAGTATGACGTCAAGGTCAAGACAATACCAGAGGACAGCGAGGAGTACTAAGTAAGTCAGGAGAGAAAGGAAAGGGCACCTGTGGGTTCTAAGGAGCCTCCCCCTGAAGGAGCAGACATTTCTGGAGCGCTCACGACACACCAGGGATGCCCCTCATCTCCCGGGCGCCCCCGCCGCAGCCCCTGGCCCTTCCCAAGGCTCTCACGCCCCTTGGCTCTGTAGGCCACACCCCCCGGTCCTCCTCCTTCCTCTGATCACTGCTCTCCCCGTGCAGGGCTCTGGCCTCCGTCCCCCCGTCTTCTCACTCCCTCTGGCTCCCTGACCACCTCAGCCTCCCCCATGAATGCACCGAGGAGGTCTGCAAGCCGTCCACGTGTCGAGTCCCCCTCCAGCCCAGTCCTCCCTCCTGCGCTCCAGACCCTCGCGTCCACTGGCCTCGAGGAGTCGCAGACACGTCACCTGCCCCCTGCTCCTCCCAGCCCCGCTCTCGCCTGTGCCCCCACCTCTGGGAATGGCGCTCTCGAGCAGCCAGGCACCCAAGCCGGAAACCTGAGCATCCTCTGAGCTCCTCCTCTCCTTCCCCCCGAGTGCCATCGTTCTTCAAGGCCTGGAGGTGCCACCTCCTTCAAAATCTCTTGATGTCACTGTCCTTCTACTCCCGTGGGCCCACCCGAGTTCAGGCCGGTTTGCCATGACACCTGCCTCTCGCCAGTCCTCCACACTATGGCCAGAAGGAATTTTCTAAAGCAGAGCTCTGACCAGGTGCCTCCACAGCTAAAAGCTCTCCGATGGCTTTGGACGAAATCCACGCTCCTACCCTTGGTTTACAAGGCCCTTCCTGCTCCAGCTCCTACGAACCTCCTCAGCTTCATTTCTTGACTCCACCTGGCTCTCCACTGGCACCACATTCTCTCTCACCTTGGGCCTGTAAGCACTGTCCACTTCTACCTGTGGAGTCTTCTCCTGAGCCCCTGCCCTGGGTGCCCACAGCATCCATCCCCGTGGCATCCATCCCACACCACCCAAATGGACAGTTCACACCGTCTTCAATCTCTGTACCCCCAGCACTTGGCATAACAGCTGGAATAGAGTAAGAGCCAGTCAGCATCTGCGTTTACTGAATGATCGTTTTTATTCATTTCTAATAATCGTTATAACAAAAATGGACAGTCAGGGACTTGGTGGGAGGACCCCAGCTCTGAGTGCAACTCACGTTTTTGTGAGGAATGACGTGCGGGATGTACTGCAGGATCAGCTGAGCCCGTTTTCTGTCCTTGTCAAGTTCTTGGAAAAGCACGCTAGGTTTGAGATCCCTTAAAAACAAAGACATGGATTTGGGATAAAGAACAAGAAAACCATCCCCTCGGGCAGGGTTGGCCAGCTACAGCCTATGGGTCAAATCCAGCCTGCTGCCCATTTTTGTAAATAAAGTTTTAATGGAACAGTCATACCCATTCATTAGGTACTGTCTCTAGCTGCTTTCGCACTACAATGGCAGAGTTGAGTAGGTGCAACATACGCTGTCTGGTGTGCAAAGCCTAAAATATCTACTGTCTGGCCCTTTACAGAAAAAGTCTGCTAATCGCTATTCTAGTGCCACAACTTCAGTAGTTACATAAGAGTTGATCTGTCATTGATTAAAAAAAGGCAGACATAAAAAAAAAAAAAAAAAAAGAGCAGACATGATCTTACGTTTAGTTGTTGCAAGAGGATTTCCCTACCCTACCCCTCAACAAACCTAGCTGTGGTTTTTATCCTGCTAATTCTGCTGATAAAAACTGCCATTTAATGATCATAACCTGTTGCTTAGTTCAGCTGAAAGAACTTTTCTTTCCAGTTTGCGTATGAAACATCTGCTAAATGTGAGCTGGCTCTGCTGCCAATAATGAGCTCTAATCATCTTCAGCGTATTGTGTCCTAACAGAAGCAACTGCGAGGTGACCTGTCCTGACAGGTGCTTTATAGGGACATATGCAGATGAAAGGACAGATGAAGAAGACAGACCAAGTCCTCTCTGCCCTAAAACATGAGTGCTGAGCATCAGGCCACACCGGTGCCGGCGGCATGATAGAGGGACGCCAGCCTCCGTAAACCCCCTTCCCACCGCGTGCTCACTTTCGCAGCCAGTGGTCCTCGGGGGCGAAGCGCCGCCGGCAGTCCCGCTCGTAGAGCACCATCAGCCACCCGTGGACGGACTGGAACAGCTCCAAGGTCTCGCCCTTCGCATTCTCTGTGGGGCAAACAATCAGGAGAGCCACAGTCTCGGAGCTGTTCAGAACTGGAGGGGACAGGAGGATAGCCTGTGTCTCCTCTCGTCAGCCCCGAAACCCAGCAGTTCTTCGTCTCCCTCATGCTAAACGTTACATGGCATCAACAGAATTAAAAGGCTCCCTGAGTACATTCTAAGGGTCTGTGGGACCCGGGAATGTCTCAGACACAATCACGCGGGCTGCCTCCCAATTGTATGTCATCCAAAGGACCTTTTAATCTAAAGAGTTTGGTGCTGAACGACTAGAAACACTTCAGGAGGTAGACTCTAATTTGAACTGGGACCAGGCACGTGTTTTACCTTCATGAAAATCAACTCAAAGAATCAAAAGGAGTTTCAGGGCAAAATTAATCATGAATAATCCTTCACACACATATGTAAATCCTGAAGGATGCCTGGGAGAGTAAGACTTCCATAACCACACTACTATCTTAAGAGGTCATAAACAGTGGAGAAATAAAACTTCTAACTATGTGAATAAATATGCATTTTCAATTAGCTTTGATGGACAAGGCTAAGAATCAGTTGATGTTATAGGCTCTAGACTCCCCATGTGTAGCAGCAATTAAACAACGGCTGACATCTTTACCTTACCTACGATTCCATCCCAGATCATCTTAAACACAAAGGAATTCAGAAAAGAGGAGATGGTGATCAGTTCTTCCAGTTTGAATGAAATCTGTTCTTCATAAACTTCAATGTCATCAAGGATCCTAAGTCAGACAGAAAATTATTCACAATTTCCCACTAAGAAGAAGGGGAAAAAAAGAGATCTATTCCTCATACTAGACAAAATAATGTTAAGAAATAAGCTCTATCTTTTAGATAAAATTTACAGGTAAAATGATATGATGGAAGGGTGGGTGGAGGTATAGATGAAGCAAGAGTGGCCGTGAGTTGATAACTAACTAATGAAATTGGTTGACAGGTACGTGAAGGTTCATTATACTATTCTTTCCACTTTCTATTTATTTGAAATTGTCTGTAGTAAAAAGTTAAAAAATACAATTGAGAAAGGAAAGAAACAACACGTTCTGCTCTACCCTTTTGTTATTCATAAGGATCTGACTGTGACACTGCTTATGAATTCATGTCTGAATTATCAAGGAATCTTGACTGAGAGTCTGTGTCTACTGAGGGAAGTTGTGGAATCTTATTCTGCATCTGCAACAGACACTAGGGGCACTGAGTAGGTGCTTGATAAGTATTTGAGGGTGAATGAATAAATGTCTGAAAGAATATATGAATAAATGAACCATAAGATGCAGCTCTATCTGAAAATCTCCTATTACTGCTCTATTCACTTTAGAGCCTGACTCACTCTTGGGTCACCCTTGACCTGGCAATTAAGGGTGTGTCACCTGCAGCTACAGACCCCTGCTCCCCCCTCTAACTACTCACTGAGCCCTCCCTCCATGACTCATACCCAATCCACCACCTACATATCCCTAATCCCCTCCTGCCGATCTCTCCCAGACCGAATATAACTTCCTGAGGTCCATTCTATCTTACAATTCTTCACCAACCTTTTGGGAAAAAGTGGAATTAAAAGAATACCAAATACTCAAGTAGACACATAAGCTTAAAGAAAAGGAACTGAATGGGACTAACATTTGTTAATTTCTCACTGTGTCAGGTACTGTACTAGGTACTTGACACTCCTTTTCTCATTTACTCCCTATCAGATTGGTAATATTGTCTCCATTCTAGTGTTGAGGAAACTGAGGCTCAGAGAGGTTAAGTAACTTGCCCAGGGTCAGCTTGATAACAGTTGTAAGAATAACAGCCAACACATACTGACTGCTTCCGGTGCCTGGGACTATGCCTAACACTGATCTCTTCTGTACCTTCCCACACGGCTAAGAGGTAGGTGCTATGAATTCCTATCTATAGATGAGGAAACTGAGGCCCAGAGAGGTGGAGCCCCTTCCCCTCTAGCCCAGGGTGTCTCAGTGAGTGGCTGAGCCAGCCAGGTTCTGCACACTGGCTCTGGAATTTTCCAGTTAACTACCTAGCACAGTGAGTAAATAGCTGAGGTGTGATTTGAACCCAGCTCTAGAAGACCCCAAAGCCCCCATCAAGTGGTAACGACCCAGCTCTCCTGAAAGGATGGGAACTAACAACTGCTGAATCCCTACTAAGTGCCACCCACTTTGTAAATGTCTTGTCAAATTCTTCTAATGACAGGTCCAAATGCTTGCAGTAATCACATTAACAACTGCTTCCTTGCTGACACTGTACTTTGGTCTCTCCACATTCTAGGAAAGGAATTCAGCCCCACAGCAGTCAACCTACGTGATGAGGTGCCGGGAACAGTCACAGAACAGCATCAGCATGGCCAAGAGCTGCTTAGACTCTTCAGTGTCATTGTTGAGGCATTCCAAGAAGAGCTTTAACCCTCCGTGGGGCCCCAGTTCACAGATAAACGCCCAAAGTTTGGGCAGCAGGTCATCAAGGTAAGTGAGACCTGGAAAAGGACAGAGAAACCCAAGCTTCAGGTGGGGCTCCACCTGGTCCCTTATGTCTCCTCTCCTTCGGGAAAACAAAACATTTAAACCTATCAGTGACCATTTAACGCATGTTGAGAGAAAGAAGGTGCAATTACGAAGAAAAACATCACCATGAGAACAACAATGATAATCGCAGCTAATATTTAGTGGGTGCTTACTGTGTGTCAGATACCATTCTAAATACTTTACAGGCACTATTTCCTCTTCACCTTGGGAAACCTGATGTTATCACCATTTTAAGGGAGGACACTGATGCACAGAGAGGTTGAGTAACTGGCCCCAAATCACACAACCAGTAACTGTCAGAGCCAAGAACAGAACCCAGATCTGCTGACTCAGTGTTTATGTTTTAAATCAGGGATCAGCAATTTTCTTCTGGAAAGGGCCAGAGGGTCAGTATTTTTAGGATTTTAGTCTGGACCAGTCTCCGTCACAGCTACTCAATGTGCTACTATCACAGCATGAAAGCAGCCATAGACAATAGGTAAATAAATGGATGTGGCTGTGTTCCCAACAAAACTTTAATTACAAAAGCAAGTGGTGAGCTGGACTTGGCCCATGGGCCATAGTTTGCCAACTCCTGCTTTAAACTATCTTGCAGGCTTATCCACATTTAGCAAAGCTCTCCTCTCATCTACTGCTATTATTCTATCTCTGTTAAAAATGGGAAAGCAGCGAATGGCAATATGAGATACTCTGGAGTGTTACACAAAAATTTGACCCGGGGAGAAGCAGAGGGCTTCTGATGGCTAGGCCTCAGGCACACAAGCTGCATCACTGTTATCTATGAAGGCTTTTAATATGGCTATTGACCTAGAAAGTGTGGCTCTAAAGTTCCACGTGTCACTGAATGTACAGTAAGATGTGTTCCTCAAATGGTTCCTCAGAAAAGGAGGAGTCACCTTATATTTGAGTCCTTAGAATGCCTCTCACTTTACAGAGCACTTTGAATGTCTTAATTTTGAACAAAGAACTGTTTGGGGAAGATATATTAGCCTGGGGGCAGACTCAATCAATGCTACTTATGGATGTTTAGAGGGTGAACTGAAGGGACTGTAATGGAGGCAAAGAAATTTAACACCCATCTCATTATTATTCCTAAAGGTTTGACCTCACTTTTTCAAGGGTAAGGGGATGTGGTTATAAAGTGCAGAAACCTCACAATTTAAAAATAAGTTAAAAAAAACAAAAACAAAAAACAGGGTGACTGAGAGGACCTTCAAGATGGCGGAGGCGTAAGATGTGGAGATCACCTTCCTCTCCACAAATACATCAAAAATACATCTACATGTGGAACAACTCCTACAGAACACCTACTGAATGCTGGCAGAAGACCTCAGACTTCCCAAAAGGCAAGAAACTCCCCACGTACGTGGCCATGCGGCTGACAGGGTCTTGGTGCTCTGGCTGGAGGTCAGGTCTGAGCCTCTGAGGTGGGAGAGCCGAGTTCAGGACATTGGACCACCAGAGACCTCCTGGCCCCACATGATATCAATCGGCGAGAGCTCTCCCAGAGAACTCCGTCGCAATGGTAAGACCCAGCTCCACTCAATGGCCAGCAAGCTCCAGGGCTGGACACCCCATGCCAAACAACTAGCAAGATGGGAACACAACCCCACCCATTAGCAGAGAGGCTGCCTAAAATCATACTAAGTTCACAAACACCCCAAAACACACCACCAGATGTGGACCTGCCCACCAGAAAGACAAGATCCAGCCTCATCCACCAGAACACAGGCACTAGTCCCTTTCACCAGGAAGCCTACACAACCCACTGAACCAACCTCACCCACTGGGTGCAGACACCAAAAACAACGGGAACTACGAACTTGCAGCCTGTGAAAAGGAGACTCCAAACACAGTAAGTTAAGCAAAATGAGAAGACAGAGAAACACGCAGCAGATGAAGGAGCAAGGTAAAAACCAACCAGACCAAACAAATGAAGAGGAAATAGGCAGTCTACCTGAAAAAGAATTCAGAGTAATGATGGTAAAGATATCCAAAATCTTGGAAATAGAATGGAGAAAATACAAGAAACGTTTAACAAGGACCCAGAAGAACTTAAGAGCAAACAAACAATGATGAACAACACAATAAATGAAACTAAAAAGTCTCTAGAAGGAATCAATAGCAGAATAACTGAGGCAGAAGAACAGATAAGTGACCTGGAAGATAAAATAGTGGAAATAACTACCACAGAGCAGAATAAAGAAAAAAGAATGAACAGAATTGAGGACAGTCTCAGAGACTCTGGGACAACATTAAATGCACCAACATTCAAATTATAGAGGTCCCAGAAGAAGAAGAGAAAAACAAAGGGACTGAGAAAATATTTGAAGAGATTAGAGTTGAAAACTTCCCTAACATGGGAAAGGAAATAGCCACCCAAGTCCAGGAAGCACAGAGAGTCCCATACAGGATAAATCCAAGGAGAAACATGCCAAGACACATATTAATCAAACTATCAAAAATTAAATACGAAGAAAAAAATATTAAAAGCAGCAAGGGAAAAGCAACAAATAACATACAGGGAATTTCCATAAGGTTAACAGCTGATCTTTCAGCAGAAACTCTGCAAGCCAGAAGGGAGTGGCAGGACATATTTAAAGTGATGAAAGGGAAAAACCTACAACCAAGATTACTCTACCCAGCAAGGATCTCATTCAGATTCGACAGAGAAATTAAAACCTTTACAGACAAGCAAAAGCTAAGAGAATTCAGCACCACCAAACCAGCTTTACAACAAATGCTAAAGGAACTTCTCTAGGCAGGAAACACAGAGAAGGAAAAGACCTACAATAACAAACCCAAAACAATTAAGAAAATGGTAATAGGAACATACATATCGATAATTACCTTAAATGTAAATGGATTAAATGCTCCAACCAAAAGACATAGACTGGCTGAATGGATACAAAAACAAGACCCATATATATGCTGTCTACAAGAGACCCACTTCAGACCTAGGGACACATACAGACTGAAAGTGAGGGGATGGAAAAAGATATTCCATGCAAATGGAAATCAGAAGAAAGCTGGAGTAGCAATTCTCATATCAGACAAAACAGACTTTAAAATAAAGACTATTACAAGAGACAAAGAAGGACACTATGTAATGATCAAGGGATCAATCCAAGAAGAAGATATAACAATTGTAAATATTTATGCACCCAACATAGAAGCACCTCAATACATAAGACAAATGCTAACAGCCATAAAAGGGGAAACTGACAGTAACACAATAATAGTAGGGGACTTTAACACCCCACTTTCACCAATGGACAGATCAACCAAAATGAAAATAAATAAGGAAACACAAGCTTTAAACGATACATTAAACAAGATGGACTTAATTGATATTTATAGGACATTCCATCCAAAAAGAACAGAATACACTTTCTCCTCAAGTGCTCATGGAACATTCTCCAGGATAGATCATATCTTGGGTCACAAATCAAGCCTTGGTAAATTTAAGAAAATTGAAATTGTATCAAGTATCTTTTCCAACCACAACGCTATGAGACTAGATATCAATTACAGGAAAAAAACTGTAAAAAATACAAACACATAGAGGCTAAACAATACGCTACTATGTAACCAAGAGATCACTGAAGAAATCAAAAAGGAAATAAAAAAATACCAGAAACAAATGACAAAGAAAACACGATGGCTCAAAACCTATGGGATGGAGCAAAAGCAGTTCTAAGAGGGAAGTTAATAGCAATACAATCCTACCTCAAGAAACAAGAAAAATCTCAAATAAACAACCTAACCTTACACCTAAAGCAATAGAGAAAGAAGAACAAAACCCCCCCAAAGTTAGCACAAGGAAAGAAATCATAAAGATCAGATCAGAAATAAGTGAAAAAGAAATGAAAGAAATGATAGCAAAGATCAATAAAACTAAAAGCTGGTTCTTTGAGAAGATAAACAAAATTGAATAACCATTAGCCAGACTCATCAAGAAAAAAGAGAGAAGACTCAAATCAACAGAATTAGAAATGAAAAAGGAGAAATAACAACTGACACTGCAGATATACAAAGGATCATGAGAGATTACTACAAGCAACTATATGCCCATAAAATGGACAATCTGGAAGAAATGGACAAATCCTTAGAAAAGCACAACCTTCCGAGACTGAACCAGGAAGAAACAGAAAACATAAACAGACCAATCACAAGCACTGAAATTGAAACTGTGATTAAAAATATTCTAACAAACAAAAACCCAGGACCAGATGGATTCACAAGCAAATTCTATCAAATATTTAGAGAACAGCTAACACCTATCCTTCTCAAACTCTTCCAAAATATAGCAGAGGGAGGAACACTCCCAAACTCATTCTACGAGGCCACTATCACCCTGATACCAAAACCAGACAAAGATGTCACAAAAAAAGAAAACTACAGGCCAATCACTGATGAACAAAGATGCAAAAATCCTCAACAATATACTAGCAAACAGAATCCAGCAGCACATTAAAAGGATCATACACCATGATCAAGTGGGGTTCATCCCAGGAATGCAAGGATTCTTCAGTATACTCAAATCAATCAATGTGATACACCATATTAACAAATTGAAGGATAAAAAAGTGGTGCTGGGAAAACTGGACAGCTACACGTAAAAGAATGAAATTAGAACACTCCTTAACACCATACACAAAAACAAACTCAAAATGGATTAAAGACCTAAATGTAAGGCCAGACACTATCAAACTCTTAGAGGAAAACATAGGCAGAACACTCCATGACATAAATCACAACAAGATCCTTTTTGACCCACCTTCCAAAGAAATGGAAATAAAAACAAAAATAAACAAATGGGACCTAATGAAACTTAAAAGCTTTTGAACAGCAAAGGAAACCATAAACAAGACAAAAAGACAACCCTCAGAATGGGAGAAAATATTTGCAAATGAAGCAACTGACAAAGGATTAATCTCCAAAATATACAAGCAGCTCATGCAGCTCAATATCAAAAAAAACAAACAACCCAATCCAAAAATGGGCAAAAGACCTAAATAGACATTTTTCCAAAGAAATATACAGATTGCCAACAAACACATGAAAGGATGCTCAACATCACTAATCATTAGAGAAATGCAAATCAAAACTACAATGAGGTATCACCTCACACCGGTCAGAATGGCCATCATCAAAAAATCTACAAACAATAAATGCTGGAGAGGGGGTGGAGAAAAGGGAATCCTCTTGCACTGTCGGTGGGAATGTAAATTGATACACCTACTATGGAGAACAGTATGGAAATTCCTTAAAAAACTAAAAATAGGACTACCATATGACCCAGCAATCCCACTACTGGGCATGTACCCTGAGAAAACCATAATTCAAAAGTGTCATGTACCACAACATTCACTGCAGCACTATTTACAATAGCCAGGACATGGAAGCAACCTAAATGTCCATCGACAGATGAATGGATAAAGAAGATATCCATTCTTCTTTATATATGTGGCACATATATACAATGCAATATTACTCAGCCATAAAAAGAAACGAAATTGAGTTATTTGCAGTGAGGGGGATGGACCTAGAGTCTGTCATACGGAGTGAACTAAGTCAGAAAGAGAAAAACAAATACCGTATGCTAACACATATATATGGAATCTAAAGAAAAAAAAAATGGTTCTGAAGAACCCAGGGGCAGGACAGGAATAAAGATGCAGATGTAGAGAATGGACCTGAGGACACGGAGAGGGGGAAGGGTAAGCTGAGACAAAGTGAGAGAGTGGCATGGACATATATACACTACCAAATGTAAAACAGGTAGTGGGAAGCAGCTGCGTAGCACAGGGAGATCAGCTCAGTGCTTTGTGACCACCTAGAGGGGTGGGATAGAGAAGGTGGGAGGGAGACGCAGGAGCGAGGGGATATGGGGATATATGTATACATATAGCTGATTCACTTTGTTATACAGCAGCAACTAACACAACAATGTAAAGCAATTATACCCCAATAAAGATGTTTAAAAAAACAACAACAACAGGGTGACTAAATAGCCAATAGGTCAAGTAAGAAATCAAAAGAGAAATTAAAAAAATACCTTGAGACAAGTGAAAATGGAAATAAAACATTTCAACATTTATGGCATGCAGCAAAGTGGTTCTAAGAGGGAAGTTCATAGTGATTCATGCCTACCTGAAGAAACAACAAAAATCTCAAACAATCTAATTTTTTACCTTAAGGAACTAGAAAAAGAATAAATGAAGCCCAAAGTTAGTAGAAAGAAGTAAATAACAAAGATCAGAGGAGAAATAAATGAAATAGAGACTGAAAAGGCAAAACGATCAATGAAATTAAGAGCTGGTTCTTTGAAATAAAGTTGACAAATCTTCAGCTAGACTCACCAAAAAAAAATAATAATAAAAAGAGGCTCAAATAAAATCAGAAATGAAAGAAGAGACAACTGATTGAAAAAATACAAAATATCCTAAGAGACTACTATGAACAATTATATGCCAACAAACTGGACAACCTAGAAGAAATGGATAAATTCCTAGAAACATACAATCTTCTAAGACTGAATCATGAAGAAACAAATTCTGAACAGACCTATTACTAGTAAGGAAACTGAATCAAAAACCTCTCAACAAATATAAGTCCGGGACCAGATGACTTCAATGATAAATTCTACCAAACATTCAAAGAAGAATTAATACCCATCCTTCTCAAACTCTTCCAAAAAACTGAAGAGGAGGGAATGCTTCCAAACCCATTTTACAAAGCCAGAATCACCCTGATATCAAAACCAGACAGACACAACAAAAAAAGAAAATTACAGGCCCTGATGAACATAGATGCAAAAATCCTCAACAAAATATTAGCAAACCGAATTCGACAAGATACTAAAAAGATAATACACCATGATCAAATGGGATTTATTCCAGGGATGCAAGGATGGTTCAGTATCTGCAAATCAATCAATGTGATACATCATATTAACAAAGTGAAAGATAAAAATCACATGATCATCTCAATATATGCAGAAAAAATACCTGACAAAATTCAACATCTATTTATGATAAAAAACTCTCAACAAAGTGGGTACAGAGGGGATGTACTTCAACATAACAAAGGCCATATATGAAAAGCCCACAGCTAACATCATTGTGAAAAGCTGAAAGCTTTTCCTTTAAGGTCAGGAACAAAACAAGGAGGCCCACTCTCACCACTTTTACTCAGCGTGGTACTGGAGGTCCTAGCCAGAACTAGGCAAGAAAAAAATAAATAAATAAAAGGCATCCCAATTGGAAAGGAAGAAGTAATATTCACTATTTGAGATGACGTGATATTATATATAGAAAACCCTAAAGATTTCATTAAAAAAACCTGTTAGAAATAACAAAAGCAATCCCATTTACAACTGCAACAAAAAGAATAAAATATCTAGAATAAATTTAACCAAGGAGTTCTGAAAGACCTGTACACTGAAAACTATACGACACTGATAAGGGACTTCCCTGGTGGCGCAGTGGTTAAGAATCCGCCTGCCAACGCAGGGGACACAGGCTCGAGCCCTGCTCCAGAAAGATCCCACATGCCGCGGAGCAACTAAGCTCATGTGCCACAACTCCTGAGCCTGTGTTCTAGGGCCCGCAAGCCACAACTACTGAGCCCATGTGCCACAATTACTGAAGTCCGTGTGCCTAGAGAAGCCACCACAATGAGAAACCCGCACACCACTATAAAGAGTAGCTCTCACTTGCCTCAACTAGAGAAAGCCCACACGCAGCAACGAAGACCCAATGCAATGAAAAATAAATAAATAAAAAATTAAATTAAATTAAAGACACTGATAAAAGAAATCAAAGAAGACACAAATAAATGGAAAGATATTTCATGCTCATGGACTGGAAGAATTAATATTGTTAAAATGTCCATACTACTCAAACCAATCTATATATTCAATGCAATCCCTATCAAAATTCCAATGGCATTTTTCAGAGAAATAGAATCAAAATTTGTATGGAACCAAAAAAGACCCTGAATGGAAAGCAATCTGGAGACAGAAGAACAAAGCTGGAGGCATCATGCACCCTGATTTCAAACTATATTACAAAGATACAGTAATCAAAACAGTATGGTACTGGCATAAAAACAGACACACAGATCAATGGAACAGAATAGAGAGCCCAGAAATGAACCCACACATATATGGTCAATTAATTTACAACAAAGGAGGCAAGAATTTACAATGGGGAAAGAACAGTCTCTTCAATAAATGGTACTGGGAAAATGGGACAGCCACAGGCAAAAGAATGAAACTAGACTACTATCTTACACCATACATGAAAATAAACTCAAAATGGATTAAAGAATTGAATATAAGATCTGAAACCATGAAACTCCTAAAAGAAATCACAGGCAGTAAGCTCTTTGACAAGGGTCTTGGAAATGATTTTTTTGGATCTGACTCCAAAAGCAAAGTCAACAAAAATAAAAATAAGCAAGTGGGACTACAACAAACTAAAAAGCTTCTGCACAGCAAAAGAAACCATCAACAAAATGAAAAGGCAACCTATGGAATGGAAGAAAATATTTGCAAATCATATACCTGATAAGGGGTTAATATCCAAAATATATAAAGAACTCACGCAACTCAACAAAAAAATAAGTAATCTGATTAAAAAACGGTCAGAGGATCTGAATACATTTTTCCAGAGAAGACATACAAATGACCAACAGGCACATGTAAAGGTGCTCAACATCACTAACCATCTGGGAAATGCAAATCAAAACCACAATGATATATCACCTCACACCTGTTAGAATGGCTATTACCAAAAAGACAAGAAATAACTAGTGTTGGTGAGGATGTGGAGGAAAGGGAACCCTTGTGCACTGTTGCTGGAAATGTAAACTGGTGCAGCCACTATGGAAAACAGTATGGAGATTCCTCAAAAAAAACTGAAAATAGAACTACCATATGATTCCACAATTGCATTTCTGGGTATTCATCTGAGGAAAACAAAAACACTAATTTGAAAAGATGTATGTACCCCCTTGTTCACAGCAGCATTATTTACAATAGCCAAGATAAAGGAAATAATCCAAGTGTCCACCAATGGACAAATGGATAAAAAGATGTGGTGTGCATGTGTGCGCCTGCGTGCGCACACCCACACACACAGGAATACTATTCAGCCATAAAAGAGAATGGTATCTTGTCATTTGTGACAGCATGGATGGACCTTGAGGTCATTATACTAACTGAAGTAAGTCAAAGAAAGACAAATACCATATAATCTCACTTATATGTAAAAACTAAAAAACAAAGAAAAAAACCCAAGCTCATAGATACAGAGAACAGGTTGGTGTACCTATGGTTGCTGGGGCAGGGGGTTGGTGGTAGGGGAAAGGTAAGCAAAATGGGTGAAGGGGATCAAAGAAGACAAACTTCAAGTTATAAAATAGATAAATCATGGGGATGTAAAGTACAGCATGGTGACTATAGTTAATAATATATACTGCATTTCTGAAAGTTGCTAAGAGGGTAGATCTTAAAAGTCTTTAACACAAGAAGAAAAAGAAAAAAATTTAACAATGTATGGTGATGGAGGTTAACTAGCCTTACTGTGGTGATCATTTTGCAATGTGTACAAATATCAAATCATGTTGTACACCTGAAACTAAGATAATGTTACATGTCAACTACACCTCAATGAAAAAAAAATGGAGTAAGAAGTTACAATGCAGAGATCACAGGTATACTTCTACAGGACACGTATACTCATTTACAGCATGATATACCAATTCAACGAGGGCTGCACCCCAAGCAACTTAGATAGAAATGAAGATGCCGTGCTCTGGAGAGCCGGGTCAGAGGAGCAACACGTGGCTCCAGGACCAACACACGTATGTGAGGAGCATGAACAAAGACATTTTGTAAATTGTGAGAGCAGAAAAACAGCAGTATTTTTAAAACAAGTATGTTATTTTCTATAATCTAGTTTGTGTATAGTTTTGTGTATAGCCAAGCTAATAGAACGAATATTATACATATACTTTAGACTAGCTTATCTTCATTTTTAAAATCATGTATTTTTTTTTCCCTCTTTTTTTTTTTTTTTGGCCACGCAGCGCAGCTTGTGGGGTCATAGTTCCCCGACCAGGGATTGAACCCAGGCCCTGGCAGTGAAAGAGCTGAGTCCTAACCACTGTACCGCCAGGGAATTCCCTAAAATCATATACTTTCAAATTGGCCAAAAAACTTCTTTTTTGATTCTCTCATTGGGACAATGGGGGATGCTTAATGTGGTTATCTTAAAAAGGTGGACACAGGCTATAACCTCAAAATCATCTCACTCAGTATGCTTCCCAGACCCTCCCACTGTGCTGGGGTGCCAGCTCATCTGGGCCCCTTCTCCTTCTGCACTCTCCTTAGGGAAAGGGCCCTCAGGCCCAGGCCTTTCACCCCACCCCTTTGCTCAAGCCTCCACACAGTACACAGTATGCTGGCTTGGCATCTCTGCTGCAGGTCCAGCAGGTACCTTACACTCATCACAGCCAAACAGAACTCTCGAAGGCCCACAATCCCCCCTCCACCTCCTGCCCCCCCATCCAAGCTGGTCATCCCCTAGCTCAGCAAATTGCCCCACCACCCACACAGTTGCTTGGGCCAGAAATCTGGCAACATCTTTGAAACTTATAGTCCTCACTCCCCCAAATCCAATCTACCAGTAAGACCTGTAAACGCCACTCCTGGAGTGGACTGTAAATCCTCCTGCTTCCATCTCCATCAGCCCAGTGGTTCTCAACCAGGGATGATTTTGCACACCGCCCCACCCCAGGGGGCACTTGACAATGTTTGGAGACAAGTACGGTTGTCAAAAGTGGGAGAGAGGTGCTACTGGAATTTATGGGTAGGGGTCAGGGGCTGCTAAGCATCCTACAATGGATAGGATGCCCTCCACAACAAAGAATTATCTGGCCCCAAATGTCAACAGTGCTAAGGCTGAAAACCCTGCCCTAGTCCAAGTCAACAATGTCTCTCATTATTTTCATTGTCACAGTGTCCTTCATTATATTAAATATACTTTCCTCTTACTTATCGTTGGTCTCCTCACTACTACAGTGTAATCCTCTTGGGAACACAGACCTTGGCTGTCTTATTCCCCTCTGCATCCTCAGTGCCTGGCACACATAGGTGCTCTATAAATATCTGAAGATGAGTAAGTAAGTGTGAAAGACAGAAGTAGCAGCAATTTGATTTAAGAAATGTAAAACGTAACAGAGAAGTTCTTAACCCTTTATGCGGTCAACAGCGTCAAGGTTTATAGACGTTTTGTCCTCATAACACCCATCATACTAACAACTCCTGTGCTGCTCACAGTGGGGAATCTCTGCTCACAGCGGGGACTTTCTTCCTTGCTCAGCTAAAAAGGAAAATGTCGGGCATATCCATGCAATGAGATCTTACGCAGCCAATAAAAATGAGGTTTTTAAAGAATTCTGACATGATAAAATGCTTATAATGTGATTAATGGAAAGGGAAAAATAAAACTATGTATTTCAATCTAAATATATATTTATGTAACACACTCAGGATCAGGTGGTTATCTATGGACTAGGATTATGAATGGTTTAAGTTTTCTTTTTTCTGCTTGTCTTTTCTAGTTTTCTATTCACAAAAAAATATTAACTTTTAAAAAAGCAAGTTGTACTTCATAATGAAAATAAAAGCCAGGTCACAGGAACAAACTAGAAGTGCTAGGACTGCAATGAGCTTAAGCTATTTAACTGAAGAGAATCACGTTCTAAGAATAGCTCAAAGATACCCTTCTTCAGAATCTATTTTCTGAGTCAAGGAAGCCAGGAGAGAATCAACTTCTAAGAAAACTTGTCTGGCAAACGTGAGAGATGGCAGAGACCGCCTCAGGACTCCAGACCTGTGAGTATCTGCAGCCGGATCTGGGTGAGAGTCGTCAGCGAGGTCTGGTAGAGGACGCAGATGTTGCAAACCTTCTGTACCTCCGCAGAATCAACACGTTTACCCCCAACAGGCCTGAGAATATTCCGAACTGACGCCGACTTCTGAAATGCACGCTTCAGGAGAGCTGGCATGGAGAGAAGGAGGAACGTGTGAGCAGAAGTTCAGCCATCTGCCAAACTCCACCCCATAAAGGGAAGAGCACTTCAGTAAAGCTCCTAATTTCCAGCCAGAGCCAGACAGTGAGGCTGCAGCTTTGATTCAAATCATCTCTTTCGGATAAATCAGAAAAGCAGTAACAAAAGGTTTTTAGACAGAACACAAAGACCTCTTTAGAACAGCACAAGATCTGTCAGAACAAGCCAAACATATTTGATTCTTACTGTGGATTCTTTTACTGTAACCACTTAACTTCAGAACGCACAAAGGTGAAACTTCCAAGGACTGAATTGGGGGAAGAGGGGCAAAGGTGGGGGGCCTGGCTAATTCCCAATGTTCTGTGCTTTCAAAGGGAAGTAGGAGCATCAACCTCAAGTACTCATAATCAGTTTGGGGTTGTACTCTCGTTTTACACCTTCGCATCTCTATCTTGCTGAAGTTACACTGAGCCCATGCTCACTGACAGCTACAAGATGGAGCTTTGTGACACAATGGGGGGCAGAAGAAAAGCCACACTGAACCTGGCAATCTGCCACAGGCAAGTGACTCCACTGAATTATGTGCTAACAGCATTGCCTTACTTTTATCAGAGTGTGCAATAAGAAACCTTTCCAAGGAACCCATTAGTGACCCTGCAGCGGGGATGCGCTGAGGTGGTAGCCTGCCTGGTCAGTGACCACTATCACCTGTATAAGGAGCTCCATAGGGGAGATTTATTTTATGATTAGGAACTCAGAAAGGCTCTATTTCCCCTAAGAAATAGATCTTCGTCCTTCTTCCTACTAATGAGAAGTAATAAAGGGTCCAAAAATCCCTTTTCATTTTTGGCCACTGGAAATTCAGAGCCAAATGGAAGTTCAGAGATAAGCAAGGCAGCCCTCGTGGATCATCTGTGGATGCTCTCTACACACAACCCTGACTTTGTTCACACAGTTACATTTCCCTAGTCCTTGTTTACTATCCCTAAGGACTTCCGGTCACTGTTTTGCTAAACGTGAACTTGATTTAAGCCGTCTCAAAATCTTCAGGGGAGAAGTCAGAGGTCACGTGACAGAGGGGAGCAGGTACACAGGGCCAGTCAGGCGCTGCACTTCGGGGAAGGAGAGCCACTCACTCTTCACGGGAAGCACATTCTGTGGCGATGCTGGCGGCGCGTGGACCGGCTCCTGGTTCTCCAGCAGCTTCTTGCTCAGGATGTCACTGAAGAAGATGCGGATCAGAGGCACCCCCCACAGGAACTGCAGCTGTCTGGTGACCAAGGGCATGGACTCGTTAAGGCTAGGAGAGAGCAGGAGAGCGGGCATGTCAGTTCCACCTGCTGGATGGCCACACGGGAGGGTAGCTGGGGACTGCCACTCAGCACGGCAAGTAAGATGCTAAAAGAGAAGTGGGATCCACAAATTGCCGCTGAGGCCTGGATGCAGAAGGCACCGACCTCTCTCTTGGCTCTCTCGCTCCACACAGACTTCCCGTGCTGCCAGCAGCGTTGTTGCTCCCCCCAGGCCCCACGTGTCACAGTCACGTCCCAGACACCCTCCATCTGTTCTCCGTCCTAATTCCATCCTGTTTACCACCCAGTCAACAAAAGCTTCCTGATGCCTACTGCACTGTCCTCTTCATAGCTGGCTTGCAGGCCTGGCCCACAAATCTCAATGAAAGAAGGGGGAAGTGGTGGAAGAGAGGCAGGAGGAGACAAGGAAGACAGTGATCTGCCTCCAGGACTCACCCATAGTCCACAGATTGGGAGAACCAGCCAAGGACAGGGTGCCAGTGGGTCAGGTTGGATTTCTTCTGGGACACGTACTTCTGACAGTAGCAGAGCATTTGGGTGAGCAAACTCACAAACCCATCTGTCTCCTCCTCTAACACCCTGTGGCTGAGGGAGCCCAAGTGCAGGAGGTTGCCTACGAAGAGAGAAGGCTGAGTGCGGTAGGCCCGGACAAACACGCTTCCTCACCTCCCAGCCCTGCTCTCTGCCTGGGGCTCATGCATCCATGTCTACGTGCAGGAAGAAATTCCACGTAGAGAGGAACCCATCAGTGCTGGGGCTGCAGTGCTGTGCAGGGCTTAGAAACAGGCAGACCTGGCCTCAACTCCTGGTTCTGCCAGAGGCGAGCTAGGTGACCCTCAACCCACTTCTTGAGTCTATCTGCTCATCTGTAAGGCTGGAGTGATGAGCCCCACTCTTGATGTGAGGACTATATGAAGTGACGTGTAAAATGTCAGGCACACAGATTTTTAAGTTAGTATAACGTTTTCTTACACCAAGATTCTAAAACCAAGGGTCAACACAAGAAATGACCTTCTGAAGAAGAGCTGAAAGTCCTGGAAAATCACTGTTATTCAGTGTTCACTGAATTTATTTAATGTTTTCTGTGAGGACTCTTACCATCGATTCCCTTAAAATGTAGCCCCAAGAACCTTTTTCTATGTAAAATAAATTTCCTCTAATTAGGCAATGAGAGTTGTGTACCTCTGCTGTTTCAAATGCTTCTCTATCCCCAAACCCTTTCCTCATCTAAATGAAAACACTGTAAAATAGACATTGTAGACCCTACTCTGATCTAAGCCCCACCCAACTGTGCTCTCTTCTCTCTCGAGATGAGAATTATCCAGGTAACTCAACACATTTTCATTTTTCCCTTGGCTGCCAGGAAGCTAAGGGCTGAAATTTAACATTCATTTACAGTCACTCAGCTAGTTTGCCAGGCTGATGTATTTTTCCATGTGATTTTCAGTTTCATGTGTCTACTTAAACTGTTTACCTCATTACCTGTCTTTTATTGTAAGCACTTCCAACTTTTACTAAAAACAGCTTGTGGCCTCCAGAATGGTGGAAAGCAAAACACCTGGGCTTTTCCCAACACCCAGAACACAATAAAATTCCAGCCATAGATACTTACCCATGAGACAAAGTGTATGGCATCCTTCTAAACTTTCACAAACATCATGGCATCGATCTTCGTCTCTTAAAAATGTGATGAATTTACGAAGCATGTCGTGAGATTCTAAAATAGGGAGGCGCTGCAAACAATCACAGACTGTTAAAGCGGAAGCTGATAAAAGGAGCTTCCCACCAGAGTGTGAACTCTATCCCTGCAGATCACCCCCTAGCTGCCAAACATGTTATCCATCACCAAGAAGAAAATGAACAAAGACGAGACCCCTTTTCTTTGGGCTTCTAACACGAGTGTGTCTACGGTAGCTACTGATTTAGGAAAACCATCAGGAGACGAGGTAGAAGTTAACAGAGAAAACATTTTACTTTCTATTTTAAGGACAAAGGCAAAGATGGAATTGGGGGAATTCAGAGTCCACTCACCTCGGGGGTCACTGTGCTGAGATGAGTCACGAGAGCGGGCACAGACACGATGTGGATGAGGAACGGCCGGATCAGATTGTCTGAAAATTGTGCAGCAATCACAGGGCTAGACACAGACATTATCACCTTACTCAGACACGTTTAATGTGAACATGGAACAAAAGAACAACCCTACCAACACCCCCAAATCCCTTGGAATTACGCCTCACAGGACTTCTAGGAAGACTGAAGGCTGAAAATGGGCCCATTCACTGGGGGAAGGTTGAATAAGTGATACCTTAGTCTATGTCGCAGCTATGAAAAATCAATTTACTGAAGTTTTACTGACATGAGAGAATCCTCATGCTATAATCAACTTAAAAAAAAAAAAAGTAGAATGAGAAACTATATACATGGGAGAGGAGGATGGGGATAGTGATTGGAAAGGAGGAAAAGAGGGGCTTCTGGGGTGCTGCTACTGTTGTTCTATTTCACAGGTGGGGTGGTGCTTACATGGGTATGTTTACTGGGTGATAAGTCACCAATAACTCATACTTCAATTAAGCAATTTATTCTGAATATATATCCAGATAATAAATGGAACAAGGTGAGTTTGGGAAGGTTCCCATGGGCCATTAATTTAAGAAATATATATTGATCTTAGAATATAAAAATGTGTTGAATATATGAAGTATAAAGAGTACGGAATAAAAAGTGTGGGCTCTGGAGTCAGATGGCCCAGGTTTAATTCCAGGCCCTGCCCCTCCCGGCTGTGTGACCAAGGGCAAGTGACCTAACCTCTCTGGGCCTTAGCAGCCTCATTTATAAAATGGAGATAAGAGAATGTGGTGAGGAGTCAGTAATGTGTGTAGAAGTCTTAAAACAACGTGCGGCCCATGAATGTTAGCTATTTGTATTATAGGACTTGGTGATCACATCTAAACATATCAGTTATGACTTCATAGACTTTTAGTAGTAGTATCTATATATTGTATGAGAAAACCACTGAATATCTTGTTTTACAAGGTTCTGGTCCTGTTCAATTACTTACAAATATTCAGAGGAGGAAAAAAAGTGCACTGTGCAAGAAAAAGGCTTTAGAACAGCCCGGCCTTAACAAGTGAGTCAATGGATTCTGACATATGGAAAGAAAAAACTTAAAATGATGGACGCTATTATATTCTCAAAGGAGAAGAAACATGGTGGAATGCCTAGATGACCCTCCTGGTGGATCACAGTGTGAACTGCAGCCACAGTGGGACAGGGGAAGGATGCTGGGACGGAAAGACGACTTGTGTTCTTGAGAGGTGGAAGACAGGGGAGCTAGAGGACGCTGCTGAGCTCCTGGGCTCAGGCGTCTGTGTCACTCCTCCGCTGTCTCGGACAGAGGAGAGGGTGGGTGATGCTGCTTGAATGAGCGGCTCAGGTGACTCAGGAGAGGGAGCTGCAGTAAACCTGATTCTAGGAAAACGTGTGTTACGACT
Organism: Balaenoptera physalus; assembly: GCF_965194825.1. Classification (NCBI taxonomy): domain Eukaryota; kingdom Metazoa; phylum Chordata; class Mammalia; order Artiodactyla; family Balaenopteridae; genus Balaenoptera; species Balaenoptera physalus. The sequence continues at coordinate 78,553,974 of NC_138897.1, read as the reverse complement.
CATTAAGTACATCTCTATGTAACTCCTCTCAAAGTATGTAACGAACGTATGACTGTTACCTAGATAATTTGTTCTACTTCTTTAATCATAGCATAACCGGTTGGATTCTGTTCCTGTTATGAAGGTCTAGCCTCTAGAGGTGTGCTGTCCAATGCATTAGCCACTGGCCACACGTCAGGGGCTACTGAGCACCTAAAATGTGGCTAGGCCAAATTCCTATGTTTTAAGTGTAAAATATCCACCACTTTCTGAGGACTCAGCACGGAAAGAAAAATTAATAAATTATCTAATTTTAATTAAAATAAATAATTTAAAAGTATTGATTCCATGCAAAAATGGTAAATTTGGATATAGCAGTTTAAATAAAATATATCGTTAAACTCAATTTCCCCTTTCTTTTGACTTATTTAATGTGGTTCTCATCATATTTCTATTGGACGGTGTAGACCAGCCTTGTCCAATAGAACTTTTGGTGATGATGAAAATGTTTCACATTTGTGCTGTCAGTATGGTTTTCAACTAGTCACGTGGCCCCTGAGGACTTGAAATGTGGCTAATGAAACCAAGGAACTGAATTCTTAATTTTATTTAATTTTAATAAATTTCCATTTAAACAGCCCCGTGTGGCTAATGGTTAGTAGAAAACACGGTCTAGACCAGGTCGGCAAACTGTGGCCCACAGGTCAAAAACTGCCCACTGCCTGTTTTTGTAAATAAAGTTTTATTGGAACACACAGCCATCCTCATTTGTGTATGTACTGTCTATGGCTGCTTGGCGGCTACAGTGGCACAGTAGTTGTGACAGAAGCTGCATAGCCCACAGAACCGAAAATATTTACTAGCTGGCCTTTTGCAGAAAAAGTTTGCCAACCTATAATCTAGACCATTTTTCAAATTGGCGTTCCATGGAAAATGATTCCAAAGGAGGGTAACAGACATATTCCATCATCTAAAACTTGGGCGAGAGTACTCCATGTTCAGATATGTTTGGGTCAAATCAGGTTAAACAAGCCCAAAGAGTTTGCTACCACAGGATCTGTCGGAGCTTTCAGCAGGAAGGTGCCCGGTGAATTAGCAGGAAGGGGCAGACAGGCAGCTTTACCAAGCTCGTTTGACCATAACACTCCTTCTTTCCCAAGTTATTATTATCTTGGGGATTAAGATTATCTCAGATTATCAAGCTATCTTATTAACAACTCCCCAAGTTACTGCTCCTTTCAACAGTTTAAGTATGTCTGGACCCATTAACAAGCACAGCTCTTTACACTTGGCAGTTCTCAGACTTGCTGGTATGATTTCTATCAGGAAATATTTAGCTGCTTAAGTACTTTACATCTCCAAACTGACTAAGTGAAGATAAATATCACATCCTCTCTGGTCCTCCAAACTCCAGTGTCTTAAACCCGTGTTTGCAACACTATTCCCTGAATCCTTTCACCCTGCCCTTTGCTGGGCCTCTTTCATCTCTTAGGTTTCCTTTCTCAATTAAAAGCTCAAAAGGAAAAATGGTCGTATCTTGGTCCCTGGCAGAATAAAGCAATTCATTTTGAATAGCTTCCCTCAAATCATGATGCAAAAACATTCAAGGGTACAGTCGGAAGATTAAGAACAGGGCAGTCACAGATGTGTCACTTTCATCAAGAACAACACTTCCTGTAAATTCTAACAAAGTGGGCAAGCCCGTACCTAATACAAGTAACAAGAGAAGAAAAGCAGGAGGAGCAGGCCTTCAGAAGCACGCCAGCTCCTCAGGTGCAGTTTCTTACTTACCGCATTGCTAGGGAAAAGGCTGCTGTTAAAGTGCCTTTGGACAGACAAGGTCGGGGTCTCGCCAGGCCACGGGTTAACAATACCTGCAAAGAACATTGTAATTGGTCAGGGGGCGACGCCAACTTTATATTCATGTGCACGTAAAAAATGCTCAATAAGTGCTTCAGATAAAAAACTGTATCGGAATGTTTCTAAAAAATGAAAGAAAAGCAATGGGTATGTATGGAGGTTCACTGTACCACTCTCTCTCTCTACTTTAAATACTACACTTGAGTTTTTAAAAATAATAAATAGTTAAAAAAATTAGCAGCCGATAAAAAGAACACCAGATTTAAAATCTCAATTATTTTAGAAGCAATTCAGAGTTATGGCGTCAAGTAGACGCTCCCACTGAGATGAACTGTTGAGAATCCACCTTTGGCTGCCACAGCACCTCGCAGGGTTGTCGTGAGGAGAAAGTGAAACCCAACCAGGAAAGAGCCCATCTCAGTGCCAGGCGGGAGGACGGCCTAGATCAATGTCACTTCTCAAACTCAAGAATTCCAAAGTATCAATACTTTTCAACAGTGATTAGTTACATTTCTGACAATTCCCTGGATGTACGAACTGGCACGATCACATGCAGTGTGGACGGAAGGCTGTTTGAGGACACAGAGCTAGAAAGACGATTCCAGACACCAACCAAGAAGGAACCTGAGGGAATACATCCTGAGGCCTCCTGCCTGCGTTTAAGTCTCAAATGACCGGATCATCCTCGCCGTCAACAATGGAGCACAATGAAGGGGTCCCGGTCACTGCCCTCCCTTCACACAAACCGCGAGGGTCTCAGAGCCGGGGTTGGGGAGGGAGGAGAGGGCGCTTCCTGCAGAAAGGCTTCTGTGAGGAGGGCAGCAGATATGCCGAAACCAGAGGTAAAAACCCAAGTTCAGGTATGGAGAGTGAGTCCCATGTTAGGGATGGGGTCACAGACCTGCAGCACAGAATAAAATCCATGCTGGTTGAGATGGCCCATTATATTTGCACAAATGCGGTTCATGGCTGGTCGAAGACTCTCACCTAAATGAAGAAAAAAGTCTGAGAAAAAAAATCTCTGGCCATAATGTGAACTGTTTACATGCCCCAGGCCCCAGGCCCCAGGCTGTAAGGAAATGTGAGCTCCTCTGGCTTGCCTTCCTGCTCTCCTTGGGTCTGGCACCAGAGGACAGGGAGAAGCCACATCTCCAGAATTCTCTCTCCTGCAAGGCCCGGTGGAAGCGTAACCTCTTAGGTGACGGGACCTATGGTTTCCCAGAAGTATCATCCCCGGCCTCCAAGCTCCTGCAGCACATTTTCTACTTCCCTCCGAGGGCCTGGCACTTTCTACCCCCGGTGGCTACCTCCTCTCCCCACTGGGATACAAGCCCCCTGGCAGGGCCCAGAACGCACCGAGTTCTAAATCCCCCCCCGAGTCCAGGATCATGACTTAAATGAACCCCCTTCCTGGCCTGGAGCCTTGGCACACAGTTTCCTCTGCTTCAGAGCCATGCCCCACCTCTGTGCTCTGCAAACTCCACCTCCCCCTGCAGCTCTCAGCTCAGCTGTCACTGCTTCGGGAAAGGCCGAGCCCCACACAAGGCAAGGCCTCCCTCTCCACTGCACTCTCGTTTCTCCTGGGCTCTGCCTTCCAAGCGCCCCTTGTCACGCTGTTGTCATGACCTACATACCCACGTATACTACTCAGATACTCATATATATACGACCTCTCTTTAGTGTCTGTCTCCTCCCCACCCCGCCAGACTCAGGTGCTGCGAGGAAGGGCAGGCACACAGAGTTCAGCACCTAAAGCCCCTGGAGGGCAGTGACCTCTCCCCTCTCTCCAGCGCCTGCAGAGCGTCTGGCACACAGCAGGCTACTGGGTGAATGGATAAATGAAGTGAATGTATGAAACACGTAAGGCCGAGTTCAGTGTTCAAGGAAGAAGGCAGCTTTACCATGCAATTTTATGCGCAAAATAGAATTATTTGCTGCCGAATATTCTCCAACTGAAATGACGAGGCTTAAGTAAATATTATCAATCTGGAGGCTGAGGTGCTGTGGGAGTTGTAACAAATGAGCTCAGAGGGACTGTGCCTTCAAACGTAAATTCCAGGAAGGGAGAGAGCTGAGCACACGATACTGAACTTATCCTAGATACCACAGTGCAACGTCTCCACGTGTGTGGTTCTAGGGCCTTCCGTGAGGCTTGTGGCAGCAAAAATACTTCCTGAAAAGGTCCCCGAACTCTCCACGGAAATGCTACTTAGGAAAGATTTTGAAGCAAGTCCCACAGACCTTTTCCCCGGAGAATTTTCCATGTTGAAGTGTCTGTAAAGGTGACAAGCATCGTGAGGTACAGTGTGATGAGTTTGGAGTCTTGTAAAATTTCAGGCTAAAAACAATAAAGAGAGTAAGATTAAGACACACGCCCTCCAGTCCAAGACAGCAGCGCAACCATTTTACAACTTTTCTGAATGCAAACAAACGAGTCAGGATTCTAAGTCTTTATTCTTTTTCTCTTGAGGAATGGCCACTATAGGAGTTAAACAACAGGGATTTCAGCACACTAGTGCTTGACCATAGAATTGAAATACTCTTGGGAATGGAGAATTGAGAATTCTTAGAAAACAAGATGACCAGGGCTGGCCTACTACGTGTATGCATTTAGTATTTAACATATGTATGCATGTACACTGGAGCAACAGAGTATAAATGCAATTGAACATAACAAGGACTCTGGGCTCAGACTTTTGGCTTTACCACTTACTAGCTGTGTGATCTTGGGCAAGTTTCTTAACCTCTCTGTACTTCAGCTTCCTCCTCTGTTGACTAGGGACAGTTAACACTGCTTCCTTCGTTTAGTTGTTGTGAGAAATAAATGGATTAATGAATATAAAGCACTAAGAACAGTGCCTCGCACACAGAGAACACTATGCATTGATACTACTGGCTACTACTATAATGATGACTATAACTCATGCTTGATGCTGGGTCAAGGCCACGAGAGCCATTCACAAATGCCTTGAGGGAGATGTCTGGGAATGGATCACTGGGTGCTCTGGGGACATCTGCTCCGTCGCTCAGTTACTACCAGAGTCCTTGCCAAGCCTCTGCCCCTGAAACTTCTCCCTCCCTACGTGCAAAGTGGAAATGGCTGCTGTTTGTGCACACTCACTCCCCTGCCCACCTTCCCATAACACAAGGGTGGGCACTGGACCAGGCGGGGCTGGTGGCAGTACCCCACCCATCTTGCCACTGTGACCAGTTCAGTGTTGAGACCAGGATCCCACTGGACCTTTATGAGTCCTCCCAGATTTCTGAATCGATGGGGGAAGCCTCCCTTTTCTCTTTGGTCAAGACAGAGTTAGGATGTGAGGCTAGAACTGCCAGCTGCCATGATTACAGTGGGAGAGGACAAGGTGATTCCAAAAGGGAGCACACATGAAAGAAGGAAAGAGAGGGAAAATCCAGAAGGCCCCTGGCTCTAGTATTACCAGCGGCACTCAGGTTGGGTTTCTGCACTGTAACAAGGGGCCTGACTAGTATAATAATGCCAGCTACAAAGTATCCACTATATCAAAAGCACTGAAAGGAAGACAAGATTCCCTGGCATCAAGACTGTGGTAAGTGCAGGTCAATGTTCAAAACAACATGCATGAAAGAAGCTCTCAAGTTGAGAACAGCATCTAACTCACTCTCTCTGGGAACAGGGGCTCCAGTAATTCTTTACTAGACTCCAGCTGATACATCACAAAGGTATAACCCATGAGGGACCCACGAGGACTCTGCAAATACATTCTACAGGCCTCAAGTGGGAGGGGTAGATTTACAGTCTTGTTTTTATTTTTTACCTTGAGCTGCTCAAGAAACTCACAGCAATACCACAGAATGTCTTTGATCTGTTTAATCCATAGGAGGGTGAGATCCTTGGAAAGAGCCAGGGACACGTACCATACCTACAAGCAGGAAAAAGAGAAATGTAATGGGCAGTTACAGGGATCAAATGACACACATTCCAGCTATTGGAATGGGACCAATTAGCTAGGTCCAGAGCCAGATAAGGCAGGGGGATGAACAGATAAATAAGCAGCAAGGAGGACTTATTTTAACACTAAACCCAAAGGTAAAAATAGCCTGGTAAGCGGATTTACCATCCTGAGTATGAGGCAAGAGCAGAACACAGCTTCTTGGATAATGCAAAGACTAAGGAATTCACCTGTACTTTGTTAATGTTTTCGATCCATTACTTATTTGCACATGGGTGTGAACATGCAGAGTCATACACAACAGTCAGAACATTCAACAGGAATTTTCAGAGGCAAACAGGCCAGCTTGAGGGGTCATGGGAGACTTTCTGGCTTCCGCCCCACTTACCTTGGGTTCATTCTCAGCATCCATGCTGCTCAGGATGCAGCGACACAACTTCTCAAATCTCTGCAGAGAGGCAGAATGGGGGGTTATAAATTCTCACAATGAATGGAGAAATCAGAAAGCAGCAAATGTTCCGTGGGCCCCTGGCATGCATGTGCCGGCCTGATGCCAGATGACTCACGTTGGGATCCTATTTAATTCCGACTTGTAGATGTGGAGACCGAGGATCAGGAAGCCTAAGGAAAGGCTCTCAAACTGGTGACCTGCAGGCAGGATGAGCCCTACACGTGTTTTAGACTGGGGCTCCTTTTGAAAAACAAGATCAACCTGGCGAAGTTGGCCTGGATTCCTGCAGACTAGCAGCTGTCTCCTAAATTGTGTTCAGCCATTTGCCATTTTATAAGCACCATGGATACGGACTTTTGCCTCACAAACTGTCCTATCATCACTTTCATCTGGAAATGCAAAAGCAAGAAAAGTGGTACACTCTGGCTGTACCAACCCTGGATCCACCCTTAAAAGAGGTGTGGCCCTGGCTGCTGCCCTACCAGACTGAGTTTCCTCCTCTGTAAACAGGCGTCACCGCCCTGCGCCTGCCTGTCCTCATCTGCGTGACTGTGTTTACTGCCAGCGTCCTCCTCTCTCTCCTGCTGGGCTACAGGCTCCTCGAGGGTACAGACCTTGCCCACTTTGTTTCCTTCTGGGGCCCCGTACCCAGAAGAGGGTCTGGCACATGTGAAGCTCAGCAGTGATGGATGCCTAACCCCCAGGAACACAGAGGCCCTCCTCAAGGGTCTCCTTAGTACTGCTACAGATGACTAGCCGCTCCCCTGGAATTTTACTTTCTAGGCTGATTTTTCTAACTCCAAAGGTACAACTAGCCTGTTTTGTTTGGTTTGCAGGATTTTAAGAGAAATTTCAAATTAGCAGCCAATTTTTACAAATTAGAAAACTGAGTGTCAAAGAGCTCTGGAGTGTCTTTAAAGAAATCAGAGTATCAGTCCCCCAGTGGCTGGAGCAGAGGAGCGGCCACCCCTTTGATGGCACGCCACAGCCCACCTCTTCCTCCGATGTCCTCACCACCGCCTGTCAGTTACCATTTACCATGACTTGTACCATGTGTGTCTCATAAATCTGCTAACCTACGCATCTGAGGACAAGTGCCTGTAAGAGTCAATGTGAAAACAATCGTGATGATTCCCAGCACTGGGCATAATCCCTACGAAACAGGTTCCAAGAAAACAAAAGGGGCAGGATGCTGGGGTAACAGAACCTGTCTCATAGAGTTGCTGTCAGGACTAAATGAGTTAACATCTATCAAATACTTATAAAAAGATCTGACACATAACAAGCACGATGTGAGTTTGCTATTATTATTTTACCTCATCATCCTCTTTAGTTCTGAACAAGAACAGCAGTTTCCTGGCAGTCTTAAAAATACAAAGTGCACTTCTTTTACTGGACCCAGAGTCATCTTCTTTAAAAAACTCATCAATCTCTCTCCTAGGGAGGGAAGGGTAAAAAAAGACGTTTTAAATTAGGAGCTCATAGCAGCTGGAAGGCTGTTCAAGAACTGTAAGAGAAGAGCAATCGGTTTTGTTTTTGTTTTTTTTGCTATGAATTGGAAACAAAAGAAAACGTGCTGAGGAGCTACTGACACCCACCTGATTTCCCTTTGCAGTCGACGCCGACAGAGAAAACTCCGTACGTGGGCCTGAATCTCCACAGCTGCCCTCTCCCGCTCCTTCTGCACCAGCCTTTCCTCTCGAGCCTGACGGGCTCTATCAATGAACCAAGCTCTCGAGGTCTGAGAAACAGTGAACATGTTTGCAAACTTGCACAAACCCTGCAAGGAAAATGGCAAGTGGCTGATGTAGGTCATTATATGAAAAACACTCACGGAAAGGGGCTCAGGAGCAAAGGGCAGGAAGGAACTTGGGCAGCAGCAGAAAGCTACTCGGGACCCCCCAGCTCCCTCCCAAAGGGCTGATAGCTGTCCCCGCACAAGTCCCAACTTCCTGTCGGCTCCTTTCATGCAACTCCCCAGACCAGCGATGCTTTTTCCTGTATGAAGTAATCACATTTTTTTAAGAGAAAGAACAGAGTGCCTGGCATAGGGTCCGGCTCTGCAATGGTTTAATGAATAAACAAAGCATGAATCAATTCCACCCACAAAGCTCTAACTCAAACCAGGCATCCTCTAAGTCAAAGGTCCCTGGATATTTCACTGAGCAGTCAACTTTTATTTTGCCAAGTAAAGACTTGAGGGAAAAACATTAAACATAATTATTACTGTCACCATTATCTTATTCATCCATTCACTCAACAAATATTTACTGATACCTACTTTGTGCCCAGCACAAAAGAAGCCTTTCATTTTTTTTTAAAGGGCCATTTAAACACTAAAAAAGCCAAAGGTACATGATTCCAGAATGCCAGACAATCCATTAAATCGAACATGTTTGGTTTTAAGCGTAACTTATTCTGTTGTCCTCGCCGTTCCCATCCTGCCAAGGGCTGAGGGAGACGTTAGAGCAGAAAGGCCCCCATGCACGGACTGGTATTTTTGGACAGAGGCTCTAAATTAGCCATTACATTTTAATCTAAATCATCAGTAACTGTCTTTTCCCAAAGGGATGGCTTTGGCTATCAGCCTAGAGCACATAGCACTGATCCACAGAGCCTCCCACATTGAGATGATGTCTTTAGATGCTTGAAAACTTTGTCATTCTATCCAAAATATATAATCAGACCAGCTGACACGGGCACTGAAATGAATTACTCAGAAATCTAGACTTCTTGTAAACCATCTCTTTATCAGGTTACCTCACTCAAAGCAGTGTCCACGTGAAAACATCAAGGATAAAAAGGTCACGAGAGGCTCCTCCCATGTCAACACATCGGGGGACCTCTGTGGCCCCTGTTCGACACTGATTCACATCTGTTAAACAGTAAGGCTTTTCCTACACGTGGGTCTCTCATCAGTAATTCTCAAGACAAACGAACATGGAGACAGTCCCTCATGGGGTGTCGGGGGGGAGGAAGCAGAAGAGAGAGCCTCTTCCCAATAGTAAAACAGGAGGTTGCACACAAACTGTGACTAAGTACCTGTAAGACTATCTTGAAGCTTTTACCTGATGACGGGAGGGAGCGTGAGAAGACAGGCAATAAAAAGGTACCAGTCTTCCACACCATTCACTCTGCCCCAGAAGTGGAAGTCTGGAGCACTCACCTGAGACCTGCCGGTGACACAGAAATGTCAGGTAATCAGTCATTAGTGATTTTGCACAGGGCTCACAGCTGAGGACAGCTTCTCACTTCAGAGGAGCTTGTGTTTTCTGGCAGAAGCAGAAGAAAAAAAATCCAGATTTAGGATTAGTTTTATAGGTAGGCATCATATACCTTCCTCACTGAGAAAAAGTAATAAAGACAGTGCCTCTGGTTTTAAAAAAAACATCTGTGTCCTCTTTAGTTAATGTTGGATCTAAATGGTAGACGTATCTCCCCTGTCCTCACAGTTTAAAGGGAATAGGTTGAGAATAAGCCCAAAGAAGTTGCTGAATTAAAGCTGTAAATGTTTTGTGATGGCAACCAAGAATAACAGAGGGGATGACATGTTTAAAAGCCATTGCAAATTATGTTTGACATTTTCAGCAAGTTGGAAAATTATTTACGTCTAAGAAATGAAAAGGAGGCTGGCTGCGAACCAACACTGTGACAGAGTCCAAGGTCATACTGCTTGCCACACGACAGGCCAATAAATCGAGAGACGAGTTGATGGGGCAAGGAACAGCGATTTTATTTGGAAAGCCAGCAAACTGAGAAGATGGTGGACTCATGCCCCCAAAGAACCATCTTGCCTGAGTTAGAATTCAGGCTTCTTTTATACTAAAAGGGGAGGAAGTAAAGTCAAACATTTCCTGGTTCCGGTCAGCCTCCAGAGGGGATGTGTTAATTTCTTCCTCCCTGCAGTCATTCAGAGGTGGGCCCGGTCAGGATGTTTCCTGTGAGCTAAACAAATGTATTTTAGCTTAATGCTCATTACCTGGGAGGCAGGGTTCCCAGAGGTGGGCCATTATGTATAATTTAAGCTTACAGGCAACATCCCTTTAGTGATTAACTTGTAATAGAATACAAAGGGTTCTTCCCTATTACAACATGATCCCAATTACTTAACGAAAGAGAAAAAATCACGTGCGCAGGTAGATACAAAACTGGGGGGAAAAACACTTTAGGAATGGTTGTTTTAACTAGTGAAGATAACAAAAGAGAAGCAGACTCACAGATATAGAGAACAACTGGTTACCAGTAGGGCGAGGGAAGGAGGAAGGGGCAGTATAGGGGTAAGGGATTAAGAGGTACAAACTGTAAGGTATAAAATATGGTACAAGGATCTTTTGTACAACATGGAGAATATAGCCAGTATTTTATAACTACAAATGGAGTAAAACCTTTAAAAATTGTGAATCACCATATTATACACCTGTAACTTATACATAATATTGTACACCTGTAACATATATAATATTGTACATCAAGTATACTTCAATATTTAAAAAAAAAGAATGGTTGTTTTGAGGTAGGGGAACTGTGGGAAATTTTGCTTCCCTAACTAGTCTGTTTTCCGAATTCTCCACAGAATGCATGTGGTAGGGTGACATGGCACTGTGAGTCACACAGAGCTGGAGCCAGCCCCTAGCTCTGCCATGTACCGCGGGGGGAGATTATCTTGGAGTCGTTCTGTCTTGTCTGTTAATCAGCTTAGAGGTCGATCATGAGCACTGAATGAGATGATGACATCAAGCACCTATAGAGGTGGCTGACGGGGCGCACAGTCAGTCTAATTGACATATTATTTTTATAGACACAAAGATTTTCTTTTTTAAAACTCTTCAGCAGAGGCCCTCATCTGTACAGGCACTATGGTTCTCTGGGTAGGAAATAACAGTCACCCGTTAAGAGTTTTTTCTATCCCTGGGTGCACTAAGACTCACCAGTCTTGTCACTTGGGCTATGAACCCTGGGCCCTGTTTATATTGGGTAACAGCTTCAAGGTCCTGAGAGCTACAAACAAGCCAGCCCAAGCCATGAGCGCAATGGTATACTCTTTCCTTAACGTGGAGACAGTCCCTCTTGGGGGGCAGGGGGAGGAAGGGGAGGGAGCAGAAGGAGAAGAGAGCACTTTTTCCCAATAGAAAAACAGGAGGTTGCATGCCAACTGTAACTAAGTATCTCTAAGACTATCTCAAAACTTCACCTCTCCCAGCGGGCCCTGCAGGATAAGATCCCTTCCTTGAGATCATCATCCCCTCGGCAACGCTATATGTTGGTTTCTGTTTACACCACATAATGGTCTATACTTTGCAGTTCTTCAAATTCTTTTTCACCTCCTCTACCTGCATAACATCTATTACAGTTCATCAATCAAATAAAAACATATCAGAAGTGTTTATTAAGTACTTACTCTGCTAAATGTCCTGGAGAATCAAAGAAAAGGCTGTGTGTAGAAAAGGCTGTGTGTAGCAGAGAAAGCCTTGGATCAAAGTAGCCCTTCGTTCTCTCTAGTTCTCGTTCTACCTTATTTGGCCAAGTTACTTATCCTCTCTAGGCCTCAGTTTCCTTATCTGTAAATTGAGGATAATAATAGTACCTGCCTCCTAGAGTTGCTAAAAGGATTAAATGAAAATTTACCCTTCTTGTATCTCGATTTACTCATCAGGATAGTGTGATTAGATTAAATGGGAAAATGTTAATAAGGAGTATCTGAAAGCAGATAGCAGGTAAGTGAGCTTTACCGTTCTGTCCCTAAGAAGTTTACAATCCAGTTAGGGAAACAAAAATGTTATAGGTGGAAAGATTAGGAAACAAGAGATTGGTGATAACCAAGATGGTCTGAAAAGCAAAAGGAAACATGTTGATTTGAGTACCCACTGCCTGTCAAGTCCTTTCTATGTGATCTCATCTAACAAGAAGAGCAACCCTGTAAGATCATTTAATATCTCCCATAATCCCATTTAATATCTCCCATAATATCTCCCATAATCCCAAAAGGGGCAGAGTCAATATTTTAATACTGAGTCAGGACTCTTCGCTACTTCTATAGTTCCATGAGACTGTTCAAAATCAATCTTTTCTGGATCAGGCCAACTTCATGGAGCACTATGAAAGAGCCTGACAGTCTAGAGAGTGTAGTCCAAAGGTGAAGCACCATAAATAACTGCTATCTGAGCCCAAGACAATTTTCCGCTTATGGTGGGAATAGCTGGGCAGCCAAGTTGAATGACCATCACCATTTGTTAAGGGTGGATCATGGTTCAGACACTGTACAGATATTTAACCACCTCTGTCTTTTCAGCTCTATCAGGTCTCAACAGTCTAACTTTCTTAAGAATAAGCAACAGGTTTTGAAGGCTACAGCCTATGTAGGTGCATGCTATCAAATCCCACCTTCACACAGAGAAAATGAAATGTAGAGACGGACATGACTTGTCAGAGGTCACTAGGCTCCTGAATTTGAACCCACTTCTAACCCCAAAGCAATTATTTATTTTAAGTGAAACAGAGAAGATCCAGGGACGCCACTATTCATGGAAGGCAAAGAAAAATCGAGAATGCAAGGCTGCCCGTGGGGCTAAGAGTCAGATTACTACCAAGCTTTTCTTTATTGATATGATTAACACCAGCTGCTTCCATTGAGAGCTGAGTGTCAGACATGGTTCTAAAACTTGAATTACACAACACCCTTCGTGACACGAGCTAATTACTCCATCTTACACAGTTGGAAACTGAGGCTCACAGAGAAGGAATTCACCCAAGGTTACAGTGAGTAGGGTTCGAACTCCGGTTTGGGTGACTCCTGCGGCCCGGCGTCTTTCCTCGGCATCAACAACCACAATTACAAATCTTTTTCCTCCAGCGCTAGTCCGCTTTAAAGGCCTATTGCCCCTTTTTATCTCATTGGCCCCAGAGATAAAAAGGTCACGGAGAACCCCTCCCCCTCCCCACCGCCCACCGGAACCCGAAAGCCAGCCCCCAGCACCTGCCCCTCCGACCAGGCGAAGCAGGGACCCAGCCCCAGGGGCACCTCCCTCCAAGTCCCCGGCCCCACTACCCAGGGAACCCACAACCCTGTTGCCACTCGCTACCCGAAGGCCGTAGACCTTTATCCGCTCGAGGCCCCCGCGGTCGGGGTCGAGGCCGCAGTTTACCACCGCCTCAGCCCAAGACCCCCGAGCTCTGCCTGACCCGGGGCAGCAGCCGAGGCCCGACCGCCATCTTGCCCCGGGGTGTTCACTCTGAGAGCTCCGTCGGGAAACAACTATCCATTCCCGGAAACGACAGTTCCGAAGAGCTTCTTCGTCCGGAAAGGAAAACCTCCCTGCACCTTGTCCTCCTCTATGGAAGCCGAAAAAGCGGAGCATTAGGAGCGGGGTAAATGCCTGACCCAGCCGAGGAGAGATGCAACCCATTCCAGCCAGGAAACTTGGAAGGAAAGCGGCCGATATCTAGGAGTACAACGGACCCTTTAGGAAGATGTCCTCTGCGGGGCGGAAGTGGCGTGGCCGAGTGCGGAAGTTCCCGCCCCGGCCCCGCCTCCGCCTCAGGCTCACGCGAGCGGGGTGTTTCCTGTCTTTCTTAGTCCGGGTTTGGAGACTCCGGCGTCCTCCGGCTTTTCATGGTAAGGAGGGCGTTGCCCGCGGACTGGGGGCTCTGGGCGGGCGAGAGAGCGGGGCAGAGATAGAATAAAGGGAGCAGGGACCTAGAGGAGGGGGTTTGATGAGTGACTGTCGCGATAGGAGAGAGGCGGTTGGGGGAATGGATGGGGGGCGAGGCCGGGGGTGGGGGAAGGGCTCTGGACGGAGAAGTGTGTGTGTGTGCGTGTGTGCGCGTGTGCGTGTAGGGGAGTGCTGTCCCTGGCTGTTGGGGGATCCGGGAAAGGGCATTTGGGCTTGGGGAGTAGATATGTGCATGGATGAGTAGGGGGGGCAGTTTCTGAGACTTGAGCGCTGGTCGGAAATGAGGATTGGTGATTGTAAAGAGAACAAAGAGATGTCACTGAAGATGGACATCTGGAGTGGAAAACGAGGATTTGGGCAGGGTTGTGAAGGAGAATGGGTAGTTTATGAGAGGGCGAAGTGGGATTCCTTGGAGCGGAGTGTTCGGGGTTTTTGGAAGTTGTGCTAGAGTCGCTGGGTTTCGGTGAAGTGGGGACGAGGCTTCCAAGTGCGTCTGAACACACGGGCCAGTGGAGCGGAGGAAAGAAACCCAGGGAGCCCGCCGGCGGGCGTGCGCTCGGTGCTGGGAACTCCGCGGAGGTATGATGCCAGGGTCCTGAGGTCAGGGTACCTTCGCCACGGAATCCAGCGTCTTAATTGGCGCCTGGGTACCTATCTAGTCACTTGCGTCGAGACCTGGGGTGGCCACACCTAAGGAGCTGGGGACGTCTCACACTCTTATCTTCTAGCTGTGGGAAGTTTCTCTGTGCTTGGAATCCTTCAAGGGTCTGTTCTTGAATAGCCCTTTTTCCCTGGGTGGGAATGACCAAAGTTCAGCCCAGATCCTCTTTTTACTTGTTTGCCTCAAGTCTTTAACCTGGCAAGTGCAGTCTTTAGGGAACACCGGTCCCAAGGCCAATGTTGAAGAAAAAAATGATTCAGCCTGTATCTGACTTTGAACAGCTCCATTTTGTGCAAAGTAAGTTCCACTTGAGAGAGAGAAGTCATTAAAGCAGTGGTTCTCAAACTGTGGTCTCCAGACCAGCAGCATCACCTGGGAACTTGTTAGAAATAGCCAAGTTTTCTAGACCTACCAGACTACTGAGTCGGTCTGGGGGTGGGGACCCGCAATCTGTTTTATTTAGCAAGCCCTGCAGGGGATGAGAGTGATGATTTCTTGATTTGGGCTCTGTAATGAGAGGTGCATGAGAGTGGGAGTCAGAGGATCCTAATAGTTCTGGTACTTACTTTTCTCCCCTTAAAAATGGAGTGATGATAACGTTTTCCTCACTAGCCTGCTGAAAGAAATAGGCCAATGGTTTGTGTGCTCAACACAGGAAGAGAAAGTAATTAGACAAAACTCTTGGAAATAGCAGTGGCTCTCCTGTAAGTTTTGGATGCAGAATAATGCTGCAGTTATGTGGTTGGTTGAATTTATTTTTATTTTTTATTTTTTTCATAAATTTATTATTTATTTTTGGCTGCATTGGGTCTTCATTGCTGCGCGCGGGCTTTATCTAGTTGCGGCGAGCAGGGGCTACTCTTCGTTGTGGTGCGTGGTCTCTAGGCGCGCGGGCTTCAGTAGTTGTGGCACACAGGCTCAGTAGTTGTGGCACACGGGCTTAGTTGCTCCACGGCATGTGGGATCTTCTCGGACCAGGGCTCAAACCCATTTCCCTTAGCATTGGCAGGCGGATTCTTAACCACTGCGCCACCAGGGAAGTCCACTGGTTGAATCTAGTTTTGTTGAAATGGAACAGCAGACCTCTGAGTTGTAGAAGTGCCCTGATTTGGGGGGTAGGGGGAGTTTTATAATTAGCCTCAAGGCAGTGACTCTTAGCTAGTTAAAGGAACACCTGAGCTTTGTGGCTGCACATTAAAATCACCTGAAGAGCTTTTTAAACACTAGTTTCTGAGTTGCCGTGCCCTTCCCCAATTTGATTAATTGTTCTGGGTGAAGCCAAGGCATCAGCACTTTTTAAGTGCACCCAGGTGATTTCAGTGCAGCCAAGGCTGGGAAGCTCTGGCCTCAAGGACAACTTGAGCAAAAGGGAAACTACGCTAAATGCTTAAACGTTTATTCCTTGAGGGTTATTCTGAAGATTATAGCTTTAACTTCATTTTACAAGTTAGGAAGCTGAGACTCGGTGCAACCATTTGTCTGAACGTCACATAGAACTGCAGTTTAGGTTTGCTGAACTCTTGTTCAGACCTTCCACACACATCTCCAACACACACACACACACACACACACACACACACACACACACACACACACACACACACACGAGACAGTTCTACTGAGAGAAGTAGAGGAAACTTCAAAGGGTGAGGGATTTGGTGCCTTTTTTCCTGTTGTACTTGCCTGGGTCTCCTTTCGAGTCAAAGGTTTTACCCCTTAGGCTGATTTTTATTTTTTAAACATGCGTACAGTTGCTTCTTGTCTGTGTGTGGCCTGAAGCTGTGAAGCAGGAGCCTGCTTTTGTTTCTGATTCGGTTTGTTTTTCTGTGTGGTCAGGAATTCATAGGGCTCATAGAGCCAGAGGTTGGGGAGCTTCTCCAAGACCAGGAAGTTAAATATAGGTTGATTGAAGTGGGGTGACACAGAACTTTTAGAACAGCGCGTTGAAATCTTGGCTGCACATTGGAATCACCTAGGGAGTTGGAATTCTAAAGTGCTATTGCCTAGCCACACCCCCAGACCAATTGCATCAGAATTTCCCTGAGTAGGGCCCAGGCATCAGGATTTTTTTTAAGTGGAGAGCCACTGTTTAGAATCAGCAATAGTATGCTCAGGGGAGGTGGGAAAGAGAAGCCTGGACTTATTGATCTAACTAGAATAAACTTCTGATTGAGTAGAATCAGTAACCAATACTGCAAGTGTTAATTACCTCTGTTTCTTGTAACCAGTCGAGCTCTCTCCTGCCTCACCTCCCCAACCTCATTAAGGATGAAACAAAGGCAGGATCCCAGCAGGGATGGCTGGGGAGGCCTCGGAAGAGAGGTTTGCTGTGAGAGGCTCATTGTCTACTGCTTTGTGGCCTCCGCTCCCTGTGACTCAGGCTTAGGGATGAACACAGCCAGAATCTTTTTTCCAAGGGCCTCTCCTAGTATTGAAGTGACTGACCTTTGGAAGGGTGGGCTCTGGAAAAGTTCAGTGCTTTCTCTGTCTATTTGGAAGTCTCAAGCTAGATCAACATGGTTTCTGCCTTTATCTCTTAGTGATTCGGTCGAATGTCAGTAGACCTGGAAATGGACTTCAAAGAGAAGATAATTTGAGACTTGGAACGCATTCCCAGATCATCGTAGTTTGAGTGCTTTGCGTTGCTCTGAGGCAGGGGCTGGGCTGAGTGCTCTCTGGGGCATCGCTCACCGCAGCCCTGGGAGGTGTGGCCGCTGTCCCCACTCGCTAGACGGGACTAGACTCAGACAGCTGGTAAGTGGCAGGGCTTGGGGCCTAAACTCAGGTGTGACTTCCAAACCCAAGCCCTCAGCCACACATGACCTCCTGTCTTTCTTTCAGAGCTTTTTTGTACTTTCTGAAGAATGGGGGGTGGGGCCCCCTTTCTCAATTTCTGTGTCATAGCTCTGTATATACCAGGCATGACCATTGATAAAACCATGGGCTTGGGACCAGGCAGGACTTGCCCACATCCTTCACTCGCTTCCTCATCAAGACACCTCCGTCACCAGTGCACTTGGGGAAGTGACTGATTGTGGGCTGAGGTATCCAGATCCACAAAATGGAAATACTGATAACTGTCTTCCAGCATTGTTTGGATTTAAATGGTAGTATGTGGTGATAGAAATTAAAACAGTGGTATCTCCTGGAAGGGAGGAGTGGGAAAGGGCAGGGAGGGGCTTTCTGGAGTGATGGACATGTTCTCTATCTTGATTTGAGTAGGGGCTACATAGATGCATAAGTTGACCCAAACTCATCAAACTCTACACTTAAAATACACTTTAGTGTATGCAAATTATCTTTAAAAAGGTATTGGAGAGCAAAAAAAGTACAGCACATAGAATTATTCTTTATGACTTTGTTTCACGGTAAGTGCCTTACAAAATGCTATACCATTTCCCCAAAACATATTTATTTATTTATTTATTTATTTATTTTTAAAAGAAGATCTCTTATTTATTTATTTATTTATGGCTGTGTTGGGTCTTCGTTTCTGTGCGAGGGCTTTCTCCAGTTGCGGCAAGCGGGGGCCTCTCTTCATCACGGTGCGCGGACCTCTCACTATTGCGGCTTCTCTTGTTGCGGAGAACAGGCTCCAGATGCGCAGGCTCAGTAATTGTGGCTCACAGGCCCAGTTGCTCCGTGGCATGTGGGATCTTCCCAGACCAGGGCTCGAACCCGTGTCCCCTGCATTGGCAGGCAGATTCTTAACCACTGCGCCACCAGGGAAGCCCCCAGAAGGCCATTCTTCGTCCATGTCATTCTGCAGTGCCCTGACAACAGTGGGTTCCCCAGTGGGTGATTTCCAGGCCACTCTTTTGAGGGGATGGAGGTCAAGCAAGTTGGCCATTGCCTCTCCTGTCACTGGTGGATGGCAGGTTGCCACCCGTTAGTCCCTTAGCCCATTTAAAAAATAACACTTGTGGGGACTTTCCTGTTGGCGCAGTGGTTAAGAATCCGTCTGCCAGTGCAGGGGACTTGGGTTCGAGCGCTGGTCCAGGAAGATCTCACATGCCACGGAGCAACTAAGCCCATGCGCCACAACTACTGAGCCTGCGCTCTAGAGCCCGTGTGCCACAACTAATGAAGCCTGCGTGCCTAGAGCCTGTGTTCTCAACAAGAGAAGCCACTGCAATGAGAAGCCTGTGCACCGCAAGGAAGAGAAGCCCCCGCTCACCTCAACTAGAGAAAGCCTGTGCGCAGCAACGAAGACCCAACACAGCCAAAAAATAAATAAATAAATTAATTAATTAAAAATAAATAAATTCTAAAAAAAATAACGTTTGTGTTTTACCAGCTATAAATGTAATACGTGTTTATTGTGGGAGGTCTGAAAAAGAAAAGCATAAAGAATAAAAAAAAAAAAAACAGTCTTTTTTCAGTCCAGGGTATAGTTTTAAAGGTTTTGTGTTGTTAGTGCCCTCCAGCTGAAACCACCAAGAGTATGTCTGTAGTCATAGTTGGGTTTGTTTCCTTGGTGCATTGAGGGAGAACTGTGGAGAGTCTCAGAAAGAGGACTCGGGCTTCTGGTGGGTGATTGTGGGAAGGACTCAGGGAAGTGGGGCTTTGCTCTGTGTTGAATGCTGCCGGGAAACAGGGCTAATTCTGGGATTGGGTCTTAGTAATTCCTCACTTGAAGGCAGGAAAGATGGAATGGGGCTCTAATTGTTAAAGAAGCAGCCATGACTCTTATTGGTCATTTTTTGGGGGACAATGTCCTTGTTTTTGTCTGTGTTCAGACATAATTACAGAGCGGGCTCGCTTGTGTCTTGATGCGTCAGCCGCCGAGTTGCCTTGTCTGCTGGTGATGTGCTGTGAAGTCATTCACATTCTGTGGGAACCCCGAGGCCTCGGCGTGAGTGCCGGGCCAGCTCCTGGCCAGCAGGGGCTGCCTTCTCGGTGCTGTGCTCCAGATCCAGTAAAGACTCAGCCACTCTCGGAATCTCCAGCTATAGAATGTTCCCTATTCAAGAAAAGTTTTCTACTGGGAGTTTGGGATTAGCAGATGTAAACTATTATACATAGGATGGATAAACAACAAGGTCCTACTGTATAGCACGGGCAGCTATATTCAGTATCCTATGATAAACCATAATGGAAAAGAATATTAAAAATATGTGTGTATAACTGAGCCACTTTGCTGTATAGCAGAGATGGGCACAACATTGTAAATCAACTACACTTCAATTAAAAAAAAAATTTGGAAAAAAAAGTTTTCTTTGAATACACACATGCCAGGTACCAGTCTCCTTTCCTGCGTCTGCTTAGATCAGACGCTGCATCCATTTCTCTGACCGGGATGTACATGGTCGCTGGCAGTGCTCTTCAGGGAGACTCAGCGGATCTTGCTGGTTGGGGTAGCACTAGTACAGGAAGTCTCCATTTTGCAATAACTTGCTTCCAAGAGTTTTTATGTCTTTTGTTGAGTCCTTAGAAACACTTTTTCCCTGTAAGGGAATGGTAGTTGAGACCCCACTCAATTTCCTGAAAGCTTGTTTCCTGGGTAATTCAACTGCAAAGTGGCACTTTTAGCTGTTCCGTGGTGCGTGACAGTAAGGAAACGAGACCTTGGCAGTGCTTTGGGCCGCTTTAGGATACAGCCAGGGTGTTCATTTATACGGGTAGTGGGCACAAAGGAAGTCCTTGTAATGCAGGACTTAGTGGCAAACTGGTACTTGCAGGGTCAGCAGTGAAGCCAGTGTGTGAGGCTGTCTGCGTGGAGTTTGGGGCAGGTTGGGGAGTGCATGCTTCTCCCCATGGGGCAGCCGACGCCCCAGCTCCCACCACTGGTTCCCCTGCTGGCCTAGTTGGCCTCTGATGTTAAGAGAAGCCAGAAATCCAGATTTTCCTGTGAATTCTCCCAAGTTGTCAACGCTGGGAGCAAACTTTGTTTTCAATGCAGTATACGCTTGGACTAAGCAGAACACATCTGGAGGCCAGCTGCAGCACCCTGGCTGAAAAAAGTAAATCAGGCCTGGTGCTGTGACCCTAGTGACCCTGTGTCTGTCCCCTGGCAGGAAGAGATGTCAGGAGAAAGTGTGGTGAGCTCAGCGGTGCCAGCGGCTGCGACCCGCACCACTTCGTTCAAGGGCACAAGCCCCAGCTCCAAGTACGTGAAGCTGAACGTGGGTGGAGCCCTGTACTACACCACCATGCAGACGCTGACCAAGCAGGACACCATGCTGAAGGCCATGTTCAGCGGGCGCATGGAGGTGCTCACGGACAGTGAAGGTAAGCCCAGCCTCCGGGGCCTGGGACGTGCTTGTGGTCGAGGGCTTCCTTCCAGTTCAGAAAACCAACGTGAAACAGGCAGCGTCCACAGGCCCAGGTTTCCTGTTGTGCTCAGTGTTACTGGGCGTGCAGGGAGCCTTGAGAGTGAGTAACAGGGAGACTGGATCTAATCGGGGGTGGGGGGGAAGGGGAGGTGGTCAAGGAGGGCTTCCCTGAGGAGGTGACACCTAAGCTGAGAGCTGAAGATGAGTAGGAGTCAGCGGGATGGGGGGTCATAATCTCGACTTAACTGTTGATTTGCAGTGTGACTTTGAGAAAGTCACTTCCCCACCCCAGGCATCAGCTCTGTACAGTGGATGCTGGACTGGCTGCCCTGGTTGGCTCTCTTCCCATTCTCTCGGTCATGATTCTGTGATGTCAGAGTGAAACTCAAGTGTGACAGAGGTGGGAGTGTTTTCTCTGGACCGTTGTCCTCCTAGGATGGGGTCCTGATAAAAGACTCACAAACCTGGATTTTGGAGTCTCAGCTCCCCATTTTCTTGTCTGGTGACCCTAATCAAGTTGTTTAGCCTGTTGTTGTCTCATTTCTCCATCTGGTAAATGGGCACAATGACACCCACCCCGGGGGGGCTGCTGGCCCATAGTAAGCATTCAATATATGTATATTCAATGCGTGGGTTTTTTGTTTTTGTTTGTTTGTTTTTAGTTGCGGCATGGGAACTTAGTTGTGGCATGCAGACTTCTTAGTTGCGGCATGCGAGCTTCTTAGTTGCGGCATGCATGCGGTATCTAGTTCCCTGACCAGGGATCGAACCCCTGGAATTGGGAGCGTGGCAATTGGGAGCGTGGAGTCTTACCCACTGGACCACCAGGGAAGTCCCCAGTGCGTGTTTTTTTTTTCTTTTTGTGGAAAGTCATGTTAATGAAGGACAAAGGATTGTTTAAGATGGTCCTGCTTCCCGTAACTACTTCCCACCCACCTTGAACACTCAGACCCCTGCAAGAGGGAGCATCCTTCCCTGGCTGGGTTTATGGGGCAGGTCACATGAGGTTTAAAGATGGCCCCATCCTTCATTCCTTGGCCTGAGCTTGCTTGAGACCAGGCCAGATCACGGCTTGGCTTGACCCTACCTTACCTGTTTCCGAGGCTGGCCTCTGTGCTGACGCCCCTGCTTTTCTCGAGATGGTAGTTCCTGGGAGAGTGGTGAGTTTTGACGCGGGGTGGGAATGGGGGCCCTGGGCCTGGTGTGCACAGCGTGTTCTCCTATCCTAAGAGGACCGCACCCTGGACTGTCTGCTAGTGGGGGCGTCTCCCTCTGTGTTCTGGAGAAGCCAGGCTGCTGCAGGACCTGCAGTCCCACTTCCCTGAGTTCCCCACAAACTCGGGTTTCTGGCCCAGCAGCAGGTGAATGAGGTCAGAGCCCCAGAGCTGCCTCCGTGCCCCACCCAGAAAACGCCAGGGTTTTTATGAGTAGGAGGATCCCCTCTGCTGGGCCGCACCCAGAATTGCCCGGGAGTATTTGTGGAAATCAAGACAATAGCACCCCAGCTGCTGAAGGAAGTGGACCTTATCTGAGACCCCAGGATTGTTGTGGCCTTTCTTCCGCCCTGCCCA
Source organism: Balaenoptera physalus (assembly GCF_965194825.1). Classification (NCBI taxonomy): domain Eukaryota; kingdom Metazoa; phylum Chordata; class Mammalia; order Artiodactyla; family Balaenopteridae; genus Balaenoptera; species Balaenoptera physalus. Next base: position 78,531,575 of record NC_138897.1, on the reverse strand, counting down.
GTCTCTGGCGGGGCTCAGGAAAAGCGGCTGGCTCGCTTCAAAGGCAAAGTGGAAGCCGTGTCTCCTTGAGAGCCCTCACCTTGGTGGCTTGATGCTGTGTCACAAAGGAGACAGAGTCCACAAGCTTTCCCGTCCCCCAACTGGGAGACGCACGAGAGTGGAACCAGTGGGCCTGCGCAGGCTTCTAAACAGCTGCCAGAGGATGTCCTTTCTCGGTGCTTCGTGGAAAACCCAGCATCTCCAGGGAAGCAGTGCTGCCTTTGACACTCCAAACCTCAGCTGTTTTCACTTCACAGAACTCCAGCCCCCTTCAGGTCATCACGAAAAGCTCACAGTATGGCCTTTTATGTGTTTTGTCTCATTTAAGCCTCACCTTAACCCTTCAAGGGGTGGCTGCTGTGGTTACCGATTGCTAAGTGAGAAATGCACATCTCAGAGAGGTGAAATGCTTTTTCAAAAGCTACAGGGCTGGAAACGATGAAGCTACTGAACCCAGGACTTGCTGGCTCTTACTGTCTGTCGTGCGTGGTCTGATGTGGGCCCAGCCCTAGGCCTGGTCGTCTGAGTGTGGCAGCCTTATGGTCCAACCACCGGCTTAGAGATGAAGCCCTTTTGGGCCTGGGATGTCAGGCTGGGTGTCTGGTCTTCCAGCCAGCGCTGTGCTGGCAGAGCAATCCTGTTGGTCCCTAGGGAGTACCCTGCCCAGCCTGACCTGTGGCCTAGGCATGCCCTTGGATCTACAAAACGCGGTAGACTTTCTGCATCTCACAGCTTCACCCTGGCCTTCAGGCAGGAAGCTTGTCGGCAGCAGTGGAGTTTGCCACAAACAGGCCCAAATGCCAAGTGCGGCTCACCCAGGCGAGTGAAGCCAGCAGGACGGCATGCTGGTTAAAGAACAAGGGCTCTGAAGATACCAAACAGCGTATGCATTGTGTTGCTAGAAATCTGTACAGGATACCTGAGAAGCTGGTTGCTTCTGGGGAGGGGACCTGGGGTCCTGGGTGGGAGGCAGACTCTCTTGCACTCCACGCCCTTCTGCCTGCCTGAGTTGTATACCGTGTGCGTAATTCCTCAACAGAGAGGAGCGTGGGTGTTGGAGGTGGAGCTGGATTTGAGTCCTGTTCTGTCACATGGTAGCTGTCCCAGCTAACCCCTATGGAGCAGTTTCCACGTATTGGGCATTGTGCTCATACAGGCTCATTTGCTGTTCACTGGTGACGTGATGCTGGGCGAGTGACTTTTTCTCTGAGCCTCTTTCCTCATTTCAAAGTTGCAAATGGTAATGCTTTTCGGGCTTGTCATGGGGATTACATGAGGACGTTAGAAAGCCCTTGACAGAATGCCCGGCACTTTGGGAGACTCAGTAAATGGGGGCTGTCTGTTATTGCTTTAGTCCTGCCTGGGCTGGGGTGTAGAGGGGGCGGGGTATGGGGAAGTGGTCTCAGCACGCTGGGGAGAAGTGGCCTGCCTTGGCCTTGCGGGATGAGGGTGTGGCAGTCTCATGTTCCCCCTACAGGGGTCGCTCTTCTGAGAGGACACGGTGGCAGTGATCAGGCCTTTCCCAGACTCCTCCCCAAAAAGGTTCAGTTCCTGCAGTGCTAGAATTTCTCCCGGAGCCCTTGTCATTGTCGTCATTGGCGGGTGGATTTATGTGGCACCTTTTGTAACACGACTTCTGTCCGGCCCTCACCTGTAGTTGCCTGCTTCATCCCTGTTGCTTGTAGTACTTTCCCGCCTTAAATGGTGTCTGGTCTCTGGCTAATGTTTTTGGAGTGAGGAAGTCTATAAACTAGATCAGAGAAGAGAGTCATTTATCTAATTATCAGTACACGTTCCCTAGAAAACCAGTGGGGCAGTGTAATAAGCGGGAAAACTGCAGTACCCGTTTCCCTGAGCTCTCCAGGCCTCCTGCCTTATGCAAAATTCTGTAATACGTTGAAAGCGTTTAAACTGCATAATGTAACAAACTCCCCTGTGCCCCGACTCAGACAAGGACTAAAACATTACCTGGACCCATGGGGCTTCTCTTTACCCTCTCTGCCTCTCTCCCTTCCAGCGATAACCTCTAAGTAGCTTGACTGTGGGGTCACTGGGGTGGATTTCTGTCTTTGCTGCACAGTGAATCACCCTCAGAGCTAAACCTTGATGCCTGTCGTCCGTCCCCCCCCCCCCCGCCCCGCCCCCACTCCTCAGCCAGATGTTACTGGACAGGGTGTGGTGGGCATTAGGACTTGAAGAGCTCGCCGTGGGATTCTAATGCGCGGCCAGGGCTGAGAACCACAGGTGTGGGGCTTTGCACGAATTACTGTTACTACAACTGTTTATGTCCGTAACCACCGTATAGTTGGTGCATTTTTAAACATCATATAAATGGTGTTACGTGTTATAGCTTGTACGTAGCCTTTTAGCTTTTGCTTTAGTGAGCATTATGCCTGTGAGATTGATCCATGAAAAAACAGCTCTAGTTCACACATTTCCCTGAAGTAGAGCGTTCCATGCAGTTTATGGATCCATGTTCTGTGATGGTTATTTAGACCGTTTCCAGCATTCACTGTTGGGAAAATTATCATTCTCCAGCACTCTCCCAGTGCATGTGTGGGCTCTGCTTCCCAACCTTTGCCACATCATGGCACACCCAGAAAATAATATTTTTACTTTGGTGAATGAAGAACCTCTGGAGTCCCCAGGCCCCAGCCAGCCACGCCAGGGCCCACAGCATTAAGATCCTACCCACCACCGGGAGCTCTGTCCTGGAGTTGATTCCCAAGAGGGGAATTAGGGATCATGTCCTCGGCTTGATTAGATATCAGTGGCTGTGTCAGTTATCCTCCCCACAGGGGTCTGAATTTTTGCCAACGCTGGGCACCTGTCATTGTTTACTTACTGCCAATCTGATGGTTATGATACGGTACTTTGTTGTTTTATTTAGCATTTCCTAATTTCCAGTGCATTGAGTGACTTATGTTTATTGGCCATTTGTATTTCATCATTTAGCTGCCGGACAGTATCTTTACACATTTTCCCGTTTTCCTTTTTTTCTTTCTTTGTAGAAGTATATATTCTGGATCATATTTCTTTGTGGTCTTATGTTGTAAATATCTTCTCCCGATCTGATTTGTTGACTTTGATACCTCGAAGTTTTTACATCATTTTTTACATTTAGGTCTTTGATCTATTTCAGTCAGTGGTGCTCAACCAGAGATGATTTTTGACCTGGAGAGTCTCTCCATAACAAAGAATTACCCGGTCTAAAGTGTCAGTAGTGCTGAGGCAGAGAAACCCTGCCCTAGAGATTCTCATTCAGGAATGAGGCTACTTCCAAGAGTCTGAATTTGTAACAAGGACCCAAGTACCTTAGGCAACTTCTGAACAGGCAAGTTTGGGGACCATAAAAATCTAAATACCTTAGTATGGAGAAGGAGAGGTCAGTGAAAGCTCCCTGGAGGAGGTGGGGGAGGGAAGGAGAGAAGAAGTACCTGGTCTGCTGGCGGGGCTGGGAAGGGGAAGCCCGGCGGTCCAGTCCCCCGACTCTGAGCCAAGCCTCCTCCCAGGCACCCCAAAAACCGCGCAGACCCCCTTCCTGGGGGCTGGAACATTCCGCCTCTGGATGCCGCTGCCACTCCTCTCTGTTCTCCAGTGATGATGACATATGTAAAGGGCTCACCATCAGAGACCTAATTTGATGGCTGCTGGCAGACCCGGCATTGTGCTCTGTGCTTCCTGTACATTCTCTCATCTTACCTTTATGCCAGCCCAGGGAGGAACCATTTTTAGAACAGGAAACTGTCGGACAGAGAGGTTAAGTGAGACACCGACGTCATCCAGCAAGTAGGTGCAGAGCTGGGTTTCCAGTACAGGCCTGTGCTGTCTCACTCAACCCGTCCCAGAGCCTCCGGGTCTACACCCCTCACTCTTCTTCCCAGCCCTGCCGAAGGGGCCGGGGATCCCAGGTCGCCCCGACCTGGCTTGGCTTCCCTTAGCTTGTCTATATGCTTGGCACTGGAGCTGACTGTTTCAAAGGGATCGATTCCTGCTTTGAAAGCAACTAAAATATTTTGAAGTCAAAATGCTAATTGAAACCTCATGGAGAGAGTGCCTGGCTCTGCTCTTTTTTTTTGCCCTTATTTGTCCAAAGTATGATTCCTTCACCACAAGCATTTCCTGACAGCATTCTTGAGCCAGAGCCCAGTGTCACGGTCCGCCTGTTCGTTTATAGAAACTCTGGACTGTCACTTGGGTAATTGATTTCAGGGGCCCTCGTTCTTTCTGAGCGGCTGCGTTGTCCACGCATCAAAGGCAGACGAAGACATTTTCTTCCCAGAGCAGCTGGGTGGAATTTGTTGCCCTTTCTCCCAAAGACTGCGGTTCAACGTGTCTTCTCAATTTCGTATGATGAAAAGAGTTTTCCTACGAGTTCCTTGCTTGTTCTTTGTGGTTTAGTTCTGCCTCCCCGACTTGGGAGTGTCCCTGAACCTCTCTCTGAGCCTCTGTTTTCATCTATGGAAAATGCAGGGGAATGAGCCTCCGTCAACAAGAACTGTTGGGAAGATAATACGGTCTTTCCATACCTTGTCGGCTCGCTGGAAGGAGAGCACTTGATCCACAGTAACACAGGGGTCACAAGCTGGTGGCCAGCAGGCCCTGTTTTGGCTGTGGTGGGTTAATGACAGGTTTAAAAAAAAAAATCAGTTTGCTGTTCTTTAGAAGTCAGGAGATTTCACAGAGAAATCTGCATTTTTGGCTTCTCCTGGAACCTCAGGGGCTCTCTCAGCCCTGGGCCTCATTCCTGCCCGGCCAGTTTTGGCTGGAGTGAGAAGCGCCCCCTTGTGGGGGGCGGGGAGAGGCAGGGCCTATGCTGTGGTCCTCCCTGCCCACCCGCACTTGGTCATCCTGTGTGCTCAAGGCCCCTGTAGGCATCTGAGCTGCGGAACAGATGCTGAGTCCGCACTTTGTTGTCTCAGCTGGAGAAAGGAGCGGTTGCATAATGTCCAGTGGGCACTGTCGAGGTGAGAGGATTTACCACACCTGGGAAAGCCTCGTTGTCCTTCCTTGGATCCAGGGTCTGACTCCAGGCCACACATTTGCTTTGTGTTTGCCGAGATTGGGGATTAACTTCTCGCTGTACTCAGGAAGCCATAGCAGCGTGCAAGTGCCACGCAGAAGGCTCTGGAGGGACGAGACGGGACCTTTAACCAAAGGCCCAGGAACCGCGGACTGAGGAGTAGTTGCAAAGTGGAACGTGGAAATGGCCTCGTTGTCAACTCTCCTGGTGATGGCGGCAGAGAACACTAACTAGTGCACTAGAACACCTGAGCACACTTGGCGGGGCTGGACTCGGGGGAGGCGGGCCGACTTGTGACCGGACGTGAGAAGGTGCCTTGGCTGCTCGTGGCCTCCATTGGCCTCTGCCGCTGATCCGGGGCCCGGGGTCTGAGGAGGATTTGGGAAGACATAGTGGTCTTAGAGTGGAAACCTGGCTCTTTTCCCAAATTGAGGGAAAGCAGGGGCAGAGAATGATGACTGATTCCTGTGTGAACCTCCTAACTTCCCTGGGCACTGGCGTTTCCTCACCTGCAGTATGCAGCAGGAGACTTGGGGCCCCCTTCCCGGGGTGACCCTGCTTGTCAGGAAGGCCGGGACTTCTCTGTCTGTCTGGCTTCACGTTTTCTCTTGAGATGTCCTTGGTCTTCACTTCATCCCTGCTTCCCCTTCTGGTACCTCCTCCTCCCCTTCCCAGGCTCCAGTCCTCTTTCCTCTTCCCAGTAGCACTTGCATTTCAGCGGAGGAATTTCGAGAAGCCGCCGAGCGGGCCCTGCAGGCCAGGGCCAGGACTGGAGACAGGAGAAGACACTGAGAAGCTGCAGGACTCACCTTGCCCCCACCCCCAAGGCACGATTTCGCGCTGTGCCTGGTTCGGGTCAACAGCTGGGAAGTGTTTCCGTATCTCATGAATGCCAGCGCCATCTCCCCAAGTTAGACTGAACTGCTTGAGGGCAGGGTCTGGCTGGTCACCATTTATCTCAGATAGCTGTCGTTAGCCACTAAACACTTGTGTGGGGGGGTTGGATGGAATTTTCTTTGGTGGTGCTGGTGAGTGCCTGGGGCTCACCCTTGGGAGTCAGATGTCCCAGCCTGCGGCAGTGAGCCGTCTGCTTCCTTAGAAATGGCTCTGTTATTTGGGAGGCTGAAAAAAAAGCGTTGTTGAAAAAGGGAGTAGATATTTTCACATCAGAAGCCTTTCCCCTGTCAATGGGATGTGCTCATTTGGACCCATTTTATCCAGGTGTGGGGTAGGCCCTCTTGGGATATTCTTGACAAAGGGATTTTTGAGGTACTTCAGGAACATGCTTTCAGGACCCAGGGGCCGTGGACTTCCCTGGCAGTCCAGTGGTTAAGACTCCATGCTTCCTTTGCAGGGGGTACCGGTTCAATCCTTCCTTCGGTGTGGCCAAAGAGTTAAAAATAAATAAATAAAATAAAGGAGCCCAAACCAGTGAGTCCGGGGTGTGCTTGTCTGCAGCCAGCGGGGCCTGGTCAGCCCTTTGCTGGTAGCTGTGCAGGTGGGGCCGCGACCCTCTCTGTGGTCCTCTCCCCGGAGGTGGTGGGAGCCAAGAGACACCCCAGCTCTCCTCCCCCCTCCTCCCACCGCAGGCTGGATCCTCATTGACCGGTGTGGGAAGCACTTTGGTACGATACTCAACTACCTTCGTGACGGGGCGGTCCCCTTGCCTGAGAGCCGCCGGGAGATCGAGGAGCTGCTGGCAGAAGCCAAGTACTACCTGGTCCAGGGCCTGGTGGAAGAGTGCCAGGCAGCCCTGCAAGTAGGTATCACCCTTTCTCCCCGTGTGGGCGGGGGGAGCCCCAGACTCATCTGCCTTTCTCATTGTCCCCCTCCCTCATCGAGCTGTTGTGAGAGTTAATGAGTTGACCCCGGAGCTGCTCCCCTCTGGCCTGTGCGACCCCCGAGAGGCTTCCCTGTGATGCTGAGGCCACCTGACTGCTCTCTGGCTTATTTCAGCCCCCATGGTGTCGGGTCCTCTCCCTGTGTGCATTGTAACCCTTCAGTACCGAGCCATGGGGTGTAAAACCTGATCCTTTTTCTGGACTCATTGGGAGACTTATTCTCATCCCACAAGTCACTGTTGAGAGCCCAGCGTAAACTCTACAGACAGACACCCCTCACTTCTCAGCTGGGGCAGGACCACTGGGGTCAAGTCTAGGGACAGTAAAATCCCTACAAAACCAGAATGCTTCTAGATGTAGCCAGCAGCCATTTATTTCAAGGCAAGTTAAGACATGGCAGAGAATCAGAAGAGCCCCTTTGCGTTGTCCTAGGAATTGGATCTGTAAACGTGAGGCTCTTGGGTGGCTCTCCACTGGGGCAGTACCCACAATGCCAGTCTGCCTGAGGAACTGTTATTTGCACACACCACCCCTGCCGCTACTGCGAGTCTGTGAATTCCCTGTAAATCTAACTGAATGTTGTAGCTTTTACTTTGTTATTTTTTATTTCATTTGTATGTTTATTAAAGTAATGCATGTAAAGCATTTACCAAGTCAAGTTAGTATTGTAAGGCTAGGTTGATGTCAAAAACACTACCATACGCCTTCCACCCACTCCCACCCCTGCAGTAGCCTCTTTTAATTCTTGCAGCAGTTGTTTACTCACCTATTTCTTATACTATTTATTGATTTTTCAGTTTACCACATTATCTACTGGCATTTCTGTAGAAAATTAAAATTTAGCTCATGCACCACTCCCAGCCACTACCAAACTTGCATGCACATATTCCTTCTCCCAGTATAGTTTATCACAGTTTTGATTAAATCCATACTCAGAGTTTACGTTGAGTCATGTAAATATTGTTAACAGTTGAGCCACAGAGTATACAGTGATTGTTTCCTTTCTCGTGTAACTTTTCAGTTTGCCAGAATTAGTGATTGCTTCATTGTCTTTTGTTTGCTTGGTTTTCTAAGCACACATCCCTAATTCAGCCCTAAATTCTCAGAAACTTCAGTCTCCTTTTGGTATGTTCAGACACATCAGGGAATCTCTGTTTCATCTTTGTCTTAGAGACATGCCCTCTGGGTTCCTTTTTGTGGTTTCTGTTAGTCTGAGATTAAACCTCCGGGACTGACCTCCTAGTTTCTGTCGCCCTTATCCTTCTATTTTCTCAGAGGATTTTTTCAGTTTTATCTTTTCAACGCTTCTATTGAATTTTTCATTTCTGCTATCGTATTTCTAACTCCCTAGAGCCTTTTCTTGTTCTCCGAGTGCTCTTTTTTATATAGCACGCTGATCTTGTTTCATGGGATGCGATATCTGCTCTCATCTGTCTGATGATACTATTTGAAGTTTTCTTTCTGCTGCCTTCATTGTGTGACTCCTTCTCTTACTTTTTCTCTCCCTTTTGGTTTCAGTCTCATATTTGAGAGGCTTTCCGAGTATAATCTGATGGTCCTTGGTCTGTTGAAATTCAAGAGTAAAGGCTCTGAAACACTGTATATATTGTTGTCCGGTGGGCTTCAGTGGCAGATGCTGAGGCTGGCTTTTTCAGTGGGAACTCTCAATGTCAGAATCTGTAAGCCTTTTTTTTTTGGAAAGGTGGTTCCCTGTCTATAGAGGAGTCCTCCACTCCCTTGCCTGGCGTGTATAAGCCTGACTGGCTGCCTTCTGAGATCTGAGTAGGAGAAGGGGCTGGGGTGGGGGTAGGGCTCACCATTTAGTGTGTAGATCGTTCACTTAATCCCCCCTTTTCAGAATAGCAACTCAGCCCTGTCCTCTCCTGTACAAACTGCTCCAGGAAAGTGGACTTTTCTCCTGCCCGGCTGGGGCAGGGGATCCACCTGGAGGTCTCAGCAGTGCTTCTGCCGACTAGCAAGCAGCGCTCTGCTCTTGCCCTGAGCCCACCAGCCTTCACAGCTGTGGATTCTTTCCCATCTGCCAACTTAGGTTTCAGCGTTCTCCTTCTCCTTGGTTATCACTCATTTGAGACCTGCTTTCCAGACTTGAATTTTTGGCGTCTTTTGTCTGCTGACCTCACTTTTCCCATTCTCTCTCTCCTTATGGGCTTATAATTCCTCTGCAGTCATTGCAGTGGGGTTTTAGGAGCTCTGATGCAATCATATTTCATCTGCCATGTTTAGGGTTTATTTTTAAGTGGCTTCCTGGGCTGTGGCTTTTGAGTGGCTTCCTGGGCTGTGAAATGTGTCGTCGTTGTTAGTATTTATATGCCAAGCACCCTGGCATATAACAGTCCTGGCCGAAGAGCGGGTTCACTGGGGAACTCCACTCCTGGTCGTCCCCCATCCTACTTCACTGGTGCTGGAATCCGCCTCTCTTCCCAGCCATGGCTGCCCCATCTCCCCTCGCCAGAGTCCGTCTTTGCCCGGAAGGCCAGCTTAAACAGTTCAATGTTGGGCAGGCCTCCCAGGCTGAAAGCATGTTTTGTTCCAGCAGAACAAAGATACTTATGAGCCTTTCTGCAAAGTTCCTGTCATCACCTCATCCAAGGAAGAACAGAAACTTATAGCGACTTCAAATAAGGTATGGTGGAGGCAACCTTGTGGCATTTCTTTTGCTACCAAAAGTGGTGGAGGTTCTTCTGAGTAAGTTTTGGAATAAAAATGTGCGAAATTGCCTGGGCAAGGCCTGAGAGGGGGTCAGGAATGGGAGCGTACAGCTCATTCTGTGTTTCTCCTGGTGCTGGCTCACGCAGTCTCCCTCTCCAGCCCCACCCCAGCCAGCAGGCTACGCTTACCTGCCTCTTCAGGCGGATGGCAGGGCTCCAGCGCTGTGGGAAGCTGGTGGTCCTTCGCACCTGCACTCCAAGTGACTCTCTTCTTCCTTTTTTTTAAAACAACCCACAGCCAGCCGTGAAGTTGCTCTACAACAGAAGTAACAACAAATACTCGTATACCAGGTAAGGTGTTGGCCAGAAAAGACATCTGCACTCACACCAGCCAGGCCCAGCTCCCCTCATTCCCTTCAGATGAGGGTGGCCTTTTTGCACCTCTAGAATGCCCAGATGGATCGATAGATATGAAATCTAATTCACACATACCATAAGATTCACCGTTTAAAAATACACAATTCAGTGTTTTTTAGTATATTCAGAGTTGTGCAACCATCACCACTTACCTAATTCTAGACCATTTTCATCACCTCAGAAGGAAACCTGTACCTGTTAGCAGTCACTCCCCATGTCCCCCCACCCTCTTATCTCCCCCAGCCCTAGGCAACCACTATTTTGCTTTCTGTTTCTATGGATTTGCCTACACCGGACATTTCATATATATAGAATCTTACAATATGTTGCTTTTTGTGTCTGGCTTCTTTCACTTAGCATAACGTTTTCAAAGTTCACCCATGTTGTGGCACGCATCAGCACTTCATTTTATGGCTGAAAAATACGCCATTGTTCAGACAGACTACGTTTTGTTTGCCCTTTTTCATCAGCTGACGGACAGTTAGGGTTGTTGCCACCTTCTGGCCGTCAGGAATAATGCTGCTGTGGACATTCATGTCCACGTACATGTTTTCATTTCTCGTGGGTGGATACCTAGGAGTGCAATTGCTGGGTCATATGGTAACTCTAGGTTTAATCACTTGAGGACCTGCTGAACTGTTTTCCAAAGTGACTACGCCATTTTATGTTCCCACTAGCAATATATACGGGTTTCCAGAATGCCTTTTGGCTCTTGGGAACATGTGGCTCTAAATCAGGAACTTATGGGTTGTAGGGGTATTAGATGAAGTTACTCAAGACCCATAAATGGACCCAGGATAAAAAGTCTCCCTCGAGCGGGTCACTCATCCTCTCATGTGGCTCTGTGGGGCTCTCCTCCATGTCCCCCACCCGGTGCCTGTGCCTGCAGACCCCGTGGTTTCACCATTTCATCCCTGGCTGTTGCACAGCAGGGTGTCCGCACTAGCACGCTGGTGAGGAGTGCAGACTTGGAGGCTAGAGCTGTGTTTTTGAGGCTCAGCTCTGCCATTTATTAGTTTCTGGCCGCAGGCAGTCCCCTAATTTCTCTGACCCTTGCTTTCCGTTGAGCTTTGGGGACTGTAGTGCCTTCTTCACGGGCTTACCATGAGGTTGAAAAGGGATGGTGGAGATAATGGGCCCAGTGTGTGGAAACACTCCCCCACTAGCGGTGGCTGTTAACACCAGCTTGTAATCAATCACCTTATCAAATGCTCTCTTGCAGCAATTCTGACGACAATATGTTGAAGAACATCGAACTGTTTGATAAGCTGTCCCTGCGCTTTAATGGAAGGGTCCTGTTCATAAAGGATGTCATTGGGGACGAAATCTGCTGCTGGTCCTTCTACGGCCAGGGCCGTAAGATCGCTGAAGTCTGCTGTACCTCTATCGTCTACGCCACCGAGAAGAAACAGACCAAGGTAAGGGCCTCCAGAGGATGGTTCTGAGTGGCTGGCCTGAAATCTGTATTTGAAAAACTTCCCTTTCTCCTTGAGCAAAATACACTTCAAGAGGGAAGGGCTCTAAAAATGCTTTCCTTGACTCATGACTGCTCATTGTTCAAATATTCATTCTCTTTTGGGCCCTGGAAAGATCCAGATGTAGGCTTGGAAAAACAGAATGGCGTTTCCTTTCTGACACCCAGTAAGTATAGACAGTCATACTGCTCCTGGGTTCCTTTTCCGTAAAGGTTGATTCAGACGGGTCCTTGTACCCGTGTGTACCCCGCTGCCTGCATTTTCTCCTCTGTCATCAGCGATCTGATCCCATCAGCGATCTGATCTGACCTGTGCCAGCTCCTTTCTGTCTTCGGCTCGACGCTGTTTCCCACCACACTGGCCCCATCCATCTCACTCATCAGGAGCAGTGCTACCTTCAAGGTCTTGACCTTGGCCTTCTGGTCATGAGCTACTACTTCCTTGTCATCTGTCCTCCTCTTACCCACTGACTTGGGCAGCCCTCCACCCTCACGGGGCCCCCTCAGCACTCCTCGTGAATCTGGGTGGCTTCTTTCCAGCACATGACTCCCTGACTGATCTGGACTCTGGACCCATTTTTATGTCATCCTCTGCAAACCAGTGGACCTGACCTCTCCCTTGGCTTCTGTCCCTGTGCTGTTTTGCAAAGCTAGATTGTGCTGCAGAGTGTGGTTAGAGAACTGGTCCACTGTTGATTGATATTCACTCCCTTTAGGTTTCTGCTTGCCTACCCTCCTCCTTAGGCTATGTGACTGGGTTGTTTTTTGTTTTTTGTTTTCCTCCCTTCTTTTTTTTTCTTTTTATTGAAGTATAGTTGATTTATAATGTTGTGTTAATTGCTGCTGTACAGCAGAGTGACTCAGTTATACATATATACATTCTTTTTCACATTCTTTTCCATTATGGTTTATCACAGGATATTAAATATAGTTCCCTGTGCTATACAATAGGACCTTGTTGTTTATCCATCCTATATATACCAGTTTGCATCTGCTAATCCCAAACTCCTAATCCATCCCTCTCCCATCCCCCTCGGCAACCACCAGTCTATTCTCTGTGTCCATGATTCTCTTTCTGTTTCATAGATAGGTTCATTTGTGTCATAATTTAGATTCCACATATAAGTGATATCATATGGTATTTGTCTTTCTCTTTCTGACCTGCTTCACTTAGTAAGATAATCTCTAGTTGCATACATGTTGCTGCAAATGGCATTATTTCTTTCTTTTATATGGCTGAATAGTAGTCCATTGTATATATGTACCACATCTTCTTTATCCATTCATCTGTTGATGGACATTTAGGTTGTTTCCATGTCGTGGCTATTGTGAATAGTGCTGCTGTGAACATAGGGGTGCATGTATCTTTTTTTGAATTATAGTTTTGTCTGGGTATATGCCCGGGGATTGCAGGATCATATGGTAATTCTGTTTTTAGTTTTCTGAGGAAAACCTCTACACTGTTTTCCACAGTGGCTGCACCAACTTACATTCCTACCAACAGTGTAGGAGGGTTCCCTTTTTTCCACATCCTCTCCAACATTTGTTATTTGTAGACCTTTTTCTTTTTTTTGAAGGTATTTTATTTAATTTTTTTGTGTTTAATTTTTAAATTAAAAAATTTTTTTCTTATAGGTCAGTTTTATTTTTTAAATAGATGTAAAATCATAATTTAAAGTTAAAGTGAATCTAACAATGTTAGAAAATAATAATATATAATATCTAAGGAGGATTTAATCTTAGGAATACAATAATGATTCAACATTTTAAAAATCTTAAAAAGTAAAAGAAAAAAGTTTATGTCCTTTTTTACAATAACTGTACTTCTTCAAAATCTATCCTAAGTACACAATAGGCAATTCAAAAGCTTTATTCACAACAGTGTTCATAGAGACATTATATATAGCAATGAAAATTAGAGCTAATCTGAATGTTCATCTATAGCTCTAACTAAGTGAATTATGATGTAACCACTCAACTGAACATTATATAGCCATATAATGTTTACAAAGAATTCAGTAGAAAATGCTATGATAGATAGATCCCTGACTTTGTCAGATTTTAAAACTCAGACCTCACTAAGGCTTATTCTGATTGCTCTATTTAAACTTAAAACCAACTTCTGTCCCCCAAACACACTCCTGGTACTCCCAATCTGCCTTACCCAGCTCAATTTTTTCTTTTTTATGTAATACTTACGAACATCGACAAAACTAGATGATTTACATGTTTATATTTACTACTTATTAGAAATATAATCTTCTACCTTTTCCTATTACAATATGATCTCAACAAGGAAAAGTTGTTTGGTTTGCTGATGTAGCTCAAGTACCTAGAAGTACCTAGCAAAGTTACATATCTTGAATGAATGAATGAATAAGTGAATGAATTTAACGTTAGGGATTTTCATTATTTGTAAATGACCTCAAATTCTATGACTTATGAAAATATATAATTATGTTGAGGGCTGAATTTAATTCACAGGCACCATGAGTCAGATGTATATAGGAGGTGCCTGGCATCTGAATCTCAGTGTGGTTTTGTTGTTCTCTGGACATTTTATGAAGAAAATTACATGCTGTACAACAGCATACCAGTCAGTGATAAAAAGGTAAAAACTACGGATACATGTAACAACATGGATGAGTCTCAAATGCATTAGGCTGAATGACAGAAGCTAGACCAAAAACAAAAACAAAAAAACCCCAGTATATCCTGTAGGATTCCTTTCATATAAAATTCTAGAAAATGCACACAGTGGTAGAAAATAAGAGTGCTTGCCTGGGGAGGGATAATTGTAATGGGGCATGATAAAACCTTTGGGGGTGATGGAAATGTTCCATATCTTGATTGTGATGGTAGTTTCATGTGTGCATATAGCTGTCATAGCTCATCAAATTGCCTACTTTATGTATGAGAAATATATTGTACAAAATTCTACGTTAATAAACTTGTAAAAAAGAAAGTTAAAAATATATACTCAAATGGTATTAATGAATGTAAACATTATCAAAACTTTCAATATGAACCTCTGATAAATTTCAAGGATGTTCAACAATATTAAATGAAAAAAAATCAGGATAAAAATCATGTGCACATCATAATTACAACTATGTAACCATAAACAGGAAAAAAAATAGAAGAAAATATACCAAAATACTAACATTGGGATTCAACAATGATCATTTCTTTTAATTAATTAATTAATTAATTTGTATTTTTTAGCTTGATAGCTCATTTACTTTTTTTTTTTTTTACATGCAAACATTCTAAACAAAATTTTATCAAACTGGATCCAACAGTATATAAAAAGTGCAATACAGCATGACCAAATAGAATTCATTCCATGTATGTAAGATTGGCTTAACATTGGAAAATTAATTGATATAATTCAGCCTATTAAACTTTTTTTTTTCACACACACACACTGTATTTTATTTTTACAAGAGATAAATAAACTGACACCAAGTATTGTAAATGGATGACCACAACAAAAGCAACAATGATTGCAATTACCAAAAAATTTTTAAATTTTTATTTTATATTGTAGTTGATTAACGATGTTGTGTAGACTTTTTAATGATGGCCATTCTGACTGGTGTGAGAATGTAGTTCATTGTAGTTTTGATTTGCATTTCTCTAATATTTAGTGATGTTGAGTATCTTTTCATATGCCTATTGGCCATCGGTATTTCTTCTTTGGAGAAATGTCTCTCTAGGTTTTCTGCCCATTTTGTGATTGGTATGTTTGTTTTTTTTTGTTGTTGAGTTGTATGACTGTTTGTATATTTTGGAAATTAAGCCCTTGTTGGTCTCATTATTTGCAAATATTTTCTCCCATCCTGTAGGTTGTCTTTTCGTTTTGTTTATGGTTTCCTTTACTGTGCAAAAGCTTGTAAGTTTGATTAGGTCCCATTTGTTTATTTTTGTTTTTATTTCTATTGCCTTGGGAGACTGACCTAAGAAAACATTGGTATGGTTTATGTCAGAGAATGTTTTGCCTATGATCTTTTCTAGGAGCTTTATGGTGTCATGTCTTACGTTTAAGTCTTTAAGCCATTTTGAGTTTATTTTTGTGTGTGGTGAGAGGGTGTGTTCTAACTTCATTGATTTACATGTGGCTGTCCAATTTTCCCAACACCACTTGCTGAAGAGACTTTTTCCCATTGTATATTCTTGCCTCCTTTGTTGAAGATCAATTGACTGTAGGTGTGTGGGTTTATTTCTGGGCTCTCTATACTGTTCCATCCATCCATATATCTGTTTCTGTGCCAGTACCATACTGTTTTGATTACTGTAGCTTCGTAGTATTATGTGAAGTCTGAGATGGTTATGCCCCCTGCTTTGTTCTTTTTCTTCAGGATTGCTTTGGCAATTCTGGGTCTTTTATGGTTCCATGTGAATTTTAGGACTATTTGCTGTAGTTGTGTGAAAAATGTCATGGGTGATTTGATAGGGATCATGTTAAATCTGTAGATTGCTTTAGGTAATATGGCCATTTTAACAGTATTAATTCTTCCAACCCAGGAGCATGGGATATCTTTCCATTTCTTTGAATCATCTTCAGTTTCCTTTATTAACGTTTTATAGTTCTCAGCATATAAGTCTTTCACCTCCTTGGTGAGGTTTATTCCTAAGTATTTTATTTGGGGGGGTTGCGATTTTAAAAGGTATTGATTTTTTTTACATTCCCTTTCTCATACTTCATTTTTGGTGTGAAGAAATGCAACCAATTTCTGTATGTTAATCTTGTGTCCTGCTACCTTGCTGAATTCATTTACCAGTTCTAGTAGTTTTTGTGTGGAGTCCTTAGGGTTTTTCTCTATATAGTATTATATCATCTAAATATAATGACAATTTTACCTCTTCCCTTACAATTTGGATAACTTTTATTTCTTTTTCTTATCTGATTACTGTGGCTAGGACTTCCAATACTGTGTTGAATAGAAGTGGCGACAGTGGGCATCCTTGTCTTGTTCCAGATTTTAGTGGGAAGGCTTTCAGCTTTTCACCATTGAGTATTATATTGGCTGTGGGTTTGTCATAAATAGCTTTTACTACTTAGAGATATGTCCCCTCTATACCCATTTTGGTAAGAGTTTTTATCATGAATGGATGTTGCATTTTTGTTAAATGCCTTTTCTGCATCTATTGAGATGATCATGTGGTTTTTGTCTTTTGTTTATGTGGTGTATCATGTTGATTTGCATATGTTGAACCATCCTTATGAATTTGGGATGAATCCCACTTGGTTGTGATGTATGGTCTTTTTTATGTGTTGTTGGATTTGGTTTGCTAATATTTTGTTGAGAATTTTTGCACCTATACCATCAAAGATATTGGCCTGTAATTTTCTTCTTTGGTGGTGTCTTTTTCTGGTTTTGGTATCAGAGTGATGGTGGCTTCATAGAATGTCCTTGGGAATGTTCCCTCCTCTTCAATTTTTTGGAAGAGTTTGAGAAGGATAGGTATAAGTTCTTGTTTGTATGTTTGGTAGAATTTGCCTGTGAAACTGTCTGGTTCTGGACTGTTGTTTGTAGGGAGTTTTTAAATTATAGATTCTATTTCAGTTCTATTGATTGGTCTGTTCAAATTATCTGTTTCTTCTTGATTCAGTTTTGGTGGGCTGTATGTTTCTAGAAACTTGTCCATTTCTTCTAGGTTGTTGAATTTGTTGGCATATAATTGTTCTTAGTGTTCCCTTATGGTTTTTTGTATTCCTGTGGTATCCATTGTTATGTCTCCTTTTTCATTTCTAATTTGTTTATTTGAGTTCTCTCTCTTTTCTTCTTCGTGAGCTTGGCCAGGTTTATCAATCTTGTTTATCCTTTCAAAGAACCAGCTCTTGGTTTTATTGATTTTTCTATGTTCTTAAAATCTCTATTTCCCCTCTGATCTTATTATTTCCTTCCTTCTGGTGACTAGGTTTTGTTTTTTCTTCTTTTTCTAATTCTTCTAAGTAGTAGGTTAGGTTGTTTATTTGAGATTTTTCTCATTTTTTTGAGGAAGGCCTATATCTCTATGAAGTTCCCTGTAAGAACTGCTTTTGCTGCATCCCATAGATTTTGTATGGTTGTGTTTTCATTGTCGCTTGTCTCAAGGTATTTTTTAATTTCCTCTTTGATTTCATCGTTGACCCGTTGGTTTTTATAAATTTATTTATTTATTTATTTATTTTTGGCTGTGTTGGGCCTTCATCTCCGTGCGAGGGCTTTCTCCAGTTGCGGCGAGCGGGGGCCGCTCTTCATCGCGGTGCGCGGGCCTCTCACTGTCGCGGCCCCTCCCGTTGCGGAGCACAGGCTCCAGACGCGCAGGCTCAGTAGTTGTGGCTCACGGGCCCAGCCGCTCCGCGGCATGTGGGATCTTCCCAGACCAGGGCTCGAACCCGTGTCCCCTGCATTGGCAGGCAGACTCTCAACCACTGCACCACCAGGGAAGCCCGACCCATTGGTTTTTTAGTAGCATGTTGTTTAGTCTCCATGTAATTTTTTTTTTTCTCATTTCTTTTTCTGTGGCTAATTTCTAGTTTCATGCTGTTGTGTCAGAAAAGATGCTTTAGATAATTTCTGTACTCCTAAATTTGTTGAGGCTTGTTTTGTGCCCTAGTATGTGGTCAATCCTAGAGAATGTTCCATGTGCACTTGAAAAGAATGTGTATTCTGGTTTTTTTGGATGTAATGTCATGAAAATATCAATTAAGTCTAACTGTTCTATTGTATCATTTAGTATTTCTGTTGCGTTATTGAGTCTCTCTCTGGAAGATCTGTCCATTGATGTGAGTGGGGTGTTAAAGTCTCCCACTGTTGGGTTGGCCAAAAAGTTCGTTCCGGTTTTCCCATAAGATGTTACAGAAAAACCGGAACGAACTTTTTGGCCAACCCAATATTGTATTCCTGTCAATTTTCTCCCTTTACGTCTGTTAGTATTTGTTTATGTATTTGGGTGCTCTTATATTAGGTGCATATACGTTGATGAGTATAAAATCCTTTTCTTTTATTGATCCTTTTATCATTATATAATGTCCTTCTTTATCTTTCTTTATGGGCTTTGGTTTAAAGTCTGTTTTGTTTGATATTAGTATTGTGACCCCCACTTTCTTGTCACTTCCGTTTGCATGAAATATCTTTTTCCATCTCTTCACTTTCAGTCTGTGTGTGTCCTTTGCCCTGAAGTGGGTCTCTAGTAGGCAGTGTATTGTAGGCTTTTGTTTTTTTAATCCAATCTGCCACTCTGTGTCTTTTGACTAGAGCATTTAGTCCATTGACATTTAGGGTAATTATTGATAGATATGTATTTATTGCCATTTTAAACCTTGTTTTCCTGTTGTTTTATATTCTTTGTCCCTTTTTCTTTTCGTTTTTCCTTTTGTGGCTTGATGATATTCTTTTGCATTATACTTATGTTCTTTTCGGTTTTTGTGAATCTATTGTATGTTTTTGATTTGTGGTTACCCTGTTTTTCAAGTATGTTAAGCCCTTCCTATATATATTTGCCTTAGACTGGTGGTCATATAGGCTCAAACACATTTTAGGGGGAAAAAACCCTACATTTTCTTACTCTCCTCCCCAACATTTTATGATTTTGATGTCCTCTTTTACGTCTTCATGTTCATCCTTTTGCTGTTCATTGTCATTATCATCACTTTCACAGAAAATTTTTTGATTTTTTTTTTAATCTGTGTAGTGGCTTTTTTTTTTTAATTTATTTATTTTTGGCTGTGTTGGGTCTTTGTTGCGGCTCACGGGCTTTCTCTAGTTGGGGCGATTGGGGGTTACTCTTCTTTGTGGTGTGCAGGCTTCTCATTGCGGTGGCTTCTCTTATTGTGGAGCATGGGCTCTAGGCGTGCGGGCATCAGTAGTTGTGGCACGCGGGCTCAGTAGTTGTGTCGCAAGCTCTAGAGCGCAGGCTCAGTATTTGTGGCACACGGGCTTAGTTCTCCACGGCATGTGGGATCTTCCCTGGCCAGGGCTCGAACCCATGTCCCCTGCGTTGGCAGGCAGATTCTCAACCACTGTGCCACCGGGAAAGCCCTGTACTGGCTTTTTTAAGTGATTTATTTTCTAATTGTGATTTTCTCTTTCCTATAGATTTTTACTTCTTTTCTATTTAGAGAAGACCTTTCAATATTTCCCCTTGGATAGGTTTAGTATTGCTATGTTCTTTTATTTTTTCTTGTCTGAGAAATTCTTTATCTCTCCTTCTATTCTAAGTGATAGTCTTACTGGGTAGAGTATCTTAGGTTGCAGATTTTTTCCCTTTTAGGACTTTGAATATATCTTGTCACTCCCTTCTGGCCTGCAACGTTTCTGTAGAGAAATCAGCTGATAGTCTTATGGGGTGGTTCCCTTGTAATTAACTCTGTTTTCTTCTTGCTGCCTTTAGAATTCTCTATCTTTAACTTTTGCCATTTTTGTTATAATACGTCTTGGTGTAGGTCTTTTTGGGTTTATCTTGTTTGGGACCCTCTGAGCTTCCGGTACCTGGGTATGTTTCTTTCTTTAGGTTTGGGAAGTTTTCAGCCATAATTTCTTCAAATACATTTTCGATCCCCTTTACTCTTTCTTTCCCTTCTGGAGTCCCTATTCTGCGTAGGTTGGCACACTTTATATTATGCCACAGGTCTCTTAGATTGCTTTTGGTTTTTCTCATTTGGCTTTCTATCTGCTGTCCTGATTGGGTGATTTCCGTTATTTTATCTTCCAGATCAATTATTCATTCTTCTGCATTATTCATTCTGCTATTCATTGCCTTTAGCTCAGCTTTTGTCTCTGCAAATGAGTTTTCTAATTTTTTTTGGTTCCTCTTTATAGTTTCTAGTTCCTTTTTACAGTACTCTGCATTTCTTTCCATAGCCTTTCTTAATTCCTTCGGTATTTTCATTTTCTTCTTTTTGAAATCAGTGCCTATTAGACTGAAGGGGTCTGTTTCACTCTTTGTTCCTTCAGGGGTCTTTTAACTGGGAGTAGTTCTTCTGCTTCTTCATTTTACATATTTCTGTTTGTGAGTTTCGGAAAAACAATTGTCTACTGTGGTCTTGGAGGGCTGTTTATAGGTGGGGTCATCCCTGTGTAGCTTTTGTGAGTTTAATATATTTGGTGTGAGGGCAGTTTTTAGTATGGATGCCCGTGGCCTTTCTCTTCAGTGTGTGCTGGTCATTATCCCCTTGATGGGGGTGTGCAGATGCAGTGGCTGATGCCCAGTCCTGGGTTCTTGGTGGCGGCGGGCAGCTCGGGCACACCCCCAGAGCACACGGTGGGCGTGATGGCATCTCACAGCCACTCCTGGAGTTTGGGCGGGCAGCAGTGGGGGCCCTGCAACCCCTCCTGGGGTCCAGGAGGGAGGTGATGGTAACCTGAAACCACTCCTGGTGTCTGGGGGCAGCGGGGGGGGGCACTACGACTGCTCCTGGAGCCCATGCAGGTGGTGTCCTGCCCTCTGCAAGCACATGCACAGAGAAAAAGGCTACAATCTAGATCCCACCCCTCCCCTCGTGCACCCCCAAACAATGGCGACTGGCGTCTAAGGTGGCCCAGGCTTCCCCTGCATACACCCCCAGCCGTGGTCACACTGGATTCCAGCCCCCCCAGTCCGTCTGCACAGCGTGCCAACCCCGGTCCTCTCCCCGGTTCTGATCTCTGAAGCCCGAGTTCCAGCACCCAGCCCCCGCCAGCACTGGCAGACTCGTGTGTCAGGCTGGGGAGTGCAGCGCGGCAGCACTGACGGACTGTGCAGTCCTCCCTCTGCTTTGGCTGCTGCAAACCGGCTGCTGTTTTCTCCTCTGAGGCTCTGAAGCTCTCCTTCTGTCCCGGTCCATCTCCCTGCCGGTGAGGGGGCTTCCCAGGGTGCAGGAACCTTTTCTCTTTTTCACAGCTCCTTCCCAGTGACACAGGTCCCGTCCGATTCCTTTCTCACTTTCTTTTTCTTTTCTTTTCTTTTCCTCCTTCTTTTTTCTTTCTTCCTACCCGGTTACGTGGAGATTTTCTTGCCCTTTCAGCAGTCTAAGGTCTTCTGCCAGCGTTCAGTAGATATTCTGTGAGAATCATTCCACATGTAGATGTCTTTTTGCTATATTTGTGGGAGAAGGGTAAGGTTCATGTCCTACTATTCTACCATCTTGATTATGCTTTTTTTTTTTTTTTTTTTAAATCACCCCATACACTGTGTCATTTCCTTTTCAACCTATCTGGGGAAATCTGATGACCAGGGACACATGCAGCAGGTCATGCCTCTAGTCACCTTTGTACAGATCTGTAGGTCACCTGCTCAGGTTATTATCCTCACTGCAGTCCCAGGAGCCCACAGCTCTGTGTGATGCTAGAGCAGCCTCAGAAGCAAAATGCAAATGAGAGAAAATCAGACCACAAAGTAGAAACCAGAGTTAAAAATCTTTTTTTAACTACTTTTTTTTTTTTAAAGGGTATGTGTTTTTTTTGTTTGTTTATTTTTGGCTGCATTGAGTCTTTGTTGCTGCGTTCAGGCTTTCTTTAGTTGCAGCGAGCAGGGGCTACTCTTCGTTGCGGTGCGCGGGCTTCTCATTGTGGTGGCTTCTCTTGTTGTGGAGCATGGGCTCTAGGCACACGGGCTTCAGTAGTTGTGGCATGTGGGCTCAGTAGTTGTGGCTCGTGGGCTTAGTTGCTCCGTGGCATGTGGGATCTTCCTGGACCAGGGATTGAACCCGTGTCCCCTGCATTGGCAGGTGGATTCTCAACCACTGCGCCACCAGGGAAGCCCTTTTTTTTTTAACTTCTTAAAACATTTGATTCATTAGTATTTAGAATGTATCCTAAAAGGTATGTATTGTTGTAAGGTAGCCAGGAAGGGAAAAACACTGAGTTTCTTTTTTTTCCTTTCAAAGATAGTGGGGGGACCAGAATTGTTCACTTTTCCTCCTGTGTTAACAAGACGTGCCTCTTTTCTTTAGGGCTGTGAATTCCACCTGTAACTAGACTCTCCATTTTGTCATAGTTTGGTTTTTTTATATACATGGATTGCCTCTGCCCTTGGATATTCAAAAGCTAACCATCATATTGATTAAACTTTAAAATAGTGACTTTACGTTTTTAGAGCTTAACAGCGAGCAAAGGCACTGAGAGACCTTGTGGTCGGATCCCAGCTGTGTATAGATTCGTGGACGGGTTCCGGAGTGAGCCCATGCTCATGTTCGTGCGGCTGGTTAGTGGTGGAGCCGGGATGGAGGCCAGAGCCCCTCTCCTGGCTCCCTTCGCTCTGCCTCTTGTCCCTAAGGGCTCCTTCCTTTCTCCAGGGAGTTGGTGTTGGGATGGCTGCCCCTTCAGGGACAGTTTCCTCTTCTTCCATCCCATACTTCTGGGAGCTGTGCTTTGGAGCTGACACTCATGTTTCGTTGTCTCACGTAACTGCACAGATGTTCCACTTGGGTTTTTGCATAATCGGTATCTTCCCTGGCAGAACATTTCAAGTGCTTTACCATTTCTTACTGATTGCCTGGGACCCACCTCTATCTAGTTCACGGCGCCTGACCCCGAAGGGCAGTAAGCACACGCAGCGCTTTACTGAGTGGGAGGGATTGTGTCCATTTTATCAGGGTCCCCAGCTGGTCCCTGTTCAGAAAGGATGCTCCTTTTAAGGTGTGGAATGCCTCGTGTACAGGGGTGCAGCCCTGATTGTTAGAAGCAACACATTGGGAATGACGTAAATGTCCAAAGGAAGGCAAACTGGGGGGCAGAGAGGGCAGGGAGATCTGTTTCACTGTATCCCTTTTGTCTCTTGTGAATTTAGTGCCATGTGTAAGTGTTGCGTATTGAAAATAAAAACTGCTTTAAACATAATAACGATGGTCTTACAGAGTCTTAGGGGCCTGGTGTAGACAGATGGCCCTGCTCAGAAGTCCTGGGTGGTGGCAGAGGTGGTGGGGTGGGGGGTTTGAGATGCTAACGTACCTGCCTTGTGTTTTGTGGGGCTACAGGTGGAGTTCCCTGAAGCCCGGATCTATGAGGAGACCCTGAATATTTTGCTGTATGAGGCCCAGGATGGCCGGGGACCTGACAACGCACTCCTGGAGGCCACGGGTGGGGCGGCCGGACGCTCCCACCACCTGGACGAGGACGAGGAGCGGGAGCGGGAGCGGATAGAGCGCGTGCGGCGGATCCACATCAAGCGCCCGGACGACCGGGCCCACCTCCACCAGTGAGCGGGCAGGGGGCCCCCGAGCGCACCCGCCCGCCCTGCTCCTCCCTGCTGTGCACGCAGATCCCCCGAGAGCTCCCGGGCCTCCCACTTCCCCCCAAGTCCGGAGAGACTGCATAAAAAGCCAGATGACGATTTTGGTATTTCTCGACCAGGTGAATGGATTGTCTTTACCCAGGTGAACACACCCCTGCTGTTGAACAAGCTGGGTCCAAGGTCTCTGCCTTCCTGAGAATCCGAGAAGCACTGGAGCCAGGCTTTCCTGGTTCTGGAGGAAGAGGATGAATGGGTGTGGTGTGTATGTGAGAACTTGTCTGCAGTATTTATTTCTGTGGGTGTTGACTGCCTCTTGGAGCTTCTCGGGTCACCTTCCCTCCAGGGTTTGGTTTGTCAGCTCTGAGACGGGTCCTGTAGTCGGTGGTCACCAGCGGTGTCTGCAAGCTCAGTGTTTCCTGACTCCACCCCAGCACCCTGGCCCCATCCCCGTGCCTGGCACAGGCCCCACGGCTTTGCGGACAGCCCATCCCGCCCCGGGCATCGATCCTAAAGCTTGTTGAAGGACCACAGCTCGTAGCGGTGGAGACCCCACCTGGGGGGTTCCTGCCTCTCAGCTGCTGTTCCTAGTGTGGCTCTGGATGCCCAGCTCCGTTGAAGGGGCAGGCCTGTTGCCCCTTCTGCTGATCTGTGGTCTGGTGCTTGTTGGGACCCCGCAGGGTCTGGCCGAGAGCAGAGCTGCCCCTTCCTCTGCCCTCCTTGTTGACCCACTCCATTCTGGGAAGGCTGCCTGGCCTGCATACGGGCATAGCGCACAAACCACTGCCCGGTGGGCTCCATTCCTTCCTCCTTGGCCTTCTGCCCCGTTAAGCGGGACTTATTGCCCCCAGCGGATGCCCTGCCCTTTGCTTAGAAGAAATTAAACATGGCCCCAGACTCTGTTCTGGCGTCCAGACGGGACCACTGCTCACACCAGCAGCCTCAGGACGGCTCACCTGCTGTCAGCGCAGCCGTCACCTGGAGATCCCTTCCTGTCTCTGCCTCTGATTCTTACACAGTGTGGCGTGGCCGTCGGTGAGCAGACGGAGAGGACGTGCAGATCCTTTTGGGTCCGGTCAGTGTGTGTGTTCATGTTTGTTTAAGGGACGTGTGCGACTGTGGATGAGGATGTGTGCCCATGGGGCCTGGGTGGCCCGCACTGGAGCCCTGCTGCCTGCACGGCGCTCATGTGGGACGGACGTTCTCGGTTACCTACCTCCCCGTCTCCTCTGCGCCCGTGACGCACAGAGGGAGTGGTGACGAATGTGGGTGGTTGAGACTAGGCTGATAGAGTAGTTCCAAGGAGATTCGGATGTGTGTAAGGTATGGATGGGTTTTGTCTGCTATTCAAGGGAAACGTTACCATTTTATACCAAAGGTATGAATACGGGCAGCCTTTGATACAGTGTATTCGAACAAAACGAGTTTATATTTTGAAATGGTTTTTACAGCTTAGACTTTGTACATCCTGCCCTACTTGTGACAGTTGTATGCCTTTATTTTGTATCCAGCAGCAAAGCCTACAATAAAACTTTAAAACAATCATGACCCAACCTAAAAATCATGTATCGGGTAGATGCTTTTTAAACTGTTGTGTGGGAAACTTTCATATTAGGCCATTTGGATTTTATTAAGTGTTAAGGATGGGAGGGGAGGGGGCTTAAATAATGTTTTGTAAATATTTTATACTGTTTAAGTTTTAAACACCAACCCTGCTGTTTGGGTTGAACTTTTTTAGAAAGTTAAAGTGAATGTCAGTTCTGATGTTTTCTGTAGGAATGGAAAAGCCATCATGTAAGTTCTATTTTTCAAATGTTTACGTGACGAGTAACTAACTTTGTGGAACAGTCTGATTAGTTGGGGCTTCTACACCTTCTGACCAAATGTTTCTGGCCGTCTCTCTACTTTCACATTTCCTTCAACTTTGCACTTGTCGTTTGGAGTCTTTGCTTCCCTGGGATATGAACAAGTTCATGAAACATTCCATGGTGAGCGATACTGTTTGTTAGTTGCATACAGCCGTGAGCTGACCATGACAAAGTGTTGGCTGGTCCAAGCTCTGTTATCAGACATATTCTACAAAGAACAGATTTCTTATGTGAGCACTAAGGGCAACAAAAGTCAATATTTGTATTTAAGAACCGTCCCAGTAAAACAAACACTGGCCTAAGATTTGGTGAAGAGCAAAGTTTTATTACACTGTAATAACTTACAATGGAAAAAGCAGAACAGCTTTGGGTCCCTCGTCATGAGGCTTTTTTTCAAGTAAGTCATCTGATTGTGACTGGGGGCCTCGCCTCTCCATCGTCCCCCTGCAGTGGCTTAGCAGGGCGGTCGCTGTGCAGGTACCCCCACCCTCCCTCTGGAATGTGTGTTCTCTAGGGCTCCACCCAGAGTCACTGTAACACGTGTGTCACTAACCTTTGTCTCTTTGTGCCATGGAAAAAAAAACGCTATGAGCTTCAGAAGTAGTCACTGTATGTTGTACAAGCATCTGTGGACATATGTAAAATAAAAGTTATATAACGCTTCCACTTAAATCTGTTTTTCTGGGTCTTTTCAGAAACGCCCAGCACAGTCCAGCCACTGAACTGAAGTGCAGTTCACAGGAAAGAGAGCAGAGCAGAGAGCCCACCTTCTACTTCACCACCTAAAGGTTGCTGCTCAGGGTGGAAAAGATGAGTCATTTTTCCGTAGTGTTTGAACTCAAACACTGGAAGGAAGTCTTGGGTGGAAATGCTTCTGGGCTTGTGAAACAGCAGTCAGCTGCTGTTGCCTCCGACTGCAGGTTTGGGGTGGGGAGAGCTACACCTCACCACGTGGAACCTAAAGCCTTGAAGGAATTGGGTATGTTTCTGAGTTTCATTTATTTAAAGCAAAATTCAAATTTTGCAGCTTTATGCTCTCAGACCACGTATAATACTTCATTGTGCCTCAGAGGCAGCATGACAGAGAATCTGTCACCCCCCATACTGACATGTTCAAGTGCCCGTCAAGTGTAGGTCCTATTGGGGATGTTTAAAATCACCCCCTTGGGTGACTTGAGGTTGGCTCCCTAAAGAGAACATGTAGTGCGACAGAACACCTGAGGGTTTGGCCTTTGGCATAAGATGCCACTCTGCTTCTTCAGGGACGATCCTTTTCCTAGAGCTGCTGGAACCTTTGCTTGAAGGTGTCGCTAACTGGACCAAATTCGAGCTTCCTGGGTGCTTTCCTCAGTTGCAGCAGAAACGGCGATGGGAGAGATCAGACGTCATCCTCCATCAGGACTTCATGCGGACCGACACCTGGGGAAGGTACACGCTGAGGCTTAGAGGTCTCTCCTGTCACTCAGGAGGAAGCAGCAGTGCAGCCGCCCGCATGGTTGAGGCGGATGTGGACAAGCTGCGAGCAGCCAAGCCCCGTCACCCACACCGTCTCCTGCCCCACCTCCCGTGAGACGAGCCACGTCTAGAAATGGGCTCACTGAGGCCTCTTAGCTTCAGCCTGAGCCAGCCAGGGAGGAACGGGGGTAAGTTTTAAGACAGCATGTAAACTGAAAAGTCACCTTATACTTTACATTAAAAATCATGCTTCAGTATTTTAACTTGTCCCCGAAGGAGTTAACTGTGTTCGGGGGCAATTACGTGTACTCTTCGTCCACAAAACAATTTCATCATTAAATGTGTACGAGACAGTCCATGTTGTTAGACCATTTTTTAGTTTGTATATACATACCAAGTATTCATAATTTGCTACAGACTATGTTTTAAAGATTCAGCCCCCTCAGCTTTCAGTTTGTCGTTTCCCAGCAGAATTGGATCAAACTTGCTAGGGAGGGCAGAGCACTCAGGCTTGACTTCTTAAGATGCGCCTGGTTCCCAAA
Source organism: Balaenoptera physalus (assembly GCF_965194825.1). Lineage (NCBI taxonomy): Eukaryota > Metazoa > Chordata > Mammalia > Artiodactyla > Balaenopteridae > Balaenoptera > Balaenoptera physalus. The sequence goes on along the minus strand of NC_138897.1, from coordinate 78,504,049 downwards.
CCTCTCCTCCTCAGTCCTGGGATCCTTGTGTTCCAGAGCCCAGGCCTCACCCCCAGCCAGTTACGTCATGGTGTCGGGGAGCGGGTGGGGGGAGACACAAACACTGGTATTTTTCGAAGCTCGCCAGGAGTTTCCCCCGTGGACACTCACTTGAGAACCACGTGATAGGGCATGAGGCCTTTGACATCCCGTGAAGAGTTGGGCTTTGACGTTTAATATTGAGAAAAGTTTAATGTCAACTTCTGGTTCACTGACAAATGTGAGTAAACTGTTTTCCTTTTCATTCAGTGTTTGAATCTACACCTCTAGTACCCATTCCTTCCTATTTTTCAACGTAGAATCAGGGACAGAGGGAGAAATAAACTAGATAATAATTCTGGTCAATCTACAGGAGGACTGAAATTGGGAGAATTTTAACCTATAGTCTTATTTAAAACTGCTTACACCTCCCCCTCCCCAGACGCAGCCACTCACCACTGTTAACTGTCCGTTTTTATCTTTATAGATTTGTTCTTCTGGTCCGGTGTCAAAAACTATTGTGCCTTCTTTTCCAGGACTAATATAAAACTGTAAACTTAAAATACACAAAGTGATAAATTACTGACATATTTTTTCCCTCAGCTTTGGGTCTGCAAAAGAAATTCACTTGTGACGCTTACTAGTTTCAAGATCAAATTCCTGTTTCATTACAGAGTTTTATTGTATATTTGAGTAATCGAAAGAAAACCGTTTCTGCAACTGGGAAAATGGCCACGCCTTCCTGTAGTTAGTTATTTTCAAATCAGTTTAGCACAGTTCTTCCACAGGCATCAACGGTAGAGGTGTGGCTGGCACCTGCTCTCGCCCAGGGGGTCCCCCTTTCACTGGGTGACAAATTCTGTTAGGACCATAAGCACCTCCTTTGAAAACTAGATGGTGAGACCACACTTTTCATTCCCTTTGGTGAATAAGTGATCACTGACTTCATTTCTGTGGAGCCCAAGTCCTAGGGGGTGAGGAGGGAAGAAAGCTGGTGATCGGAGGGGGCAAGGGTACCCCACCCCTTGTGGGTAGGCAGTTCTTACTTTGCGGGGAGGGGCAGGCCTGGGTGAAACGATTAACATTTGCGTCTTCCTTGATCTGTTAATAGACACTTAACATTGAATGACTTCCTGAGTACAGACGAAACCACCTACCTTCCCTGAACAACATTTACAATGTTCTCCTTCTTAACCAGCATGACGAGTTTAGTAACTGCCTCAAATATGTGTTTGCACTGTAAGACGGCATCCCCCTGCGGCAGAGAGGAGAGAACACGGCCGGTTCAGTGGTAGCGGCTTCAAAGAAGAACATCACTGAGGTTTCACTGGGGGCAGCTAAAGATTTTGGCAGTGTTTCCCTCTGTTAGCAGCCCTGTGGCTGTCAATTACCTTTTGCTTGTTGTCTTCTGGGGAAACGTGAATGACTAAGATTCCGTCGCTGAAGCTGCTGGTAGAGACACCTTAGGACAGAGCCAAAGTTAGGGGCCAGGAACTGGACAACTTGACATTAATACAGAAAAAAGAGGCATGCCTTGGGGGTCCCCAACCCCCAGGCTTTTTCCCTCCTAGCTGGGCCAAGTGGGGTGGCCCAGCAATCAGCACCTGTGCTCGGAATAAAAAGCTGGTCCCTGTTAAAGATGACTAGTGTCCGACCTGGATGCCGGAGTGAGATGCCGTTGGCATTTATGCCAGAATAAGAGGCACAGCCTGGGCCGCCCTGGGTTTTGTGGGCACTCTTCACTTAGGTCTGTCAATGAAAGGCTGCTTCACTGCTGGTGTGCCCGGGAGCTGAGTCAACCCAGTGAATTTTCTGAAGATTGCCTGCTTCTTACCTTTGAGCGCAGGGTACTCTATTTTCTGCTTGATTTTGGCAAGTTCCACCACGTAAGCTGCTTTCTGAGTGAGAATGAGTTGCCTCTGCCGTGTCTTGAAGCCTTTCCTGTCATATTTAATGACCGGGATACCGTACTGCAAGGAGGTGACCGTCACTGCGAGGGGACGCTTGCTTCCCGGGGGAGGGCGGCAGAGTACCGAGTGCCTTGTTACTCGGCCTCTGGAAACGTTGCTTCGAGCACGCCAATGGAGAGGGGCCCAAACAGATTTTGCATAAATGGGTTTTCCCTGAACCCTGGCTCTCTGCGTGAAAGGCTGTGATTCCTGGCTCTGCCTATGGCGTTGACCTTCAGAGGAATTCAAGGCCACAGACACTTGCCTCACGGGGCTGCTCTGAAAGGTCAGCAGAGATGAAGACACTCTGCAGGCGTTAAGAGCCCTGACAGCCAGAGGGTAATCCAACCTAGTCACAGGTTTCTAGTCCCCAGGGACCAAAGTGACCGAGCAGCCACCAGAGCCACAGTCACCAGCTGCCGCATGCCAGGCCGCAGCCTGTGCCCTTCACACCATCAACCCCAACGTCCTCCCCATTCACAGAAGGATGGAGGCACCGAGGGTGTTAGTCATCTGCCCAGGATCACACAGCTAAGTTATGAAACCCACGTCGGCGCCCAGGCACACTGCTTCTAATAGGGGATGTTTAATGATTAAGTGTATGCCTGCATTTCGCTCAACTTCATAGAAAGCCAAACGCAGTTCCTGGGTGACAGCTGAGGACCATGGAACAGCCACAGGTGCCTAATCGTCACGTAATCGTGATCCCTATCATCTTAACACCCAGAGCATCGCAGCTGAGAGCCCGGCCCGCGCACCCCTGCCTTTAAATAGTGCTTCCAGACCCCCTTCACGTAGCAGACAGACCCTGTTCTCAGACCCCACAGGGGAATCCTGTCTCAGGCAAGGACACACATTTCCTTACCTGGATTTTCTCACTGCTGATGAGTTGAAGCACTTTGGGATTAATGTCTCCTTCATCTAAGGAAGCAACCAGAACACAGCGAATCATCACTAAATACCACCCCTGTGCACAAGCCACTGGCATCTGCTGGTTTTCTGTCCCTCTGTGACCAAGACCTCAGCCTGGGAGATAGATAGCTGTCAGGAAATGCGGATCAAGCATCTTCCTTTGACTTTTTTTTTTTTTTAAATAGGGAAAGTGAGCACATAGATGGAAAAAGGGACTTACCTATTCGGCTGTTGGCAAAGGGTTGATTTAAGCTTTCTGCATAGCCTTCTTTCTTTCCCCTGAATATTTCACTTGTAACCACCTTTTGCTGCATCTGGTAATACACGATTAAAAGTACAAAATGGTAGCCATGAGGCTTTTGGGGACCTAAAGAGGTCCACACTAGCGCTTGCTTTCCTGAATAAGTAAGGCTCCTCAAGGAGCCTTGTCTTACTTCTGCATAGGAGTCAGAACACATAGAAGTCAAACACATTTGGCTTTGGCCAAAATGCTCCAAAAATTCTACTGATGAGAGTCTGAAGTTGACACTTATGCTTGTCTCTACTTGCACTGACTTCCTGGAAGTGGAATTTTCAGAGCTGAGTTTCTCCTAGGTCAGAGATCCCAAACTGCAGCCCGTGGGCCAAATCCAGTCAAGTTTTTTTGGAGTGCAGCCATGCCATTCATTTACAGGTTGTCTCTGGCAGCTTGTGTGTACCAGGGCAGAATAATTTCAACAGAGATGGCGGGGCCGGCAAAGCCTAGAATATTACCCTCTAGCTCTTTACAGAAAAAGTCTGCCGACCAGCAAATGAACATAAACAGAACCACGCCACCAGCGGAGAAGGGGCCCTGCATGCTTTGCAGTTCAGAGGCCGTCTAGATGGTGTTCCCATGGTAACAAAAGAGCGATGCTACTTTTAACAGCTGCCAGTTAACGAGGGCTCTGTGCTAAGTGGTCTACATGCGTTTCATCCTCAAAGCATGTATGAGGCGTGAGCCTTGTGTGACCCTTGGCTTACAGGTAAGATGGTGGGTGAGGATTGCTGACTCTCAAGGGGCCAGCACCCACCCCTCCAGCATCCTGCCACCTGCCCGCAACGCCACGTCCCTACCAGGGCTTTCCTCTCGGCTGTGATCCCTCGGCAGTACTTCCGGACCAGGTTCCTCATGCACATTTTCCTGAGCAGATTCGATGCCTGCGTGGAGAACATTCTTCTTTTCCACCTGCTTCCCTCACCCGCCCCCGCTTTAGGCTTCAGCCGCCAAAACAGAAGCTTTGAAAGCACAGCTGAATTCAGTTTGAGGTAAAGGACAGTTAATATTTTCTAGTCAAAGAAAGCAGCTCATGTTCCAGTCTTGGGCTCACTGTTCACTACTGCTAAACTAGTGGTTCCTAATCTTGAATGAGTTTTGAGTCACCTGAGTTGCTGGCCAGGAGGTTCCTAGAGACGCTGATTCAATGGGCCCGGGTTGGGGCCCAGGAATCTTAGTCACCCCCACTCTGCACTCCAGACACAGAGGGTCCCCAGAGCATCTTCTGAGAAACACTGTTCTAGGCAACTGTCCCTAAACCCATCTGAAATGTTACATCAAGGACAGAAACCATTCAAGAGTGCTCTGTTGAAACAGACCTCCACGGGCTTTATAATTCTAGAGAGGATATACGAATTCTGAGGAGTTAAATTCCTTGGGCATCACTCTTGCAGGGAAGTGCTTAGTCTGCTGAGGCAGCCCTTTCAAGGCAAGGGAGGCAGCACCAAATAATATACAAGTTAAGCTCCATCTGTGCCCACGTCGTTTGCAACGTGAGTTCTGGAACAGTCCTTACATTTTCCAAGATGCCAGGAGGCCTCAGCCAGCTCTTGTCCAAGACGTTCTTTGGGACATGATACCGAAGATTCAAGATGTAATTCTTCCGCACGAACACGATGAACTCCTCATTGTCAGGACAGAGGGGCTTGTTGCGATTGATGAATCCCTTTATGAACCTAAGCGGGAGAGAGTTTTGTTAGTTTTCTATTTCTTCACTTCCCATTTCTTCACTGAAACTTGTGTTCTCTCCCCCACTGGTTTGATTCAACGGTGGCCAAAACGGTGGAGATTATTTTGTTCGCCAAGTAGGGCCACAGGCCAAATCTGGCCCAAAGATATGTTCTATTTCACCCACACCATTTTTTGTTTTGTTTTGAGTGACTTGAATTCATTGCCAACAACAACAAAAAACTGGGAGGTATTACATGAAAGCCAGATATCCAGCTTTCCTTGAAAAAAAATCAAAAGATCTGCCAACACTGGCCTGGCTGCAGTCTGCTAACGTGGAGTAGTGACTGCCCCTCTTAGGTGGACTGAGCTTTCCAGTTTGCTGCAGTCCCTACCCTACCTTATTGCCTTATCCCAGCTCATGAGACTCGCTGGCCCTGCCTGGCCTCAGAAGGCATTCGGCTTTGTGACTTTTGAACTAGGCTAAGAGAAACAACAAACGTTCTGAGTTGTGATCACTGTCAAATTAGGGAGCTCAGAGGAAGGAGATGGAACAGAATTCCTAAGGGTTGACATCCTGCAGGGAAGATTACGTTTCTGCCCAAAGCCAAAACCTCCAAGTCCATGACCACCCTCTGCAGCACAATAGCACCTAGAGACCTTTCCTCCCTACTGGACCCAAATGAGAACTTACTTTCTTATAATCTGCACAGCCCACTTTCTCCTTTTGGCCTCCTTCCGAGCCAGGGCTCCACGCCAGTGGGCTTCAAGTTTAATGGCTGAAAGAGTTCACTGCTGGCATTAGAAGGTGAGCACGATCACTTAAATACAAAAGCGTTTTCCAGAATTATTCACCCACTCCACAAACACCTGGATGCCCAGCACAGCACTCCGCTAGCCCTCGAGATGGAAAGTGGGATGAGAGTCATCAGTCTCTACCTGGACGTGCCCAGACGGACAGCTGAACCAGAGTGACAGAGGAGCAGAGGGTGCTGGGAAGCTCCAGAATTATGCAAGGGGGTCAGTTTTCTGAGGTCTTTTTGAGGGACCAGAGTGGCACTTGATGGCACAGATTAGTCTCGCCCCTGCATTTGCTTTGTCTCACCCCGTGTTTAGTTTTAGTTGTCTACATTAAAAAATGGGGATACATAAATTGGGACACACAAAAATTAGATTTCTGGCTTGTGTTCCAATTTTTAAATGCTTTTCAGATTTTTTTTCCAGTTAATTCAGATATTCAAAATGCTTTTCTTTTATTCCTCATGGCCACATTGTTACAAAAACAAACAACTGGAAACAACCCAAATGTCCATCAACACAACAGCTAAATTGCGGTACGCTCATATAGCGCACAGGGGTCAGCAAACTGCGGCCCTCCGGCTGGCCACCTGTGTCTAAGTAAAGTTTTATTGCAACAGAAATGTCGCAGAAGAAAAATACAAACAGCATAATTTTATGGAGTTCAAAACATTCCAGCCTACAAGTATATTATTTAGTGATGCATCCATAGATGATAAAATTATAAAGAAAAACAAGGAAATAATGCAAAGTTCAGAATAGTTGTGTGTGGGGGGGATGCTGAGAAGTGACTGGGGAGGGAGAAAGTGCAGGGGCTGCAAGTGCATTCATGGTGTTAGTAACCTTTAAAAACAATTACCCTTTAAACATGCATGGACTTCGCTGGTGGTGCAGTGGTTAAGAATCTGCCTGCCAGTGCAAGGGACATGGGTTCGAGCCCTGGTCCAGGAAGATCCCACGTGCCACAGAGCAACTAAGCCCGTGAGCCACAACTACTGAGCCTGTGCTCTAGAGCCTGCGAGTCACAACTACTGAAGCCCGCATGCCTAGAGCCTGTGCTCTGCAACAAGAGAAGCCACTGCAATGAGAAGCCCGTGCACTGCAATGAAGACCCAACTCAGCCAAAAATAAATTAATTAAAAAAAAAATGCATATGTTGTGGATCAAATAAAACATGTCTGTGGAACAAGTATAGGCTGCATTGTTATGTAGAGTAAAAATGAGGCCCCAGAACCGGACTCTGAGAATGCCCAACACCAAGGCTTCAAGGCCAGGCAGGCGAAGAGAATGTTCAAAGGAGCCTGTGCGTCTAGGTGCCACGTGGATGAGAGGGAAACTGTGGTCCATGGCAAACCTGAGAGGTCCTGTTCAGTTCTTACCTGCTTGTCTTTTTCTCACGTATGCTCTCCTTTCCAGGCAGCCTTTGTACGTGGCTTGGATTCTCGCAACTTAAAAGAAAACAAAACTTTTGGTGAAATGGCTTTCAGTTGTGCAGCTTGGTAGTTGTGACCTTCAGAGGAGGTGTCGGCAGTGGCCCTAGGGGCGTGCAGCATAGAGGTGACAGAGGAAGCCACGGGATATGACAGGACAGAAATGAGAGAGGGCGGGTTACGTTCAGCCTGAGTGCCAGAGCTGGCCAGTAACTGGGGCTCCCTTTCTTCCTCTTGCCTCCCCTCAGCTAAGGAACAGAACCACCACCTGGAGGGCTTGCTGGCCCCTGGTTCTAGGCATTATATTTCATCCTCCCACCCAACCCTGCAAGGCAGGCGGGCATCAGCATATTTCACAAAGGGGATCACAGAGCCAGGCGGTGAAGACCCTTGCCAGGCGCGAGGCAACCACGCGGCTGTGAAGCAGGAGTGTGAACCCAGGGCTGTGGAACCACACACGTGCCCTTAGCTCCTCCATTCACAGTGCGCCCCCTGCACCCAGTGACTGGGGTCCCCCCGCAGACCGAGCTCCCCGAGGGCCCCACACACCAGCAGCATCGTATCCCCTGGGAGCTGGGTAGAAACGTTAACCCAGGCCCCCGCATTCAGCACCTGCCCACGAACCCGATCTGGGTGATCCGTGCCCGCTGCCGGAGGGGTCAAAAACAGACCACCAAGCACAGTGGTTACGAGCCCAGGCCCTGAAGCCAGACAGACACACACTCAAACCCCAGCTCTGCTGCTGTTGGGCCTCAGCTTCCCCCCATGTAAAGTGGAGATGATAATACCACTCGTCCACAGGTTTGTTCCGAGAATACAATGAGATCATGAATACAGCAAGCACTGAGATTATTCAAGCAGAGCTGGTCTCAACAGGCCAGGTGAGATCTCAGAGGGGAAGCCCCTACCCCCTGGTAGTTTTGATTTGTGATTTTTTGCATTTTCCTCCCGTCTAAGTTTTCTTATTTACCATTCACAACAAACACCCTGGCTGTGGGCTTTGCAGCTACACCTTCTGACATCAGACACTTATACAAATGAAGTTTTAAAAAAACCTTCATTTAAGGGGGATGGACTCCGTGGGTTTAGGTCCTGGTGTGGCACAACAAAGTTGGATCCAAACTAAAAATGAGGCAGAACTACAGCATTTAAGTTTCCAGGTGCATCCATGACAGCCCTCCAAACATAAGGGATAAATACACCTGTATCTTATAATCTTGTTGCCTTGTTCTGGGTTAAGGCATAAATTCACCTGTATCTTATAATCCTATTACGTTGTTCTGGGTTTCCAAAGCCAGTGCTTCTAACATATCAAGCACTCATGTTTAAGATGTTTCCCAAGCTAAGCTTGTTCATATCACATTCTGTTAAAATCAGGGCAGGAAAAAAAACCATACCTAATTGATGTTTACTAAATTCAAAGGCATCTTCAGTAGCAAACAGAGTTCTGGGGAAGCGAATGAATATTTTGGTTCTAGAAATGAAAAAAATGTTTTAATTATTAACTGGTCATCACCATCTGTAGTGGATTCAATAGTGTCCTCCCCCCTCCCCCAAAGTCACATCCACTTAGATCCTCAGAATGTGATTCTTATTTGGAAATAGGGTCTTTGCAGATGTCATCAAGGTAAAGATTGAGATAAAATCACACTAAATCCAATGAGAGTGTTCTTAGGGAAAGACACACAGAGAGACGCAGGGGAGAAGGCCATGTGAAGACAGAGGCAGAGATTGGAGTGATGCTGCCACAAGCCAAGGAATGTCAGGAGCCACTGGAAGCTGGAAGCAGCAAGGAAGGATCCTCCCAGAGAGACTTCAGAGGGAGCACGGCCCTGCCAACACCTGGATTTTGGCCTTCTGGCCTCCAGAAATGTGAGAAAATAAATTTCTTATGTTTTAAGCCAACCAGTCTGTAGTTAATTCATTATGCAGCCCTAGGAAGTTAATTCACCTTCCTAACCCAAAGTGACTTCCCTGGGCTTTAAAAAGTGATGACAGAGAATATGGGTCTAAGTTTAGGAGAAGATCCCATCAGCCAGCAAAGATAAATTATAAATATTGAACTCATATTGCCTGCCCTCTCAGGCAACCCACCCTTTGAGGGAAACTTCCCAGGCCAGCCACTGGGGGGCAGCAGTGCATCGTGCCACATGAACCCATCAGAGGTTTTATACCGGGGACAGATAACACCTCTGACCTCCCTGACCCACTTCCCATTGGATGTGCTAAGCCCTATTCCTCAGAAATCTGGCTTGGAAAAGTAACTGCTCCTTGGAGCAGGGCCCAGAATAGAAGAATAAAGGATGGAATGGGGCCAGGGTGGTCATAGAGGGCCATGTACAAGTTGGCAGGGAAAGCCCACTGACGGATTCAAAGGCAGAGATTCCTGACGCTGGAATCTCTGCGGCCTGGCAGTAGATCCTCTTCATGTGTGGGCCCTGTTCTTTGCTATCAAATGAACGCTGACCAAAATGTCTAAGAGAACAGATGAAAATTATCCTGGTTCACCCCACTGAGTTGTGCCTTGACGCTTTCAATGTGTACGAAAAGTCCTGCTCACGGACAACAACTCTACAGTAATGATACCTAGAGTTCTAGAACTCCACTTTCTGGGAGATGCTAGAGGAGCTTTCTCATCGCAGAAGTCCTAATATCCCCTCTGAGAAGTCATGCATACATTTTGAACAATGAAAGAATCTAGGCAGAGAGACATTACGGAATTCGTGCTGATACCCTCCTCATTTTGTGCACAAAGAAGCTCATCCCAGTCTCCAATGCAGGTTTAGAACCCAGGGCTCCTTTATACTTAACCTCCTCCAATAGGCAGCTATGTAGCCTTTCTAACCATTTAGCGCTTGTGATACGGTGCTTTGTAATAAGAAATATGTATTTGGTCTTTGCCCCGTTCCAGTGTCACAGTTCCCAAAACCCTTGTAATTTCCTAAGTGATTAGAGCAATGGGGCATCTTTTGTTATAATCTTTTGGGTTTTGTTCCTGAAATAGCTTCAAAGTGATAAAGGGGAAATGGGTGTCTTTTTAAAAATTCTTTTCCATTATGGTTTATTATAGGATATGGACTATAGTTCCCTGTGCTATACAGTAGGACCATGTTGTTTATCTATTTTATATTTATAGTAGTTTGTATCTGCTAATCCCAAATTCCCAATTTATCCCTCCCCACCCCCTTTCTCCGGGTGTCTTTTATTTTTATAACAAACCCCTTTCAACCACACCACACCTGAGTTTATGCTAACAGCTGATGTTTGGAAAGCCCCTAGATAACCTAAGGATGGGAACTGGTTGCCAGGGAAACCAACCTTGAGATTAGAGGGTTGGAACTTTCAGCCCCACTCCTGGGGAGGGGAGAGGGGCGCGAGGTTGAATGAATGACCACTGTCCAGTGAATTTATCAATCATGCCTATGCCTCTATAAAACCCCCAAAAGGCATGATTTGGAGATCTTCTGGGTGCACCTGGAGAGAGCATAGGACCTCCGCACCCTCTCCCACATACCTTGCCCTGTGTATCTCTTCTATCTGGCTGTTCCCAAGTTATATCCTTTTGTAATAAACTGCTAATCCAGTAAGTAAAGTATTTTCCTGATTCTTTGAGCTACTCTAGAAAAGTTAATCAAACACAAGGAGGGGGTCATGGGGACCTCCAATTTATAGCTGATTGGTCAGAAACACAGGTGACAAACTGGACTTGTGATTGGCCTCTGAAGGGAGGATGGACAGTCTTGGGAGACTGAGCCCTTAACCCACGGGATCTGACACCATCTCCAGGTAGACTGTCAGAAGTGAGTTTAATTGTAGGACACCCAGCTGGTGTTAGAAGTGTGATGGAGTGTTTTGAGTGTGAGGGAAGCATTGAGAGTAGAGACACACAGGAGAGTTTTTTCTTTACAAAGATGCATTTAAATTGAGTGAATGCAAGTATCTGCTTATAAATCTACGTAAACTCCTGAAGAATGAATCTCCAGGCTCAAGATGGATACAGATCGATTAGGAAAACACTTTGACAGCGATTTCCGGGACACTCACCTCCCTAACTTGTACTCCTCGGGTTCGTAGCCAATGTACTTGATCAGCCGCTCTACGCCCTCTGCTGGAGGCCCGTGCCAGTGCGGCCAGGTGTCTGGGCACAAGGACTTGTACCTAGGGAGGGGAGAGGCATGTTTAGGAAGCCGCAGACCTTACACTAACTAGCTCCCCTCGAGGTCAGCTTCACTCCGCTGGGCACACCAACCACTCAGAGTAATAGAGTAGACGCATCACACCCACTTCCTAGAATTCAACGATATATACTCAGCAATAAAGAAACAAGAGGGGGGCTTCCCTGGTGGTGCAGTGGTTGAGAATCCGCCTGCCAATGCAGGGGACACGGGTTCGAGCCCTGGTCTGGGAAGATCCCACATGCCGCGGAGCAACTACTGAGCCTGCGCTCTAGAGCCCACGAGCCACAACTACTGAAGCCTGTACACCTAGAGCCCGTGCTCCGCGACAAAAGAAGCCACCGCAGTGAGAAGCCCACGCACCACAACGAAAAGTAGCCCCCACTAGCCACAACTAGAGAAAGCCCTCGCACAGAAACGAAGACCCAACACAGCCATAAATAATAAATAAATAAATAAATAAAATTTTAAAAAAAAAAGTGAGGGGGTTCGTTTAAAAAAAAAAAAAAAAAGAAACAAGAGGAACTGTTTCAACAGGGTGGGAGGTTCGGCCTGTCTTCATAGAACAATGACCTCACATCAGACACTCTACCCAAGAAACTCAATTCTGCTCCTAGGTGTATACGCAAGAGACACGAAAACATATGTCCGCACAAAAGCTTACACGTGAATATTCAGAGCATCATTATTTATAATTGACAAAAGGTGGAAACAACCCAAATGTCCATCAAGAGACAAAGGAACGTATAAACAAGTACAGTCCAGCATGGGAAGAAAAGGTATCATGCTTGATAAGTGACGAGGGATTTTTCAAGGGTAAATTTTGGACCCAAGGTTGACTTAAGAACCTGATTTCAGTATAAAATGCAACTCCCTTCTAATATGTGGTCGCGATAAAGATAACCATGATGTCTGTAATGTAATGAAAAAAGTGAATGCAGAATTCAGAAGTGCCTGTGGACTAAGGCTAGAGCGACACCACTGGAGCCACCGGACTGGAGCCGCACTGCTTGGGTTGGAGCCCAGCTCAGGAGCCGGACAAGTCGCTTCACCTCCTCACTTTGCGGCATAAACAATGAATGGCAGGACCTTCCTTGTGGGGTCGTCACGAGGTTGAAATGAGATACCCCATGGAAAGTATTTGGCACAGTCTGAGACTTCAAAAGCTGTTAGCTACAGTATTCCTATTACACTTCTTTCCCTTAATATCATTATATGGTTTGTATTATTTTAAAATCAAATATCAAACCGTTAAGAACATGTTTATTTTCCTGGAATTATACTTTATGAGAAAATCCATTAAGGACATCGCAATGAACTGAATGTTTGTGTCCTCCCGCCCCCAAATTCATATGTTGAAGAATCCTAACCCCCCAATGTGATGGTATTAGGAGATGGGGCCTTTGGAAGGTGATTAGGTCAGGAGGGTGGATCCCTCATCCTTGGGACTTGTTCCCTTATAAAAGAGACCCCAGAGAGCTCCCTTGCCCTCTTTCCACCATGTGAGGATGTGATGAGAAGAGAGCAGGGTGCAATCCAGACGAGGGCTCTCACCAGAACCTGACCGTGCTGGCTCCCTGATCTTGGATTTCTAGCCTCCAGCACTGTGAGAAATAAACTTCTGTTGTTTATAAGGCACCCAGTTTATGGAACTTTGTCATAGCAGCCTGAACTAAGACAGACATTAAGTGTCACATGTTCTTCCCTGATGACTACCCTCTGTTACTGCCACACACAAAGGTACAGACACATGCCAACCCCAAGGAACGCAGAGCAACGCCAGGCCCTGCTCCCTCCTGTCTGGTGCAGGCCCCTCACTAGCACATACCATCAAAGCTGTCTAAACATGGGCTAGACAGACACAGAGGAGATGGGGAGATGCTTTAAATGCCTGCAGGGTAGAGGGACTCATAAATTCTGTCCTTTTTAACTCTGAGATGCAGTTGCTCCCTGATCAAGGGAAGCAGTGCCAGGGAGGGTGCACACATTCGGACATCTCCAGCCCATTCCTGTGGGCCTCTCCTCCCTTCCCCTGGGCCACTGTCCTGCAGCAATGCCAGCCTCCTAGCTGGTCCTCAAGCTGCCCAGTTCCCACCTCCAGGCTCTGCTGCCCAGACAGCTGCCTCCAAATATCCTCATGGCTCCCTTCCTTACTTGGAGAGGCCCTCCTGGACCACTCTTTCCCCAACCCGGATTCATTTTCCTTCAAAGAATGTACGCCCCGCCTGACCTCCTATATCTCCCTGTTATCGCCAGTAGAAAGTACACTCCATATGGGCAGGGGTGGGGTCTGTCTTGTTCACTGCTGTTACCCAGCACCTTGGACAGTGCTGGTACAAAGCAGGGGCTCACTAGTATTTATAGAAAGAATAAACAAGCCTGACAGCAGCAAAGTAGGAAAAAACGCAGGAAGACTGGAACGGCAAATGCCTGCGTGTTTTGGGGCCGGGGTGGGCAGTAGCTGCTGCTTCCATCTTCACTAGACTTCAGATTCAGAAAAATGGATGAGATAAGGGTGAATGACAAGTCGCTGATGAGCAAAACTGGTATGTCAAGGAGGTTCTCCCCACCTAACCCTAACCCACCACACACACACACAAAAAAAACCCTGGCAAAAAGACTGGCAGATCCTCAAACAAACACTGATTATCATCTGACCCAGTAATCTACTCCTAGGTATGTGCCCAAAGAAATGAGAGCATATGATCACACTAAAACTTGTACTTGAGTGTTCCCAGCAGCATTATTCAGAATAGCCAAATAATGGAAACAACCCAAATGCCCATCAACAGAGGAATGGATAAATAAAATGTTGTCTGTCCACACAATTGAGTATCATTCAGCCATAAAAAGGAATGAAGTGCTGACACATGCTATAACATAGATGAACATTAAAAGCATCATGCTAAGACAAAGAAGCCAGACACTAAAGTCCATATATGATACGACCACACTTGTATGAAATGTCCAGAATAGGGAAATCTATAAAGACAGAAAGTAGAGTGGTGGTGGCTTAGGGCTGGGGCAGGTTGGTAAGGAGTTAGGGCATTTATAGCTAAAGGGTATGACGTTTCTTTTTGAAGGCATGAAAGTGTTCTCAAATGGACTGTGCTTGCATAGATCTGTGAATACCAGAAACCACTGATGCTTTAAGTGGGTGAATTGTAAAGTCGGTGAATTATATCTCAATGAAGCTGTTTAGGAAAAGAAAACCATGGCTATCCACTGGCAGTGTGGTCCCCAAATGGTGACAGATGAAAGAAAAAAGGAGAGAGGACAAAAAGGAGAGGGGGGTGACAACCAGCCTCTGACTACTCTAGGTTGCTTGAGGGTCCCACGTTTCCTTCCTACCTGCCCTCCAGACGGGCCTCCAGTGGGACACCTGTGATGGTGTTTCATCTGTGAGGATTGGGATGGAGATGCTTATCCAAATGTACCTATAGCGTAGAGCAAAGCCGGGCAGAGATTTCCAAGGCTGGGGTCCCGGGCCCCGCTGACCCTTCCAAGGTAGTATTTGGGGTGGGGTTGTCTGTAACTCTTTTCACTGTTTCTAAAACCCAAAGAAACTTATACTGTTTCTCAAGATAGAACCACACAGGTCAATAAAATCCTCAGTGTATTTAGCTGAAATTGCATCAACTCAAAAGGTTAATGCTGACAATACTCATCAGAGGTTTAGATCAGCAGGTAAATCATTAAAAAACAACAGTGAGGAAAGAGATGGTTACTTAATAAATGCATATAAACAGATATTAATTATCAAGACACGAGGCTCATGGGAGAAAAATAAGCAAGATCCGTGGGTAGAGAAAAATCTGAGATTAAATGAGGGGCTGAAAATAAGAGCACCAAAAAACGATGAAGTTTCAGAGCACAGGATCTTGATGTAAATTGCAAAATGCGAGGAATTGGATTGAAAATGTAACGTCATGCACCTGCTTTTTATAATTATGAAGTTGTACTTCAAAAGAAGCCTAATATTCACAAATGAACCTATCTACAAAACAGAAATAGACTCACAGACATAGAGATCAGACTTGTGGTTGCCAAGGGGGAGAAGAGGAGGGAAAGAGATGGCCTGAGAGTTTAGGGTTAATAGATGCAAACTATGACATTTAGAATGGATAAACAACAAGGTTCTACTGTATAGCACAGGAAACTATATCCAATCTCCTGGGATAAACCATAGTGAAAAAGAATATTAAAAAAAGAATGTATATATGTGTATAGCTGAGTCACTTTTCTATACAGCAGAGACTGGCACAACATTGTCAATCAACTATACTTCAATTTTAAAAAATTTAAAAAATAAAAAAGAAGTCTAATATTAAGTTAAAATATGAAATTACTGATATTCAACCATGTTGACCCACAAAAAGAACCATTTTATTATGCTTCTCTCGCGAGTGTAACAATGTGTTGTTTTCTTGGTAGCACAAACAACATGCAGCCCAACTGCATGCACAAGCAATTTGGGCCATAGTAGTAGTGGTGGTGGTTATATGATTAAATCCTTACAAACTCCTCAAGAGCAATTTAATCCCCACGTTACACATGAGGAATTAGGTCTCAGTTGGAAGAGAAAGAATGGGGATTCCCACCCAAGAATCTGTGGCTCCAATGCCCACGTTATCACCACTACACCTGTGTCTCTGGACAGCCCATGAGGCCAAGGGGATTGCTCCCAGACTGACCGCGCTAAAACCAGCACCCATGGTCGCCATGGGAAGGGTCTTCCCCAGCCAAGTACAGACCCCAAGCGTGCATGTCCCACGTCTGCCCCCTGGGGGCAAGTCTGTGCATGGCGTCTTGTACTTCCTAGATTCCAAGAAGTTAGGGGCTTAGCGAAATGAAGAGAAGGTGGCAAACTAAGTCAGCTTCCTATTCTCTGAAATGTCAGTGTTCATCACTGTCACCGCTACAGCAGTTAAGAAGCAAACGGAGTTCCCTGGGGGACAGCCTTTTATTCATCGCCACACACTTCACTGGCTTCAGATCAACAAAACAAACTTTACCTTTGCAAGAAATGCTCGTATTTCCGTCGGTACGCAAAGCCGGCCCGTCTCACCCGCAGGTGCTCCATCAGCCCCAGGTACTTGACCTGATGCCTTATGAGGAAGTCATCGAACTTGCCTTTGGAAACACAGAAGGAAGAGTGACGGTGAAGGACCCTGTGGCTCTGTTTCAACCAAGGCAGACCAGAGGCTGCAAGCTGACGATCTGTGGGCTGGGTCTGGCCACCAGGAATGTTTTGTTAGGTCCTAATTGTGTTTCTCTTAATGGGGGAATTTTACAGGAAAATCTGAATTTCTGGTTTCTCTTGAAAATCCATGAGATCTGGCCATTCTGGGCCTAGAGCCCCACATGGCAACAAATGGCCCTAAGGAAGGAGGACTGCCCCTTTAGACAGGGTGTGCCCTCTCCAGTTGGCCACAGTCCCCTCCGTTCCCTATTGCATTACAGCTGGTCTGCTTCACCCATTTGCTCTTCCTGCCTGGATTCTATAAGCCTTTGACTGTACAGATTTGTCATGAGGCCATGGCACAAGCTTAGAAAATACCCAAGTCATAGACCATTTTGGAAGATTCTTCACTGGCTGGAGAGAAGCAGTATCGCTTCCCCTCACCTCTGAGGTCTGCTTGGCTCAGCTGTGTTAGTCCTGAAACTGGCCAAGCTCTGAGCAAAGCTCACACAGGACCATGAAAGGAACCCTCCTCCTTATTCATTTGTCTTCTATTATTTAATACAGAGAACAAGCAGCAAGCCTGTGGTGGTTTTCAGGACTTTCCCCACCGTCGTCTTGGTTTTCCTCCCAGCCTCATTTCCCTGACCTCAGTGTTCTGAACAATTCACAACTCACTGGGTTCTTTACTCTCGTTGGGCTTGATGCAACGGATGTACGAAGGTTCCTTAGAGATGAGAATTTCCAGAAGGCTGCTCAGACTGTTTTTAAACTGAGTTCCCACCTGCAGGGAGAGAGAGAATGAGCTAAACAGACGCCGTTGCTCCCCATTTATACAGAGAAGACTGGTTAAATCACAAGACTGGCCCTTTAGACCCAAACACTCGACAGACTGTTCTACTCGTTACCTGTCATGAACTGTTTTGTCCATTAAGAGAAGGCTTTGAATGTCCTGGCCTGAGAAGCCCAAGCTCAGTCTGGTCAAGGGGAGGCTGGACGAGCGCCTTTCCAGGATGCTTCCCTCCCTCGGCGAATACAAAGTGAGCACCTCGTGGGAGCCGGCATTGCCGCTGAGCCAATCACCCTCCACCACCTTCCTGTTTCCTTGTTACCAAGCTTCCTTTATGACACTCGCACTACTGTAATTTCTTTCTTTATTTGATGATACAGTAAGTCCCCTACATATGAACAAATTCCATTCTGAGAGCACATTAAGTCCAATTTGTTCGTAAGTCCAACAAAGTTAGCCTAGGTGCTGAACTAACACAATCGGCTATGTAGTACTGTACTGTAATAGGTTTATAATACTTTTCACACAAATAGTGAATTAAAAACAAACACAAAAAATAAGAAAACATTTTTAATCTTACAGTACGGTACCTTGAAAAGTACAGTAGTGCAGTACAACAGCTGGCATACAGGGGCTGGCACTGAGTGAACAGGCAAGAAGAGTTACTGACTGGAGGAGGGAGAGGAGGTGGGAGACGGTAGAGCTGAAGGATCATCAGCAATGGGAGATGGAGGGCGAGCTGCAATTTCACTCACGCCTGACGTTGATGGCACGCACGTCTGCATCTTTGAAAGTTCGCAACTTGAAGGTTTGTGTGTAGGGGACTTACTGTATCTTCCTATACCACCTCCCACTAGATTGTAAACCCCACGAGGGCAGGAACACTGTCTGTTCTGTTATTGGTAGATACCCCTGTGCCCAGCACAGTGCCTGACACACAGTAGGTGCTCAATGAATGTCTGCAAATGAATACACTGGTTCTAACCTTGGAAAATATATATTTAGTAGAACATTTAGAGAGTGATACTTCCAAAAAAAGGAGAGGACAGCTTAAAAAGCATAGGTAACTAAAGTACTTGCACCCTCTGGGTGATTTTTGCTACCTTTCCAATTTTGCACAGGCATTTCCCCCTGCCACTCACTGTTGGTGGCCTTCTCCGGTTTTCTAACTCGGCCACCCGGAAGCATTCCTTCAGGATTCTGTTTTTGGACCTGCACAGCACCTGTAGGTAAAGAGAAATGAGTACCACATTTGCTGCTTCAGAAATCATTAAGGGGTCTTCAGGAAAGTTCACGTTAAGTGTGCACAATGGACCAGAGCCATCTGCCTTAGGAGCACTTGAAGAAGAAGAGGGGAAAAACACAATCATAGGGACTTCCCTGGTGGTACAGTGATTAAGAATCCTCCTGCCAATGCAGGGGACACGGGTTCGAGCCCTGGTCCGGGAAGATCCCACATGTCTCGGAGCAACTAAGTCCATGTGCCACAACTACTGAGCCCGTGTGCCACAACTACTGAAGCCTGCGCGCTTAGAGCCCGTGCTCCGCAACAAGAGAAGCCACCGCAATGAGAAGCCCATGCACCGCAACGAAGACCCAACGCAGCCAAAAAAAATTAATTAATTAAAAAAAAAACACAATCACATGTAGAAAAAAATGTTCAATACAGACCGTCCCCGACTTACGATGGTTTGACTTTACAGTGGTGTGAAAGTGATGAACATTCAATAGAAACCATACTTTGAATTTTGGTTTTTGATCTTTTCCCAGGCTTACAACACTCTCATGACACTGGGCAGCCCAGCAAGCCACGGCTCCCAGTCAGCCATGCGATCACAAGGGTGAACCACCAATATACTCAAAACCATTCTGTTTTTCACTTTCAGTACAGTATTCAATCAATAACATGAGATATTCAATAATTTATTATAGAATAGGCTTTGTATTAGGTGATTTGGCCCAACTGTAGGCTAATGTAACCATTCTGAGCACCTTTAAGATGGGCTAGGCTAAGCTATGATGTTCAGTAGTTAGGTGTAGTCAATGCATTTTCAACTTATGATATTTTCAATATACGATGGGTTTATCAGGATGTAACCCATGTAAGTTGAGGAAGACCTGTACTATATCCAGTGCTCTGTCTATTTGGTGAGGCCATCTGATTATTTTTCCTTGGACATGATGAAGCAGTAATTATTTCCAGTCCAGCTAGGCTGCTACAGAACAAACCAGCTCTTTAAGAATGATCTCCAAGATACGGTGTTAAGTGAAAAATAGCAAGATGCAGGACCACATGCATAGTGTGTATGAAGAGAAAAGAAAAAGGGGGAGACACACACACACACACACACACACACACACACACACATGTCCTGGTCTGTCCCATCCCTGGGAGGATACACAATAAACTGGTTAGAGCAGCTGGCTCTCAGGAGAGGGACTTGGTGACATGGGTCCAAGGACATCAGCTTTGGTATGTCTGATTTTTCCTTCTGTGCATATCTTTTCAAAAATTTTAATTTGACACACACAAAAACTTTTTTTCCTTATAGCCATACGATGGAGGACGATTCAGCCTTAAAAAGGAAGGAAATTCTGACACATGCAACAACATGGATGAAGCTTGACAACATGATGCTAAGTGACACAAGCCAGATACAAAAGACAAGTACTGTGTAATTTCACTTATATAAGTACCTAGAGTAGCCAAATTCATATAGAAGGTAGAATAGTGGTTGCCAAGGGCTGGAGGGGAGGGGGAATAAGGGAGTTAGTGGTTAATGGGTACAGAGTTCCAGTTTTGCAAGATGAAAAGAGTTCTGGAGGTGGATTGCACAACAATGGGAATGTACTTAACACAACTGAACTGTGCACTTAAAAATGACTGACATAGTAAATTTCATATTATGTATGTGTATTTTGCCACAGTTAAAATTTAGAATTTTTTAAAACTCACCCCAATTTTAAACTCACAGTGGCATAAGAGAGTAATTTGCAGATAGGAAATTTTAAAAATTAGAAAGCACCCATCTCAGAAAGTATAAGGAACTTCAGCCCTGGTGGAAAAAGTGGGAGATTTAGAGATTCTTCCTGTGGGAAGCACCCTCCCATGGATGGGTTTGTGAAGGGGACGGGCAACGCCCACAGAGGGGAAAGCCACAAGGGGAATACTGTCTCCCATTTGTCCAACAGGACCTTCCACTCCAAGAGGAAGGCATCAACAGACCCACTTCACCGATGGGGAAATCTGCCATGAGGCGCCCCCGCTGGGACAGGGTCAGGCTGAGACTCAGACCCAGCGAGCGCCCGCCTGGAGCAGACATCCAAAGTGAGGAATCGCTCATCCATCCTGAATCCCAGAGGTTGGGACAAGTGGTCCTAAAGTGGTAGAGAAAAATAGGGAAGGGCAGAAAACACTCCTGGGATGAACTGTTTGCGTGTTCTCTCTGAAAATGTCTCTCTAGGTTTAAGCTTTTTATAAACCAAGCTCATTAAATACGATCCAATTTTTAAAAAACAGTTAACTATTTTAATACAAAATAAAGGCTTAAAAAAACCCAAGGTTTCTCTGATCAGTGAGGCATATGAAAAGAGATGGGATTTCATTGGTAGCCCCAGGGGCATATCCTGGTTCCAGCCCCACCTTGAGATATGACCTTGAACAAGTCATGATCTCTCTGGGTCTCAGTTTCTTCATCCTTGGTTTGTGTCACTCCAGTGTATTCCCACTGCTCCAAGACAAGATCTCTATTCCTCCCTGGAGACCTCATCCTGCTGAGCTCTCAGCCCCCTCTAACACTGCCTGTCACTGAACACATGCTGAGCTCACCTGGGCCTCGGGGCCTTTGCACATGCAGGTCCCTCTACCTGGAGTAGCCCCTGATCTTCCCAAGTCCAAGATCCTTCTCGTTCAGGTTTCAGTTCAAAGTCACCTCGACGAGGGTGTTTTCTCTGACCACTTAGACTAAATTTAAAATGTCCCTCTCAATCATAGCTCCTTTTCTTCATAGCACTTCTCACTGATGGATAACTTAATTGTGTATGTATTTATTCTCAGCCACTCCTCCTTCCCTCCCCACCCTGCCCCCACCCCCCGATGATAAGCCCCATGAGAACGAGGACTGTCTTGTTCACCACTGAGACCCCAGAGCTAGCACCATGCCTGGCACACAGGAGGGACACCACACACATATGAATGGGTTTGTTGAGTCAAGTGTTCATACAGATGATCTTAAATGTCTGTTCCGGCCATGACATGCTGGAGTTCTAATATAATGCATGGAAGAGAAAAGTCCAGAAGGCCAAATCTACCCCAAAATTAGTATCACAGGTGATATCTCATAACCATCAGAAATACATATACTTAAGTTTCAGACTTACTTCTTTCAGATGTCTGTAGAGGAGATCATTGTTTTTTTCCAAGAATCCTGTAAAACATTGAATGAGAAATCCCTGAATCAATGTTTTTGACTAAAAATACAATTCCGTCCCAACTGATTGCATAAGGGAAATCCTAAAAATAATCTTTTAGCATTAGCGTTTCTCAGCCTTGGCAATACTGGCATTTGGGGCTGGGTCATTCTTTGTTTTGGGGGCGTCCTGTGTACTGTGCATGTTTAGCAGCATCCCTGGCCTCTACCCGCTAGATGCCAGGTCTCTAGACACTGCTAGATGTCCCTGGGGGATAACGCCATCCTTGGTCAAGAGCCAAGTCCTCAGAACTGACCTATAGCTCACGTGCTACATGCAAAACCCCGATGAGCTATCACATGAATGTAGAGTCTTCACTCTGAGTATTGTACACGTGCCCTAGTAAAGAACTACACATACAATGAATGACATTGAAACAATGGAAGGGAGCTGAATTCCAAGGGCGGCCAGGTGAGATTATGTACATGGATGAGAAAGTCACCCCCACCACTGACAAAAATCAAGCTCAAGCACTTGGACTAGTGGTACCCAATGGCATCAAAGGAAGACACATTATTTCCAATTTTAAAACTTGGCTGGGCTTCCCTGGTGGCGCAGTGGTTGAGAATCCGCCTGCCAATGCAGGGGACACGGGTTCGAGCCCTGGTCTGGGAGGATCCCACATGCCGCGGAGCAACTGGGCCCGTGAGCCACAACTACTGAGCCTGCGCGTCTGGAGCCTCTGCTCCGCAACAAGAGAGGCCGCGATAGTGAGAGGCCCGCGCACAGCGATGAAGAGTGGCCCCCACTCGCCGCAACTGGAGAAAGCCCTCACACAGAAACGAAGACCCAACACAGCCAAAAATAAAAATAATAAATAAATAATACATAAAAAATTAAAAAAAAAAAAACTTGGCTTATCAATGCTCACTGAAAACCTAGCCAGTTAGTAATTAAATTAGTAACTAGATGGCATTATGAAGCCGAAACCAGCTAAAGATGACATGCATCAGGAAAAAAAAGAAAAAAGATGCATCAGCAATGTCTAAGATACAACCTTTTTAGATGACAATTTGGACTTATCAAAACTAACATTTTTATTGAGGTAAAACATACATAACATAAAATTTACCATTTAAATTATCTTTAAGTGTATAGTTCAGTGGCATTAAGTGAATTCATATTGTTGTGCAACCATCCATCCATCTCCAGAACACTTTTCCTTTTCCCCAACTGAAAATTTGTACTGGTTAAACACTAATTCCCCATTCCTCCTCCCTGAAGCCCCTGATAACCCCTACTCTACTTTCTGTCTTTATGAATTTGACTACGTACCTCACGTAAGTGGAATCCTATTAGATTTGTCCTTTCGTGTTTGGCTTATTTCACTTAGCATAATGTTTTCAAGGTTCATCCATGTTGTAGCAGGTGCCAGAATTTCTTGCCTTTTTAAGACTGAATAATGTTCCATTGAAAGGATAGAATACATTTTGTTTATCCGTTCATCCATCGATGGACACTTGAGTTGCTTCCACGTTTAGGCTATTGTGAATAATGCTCCTATGTACCTGGGTGTGCAAATATCTGTTCGCGTTCCTGCTTTCAGTTCTTTTGGATATATGCCCAGAAGTGGTCAAAAGGAACTTTTGATAGAATCTTTAACTTAGCAATGCCACTTCTGGGAATTTATCCTAGGTATATAATGTGCACAAATTGGCCCAGTGGAATAGACAAAAATGTCAAACACAGCAGTGTTTACAAGAGACAAAGCTGGAAACAAACAGAGGCCATCAAACAGATGACAGGACACAGCCCCACAGGGAGTACCTGTAGCTTTTCAGAAGAAATGAAGAGGAACCTGTTTGTTGCTATGGAGAGCGAATGCAGGTCTGGAGGCAAGAGGCCTGGGTGTGTGACCTTGGTCAAGTTATTTAACTTCTCTGAGTTCAGTGCCTCATAGATTAAAAGAGGGCTAATAAGGCTACCCACCTCACAGGGTGGTTCTGTAAGGTCTAAGCGAGCAACAGAGGTAAAGCATTTGGGACAGTGCCTGGCCCATAGTGAGCGCTCAATGAATATTAGTTGGAGTCCAAATGATTGCCAATATCCATTAAATGAAAAATGCAAAAGAGATAACCCAAAATAACAATCTGTGTTATTTAGATGTGTGTGTGTGTGCACACGTGCATGTCCCCACATGTGTAAGTATATGCATAAGACATTTTTATTTTCCAGTTGGTTCTTGTGGTTACCTCAGGGAGAGACTAAGAATAAAAGTGGTTTTTAGTTTTCCTTTTGTACTTTTCTGTACTGTCAGAAATTTCTAGCCTTACATGTGTATTACTTTATTCTTTAAACAAAAATCAATAAGTTATATACATAGAGAGATTTGTCCTATTTAGAAAGTTTTTCTTTCTTATACCACTCTGTACTTAAGGGAAAAAACCTAATACACAGTATTTTAATTTTTAAAGATTTTTTTAGCAAAATAAACTTATTTAGAAGCAAAAATTATCTAAAACCTAAAGCAGAAGTGACAAAAGAAAGTGTTTGAAAAATGCTTTGGAAAAAATGTTCACAGCAGCATTATTTATAATAGCGAAAAAGAGGAAACAACCCAAATGCCCATCAACTGATGAAGGGATAAACAAAATGTGGTGTAACCATGCAATGGAATATTATTTGGCAATTAAACAGGAATGACAACGTGGATGAACCCTGAAAACATTATACATTATATAAGTGAAGAAGCCAGACACAAAAGTCCACACGTTGTGTGATTCCATTTCTATGAAATGTCCAGAATAGGCAAATCTACAGAAACAGAACGTAGACTGGTTTGTTGCCTAGGGCTGGAGGAGAGGGGCTGGGGGAAAATGGGGAGTGACTGCTAATGAGTAAAGGGGCTCTTCTTGGGGTGATGGGGAAATGTTCTAAAACAGAATGTGGCGATAGTTGCACAACTGCAGAGTGAATATACTAAAAACTGTTGAACTGTACATTTTAAACGGGTGAAATAGATGCTATGTGAATTATCACAATAAAGTGGTTATATATAAAAGTAAAAACTTTTAAAATGCTTTTAAAATGGCATGTTTGCACACGGGGCTAGGGAATATTTGAGACAGATGTGCAGCATTTTTTCAGTGGATTCGGGGGCACCTGCATGGCTGTGACCTGTGACCTGTGCCCCACAGACACTCACCCTCGGTGCAGTATGTGACCTCTCCCGCATAGTGGAAGAGCCGGAACTCCATCCAGCCAATCCTCTTTCTGCCCTTTGGACCTGCCAGCTTCCGGCTGCAGCAAGACAGAAATAGACACGGACTGAAACTTTCTACTTCACTGCAACCAAATGCACCAACATATAAAGCAAAGGAGTTGTTTAGGATTGTGACAATCAGCTGAAGGCCAGCACTGAAAGCTAACCACAAAGGGCAGCTCCCAGGAAACCTTGCCTCCTATTTCTTCTGGCTACAGACCAAGGTCTCTCTAAAATTAGATCCTTCCTTCTCATAAGCACCGAGGAATGGGAAAAAAATACATGAGTCACAGAAACACATTTATTTGTACAGTGAAATAACTTCCATTTTTCTAGGTGATGCCTAAACGTCAGTTTTACTACTTTACATTTTTATGATGCTGAGAGACTAAAATACTGATGAAACATTGTTTTTCAGATCCTGGTGATTCATAATTTTTTATAAATTTTTTGAAATGTATATACATATATATTATGTACACATATATCGCAAGTGCACAGCTCAATGAATTTTTGCAAACTGAATTCTTCTGTGTGACTCGCATCAGATCAAGAGACAGAACATTACTAGTCCCTGAGAACCCCCAACCTTGAGCCCTCTCCAGGTACAACCTGACACCTAACAGAAGAGGTTGTTTTTACCGGGTTTGATATTTCATAGAAATGGAACCATATAGTATGTACTCTTTTGTGTCTGATTTCTCTTGATTACATGCTTTTGTGATTTACCTACATCATTGCATGTATTATAGATTGTTCATTCTCGTAGCCATATATTATCCCATTTGTGAAGATGTTACAACTTATTTTCCCATTCTTGATTCATATACTTATCCAGTTCCACTTATGTATCCTTTCAATAGTCTATAAGGGGTTTGATGAAGCCACTACAATTTATTGAATCTTTGCTATGGCCAGAAATTACACTAGGTGATTTATGTAGTCATTTACAATGCTATATGGTAGGTATATTAATTATCCCATTTGTAGAAGGGGAAACTCAAACTCAGGAGTATTGCTTGCCCAAAGTCACGTGTCTAATAAGTGGCTGAACTGGGATTCATAACCAGCTCCCTACGACTCCAGAGCACATGCCCTTAAATTCTCTCCTCCTTGTCTCAAAGACTATGTTAAATTTCTAGTTGATTTTCTGGGGTGCTGTAAATGCTCTATGTCTTCATCTGTGGGATGGTGATGTGGGTACGCACAAATATAATAATTCATCTGGTTGTACAATTCAGATCTACATACACCACTGCATGTATTTTATGCCTGAATTAAAAAGAGATATTTCATGCATGTGGACATGTCCAAAATGAAATGATGAATAAGATACAAAATCTTAAAAAGAAAATTCTACTTGGAATTCACATGACCTTGACCCCTACCAACAAAAGCTGTGCAGCTGGCGTATCGTCATGATATTTCTAGGAATGAAGAAGTATCTGTACTCTTGGAGAACACTGTCCATATATCCAAGATAATGGAAATACAGTTGACCCTTGAACAACATGGGGTTTAGGGGCACCGACCTCCACGCAGTCAAAAATTTGTGCATAACTCATA
The DNA here is from genome assembly GCF_965194825.1 of Balaenoptera physalus. Classification (NCBI taxonomy): domain Eukaryota; kingdom Metazoa; phylum Chordata; class Mammalia; order Artiodactyla; family Balaenopteridae; genus Balaenoptera; species Balaenoptera physalus. Next base: position 78,477,594 of record NC_138897.1, on the reverse strand, counting down.
GCTGGCCTTCCGTATCCATGGATTCAACCAACAGGGGATGGGATCACGTAGTACTGTAACTATTTACTATTGAAAAAAAAAGCCCATGTATAAGTGGACCCACGTAGTTAAAACTCGTGTTGTTCAAAGGTCAACTCTACGTGACCTTCCCCCATGCAACAGCCTCGCAACGAGACACCTACGTTTGGAAGTGTGCGTGCTTGCCCACTTTCTCTTCCAATCTCTCCAGGAAACTCAAGTCCGTAGCAGGACCAGGACGAATACATTCTTCATCCTACAAAACAGAAAGAGAAGTGTCTGTTCATGGCACCACCCTCCATCAATTCCAAGTTTAAAGGCTCCCACCAGCTGGGGCCAAATGTAGTGGATTGAAATATATCATCTCACACAAGTTCGGGTGAACATTTCTGGGGGAGGAAGGGTAATCCATCACATGTGCTCAGCTTCTCAAATCTGATCAGGGAAGCTTGGAACCAGAGAGACTGGAAATTTCCATGAAAAGTCAACTCTCCCACCTGTCTGACGCCTATGTCCAAAGTCTTCCCAGGGACACTTCGCAGCTTTCATAACCAGCTGAAACACTCAGCTTCATTGTCTCTTAACCACTCATAGCCAGCTGGCCAAGAACATACCCTCTTTTACTAGGAGCAAAGCCCTCAGGGAAAGCAAGCCGCAAAGCTGGTTGAGTCTAACGTTTCCTGTTTCACAAGCTATGTCTATTTCCTGTTTTGGGTCCTCAACAGTGATAACATTCAATTGACCATCTTAAAAAAAGGAATCAACCCTGTAGCTTTTATTAAAACAACAAAAAAGCTGGGTTCACGTTGGTGAAACAATTCTTACAAAGCAACATTTCTATGCTTTCTGATTCCATCTATGGCAAACCAAATAGAAACAAGTACTTACTACTAAGGTATTTTAAAATACTAGTCTAGCAATCTGCAGGCGCATTGAACGTACATGTACTAGCTTACATCAGTCTGTGCTTCCTGGACGCCCACGCAGCTTGTCCCCCTTCAGGTCTTTGCTCAGATGTCACCTTCTCAGAGAGTCCTTCCTAGACCAGCTTACCTAAAATTGAACCCCCCTCACCAGCACATCTAATCCTTCCTGCTTTTTTCTCCGTTGCACAATCTGTGCATTTTGCCCATTCACCTGTTTGTTGTTAGTCTCTCCATGCTAGAATTTAAAGCCTCTGAGTGCAGCTGTTTTGACCTGTTTTGTCCACTGCCGTGTCCCAAAGCACAAGGCAGAATCCTGGCACAAAGTAAGCATTCAATAGGTATTTGCTGAACGGATAGAGTTTGAATGCTTGCCATGCACCAGGTATAGTTCTAAGCCCTCTGCATGTATTATTTCACTTAATTTGTCCTTACAGCTCCTCTCTGAGGTAAGTGCTGTTATCATTGGACCCATTGAAAGATGATGAAATTGGAGCTCAGAGAGGTTAAGACACCTACCTAAGCTTACACAGCTAATAAGCAGTAGGGCTGGGATCTGAATCGAGATGGTGCCCATGTTCCTGGCGACTACAGTCGCCACCCATCAATGTCCCTGGCTGTGCTTTAGAATCGTGGGTTCACACAGCAGTTAGTTGTCGGGGAGGCAGGAGTAGGAAGGGGACCAGTAATTCTCATTAACAGGGAGGCAAACCGTAGTACAGATGATCCCGAATGGAAGGCAAGGCAGGGAAGTCATTTCTCACTGGCCTTCAGAATTTATTAGAGACATTGATGTTTGAAGTGGAACAACTGTGGATTCGAGGACCCTGATATTCTCAGAAGTCACAATAGTTCAAAAGAAGGTCACAGGCCCACCTCACGGAGCCTCAACTCAGGATCCGTGGATATTCTTTCTTTCTTTCTTTCTTTCTTTCTTTCTTTCTTTATTTATTTATTTTTGGCTGTGTTGGGTCTTCGTTTCTGTGCGAGGGCTTTCTCTAGTTGCGGCAAGCGGGGGCCACTCTTCATCGCGGTGCGCGGGCCTCTCACTATCGCGGCCTCTCTTGTTGCGGAGCACAGGCTCCAGACGCACAGGCTCAGTAGTTGTGGCTCAGGGGCCCAGTTGCTCCGCGGCATGTGGGATCCTCCCAGACCAGGGCTCGAACCCGTGTTCCCTGCATTGGCAGGCAGATTCTCAACCACTGCACCACCAGGGAAGCCCCGTGGATATACTTTATAAAGCCTTCCTTTAAGTCTTCTGGCTCCCTGCTCAGTGCCAAGCATGAAAGCAGCCCCTCCCCCAAGTGCCTAAACCAGGTCCCCAGTTCCCTGGCTCATCCTTCCATGTCTATGGAAGAGAGACACGCATGCTTTCATTATAAAAGGTCTTTCCTTGTGATCTCCTGATGGGCTATAATTTAGGTCTGTGAATCTGAACAAGAGGAGAAAGCTCAGCCTAAAGCCTGGAGCAAAAATTCAGCAAAAAAGTTCAACTTGCATCCTTCAGTAATCCCGTGGATTTCACTCTTAACCCTTTGTAAGCCTGGGTATTGTAAATACCATTGAATGGGCCCCAAGTCAATGTTAATTTTCTCACCAGAATGGAAATGATTCCTTTGTGCCTCTCTTCTACCAAGTCACAGATGATCTTGTTGTTGAAATACTGAATTGGCTCCCACTAAAATGACAAAGAGGAAAAAAATTCTCCAAGAAGGATTAAGATGAGCGTCAAATATAATTCTTTAAAATTGATTTTCCAACTGTTTTTCCCAAATCTGATTTTTATCTCTAACATTTCAAAAAGAATACTTGCTGAATATCAAAATAACTTCCCACGAAATAAGCAGAGAAGGAGTGAAAAATAATCCTTAGTACTAATCCGGAAAAATCTCCAATGAAATAATATTTCTCAAGTAAATGTCTTTTGCTATGTTAAGAAATCAAATGAGGAGAAAACATCGAAACATTTACCTCTATACCTTCCATTTCATATTCTGCCTGTTCCGCTTTTAGGGTTCTCTCAATTAATAGTTGCTGGAGTTTCTCATTGCAGTAATTTATACAGAACTGTTCAAAACTAGAGGTGCAAAAGATTTAAGTAACTAAAGCTACGTGAGTAGACCAAGTTTTAAAAAAATTGCTTTTACTTATTTTTAAGGATGCTTTTCCATACAGAAAAACCAAAGCCCTTATTAAACAAATAATTTACTAAATAGATCAGAAGAGTCAAGCTAAAAGACATTTGCATTTTTTATAGTTATTCCATTCTAGAAAAGTCTATTAGGTAGGGGCTATGCAAATCTGGAGGATTTCTAGAAATAGGAAAATGAATTCCAATAACATCAGAGATGCCATAAACCAGACTCAGACCTTAAAGAAAAACAAAGAACCAGTGGGTAACAACGAACTCACCCATTCTTGTCAAAGACTTCAAACCCATAGATATCCAGCAATCCAATCACAGTTTTCCCAGTGAAATCCTAGTCAAAGTAACACACACCATTAATCGTTAAGGTTGTTTACTTTGTGACACTCAAAACCTGGTAGCTGTCCCCGAATCTGGGACTTGGCTATAAATCTCATGCCTTCTCTCTCCAGCAATGGCTCACAGAAGAACCTTAGGGTAGAAATAATTTTCCCAGCCTGCCTCCTCCTGCCTGCAGCCTCCCCAGATCCCATCCCAGCTTCCTTATCCGTCACCGGAGCAGTGAAACCTTCATCTTCCGATTCACTTCCTTGCTTCAGCCCTCTTCAGCCTCCCAATCCCACATTCAGTCCAAAAAAAAAAAAAAAAGAAGAAGAAGAAAGAGAGAAAGAGGGAGAGAAAAGAAGAGGAAGAGAGAGAGAAAAAGAAGAGAAAACAAGGAAGGAGGGGAGGGAGGGAGGGAAGGACAGAAGGAAGCTATAAACAGCAGGAAGGAGATGTTTATCCAGGAGAGAAGGCAGATACTTTGCATATCATTTTCAACAGAGGACCAAGTGCTGTCCGGCAAGGATGGCTATTTAAAGAGAGCATGCCTTTTTATTAAGGGACACAATTTAACGTTGTATATGATGTACTGAGTCAATGTATCCACATCTGTCCTTTGCATGCTTCCTCCCTGAGTCTCACCACATCTATGTACCCCGTTGCCCTCATATCATTTCCTTCATTTCCAGTTTTGAGTAAACTCCCTTTTTAATTTAAATAACTCCACTTAAAAAGGAAATATGCCCTTAGGGTAAATTCAAAGGACTCAGCCTGTTTTTTCTTATACACATTAAAATATACTGTTAAAAGGAAAAGTTTCTGTGTATACTTAAAGCCACCTGGCATACTTGAAATGCTGTGTGTCCCACACTTGGGGACACACAGCCAAGATCATTCAGCATGCATTTTTGTGAGCCTACTGTGTGCTAGACACTGGAAATGTAGACGTGAAAAGACACCATCCCTGCCCACCAGGAGCATACAGTCAATTCTCACAAATTCTTTAGAGTAAAGATATTGGTTATAAAACATTACCATGTTAGTGAGCACATTACCCAATGTGTGTGGACCAACCTTGTTCACTAAGGAGGAATTGATTTTGTTGACCAGCCAAGTAAATGTTCGTCCATAAACGGCCTTTGCCATTGCATCTCTAGCGTAGGCAGAGAGTTCTAGCGTCAACGGGCATATCACCTGAGAAGAACGACAGGTACATCTTTACAGAGGTTAAAAAAATTAAAAGGCCTCCTGAGTGTTCAACCTAGGCTTTAAAGATGACTAGGGAAGGATGCTTGCTGGGGAAAGATGCCCCTCCCACCTGTGCTGTTTATTCTATTTCTTGAGAGCCAGGCACTGTGCTGATATACAGCCATGACTAAGACAAACAGTTCCAGCCTCTGTGGGCTCACATTTGGCAGGGGGACATTCAACAAGTCACACAAAGAAGCATCATGTTGCTCTCAAGCTGAGAGTGACAAGTGCTATAAGGAGATACATATGGTGCTTTAGGGTAGGGGTGTGATGAGCAGGGAAAGGACTTTGAAGAAATGATCCCTGGGAACTGAAGGATGAGGCTGGGTTAACTACAAGAAGCATAGGGAAAAGTGTTCCAGCAGAGGGAACAGCATATGCAAAGACTCTGTGGAGGGAAGGCAGGGCGAGCATGAGGCACAGAGAGCTTGTGATGGTGGGATGTTGGGGGATGGGGAAGTTAAGGCAGGAGATGCTGACAGAAGCTGGACCACACAGAAACTTGTGGGCAGGATTCAGGAGTCTGGCCTCCCCTAGGGCCACCATCCTGCTGGCAGCGGTGGTGGGAAGGGCAGGTACATTTCCACCTAGAGCCATTTTTACCTCCTCCGTTTTGGCTTCAATCTTTCTATGGGTGAGAGCTTCCAGAAGGACCCATGGGTGGACCCCTAGGAGCTGAATAAATGGAAATCAAAATGCCATTCAGTAACCCAACTTTACTCACTAATAAAGAGTTTCCAGGTCCAGGTGTACCTGCCCTACTAACTGTGCTTTAATGCAAAACAGATCATATTTGGTCTTTCAACCAACTGGCTTTTACCCACTCCCTCATCTACCCCCATGCTCTTTAAACCTCCTAACCAGTGTCAGCTGGGAGAACACGATGTGAGCCATTTGGGACATGGGCGTCCGGCTGCCTCACTCCCCTCCCCCGCCTCTCCATCTCTGAAAGTGTCTGCTCCCCCCGCACCGGGGCTCTCGCAAGTTGGACCATCACCTTGCCAATCCGTTTGATCTCGTGGGTGTCCGGTATGCAGGCCCAGCCTTGCTGGTTCTCTTCAAAACAGATGTTCCCCAGGTGTAGGACACTGGCAATAATTCCAAAGAGATTCTAGGAATGTGGGAAGTGGTGAGGAGGGCAGGGAGAGAAGACGGTGGCCGCCTAATTGATAAATGTCATCAGAGAGGAGATACCCGAGGGAGAACTCCCCGCCCCTGAATTCCAGCCTGGAGCTCACAGAACGAATGGAGTTTCCTCCTTCCCCAGATATTAAGGGAAGCCGGGAAAGAGCCTCGGCGGAGGGCAGGATGATGCCTCACTCATCTCCAGCACAAGACACTGCTATTATGATATCACCCTGTGCCTCCCCACCAATCTAATGTTCCAATGTCATGATCCCAGATATATGTGTGTATATATATGTGTGTATATATATATATATACACATATGTGTATATATACATACATATATATATTTTTTAATTATATCCTGGTCCTTGAAAGATCAATAGTTTAACAATCCCCTCCCCCCACCCAGGAAACAAGGACAAAAAGATGTAAAAACAAACTGTTTATAAATCCTACAGTTTGGTCCAGTTTGGTCCAATATAGAAGCATAAATAAATGATATTCCTAGCGTTCTAGGGGATTAAATATTTGAGATTGGGTTCAAGGGGAAGAGGAAACACGACCACCTGCTGGCACCCAACACTGGGAAAATTCAGGGCTGCTGGATGAAATGCAGAATGCCCAGTTAACATTTGAATTTCAAGTAAGCAATGACTAATTTTTATTTATTTTTTCTTTTCTTTATTGGAGTAAAATTGCTTTACAATGTTGTGTTAGATTCTGCTGTACAATGAAGTGAATCAGCTATATGTATACCTATATCCCCTCCCTCTTGAACCTCCCTCCCACCACCATCCCACCCATGTAGGTCGTTACAGAGCACTGAGCTGAGCTCCCTGTGCTATACGGCAGGTTCCCACGAGCTATCTATTTTACACGTGGTAGTGTATTTATGAGCAATGACTAATTTTTAGTATGAAGTTTGTCCCATGCAATGTTGGGACATACTGCTACTAAAAAACGAGTCAGTGTTTATCTGAAATTCAAATGTACCTAAGTGTCCTATGTTTTTATTTGCTGAATCTGGCAACCCTACCGTGAATCACCAAGAAACCAGGATGGTTTCCTCAATCCCAGACCTGACCTTGGCATCTCTGCCCTCGGGGGGCTCATACCTCAAGATCATCTTCAGTAAAATCGATGACAGAAAAGGCATTGGAAACAGTTTTCCAGTCGTTCTTGTCATTAATAGACGACTCTTTGGCACAGTGGCCCTGTTGACACAGAATTGGGTCGCTTAACAGCATTTTTGTAACAACAGTTAGGTTTATAAACACCTACTCCTAATCAAAATGATTTTCTCTACAAGCACGAAAAAGCTAGTTCTAGAATGTTCTGAGCTGTGAAAAAAATGGGTTCTAGTCTAACTGTTTACCACCTGACGATTTGCCAACTGCTGCTTTTTTCAAATTTATTTGTAATTTTGTTTAAAAATCTGTCTGGGAAAACTTTCAAAGTTACATATTAGTGGTATATCTTTAGTGTGTTTTTAAAAATAGGTTTTCTTGCCATTTTTGCTGAATAAATTGGAAACACTTGTCTCAATAGATATCTGCTGAAACATGCAGGAAAATGACAGTATTTAAATTCAGAAAACAATCTTGACACACTTAGCAACCAACATCAGAAACTTCACTGCAGGATTTCCTTCGCTCAAGGAAATAAAAGTTTGGCATCTAGAGAAACACAGATACTACAGGAAGTATAATAAGACTTTTCCCATTAACTCTAGAAGCTGTCTTTTAAACAAGTAACAGACTACCAATATCACAATTTAAAGAGAAAACCTTCTAGATGAGGTTTTTTTTTTTTTGCTTTTGTAGTGCAGAGTATTCTTAGTTTCCTGATTATCTGAAGATTTGATATCTTAAAAGAGTTCCTTGTTGCATGGGGAAAACAAAGGTGTCATACCATGAAAATATTCACCAGTGAACTGGCCAGTGTTAAATCTGCAGCCTTGCAAATATCCCTGCCCACACAACTAGCGACATCTGCTCTTGCCTCTCCAAGGGCAGGGCTAGTCTAAGTCAGTCCTCAGAGGACACCTAGAGGTTTGGAAGCAGTGCAGATATACTACAAAGCAGTCACAAAGTTTGCCAAAGTTACAGGAGAATATGAAATCGATCAAAATAATACTGGTGAATTGCTTGAGCCATTTCCAAAGCCACTGTGGCATGAGGATCTGGCCAAATTAATCAGGCCAGAAAAAATCTGCAAGGATAAAGGCATGATACATTCCCAAAGAAAGTGATTTGATAATCGAATGGTTAGGAGAAGCCCTACATAAATGAAGTCCTCTTAAATGGATGAAATCCATCCTTAATGGATGAAGTCCTCAAAGAGTGTAACAAATTGATCCTCTGATCATGCATGCTATGAAAAGCCAAAGGTGACGCCCCCATACAGCTCTGTTGGAAAAATGAGGTCCTCAAAAAGAAAAAAAAAATCAAATTTGATTTATTCTTTGTTCTAAGAATTAGTACAAAGTTTGTTAAGTATAAAATGAGATTATGAGATTCTCTTATCTTCCTGATTTAGCTGCATTTTTCAAAATAAATTTCCATCAAGTCGTCTTTTCCTCCATGATTTACTATGATACGCTGGCCTTCATTTTACAATATTCACTTTATCAGACCTGGCTCTCTTTCTTAAATGATGTCCCTGCTTTGTACTCTGCCAAGTGACCTCCGTTCAAGCCAGGCCCAGAGAGAAGAGAAAAATCCAAAAATCTTGGGGCAAAAAGGTGCTGGTGACATCAAACACTGAGGGGTGTTATACATCCTGAGCGTCCCACACCCTAGTGCTGGTTGCAAAAAAATTAGTGCTGGGAAGTTGAATTCTGGAAGCCACTTTGTACAACACTACTTCCTAGGATTGTTCATAGAAATGGTCTGAACTAGTTCTGTAAGGGAGGACGCTCATTCATTTCGCAGAAAACAGTTCTCGGGACGGAAGGCAGGAAGGTGCAAAAAGTCTTTTCCAAACTAGTTCTGAAAGCAGAATGAAGTACCATAGGTTGTGGACAGAGATAGACAGTGTGTTTCTATCACACTAGACCAGAAGTTCTCACCTCAGCTGTGCATTAGAATATCCAGGGGATTCACTGAATTGCATTTAATCACCAAGGAATGTTTAAAACAACCCTGATGGAAAATATTTCTACAGTGGAAAGATCTGCCACCACCTTAACCTAGTGATCAAATTCGCATCACTAACAGTGAAGCAATGGACAACATGTGTCTGCTGAGATGATGCAGGATGTCTATGCCGGGCATCTATGCAGTGTCCTTACCAAAAATATTCAATCTCAATCTACTGCTCTAGCATCTTCACACTGTTAATTTTATGAAAAGAAGTAAGAGTCTAGATTGAAAGAAACATAATAACCGATGCATGATTTTATCTTAGTTGGAAGAAACTGCTATAGATAGTATTTTGAGGACAACGGAAAATTTGACTACGGACTAGTTAGTAGATGATATAAGGAAATTATTGTTAATTTTTAAGGTTCAATATGGTAGCACGGTATAAGAAAATACTCTTATTTTTAGAAGCTACATGCTGAATTATTTGTGACGGAAGTGCCATAAAATCTCAAATTGCTTTAAAATGGTTCAGCAGAAGTTAGATGACAGAACAGATATAGCAAAATGGTAATAATTTTTTAATGTGAGTGAGGCATGTAATGCTATTGATTCAACTTTTCTGAAAACTGAAAATGTTTATAACAAAAAAGATTATAAAAAAAATAAATAAAACCACCCTGATGTCCAGGTCTTGCTCTAGACCAATTAAATATGAATCTCTGGAAAGTAGAGCCCAGGCATTTGTGTGTTTCAAAAGCTCCTTGGGTAATTCTAACTTCAGCCAGGGCTGAGAACCACTCACCGAGATATTGGTTACTGTACCAAGATGATATACCTGCCAGGCGTAAAAGGAGGGGTCAAGAAACCAATCAGTAGAATACCTCCACAATGATAATGAGAAAGTTATTGAACATCCCACAGAAGTCCCCCAAACACCCCTGATCCCCCACCTCCAAAGGGCCACCAGAACCAGGTGCTGGTCTTTCCAACCTGTGAGAGGTATTTATACAGCTGGGGGTCTCGCTCAAGTCCCAGGTAAGCAAGGAGCTCCTCTTCTCCACCCTCTAGCAGCTGGTAGAAGATGTGGAAATTCCGCTCACCCTGATTTTGATAGACGACTCGAGACTTTTCTATCAAGTAACTGATGATATGCCCGCCTACAGGAATGCCCTTCAACAGAGAGCAAAAAATTTGGGGGAAAAAAAAAACAATAATCAAACCACTCTCTTACTGGTGTCTTCTGATGAACTGAAATTCTGAATTTGAATCAAGTCTGATCTAACGATCTGCTAGGATTAGTGTTTTCTGGGTTCCGTTTCAAAAAGAGTTTTGCCTACGCCCACAGTCATGAAGATATTTTCTGTGTTTTCGTCTAGAAACAACTGTTTTTACCATCCACGTTTAGCACTATGACCCATCATTATTCAATTTTTGTATATGGGGTGAAGTTGAGGCCAAAGATCTCTTTATCCTCCATATGGATTTCCAGTTGACCAGCACCATTTATTGGAAAGACAATTCTATGCATACTGAATCACAGTGGTGCTTTGGTCATAAGTCTGGTGACCATATACGTGAGCGGGGCGGGGGGAGGGGTCTTTCTCGACTCTCTTCTGGTCCATTAGCCTCTTTATATATTCTTGTGCCAATATCACACTTGTCTTAATTATTGCTTTAAATAAGATAGCCGATAAAGGGTTTGTGTTCCAGGACATATATAGAACACTTGCAAATCAATAAGGAAAAAAAAAAGACAGCCCAATTAAAAATGAGCAAAAGACTTTAACATACAAGAGGGTCTTTAAATGACCAACGGGCAAAACTTCATTAAAAATCAGGGAGATACAAATTTAAACTACAGTGAGAAACCACTATACCCCACCAGAATGCCTAAAACTAAAAGGACTGACAATACCAAATGTTGGCAAGAGTGTGGAAAAACTGAAACTCTCAATTATAACATTGCTGGTAAGACCCCAGCAATGCCACCTCTGGGTATATACCCAACATAAAGGAGTGGGCTTATATCTACTAAAAGAGGTACAAGAATGTTCACAGCACTATTTGCAATAGCCCCAAATTGGATACAACCCAAATGTCCAACACAGGAGAACAGATAAATGGTGATAAAAGTCGAGCAATCAAAAAATGAACAATTCCATGCAGCAACATGGTTGAATCTCACAGACATGTTGACTGAAAGAGGCCAAACACAAAATAGAACAATTGTATAATTCCATTTTTCTGAAGTTCAAGAAGCAGCAAAATGAATCTGTGATTATAGAGGTCAGAGCAGCGATCACCTTTGGGAAGGGGGTGTATTGTCAGAGACAGGTAGGAGAACCTTCTAGGTGCTAGAAATTTTAATATCTTGATCTGAGTGGTGGTTACACAGGTAGATTCATATGTAAAAATTTATCAAGCTGTATGCATGATTTATGTCCTTTTTACTATGTGTAGAATTTCAATAAAAAGTGAAAAAATATATATCGTTATTAAATTTTTTTCAAAGTCTATGCACACACCACCAGAAACCCATGTTCCAGCCTCTGGGAAACCCTGTGTCAGTCTGTCCTCATCACTACACTGAACGCCCAGCCAGTTACTGTTCTCTAGCTTAAGTGTCACTTTGTCACTTGGAATTATACGTCCTTGAGAACTTTGTCTACCCCTCCTACTTGCATTAGCCTCATTTAAACTCTGTGTACAACACAACCACACTCATTCATTATGTGTTGTCTCTGGCTACTTTCATGCTACAAGAGCAGAGTTGAGTAGTTGAGACAGAGGCTGTATGGTCCACAAAGCCTAAAATATTTACTATCTGGCCCTCTCCAAATAAGTTTGCCAACCCATGTCATATAATTATGTACACATAAGCAATATATTGTTTACTTTGGAATGTTTTCAAGTTTTATAAGAAATGGCATCACACTGACACCAGTACGTTCTCATGACCCGTCTACATTGTGTGTAGCTGGCGGTCACGTGCTCTCACTGCCATAAAACATCTCATCGTGTGAGCATCCCGCAATTTGGCCGTTCTCCTGTTGATGGGCATTCAGCTCTCTCGAGATGTGTGGTTCTTTTCCAGTCCCTTTACCATCGCGAGCAGTGCTGTTGTGGGCATGTTTGCATATCTGTAGGAATATCTCCAGGCGTAGAATGGCTCCACCTTAGATTATGTGATTTCAACATCACAAGATGATACACTGTTTTCCAAATGGGCTGTACCAATGTACTCCCCACCAGCAATGTGTAAGAGTTCCTAATGATACACATCTTTACCAACACCTGGTATTATCAGACTTCTTAATTTTTGCCCACATAGTAAAATATGTCATCGTGGTCTTTATTTGCATTTCCTAGAACTAGCACTAATCCTGGATTTTTCAACTTTTTGAGCCAATAAATGCCCTTCCTCCCTTAAGGTACCTTGAGATGGGTTTCCATTGCTGGCAAGTTAAGGGGTTCCCATGAAGCAGTAATAAGAACTTCAGTGTACCTTAAAGTCAAACTGTATGTCCATGTATTTTCCAAATCTGCTGGAGTTGTCATTCCGGAGTGTTTTGGCATTTCCAAAAGCCTTGGAATACAAAGGGAGGGGAGACTGAACCAAATTGTCATTCACTGCCATTTAAGTCATTAAGTGTCATTCAGTGTCATTTAATGTGTCACTCAATGACATTAAGTGTCATTCAGTGCCATTTAAGTCATTCGCCATGCTCATCGAATTCCTGACCCTAAATGACATGCTCATTGGAGGAGGGGAGGGGGAACCAGGAATGAAAGCCATACTTTATATTCTAAGAAGGAATCACTATTTACAGAGGATTTGATGCCAAATATTGGGGTTGGACCCAGAGAAAAGAAGGGAAAAATATCTTCTCCCTAGAATCCAATCTAGGAATAGATTAGAAATGGCCTAAGGAGAGGTAGATAGGACCCTAGGCCCTTGCTGTTCTAGAAGGGCACAGTTAATGGCCCCCATCACCAGACACCTTCCTATATCAAAGATGTAAACTGTTCAGCCCAAAGGTCTACTGGGAAAATCCCTTCAACCATAAACACCTTTTACACAAAGAGCAACCAAAACACAGGAGAAAATAACGTGTTCAAAATCATCCAGCAAGTCAGTGAATTGCAATAGTAGAAATAATAATCATCAAAATGATTTTAATTAAACAATAAAAATATTAATGAATAATAAGAGTATTATTTTAGTGCTTACTAATTCTGCTGTGTGCTTTTTATGCATTCATCTTGTTTAATCCTCAAAACCTCTTAAGACGTAGGTACTATAAGTAGACCCATTCTCCAGATGCGGAGTGATTGCAGAAGCTTGTTGGTGCATGACTGCCCCAGGGTTAGTCTCCATGCCTGCTGGACTTCAAGGTCACGCCCTTCAACCACAATACTACTACCCATGTGATCCACTGCCCTCTTCTTAACTTCCAGACCTGCCCATTTTGACCGACCTACCCGAACAGAAGATTCTTCTTACTTAGTGACCTCCCTGGAACTGCCCTCTCTAGGTCCTCAAAGATCGCTCACCTCCAGCACTGGATTGGAGAGTAGCAGTCTGTCACGGGCTATTTGTAGTGACTCAGTCATTGGGCAGGTCACTGCAAAATACTGGAGAATCTTCTTGGAGGCCTCCGTTTTCCCTGCCCCGCTCTCTCCAGAAATGAGGATGAAGTGGTTATTTAGCTCAGAGCACATCATGCGGTAAGCGTTGTCAGCTATGGCGTAGCTGGGGAAGTAGTGAGACAGAAACGCAAGGAATGGAAGTGACTATAACCCTCCTTCCCTTGACTCTGATGCCCACCAGAGCAGGAGGACAAAGTACCCTTCCTCCCAGAAGCCACGTCCAGATTGTGGTACAAGGCACTTAGTTCAGACAGATAGCAAACCTTCACCATGACCCACTGACTGATCACTCACAGAGTGTACTAGATATCAAAACTCTAACAATAGAAGAGTTACAGTGAAGAATTGGGGCAGGAATAAAAAGATTTTTCAAAATTTACCAATTTAAAAAAAAAATCTATCAACATTTCTTATAAGAATAAGTTACATACTAAGTTACATCCCCAAGAGATGCTCTATTAACTGTAGGTGGAAATAACATCTTGTCTAAATATTGAGTAACTCAATAGATATAAGATCTCGTGTTTTCTTCCCTTCAAAACCTAAAGTACTAAGAGTATAGAGGCAGGAAACCAAAAAGATTTGAAAAGTTCTGTGATAGCTTTAGGACAAGAGGTAAAACTAGTATAAGGGCTTTATCTACAAGATCAGAAACCAAAGCATGAAGGTCTCCCAAGGGTATAATCTTAGTATGTGGCTGAGTTTGAAAGCTGGGTATTTCAGAAATCGCTGGTGGTGGTGAGGCAGAAAGGTTCATAAATGCCTTGGGAGTAGAATAGGTGAATCACCAAGAAAAATGAATGGAGAACCTAAATATTAGCCCAGAAGTCGACCAAGGAGGAGAACTGGGAAATTCAGCAAAGCCCAAGTCACATATAGACCAGGCAGGAAATTGCTTTTCTTATGGATCTGCAGCCCTGGTAAGTTCCCACCAATGGGCATTCTTCTCAGCTGCCATGACATTCAGGTACCAGTAGAAGGCACTATAGCAATCCATTTCCAAGAGAAGACACCTCTCTAGCCACATTTAGATTTCTCAGGAGTCATACAAAGATTCTATTTCTCATCATATTTAAGCTTAGATTTGATAATGATCTGCTGATGTTTTCCACTCTGTTGAAAGACTTGTTTCAGAAGAAGGCAGCAGTTTAAGTGAGATACACAACCTAATGAGCATGCATCAAGGATGTAGATGGTTGGGTGGATGGATAATGGATGGGTAGGTGGACGGACGGGTAGATGGATGGGTGGGTAGATGAATGGATGGGTGGGTGGGTGAATAGGTGGATGGGTGGGTATGTGGGTGGGTAGGTGAATGGATGGGTGGGTGGTAGGTGGATGGGTGGGGTGAAGGGAGAGAGGGGGAAAAAAGAGAGGTAGAAAGAGAGAAAAATACTCCTATTGCTGACCTCATGGGTGCTACTTACACATGCGGTGGCAGTTCAAAGAAATTGACCCCTTGATAAAGTTCCATCTGGCTCACAGTGTAGATTCCAAGCTCCTGGTATGGGTTCACAGACACAAGGAGGGTCCCAATATATGTCTAGAGGAATAGACCAAAGCACTAGTGAGGAATTTCAGGGTGCAAATGGCTACAGCAAAAGACCATCACGTGCTATAATCCCCTTGTGTTCCTTCAGTGCTGGGACTATAACACGATAAATACGACAGGTGGGGAGGGGGGGTCTCTGCTGTCATGGAACCTACATGGCATAGGCGGGCAGACAAACAGCCAAGGGACAAAGACTGCTTCAATTAGTGTGCTAAGAAAGGCATAAATAGAGTAATGAGTGAGTGAATGACTAAGGAAGGCCACCTTAGCTAGTGGGCTTTGAGGGGCTTCTCTAAGGAGATGACATCTGAGCTGAGACTTGAAGGATGATGAGCCCGTCTGAAAAATGTAGGCAGGAAGGGCATCTCAGGCTGAGGGGACACGTGTGGCTCTGCATTGGAGGCCAGCAAGGGAGGGGAGACTAGAAAATGGTAGAGAGGATGTTGGGGAGGGTGTGAGTTGAGACCATGCAGGGTGTCAGGAACTGGGGGTTCATTCCACATGCAATGGATGTCAGAGAGCCCACTCCCTGCTACTGAAATGAAACACTGCCCTGAACTATTATGTAAAAGAGATGACTTTGAGGGTGTACACCATGATCTGATTGATTCATGTTTCACAAAGGTCTTTCTGGTGATTGAGTGAAAGCAGGGCAAGCATATATACCTGCCATCTAAAACTGGGCAAACACTCCCACCACTGGCATTTATTTCTCTAGATCTCACTGTTGGATTCAACTAATATTCAAGTGTTTGAAGTACTTATATTTGTAATATAGCCACTAAAGAAAGCTTCTTGGAATATGATTATGAATAAAAGTTCTAAGCTCTTATATACAAAAATAAATATTTAGGCTCCTTTAAAAATACATCTGGAGCACGGGCTCTAGGTGCGTGGGCTTCAGTAGTTGCAGTGAAGCCCCGCACCGCAATGAAGAGTAGCCCCCGCTCGCTGCAACTAGAGAAAGCCTGCGCGCAGCAACGAAGACCCAATGCAGCCAAAAATAAATAAGTAAAATAAATAAATTTATTTTTTAAAATCCTGGTATTTAAAAAAAAAAAATACATCTGGTACTCAGATATAGAGAACAAACTAGTGGTTACCAGTGGGGAGAGGCGGGGGGGAGCAAGATATAGGTTTGGGGGTGGGAGGTACAAACTACTGGGTGTAAGATAGGTTCAAGGATGTATTGTGCAACACGGGGAATAGAGCCAATATTTTGTAAGAACTGTAAATGGAAAGTAACCTTTAAAAATGGTATAAAAAATATATCTGGTGTTTTCAGATTCTGAGTTTGTTGTTGCTTTTCATTTCAGAGTCTCAAAGACTGGAGGTACACTCAAGCCTACATTCAATTATGCTAAAGTCATTCCAACTATTGTTTCCAATCTCTAGGACGAAGTCAAACAGAGAACTGGATCACAGATGAGTATTTTGACTAAAACTCTGCACCGCTTCCATCAGTAGAAATCTTCCAGGATAGAACACAGTTTCTGAAATTTACCTGTTCAGATTGGAAACATTTCGTTTATCCATGATGATCCTATCATCCCACTTATACTTCCCCAAACCATACTATTTCTCTTCTGCTTATACATAAACTTATAGATGAAATCTATTTCCACGATTAAAAATGTATACTCTGAGAAACACTTTGCTTGTTTCTTTTGGTAACCTTGGTTTCCACATGTAGACTAAGCCACGGGCACTATTACAAAAAAAATAACTACAAGAAAAAAAATTTTTTTTTATTTTTTAATATTTTTAAACTGCTTCTGATCATCTCATTTACTCTTAGCAAAAGCTAATAAAAGTAAACAATAACACACCCACCTACACAGACACACACACACAGAAACACTGTTGAGTGCACCCTTAAAGGAATTTACCTGAAAATCGACCAATCAAACCAAGGTGGAGTGATAAATGGAGATCTTAATAAAAATTGACCACTAGAAGCTAGGAGACCAACTTGAACAGAGTTCTGGTAAAGTACTGCAGTCTTGACCCTTGAAGATTCCTGGGATATGGTGGACATCTCTTACTTTTGCCTGCCTGGCATCAAGTCCCCCTTCTTCCAACAGATTCCTCTGAGAGAACATCTCCAGCTCTCAGGCCATATCATGAGGTCAGGGGGCCACTGGCCTCATCCCTCACCTCTCTAGAAGTGGGTCTGGGAATAGCCTGGCCAGTCAGAATATTCCTCATTTCTACCTATGGGGATTGGTTCAGAGATAGACACATGACCCAACATGGGCCAATCAGAGCCAACCATCGTCCATCTCCCAGAAGACTTGCTCCCTTCTCAGTAGCAGCTTTAAGAGGATAACATATCAGCCTGGTTCTGCCGGCAGCCACCTCGCCACCATGCAGAGAGGCTGCTCCAGAAGGAAACTGATGCAAAAGAAAGCAGAGGGATGGGAAAGGGTCCTCAAGACATCACCCTAGACCCTAGATCTATTTCTGGACCCTGAAGTTACATAGGTTGACAGATTCCCTCTTGCAGTTTAGGCCGATTTAAGTTGGGTCTCTGGCACCAGCAGACATAAAAGTCTTAATTCAAAGAATCAAAGTGCACCTGACAGTGGTCCCTCGACACCTCCCTTTAACGGCTAACCTAATTAGAGTGATACTGTTCACGACCATCGAGACAAGACCAGAAGGGAGCCACCACTCTAGGAAAAACAGCTGAGAAATGGGTTACATTACATAGATGAGGTTCTCGCTGAAACGCTTGCGAAGATTGTCCAGAAAAGCAGATTCACTGGTGTAGGCATCCAACAACACAAAATCCTGCACCCCGACCTTGTCCCGGGCAGTCAGCGCGCCTTCCATGTGCAGACGAATGTGCTTCCGCCCCACTTCTTCTTTCTACAGGAAACAGAACATTCCTCAGCAGCTCACTTATTCTGTCATTTTTATTGCACGTCTAAAATGGAAATAGCAAGATCCCAAACCCTGGGGATAGTTGAGAGCAGAGATTAAATTATGCTCTCTTCATTAAGCATTTATGATCCAGTTAGGGATACAAGTAATGATAGTAAAAGCAATAACTGTAGTAACAGCAGCTGCTGCCAGGAACTGAGCATTTACTATGTTAGTCACTACACTAAATGCTTGACATGCATTATCTCTATTGATCCTCATTCTGACCCTATGCTCTTATCACGCCCATTCTACAGGCGAGAAAACTGAGGACAGAGAGGTTATAAAACATGTCCAAGACCTGCCAAAAGGCAGAGCCAGGATATGCACCTAGATAGCCTGGCCCTATAGCCTGCTTCCCTGACCATGATGTACTCACTGAATGTTAGTTGCCTAAACTTGCTATGTAATTCCCAGATGAGTGATGAGAACGTTGGTCAGAAGGAGACTACCTTGTTGCAGAGGAGTATTTCAACATCAACAAAGGACAAACTTGGAGGGTCTCCTCCCAAAGGCTGGGCTTCAGACCTCCCCGGAGAAGGTTGGTGGCAGCCCGCTGGATGGTGGAGAATCTTGCTAGGTTACTAAGGCCAGACCAGGCAGCAGAACAACCCTCCCAGGAACAGACGAGCAAAGGGAGCCAGATCACCGCTGGGCGGGAGACCTGGTGCTGCCCTGTTTGGGTTGGGAGGGCCGCGGGAAACAGCTCTCCAGGGCTCAGGTAAGCTGAGGCTGGGGGTGTGCAGAGGGAGTGGGGAGCTGCTGTGGGTAGGAGGGCTGGAAGTGTGTGATGTCTGTACTGGGAGGACTGTGGCAAGGTGGTCACCAGGCCAGGGCTGCAAAGTCACAAGGGACTCCGTGCTCTGGGTACACAGTCCGTGTATGTCCGCCCCGCCACATCCCACTGTGCAGCTGACAGCAGCTGAAAGGCAAGGAAAAGCAAAACATCGCAAAAGGAGCCGTGAGGAGAACCCTTCTGGTATTGCAATGTCCTCCCAGCACCTTCTAGTGACAAAGATTGACATTATGCCCTCTTCAAGGAGAAATGCTTAAGGAGTCCACTTCATTATCCCAGAGCAGGTACGGAATGGTGAATTTGGATCTGAGAGACAATAAATGGACACCTGGCACATATGGCTGTGCAAAGGTCCTAGAATAGCTGCAACCATCTGGAAAAAGAAAAACAAAGCTAGAGGACTCACATTACTTTAAATAATCAAGACTGTGTGTCAACTGATTTTTGTCAAAGGTACCAAAACAACTTGGTGCGGAAAAGGAACATCTTTTCAACCAATGGTGTACAAACAACCGGATATCTATAAGGAAAGATTGCATTTCAACCCCTACATCAGACTACATACATATGTATATTATACAATAAAATATATTGTACAATATATTATATACATTTATATATGTATATATAAGTATATAGAGTTAATATATATTAATTTGAGATGGATTTTAGATCTAGATATAAATGCAAGATCCATAAAGCTACTAGGAGAAAATAGAGGGGAATATCTTTGCATCCAGAGAAAGGCAAAATTTTCTTAGGACACAAATAACTGTAAGAGACAAAAAAAAGAAATTAGAACTTCATCAAATATAAACCTTCTCATCAGAAGATACTGTTAAGAAATGAATCAGCAAGCCATAGACTGGCCAAAAAATGTTCATGAACCATATACCTGCAAAGAATTTGTATCTAGAATAAAAGACTCCAACAGCTCAGTTAAAAAAAAAAAAACAAAGAAATTGGGCAAAAGACTTGAATGGATGCTTCACAAAGGAAGATAGACAGATGGTCAATAAGCACATAGAAAAGTGCTCAACATCATTAGTAATCAGAGAAATGCACATCAGAACCGCAATGAGATGCCACCAGAAGAGTTCAAATGAAAAAGACTGACGACATCGAACGTTCGCGAGGATGTGGAGCAGACAGAACTCTCATATGTTGCTGGCAGGAAGGTAACGTGACAGAATCACTGGGGAAAAGTCTGGCAGTTTCTAATGAAGTTAACCAAACCTCTGCCCTTTCATCCAGCAATTCCATTCCTAAGTATTTACACAAGAGCAATGTAGACATATGTCCACAAGAAGACTGGAACATGAAGGTTTACATTAAGTTTATTCATGATGGCCCCAAACTGGAAACAATCCAAATTCCTATCAACTGGAGAATGGTTGTGGAACATCTATACAATAGAATGGGTACAGCAATAAAAGAGAAATGACGGGTATGCACAATGACACAGACATTATGCTGAGTGAAAGAACTCAGACACAAAAGACTGCATGCTGTATGATTCCATTTATATGACATTCTAGGACAAGCAAAACTAATCGACAGTGAAAATCACAACAATTGTTGCCTGGTTATAGGGGGACTGCCTGGCCAAGGACATTTTTGGAGTGATGGAAATATACTCTAACTTGAGAGGACTCTGAGTTACATGGGTGTATCTATTTGTCAAGATAAATGGTTACAATGCTGTACATTATGATACATGTAAATTTGGTTTTAAAAAGAACCATAAAAAATAATCAAGTGGGGAGAGGATGGAGAGTAGGTGGAGGTAAAAATGATAACAGGGTGGCAGAATGTTCATAATTGTCGAAGCCAGGTGATGGGTACAGGAGGGATTATACTCTTCTGTTTACTTTGTATTTGCTTGAAATTTTCCATAATGAAAAGTTTTAAAAAAACAAGATCACCACCAGGTGTCTCCCTTCACTAGCTAAATGGAGCTAGAAGGCACAATCACCTGCTCTCTAAGAATGAAAACGATGCATTTAGATCAAACTATATTAGTGATTACAAATATTCCCGTTTTAAATATTTTTTATAAGGGAGGCAGTATAGTATAGTGATGAAGCACAAGGACTTTGGAACATGAGTCTGTCCAGTTTCAAATCCTTGGGAAAGTCTCTTAATCTCTCCAAGCCCCAGTCTGTTTCATGTCTGTAAAATGGAATATAATTGTACCTACTTCATAGGGTTATTGGTTTGAACAGAACCATGGAAAGCTCTTGGAACAGTGCCAGATACAATATCAGCTCTGTGAGTACTGGCTTCTGTCCTCATTAATACTAATAATTAGATTATTAGAAACAAGACCATAATAAAGCAAAAAAGAAATCCGCTGGTAAGTAGTCAACAAGCCCCATATTAAATTAGGAGTGGGCTGGAGTCTGAAGTAATCTCTGGAGCTGTACCCACAAATATTACTGCAGTTGGATCTCTGCGGGTGGAGGGTGCAGAGATTGTAACAAAGCTTCTTTCTTATTCCAGTCCTAGAGATGGGAGCCGCAGCATGCTTACAGGAGTGAGTCCTGCAGTCAGCCCCAGCGCCTTATGCGACTTGCAGCCCAAAGAGATTTGACAAAACCTCTTAGATTAAGGAATGTGACAATAATTTTAACTTGCAAGGGCCAAAGCACAGTCTATCCATGTCAGCCTGGAGTTTTGTTTGTTGCAGTATTTCAATTCTAATATCTGGATTTCTTTTATCTAGTTCGTTTCAAAATACCTTTAGAAGGGTGTGAACAAGCTAGAGGATCCTAATGATATTGACAAGAACGGTCAGAGGGATGAATATTGGAGCAGAAGAGGGAACAGTAATAAAGAAATTGAAGGGTTTCAGCTTTGACCAAAAAGAAGACGATTAAGAGACTTTATCAAGAAAGAGAACATTAACACCATAAATGACCAGATAAGAGGGAAATTAAAGAGTGAGAGGTCTTTACTATACTTATGAAAGAACTCCATCTTTGGGGTGATAAAACTGTAGTAGATACCACCACACAAACACACACAGCAGGGATCACAAACTCTGCTACCTAAAGAGCAGGTACTGGGATTCAATCAAGCTGCAGGTGGCTGGGACTCACTTCAGACTAGGGAGTGAATGGCCATCTGTGTGCAGCCACTGCTCCGTTTTGGCTGGTTGACGGATATACGGCTTGTGTTGCCAAACCTTCCAATTCCTCAAGAAAAGTTTAAAACGTAGAATTTTATGTAAAGTCCTATAGCATGTATTTAGCCTCGTGGGACACTAGTTTGCAAGCTCTGCAGCAGACACTGCAAAATAAAGCAGGCCACCCTTTGTCTTGGATGGTTTAGGTATTTCACTCATCTGAAGGCAAGGGATTCAATGAGATGCTCCCAACGGGACCATTGTTTTGGAAGCATCATGTTGTCA
Organism: Balaenoptera physalus; assembly: GCF_965194825.1. Lineage (NCBI taxonomy): Eukaryota > Metazoa > Chordata > Mammalia > Artiodactyla > Balaenopteridae > Balaenoptera > Balaenoptera physalus. The sequence continues at coordinate 78,455,382 of NC_138897.1, read as the reverse complement.
ATGGTGATCTGATCATATCACCTTCTACACAATCTAGTGCTTGACCCAGTGTGTCCGGGGGATGGAGGGCAGTGGGGGAGGTGGGCACAATGTGACTAAAGATGGTGAGATGCTTTGGCAGCGACAGAAATGCCTGCCAGATATTCCATGGGCTGCCCCACATTTCCCCCTTGCAGTTAGGTGGTGTCACATAACTACTTCTAGACAACAGGTTGTGAATAGAAGTGACATTTGTGCCAGACCCTTTAGTGGGTTATTAGGACTCCTTCAGTGCTGCAATGATTGAGAATTTCTCTCATTGAATGGATGAGCCACAAAACCAAAACAGCCTAGGTTCCTGAGTCATCACATGGAGAAGTTCTAAAGAATCATCCAGACCCTAGTAGACTTTGTGAACACAAGAAATAAACTTCTGTTATGGTAAACTTCTGAGAGTTGGGGGCCTGTTTGTTACTGTAGCCTAAGGCTGCTTAACCTGACTAATACAGATGCCAAAAGGCTTCTCCATTGGTAGAATAGCAGTCTGAATGTGAACCACAGCTCTTGCATGTTAAACTCAGCCAACAGGTTTGGCTACTATCCTTAAGCTTGGAAAATGAGGAGGAGGCATTTTTTTAAGGGAGAAAATAAGCCCTAGAGTTGTAGCTTTTGAATTTTATTTTATACTTCAGAACACTTTGTTCAAGGTAAGTCATAAGAAACCTCAATATACAAAAATTAAAAAGCGGAGCCTTTCTGATTAAGGTGGAAGGGAAAATCTCCTTGGGAGAGAGCCTGAGGAACCCTGAGGGCAAAGGAGAGTTTGCAAACCCCTGCATGTCCCCTGTATCGTGTTCCCCAAGCTTCATTATTTGATGACTTCCTTTACATTTATAGTCATATCAGTATACCACCAGTACTATTTTATACCTCAAACGTTTCCTTAAAGAGCTTTTTTCCTGTAAATATATACAGTTAAAGTTTTATTATGAAAAAATGTTCACACACAAAAGTATCAAACGCATACCAAACCCAATGTACCCATTACTCAGCCTCAACAAATACCAACTGACGGCCCCTCTTACTTCAGCTGTGCCTCGCCACTCCTCCCGACACTGGAGGGATTCGTTCAAAGTAAGTCACAGATACCGTGTCACTATCTATAAATATTTCAGTAGGTATCTCTAAAAGGTAAAAAGCTCTTAAATTATATGTACACAACACCATTATCATATATAAAGACCTTCACAATAATTCCTTAATGTTAATTATCATACACAATCAGTGTTCAAATTTCTCTATCTTATATGATATTGGTATAGTTGGTTTGCTCAAATTAGGATCCAAACAAGGTCTACACATCGAATTTAGTCAATGGGTCTTTCAAGTCTCTCTTGTTCTATGGGCTCTCTCTCCTTTTTTCTTGCAGTGTATTTGTTGAAGAAATTGGACAATTTGTCCTGTAGAATTTCCCACCTTCTGGATTTTTGTTGATTGCATACTTATGGGGTCATTTAACATGTTTTTCTTTGCCCTGCATTTCCTAAAAACTGGTAGTTTGACCTAGAGGACTTATCAAATACAGGCTTGAGTTATTCTGGCAAAAAGACTTTATAGGCAGTGAAGTGTACTTCCAGTGGAAGGCACATAAGGTCTCGCTGTCATTTGAGATGTCAGTGCTCTTACACACATTGCCTAAATCCACATTTTCTTAGAAGACTGCAAAAAAAGTGGTAATGTTCCAGTTCTACCACTTCTTCATTTATTAGCTGGGATCTTTCTATAAAGAGAAACCTTATCAATTACTTGGTTACCCTGAGGTACAGTTTGAAAAAAAAAAAGGCAGGATAAATGCTTGATTTCCCATTTTCAGAATAATGAGTTGGTTCTGTAGCATCCTTCAAAGGGGACAATGAGTTTTTAATATTATGAGCTAGTAGCTTTAAATGTATTTGATATATTTCATTCTGTGGCAATTATTTTTCCTTACTGATGCTAAAATTATCCGATTTTTGGCCAGTGGGAACCTTTTAAGTGGGCTCTTGAGTCCTTTTGACATGGCCTTAATAGTCTTTGATAGCTTCCCATGCCTATCAAAATGCCAAGCTGTTTTTAGGTTTATTTTATATATTTTCAACCCAGATCTTGAATCTACCCAAGGAGCTCTGGTTTCTTTCAGTGGGGAGGTGGTAGATACCATAATCAGACACTAGGGGCGCTCATTGCCACTGGGTTGATCATTGTTTCTAAAGCTTTTCACTGGAGAGCAAGGAAGTATTCTTAAAATAAAATACATCATGAGTTTATTCTGATTCTACCAATCCATATACACAGCTAAGGGGCTTGTGCTTAACCTTATTTTACTTATATCTCTTCCTCTTTCTCCTATCTAAAATTCCAGTTCAGTGACGCAGTCAATTACTCATTGGCTTTATTCCACAATACACACAACAGTCTCAAAATAGCAATACGAACACCATCATCAACATGATTACTGAAGAGAGTTCGAAATTTTTAAAATTATTCATCTTCAGAATGTACTTCACTGGGTTTGTATAGGCACATTACTGTGTTTTTAAGCTCCCTTGAAATAGTTGATTTCCACGTGGCCATCTATACCAGCAACCAGATACAAATTTAGGTTCATTCCTGCTGTTTTATTCCTTATTTGGGGAGACTAATTTTAAAATTTTGTTGTATCATTATGTAAAATATATTTAATGGTGCCAAAAACAAAATAAGGCATATTCAAAGAGCTAGCTCCCACGCCTGTCCCTTCCACCCTATTCCCTTCTTCCCACAGTAAGTAACCATTTCAAAAGCTTTAAAATGCTAAAATTGTTTCTTTTCTTAAATGGAAGCAAATACACACGTAGATTTGTTTCCCCCCTTTCTTAGGTATATGCTTGGAAACTCTACATGCTATGTTTCCACCTGTCTTTTCATTGGGAAATCTATCCCGGAGATCCCTTCAGAGTTGTTTATAATGACATTCCTCATTCCTTTTTAGATGCAAAGTACTCCACTGTATGTTCATACTATACAGTTGACCCTTGAACAAACACGGGTTTGAATTTTGTGGGTCCACTTAAATGCAGATTTTTTTCAAGAGTAAACTGCTTTTCAGCAGTACTACAGGACCTGTGGTTGGTTGAATCTGCGGAGGATCAACTATAAGTTATAAGTGGATTTTCGACTACACAGAGGGTCGGCGCCCCTAACCCCCATGTTGTTCAGGGGTCAACTGCACTATAGTTTATTCAGACAGTCTAATAGTGGAAGACCTTAACTAACCTCTGTCAGCAACTGACAGAAAACAATGGCCAAAAAATCGGTAGGACAGAGAAAATCTAAACAGCACAATTAGCTGACACAAGTATAACACTACACCCAACAATCGCACAGTATACATTTAGCACATAGAGCACTGACAAAAATTGACCACCACCTGGGTCATAAAGCAAATCTCAGACTTCAATGGATTCAAATCATGCACAGCTTAATCTTGATTAAGCCTCACTGAACCTGATCAGGCCAACACTTCAAAAGAATAGAACTTTCTGAGATGACGAAAATATTCTGCAGCTTCACTGTCCAATGCAGCAGCCACGAGCCATACGTGGCCTCTGAGCATTTGAAATATGATGAGACCGAGGAACTGAAATGTTAATTTAATTTTAATTAATTTAGATTTAAATAGCCAAAGGTGGCTAGTGACTGGTGTTTAGGCTGCACAGGTCTGGAATCTAATTTCCAATTCAAAGGAAAACAAAGAATGAGAAACACTTTTAAAAAAACGCTTCCACCACAATCACCTAAATCCAGACTGGGAAACTCTATGGAAAAAACTATCTAAGTTTCTTCATCATTTGTGGAAGAACACTGAAAGATAGTCTGTATATTAAAAGAGTTGAAATAGGAAAATGCACATCAAAATCACAATAAGCCATCACTTACTTCATACCCACTAGTATGGCTACAGTCAAAATGTCAGACAACAGCAAGTGTTGACAAGGAAGTGGAAAAATTGGAACCCTCACACACTGTTGATGGAATATAAAATGGTGCAGCCACTTTGGAAAACAGCCTACCAGTTCCTCAAAATGTTAAATATCGACTTCCCATATGACCCAGCAGTTCTCCTCTCAGGTGTATACCCAAGAGAAATGGAAACATGTGTCCACACAAAAACTCATATAGACATGCTCACAGCAGCATTATTCATAATGGCCCCAAAGTGGGAACAACACAAATGTCCATCAACTGATGAATGCAAAAACAAAATGTAGTGTATCCGTACAATGGAATGTTAGTTGGCAATAAAAAGGAATGAAGTACTGATACATAACATGGATAAACTTTGAAAACACTATGCTAAGTGAAAGAATCTAGTCACAAGAGGTCACATGATTCCATTTATATGAAATGTCCAGAACAGGCAAATATATAGAGATGGAAAGTTAATTAGTGGTTGCTAAGTGTTAGTGGGTTTGGGAGGAAATGAGAAGTGACTGCTATAGTATAAAAGTTTTCTTTTTAAGGTGGTGAAAATGTTCTAAAATTGATTTTGGTGATGGTTGTACAACTGAATATACTGATAATAACAAACTTGAGTTGTATATTTTAGAGGGTGAATTGCCTGAATGGTATGTGAATTATATCTCAAAGATGTGACAAAAATCAAGATCTAAATGTGAAAGGCAAAACTGTAAATCTTTAGAAGAGAATGTAAAAGTTATCTTCATGACCACGGGGTAGGATTTCTTCATAATTCATACAAAAATATATCAACCATAAAGGGAATGACATGCAATCTTGACTGTATGAAAATCAAGAGCTTTTGTTTATCGAAAGATAGTTAAAAAGTGAAAAGAAAAGGTACAGGGTGAAAGAAAAACTATTTCTAACACATAAAGAGAATTTAGGGATGAATAAGAAAAACCAACCGGCTCAATGACAAATGCATTTTGTTGAAGAATAAAATGGCCAATAAAAATACAAAATAGGCAAATTTTTACCCCAGTGGAATACAATTGCATACTTAACAAATTGGTAAAAATTTAAAAACCTGATAGGACAGGATAGCAAAAATGTCCAGCAACAGAAATTCTCAAACTCTGTGGATAGGAGTGTAAATTGGTACAACTACTTTGGAAAACAATTTAGCATAGCCTAGTAAAAGTTGAGGACACACATCCTATGACCAAGCAACTTCATTCCTCTTGTTTATGTGCAGTGAGGGACAAATACAAGAGGCACTCAGCAGCATTATTTGTAACAAGCTAAAACAGGGGACAACCTCAAGTTCTAACAGTAATAAAATACATGGCTATCATTATCACATAATGCTATAGTCATACCAAACAGTTATACAGAGCACCATGTACTACCTCAAGTACTTTTCCTATATGAATTCATTTGAAACCTTTCAACAACCCTATGAGGTAATAGGTAATTTACTCCCATTTTTCAGGTGTGAAGACTGAGGCTCAGAGAGGTTAAATAACTTGCCACACAGATAGTAGAGTTGACAGAGATTCAAACCTCAACAGTCTGATTCCAGAGTCCATGCTCTTTTTAACACACTCCAGAAGCACACAAAACAAGACTTCAAGAAATGGAAATACATGCCAGATCCTGGATAAGGAGATTCAACAAAGAGGTTTAACTCAACTATTATGTTGTGCACAGCTGTGAAAGTGAATGAATCACAATTAGGCTCATCAACATGGTTCGATTTACAAAAAAAGCAGCATCGTTCAAAGAAAGCAAGTCACATAAGAATATACACATACATGTGTAGTTTCATTCTGTTTTAACCAAGGTCCCAAACAAGCAAAATTAAGCAATATGTTGCTTAAGGATACATTCACAGGTTATCCAACTACCAGGAAAATCAAGGATTGTACTTAGTATCTTACACTGGGTGGAAGCATATAGTTATTATTCTTTAAGTCACACACATACATATTCTTTTCTGTGTATGGTATTTTGCAATAAAAATATTTTTAAAAACTAAGCCAACCTCATTTAGGTATATCAATACTAAATTCCTCAATGAGTGATTAGTAAACAGAATTCAATATAACAATAAAGGAATAGTAAAACGTGACCAAGTGGGATTTATTCCAGGAATTCAATATTAGAAAATCTATTAATAATAGATTTCCCATATCAATTGATCAAGAGTGGAAAAACTATGCATCTCATAGATTCCGAAAAGGCATTTGATAAAGTTTTATTTCATTCTTGATAATTATTATTTCTGATAAATGTAGAAACCAAAACAAATTCCACAGGATCACAGATTGAAACATTAAAAAAGAAAATTATAAAATAAAATATTAGAAGAAAATACAGGTGAGGGGAGGAATGCCTTTCTAAGTATGAAACAAAATTCAGAAGCCACAGAAGAAAAGACTGATCAACTACATAGAAAAATTTCAGCCTAGGAAAAAACATCATAAGCAGAGTCAAAAGATAAAAACAATTTTGGAAAAGAATATTTGCAACTCACAGCTCAGACAAATGACTCATTTCCTTAATATAAGAGCTTCCATAAATCAATAAGAAAAAGTCGAACACCCTTCCACATGCATACACCCCAAAAGTGGACAAAGGAAATAAACAATAATTCACAGAAAAGAACATGAAAATTTGTCTTTTAAACACAAGGAAAAAATACTTAACTTCTCTCCAAAGAGAAATGCTATTTAAGATATATCGAAATACTATTGAAATACCATTTCTCATTTTTAGCAATTTGATAGGTAAAGTTTGAGAACATACTTTGTGAGAGTATGGCAATGAAATGTAATTTGTTATTATATTTTAAAAATTAAGTACACATTCTTTGATGCAGTAATTTTATTTATATTTATCCTATTATATATGATCTCACAAAGATAAAATCCAAATATTCATCAATAGGGAAATAGGTAAATTAAATTATGGTACATGAGATAGAATGGAATTCTATAAAGGTACAGAATCTCCCAAATAGGTTGCTACCATATAACGTGAGGTCACAATATTTCTTTAATAGATTTGTTGTAATGATATGAGGTATCACCAAATAAAAAGTAGTCCCTCCCCCAGAAGTAGTAAATAATAAAATAACAATGGATGTAGTAATAATAGTGAGAATTGACTAAGTTCCTACAGCCAGTAAAGAGCTGAGCTGGGATTCAACACACAACTGTCACTCCCAACTCATTCTTCTTTCTCTACTCAATTTGGCCTTTTATGTAGCAAATGCAAGTGTTTTTCTATGTCTGTTTCAATGCTCCAACATAGTACTTCATCCCTTTCATATAACAGGTTTATCTGCATCTGAGTGAGAACCACAGATGTGTCCTGCATTTAGAGCTTCTGGTTCTGTGGCAAGGAGATTGTTCTGGAACCTTGAATAGATTTGCTCATCCTACTTAAACCACAAAATAAAACCACCAGATACAATGGCCTCAAAGCCAGTTCTAGGGCTGTTTCAAGGATCCTTATGTGGTTAGACTTGAGGGGTACAGATGGGGACCCCCAAACTTCTCCAAGCCCCCCTATCTTGGATAGATTGTAGCTTTGGCTAAAAACTCACCACTGGACCCCTTTGCTTTGGGTTCGATTGTAGTGCCTAAAGTTGATGGGACACAGGTTTGAGAAGTTTTGGCAAAAAGAAGTGAACTGAAAAGAAAAAGCACACGAAGTTCCGGGGAAGGCACATCTCCGTGGTCTGGGTGGTAGTGGGTCTCAGAGAGGCATCTCACCCTCCTTCTGTGATGGAGGATGGGCCACAAATGCACCCTGGGTGCTGGTGCTGGGTCCTTAGCCTTATGTCAACCATCTCATCATCTCATTTATTCCTTACAAAGCCCCATTACAAAGATAATAGCACCTATCTTGATTTTTCAAAAGAGGAAAGAACTATCTAAGGCCCACGGATGGTAAGTGAGGGAGGCTTGACTCCAGAGCTCTTGCACCCAACTCCAAGCTTACCACCCGCCCCCATGGGGCTCCAAGTGCCAGAGGGGAAAAGTATGAGATGGAAAAAAAGGATGGGAAGAAAAATCCCAAAGCCATTCTTTAAATAGAAGCTTGATCTCCTTTGGTTTTGCCTACATACTGCCACTTGCCTGGGAAGCATTTTCAGTTTTGCAACAAAATTGTAATAAGGAACATGCCCCGGATTGAGCTACGTTACTGCCATTACTACTGTTGCCTGTGCAGTACCTGACATCTGGGCCAAAGATTACCTATTGGTGCTCAACATCAGTAATATTTAAATTCATACAAATGAAAATAACAGCATCATGCTTTTACCAGAAAATATCAAGTAAGGGATAGAATAATACACAATACTTGCAAGGTTGAGGTGAGATTAAAACCAAATACACTGCAAGTAGCATAGTAAGTTTTGATTCTCTCTAGAAAGGTAATGTCATATGTAAAAAAAAAAAAAAAAAAAATCATTAGAATAATTATTATACCTTTGGTCCAGTAATGCTGTGCCTGAGAATTTCTGCTAAGGAAATATTTTGAACAACTGATGTTTCTATGTTTCTGTGGTGTTCTCTAAAATCTACATTAAATTTACAACAGTAAAGAGTCAAGTATATTACACCAACTGGAGAGAGTATGTATAGAGATTAAAGTAATATTTATGAGATTATGCAGCCGATGTTTTCTCCCTTTTAAGGGAGAGCAGCAGAGTACAAATTTATATGTGTACTGTGACTGCAAAATATATATGCAAATATATGCTAATAGTCCCAGACTGGACTGGGATGTGGGCCAGACAGGGTTACATGAGGTGACAGGTACAGGTACTCGGTTGTCCACACTGTTCCCACTTCTTGGGTCTGTCTGCTTTTCCCATTGCCTGGTCAGACACTGAGTCCAAGAGAATTGTTACTTCTTTTTCCTATTGTGGTACTAAATGTCTGTTTTTGCTCTCACAGCCCCTGTACCTCCTCCTCTGACTACACCCCTACCAGAGGTGTGTCCTCTCTCCCACTGGAAGGTGTCACGTGGTCCAGTCCAGTAAGATGCTCCCACCTCCTTTAGCCAAGAAGAGGGTGGAACACACAGCTCAGACTTCCAGATTTCTCTCTCCAGGGACTTAGACCTTGATTGCAGGAATATAAAGGGAAATGGTCATTACTGACAGCTCAGTTTGGAGGTCACCTCAGTGTCTACCACTAGGGACTGAATAGCATGGGAGATGCACCCCAGGGAATCTTTTTTTTTTTTTTTTTCCTCCCCCGGCTGCACTGCAGGCATGTGGAGCTTCCCCGACCAGGGACAGAACCCATTCCCCCAGCAGTGGAAGCGAGGAGTCTTAACCACTGGACCACCTGGGAAGTCACAGTATCGTGGAAAGATATTACATGCATTATGTCAGACAAAGAAACAAATTTACCCTTTAAGCAACATGCAAAACAAAGCTACATGTTACATGTGGATATAGCCATATTTAAGGATGTGTTCCACATGCCCTGAGGGGGAGGGAATCTCTAATTGGCAAGGTGAATGGAGGGGAGAAGAAGGAGGAAAACAAATCAGGAGGGAGACTTCACAAAGACCACAATGTGTGATATGAACTGGGGACACTCCATCTTTGTCACCTGCATCTAAGGTCAAAAGAAAAGAAACAAGTAATTCATTTTTGGCCTAATTAGGGTTATTTCTATTGCTTGTAACCAGTGAAATAAGACATAATGTAATAGGGAAGAACAAATCTGACTCCATATTAGATCTGTTCCTTTTCCTGTGCTTAGTCATGCTGGCTCTGCATCTTTTGTAAAAGAATTTTGCCTATAGCCTGAAATATACAGGGTAGCTTATTCTCAGGGCTCTGACCTTTAAGAGTCTATTCACACAGAGATAAAAAGTTGCAGAACAGAGAATTTGTCTTGTTGGAGGTTTACAGGAACATGGTGACCTGACCTATGTGGACAGCTGCAAAAACAAAGGATTCCCACACCAAGAAGTTTGCAACAAGTAACCATGGCCCTCCCTCACCTTGCCTTTAAAAGTGCTTTGCTGAAACCCTTCAAGGACTTTGGGGTTTTTGGGGCACAAGCCCCTGTCTCCTTGCATGGCCCTGCAATAAACCCTTCTCTGCTCCAAACTCCAAGGTTTTGGTTTGTTTGGCCTCACTGTGCATCAGGCACATGAATTTGCGTTTGGTAACGATAACATAATGGATAGAATTTTTTTAATAAATTCAGTAGAAAAAGGATGATCTTTGGGCTCAAGCTAGAGCTCAAATTTTAAACCATGAGGTTCAATACAGGGATATGCCCTTTCAATAAATCTCTCGATCAGTGGCGCCCTGCCCTCCATCAACGGAATAACAAGGACACACCTTGATGTTCCTCAACAGTTATTTGGTGACTTGTAGCTTGTGAGTAAAAGCTCTCACTTTTGCTGACAGAGTTACAAAGCCTTTGGTGGCTGAGCAATAAAGGCTATTGGATGTCTGCTTTCTCTTTCCAAACTTAAACTGGAAGCAATCTGCTCCATCCAGAAGACAATCATTAATGAATCCAGTCACTGCACGTTTCAGTTGTGACTTTTGCTGGGTCCAAGTCTGACCTTTTTCTATTATTGACTCAGTTGTTTTTCTTTGTACTGATGCAAGATCAGCAACAAGGCCTACTTTCATTTTGTTCTAAGTAATAGTATCTGCACAGTGATGCATTCGGTTTGCTAGTTCTTTTCCCCAATACACATGAACACACAACTATGCCATCTCTGTACCAGTTAAAATCATCTAGATGCTTCCACTTTGTGAAACTAGTCTGATTTTTTTAAAAACTGTAATTTTTGTTTGCAAATGCCCAACAAATGATTAAAAAAAAAAAGTCATGAAAATCCAAATAGTGATTATCTTTAGTGGCTATGAAAGGAGTTGAATGAAAGAGGCACATGAGGGGTTTCTGGGGTAACCAGGATGGTGGTTATACGGGTGTGAACTTTATAATAATTAATCAAACTGCACATTTATTTATACTCTTTTCAGTGTGTGGGTTATACCCCACAATAAAAAGCCTTTTTAAAAACCTCACATCTTGGGGCTTCCCTGGTGGCACAGTGGTTAAGAATCTGCCTGCCAATGCAGGGGACACGGGTTCGATCCCTGCTCTGGGAAGATCCCACACACAACTAGGCCCGTGTGCCACAACTACTGAGCCTGCGCTCTAGAGCCCGTGAGCCGCAACTACTGAGCATGTGTGCCACAACTACTGAAGCTCGCGCATCTAGAGCCCGTGCTCCGCAACAAGAGAAGCCACCTCAATGAGAAGCCCAAACACCGCAACGAAGAGTACCCCCACCGCTCATCGCAACTAGAGAACGCCTGTGTGCAGCAATGAAGACCCAATGCGGCCAAAAATAAATAAATTAAAAAACAAGACCAAAAAAAAATCACATCTTAATCGTCATGTTTCCTCTCAAGATAAAGAATGTAGGACAGCAGTGCCTGTGAGGAAGTGCACACTTTTATTTTTCATTTATTCTCTATAAAACTTTAGGTGGGAAAGCTAAGTCACTGAGAAGCCTCGTTTCACCTGGAAAATTAGTTAGACTTGTGAAGACAGCAGGTAACCAGGATAAACCAACAGAGAAAGACTCGGGGGATGGAAGTTATGTTCACGTTATCGGAAAGGAGATCAATACTCTGTTGTACCTGTTAAAACTGTTGATTTTTGTATCTATTTCTAACACAGAATCCTGTGGCTGTGTCTCTTATCTAAAGCTTAAGAACCAAAGAGGATTTCAGGCAGCATCTTGCAAGCAACACCCACTTCTGTCGACATCTTTAATTCGCAGATGAGAAATGCGTATCTGGTCTTTTTTTCTTAGTACAGTACTTCAATATGATTAATCCCATGGAAAAAAGCAAGACTGTGGATGTCTTTGGCTACATCCATGAAGACCAAAGAGACTTCTTCCAGGGAACGAACACATTTACCCTCGACCCCATGAAGGCAGATGACCAAAGAGTTTGGAACATTACCTTCCAGAAAAATTTCGCCAAGCATCGGACACAGCTATTCTTGTCCTCAGCACCCTCACGTTAGTATTAGTAAAATTCCAGGGAAAGAGAGAGAAGACCCTTGCTATGGCAGTTGTCTCACTGGCAACAAAACAGTATTGAAACTCTGAAGTAGATATCCCCGCACCAATTCAAGCAGCACAGAAACTCCCATTAGTTTTGTCATAAACCGATTAGAGCTGGCACACAAACCCAAGGATCTCAATGCTTAGACGCTGAATAGCCACTCAAATCCCAATAGTTTGCCCCGTAAAACCCACTGGGAAATTCTTAATAAGTTCACCACAAGGTGACATTTGAAATACTCTGCAGTCACATATTCATCCACATGCATCCAGGAAAAAAATAAAATGAAATTTAGCCAAGAGAAAGTGCCAACCACCCACGCCTGGAACATCTTTGCTTGTCTCTAAGAAATAGGCTCCAAGAGTCGCTAAAGGAGGACCGTCCGTCCGGCTGCCGGAACAGGACAGAGGTCGGGGTGGGGGGGGGGGAGCTGCTACCCTTTCCCAAATCAAAAGGGGGGAAAGTGAGAAAATCTCCCGAGTTCAAACATTCCTTTAAACCCCGCAACTTTAAATACTAAATGTGTTTCATGGCTGCCATCTTGAAAAACATTAGTTTGCCAAAAGCGGCCTTTGATTCCCATTTGGGATGGAAACGCTTGCAGATAATCCATTGAAACAGGTCCGGCACAAAGGCCTTTTTGCAACAATCACGGTGCTTGTGAAGGACAACATTTTTGTGCGCAAAATAAAACATTTTAATGCGCTACAATCCATTACACATATAGTCCTCCATTTCCTTTCAGTAATTATTCATTAGAAAACATTTAACGTCACTGTGGATTTCACACTGAGCAGTCTGGACACAAAGAACAAGAGATGGCCCATTTATAAGGGGCTGGGGTCTTCTTTTCTAATCTGAGAAACTCCAAGGAGGTGGGGCCCACAGGACACAACAGGCCGGCTAAATTGTGCGGTTAACGGTCAAAGCCCCCCTGCCTACTTTGACACTCATTTAAAGATGACAGGGAACAAAAGAGATTTGTTCTGTGCAACCCTTTCTTGTTACGCAGTCTACATTGGGCTCCGCACATGAAACCCGCCCGATATTTTAGTCCACCTGCCAGCTCCCTCCCGCCCTCCTTGACTCTCTCCTCTGCTACTTTGCTCGTTCCCACTTTAACACAAAGAGACAGGTAAAGAATATCGTTAAAAGCGGCCCATTCAGCATGTCAGCTTTCATAATACAATTGCCTGTCAGGTTCCCTAGGAGCTACGAGGCGCTGAAACGTCTGGGTTCAGGCCAGAAATCCGGCCCGCAGTTCTGTTAGTTAGTGAGGCGGCTCCCGGTCACCTCCCACCCTCCCGTAGCGAAGGGCCATCTCCCGGGGGCGCAGACACCGAAAACCATCTTGAATAACAACAGTTTGAAACATTTGCTCCATCAGCGAAAGACTACATGCCAACTCCCAATGGGCTGTATCTATATTCCTTTCATGCCTCCATTAAAAAATTTAACTGAAAACTCAGACCCAAAGACCTAGAAGCCGATTCGTAGGAAAAGTTGGGAAACATTTATCTTAGAGCCAATTTTTAAAAGGTACTCAAAGGAATAAAATAGTTTTAACACCAGAGGGTCCTTCCCTAAGGTGGTGGGAAAAATCCCATCTTCAAAGTCTGGCCAGATTAAGATGTAGCTAATCATACGGGAATATGTACAAATCTAAAACACCTCTGGTGCTGTTTCTACTTTGCAACTGTATGAAGATTATATACCACCTAGTGATGCTGATTAGAAACCATTGAGTACCAACGGGCTTGGCTGTCATAGATTCTCAAAAATGACTCATGGTCACTGTATGGTTATTTTTATAGCAATCCTGAGGTTTGCATGTGACACTTGCTTCTTATTATCATCTTGATGTGTCATAGGAAACTGCCTCTGGTCACAGAGTCAAACAGCGAAAAGATGCTGGAGAAAATCAGTGGGTACTTAAGGAGAAAGCAAAATTCATAATGAAGCTAGTTACAGAAGCTCGGTCAGTGGTCAATGAAATTCTAAAAACAAAACAGTTTTGATGCTCCGTGTCAGAAAATAGCAAACCACGGCCCGCGGGCCAATTCCAGACAACCACCTGTTTTTGCCAAAAGCAAATAATAATAATAATAATTTTTTTTTAAAAAGACATGAGAAAATCATATGAAATTCACAGTCACGATATTGTGTATGTCTGTCTGTGGCTGCTTTCCTGCTATGACAGATTTGAGTAGTTGCAACAGAGGCTGATGGTCCACAAAACCTAAAATATTTACTCTTTGGCCCTTTATAAAAAAATTTCTCTATTCCTTAGGAACCAGACTTCCGAATCCACGGTATTTAAAAGCTGCACGCACCAAGAGAAGCAAAGTGGAATTTCAAATATAACCCTTTCCAAACAAATGTTTGATGGTTTATGCTACATCCCTCCAACTGTGGCTAGGATTCTTCTTAGTTAAGATTTTTACAGTTAGCATTGTTAGACGTTGAAAAATAAGGTCGTTGAGAACTCGAGGTGAGATGTTACTTTTCCAGACCCACGGCTGCTTCTTTGCCCACCAAACACAAACCAAAAATTAACTGTGCAAACAGCAGGTAGCAGTTTCTCGAGTAGAACTTAGTGTTTGCTCCATAAACAGACAACACTTCTAGCTCTCAAGAAAACCCTTCTGAAGGCACCGTCCCCAAGTCTGAATGACGGTACTCTGTGGCAGCTAAAATTTAAACCAAACAGACCTCTAGAAAGAAAGCATGGCCTGGTATTTTGATTGAAGGGGTCTCAGCTGTGGAAATGACAAGGCTCATACTTGAGTGATAAGAGCATTATAATATTGCAAGTTTTTATGTATCCAATTTGCTCAACACTGATGGCTTAACGGCTGAAATGAGGGACTATCTTTTCATGTAACGACAAGAAAACCGTCAGCTTTTGATTATCCAACTGCGGCCCCTTAATCACTACTGAATGCATATAATTATGAATATCAGTAAACAGAATAATGCTTCTAAATTACTTTAGGGATTAGATGGTCTCCTAGTAAGAATTAGAACAGTTCATGGAGCCTTAATTGCCCCATGGGAGTTGCAGGTGGAGAAAGAAATGGCCATTAACTGCACATACTTTTCAGCATAAAGTCAAGGACTAAACAATATCAAATGCAAGGGCTAGACTTCTCTCACTACTTCCCAACAATAAGTAAATAAATTAGATCAGTAAATATTAGAAAAAAGATCTTTGGATGTTTACAGCATTTTTTCCCTCCATACACATTCTTTTTTTTAAATTGAGGTATAACTGACATATAACATTATATTAGTTTCAGGTGTACAACATGATTTGATTTTTGTATACATTAGGAAAGGATCACCACAAAGTCTAGTTAACAGCCATTAGCTTACACAGTTACACAATTGTTTTCCTTTGATGAGACTTTCAAGATCTCTTTTAGCAACTTTCAAATATAACTACAATATTATTAACTGTAGTCACCATACTGTACGCTACAGCCCCATGACTTATTTATTTTATAACTGGAAGTTTGTATCTTTTGACCACCTTCATCCATTTTGCCCAACCCCCAACTCTGGCAACCACCAATCTGTTCTCTGTATCTATGAGCTTGGGTTTTTGTTTTATTTTGATTTTTGAGATTCAACATGGAAGGGGGAGGGGAGGGACAAATTAGGAGCATGGGATTAACAGGTATAGACCACTATATGTAAAATAGATAAACAATAAGGATTTACTCTATAGCATAGGGAACTATATTCAATATTTTGTAATAACCTATAATGGAAAAGAATCTGAAAAAGAATATATATATATAATATGTAATTATATATATATAATTGAATCACTTTGCTGTACACCTGAAAGTAACACAATATTGTAAATCAACAATAGTTTAATAAAAAAAAGAGTCAACATATAAGTAATACCATACAGTATTTGTCTTTCTCTGCCTGACTTATTTCACTTAGCATAATTCCCTCAAGGTCCATCCATGTTGTCACAAGTGGCAAGATTTCCTTCTTTTTTTATGGCTGAGTAATAGTCCATTGTCTATTTACACCACATTTTCTTTATCCACTGATCTATCGATGGATACTTAGGTTGCTTCCATGTCTTAGCTGTTATAAATGATGCTGCAATGAATATGGCGGTACAACCTAGCGGTTTTGAATGGAGGATATCTATCCTAATTACTTTTAGCTTTTGCTCAAGTCCATGGAAGTTCTTGAAGTCCCATTTCCCTGAGTTTATAGATGAATTTATAAAAGAAACATTTTCTTGCCTTAAGGAGAATCTTCCTGGTATCCTCAGCTATCTTTCACTGGAAAGAAAGATGGTTCGTGGTCTGGGAGCCTTGCGAACACTCAACAGAAACTGGACATTGGCCATGGATTATACTAAAACCTATCTGGAACAACAAATGCTAATGTGTGGCCTGGAATTTTCCCAGGGTACCCCCCTGCCCAGTCCACATCCCTGTGGGACAATGAGGAAATTAATAGACATCACAGAATAGACAACTTTCAACATAGCGTTTTAAACTAGTCCCCATCCCCAAAGGGGTGCTTTCCTAAGACTCAGGGAAAAATGGCTGTGACGTCCAGCACAGTTAGCAATCACTTAAACCTAAGGCAGTGGTTCTCAACCTTCAACACGCAGGAGAATCTCCGGGTGAAGCCTGGGACAGTGCAGAGGGTGGGCCCAGGAATCTGCATGTTTAACGGGTACCCCAGGCCATTCCAATGAGGGTAGCCCAGGACCATAATTATAACTCTGCTCCTCAAACTGTGGTGCAAGGTATCAGCATCACCTAGGTGCTTGTTAGGATTCCAGAGTCTCAGGCTCTGCCCCAGAACTAGTGAGTCAGAATCTGCATTTTAACAATAGCCCTCTGTGATTGGTATGCACCTTACTGTTTGAATAAAACCTATGTTAAGACCCAGTGATCTAAGGAAAATTTTAAAGTTAAGGAAGATTGAAAGTAAAAGGAAACTAATTCCCCTGAGGCAGAATGAACGAGAAAATGGAGAAAGAATTAGTGTTGAGAAAAGGGCTCACTGAAGGGGAGGGGGAGAGAGGGAGACCACACACGTATCCCTTGGGGACAAATATGCAACAAATAAAGATCAATGTGTACCACTTTTTTAAATTTACTTTTCTGGATTTTGCTATTAACGCTGAATGGTTTCTGGGACTTCCCTGGTCCAGTGGTTACGACTCTGCGTTTTCACTGCAGGGTCCCCGTTCAACCCCTGATCTGAGAACTAAGATCCCGCAAGCCACGCGGCTCAGCCAAAAGCAAAAACAAAAACAAAAACAAAAAACACTGAATGGTTTCTGATGAGAGAAAGTAGGGAGCTGAGGATGAAAAGTATACTTATTAAATAGGCAACTATTAAAAGCCCCCCATAAATATAGCTCTTTTAAAATGCTATCTTTTCTTTTCCTGTCTGATTATAAAAGAATTATACGTTCATTTCAGACATTTTGGGAAAACGTGATGAGGAGAATAAAAAGTATCCATAATCCCACCACTCAGAAATTACCACTGTTTTCCTTTTGGAATATTCCTTTCAGTCTTTGCCACCCATGTGTATGTGTGTATGTAAAAATACTGGGATACTGTTTTATATGTGATTTTATGTCATTTTTCTAAAATAACATGATTAATTCTCATAAATTAAGACTGACACTATAGGGCTTCCCTGGTGGCACAGTGGTTAAGAATCCACCTATCAATGCAGAGGACATGGGTTCGAGCTCTTGTCCGGGAAGATCCCACATGCCACGGAGCAACTAAGCCCGTGTGCCACAACTACTGAGCCTGCGCTCTAGAGCTTGCGAGCCACAACTACTGAGCCCGCGTGCCACAACTACTGAAGCCCGCGCGCCTAGAGCCCATGCCCTGAAACAAGAGAAGCCACCGCAATGAGAAGCCTGTGCACCACAACGAAGAGTAGCCTTCGCTCACTGCACCTAGAGAAAGCCCACATGCAGCAACAAAGACCCAACACAGCTAAAAATAAATAAATAAAATAAATTAAAAAAAAAAAAGAGCAATGTACTTAAAAAAAAAAAAAAAGAATGACACTATAAAATATCACATGGTATAAGATCATCTGGAATTGAAACCTGCAGAATTACAAGGTTAGAAATCAAAATTCAGGCAACAGTTAATTTCCCAATAAGTTCTCTGGGCCACAGTGGTATTGTTTAAGTCTTATGGCCAAGTACCCCTGATATTAAAGTATTAAGAACTAGAATTATTTTCATCATTACATGTCATCTTTTAAAGACTTCATTAAAAGTGGAATTATGAGCAGAGCCAAGCTTCTGTGACAACAAAGGATCTAGCCTTGAAAAGAGGCAAAAACCCTTCATCTTCTGAACCATACTGAGGGCATCCTCTTGTTCCACTAGTAAAACAAATTCTGAAGCAAAGAGAGTAAAGCTCATCTGACAGAATCCTGAACATCTAGAAAATCAAAGGGGAGAGAAAATAGAGTTTCATTTTCTTTAAATGAAAGTGATGGGGGTAAAAAAACATAATTGGAACCAGCTTCTCCGACTACCATGGAATCATTTACATTAGATTCAAGCAGAGAAAATATTACAGAACCTGCTAAAACTACTACTGGAAATGTTGACCCTAGAATCTGTACTGTCCACTTAAGAAGCCAACGATCACTTTGGAAATTTGAGTGATCCAATTAAATAGGGACATGATGTGGTGCCCCAAGGACAATGGTGCTTCAAGGACAAAGGACGACCCTGCCTGAAAAAGTTTCAGCGACACACCACCTACCAGACTCTTAATCGCCCTCCCCACCAATGGTTAAGAAATTCCTGAGCCCACCTGGGCAACGCCCACCTGGGCAATGGGACCTTTCCCAAATAAGGAAAGGCATATGCCCTGTCCCACTTCCACCCTATAGAAGGAAGGTATATGTGCCTCGACCAATCAGTAAATGAAATTTTCACCTTGGACCATTCCTTGTTTTCTGGCTATAAAAACTGATCAATAGCACATGTTCGGGCTCAACTCTCCCAGACTACTAGGAAGTCGGCCCGCTGTTCTGGCAGCGAGCCTTCCCTCTAATATATTCTATCTTCTTTACATTCTGCATTGTGTCTGGAAATTCTTTTCCAACCCGCGTTTGGACCACGACAATGAACACAATCAAAATCATCATAATTATGGGGGCTTTCTTCTTATTTTTCAAATGAACACAACACCTAATCAACCAGTCAGCAAATATTTTTTGAGCATCTACTGTGTGCAAGGCATTGTGGTGGGTACCTGGTCCTTATCGGGAATTTACAATCTCTTTAGAAATAAAATACAATTATAGGAACAGTGAACAAGACAGCAAGCCTGGACTCAATGACTAACCTTTTAAATGGCTTTTATCTGATTCAAGTAAAAAGTGGTTAACTACAAAGTTACTTAAAATAGTGTCATAAGTTCCTGCTGTAAAATTCTGTGTGATTTTGCTTTTCTTCAAGACTTTAGTATAAAATATTTATTTTGTTAGTCAAAAAATAAGGTAAGATAGTGGAAGTTGACTGGAGGGAAGCGTTCATAAGAGTTTTCATAGTAGTAATAACAAAAACATGCAGCCTGGTTTAAATGCAGCTTTGCTTTAAAAATAAGCCATACCAAAATTAGTGGCAAAATTAAAAATGAAGTTATTGGAAATGAAACCCAAGGGGCAACTCATCCAGCCCAATTATTCTCTGAACCCATAATATTACTTGGACACCACTTCACCTACATTCTAGTGAAACCACCTCTTAACCGAACAGGAGAATAAGTTTATTAGAGGCTTAATGAGCTTAATTAATTAGCACTTAAGACACCAGCATAAAAATAAATACATTGTGGTGATTGTTCCATGGATCTACAGATGTGATAAAAAATGGCATGGAACTACACATGAATTTCGTACCAATGTCATCTGTCCTGGTTTAAATATTGACTATACCTCTGTAAGAAGTAGCCATAGAGGCACACTGGGTTAAGTGTACATGGGATCTTCTCTGTACAATTTCTGAAACTTTTTATAAATCTATATTTTAAAAATAAAAAGTTTAAAAATTGCTTATTGCATTTTGACTCTTTGATGTGTCATAAAGGCACAAAATATATAAAGTCACAAAATATATTTGAACCATGGCAAAGTACTTATTTGAAACATGATGAAAGCCATCCTCTATAGATATTGAACATGGGTGTAAACCATGAGTCTCTTCCTTATTACCTGATAGGAGAGTTTTCCGATTTCTGACCAAGTCCCTACAATCCAGTTAATTGAAGGAAAGAGGCAACTGCCCACATGATTTGCATAACGTGAGGAGCATATGGAAATAGCCAAACATGCATGATGGCCAATCAAGTGGCAGGAACGAAGTACTCAGTTATTATCAGCATCATTATTCACGTGGCTTTAAGTTCTTCATTTTGCTCCTCTCATCAAACCCAGCTCCCTCTGAGGGCATTTCTAAATGGCTTCATCTCTAATATTTCCAAATAAGTTTTAACTTTTTATTTTGAAATAATTATAGACCCACAAGAAGTTGCAAAAATAATACAGAGATATCCCATGTAACCTTTACCCAAGTCCCCCAGAGGTAATATGACTTTAGTACTAGGAAATTGACATTGGGACAATTTTCAGGTTTTATTCGGATTTCACTAGTTTTTACATGCACTCGTGTGTGTGTGTGTAGTTCTATGTAATTTCATCACATGTAAGGATTCATGTAACCACCATGACAATCAAGATACAGAATTGCTCCATTATCCCTAAAGATATGTTACCCTGTACAGTCATACCAACCATCCTCTCTCTAACTCCTGGCAACCAGGAATCTGTTTTCCATCTCTATAATCAATATCATTTCAAAAATTACATGAAGACATACAGTATACAAACCTTTGACGGGTTTCTTCGCTCAGCATAATGACTTTGAGATCCACCCAACAACTTGGATGGATCAATAGTTTGTTCTTTTTTATTATGGAGTAGTATTCCATTCCAATAATGGTTTACCAAGTGAGTCTGGTAATTCACCAATTAAGGAAGGATAACTTCCTTCATTTAGAAAAAAAAGTATAACTACATATAGATACATCTGCATGAATTTCTACATGAATTTCATACGGCCATGACAATAGAAAATACCACACATGACCTTGCTTGAGGACAGGTCTACCTGTGCCATTTCCTCTGAAGACCCCATCCACAGTGAATACTCCTCTCCACCAAGCAATCAAATTAGTTCTCCCAGTGAATCAGGCTTCCCAGAGTTCCTATTTTAAGATATGATGCAGGGGGCTTCCCTGGTGGCGCAGTGGTTAAGAATCCGCCTGCCAATGCAGGGGACACGGGTTCGAGCCCTGGTCCGGGAAGGTCCCACATGCCGTGGAGCAACTAAGCCCCTGCGCCACAACTACTGAGCCTGCGAGCCACAACTACTGAAGCCCACGCGCCTAGAGCCCGTGCTCCACAACAAGCCACCGCAATGAGAAGCCCGCGCACCCCAACGAAGAGTAGCCCCCGCTCGCCGCAACTAGAGAAAGCCTGCGCGCAGCAAAGAAGACCCAACGCAGACAAAAAAAAAAAAAGATATAATGCAGGAATGGCAAGTAAAACCAGGACCTCTGGGCATTCAAATACATTTTCGGTCAAGGACAGTGCCTTTTGGAGTTACCAGTTGCCAAGCTGACAGTATTAGGTGCTATAGAAATGAATCATTGACTGAACGGCTCGATGACAGACTGTATCTAGAGTTTCTTCATTGTGCAGGAGGGTTCTGTGGCCAGCTACTAAATTATTCTAACTATATATATAAATGCTTCTGTAACCTTTTTGACTGTCTAGAGAAGGAGAAATAATCCTTCAACAAATAATTTTTTCTGAATAGACAATGTATGAGACGGTTATGCCAAAAAAAGGGGGGGGGAAACCAGAAAAAATTGTCCTTCTAGATCTTATGCCTTTTAATTAATTCCTGGAAAAAGGCAATAGGTCTGACACTCAAATTCTGTCTTCCATCACCTCAGGAGAATTTTCTCATTGTCTACAGGCTAGTGAAAATACGTTTTCACTTTTTAAGGTGATTTTTACCTGGGATAATTTGCAGTTACCACGTCTAAGAATAAACACAATGTATCTGGGATAAAAAAGAAAATTTACAGGTAGTCTTACATCTAAGGGCAAAAATTACCTACGATTTTCTTCACTATTAGGTCACCATCTATTATTTAAGGTTCTAGCTGGGCTGCTCAACACAGTAGCCACTGGCCACATGTGGCTATTAGGATAAAGAAAAAATTTTTAATTTAGTTCTCCAGTCACAGCAGCCAGATCACAAGCACTCAAAGGTCACACATGGCCCGGGGCTACTACAGTGGACATCAAGAATACAGACCACTTCCATCACCACAGAATGTTTGATAGAAGGCTCTCCTCTAGACCAATTTGAAATGAATCTGTAACACACCACATTTCAGTTCTCAGTGATCACACCTCCTCCAACCGACAAAAGGGAGGCATCCAAAGACTGCCTTAAATAAAATTTTCACCAATTTCAGAATCTTATCCATGAGTCCTGTTCTCTCCCCATGCCTACTGGAAGCCCAGGTATTACTGTGTCTAGGTGGCTCCAAGTAGAAGAGAGAGTGTCACAGCGAGGCCACCTTTGAGTCCCATTACCTTGGATGCCATCCTGCACAGAAGAGACCAGGTTGTTAGCAATGATTCTGCTTAAGCCATTCAAAGCTTGCTTCCCACTGGCTTATGCTCCTGCGACGCCTGACGCTCAGTAGCAAAGTATGAGGTGACTCTACCTTGCTGGCCGGAGCAGTATTCATAATTTATCACGGGAGGCAGTGACTGCGTCCTATGGCCACCCCCCTGTGTGCACACGGGGCTGCTGGAGAGTGATAAGAACTGGAAACTGGACCTCCCTCGAGATTATGTTACAGCTACTGCTGATCTTTGATTAGTCACTTACGTTCCTGACAGGTCGCCATCAGGTCCTTCAGTGAGCTATGCTAAAAAAGTAAAAATTCTCCCGACCTCCCAGCCTAGATCCAGCTTAGCAGAAAACCTCTTGGAACCCTCTCTTGATTCTGTTTGGAAAACTTTACATCCTCCAACTTCAAGGAAGCAAGCTGACAGGGCAACTTCAAGATCCAGAATATGGAGACTTTGGCTCTCCCCAGAGATTTCTCTTATTTTCATTTTATTCATTTTCAGAAGCAAATATCATGCATGTGTGCCTCATTAAAAAATTACAATGTTCAGATAGCTACAAAACAGAAACAGACTCAGAGACAGAGAGGACAGACTGGTGTTTGCCAAGGGGGAGGGTGTGTGGGGGAGGCAAGGATTGGGAGGGTGGGGTTAGCAGATGCAGATGCAGATGCAGGGTTAGCAGATGCAATTTTATAGTTGGCCTATTTTGAGTTAATTTTTAAATACGATATAGGGATGGAGAAACAACAAGGACCTCCTGTACAGCACAGGGAACTAGATTCAACATCCTGTGATAAACCACCATCGAAAAGAATATGAAAAAGGATATATAGGTGTATAACTGAATCACTTTGCTGTATGGCAGAAATTAATACATTATAAATCAACTATGCTTCAATAAAATTTTTTTTAAAAGAAAATTTTGCGAAATTAAAAAGAATTACAACGTTCAGGTTTTTGGAGGCAGTGGAACTGCAGGTGGCTTTGTTGTGAAACTCAGAGCTGGTCCCTTCCAGGCTTGGAACTAATTTTTTTTAAAATAACTTTATTTATTTTATTTATTTTTATTTTTGGCTGCATTGGGTCTTCGTTGCGCACGGGCTTTCTCTAGTTGCAGCGAGCGGGGGCTACTCTTCATTGCGGTGCGCGGGCTTCTCATTGTGGTGGCTTCTCTTGTTGTGGAGCACGGGCTCTAGGCACGTGGGCTTCAGTAGTTGTGGCGCACGGGCTTAGTTGCTCCACGGCATGTGGAATCTTCCCAGACCAGGGCTTGAACCCGTGTCCCCTGCATTGACAGGAGGATTCTTAACCACTGAGCCACCAGGGAAGCGCTGGAACTAATTTTATGTTTGTCAAGTTGTATTCTATTTAAGAGACTTCTGTGGAGCAGGTATCTGGGTTGTTACCCCCACCATGATCCCTATAGGATGTAGGAGGACCATGGGTAAGTGGCTCCCCTCTTGGGCCTCAGTTTCCTGCTGTATAAAACTTGGGAGGATTATGGTACCACCTCCCCAGGCTGTTACGAGGATTGTAATACCTGTAAAGCATTTGGAAAGGTGCCTGGCACCAGTGGCATCATTAAGTGCTAGTACTAATATTATAGCTAAGATTGGCATCCTTAAGCCCACCTCCTCTGCAGGCCCCTCCCCACAGAGGTCCACCATTATTTTCTTGCTGTGTTTCCTTCCAGACTTTTTTCTATGCATGTACGTGCCTGTATATGTACCCATAACAAGTACGGTGTTGATGTGTGTGTAGGGGTATGATCACATGTGCACATTTATGCGAGTGTATCATATGGTATATAAAGTTCTTCAATTTGATATTTTTACTCAATGATTCAGCTTGGAGTTCTTGGCATTTCAGTGCCCAGCAGGCTTTCACTAGATCATGCTTAAAATCTTAACTTGCGGCTTCCCAGGTGGTGCAGTGGTTAAGAATCCGCCTGCCAATGCAAGGGACACGGGTTCGAGCCCTGGTCCGGGAAGATCCCACAGGCCGTGGAGCAACTAAGTCCGTGCACCACAACTACTGAGCCTGCGCTCTAGAGCCCACAAGCCACAACTACTGAGCCCACACGCCACAACTACTGAGCCTGCATGCTTAGAGCCCATGCTCTGCAACAAGAGAAGACACCACAATGAGAAGCCCACGCACTGCAACGAAGAGTAGCCCCCGCTCGCCACAACTAGAGAAAACCCTCGCACAGCAACAAAGGCCCAATGCAGCCAAAAATAAATAAAATAAAATAAATTAATTAAACAAAAAATCTTAAGTCACTACTGATGGACATTTGGGTTGTTTCCACTTTCTGGCTATTTTGAACAATGACTTTATGAACATTCATGTAAAAGTTTTTGTGTACATATGTTTTCATTTCTCCAGGGCATATATTTAGGAGTGGAATTCCTGGTAAGTTATGTGTAACTCTATGTTTAACTTTCTGAGGAACTGCCAAATTTTCCAAAGTGTCTGCACCATTTTATATTCCCATCAGAAATGTACAAGACTTCCAATTTCTCCGTACCCTGGCCAACACTTGTTATTGTTCTTCTTTTTGATTATAGCCATCCTAGTGTGTGTGAAGCAGTATCCCACTGCAGTTTGGGTTTCATTTCACTAATACCTAATGATGTTGAGCATCTTTTCATGTGTTTTTGGCCATTTGTATATGTTCTTTGGAGAAATGTCTATTCAAATCCTTTGCTCATTTTTAAATTGGGCTATCCATCTTTTTATTGTTGTGTTGTAAAAGTTCTTTGCATATTCTGGATACTAGACTCTTAATAGATAAATAATTTGCAAATATTTTCTTCCTTTTCTGTAGGTTGTCTTCTCATTTTATTTTTAATATTTATTTATTCGGCTGTGCTGAGTCTTAATTGCAGCATGCAGGATATTCATTGCAGCACGCAGGATCTTCAGTTGCGGCATGCAGGATCTTCAGCTGCAGTGCACGGGCTCTAGTTCCCTGACCAGGGATCGAACCTGGGCCCCCTGCACTGGGAGTGCAGAGTCTTAGCCACTGGACCACCAGGGAAGTCCCTGTCTTATTTTCTTGATAGTGTCCTTTGAAACACAGAAGTTTTTAATTTCAGTGAAGCCATATTCATCTGTTTGTTCTTTGGTTACATGTGTTTTAGGTGCCCTATCTAAGAAACCAGTACCTAACCCAAGGTCACAAAGATTTACACCTATGTTTCTTCTAAGAATTTTATAGTTGGGCTATTTTGAGTTAATTTTTAAATACAATATGAGGGTCTAACTTCATTATTTTGCATGTGATATCCAGTTGTCCCAGCACCATTTGTTGAAAAGCTCTTCTTTCCCCCATTGAATTGTCTTGGCAACCTTGTAGAAAAACAGTTGACCATATATGTATGGGTTTATTTCTGGACTTTCAATTCTATTCCTCTAATCTACATGCCTATCCTTATACCAGTTCTACACAGTCTTTTTGTTGTTGTTGTTTGTCTGTTTTTTAATATTTATTTATTTATTTATTTATTGGCTGTGTTGGGTCTTTGTTGCTGAGTGCTGGCTTTCTCTAGTTGCGGTGAGCGGGGGCTACTCTTCGTTGTGGTGTGCAGGCTTCTCATTGCGGTGGCTTCTCTTGTGGAGCACGGGCTCTAGGTGCACAGGCTTCAGTAGTTGTGGCTCGCGGGCTCCACAGCGCAGGCTCAGTAGTTGTGGCGCACAGCCTTAGTTACTTTGCAGCATGTGGGATCTTCCTGGACCAGGGCTCGAACCCATGTCCCCTGCACTGACAGGCAGATTCTTAACCACTGAGCCACCAGGGAAGTCCCTACACAGCCTTAATTACAGTAGCTTTGTAGTAAGTTTTGAAATCGGGAAATTTAAGTAATACAACTTCATTCTTCTTTTTCAAGATTATTTTGGCTATTCTGAGTTAGGATCAGCCTGTCAATTTCTGCAAAAAGCCAGATGGGATTTTGATAGGGATTGCATTGAATCTGTAGACCAGTTTAGGGGTATTGCCATCTTAACAATATTAAATCTTTCTTTCCATGAACATGTCTTTCCATTTATTTGGGTCTTCTTCAGTTTCTTTCAATGGTATTTCATAGTTTTCAGTATACAAGTCTTACACTTTTGTTAAATTTAACAAAATTTTAACAAAATTCCTAATTATTTAATAATAATTACTATTTAACAAAATTCCTAATTATTTTATTCTCTTTGATACTTTTTGAAAATGGAATTATTTTCTTAATTTCATTTTTGGATTCTTCATTGTTAATATACAGAAATACAATGGATTTTTTTGTATATTGACCTTATATCTTGAAAATTTGTTGAACTCATCAGGTGTAACAGTTCTTTTGGTGTCATAATATATATTTTTTTAATTTAAAAAGAGGTCAGGTCAAGGTCAACATCAACAGTCATAAATTATGTGTTTTTTTCGGTTTATTTTTTAATATTTATTCTATTTTGGGCTGCGTCGGGTCTTAGTTGTGGCACGCTGTGGTGCACAGGCTCTTTTTTGCGCATGTGGGCTTCTCTCTAGTTGTGGTGTGCTGGCTCAGTAGTTGCGGTGTGCGGGCTTACTTGCCCCACTGCATGTGTGATCTTAGTTCCCCGACCAGGGATCGAACCTGCATCCCCTGCATTGGAAGGTGGATTCTTAACCACTAGACCACGAGGGAAGTCCCAGTCATAAATTATGTTTATAGGACATACCCTCAATGTGATGAAAATGACACTCTACCTCTGTGGTCTTCTTCCCAATAATCCATAACCCTGAAATAATCATGAGAAAACATCAGACAAACTCCAAATTTCAAAGAAGAGTGACAGGAGAAAAGACAAAAGAGAATGGTTTTACTGGAAAAAAAAAAAAATTAATCAAGGTATTTAAACCCTGACATTTTATTTCCACCCATGATTGGAAGCTTGTTCTAAAGCAAAGAATGAAATAACATCAGTGTACACAAGAGACAGAATATATAAATGGACAACGGCCAGACCACGTATAAAATCAGAACTCTGACTCATAACCTGTAACTACCTGCTCAGGAAACCAACACCATACCTATAACACACAGCCCAGGAAGCCAACCTGCCATCCATCTCCAGTAATAATCCAGGAAAGCCAAACAATAACTCCGTAACTGTTGGCTCAAAATGGCCAGGACTTGATTAAAAACTGCCAGCTTCCATAGTTTTTGTCCCCACTTCCAACTTAGGACCAATTAGAGAAAGCCAAATATGTACCCTTAGATAATCACAGAGGATGCCCCGCTTCTAGTTAGCCCACATCCAGTTCCCTGTGCCAACAATATCCAGTTGAGGCATCCCTGATGCCTTCCCTTTTTCTCCACTATGCAGGTTTTCTCACTCCTCTCCCGGCCTTTGATTCCCTGCCCAAACACAAATGATGGTGGCTGACTCCCTTGTTGTCCCAAGCTCTGAATAAATAGCCTTTGTTTGTTCTCATTCGGTTGGTCTTCATTTATTTCCACAGTTGCTGTCATTCAGCCATTTTCACTGATTTTTGCAGAAGAAAAACGTCAGAAATTTTCAATGAATATAGTGAATTCTCTAATAAAATTGTTGTGCTGGAAACTTTCATCTCTGGAGACACTGGAAAGTTGCAAGAATTGAGCTGAAGAAATAGACATGGACGATATTGCATTTTTCTGGAATGTATTGTGAAAACGAATTTTTATGAGTATCTACCAAGTTTATCCTTATGTTTAAGACTTTTTCTAACTGTTTGCATGGCCTGTTTCTTCACATCTATTGAACATGCATATGCAAAAAAGATCGGTAGCTATGAAGACGTTGGCAAAATTTGCAGAAGTTAAGGTCTGAAAACTCAGAATGTAATGTTACTGTTCATCACTGTGACAGAAAATATGTAGGCATAACTTTTTTCCCCTTTTGTCACAAAACACATTAATGTAATTAAAAAGTACTGATCCATTACTTCTTTTCCTATTTTGTACTGAAATATTTTAATTTTGAATTTTTTTTCCACTGGCATGATTTTACATATATTGGGTTGGCCAAAAAGTTCATTCGTTTAGTGAATATGTTGTTCAATAAAATTCTTGGTGAAAACGAAAAACGTCTTTTACTTAAAACCGAATGAACTTTTTGGCCAACCCAATAAAAAGTGAAATAAGACAAATTTCACTCTCTCCAATTTTTTTCTGACTATTGTTGTTGTCTAATTTCATGATTATTACTGAAAATAGTTTTACTGTATAGAAGAGAGGTGTTCAAAATGACCTCGGCAGGTGGCAGATGCTCCAGGTACACAACTGTATTGGCTAATGGTCTTTTTCATGGCCGTGTAGGTTCCCGTTGTGTGAATTCACCATAAAATATTGAACCAGACCACAGAGATTAGTGTTTAGGTTGTTTCAAGTTTTTTGCTACTATAAATAATGCCGTACACTTGACTTTGAGGCACACATATATGAAGAACTGTGGGATACTAAATTCCTAAGTGGAATTGCTAAGTCAAGGTTTATGTGCATTTTATAATTTGCTCAACATTGCCACGCTGTCCTTCATCAAAGATGCACAAATTTACATTCCCAGCAGAGCCCAAAGATGCTTATTAATTCCATCACAATATGGCCTGCCAGTTACCACTGCATATTATCAAAAGTCTTGATTGCTGCAATTTTCTTTTAGTTGTAAAGAAGGTTGAGACTTTTTTTTTCTTATGCTTAAAAGCCACTTGAATTTCTTCATCTTTAATCCTTGTCTCTCTCCTCCCTCCCCTTTTCTGGATTGTGGATCTTTTTCTTACTGATTTGTAAGAGCTCTTTATAACTTAAGGAAATTGGCCCTTTGTCTCATGTTGCAAATAATCATCTCAGTTTCTTTCTTGCCTTTTGACATTTTTTAGGAGTTTTCAAACTTTGTTTTCAATTGGCATATAGTTAAATTTGATTGGAAGTCATTTCCTTAATGGTTTCTAGGTTGGGATTTTGCTCATCAAGGCCTTTGCCGCTCTAAGCCCTCTAGTCTTTAAAGGGACAGCAATGGCTCCAGGTGGAAATGTTAACTTATTAATGGGAAGCACTTCTTTCCCCCTAAAAGTTTATATATGAACAAACCACTCTTTTACAGAAAAATATACAAGATTTTGAAAGCCTCCTATAAACATAAGTACTATGGCAGGAACACTAAGAAAAGGGAGCAGGTTATTATTAGCACAGATGCTGTACGTTTTACCCAAGCCAGTCTGACAATAGTTCATTCTGGAACTTAAAAGAATCCTTGGGAGAGAAAATCCCTCTTATTCCACTGACATTGATAAACTGTAGGAAGTTAGCCTGTAGTACCTAGAAGTGATCTCAAGAAGAAAATCTGTCTGAGGATTAACTCATCTTGGAAGAAAATAGAGCTAGAGAGCAAGTCTTGATATCAGCATAAAACCCTTGGATCCAGTCAAGTTTTTCAGAAGTGTGATCCAATACTCAACCCAGTCTGAGTTGGATTTTTGCCACTTGAAACTGACAGTCTTAATGAATACAGATGTAGTTCTGAAGGATGTAGTAAGAGGAGTTGGGAGGGAGGGAAGTTGGCAAGATGGATTGGGAACTGAGGGCAAAGGAATGGGCTAAATTGGGAAGGGTCTAGGTCACTGGATGAGGGTCCTTTGGGGCTTAGGAAGGAAAAAGAGAAGTAGAAGTAGGAGACCTAACAGACAGCATCAAGGAAGAACCAAATGGATTTGCATAAGCGGAGTCAGGGAAACATTAACTAGAGTGCTGTTTCATGTAGAGATTTCAAAAATTAAGAGGAATGCAAATGAAATGATGACATACCTAGAAAACTTAGGAGAAATAATGTAAAAACCCCTAGAGTTAAAAAGGGCACTCAGTAAAGTGGCTGAATACAGGATAAATACAAGACACAACACTTGCCTATTGATTTTCTTTTCTTTCTTTCTTTTGGCCACGCCACATGGCTTGTGGGATCTTAGTTCCTCGACCAGGGATTGAACCTGCGCCCTCAGAAGTGAAAGCACAGAGTCCCAACCACTGGACCGCCAGGGAATTCCCTGCCTATTGATTTTCTAACAGAAAATACAATGGGAAGAAAACCTCATCTACAGGGGCATAAGATCTCTAGCGCTAACATTAAAAAGACATGCACAGGAGCCTCCTAAAGAAAAAGTTTTAAGTTTACTGAGAGATAAAGATGGCTTGAATATTCCTGCTAGAAAGACAACACTTAAAGATGTCAGTTATCCTCCATTAATATTTATATAGATTGAATGTAATTCCAATCTACAGATCAACCCATGTTTGAAAACTGACAAAATATTGTCAGTGTTTTGAAAAAGAATAAACAGATGATAATAGCTAAGAAAAAGGATTGCAATTTAGGGGTGTTTGTCCTGCTGAGATAGTAAAACACTGTAGAGCTATAATAGTTCTATAATATGTGTATGTACGTGGCTCTATGACTCTGAACACATATGGTTGTATAATTCTGAATATATTTTAAAAATCATTGAATTGTGCGATTTAAAGTGGTGAGTTGTGTGGTATGTGAATTGGATGCTGACTGCAACTAACAAGAGGCTGATGGCTGACAATGAATCCTACTCCAGGGCAAGGCAGGCTGCATGTCCTTTCTTGTGTGAATGGTGTAAATAATCACCATGAGGTCAGCAAGGCCAGAGAGCCCAGGTGGGATGCCCAAATGCAATCATTCATGTACCCTTCAACAAATACTTGTGGAGGGCCTACTGGGTGCCACATACTAGGAATTCAGCAGTGAACAAGACAGATGAGATATGACCTCAGGATGCTCACAGTGCAGCAGGGCCAGGACTAGGGTAAGGTGTGTCTCACGGGTGCAAAATTTAAGAGGGTGTCAAAAAACTCAGTAATTAGGCTTCCCTGGTGGAGCAGTGGATAAGAATCTGCCTGCCAATGCAGGGGATACAGGTTCAATCTCTGGTCCAGGAAGATCCCACGTGCCGCGGAGCAACTAAGCCCGTGTGCCATAACTACTGAGCCTGTGCTCTAGAGCCCGTGAGCCACAACTACCGAGCCCACGTGCCACAACTACTGAAGCCCGCGTGCCTAGAGCCCGTGCTCTGCAACAAGAGAAGCCACCGCAATGAGAAGCCCGCGCACCGCAACAAAGAGTAGCCCCCGCTTGCCACAACTAGAGAGAGTCCGCACACAGCATCGAAGACCCAACACAGCCAAAAATAAATAAATAAATATTAAAAAAAAAAAGATGCTGGGAATCCAAATAAATTCATTAAAAAAACAAAAACAAAAACTCAGTCATTATCTTAGCCTGGCCTGTTATAACAAAATACCAGAGACCTTGTGGCTTAAACAACAGAAATTCAAACTCATCCTTCCTCCACCTTTGTTTTTTGTTTTTTTTTTTTAAACATCTTTATTGGAGTATAATTGCTTTGCAATGGTGTGTTAGTTTCTGCTGTATAACAAAGTGAATCAGCTATATGTATACATGTATCCCCATCCTCCACATTTTTATTCTATTCAGATCCTCAAACAATTGAATGACGCCCACCCACATTAATGAGGGTGATCTTTACTCAGTCTACCAATTCAAATACTAATCTCTTCTGGAAACATCCTTACAGACATACCTGGAAATGACATTTACCAGCTACCTGGGCATCCCTTAGCCCTGTCAAGTTGACACATAAAATTAACCATCATGCCTTATAAGAATCTTCTGAGTCAAAGTGAGAGAGTGGCATGGACATATATACACTACCAAACGTAAAATAGATAGCTACTGGGAAGCAGCCACATAGCACAGGGAGATCAGCTCGGTGCTTTGTGACCACCTAGAGGGGTGGGATAGGGAGGGTGGGAGGGAGACGCAAGAAGGAGGAGATATGGGGATATATGTATATGTATAGCTGATTCACTTTGATATAAAGCAGAAACTAACACACCATTGTAAAGCAATTGTACTCCAATAAAGATGTTAACAAAAAAATCTTCTGAGTCAAATACGAATAACCTCATTTTGCAGAGGAGCAAGATATAGACTTGAGAAACCAAGTAACTTGCCCAAGGTCAAGGTCACACAGCTAGTAACTGGTGATATCAGGTAGACATGCAAGCCAGTATTCTTAACCACTGTGCCAGATGCTGCGAAAATGTACCCAGTTCTCATTTATCAGGTTCTGGTATAATGAGAACAAAAACCTCTCATATTTTTTTCTTTTCTATTTTGTTGTCTCTGGGCTACATTTAAGAGGTTAAACCAGCATTTTACAACCATCTTAGTAAACACTGAAGCAGGCTAGAATTCTCAATGGATACTGAACCCAGGGGGACATTTTGATAAGGTACAGAATATCTTCCAGCAGACTGCACATTAACAGAAAGGAGGAAAATAGTAATTCTACACTGGAGAAATCAGACCAACACCTCCACTGGGTGGTGAAAGTCAGCATTACCAACGAGGGGCAAACGGACATGGTGAGAGTCCGGATTTGATTCCTTGAGAAGGAAGCAACATCACCTGTGCAGTATTGTGACAAGAATGCATAACTGGAATCGAATTGCCAGGAAACATCAGACAAACACAAGATGAACAAGTTCTATTAATCAAATGGGGTGAGAATGACAGTATTCTTCCCAAACGTCAATGTTATAAAGACCAGGGAGAGGAACCAAGATGGTGGAGTAGAAGGACGTGCTCTCACTCCCTCTTGTGAGAACACCAGAATCACAACTAGCTGCTGGACAATCATCAACAGGAAGACACTGGAACTCACCAAAAAAGATACCCCACATCCAAAGACAAAGGAGAAACCACAATGAGATGGTAGGAGGGGCACAATCACAGTAAAATCAAATCCCATAACTGCTGGGTGGGTGACTCACAGACTGGAGAACACTTATACCACAGAAGTCCACCCACTGGAGTGAAGGTTCTGAGCCCCACGTCAGGCTTCCCAACCTGGGGGTCCAGCAACAGGAGGAGGAATTCCTAGAGAATCAGACTCTGAAGCCTAGTGGGAATTGATTGCAGGACTTCGACAGGACTGGCACAAACAGAGACTCCACTCTTGGAGGGCACACACAAAGTAGTGTGCACATCGGGACCGAGGGGAAGGAGCAGTGACCCCAGGGTCGACTGAACCAGAGGTACCTGCTAGTGTTGGAGGGTCTCCTGCAGAGGCGGGGGGTGGCTCTGTTTCACCGTGGGGACAAGGACATTGGCAGCAGAAGTTCTGGGAAGTACTCCTTGGCGTGAGCCCTCCCAGAGTCTGTCATTAGCCGCACTAAAGCGCCCAGGTAGGCTCCAGTGTTGGGTTGCCTCAAGCCAAACAACCAACAGGGAGGGAACCCAACCCCACCCAACAGCAGTCAAGTGGATTAAAGTTTTACTGAGCTCTGCCCACCAGAGAAACAGTCAGCTCTACCCACCACCAGTCCCTCCCATCAAGCCTCTTAGATAGCCTCATCCACCAGAGGGCAGAGAGCAGGAGCAAGAAGAACTACAATCCTGCAGCCTGTGGAACACAAACCACATTCACAGAAAGATAGACAAGATGAAAAGGCAGAGGGCTATGTACCAGATGAAGGAACAAGAAAAAACCCCAGAAAAACAACTAAATGAAGTGGAGATAGGCAACCTTCCAGAAAAAGAATTCAGAATAATGATAGTGAAGATGATCCAGGACCTTGGAAAAACAATGGAGGCAAAGATCAAGAAGATGCAAGAAATGTTTAACAAAGACCTAGAAGAATTAAAGAACAAACAAACAGAGATGAACAATATAGTAACTGAAATGAAAACTACACTAGAAGGAATCAATAGCAGAATAACTGAGGCAGAAGAACGGATAAGTGACCTGGAACACAGAATGGTGGAATTCACTGCTGCGGAACAGAATAAAGAAAAAAGAATGAAAAGAAATGAAGACAGCCTAAGAGACCTCTGGGACAACATTAAACGCAACAACATTCGCATTATAGGGGTCCCAGAAGGAGAAGAGAGAGAGAAAGGACCAGAGAAAATATTTGAAGAGATTATAATTGAAGACTTCCCTAACATGGGAAAGGAAATAGCCACCCAAGTCCAGGAAGTGCAGCAAGTCCCATACAGGATAAACCCAAGGAGAAACACGCCAAGACACATAGTAATCAAATTGGCAAAAAATAAAGACAAAGAAAAATTATTGAAAGCAGCAAGGGAAAAACGAAAAATAACATACAAGGGAACTCCCATAAGGTTAACAGCTGATTTCTCAGCAGAAACTCTACAAGACAGAAGGAAGTGGCACGATATACTTAAAGTGATGAAAGGGAAGAACCTATAACCAAGATTACTCTACTCAGCAAGGATCTCATTCAAATTCGATGGAGAAATCAAAAGCTTTACAGACAAGCAAAAGCTAAGAGAATTCAGCACGACCAAACCAGCTCTACAACAAATGCTAAAAGAACTTCTCTAAGTGGGAAACACAAGAGAAGAAAAGGATCTACAAAAACAAACCCAAAACAATTAAGAAAATGGTAATAGGAACATACATATCGATAATTACCTTAAACGTGAATGGATTAAATGCTCCAACCAAAAGACACAGGCTTGCTGAATGGATACAAAAGCAAGACCCATCTATATGCTGTCTACAAGAGACCCATTTCAGACCTAGGGACACATACAGACTGAAAGTTAGGGGATGGAAAAAGATATTCCATGCAAATGGAAATCAAAAGAAAGCTGGAATAGCTATACGCATATCAGATAAAATAGACTTTAAAATAAAGAATGTTACAAGAGACAAGGAAGGACACTACATAATGATCAAGGGATCAATCCAAGAAGAAGATATAACAATTATAAATATATATGCACCCAACATAAGAGCACCTCAATACATAAGGCAACTGCTAACAGCTATAAAAGAGGAAATTGACAGTAACATAATAATAGTGGGGGACTTTAACACCTCACTTCCACCAATGGACAGATCATCCAAAATGAAAATAAGTAAGGAAACAGAAGCTTTAAATGACACAATAGACCAGATAGATTTAATCGATATTTATAGGACATTCCATCCAAAAACAGCAGATTACACGTTCTTCTCAAGTGCGCACGGAACATTCTCCAGGATAGATCACATCTTGGGTCACAAATCAAGCCTCAGTAAATTTAAGAAAATTGAAATCATATCAAGCATCTTTTCTGACCACAGCACTATGAGATTAGAAATGAATTACAGGGAAAAAACTGTAAAAAACACAAACACATGGAGGCTAAACAATATGTTACTAAATAACCAAGAGATCACTGAAGAAATCAAAGAGGAAATCAAAAAATACCTAGAGACAAATGACAATGAAAACACGACGACCCAAAACCTATGGGATGCAGCAAAAGCAGTTCTAAGAGGGAAGTTTATAGCTATACAAGCCTACCTCAAGAAACAAGAAAAATCTCAAGTAAACAATCTAAACTTACACTTAAAGGAACTAGAGAAAGAAGAACAAACAAAACCCAAAGTTAGCAGAAGGAAAGAAATCATAAAGATCAGAGCAGAAATAAATGAAATAGAAACAAAGAAAACAATAGCAAAGATCAATAAAACTAAAAGCTGGTTCTTTGAGAAGACAAACAAAATTGATAAACCATTAGCCAGACTCATCAAGAAAAAGAGGGAGAGGACTCAAATCAATAAAATTAGAACTGAAAAAGGAGAAGTTACAACAGACACTGCAGAAATACAAAGCATCCTAAGAGACTACTACAAGCAACTCTATGCCATTAAAATGGACAACCTGGAAGAAATGGACAAATTCTTAGAAAGGTATAACCTTCCAAGACTGAACCAGGAAGAAACAGAAAATGTGAACAGACCAATCACAAGTAATGAAATTGAAACTGTGAATAAGAATCTTCCAACAAACAAAAGTCCAGGACCAGACGGCTTCACAGGTGAATTCTATCAAACATTTAGAGAAGAGCTAACACTCATCCTTCTCAAACTCTTCCAAAAAACTGCAGAGGAAGGAACACTCCCAGACTCATTCTATGAGGCCACCATCACCCTGATACCAAAACCAGACAAAGATACTACTAAAAAAGAAAATTACAGACCAATATCACTGATGAATATAGATACAAAAATCTTCAACAAAATACTAGCAAACAGAATCCAACAACACATTAAAAGGATCATACACCACGATCAAGTGGGATTTATCCCAGGGATGCAAGGATTCTTCAATATACACAAATCAATCAATGTGATACACCATATTAACAAATTGAAGAATAAAAACCATATGATCATCTCAATAGATGCAGAAAAAGCTTTTGACAAAATTCAACACCCATTTGTGATAAAAACTCTCCAGAAAGTGGGCATAGAGGGAACCTACCTCAATACAATAAATACCATATACAACAAACCCACAGCAAACATCATTCTCAATGGTGAAAAACTGAAAGCATTTCCTCTAAGATCAGGAATGAGACAAGGATGTCCACTCTCACCACTATTATTCAACATAGTTTTGGAAGTCGTAGCCATGGCAATCAGAGAAGAAAAAGAAATAAAAGGAATACAAATTGGAAAAGAAGAAGTAAAACTGTCACTGTTTGCAGATGACATGATACTATACATAGAGAATCCTAAAAATACCACCAGAAAACTACTAGAGCTAATCAGTGAATTTGGTAAAGTTGCAGGATACAAAATTAATGCACAGAAATTTCTTGCATTCCTATACACTAATGATGAAAAATCTGAAAGAGAAATTATGGAAACACTCCCATTTACCACTGCAACAAAAAAAATAAAATACCTAGGAATAAACCTACCTAGGGAAACAAAAGACATGTATGCAGAAAACTATAAGACACTGATGAAAGAAATTAAAGATGATACCAACAGATGGAGAGATATACCATGTTCTTGGATTGGAAGAATCAATATTGTGAAAATGACTATACTACCCAAAGCAATCTACAGATTCAATGCAATCCCTATCAAATTACCAATGGCATTTTTTATATGGAGACACAAAAGACCCCGAATAGCCAAAGCAGTCTTGAGGGAAGAAGACGGACTGGAGGAATCAGACTCCCTGACTTCAGACTATATTACAAAGCTACAGTAATCAAGACTATATGGTACTGGCACAAAAACAGAAACATAGATCAATGGAACAAGATAGAAAGCCCAGAGATAAACCCACGCACCTATGGTCAACTAATCTATGACAAAGTAGGCAAAGATATACAATGGAGAAAAGACAGTCTCTTCAATAAGTGGTGCTGGGAAACTGGACAGCTACATGTAAAAGAATGAAATTAGAATACTCCCTAACACTATACACAAAAATAAACTCAAAATGGATTAGAGACCTAAATGTAAGACCGGACACTATAAAACTCTTAGAGGAAAACATAGGAAGAACACTCTTTGACATCAATCACAGCAAGATCTTTTTTGATCCACCTCCTAGAGTAATGGAAATAAAAACAAAAATAAACAAATGGGACCTGATGAAACTTCAAAGCTTTTGCACAGCAAAGGAAACCATAAACAAGACGAAAAGACAACCCTCAGAATGGGAGAAAATATTTGCAGACGAATCAACAGACAAAGGATTAATCTCCAAAATATATAAACAGCTCATGCAGCTCAATATTAAAGAAACAAACAACCCAATCCAAAAAATGGGCAGAAGACCTAAATAGACATTTCTCCAAAGAAGACATACAGATGGACAAGAGGCACATGAAAAGCTGCTCAACATCACTAATTATTAGAGAAATGCAAATCAAAACTACAATGAGGTATCACCTCACACCAGTTCGAATGGGCATCATCAGAAAATCTACAAACAACAAATGCTGGAGAGGGTGTGGAGAAAAGGGAACCCTCTTGCACTGTTGGTGGGAATGTAAATTGATACAGCCACTATGGAGAGCAGTATGGAGGTTTCTTAAAAAACTAAAAATAGAATTACCATATGATCCAGCAATCCCACTACTGGGCATATACCCAGAGAAAACCATAATTCAAAAAGACACATGCACCCGAATGTTCA
Source organism: Balaenoptera physalus (assembly GCF_965194825.1). NCBI lineage: Eukaryota > Metazoa > Chordata > Mammalia > Artiodactyla > Balaenopteridae > Balaenoptera > Balaenoptera physalus. The sequence goes on along the minus strand of NC_138897.1, from coordinate 78,416,463 downwards.
TTGCAGCACTATTTACAATAGCCAGGTCATGGAAGCAACCCAAATGCCCATCGACAGATGAATGGATAAAGAAGCTGTGGTACAAATATACAATGGAATATTACTCAGCCATAAAAAAGAACGAAATTGAGTCATTTGTTGAGACGTGGATGGATCTAGAGACTGTCATACAGAGTGAAGTAAGTCAGAAAGAAAAAAACTAATATCGTATATTAACGCATGTATGTGGAACCTAGAAAAACGGTACAGATGAACCGGTTTGCAGGGCAGAAGTTGAGACACAGACGTAGAGAACAAACGTATGGACACCAAGGGGGGAAAACCGTGGTGGGGTGGGGATGGTGGTGTGCTGAATTGGGCGATTGGGATTGACATGTATACAGTGATGTGTATAAAATTGATGACTAATAAGAACCTGCAGTATAAACAAACAAACAAACAAACAAAAAGACCAGGGAAGGCTGTGAAAAAGTTCCAGGTTAAAGAGGCTAAAGAGTTGTGACAACTAAACACAAAACCTGAACCTTGATGAAATCCTGCACTGGAGGAGAAAAGATGCTAGAAAGAAGATGATTTCAGGGCAAAGGGAGCATGAATGATAAAGCAAATGGGATAAACTGCTCACAATAGGGGAATCTGGGTAAAGGGTACATGGGTCTTCTTTGCACTATCCTCATTCTTGTATGTAAACTTAAACATTAAGAAAAAATATATAAAACCATTCTTCCTTTTGACTCCAGGTTTGGTTTCAATATATTTCTTTTCTTTTCTTTTCTTTTTTTTTTGGCTGCATGGCTCACGGGCAGCATGTGGGATCTTCCTGTCCAGGGATTGAACTCATGCCCCCTGGAGTGGAAGCTCGGAGTCTTAACCACTGGACCACCAGGGAAGTCCCAGTTTCAGTATGTTTCTGATAATTACAAGGCTGATTATATTGGTCATATTCCTAAAGAAATTCCTCAAGACCCTTTTAGTATTCTGGTTACTGAATTCCAATTTTGGGGGGTGGGGTTCCCCACACCCCCACACATATTGTACGACAAGCAATTCTCAGGACACCCCCTGTGTGTCCTACAATTCGTTGATGCTGACACTACCCAAATCCCACAGGTTAAGGGTTCATTCCCCCCCTCCACCCCACTTCTGATGCCAACCCCAAGTCCAGGTTGTTACCTGGACTTCTGGCCAACTGGCTATAAACCAGAGGTTCCCATATACCCCTCCTGAGGTTCAGTTAACTTGTTAGAGTGGCTCACAGAACTCAGAGAAACCTATTACTTACTAGATCACTCATTTATTATAAAAGAATGTAACTCAGGGACAGCCAGACGGAAGTGATGCATGGGGCAAGGTATGTGGGAAGGGGCATGGAATTCCCATGTCCTATGCTCACCACTCTCCCAGAATCTCCACGTGCTCACCAACCCAGAAGATCTCTGACTCCTGTCCTTTTGGGGTTTCTATGGAGGCTTCATTACACTGGCATGGTTGTGCCAGCTAAGGAAGGTTGCTCGCCTCCCAGTTCTACAAGAATTAAGTCATGAGCCCATGTAGTCGATGACCTTCAACACACCCTGAAAGGAATTCAGGGCAGAGATCAGGAATGAGGCACTCTGCACACTGGGAAAACTGGCAAAATAGACCGTCAGATAGTTATTTTCAGGAGAAACTTTTATGATCCTGGATTCTTATATCTTCCCATACTTAGAAAAGCACTAAAACCATTAACCAAGATATCAATTCCTTGTGACCAGCAGAAAAGTTCTACTGAGATGTGGGCTTGGTTTCAGTACCTTTCACCAAAATCACATATATACTGTCCTCCCCCCTTACCTCTTTGGAACAGTTTCTAAGAGCTGAGAGGCTCTCACCCAGGCTATAGTCCTCAGTAAGATACTGAATAAACTCAACCCACAGCTTTTACGTTGTGCCTTCCCCCCCCCACCAAGTCAACAATTGATTAAATCATTGGCCATTGGAGACTGATTCAACTTCCAGCCCCTCTTCCCTCCCCAGAGAAGGAAGAGGTTTTGGGGTGGGGGGTGAGCCCTGGTCTCCTGGCAACCAGCCCCCATCCTCCGGTGCATCCCAAAAGCCACCTCATTAACATAACAAAAGATGCTTTTTATCACTTGTAACACTTAGAAAGTTCCAAGGGTATGGGGAGCTGTGAGCCAGCAACTGTGGACAAAGACCAAATATATATTTCTTATAAATCACAACATCACGTCCAAATTATCTTAACTATTTAACTTTCTTTGTACTTTTCTTTGTTGGCAAAACAAAAAACAAAACAAAAAACCCAAAACACTCCTCCTCCTTCCCACCCAATCCCAACATGCAAAATTATATCTGAAACTTACTTCTTATCCAAATGTTCTTGCTTGCATCCTGGCCTTCACAGGAACCAGTGCAGTACCAGGCACAGAAGTAGTCTCAAGATAGTACTTTATAGACTCAAAATTCTCTAAATCTAAGGTATGATTAATATCTGGAAGTAGGATATTACCAAAAAGAACTTAGCCATACTGTGTGAGAAGTATGGTATGTCAGAGATACTGATCCTGTCTTTATTTACATTTTTGATATTTTATTCATCATGGATTTTTTTACATTTATTTTGATTTTTTAAAAACATTGTTTATCTTGACTATTGAGTTTTTTTGGCAACCATTTAAATTTTACACCCTTGCCTCATCCTAGTTCCAGACCTGCTGAGATTCAAAGTTCACTGATTAAAAAAAAAAAAAAGATCAGACGTGAACAGAAAAAAATATTGCAGAATACTGGTGAGATTATGTATCTGTTAGGTTTATTTCTCTTTGACTCCTTTTACACTATGAAAAGAGCAATTCTGTACAATACCGTTGAAAAGGGGATGAAATGTATACATCATTCTATAAGAAATACTTTCATTTGCCACAAAGTCTCCTAATCCAGTCAACCTCAAAAAGACCACTTCTTTTCTTTCTTCAAAAGAAATTGTGGACTAAGTTATATAGCATGAAAAAAAATAACAAAATGTCCATTGACTGATAAATGGATAAACAAATGTGGTATATCCATACAATGTCATATTATTCAGCTTTAAAGAAGAATGAGGGAGTTCTCTGGCAGTCCAGTGGTTAGGACTCTATGACTTGGCACTTTCACTGCCATGGCCTGGGTTCAATCCCTGGTCCAGGAACTAAGATTCCACAAGCCATGCTGCATGGCCAAAAAAAAATAAAAAGAATGAAGTTCTGATACTGTAAGATGGATAAATTTTCGACACATTGTTAAATGAAATACGTCAGACACAAAAGGCCATATATTGTATGATTCTATTTATATGAAGTGTCCAGAATAGGCAAATCCATAGACAGAAAGTAGATTCGTGTTTGCTAGGGACTAAGGGGAGAAGGAAAAGAGGAGCAACTACTAATGGGTATGGAGTTTCTTTGTGAGGTGACAAAAATGTTCTGAAATCGTGGTGATGATTGTACAACTTTGTGAATATACTAAAGCTCACTGAACCGTATGCTTTAAACAGGTAAATTTTATGGTTTTCAAATGATAATAAAGATATTATTAAAACAACAACCACAAACAGGGAAGAAAAATTAACCACAGAATAAGAATGCTAAATATAAGAAGAGGGGGGAAATGTCTATAAAATGAAACAGAGGCTTCTAGATACATGGCCAAGAAAATATCCTGCTAAAAAGCAGGAGGCAGCTTGAGGTGGTAAAAAATGTAGTAGCTTCAGCTGGCATTTTCAGCAGATCTAATCTTAGCTTTCCTAACTGCTTAATTTTCCTGAGCCTTATTTTCTCATCTGTGAAAATGTGGATAATGATATCTATTTCCCAGGGTTGGTATGAGGGTGGCCTTCACACACAGTAGGATTGCAGCTCATGTCAGCCACAATCATGTATATCTCTGTGCTTCTGGTTGCTGTCTCAGTTCATCTCGAGAAAAAGAATAAGTCAGCAGTGACTAGACTGAATAGGCAAAGGTTATAAGAGAAAGAACATCAGAGGAGACTGCTGCCTACAGAGAGGGAGAGAAAACTAGGAAATGAATAAATAAGAAAGAGAAGGTGATGGATAAGCAAATGGGCAAGTGGGTCATTAGAGATGGCAGGATAAACGTAGAGTAGCTAAGGCATTTAGGTACCACCTAAACTTGGGAGTTGGCTTAAAAAGGACTAAGGTCCATGAAAATCTTGCAGCTCTTTGGTAATAGTAGCAAATCCTAACACAGTACTTATTCTGTGGCCAGTATTGTTCTAAGTGTTTTATACATTTTTAATCATTTACTCCCTACAATAACCTACAAGATAGATCCTGTTATTGTTCCTGTTCTCAAGTTGAGGAAACAAAGCACAGAGGAGATAAATAACTTACCCAAAGTCACAAAGCCAGAAAGTCAGCTATAGTACCTGGTTCTTCTATATTCCACATTTTCTCTATTGTACCTTCAAAATGTTTGCTTTATGAAGTGTGATAAAACCAAAATGTCATAGCAACTTGGGTTAGTAATAGCTTGAAATGATCTTTTAAGAGCCACGCAATTATTGTAACTGGTTTTTCAAATGTGCTATGAAAATGAAGTTGAAAAGATGTAAAACACACACTAGCCTGGGGAGTGAGCCTTGTCAGGGAATTAGACCCTGGGGCTCTCATATGGGGGTGGCGAGCCTGGCATCCCTCCCACCGAGCTTTTTGGGGAATTGGTGAATGGGTCCCCGTCTCAGGGAGAAATATGGCCAAACACCTCACACCCAATCTTCTAAAGAGTGAATTGAGAGGTGTTGGGAACGAACCCAGCAGATGTAAGGTCTAGACAATGTTCTCAATGAACAGTTTTATCACAATTTGAGCAAAGTGTTTTCCCATAAATTAGAGACCACAGGGTTATATTTTGCCTTTCTGCAAGGGGGCAAATTTCCCCAGTCAAGAGGCATGTGGTGCTAATTTTCAGATCCATAAACGTGTTCTACGTGCATTGGGGGAAAACAGTGCCTATGCTTGTAGAAGTTAACGACTGCCAATCTGCTGTTTCTTCATTTTCTTCTTCATCAGTAAATATTCACTGAGCGTCCACAGAACAAAAACAGGAAGATCTGTGACAAATCCCTCTACTTTATATGGTGAATCTGCCATCAAAAGACACAGCACCAATTCTGACGTGTCTACTGGAGACAAAAAGAGATTTCAGAAGGAATCTCAAACACGAGAGGGTGGCAGAAAATCCTTATCAGGTTAGGTTGTGTGTCTGCTACAGAACTACACTATTAAACAAAAGCAACAAATCTCCAGCTTTGAAAAAGGAGTTACACTATACAACTGAGAGCGGGAGGGACAAATCATTGCAGGGGGACTGAAGGAATTGACCCCTGCCATATCCATCATTTCCCATCACATGCAAGACCTGTCCCGACCCTTTTCTCTTTTCTGAAAGGTCTAAAAAGTTCTCCTGAGGAGGCAAAGCACATAAAAGCTGCTCCTAACAATTTTCCTTCCAGGGTGGTCTGCCTTCTTCCCAAGAAGCTCTTGGCTCTGAGGAGGGCCCAGACTTTGTGTCTGAATGTTTGGCCAGGCATCTGGGGACTTCAGAGACCCCCCACCCTGTGTGGGCATGAGCTCTCTCAAGAGAGATGACCCAGGCTGGATCTCAGAACTTCTACCTCCTGTGGAAACCATTCCTCAAAAGGCCTTCTGAAGTCAATTGAGCTCAAGAAGGAATTATTTGCCATCTTGGATTGTTAAAATATGAAAGGTGGGACAACCAAAAGCTCTAAAAATCAACAGGAGACATACTCCTGCAAACTTTCTAAAATGGATTTCCTACTTCAGACACTGACGGACGGTTTAGTAACAGGATAATAATGAAGAAACACTAAAGTGTATGATACGTGAAGGATTCTTTTACAGTAAATTAGAATAATTAACAAAAAATGAATCCCTTTCAACCAGGAAAATTTATCCATGGCATAATGCCATGCCCCAAAGCAGCATTTAAATGATACTTAAGTGAGCAGTCTGTCAAATTATGTCCAGTATTATAATATTCATTAATTTTGAAAGAAAAACTTCTACTGCTACCCACATTCAAAAACAACAACAACAAAACCAACAAACAAAAAACCAACGCTCTGACATAAACAGAGACAGTCCCAATCCAATGATTATTTTTGGTTTAACAACCCAAGACTACAACTATAAAGCTAGGTGAAACAAAGGGATAAAAATAGTGTGATTTCCTGGAAATCCCACGATGCAATTTCACTTTGAACTTGCAAGCAAATATCCAGGCATGATCTGCATGCAACTGGGTGGCATTTTGTTCTAGAACGATGGGTCCCAATTAAAAATAATGAGGCTTGTCTCCAGCCGCCAGACCCAATTAGAGATAATAAGGAGTGATAGTTCCTGAAATAGATTCATTTTTCTCTGATAGACGAATTGGGACAGGGGTCTTGGTCGGGGTCACTGGGATAGGCCTGGCAACAAAACATGGGTCACCCAGGCTTAAGAAGCCCTTACGAATTCAGTTATTAGATAAGGAAGTAGGAATAACACCACAAATCGTTCATTCATCAGCCACTTACACCCCACCACATTCAGATCTACATTGTTAGCCAAACAGGGTGACTATTGATATTAAAAACTTTAAAATAATGACCGTAACATTTAAATGATTGTTTAAAAAAATACTGGAACGGAAGTGTGGCTGACTTCACGTATGTGTGTATGTTTATGCATGAGTGTATATGTGCACACACATTTGCACTTTTTATTTGGAATAATTGTAGACTTGTAGAAAAGTTGCAGAGACAGTACAGGGAGTTCTTATATAACCTTCGCCTAGTCTCCCTTAATGTTAACATCTTATATAACCTGGCATGTTGATCACAACTAAGAAATGAAATTACCATTTCTGTCAACTACACTTATTAGTCTGGGACTGGGAGAAGAGAGACCAAGATGGTGTGATGGGATTGAAGTAGGGGGACAGGGATGCAGCAGGAAGTAATGCAGAAACATACAAACTGCTGGGGCCCTGGGCAACCGGGACAATAATGGGACCACTCACCAGGTGAAAGAGATCACCTGCACAGGTACAGACAGGCAAGCAGGTTGTGCCCAAGGTATCTGATTACCCTCTTCTGGCAAAGGTTGCTGCGAGCTGACAGGACCTCAGCACAGAAATGTTTTCTAGACAGAGTGTTTACCCTGTAATGAAAAATAGCCATCAAGGATGCAAATGTCTTGTGTAAGCCTTAAAGGAGAGAGAACTAAGGCACTCTCAGGATGGTGCATTTGGAAACATTCAGTGTGAATCCATCGTCTTCACCCCTGGTTCCCTGAGCAAGATTTTAAACTCTAACAAAATGACAACATTAACACCTATGTAAGAGACATATTGAAAAGGTGTTGTGTTTTGCAAAAATATCTTAATCATAAAGAGGAAAAAAAAGTTTGGCAGAGGGAATTTTTCCAAAGATGGTCACAGGAGTATCTCCCATTCCACCTGCTCTTCTAGATCTTTCCATTCCTCCATCAAAAGGTAGAGTTTCATTCCTCCCTTGAATCTAGGTGGGCTTGTGACTCACTTGTAACCAACAGAATGTGGCAGAAAGGGCACTGTGTGGCTTCAAAGACACAGCCGCCATCAGAGCGGCCCGGCTGCCCTGAGGCTGCCATGCTGTGCGGAAGCTCAGTTATGTGGAGAGGCCACCTGCAGCCCTTCTGGTTGGCACCTCTCGTCCTCCAGTCTCCCCAGCCAGGTACCAGACATGAGTGAGCAAGCTTTCAGATAGCTTGAGCCCAGCTATCAAATCACTCCCATCCCAGCCTTCCCAGTCTTCCCAGATGAGGACCCGGATATCAAGGAGCAAAGACAAGCCCATCCCACTGTTCCCTACTGGAATTCATCACCCACGGAATTAGTGAGCATAATGAAAGCATGGTTGTTTGTGCCACAAAGTTTGGGGTGGTTTTTTTATTCCCCAGTAGTAACCAAAACAATGAGGCATATACTCTCTTGACTGACCTCCATGGACCAAATCCCAAGACTAGCCATTGCTTTCCAACCCCTGTTGACACCTTGATGACACCCAGGCCTGCTGAACTCTCAGAAGCAGCAGAAGACCTTCTAGAACCTTGTTACATAAGGTCCAGGAACCAGCAGCCTCAGCACCATCTGGGAGGGCTTAGACCTGTACCATCTCAGGCCCCATCCCAGACTTACTGAATCAGAACCTGCCTTTTGATAAGATCCCCCGGTTAAAATAAAATACTCAGGATTCTGTTTGAGTATTTCAGAATGCATGGCAGACACTGTGCACCAGAGACCAATCAGAGCTCCTTCCGCTGTTGCCGCCTAGCTGACAGGATGGAAATGTAAAATGCTGGGTTTTCCAGGCTCCCTTGCAGCTAGGGGAGGCAACACGGCCCATATTTAGCCAAAGAGCTACAAGTGGGAGTGCCTGGGAGAGGCTTTCAGGAAATCTTTTAAAGAAGGAAGATCCAATTTATGTATAGGTCTTTCAACGCATCACTAAACATTTTTAAAACATATCCGGTTCTCTGCTTTTAATTGCTGTACAGTATTCCAGGTATAGATCCACCTTGTTCAACCCATCCGTTTCCCTAATGATAGATACTTAGGTCATTTCCAGCTCACCACTCCCTCAAACACCAGTGTGATGAACATCTCAGATGTGTTCTCTTTTGAACATACACTCAAGTCCTCTCAGGAGTGTATGCCCAGGAGTGAGACCACTGGGTCATAAGGCACCTAAGAACATAATTTCATTGCATTCTGCAAAACCCTTTTCTAGAATGATCTTAGAAGTCAGTTTGTCCTTCCTTCAATAATGCATTACGGCTCTTGTTTCTCTGTATCATTGTCTTTCCTTGGTACTTTCAGGCTTTACAATCTTTGCCAGTCTCATGGGTATAAAGTGGTATTCCATTGCAGTTTACTTTGTATTACTGATTATTTGTGAAGTTAGAGAGAATGATTAACCACAAATGTTTATTAGCTAGTCAGTTTCACCTTTATTAGCCAGTCAGAGAAATTTTCTCACATGCATGAGTGCATTTCTGGGTCTCTATTCTTCTTCACTGTTCATGTGTGCTTTCATTATGCCTTAAGAGTGTGGATTAATAATTGATTGGAATTTTATCAAATGGTTTAATTAAGGAGAACTGACATATTTACAATGCTAAGTTATCACCTCCAAATCATTAGGGAAATGCAAATCAAAATACAATGAGATATCACTTCACACCCATTAGGATGGTTATTATTAAAAAAAAAAAAAACCACACAAAATAACAAGTGTTGGTGAAGATGTGGAGAAATTGGAACCCTTGTACACTGCTGGTAGGACTGTAAAATGGTACAACTGCTATGGCAAACGGTATGGAAGTTCCACAAAATACTAAAAATAGAATTAGCATACAATCCAGCAGTTCCAATTCTGGGTATATATCCCAAAGAATTCAAAGCAGGGACTCAAACAGATATTTGCACACCCATGATCCTAGCAGCATTACTCAAAACAGCCAAAAGGTGGAAGCTATCTAAATGTTCATTGATGAATGAATGGATAAACAAAAATGTGGTGTGTCTACACACATACACACACACACACACACACACACACACACAGGATGATTACTCAGCCTTAAAAAGGAAGAAAATGCTGACACATGCTGCAACATGGCTAAAACTTAAAGACATTACACTAAGTGAAATAAGCCAGATTCAAAAGCACAAATGAGGTACAGAATAGTCAGATTCATAGAGAGAGAGAGTAGAATGCTTGTTGCCAGAGACTGGAGGCAGTTAGTGTCTGATGGGTACAGAGTTTCAGTTGGGGAAGAGGAAAAGAATTCTGGAGATGAATGCTGGTGATAGTTATACAACAATGTGAATGTACTTAATGCTACAGAACTGTACACTTAAAAATGGTTAAGATGGTAAATTTTATTTATTTTACCACTGTAAATAAATTATCTCATGCATGAAAAATTGTCTCTCTCTCCATTTATTCTCATCTTGTTTCTAGATCTTTCAAAGTTTTAAAACTATTCTCCATTAAAGTGTTTTGCAACAATGAACTATCAGATAGAGAAATTAGGAAAATCATCCCATTTACAATAGCATCAAAAATAATAAAGTGCCTAGGAATAAATGTAACCAAGTAGGTGAAAGATCTGTACATTGAAAACTACAACACATTGAAATAAATTACACACACAAATAAATGGAAAGATATTTCATGTTCATGGATTGGAAGAATTAATATTGTTAAAATGTCTGTACTACTCAAAGCAAACTACAGATGCAATGCAAAATTCCTATCAAAATTCCAACGGCTTTTCTTCTTTTTTCTTTTTTTTTTTTACAGAGATAGGAAAATAAATCCTGAAATTTGTACAGAACCACAAAAGACCCTCATAGCCAAAATAATATTGAGAAAGACAAGCAAAACTGGAGGCATTATGCTTCCTGATTTCAAACTATATTACAAAGCCACAGTAGTCAAAACGTGTGGTATCGGCATTAAAACAGACACATAGATCAATGGAACAAATAGAGAGCCCACAAATAAACCCATACATATATGGTCAATTAATTTATAACAAAGGCACCAGGAATATACAGTGGGGAAATGACAATCTCTTCAATAAATGGTGTTGGGAAAACTGGACAGCCATGTGCAAAAGAATGAAACTGGACTCCTATCTTACACCGTACCAAAAAAAAAAAAAAAAAAATCAACTCAGTATGGATTAACTTAAACATAAGACCTAAAACTGTAAAACTCTTCAAAGAAAACATAGGGGATAAACTCCTTGACACTGATCTTGGCAATGATGTTTTAGATTTGATACCAAAAGCAAAGCAGAAAAAGCAAAAATAAATAAAGTGGGAGTAAAACAAACTAAAAAGCTTCTGCACAGCAAAGAAAACTAGCAAGAAAATGAAAAGGCAACTTACAGAATGAGAGAAAATATTTGCAAACCTCCTCTCTGATAAGGGTTTAATATCCAAAATATACAAGGAACTCATACAACTCATAGCAAAAAACAAAAAACCCAATTAAAAAGTGGGCAAAAGACCTGAATAGACATTTTTCCAAGAAAGACGTACAGATGGCCAACAGGTACATGAAAAGATGCTCAACATCATTAATCATCAGGGAAATGCAAATCAAAACCATGATGAGGTATCATCTCACACTTGTTAGAATAGCTCTCATCAACAAGACAAAAGATAACAAATGCTAGCAAGAATGTGTGGAAAAGGGAACCCTTGTGCACTGTTTGTGGGAATGTAAACTGATACAGTCACTAGGGAAAACAGCATGGAGATTCCTCAAGAAATTAAAAATAGAACTGTATGACCCAGCAATCCCACTTCTGGTTATATATCTGAAGGAAACGAAATCACTCTCTTGTTGAGATATCTGCACCCCCTTGTTTATTGAAGCATTATTCACAATAGCCAAGGTATAGAAACAACCCAAATGTCTGTTGACAGATGAATGGATAAATTCAGTGTGCTATATATACACAATGGAATATTATTCAGCCTCAGAAGGAAATCCTGCCATTTTCGACATCATGGATAAAGCTAGAGGACATTATGTGAAGTGAAGTATGCCAGACAGAGAAAGACAAATACTGCATAGTATCACTTACATGTGAAATCCTAAAAAAAAATAAAAAGACAAACTCAAAGAAACAGAGTGAAAAGTGGTTGCCAGGGGTTGGGGACTGGGGTTAATAGGGCGAGGTTGGTAAAGGGTACACATTTTCAGCTACAAAATGAATAGTCTGAAGATCTAATGAAAAACATGGTGACTATAGTTGATAACACTGTCTTATATAATTAAAATTTGCTGAAAGTAGATCTTAAATGCTTTCACATACAAAAAAGGTAAGTATGTGAGGTGATTTGTTAATTAACTTGATGGAGGGGAATCCTTTCACAACATCTATGTTTATCAAATCATCACATTGTACACTTTAAATCTTACAATTGTCAATTATACCTCAAAAAAGCTTTAAAAAAGTTTTGGATTCATTTCATTCTTTTTAGTGGCATATAACATGTGTTGATTGATTGATTGATTGAGGTAAGAACATTTAACATGAGTTTTACCCTCTTAAATTTTTAACTGTGTAACACAGTGTTGTTAAGTGTATTTTACTGGCACAGTGTTCTACAGACACCTTACCGCATCCTACACCTTTCCAGGCCCCTCTCCCACAAGGAGCCCAATTCTTTCTCGTTGTTTTCCAGACCAGAGGAAATCAGGTGGATAAACAAGGTTTTGGTGATTTAACAACTGAATTTTAAAACACCAACAAGGAATGAGATAAAAGCATAAAAGAATGGCTTCACACCACCCTGGACAACCAGAAGGCAGATTATTTGGAAAGAAAAACAGGCAACTAACTGGACTGCTCTTGTACCCAGGATCTTGCCAAGTGTCAGATCCTAGGGAGCTATCCTTTCACCAGAAGACCCTGTCTGAAGGTCTTGGAAAAAAGGAGGAGGAAGTCTGCATTTCCCCATTCTGAGACCTAAAGGTGTGTTTGAATATTAACAGCTAGTTTTTATTTGTCTAAGAGAGGAGAGTAGACATACAGTAGATAATCCAGGAATGCTTTCTATGTGCTTACAGGATGTAATCAGCAACATCCAACTACATGCACATTCCTTCTACCCTCTGCCCTTGGGACCAACAGACCTTGGCTTCCATCTGCTTGTCTGCTCCTTAGACCCAGCTGGGTGGGAAAGATACCAAGATGGCCAGAATTGGGAGGGACTGCTAACTAGGATTGTTTTCAGCTGATGGGGGGCTCTGTTCTAATTTGAGAGGCAATGAGGAGCTCTTAGACCATGATGTGGCCTATGATCATTGACAGGTGGGTAAGCTCAACTCAAGTTATTTTGCTTTCTGTCCCCCTTAGCTTTCTCCTGACTAGGACAGTTGTGAGCAGGTCATGAGGGGCATCTTGGTTAACAGTCATCAGCGTGGCTAATGGTGAATCTGCTCTCTCGTTCACCATCAACATCGTACACATGGAGAGCCTGTAAAGGCCTTAAAAGTTACACACACCAAATAGATGAAAATCAACACAGTGAATAAGCTCAACATCTAGATCAGTGCCGCCAATAGAACTTCCTGTAATGATGGTAATGATTTGGATCTCCATTGTGCAATACGGTAGCCATCAAGCACTTGATATGTGGCTAATGAACAAGCAACAAATTTAAATTTTAATTCATTTTAAATTTAAATAGCCCCATTTGGCTATTGACTACTATATGAGACAGTGAAGGTTTTGTTTTTTAAATCTGTTCCTTTCCTCCCCAGTCTTACAATAGTCCAATGGTTCTCAGCCAGGGGCAACTTTGCCCCAGAAACCCAGGAGTCATTTATCATTGGAGCTATTTTTGGTTTCATCATGGGGGGTGGGGTGTCACTGGCATCCAGTGGGTAGATACCAGGGGTGCTGCTAAACATCCTACAAAGCACAGGACAGCTCCACACCCCCAAACAGAGAATTAACAAGCCCAAATGTTAACAACATCAAGGCTGAGAATCCTTCTCTAGCCTTCTTTATGGTAAGCAAAGCTTTTCATAATTTGTACAACTGTTATATTCATTTTCTTGATTTTTCAAAAAATGTATTAAATTATGGTAAAACACATAAAATGTGTGGGGGTAAAACACAAAATGGCAACTACCATTCTACTCTCTGTCTCTGTGAATTTGACTGTTTCTAGGCACCTCATATAAGTGGAAAGATGCACTGTTTGTCTTTTTGTGATGGTTTATTTCACTTAGTATAATGTCTTCAAGGTTCATCCATGTTGTAGCATGCGTCAGAATTTCCTTCCTTTTTAAGGCTGAATACTATTAAGTTCTGTTTATCCATTCATCCACTGGTGGACACGTGGGTTGCTTCCACCTCTTGACTCTTTTCCATAACGCTGTGAACATGGATGTGTCATTTACTTGATTTAAAATAAACTGGGAATGATTTTAAACTTACAGAAAAGTTGCAAAGATTATACAGAGACCTCTCATCTGTCCCTCACCTAGTTTCCTCCATTATTATTTCATATTACCATGGTACATTGTCACAACTAAGAAACCAAAGGTGGGACATTTCTATTAACTGCACTCCAGACTTAATTCAGATTTTACCAGTTTTTTTCCACTAATGCCCTCTTCTTCTTCCAGGATCCAACCCAGGACACCACACTGCCTTTAGTCGTCATCCCTACCCAGTCCCCTCTGGGCTGGGACAATTTCTCGTTCTTTGTTTTTCATGACCACGACGATTTTAAAGGGCACGGGTCAGGTATTTTGTAAAATGTGCCTCAATTTGGGTTTGTCTGTTCTTCTCATCAGTAGAGCAAAGTTAGAGATTTAGAAAGAATACCATAGAGGTGAAGTGCATCTCATCGCATCCTATCCCATTCCATCAGGGACACATGGGATCCACATGACATCACTGACATTAACCTTCATCACGTGGTTAAGGTTGTATGGGCCAGGCTGCTCCCCTGTAACGTTACTATTTTTCCCTCTCTATACACTGTTATTCGGAGGTGAGTCGTTAAGACCAGCCCAGTGGGGAAGGGGGAGGAAAGGGGAGAGAACTAATATCCGCCTCCCGGAGGAGAGAGTATGTAAATACATTATTTGGAATCTTCCGTTAAGAATATTTCTCTTTTCTCCCCCATTTATCTTTTTTTTTTTTTCAATCATTTATGTCGGTACATACTCATGGATATTTATTTTACACTTTAGGTTAGACTCCAATTTTTTTGTTTGTTTTGGCCATCCCTTGCTTTTCTAAACAGTATATCAACAACTATGTATCTTGCACTTGATACTTTAACATGTTTCAAACCTGATAGGCTTTTTCCAAGGAATGAGTCCTACCTCAATGTTACTAATATCATTGATATCTATGACAATAAAGGCCACATTGATCATTCTGAACAAGCTCCTATCCACCCCAGCGCCTGAGAAACAGAGCTGAACTAAGAGCCAGTTGCCAAGCACCTCTAGAATAATCCTGAGAAGCTTACAAGCGTCCCCTCAAGATGGGGTTGCCAAAGCCTTCTGGGAGGGTAATTAATTGGTCCAATAGAGGACATGGTCGTTATCACTCAGCTGGCCCATCTCTGTCACAAATCCCTGGGTTCAGGAAAAGCAATAAAACCCGTGTGGGGTGCACGTGCCTAAAAGCAAGACAGTTTCTGGAGTCAGACATACACAGTGTTCACTCGTACTTTTGTTTTGAGCTCTGTAACAAAACGGCGTTTGGAAACAATACTTAGGATAAACAGTTCATTTGGATATAAGGTTTTGCTTTGTTTTTGAGAAACAAATCCTAAACAGCCAAGAGAATTGCCTTAAACTCTTGTAGGCACTCAGGCTTTCGGGTTTTCTTCTGAGAAAACGTATTCTCCTGATTGGAAAGTTATTTCTCACCTTTACCTCTGAAATCAAACCAGAGATTTGGAGGGAGAACTTATGTGGTTGTATATAGACATTACCTAGGAATCTTAATTACCACTGAAATGGCTATGCTCTGATTTTAAAATTTTGTGAACAGTTATTTTAAGAATACAAATAGTTTAAAAAGAAAACAGGCTTACTTACCTAGTTCAGAGTCCCAAGGACACACTGGCTGGTCACTTACTGTAACGTGGTCTGGATTCAAGACTGTGTGTACGAGGGTGCCGTTTTCACTCTCAACATTAAGTATGTCAAGGGGTTTTCAGTCTGTGGCTCTGTGGACTGACAGTTTCAAAATCAGGGCATTGTATTGATCTTTAGGAGTCCTTTTCATTTCTGGTGCAGATTAATTTCTGAAGCAGAGAACCCTCCCTACCCCCCAGTCCACGCAGCACAGGATGACTTTCTTCCCGGCAATTAGTGAATAGCAGGTATTGGTTTTGATAACCAGCTCTCTGGGCTGGGCACATCTGCCAAATTCCCACTTCATGTCCCACTATGAAGTTGCTCTTTACAGGAATTCTAGTGGAATTTACAAGAGTTAAAGCTAAGCACACTGAAAGGATGCTTCTGCATAGGCACTTGGTAGGTTTCAGAGCACACAGAAGGCACTGCAGATCGTGGCACAGGCTAGGTGATGAGACGCAGGCACCCTTAGGGACTGAGCATCTCAAACAAGTCAGGCGCTAGGACCTCCACCGCATTTCTCCAGGCTGAAGTTGTGGAGGTCTTTTTGTCCGTTACACCCATGCATGTAATCAGCGATTGTTCCTATTGTAAATCCCAGATTCACCATCTGTATGTTCCAAAGGGCTGGGTGATTGTTAATATCCTGTCCCTATGGGATTAATCTCAAATTTCACACTAAACGATTTTTAAGTATAATTTGTTACAATGATACAACATTACCATTTCTAAAACAAACAGCCAGGATTGTTACCTTGCAATAAAAAGCAAAAAGTTTGTGTGCTACTGTTTTACATTCACTTCTCTTTAGACACAAATAGAGGTATGGAAAAAAAAACAAAAAAAAAACCCAGCCCAGAACCTTGGGAAGGGGTTTTAAGTAAGGGAACACACTGCTTTTTTATTCCTGGTGAACAGGATCTGAACGTGCAGCAGTGATAAAAGTAAGAGAGTTCTCTGAGCAGTCTTTAAAAACCACTCAGGGTTGTCTGGTGTTTGCAGCAAAAAGAAACTTACAGTAAAAAATCCAAGTTTGGATCCTCTATTGAGCAAAGAACTGTTAAAAGCTTTTTGTAGACAAATGAGGAGGCTCCAAAATCAGTCTGTGATATTAAAAAGAGCTGGCTTGAAGTGTGCAGAGAATATTCTTTTTCACGTCTTGGTTTGTTACACAAAAGGTGTTACTCCAATCAAAAGTTTTAACGCTACGAATTTCAAAATATATTGTCCAAAAGAGCATATTATTTGAGATAAAGTCTAACCACAGCCAGGATACCAAATATTAAGACATTTTTGTCTACTTTACTAAGAATGAAGCCTTTCCACTAGATTGAAACACATACAGCAATTTTATTTTCCCGAACTTTTTAGGGTGGGTTCAAATGTTCCCTCTTATGGATCAGATGGTGGAGATGTTGGAACCAGTTCCAGTTACAAAGTTTGCTCAACTTCATTTTTAATATAATCTACCCCATAAACTAAATGTATGACACCTATGGGACCTGTGTGG
The DNA here is from genome assembly GCF_965194825.1 of Balaenoptera physalus. NCBI lineage: Eukaryota > Metazoa > Chordata > Mammalia > Artiodactyla > Balaenopteridae > Balaenoptera > Balaenoptera physalus. The sequence continues at coordinate 78,399,214 of NC_138897.1, read as the reverse complement.
CGACCAGCAATTCCCTGGGATGTAGCTACATCCTTCTCAGTGGGATGTGCCTTGTCCCAAGCCATGCATCATTTAAAAAGATGCCTAAAAGGGCCTGCCTATTAGAAACCTCTCAGTGCAGAAGTGTAGGAGGGTGGGGTCCTGCTACCACTTCTTCCCCATCCCCTGACACCGTCAGGTACAATAGCTAAAGTGAGCTAAATCAGCGTTATTTCCTCCTGTCTCATATGGGTGCAATCACACCGCCCCCCTCCCCGCACCATTGTAAGGACCAAGAAAGATGTACAAAGCACTTAGCACATCATCCAGCAGAATAAGTTTTCCAAAAAGGATACCTTATTATTTTTTATTAGCTACTGACAATCTTTCTGAGGTTCTGACAGCATCACGGGCACAAAAACCATTTTACTTTTGTCTTCATTATTATAAGAAAACAAAGAGCCAAGAAAAACATGGTCAGAGACCAATGGCAAAGACCTTGGCCTTGGGGTTGGGCGATAAGGAGTGGTGGAGCCTGTGGCAAACTGGAAAGCATGTGATCCTCCCTCTAACGGGGGTGGGGGGTGGGCAGCGACATTCAGTCTGAGCTGAGGGCTCCCTCCTGGGATTGTGGGCCTAGCACGGCCAACTTTTCAGATTTTTCAAGAAAAGCTGGAAATCACAGCTTGAAGGATTTTGAAATGCTGGCTTCTAATTCAAGTTTTTAAAAAGAAAGCCCATGAGCCAAACAAAGCCTGTCTGTGGCTGCGTGTGGCCTGCAGACCCCTGGTTAAGGATGCCTGCTAGAAACCAATAGAAAAAGACATACAAAGAAAACAGAATATAGAATAGAGTGATCGTCACAGTTCTGTCTAATAATGTAGACTCAGATGTGGAATGGTACCTTAATTGCACCCATAATATAGATCTAGAGGCTGCAGCAATATACCCTGTACAATGAGAATATACATATACACACACGACAAAGATGCAAAGTGGCCAGATTAAATCAATTATAGAATTCAGGGGCCAGAGCTTTCCCCACATGGTGATTGCTGAATGGGATTTCCTGGTGGATAAATGAAACAAAGGGCTTAGATTGGGTAAAAGTATGGATTGGGGCGGAAGATAACGATCTTGGATATTTTTTTCGTAACTAAAACAGCATTATCTTGAGGGAGCCTAAACTAATTTCTCCCTGGATGCCAGAAAAAGGCTGTCCAACCTTTCAGATTACAAGAGACCTGCAGTAAATCCAGACTACTGATGGTTGAGAGAGCTTCCCAGAGTAACTCAGTTGATTCCTTATTTGCTTCAGCAGAATCTAGCTACAGAACAATTAAGAACCTTTAGGAACACAAACTCACCTGGAAACACAGCCCGTCGTTGGTTGAGCATCTTCTATACATCAGGTGCTATTTCCAAGCCTCACACAGCCCTGACAGATGGGTGTTGTTTTTTCGAAATAGGGAAACAAAATTACGGGAATAACTCACCCCAAAACTACTCAAAAGGGAGGGGCAGCACTGAGACTTCAACCCTGGCTGGCCTCACAGCTGAGCCATTACAAAGTCCCCCTCCTAGGGTGCTGTCATCACATTTAGAGTCTGCAGGGAATGGGTGATTCTAAATATTCTAATTCATATGGAATTGCTATGTTAAAATGCCTGTGATTATTTACTTTCCAAAAATAAAATATGCTTAAGGTCAAGATTATGTCAAACAATTAGATATGCCTTTTTTTATTCAGAAAGTATCTCAGAGTTTTTCAGGGCCGGATAAATGAGCATTACATCAATGAGCATTATGATAATATAGATAGCCATACCAGCCAAGAGATATAACCCAGCTTTTTAAAATATTTGTATTCTAGGAGCCCGTTTTAGTCTCTAAAGTCTTTGTGTTTTTAAACTGAAGCCAAATAGAAAGACAACTGGCCAATAGTTTCAATGTGGTCACTGCCAAGATACATACATTGAAATTGATACCGGATTTTAAGTTGTTTTTTTTCAAAGCATTTATTTTATTTTTGTACTCTGAATTATCACGATTAGCTGTAATTAAGTTTGTTAAAACAACAGAAACTTGCTTGTCCATGTTCAACAGAAAAACTGCTACTTGTGTACATGGACTTGGCACTGACATCCTAGGATGAGGTGTAGAACTCCATGGAATTTCGGCACTGGGTGAGCCTCAGAGCTCTAATCCGACTTACCTCTGGTTTGTGAATCCCCCTTCACCTCTTCTTAACCTCTGCATCAGCAGCTGGGTCAAGGGCACTTTCTACCATCAGAGGAGACAGGCCAGCCTGGGACTGCTCTTAGTGTTAGCAAGTTTTTCCTTATCCCGGTTAAAATAAGCCCTGGAACCTACAACCCAGTGATCTCAACTTGGCTTTGGGGAAGTCGCAGACCAAAAAAGCCTCTGGGTTTTATTCTTTCAACACTCAAATTCTCAAAAGAAAAAAAATTCATAAAAGGAATGCCTAGACATTGCCAAAACAACAACTAAATTAGGTTGTTATAAAGGGGAGGAGGAAAGCTCCAACAACCTGCTTGGAGCACATTCAAGGGTCCCACTCAATAAAAGGCTGAATTTATTAGCTACCAAGCACCTTTCTGAGGAGTAGGACAGGGCAGTGATTGAACTGGCGGAAGCAATAGGGTACCATCAAGATATAAAAACCTTAGAGTACTCCCTTCCTGGAAACCTTCAAGGGTTTAGCATCCTTTTATTAAATAAGACGTATGCCAACAATTATAAGTGGTATTATCCTCTACAAGCGCACTCCCAAAGAACCATAATACACATATCAGTCATGCTAACAAGAGCAAAAGAGATCAACGGCCAGCGTACTTTCATGATCTCCCACAGAAAAAACCCATTCTGTCCTCCCATCTGCAGAAGCTGTGTTTAGACATCAAACAGGGGCTTCACAGCGCCGTGGAACCGACATCTTAGGAAATCAGAATCAGAAGTTACTTTTAGAGGCGGCATCAACCTTGGGGAGTGAATACTGGGTAAGCTTTCTGTTGAGAACTTTCTTATGAGAAAACGCCACCTGACTAGATTTTGCAATTGACAAAGCAAGAAAAAAAATTTTTTTTAAGCCTGTAAGTCTCCTGCTTGTCAGCCACAGTCCAGGGTGCTGTGGCCTAGACGGGTTGTTCTAGTATAATCATTCGTGAAAAAGCACCTTGACATTTCTGCTTCAAAGATATGCCCTGTGGTTCACTACACCAGCCAGTGAATCAGGGTGGGAGAAAGAGAAGTGATTATTTATTGCTACAAATCATATATTCCTGACCATACGCCCTTTGCCCCCTCACTACCGGAAAATCAGAACAATAAGCAAAGCAAAAGTCAAGAACTTAGGAAAAAGAAGAAATAGTCATAGCCTGTAATAATATCAAGCTGCTTTTTGGTCAAACAAAGCCTGCTTTAAACTTGCTAAGTGAGTGAGTAGTTTTTAATCCTTCAATAGCAGCACTGTTCCTACACACTGCCTATGAGGAACTGGTCTTCCCAGTTATGACGGAGTTGGTTTTAAGCTCATCAACAACATCTCAAACAAACATTTCTTACGTAGCCTTGGGCACCCTAGCTCTGAACAGACCCGGCAAATAATCTACTGCTTAACTCCCAAAACTTCAGAAATACCAGCCCAAGTTGGAACATTCTCTGTTACGTCAAGCCAGAGAGTAAGCAGAAAAGCCATATACCTATTGTTTTTGCTCCCTTCTGCCTTTCCTTTATAATCAGAGGACTGATGAACTGTTGAGCCTTTTGGAAAGCTTGCTAGCAGGGAAGCAGATGCATTTGCAAAATCAGAATCGATCTAAGACTCTCCCCAACCAGAAGCAAATGATAAGGTGCTATATAGCCATGGAAACAGGTGAATTTCACATTCTTTCATTTAAAAAAGAAAAAAGGGTAGTATTGGCCATCTATATGTAATTCAGTAAGATCACCTGGTACAGGTACCCATATTTATTCAATCAGAGAATCACCCGAGACTCTTGTTACAAACAAGAATTCCCCAGCTCTTCCCTTTTATGGTTCTAATTTCACCCCAGGTGACTCTTATAATTCAGCAGGCTTGAGAAATACCATACATTTATAAAAGGGAAAATACATTAACCTAACAAAAGAAGGATTTCTGCTAAGTTACCTGGGTTTTCTGAATAACTCTAACAGTAGGCGTTTGAGTGGCAATATTGTCACCAACCAAGCCTGAAGCAAAGAACTCAAAAGCTCAACTCCTTAGGGAAATGATACAGTTGCTAACCAAAAATCCCTGCAGAGAGGCCAAGTTCCTAAGGAAAAAAGGGGGGTTTTGAGGACTGCCCAAGACAAACTGAACCTCTATTTTAAAAAAATGTTTTATTTTAGTGAAAGGTCTTTGCTCTTTTTTCTCCATAGTGCATGAGTCTACAGAACTCAGATTGTCTGCCTTTTATTTTAAAAGCTTTACTGACTCCACCAGGTTTCAGAAGGGAGACTTTCCAAACCACTCTAAAGATATAAAATTATACCTGGAGGAAAAGGACTGTTACTTCAAAAGGAGGTTGTCACATCAACCCCCCACCCCTCCCACACTATTTACTGACAACTCCATTAAGGATTAACAGAAATAAACCCAAATGCTTTCAATGCTTACAACTTAACCTCTGAATTAATTGGAGGTCATTCGGGGACATTCAAAGCAATGTAAACTACATTGCTACACTAGTAACGTAGTAAACTACATTACTACAATGTAAACTAGAACCGGTCAAAATACACATTTTCAATATATGCAGGTCGCAGAGAGATGAAAACTGAGACAGTTCATGACCATGACCTTAACTAACATCTGTAAATAACATTCTCCCCCCTAGAGAATGCAAGCTCATCTATTTACTTCTGGAAGAGAAGAAAGGAGCAAGGGCGCCCAGGTGCTACAAGAAAACCATTCGGGACATGGAACAGCGCCAAGGTCACAGCCCACCTGAATGAAAAATGAAATCCAGGTACTGTACACCCAGCCTAGGCAGTCCCGGCTCCTTCTTGAAAGTAAACAGTGGGTCGGAAAGGCTTCCCAACCACAGGTGCGGAGACGCGGTTCCCCTGCCCGCTACGGGATAAATAAACAACGTGAGGACAGCCTGGAGAAACCCAAGAAGCACTGGATGCCCGGCCTGACTCGGCCAGAGGCGCAGATTTGAGCCGAATATCCACGTGCAGGGGCAGAGGCTGTGGAGTCGCCGTGGCCTAGTCTGAATCCCCACTCTGCCCGCGCGCCCTTGTCCACTCATTACCGCCCAGAGCTTCAGTTTCCCTCTGTGCCAAAAGCGGAGCATCTTCTCCCCTAAGGGGCTGGTGTGAAGGATAAACGAGGCGGCAGAACTAAGTAAATAAAGGATGACTGTGACTATTATTGCTGTTGTTATCATTTCAAACTATTCCAATATAGGCTCAAGAGGGAGGGAGTCGAAAATGCAAACTTTCTCGGAGGATCAAACTAACTCAAGCCCCACTTCTAAGGCGTCTGGGGAGACCTTTGTCCGCGCTCGACCCCGCCGCCGCCCGCGGTCCGCGCCACCTTTCCCGCGGCGGGCGCGGGGCGGGGCAGCCGGCGGCGCGGGCCGGGCGGCGGGGAAGGCGGGAGCGCGGGCGCACCGGCGGGCCGCGGCTCCCAACGGCTCGGCTGCGCTCCGCTGGCCGCGCGGGACCCCGAGCATCGCAGCCTCCACCACAACCGCTGGCCCAGCCGCGCTCGCTCCGGGCCGACTCACTCTCCACGCGGGACAGGGGGGCGCGGCGCGCAGACCCGGGACGCCCCGCGCCCGGCCCGGCCCCCACCAACCCCCAGCGGTCCCGGCAGGTGGAGGCACCCGGCGCGAGCGCTCCCGGCTCCGCGGGTTCCCTCCGGCCACGCGCCGCGCCCATCCGCGCGGGCGCAACTTTCTTAAAGAGACAGGTGGCCGGAATCCGCGTCTACCTGGGGCCCCGACTCGGCCTCCTGGCCCGTCCCCCCTTAGGTGAAGAGAGGGGGCTGCAACAGATCTCCACACCACCCACCTCCTTTTCCCCTGGGCAGTGACGGATTACAAATTTTAATGCACCCAGCATCCTTTTGCAACTTAATTCTTTTGGCCTAAATCACCCTCCCACTGCTCCTCAACGCATGCTCGCAGGCGTGCAGCTGGGGCCACTGCTGGCAAAGTTTGAAGAGGGGTGTCCCTACCCCTGCGCCACACCCCACCCGGAGCCACGGGGCGTGCAAGGCTCGCTGCTGCTGGGAAACGCCCGTTGCAATCGCCTTGACCCTGCCCTGTAACTGACCCTTGGGGAAAAGCCCCCCGCACAGCTACTGCGCATGCTCTGAGCTGGACAGCTCCAGAGAGGGAAATTTAAAAACGGTTCGAGCTGCGACGGCGGCCAAATTGCAGAACGCGAGGGGCGAGCGCGAGGGAGTCCACCTCAGAAACCCCATCCCGCCCCAGGAGCGCCTGCGGCGGCGGCCCAGCGAGAATCGGCTCCAGGTACCGCCTTGCAGGGTCGGCTTTGCTCCCTCCTCCCGGGCAGTGCCCTGCATTGCGTTTCCTGGGGGGGAGACCCGGGGCAGGGGCTGCGGGGGGCTGCCTCTCTTTGCTCCCCTTTTCTCCTTTCCAGGGGTCCTTGATGACTTTGGGGGCGGATCTGAGAGTCTAGTGGGTTTCTGTGTTCGTTTCAGCCTCAGAGTTTGAGAAACTTAGGGAATATTTCTTTTAAAGGTTAAGTTTGTGTGCAGCGGGGGGTTAGGAGGTGGAGTGGGGAGTTGGATTGGGTTTCCAGCAAGGGCATGTGGCATTTTTGAAGGCATTTCCAGGGCGGGAGCCCTGCGGAGATTATTCCCTTTGCAAGTGGGAATTTGGCTCCCCCAGAGAAACATACATGACACGTCAAGTTGTCCTTTTTTGTTTATTTTTTCCAAAGTGGTCAAATCGAGCTGTGATTGAAAATACTAGGCTTGGAAGGGAATCAGGTTTTTCTGATTCCTATTTTGCAAGTCCACATTATCCAAGACTTGACATTTGGATTCTAGAGTCTTCCTCTGCCCTTCCCCCATTAATTTGAAAGAACCTGGAATTTCATTCCATTCTCTCCATTTGCTTCTAAAACCCCGTAGAATTGCCCTGGGAAAGTGACCTGTGACACCCAGGAATCCTCTAGTACTTTTTTTTTGTTTATCTTTATTGGAGTACAATTGCTTTACAATTTTTTTTTAAAGTGTTCTGTTAGTTGTTTGAGCTCCATCCTTCTGAATTGTGGGAAAACTATGAGTTTTCTGCCCTGTCCACATCGTTGCTGATGGGAGCTTTGTTTTCTGCTTGTCTTTTCCCCAAGGAGATGATAGAAAGTGACATCTCATCCATGATGTCAGGAATTATTCGAAACTCAGGGCAAAATCACCACCCCTCTCCACAGGAATACAGGTGAGGGCTTCAACAATAACAAATGATATCTTTTTGAATTGTTTAAAGTGTTTATGTGCTGGTTATGTTTTCTGAAATTGACCAAGAACTATGGTTACATTAAATTCTGTGATTTTGCAGGAGAGCGAGAAGATTTTGGTTTCGAAGGTGGTCTCTCTGAGGGTGTGTGACTTGTGGCGTGGGGCAATGGGACCACTGAAAGCCTGAAGTTTTTTGTCCCCTCCTGGGTGAGAGACTGGGCAACTGGGTAGATGTTAAGATGACAATAGCAGTTATTGCTTCTCCTCCAGTGGTCTTAACAGTGATCCAGGAAATGCCCCCCAAGAAAGGAGAAAGGGCTTGTCCAAGGTCACCAGCAAAGGGAGCGAGGAGGAGAAAAAGGAAGTATCCCAGCCTCTCTCCCTTGAGCTACTGAAGGGCTGCCCTGGTTCCCAGTGCCCCACCCACAAGGCAAGTACCGTGTCCATGGGTAGAGGGGGCACAGCCCAGACTGTGGAGTGGAGACAGGACAGGGGCTGGCCTGGGAAGAGCAGGCTGTCACGTCAGATCAGCCCTGTTTACCCAGGGGCTGTCTGACCTCCCGGGGCCGCTGCAACTCACCAGCGGTGCCTTTGGGGAAGACCGAAGCCCCCAATTAGAGGGCGGCTGCTTCCCAAGGGCTGTGGGCCTGAAGGCTGCCTTCTGAGACCCGAATGAGGCCACACATTCAAACAAATATTTGCTGAGAGACTGCTGTGGGTGGGGCTGGGACCCCAGATGTGGGCCAGGCACACAGCAGTGTGTGGGCACCTACTGTATGCCCAGCTTGGGAGGCTGCTCAGATGAGCCCCCATTGTACAGGTGAGGAAACCAAGGCTCAGAAAAGTGAAATGGTTTTCCCAAGATCGCACAACCAAAGACCTATGGGCTTCCTTTCTGCGCTGAAAGGGTTTAAATTATGGGAAGTGGGCTGGGGACAGCCTAAGGGTTAGGAGCTTGGCTCTGGAGTCAGTTAGAATCGCAGCTTCTCTGGTTGTGTGGACCTCTGAGCCTCGGTTTCCTCATCCATGAAATGGGGACAGAAATAGTACCCACCGCATAGAGTTGTTAGAAAGATTAAATAACAATTTTAACTCTATCACTTGCCAACTATATGATCTTGGAAAAATCCTGGGGGTCCAGCCGTTCCTTTTCACATGGATTCAGGGCTGTTTTCTTATGTTAAACAGCATAAACAGAAGGCAGAATAACAAAATAACAACAACAACAATAATAATAGGTGGTGGTTTCTTAACCCTTTAGTACCTGCCTGCCCTGTGCCACAACCACCCTATGAGAGTAGCACTCTTGTGCCCATTTGGCAGATGAGGAAACAAAGGCTCAGCCAGATTAAGTGACCTTACAAGATGATGCAGGTAGTTATGGGAACAGTGGGGACTCGAACCCTAGGCTGTCCCACCCAGAGGGTCCCATGGCCACCACCCTCATGCCCCACTGGTGAAGAGCGCATGGGGTTGGAACAGAGCAAGTTTCTCCACCACCTTACAGCTGTGTGACCCTGGACAAGTCACTGCCCCTCTCTGTGCCTCAGTTTCTTCATCTGGGAAATGGAGCAATGAAAGAGCCCAATTTGCGGGTCATTGGGAGGATCCTGTGCTTCCATCTAGACATGGTGTTCAGCCAGGCCTGGGGTAGAGTGCTTTCTCATGGAGGGGAGATTTTATGATTATACAGAGACTCCCCCACCCCTTCCAACCACTCCCATTTTTCTCCCGGAATAATAGCCCAGGAGAAGTTTATGGGCTTCTCATTGCCGCTCCCACATCTCCAGAGAATGACTCTGAGGACCACTCAGGCTGCTCGTGCAGCCTGGTTCCAGCCCCCTTGCAGCCCTCCATGCAGCTGCCTGCCCCTCCATCCCCAGGGGCTGAGTTTGGCCGTTAAGTCTCAATGGCTGTGTGCAGGGAGGCTGGGGGCTGGGGGGTGCGTAGCAGCTGGAGGCGGCTGCCCTGTCCCCAGGGAGCTGTCGAGAGTCAGTGGCCAGGCCTAGACAGCAAACGGGCAGGAGCCTCCCGGCCTGCCTGGGGCTGAGGATCTCCTGAGCAACGGCTAACAACAGCTCGTGCTCAGCGTGGGTTAGCTGCTTTCCCCTTGGCTCAAAACTAGGAGGGAATCCACTCTTAGGGGTACTAGGAGATAATGAGAGCTATTAAGCACTTACTGTGGGCTAACTCCTTATTTTAGAGGTCAGATCCAACAACCTCCTTTTACAGATTGGAAAACTGAGGCCCAGAGCTGCAAAAGGAGGCAGGCTGCGAGCTCCTTGGAACTTCACCTTCTCCCAGGGCCATGCGGCTCAGTGCTTATCATTACAGAGCCTTGTGCCGGGTGTTTATTCCCCAAACCCTCAGTCCCTCCTCTAATAAAGGAGGTGACTTTGGGCAAAACCCTTTCCCTCTCTGGACAGTGGTTTTCTCATCAGTGAACCACAGTGCCAGGCACACAGTAGATACTTAATAAATATGCATCGGATGGAGAGATGGATGGATAAATATCACATGAGAAATAGCACATTCACGGAAACTCAGGGAAGTTTCACTCTCAAGTGATGACAAAATCCTGTCCTGTGGAGCAGGGCAGGCGGACACCACCTGCCTTTCCTCTTAAGCCTCCCACTGCATTGAGTGTGGCGGATGGTTTACCCCCATTCCAGAGTGGCTCCACCCATTGGTTGTAATCTCCTTGGGTGAGGGGCTCCATATGGCAGGGGCAGTGATCAAGTGAGCATCTTTACAACCCTGCACCCTTCAGGGTGTTCAGGTGGCCAGAATAGCTCCTCAGCCTACCCTCGGACAAAGAAAGAGAGGTAGCCTTCCTGGGGTGCAGTCCTCCTTTGGGGTCTTGTGTTTCCACCCCTAGAAACATGCACACAGCATGCCCACGCACACCAAGTCCTGAGCCAAGTTCTAAAAGGGAGAGTCTCTTTTCCAAATTCCTAATCAAATCATTTCACGTTACGCTCACTCTTGGTCCAGTTGGGAATTTCTAAGCTTGCTAAAATGGCATTAGATTTTCTTTTTCCTGTAAACGGTTAGGAAAGATATTACAAATGATATGTTCGCTAAATAAACAGCTCCATGAAATGTTTAATCCCTTTTGTGTAAAGGTTGGATCGTAAACAAGAACAGTTGGTAACGATGTAACAATTTCTTACTAACCATATCTCCAGAAGGCAGGTAAAACCTCCTGGTTATAACCATAGCGGATGTGTCTCTCTGTACTGCAGGGATGCTGATCTGACACCCCACTCCCCGCAAAGACAATATTTTCTTGGCAAACCCCTCCTAGTAGCCATGAAAGGCCAGAGGAGAAAAGAAAGAAATGTGGTTTGAGTACCTGCCTGGTGCCCTTTCTTACAGGTCATCTGATCTTATCCTCACAATTTCCCTCTGTGGTGGGAATTCTTATTCCATTTTACAGATGGGAAAACTGAGGCACAGAGATGTGAAGTGACTTGCCCAAGGTCACACAGCTACAAAGGTGTTGAGATAGGATTCGAACGCCAAACAGATGTTCCTTCTACTGCGCAATTGCTGTCTCAACTCTGAGAACTCCCAAGATAGGAAATAAAGGGTTAAATGTGGGCTCTGCACTGAGAAGGCAGGAGTAGACAACAGAGTTAAAATTAATGAGTGATCTCAGGAATCTATGCCATGGGTAGATACTAATGGCACTAGTCATTCCCGGGGATGGAAAGACTGGGAGATGTTGGACTGGTCTGGGAGGGCTTCCTGGGGGAGGTGGTGTCTAAGCTGGGCGGGAAATGGATAGAGATTGGGGAACGCAAGATGTGTTGGAGCTGAACTGGGCTGGACTGGGGGGATCCCTCTTCCCTTTCCTACTCCAGCACGTATGGAATAAATGCCCACAGGGTGCCTGGCCCTTTGGTGGGTGCTGAACAAAATAGAGGGCCTCTCCATCCTTGCCCTCCTAGAGTGGAAAGATTGGAAACATGTATAAATGAATCTACCTCATGGCAAAATGCTAAATGTTCTGCAGACACAACACAGGAAGGACCACCAGGGGTGGGGGTGACCAGGGAGGACCTCTCAGAGGAGGGAAATTTTAGGCTGTGGCCAGAAACATGAGAAAGAGCCAGCTGTGAATGAGTGCATGTAACAGCATTCCAGGCAGAGGGAACAGCATGTGCAAAGAGAACATAGATTGTTTGGGGAACTGAAAGATGGACAGGTTTGCTAGAGCAAAGGGGAGAAGGAAGGAAATGGCCAAGGGCCAGATCATGGCAAGGAGCTCGACTCTTACTACCCTGATGGATTTTAAGGACAGTGACAAGTTCTGATGTCCCTTTTGAAAGGTTGCTCTGAATTCTGGGTATGAAATCCATCCATTCCACAAACACTTGCCTAGCACTCGAGCCACATACTGTACCACGCCCTGCAGTGATTTACCTACCCTGAACCAGGAAGCAGGCCAGGCCCTTTTCTCACCTCTATTCTACACGTGAGAAAACTGAGGTTCAAAGGCATTGAGTCACTTGCACAAGGACCCCCATTAGGAGTGGAGCCAGGACTGGAATCCAGGTCCCCCTGGGCTCACCCCATCCAGTGCCCTACTCTCCTGGCTCATCTTCCGTCCCTCCATGGGATTAATTAACACGGCTGATCAATTAAGGATATTGTTAATTAATGTTATCAGCTTGGTCCCCTGGCCAGTGCAGAATGGCAGCCATGGACTCCAGTTGTATCTCACTTTGCCCAGGGCTACCACAGAGTCCCCTGACCAGTGGCCCCATCACCATGGAGGCACCTTGCAGCCTGATCCTTCTAAAAATGACGTGATAATCGTTTGCCCTTCCTGCTTACAACTTGATTTATTTCAGCCATACTGGCAGATCATCCAAGTGAAGAGGCTCCAGGGTGGGTGGTTTAAATCCCAGCTCCTTTGCTGACATGCTGTGTGGCTGAGGGGTATCCCTTCCTCTCTCTGGGCCTCAGCCATCCAATCTGTGAAATGGGTATGATAAATAGCCATCCCACAGGTCGTCAGGAGACGAGGGAGATGCAGACCTAAGAGGGCTGGCAGGAAGGTGGGCATGCCATGGGGCAGACTTCCCCTTCTCTGAATCCCTAGGTCAATTAGAAAGTTCTCTCCTTGGACAGAGGGAACTTTGTCTGCCTGCCAGAACAGGGCCTGGCAGGTAGGAGTTCAGGAAAAATTTGTGGAATGAAGCTGGTGCTTCCTGAGTGTCGGGTACTCTGCAGGTTGCCCTCCCCATGGAGCCCACTTCACGCTGAATCCATACTCTTTGGAGGATGTTGACACTAATCTGAACCACTGGCATGCAATACACATTGATGTGCTGGGCGCCCTACCTGAACTATCTCATTCAGTCCTTACAGCCCCCTATGAGATGTGTACAGGCGTTAGCACTCCCATTTTACAGATGAGCAAACTGAGGCTCAGAGAGGCAGATGACTGCACACAAATCTAACAACTACTAAGTGACTGAGTGGGATTCAAAGCCAGGCCTGGTGGACCCCAGAGCCTACACTTGTAACCAAGTACACTGAAATGCTGCAAAAAGAGAAACACGGGAGCCAGGACCCAGGCTTTCTAGCTAAGATGGGCTCAGAATGTAGCATTACGGAGGGTGGGTCTGGGCCTTCTGATAAACCCAGAACCTTCAGAGCAAAACTCATTACAGGAAACACAGGTAAAGTGATAAGCATGGAGGAAGCACTTGAGAAATGGCAGCCCCATTATTGCACTGACAAGAAAGGGTTATTACTCTGATGTCGATTTTCCCAGGGTACCACCTGGCTCCTAACCAGGGTCTGCCACCTCTCAGACACTCCATGCTGCAACCCCCTCAGAATGGGACTGTACCCTTCAGCATCCCTCTCCCCGGCAGAGGTGGGCTGCCCACCTCTACAGTCCTCCATCCCAGGTGGCCCTGCAGGTGGTGTGTCCCAGGGGCTGCCCCATGGAGATGGAAGGGGCTCAAACCCCTTGTGTTCCAGATGGGGAAACTGAGGCCTGGGGAGGGTCAGGCTGGAGGTGCTGGAGCCAGTACCTGGGGCCACTGCCAAGAGGCTGCTGAGGTGAGGTCACCTGGCTTGGCCTCACCTTTCCTATCTGTGAAAGGGGATGATGATGCCCCTTAAGGGGTGTGTGTGTGTGTGTGTGTGTGTGTGTGTGTGTGTGTGTGTGTGTGTGTGTGTGTGTGTGTGTGTGTGTGTGTGTGTGTGTGTGTGTGTGTGTGTGTGTGTGTGTGTGTGTGTGTGTGTGTGTGTGTGTGCGCGCGCGCGCGCATTTTAATAAGAAGAAGATGGATGTGGCTGAGCTTTGAAAAGAAATGCCTCCTGTATGGGCGGGGAGCCGCGAGTGAACCCTTTTATTCAGAAAGGGACTCTGGAGTGCTACCTAGGTCTTTTTCTTTTCTTTTTGCCCCCAAAGATTTCTATTCACTAATGAGGATCCCCTGCTGGTGACAAATCCCCCACTTGGTTTGAGAAGGATGTATTGCCAGGGGTCTCCTTTGGAACCCTTGAGGTAATAGTTTAACCTGCTTTTTCAGGTTAAACTGAAATCAGATGCTTCATCTGATATGATGCTTAAATGAACTGTTAATGTGTTCTCAACAGCCCCCTTAGGGTAGGTGCTATTATTATTATTATTCCCATTTTATATGCTGGGAAACTGAGGCCCAGGGCAGGTGATGGTCATACAGCCAGGAAGAGGTCAGGCCCGGGCCCGCCTGTCTTGGGGTTCACACCTGCTCCTAACCTTGGGGTGCTACTCTGCCTTCCTAGAGCCCTAGTGCCAGTGGGACCCTGAGGGAACTTCTACTCTGCCAGTAATGCTTTATAGATGGGGAAACTGAGGCCTGGAGAGGGAAAGGGGCTTGCCCAAGATGTTAGAACTTTGGAAATGCAACCAGGGATTTACCTGCAGACTGCTCCCCTGAGTTACAGGGTCTTTGTATCAAAAGGAACCTTGGAGGTTGCTTAAGCCTCATCTTTCATCCAACAGGGGCCTGACAGGTCATCCCTCGGCTCCTACTTGCATGCTCCTAGGATGGAGAGCTCACTACTTCATGAGTTGCCTTATGTGCAGCTCCAATTTTTACAGAGCCCTTCCCCATAACTTCCTCACTGGTGGGAGGGTGGGGTGGAGAACTCTTTTACACCCAAATCTAATAAAACTCAAACTTCCATGAAATCAGCTCCTTAAATGTCCAAATCCAAATCAAATGCCCAGTTGTCTTAAGGCAAGGTAGAAACACCACAGATTGTTCCATCAAGATTGAAGAATGTTCCAGAAGGCTGCCGCCTAGTAGGATGCTTTGCGATAATGGGAATGTTCCACATCTGCACGGTCCACTATGGCAGCCATTGGCCACGTGTGGGCACCAAGCACTCAAAATGTGACTGGCGTGATGAAGAAACTGAATCTATCATTTTATTTAATTTTAGTGAGTTTAAATTTAAATAGCCACCTGTGGCTTCCTATCGGGCAGCACAGTGCCTGGATTTTCTAGAACTCACAGAGCACATTTCTTCAACTGTTCCTTGTAGGGCAGGGAGAGAGGACAGTGGGGCTGTAGTCAACCCAGGCTCTGGCTGGGGGACCCTAAACAGGCCTGTTTCTCCTGGGCCTCAGTGTCCCTACCTGGCAAATGGGAAGGTAGTAATGTTAACATACCTCCCTGATCAGGCTCTCGTGAGGATGACGCGAGATCAGCTGTGTAACCCACTTCCATTAGGGACAAGGTGCACCCCAGGGGCTCACTCACCCCGACCTGTGTCCACAGGCTGTAATAAGATTCCATTTTATTTAACTATAAAATTAAATAAAATTACACTGAGCCTTTCACCCCTGCCTGGGCCCCAGGGCAGTGGGGGTGGGGCATCTAGACGGCTGGATCTGTTTGCTCACTTGTCCAATCTCTGAGTAATTATTAAGCACCCACTGCATGCCCGGCCCTGTGATGGGCTCTGGGTATATGGCTCCTCCCAGGGTGCAAGGGTCCTGCTTTAGCATCAGCACCCAGCAGCGAACTCGGCCCCTGTCCTGGCCTCCTCCCTGCCAGACCTGGGGCCCCCCGAGATCTGGGAGCGCAGCCCCTGCCCTCCCTGGGGACATCAGCCAGGTTCAGAAGGTGGAGGCTTGTGGCCCACTAAGGGGCTCCCTGGAGCTCAGAGAAACAGGAGCTCAAGAGGGGGGATGATGACAGGTCCAGAGACGGAGAAGGGAAGGCATCCTTTGTGAAAGAAGAGAAGATACACAGGCGCAATGGAAGGTGCTGGAGGAGGTGGGAACATTTGGTACCCTGGGGCCCAGGGCCCGTCACACACTACATCCGTGTCAGAGCCACGGGGTCACCTGAGCTGGCAGAAGGGTGTGGCGGGGGCCATGGCGCCCCAGCACTGGGCGTGTGGGAATTACCTGGGTGCGGGCGCATGGTTTAACTGCTTTCATCCCCTGAAAGCCTGGCTCAGTGTCTTTAAATAGTGCTGGCACTGGGGACACAGGAATGATGGGTGAGTGAATGTGTGGGACGGAGACAGGTCTGCGAGAGATCTGGGGGCCCTGGATGCCGCATCAGAGAGAGGTGGGACAGGAGAAGAGGATGGACATTTACTAAGAGCCTCTTGTGAGCGCTTTGCCTCTGTCATTGTTATCCCACTCTGCAGGGGAGGAAACTGAGGCTCAGGAAGGTTTGGAAGCACATCTGATGTCATCAGGCAGGACAAGTGGGGCCAGGACTTCATCACAGGGCGCAACTGACACAATGACAGAGACAGAGAGACATACACAGAGACAAACACAGAGATACCAGCAAGGAAAGAGTGGGAGAGAGTCAGAACAGAGGGACAGGGGTGAGATAGGAGGTGGGGCGTGGTGGGGAGAGTGGAGGGAGCAGATGGAAGGAAGGAGCTGTGTTTCTGAAGTTTCATAGTTTCGTTCTCCTTGTAGCTTCCTCTGGAGGTGACCCTGGGTGGGGAGGCATCAGCGATATGGTGACCTGGGGCTGGCTCTCCTCCTCACCCAGAGATGCAGAGAGTGAGTAGGACAGGTCTTGGGAGATCCCAGGGCGATGGGGCTGGGTTTGCCTCTTCCTTTGCATTGCAAATATCCCATCATTTTCCAGCAGACAAGGAACCCACTCAGGAGACTGACACAGGGTGTCTCTATCTCTCTCTCTCTCTCACACATACACACACACACACACACACACGCACACACACACTCCAGGGAATAATCCCAAACCCTCGCAGATGGCAGGATGGTTCACAAGGCACTTCGCCTCCACACCAGCACGCCAGTCCCAGGCAGGGTATAAGATATTACAGCTCTTATTATCATTTGTGCCCATTTTATAGGTGGGAAAACTGAGGCTAGGGATTAAGTGCCTTTCCAAGGGCTATAGCTCAGAAGCCATGGTGGCTCCTGAACCAAGAAGTCTTTCTCTTGTCACAACTGCCAAGGATCCCATGGTTTATGCCACTTAAAATGAAGTGCTAGGAGAGAGCAGGAATGGGGCACATGGGGACACCTTGAATGAGGGAATTCTAGGCACTGGTAAGGGAGAGGTTTGGGGGACCTTTACATGCCACCGTGGAGAGGGGGCTGTATGCCTCTTTGCAGGGGCAGGGGAGGGTGGGAGAGAAGGGGACAGAGATGGTGAAGGCCCCGGGCCAGGCAGTGGGGATGGGACACTCCCATTTAGGCCCTAGAGCATCACCTCCTGGTTCCTGTGACACACAGTGGAGAGGTGCCTGGATGCCAGGTGAGCCTAGGGGGCAGCGGGACATGAGCCAGGCTTCAGGGCCCGCAGACTCCATCACAGAGCTCCAGGACATCCACAGCCATCTCAGGAGACCAGCGGGGCCAGCCGGGCCATGTGCCAGGCACGTGGAAGCAGGCATTCTGGCCTGAACTGAAGGGGGGACCAGACCACCCTGGGATCCCTGAGGCAGCACGGGAACAGGACCTGGCTGCCCACCCCCAGAATGAGCAAGCAAACCCCCAAGAAGGGAGAACGGGGGCCAGGCCTGTGCCAAAAGTTGAACACACTGGCTCATCTGATCCCTGCAACAACCCAGGGAGATGTGGTCTGTTCCTCTCCCATTTTCCAGATGAGAAAATGGAGGCTCAGGGACCGGAAGTAACTTGTTCGAGGTCTCACAGACGGGGGGTCATAAGGACTTGAACCCAGATGCATCCAACCAAAGCCTGAGCTGCGCCAAAGCCCCTGCCACACCCCAGGGCACCCTCAGGGCTGCCCTCCCCCCAGAGCCTAGGGAGGCACTGAAACACAGCTTCCCAGGCCCCACAGCCCCAGGGTGCGATTCCAGGGTCTGGGCTGGACCTTAGACTCTGCATTTGAACCAGCCCCTGGGTGATGGTCGTTCACACAGCCCTAGCTGAGAGCCCAGGACTCAGGGTGGGGCATCTGCCTGAGAGGACATCCGGTTCTCTGCCTGTGGTGCCGCAGGTACAGCCCAAGATGGCAGCAGACAGACCCAAATTCGAGTCCTGGTCGCAATTTTGCTTTCACCAGTCTGGCCTCAGTTTCCCCATCTGTAAAGTGGGGATGTCTGTTCCCTGTCCTTGTCCTGAGGCTATCTCTTCCCTGTCCCTGTCCTGAGGCTGTCTCAAGGACTCAAGGGGGCAGAGGACGGCTAAAAGTGCTGGATGTGACAGTCACTGTCAAGCAGTTCTCTGGGTTGCTGGCCTGGGGTCAGCCTTTTTTAACCGGCCAAGCAGGCATTTAAGTAGTACCACTGTGTGCTGGGCCACAGGGTGATGGGGGGCTCAGGGCCAGCCCTCAGCGAGCCGAGAGCCAGGATGTGGGCAGAGGGATGGCGAGGCAGGACTCACCGGCCCAGGGAGCAGTCAGGATGCAGAGGGGGTCCCTGAGCTTGGGGTCTGGGTGGCAAAGACTTCCTGGAGGAGAAGGTACTCCTGGGCTGGGAGGGGCCACATGGGGAGCCAGGAGCCCCTGCCCTGTTCCTTTCCTGGAGTATGACATTGGAAGCAAACTGCCTCCTTTCTCTCGGCCTCAGTTTCTCCATGGGTAAAATGAGGGGTGGGGTCAGGTGATGTCTGTGGAGATTTGGCATTAAGAGGCCAGAAGACAGAGTTTGAAGTGAGCCTCCAGGGATGAGCACAGTTTGGGTGGGGGAGGAAGAACCAAAAGGGCTTTCCTAGCATGGAGGTGGGGCCATGGGGTGCCAGGGGCAGGACAGACGCTGGGGCTGCTGCTATGAGGGAAGGGGAGGCCCAACAGGGCTTACAAACAGCAGGAAAAAAAGAAAAGAACGATCAGAAGAGCACCATTAACTCAGCCCCTACCACATGTGCAGCTGTGTGCTAAGCAGTTACATTATGTGATTCTCACTCTGGGGGATATAAGCTCCGAGCATTTGCGAGCTCGGGGCCTCAGTTTCTCCATCTGTAAAATGGGCATGTATGGAGCCCAGCATCTGGCATACAAGAAGTGCTCAGTAAATGGAAGCCGCTAGTGGTAGCTGCAGCAGGGGCAGGTCTGTGTGACCTCAGAGCCCAAAGCTTTGATGTATTTCCAGTCCCCTGAGGACTTGGCTAATATTATCATTAACATTAATATTGATATTAATGACGGCAAAGTCAGGTATGGTTCCAAGTCTTTTCATGCAACAATACATTTAATCCTCAGCATACCCTATGTGATAGGAACTATTATTTAGCCCCACTTTACAGATCAAAAACTGAGGCTCAGAGAGGTTAAGTCAGTGGCCCCAAGGGCCACTGGTAAGTGAAGATCAGGATTAGAACCTAGAGTCCAAGCTCTTAACCAACACATAATCTAACAGATTCACCCTGCCACCAGAGATCCTGCTCCATGCTGATGCCCAGGAACCTGGTGTGTTTACAAGTCCCCCACCACCATTCAGGGGGCTCTGATGGGCCCCCCTCTTGAGAAACCTGCCACCAGGGCCTCATTTCCACTCCTCCCTGAGGCCCCAGCGCCAGGTAGAGTAGCAAGGGTACTGGGGAGCCACAGCAGGTTACTGAGCAGGAGTGGAGCTCATACCACCAGACGCTGGGAGGTCGGCTGGCCGTGGGATGAGGAGGGGCCTGGGTGGGGACTGGCCAGGCTCCCCCGACAGCGGGCGGCACATCAAGCCCTGCCCCTCAGCCTCACCCCATGGTCTCCACGGGCCCGACGGGACAGATGGCATCGCCCAGGCCTGGCCTGTGGCTGTCACTTGTCCAGATGAGTTATGAGTGGGTCAAATGGGCGGCAGCCGGGGGGGCTATAAAAACAATTGCAGGGAGACCCCAGTACAATGGGAGCCACGTGCCATGGGGGCAACAGTCGTTTGTCACACAATGGGCCGCCAGGGGACAGCAGCCGGGCCAACTGCTGCTACGGACACGGACCAGCCGAGTTTTCAAATCATTTCCAGGCCCTGTTTTCCTACGAGGCAGCCAATCACCGGGGCAGCCGGGTGGTCACCTGATGCCAGCTTGGTGGGCTGAGGGCCCAGGCCCGGCTACAACCGAGCAGCGGGTGCCATGGCAACGCTAATTGTGGCCCTAAAACACAAGGAAAGAGAGAGCAGGAGAGATGGGAAGGAGGGGGGAAGAGAGACAGAGTGAGGGAAGGAGAGAGAACGCAGGCCTGAGGCAGGCATGCGGATGGCAGGAGGGGGCGGAGGCTGATGCCCCAGCTGGGTCCACGGTCACGTGCGTGAGAAAACCACAGGCTGCAGCGCACTCTCTCTCCCTCTCTCTCTCTCTCTCTGAGGCCCCAGGACACCTAGTTTTGAAACCTGGAGTTTAGAATTTGGACGGTGGGCCTCTGGGCAACAGACCAGAAAGCGCCTGGCCTGAGGGGCCGCAGGTGTGCTGGGTGTGGCGTGGGCTCCTGGCTGGTTTGCAGTCACATTATAACACGGGCAGGATGCTGTGAGGCCCGGGGCCCTGGAGCTGTGGGGCGAGCGTGACTTCAAGGGCACCGGGGAGCCATGGTTACCCCAAACTGGGGTACCTGCCTGCTGTCCTCGATGGGCAGACTTTTTCTTTCCACAAAAAGCTATGCTTTTGCTTGTGAATCAGTTGAGGGTCGGTGGGTGTGGGTCCTAACTGGAACCTCCAGGGGCTGCCTGGGGCCACGGTGAAGAGTTCAGGCTGGGCCCCCAGTCCCACCCCTTCCTGTTCCGTGTGGCCTCGGGCAGGTGACCCAGTGCCCTGAGCCTCAGTCTCCCCATCTGTGAAATGAGAATAATAACACCTGCCTCGTCAGGTGACAGGTGTTCCGTGGGTTAATACCTGTGAAGGACTTGATTCAGTACCTGGCACATAGTAAGTGCTCAACAGACATTAATGTTTATTATTTGGGGGTAGGAGCTAAGTAAGACGTGTTAAGTGAATAAAGGAAGGGAAGATTTGAGGGTGTGCGATCTGGCTGCCAAAGGGGGATCTCTGGGGGTGGGCAGATTGGAGGATTAGGGTGGCTTGGGGGAGGTGAGAGGCTAAAGGGGGTGATTCCAGAGGTAGGCGAGCCCCCCAAGAGCTGGCCTGAGCTCCCCACCCCTGCCCGAGCTCCTGCCCCTCCCCGCAGGCTCCTGGCCACCACCGGCGATGATGACCTTCCCGGGGACCTGCAATCACTGTCGTGGCTCACAGCCGTGGACGTGCCGAGGCTGCAGCAGAGGGCGAGTGGCCATGTGGACCTGGGTGGCCCCAGTGCGCCGCATGCGCACCCAGGTAGGCGCGGGGGCGAGGTGGGGTGGCGTGAGAGTGGTGCGGGGGAGGGGCGACGCCCAGCACTGCCATCCACCACTGTGTGACGTGGCCAGGTCACCTTCTCTCTCTCTGGGCCTCTGTTTCTGCCTCTGTGAAATGGGACTAACTCTACCTTCCCCAGGGGGATGTGGTTTGTTCATATGCGCATCACTGTGTGCCAGGCTCTGTGTGAGCTAAGTTTTCAGCAGCAAATAAAGACAGACCTTCCCTTACCCCTGCACATCTTGAACACCTAGAGCAGTCAGCAAACGACGGTCTCCGGAACCAAATGCAGCCTGTGGCCTGTGGCCTTTGTGTTAAGAATGCTTTTACATTTTTCAAGGGTTATTAAAAAACAAAGAAGACAGATCACATGGCTGGCAAAACCTAAAATATTTGCTGTCTGACCCTTTACAGAAGTTGATTTCATTTACCTCTAAAAAGTAAAGAAGTACTTTGAGGGGGAGGAGGGGAGGAGAGATAAATTAGGAGTTTGGGATTAACATATACACACTACTATTGATATACATAAAATAAACAACAAGGACCTACTGTATAGCACAGGGAACTATACTCAATATTTTGTATAACCTATAAGGGAAAAGAATATGAAAAAGGACATATATATATGAATCGCTTTGCTGTACACCTGAAACTGACACAACATTGTAAATTAACTACGCTGCAATTTTTTTTTTTTTTTCTTTTTTGGTGGCACCGGGTCCTAGTGGTGGCAGGCGGGCTCCTTAGTTGTGGCACGTGAGCTCTTAGTTGCGGCATGCATGTGGGATCTAGTTCCCTGACCAGGGATTGAACATGGGCCCCCTGCATTGGGAGCACAGAGTCTTATCCACTGTGCCACCAGGGTAGTCCCTACGCTGCAATTTTAAAAAATGATTATAAAAAAAATTTTTTTAAAGTACTTTGACTTCTTCAAAGAAAGTGCTGAGCTCAGGACCTGGCACACAGTAGGTGCTCAGTAAATGGCAGCTAGTTGCAGCCAAAGCAAGAGGATTAAATGTTTAGGGACACAGAAAGTGTCAAAGAAAAACAGTCAACAAAAACAATCACTGCAGTACATGAACTAGGCAGCCTTCCTTCCCCAAGACGGAGGATTAACTGTACACAAACACCGGGTTTGCTTCTGTCCTCTTATGAGTGTTTCTCAAGTTCCTATATTTTATAAAGCTATATTCTTAAAATAAAATATAGATGCTACAAGCAGGAATATATTGTTCTCACAGACTTCTGTATTTCTGTGCTAAAATTAATGGAATCAGATTTTTAGATAAGTGTAATTTTCTCTCCAGCAGACCAACTTGTTAAATCTGAATTGAATGCCTGTCAGTGATCAAAAGAAACTCAAAAAATGGACCAGAGAGAGGCTTTTGGTATTTAAAAATAAATATGCTGTGGTAATTTTAAGCTAGAAAAAAAAAATCACCACAGTACATTAAAAGTACCCGTAGTTGAAAAATTAATGCCTAGGAGTCAGTCTTTCTTCCTTTCTTCCTTTCTTCCTTTCCTTCCTTCCTTCCTTTCTCTGCGCTGCTCATGGCATGTGGGAATCTTAGTTCCCGACCAGGGATCGAACCCACTCCCCCTGCAGTGGAGGCACAGTCCTAACCGCTAGACTGCCAGGGAAGTCCCCAGTAGTATGTCTTTCATTGGACAAATCGTTCTTGGCCAAGTAGCAGGGGTCAGCAAACTTTCTGTAAAGGGCCAGTAAATATTTTAGACCCTGTAACCCAGATGGTCTCTGTTGAAACTTTCCAACTTTGTCACTGATGTGCAAAACCAGCCATACACAATATGTAAGTGAATGGGTGTAGTGTGCCAATAAAACTTTATTTAAAAAAACATGCTGTGGGGCTTCCCTGGTGGTGCAGTGGTTAAGAAGCCGCCTGCCAATGCAAGGGACACTGGTTCGAGCCCTGGTCCAGGAAGATCCCACATGCCACGGAGCAACTAAGCCCATGCGCCACAACTACTGAGCCTGTGTGCCACAACTACTGAAGTCCGTGTGCCTAGAGCCCATGCTCCACAACAAGAGAAGCCACCACAATGAGAAGCCCGTGCACCACAACGAAGAGTAGCCCCCGCTCGCCACAGCTAGAGAAAGCCCATGCACAGCAACGAAGACCCAACACAGCCAGAAAGAAATTAATTAATTTTAAAAAAATGCTGTGGGTCAGTTTGGCCTAGTGGCCAATACTTTGTCAATCCCTGATCTAGAACCCCAAGGGGACAGCTGTGTGACCTTGGGCGGGTGCCTTCGCCTCTGAACCTCGATGCAGAAAGTACCTTGCACACAGTAGGTGTTCCGTAGATGTAAACTGTGAAATAAGAAAGCCCCTTCCATCACTGCACACCTCCTGCGTGCCTGTCACTATGCCAGGGGTTTGGAGCCCTGAGTCACATAAAATATGGTCCTGGCTCTCAGGGAGCTAAGGATCTGGTCAGACAGAAGGACAAGGCAGACAGACCAAAGCACAAAGGATGAGCCCAGGTGGCAGCCAGAACTCAGAGGAGAGCTGAAGGCCCCAAAGCAGGATCATCTTGTACATCAGCTTTGCTTGATTGGAGGTGGCTACCTAAAATCAGGCTGGTGCAGTGAGAATCTGTGATAGATTAGCAATGTCTGTCACAGGCCCAGCACAGGAGAAGGGGGGTACATCTGCTATCCCTGAGCTAGTGTTTGGCAGAAGAGCAAATAGGGGCCCACAGCTGATAGGAACCCACTATCCACCACTATACCCAGAGAAGTAATTTGTCAAGTACTTATTATATGCCGGGCCCCAAGGGTGGGGCATAGCTCCATTCTCTGGAGGTGCCCAGGGACTGGGCTGTCCCTGCCCGCAGCCACCATTCCCCCAGCCTGGGCATCTCTGTGCTTCCTTTATCCAGGTGCCTTGGCCAGGGCAGCTGACCTGCACGTGGGAGCCGCCCCAGGTCCCCTGCTCCACGGCCCAGCTGGCATGGCCCCCCAAGGCATGCTGGGTCTGGGTCACCTGACCAACCATGGAGCCAGCGTAAGTGCCACCACAGGGGTCAGGGAGGGAGGGGGGTGTCCGACAGGGCTGGAGTCCCCCCTTGATCCTCTGTCTCCTTCTCTCCCGGCCCCAGCAAATGAACCAGTTCCCTGTGGGGGGCCAGCCCGCATCCAGCCTGCAGGACCCACCACAGCTGTACTCTCCCACCTCCCAACCACAGTTCCCGCTACCCCCGGGTGTCCAGCAGGTACCGGGGGCTTGGAGGGGCCCTGGACTCAGAGGCAGACACTCCTGACTTGGACTGGCTAGGGACTGTTCTGAGCCTCAGTTTACCTACCTGGAACATGGGAATAACATTCTTCACCATGTCATGGGGTTGTTCATTCGGCTCCCCCGAAAACCCTGCGGTGGGCGGAGACAAGACGGTCTGCTGCGGTTGTAAACCCTGCATCTGGCTCTTTGAGATGGGGTGGGGTGGGGTCATCGTGAGTGACTGATGCTCTCTCTCACCGTCTCTCTCTCTGCCACTCTTCCCCGTCCCCACCCGTGGGAAGTGCGCTCCTGTGGGCCTGTATGGTTCCGCATTTGGGGCACGGCCTCCCTACCCCCAGCCCCGCATGGCTGTGCATTCATCTCAGGAACTGCACCCCAAACACTACCCCAAGCCCATCTATTCATACAGGTGAGGTCCAGGGGGGCTGGGACTGTGGGGACCTCAGGGAGGAGAGGGGTGAGGGCTGCCTTGAGGGCACCTCAGACAGCTGGGTGTGGTGGCCCAGGCTTCCAAGGGGGAGGCTTCGGGGAGTGGGGAACCCCCAGGTGGGACCTGTTCTTAGGAAGGACTGTCATGTGGTCAGCCAACCCCCAGGGTTGAGAACCCACCCCAGACACAGAGCCCAGCACTCCACTCTGTCACTCACAAGCTGTGTGGTCTTGGGGAAGTGGCTTGGCCTCTCTGAGCTTCAGTTCCCTCTGATGTAAAAAGTCATCAAATAATAGTACTATGTACCTCACAAGATTTTGGGGAGGGGGGTAAGCAGCCTAGTGAAAGTCTAAAGGCCCATTAGTTATGGGAAACGGATAGAAAGGAGGAAAAGACAAGGTTTCTCAAATCGGTACCAATGGCTGAGCTCAGGGTCAAGGTCAGGGGGTGGGAAAGAAAGGGCCAGGAAAAGGTATCAAGAGCTAACACTATGTGTAGGGGCTGGTACCAGTAGGGTTAAGCAGGGACAGCTTCCTGGCAGAGGAGGCTTGGGCTGTCAGCCTGAGACGACTTCATGCCTGGCCTGCCCCACATTTTGCCTCCAGCTGTCTGATCGCCATGGCCCTGAAGAACAGCAAGACAGGCAGCCTGCCCGTGAGCGAGATCTACAGCTTCATGAAGGAGCACTTCCCCTACTTCAAGGTGAGGGGCCCAGCCAGGGTAGGGATGTTGGAGTAGCTCTGGCCTCTCCCTGGCACTGCCAGAACACAGGATTGGCCCCGGGCCAAACGGGACCACCCTTTTAGTCCCCTAGTTATGTCCATAGACACCTATAATGTGCACTCACACAGACATGGGCCAAGAAATCCCGAAAGAGAAGGGGGCATTTGAGCTGGGCTCTGACGGATGAAGAGGACTTCACCAGGCATCCCAGGGGGCAAAGGGTAGAGGTCCAACCTAGTTATTCAGCACAGACTCAGTAAAACATAATGATGCTAAACACAGACTTGGTGAGAACCTTTGCCTCTCTGAGCCTCCGTTTCACCCTCTGTGCCTCAGTTTCACCCTCTGTAAGATGGGGAGAATGATACCCAGCTGGCAAGGTTAGTAAGGATCTGCATGTAAAGGCACTGGCAGCTCCTGGCACCTGGTTGACCATTAGTAAGAGAGAGACAGAGAGACAGAAACAGAGAGAGAATAAAATGAATAGGGTATGAGGTGCATTGCAATATCTGGTTACCTAACAATAAAGTATGAGCATTTATAAAAATGATCGGCATTTAATGCACTCGACCAGTTATCCACATATTAGCATCATCTTGCTCGCTTCCTGAGTGGGAGAGAAAGAGCGGGAGATCTGGCAGCCCTGGGCCTTGTCCTCACGTCTTAACCACTGCCCAGAGCTAAAGTGCAGCTGCCCCTTTGATCAGGGCATGGACCCTCCCGTTTGCCACAGTTTGCCCCGCTGCTCTCTCTTGTCTTCCCGACTCGAGGTTGAGCATTGGACACTGACATCGTCCCCCTGCCCCTCTAGCCCTGAGTCTGAGATCCCCAAGGAGAGAGAGGGTTCAGAGGGGCATCCCTGCAGGGGTCTCCCACGGGCCCATTTCTCCCCACAGACGGCTCCCGACGGGTGGAAGAACTCAGTGCGACACAACTTGTCCCTGAACAAGTGCTTTGAGAAGGTGGAGAATAAGATGAGCGGCTCCTCGCGGAAGGGCTGCCTGTGGGCCCTGAACCTGGCCCGCATCGACAAGATGGAGGAGGAGATGCACAAGTGGAAGAGGAAGGACCTGGCCGCCATCCACCGGAGCATGGCCAACCCCGGTGAGGCCCGGGTGCCCCGCCTCACACACACACACGCGCACACACACACACACACACCCGCCTGGCATCCTGCGTGGCCAACCCCGGTGAGGCCCGGGTGCCCCGTCTCACACACACATGCAGGCACACACACACGCACACACATACGCCCACCATCCTGCATGGCCAACCCCGGTGAGGCCTGGGTACCCCGCCTCACACACACACACACACACACACACACACACACACACACACTCACACACACACCGGAGC
Organism: Balaenoptera physalus; assembly: GCF_965194825.1. Lineage (NCBI taxonomy): Eukaryota > Metazoa > Chordata > Mammalia > Artiodactyla > Balaenopteridae > Balaenoptera > Balaenoptera physalus. Next base: position 78,372,218 of record NC_138897.1, on the reverse strand, counting down.
ATGACCAACCCCGGTGAGGCCTGGGGGCCCCACCTCACACACACACACACACACACGTGCACACACACACACACACCGGAGCATGGCCAACCCTGGTGAGGCCCGGGTGCCCCGCCTCTCTCTCACACACACACACACACACACACACACACACACACACACACCCGCCCGGCATCCTGCATGGCCAACCCCAGTGAGGCCCGGGTGCCCCACCTCTCTCACACACACACACACACACACACACACACACACACACACACACACCCCGGAGCATGGCCAACCCCGGTGAGGCCTGGGTGCCCCGCCGCCCCCCCCCCCACACACACTCACACACACACCGGAGCATGACCAACCCCAGTGAGGCCCGGGTGCCCCGCCTCACACACACACACACACACGCACACACCCGCCCGGCATCCTGCATGGCCAACCCCGATGAGGCCCAGGTGCCCCGCCTCACGCGCGCGCACACACACACACACACACACACACACACACACCCCACCTCACTCTCACACACACACACACACACACACACACACACACACACACACGCCGGCATCCTGCCCATCCCACAACGAGCCCAGTCACCATGGCGGGGACATGGGCGCCTGGTGACTGTCCCCCCTCCCCTCCCCTGAATACACCTCTCCTCTCCATCCCTACGTGGTGGCTGGTCCATTGAAGGGTCTGGTCAGAAACATGAAAAGCTGTAGAATCTCGCTAACAACCCCAGTTTCTCCCACAGACATGTCGAACGAAACAACCATGGGAAAGCATGGCTTCCTTACCTTTCTTACCACATCAGTACAGATTCCCAAAGTAATAAAACAATAACACCCAGTGTGGGCTAGGATGTGGAGAAATCAGCAGCATCATGTACAATTGGTGGGAACGTAAGCTGTGAAACTTTTCCAGGGCAAAGTAATGTAGCGAAAACCTGCAAACTTGGTCCTCCAATTTGGTCCACTTATTCTACTCTGGCAGTTTATGCTGAAGAAATCAAAGATTTGACCAAAAGATTTATGAACAAAGTTATCCATCATGAAGTGATTTCTGATAGTAAAAAACTGAAAGCAATCTAGACAACCTGCAATAAGGGATTATTTAAATAGATATAATGTTATACTGTGCAAGTATTAGAGATAAAAATATTTTGGGAATATAAAGAAATGCTCCCAATACAATAAGTGAAAAGAGGCAGGTTATGAATCAATATACACAGCATGGTCACATTCTAAAATGCGTATATATCCACACCCATTTGTGTATATATATGTGTGTGTGTGTGTGTGTATACATATATATATACACATACACACACATACACTCACACATATGTATATATCTATAGACATACATGTATACACACACACGCACACACACAGACTGGAAGAAATATACCAAAATCTTTACTGTGAATGGAGAGACCACTGATAATTTTTATATTCTTCACGTTTCTCTATTTTCCAAATCTTCTACCCTGTTCATGAATTACTTTTAGATTAGAAAAAAATATTGTACCCGCTTTTTTTTTCACTTAAGAGATGGAAGCTGGGGACGTACAAGTGACATATAAGTGGAAAGAGTGACATGGGAGGCTAATGCCACCCAGCCTTAGGAATATCTGGCCTGGCCCTGTGAGTGTCATTGTGTTTGAGGTTTGAGTATCAAGGGGGATGGGCGTCTAGCTCAGAGATGAACAATTCAATAAGATGGGGAGAAAGACCAGAGCAGGGTCCAGTAGGCCCTCAGCTGAGAGCTCCGGGGTCTGGTTCGAGATCCAGGGCCCGTCCGGACACATATTTGGTGTGAGCTAGGGCAGACCATTTCACCTTCTAAATTCAAAGTGTCCTCGTTTCTAAAATGCGTGCAACCAAAATAGATCCTGGGACCTGAGTGATCCAGTCTCAGAACTGTGTTGCAGTCAATGAGATACAAGCCAACCACCAAAAATAATTCAAGAGTAATTTGCATCTTGTTTCTATCCAAGAGCATTAAGGAGGATCCAATTTTCAATCCACAGCAACGCTTCGTGTCTCTTTATCAGCAGGGAGTGGCTAGGGCCCCTTGTATGTTAATACATGTTGTCCCAATCTCGTGGGATTTGTAATCTCTGCCTTACCTCCCTCTCGTAGGGCTGTTACGAGGTTTAAGTGAAGTCCTAGAGTTACAGGATTGTCCCATAAAACACTGTCCCCATGGGAGGAGCTCTGCTATCTGAGACGCCCCTCATTCCTCAAAGTCCCTATGTAATCTGATTTCATTCCATTTCCACAACCCTGTGCACAGTGTGTGATGCCATCTCATAGATGAAGAGACTGAGGTCAGAGTCCAAGAGGCTTGCTAAAATCACTGGGATTTGAATCCAGGCCTGGGCTGGGGCCCAGAAACTGTAGGGTGGCTTCTGATGAGTGACCTCTCCCACTTGCCTGCAGAGGAGCTGGACAAGCTGATCTCGGACAGGCCAGAAAGCTGCCGACGCCCCCACAAGCCAGGGGAGCCTGAGGCCCCCGTGCTGACCCACGCCACCACGGTGGCCATGGCCCACAGCTGCCTGGCCGTCTCCCAGCTCCCACCCCAGCCGCTGATGACCCTGTCCCTGCAGTCGGTTCCCCTGCACCACCAGGTCCAGCCCCAGGCACATCTCACCCCAGACTCTCCTGCCCCGGCCCAGACCCCACCCCTGCATGCCCTGCCGGACCTGAGCCCCAGCCCCCTCCCCCAGCCCACCATGGGAAGGGCACCTGTGGACTTCATCAACATCAGCGCTGACATGAACACCGAGGTGGACGCCCTGGACCCCAGCATCATGGACTTCGCTCTGCAGGGTGAGGCTGGAGGAAGGGGGTGAGGGGAACAGAGGGGGGAGGGGCAGGCTGGGGGAGGAGCAGCCCGAAAGGTCAGGGAGGGCAAGGGAAAGGAGGGCGGTCTGCATTTACCCCATAGCTCGTCCCTTCAAAAAACACTTCCCAGCCACCTAATCCTAGCAAATTACAGCAAGCATTTAGTTAGCACTTACAGTATACCAGGCCTCGTGCCAAGCACTTCAGAGGCGTCATCCTGCGACAGTCCCGGGAGGCCACTGCCATTTCATATTCCCATTCTGCCGATGAGGAAACTGAGGCCAAGAGAAGTGAAGTCACTGGCCTGAGGTCGCCCGGCTAGTAAGTGGCAGAGCTGGGATTTCAACCTGGGCCTCTCTGACCCCAAACTTTCAACCAGTAACTGCTTCAACCTGCATGTGCCAACCTCGTGCCAGGTCACACTCTGACCCACATGGTCATCCTCAATACACGGGGAACGAATGAATGAATGAATGAATGAATGAGCAAGGGGAGTTCAGACTTCAGTGGAGGCTCATAAGTCATCCATTCACTAACACTGGTGCGCCTACTGTGTGCCAGCCAACGGCCAAGAAATCCTCTGCCCTCAAGGAGTTGCGTGTCTAGTGAGGGAAACGGACAAGGTATCAGGTTAGTTAGCAAGTTAGTCAGTTATAGCTGTGAAATGGGTATGTGTGAACTGCCCTGCTTCTCTACCTGGATTATCGTGCAGTTAAAACGTGCTGGGAAAATCATGGTTTTGTCCCCTGGCTTTGACCATGATGGTACCACTTAACGAGGGCCGAGCATTTCCCACTCATCCCCTAGTTTCAGCCTCTCAATCCTAGGCGGTGGGTTCTCTGATCATCTCATTTCCTCCCGAGGAGCCCAAGGCTCCGAGATGGTAGTAACGTTCCCAAGGACTCCCAGTGGAGAGGGAAGGGCTGGGATCGCTGACTCCTCCATGCTGTCCTGCGACGCGTGACTTTAAACACCACACGTGGTCTTTGCCTCAGCCCTAAGACGGCCTTCGAACTCAGGTCCGTTTGACATGAACGCTCTTGTCTTTGAAAGGGAACCTCTGGGAGGAGATCAAGGATGAAGGCTTCAGCCTGGACACACTGGGCGCCTTCGGAGACTCCCCACTGGGCTGTGAGCTGGGGGCCTCGGGCCTGACCCCCGTCTCCGGCGGCAGTGACCAGTCCTTCCCGGACCTGCAGGTGACCGGCCTCTACACCACCTACTCGACCCCGGACAGTGCGGCCACGTCAGCCGCCAGCTCCTCCTCTCAGTACCTGGGTGCCCCGGGGAACAAGCCTATAGCCCTGCTCTGAGCCCACGGCCTCGCCTGCCCCAGGACCTGGGCCCAGGAAGGATGCTCACCGAGCCGGTGTTCCTGCAAGAAAGGCCCCTCACCCTCCCACAGGCCTCTGAACCGTTGCTGGGGCTGCTGGCCGACAGGGCAGTAGTTGCTCTCCTCCCTGACCTCCACGGGAAGTTTCTGGGGCCTCCCCAAGCCAGGGGGACAGAGGAGAGCGGACAAGCATCCCCGCCTCCCCCACTCTAGATGCTCCTCCGAGGCTTGAGATGCGCGGCCTAGCCGAGCTGAGAACAAGGTCTATCTAGACTGCTTCCCCAGTCTGGCTCCCAAACAACCTGCAGCCCACTTTGGGATGCATTGGTGTGCCATGGAAACACCCCAGGGGGAAGGCCTTTAATTTATTATTCTCCTAGGATGAAACACCTGCCTTAGCCTCCGGCGGACAGGCCCTGAGGCTGGGAGCGGGGCTGGCAGACCGAACAACTTCCTTTGGACCGGAGCAACTTGAACTCTGAACCAGGCGCCCGCCCCGCTGGCCTCCGGGCCCCCTTCTCCCTTAGTCCGTTAGGGTTTCACAGAGCGAATCCCTGGGCCATGCCGGGCACTGTGACCCTACGTACATTTATTTATATTTATTGGAGCACGTCCATGCCACTTCTTCAAACCCAGCCCGTGGCCCCTGGAACGAGACTCTGTGGTCCCTCCCTGCAGCCCAGCGATCCTAACGCCTAAATTATCTGCGCATCACGTCTCCAACTGGCTCTTAAGCTCTTTGCAGCCTTGGGCTGTTTTTAGAACAAGCAAGCACTTTTGATACTGTGAAACATCCTATTTTTTAAAATTAGAGACCAGATATTTTTCTAACTGTTCAGTCATGATTCGAATCTCTTGCCATGTGTACCTAAAAAGAGAGACACCCTAGTTTTGAGCTCTGGGGGCTTCAAGTCAGGATGGGAATGGAACGAATGGCAGGGGGCTTTTTGTACTGGAATTGAAGACACCCCTGATGGAAAGAAAGTAAACTGTGAACCAGGTAATAGCGCGTGGGGCTGTAGCGAGTGGGGCTGTCGAAGCCGCAATGCAGAGTATTTATGGGCACTTTTTGGCCTGTCTCACTGCCCCGTGACCTTTTTTATGTTTTTTTCCCCCCTCTTGTTGCCAGTTACTGACTTTCCAAGTGGCAGGTTCTGCAGACAGTCGGGTTAGAGGGGACCCAGGTGAGTGGGCTGGGACAAGAGGAGGTAGCCAGGGATCGGCCTACGGCAGCAGCTTATACCACTGTCCTCTTCTGACCAACTGGATGTTGGGTTCCTACATCTGGGAGTTCCTGAACCCTAGAGCCAGAATTTTCTGATTAATCCACAGCCACCTGGGAGGCTTGGTGTTCAGGCCTGTCTCAAAGGACCATCTCTAACTTCTTCCTAATTCTGGAACTTTCCACCAAGCATCACCATCGTTACACACAGCTCAGTGCTGCCCGTCTGACTGGCACTGCTCAGCTGCTTTGTGTGACGTGACCCGTCCCCCGCCGATAAGATGTCTGAGTCATTAAGGAAGACGCGTGTTCGGGTGATGCCAGGACTGTGTACCATAGTGGTGGAGAACCGCCTTCTGTCAATAAAGGCTGAACGCAGCTCTGTGGCTTGGGTGGGTGGGTGGGTGGGGTTGACGGGGGAGGGAGGGGTAAAGGACAACAGCGCCCCTCGCCCCTCACAGCGGAGACACCCCCCTTACAGATGGGAAAACCGAGGCCCAGAGAGGGAACACTGAACCCAGGTCTTCTGATGCCAGGTTCCCATTGTGCCAGACACTGGGAGGACTTTGTCATTATCGGTAAAATTAGCCTGGCCGCCGGTCACCATCCCACGGTGCCAGGCTCTGGATGGGCATTCGCTCAGGCAGTGATGTGAACCCCGTTTACTGTTCAGAAGGCGAGGCTCAGAGAGGTTGGGTAGGACTCGGGGTCCAGGGAAGAGGCAGGACTGAGTCCGTGTGTGCCGGGTCCAGAGCCCGAGCTCAGCAGCACTCCCCGGAGCTGGGCCTTGGTGCCTGCCTGGGGTCAGAGAAGGCAGCAAGGTGGGAGAAGGGGGCACCCTTTTCAGCACCAGGCCCCGCGCCAGTCACTGCTGTAAATTAGCTCATTCCATCCTCGCTACGACCCTAAGAGGCGTGTCTTACTAGTTATTACACCCATTTTGCAGACGGAGAAACTGAGGCTCAGAGGACTAACGGAGGTGACTTGCCACCCAAGATAACAACAAAAGGGCATATTAATTAGGAGTTGGTTGAACTCTTAAGCCCACCCAGGAAGGGGCTTGCAGCCTCACTGGGGAGACCAGATTCACACACATGCAACGATTAGCAAGTAGGGAAGGTAGGGGATGATGGGGCTGTGGGTGGTATCGGGAAGTGCTGAATGGGGCCCCACTTCAGTGGAGAACAGGCAGGCGGCAGGGAGGGGGTGCCTTTCTCTCCCCAGCATCCCTCTTCCTCAGCTTGGCTCCAGGGTGGCCCTGTGACTCAGGCCTGACCAGTAAGAGCATCACAACCCCCGGGCATCCCCGGTGACTGACTGGGGGGCAAGTGACTCAGGCCATATTGGTCACAGCCAATAAGCATCACCTGGGGGCTTTGTAGAAGCTCTGAGACACAGGGGTGCCCTCCTCCTGGGGTGCTAAGCTGGGAGGATGGAGCCTGAGTGGCTGGATCACCATGTGGAGAGGGCTGGGGAGCCCTTTCTTGAGTCACACCCATTCCTTACCACAGGCAAGTGGCGCCAGGTATGTACAGAGTCAGGGCAAAAATGCCAAGGCCACAGGGTCACGGGCTCTGGGCAAGAGCCCCAGTCACAGCCAGAACCCCACCTGTGCAGGGACCACGCTGACGCCAGAAGAAAGCATAGAGGAGAGACGGAGGAATGAGGCTTAGTTGAGGGTTTCTCTGCAGTTGGCCAACTAACGGGAGAAACATACTCATTGCCACCCTTTGAGGGCCTGCCGTGTGCATCATGGAGTTAAACGCTGCTCCGGCAGCATCTCCCTGAAACAGCACAACCAGACACCCAGCCAGTGGGATGGTCCCATTTCCCAGATGAGAAAACTGAGTCTCAGATCATGATCATGCAGCTTTTCTTCCTCCTCCACAAGAAATCACCCACAGTCTAACAACAAAAAGACAAATAACACTGGCTTACAAGCAGAGGGGGCTTACTCCATGCTACAATGTGCACTATGACACAGTGTATCTTATTTTTCCCTCCTACTCCCCATGGTGTAAAGCTGTCATCCCCTGTGGTGGGCAGAATAATGGCCCCCAAAGGCAGCCACATCCTAATCCCCAGCACCTGTGACTTTATGCTACGTGGCAAAGGGAATTAAGGTAGCAGATGGAATTAATGTTGCTCATCAGCTACCCTTAAGCTGGGAGAGCATCCTGGATTATCCAGGTGGGCCCAATGTAATCACAGGCTCAAAGTAGAAGAGGGAAGTCAATGTCAAGCTCTGAAGATGGAACGAGGCCTCTAGAAGCTTCAAAAGGCAAGAAAACAGATTCTCCCTTAGAGCTTCTAGAAGGACTGCAGCCTTGCCAGCACCCTGATTTTAACCCAGCAAGACCTACTTCGGACTCCTGACCTCCAGAACTGTAAGAGAATAAATTTGTGTTGTTTTAAAGCCACTGAGTTTGTGCTAATTGTTACAGCAGCCGTAGAAAACAAACACACCCCCATTTTACAGAAGAGGAAACGGAGGCTCAGAGAGGCCGAGTAGCTTACCTGTGATTAGCAAGGGGTAGAGATGGGATTCCGATGACACTCTGCTTCCCCACAGTCAGTCGTCAGTCTCAGAGGGCTCAGTGGACACTGTCTACTTGCTGGTTTAAAAAGGAGCCAAAACTCTGAGGTTACGCTGCTGGGATTTAACCCTGGGTCTGCAGATCTCCTGGCCCCTTCCACGGCACCATACTACCTGGTGTAGTGTTTGCTCCTGAAGGGCAGCTGGTGGAGGTTAGGGGAAGGATAAAAGGTCAGAAGTAGGAGATGAGGTGGTGCCTCTGGACAATGCTGGTTGTACCGACGCCGTTCTTCCTCTGGGTACAGATGCTGAACCTTCCATCTCCAGAGTCACAGCCCCCTGAGTCCAGGGGTAGCAGGACAAAGACCAAACTGGCAGCTGAAACATGGGAAACTTCATTGGCGGAAGGAAGGGAGGCAGCGCAACCAGGGGAGGAGCAGCTGAGTGGGCGGCGGAAGCGGAAGGCAGAGGAATTGGGAATTTAAAGGCTCGCTGGTGGGGTCTGTACATCCCGCCCATGATGTTTGAGGGATGCAAGGAAAAAGGTTCAATGTCTTCTGAGTTAAAATGACTTCTAGGCTCCACCCAATAGGATGGCTACCATAAAAAAACAACAAACAGAAAACAACATGTGTTAATGAGGATGTGAACACATCAGAACCCTCGCGCAGTGATGGTGGGAATGTAAAATGGTGTAGCCCCAAGGAAAACGGTGACTGTTCCTCAAACACTTAAATACAGATTTGCCATATGACCCAGCAATTCCTCTCTGGGAATATACCCAAAAGAAAAGAAGTGAAAGTAGAGACTCGAACAGATATTTGCCATCCATGTTCATAGCAGCACTATTCACAGCAGCCCAAGTATCCATCGATGGATGATGGATAAACAAAATGTGATCTATATATATGATGGAGTTATTATTCAACCTCAAAAAGGAAGGAAATTCTGACACCTGCTACAGCATAAATGAACCTTGAGTACACTATACTAAATGAAATAAGCTGGTCACAAAAAGACAAATACTGTATGATTCTACTTATATGAGGTACCTAGAATAGCTAAGTTCAGAGAGACAGAAAGTAGACAGAATTGTGGCATCCACCTCAAAAGCTCATGGGATTGCACGGGACGAGGCCAGGTGCCAGTGGCCGTTACCCTGAGCATTCAGTTTATACCCGGGCTGCCCACCCAGGCCTCTGTCCACACTCAGTGGTCTGATCCTTTCTCCCTTCCCTGGAGGCGCCTGTGCTAAGTCTCTCGAGGGAAGAAAGTCGACCCCATCAGGGAAAGTCTGTTCAGCTGCCGGCAGACAGCAGCTTGTGTCCATGTTTGAAACTGAGCTGCAAGGATGAAGTGGTCCCCCGCTCCCCGGTGGCCTTCGGGAGGGGAAGTCAAATCAGAGCTTTGTCCTCCTGAGATGGGGGCTTGCACAAGATCTCAGTGGTTGTCGGAGGATGGAGAGCGATTCCCAGTGAGGCGGCCTGCTTTCTCTGGTCCAAATAAGCCAAGGCCAAAGTGCTTCCTTCAGAAAATTATTCATTCCACACATTTCCTGGCAGGTTCCTCCGCCCACTGTTCCTGGGTAGCAGCTAGTCATCGACTTACCATCCCTCCCAAACCAGCAGGGCCTCCCCCCAACAGAAAGCATTCGGTTCCCAAAGCAGTATGGACTCTTCCCTGCCCCCTGCAGTCTCAGGATGCGACAATGGCCAATTTATCTTTCTCCCACCCCTCACTGCACCCACACCACCTTCATCGGCCAGAGCTGTCACTGGCCGATGGCATCAGACATCCTCCAGCATTGCAGCTTGTAGGGGCTTCCCCAGGCAAACTCGCTGGCCTCCAAGTTGGACAGGTATAACGTTTGGTGTCCTCAAACTGCCCATCACAGCAGTGGAGGGTGGCCAACTCCCTCCCATCACTGGCACCCAGGGACAGATGGACGGGGCCAGAAGGATCACAGGTCCTGACGCTGTGCGGCCTTCAGAGCTGGGTACTGGCGGATGCATTGCGAAGCCCTCCCTGAGTGAATCAGTGTGGTCCTTGTGGTCCAGTCCTCGGGAATCAACAGCGCTGTCCATCAGGGCCAGATCCCACCAATGGACATTGAGGCAAGAGGCGAAAGAGTGAAGGTGACCCGAAGGGCCCTCCAAGGCAGGTGATGGCAATCACAGCGGTGACACCTGGGGGCAAGCTGGGCTTCAGGTTTGGAGAAGGCGTTCCTTCTCTTCTTTGTCCTCCCAACCTGGGCTGAGGATGTGTGCCTCTTCGTGCACCCTCCAGGACATGGGAGGGCTCGTCCTCTCCTCCTCGGAGGGAAGGGGCAGGCAGAGGGCTGTGAACCACATAAAAGAAGCCTCCCAATGCCCTTGAACCTACGGCTATGCAATTCTCTGCTAATGAGAGAACTAAGCCTGGTAATGGGACGTTGATAGTGATTCACTACTAGGGGTCACGTGGGGAACAAAATACCATTTCACACTCTTAGTAAAAAATCATTCATACCCTTTCCTGGGTGACTCAACCGGATCCGAATAAGCGTCATAACAAAAATAGGTTTTCTCTTGTCTTGTCTCTATTTTCCTTTCTTTATTATGCTGCTATGAGATGCTTACATCATGAACTGGTCTCAGAGTAAAAATAATAATAATAAGATTCCATGCTCTGATAGAGCCTAAAAAGAACACCTGGATCCCACAAAGCAGGCAAAGTGGCTGGAAACTGGGGTGTTTGGGTTCAATTCAATTCAGTGACGCAGCAAAATGTCTTAAGAGACAAAAAACAGACTTCCCAACAATGGAGAGGAGGTGATTTCTGCTTGGAAGGGGGCTCTTCTGAGCCTTTTATTGAAACAGGAGTGACTTGGGGGTCAGCAGCCTTGCAGCAGTTTTAAAAAGCAGTCCCAAGGTGCAGGCGAGGGCCTGCAGTCAGCAGATCAGTGTGGTTTTTCCTGCCCGTGGACCTGCAAGTGACCGGGAGGACCAGGGTCAGGTGGAGGCCGGGCTGTCCATGGTGGACAGGAGGTGAATGATCTGGGCCCGCTCGGCCGGGCTGATGTGCTGGCATATGTACACCAGGGAGTCCACGGCCACCTCGGGGTTTTCTTGAACCAGGCTGCATGGGAGGAGAGAGAAGGGCGAGGTCATTCCTGCCACTGAGTTCAATGGGCCCTACGGCAGCCCCAGATCCCTGTGCAGGGCCCCTTCCCATTCCCGGGGCGGGGGGGCAACCAACCACCCAGAGCTCCCAACACTCTTCCTGCTGTGGTCACTGTCAGGGTGACGGTCCTTTGGGGCAGGAGGGAAGCAGAACCACCTCAAGGAACAACAGTGGAATCTCCTGGTCATAAGCTGTGTGACCCAAGACACAACACTCCCCATGAACCTCGGCTTCATCCCCCAAATGGGGTCCCATATGCTCTGCCACCTACCCCGCAGGGAGCCAACCCCCCAGAAAAGCTGATACAGAGTGGGAGCCAGCAGCCTGAGGCCTAGGAGTTCGGGATGTGGGTTCTCTAACAAAACACGCTCTGGCTGTGACCTTGGACCAGGCCCCCTGTATGTTCCAGCAAGGACCATGAACTGAGATCATCGCACAACCTCCTGATCACATCCCTAGGACTCTGTGCTGGGAGATCTGGCTCGGGGGAGTGGTGGCCTCTTTGCCGGGGGGGCTGGGTCGTGGACCCCGACACCAAGGCTGAGACCAGGGACCGTGAGATGCGGTGGATGCGAGCGGCCCCCCTGTGGGCAGGCGGCTGCACACGAGTCCCGGCTCCGGCGCTCGCTGACAAGTGCAAGAGGTGGGTGGGCAGGCGGGGCGGCCACTCACCCTCGGATGGTCTTGAGGACAGAGTCTCGCTTCAAGTACGCGATGTTCTCGCGGACGGTGGGGCGCGGCCCCTCCCCCGCCTGCCAGTGCTGCTCCAGCCACCGCACCGCCGTCCGGTTGTCGTCCCATAGGTAGGCCTGGGGAGGCGGCAGAGGCTGCGTCAGGACGGGACACCCTGCCGGGCGGGGCGACCCCCCACCCCCGCCAGCCCACCTATCTCCGCCCCAGGCCCACCTTGACGGCCCCCTCCGTCTCCACGAACCAGCGGCGCAGCATGGACTGGACGTGCACGTGGCTGAGCTCGCTGCAGGCCCGCAGCACCTCCTGCTTGACCTGGTCCTCCAGCAGCAGGCGGCGCAGGCGCCAGTACAGGAAGCTGCGGGCGGTCTTCCAATCCAGGATGTCCTGCGGACAAGCCCCAGGCCTGAGCCCCCAGAAACGGTGGGGCGGGGGACTCGGGAGGCTGCCGGGGCCCGGCCCTGTGCTGGGGAAGGCTCTGGGACCATTCCCATTTTACAGGCCGGGAAACTGAGGGTTGGGGAGGCAGCAGAGGCGGGACACTGCCAGGCCTCTAGGCTGCCTCTCCTGGGGAACAAACCTGGCGCCCACCTCCACCTCCAGACACAGAACACGGGCTCACCAGAGGTACGGAGGGCTTAGGCGAGGTAGGAAGGAGCACGGGACGCAGGGGTAGCAGGACTGGGGATGTCCTCGTGGGGACAGGGCAATAGGGCGGGGTTGTGACGGTCAGTGGTGGGTGAATGCAGGCTGGGAACAATGGTTCCCAAACCTGGACCAGCAGTTCTAAACACACACAGAGGTTAGACTGGTGGTTCCCAAACTTGGCTACCTACTGGAATCTCTTGGGGATCTGAAAAAAAAAATACTGACGCCTGGCATCTCCCCACTCCCACCACCCATATTCTGATTTAATTGGTCTGGAGAGCCACCTAGGCACTAGGATTTTTTTTTTTTTTTAAGCTCCCTAGGGGATTCTAACGTGTGGCATTTGACTCATCCCAAAGCCCTGAGCCCAAATATCCTCTGTGTGTTGGAAACCAGGTGACCTTAGGATGGGCCATGCACGCCGTCCCTAGAGCTGCAGGCTCTTACAGAGATGGCACCCTTCTCCAACATCCTGCTGGGCTTGTCGTGGAGGTCGGCGAACTGCACCGCCACCTGGTGGTAGATGGGCAGCAGCAGGTCCTCCCGGGCCTTCAGCTGGCCCTCCAGCTCCTTGCGGTCCTTGTTGGAGAGCTCAGGCATTCCTGCAGGTAAGGGCAAGAACCAGGGTGTGCAAGACAGGCCTCAGCTTTAACTCTGATAATGCCCAGAAGTCAAGTCGCTTGTGCAGTCTCAAAAATGCACCCAGAGTTGCAAGACAGCATTCAACACGCAACTTCAAATTTATCCCCTTTTATCAGGCCCACTGTGCTTACAGGACACTATCAGGTACCATTTTTAATATATATGATAAAATCTAATAAGGGAATATTATAAACAAGTCTATGCCAATTCGATAATTTAGATGAAATAGACAAATTCCTTGAAATATACAAACTATGAAAGCTCACCTAAGAGGAAACAGATTAAACTGAATATTCCTATATATAATAAAGAAGTTGAATTTGTAGTTAGAAACCTGCTATCAAAGATTTAAAGACATAGTGCCAATTCAAACTCAGAAAATAGGAGGAAACACTTCTCAACTCGCCCTGTGATATCAGCATTACCCTGATACCAAATCAAAGAAATTATACACCCATCATCACCATCATCATAAATCTTGTGAATTTATGATGACACAGATCAGTTATAAAGACATTTGACACCTAACGTGGACTTTTAAAGAGAAATACACCTAAAGTTACAAGTGAAACAAGGCTATCACTCAAACAAAAATATGTCTGATGGAAAAATTCTAAAGGGTAATTTTGCTACCAAAATTCTAATGTTTCTTATTGGCTCGAAATACTTCAATTATTATATCTTGTGTGTGCCGAGAAATACATTCACTAAGGCATAGTGTATATTTTTTAATGTTAAAGGAGTTGATACACCGTATGTGAACATTTAAAATATCTCATAATTTTTGTTGCTGTGTTTTGGTATGTCTTCACTATTTTTAACATACCAGGAACCTCCAGCAATGAGCGGGCTGAGCCTCTCTTGACCTCTGAGAAGTGATTCATTTCAGACCCACTCACCTAGCTGTTCCACGAGCTTCTTGTAAATTGGGTCGATTCTTCTCATGGTCTTTACCAGATCTTTCTTCCGGTACTTAATCTCCACTGTTCCCTCTGGCTCCAGAACACTCGCTCTGAAAAAAACAGCAGCAGGGGGGTGGTGTATGAGGTGTCCCCCAGCAAGTGACAGCCAGAGGACACGGCAGGGGGAGGCAAGACAGCCAGGAAATCTGGTGTCAGTCCTCTCCTCTTTCATTGACTCACTGTGTGACCTTGGGCAAGTCACTTCCCCTCTCTGGTCATCTGCTTCTATATCCAAAGAATGAAGAACTAAACCAGCTTTTAAAATAAAGTGTTCTGGGACTTCCCTGGCGGTCCAGCAGTTCACACTCCGTGCTTCCACTGCAGGGGGCACGGGTTTGATTCCTGGTCGGGGAACTAAGATCTCACATGCCTCATGGTGAGGCCAAAAAGTAAAAAATGGGATGGAATGGAATGGACTATTCTGAACTCTGGAAGGCCCTTTCAGCTCCAAGAGTGTATGACTTTCTCCAGAACAACATAAGTCTCGAGCTCTTCAGCCACAGTCCTTTCTGGCCTTCCTAATCTCTGCTCTCCTAGGGCCAGGGTACTGTTTCTGATCTCCTTAAAGCCCACAAAGGCACACTGAGGGATCCAAGGTATGAGTGACCCTCTCATTCCCAACTCTCTCACTCACCCCTCAGTCTCCCACTGCCCCCTTTTCTTTTGATAGCTTGGAAACCCTGAGCAATACTATATGTAGCTCTGAGCTTCCTGGTGGCCAGAGTGAAAAGTTAATGATGACCCCATTCAAGGCTGTTCTCGTCCTGAGTCTTCTTGGAGGGTGACCTCAGCAGCCTTCCATGAAGGTCTAGGGCCACTGAAGGCAGGGCAGGTTTGGCTCATTTGCACCATATCACAATGCCTAACCCACCACCTGAGACATAGGAGGTACCCAATAAATATTCATTGGATTAAGGAATGAATAAGGGAATAGACACAGGAAGAAGGTGCCTATCTATATTTTGGGCAGAACTACTCTTGAAGCCTTTAGAGTCTACACAGCATTTGGCATAGTCTTCATTTTGAAGGCACTCAAACACTGAGTTGCAAGTATTATTGTCATTATCCTTTCTGTAAGAGTTCCTGGGATGAATTCCTGATTTAAAAAAAAAAAAAAAGTGCCAAGAAGGTTTCTCTCCCCTGAAGAACTGGTATCCTCTCATGCACGTATTCATTCAGTCATTTGTTTGGCTAGTATTTCCCAAGCACCCACTAGGAGTCAGGCACTGTACTGGGCCCTGGGTTATAAAACTGAAAAAAACCCAGTCTCTACAGGAGAGCTTTGGGAGAGACTCAGAGTCTAGTAAGAACTAGATGACTGGTCATATTTCCCTTTTCATCCTGGCTGCCAGGAAGCTCAGATGCTTTGGGTCTTTCTTAATTTGATTGCAAACCTCCTTGGGAAGCAGGTGAGTATAAGTGATGAAAGAAGAGACAACAATTCCTCCACCACTTCTGGGCTCCAGCCACTAATTCTACTGAGAAAATCCAGTCGCACACTGGATGCTAGTTTCAGATTGGTAAAACTGGAGGCTCTCTGTCCCTTCAGAAACTCAGAACACCCCTGCGATCCTCAAGCCAGTGGCTCGAAGGTGATGGGGCCTGAGGACTGGGAGTGAGAACAAGAAAAGGCTAAGGTGGGTTGGGGGTGGCGCATCCACCTGCTCTCTTTGTCCGCGTATATTTCTATGCACAGTGGGTTGATGGAGGTGTCCATGACCGCCCAGGAGCCTCCCCGGAGCTCCGCGCACGGCGGGATGTAGATCAGGACAGGTTGTTTGTACTTCCGGAGGCCATCCACGATGTAGGCTCCAAACTTCAGCACCTGGTCGTACATGTCTGAAAAGCAAGGCAGCCACCCGGTGAGGTGACTGCAGGTCCCAGTCTTCGCTGTCCTGGGGGGTCTGGGAGAGCGTGGTCAGCTGGGAGGCTGTACAGCGCTACGGAAAGACTCTCACTGGGCCGAGAGGCAGGAACCGGCCCAGGCACAGATTGCTCCCTAAGTGCCCACGGGACCTTGGACAGGTCCCCCTCCCTTCCTGGGCCTCAGTGTCCGCACCTGGAAAAGGAGGCACAGAACGATTTCTAAGATTCCTTCCAGCTCTGACTCTGAGATGCACCTGGCCTGTCCCACTATTCCCAGAACAGAACCCTCCCCAACAGTAACACAGGCCCTCCCCTCCTGTCCACAGGCAGATGGTCCTTATTTTCTACCAAGAGGCGTCCATCCAGTACCAGGCACCCTACATGGTAACAACAGCACCATGACAAAATCCACCATAATCACACTGAGAGTAAACACCGCGTGCCAGTGATGGGCTCAGCGAGTCCTCACCTTGGCCCTTGAGTTGGTCCTACTCTTACTCCCCTCGTAGAGGAGGGAAACCTCGGCTCGGAGCAGTCACCCACCCAGCAAGGATTCAGACCAGGTCCGCCGGCCCCCGTCCGGCTCTTTCCTCAACAGCCCACTGACAGTCACTGTATCTTGAAATGCGCTTGGTGGCTTAAAAGCACTTGCGTGACTGTCAGGTCACTGATGCTCGCAGCATCCCCCTGAGGAGGGCAGGCGTCTTCTCCCCATCTTACCAAGTGGGGAGGTGACAGCCCAGGTCACTGGGCAGCTTCCCGGGGCCTCCCCTGCCTCCCCTGCCACTCCTGGTGTGACCGTGACCTCCAGCAAGTCGCACCAGGCACCCTCAGTTCCTCAACTGTAAAACGGGTGGTGTTACCTGAATGGCTCAGGGTTGGGGGGAGCTGAGCTAAAATGATGATGGGACCCCGAGGGGGCTGTCCTGAGTGCTGACCCCGAGGCTTCAGGGCACCCACAAGGAAGGCCACTTTACCTTTCATGCCACCGGAGAACCCCCTCCAGTTGGCAAAGATCATGAGGGGCAACTTCTCCCGGTTGAAATCCTGGATGGCCTGGGCTGTCTTGTAGGCCGAGTCTGGGAACCACACCTGGCCTGCCTGCTGGATTATCTGGAACACAGAGTGGCCTGGGTCCGATTCCTCTGTGCAAGGGCAGCCCCGGAACACGGTACGGCCGCCCACACTTCACCCCGGAGGACAGGCAGTCTGATCCGAGTTGGCACCAAGGCCGGAGCCAGGGCTCATGGGGAAGGCCCAAAGCTCGTCTGTAACCCTCAGACACGTGACCCTCACGCTGCAGCCCAGGGAGGTTCCCGTTGCCCACTGACAGGCGCCAAGCTAGTAGAGGCCACTCTGAGGGGGGTCCGAGGACCCGCCCTCTGACTTCTGAACTCCTCCCAGTATCCGGGGTGGCCCACCCTAGAAACAGGAACAGCGATGGGGGCTGGAGGTGGGAGGGATTCCTAGGGACCCGTCATCCTCTGAGGAAGACAGTGCAGGGCACTATGCATCCCACAGAGAGTGCTGAAGCCCCCCCAGGGCCAAGGACTCCTCTGAGTCTCTGAGCTGGAAAGACAGACGTGTGACCACCTAGGACCCACTCTTGTCAGCTGAGCCAGCCAAAACAGCAGCCCCAGCAAAACTACCATGAGATGGCACGTCACACCTGTCAGAATGGCTATCATCAAGAAGTCTACAATCACAAATGTTGGTGAGGATGTGGACGAAAGGGAAGCCTCGTACAATGCTGGTGGGAATGTTAATTGGTGCAGCTACTCTGGAAAACAGTAAGGAGGTTTCTCAAAAAGCTAAAAATAGAACTACCATACAGTCTGGCACTTCTACTCCTGGGTATATATCCAAAGAAAACAAAAACACTAATTTGAAAAGATACACGCACCCCAATGTTCACAGCAGCACTATTTACAATAGCCAAGACATGGAAGGAACCCAAGTGCCCATCAGCAGATGAATGGATAAAGAAGATGTGGTATATATATACAATGGAATACTACTCAACCATTAAAAAGAATGAAATTCTGACATTTGCAGCAATGTGGATGGACCTAGAGAATATTATACTTAGTGAAATAAGTCAGAGAGAGAAAGACAAACACAGGATGATATCACTCATATGTAGAATCTAAAATATAATACGGATGAACATATATGCAAAACAGAAACCGGCTCACAGATAGAAAACAAACTAGTGGTTACCAAAGGTGAAAGGGAAGGCGGGAGGGGCATATTAGGGGGATGGGATTAAGAGATACAAACTGCAATGTATAAACTAGATAAGCAACAAGGATCTATTGTATAGCACAGGGAACTATAGCCATTATCTTGTAATAACTTTTAATAGAGCAAAATCTGTAAAAATGCTGAATCACTGTGCTGTACACCTGAAATGAATATGATAATGTAAGTAAACTACACTTCAATTAACAAAAAAAAAACAACACGAAAATAGCAGCCCCAGCTCCCTGGCCCCTAACCTTGGCCTCGGAATCCAGGTTGGCAGGGTCTGCGGGCACAGCCAACTCCACTGTCCGTGTCTCTGCAGCGATCACTCCGACGGGGATCCCCCCCAGCCTGCAAGGTGGAGCACAAGGGAACTGGGGCTCTGGGCAGCGTCCCAGGCAGATTCGGGGACCGGCGAGTCCAGCCAGCCCGAGCTGATATCCTACAGGCACACGGGCTGGGTCCTGGGTGGCCGGGATGAGGGCATACAGAGCAGAGTGCTGTTTTCAGTCTGGCAGGCTATTCTACCAGAAGGCAAAGCAGCAGCCCCAAAGCAATGAAAAGCCTCACAAACTAGCAGGCTGGCAAGGTCCTTTGGGTGCCCTTGTTGGGGCAACAGTGGCCATGGTTGGGGGGAGGGTCAGGCCAGTGCAAGGACGGGAGCAGCACCGTCCACTAGAACTTTCCGTGATGATGGCCATGTTCTCTATCTGCCTGACCAGTGTGGCAGCCGCGAGCTGCACGTGACCACTGAGCATTTGGAATGCGGCAGGGACAGCGGAGGAACCGAATGTGTGTCATGCTCTTTCACTGTAACTCATCTGAATTTGAACTGTCACGTGTGGCCAGCAGCTACCACGGTGGACAGCGTGGGTCCAGACACCATGTCACATCTGGAAAAGGGCTGAGGGATGCTGAGCCTGAAGGAGCTTCAGTCATGGGGAGTCCGTGGCGTCGGTATCTATAACCGCTGACCACTGGCTGCCCCCAGCCACATGCGGCACTTAATTACTCTCATTTACACTCCCAACAGTTGTATGAGGCAGGTTTGGGGACAGCAGTCTTCAAATAAAGAGCTTCCTTATGGAGGGAGGAGTAGATTTCATCTCATGTTTAAAAAACATATTAAAAAAAAATAAAACACTTACGGAGAAGCAGCTAAGTTCCAATACTAGGCTTAGTATTTTCGTAGTTATTGCAGGGAGGTAAATAATAACAACAATAATGACAGTGGTGGTAGCTGCTACCACCTGTGGAGTGGTTATGTTTTTTTTAAAGCTTTTTATTTATTTTTTAATTTTTTGGCCGTGTTGTGTGGCATGCGGGATCTTAGTTCCCTGACCAGGGAGCAAACCTGCGCCCCCTGCAGTGGAAGCGTGGAGTCTTAACCACTCGACCGCCAGGGAACTCCCTGTTTATATTTTAAGTGCCTAACATATGTTGTCTCTTCTAATCATCACAACTTTGTGGTGGGGGAGGTGTCGAATTATTACCCCCATTTTACAGATGAGGATGTAAAGGCCCAGAGAGGTTGAATGACAGAGCTCAGGTCCAACTCCAGAACCTGGACTTGAAGCAACTACATCGTGTCAGGAACCTGAGTGGTAAATTATGAGGATGCTGCTTTGGGCTCCATATGAAGAGGAACTTTTGGGCAGCTGGAGTGATCCAAAAAGATAAGGGCTACACCACTGAGGAATGAGAGGCTCAGCTTTCAAAGCATTCAAGCATTTAAGCCTTCTGCCAGCTATGGTCTACAACAGGGGTTCCTGCCTGTGGCCCTCCTGAAATGGGAATTCACAGTTCTGACCGTCTGTGCAGTTTCCGGGGGGAGTACCAGGGCCACCTTCTGATTCCCAAAGGGGTCCATGGCCCCCCTGGCTAGGGAGCCCTGCCCCAGGGGCAGACACGAGGGGCAAGGGTGCTGGGCCCCAGCAAGAGGTTGGCTGAGATGCCTTCTAAAGCCACAGACAAATCCAGGCTTTATGAAGAAGTTCATCATCCAGAAAACCATCCCCCCTGCCCCCCACTGCTTTTCCTTTCAGAAAATCCTGGGGCCAGGAAGAAAGTGTCCCTAGGGGCCACCTAGGAGGAAAGAATCCCTGGCTTTGTACCTGGGAGTCCCAATACCTGGGGAGGCCAGGTGTGTGCTGCCTGCCCCATCCTCAGGGTTACCTTGCTCGTCCCGTCACCACGGTCTGGGCCCAGGGCACCATGATTTCCTTGAAACTGCCCTGGTCGAAGAATCCACTCTGCCAGGATCCCTTCAGGGCTGTGGGCAGAAGGGCAGAAGCCCAGGCCAGGGGCTGGGTTGATAAGGGCCCCCCAGCGTCCGCCTGGAGGGGCACACTGCTCTCCTGTCTCCCTAAGGACAGCCTGACCTTGACAGCCCAAATACCTTTTTTCCTGGAAAACTACACAGATACCGACCCTTCCCCCGCCCCCCAACACACAAAACCAGGGCTGCAAAAAATACAGCAAGTCAGGAATTCAGTCCATATAGAACATCCAACTATATACATCAACTCCTGTCAAGGCCAAACACAAGGAGACCCTAATCACAATCTCAGCCTTTTCTTCCCAAGAGGCAGAGAGCTGATGGATGCCTTCCGAAGGTAGGATTTCAAGAAGGGACCACCTGCCCCAAAAAACTCATCCCTAACCTGGTGGCTGCAGCTTCAAAACCATTTAACTGGGAAGAAAGTGTTCAATTTTAGAGACAGAGAGAGAGAGAGAGAGAGAGAATGAATATGATGATGTCAATTGCAGCCATCCCTGGAGAGGACGTGGTGCCAGGAATCTACACCACGGTGTAAATGACAGCAGTGTGGACACGAGGTGCCAGGTAGGATGAGAGATCTCAAGTTGCAGGAGTGGGAGGTTGGGCTTCTGGGAACAAAGCAGCCCAACCTCAGTGTCTGCCTGGGGGCTGGCCCAACTAGCTGGAGAAAACTGTCAGTAATATATCAGGCGTTTTTTTTTGTTTTTTGTTTTTAATCTATTCATGGCTGTGTTGGGTCTTCGTTTCTGTCCGAGGGCTTTCTCTAGTTGCGGCGAGCGGGGGCCACTCTTCATCGCGGTGCGCGGGCCTCTCACTATCGCGGCCTCTCTTGTTGTGGAGCACAGGCTCCAGACGCGCAGGCTCAGTAGTTGTGGCGCACGGGCTTAGTTGCTCCGCGGCACGTGGGATCTTCCCAGACCAGGGCTCGAACCCGTGTCCCCTGCATTGGCAGGCAGACTCTCAACCACTGCGCCACCAGGGAAGCCCCTCAGGCGTTTTTAAAATCAAGATGAAGCCAGTGCTCGCAGGCGAGAAAGCCCAAGAGAAATGGTGGGGGGAGAAGTAGGGCATGGGGCTTCTTTTGCTGGCAGGGCCTGGCACACTCCTGGCAGCACGTCCCCTGCCCCACACAGCTGGACGGGGAGGCCAAGTTCTAAAGGGGACAGCGTGTGAAATTCTAGACTCGGGATTGTGGTAACGGGGCGGCTCAGCTTTCCTGTTCTGGTTGCTCCGCATGTAATCAAATACTTCCAGGAGGCCTACCTGTCCCTTTCAGAGAGAGAGAGAGAGAGAGAGAGAATTGTGTGTGTGAAAGCATGTGGGTGCACACGGGTGTGTTTGAACATGTGTGTGCACATCTATCCATGTGAATCTGCAAACGTGGGTATAGAAGAGGCTAAGTTGCTCGTCCTGAGTAAACTCCTGGAGAGTTACCTTATTAGGTTTAGCCAAATAGAAAAAGAAAGAAAGAGAGAGAGAGGGAGAGAGAAGCATTCTTCTCTTTGAAACCCTGATGTTACAGCACCAGAGTTTCCACCTATGTAACCGCATTTGGGGAAATTTGGGGAGGGAGGCCATGACCTCTGCTACCCTTCACCTCCATCCATCAGCTCCAGAAACCGGAGGCTGTTTCCATCCCTTCTTGGTCAATAGCTCAGGAAAAGCTTAGAGAAAAATCCTCATTCCTCCACCCCCTTTGCATTCGATCTCAGGTGTACCCCTCTGGGACATCTGACCAAGTAACAGTGCTTCTACCGACACGTTCCTTTATCCCAGGCGCAGAAAAGAAACCCCAAGACCCAGGTCTCAGGCAAAGCCTTTTAGGACTTACTTGGGTGAGGCCTTCCTGCAAGCAACCACCGGGGGTCATAGGGTGAGCGGGACGGTTGGAATTCAATCTCTCTGTCAGTGGGGTCAGTGGGTGTGATGATTGGGACTGGACTGCGATTATCCTAGAAAAGAAAGCCAGGTCTCCAGCTCAGTCCCCTGTGCTTGTCAATAACGTCTGCAGTCTGCTCTTTGCCCTCCTCTCCTCCTCTGGTGGTGATGCCTGGTCACGTGACAGAAGCCCAACCCCCCCCCTCCAAATAGCTCATCGTCACATCTATGAGTAGCATTTGGTGAGGGCCTAGTGAGCACCGGGCTCTACACATCATGTCACTTAACCATCATGATAACACCCTGGGGTGGGTGCTATTGTTATTCCCATTTCACAGATGAGGAAACCGAGGCTCAGAAAGATTAAGAGATGGTCCTGAGGTCTCATTACTACTGAGGAGGAAGCCAAGAATCAAATCGAGCCTGACTGCAAAGCTTGAGGATTCTCTGTTGTCCAATGTTACCTCTTTTGATGAGAGGAAATGCCACCTTTTTGTTGTTGTTGTTAGAGAACAGCCTTTTATTCTGTTTGTTCAGGCACCAACCATCCACTATTCCCTTAGAGAATTTACAATGACACAGAAATAGTACAGAGGTGATTTTTTTGGTAAATTAAGTATAAACTATTTCCCTGGGTATAAAGAGGATATTTAGCAATTAACTTTCTGAGCTGTGGGATTAATAAACAAAGATTTAAAAATAAACATTAAAGTTGCTGATGTTTGACATTAAAATTCAAAGCACCTTGTGTGTAAAATTCTAGCTGTATTATCTCAGGGTAATTAGTTTGCTAGTAATTGTCATACAGGATGGCATGTGCATTTTAGAGGCTTGTTTCCACTCACTTACTGGCCATATTACCTTGGACAAGGTACTGCATTTCTTTAAATCTCAATTTCCTTATCTGTAAAGTGGTAATAATAATAGCAGCTCTCCGATAGGGCTGTTGTGAGGATTTAACAACACTGTGAAGATAAAGGGCTTCACATAATGACTTCAGTAAGTGCTCAGTAAATATTAGTGAAGACTCTTAAATCTTGGCCTTGGTGTAGGAGTTGTAAGAACTCTATTTTGTTTTTAAACATTTCATTAAATACATCATTCCACATTTAACACATGTCCATCCACGTTGAAACTGCCACCTCTTTCTAAAGGATTGACAGAGAGCATCCTTACAATGGTATTAAAAAAAAAAAAAAGAATGCAAAGAACAGCAAGTACAGGGCTTGGTATCAGAGAGGGAAGGAGGGAGGAGTGAAGAAAAATTAAACCCAGCCACATCTTCAGTGCTCCCTGTTCCCCACACCACCTGGCAAATGAACTTGACAACAGAGTCTTCCAGGCTCTAAGCTGCAGGGGGGGGGAATACTGCACCTTTGGCATATAGGACAGCCACTCCAGGATGGTACAAATACCCTCGAAGTCATCCGGCACGGTGACATGGGAGACGCCATTGTAATGCATGATCTGCACGCCGCCCAGCTGGTTGTTGGACGTGTAAACCTCTCTGCCCAGGACCTGCTTTGACATGGCAGGGTTAGCAAGGTTCTGCCCGGCCCGGGGCCCTTCCACCTGTTTGGAAGTCATCTCCCTCAGTGGTCCTCAACCCTGGCTGCATGGTAGAATCATCTGGGAGCTTTCAAAAGTCCCGATGCCCTGGCTGTACCCAGACTGATTACATCAGAATCTTTGGTATTTTCTTTTTTAACTTCCAGAAAATTCCAATATGTAGCCCAATTTGAGAACCAGTGATCCAGCTGATTACTCTAGTCAACTCCAAAGCAAAATCCTATCTAACATTTCTGATGCAGCAGGTCTGCAGTGTGGCCTGAGAATTTGCATTTTTATGTGATCCCAGGTGATGCTGCCAGTTCAGGGGCCGGACTTTGAGACCCTCAGTGGGATTTTAGCAGATACTATGTTATGGAGGCTTTACAGCAATGTAGAAAGCATTTTAATACAGTGAAAAAAGTCGAATGAAACTGCACTCACTAGGAGTCTCACCATGTTAAGATACAAGACTAGAGGAAAATACACCAAAATTATAGTAGGAGCAAAATTACTTTTTGGGGGGTCTTTTTCCAATTTTCTGCAATGTGCAATGCCATTTTAATAATTTTTAAAATTTCAATAATATTTAAAAATTTAAATTACAGTAATACAGAGTTAGTTCCACCAGAAGAGCCTAATATATATACATATTTTTTTGGGCTCATAAGAGGCCCATATAACTGCAAAATGGAAAAACAGCTCTGACATCAGTAGGGATGAAACTGGTTTCATGTTGAGAAAAATCCCCCATCGGGGACACTGGGAAAGTTAAAATGACCCCTCCCCCGCCCCGCCCCTACATGTCCACTCCCCAGTGGCCCCTTCAAGGTCACCTTGTTGAGAGCCATTGCCCCTGTCAGGATGATGTGGGAATTCTCCACCTGGATCACTCGCTGGCCCAGCCTCACCAGATAGGCCCCGATCCCAAGGGCTCGGCAGGTCACCTGTGGAGACAGGATCCCTCCTGCATTCCCCAGGGCCACGTGCCCCACCTACCACAGTGGGGACAGCCCAGGGACCCGCTGGGCACCAACGGAAGCTAAGCTTGGCCACTGGCAACCTGATTGGAGGCCAAACAGCGTGACACAAGCCTTCCTTCAGGGTGCCTGACCTCGGCCTCCTAACCAGAAAGAATGGGGTTAGCAAAGAAGAGTGTTGTAAAGACAGCAGAAGTGGAATGTTCTGGTTCTTGCTTCAAGAGGCATGTCTGTGGCTCTTCTGAGCTTGGTCACTCCTGAGCCATTGCAGCCGTTCACACAACCAAAGGAGGCCTAGAAGGGCGTGTGAAACTGGAAAAATCTGAGCGAGGTCTGTACCGAGTTAACAGTATTGTGTCAACGTCAATGTCCCAGTTCTGATCACATCCGATGGTTATACTGTCTTGGGGGAAGCTGGGTGATGGGTACATAGGACCTGCCTATGCTATCTCGTTTCTGGTGTGTCCTAAACTATTTCAAAATAAAAAGACATACAGGCAGATCTCGTTTTATTGCACTTCATGGATATTGCTTTTTTTTTTTTTTATAACAAACTTAAGGTTTCTGGCAACCCTGCGTGTCAGATGATGGTTAGCATTTTCTAGCAATAAAGGATTTTTTAATTAAGGTGTGTACATTTTAAAAAGAAATTAATGCTATTGCACACTTAATAGACTACAGTATAGTGTAAACATAATTTTTACATGGACTGAGAAACCAAAAAATCCGTGTGACGTTTATTGCGATATCCACTTTATTGCAACATTTGCTTTATGGTAGAGGTCTGGAACCAGACCTGCAACATCTCTGAGGTGTGCCTGTCTGTATATATATAAATAAAAGATACATATATATTTATATATTTTTGGAATATATAAAAATATACATATCTTTTTATATCCTTCAAAATAAAAATATTTTGGAATATGTAAATATATGCATAAATCTTTTTATTTTGAAATATATATGAAACATATTTAAATGACATCTAGAAAACAAGCCTAAGGAAGACACTCATGGTCAACATCTTCCACCTTGGAAACTGAAGATACAACACTGAAGGTAAAAATCATATCCTGAGTGACAGTTTACCGTTGAAAAGTACTATTACTATGATTCTACCAGAAACAGAAAATATTTTTGAAAAGGCCAAACTGGGGAGCGGGAAGAGAGTCATTTAGTACTAGTTAAAATTGGACAGAAGTTCTTCTAAATACTCAGTACCTTTTAAATAAGAGGTGATTGGCCCCTGATTCAAACCAACCAACTCTAACAAGATATTTTTGAGATAACTATTCAAACTGAACCCAAACTGTGTTCTGATGATATTAAAGAACTGCCATTGATACTGTTGGGTGTAACAGTACTGTGGTTATGTTTTAAAAAAATGAGGGGGGGAGCATTAATCTAGTAAAGATCCACATTGGGGTACTTACAGATGCAAAGATATAAGTGGAGTTTGCTTTAAAATATTCCAGAACAGGGGGGCAGAGGGACTGGGGACATAGGAATGGTTACACACTGATAATTGTTGGAGCTGGTGATGAGTACATAGGGCTCATTAGCAATTCTCTTTACTTTCTTGACTATTTTAAAGTTTCTATAATAAAAAGTTGAGACGGAAAAGAAAATAGGAGGGGACTCACCAAGCTGATGGTGACAATCTCATCATAATCCAGGGAGGTCTCCCCAGCAATCATGCCTGAGCCCCTCAGATTCTCTACGCCCAGGCCATCCTCCTTCCCAATGATATCCGTGATGACATACCTTCAAGAACCAAATGCGAGTTAAACACTGAGCTCTAGCCCAGAAAAATCCAAGGCTGATGCGTTTCCCAAGGACCCGAGGAAGGAAGGCTAAGCAAGGTGAGGGATTGGAAAGTGATAAAGCAGCCAGAGGTGAGATGAAGGCAGGGGTCTAGGCCCCTGATGATTGGCCCTAAAGTTTCTAGAAGGGCAAGTACAGCATCAATAATCATCATCCCTCCAACCAAAGATAAAGTTTGCCTATTCAGAGGCTGTCCTAATGAAATGTCACCCCACCCTGCATTCCTCCAGAAGCAATCTAGAATAGCCTTTGGTCTACAGAGACATGGGGGTATACAAGGAGAAGCCACTTGGTTCATCATCAATCAATCAATCAATCAAGATTCCATGGCCACATAGGTACACTGTACAGCCTAACCCATTAGGGATTCACAAGGCATTTCAGTGCATTAAATGTTCTGAGAAAGCCTGCAATAAGATGCTTGTTGGATCTCATTTAACCCAGTGTTTCCCAAACTTACTTGACTATGGAAAATTTTCACTCCCTCCCATCCTCCCAAATCACCAACTAACATTCCAGGAAACTCAGCCTGGGAAATTCTGATTTAAATCAGAATCTGATATAAAAAACCCACAACCTTCCCTGGAAAAGACAGTCGGTATTGCCCTTGACGTTCTCATGGAGCAGGCCCTCCCCGCATCTTCCCAGCTCACCAAATCACCGCTGAGTCAGTTTGGCTAATTTGGTCACAAAATGTGAACCTGCAGCTCTGGGGACACTGTGGGAATCCAACCTAATTCTCCTTGCACGATGTGTTATTTTTGTGAAGGGCGTGCCTCATTTTGGGATGACAAGGATGGGCTCACCCTAAAGGATGCCCCAGGTGTCTGAGCTGTCAGTGCCCCCAGTGGAGCTCGGGGGTCCCACTGTACAAACACTACCACCTGCTTGATATACTGTCAGAAGCCCAGAGGCGAAGAGGCAGATTCCCTGGGAGTAGCTGAAATTAACCACAGGCAAAATGAAGGAGCTGCCTGGTAAGTTATTTACCTGGATTCTCCTTCTTCCTCGACGTGTTTACAATGGACGGAGTTCAGGGAGCTGACTGTGGTGTAGTCTTGGGGAGTCAGGTACAGGTACTTAATTCCCTTAAAAATATATACTTCAGTAAGGCTATGAGTCCAGCTTCGTGCACTCAACAGCCACTGTTTTGTTTTGTTTTAATGTCAACACTGTGATGGGGGGGGGCGCGCGGGGGTGTTAATAACACCATGTTAATAACACAGTCACCTGTCTGATGTTAATACCGTGTTAATAACAGCAATAAACTGAAGGTCTGCTCTGTGCTTTCCACTCGTCCTTACAACACAACCTCACTTTCTTCCTGGGCTCTCTGATTTAATGTTTTTTAATCATCTTTTCATTCTCTTTCCCCTACGGAGCTTTTTTTTCCTTAATGCCAACCCCCCCCAATAAAATTTTATTATATATATATTGTTTATGTAATGTGTGTATGTATGTATACATATATATGTACGTGTATGCTTTTTACATGAAAAGAATAATTTTTGCCCCCTTAGGGGGGGCAATACCACCCCCTTGAGAACTCATGCTCTGGTTGCAAAGAATGACTCTGTCCCCTGCATTTTCACATTACAAGATGTATGCTTTTCTCTATTCATTTTGCCTTTTATGGTAGCTGGTGTCTCTAGGTCTCCTGGATGATTTTTAAGAACTTCCTGAGGCCAGGGATTATGTTATCATTCACATTTGCATCCTTGGTGTGCACTGCGTTCAAGAGATGCTCAGTATGTATTAACTCTGTGTTTACATAAAAAATAACTTTTTTTTCATTATTGTCCCCCTAAGGATCCTATTTACACCTTTTTTCCTAATCGTCACCCCCTCCCATGAAATTTTAATGCCTGTTTATGTACTTTATGGATATCTATGCTGTCTACACAAAGAGCAAGATTTTTTTCCGCCCCCTTGGAGGTGCTGTCACCCCCACAGAAAATACAACAGGAGCTTAGTGCAGTCACACTGCCACCCCAGCTTTATCACGTACCTTGTGGGGGTCTTCCCGGTCCACCCAAGCCACCTGGAACATGTGTTTGATCTCCTCCGCAAGGCCGATACGGGCCCCACTGTTGGCAGCGAGGTAGATTTTGGGGATGCCCTCTGCCCGAGCCATCTCGGATGCCCGCAGGTACAGTAGGTCTTCTCCAAGGCCAAAGGATCCTATCCGGAAGGTGATGTCATTGCTGATGAGGATAACGTCACGCCCGTCTGGGTACTCAGGGGTCTTAAACCTCATTTTGAAGGCCACCATGCCCACCTGGCGAGGACATGAATGCACAAGAAAACGGGCTTGTTTCTTCAGGAGGAATTTATTTATTTATTTTTGGCCGCACTGCACAGCATGCAGGACCTTAGTACCCCGACCAGGGATTGAACCCACGCCCCCTGCAGTGGAAGTGCAGGGTCTTAACCACTGGACCGTCAGGGAAGTCCCCCAGGAGGAAATTTTTTTAAAGGGTGATTCCGGCCAGGGGCTGGGCTCTGTGAGTTTTTTTTTTTTAATTTTATTGAAGTATAGTTGATTTACAATGTTGTGTTCATTTCTTCTGTACAGCAAAGCGACTCAGTTCTTTACCTCATTTCCTCCAGGAAGTCGGTTCATCTCCACCAGCTGGCCCTGCGGGTCCAGCACTAGTTCGGTGTATGTCAGGATGTCTTTGGGGTACTTGTCCGGGGAGCCCCACATTTTAAAAAGAGCCTACAGAGAGGACAGGAAAGAGAAAAACCTGAAGTCATCAGTAAGGAAGTACATTTTCTACTGCTTTCTCTCTTTTTCAATCATGAACTATTTAAAGCATACATGCAGAAAAATAAATACCCAAGCACCTATCTCATGGCTTTGTCAAATCATAATTTTTCCATAGTAGCTTAAGATTTTTTTTAAAGAAATAAGAAAAATGCAGTTAAAGTCCCTGGTGTACGCCTCCCCATCCCATTCTCATCCCTCATCCCCCCTGCTCCCCTCAGGTAACTATTATCCTGAATTACTGTCCATCAGTCCTCTGTATGCTTTTACATTTTTATTTCATCATATGTGCAGACATTTAAAACATAGCATTATTTTGCATGACTTATACTTTAAATAATGGTATTGCACTGGACACGTCCTTCCACAACTTATTTTTCCAACTCTCCAATATATTTGAGAGATTTATCCATATTGATAAATTTAGCTCTGGTTTATTCATTTTCCCTGCTGTTCAGTTTTCCATGATATGAATATATCACAATTTATTTATTCATAACCCTTTTGAGGAACATTTAGTTTTCCAATTCTACACCAACAATGCTGTAATCAACATTTTTATGGTCTTTTTTTTTTAAATAAACACGGATGAGTGTTTCAATGGGTGTATACCTAGGAATGAAATTGCTGGGTCATAGGGTATGTGAAAATTCAGATTTACTGGATATTATCAGATTGTTTTACAGTTCTAGTAAGAAGGTGTGAGAGCTCCTTTGCTCCATATACTTGGCCACACTTGGCTTGGTCAAATATTTTAATGTTTACCCATCTGCTGGGTGTGAAACTGTACTGTGATTTTTTTTTTTTGTACTGTGATATTGATCGGTACTTCACTGATTATCAGTGAGGTGAGCACCTTAGAATATATTGATTGATCTTGTAAGTTTCTCCTTTTTTTTGTCAATGTCTTAAGTATAACTCTTGCCCAGATTTTTTATAGTTTTGCTTGTTTTTTTTTTCCCAATTGATTTATAAATGCTCTGTAGATAATATTGCTCTAATCCCTTGCTGGAAACAGATATTTAAACATATTCTCCCAATCTGGGGTTTGTCTTTTCTCTTTTACGTAAATAACTTTTAAATTTTAACATAGTCAAATTTATGGAGTTTTTCTATGCTTATGCTTTCAACTCACTCCAAGTGGTTTTAATCCTCTTGAAATTTATTTTTGTACACCAGATGAGGTAGAAATCGAAAATTGTTTTTCCCAATTAGATAAGAAATTTCTTTGTACCCTTTAGTGAAATTTATTCCCTTGATTCAGAGTCCCACCTCTGCATTCAATCAAGGTTCTGTTGTAAGTGGGTCTGACTCTAGACTCTATTCTGCTCCATTGGCCTATTTGTTTAGCTCTGTTAGAATAATATTACACATTGTAGTACGTACTGCTGCTTGAAAGTAAATAATGACTTATTTTAAAGGATGGCTAAGACAAGTCCTCCTGATTTTGTTCTTTTTCAAAAGTGTTTTTGCTATTCACGAACTTTTGCTATCCCTATGAATTCTTCAGTTGCACCAAAACTCCAGAATTATACTGAATGTATTAATTTGGGGGGAACTATTATCTTTATAATATTGAAGCTTCCCATCATACATAAGCATGATATATCTCTCTATTTAGGCTTAAAGTATTTCTGTAAAGTTTCAAAATTTCCTCCATAAAGGTCTTGTATGTTTTTTGTTTGATTTATCCCTAAACTTGGAGCTGATCTTAATATTGTAAATGGCATTTTTTCCAATTAGATTTTACAATAATTGCTGGTCTATGAGAGTACAATTAATTTTTGTATATTGCTCTTGTATCTAGCAATCTTGCTGTATTAGCTAACTGGTTCCATAAATTCTCTTTGATTTCTTGTATAGGCATTTATATCATTTATGAAAAACATAACTTTGCTTCCTTCTTTCTAGTCTTTATACCTTTTACTTCTTTTTCTCATCTTTCTGCATTGGCCAAGAACTCTAGTAAAAAAACTTGAATAGAAGGGGTGTTAATGGATATTTCTATCTGTACCTATCTTTGAAGCGAATACTTCTAACATTTCACCATTAGGTGCTATTAATTTTAAGTGGATGTCTTTTATCAAAATAAACAAATTCGGGGCTTCCCTGGTGGCACAGTTGTTAAGAATCCCCCTGCCAATGCAGGGAACACGGGTTCGAGCCCTGGTCCGGGAAGATCCCACATGCCGCGGAGCAACTAAGCCTGTGCGTCATAACTACTGAGGGTGTGCTCTAGAGCCCATGAGCCACAACTACTGAGCCCGCGTGCCACAACTACTGAAGCCCGTGTGCCTACAGCCCATGCTCCGCAACAAGAGAAGCCACCGCAAGGAGAAGCCTGTGCACCACAACAAAGAGTAGCCCCTGCTCACCGCAACTAGAGAAAGCCCGCTCGCAGCAACGAAGACCCAATGCAGCCAGAAATAAATTTAAAAAAAATCCCCTTCTAGTCCTAGTTTATTAAGAGCTTTTATTATAAATAGATACTATCTTTTCAAACACATTTTTTGCACCTATTGAGAAACTTAAGTTCTTTCTTAATCTATTAACATGGTAAACTACAGACTTCCTAATACCATACAAGCTGTCACAAGATAAATACTATTTAGTCTAAATTTTTTAAAAAAAATCATTACTGGATTTCATTTGCTAATATTTTAATTATGATTTTTGTGTCCATGGTCATAAATGAGATAATAAATTTCCTTTCTCCTAATGTTCTTATATTGGATTAATATTAAAGTAATAATAACCTGATAAAATGAGTTAAGAAGCATTCCTTTTGTTTTTTCTATTCTCTAAACAGTTTGTATACAAAGGGAATTATCTGTCCCTTGAAGGTTTGACAACAATTGTTGTAAAACTGTCTAGGACCAATTTTAGTAGATGGGTGTTTTTGACCTATGAATTCAATTTCATTAATGCTTTTTTCTCAAATTATTTATTTATTTATTTATGGCTGCGTTGGGTCTTCATTGCGCGTGGGCTTTCTCTAGTTGCAGCGAGCGGGGGCTACTCTTTGTTGCTGTGCACAGGCTTCTCATTGTTGTGGCTTCTCTCACTGCGGAGCATGGGCTCTAGGCACGCGGGCTTCAGTAGTTGTGGCTTGCGGGCTCTGGAGCCCAGGCTCAGTAGTTGTGGTGCACGGGCTTAGTTGCTCCGCGGCATGTGGGATCTTCCCGGACCAGGACTCGAACCCGTGCCCCCTGCATTGGCAGGCGGATTCTTAACCACTGTGCCACCAGGGAAGTCCCTGTCTGGGCCCAATTTTAGTAGACGGATGTTTTTGAACTATTAATTCAATTTCATTAATGCTTATAATCTATATTTTCTACTTCTTCTTGAGTCAGTTTTGATAAGATATATTTTTCTTAGAAATTTTCATCTGTTTTCAAATCTATGGGTTGTCCACCATACTCTGTTTCTTTATCTAAAAGAAAGTGGATGGATTTATTGCTGATTTGCCTGTTTCTTATTCTTATGGCCTGTGACTTCTGAGGCAAAAGGATACAGACAATGACATTCTTAATTATAAAAGTTTCCATTTATTAAGCATCTACTGAATACTTTATATATATTTCTTACCACAACCTGGCGAAGTAGGTAATATTATTAGCCTCATTTTACAGAGGAGGAAAGTGAGGCCCAGAGAGGTGAAGGAACTTGCCCAGGGACACACAGGAAGCAAAGGACAGATTTGGAACTCAGGCCCAGGCCTTACTGACCCTAAACGGCAGCTTTTCCTACTATCCTGTATCTCCTATGCCTAAAGTACACTGATGCTTTCCTGCGGACAGTAGAAGTCCACGACCTCAGTTTCATGAACGTCATTCACAAGGCAATGGAGAAGATGTACACAGGCACCCACATCACCAATGCCAGTGTGCTCAGTCTCCTTGAAAGGCCCTTCTACGTAAAAAAAATAAAGGCATAGAAAGCATACTTGAAGGAAATACACTAAAATGTTATTGCAGTCCTCAATGGTAGACAAGTGATTACCTATGAGTGAAATTTTATTTGCTTATTCCTATTTTTCTGCATCCAGTGTATATTTAATAATCATAAAAACATAAAACATTATTTTTTTTAAGTAGACCAAAAAGTCCTCAAAGGCAGTGACCCCATCCTCTTCCTCCTGGTCTATCTACCCTTAGAATGGTTCCTGGCATGTAGCCAGCACTTAATATAAGCACTAAAAAGACCAGAAGGAAATGGTAAGCAATTCGTCTTTAGTACGTGGAACAAGGCGTCACTTTTTCCTTCTTTCCACTCTCCTTTACTTTCCAAAGTTTCTATATTATATTCCTTTTTATCACTGGGATGAAATTAGGTTTGTTTTAGAAAAATATACTATGAAGTCATTCTCAATATTAGTTTCTTTTCCTTCACGAATACTGTGTTCTTTAGAGTGGGGTCTTCAGAAGAGTAACTAAGGGGAATTCCCTGGTGGCCCAGTGGTTGAAACTTGGTGCTTTCACTGCCGTGGGCCAAGGTTCAATCCCTCATCAGGGAACTAAGATCCCACAAGCTGCACAGTGTGGCCAAAAAAAAAAAAAAAAGAGTAACTAAGGATGGGGGGATGTGGCTGCCAGTAGAGTCTCTAAGGGGACCCTGGGCAGTGCTGAGTCTCAGCCTCAGGACTTGCCTGCCTGAACATTTCCGGGAAGTCATACACATAGGTGGTACCCAGGGACTGGGCCTGGAATCGCTTAGCCTGAAGCAGATCCTTGGTGACGTAGGGAGTATTGATCAGCATCCCGTGCTGGGGCCCTTGTTTGTTGCCGAAGGAGTGAAACATGATCTGGACCAGAAAGAAAGAAAAACAGAGAGTGAGGAGGGCAAGTCTCAGAGAACCACACTCCTGCCCAATTTATTTCTTCCCAGTCCTCAGTGAAAATGCAATGAGGGAATACTACTCAGCCAGAACAAAGAATGAAATAATGCCATTTGCAGCAACATGGATGGACCCAGAGATTATCATGCTAAGCGAAGGAAGTCAGAAAGAGAAAGACAAATACCATATGATATCACTTATATGTGGAATCTAACATATGACACAAAGGAACTTTTATGAAACAGAAACAGACCCACAGACATAGAGAATAGACTGGTGGTTGTGAAGGGGGAGGGTGTGTGGGAGAGGGATGGACTGGGAGTTTGGGGTTAGTAGATGCAAGCTATTATATATAGAATGGATAAACAACAAGGTCCTAGTGTATAGCACGGGGAACTATATTCAGTATTCTGTGATAAACCATAATGAAATAGAATATTAAAAAAATAATGTGTACATATATATGTATAACTGAATCACTCTGCTGTACAGCAGAAATTAACACAACATTGTAAATCAACTATATTTCAATAAAAAATGCAATGAGGGGAAGCATAGCATGTATCACATAACAAAGTGAGTGCCCAGGAGAATAATCTTCTCTTCTCTGCCACTGTGGGAAACAGATGTGGAGACACAGCTCCAAAACCGTAATTATCATACTACTAACACACACACACACACACACACACACACACACACTGCAAACAAAGCAGAGTGTATGTAAAAATTGGTGAAAGCCAAATAAGGTCTGCATCTGAGTTAATAGACTGGACCAGTGTCAACTTCCTGTCTTGACAAGGTCTCCGGTTAAAAAAGATGCTATCATTGGGGAAAGTTGGGTGAAGGGTACATGAGTATTCTCTGTACTAAATTTTCTCCTCTGTGCTATTTTTGCAACTTTTTGAGAGTCTTTAAGTGTTTCAAAATAAAACGATTATATATATACATGTAATCTACTACCTGTATATACAGTAGTCAATAGGAAACTTGATTCATTTTACAAAAGTCTATTCCAAAACACAGTTGGGGAAAATACCATTTCCCTAACTGAACTAACTTGGGAACTGTGTTATAATCGTCCATAATACTCCACATCTTACCCCAAACATGGTTCTAGACTGGATTAAACTTCGGATTCATTCTCCTTCCCAGAGGAATGAACAACTGGGATTCGGAAGCTAACACGTTTATCATAAAACTCAGAGGAGCAGCCCCAATCTGACACAGCAAAGCTTCCAAGTGCCATTTTAATCTACGTCTTGCTCTCCGGGCAGCCTGCCTCCACTTTGACTTGACTTCTGTGACCCAGCCCAGCCTTACGTTTCCAGATCTGGGGTCGGTCACTTCTTTGTAGAGGCTGATGTCCAGGTAATAGCCTGACTCGTTGGTGATGAACAGGCGGATGGGAACGGCGTGGTCGGTGGTGGTCTGGCGGATGTTGATCTTGACCTCAGCCTGGAGCACGCGGAGTTTCCACAACCGGCTGCCGTAGCGCATCACCATGGACCGCACTGACTCCTCAATCTGCCGCAAACCACAGCAATTCAATTTCAGGACCCATTCTGCGCACACTCATAATAGTTCTAGCTCTGATTATAACAGAAAGATGAGATATACTGAATGCAAAATGCACTGCACGTATATAGCAGAGCAATACGTAGCATGTATCCATTAACTATAAGCTGATAATAATCAAAGGTATCCTGCTAAGCATTTAAGCTCATTATCTCACTCTGTCCCCATAATTACTCAGAGAGGCTGGCATTTTTGTCCCCCACTGACAGATGAGGAAACTGAGGCTGGTAAGAGCTAGCGCCCCTATGTTACCCTGTCTTTCTCTCCATCATGCATCCCAAGCCTATGCATTTTCTCTTCTAGGAACCATGTGAACTGGTGGAGTTGGGCAATCAGCATGGGCCTCTGCACCCTACACATGCCAAGCTGATGGACTAGAACGTTCTTCATCCAGAATCACCACCACAAACTCTGCCTGCTCGTGAAGAACCAGCCAATGGAGAACGGCTGAGCCACAGACCTCAGGTTCTCACCTCCCTTCCCCCACCCACATGCAGCCCCCAACAGAGCCTGGAACTAGGGAGAGGACAAAATTTTGTTTTGCAAAAGACATGTTGGGCATCTGTGTCTTCCGAAACGTGAAGCGTGCCCACGGAGGGGGAACATCCTTAGGGACGGTCCTAGGGGTGGTGGCTGAGAAACGGCTCTAGAATTAATCGATGGAAGGTTTGTTCTCCACCTGCAGCAAGCGAGGCTCAGACATGCACATATGCACCCTGGAACTCAGGTCTCGAGCACCAGGAGATGACACCCTGGAGCAGGAAGGTCCCAGTGAAGGTGAACCTAGAGCCTGGTGAGAGCCCCACCCCCAGAGGTGACACCTTAAAGGGGTCCATGATGACGGTGGGCACGAAGTTGAGGAAGATGTGGTTGCAGTCGGTGCGCACGCTGGTGTTGTTGAACGCCACCTCCAGCTCGTCCATGGCCTCCAGGAGCAGCCGCTCGCCTTCGTTCTGCAGGTACTCGAAGGAGGCTTCCTGTCGAAGGGGGGGAGGGGCAGCCGCTAGGCCAGGGGTGCAGGGCCCAGAGAGTCGAAGGGAAAGGAGAACATCCCCCTCCTCCAAAAGGCATGCCAGGTAAGACAGCAGAGCCCTGCCTCCAGAGGTAAAGGGATGTCCCAGGCTGTCTCGTGTATTCAGCACCTCTTTTATTTTCTGTATTCTGATGCTTTGACAGTTGGGCCTTGCTGACCCTGGAGGGACTGCCCCTCCCAGGGTTAGCCGATTCCTAGAGCCTGTAAACAACTCACCCATGAGCATGCTTTTCAGGCAAACCAACCAATCCAGACCTCACACCCCAACTACCTCCTTGTCAGGCTCTCACCCTCCAGGCCACTATCCACTGGCCCTAATCACCCCAGGGCCAGGTATCAGACAAATAGAGACAGTCCCTATGCTCACAGCCTGCTGAAATTACTCAAGCTAGCCAATCCCAAGCCTGCTCACCCTGCCTCACCCATTCCTTCCTGCGGAATCCACAATAAAGGCTCCTGTCCATGTATCCCCCCTCCCTCTGCCTCCTGAGCAGCCCTGGTGCTTCCCCATGTGGCCCCCATAGCTCAGCATGTCCCCTCCTCTTGGAATCTGTGATAACAAATAAACCATCTTTTCGATCACAACTGTCTCCTGATCTGTTGGCCTTACCATACCTGGATAATCATAAAAGTTATTAAAATATCTAGGTGACAGAGGCAGCAAAATACTGAGATTAGCTTAACATCCATCACTAGGGGATTTGTTAAAAAACATTACACACACAAGATGTACATCCATGCAAGGGAATTGCATGAAGGAAATCATCTTCATTAACATGGAAAGAGGTCTACAGTGAAAAAAAAAAAAAAAAAAAGTCTTTAAATGATTTGTCCAGCCTGAGCTCCTATCTGTAACATTACACCTATAACCCAATCCCAATACATATATGGAATTAGGCCTAGAAAGGGTCACCAACAGGGCTGACCCCTGAGTGGCAGGATTCTGGTCCTTTTCCTTGATTTTTAAAAATATTTTCAGTATTTTTTGCAATCTTCACAATACAATCATGAATTACTTTTCTGAAGGCAAGAAACAATGGGACATGACCACTCACGCAGTGAGCAAGTACAAAAAAAATCCCCTTAACAAACCAGGATCTTTCTTTTCTATCCTCCCACTTCTCTCCTCATGCAGAGAGATCTCCGTGACAGAAGAAAGAATCCACATGCCAGCCCATGAAAACAGACCACTTCATTATCCACCCCCCACTCTGTCCCCAGACTGGAGTGTCAGTCACAAGGGCAGGGCTGTGTGTGCCCTGTGCACCCTGACATCCCCAGAGGGCAGCCCAGGGCCTGACCCAGAGCAGGAACTCAATGAAGGCAAGGCCAGCACGTGAGTGACAAGTTCAGGGGGAGAAAGAAACACCCCGTGACATCCTACCTTGGTGATCAGGTCCGAATGCCTGATGATGGCGCGGATGAAGAACCTGTGGTCCGTGACCTCTGTGCCCTCTTTCACTTTGGCAGCGCCCAGGTACAGGTGCATCTTGTGGTTGGCGCAGGGCATGGCAGTTATGTCAAAGTTACGCAACCGGCTGAGCTCCAGCTGGAAGGCCAGGGCCGGCTCCAAGTGACGGTAAATGCGATCTTCTGCAAACTGTGGGCCGGCCAGAGAGAGAAAACAGATGGACACACAGACACAGGTGGAGTTGGACACTGGGGCTGCGTGCCTGCTTGATCCACGCCCTGTCCTGCAGATCCCTGGTGTTTGCGGGTTTAGCACTCAGGAATGAAGCATTCATGATATTCTCTAACTGTGAGCTCAAGAGATTTGGGATTTTGCGATGGTCCAGAGGAGAGCCACGAGCATGGAATCGTGTGCTGGCATAAGCCTCTTGGCCCCAGGGGAGCCTAGCTAGTCCCCAGCACCTGCTGGCACCACCAGGTTGTTCTCTATCTGCCACCACACAGAGTATTTCTCAAGAAGTCACTAAGCCCTAGTTTCCTTGTGGAAATTGGTTCCCAGAAGGAAGCGACTGATGGTGCTGGAGACTGAAGAGAAAATGAAGAAGCTAAAGAAAGGATGCGTCTTAACTAGGAAAGTAAGGCTTCGGATAAATTAAAATACTGTTTAGTGGAGACTGGATCTGTGCTGGGAACAAGCCTACCTGTTCTAGAATAAGGATGAGCAAACTTTTTCTTAAAAGGCCAGAGGACTGACGGAGTATACAGTCAGTCCCAACCACAGTCCACCTTCCGAATCCGCGGGTTCCGCATCCGCGGACACAACCAACTGCGGAGATTCCATCCATGGTTGGGTGAATCCATGAATGTGGAATCCGTGAACACGGAGGGCCAACTGTACTCGATTCAGCCGCTGGAGCGAGAAAGCCACAGAAGACGGTAAGTGATTAATGGGTGTGGCCTCTGTCCCAATCAAACTTTGGTTATAAAAACAGGGGGCTGGCCTGCAAGCCATAGTTTGCCAACCACTGTTCTGGAAGAACATAAGAAAAAGAGGTTGGCCAAATGTCCATCAACAGATGAATGGATAAAGAAGGTGTGGCACATATATACAATGGAATATTACTCAGCCATAAAAAGGAACGAAACTGAGTTATCTGTAGTGAGGTGGATGGACCTAGAGTCTGTCATACAGAGTGAAGTCAGTCAGAAAGAGAAAAACAAATACCATATGCTAACGCATATATATGGAATCTAAAAAAACGGTACTGATGAACATAGTGGCAGGGCAGGAATAAAGATGCAGACATAGAGAATGGACTTGAGGACATGGGGAGGGGGAAGGGGAAGCTGGGACGAAGTGAGAGAGTAGCACTGACGTATATACACCACCAAATGTAAAATAGATAGCTAGTGGGAAGCAGCCGCATAGCACAGGGAGATCAGCTCAATGCTCTGTGACCACCTAAAGGGGTGGGATAGGGACGGTGGGAGGGAGCCTCAAGAGGGAGGGCATATGGGGATATATGTATACATATAACTGATTCACTTTGTTGTACAGCAGAAACTAACACAACACTGTAAACAATTATACTCCAATAAAGATATTTAAAAAAAAAAAGAAAAAGAGGTTGGGAGAACCGTCTTACAGAGCTACACCAGTAAGTACAAAAAGTACCCAGGTGAGACAGAAACCTGTAGTGAAGGCTGAAAGGGCGGGAAACGTGAGGTCTGAGCTCCACACAGCAACACGGGGCTCTCACTGGAAATACCAGCCCAGAGGAAGGCTGGAATCTACACAAAAGTTGCATGTTCTAGAATATGGGGATACCACAAGGACTAAGGACTATATTCTTGCTGAATATCAAATATCCCAGGGACGCGAGAACCAGTTCATTGCTCTTCACCATACCTCGTCTCTTGCTCTGAATGTGAAAAACTTGGGAAATTCTTTCTGCAAAAAGAAATCCATATGAAAGACAAATCAAGCAAGGCTCATTTAAATATTTATAGACCTGTTTTGTGATTTTTAACCCTAACCCAGTCCACTTCTAGAATGAATCATTTGGAAAGCCATCTCTTCTCTAGGGACTGATTTTTTCCACCCCAATCTACAGAGTAAGCATCAAATAAATGGCACCAAGTCTTGAAGAATGCGAAAACCTCAGATGTGTTGAGAATCAGACTGACCTCTTGGGCAATCAGGAATGTAATTCTTCGGAGTCCATACTCCACAAGGATGTTTTTCTGTATTAAAAACCAAAAACACCGTGGGATCATATTTGGCCACAAAAAGGAATGATATATTTTACCACCCGGATCAATCTTGAAAGCATGCCGAGTCAAAGAGGCCAGTCCCCAAAGACCTCATAGTGTATGAAATTCCATTTATCCCATTTATAGGAAATACCCAGAATAGGCCAATCCATAGAGACAGAAAGTAGATTAGTGGTTGCCTAGGGCAGGGGAAAGGGTTTTGGGTTGAGGGAAAATGGGGTGACTGCTAATGGGTATTTTGGTGGAAGTGGTGAAAATGTTCTAAAACATAATGATCATAATGATGGCTACACAACTCTATGAATACATAGTAGTCCCTCCTTATCCATGAGCAATACGTTCCGAAATCCCCAGTGGATGCCTGGAACCACGGATAGTACCAAACCCTATACATACTATGTTTTTTCCTATATATACATACTTATGATAAAGTTTAATTTATAGATTAGGCACAGTAAGAGATTAACAATAATTATAACAAAACAGAACAATTATAGCCATATGCTGTAATAAAAGTTATGTGAATGTGGGCTCTCAAGATATTTTCCTGTACAAATTTAATGCCTTTTCCGTCTTAACTAGGTACTTATCACTCACTGTGGCCGTAATGTCTGCAATTTAGGGTGTGACAGCAAAACTAGCACGCGTTTCTTTTTTCCTCCTTCACAGTTTCATGGATAGAAGACTTGGTTTCACCATAGATCTTAGCAACTCAGCATACATTTTTTTTTCCTTCCTTATTAAGTCAAGAATTTTCACCTTTTCACTTAAAGGGAGCACTTGACAGCTTCTCTTCGGCCTGTCCGAGTTGCCAGCATCACTTGTGCTTTGGGGGCATAATTAAGTAAAATAAGGGTGACTTAACATGAGTACTGCAATACCATGACAGCTGATGGGATAACCGAGCTGACTACTAAGTGACTAACGGGCGGCTATGCTTGGACAGAGGGATGATTCACATCCGGGCAGGACAGAGCAGGACGGCATGAAATTTCATCACACTACGCAGAATGGCACACAACTTAAAACTTACAAACTGCTTAAACTTAAAAATTTCTGGAATTTTCCATTTAATATTTTCAGACTGCGGTGGACTGTGGGAAAGTGAGATTGCAGAAAACAAAACTGCAGAAAAGGGGATTACTGTACTAATAAGCACTGAATTGTACACTTTAAATGGGGGAATGGTGTGCTAAGTGAATTATATTCAGTAAAGCTATTTATATATATATATATATATATATATATATATACATATATATTACATATATATATATCTTAACATTTCATGAACTCTTTAATGAAATTGGTGGGATGGGGCACTGCTGTATTTTTTTTAAAAAAAAGATGACAAGCTGAATAAAAAAGCCTGACACAAAAAGTACAAACCATATGCTTTAGTTTATACAAAACTCTAAAATAGACAAAACTAATCTCTACTATTAGAAGTCAGGATACTGGTTGGTTATCTCTGGCGGGGGAGATGTAGTGATGGGAAGAGGCTCAAGAAGGGGCCAGAACATTCATTTCTTGATCTGAATGTTGGTCACACTTGGGAATTCCCTGTGAAAATTCATCAGGCTGTACATTAATGATTTGTGCACTTCTGTGTACATTCGACTTCAGTCAGAAATTACCCAAGAAAAGTACTAAACTGTTTTTAGTTGTTCCCTAAATGAAATAAATACTATTATGTATAGTTCTCTGGGGAAAGGAAAAAAACCCAGAAGACCAGAAAATAAGGATATTTTTAAATTTCTCCATGTGATAAGGAAAATTATTAGGAGAAATGAATAGTCTTAGCCCATTTCAGAAAGAGGCAAGGAGACATAATCAAAAAAACACTTAACAGAATGCA
Organism: Balaenoptera physalus; assembly: GCF_965194825.1. NCBI lineage: Eukaryota > Metazoa > Chordata > Mammalia > Artiodactyla > Balaenopteridae > Balaenoptera > Balaenoptera physalus. Next base: position 78,329,796 of record NC_138897.1, on the reverse strand, counting down.
GGTTGCAAAGAAAACAGGATAAATTGGAAAATGAAGAGGATTCTACTGGGAGCCTGATTACTGTTCTCAATTAAAGGTGTGCTTGAACGTACAGGTGTGTGTATGTGTCTGCAAATGTGCACGTATGTATCTGCTTAGTGCAAAAATTTTTAAATAATATAGAAATATGTAACATTAAAATGTCTCCCACTCCCCTGGTAGGTGTATATTCTGCTAACTTTCCTCTCTTTGGTATGCTGTATATAAACACTTATTTGTACAGAGACACATACGTTTAATCTTTTCTAGCTCATGCACATCCTCCTGGGTCGATATGTAGAGAACTGTCTCCTTCCCACACACAGCCACGTTGCCCCCCATAGCACGGCTGTTCCCAGGTGATTCTGACACCCCTTCACTGCCCCCTCGGGGAAGAACCACCAAGTATCTTGAGCATCGTCTGATTTGGTTAGGGGGCAGGCAAACTGCCAACAGCTCAAACGTTGCCTTATCTAAGCCATGGATGCCAAGCTCAAAGTCCAGTAAGGACATCAGCTATGTTAAGAAACAGGCTAGAGGGAAATATACCAGGATTCTCACAGTCACTGCCCTGGATGGTGGGGCAAGCTTTTCAGATCTGTCTGCCCCTTAAAAATTTTCTACAATGTACATCATTACACTGTTGATTAATCAATCACATAAGGCTAAGTACATCACTAACAATAATGTCCCTAAGCTTTCATGGCATCATCCGTGCGTTATTCACCCAACACCTCCTGCCTAGGAAGCACCAGGCCAGGTCCTCTGAGGGACGCCAAGTCAGAGGAGGTAAGAGGTGTCCCTCCCACCAGAATAACATGGGGGATACAACACATATACAGATAAATACACTAAAAAGCAACAGCCAAAAATTTCCAAGTGTTCTTAAAGTTGAGACCAAGTCAGGAGGGTAAAGAGCTAACAGCTATAGTGTGCCTGGCAGATTTGATTAATTTATGAGCTTAAGTATCCCATCTTACAGATGGGAAAACTTAAGGATCAGAGAGATAAAGTAACCTGCTGGAGGTCACACAGCACCTGCCCCATAGTTCTACTACCTACACTTGCCAAGCTGCTCCACATCTGTTTGCAGCTGGGGTCATTAAGCATATGTAACAGCTGTCCCTACTGCTGGGTAAGAATCCATGCCGGCAATGGCCACCACATGTTTATAAAACCAACCCACAGTTATATGCATACATGGTTGTTTATGTAAGTGACTTGGGCACATGGACGCCTCACCAAGACAGCCCCTCCTCCTTCTCCAGGGACCCAGAAGCAGAGGCTGCCCAGCGTACCTTGGACTGAACGAATGTCCGGAAAATGGGCACCAGCTGCTCATCCTCCGGGTAGTCTGCACACTGGATGGCCACGTTCAGGATGTGGATCGGCTCTTCTCGGAGGCTCTGGGAGAGAAAACCAAGGGTAGGCAGTAGAAGGGCCCAGGGCCCCAGCCCGCCCCCTCCTCGGCTTGCTCCCTGCTCAGACACTCACCTTGCTGTCATCCTCGGAGTACAGGGAAGTACGGGCCTTGCTGAAGAGAGGGATGTCCTTGGGCACGTTGGCAAAGCAGGAAATGACCTCATCAAAGTTCCTGGGGGCACGGGGCAGAGAGGGAGGGCTGAGGGGCCGCTGCCCCACAAGGTGATAGGTCAGGCCCGACCCTCACTCTTTCCCAACCACCACTCTGCAAGCACATCCGAATCTGTGCAGAATTTCTGTGGTTCCTGATAGGTCCAAGGCACCATCGATGGGGTTCTTCCCAAAAGGGAAGAATGAACCTATGTGATTTGAGATGGTGAATAAAAGAAATGATTCCCAACAGTTTTGGGGCCATGGCTGGGGTCCCCCTTTTACTGGCTGGTAGACCCTTGCAACCTCATCTCACCCCTCCGAGTCAACTGAGGATAACAAAAGTAACCACTACACCTCCCAAGGCTGTTGTGAACATATAAGATAATCCAAGCATGATGCATAATATACAGGACCAAGTTGAAAAAAGGGCAACGATGATGACATTTTTGAGCATGCTATTTACATATTAACTATAGTTTAAATACAATATTTTATATGTATTATCTCATTTAATTTTCCTTGTGACCCTACGAAGTAAGCCCTTCTCTTATGCCCATTATACAGATGAGAAAACGAAGGTACAGAGAGAAATCATTTGTTCAGAGTCTTATAGTCAGAAAGCAGTGCAGAGCCAGAATTCAAAAGCAGGAGGTGCTGACACAAAAGTCCACACTTTTGATGATATTATTATTCTGTAATTATTAGCTCCTTGTGCCATGTGTCTGGGCCACCCCCACCTGTGTGTGCAATGAATGGGTGGGGGTCAGGGGAAGCTCACTCAACCCCTGTGCATGGGGTGTTCTGGGGAGACTGAGCCACACTGGGTACCTGGTGAAATCCTCGAATCTCTGGAAGGCAACCATGGCCCCCATCCGCTGGGACTTGGGGGAGAAGCCACTGTCCATGAAGAGCTCCTTGCTGTGCCTCAGCAGTTCCGGGTTGGTGATGCTGATGGGTACGGCCATCCTGCAGAGGGGTGGGAAGTGGGGGGTGAGGCAGCCATCCGTGGATCTAGCCCCAAGAGCTGTTCCTGCCCTGGAAGCTTCGGTGAGCCAGCGCCACATTAGAGCCTTCTGAAAGAGGGGGGCTTAGAATCAGGGTGGAAGGGACGGGGTAGAGCGACAGGGGTTGGGGAGTCTCATCTGATTCCTCAGGACCTGGTATAGAGCAAGAGCTCCACACATGAATGAATAATGACTGAATGGTACGTGCATGCATGCAAGTCCAGTTCCAACATGGTCGCCTGATAAATCCATAGTAGTGACTCAGCCACAGAGTAAGAATGCACCCAGCGCCGATTTCTCCTGGAGAGCCCCAGCCCCCAGCGGCTGGTGAAGGGCCAGCCTTGGTTCTGAAAGACATTCCAGGCCTCTGCTCCCCTAACCCCTCCCCTCCATCAAACCCGCCCTACAGACAGGGCCAGAAACCAAAACTGACCCCCAGGCCAGCAGCCCACTGGAGTTTAGGTGGCCACTGCCCCCAGGACTGTCTGCACACCAGGGGCAAATCCAAATGGGCCCCCGGGTAGTTAGGATGGGGCCCTGGAATCAAGCAAAGGAGGGGCTGCTCATCAGATGGGGGCAGAAAAGAGTCAACAGAGCAGGCCTGAGGTTGCTCTCCTGAACAAGAGACCTACTTGCAAGGCTGGCCCTTGGCTGGCGTCCAGGAACTCGGGGTTGCCCCCATTCCCTAAATGATGTGGGAAGCTCACTGTGCCCACGTTGTTTGTACAGTGTGGTTTATGCTGAGCTTTCCTTCTGGACACCAGCTACTTTTCTGGAACTAGGACAACAGCCCCTCAGGCATGGCTGTGTTCTTGAGTTCCCCCGCTCTGGCCATGCTCAGCGCCCCTTGGGCCTGGACCTAAGTCCTGCTGGCCTCTCGCCTGACCTCCCCTCTGGCCTCACGACCCAATTCACAATGTGCCTGGCTCTACAGACACAGGTGTGGAGGGTCCAGCCAGGCCCTGCTGGGCAGTGAGACCTCACCCCTCGACCTTCCCAGAGGCCTGCAAGAGCAGAGCTGTGTTGGCAGTTGAGGCCACAGGTCCCAAGTAAGCTCCTGGCCCTCCCAGCCGACAGCAATGGCAAGGGCCTGAGACAGTCAGGGAAGCCCTCTAGGGTCCTCAACGTCTCCCTGGCTGATAATAACACCCTGTGTCTATACTGAGGGTCACAACCAATAACCTGGACACCCGTGTAGGTTCTTCCAAGAAACAAGGTGTGAGTGACCCCCGGCCTTCAGAGGGCGGCCCCCCTTTCCTAACGGGGTTGAACTGCTGTGACAATGAAATCCAAAGGGAAAGAATTCCTCCTCAGGTGCGGACAAGTTCAAAAGTTCCTACACCACCCCTCCCACAGACCCCCAAAATGATTCCAGGCCCCCGAAGAGTCAGTCTCCTTTTCTCTCAATTGGGCAAATGTCACAATTTTTTTTTTGGTGGGGGGGGAATAAGTCTGAATGAAATAGAGTGTGGAAGCACTCAGCATAGGGCCTGACCCACGTCATGCCATCGGACAGTAATAACAGTATCGGTCATGATCTTCAAAGGGACCCTTAATATTCATCAACTTTCTGCATGCCAGGCACAGTCTTAAATGCTGTCTTTGCCTTATTTCATTTACTTTTCATCATGGTCTTGGACAACTCTGTCCAATAGAACTTTCTGCAGTACCGGAATGTTCTAGAACATTCTGCAGTGACGGAATGTTCTAGAACATCACAACGTCCAACATGGCAGCCACAAGCCACATGTGAGCTTGTGGCTAGTGCACACTTTAAATGCAGCTGGTATGACGACCAAGGAACTGAATTTTTAATTTAATTTTAATGCATTTTAACTTCGATATCCCACAGGTGGGCAGTGGCTACCGGAGGTTAGCACTGGGTTATCTCCATTTTACAGACGAGAGAACAAAGATGGGGGGAGACGCCAGGGTGGGGAAGTGGTGAGCCTGACGTCTTCCCAGCAGTTCCCAGACATCCTTGCTGGGTCCCTCCAGAAACACGGCTACAGTGGTCAGGGAGAAAAGAAGCACAAGCTGGCCCCCCAGGTGGGTACCACTCTGTACCGGTTTGGGTGGGAGGAGGGCAGCATGAACTGGAATTCCACCACGCAGGTGCTGTCCGGGAGCTGCCGGTGCTGCAGGCTGGTTAACTCATAGGCGATGTAGCCCCTCCGCACATAAACCTAACGAAACAGAAGCACAGCTGACGGAGTGCCCTCAACACCTGAGAAAACTCAGGCTGAAGGGTCCCAGAAACGATCTTGAAATATGATCCCTAAAGTGGTAGCTAACAGCATATTTGCTCACTCTTCAGGATGCTACTTTCTCTGCAAAGGACCAGATAGTAAATATTTCAAGCTTTTGTGGAATATATTTTTATCACAACTACTCAATTCTGCTGTTGTAGGGACTTCCCTGGTGGTCCAGTGGTCAAGACTCCATGCTTCCACTACAGGGGGCACACGTTCGTGCCACTGACAATACGTAAATGAGTGGGCGTGGCTGTGTTCCAATAAAACTTTATTTACAAAACCAGGCAGTGGGCCAGATGTGGCCCACGGACTATAGTTTGCTGACTCCTGCTCTAGAGTAACACTGTCCAACAGAAATATAACACAGGCCACGTAGGCAATTTTAAATCAATTTCAGATTTTCCAGTTGATACTTAAAAAAAGGCAACAGGTTAAATATAATTTTAATAATATATTTCATGTCATCCCCAATACCTAAAACATTATCATTTCAACATGTAATCAATTAAAAAAAATTAAGATATTTTAAATTCTTTCTCCATACTGAGTCTCTGGAAGCCAGTGTGTATCTTACACTTCAAGCACAGCTCAATCAGACTGGCCACACTGCAAGTGCTCAAAAGCCATGCATGGCCAGTGGCTGCCATATTGGACCACACAGTTCTAGAGTCTAAGCATTGGGAATTTTTTTAATTGAATAGGGAAGCCAGGGACTGTGCAGCAAAAGTTAACACAGCAGGCCTAATTGCTATCCTTTGAAAGGCCTGCTTGCAAGGCTGGCCTTTTGCTAGCACCTAAGAACTCAGATTTAGGGAGGATTCCCACCATTCCCAGATAAGAACGGTTGATGTTGCCTAAACTATGCAAACAGTATGATTTATGTTGAACATGTGTTTTCTTCCTGGGAGTTTAGAATTTTGGTATGTGTCAGGCAGAGAGTGCCTATGTGACCAGCCCCCAATAAAACTGTGGGTGCTAAGTCTCTAATGAGCTTCTGTGGTAGACAACTTTTACATGTGTTGCCATAATTTGTTTGTCAAGGAATTAAAAGTGCCTGGAGGACCACTGGAAGCTTGCGTGTGGTGTCCTCTGGCCTTCACCCCATGAGCCCTTGCCCTCTGCTGACTGTGCTTTGTATCCTTTTGCTGTAATAAATCACAACTGTGAGCACATCTATATGCTGAGTCCTGGGAGTCTTCCTAGAGAATCAGTGACCCTGGGCGTGGTCTGGGAGCACCAGACACATTTTAAGCAGGGACAAAACTCTACACAACTCAAGAGGCCAAGTGAAAACCTTATGTTTACAATGCTCATCTCGAGTCATGAAGAAAAGGTTGGATTCTATTCAATAAAAGTGCCCAACAAAGTGATGGAATGTGTAAAGAAAGCATCCTAGAAAAATCACTAACAGAAATAAATGGGATTCAGCACTTTATTAAGTGGGGAAGGTGGGCTGCTGCTTTCTATCTGACTTAGGATCCCTAGACTTAGGACCCCCTAAATAGGACAGGTGTTTGGATGATGGGTGACAATGGTGATCAATACTCACATCTGATGCTGACTCATCCTGTGAGGTCAGCATTACTATCCCTATCTAAAGTGCAAGAATCTAAGAGTCCAGAGAAGGAAAGCAACTTGCCAGAGGTCACACAGCTTGGACCTCTGCATACGCCGCCGACTGGAATCTCTCTGCTTCTCCCTCCCGCCAATTCCTACTTGCTCTTCAGACGCTTTCATGTCACTTTCTCATCAAAACCTGAGTCGAACCTCCTGGTAAAGTTAAGTACTGCTGTGCAATTCTCATCACGGCCTGCATTTTCCCTTTGTGGCCCTATCACATGTATAATTAAAGAAATACTGAGTGTGTGTCTCTCCCCAGCCAGAGAAGCTCCACTAAGGCAGAGACTATGGTTATTCTCTAATGTATCCCCAGCAAGTGGAATACAGTAGGTCTCAATAATTACTGGTGAAAATTGAAGACAGGGGGAAAACACTTGGTAGCTACTTAAGAGTTGTATTAGGTCTCACTGCTGCGAACAAAGAGTGGGACCTGGAGGGGTTCTTGGAGTTGAAACCAGGGGAGGGGTAAAAACTGCAGGCCCAGAGACAGTGGCTGTAACATGCTTACAAGCCCAAAATGGTCTCCATGGAGACCCAGTCAACCTTCTGGCGTCAGGATGGGTGACCTATGGGGTCTAAAAGATGGCAGAAGAGTGGGGACCACAGGGGACTGAGACTCCCAGTTCAGAGGGTAAAGAAATGAGGAGAAATCACCAGGGGAAGACAGTCAAGTTGAAAACACCCATCATCTCATAACTCCTTGAAAGGATTCTGAAAGAGCAGATGAAACGTCGTGATGTCCTGAAATTAACCGAACACCTCTCAGCCCCTGAATTCAGGACGACCAGAGTGGGAACAGACAACCTGGCTCTAATCCAGGTTTCGCCACTGCTCATGTTCATCTCTGCCTGACACACAGGGAGGTCACCTTAAGCTGTCACCTAGGCTCCTTCCGGCTCTCATAGTTCCAAGTGGAAAAGTCTTTCAAAGGCATCTAAGGCAGGTGAGTCGGAAAGTTTGGATGAAGTGCCTCAGACTTGGCCCTTGGGGGTTCATATTTAACTGTGCCTGGTCCGGAGGAGGCTGGAATGGCACACAAGATAGCAGGGGTTACCAGCAAGGACTCTGGACTAAGACAGACCTAATGTGAATCCTGGTTTTGCTACTTCCTAGCTGTGTGACGTTGAGCAAGTTGCTTCACCTCTCTGAGCCTCCGTTCCCTTCTCCGTGAGACAGGTGTAAGTAACAGGACCTACCTTGTAGAGAGAATGATAAGATCACGTTTGCCAGGAACGTGGCCCAGGGTCAGGCGTGTGGCAGGCGGGCAGTGGATGTTAGGACCGGCATGGTCAGTACTGGTGCTGTTAGGGGGGCCTCTCTCCTACTTACCTCCAAGGATGCCATGCAGACGACTTTGTTAGCATGATAGAAGAAAGTGGGCAGGACGTCAAATATGGTCGTTTCTGAGAGTATTAATTTCTACAGGAAATGGAAAGGGGAAAAAGAAGGAAACGGGAATGTTAACAAGTTCTAACCAGCAGTCAGGTAAGCAGGAGGGATGGGGGCAGGGAAGGAGGCTGGTCGTGTTGTTATCACGAAACGTTGCCCATTTCCCAGGCCCACGAGATCCGAACATGGAGGCAGCTCTGGGGTGACTGCTCCCAGGGCCCCCAGCTCCAGATGTGGAGGGGGTGCCTGGAAGCCTGTGAATGAGGCAGATTTAGGGGGTGGGGGAGCCCTGGGAAGATGAAGCCATGACCCAACCATGTGAGTGCTCCCAGCTTCCTATAAGTTCCATCACACATGAATTTTTAACATCACACCTCCTGGGAGAGTCTTGCTGCCTGAGGCTCTGTCCATCCTGCAGGACTCAACCTCTCCCAGAGCCTCCCCTGGGCAGCCCTGGCCACACTGGACTAAACCACTGGAGTTGGCAACTGTGCCCTGCACCCGAGTTCCAGCCCATTGAGGGAAGGGGGAGCCCACTTGCCCACCCCCAGGCCCCACCTGGGTCACGGTGTGTGCTCTGTGCCAAGTGGATGGATGGAGATGGCCTCACCTTGAGGTTTTCCGGGCAGAACTGGTGGCCATACATGTCAATGGCAGACAGGAAAATGGACTCCACCTGGTTGTGCCTCAGCTCATAGGAGGGGAGGTGGGAGGCAATCAGGACCTGCAGGGGGAGGGGACAGAGGGGCTGGGTGAGCCATCCTCATGGGGAGGAGCCAAGGGGCGGGTCCTGCAGCAGAGGGGACACGCACGGTGGGGGCCGCGAGTGGGGAAGGACGGCACCCTATGACCTCATGCACAGTGGGGACCACGGCTGGCGACCCTACCTGCCTGGCTCTGAGGGCCACCTTGCAGTGCTTGCTTTTGCTCAGCTGAGTGAGCTCGCTGAGGATGGAGGTCAGCTCATCTGACAGGGAAGGGTCTGGGCCACAGAGCTCGTCCTTTGGGGGAGAGAAACAAAATCCAAATGGCTCTCTGTTCTACCAGAAGGAAACAGGCCAGCACTCACCCTTGGCCAGGGGGGTGGGGGTGTGGCTGCCCCCGCAAACCTGCACAGCGTGATACACATACCCTTAGCCACTCTCCACCAAGGACCTCCCTATTCATTCACTCTCCCATTCATCCACCCCAAAACATGCCCTAAATTCCTGGCATGAAGAAAAAGACAACAAAGTCTCTGCCTGCATCACTATTAATGGCCAGCACTTATCAGGTACTTACTATGGCCAGGCAAGCAGCTAGACCCTTTCCACTCATTTCCTCAAATGCCCCCAACCCACTGACAAGTTACTATATGATTCCCATTTTACAGATGAGGAAACTGAGGCTCGGAGAGGCAACGTGCCTTGCCCCAAAGCTACCAAGCACATGCAAGGCAGAGCCAGATTTGAACCCAGGGCTCTCCTGTCCCTATGGCCTCTCCCTCTTTCCTCTAAACATTGTTGCCTGACTTATGGAGCTCAGTTTCAGAGAAGAGGGATGAGGGGAAATAGAGGCAGGTATGAACAAAGAGTAAGGGCCACATGGGAGGCTTTGGTGAGGGTGTGTAAGCTACCCTCCAGGAGCCCTGGTGTGAGGGGAGCATCTAGGGCCTGGAGAGGTCAAGGGAGGCTTCCTGCAAGAGAGAAGATCTAGAGGTGGAACTTGCAGAAGAGGGAGGGATGAGGGTTCCTATGTGCATCCCTCCTCTCTGCTTCTGAACAAGGGACCTTTCTGCTGGAGACCAGGGCCGCATGCGACTGGTCTCTGCAACTCCTCTTACGCCCTAAATGCAAGAAGGGCTTGGTAACGGCTCAGAGCTTATACTCCCTCAATACCCACAAAGGCAGAACAACGAATGCTGGGAATCTGAATGCCTGCGCATCACACCCCCCTTCCTTGCACCAGGCTGTTCTCCAAGTGGCCACCAGATGGTGGGGCCAGGGGTCATTCTTTTCCGCATCTGCTTCTGCATTTTCCTAATTAGAATGAGCCCACACTGTTTTCACAATCAGAAAAAAAATTTTTTTAACATATTAATATTTCACACTTGTACACAAACACATAGCATGTCAGTGGTGAAGAAATCTCGTGGGAAATTATTCTAAACTTTCTCTCCCTCCCAAATTCTGATTTGCTTTATCAAGTGGCGGTGGCATTAGTCTCCATCATTCCACCAGCCTGTGGCTCCAAGGACAGCACAGAACACAGGCGCTGTCCAACAACCAGGCTAGTGGTTTTCTAAGAGAGGAAAGACTCAGGAGTTCCCTGTGGCCTAGTGGTTAGGATTCTGGGCTTTCACTGCCGTGGCCTGGGTTCAATCCCTGGTTGGGAAAGATCCTGCAAGCCGTGTGGCATGGCCAAAGATAGAAATAAAAAATAAATAAGAGAGGAAAGACTCAAGACAAGTTCTATATGAAAAATTTTTAAATCTGGCCACCACACTCTCTCTCTTTCTTGTTAACTTTTGTGAAGTGGTCCCATGGCGTATATTTTAGTTCACAGCATCATGTTTTGGTTTTTTTATTTTGTCACTAGCAAAGTCCTATGACCACTGAATTGACATTCAGAAATGAGGTTCCCTGTAAAGACTCAAAAAAATTTCATTTCCAAGTAATCACTCAATTAACAGGTCTTTGCTCAAAATCTCTAAAGCATCAAATACCGTCAAATGCAAAGAACTCACCATTTTCTAGCAAATGGAAACAAGAGAGCCAGAAGAATAATGAATCTCACATATAACCCCCAAACCTCACCTGCTACAACATTTTTAGCCTCCTCACCAAGAAGCCCCTGGCAGTGCCCTAGTTCTCTGATCTGGGGGCCATTCCACCAGGCCATCCTCTTCCCCAGGCCATCCTCTGGTGAACATTATTTTTAAGAACTTCGCGCCCAAAAGAGAGTTATTATGTACACAAAGAAGAGCAAACAGCAGAATAACCCACAGACCCAAGCCCTGGCCTATGAACAAATGGTGAGTGGACTGTAATAAATTATAGGCATCCTTTGTTTTACAGACGCTCACACTTAAAAAGACTCCATCCAAAGGAGGTACTTTGAGAAAAGGGTTATATTATTTCAGCAATGAAATTCCCCCCCAAGACTACATATGTCCTCGGTCATAAGTTCCCAAGCCTGGCTGCATGTTGCAATCACTTGGGGAGCCTTCCTCCCAAATTTAATTTTTTTTTTTAAATTTTATTTATTTTTGGCTGCATTGGGTCTTCGTTGCCCCGTGCGGGCCTTCTCTAGTTGCAGCGAGTGGGGGCTACTCTTTGTTGCGGTGCGCGGGCTTCTCACTGCGGTGGCTTCTCTTGTCGTGGAGCACGGGCTCTAGGCGCGCAGGCTTCAGTAGTTATGGCATGCGGGCTCAGTAGTCGTGGCTCGCAGGCTTCAGTAGTTGTGGCGCATGGGCTTAGTTGCTCCGTGGCATGTTGGGATCTTCCTGGACCAGGGAATGAACCTGTGTCCCCTGCATTGGCAGGAGGATTCTTAAACCCTGCGCCACCAGGGAAGTCCCCCAAATTTAATTTTGAAGAACTTCAAAACTACAGGAGGTCAGTACATCGCAAATTATCCAGATTCAGCAATCGCTAAACTTTCACATCTGCTTTTCTAGTAAGCATACATGCATGTCTGTACCTACAAACACACTCTCTCACTCTTTTCTCTTTCTCTCTTTCAGTTGCAGACACCATGATCCTTCCTACTACTTCAGAATGTACCTCCTTGAGAAAAAAGATCTTTCCCCAGCTAACTGTAGAAGTGTTAAAACACCCCAAAAATTGAACACTAAACCAATATTATTATCTAATATACAGTCCCCGTTTAAACTTCCCATTGGAGAAGCTTTCAGAAAGTACTAATGCCTGGGCCCCACCCACAGAAACCCTGAGTTAATGGACCAAGGGTGGGGCCTGGGCATCTGTATTTTTTAAAAGCTCCCCCACCGCCACCCCAGGTGGCTCTCAAGTACAGCCAGGATTAAGAGAATCTCATGCTTCACTAGGAGATTTTTAAATGATTCTTTACAAAAATATCAATATTTATGAATCCATCTTGTTAGGGTGTTAACTGCCCTATAAGCCCAGGCCCAAATCTGGCCCACTGCCCAGTTTTGTAAATAAAGTTTTATTGGCACACAGCCACACTCATTTATTCACATATTGTCTATGGCCACTTTCACGCTACAGTGGCAGGGCTGAGTAGTTTCAACATAGGCTGCATGGCCAAAGCCTGAAATATTTACTCTCTGGCCCCTTACAGAAAAAAAATCTGCCGACCCCTTCCTGCTATAAGCCAAGCCCAAGTCTCTGCTACTATCTGCTGATCCTGCATTTTCCAAGTCATGTCAAGGAAAAAAATCTTTAGCTATAAAGGATTGCTAATTATTACCCGGTAGGAGGAGAAATAAGAACAAAAACATTCCATGCTTCACCAAGAAGGCAAAATGAAAGCCCTACCAGAAGACTCGGAATCCAATATCCCTTGACTAATCATAGCTCATGACTCCGGAGCCACGCTGTGGGTTCAAATCCCAGCTCTGCACTTATAAGCTGGGTACCCTTGGGAAAGTGATTTCACCTCTCTGTGCTCTGTCAAAGGAGGATGAGAACGGTACCGACCTCCTAGGGCTGCTGTGGGAATTAAACAAGTTAGTATTTGTAAAGCATGTCAGGAGTGCCTGGCACACAGTAGGTGCTTTGTGGGTTAGTCATGATCTTCCCCAGGGGTCAACAAATCCTACCTACTGCCTAGTTTTATAAGCAAAGTTTTATTGGGACACAGCCATGCCCATTTGCTTACACTGTGCCACAGCAGCATTGAGAGGTCAGGACAGAGACCATATGCTGGGCTAAATCTAATATGTTTACTCTCTGGCCCTTTCCAGAAAAAGTCGGTGGAGCCCTGAGCTACTCCCACTCTGGGTAAAGGGCGACTTTTCTTGCTTACGATCAACATGATCACCAGCTGGTTCTTCTTGGCCACCTGTGCATGGGAGAAGATGCAGTCCAACACCTGGGACATGTCTGGTTTCAGCTGCTCCCTGAGGTTTATCACACACTTGTCGTAGTGGGCTGCAGGGAGACAAAAGGCCACGTGGGGTAAGGCTCGGGGCCCCTCCTGCCCCCGTGGGCTTGTCACCAATGCCTGCAGTGGCGACTCTTGCCTTGTTGGAAATGGTGCTCAACCAGTAAATATCTTCGCAGGAGATCCAACACCACCGCCTTCATGTAGCCCCGGGTCCCACTGCGGTATCTGGGGAGGAAGGGAAGGCTGCCTTAGTGATCAACTCCACTTCCTGGGGTGCCGGAGTTATCCACAGCCAGGACTTTTATGATTTGAAAAAGGAGAAAACACTAATAAAGAAACTGGAGGCTGCTCCCTCTAATCTTTAGGCCTGGGAGGGATGTGTGAGTTAGTTCATTTGTGCTAATAACTCCGCAGGCCAGAGAGAGCAATGACTTGCCCAAGGTCACACATCCAACGAGACGCCAAGACTGAGCCTTTGGATGATGCCTGCCCGTCCCCAGAGAGAAGGAAAAACACTTACAGAGTTGGGATGCTGAAAGGGGTCAGCCTTGCATGCATGGTTGAAAAGCAAAAATTTTCAATTAACCACTCAATGTATAAAGACAGATTGGAAAACAAAACGACTGGAAAACAAAACAAAACAAAACCTGAAGGACATTTACCAAAAGATCCCTGTGTAAATTTCACTTCCCTTTTAAAACCAAATGGTAACCTGGATGTTCCTTAAACCATTTCCTCTTCTAAACTATTTCAGAACACAGGGAATTGAGTTTTTAAGAGAATGTGATGCTGAGTTTTAGGGAAGCTGGAAGCAGCTTCACCCCAGCATCACCAAATGGCAACAAAGAGCGTAAGAACCTAAAGTACTCTTTTATTCAGATGTGATTTTAAAAACACACACGAACACAACGTAAGACAGAGCTTTGAGATTTATATTTAACACACAAAAAACCTGCTATGGAATTTGATTCGTTTATCATTTGTTCATTTCTTCTAGGCATTTCCATTGCTGAAGGATGGGTTAGCGTTAGTGGTCAAAGTGTTCCGGGGAAGGGATTCCCCTCCTGGCCCTCAGCTGTGACTCTCACTTTGTGGGGAATCCGAACTCAAATCTCCTTCCTCAGCTGCAATCCTATATTATTAGTATGAGTCCCCATGAGCCAGGGAGCGCCCTGAAAAGGAGGGCATTTTCCTATAGTCCTATATCCTCTGTACCTCTGATAGTTTCTGGCACATGGCGAATATGTGCTTAATTAATTTGCTGAAGTCTGAGAATGTTTGGATTCTGTCCTTATAGGCAAAGCTTTCTTGCTGGGTAGAGTTTTCATGCAAAAGGGGAGTTCTTTTTATCGTCAGAATAGTTCTCCCTGCTCAAGAACTACTTAAGATAAAATACAAATTCTTCGCCAACTCCTCCTTTGCAAGGATCCCCCAAAACCGCAAGGATAATCTGTATAATCCTTTACAGCCTATAAAGCCATCTCATCCCACTGTCTCATAATCAAAGCTACCACAAGGACTCACTATGTGTCAGCACTTTATAAAAATCAATCTGCTCAAAGCTCAAAATGACTTATGGTGTGTGAAGTGTTTTTATCCCCATTTTACAGACTGGCAAACTGAGATTCACGTAAGTAAAGGGTGTTGCTTTGTTCTGCTGTTAGGAAGGGCTGTGCTGGGGCTGTAACTGGGGTATCAGACCCCAGGCACTATCTCTCAGTTTGAGCCTGCCCTTAAGATAGCACCACCCTGGGGCAATACATGGATAACTGAGCATGATAACCACACCCCAAGGAGGGCCCAGGACTCACTTCTGGACCAGCTGCACAATGCTCTGGGTGTTCATGAAGAAGACCTCCCGATCGGCCTTCCGCTGCAGGGTGGCTGCATGGCAGTCCAGGATGGTGGCTATCTGCATGGGAAAAGAGGACAGGTCTGGTCACTCAAACCACACAATCTGGTTGCCACACAGAAGTCACCAGAAGGACCCACCACAGGCTCCCATCGAGATCCCATTCAAAAATTTAAAATTCCAGCCCCAAAGCCCTCTGGCCACCCAGAAACAGCTCTGCACACCCCACTCAACATGTGGCTTGAGGACTCAAGAGCTCAGAATGACAACAATCACATAAAGACACGCACCACTGTATCATCCCTCTCCACAAATACAAATGTTCTGGGGAAAGAGGAGAAAGGAATTTCCAACCCCAGGGAGCATGAGGGTGTTGGGTATGGGGGTCCTATTTTTACAGTTAGATTTAATGCGATCAGCATATTGTTTGTGGCGACAAAAAAACATGTAATGAAAAACCTGCATCAATAACAAATTCCTAGAACGTTCCAACGTGTGTTTTTCTCAACTGGGGTCCTTGAGAGCTTTGTTTTCATTATTTTTTAGTTGAGATAGAATTCATATACCATCATATTCCGCCCCCCTTCTTTTAAAGTGTACAATTAATTCAGTGCTTTGTAGTATATTCACAGAGTTGTGCAACCATCACCGCTATCTAATTTCAGAGCATTTTCTTCTCCCCCAAAAGAAATCCTATAACCCTTAGCAGCTTCTCGCCAACCCCCCTGCCCCCAGCCCCTGGCAACCACTAATCTACTTCCTCTTCTCCATGGATTTGCCAGTTCTGGATGTTTCATATAAATGGAATCAGGCAACATGCGGTCTTTAACGATTGGCTTCTTTCACTGAGAATCATGTTTTCAAGGTTCATCCCTGGGGTAGCATGAATCAGTATTTCATTCCTCTTTATGGCCGAATGATACTCCAACCTAGAGGTTGACCTCTGGAAATAAACTGACTTACACTGACCTCGAGCGCCCCAAATTGCTGACATGTGGGTGGGGTGACGGTGGGAGGCAGCCCTTATAACCAGGCAGAGAGAACGAAGGTAAAAAAGAGGTGCCTCTTCCAAATGCAGATTTCCTTTAAAATGCCTGATAAAAGCACCCCCAAAAAAGAACAAAACGAGGCCATTGCAGAATTATTAGAGATTTCTGATACTACCCGGGAATGGTTTCCATTCTTAAAAAATATTACATAGACGTATAGCCCCAAGATTATCACCTTACACAAAGCAGAGGGGGAGAATCAGTGCTACACACTGGCAAGAAGAACTCACAATATCCTCTACTGTGTCCGCCAGCGTATATTTGGAAAACGCCCACTCTGTTTGCACCAACTACTTACTCCTGTTCCGAAGCCAAGTTATACAGAGTGAGGCCTAATAACTGTTTATGTTCCTCTGAACAACTGTTGCTTTGGGGGAAATGCTGCGATTCTGCAGAGAAGGCGTGAAAGAAAACTCTCAGTCCCCAGCATCTCGGCTGTAAGTGGGTCTCGTGAGGCCCGATTTGATCAGAGACCGGACGTCCGCACTGATGGGGAGACGAGTTCCCAGCGGGGCTGGAGTGGGGGTGGGGGGCACCCACCTGCTGGCTGGGGAACTGGCACAGCACCGAGGTGATGTTGCTGGCGTACTGGGCCATCACCCTGCGGACAGCCTTCTCCACGGGGGCAGGGATGCGGCCCGACACGCTGGTCATGATCTCCTGCAGATCCAGCAGTGGCAGCGTTGGGTGCCGGAGGGTCATCAGGAGCTTCTGCACCCATTCCTTCAGCTGCAGCGGGGAGCACAGAGTCGGCCCAAGGCTGTGCTGGGGGCATGGGCACGGGCACCCACCACGGGGCGGCTGACACACTCAGCCCATCCAGGCCCCGTGCACTTGAGTGCCCAAAGATCTAGACCCAGTGGCCTGTGGAACAGTCCAGCGTAGAATGGCCCCCTGACCACAGGGGGAATGAACACCCAGTTTCCCGACCCAGGAAGGCCCCACTCCCCTCTCCATGCATCCAAACAGCCAGCCTGGTGTGAGGACAGAACACCAGGCCCTGGGAAAAGCGAACATTTGTGGGACACTGGCTTTGTGCCAGACACTGTTCTAGGACCTGGATTTGCATGTTCTCATTTGAACCTCAGAGACAACCCTACGAGGTAGGAATAATCATTACTCGCATTTTCCAGTTGAGGAAACTGAAACACAGAGAGGTTAGTTAAGTTACCCAAAGTCACCCAGCTAATAGGAAGCAAAGCCAGGATGCAAACTCAGGCAGACTCAGAGTCTCTTAACAGCTGCATTGCACTGCTTCCGGCTCACCCGGAAGCAGAACTGTCGATGGTCTTTGAATGGGGAGGATAATGGCGCCAACCCCATAACGTGGTTGTAAGGTTTAAAAATGAAACCACGCACACACAGGCAAGTGCAAAGACTAAAAAAAATGTAATTCTAGCAATTAGGCAGCATAACCTAGGGGCTAAGACCATGGACTCTGAAGCTAGAGGGCCAGGGTTCAAGTCCCCTCTTTGCCTCTTCACGGGTGAAACCAGGCAAATTTTGTAGCCGCTCTGTGCCTCAGTTTCCTCACCTGTAAAATGGAAATAATAACAGTTCTTACCTCCTAGGTTGTTGGGACGGTGAAATGACTTAATAAGGTTTAAGTACTTAGAGTAGTAGACGGCACATAGCATGTACAGGACAAGCGCTGAGTTATCACCATGACCACCGTCACCGTGATTGGCTTTTCTGGGATGGAATGTGATGTAGCACAATTTTATAGTTACTGACGTTGAGTTTAGCAGCATGGGTCTTTCATGGAGGTCTGCAAATTTGAGGATGTTGTTTCTCTACAGACAACGGGACCCTGGGATGATGAACAGAGTTGTATTTCTGGACAAAGTCCCTTCCTCGCTGTCTCTTTAAGAGGGTGACCCACATCGACTCCTTTCTTAACTTACTATGTGAACATTCTCAGTGTTGAGCTGAACCCAACCCCAAAAAGCAATGTCACCTTTACAACAGTTTATAATCAGGCAGAAGCATACACTGATGTTTACAATGAAACTGAGGAATTTCCTGAGAATGGGTCCTTGATAGAAACAACAGAAGATGAATCATTTTCTCATTTCTTACCTCAATAAAGATCTCTGGGATCTTCTGGCTCTTCATACAGACCTATGCACGTGTGTGTGATACACACTTACCCTGCACACGTGACCCACCTTGATGCTAAAAATAGGCTCTGGCAGACAGTAGCCCTTCATGATGTTCGTCAGATTTTCCAGGACACTGTGAAAAACCTGGTGCAGTTTCTCTCCGAGGATGGGCAGCGTTGGTTGGGAGGGGAGCTCTCCCGTGAACGGCTCAGCCTGATGAGACACAACAGGAGTCAGAGGTCAAGGCCACTGTGGCCTCTGAATGAGACATACAAGCCAAGGGCCAAGGCAGAGCTACCGACACACAATATACACAATACACATAAAGTAGTTATCATGAAGCCTGTTGGGGAGGGGGGAACAGAAGAAAATATTGTATTGGAAAGTTAAAATTGCTACATTTACACCCCTGTGTGAGGTTTCCAAATCTTCCCCTTTACAAATGTCAGAGTCAATTATGTACCCCAAATAATTTTGGAGGGTGTTAGATGTGATAAAAAAAAAATGTTCACATGTTGAGATCTGGGGAAATCATTCTGGCTTCTACATGAGTTAACTTGAATTTCATGCTAACTAGAGCAGCCAGTTTGTAGCCAATCAAACATACATTGTACATCTGCTTTAATTATTAAAGAAAAGGGCACACTGACCAGAAGTAAAGAATGTCCATGTTAAAAATAAAGATGAAATGCCTCCCTTCCTCGGATGCCAATGCTGGTTCTCCTTTGATGATAAGATTCCCTTCCCAGCTGCCAAGGCCATATGGACTCGCTGTGTACGTGCCGATCTGTTCTGTGTGTGTGTGTGTGTGTGTGTGTGTGTGTGTGTGTGTGTGTGTGTGTGTGTGTGTGTGTGTGTGTGTGTGTGTGTGTGTGTGTATGTTTTGAAACCTTGAAGGAATGTATCCCTGACTTGTTTCATGTTCTTTGTTCTGACAAGACATAAAACTGTGCTGAAAAAAATGCTCCTTGGGAGCAGTTCCTCAGAGTTATCTGAAAGGTTGTCTTTCGGGCTATGCTCCTCAGTTTGGTTCAGATAAAACTCTTTTCTATTCCTATTAAAGACTGTTTATTATTTTTGTCGACAGATGTTTTTGTTTTGCTTTGCTTTCTAACCAAGATCATCTTCCTGTTTTTTTCTATTTATTTCAGTCTCACTTGAACCCTAAAGATGAATGCCTAGCAGGGTGAAAATTTAGGAAACTCTCATGCAAGTGTACGTGCTTTTTGTAAATCATAAACATTTAGCCTTAAACGATCCCCAGATAAAAAGGTCCCCAAAGGGGCAACACTGACTTAATGTATCCATTCGTCTGTTAATTTATTCTACAAATATCCACTCAACACCAACTGTGTGAGGCACTGGGACCCAGGAGCTGGGGCATGCTATTCTGCTGGCCCAGAACCCTCAGCTTCCCGGCCCTCGACTCTGCTCCCTACCCCGCAGGCTCCTCTCACCCTTGAAGATTAACCGGAGGGTTTCCTTTCTCCACAATCTGCTGCTGGCTTCTCCACCTGGGCCCTCACAGCCAGCGGCCAAGGGCAGTCCCTCTGACTGCACTCACCGAGCTGAATTACAAAGGCTTATCTGCCCGTCTTTCTCACGGGCATCTGTGAGCCTCCTGACCTGTGGCTGGGCGCTGTCTGAAGAACCTAGCCCAGGGAATGTTTGCTAAAAGGAATCACAACGCAGGCACAGACCTTCCTGGTTATCTAACAAAGCTCAGTCTATTTCTAGCTTTGGGAACCCTCTAAAAAGAATAATGAAAAGAAGAAGAAAACGAAACTAATAGAATAGTCTGAAGAAAAGAGTCGATTTGATTTTTTTAAAAAATGCTTTTCTAGCTTTTCTTTTTTCCTAGGCATATACACTAATTATTGTAGAGAAAACAAAATTACATGCATAAACGGCGAGCCACCTCCCCGCAGGCCTGGCTTACTCTAGGAGGGTAAGTCATGTCATGTCACGGAGACACGACAGCTCTACATAATGCACTGGGGGGATGACGTCTGTGTCAAAGTTCACAGAAGGAACCCTTCCCCTGTGGGCATCTGGGAGAAGGTTCTTCCAGGCAGAGGGAGCTGGCCCCAGGCGGATGGGTCTGGAGCATTCGATTAAGGGAGGGGTAGTGGGAGAGAAGATGAAGCCAGGGAAGAAAGCGGGGCACAGCTCATGGGGGTCTTGGAGATCATCGGAAACACATGGCTTTTATTCTAAGTGGGATGGGAAGCTGCTGGGAAGGATGTGGGCACAGGCAGGCACACTCCTACGCCCGTCGTGCTGGCTGCTGGGGGCGGGTGGTGGCAGGAGAGCCGGGGCCACAAGCCTGTCTGGCTCACGGGGAAGCCGTGCCGGGTGCCACATACCGGGTGCACTTTAGAAGGGTCGTCGAGCTCCAGCCTGGCCACCACACAGCCTGCTTCCAACACAGCCCCTGGGCGCTTGACATACTTCACCCGGCCACTTTCCTGCACATTCAGGGTCGTGATCATCTTCATCACCTGTTTTGCAGAAAGAAGAAATTAGATGGAGCCCACTAGGACTGGCCTGTGTCACCCCAAACTAGTAACTCTGGAGCAGGGACCGTGTCATTTACATTGAATGACTCCGTGGGCAGAGTTCAAGCGGAGGGTAGAGAGAGAACCAGCATTTACACAATCTGTTGTGTACCAGGCACAGCGCCAGGCATAAATTTTTTCCATCTGCAAAGCCAGCCAGGGAGGCAGGTGTTCATTGTGCCCATTTTACAGACATGGAAACTGATCTTTATTTCCAAAGGAAGGCCTCTCTCTTAGAAATACAGATGAATCATATGATGTAGGGTGACTGACACACACATTCCTAAAATGCGGTGCATTTTGTCACCAGCTCCGATTTTTAAAGGCAGTGAGAAAACTCTCTGGGGAATGAAGAACATGATTGTAGTACAGTCGTCAGCCCCTTGAACTGGTGTGAGAGTCTGGCCGTGTGGACGTGATGAGTTTTGTTATCACGTGTGGGCTGCAGACTGACAGGACTGTCCCACCCTTTGCTCAGAAGTTCACAGCTTGGGCACCCAAGTCAGCCAGGCCTGGGATGGAACCCCTGCTTCCACCCATCACTCTGTGATCTCCAGCACATGCCTTCCCCTCTCTGAGCCTCAGTTTCCCCAATAGTAAAATGGGAGGAAATAACAGTCTTGCTTCACAGGGCGCTGATAAGGATGAAGCAGGATGGCATATAGTAGGAGGCCGACAAGCGTCAGCTACTACCGTTGCTATATTTTCATTACAAAAATCACTATTTTCCTGGGCAGCAGAGAATGGAGGCAGGGTTTGAATCCTGGCTTGGTGTGACCTTGAGTGAGTTCCTTAGCCTGCCTGGGCCCCGTGTCTTCATGTACAAAATGGGGGTCCCATTTGTGTCCAACTTATATGATTGCTGGGAAGATGAAAGAAGGTAATTAAAGACAGATAAAATGCTTAGAATAGTGCTTGCCACGTGGGAAGTGCTTTGCTTCTGTTGGCTTACCACTTTTTAATTGTCCACATCATGATTCATCCATCCTTACTCACTCCTGGGGGGGTTATACATTTTTGAGATTTTTTTTTCCCTTTGGATATTGCAGGGAATTGGGGCTGAACCCCACACACATGGCTCTCTTAGGAATCTGCAGATGACAGCCCAGGTGAGAGGGGAGGTCTGTTGGCTTAGGTGAAGCAGCGTTGGCAGATGGCCCTCCCTGGGGGAGGGGGTGTAAGGGAGACCTGGCTGTAGCCCTACGCCCCTCCCAGGGGGCCAGCTCTGCGGTCACCTCTATCTCAGCATAGCTGCCCCCAGCCTCGATGTGGCCCCCGTCCTCCACCATGTACTGTATCAGCTTCCCCGCCGAAGGGGCTCTCAGGACCGTGGGATCATTCTCCTTCTCAAACACACACGTCTTGTTGCCGATGGTGATTCGGTAACTGGAGAGAGAAGGAGCAGGGAGGTGGTGGGGAGACTGGGGAGGACCATCGACCCAGGTGCCTGCGTCAGGTTTCGACGGCATCTTCCCTTCCTAAAGGCAGCCGTGAGCATCACCCTGCGTGTGGTTTGAGGGACCTACTCCATTTTTCCCAAATGGTAGCATTTGACAGTTACCGCAGAGACTTTGGGAGTGAGCTGGGTGGGACCCTTTACTGGCTGAAAACTAGTTCCTTTTCCTGACATAATTCCAACAGGCCCTGGCATAGAGAAAGCAGTCAATCACTATTATTCAGTAAATACTGACCCACTGAAAGCCTTCGCCTTAGAACTGGGAAGAGCATGCCGCATGGATGGAGCTTATAATCATCTTGAATATTCTTGGCAGATAGAACACGGGTTAAAAAGAGGTTAAAAACCACCGATCTGGGATGAATCTAGTCCACCTTCTTCCATCGAGGACTCGGAAGGGAACCTAACTGGAGCTTTTTCAGGCACGGGGCCTCTGGAACCCCACTCCTCCCCATCTTATTCTCTTGCTCGGGAGGGTCTTTGCTGCCTGTCTGTGGGGGTGGGCGGGTCTGTGATTCATCGTGTGAGCTCAGGGTGGTCAGACGCGCTGGAGCAGGACACGCGATGCGCCTGTGCAAAGTGCTTCCAGATCATCCCGTCCTCCACCCAGCCAGACACAGAGCAAGCTTTCCCGCCGCCACCTGCTTGTTCCACGTGTCTCTTCCCCGACAGACTCCATGAGTCATGACCACGGCTGTATCCTAACACCTAGCCCGGCATCTGGTGTAAGCAGATGCTCAGTAAATAGCCCCTTCCCTAATCGGACGGCCTCGTCTTCTCCAAGCCTTGATCTGATGGGTACGGACACTGCAGCTCAGACCCGGAGCCGCTGGCACTCAGCACACACCTCGCAGGCCGTGGAGCTGGGAGTCACATCCCATTCGGCTCTGAATCCTCCCAACACTAGAAAAGGGCCTCCTGGGAGCCTCCCATATATGCCTGCCAGCTGCATGGAATTCCAGCCGAGAGATTAACCTCTCCAGGAGCCCCAGAATGTTCCAGAGAAGGTGCCTTAGCGAAGACCCTCAGACCCGCAGGGGAGAGCTGGCTCTGTGTGCCCTCCACGACCACACACCTGTCGACCTCCTCCTTCAGGTACGTGGTGTAGCTGCTGCCACTGTAGGACAGCAGCAGCCCCCCGTCGTTCAGCCGGTGGGCGTCGATCTCGATGTGACTGCCGTTCATGATGAGGACGAACGTGGTTGGAGACTGCCGGGCCACCTGTGGGGACAGTTCAATGTCCCCACCTGAAATGAGGATGCCTGCTTGGCCCTGTGCCCCCAGAGCACCGCCTGGCCCCCCTGACCACAAGCAAAGGCTAGTGTCCACGGCGGGAGTGCTGGGGTGGACACCTCACCTCTCGAGGGCCAGCCCTCACTCACCCCAAGGGAGCAGCGACGGGGAGGGAGCCCGGGGTCAGCGAGCCACACCTGCCCTGTGGGTGGGCTAGAGGCTGCCGGCCGCAGGTGTAGACCCAGGCCGGGCAAAACTGTCCACTGTGTGCCCTGGAGGGCTGGGGGCTTTCTTCCGGTCCTGTCCCCAAGCAGGGCTGCCCTGGGAGCCAGGGAGATGGGGGTCTTGCTCTGGGTGAGGCAGACCTGGGGCCTCCATCAGTGGCCTGGACATGGACTAGGGCTCTGCCCCCTAGACCTGGCCCTGCCCAGGGGCACACAGTGGATCTGGGACGCTGGAAGGAGACATATACGGCCAGGCCCTGGCCTCGGCTCTGCATTTCAATCTGAAATACCAGCCCCACCTGGCCCTCAGTTCAAAGTATGTGCTCTCTCTCAGAAAACTAACATCCTAAAGAGCCCTCAACCTCTAAAATATATATATAATGACAAAAGATGGCAAGAAATAGAGGAATATTTATTGCCACATTATTTATGGTAACGGGAAAACCTAGAATCAAACGAGCTCTCCAACAGTGGGTGCTGCCATGGAATGTTCTAGACCTGCACTGTCAAATATGGTAGCCCCTAGCCAGACTTTCAAATGTAAGTTAATTAAAATTAAATGAAAGGTAAAATTCAGCTCCTCAGTTACACTCACCACATTTCAAGTGCTCCGTAGCCCCAGGTGGCCCATACTGGACAGAGCAGATTTAGAACATTTCCATACCTGCGGAAAGTTCTATTGGACCATGCTGCAGACTCTAAACTGATGTTAAGGCAAACTTGCTAATAACAGGGGGAAACTATAGGCCATGATAATATCAAAGCAGTAAAAACATTTGCACTATGATCTTAAGTTTATAAAATCAATGCATAAGGAAAAAAATAACTGAAAAGAGGTCTGCTAAAACGTCTGAACCCGGGCCACAGCAGTGAAAGCGCAGAATCCTAACCACTAGACCACCAGGGAACTCCCCCATGGTGGACTGTTTTTCTGATGCTTCATGCTTGTTTGCTGTTTTGAAATTTTCTGCAACTAGCATGTGTCATATTTAAAATCAAGGTGAGGGGACCCAGGCCCCCAAAGGTAGCCAGGAAGCATCAGCGCCAAAAGGGAAGCGATTTTACACACGTTACGTGGATAACACACTCGTTTGGCTGAACGAAGCCTGAAAATCTCCAAAGTTGAAAGTTCAATGTGTGCTCAGCAATGTTAAAAATCAGGTAAGAGAAAATAAAAATTCTGTTGCCTTTTCCATGGAATGTGAGGCTGGGAAGTGCTGGGGAGGCCCTGGCTTCCCGGGGACACATAGCTCCCGAAGGTCACCCCGACTTGGACCCGGGGGGCTCATCCTGTGCTCGCACATCTCAAATATTCTTTG
Source organism: Balaenoptera physalus (assembly GCF_965194825.1). Taxonomy (NCBI): domain Eukaryota; kingdom Metazoa; phylum Chordata; class Mammalia; order Artiodactyla; family Balaenopteridae; genus Balaenoptera; species Balaenoptera physalus. Next base: position 78,305,069 of record NC_138897.1, on the reverse strand, counting down.
ATACTCTGCTGAATTGGCCTGGGATGGCTCAGGACGGGTAACTAGATACTTCCAACAGAGGAAAGCAACCCTGACAAGCTCTAGGGATGCTGGTGATAGACCCGGAAGCAGTCGGAAATCCACACATTCATTCTCGGTGCAGAGACGCTGGACAAAGCCAGTCTCACAGCCCTGGGAAATGCACCCACATGCTCTGCTCTTGAGCAATGGTCCGGCTCACACTTTGTAAGGGGTTGAATTATGTCCCCCCAAATTCATGTCCTCCCTGGAACCTCAGCTTGTGACCTTAATGGAAATAGGGTCTTTGCAGATGTAGTTAGTTAAGGAGGGGTTGTGCTGGATTAGGCTGAACCCTAAATCCAGTCTGACTGGTGTTCTTGTAAGAGAAGAGACCCAGAGAGACAGGCACAGAAGGATGAGGATGTGAAGACAGACAGACAGACACAGACACACTCAGAGAAGGTGGCCGTACAAAGCCAGAGACTGGTAGAGACTGGAGTGACAACCTACAAGCTAAGGAACACCACGGACTGCCCACAACTACCAGAAGCTAGGAATGCATGCTCCCTGGGAGCCTTCAAAGAGACTATGGCCCAGCCAACACCTTGATTTTGGACTTCTGGCCTCCAGAACTGAGAGACTATAAATTTCTGTTGTTTGAAGTGACACCAGTTTATGGGACTTCATTATGGCAGCCACGGGAAACCAATACACGCTCTAACGTGCCTCGTGTGCGTGGCTCAAGCCTACGGGTTCTGGAATCCAAAGACCTTAGATTTCAAGGTCACGGGACTGCACGGGGAGTCCTGGGACCAAGCATGAGAAAATCCACTGCAGGGATGGCCCACCGCAGAAATAAAACTCCCTTGAGCCACCAGAGTGTGGGAGACATCTAAGAAACAGGGACCTTTACCTTAAGGATGTACTTAACGCCTCCGTAGATTAATTCTACATCCACAATGTTCAGCAGAGAGTCTGCAGGGAGGACCTGGCCCCTGAGAGAAAAGACAGACCTGTGGTCAGTTTGGGAGTGACCAAGAACTCCGCAGCCATCCATCCCCTGGATATGAAAAACCACCCACTCTTTGCCTCTTCTAACTATCAACACACCTGATTGATAAAAGGCAAGGAATGGAGAGTCCCAAAGAACCTGACATCCCTTAGAACTTAAGGAAACTGCTCTTGCTACGGGATGTGACATTTCAAAAAGGCTCTCTAAGAAGCAATAACCATATTGCTTCTTCTTGAAAAAATTCCTTACGTGGGAATTCTGCCACCTGCTTATGAAGGAAACGAATGCACGGATTGTGATTCTATTACCATTCAAAAGCGTATTATCCAAGCACTAAGAACTTTCGCCCTTCTAGTTCCCTTTCAGTAGTTTCCTTTGCCTACCACAGTGGTTTTCAATGCGGGGTGGGAGGGTAGGGTTTGCCTCTACCCCGAGGACATCTGGCAATATCTGGAGACATACTTGATGGTCCTGACTTCCAGAGGGAGAGGGGATGCAATGGATGGGACCAGGGACGCTGCTAACTTCCTACCCTGTCCCACAGGACAGCCCTCACCACAAAAGATGACCCAGCCCAAAATGTCAGCGGTGCTGAGGTTGGGAAACCCTGGTCTATCCTAAGAGGGAGCTCCTGGCCACTTCCACAGGGTCCATTTCACTGGTCACCTGATTCAGGTGAGGGTATGGGAAAGAACCATTTGTAGAGGCGACCTATAACCCGCTTTGCTTCTCAAATCCACCTCCTCCTCTCTGAGCTCCTGAGTGTTACGACGTACCTTGCACAGGTCAGCACGAATAAGCGCACTGCTGTCTATAGGATGATGGCTGCCTTGGCCTTGAGTATCCCTCCCCTCCCGCCCCCTACCCCAACCTCTTCTAGGGCAGTCCAGGTTTATCCAAGGAATTCTACAGAGGCAAGCACGTAGGAGAGGTTCACTAATTGCTTGGTGATGGATTTACACCCAAATAAAGCATGTTTCTGCCTTACTTGCCACCAACACGTATCCCAAGAGGGGAAAGGAAGTACCCATGGGCCCCACCTTTCCAGCGAGTGTAAGAAATCCGTCATGCAGGTCCTGAACATCGAGTCGGCCACGTTCAAGGCTCCGCACACCACCCCGAGCATGATATCCGGCTTCTCGGCCTGGGAGAGACTCTGCATGTCAGTATCCACAGTGACCAAAGCCACGGGGAGCCAGGAGGGCTCCAGGACCCCCAGGGGAGACACGTGCAGCTCCCCACCTGCACTTTCTCGGCGATGAGATTATCCAACCAGCTGGTGTCAATGTCGTTGTTCTGGAAGCTCTCCGTCTCCAGGAGGTTGGTGAGATATTCCACGGTGGTCCTGAAGTCGCCCCGGATGGACAGTTCCTTCAAAGCCACCACCATGTTCCTTGAGGGGAAGGCACACGGATTGTTTTCCCAATTAACGTATGCGCCGTCAGAGTTCTGGAGTGGTTTCCAGTGAGTCAGAACCGCACAGAAGTTTAGGGAGGGCCCTGAGTCAGACGGCTTGGGGCAATGTCAGCTCCAGCATTGACTGGTACAGCAAATCTTGGGCCAGTGACTTAACTGCCTGGGCCTCAGTTTCCTCATCTGGAAGATGGGGGAATAACCTTGCCTTCACACAGATGCTTGGGGATTAAAATGAGACAGTCTGTATAAAGCACATGGTCACTGATCAGTAAACCTTAGCTGCTATGATTTATTACAGTGATTATAATTGTTATTAACCATGCCAGTTGCTCTGACTCCCTCCCCCGCTGGACCTATCAAAATCCCCCAGTGTCCCAAGAATGAGCCGCTCTTTACCTGTCCACACAGCTGTCCGGTGTGCCTGGGGTGCACGAGTAGGTGGCCAACACCGGTGCCCCCCTCTGGGCATGGCGGTCACCAGCCCACACGTGCTTGGCCGTAACCACCTCCCGTTTCCCAGAGGGGCTGCCTCCCCCCAAACAGGGTGTCCAGTCCAAAGGGCAGAAACCTCCACTCTCCATGAAATCATAGGGAGAGTGTTTTGGGGAAAGGCACCAGAGGAAGAAGGGGCATAAGAACACTTCGTGGGAGAGGAGAGCTTTCACACCAGTTACGATGCTCCCGCGTTCTGTCAGCAGGTGTGACAAAGGGGCCACGAGACCCCAGCGGGAGGGTGAGAAAATGAAGACGCAGTGAGGTTAAATGAGGGTGTCAAATAGGCTACTGCAAGTTGGGTGTGGGACCTGAACCTGCATCTACAGGCTGAGCCACTGGATTCAAAGGTGACCAACTTGTCCCGTGTGGCTCAGGACTTTCCCAGTTTTAGCACTGAGAAGTCCCACATCGCAGGAAACACTCAGTCCTGGGAAGACAGGGACAGTTGATCCCCCTCTTGCACACTGACAGCAATAAGAGCTGGAATTTTTCCTTCCTATTCTGCTGAAGTGATTACTGGCCACTCACAGTGTGGGACAAGCCACAGGTCACTTCACTCGGAGACAGCTGGGCTGGCTGACCACCATCCCACCTTTTATTAATCCTTATTTGCTCCAAGCGTCTCAATTTCTCACTGGTTAAGATGAATTACTCAAAGCTGGCAAAGAAACTCTCTCCCTCAAAAGCACCAAACTCCATTTAATTCATGGCTAAGCGCCCCAGGCCAGACAGATTTAAATGCTTTTCAAATGAAATGTCTTAGGGATTTTTCACTCTAAAAGACACCTCCACAAGAATGTTTAATTTTACAAACTGAACTGGTGTTTACCTTTTTGTTCCCAGGTCAAGGCAGGAGAAATGTTAAGATGCGGGGGTTTTGACTGCTAATTTTTAGGGAAATGCAAATCAAAACTACAGTGAGGTACCACCTCACACTGGTCAGAATGGCCATCATTAAAAAGTCTACAAATAACAAATGCTAGAGAGGGTGTGGAGAAAAGGGAAACCCTCCTACACTGTTGGTGGGAATGTAAGTTGGTGCAGCTACTGTGGAAAACAGTATGGAGGTTCCTCAGAAAACTAAAAATAAAATTACCATATGATCTAGCAATCCCACTCCCGGGCATATATCTGGATAAAACTCTAATTTAAAAAGATACATGCACCACTATGTTCATAGCAGCACTATTCACAGTAGCCAAGACATGAAAGCAACCTAAATGTCCATTGACGGATGAATGGATAAAGAAGATGAGGTAAATATACACAATGGAACAGTACTCAGCCATAAAAAAGAATGAAACAATGCCATCTGCAGCAACATGCATGTAACTAGAGATTATCATACTAAGTGAAGTAAATCAGAAAGAGAAAGACAAATACCATATGGTATCAGTTATATGTGGAATCTAAAATATGACACAAATGAACCTATCTATGAAACAGAAACAGGATCACAGACATAGAGAACAAACTGGTGGTTCCCAAGGGGGAGGGAGTTGGGGGAGGATGGAGTGGGAGGTTGGGATTAGCAGATGTAAGCTTTTAAATACAGAATGGATACACACCGAGGTCCTAGTGTATAGCACAGAGAACTATATTCAATGTCCTATGATAAACCATAATGGAAAAGAATGTTAAAAAAAAGAATGTATGTATAGGTATAACTGAATCACTTTGCTATACCGCAGTAATTAACACGACATTATAAATCAACTATACTTCAACAATTAAAAAAAAGATGTGGAGGTTTTGGAATTTGTAAGCTTCTTTGTCAATGTAGGTTCCTCCAGGAACCACTTATGAGGTTTAAATTTAAAAGAATCCCCAGCCCCATCCCAACCAGCACCACCTTTTTAAAAAAGGCTATATAGTACTCAGCACCTTTTAAACTTTTAAAATCACCTTGAACATTCTTTGGATCTCCTTCAAGATCGACCTGTAATAAGCTCAAGACCAATGACCTTGGTGAACTGATTTCACGTATGTCATGGATCTCAAGTACGGGAAGAGGATGGACTGGGTTCTCGGACTTCAGCATAGGGTATTTAAAATAGGGTCTGCTCATCGTCTCCTAAAGTGCTGCTGCATCTGAAGCAGCACGCTAATTTTTAGTTTCTCAAAGGGAGGGAGGGAAGGAAGGGAGGGAGGGAGATACTGACGAAATGGCCTCTTCCCGGTTCTCTCCCCAGGAGAAGCAGTGCCCAAACTGGGAATCGGCAAATTCATGTAAGCCTCCAGTGGCAGCCACGCTGAAATAACCCCACACGTTCTTGCTGCTGCGGAAATTCAACTCCTGGACCGTTCCAGAGCTCGGCTTAAACCCCTGGAGCCCAGACAGAAAAAGCAAAATGGAAGAAATCATTACTCCAGATATATTTTCACCAGAATTAAATCCTAGGAAAACCCAAGAGCCCCCACCCCCACACACCCAAGAGCTTAGCGTGATGAATAAAACACTGATACTTCTCACTAGGGGTGCAGGTGTTTCCAGGTGAGCACGTCAATGTGTGTCATTTTTACTTAAAAAAAAAAAAAAGTCAAAAAACCACCACCAAGTTGGGACCGGTGATCACTGATGGAGCTGAGTGAAGGTACATACTGATTTTAAATGTTTGCCATTGTTGACATAAAAAGTGTAAATAAAAGAGGAGTTGGCGGGATTTCCCTGGTGGTCCAGTGGTTAAGACTCCATGCTTCCACTGCAGGGGCCACGGGTTCAATCCCACATGCTGTGCAGCGCAGCCAAAAAAAAAAAAAAAAAAAGAGGAGTTGGATTTCCAATTCCAGATTATGAAAATTTCAGCAGGTAAGGAAATCCAGTGTTAGCCCTTGCTGATGCTAACACACACATAATTCCCTTTGCGGGGATGACACAACCCCCTCTGAGTATAATTGTGGTACAGGGGGGTGGGTTGGATCCTCTTGCTGGGATTAGAACTCTTGAAGCTTGTGATGGAGGCATTCGTTTTGGCAGACATGCCTCGAGGCAAGAGATGGAAAGTTCCAGGTGCCTGGGCTATTTCTACACGTGATCCTCCATCCTCCCAGGCACCTGTGAACAAGGCATCAACCCTCTGAAAATTTCCCGTTTTGCTTGTCCACCATCAGAACTGACTGTTCGCCTGTAGCCAAAGATCCCAAACTAATACAGTCACCATAGTTTAAAATTCTTCCATTAAAAAGGTGGGGGTGGGGTGGGAGGACTTCCCTGGTGGTGCAGTGGTTAAGAATCCGCCTGCCAATGCAGGGGACACGGGTTCGAGCCCTGGTCCGGGAAGATCCCACATGCCTCAGAGCAACTAAGCCCGTGAGCCACAACTACTGAGCCTGCGCTCTAGAGCCCACGTGCCACAACTACTGAAGCCCGCGAGCCTAGAGCCCGTGCTCTGCAACAAGAGAAGCCACCGCAATGAGAAGCCCGCGCACCGCAATGAAGAGTAGCCCCTGCTCTCCACAACTAGAGGAAGCCCGGGCACAGCAACGAAGACCCAATGCAGCCAAAAATAAATAAATAAATTTATTTACAAAAAAAAAAAGGTGAGAGGTTAAAAAAAAAACCCAAACCTCTCTTCTCCCAAATTTCTTAAATGTAGTTATTAAACAACAAAATTGTGGTAGGTTATGGAGATTATCTGACAATCAACTGTCAGTAAGCATGTAAACTTGATAGATGCCAGCTGGTTGGTATCTTAAGGCACAAGTAAGAACAAGTCACATAGGGACTCCTTAGAATGAACCAGATTGTATGTTGCAGCAAAAAGTTCATGGGGCCACAAATCCAAGGACCTGTGCTCTATACCTGGCTGTCCCAAAGATGGACGTGGTCTGTATAGTCCACCAGTGGGGCTTGGCCATGGCCTCAGCAAGTCCCGGGCGTGAAGGTGGTCACCCCAACCTCTCCAGCTGTAATGTGGGGTCACAATGCCCAGTGGCAGGGCTGTCATGTAACTGACATATGAAGGCATCTGCCCGGTACCTGGGACACATCACATGTGGATAAACCGTGACATGTCCCTTCCCGCATCCCAGCGTCCTCGCCTGTAAACTGTGAACCTGGGTGTCTCAACAGGCTAAGGTTCGGGGTCTGCCACACGCTGGGAGGTCGGAGATGGTGGAAACTCAGGGCCCTCAGACTTGCCTCGTCTGGGTTTTCGCTGGTGATTCTGGCCGCAATGACGTGGCCTCGGGCGATGGGAGGGTTGGAAGGGGTCTCAAAAGAAATGGGCGTCACCCCCCATGGGGACTCTCCATACAGAAGCCGGATATCCTTCAGCCGGTGCAGAGGCACGCCCATGGCGATCTGAAATCAAGAAATCCATCCCAAAAGAGGGTCAGTGCCCAAACGCGGAGGCCAGTGCTAGAGGCGATGGAGGTGGGCGGGGGTGGGTGAATGATTTCGGATATACTGAGCTCCTCCTGTGCCCACCAGACCGGGCGACACGGTGGCAGGAGAGGCACGGAGAGAGAAAGACAGATGGCTTGACCCTGCCCCCAAGGAGTGAACTGTGTTGCTGGGAAAAGAAGCGACAGTCACAGAACAATATCGCGAGCATCAAATAAAAGTTACAGATCCTTAGTGCTGTGGAAGGGGTGGGGGAATGGTGTCCAGCTGCAGAGTCAAAGAAGGTTTTGTGAAGGACACAGGGAAAGCTGGGCTGGAGGACCAAGTGAAAAACAGACAGTGACGGACACCAGGTGAACCAAAAGATCAAACTGAATCTGCTGGGTCTTTGGATGTGACACACTAAAAGGGACCCAGTGGTACCTGTGTAATATCCTGCCAAAGTGTTTAAGTGACTTCCAGCAGGAAGAAATGACCAGGCAAATCCAAATGGAGGGACATTCTGCCTGAACACTTCACAAATGTCAACATCCAGGACAAAAAAATAAGACTGGGGAAAGGTTCCAGATTAAAGAGATTAGGAGACATGAAAATGGAAAGGGCTGTATGGGTCCTGGATTGGCTCCTGGACTTGAAAAACAAAGGACAGCAACAAATTATTGGGACAACAGGGAAAACTTTCCTGTGGACAGTAAGTAACAGATAGGTAAGTGGAGGGTGTCAAAGCTCTGTTTCTGGAGTGGGGCGATTCTACCGCGGTATTATTCCCGGGAGGTTCTTATCCGAAAGATTTAGAGGCAAAGTGGCATGAAGTTCAAGCCAAAACATCTCTCAAAAAGTTGAGCCAAGAAAAAACAAAAAATTATACAAAAACACAAATAGAGAGAGAGGAAGCAAATGTGGTCAGATGCTAACAAGTGGTGGACCGAGGTGCAGGGTAGGGGTGTTAATTGTATTATTTTTGCAACTTTTCTGAAATTTTTCAAACTGAAAAAAATAAGCAAAATAAAAAACGGAATAAAAACTCTGGGAGGATTTTTAAGACATTAAAGTTAAGTTCTAATCAAATCAAAGTAAAAACTAATTAAATTAAATTTTCAGTTAATTAAATTTAATCAAAATTTAAATTTTTAAAAATTTAAAAGAAATTTTCAAGAAAGAAAGAAAGGGAGGAAGGAAGGAGATATTAATAAAAAAATTAAAGAGTTTCTATTAATGCAAGAGTTCCTAACTCTGGGTGACATGTTCTTAGCAGGGGTGAGCCCAAGAGGGCAAACATTTGTTCTTGGGGGTGAAAATAATCTTACTCTTTCTATGTACAGGCAGACCTTGGCGATATTGGGGGTTCAATTCCGACTACCACAATAAAGCGAGTATTGCAATAAAGCAAGTCACACAAATTTTTTGGATTCCCAGCACATATAAAAATTCCATTTACACTATACTGTAGTCTATTAAGTGTGCAATAGCAGTATGTCTGAAAGAACAATGTGCGTACCTTAAATAAAAAATACTTTATTGCTAAAAAATGCTAATCATCACCTGAGCCTTCAGAGAGTCTTAATCTTTTTGCTAGTGGAGGGTTTGAAACATTGCAAGAATTAGCAAAATGTGACACAGACACGAAACAAGCAAATGCTGTTGGAAAAATGGCACCATTATAACTTGCTCGACACAGGTTGCCACAAACCTTCAATTTGTAAAAAACAAAAAAACAAACAAAAAATGCACTAAAGCAAAGTGCAATAAAACAAGGTATGCCTGTATAACGCACAGCTATATCTACAGTATCCAAACCGATATACAGTATATCTGTGATATTAACATTTCATAGGGGAGAAATTAGGGGCGGAAATGTCTAAAAGGGCTCCATGAGGAGGCTGTAATGAAAAAAAAAAGGTCTACGCACAGACCTACTAGAGAATGGACTTGAGGATATGGGGAGGGGGTGGGGTGAGATGTGACAGGGTAAGAGAGTGTCATGGACATATATACACTACCAAATGTAAAATAGATAGCTAGTGGGAAGCAGCCACATAGCACAGGGAGATCAGCTCGGTGCTTTGTGACCACCTAGAGGGGTGGGATGGGGAGGGTGGGAGGGAGGGAGATGCAAGAGGGAAGAGATATGGGAACATATTGTATGTGTATAACTGATTCACTTTGTTATAAAGCAGAAGCTAACACACCATTGTAAGGCAATTATACTTCAATAAAGATGTTAAAAAAAATAAAAAAATAAAAATAAAAATAAAAAGTATAAAGTCTTTTCATCCGAAAAAAAAAAAAAAAAAAGAAAGAAAAAAAGGTCTATGAACGGGTACTGGGGAGGTCTACAAATGCCCCCAAATTATATAAAATAGATTTTTCCAGGGTGAAGGTCCACGGCTTTTGCCAGTTTCTCCAAGGGCTATATGGCCAGATGAAGGTGACAAACCACTGCATGGTTCTCCGTGCTCCCCACACATTAAAACAGTCACTCCCCAGGACACCAGCCAAGAGACGAGCAGGGAGGTCTAATCTGAGCAGGACAGGGGACCCCCACTCTGGGCAGAAGCCCCAGGGCTCGGAGCCCGTTTCCTTGCCTGGAGCTGGGCGGCCGGCAGGTTGACATCGGCGATCATTTCCGTGCAGGGATGCTCCACCTGCAGGCGGGGATTCAGCTCCAAGAAGTGGAAGCTGCCATCCTGGCTGTAGAGGTATTCAACGGTCCCCGTGCTCACGTAGCCCACGGTCTTGGCCAGGCGCACGGCACACTGCAGAGAGACGGAGGTGGGCGAGGGGCTTCCAGTGGTTGTCTCGGGGAAAACGTACTAGCTCCCTCACCAAAGGCAGGCTGAGGACCTGCTGTGTGTAAACTACCTTGGGACCTCCGAGATCGTACTCCGGTAACCCCGTGTGAGGCTGAAATCATCTCCACGATGGGTCCCCCACCGCCGCTTGGTCTCTTCTTGGACACCCACCCCACTCTGGCAACTTGGACTGTTGAGAGCTCTTGATGGTTCTGAGCTGAGATACCTCCCCCCGAACTCCCCAGAGCCCACCTGCTCCATGATCTCGAACACGGCCGGCGCGGCAATGGTGGCCGGCGCCTCCTCTATGATCTTCTGATGCCTCCGCTGGATGGAACAGTCGCGCCCAAACAGGGACACGGCGTTCCCATACTGGTCAGCGAGGAGCTGGACCTCCAGGTGATGGGCGTGCTGGGCCAGCTTCATGAGAAAGACTGGGGAGCCGGGGATCTCGCTCTGCACCTGGGGGGACGGCAGGGTGGCTGGCTCTTCCCTGGGGAAGCAGGGCTGGGGCAGGAAGTTCTCCAAAGAGGGCGCGAAACGATGGCAGGGATGCCCTTGGTTTTGCCGATCTTTTAGTTTTACCTCTCTCAAAGACATTACATTCTCGTGGTTTTTAAGTCAAATATGATGAAAATACATAATGCAGAAACTGAAATTCTCCTGCAACACCATCTCCTAAGGATAATATGCTGTTAAGAGTCGGGTACAAATTGGTTTTCTTCTATGCGTACAGAGAAAATGTTTCTTGAAACAAAAATAGAACCAAAACACACTACTCTGTAGGCTTCTCTTCCTCCCACTTAATTCACTCTCTCAGCCAGCTCTCCTCAGTGGAACCTACAGACCGACTTACTCTATACTTTTAATGTCTGAAAGGCATTGTCTCATAGGCATGTTGTCCAGAGACTCTTAAAAATGAAGTAAAAATAAGTGTTCACATGGAATTATTTCTAAGACAAATTCTTTGTAAAAGCAAGTTGCAATAACACATGGGATGATCCCACCTATGTGAAAAATAATAAAACAGAATTATATGAAGGTCTATGTAAAAGTCTATACCACAGTAAAAGTACTGGAAAGAAACCCAGTGGCTAACAGGGGTTACATCTGAGAAGGGGCGAGGGGTTGAGAGGTGTTGTTGCGAAAGGGACCTTTCCTTTTTTATTCGTAACGTATGACTGAATTGCCTGAGTGTTGACACTGAGAACATTTTCATATTGCACTCATGTAACTAAAAAAAGCAAGCTTGGGGGAGGCTCTGCATGCGTTTGGGGAACAGGGGGTGTATGGGAACTCTGTCCTTTCCACTTAATTTTGCTGTGAATTAAAAACTACCCTAAAGAGTAAAGGCTGTTTTTTGAAAAAGAAAGAAAAAAGCTTTAAAATCTGTACAACCCCTAAATGCAAGGTAGGATCCAGGACTGGATCCTGAAACAGAAAGGGGATATTAGTGGGGAGAAGTGGGGTGATCCAAATCAAGTCTGGAGTTCACTTAATAGACATGGATTAATGAAATTAATCTCTTAGTTGTGACAGTCATGGTACTGTTACAAAAGATGTTAACAATAGGGGAAAGGAGGTGAAAGGTAGACGGGGACTCTGTACTGCTGTAGCAACTTTCCCAAAAATATAAATTCTTCCCCCCAAAATACTCCCAAACCAATACATCCCAATAGGGGCATGTGGTAGTGAAACCACTACTTTATATAATACTCACACACGGCCCACAGCTGTATAATCGGTAAACCTTTTGAGAACGCAATTTACTGGTATGTATTTGTCAGTGCGTGTAAAGTACATACTATTTGACTAAATCCCTCTTCCCCCACGGTCTTTACCCAAGAACATAATTCAGAAGAGGAAAAAAAAAGCTAAATATTATTTATAGTATTAAATACCATATTATATTATAGTGGCACTGTGTATAATAATGAAAATGGAAGCAAGCTTAACATTTCACGAAAAAGCAAAGGTTTGATAAATAAGACAATGGCCACATAGGGAATACTGTGCAATCATCAAAATAACCATAAGGACTGGACAGGGTAAAACTGTTTATGATCCACAATTTGAAATTTTTTAAACGTAGAACAAAATATTGTGTAGGCCAAATACAACTCCTTAAAATATACATGTAAATATTTTGTAATAACCTATAATAGGAAAGAATGTGAAAAAGAAGAGGTATATATGTATAACTGAATCACTTCGCTGTACACCTGAAACATCGTAAATCACTATACTTCAATAAAAAAATAAAAATTTAAAAAATAAAATAAATTAAATATATATGTGAGCAAGGTCTACAAGAAAACCTAGAAATATTAAAATAGTTGGGTTAAGAACAGGAAGATTACCAGTATGAATTTTTATAAACATTGCCAACAATGGGTATAACGGGTTTTTCTTTAATCTATAGTTAGGTGACATTTTAAAAAAATTTTTAATTGAAGTATAGTTGATTTACTATATCATGTACGTTTCAACTGTACAGCACAGCAATTCAGTGTTTTTTGTTTTTTTTATTTTATTTTTGGCTGCGTTGGGTCTTCGTTGCTGCATACAGGTTTTCTCTAGCTGCGGTGAGCGGGGGTTACTTGTTGTTGCGGTGTGTGGGCTTCTCATTGTGGTGGCTCCTCTTGTTGCGGAGCATGGGCTCTAGAGCGCAGGCTCAGTAGTTGTGGCGCACAGGCTTAGTTGCTCCGCGGCATGTGGGATCTTCCCGGACCAGGGCTTGAACCCGTGTCCCCTGCATTGGCAGGTGGATTCTTAACCACTGTGCCACCAGAGAAGCCCAATTCAGTTTTATATATACATTTTTTTCTTTCAGATTCTTTTCCCTTATAGGTTATTACATAATATTAAGTATAGTTCCCATGCTATACAGTAGGCCCTTGTTCGTTATCTATTTTATACGTAGTAGTGTGTGTATGTTAATCGCAGGCTCCTAATTTATCCCTTCCCCTACCCCCTGGGCATAATGTTTTAAAAGTGGAAATCCAGCTACAAATAAGTAAATATACAATTCGTTCGGACAATAAAAATCAATTGTCTAGAAATGTTAAAAATATTGAAACTGCTAAAATGTACAAAATATCCCATCTCTCAATAGACAAATATAGACACAAGCAGATACCTCTGAAATCCTTTAGAGACACACTGATTCATAGAATCAAACATCTTATGGAAATAGTGTACAGATCAACAAAAACCTTGGACTTCTGTGAGTAAAAATGTATGCATTTGTTTTACAACACAACACAGCAATATTGCAGCTCCTGCAAGTGTCCTCTTGATTGTGACACAACAATGTTAGTGGAAAGAATCTGGTGGCCACCAACTGAATAAACACAATTCCCAAAGACACATGGAAAAATATGCAGCGCGAACTGCTCACTTGTCTGAAAAGTATTGGGAAGTCCTCAGCAGTCTCTGCCTTCCGGATGCCTTTCCCTCCACCGCCTTCAGAAGCTTTGATCATCAAGGGAAAACCAATTTTTTCTGCTGCCTGGGGGCAAAGGACAAACAGACCACTTTAGAGGTTTCCGCTGCTACCAGGATGTTGAGAGGGTTCTGGCACCTGACCCCCCAGGAGCGTTTACCTCCAAGCCCTCATCGACATCTTTCACGCAACCATCGTTGTAAATGTACTCTGGGACGCTGATCCTTTGCCCCGGCTGCAGACTATCTTCTGCCCACTCCACCGTCAGACCTGGAGGGTCACAAAGAAAACTGAATCTTCCCCAAAAGAGCATAGACATGACACAGAAACACAGGGCCTCTTCCCACCAAAGCCACTCTAGACCTGGCCTCTGGACCAGCAGAATTCAGACACAGCCCTTCAGCTTCCTGCAGTGGATTTTAATTTCCTTAAGGACTGATTCAACCCTGAATGGGAAACCAAGCTTAAGAAAATTCAGACTTGAGTCTACCAAGAACAGCCATATTAACCTGAATCCAAAAAATTCCCAACTCCAACTCTACCTTATGGAGTCATTCGTATGTGACTCATTACTTTCCAAAACCCTGTGAAGATTTAAAAAAAAAACAAAAACAGAAACAAACTTTTCATTCTAAATTTAAAATTCAATCTTTGGAGGAAAAAAATCAAACTGAATAAGAAACTCTTGAGACGTTTTTCCTGTTTATTTTTTTAATTTATCCTAGAAATTCCACTTTTAGGAATTTATCCTAAGGAAGTGATTAAAATGGACATAGAAAGTTAGGTACAGGACTATCAAAGCTTTCAATATTTTCAAAATTAGAAAAAAATTCATCGGAAACAACCTAAATGTATAACTATAGAGGATTGTTAAGTCAATTACGGTATGTCTGTATAATATAGTCCTATGCAGGCATTTTAAATGCTGTAAAATGTATTTACTGACATAGAAAGATTAGTGAGAAAAAACAAGTCACAAACTATTAAATGTAAGAGCTCTGGTTTTTTAAAGGATGTGCCTAGAAAAAAGGCTGGAACAATATAACAAATGATAAAAACCGGGTCAGTCGATTATAAAGGATTTCTATTTCTTTTTCTGTACTTCTCCTATTTTCTAAGTTGTCTACAATGAAATAGGACCACTTTCATGATCATTGAAAAAATTTTTAATGAAAGAATTAAAAAAGTATACTCCTGTCACCCCCTCTGCTCACATTAGCAAGATTGGGCCCAGGAGTTCCCCCGAAGTGAGGTTCAGGGTCGCTTACCGCTTCCGCTCCAGGGCAGCGTTGGGATCTGCAGCGTCTGGGCCACGATGGTGGAGGCGACCTTGTCTCCCAGTGCCCACATGGCCTCGCTGGGAGGGCCTGAGGGATTGGGGCAAAGGGGAAGGCAGACTCAAGTCAGCCACAAGGCCCTGGAAGCCGGGTGCCAACCAGGTACCCAAAGAAAAGTCCCCAAGTCCCAGCTTCCAAGGATTTAACATCAAGTTGGGGAAGAAAAAAATCTATTAGTCTGCTACTTTACCAGTCAACTTTCAATACATGTGGATTGTAAACGTGATTTACAACCAAAGCTCTGTGGCCTATACACAGTTCACTAGCAAAAAGCTAGACCAAGGGGGCAAGCCAGCACCTCAAAACACTAGACCATGCAAACTTTTTCTATAACGAGCCATAAGCAATACATAAATGGATGGGCAGGGCCATGTTTCAATAAAACTTTATTTACGGGATTTCCCTGGTGGTGCAGTGGTTAAGAATCTGCCTGCCAATGCAGGGGACACGGGTTTGAGCCCTGGGCCGGGAAGATCCCACATGCCATGGAGCAACTAAGCCCGTGCGCTACAACTACTGAGGTGCGCTCTGGAGCCCACGAGCCACAACTACTGAGCCCACGTGCCACAACTACTGAAGCCCACGTGCCTAGAGCCCGTGCTCCGCAACAAGAGAAGCTACGGCAACGAGAAGCCCGTGCACCGCAACGAAGAGTAGCCCCCTCTTGTCGTAACTATAGAAAGCCCGCGCGCAGCAACGAAGACCCAACGCAGCCAAAAATAAATAAATAAAATAAAATAAATTTATTTAAAAAAAACAAAAAACAAAACTTTATTTACAAAAGCAGGCAGCAGGCCAGCTTTGGCCTGGGCTGTAGTTGGCTGGCTCTGGGGCTGGACCATCAATCTCCAGAATTAAACATGAGAGATAACGAGAGTCCCATGTGACAGCCAATCAGAGGTCATGGACAAAGAACACATCAGCGAGCACAGGTCACCAGGCAGACCCTTAGGTGAATATCAGGTATTGACTTAGCACCAAGCTGCTTTATCTGCGAGTCTGGGTTGTGGGCCCAGAGATAAGGAGCAGCAATAGGGATTTATTGGGGACGGTAAATGATTCCCATCACACGTAACAGAGAGTGTAACTGAGCAAAGTTTACAAATTTCAAATCCAAATCCTGAAACAAACAGATGCCACAGACAATAAGTATCATTTTACCTAATAAATAGTAGAGATGAGGGGCTCTGGTCCCAGGGGCTGAGGGCATTTCAAAGGTCTGAGAACAGCCCAAGAAAAGGTGTGGCCTTATCAGAAAGGTTTCCAATCCTAGTTAGAAATCTGAACATGACTGGTATCTCAGTACCAACAGGAACACCAGCAGAGGGTTCTGCTTGCCCGGCATTATTCTGCTCTGGTAACCATGGTAATGGCTCCTAGTTCCCTGGGCTGGCGGACCTATCCACATGACCTCCCACCCCTGGATTCATTTGCTCCTGACCATGAAAGTGTGATTTGGGAATATCAAACTGGTCCCCTCCTTACAGGGCTGTATTAAAGAGAATCTGACCCACCAAGCATCCCATCAACACCCCAATTCCCACACATCCGATGGAGGCACACTCTACCTAAGAAAGCAATCTCGTGCTTGTGCAGGAGCTCCGGAAGTTTGGGGTTTTCAGAAGCATGGCCCCAGCCAGCCCACACCGCCTGCAAACACAGAGAGGCATGAACAAAGGTCTTTCTTCAAGAACTCGCCTCCCATCACACCCCAGAAGCTCTTTGCTGGGTCACATCAGCCCTGGATTTCAGAGTCTCCTAGGACCCAGCTCCTCCATCCCTTCCAAACTGAGGAATCAGGTTGCTCCAGCGCTCAGGGCGTCACCCACGCCGTGGGTAGACTGGGGTGTCCCGTCTGACTTACCTGCACGGGGATCCTCTTGGCAATGTCCACAATCAGCTCCACGTTGGCATAATTGTTGTTGTTGGGCCCTCCTGGGACGGGGACGTACTGATCTGCCATCTTGATATACTCTGGGATTAAACAGGAGAGAAAAGAAAAGAAGGGCTGAGAGACTGAAGTCGAGGACAGGACATCTGCAGGATGCAACCACGCACCGCCACTGAAAGGATAACCATGAAGATTCTAGGGCAACGATGGACAAATGTATATGATAGTTCAATGAAAACTGAGTATGACTTTAATCATGTGAAAATATATGTGTATCTGGGGACTTCCCTGGCAGTCCAGTGGTTAAGACTCTGTGCTTCCAATGCAGGGGGTGTGGGTTCGATCCCTGGTCAGGGAGCTAAGATCCCACATGCCTCATGGCCAAAAAAACCAAAACATAAACAATAAAGACTTCAAAAGTGGTCCACATCAGAAAAAAAAGAAAACACATGGGTATCTGGACAGGCAACGAAAAAGAAGGAAACAAGCTATCAAGATAGTCGGATTAGAGGTGGGTTTTAAAAATTCTTTTTTTTTTTTTTTAATTTTTGGCCTTGCCACGCGGCTTGCAGGATCTCAGGTCCCCGACCAGGGACTGAACCCAGGCCACGGCAGTGAAAGCCTGGAATTCTAACCACTAGGCCACCAGGGAACTCCCTAAAAATTCTTATTTAAGGTTTATCTTAATATTGTTTAGCCATTAAACAATACAATGTTTGTTTTTAATCATGGTAAAAAAAAAAAACAACACATAACAAAATTTACCATCTTAATCACTTTTGAAGTGTACAGCGCCGTACTGTCAAGTATTCACATTGTTGTGAAACAGATCTCCAGAACTTTTTAATCTCACGCATCTCAAACTTGATACCCATAAAATGACAACTCCCCCTCCCCCTCCCCGAAGCCCCTGGCAACCACCATTCTACTTTCTGTCTCTAAGAATTTGACAACTCTAGGTGCCCCATATAAGTGGAATCATAGAGTATTTGACTGGCTTACTTCACTGAGCATAATGTCCTCAAGGTTCATCCCTGCTGTAACATGAGACAGGATTCCCTTCCTTTTCAAAGCTGAATACAATACAATGTTTAGATTTAAAAATATTCATGTTCTTTAAAACCAGAATCCCACTTCTAGAAATATGTTCTAAGAAAACACTCATCGACGAGGCCAAAGACTGATGTAAGAGGGTGTTCATGGGGCAGTGTTGTGAACTGTGAAAAGCTAGACTCAATCAAAAGTCAGGAGTTGGTACATCTGTACTATGAAATTTTCGAAGACCCTGAAAAGGAATGATGTCGAACTTTATGTGCAGACTTGGAAAGAAACTCGAGAGCCATGCTTCCTTCCGGCCCGCCTGCCTCTGATAGTTTATCCAACACGTGTTGGTGACTGGAGAGGTCCCAGAGATTATAAAGCGAGAAGTCAGACCATGACCCTCTCCTCGCTGAATTTTACTATCACGTTGGAGAAGATAAACAAGAGACAAACATGATAACTACAGACGGTGAGCAGCGCCAGGGCTCTCTGAGAGGGATGCCCAGGAGGACTATGAGACCCAAGTCGTGCGTGGAGGGGTGGAGACCTGCTGTACACTGTCAGCAGAACATCCAGAACATTCCAAGCCTCTGCAACAGGAAAGAGCGAGGCCAAAACTGATGAGGCCAGTGTGACTGGGGCCCAGGGATGGATGTCTAGAGGTGGGAGATGGGGGTTCAGGAGGCCAGCAGGGGCCAAGTCATGTGAGGCCTTAATTGGCCTGAGTGAGGTTCTGGAATTTTAGCCTGAGCACGATGGGAGACTCGACAGCCTAAGGCTGTGGACTCAGCCCTGGGTTTCAATCCCGCCTGCATCGCATACTGGTTGCATGACCCCGGGCAAGGGAGTTACACCCTCATGCCTCGATTATCTCATCTGTAAAATGGGGCTAACACAGAAACCTGTCCTCACTGTAGTGAGCAAAAAGGAGGCCACGTCTGTGCAGAGCAGAGCCGAGGGCCTGAACTCTGGGGAGGCTCGGGGGGGTGAGGTAGCTGGTGCCGGACACAGGAGGGGGCTGATGGGACCTGAGCTGTATTTTTAAAAGATCTGTTTGGCTGCTGTGTGCAGGGTCTGTAAAGGGATACAATTGTTCAGGGAAAAAAGCAAATTGTCCAATAGTTATTAACAGAATGATCAATGGTAATAGACATGGAGAGGTAAAGAAATAGAAAAATGAAGAAATGATTGAAAAACAGTACATACAAGTGCAAGAAGAAAACATACGGAGGAAGAAACACCAATCTACTGTAACGTTTCTCAAAGGTGAGATTTCCGCTTTGCATGTTAACCATTTGCATTTTTATAAGACATGGGTCACTCTTGTTGTCAGCAGAAATTTTAATTAAATAAAGAAAGGGGAAATAAATACGAGCTCAGGAGAGGTACCCTGCGATGCTGTTTGGGGTCCAGGATGGACTTGGCCCAGGTGGGGTGAAGGAGGTGAGGGCAGGTAAGGACGGGGGGACGTGGCAGAGGGGAAGAAAGTCAGGGCCCAAGTGTCAATACCTGCGTTGGCTTTGAGGTCCTCGGGGGTTACCAAGACTACAAACCGGATGGCCCGCTCATTTCGGAACATCTCATAGGCCCACCTGCGGATGGAGCGCATACATTTCACGGCGGCGATACCATTGTTGGCGATGAGCACCTGGACAGGGGAAATGAGGAAGGGGCCAGAGCTGCACATCTACCTGTGCTGGAGGCTGAGTGCTACCCCAGGGCTCATCTCACCTCTGTGAGCCTCCCATGGCACCTCTTTGTAGCTCTACGGCACTCAGCCCAGCACAGAGCAGGTACTTAAAGTCTGCTGGATGCATGAATGGATGATCCAATGGATGGATGGTTGAATGGATGATGGGAGGATGGATGATCAGATGGATGGATGAATGATTTTTGATTCCTCTGTTTGGCGCCATCATGATCATGTAACATTTTTTGAGCATTTAGTATGTACCAAGCTACAGTATAGTGTATTTTACCAGCAGCATTGCATTTCAACCTCACAACAGCCCTTTGAAAGAGGTTGTATTTTTATCACTATTTGGGGTTAAAGACATTAAAACCCAGAGGAGTTAAGGTACTTGCCCAAGATCAAACAGCTAGTAAGTGGCAGAGCTGGGACTCGTGAGCCCTCCACAGTATGACCTATGCTCTGAACTGTCCCCGGTGGCTGCTTCTGTATCCAGAAGGTTAAAGGTCCCAGATTTGGGAAGGAAGAAAGGCAGTGAGGCTGGCTGTCCCCAGCAACAGAGGGGTCCTAGTTTCAGTTCTCACTGTGTTGTGAACTTGCTGTGTGGCATTAGGCAGATCCCTTCCCACTCTGTGCTTCATCTTCATATGAGGAGCTCAGACTGGTAAACCTCCTGGTTTGGTCTCTATAAAACCAAGCTCTAGTTTTCTTGTTTAAAAAAAAAAAAAAATTAGGTGTATAGGTTCAAAGCTCCAACTTCTGTACAAGTCCATAATTTTAAGGTCCTTCCATCGCTGACTAATCTTCATGATGGCCCTGAAGGACAAGTCTCATTGGAGATTTGGGATGTGATCGCCTCTATTTTACAGAAGGGAATGCGAGCCCAGACATCACATCCCGCGAGTGGCCACCGTAGTTTCTGCGTTCCTTTTCCCCTTTCAAAAATGCCTCCCATGAGTGATGATAGAACAGCTGGGCTATGGCTTCCTCAACCTAATTATCAGAGCAAGGCTTGGGGGGGCGCGTGGGCGTGTGCATTTTCAGCCAGGGAGACTGGTGGCAGCCGGGTTGGGGAACCTATATGAGTCTCTGTGGCTCAATGCTGTACTTAGGATGCTGGGGTGAGGGCATGGGCTCTGGTTTCAAATTCCAGCTCCGCCGCTTATTAGCTGTGAGACCCGGGCAAGCCACTTCCCCTGTCTGGGCCTCAGTTTCCTCATCTGTAAAATAATACCCACTGACAATGCTGTGGGGATGGTTAAATGAGACACAACAATGTAAAGCAGTTAACAGGATGCCTGGCCCAGAGGAGACCCTCAATAAATGGTAGCTGCCGCCATTGTTGTTGTTGTTGTTGTTATTATTATTATTACCACCCTCAAATAAAATGGAAAAGAAAAAGGCCTTTCAGTCAAACTGACCTAGGTTCAAATCCTGACTTCAGCACTTACTACCTACGTGACTTTGGACAACCAATGTCAAATCCCTGAGTTCTAGCTTCTCCGTGAATACGACGGGAATGATCAAACGGCACGAGGTCAGGGCCTTTACCGGCTGGAACAGGAAACAATGTGAAAAGCCTTCACAAACCACCAATTTTAGCTGTTTCCTTCCGTCACTGTCATTCTAGTATCTGGGTCTGCTCTCCTATAAGAAGCTATACCCCTCGAGTGGGCAGGGCTGGGTTTTAGGCTGGGTTTTCCCCTCCTAGAAACCCAGAAAGCAGCCCCCTGCACAAAGGGTCTTTGCCTCCCCACCCTTCTCAGAGGCCCCAGTCTCCTCCTCTGTGACATGGGGTCATGCACCTGTCACTTAGGCTGTCGTGAGGGTGAAAAGCTGATGAACCCCAGTGCCCAGCCCTTCGCAAGCGCTCACAAAGGGGCAGGACTTTTTCTCTGCAGCCTGAGGCTGGTTGGCCCACCTCACCCCACACCGAGTGCCGGGACCCCATCTGTACCTTCTCGATGACCCGATCCCCCCCAAAGCGCACGACGAACTCGGCCGGGGAAGCCACAGTAAAGTCTCTGTGCAGGTCCAGCTTCTTCTGTTCTCGGCCTCTTCTCGCCAGGTGGAGCCCGGACATGCTGGGCCTGCCAGGGAACAGGACAGACCCGTGAGCAAGCAGGTCTCGGACGCTCGGGGAGGGGGTCGGCCACCTGGCAGCTATGAAATGCACATCCACAGAGAAGCCAAAGCCCATCAGACCCCTGCTGCTTTGCAGTCCCTCTCTGGGGAACTTGAAACACTATACGAGGAGACTCGAGAGGTCAGATCACAAATGAAGTAGCAGAAACCCCCTGATCTGCCCCAAGCTGTATGATCAGATTTTTCATCTTAGAGTCATTCTTACTTTATATGCCCATAATTTAGAAGCTCAAATAATACAAAAAAGCTTAGAACAGGGGTGCAAGTTTATGATCAGGGAAGTTCCCACATTCTAATACTTTACACTTGTTAAACAGTTTGTACCTTTCATGTGCTTTTCTGTACGTGTGTATCAAATTTTTTGAAAAAACTGAAAACAAAAAAATGTATAACAAATAGAGGGTCCTTGCCCCATCCCCCCTCTAGAACCCCACCCCACAGGAAATCACATTTGACTCTTTCTGGCATTTACACCTCTCCATGGTTCTGAACAATATGTGTACATTATCTCGTGAGTCATCCATTTAAGACACCATCCATCTATGAACTTCTTATCTTGACAGATGTGGAATTAGTGCTCTTAAGCAGCCTTCCCATCTGCTCCCCTTTCCCCAACCTCTCAATACAGGTATACTGCAATTTGGTAAATTCAGTATTCAGTGTTTTATGAGTCTGGGATCATTATTCACAGGTGAGGGGCTGTGGTATACCAGATGTTCCTTTTTTTTTTTTTTTTCCTGGAGTTAGTGATTTTTTTTCATTGACTTGGTTTTCCTTGCATCTGTCACTAATTCACCTCACTCCTCAGCCTCTTAGTACACGTAAGATAATTGATCGGTTCCATTATTTTCCATTGGCCACATCATTCCTGAAGGCCTCGACTCTCCTTTCATCCAGACGCTGTTCTCTAAACCCCTATGCAACCGTCAACTGGGATTTCCCTTCACTGGCATCCTTAGGATTCCCTTTGCCTTTCCTTGGGGTTTGATCCTGAATTTGAGGGACCACATGGCTCCCTCTTTCTTGATGGACTCCCGTGTTTTACTGGGGCATATCCGCCTGTAGTTTCATCCAGTTAAAAAGATGGTACAATGGCAGGACACATGACAATAATGCCCCAACGTGCTTGTCTTGATCCTGGCTGCATAGGGTTCCCTTGCCACTATCACCTCGGAGACTCTTTTTGGTTCTCTCGGATCCCTTTTTTCTGTCCTCCATGTCTTGCTCCTCTTTGGTTTACTCTCTTGTTTCAATGGAAGACATCCTTCAGTAGCTTTCTAAGAAAAGGTGTTCAGGGGAGTAAACGTTTTGTGGCCTTGCATGTTCTAAAACTGTCTTCCTTCTGCCCTCACATTGGACCCGATCATTTGGCTGTGCATGGAATTCTAAGAGGGAAAACCTTCTCCTTTAGAATTTTGGAAGCCTTATGTCACTGTTGTTGTGGCTTCCAAGAATGCTAGAACCAGAGCCATGATGATCCTTGATCCTTTTGTAGGTGACCTGTTTTTTCATATCCAGAAGCTTATAGGATCTTCTCTTTGCCCCAGTATTCTACAATTTTAGGGAATGATTTTAGTGATGTGCTGAGGTATGTGCCTACTTCCATCAGTAAGGCTGGGAAGCTGTCAGGCTCCTTCAATCTGGAAACTGAGGTCTGGGAATTTATCTTCAAATATTTCCTTGGTGACTTCCCTGCCTCTTTTTTCTCCATTCTCTCCTATTACCTGGATGTTGAAATTCCTGGACTGCCCACTAGTTTATGTATTTTTCCCCTCTCCTATTTTCTCTCTCTTTTCTTCTACCTTCTGGGTGATTCCCTCAGCCTTATCTCCTAACTGTTCAGTGGAGTTTTTGACTTCTAATATCGTGTTTTTAACATCTAAGAGCTTGGTTTTGGTCGGTCAATATCCCCTTTTCTATACATCCTGTTCCTATGTGTATAATATCCTCCCTGCCGCCGATGAGGGTATTTATGATAGCTTCTCCAAGTTCTCCTCTCCTGATTTGGTTTCTGTTTCTCCCACGTGTCCTGTGTCCCCTTTGTTTGTATGTTCGGGGCCTGCCTTCCATCTTAGAAACTGCACCCAAATGTTTGATAAGCTATGGTTGCTTCCTCATGACCAAGAGCAGGAACTAGAGGGCTGATGAGAAGCACTGAGCATGTGCTGGGGTCACTGGACCCTGACCTCAATGCAGGGTGATCCGGGAGGACTGTGTGTTGGGGAACCCCAAGTATTTTTAGAGTCATCCTCCCTGGCTGGCCCAATTCCCCCAGTGAGGACAAGTTTTGGGGTCTTCTGCCTGTAGGATAAAGGTTGGCCAGGAGCCTAGGGACCAGGGGGAAGTGGGAGAACTGTTGGGACAGGTCTGGGGGACAGGGCAGCTTTCAGGATTCAGCACGTACACAGCACCCATCCTCCGGTTCGGGACACAGGCTCCACATGCTCCGCAGTGCCCATCGGTCTCCAGTCCAAAGACCCTCTGCTTTTCCCTCTCCAGAGATCAAACCGCCTGCCTGCTACTGGGGTGGAAGTGGGCAGCGCCCAGCCACCTGGAGCAGACGAGGGGATCTGGGATTCTTTCACCCAATCCTTCTCACGTAGATGCTCCCAGGCGCAGAGGCACCCAATGTTGCTAATCCCTGCGCCTTTTGGGGTACAGGTTCTCAGCTTCCCTCACTGCTGCCTTACGGCTCAGCCCTCTTGGTTCTGCTCAGCCAGTGACTGCTTGTTCTTCTGCTTTCTGGCTTCCAAAATGTTGCTGCTAACTTCCCCTCCTGTTCTTCCAGGGCCTGATGGGTTTCCAGCTCTTTAAGAAAAATCTCTCTGCTATCATTTGGTGGGGTTTTGATAGGTGCAGAATCAGGCATCCAGCCCACTCTCTCAACCTGGAAATGGGCTATTCAAGCAGGGAGATAGCCACCTGCCAGGCATTAAGTTAGAGGTTTGCCACCCAGAGGTGCATCCAGCAACTGTGTCACCAGGCATTTTGGGAGGCTGGGGCTGAGTGGGTTCGGGAGGCCAAAAGTTTTGGTGAAGAACTGATAGACCTGGGACTTCCCTGGTGGTCCAGTGGCTAAGACTCCGTGCTCCCAATGCAGGGGGCCCGGGTTTGATCCCTGGTCAGGGAACTAGATCCCACATGCTGCAACTAGGAGTTCGCATGCTGCAACAAAAGATCCCACACGTGGCAACGGAGATCCCACGTGCCACAACTAAGACCCGGCACAGCCAAATAAATAAATAAATATTTGGGGAAAAAAAAGAACTGATAGACCCTAAGGAACACTGCCAGCACGTCACCGGGGAGTGCAAAGCTGGAAGCCAATAAGCCACTGTGGGGAGAGAAAGCCCAGTTTACAGATGGGCAAACTGAGGTCCTGTCAGGCAAAGGGAATCACCCAGCAAGTCAGCGGGACTGGGGCTCTTTCCATCACACCAGGAAATGTTGGGTGTGGGCATTTTCTGTTGTATAAAGTCTCTGAATCCAGGACAGTTCCCCGTGGGAAAAGCCTTCTACAAACCTGCAGTCTGTCCCCTGCACCCCTGCCCCAACCCAAGCTCTGCCTATCAGAAATGAAAAAACGGACTTCTTGGCCAGGAAACAAAACCAGAAATGAATGACAGAAACCCATAATGATGCTGTGCCACCACAGGATTTGTATTTTCAATTAAGACGATCTCCGTTCAACAAGGCTTATGCATGTTGTCCGAGAGAACAAACAAATGAACAAATGATTTCCGGCCCCTGAACTGGCCTTCCTGCCTCCCACAAACTGCAAGCAGCTTTTCTTCTAAAACCTCCTAGGACTGAACTGCTGAAACGAAACAGGACTTAGAAAAGGACTCTGAAGGTCAATATCATCTTACAAATATGAACGGTGCTTTCATCATAATTACATTCCATTAACCAACAAGCAGTTCAGTTTGTTTTTAAGAACTTTATTTCTTTAGAAAACAGGCAGATTCGGCCTGAGGGCCATCGTTTGCAGACCCCTGATCTAGGGAAATAGATACCAAAATGTTAAGAGCAGCTTTCTCAAAGTGGTTGAATTATGGGTGGTTTCTATTTTCTCCTCTTTGCCTATATTTGTTAAATCTTCTGCCATGATATATTATCTTCAGTAAGAAGAAAAAGCTATTAACTTTGTAATAGGGATGCTGAAAGCCATGGTCATTTTGGTATCCACTGGGTAAGGCACTGAGTATACTCCACTGTAAAATGAGGATAATAACATGTACCTCATTGGATTGTGAGGATTAAATAAGCTCATATCAATACACAGAAAGTAAAAGATGGCATCTGGCAGGGCTTCCCTGGTGGCGCAGTGGTTGAGAATCTGCCTGCCAAGGCAGGGGACACGGGTTCGAGCCCTGGTCTGGGAAGATCCCACATGCCGCGGAGCAACTAGGCCCGTGAGCCACAACTACTGAGCCTGCGTGTCTGGAGCCTGTGCTCTGCAACAAGAGAGGCCGCGATAGTGAGAGGCCCGCGCACCGCGATGAAGAGTGGCCCCCGCTCGCCACAACTAGAGAAAGCCCTCGCACAGAAACGAAGACCCAACACAGCCAAAAATAAATAAATAAATAAATTTTTAAAAAAATTAAAAAAGATGGCATCTGGCACACGGTAAACTCTATATTATTTCAGTGCAGTGATGCCAAGAGGATCAGGGGCTACTGATCTCCCAATCTAACCAAGAAAGGCATCAGGCCACTCCTCTGCCCATGGCCTCCTCCCCAACCATCCACCCTCCCCATTCTGTCCATGGTCTTCCCCAACTGGCTGGCTTGATCCTGTGGCTTCAGAAAGTCTGAGACATCCCATTTTTATACACACAACATTAAAACTCAGCAATTTGACCTAAAGAGCAACAAAGAAAGACTCAGCCATTAGACAAACACCATTCTGTGGCCTGGGAAAAACCACTCACGGAGCCATTTTGACTTCAAAACTGGTGACACAGCCCCTCCACCAGAAGGGTCCCAAACCCATCACAGCAAAGTACACGGCTGAACACACAATGCTGCTGGTGTGGCTTTGCTTCAGTGGGGCCAGCCTGAGGCTAGTGGCTATTTTTATCTGTTTTTGATGAAGTTGGAGGCCAGTCAACATTGGCTCTGGGGGACTGACCTTTGGCTGGCATTCGTTCCAAGGCAAGTGTGGAGGCTGAAATATTCCACGGTGACTTTGGAAGTGGCTTCAGGTGCGGTCAACTACACAACAGAGCTGTCAGCCAAACACCAAACACCATCAGCTGCCCAGGCACGAGACCAGGCAGGACTGCACTGGGAAGGAAGGAATAAACATCCTCAAATGTCACCATAGATTGGGCACAGGGGGCTCCTCCCTGAATCCCCACAGCCCTATGCAGGGGAGACCATCATTTCCTGCTCACGATGAAGAAACCGAGGCTCAGAGAGGCCCACTGACCTCAAGTCACACAGTTGGCAAGTGGCAGAGCTGGGCTTCCAAGCCAATTCTATCTGACCCCCGGGATCGAATTTCGAGGCACAAAGCTATCTGAGATAAATGGAAGTAACTCTATGGTCTGGACTTTCAAAAACAAGCACTTACATTTGAGAGACAATATGGTAATCCGGGGTTCTCAACTGGGTGCAACTTTGCTCCCTTGGGGACGCATGGCACTGTGCAGACATTTTTGGTCATCACAGCGTGGAGTGTACTCCTGGCATCTAGTGGATAAAAAGCCCGGGTGCCACTCAACATCCTGCAAAGCCCAGGACAGCCCTCAACAAAGAATTACAGGGCCCCAAATGTGAACAGTGCCACAAGTGAGAAAGCCCAGTAGACTAGAACCATCCTCCCAGGCTTTGAATCCAAAATCTACTACTTATGACCTGTGTAATCTTGGGAAAGTTGCTTCAACATTCTGTGCCTTGCTTCCCTGATAGGATGTGAATATTTATAATATTAATAGGATCTGCCGCCTAGAGCATGTGTCCAGGGTTCACCACTGGGCCTGGCCTGCAGGAAAGAGCTTTAGCTGAGGTGCCTCTCTGCACGGGAGCCAGTATAAAAGCCCCAGTGTGAGGCCATCAGGCTAGGGCCCTGGCATTAACCAGCTCTTAAATCCCTTACCCTACCATTTCTTTCGTAAAACAGGGATGGTCACTGCTCTGAGCTGATGCCCTGACGGAAGCAAAGGCCTTACTATTATCACCCAGCAAGTAAGCAAGAAAGGACATTGCATAGCCCAGGAAAGGTCGATAGCTTTGAACTCATCTTTGGACCCCCCAGATAAGTGGACGCTTGGAAATTTCTCAGGCCAACTGCCCCCTCAGTGCCTCCAGAGATGGCCACTTTGGCTGGGCCAGGGGTCAGCAAACTAGGGCCCAAGGGCCAAATCCAGTCTGCCACCTGTTTCTGTATCTCCCACAAACTAATAAAGGTTTTTACATTTTTGAATGGTTGAAAAAGAATTGTACCTTGTGACACGTGCAAATTATATGAAATTCAAATTTCAGTGTCTGTAAATCATGACTGGAATACACTCAGGCCCATTCAACTACATATTGTCTGTGGGAGCTGGAGCAGTAAAAGGCAGGGCTGAGTAGCTGTGACAGAGACCATACTGTCACAATGCCGAAAATATTTATTATTTGGCCCTTTATGAAAAGTTTGCAGACTTTGGTTTTTCAAAAGCCCCTCAGGAAATTCTAATGTGCACAACATAGGAGTGAGACCACCCACAGATCAACAACCAACATTTCAACATGGGCAGCGGGCCTTGGTCCTGAGCAGGATTCCCTCGGCAGTGACATCATAACGGGATACTGTGGGGCTCACTGAAGACCAGACTCTTCTGCCTTCCGGTCCTCAACTTTATTTCATCCCAACAGAGACTCAAATCTCTTCTTGAGATGTCCTCCAACCACTCCGACCCACATTCACTTCTCTGTTCTCTGAACTCTGGCCCTGTTTGCACACCAAGGAATGCTGGCCGGCATTTGAGACCCTGCCTTCCCATTATTTCTGGCTCCTTAGTAGATGGTCCAGGACTTCAGGACAGGATCCCAAATGCCTCTTGACTGCATAGGCCTCTTTTGCAACAGAATTCTGTCATCACTGTTATGAGCTGTGCAAATGTTTGTGCTGACTCAGGACAGCACCCACGGCCCTGAGTGCTGGGCATAAGAACCCCGAAAGGCCAGTTAGGATCAGCCCCATTGACAGATGAGGAAACCGGGGTTCAAAGGGTTGATGGCACTTTTCAAGGCTACAGAGCTCAGCGGCAGAGTGTGGCTGTCTATCTCCATCTTTTTAGCGACTTTAAGCTAAGAGAGGAACCATACAGTGACCCAATAAAGCATCTTCATATTATTTTTTTTTAATTAATTAATTAATTTATTTATTTACGGCTGTGTTGGGTCTTCGTTTCGTGTGAGGGCTTTCTCTAGTTGCGGCGAGCGCGGGCCACTCTTCATCGCGGTGCGCGGGCCTCTCACTATCGCGGCCTCTCTTGTTGGGAGCACAGGCTCCAGACGCGCAGGCTCAGTAGTTGTGGCTCACGGGCCCAGTTGCTCCGCGGCATGTGGGATCTTCCCAGACCAGGGCTCGAACCCGTGTCCCCTGCATTGGCAGGCAGATTTTCAACCACTGCGCCACCAGGGAAGCCCTTCATATTATTATATATACAGTGATCACATGGTCTGAACTTGCCAGGACAATTCCAATTTCGTGCAAGTTCATTCTTTTGGATTACAGTGGTTTGTGTCGGGGCTTCCCTGGTGGCGCAGCAGTTAAGAATCCGCCTACCCATGCAGGGGACATGAGTTCAAGCCCGGCCCAGGGAGACCCCACATGCCGCAGAGCAACTAAGCCCGTGAGCCACAACTACTGAGCCTGCGCTCTAGAGCCTGCATGCCACAACTACTGAGCCCATGCTCCACAACTACTGAAGCCCATGCGCCTAGAGACTGTGCTCTGCAACAAGAGAAGCCACCGCAATGAGAAGCCCGCGCATCACAACTAAGAGTAGCCCCCGCTCACCGCAACTAGAGAAATGCCAGCGTGTGACAACAAAGACCCAGTGCAGCCAAAAATAAATAAATAAAAATAAATTAAAAAAAATAATAATAAAAAATAAAATGGTTTGTGAAAGCTATTCTTCTGGATTAAAGTGTACAATTAAATGTGATTCAAGAGTTATAGGTTAAACTTTTTGTTAATAGTTTTATAGATCAGAAAAAAATGTATCCTTTGTAGACCACGTGGCCTGCTTTCGTTCCTGTAAGACTTGAGGGTTTTAGCCAGATGGGTTAGATCAGGGCTCCAAATGTGGGAGGAACGTGACTACCATGCCCCACAAAAAACCTAGTGCACAAGAATGACTGTGATTCCAATCTGGGGCCCCTATGCTTCTGCGGGCCCTTTGCTCAGACATGCTCTGAGCACTCCAAGGAGGGTGCCCCTGAAGGCTCTGTCAGTCTCCTCTGCGGAAAGACCAAAAAACTGGAGGGTCAGCCTGCCTCCTGGTGGGCTGGCCACACATCTGGGTCTCTTGCCCTCTCTGAACCCTGCATCCGAGAAACTAAACAACCACTGAGGCCCTTCTGGCTCTAAGAGTCTTCACTTCCCTGGCACGCTCACCAGCCACAGTAACTAGTTACCAGTCGAGTCCTTTAGTCTTCTGATTAGTCCAACATCAGGAAGGGCTTATATTTTGAAAGAGTCTATTCAAGCACATTATGCATTAAAACCTGGCTGCCCATGAAGAGCCCTTTGGGCAACAGCCTGAGCGGAATCCCCGTTACGCTATCACCAGCACTGACAGCCTCAGGTTCCTCATCTGTAAAATGGAGATGACGGCACCCACTGAGTGTCCCATGGTGCTGTTGTAAACCTGGCATGAGATCACACGTACAAAGTGTTCAGCCTGGCATCCTGAAAGCACCCCACAAAGGGTAGCAGTTAATTACTGTT
This sequence comes from Balaenoptera physalus, assembly GCF_965194825.1. Classification (NCBI taxonomy): domain Eukaryota; kingdom Metazoa; phylum Chordata; class Mammalia; order Artiodactyla; family Balaenopteridae; genus Balaenoptera; species Balaenoptera physalus. The sequence goes on along the minus strand of NC_138897.1, from coordinate 78,274,514 downwards.
GCTCCCGTGGGCCTTGAATTTGAATTACTAAGAAAACACCTGCTTCCCCCATTAGATCAAGAGTTCCTAGGGACTTCCCTGGTGGTCCAGTGGTTAAGACTCCATGCTCCCAACGCAGGGGGCCCGGGTTTGATCCCTGGTCGGGGAACTAAGATCCCACATGCCACAACTAGAGAGGCCCGTGCGCTGCCAAAACGAGCCCACAAGCCACAAAAAAAGAGCCCACGAGCTGCAGCAAAGACCCAGCGAAGCCAAAATAAATAAATTAAAAAAAAAAAAAAAAAAAAAGAGTTCCTAGAAGGCAGAGGTCATGTTTCCCAAACATTTTTGTGTCCCTTCCTGCTTCCAGATGCAGGCCTTACACTCCGGAGATAGTCAGGTAATGTTTATGGACCAGATGGATACCTCCTGGGAAAAGAACAAAGGATAGAGAGAGACTTAGCTACAAAGCTGTTCTTCACTGTGTTAGTTATAATGACAAAAAGGGAGAAAGAGCCCAAATAACCACTCTCTGTAGGAGACTGTTTATGAATTTTAAAGTGTATCCATTTAAAGGAACACTATGGACCCCTAGAATGCACCATGCGGAACAAGCGTTGGCAAACGCTTTCTGTAAAGGACCGGACAGTAAATAACTTAGGTTTTAGAGTCCATTCAGTCTCTATTCCTCTACTAAATACGGCCCTCGAAGCACAAAAGCAGCCATAGATGACACATAACGTGGCTACGTTTCAATAAAACCTTATTTGTAGACATTGAAATCTGAACTTCATGTAATTTTCACATCTCACTAAATAGTAGCCTTCTTTTGATTTTTTTCAACTGTTTTTTTTTTTTGGCCGCGCCACGCTGCTTGCAGGATCTTAGTTCCCTGACCAGGAATTGAACCCAGGCCGCCACAGTGAAAGAGTCCTAACCGCTGGACTGCCAGGGAATTCCCTGATTTTTTTTCAACCATTTAAAAGTTAAAAACTGGGACTTCCCTGGTGGCGCAGTGGTTAAGAATCCACTTGCCAATGCAGCGGACACGGGTTCAATCCCTAGTCCGGGAAGATCCCCCATGCCGTGGAGCAGCTAATCCCCTGCGCCCAATTACCGAGCCTGCGTTCTAGAGCCCGCGAGCCACAACTACTGAGCCTGCGCGCCTAGAGCCCTTGCTCCGCAACAAAGAGAAGCCGCCACAATGCGAAGCCTGCGCACCACAATGAAGAGTAGCCCCGCTCGCCGCAACTAGAGAGAAAAGCCAGCGCGAAGCAACAAAGACCCAGCGCAGCCAAAAAACATATAAATAAATAAATAAGTTAAAAACTATTCTTTGCTCGCAGGCCACACAAAAACAGGCTGTGGGCCACAGTGTGCTGAGCCCCGTGGTAGACTACTTAATGCCCAGTGAAAAAGCAAGTTACAATATAGTATGTTCTGTATGATTCGAGTTCATAAATTAAAGCATACCTGCACCAAAAATTTAAAAAGGCTGAAAGACTATACAGCAGCTGTTAATAAAGGTCAAATGGAGAGGAGGAGTATGGGTGAGTTTGTTCTTCCTTTTTGCTTATCTATAATTTTCTGAATTTTCAACAACGAACACGGCATCACTTTGGTAACCTTAAAAAAATGCAATAAAATGAAGACAAAAAAAAAAAAAAAGAAATGAAATGAAGCAGGTGGTGCTAAGAAGGGCTCAGGCACAGAAATGCCCACATTTCTGTGTAGGTTAACCTGCTCAGAAAATAACCTTAAGTGGGATGCCTGCCCAAGGGTACGTGGATTCGCCCCGGGCTTCACGATCACCAGGCTTCAAAACGACCTGCCATCGGGCAACCATCACCTTTATCAAGGCTAAGGGGAGGAGGAGGGGGAAAGCGCGGGCCCCGCCAACCAGCCAACCTTGAGGCACCTGTGCGCTCCCGAGAGCCCTTCTTCAATCAACATCACTGCCAAATCTGGCATCCACCTGAACCGCCAAGACCAGCTAGAGTTCGCGAGGCGGCTCCATCTCCCCAGCTGCGAAACTGAAGCCGGCCTTTCTTCGGCTGGGGCAGGGAAGGAGGGGGTGGCGCAGCCTGTCTTTACTAGGGGATGGGGGCGGGGAGTGGGGGGTGGGAGGGACTCTGCACGAGATTATAAAATGATAACTTGCTGTAGACCTGAAACTAACACAACATTGTAAGTCAATTATACCCCAATAAATTTTTTTTTAAAAAAGATAACGGTCATTAAAGTCGAAGCCTTACTTACTTTACTTTGAGATCAGGGAAACAGACCTTGCACTTGGCGGGACTCATGTTGACCCTCCCGCCGCCCACCAGGCTCCTGCTGGGATGCACAGCATGCACCCCCTACCACTGTGAAGCAGACCCCTGTCCCGGGGACTAGCCAGGTAGCGACAGGGAGGCGGAGGCGCGGTCCTAGAGCGCCTCGGGCCAGGCGGCGCACCACCCTGCAGCAGCCCAACTCGGCGCGGGACTTCCTCCATCCCGAAATGCGTCCTGCACTCCTGTGTCCGGGGCAGACGCGCCCGCCCCGACCAAGCGGACCCCGCCTCCCGGGAGGTCCCGCCCCCTGACCGGGCCCCGCCTCCTGTCCCGGGACAGGATACAGACCCTGCCATCTCCCACACCGGGTCCCGCCTCCCCCCCCTACCCCGCCCCGGACCAGCCAGTAGCGCAGCCACCGCTGACCTTGGGCGCCGGGAGAGTGTGGCCCGAGACTTTAAAAAACCTCTTGGCTCCCCAGCTCCCCGGACTGGAGTAGAACAATTCCAGGATGGCATCCCCCCCTACAAACTGGCAGCTGGGAAAAACTTGCAAGCAATTCATGTGCTGGAATACGCACACAATAGGGAAGTGGTGGAAAATATGGGTTATTTAAAATGTGAGTCAGATGTCACCACGGTGCCTGGTAAAAGCCCCCGCAGTCAAATCAACTTTTGTCTTCCAAGTTCCGGTTTTTGCTTATTCTTTCACCTATACTTCCAGGGACGTGTCTACTCCATGCCTCCCCTCCCCCCAGTGAGCTTCTAGCACACACTTGGAACCACCTGGGTCCCCAGCTAAAATGAGGGCCTCCAAGACAGGAAAGACGCAGCTGCCCTGTGACCCTAAGTAAGTTTCCTTCTGATAAGGTATTTACAGAGTGTTCTTTGGTGCCTCTGTCTCATTTAATCGTCGCAGCAATCTTACTGTTTTATTTCTGTAATACAGATAAGGAAAGAAGACGCAGAGATGTCTATCGCCCAAGGTGCCAGAGCTGGCGACTTGAACCCAGGCAATCTGATTCCAGTTAGAATGAATGAATGAATGCTTCTCCAAGTAGTTATAATAAATAAAAAGGATCCGACACACTGCCTAGCAAGCATTGCAACAGTAGTAAATGTAGCTTATGTGGATAGCAAACCCAAAAATTAGAAATAAAATAAATGCAAAGGAATTCTCGTCTAAAGTTACAGCTAGGGCCACACCTCCAGGGGGCGCCATCCAGGCGGCCACAAAGTGAACAGTGATCTTTCCCTGGAGTTGTGTAAGCAGCCTTGCCTGAGGGCACTGGTTAGCTGGTTAGTCCTCTAACTATACATTCAACAACATTTCAACAATAATTTTAAAATATATATATTCAATATCTTGTAATAATCTATAATGGAAAAAATATGGAAAAGAATATACATATGTATATGTATAACTGAATCACTTTGCTGTACACCTGAAACTAACACAATATTGTAAATCAACTATACTTCAACAACAACAAAAAATTTTTTTCATAAATAAAACAGGTGAACAAAATTCTCAGTTCTTCAGAGTTTCTGGAAGCTTCTTCATGGCTTTATCTTTAGTCCTTCCAAAAAAGTAACCTGCCGTAGGCTGATTTTTTTTTTTTAAGTTTCAAATAAAAACCCAAAAGTACTCATGACCCAAATGGCCCACACTTCCATGTAACCGCCTCAAAATAGGAAAAACAATTAAAATCAGGAAATGAAGGTATTTCAAAACACCCTACCCTACCCAAAGTCAGTTAGGATCTCCAGTTTACTCCCGTTTTTCTAGATATTTATTCTCTATTGACAGACCCCAATACTCATTGACACTGTGTGGATATTTCAACTTCTCTGCTTTGCATTGTATCCTTTTATCAGAGAGTTTCACCTGCCTCTTCAGTCCGTCTTCCTCTGTGGACACAGGTTGCTATACCTTAAAGGTGTATGCCCGGTGGGGCTTGGAAATAGCCGTGGCCACAGATAAGAACTTTGGGAGATGCCCATTCAAATGATGGCAACTGAGGGATGGACTGGGAGTTTGGGATTAGTAGATGCAAACTATTATACATTGAATGGATAAACAACTAGGTCCTACTGTATAGCGCAGGAAACTATGTTCAATATCCTGAGATAAACAATAATGAAAAAGAATGTATAAATATATGTATGAGTCACTTTGCTGTACAGCAGAAATTAACACAACATTGTAAATCAAGTATACTTCAATTTTTAAAAAAAAGGCAAATGATGGCAACCGAGGCAGCCTCTGGGCTGTCCACTCCCAGCACTTCCGCTCTCATGATCTCTGCACCCTTCTGAGGTAGACACTGATGTTATCCCCCTTCAACAGAGGAGGAAATTGCAGCGGAGAGGGCATGGGACTGGTCTGAGATCCGAACCCAGACCTGTCTCACCCTCCACACAAAAGCAAAGACTATGAGAGCCACAAAGGACTTAGAGCATCCAGTCCAGCCACGGAGAGGGTAGGTGACATCCCCAAGGATACACAGCTGAAGGCTGCCTGATAAATTGCCTCATCTCCTCACGCTTCCCATTTATAGAAAGAACAAGTTAGGAGAAGGGTGGAGGTACTTTTTCTGGGGCCCAGGTTAGGCGGCGGCATCAACACTGGGAGTTCGAAGACCACTTTCTGATCTGTATCTGCTGAGGGTCTGGGTTTGAATGGCTTCAGGGCCTATGATATCTTGCTGGGACGCCTCAGACAGACCCCTGCACCTCTCTGGGTTTCAGCTTCTTATCTAGGAAGTGAGATGACTGATTCACTTTTTCCTCCCCGTAATTTTTATATTGTTGTATTATTAAACATTGTTAAAACTTCTTATAACAATGATATTTACAGCAGAAAGTTAGAAAATGCAGAAGAAAATTTAGATGACTCATAAGTATACCACATAATTAGACAATTATTACTATAGTTAGACAATGATTACTAACTATTTGGAGACATTCCTTACAGTGTCTCCAGCCACACAAACACACACACACACACACACACATTTATTAAGGATATTTTCGTGCTTATTATGCACCAGGGAATATTCTCAGCACATGACATACACGTGCCCACAATCCCTTACCAGAAATTCCCAGGGCCCAATGTATTTTAGAATTTGGAATTTTCTAGGAAGGTAAAGCCTTATGTGACACATTATGGTGTTAATATTTCACCAGCAGAAGGCATAAATATTCACACAAAATGGGACAAGGCTATAAATAACTTTGCATCAAGGCAGGTGTTGCTGGTGAGTTCACTGCCAACTTATAAACTTAAGTTTCAGAACTTTAAATTTCAGGACTGCAATTGCGTGATCCTGAATGTGTCCCATCCCACTCAATCCACATATGCACCCCATAGGGTAGGATTATTAGGGTTATAAGATAGTAAGAGGCGGCTTTGAACCTGGTGTCTTAGCCCAGGTCCATCGTGTACTAACCACTTTGCTGCTTGTTAAACATGTGGGAACACATGTGGGATAACACATGTAACCTTCATTTCACAACATGTGAGCAACTATTTTGCTATTATACATCATGTAATGTTCTCATCAGCTCTGTTTTGAAGGGTTGAATGGAAATTCCAACCCTGGGGGACTGTTTCCAACTCCAAGGAAAGACCAAGTTCCAACTCCTGGCCTGAGATGAACCCAAAAGGAAAGAGACAGGAGGGAAGCCCTGAGCAGATAGCACAGTCACTGGATCTGTAATCAATCTATAATCGTAGCCAGCCCTTGTCCAGTCGGAAAATGGAAGGGAAGTGTGAGGCTGCATAACTGTATTAAAGGCAGAAGAAACATTTGAAATTGGAGTTTAACCTCAGAACTAGTCTACAAACCACAAGATTTATGCAAAAAGGATTTTATGAAAACAGAAATTCTACTGCTGCTAAAGAGGGACAACAAAACGCCTAGTCGTCTGTTCATCCATCCATCCATCCACCGACCCATCCGTCCACCCACCCATCCATCCATTTATTCATTCATTCATTCATTCATCCCCAGACTCATTCACAAAGTGTCTTGCTTGCCCCAGAAATTCAGAATTCTGTCTTTGGCAGGTCTGGGTTGCTTGTTTCATTCATGCATTTGGTGAGTAATTCTTCAAAGTCTACCACGAACCCACACTAGGCTAGGCAGTGGGGAAAAGCGGAGACCCCAAAAATATGGCCCTGTTTTCATGGAGCTTGTGGTCCAATGCAGGAGACAGGTAACAACCAAGTAAACAAATAAAGAAACTAAAGACATGATCTCAAGGAGTGATTAAGTTTTCACGACACATCAGGGTGATAGATCAAGAAACTAGGGGCACGTGGGGAATACTGTAAAGGTGGGCCTCGACTCCCTGAAGATACTTCCACATGGGATTCTCATGCCAGGTCATTAGAAACAATGAACACGTGCGGGTCTCCTCCATCAGAGGCCCCTGATTCGGGGACTTGGCTGGGGCTGGAAATGTTCTAACGGAAATACCAGGATCTTGGGAAGCACCAGCAGAACTACCTGAGTTGCCCCTGGTACTAAAATTCAAAATTCTCAACTTTGAAAAGCACATGTATTGGGGGCAAAAGAACTGTGTGCCCTGTGAGCTTTCAGGAGTCTGGTCCAGCCTTCTCATGCTGCAGATGAGGCATTGGAGGCTCAGAGAGGGGAAGAGGCCTACCCAAGGTCACACAGCACATTGGTCCTCCCTGTGCCCCATCACCCCACAATGCACCTTCATCTCTCTGTTTTGGTGCCTCTGGTTTATAAAAACCAAGATCCTTCTACCCCTCCCCCAGTCCTTTGCTGGGACAAGGCAGGAAAAATGATTCACCTACAATGCTAAGTTTTATGCAATGAAGATATAAGGGCAGAAAATTCACTTCCTGTTTTGGCCCACAGCCATGCAAAGATAAGCCCTCGGTTAAGTATCGTTTACCTTTATAAATTTGCCAGTCCAGAAAAGCTGTTTTTTTAAGAACAAACCAGCAAAGATCCCTCAAAATAGTAGTGGAAGACAGGGAGTAGAAATTTGGGAGTCTTCCCCCTGCCCTACCATTTTAATCTACCATTTATTGAGTGCTTTATTCTCTTGCTAAGCACCTTAGAAATATGAGTTGATTTAATCTTCAGAACTTTCTCGGAATCCAAGACTCAGGAGAAAATAATAATATAATCATTTATTATTTTGGCAAGCCTATTTGCTTGATAAGTTCTTAATTAGCACCAGTAGGAAGAATTCACACAGTTGTTCCCTTTTTATCCATTAGGGTTGGGTCTGTGCCATCCAAGACAACAGCCACCAGCCACATGAGGCTATTTAAATTTAAATTAATTGAAACAAATTTAAAATTCAGTTCTGGGAATTCCCTGGCAGTCCAGTGGTTAGGACTCTGCACTTTCATTGCTGAGGACGCGGGTTTGATCCCTGGTCAGGGAACTAAGATCCCACAAGCTATGCAGTGCAGCCAAAAACAAAAAAATAAATAAATAAATAGAATTCAGCTCTTTAGTCACACTAGTCACAGTTCAAGTGCTCAAGAGTTGCATATGACGAGTGGCTGCCATATTGAACAGCAGAGTTCTAGAACATTCCATTCTGGAACATCCCAATGTGGCAGAAAGTTCTGTTGGACTGCTCTGTTCTGGCTTGAAAGTTGCCTCTTCCAAGAGCTCTTCCTTGACCTGACCACATCGTTCTAAAACAGATCCCCACAGGTATTTCTTCTGTAGCCTGTTTCCTTCCTGGCATTGAACATACTTGGAAACTATCTGATCAGTTTACCTGTTTATTTGTACATTTCCTATCTCCCTGCTAGGACTCTCCATCTTGTTTCCTGCTGGAGCCAGTGTGGTAAATGTATCTCACCATTCGTCCTCCTTAGATGCCACTTAGATGCCTCATTGGACATCCACGTCTAACATAATCTCTGATGCTTTTTCATTTGGGTGAATTGGTTTAATAAACTGTTTTTCCCTAATCCCTGCTGAAACCGTCATAATGAGGGAAAGAATGGGGTCTGGAAGGGAGAGAATGTTGGAGATTACTGGAGAACAACACTGTGACACAGTGAAATGAATCCTGCTGTCCAACAGATCTGGCCTTGAAACTTGGCTCTGCCACTTCCTAGCTGCATGATCTTGGAAAAGGTACTTTGCCTCTTTTTTTTAAACCATTTTTTAAAATTGAAGTACAGTAGATTTACAGTATTGTGTTAGTTTCAGGTGTACAGCAAAGTGATTCAGTTATATATATATATATATATATACACACATATATATGTATATATATATACACACACACACACACATATATATATATATTATTTTTCAGATTCTTTTCCATTATAGGTTATTACAATATACCGAGTATCATTCCCTGTGCTATACAGTAGGTCCTTGCTGTCTACCTGTTTTATATATAGTAGTGTGTGTATGTTAATCTCAAACTCCTAATTTATATCCCCCCCGCCCCCCGCTATCCCCTTTGGCAGCCATAAGTTTGTTTTCTATGTCTGTGAGTCTGTTTCTCTTTTGTAAATAAGTTCATTTGTATCATTTTTTTAGATTCCACATGTAAGTGATATCATATGATATTTGTCTTTTTCTGTCTGACTTACTTCACTTAATATGATAATCTCTAGGTCCATCCATGTTGCTGCAAATGGCATTATCTCATTATTTTTTAAAGCTGAGTAGTATTTATTTCACCTCTTGGAGCCTCAGTTTTCTCATCTGTAAAATAGGGATCCACCACCAGCCTTGTACCATTGTTATAAAGGATAAATGGGTAATTTATATAAACTGTAGGTAGAAGGGGGTAGGTAGAAGTGGGGAAGCTCTGGGTGAATTCAAGTGCTGGGTGAAGTGGGTGCTGGTGGGAAAGGAGCTGGGGAGGAATTTACTGCTTATTGAGCACCTACTGTATACCAAACTCTGTGCATACTTTATAAACATTATCCGATTTAATCCTTCAAAATTTTACAGATGAGGGACCGGGGCCAGGAAAGGCAATGTGCCACGCCCAAGGTCACACAGTGCGGGGTGGCAGAGCCAGAGTGGAACTCAACTCTGAAGTCTGACTGTCCCTTTAACCCTTCCAGAAACTCAAGACAGTCTTCCCCTAAAGAGCATCAGTATAGGGAATATTTGCATTTTTGTCTTTTCTCTATCTCCAATTTCCAGTAACCAGGGTTAAAAATGTTCCAGTAACCATGCTCACCGGGAACATGGTGCCTATGTAAGAGCCCATCTCCTTGTCCAGGTTTTCCTCATTTTAGCAGAGAGCGTGCAAGAGCTGCTTAAAAGAAGAGCCAACAAGATTCCACTCCCAGGGCAGAAGAACAGACTGGAAGCAGGAAGAAACACTAGAACACAGCAGAGGTTCTTTCGGGCTGGCAAAGTCATGGTTGGTGGCTCTTTTGTACTCTCTGCTCTCCCATATTTTCCACGTTTTCTACCTGGAATTACCGTATTCCATTTGTAATTTGGGAATCGGGGGTGGCAAAGTCTGATAACAAGAACAACAGAAATGAAGCCACTGACTACACTCCCGGGACAGTCCCACCTGTGATGGACCTGTAGGTATTTGTTTCCAACAGTCAGTTTGATGGCTGTGTTATAGTATTTGAATTTCTGCCCTTTTTATTTTTTTTTTGGCCGTGCCGCATGGCTTGTGGGATCTTAGTTCCTTGACCAGGGATTGAACCCAGGCCCTCGGCAGTGAGAGTGCAGAGTCTTAACCACTGGATAGCCAGGGAATTCCCTTGAATTTCTGCTTTTAAGGCATCACTGGGGGAAGGCATGTTTTACAGTTGTTAATTACCTATTGGATGAATGAACAAATGAACGAACAAGTAAATGAATGTCTCATCAGGAGTCAGGGAAACCATCCCTCCCTTTGGGTTCCCATCATTGCTTTGGCTCTTGCCAACCTGAGCTCATCCTGCTTAAATTACAACTAGTTGTTGCATACAAGGTCATCCTCCCCAACCAGACCGCGATCTTCTAGAAAGCCAGTTTCCTGGCCTGGGGCCCTGTACACGCAGTAGATGCTCAATAAATGATTTTGATAGTAGGGAAGGAAGGAAGCAGGGAGGCTCATGTCTTCTGCTTGTCACATAGCTACCCTCAAAGCATTGGCATCAGTGGGTAGCTTGGCTGAGCAGGGAAGGGTGTGGACCCCACCCTAACTCTGCGCCTCCTGGTTACGAGGACAGAGGGTACGTTACCTTATAGCGGGGACGGGGGTCTCAGTCTCGCCTGCGGTCTGAGCAGCCTCCAGGGACAGGGTCCCCAGGCTGGCTCGGCTGCCCTTCCGGGAAGATTCTCTGAACAAGCCAGTGCCAGAGTCCTCATCGGAAGAGTTGTCGTCAAAAGAGCCCAGGATAAAGTTGGTCATCAGTTGCCTCTTGATGTGCGCCTGCTTCCTGTCTTCTTTGGAGAGGGTTCTGGCTCGCTGGCCCTGGGGTCTGGCTAGCATGGACAGGCCACTGGTATTTGGGGTCTCCAGGCCTTCGGTCCCTGTCCCGTTGGCTTGGTGTGCTGGGAAGGCGTCATCGGAGGAAAGGGGGTTTCCTTGGGGATTCTGCTGCAGGGGTGGCTGGGAGGTTCTTTGCTGGCAGGCGTCTTTGGGACCTTTGTGGGAGGCTGGCTCAGCCTGGTCAGGGGTCTCTGGCAGAGAGCTGCTGCTGCAATTTTCCTGCAGTGGCTCCCTGGAGCTGTCTGAGGCTGGAAGAGGCTCCTGACTTGTGATGAAGCTCACCTTCAATTTACTCTTGATGACTTGCTTGCAGTCCGTCATTTTCCCCCAGCTTTTTAACCAGGAAAAGGTCAGGCAGGAGAAAATCAGAAAAGATAGAAAAAGAAGAAGGATCATTCAGAAAATCTGTAAGGGAACAAGAGAGACGTTTTAGGATTTATGTAATCGTGTTATCTAGCTCTTAAAGGAGGTGGTGGTGAGAGCCAGTTAAGGTTCTGTGTATTCAGCTGAGAGAGCTGGAGGGGAAAAGCACTAGACAGGGAGCAGAGAAGGGGAGCTCCTCCCGGCTTACATGCTCTGTGGTCTGGGGCATGTTTCTTTTTTTTTTTTTTAAGATTTTTTTTTTTTTTTTGATGTGGACCATTTTCAAAGTCTTTATTGAATTTGTTACTATATTGCTTCTGTTTCATGTTTTGGTTTTATGGCCACGAGGCATGTGGGACCTCAGCTCCCCGACCAGGGATCAAACCTGCGCCCCCTTCATTGGAAGGCAAAGTCTTAACCACTGGACTGCCAGGGAAGTCCCTGGGACATGTTTCTTAACCTCTCTGGATCTCAGTTTCCCACCTCTAATTTAGATAAACTAACACACACTCACCACAAATCATAAACATGCATGTGAGAGAGAACTAAATGAGCTCAGGTACATTAAAAGACTCTGTTACAGCATCATTAATCATAATATCCCCAGAGCAGAAACAATCTAAATGCCCAATAACTGATGAATGGATAGACAAGATGGGGTCTATCCGTACAGTGGAATATTGCTCAGCCACAAAAAGGAGTGAACCGCTGGTACATGCTACAACATGGATGAATTTGAAAACACCATGCTAAGTGAAAGAAGCCAGTCCCCAAAGACCACATATTGTATGATTCCATGTATTTAGATAATATGCCCAGATTAGGCAAATTCATCGAGATGGAAAGATCAGTGGTTGCCTGGGCCAAATAGGATGGGGGTGAAGGCTAAAGGGTACAAGGTTTCTGTTTGGAGTGATGAAAATGTTCCAAAACTGATGGTGGTGATGGTTGTACAACTCTCTGAATAGAATAAAAACCATTGAATTTTGCGCTTTACGTGAGTCAAACAGTATATGAGTTATATCTCAATAAAGCTTATCTTAAAAAAAAGACTTCATTATATTCCAGTTTGTAGATGAAAAGGATTGTTGGCGTCTATGATCATCACCTTCCTCACTACCGGGATCATCAGCATCACTGTATTATTATCACAGTCATCATCATGGTCTTGGAAAGAGCAATGGGCATCTTGTATTTTCTTTGTAGCGCTAGTACACCTGATGCAGGTATGCTCATAGCTAGAATGAAAGTTCAGCAAGACCAAGGAGGGTCTGTTCTGTTCCAGGGTCTAGAACAGCGCCTGGTACAGAGTGAGAGCTTAACAATGGACAAAAATTCATTTTGTTGAATACATGAATTCAGATATTCCGATTTCTAACCCATGCCTCTGACCACCACACTAACTCTACCCTATTAATGAATAGATAATTATTATTTGCAGGAAATAGTTTAAAAAGCAAACAAACAAAAACGCAACCTGAACGTATTGAGATTTCTGACCCAATTTTGCCATAATTATCCAGTAGAAGCATTAAAAAAGCGGGACCAGGGCTTGCCTGGTGGCGCAGTGGTTAAGAATCCGCCTGCCAATGCAGGGGACATGGGTTTGAGCCCTGGTCTGGGAAGATCCCACATGCCGTGGAGCAACTAAGCCTGTGCGCCACAACTACTGAGCCTGCGCTCTAGAGCCCGCAAGCCACAACTACTGAGCCCACATGCCACAACTACTGAAGCCCATGTGCCACAACTACTGAGCCCACGAGCCACAACTACTGAGCCCACATGCCACAACTACTGAAGCCCATGCGCTCCAGAGCCCATGCTCCACAACAAGAGAAGCCACCGCAATGAGAAGCCTGTGCACTGCAACGAAGAGTAGCCCCCACTCACCACAACTAGAGAAAGCCGGCGCGCAGCAACGAAGACCCAATGCAGCCAAAAATGAATAAATTAAATAAATTAAAAAAAAAAAAAAAAGGGGCTTCCCTGGTGGCGCAGTGGTTAAGAATCCGCCTGCAAATGCAGGGGACACGGGTTCGTACCCCGGTCCGGGAAGATCCCACATGCCACGGAGTGGCTAGGCCCCTGAGCCACAACTACTGAGCCTGCGTGTCTGGAGCCTGTGCTCCGCAACAGGAGAGGCCGCGACAGTGAGAGGCCCGCGCACCGCGATGAAGAGTGGCCCCCACTTGCCGCAACTGGAGAAAGCCCTCGCACAGAAACGAAGACCCAACACAGCCAAAAATAAATAAATAAATATATAAATTAAAAAAAAAAAAAAAAAAGGAGGACCACAAAACTCAAGCTTATCACTTTAGTATCTAAAAGGCATTTTCTTTTTATTTATTTATTTAGTTGCACTGGGTCTTAGTTACGGCAGGCGGGCTCCTTAGTTGTGGCATGCAAACTCTTAGTTCCAGCATGTGAACTCTTAGTTGAGGCATGCACGTGGGATCTAGTTCCCTGACCAGGGATCGAACCCAGGCCCCCTGTATTGGGAACACAGAGTCTTAACCACTGTGCCACCAGGGAAGTCCTGCATTTTCTTTTTAAATTTCAACACAACACTCTTAAGGGAAGTGGAAAAGTTCTCAAGATTTCCCAGAACTAAATGATCCAAGTACTTCTTGCACAGTTTGGGCAACAGAATTTGCTGAAATGTTGTCAGGGGTATTTTCTAGGTAATACACAGGGTCAGGAGATTTTTTTCTTTTAAGATCATCAAGTTTCCTTTAAAAAAAAAGTCAGTCAAGGGGTTGTTCAATATCAATGAACAAACCACATTAATAGAACAAAGGGTCAGGAGATTTTTTTCTTTTAAGATCATCAAGTTTCCTTTAAAAAAAAAGTCAGTCAAGGGGTTGTTCAATATCAATGAACAAACCACATTAATAGAACAAAGGGAAAAAACACATGATCGTCTCAATGAACACAGAAAAAGCATTTGACAAGTATCCAACACCCTTGGGAATTCCCTGCTGGACCAGTGGTTAGGACTCTGCAGTTTCACAGCCAAGGGCCTGGGTTCAATCCCTGGTTGGGGAACTAAGATCCCACAAGCCGCACGGCACAGCCAAAAAAAAAAAAAAAAAAAAATCCAACACCCATTAATAACAACATTCAGAAAAGTAGGAATAGGAAAGAACTTCAACAGAATAAGGCACATTAATGAAAAAAAAACACAGAAAATATATACTCAATGTTGAAAGATGGCAAGCTTTCCCCTAAGATCTGGAACAAGACAAGGATGTCCACTTTCACCACTGCTATTCAACATCATACTGAAAGTCCTAGCCAGAGCAATTAAACAAGAAAAAGAAATAAAACGCATCCAAATTGAAAAGGAAGACATAAAATCATTTCTATTCACAGGTGACATGATCCTATATATAGAAAATCCTAACGGACCACCACAAAACACTAATAGAGGTAATAAATTAAGCAGTTGGTGGCTACAAGATCAATATGCAAAAATCAGTTGTGTTTCTATACACCAACAATGAACAATCTGAAAAGGAAATTAAGAAAATAACTCCATTTACAATCACATCCAGAAGAATAAAGTATCTAGGAATAAATTTAATCAAGAAGGTGAAAGACCTATAGACTGAAAACTATGAAACATTGCTGAAAGAAATTAAAGAAGACCTAAATAAATGGCAAGACATCCCATCCTCATGGATTGGAAGACTTACTATTGTTAAGATGGCCACGCTACCCAAAGCAATCTACAGATTCATATGGAACTGCAAGGGGCCCCAAATAGCCAAAGCAATGTTAAAAAAGCAAAACAAATTGTGTGAGAGGACTCACACTTTCCAATTTCAAAATTTACTACAAAACTATAGTCAGTGTGGTATTAGAATAAAGACAGACATATAGACAAATGGAATAGAATTGAGAGTCCAAAAGTAAACCCATACATCTATGACCAATTGATTTTTGACAAAGGTATTAAGACCATTCAATGGGGAAAGAATAGTCTCTTCAACATATGGGTCTGGGACAACTGATTTCCACATACAAAAAAATGAAGATGGACTCCTAACTCATACCATACACCAAAATTAACTCAAAATGGATCAATGACCTAAATACAGGAGCTAAAACCATAAAACTCTTAGAAGAAAACTAAGGGTAAATAGGGGTAAATCTTCATGACCTTGGAGTTGGCAATGGATTCTTAGATATGACACCAAAAGCATGAGCAGCAAAATTAAAAATAGATAAATCAGACTCATCAAAATTAAAAACTTCTGTGCACCAAAGGGCATTATCAAGAAAATGAAAAAACAATGTACAGAATGGGAGAAGATTTTTACAAACCATATATCTGGTAAGGGCCTAGTATCCAGAACACATAAAGAACTCTTACAATTCAGCAAACAAAAGACAGACAACCTGATTTTAAAACGAGCAAAGAACTTTAATCGAAATTTCTCCAAAGAAGATATACAAAGAGCTCATGAAAACATGCATCCTTAGTAATTATGGAAATGCAAATCAAAACTACAATGTACCACTTCACACCCACTAGGATGAAAGAAGGAAGGAAGGGAGGGAGGGAGTGAGGGAGGGAGGAAGGAAGGAAGGAAGGAAGGAAGAAAAAGAAAGAGGGAGGGAGGGAAGAAGGGAGAAAGAAAGGAGGAAAGACAATATCAAGTGTTGGTGAGGATGTGGAGAAATTGTAAGTTACTAGGGGGAATGTAAAATAATTCAACTGCTATGGAAAATGGTTTGGTGGTTCCTCAAAAAGTTGAACATAGAATTACTATACAACCCGGGGATTTTACTCCTAGGCATATCCCAAAAGAATTGAAAACAAGGACAAACAAATACATAAACGCACATGTTCACAGCGGCACCCCAACTTTCTGAGGCTCAAGCCTTGCTCCTCCTCCTGGGTTTCTGAGTCCGTGCACTACTGACTATGTGGGGCTGGATACCTCTCTGTGGTGGGGACTGTCCTGTGCACTGTTGGATATCGAGCAGCATCCCTGGCCTCTGCCCACTTGATGCCAGTAGCACCCTCCTCCCTCTCAGTTGTGACAACCAAAACTATCTCCAGACATTGACAAATGTCCCTGGGGGGTAAAATTGCCCTCACGTGAGAACCACTGTTCTTAACTCCTACAACTATGCACTCCTTCCACCCTGCTTCTGGATTGTGAGACGGGAGCTTCTGGGGAAAAGGTGTATTTCTTACTCATCTCTTGCATACAGTAAGTTCTCAAGAAAAGTTTAAAAAGCACCAGCAAGAAAGGTCAGAGTCCTGAAATTACTGACTCACACGTGTTCTCTGGTAATTGGCAGATGGCATTGCCAAAAATGGTGCAAAGGCTATCTTGGCTTTATTGGAGGCTTGACAGCTTAAAGCCCTACATCCTCCCCAAGCAGGGGGTTATGGCAGTGCATAAGGGTCATTCAAGACTGTGCCAACTGGCCACTCCCCCCTCACACCCTCTGCTGGCCACATGGGCCAAGTGTTTTCACAGCTCCACTGCCCACCCCCTCCAAGTCAGCCAGTGGGTACAGATCTCCACCATGGAAACAGCCTGTTCACTGGTCTTCCCTGGCCAACTCAGAGACCTTTGGAAACACAGACCAACTGTCACTCACTTCTGGATCCTTGTGCCCAGGCTAGTGCTTGGTGCATAGTAGGTGCTCAAAAAGTATGTACCGAATGAATGATAAATCCATGCACACCCACTGAACACCAACAGATGGTTTGAGGCAGTCAGGAATTTTGGTTTCAGGATCTCATTTTTGAAGCTGCATTCAGGAACACCAGGGGAACAAGCTGGGTGTCTCCATGGCAGTTCTGAAGTAGAGTGCCAAGCAGAAGACCTCATACAAATGTGGCCAATTTTAGGTACACTTTAAATGTACACATTGGAAATTCTGAGAAATAAGAAATAGTAAGTGCACTACATTGAAATGCTGAGCTTCCCCCTACCCCAAATAGAAAAATACTTGAGTTATTGCTGAGGAAATAAAAGAGCAAAAATATGCTACAATGGTTCGGAGTTTAGGAACCCTGAGAATGAATACTTTACGTTGATTTCCATTGGAAAACCAATCACACTATGCGGTTTTGCATAACACAAGCACTTTGGGAACTTGCTGGCTGGATGACTGGATGGCTGGTGGGGACTGTGGTGGAAGGAAGGATAGGTGGTGCGTGGAGAGGGGCTGAGTGGATGGCCAGATGGGCAAGATGGCGAGACACATGCATGGTAAGCAATTGAGGGTTGGTGGGTGAAGTTGCTAAGCTCTACATTGGAAGTTCTAATGAATGGAGGGACCGGCAATTCTCCCCAGTTCAGCCCCCTCCCTCACTCGGCAAATCCTTTATGATCTGCTGTTATTCTGATAGGAGCCAGTGGGTCAAACATCCCAAACCTACCTTGCAGAGGTTACCCGCACAAAAAACCTCAGGGTCTGTCCCTTTTCTTGGCAGTGTGATGATGGGGGACGCACAGGCCACCACATGAGAACTTTTCCCAAGTAACTACATAGAGACAAATGGGGAACTCTCTGAGAAAGCTCCCAAAGAAACCCTCTGAGCCTCAGTTTCCTCATCTGTAAAATGGGGATGCTGAGTCTTGCCCCCTTTACCTGTCTCACAGTTGCTCTTTGAATAACCTATATAGCATTTGTGTCAATGCTATCAGAAGCATCAAAAAGCCACCAAGCATGTACAGTGCCTTCAAGCTTCCAATCCTCAGAACAACTTGGTGGATCTTACGATTGCTATGGTCTTTATTACAGTCCCATTTTACAGTTCGGTAAACTGTGGCTCAGAGAAGTTCGGTTCCTTGACTTCGCTCACATCCAGGCCCAATGCTCATACCTTTCCCACTGCTCCACCACTGAAACTGGATATAAATAAATTCCATCAAGTGGAGGGTGTCCCCACAAGCACCTGGATACGACCCTAAAATCAGATACCTGGCTGTGTACCTGGAGGGTGGAGCCAGATGTGCACAGCGGTCTAGAAGGAGCACTGTACATGTGGTTCAAATCCATGGGCAGTCAAGGCCAGAGAAGTCCTTCCAGTGAACCCTCGTGGACATGCCATGCCGAGCTGCTGCCCTTTGCTGACCAGAAAACCCAGCGAGGGCCGAAGCTATTTTTATTTGTTGCAAACCGAACTCAAGCAACAGCTGCCTGGTGCCAGAGCAATCGTGGCCCTGACCATAACGAATGCAGGAAACTGCTCGCTTCCAACAGGTGCTGGCTGGCAGCCAAGCAAGGGCTGGAGAGGGAGAGGGGTCGGGAGTTTGTTCTCCAGCCACCCGCCTCCAACACACCCACCCATACCTGGCCTGGCCTTTGAGGGACAGAGGAGGGCAGAATGTCAGCATTAAACCAGCCACCCTGTTCCCCACTCGGATGTTTCCTCCCACCAAGATGAACTCCCGATCGCTCGCTGCCACTTACCGCCACCGTGGCCACGGCCACCGGCTCCATTCTCATGTGGGTCTGACAGGCTCCCACAGGGTGCCTGAGGGAACTGGGGCCGTGGAGTGTCACCTTTCAGCAGGAGGCTGGTGTCATGCATCAGTCCATGGGGAGGAGTTTGGACCAGCTCATGCTGGACACGAGTGAGTTTTCCCCCAAGTCAGGCGCCCTTATCTGTCATCCACAAATATAAGCCATTTGCCAAGGTCCTCGCCCTTCCCCCTCCCCCAGCTTCAAGCTCAAGTACTTAAGAGGCTGTGCACACTCTCTGGCCCACAGGGCCACCTCCCTCCGGCTTGCCACACTCCTGGACTTAGAGCCTACTTAGCTGCTCGTGTGGTCAGCCATCCCCTTGCCCAACTCTGAGCCTCTAGAGTCTGTTTGTTTCTAAACATCTTTATTGGAGTGTAATTGCTTTACAGTGTTGTGTTAGTTTCTGCTGTATAACAAAGTGAATCAGCTCTACTTATACATACGTCCCCATATACCCTCCCTCTTGCGTCTCCCTCCCACCCTCCCTATCCCACCCCTCTACGTGGTCACAAGGCACTGAGCTGATCTCCCTGTGCTATGCATAGAGTTGTAAACACTCCCGTAATCACGCCAGCCTCCTGTTCCCACGTGTTCATCTGTAAGACACCTGCTAGAAGGGGAGCATGAGTCCCAGCAGAACCTGGGTTTGGCCAAGGTGATATTGATGGAAAGAGAAGCAAAAGCATCAGGACGAAGTTCCAGGACCCTCTGGCTGGCAGGCGATGGTGCCAACAACGTTTTGCAAATTCAGAGATCATTAAAGTGATAGAGCAAGCTACGCCGGGCTGCCAGTGTGGTCAAAGCTGCCAGGTGGATACTTCAACCTGCACTCCAGCCCACAGGGTGGGGGGCATCACAGGTCACCCTGCGTTTCCCAAAAAGCCACTTAGCCTCCAACCTGCAGCCTAAGAGGGGGACACTTGGCATGTCCAGTGTCCTTGCTTTGTAGGTGAGCAGAGGCCAGAGGTCACATGTGAAGTTAACGACACAGCCATGACTAGCAGCAAGGTCCCCCGCTCCAGGCCTGTGTGGGGTGATAGTCACAGTAAAGAGCCGCTGCCCTTGGGAACCTTGTTGGGTGCCCTGGACACTGATCTGGGTTCTCATCTCGGCTCTGCTGCCTGTATGTGGGGTGAGCCTTGGGCAAGGGAGCCTCAGCTTGCTCAACTGCAAAGCAGCATAAGGACGCAGCTCCAAGACGGAGTTCTCGACAGTCCAAAGTGGTCACCCAGGCAGGGCGCTGAGCGCAGGGCCAGGCGCAGTTCATCTTAGCGATCATCGTTAGCGATCTGAGCTGAGAGCCTCGGGCAGGATAAGTCACTGCACGGTGACACTCTGCTACCCACAGAGTGTTGCCTCGGCTAAATCATGTCCCCTCTCTGAACCTCAGTTTCCCCATCTACTGGCTTGGCCGAAAAGTTCGTTCAGGTTTTTCCGTAAGATGTTAGAAAAGGAGGGAAAATCCCCAGCCTCACCCACCTCATAGGATTATTGGCAGGATCAACCAAGATCTGTCTGGTCGCTAAACACCACCTTCCCCTTCTTGGTGAGCTAAAACGGAAAGAACACGGCTGGCGATGGCGAGTAAGGGTCCTCTTCCACCAAGGGACAGAAGTGGCCTCACGTGGGTGGGGGCACCCGTCCGACGCTGGTCAGGTGCCTGGATGGGACAGGCAGATACTCACATCAGAAACGGTCCCTGGACTCCCTTCAGCTTTTCAGCCCCGCAGGTCAGGTGCTTTCCCGAAGGGGAGGCATCTCTGGGGCTTCAGCAGCCTGCGTCAGGCTGAATTAAATTCTGTAAATTAAATTTTGTCTGTTCCCTGATCAGTGGAGATGGTCCCGAGAACTGTGTGTGTGTGTGTGTGACTTTTTATGTTATTCAGAGAGAGGATATTCTTAAATGCCAATACAGGGGTTAAAAAAATGGAAGAAAGGGGACTTCCCTGGTGGTGCAGTGGTTAAGAATCCGCCTACCAACGCAGGGGACACGGGTTCGAGCCCTGGTCCGGGAAGATCCCGCATGCCGCGGAGCAACTAAGCCCGTGCGCCACAACTACCGAGCCTGCGCTCTAGAGCCCACAAGCCACAACTACTGAAGCCCGCGCGCCTAGAGCCCGTGCTCCGTGACAAGAGAAGCCACCGCAATGAGAAGCCCGTGCACCGCATCAAAGAGTAGCCCCTGTGCACCACAACTAGAGAAAGCCCACATGCAGCAACGAAGACTCAATGCAGCCAAATAAATAAATAAATTTTAAAAAAATTTTTAAAAGGAAGAAAGGAATAGAATCTATAAGAAAAAATAAAACTAATAAATGAGTTTAGCAAAAAAAAAAAAAGGGAAGAAAGGATAAGTTAAGGAGAGGAGGGTGGTAGGGGAAGTAGGTTATCCTTAATAAATCAGAGGGAGTGTTTTCCTGCCACCAGCATTTTCTGCTGCTAAGAGCTTCACACACATGATCTCATCAAGTCCCTGCAGCCCCTGCAAGAGGTCCCGCTGCTTCCTCCCCTCCATCACTCCCCAAGTTCACACTTTTAGGACCCAGGTCGCCTCCCTTCATAGCCCACGCTCCTGATCTTCATGCCCTCCGCTCTCTGTGCAGAATTTCCTTCTATAAACCCTGAGAAAGGTCCTAAATCAGCGGACCTGAGAAGTGAGTGTCAGGGGGTACTGCTTGGTTTCTTAGAGCCACGGGTTTGTTTTTAAATCTCTGAGTCCACTCCCCTAAGGAACTAAAATGCAACCAAGAAATAAGTAACAACCTGCCAATTCAGGGGACACAGGTTCGAGTCGTGGACTGGGAAAATCCCACATGCTGCAGAGCAACTAAGCCCGTGAGGCACAACTGCTGAGCCTGCTACTAGAGCCCGCGAGCCACAACTACTGAGCCCACGTGCTGCAACTACTGAAGCCCGCGCGCCTAGAGCCCGTGCTCCGCAACAAGAGAAGCCACCACAGTGAGAAGCCCGCACACTGCGACGAAGAGTGGCCCATGCTCGCCGCAACTAGAGAAATCCCACGCGCGGCAACAAAGACTCAACACAGCCATAAATAAATAAATAAAATAAAGATATGGATTCGGCCAAAGTTACTAAACCAGGAGCAGCGATTAGCAAATTGGTTCTATTGTGAAGGATAGTCATTTGTTTTCTTTAGTATTTTGGCATCTGAAGAAGAAATGTGACAACATTTCCGGTGACAGGAGAGGGAGGTGTAGCTCCATACAAACTGAGAGACTTGAGAAGTCACACACCCTGTGTAATCTAAAAACGTCACCTTCCCCTGCAATTATGGCTGAGGGCATTAGTACAAGGTCATGTTTCCTTACCCCAGAGGAACCAATCAATGCTCGGAGACAGCAAGAGAACTGCAACCCTCACCTCTAAGAACAGATTCTGTTCTCTGTTGTTCTTTAACTACAAACATTAACTAATAAATAACAACAACTACACCTCCCATCATAACGAGCACCTTGCATTCAGGATCTCATTTACTCCTCACAGCATCCCTACAAGGGAAGTACTATTCTTATCCTGTTTCACAGACCAGGCATGAGAATCCAACCAGGCGTGAGAATCCAATGCCCAGAGAGGGGAAGTGAATTTCCCAAAGTCACACAGCTTTGGAGGTAGACAGAATCCAGCCCTGCTCTGCCTGACTCCAAAGCCTAGATTCCTAAGAGGTGGAGGTGAGCAGACTATTGATTCAATTGATTAACTGGCTACCCTCTTGGATCGGGGGAATCAGAAGCCTGGAAGAGACCCAGGGAGGGTCAGCAGTTCTGAGACTTATCACCTGTCAGAACATCTAGGTCTCTGGAAAATTTCAGCAAATACTGAAAAGCCTAAAGTCAGCCTAAAATAGAAGCCTTTAGAGTAAGCCTAAAATATCTACAACCACTTGATCCTAGAATCGAGCAGGTATGCAGCCTCAGGGGCCACCGATTTGAGAACAGCTTCCAGTAGGAAAACACATTTGAGAAAAGTCTGTGAATTTCAGTTCTCCCCCAGTTCGGAAAAGGCTCAGATACCACAAGTCCCACGGTCCTCTAGGACTGCTGACCTAGAAAGGGGCACTTCCTCGGTGCCTGTCGCATTGCAGGTGCTTGATTAACACCTGGGGAGCCAAACCAAGCTTTTTTTTTTTTTTTAAGATTTATTTATTTTATTGATTGATTGATTGCTATGTTGGGTCTTCGTTTCTGTGCGAGGGCTTTCTCTAGTTGTGGCAAGAGGGGGCCACTCTTCATCGCGGTGCGCAGGCCTCTCACTGTTGCGGCCTCTCTTGTTGCGGAGCACACGCTCCAGACGCGCAGGCTCAGTAGTTGTGGCTCACGGGCCTAGTTGCTCCGCGGCATGTGGGATCTTCCCAAACCAGGGCTCGAACCCGTGTCCCCTGCATTAGCAGGCAGATTCTCAACCACTGCGCCACCAGGGAAGCCCCAAGCCAAGCTTTTGATGGGGTTGACCTGTGCGGGGGCCCAGTCAAACCCAGCCCAAACGGTTCCAGATTGGCCCCTGCCTCGAAGAAATGTAAGAGGAGTGGGTCCCCCACCTCCAATGGAAAACTTACCCTGCCGTCTCAAAGGCCTGTAGGGCTCATATGTTCCGAGCCTGTCTCACTTGAGTCATCCCTGTAGAAACTGCCGAAGTCAACTGTCCCACACGCCTGAGGTCCTGGTCCCCTGCCACCTTCGCAGATGGAATTCTACCCTCCTTCCCCTCTATTCTTTCTGTGCCGGGAATTTGCGTTCTTCAACCATCACTCGTTCACCGGCAGGTAATTCCTGGGTACCTGCCAGGCATGGTGCTGGCTGCCATAGATAAGGGCCAAACAGTGCAGGAATGGTCCTGCCCACGCAGGGTTTACAGTCTCACGGGGAAGCAAGTAAGATCACGGAGGAATGTAAGGGCACAACCAGGAGAATCGCCACAAAGGAGAAGCGCTTGAAGAGCCAGTAACAGAGGCCCCGGCCTGGGTCTGCAAGGGAAAGCTTTCTCAGGAATATCTCTGCTGAGACGGAGGGGGTGTGATTTCACCAGGCGAAGGTGCCAGGGCAGGAGGGAGGAGGAATAGTGTTGGAGACAGATGGAGCAGGAGATACAGAAGCCCGGAATCGGGAGGAGACAGAACCTCTCCAAGAACCCCACAGTCGGCCTGGTGCTGAGAGAACAGTGAGGTGGGTGTGGGGCAGCAGACGGGGATGGAGACTGAGGCAGGGCCACGAGATGCTTAAGGGAGTCAAAGCTCCTTCTTGGAGCTATGGAGGGATAGCTACAGCACGGGAGCTGAGAGCACATGCTACAGTCTGGCCGCCTGGGGTGGGATCTTGGCTCTGCCACCTACAAGCAGAGCGGTTAACCTGAGCCTTAGTTTCCGCAGCCTAAGCAGCCCATCGGGGCGATTAAATGCACTCACACAGGTAGATTGTTTAGGCTGGCATGAATGAAGCAGGCAACCAGGAGGAGCTGCCGCGATTGCTGCAGCAGCAGTGCTGATGGTCCCTGCCTTGGAGACCAGGGATCTTACGCAACACTTTCCCCTGATGTCGAGCTGTTATGTGATGGGCACCTCTTCCACCTGTTGCCTTGGCTCTGTTGGCTGAGGGTCTCCACCTGGGCTAGTCCAGGGCAGGGCCATTGCAGCGTCCAGCCTGAAAGGCAGTGGTGTAACTCAGGAGGAGACCTCCTCCTCCCCATTTGAGCCATACACCACCCTGGGGATAGCGGCTCCCCTCCAAGGCTGCCCCAGAGCTTCCTGCCAGCTTTGGAAATCTGGTTGCAAATGTTGGAGCAGAATCGACTGAGTCCCAAGGATGATTTGCTCCCTAAAAAGAAGCAACCTCTCCTCTGTCCAGACCAAAAAGCAAAAATGGCTGTAGATACAGAATCAGAGAATCTGGGGGTTCAAGCCCTGGTGCCATCACCAGGAAAATCTTTAATGGTTTGTATTTGACTCTTGGGACCTCAACTTCCCAGTTTTGAAACATGCCAACCTCATAGGGCTCCTGCAAAGACTGAATAATGAGAACGCTTGGAAGAGCTTGTAGGTTGTGTGGAGAGTAGTAGCAGTAGCAGTCTCGAGGGCCACTTCCTGCTAAGGTACAGTGACACAGAAATGTTAAGGGGCAGGGAGAGGGTCTGAGGGATGGCCCAGCCCTTGGGACGCCCCCCAACCCCGGACTCTGTTTACAATCTCATGAAGTGTAAGCAGGTCGGCCTCACTGATGGATCAGGTTTTGTGCCAACAATTAATCTAGGTCATTTCTGAGTTTGAAACTAAGACCCCTATGGGCAGCACAGTGTATTGGTTGGAGTACAGGATCTGGAGGTGCTAGATTCTTTACTTCCTGTGTGACCTTGAGCAACTTTCCTCACCTCTCCGAGCCTTGGTTTTCTTGCGGATTCAGTGGGGATGGTAAGAATACCTTCCTCATAGAGTTTTGGTGAGGTTTCAATTCACTAATACATAAACAATGCAAATCATGAAAGAACGTTTCATTTATGCATTTAACATCGGTTGCACTTTCCATGACGTATCAAGCCTTGTGCTAAGTGCTTTACCTAAGATCAAGTTCAAGCCACTGCTACCTCTCACGTGGACCATTGCACCAGCCTCCTAACCCGTCTGGCTGCCCCTCCAGTCCACTGTGCACAGAGAAACCACAGGGAGCGTGTAAAATGTTCACAGGCTTCCCCAGTGTCCAGATTATGATTTCTAAGTATATTTCCTACTAAAAGGAACCAGGACCCCTTGGAGAAATGGCTGACTCCAGGGCTGGCGCAGAAATGTAAACACAGAAGGCACCACCTGAATGGGCTTCCCTGCCAAAGAAAAGATATTTGGGGCCAAAAAAAGATGACAACTGCAGTGGATTGAAATACATCAAATATATTTTCAAAAATCATGAGGTCATAATGTTACTCAAAACAAACACAAAAACCACCTCATTGACACATTGGAAGGTTGCCATGGCACCACTTATTACTTTGGAAATTGACTTACAAAAAAAGGGGTGTAATCAAGCATTTATCCTGCCTTTCCTATAGGAAAAGATCCTATATATTTCAAGGTTACCAAACGGTGGGTGAAAGTTGTAAGTTATAGCTAATAAACGCAGAAGGATTGGTAGAGGTAGAAAACCACCATCCACAATCAGCAATGAAATAAAATGTTTTAGGCTCTGACCATCAGTGGCTTGTAAAACCATCTGGTGAAAGGTTGATGGGGAATTTCACAATGGAGATCAGGCTGCCATCCCCAAACTCTCTGATGAGTCAACATCACTAAAAGTGGGATGACTATGGAGAGGGTGTGGAGAAAAGGGAACCCTCTTGCACTGTTGGTGGGAATGTAAACTGATACAGCTACTATGGAGAACAGTATGGAGGTTCCTTAAAAAACTAAAAATAGGGGCTTCCCTGGTGGCGCAGTGGTTGAGAATCTGCCTGCCAATGCAGGGCACACGGGTTCAAGCCCCGGTCTGGGAAGATCCCACATGCCGCGGAGCAACTAGGCCCGTGAGCCACAACTACTGAGCCTGCGCGTCTGGAGCCTGTGCTCCGCAACAAGAGAGGCCGCGATAGAGGCCCGTGCACCGCGATGAAGAGTGGCCCCCACTTGCCGCAACTAGAGAAAGCCCTCGCACAGAAACGAAGACCCAACACAGCCATAAATAAATAAATAAATAAATAAATAAATTTTTAAAAAAACAAAAAAAACTAAAAATAGAATTACCATATGGCCCAGCAATCCCACTACTGGGCATATACCCAGAGAAAACCATAATTCAAAAAGACACATGCACCCCAATGTTCATTGCAGCACTATTTACAATTGCCAGGTCATGGAAGCAACCCATCGACAGACGAATGGATAAAGAAGATGTGATATATATATACAATGGAATATTACTCAGTCATAAAAAGGAACGAAATTGGGTCATTTGTAGAGACATGGATGGACCTAGGGACTATCATATACAGTGAAGTAAGTCAGAAAGAGAAAAACAAATATCGTATATTAACACATATATGTGGAATCTAGAAAAATGGTACAGATGAACTGGTTTGCAAGGCAGAAATAGAGACGCAGATGTAGAGAACAAACGTATGGACACCAAGGGGGGAAAGCTGGGGGGGGGGATGAATTGGGAGACTGAGACTGACATATATACACTAATATGTATAAAATAGATAACTAATAAGAACCTGCTGTATAAAAAAAATAAATAAAATAAAAAATTTTAAAAAAAAGTGGGATGACTAGACATTCTGTTCTAGTCATGTGACATGACACAATGCACTGGATTTGGACCTGAGTTGATTCAAACCTCTAGACTTAATACTTATTAAAAGGGACAGAGGATGAGTTCCCTGGTGGCCTAGTGGTTGGATTCTGGGCTTTCACTACCATGGCCTGGGCTCAGTCCCTGGTCGGGGAACTGAAATCCTGCAAGCCGCACAGTGCGGTCAAAAAAAAAAAAAAGGAGGCACAGAGGAACGTGCTAAAAGCCACTTGGAGGATGCTTAATCAGCCAAATCCAGGATGGGGAGAATTCTACAGGACAAATGACTCCATTTCTTCAATAAGTAACTGGCATTTAATAATGCTGGTGATTATTATAGATTAAAAGAGACAACAGGACGTTTTGTGGGTCCCGATTTGAACAGAACAACCTCAAAGACACCTTCGAGACAACTGGAGGACACTGAGCATGAGCTGGATACTAGGTTAAGGAAATAGCATTAACTGTGCTGGAGGTGTGGGCCTTCCCTGGTGGTCCAGTGGGTAAGACTCCGCGCTCCCAATGCAGGGGGCCTGGGTTTGATCCCTGGTCAGGGAACTAGATCCCACTTGCATGCTGCAACTAAGAGTCCGTATGCCCTAACTAAGAAGCCCGCATGCTGCAACTGAAAGATCCCTCATGCCACAACTAAAAAGATCCTGTGTGCTGCAGCTAAGACCCAGTGCAGCCTAAATAAATAAATAAATAATTGTGCTGGAGGTAGATAATCATGGCAATGGCTTTTTAAAAAAAGTCCTCACAGGGCTTCCCTGGTGGCACGGTGGTTAAGAATCCGCCTGCCAATGCAGGGGACACGAGTTCAAGTCCTGGTCAGGAAGATCCCACATGCCGCGGAGCAACTAAGCCCGTGCGCCACAACTACTGAGCCTGCGCTCTAGAGGCCGCACGCCACAACTACTGAGCCTGCACTCTAGAGCCCGCACGCCACAACTACTGAAGCCCGAATGCCTAGAGCCCGTGCTCCGCAACAAGAGAAGCCACCGCAATGAGAAGCCCACGCACCACAATGAAGAGTAGCCCCCACTCGCCGAAACTAGAGAAAGCCCGCGCACAGCAACGAAGACCCAACGCAGCCAAAAATAAATAAATAAATAAATTTTAAAACTCCTCACCTCTTTTAGAGATATGTAATAAAGTATTTATCTGGCTCTGAGATTTGCTTGAAAATACTCCAGAAATCAGAACTCGAGCTACTGATATGAGTATTCAGGGGGAAAGGTACTGATGTTTGCAATTTATAAGAAATGTGTAAGGGACTCCCCTGGTGGTCCAGTGGTTAAGACTCCACACTTCCACTGCAGGGGGCACGGGTTCGATCCCTGGTCGGGGAACTAAGATCCTGCATGCTGCGTGGTGCGGCCAAAAAGAAAAAAAAAAGAAATGTGTAAAAAGTGTATGTAGGGAAAAAGACATGTGACCAAGCAAATAGGGTAAATTGGGTCTTTTAAAAATTATTTTAAAATTAATTTATTTTATTTTTGGCTGCGTTGGATCTCCGTTGCTGTGCGTGGGCTTTCTCTAGTTGCCGCAAGCAGGGGTTACTCTTCATTCCAGTGCTCGGGCTTCTCATTGCAGTGGCTTCTCTTGTTGCGGAGCACGGGCTCTAGGCACGTGGGCTTCAGTAGTTGTGGCTCGCGGGCTCAGTAGTTGTGGCTTGCAGACTCTAGAGTGCAGGCTCAGTAGTTGTGACGCACGGGCTTAGTTGCTCCACGTCATGTGGGATCTTCCCGGACCAGGGCTCGAACCCGTGTCCCCTGCACTGGCAGGCGGATTCTTAGCCACTGCGCCACCAGGGAAGTCCTGAGTAAATTGTTAATGGCAGAATCTAAGTGGTGGGTTTATGGGTGCTTGCTGTAAAATTCTTTCAACGTTGTTGTATGTCTGAAAATGTTCATAATAAAACGTTGGGAGGAAAATACAGGGGAAAAGGTGTATGTGTGAGTAGGAGAAACTAGAAGAGCAGAAAGTCGATAGTTATTGAAGGTGGGTGGTGAATATGTAGCAGCTTGTTGTGCTATTCACTCTACCTCTGAATGTGTTTTTCAAAAAAGTTAATTTTCTATACTAAAAAGTTTAAAAACACATAAAGCAAGATGTAAGGCACCCAGCCTGCTGGTTAGAACCTGAATACCAGTAGTTAATACTTACTAATACTAACTATGTGTCAGGCTCTGTACTGAGCATTTTCTTTCTTTTTTTTTTTTCTTTCTTTTTTTTTCTTTTCTTTTTTTTAATTGAAGTGTAGTTGATTTACAATGTTGTGTTAGTTTCCAGTGTACAGCAAAGTGAATCAGTTATATATATATATAAACTGATTATATATAATCAGTTTATATGTATATATATATATATATATATATATATATATATATATATATATATACAGACATAAGGGAAGGGATGTCAATTATATATTATATAATTATATAAGGATGTCAATTATATAATCAGTTATATATATATTCTTTTTCAGATTCTTTTCTATTAAAGGTTATTACAAGATATTGAATATATTTCCCTGTGCTATACAGTAGGTCCTTGTTCTTTATTTATTCTCTATATAGTACATATCTCAAACTCTTAATTTATCCCTCCCCCACCCTTCCCCTTTGGTAACCATGTTTTCTGTGTCTGTGAGCCTATTTGTTTTGTAAATAAGTTCATTTGTATCATTCTTTTAGATTCCACATATAAGTGATATCATATGACATTTGTCTTTGACTTCACTTAGTTTTAAAATCTCTAGGTCCATCCGTGTTGCTGCAAATGGCATTATTTCATTCTTTTTATATGTACCACATCTTTTTTTTTTTAATAGATCTTTATTGGAGTATAACTGCTTCACAATACTGTGTTAGTTTCTGTTGTACACCAGTCAGCCATATGCATACACGTCCCCATATCTCCTCCCTCTTGCGTCTCCCTCCCATCCTCCCTATCCCATCCCTCTAGGTCATCGCAAAGCACGGAGCTGATCTCCCTGTGCTATGCTGCTGCTTCCCACTAGCTAACTATTTACAATAGCCAGGACATGGAACCAACCTAAATGTACCACATCTTCTTTATCCATTCCTTTGTCAGTGAACATTTAGGTTGCTTCCATGTCTTAGCTATTGTAAATAGTGCTGCTTTGAACATTGGGGTGCACGGATCTTTTCGAATTAGAGTTTTCATCTTTTCTGGATATATGCCTTGTATTGAGCATTTTCTAATCATGACCTCACTCTGCCTTGTGAGATCAGTGTCACCAGAAGCCAGATTTTATTGAGGAAGAAACCCAGGGTTTGAGAAGTTAAACTCGCCCAAGGGGACATCCTCAGTAGCGCAGTGGTTAAGAATCTGCCTGCCAATGCAGGAGCCACAGGTTCGAGCCCTGGTCCAGGAAGATCCCACATGCCGCGGAGCAACTAAGCCCGTGCGCCACAACTACTGAGCCTGCATGCCACAACTTCTGAGCCCGTGTGCCACAACTACTGAAGCCCATGCTCTGCAACAAGAGGAGCCACCACAATGAGAAGCCCGCACACCACAACGAAGAGTAGCCCCCGCTCACTGCAACTAGAGAAAGCTTGTGCACAGCAACGAAGACCCAAGCCAAAAAAGAAAAACAACTCGCCCAAGGTCATGCTGGCAGTGAGCAGCTGAACTGAATTTGCACTGCTTCCCATGGTCCACGTGGCCCTGGTGATCTGGCCACACTGGTCCCCTTCAGTCCCGCAGGTGTTGGCCCATGTTCTGGAATGCTCTTCCCTTCCCTGCCTCCTTCCGCCTCCTGGCATGGTTATCTCTTGCTCCTTTTTTTTTTGTCTTTGGCTCCAGTGTTCCCCCCCTTAGACTTGCCCTGACCCCCTATGGGTCTGTCTTATTCTCTATGACACATCCCTTCCCTTATGTCAATTATCACCTGCTGAAATTACACCATATTTTCACTCATACTCTCATCCATCTGCCCCAGTGGCATGTAAGCTTCCTGAGGACTAGGACCGGCTTTGTCTTGCTCTCCACTCCCCAGTGCAGTGCCTCACACACGGAAGGGTCGGTAAGTACCTCTTGGATGCATGGATGCCCGCACCTGGCTCAAGTGTGTCTGATGGCCCAGCCCTCCTGCCTCCCGGGACAGTCCTCCTGCCCCAAGGGTGTGTGTCAAGTTGAGGCGCGGGGCAACCACCCGGACGGGCACCCTGCTCCCCCTCCCTGTGACACAAGGGACTGCAGGAGACAGGGCACCCAGAATGCCCAGCATCTGCTCTGTGCCCTCACGGCTCCCTGTCCTCGCCCTCCTGGCACTCATCACAGCGTGTAGTCGTGTGTGAGGTCACTGTCACGTGCATACCTGTCTCCCCGCCTTGAAAGTCAATTCTGGGAGGGTAGCCGGGGCCTGAAACCCAAGTCTACACAGGTTTAATCTTTCCCCACCCCTTTCCTAGCAAGCAGGCATCTGAAAAAATGACTCTGGAAATAGGGCTCTTCGGTAGATCCGGTGTAGACACAGGGGGAAGAACGTAGCAGTTCCTCAAGAAACCAATGAAATTGCTGAATAATAATAAAGGCTAATATTTGTTGCACACTTACTACCTACCAGGCATTATGCTGCATAGTTTACATTTATCATCCCTTTAAAGGTCTGCAAAAACTCTATGAAGGATGTACTCCTGCCTCGCAAATGGAGATGAGGTGCAGGGGGGCAGTCTGTTGCCCAAGGTCACATCGTCAAGTGGCAGGTCGGGGACCTGAGTTGGGCTGTCCAGCTGCTGTGTGTGCGTGTCTGTGTGTGTGTGCACGCGCACGTGTGTTTTCTCCATCCCTTCTCCTATACCCAGCTCCACCCAAAGCTGAGTTAGTGCAATCGTCTGTTAGCAGATCTCCCTGTTCCAATCCATCCAGAGCCCTGGGAGCCTGAGCTCCGTATACTCACACACACACACACACACACACACACACACACACACACACACACACACACACAGCCTTTGAACCCTGCTCAGGAGTTCAAGCCTGGAATCTTATCCTTCCACGATCCTGCCTCCCAGGATTCTTGAAAGGAAGGGAGGAAGGCATTAAATTGTTCCATGCTTCTCAAGAGGTGGCTGTGCGGTACAAAAGACAGTCCCCATCCTTGCCAAATCCCAAAGTCACATCCTGGAGAGTCCCACTGCAGGTGAGCACAGGAAAGGCTCTGACAAGTCCTGCTGGAAAGGGTCTGGATTCCCCACAGGCAGCCCAATGTTTCCTGAACTGCTTGGAACCAGAGGAGTTTTTCCACGTTGCACCGGTTATTCCACAGCAGGAGGGCTCCGAAAGCCCCACTTTATTGGGAGTGTGGAAATAAGAGAGCACAGCTTTCCTTATAACAGAGTGGAGGAAGCCTGCTAAGAGAGGCGTTTCCAACAACCGATTATTCTAGTTAGTACTGGAGCCTGTGACTGATTTACTTGTAAATAGAAAGGAGGGTGTGTTCAAGGTTTCCCTCTAATATCACTGTCACTCATGATTTAATTTGATTTGAAGAGGTGGCGCTTTAGTGAGTCCAAAAGGACTGGCACAAAACCCCCGAAGAGTGTGCTTGTTTTCCTGGGGCCCCAGCACAGGTCGGGGTGGCTAATGTGTGCTGGGTGCCCCAGAGGGGCAGACAGCGGGACTTCTGATGTGGGCGTGACCTGGGTGGAGGCTCTGACATTTGTCACCTGACTGACCTGAGCCTGTCACCCAAATTCTCCAAACCTTGGTTTCCTGCTCTGTGAAAAGGAGTAAATAATATCTCCTTACCAGGAGTGTCCTTGTGGGTAAACACCTGGCACATGCCAACCACTCAGTAATCCATACCTCAGTTTCCTTGCTGTACCCAGCAGCCCTGGATCCCTAGAATAATGGAACATAGACTATCTTCCTGGAGAACCATCTTACTCTATGGTAATAAGCTTACTGTTATAATAACAAAGAGATCTATTAGAACAGAATGTGAACTGTACATGAAGTTTTCAGATAAAATGCAAGATTTCTGACCATGCTTCCAGGCTTCCCCAAGGAACAGATACACTCCTCCGAAGTAAGATCCCTGAGTCAAAATGCGGAGGAAGCTTTAGAATAAGGTATCCCAATGTTTCTACGGGGATAAGACTTTGAGGAAACTCCATTTCAAAAGATTAAAATGTTTATTTCCCCATAAAGATCAAGTATCTCAGAATTCCCTGATGGCGCAGTGGTTGAGAATCCACCTGCCAATGCAGGAGCCACAGGTTCAAGCCCTGGTTCGGGAAGATCCCACATGCCGCGGAGCAACTAAGCTCGTGTGCCACAACTACTGAGCCTGCGCTCTAGAGCCTGTGAGCCACAACTACTGAGCCCACGTGCCACAACTACTGAAGCCTGTGTGCCTAGAGCCCGTGCTCCACAAGAGAAACCACCACAATGAGAAGCCCGCGCACCGCAACGAAGAGTAGCCCCCGCTTGCTGCAACTAGAGAAGGCCTGTGCGCAGCAACAAAGACCCAACACAGCCATAAATAAATAAATAAATAAATTTATTTTTTAAAAAAAGATCAAGTATCTCATATAACATCATACTCTAAATTCTGTCTCAGATCTGAAGGTGATTAGAGTCTGAGGGAGTTTACATGACACCAGAGCAGGAGCAAAAAAACTCTTTTGCATTAATATAAAATGCCTTCAAAAGAGCTCTTCAAATAACGTCACGATTTGGGGATGTTTGCACCTCTGATCACCTGACTTAGGATTGGCTGGGTCTTTCCATTTAAAATCTGGAGAAGTCAGCAAAGAAATCACATCTTGTAAAGATCCCCCAAGACACTGTTAGAAGGAAAAATTATTTAAAACAATGTCTATACCTTTCAGCTTTTAAACTGAAAGACCTGCTTCCCGGGAACTCCCCCTCAGTCCTGCCTGTTTATGTTAAAATAACAGTAATGATTGACGTGACAGATATGATTATGCACACAGTGAATGCCCAGAACAAAAGGTCTGAAGGAAACAAGTTCTGGGAAGCTTTACACCAAACTGTGCCTTGTAAAAGGTAAGGGGATAGTGCCTCCCCGGAGGAGGGACAGACAGAGGATGGTTCAAGAAGACGCCTCATTTTACTTTGTGCTGTTTCAAGACTTTTACTTCGTACTAGGCTTTTTAAAAATGAAAGAAAATTGTGTCTTTCTAGCAACAGAGGACCACCAGAAATGCTTTACTTTCAGAGTCTGCTTTTTTTTAAAAAAACGAGCAACAGTCTGAGAGATTGGACATCTATAAGAAACAGAATTCTCTTCTTGAAGACAGAAGCTTTGGGGGCCAAAAATCTCCCAGAGTTGCCTTGTAGGTAAAACTAAAGCCTAAACTATTTTGGTGTGTGGAGCTGATGAAAGTTTGCACTGGGATTCCCAGCAACATAACCATTTATAGAAGCAAAGAAAAGGTCCTTCATCTACATTACATTTCGAGCCCTTTACATCAGCTTCCCGCAAACAGCTGCGCCTCTGTGCCCGCATGCGAGCCTCTGTCCAGGGGCTGCCCTCACTATGTGTTAAATTCCTATTCACACGGATGCTGGCTGTATGGTCAGTGACCCCAGGGAGTTGGGGGGGGGACTCACTTACCACTATCTCTTCACCTTTTCTTTCCCCATGTCCTCTCAATTGTGCGTTCAGGCTGAGGTTTTCCGGGCTCCCTGTTAGCCGAGGACCTGAATCTCAGCCAGCTAGCTGCTCACTGCCGTGACTGTAAATGTCACTTTTAGATTAACTGGCCCCTGCCATTTAAAAATATCCCCAGAGCGCTTAACTTTCAAGACTCTGAAGAGGAGGCATAACCCAGGTGAAGTGGGAGCAGTTCTGCCTCCCTCCTTTTAGTCCCATCACTTGTTTTATTTCAAAATCCCTAGATACCTAAGCCACGGCGCAGCTAAAGTCCAAGCTGTCGTCAGCAATACAAAGTCATTCTGGCCCTCCTGTGACATGCTGAAAATTAACCCCGTGCAGGTTGTTGAGTGTTTGAGAAATGGCTTCTGGAACAAGCCCACAGAGAAGGCTCGAATGGGTTAAGATGATCATTATCAAAAACTCTTCTGGCTTCTCTCCCCGGAAGAGATTTTGTAAAACCTTCTCAAGGAAGACGCCACTCGATGAAATGCTTCCTATTTTTCCGGACTTGTGGGGGAAAAAGACAGAAACAAAACAGCTCCGTTCCCAGCCAGGGTCAGCTGGCTCTCGCTCGGGCTGGCGGGGAAGACAGAAATCCAGCCTATGCCACAGTGACAGAGTGTTCTACAGATCGGGGAGAGCCAGAGGCATGTAGGATAAAGGTCACGTCCAGGTCCAAGCCAGAGCGGGGAAAGCAGAGGCCACACAAAAGGGCATTGCAACAACCGATGGGAACATACTGTATAGCACAGGGGACTCTACCTAATGCACCGTGGTGACCTAAATGGGAGGGAAGCCCAAAAAGGAGGGGAGATCTGTACGTGTATGGCTGATCCATTTTGTTGTGCAGTGTTGTGCTTTACAACATTGTAAAGCAACCATACTCCAATAAAAAATTTTTTTAAAGGGGGGGGTGGCATTGCATTGTGCTCCAAGAAAAGCTAAGGGGACCGCAGTTCAGTTGCTTCGCAAGTGGAAAAATCCGTAAGGGCCCTGAACTGATGCACAAATGATTTCAGTGGTGACTGTGCAGGCGCAGCCTTCACCATGCCAGAGCAACTTCATTTCTGGGCTTGTTTTCCAAGAAGGAAGAGTTATCAAATAGTGAACTTCTTGGAATTTTCTTCATTGGACTTGTAAGCAGGAAGCATATTTCTCACCTGCTGCCGTGTCCTCTTGGAGCCTGGGTATCACAGCAGGAGCCTGGGAGAGCAGCACACGTGTTTTACAGGAGCTGGGGATGAAATAATGCAGCTCCAGGACTCAGCCGATGACGGTGCTTAGATTATTTATCAAGCCTACTTCACTCTAGAGTAGCTCATACAATCCTTTGGAAGAAGCATCTCTCAAAATATAGACATGGTCTCCTATGTCTCCGGGGAGAGCCATCTGTGACTCAGGGAAATTTTGTAACACCCCATTGAAAATCCCTCCTCGATGACTCCAAATAATTGTGATCTGGGCAGAGTGTCAGGAGTGGTGAGGCTATTGGGCTTTGAAATCAGGTTGACTTGAGTTTGAATTCTTGCTCTGTTACCTGTGGCTTTGGGCAAATGGGCAAGCCTGTTTCTTCATCTAATTACTTCACCATATGGTTGAGAAAATTAAATGAAATGGTGTGCACTGAACCTCTAGCGGGGTGGCTTGCTCATAACAGGCACTTAATATATTTTTTTAATGAAATTCCTTTTTCTCAAAAAACTAGAAACACTTCCCCCTCCTGCTCCACACACACAGATAAAGAACTCTTTCTGTGGCTCTGTTCTCCCTGGACACTCTGTT
Organism: Balaenoptera physalus; assembly: GCF_965194825.1. NCBI lineage: Eukaryota > Metazoa > Chordata > Mammalia > Artiodactyla > Balaenopteridae > Balaenoptera > Balaenoptera physalus. The sequence continues at coordinate 78,238,189 of NC_138897.1, read as the reverse complement.
TATGGCATAGCATTTTCTAGAAGCCAGATCCCCCCTTCATCACCCCAAATACCACTAACTGAGAGGGACACAAGGACACAGGAAGTACACAATTGAGGAGCAATGTATTGATCTCTCGGGATGCCCCTCTCACGAATATTTGCATTTCCAAACATACTTCAGAAACTTAAAAACTGGTTCCCACTGAGATCAAACAAGGTCATTTACCAGGACCCTCCTTCAAGTAGCCCAGAGCCCCCACCAGTTCTTTCTTGTACGCCTTGAAGCTTTGACAAGGATGAAAAGCCACTGTCACACACACAGACACCAAAAAAATTGCTTCTCCAATCCAAAACTCTTAAAACTTTTTATACCAGGAGCAAACTGAAGCCGAAGAGGAATTTTAAGAGGGAAAGAATGTATTGTCTAATAATGAAAGCATACCCACAACACGCAAAAGTTTAAAAAAACTCACACTCCCTGACCTTGCCCCGCTGGACTTAAGTCACAAACAAGATAGTAGCTTTCACACGATTAATTTATAACTTGGGGTTCCCGGAACAACATTTTGCATAACTGAGTGTCTCGTGTTTCCAAAAGCCCTCAGCAGATAGACACTGCTCTCCTTGCCTGAGAAGGGAATCACTGTTGGCTGGGCTCTCACGGGCTCCCACAGCAAGCCACGAGGAACTGGCCAGGCAGTGGGAGGACGCAACAGATGGGCCCCATCACTGCTGCCATCTGAGTGGAAGCATGAGTACAGGGAGCCAAAATCTGGGCCCGTGTTGCCTGTTTTCCTATGGCTCCCGGGCTAAGAGTGGTTTTTACATTTGTTAGATGCTTTATTAAAAAAATCAAAAGATTGTGACACTCACAAATCATATTAAATGCCAATTTCAGTGTCCATAAAGTTTTATTGGAACACAGCCACACCATTCATTTACATTTGTACGTGTCAATGAAGAGTTGAGTATTTCCCAGAGACGGGATGACTGCAAAGCCTAAAATATTTACTATCTGACCCTTTATAGAAAATGTATGCTGATCCCTGCCCTACAAAGCCAAGACTGTCTTTGTGAAAATTAGTAAGAGGAAACCTCAACTGAAATTGTAAGGCCTGTAGAGGGAGCTCTCACACCCTCCCATTCCTCATCAGTTACCCCAAACAGGAAGCCATCAATTACAGATCCCAACCAGAAGAGACATACCTAGCGCTCCCAAATACAACTACTTTACTACTCCAGCAGGAGGAAGATTTTCTTCCCGCCCAGTAACAAGCCCAGCCAATGGAAATGGCCACAGCTCAGCCAATGAGAAGCTGTTATCACCTGAACTCTTACTTTCCTCCAATGAACTTTCATTTTTCTCTTGTTGATGATTTCCTTGGCCCACCCTCCTTTCTATAAAAACCTGCCGTTTTGTACAACTGAAGTATCTCTCTGCTTGCTAGATGAGATGCTGCCCGATTTGTGAATCATTTAATAAAGCCAATTAGATCTTCAAATTTACTCAGTTGAAATTTGTTGTTTAACAGATTGGTGGCAGTGAGGGGATCCAAAGCAAATTCCTGATGACATTCGGGGACAATGAGAAATGGTTTGAGTTCAGTCCTTCTTGCCGTTTGCGAGGGCCATTGGCAAGTTCCCCTCTGTTTGGGCTCCACCCTCTTTGCGTTCAAGCTCCCAACCCAATTGGCTTTCCTTTACAGGGCAGGTCAGCTTGAGCTGGCAGATAGTTCTACCTGAAGCTAAGTCCCTAGCCTTTAAGACTACAATTTCCCAGATGGAAAAATCCCAGCCCTTAAACTCCGTTCTGGATTCCACTTTGGGAACTGCTAACAGCTTAGTCTACAATTCCCCATTTATTTGCAATCCTCCCCCAGATTCCACCTTGGGAACTCCTGGTAGCAGCTGCAGCTCATTTGTTTGGAATCAACCCACAGTCCTCATTCTTTGGGGCCTGGAGGTTAAACCCTTTCCCCACTCCCCAGATTATTAGTGAGGCTCCAAGAAACCCAAAAACTTACCTAAAAGAAACAGATCCTTTATATCCAAAGAGGTGAGCTCACCACCTTCCCACACACCTGCCTATTTTGTCTAAGAACTGTGGTCCCAGACGCTGTAGATATCTACAAAAATGGCAAAGTCTTAATAAAGACTACATAGAATCACAATGGCCATCCTGGGGAACGTTCCAGTCAGACAAGATTGTTCATTTAAGAAATACGCTAGATAAAAAAAAAAAGAAAGAAAGAAAAGAAATACGCTAGAGAGAAAGGGATCCCAAGTTGAACAGACAGATGGGATACCTATTTTAAATGGTATGCGGAAGCTACCAAAATGCTTCAGGATTCCAAAATAGTTTCATTGGAAGATTCATTGCAAAAGGATAATTTTAAAAATTAAAGATGCAAAAGGTATCTAAAACAACACCTAGGCCTCCCCCTTTTCACCCTATTAGCAGTTCATTATCAAAACACTGGCCCAGGGACTTCCCTGGTGGTCCAGTGGTTAAGACTCCGAGCTCCCAATGCAGGGGGCCCAGGTTCACTTCCCTGGTCAGGAACTAGATCCCGCATGCCGCAACAAAGAGCCCGAGTACCCCAACTAAGATCCGAGGCAGCCAAATAACTAAATATATAAATAAATAAATATTAAAAAGAAAAAACACTGGCAGAGAACTTGATGTCTCAATTGTAATCACCTGGGACAGTGGGAAAGTGGTTGTCCCTAAAACTTTATGCAAATTCTTCAACATCAACTTAAATGCCCCCATATGGGCCCCTCCCAAAGTTGACGGGACGCTGAGGGATTTTCTGGTAAACTGCTGTGTTATTCCCTTTAACAGCCAAGGGGAAACTACAAATACAATTCATGGGGTTGTTCACACTGCCAGTAGTATTTACTGTTTGCCCTGGCTAAAACTTGACAAGATGTTTGAAAGGATTCAATAACTTTATGATCAGAAAATTGGAAGCTGATATTCAGAGCTTGATGTAATTTTTTTAGGCTCCTCCCCTAAGTTAAAATGAACTGTGTACCCAGAGAGAAAGAAACAGTCCAACAATAAGTGGAGGGGTCTGTCAATCCTTTTTGCCAATCCCCAAACCTCCCCTATTGTAATAGATCAGGACATTAGATATAGAACTGTCCTGCACAAAAGAAGGAAAACTTATAAAATCTGTTTGCATGTTTATATATTTGTATACATGTATATAAAGGTATCTAGATAGATATATAGAGAGATAAATAGGTAGATAGATATAGATATTAAATGTGAGATATTTTCCTACTTCTGGATGGTATTGCTAAAATTATTTTGTAAAAGACCTCTATTTAGTTGGTTTGAAGGTCAGGCACTTTTAAAGATTGGGCATTCTAAATTCTCAGAAAAATAGAAACTAACCCAAATGCCTCATGTGATCTGGGATAATCTTCAGTAAATAAAAGCTAGTTTAAATTTGTTGGCTTAAATAAAACAGGCATGTCTTTAGAGTTTTTAGCATTAAATATAATACTTTTACTCTACCTAGGCTTACAAATTTGTCAACAAGAAAAATAACTCGGTATGATGAAATTTTCATAAGTAATCTAAATATAACTGCTAAGGGCAAGTAAATTAAATAAATGTAAGATAAAAGGTTTTTTAGGTGAACTTTTCAAATAAGTTTCCCAGATCTTTCCGGCAACCTGAAACTTTAGAATTTTGCTAAGTTAAATTAAATGATAGAAACTTATTGAATATATGGATCATTCCCTAGTAAGATAAAATATTGAATATTAATTACTGATCATAGGTTTATCTGCTTTTGAATTCCCACTGCAGAGAAACGAAGTGGATCTATTAGTAAACATGTTTTAAGCCACACCAAAAAGCATGTTTCTATAAACTATTAAAAGTATTTATAAATTTGCCAAGCCACAGAATGCTAATATTAAAGACAGTTCATGATTCCTTGCTTCTTAGTTTTCACTAGAAATTAAAGATTTCTCAGGGCTAAAAATTCTAACATATGTTATTGAAACTACTAGAAATAATAAGGGAAACAACTCTGTATGCAAGGAAAGAAGGATGTGTTTTGGGTAAGAAAAGGCATGAAGAATGAAGATGCATTTTTGTTAAGGGAAGTGAGAGTAATTTTGTCTAAACTAGAACTTCTGCTTATGAAGGACAAATTTACCTTCTGTCGTCAAGTGGGTTAAAATTTGGATTGCTACCAGAAGGGTTCTGGAAATAGGCTTATTATGTAAAATTAAAGCTTAATTTTCTTTCATCTGCTGACAGAACAAGTTTTCTGGGATTGTTGATCTGCTCCTGATAAAAGATTGTAAAAGCTTTTTCTTTAAAAGTAATCTGCCTAGAAAGCAAAGATTTTGTGTTTTATCACAGTCATCTCCTGTGCTCTTTGTCATCAGGTCCTTGGTTACTTAGGAAAACTGAGTCTTCTTCATATTAAAAGAGCTAAAGTTTTGCTAACAGCTGTATAACCTTCTATATTTGCCTGTTAAAATTATTTTTGTCACTTTGGTTAAATAGATAACTAAGTAATGTTTCACAGTGACCTGTGATCCTATCTAGGCAGTGTTTTTAAACCTTTTTTTTTTTTTTTTCATATTTTTAACAAGCTTCCCCAAATCAAATTCTAAATGAAGTCTTTTTGACCTGGAAGAAACTTTGGGATTTTCCCACAGGGCCCCAGGAACTTACCAAAATATTTGTTAAACTAATTAGGCTTATTTGATATGTTAAATTACATGAGAAGCATTGTCAAACAAGAAATAGTACTAAACCTTTTTTTAAAAAAATGTTTATTTATTTATTTGGCTGCGCCAGTTCTTAGTTGCGGCATTCGGGATCTTCATTGCCGTGTGTGGGATCTTCAGTTGCGGCATGCAGGCTCTTAGTCGTGGCATGCAGGCTCTTAAGTGCGGCATGCGGGATCTAGTTCCCTGACCAGGGATCAAACCCGTGCCCCCTGCATTGGGAGTGCAGAGTCTTAACTGCTGGACCACCAGGGAAGTCCCCACTAAGCTTTTTTTATGTTGTGTTTGTACAGGTATGTAAGTGTTCCAGAAATTGTGTGAAATTCCTAGAAATCTGATAGGACCTGGTACAATGATTATCACTTGTAATTCTAGTTATTATCTTAAAATGTTGTATGACATCCTCTGGGACCCCAATAGAAAATGGGCAACAAGTAAAACGATCTTCTTACTGCTATTCTCTTACTTTCTGAAACTGCTGTCATCAAAATTAAGACTCACACTAAAAGGACTGAACCTGAGCATCAGGGACATGTCCTGGATGACTCTCGTGCAAAGGCAACAGCGACGGAATCTATACAGATTGTAACACATGTGGATGCAATCCGTTCTGCTTCCGCAAAAAATCATCCCTCACTGCCGGACTTCTGCCATCCTGATGTCCTTGTAACATGGCAACAGTCTGCTCCTGAATCAGAGAAATTAAGGTGGGTAAACAATGGCTGTAAACTAAATGAATGGTCAGGGCTCTTGGAAACCCAAGACGGCTGCCTGGTTCTTCCTGGAACCCTGGCAAATCCCTTTGTTTTTTGTTTGTGTTTACATTCCTTCATCCACCATAGTACATTTAAGATGACTCAAATTATGAATCACCATTGGTGGGGAGACGTCTACAAAACCGCAAAAACAGACTACCAACAATTCTGATCTGCCAGGTCCATAATCCTGGAAAAACTGTTCTCGCTCCTGGAGCCCTGAGACCCTTGAACACCTGCAGCTGGACTTCATTCAACTGCCACTTGGCCTGGCTCCACCCTAGAAGTAATTTCAATGAAATCCCAAATGCCACTGTGTGTTTAAAGTGTTCCAAGCGTCTGTTTTATAAAGTGAGGGTACTAAGCCCACCTAACCTTGTTCTTTGCTTCAATCTAACCCAACCCTGGGATGGGAAAATGAGGTCTCTCGAGTATCTATATAAGAAATTCTGTGGGGCATCCAATGTAATCAGGCCATTTGTAAGCTTACTGACATACCCATGTATTTAGACAGCCTTTCAATATATAATAATACAGTATATGAGCCTTGGTTGAATGATGCTAATGCCTCTGTAACAATGAACGGGTCCACAGATACTGTCACTGATGCAGGAGCCTTATGCACACCTCCTGGCTACATCTTTGTATGTGAAAGTTTTGGTTTAGAACCATCTTTATGGTTCTGTGTAAAGATGGTTTTGTTATGTTGTTTTAAATTCTGTTCTGCATACTTGTTAAGTTTTCTACCTCCTGATTGTTGGACCTTAGTGAAAATGATGTGCTTAATGAGGTGATGCTAGCTCAGCGCTTTGAGAGGATTTCCAACGCTTACAACCTTGACAAAATCCAGACTTGGGATAAGAAATGCCTGCGAGTTCTCCCTACTACTGTCTCTTGTTACTCAAATGTGGCCTCAGGCAGTTTCTGGTCCGTGCACTTTCCCTCCAGTGTGGGACATGACACCCAGGAAAGGTCTTTCCTGGCACCGAGGAGCGAAGGCTGAATTTGGAAAGCCTGTCTCTGGATCAGCGATGCTTTTGGAGAAAGATCTTGATCAAAAGGCAGTAACTGAAAATTAATAAAAGGAAACCTCAACTAAAACTGGAGTTGGGAGGGCCTGGAGAGGGAGCTCTTATGCCCTCTGGTAACTGACTCTGGTCAATTACCCCAAAGTGTCAATCACAAACCCCAATGAGAAGCCACTGTCACTTGAACTGACTTTCCTCCAATGAACTTTCATTTTTTTCGATGATTTCCTTGTCCCACCCTCCTTTCTACAAATGCCTTCCATTTTGTACAACCCCTCAGAGTATGTCTCTGCTAGATGAGATGCTGCTTGACTCATGAATCTTGTAATGATGCCAATTAGATCTTCATTTACTCAGCTGAACTCAACACCTTTTACAACATCTTTGCATACCCAGTGACCCAGTGCTATAATCATAGCAAATCTGAAAACATGTGAAAAAAAGTTACAACTACACAGGTAAAAGTTCATCAAAATTAACCTTGTTTCTAAAAAATCAGTGACCGAATTTGTATTTCTTTTTGGGGGGCAGGGGTGGTCATAGACCATTTAAGATGCTGCTCTGTGTTCTGTTTAAAGTGTCACTACACTTCCAAGGTTCAATATAATTTCTTAAAAAATTAGTTTGCTTTTTATTTGTGGTACCTCAGAGCTTTCTGCTTCCTCCCTACTCACAGCACTGCATTAGGAGATCGGTGTTAAAACCTCACTGATAAACATTATGCTCTCACTTCTTCTTTGGATAAAGGGAATCCGTTGGAACGCTTAGGGGAGGACCCCAAAGTTACCAGAGGGAAAACTGCAAATGCATCTTCGTGCTGATTTTGCACAATGTGGGATCATAAACCCTTCTTTTCAGACGTGAGAAAACTCAGGCCCAGAGGGGAAGCAATCTTCTCAAGCAAGTTTCCAAATCCCTGCCCTCCTAAGAAACGCGTTAGACTGGATGTTCTCACTGGATGCAGTCCTTCTCGCCCACTTAAACACAAGCACCCGCGTTCCCAAGACTTCTTTATTCTTTCTGCTCCCTTCATCAGACAGCAGGGGACGCCGACCTTTTCTCTGGATGTTCCGCCCCAGCAACTGGAGCCAAGTGCTGCCAGGTCAGTGGGCCACCATCAGGGGATCTTCCCAGTGCCTTGGCCTCACACCTCAAGCCCAGAGAAGAGTCTGGAAAACTAGCTGAGGGAGGGGTGGGGGAAGCTGCCCTCGCACTGTCGCAGGGCTTGGCAGGACACGCAGCCATGGTGAGCACGCCAAGATCCGTGGAGAAATGCTTTTTCCAGTCCGAAGTGGCTCCTTTAGGGTCCCAGCAGACCCCGACCCCGTTCAGCCCCCATCCCCCCTCCACAGCGCCCGGGGTGCTGCGCCAGGCTCGGCTGGGGCCGAGCTCGGAGCCCCACCCTCGCCGACTCCTGCCCGCGCCCCTCCCGTGAACCCGGCCCAGGGCTTACCGAGGCCGGGCGCAGGGGTGGGCGGCTCCATCGGAGCGGCGGGGGGAGGGGGAAAGGAGGAAGGGCGGCACGGAGGCGGCGCTTCCGGCCCACAATGGTTGTCATGGCGACCGCGGGCCGCCCCAAGCCAAGAGTAGCCTAAAGGGCGTCCGCCCAGGGCCCAGAAGGACCAGGCACCGAGCGAAACTTCAACAATCTTTTATTACCAAACTCTCGCAGGGTTAACCCTTTAACCCAGCTAACAGCAAAACAGCGCTCTAACGGGATCTGGAATGGAGGTGCACACCTAATAAAGATTGCCTCTTAAAAAAAGGATTTTAAAAAATGTATATATACACATCTGCGTTAAGTGTCGTTTTAAAAAAAGCAAAATTCACCAGTGTTGCAAAAAAAAAATCCCAAAGTGATTTCAATCTAACCCCACCCCCTACCCCCCCACACACGAAAAAACAACATTGGCAGTATATGCTGGCTCAAACCCAACGCGGGGTGCAGCTAGGAAAAAAGCATTTCTTTCCTCTTAAAAAAAACAACAAAAACCTTTCTCCTCCTTCCTGTTCAACCTCCACAGCTTATTCCTAGAAACACCCAAAGAATTACATAACTAATTGCATTAGAGTAGACCCAGTTCACTTTCCCCAGCCTCCAGACGTGAAAGTTCACACCAAGGATGGTTCCTTAGCAATTTTCGCCAGTACTGCAGTCAGGAACTCGATCCCTAATTTCTGGGAACTTGCAAAACGTCCTCAGGCTTCCGGAGGGCTCCGTGAAAGATCACGGGCCAGCGTACCTGACCAAGACTGGAATGCCAGGCTGGGTAAAGAAAGAGGGCCTTTCCAAATAAAAACACCCAACCCCACAAAACATAAAGTCTAACCTACCAGGTAAAAACAAGTAGCAGCTGGCTGTACCAAAAAGGTGCTTATCTCCCTGCTTTGACCATGAAAGTAATAACAAAGGGGAACACAGTCCAGACTATTTGACCTCATCTCCCTTCCAAGAACCTTGACCCACAGACAGCATATTCCAGGCCAGAGGTCCCAGGGTGATTTTGGGGTTTCTGGCCAGGGAAAGCTGCTGCCAGGCTGCCTGGCTCACTGCTGCTCCGCGGAAAATGTGCGCCCTCGTGCAGGGTGCTGAAGAATTAGGAGGGAAATTGTTTTTTGACTTTGACTTCGTAAATGACAGATACTTCAATCACAGCTTCCAGAAAACCACTCATAGACCCCCGACCCCCAAGGGTCAAGGTCACAGATCCTTCCAGTTGATGGGCTCTTTGCCAGACTTCTGCAGCAGCTCGTTGGTTTTAGAGAAATGCCTGCATCCGAAGAACCCCCTGTACACCGAAAACGGCGAGGGATGAGCGGTCTGCAGCACGTGGTGCCGCTTCTGAAAGAGGAGGAGACGGGGAGTGAGATTGTGGGGACACTCTCAGGACTTCTAAAAAGAACCACTCTGGCTGTGGCGCTTTCTGTCAGCTCTGGCGTTCCCCTGTGACCGCTCTAAATTCGCCTGCTTTCCTCATGGTGTTGGTTTACTTGCAGCGTCCACACAGGTCCGTGCGTTCATCCTCCACTGGTTGGTAGAGCCACTACCTGGGCTAGGCTCTAAGGATGCAGAGCACCTGTCTCTGCCCTCCACTGGGCACTCTCGATAGGACTCGTAGGTGCCCTTGTCCTATGACCCAGCAGTCCCACTGCTGAGTGGGACTGCTAGGTCTCCCACTGCTGAGACTGTATTTGGTAAAGGACGCCACGATGCACACATCTCCATAAAGATGCAGGCATGAGGAGGTGCACGGCTCCTATCAGGTAAAACCTACCATAAATCCAGTGCTATGCAACAGATTACAAATATTTTTCTAAAGTTCTGGCAACGCAACACCACATAGCTACTAGAAGAACAAGATCAAGCTACATATGCTGACACAGGGAGACCTCTAAAATATGTCAAGTGGAAAAAAAAAAAAAGCAAGAAAAAGTGATAAATGCATTAAATAAAAAAAAAATTCTTTGGTAGGGGGGATAAGACCCAAGACACTATTTATAGTAGTTCCTTTAGGTGAAAGATTGTACCTTTCTATGCTGTTTGCATTATCTCACCACCAAAATAGAATACTTAAAATTTTTTAAAATGTCAACTGTAGTTAACTTAGCAGGAAGATTCTGGACCATTTTTGTTTTCTTCATTCTTTCCTGTATTTAAATAAAAATCACCCAACAGGGCTTCCCTGGTGGCGCAGTGGTTAAGAATCTACCTGCCAATGCAAAGGACACAGGTTCGAGCCCTGGTCCGGGAAAATCCCACATGCCATGGAGCAGCTAAGCCCGAACGCCACAACTATTGAGCCTGTGCTCTAGAGCCCGCAAGCCACAACTAGAGAAAACCCGCGCGCAGCAATGAAGACCCAATGCAGCCAAAAAAAAAAAAAAATCACCCAACAAATAATTGTCTTCCAAGATACCCCTGCCTTCAAGGAGCTGGGCTGAGGAGGGGCCATCAGTGAAGCCGGGCAGCGCAGTATGGGTCAGGGCATGGAACCTGGGTTCCTTCAGGTCCTGGCCCTGCCACTCAGCAGTGGCGCAGCCCCAGAGAAGTCGCTGACCCTCCCTAGGCCGCAGATCACTTTTCACCTGCGGACTGGAAGTTAACAGCAGCGCCTGCTCAGGAAGATCCCGTGAAGAACAAAAGATGGGTCATGCGCGCAGAGCATCCTGGGAAGGGATGCAGGCCGGGTGCTCAGCACAGGGTACAGCATGTGGGGCAGGCCCCTGAACACGTGAGCTGTGTGCATTATGAAGGACGAGTCAGCCAGCCTCCAGGGAAGGAAAAGAGCTCTACATGCTGGATGGAGGAAGCAGGATGTTCAAAGGCAGGCAGGGGAGTGGGGGCCTGGAGTTCACAGAGGGTGAGAGGCAGGCCGGGGCTGTGCCCAGACCCCAGCTCATAAGCCCAGGTCAAGGCCTTCCAAGGAGAAGGCGTCTGAACCCTCTGCTCTGGGCAAGATGAGATGGGGCTGACCTGAGGCTAAGTTGGGCAGGTGGGGGGGGGGGTGCTGAGAGAAGAAAGGCTGTGTATGACTGGTTGCAGGAGGTGGGGATAGATACAAAGGGTGGAGGAGGGAAAGAAAGGGAGGGGTCAAGAATGATATGTGATTTCTGGTTGGGCAACTGGGTAGACAGCGGTCCTTTTTATCCTTGGGCATCCAGAGGCCCAAGTTTAGTGAGGGATGGACGAGGAAAGGAGAATTGGAAAATGTTGCATTTGATGTGCTTCCAGGTCCCTAGTAAGGAAGCAGCTGAATATATAGATCTAGTGCTTAGAAGACACCCCGGGTTAGAGATGTGCAACTTGGTTTTTAATGGTCAATCTACTAGTTTTTTTTTTTTTTTTTTGGCTGCGCCATGCAGCATGCAGGATCCTAGTTCCCCAACCAGGGATCGAACCCAGGCCCTCTGCAATGGAAGCGCGGAGTCCCAACCGCTGGACCGCCAGGGAAGTCTGGTTTTTAATGGTCAAGCTACTTTAACAACTGTTTACTTTCAAACTGAACCATTATTAAGATTACAGATATACTGAGTAAGGGCGCTTCTGACCACAAACCTCCCTAAGACACAGACTGGAAATCACTCCCATACGCACTTCACTACCGAGATAATCAGATCTTAGCAGTTAGTTCATTCATGCCAGGTTTTATTCCTACTATTCCCTTCCCGAAAAGAAAAACACCTGAAAACATCCTGTTCATTCACACAGAACCTTTATAGAGAAAGCAGCTCTTCCATCTGACCTACACGCCCCCTTGCTGTTTGCAGCCATGTGTATAAAGACACTGGAAGGAGACGTCAGACGGTAAAACCCAGTGCTTACCCCAGGCCAAGAAGAATCTGAACGGATGGGGACTAGGAGGGGAGACCTTAATATCCTTTATTTTCTAACCATGTGAATCTACTACCTTAAAAAAGGAAAAAAGGCCTAAATTACGAAATAAAGGTAGAACTCCACTAGAGAGAAAATGGAGGAGATAACTGACATGTGAGTCAAGTCTCTAGAGCTGACGGCTGGCTTGGAACCCTGCCACCCTCGCCCGTGGGCTGGGCGGGCCTCCCCGCGGGCCCGCCCAGGTGAGCGGGCTGCTCGGGTCAGATGCCGAAGCTCCACTCACCGCAAGTGGACAAGTGACCTCGCCTCCCTGAGCCCCAGTGCAAAGCGGGGACAGCGTATCCCTCCCACCCCCAACAGCCTCTGCAGAGGTCAGGAGAGATGCTGTGGGCAAAGTGCTGGACTTGCTCCTGACACCCGTTTGCACATCTCTGATACACCATAAACTAGTGCCATGTCGCCTCGGTTCATCCCTTTACCTCACTTATGAGGTGTGTATGCTATGATTTCTCCCCCCACCCTCACCGCCCAATTCAGTGCCTCCCAGTGGCCCAAGCTAAGTACTCCTCCTTGCCGTCCCCCTCCCTCCCTCCCAGCCCCACGCCCCCTCCTCCCCTTGCCGGTCTCCTTCACACCAGCATCACCTCCAGTGCGGTCCCAGGCACCCCAAAGGGAAATGCCAGCGCTCAGCACAGAGGGGAGGCAGAATTAGGATGGTTTTAGGACTGGGCTTAAGGGGATGAGGGAGGGCATTCAAGGATGACTTCCGGTTTTTAATCTCAGCAACCAAGTATACACAGGTGGGTCGGGGAAGGATGCGGTGGGGCGGGCAGAAACTGAAGAGCTGGGTTGGTGTCAGGGACCAGCAACCAGGGCCCAGGTTTAATAATCATCGCTGATGGTGTTCTCATGGGGGGAGGTTAAATTTGCGATTAAGTGGAACTCTTCATGTTTTCCATATACCCTCGAACTTGTTGAAAGCAAGAGACTTACCTCGCTCATCATTTACTGCATCGGTTGTTAACATGAATGGAACCTGGGGACCTGTGTATCTTTCTGTGTATGCAGCAAGTTTATGCCAGTGTTACCAACTGCATCTAAGCAGAAGCTGGCCAGCTGTTCTCCTCATACACAACTAATCATTTCGTCTGAGTTCTGTTCAATTTTGTTTCCTTTTTTTTTGGCTGTGCTGTGTGGCATGCAGGACCTTAGTTCCCTGACCAGGGATGGAACCTGTGCCCCTGTGTTGGGAGCACGGAGTCTTAACCCCTGGACCGCCAGGGAAGTCCCTGAATTCTGTTCAATTTTCGATGGGAAACCTAATCCTAATTATCACAGTTTTAAGGGAAAATAAGCTTCATTTTATGACATGGATTTTCTAGGACCACATAAAGGGATTCCTAGAATTCTCTAACCTGTTTAAAAAAAAACTGTTTAAAAAAAAAAAAAAAAAAAAAACCAACCCCAAAACATACCCTATCAATGGCACTGCCTTTCTTCTGAGCATAAGAGCCCCAGAGCAGGAAGACAAGGCCGTTCGAGTTCTGATTGAGCCAGGACACGACAGCATCGGTGAACTGCTCCCAACCTCTCTCCTTATGAGAATTGGCCTGATGCGCCCGGACGGTGAGGACGGCGTTGAGCAGGAGAACACCTGCAAGCACACAGCGAAGAAGCAGGCTCAAGGGAGGCTGAAACGTGGGATCTAAAATTCGACACAAGTGAACGCGTCTACGAAACAGAAACAGACTCACAGATAACAGAGAACGGACTTGCGCTTGTCACGGGGGGCATGAGGGAGGGAGGGACTGGAAGTTTGGGGTTAACAGATGCAAACTATTACATACAGGATGTACAGCACAGGGAACCCTTCAATATCCTGTGATAAACCATAATGAAAACGAATATGTATACGTATAACGGAATCACTTTGCTGCACAGCAGAAATTAACATTGTAAATCAACTATACTTCAATAAAATTAAAAGGAAAAAATAAGGGGGAGGCTGAAACGAGTTGGCCTAAACACCCAATAATGGGCTCAAAGCATGACGAAACCACCCGAAGATGGAAGCTGGTGCAGCCACCTGAAATCAGGTGGTGGAGAAAGCATTAGGACATGACCAGCTGGCGCCTCTGTGCGAGATTCATTTCCACCTCTGCACTTTCAAGACCGAACTTCTGAGTTTGCAACAGTGACCGTGCATTATATTCATCATCAGAAAGAATTGTTTAAAAAAATATACCCTAACTGATATGAAATAACCCTGGAAAGTAACACAAGGAGGCCAAGACGTTTCACTGAAACAAAAATCTCACTGCAAGAAAAGAGTAAATATTCTTTCCTTATCCTGACTGTAGTTTGTTAAAAAAGAAGTCACACAGATAGGTATTAAACACACACAACATAACCCGTGTGTCAAAATGAGAAAACTTGAGGCCACCTTCTGAATGGTCGAAGTTGAGTGGCTCAACGTAAAATACGAATGACGAGGAACCAACTTTTCCCTTTCATGCTATGATTAAAACATGAAAAACACTGGCTGCAGGATAAAAGCGAGATACATTTTTTTTTCACTAGATTACTGGTTTATTACAAAGGATATTAAAGGATGCAGTCAAGTCAGATGAAGAGTTGCAAAGGGCAAGATAGAGGGAAAGGGCACGTGGCTTCCATGCCCTCTCTCAGCTTGCCTCTCTCTCCAATCTCCATGCGTGCACCAACCCAGAAGCTCTCCAAATGTCATCCTTTGGGGGGTTTATAGAGGCTTCATTACATAAGCATGATTGATTAAATCACTGGCCATTGGCAATGGATTCAACTTCCAGCCCATCTCCTCTCCCTGGATATCAGGGGGTGGTGAGATACATTCTTTGACTTACATAAACTTAGCCATTTTATTAGAGCTCTCTGGTTCTTCACGGGTATCTTTTAAAAATATAAGCAAGCCAGACAGAAAAGACAGTTGAAATCCATCCAAAACACATCTAGCAGTGGCTGGTTTACCTTGCCTGGCCCATCCGGATAAATCTCCATGACCAGGATGAACAAAACCATCTATGTCTGTAGACAGTTCTTTATAAATGTTTTCCAAACTGAAAGCAAGCCAGAAGAAAAACAAACAAAAAAAACAGAATCTTAAGCACAATTCGGAAAGTTCAGGACCCTCCAGCACACACACAAGTTACAGTCTGCAAAGCCAGCCCTCAGGGCGGACAACAGGATGCACTGCACTGATTCATGGGAAACACTGCCCTTCCTTTAGACAGGCACACCTGCCAAACGCCTTTACTTCGGTCAGTGCTTGGGTTTAAGGAAGAGAACTTTGGAAAACCTAAGCAAATTAGCCCAGGAGTTACCACCCCACTCCCAAGTGATGGACTTAGTTTATACCTTTAATATTCATTATATTTGTAAATGATATGTAAAATCCTCCAAAGCAGGGGTTCTTAACCAGGGGTGATGGGGCCCCACAAGGGACTGCTGGAAACGTCTGAAGACATTTTTCATTGTCACAAATGGGGATGGGGCGTGCTGCTGGCATCTCGAGGCCAGGGGTGCTGCTAAACATGCTACCACGCACACGGCAGCCCCCCGACCACAAAGCCCCAGCCCCACATGTCAGTAGTGCAGAAACTGAGAAATCCTGCTCCAAAGGCTAGTGACGGTCCCACAAACAGGTGCACCTGTAATTTGAAAGTAATCACGATTGGAGCTGAGCCACCTGTAAAGCCTGCGTACCTGGGTGGGGGTGGCACGGGCCTTTGAACACTAAAGCAGAGCCCATGAGCTTGATTGGGTCCGTGATATGGATCCTGTCCCAGGATGACAACCTTCACCTGTGAACACCAGATGGCGAGGATCAAACACTATAGTACAGGCAGTCTGAACGGACACCTGGCTGGCTGATAACTTATACAAAGGGGCACTACGAGGACAAGGGCAGGACCCCCTCCCGGCCCAACTAAGAGCCCCCAGAAGGGAGCAGGTGACTTGGCACCATCACTTTGCATTACCCAGTTATCCTTCCCTCAGTCACCTGCCGCAGTGCCCCCTCCCTTCTCTGACCCATGTGTTTGAAACAAGGTGGGGGTCAACTTTGCTTTCATCCCCTTCATTTTTCAAATTACAAAAGGAAATACGCCCTTGTCACAAGTTCGACCATCCAGAAACATATCAAGATCTCCGGGTCATCCCTACCCTGTCCTGGTTCAACCATTTATAATCACCTATTGATATAGAATTAGGGTCATTGTACTCATCACCCTACATTTTTGTGTTTCTCACATCATACACTGTGGGCCTCCTTTAAGTCAACAGAGCTCAGTTGTTGATGGGCAGTCAGCTGGTTTCCCAGTTTTTTCCCTTAAAAAAATAACGCAGTAAACATCCTACTACGTGTATCTTTACATACTGCTGCTTTCATTTCTATGGAATAGATTCAGAAGAGTGGAGTTGTTGGTCACAGTGTAAGTGTATTTAAAATTTTCATCGACATATGCCAAATTGCTTTTCCACGAGTTGAAGAAACTCCAGTGTCCCACCAGCAGCATATGAAGGAGCCTGTTCCCCTGGACCGGTACACTGCGGAGATACTGTGGGTTTAGCTCCAGACTGTCTCATTAAGCGAACATCGCAATAAAACAAAGTGACGTCAATTTTTTGGTTTCCTAGTGCATACACGATACGGTAATCTATTAAGTGTGCAATTGCATGTCAAAAAAAAGTACATTATCTTAATTAGAAAGTACTTTATTGCTAAAAAATGCTAACCATCATTTGACAATGAAAGGTTGCCACAAAACTTCAATTTGAAAAAATCGCAGTATCTGCAAAGCGCAGTAAAACAAGGTCTGCCTGTGTCCTCTTAAGGGATGGAACCAGAGGAGAATGAGGTCACTGTCACAGTCAGTGGTGTTAAAATACTACTAGGCCTTTTGATCGGGTGCCCGCCCACCCACCTCTCTTCATTCCCACACTTCTGCCGTGTTCCTTCTTAAGACTCTCCTTCCGTAGCCAACATACACTTTATCCTTCAAAATCCAGCTTCAGACGTTCCCACAATCAGGCAGCTTTCATGGGCCACTCCATTCCTCCAGTTGGTATTCACACTGCCCCTGGCATATTCCCCATCATGAAGCAACCTGTCCGAGAGGGGAAGCTTTCCGGTTCTGGTCCTGGATAAGGACCTGAGAGGAGCCAGGTAACATCCCCGACCCTCCACATGCTCATCGGCAAAGAAGCCCCACCAGGCCAACTGATCTTCAGAAGTTTCATGCACTTTTCTTAGTCTTTCTTTACAATATTGCTCATTGGTACTCAAAACAGGGCATACTTCAAACAAGGGGCAAACTAGTACTGAATTTAATAGGACTTGTTTTTTTTTAACTTTATAAACAAGGAGGTACGTTTGAAGTGCTTGCTCTAAAATGAAAATTGTGATGTCTGCTAAGTATTAGGAGTGTCAGCCTTATCACGATGGCTTCTTCAACAATTTCACTTCTCTATGATTCAACAGGTACTTACTAAATCACGGGATTCCTGCGCTCAGCTTACAAAATCAGTAAGGCAAAAGGAGAACAAAACAATGGAACACCTCCAATGCAAGCAGATACTAAAAACCCACATCACAGAGGAAACCCACATCACAAATATAGTGGGGGACAGGCCTCCTTCCAGGAGGTGCCAGAGATGCACCTAGTTGGTTTTCAAAAGACAGAAGTGAGGAGAGGGTCACCGCCCTGTCCAGCTCCAAAGGAGGAGAATGGAAGGTGGAGGTGAGGCTGGGAAGCAGGAGGTGGCCGTATTCACCCTCAGCTTCCATAGTTTGCACCGTGGGAAGCCACAGACAAGCTTCTGACAGCGAGCAGCCACTGTATACACTGAACCAAAGCAAAGGAGTGTGTTAACAGGAGATGTGTTCAGGCCAGAAGTCAAGAGTTTGAAAGCATCAACCGTGAAGGATGGTGTGGTCAGACAGAAAGAACACTGAGCTGCAAGTCAAGGTGGGACCGCCGACAACCACTTGAAAAAGACTTAACTGCTTCGTGCCTCAGTTTCCTCACCACCACACTTTACCTCTCACGGGCATAGGGTCGGTTTAAGGATAAAATAAAATACAAGTTACAGCGTACAGACCCACGGTTTATGTACATACTTTTCTTCTTTTGCTATATGAACGGCACACAGTAAAAGTTAAACAGGGTACATATAGGCTAAAATACAGCCCGCCAAACCTCACAGTTTCAGTATTTTATTACTGAATTATGGACAGTGGCTTAACTCCAGTGTCCCTAATTTAAAAATACCATTTGAGTCCTACTCCCCTTTTAGTAAAATTCATCCACAGCTTGTACTTACATCTCTTATGTCACACATTTGGGTCCATGTGAAGACTTGCTGCGGGGGTGGGTAAACAGTGTAATGTTTTCTTTCTTCTGCAACAAATCCCATAAGCTGATGGAAAGATAAACTAGATATACAATCAGATTCTCACTGGAAAGCATACGAATTCAATGAGGAAGCTTCTAATGCAAGCTACTGGAAGAGCTCTTAGCTAGCTCTTTGCCAAGTTTTATATCCAAATTCTGCGTAAAAATCAAAACAGTTCCCCTCCCGACATTTTAATTCCCTTCCCCTTTCTTTGGGCTGGGTCAAAGTTGATTGGCCTGGCAGCCTTGACTTCCTGCGGGTGCCAACCCCTCCCTCTTTTTTTTAAAGGGCAGGTTTCATTCAGTCGGGTTTGTGGTTTTACCAGGCCACTCTTTCCTAGAGAGCAGACTAAACAAACGGGTTAAAAGAAGCTATGATATCACCTCATAGTCTTTTAAAAACCTTAAACTGGGCAGATTCAAAACATCATGGCTGTATGTTGAAGGAGGGAAAAGTAGGAGCTCACGAAAGCAATATCCTATAAACGTGGGCTTGGCCTGCTATATTTACAAGTGCCCGCAGTCTCCAACTTTACCTTAATAAAATATGGTTTCCCGAACTCCCCGCTGAGGTGCTTCTTCCAACTCTCACCAAAACCTACAGGCACATTGCGCGCTGCGAGTCTGAGCAGCGCGGCAGCCTTGTTCCTCTGGATACGGACCAACTGCTCGGGGCTCAGTGGCGACGAGGGCGGCGTGCCGGGCTCCTCCTGCCCGGCCCGGATCTTCTTGGCGGAGCTGTCCTGCAAGTGGTCCCCGCAGAAACGGGTCACGAGCTGCAGCGGGCCTCTCCCGGGAGCCCGCAGCTTCCGTCCCCAACCCAACAGCGCAGGGTAGAGGACACCCATTCTTGGGGTTTCAGCCCCGCTCGGCAGGTCCGTACAAAACCGGACTCTGGAAACCCAGGGCTGATCCCAGTCCGGCACTAACAGGCCGCTGCCCCAAATTTCGAGTTTGGTACCAAAACAGGGCAGGAAAAAGGTCTGTGAGCAAGGCCCGCAGCGTCTCGCTAGGGGTTCGCGGAGAAGGGGCCCAGCATCCAGGGCCCCGCCCCGCGGGTCCCGCCACTAGCGTCCCCACGTGGTCTTTTCGCGGCAAAAACCCTCCCCTCCAGGACCCACCCCCTCCCTCCTCTGATTGGAGGGTGGGCTGGCCCCCTCGCCTCTGATTGGCGCCGTGGGCCCCGAGGTTCGCCTCCATTGGCTGACCCCTCAGCATGGCCGCCGATGGGGCGCCACGGCGGGTGTTTTGAACACGTGGAGGCCCCAGTTTACCCAGTCAGCCGCATGTTCCTGCAACCCCTCGGTCGCGCGGGGTCCGCCGCCCTCCTCGCCCTCTTCGCCCTCTTCGCCCTCCTCACCCTCCCTTCCCCCTGACCCCCGGCCCCATGAGCGGTCCCCGCCGCGCCTTACCGCCGCATCCCCGCTCTCAGCTACCGCCGCCACGCCGTTCCACTGCTCGGCCGGCTCGGAGCTGCAGGCACGTCGCTTCCTGGCGGGGCTCGGGGTGAAGAAGGAGTAGAGGGTCTTCTGGCCAATCATCCTGGAGCCAAGGAGGGAGCGAACGCGCGCTGCCCGGGGACCCGCGACTTTGGCGCCAGCTGCGGCGGTCAGTAATTGGCGCCAAGCAACCCGCGCATGCTCCGACCGGGGGGGTGTGGGCGAGGGGGCAGCGGAGGGCCCAGTGCGCATGTGTGGGAGGGGCCGCTGGGCAAGGTCCCTGGGGCGAAGTGGGGCTCAGAAAGGTCTTGAGAGAGAGCAGGGTTCCTTAGGTCGGTTCACTCAGATGTTTACTCTTTCATTCATTATTCTCACCCATCATACCTCTGCCTTGGGCAAGTCCCTCCACCTCTCAGCCGGTGAAAGAACTTAAAAGTACCCGCCCCGTAGGGTTTTTTGTGGGAGTGAAATTAGCTTTAAAATAGTAATTGTTTTGCTTTTAGTTGTCCAATTTTCACAAGCTGTTTTACTGACGACAAACTAAGGCCTAGAGGCCTAACCTGTAAGGTTTGGGGGAGACTTTAACAGAGGTCATAAAGGTTAAACTCCAAACTAGTCATCCTCTGAAAGACATCCCCATACACCTGGATTTCTTCTCCTCTCCCTCCCTCCCCACATCCAAACCTTGGACAGGTCCTCTTGGGTCTATCTCCATAATAAAGCCCAAATTCAACTGCTGCTCTCAGTCTCTTGTCTACTAACTACAATCCCAGCAGGTCTTCTCTTTTCCTACCTAATCATTTTTTTGAAATGTAAATTACACCATAATAATCCCCAGGTTAAAATCCTATAGTTTCCAAATATGTTTGGAATAAAATCCTTGCTTCTACATACATACAGATGGTCAACAGGCACATGAAAAGATGCTCAACATCTCTAATTATTAGAGAAATGCAAATTAAAACTACAATGGGGTATCACCTCACACCAGTCAGAATGGCCATCATTAAAGTGTCTACAAGTAGTAAATGCTGGAGATGGTGTGGAGAAAAAGGACCCCTCCTACACTGTTGGTGGGAATGTAAATTGGTGCAGCCACTATGGAGACCAGTATGGAGGTTCCCTAAACAAACTAAAAATAGAGTTATCATATGATCCAACAATCCCACTCCTGGGCATATATAGGGAAAAATCTCTAATTCGAAAAGGTATATGCACCCCAATGTTCATAGCAGCGCTATTTACAATAGCCAAGACATGGAAGCAACCTAAACGTCCATTGACAGATAAATGGATAAAGAAGATGTGGTATATACACACAATGGAATATTAGCCGTAACAAAGAACGAAATAATGCCATTTGCAGCAACATGGATGGACCTAGAGATTATCATACTGAGTGAAGTAAGTCAGAGAAAGACAAATATCATGATATCACTTATATGTGGAATCTAAAAACATGATACTAATAAACGTAGTTACAAAACAGAAATAGACTCACAGACATAGAAAACAAATTTATGGTTACCAGAGAGGATGGGGCAGAGATAAATTAGGAGTTTGGGATTAACATATACACAGTACTATATATGAAATAGATAAACAGCAAGAATCTACTGTATAGCACAGGGAACTATATTTAATGGAACCTATGATAGAAAATAATCTGAAAAAAGAATATATGTATATATGTATAACTGAATCACTTTGCAGTACACCTGAAACTAACACAACATTGTAAATTAACTATACTTCAACTTTTAAAAATGGTTTAAAAAAAAATCCCTGCTTCTTACCAGTTGGGAAGGCTGCTTCGCCCTCTCACGGAAGCCCAGCTGCTGTGACATGATGAACCTGGTTCTCAGCACAGTCACCAGGCATACCCGGCTGTCCCTTGTGTGGTCTTTACACCTTGCACGCACTGTCCCCCTGCCTGGAAAACCTCAGGTCTCAGCTCGAGACCCTTCCTCTGAAGGGCCTTCTCCTCCTGCCCCACTTTCTAGCAGGTCACTCTATTTATAGCTTCTGTACTATCTAAGATGATCTTATTGGGACTTCCCTGGAGGTCCAGTGGTTAAGACTCTGCGCTTCCACTGCAGGGCACGCGGGTTTGATCCCTGGTCGGGGAACTAAGATCCCGCATGCCTTGTGGTGTGGCCAAAATAAAATAAAATAATCTTATTTATTCTCTCCTTGTTTATTTCTGTCTCCATCTCCAACATGTAACCTAGGTGAGGGCAGGGACTTGATCCTTGTTACTGCTGTGTTCCAGCGCCTAGGACAAGGAGCTTGATGTGTAAGAGAAGAGATGCTCATAATTTAAAATTATTTTTAAAATAAGAAAATAAAAGCCACTTTGAAAAACAGTTTGGCAGCTTTGTATGAAGTGACACATACTCTTACCATGTGCCCCTGCAATCCCACTCCTACGTATTTACCCAAGTGAAATTGGAATCTATATTCACATGAGAGCTTGTACATGAATAGATATAGTGACCTTATTTGTATTTTCCCCAAACTGGAAATAACCCAAATGCCCCTCAAGTGGCAAGTGGGTGGACAAATTGTAGGGCATGAGTACAAGGGCAGCTTACTCAGCAATAAAAAGGAATAAACTGCTACGAACAATATGGATACATCTTAAAAGCGTTAGGCTAAGTGAAAGAAGCTAGACACAAAGCCTATATATTGTATCATTTCATTTACAAGAAATTCTGGAAAAGGTAAAACTCTAGGGACAGAAAACACATCAGTGGTTGCCAGGGGCGGGGTAAGGGGCGAGTTGATAACTAGGAGACTTGGGGGAATTTTACGTGATGATGGAATTCTAGATCTTGATTGTGGTGTGGTCACACAACTGTTTACCTTTGTCAAAATTTGCAGAGCTGGATGCTAAGAAGATTCAAAACAAAGCCCCCAACCTCTTTTCCTTCCATTGGCCGAGAGAGAGTAAATAAAAATTGGTGATAATAAAAGCTGACATTTGTTTGAAGCACAGAAGCCCTTCTCACACATCCTCTCATTTACTCCTCATGGTGTTCTCATGGCATAGGTTTTGTAGTCCCCACTGTTTAGAGAAGGCAGTTCAAGCCCAGAGGGGTTAAGTGACCTGTAGGAGCCACACAGCTACAGTTGAGGAGACAGAAATGGAAGTTACAGGGTCTGATTGCAGAATTCGTGCTCCTATCTGCGACAATATGCTGGTTGGCCCAACTCCCTGTCAGGAAACGAAATTAATCCCCAGGGAGAGATGATACCGAACAACAGCTCCCAAACCACCGGGGACCCTGCACTGCTGCGGAACAAATAACGTTATCCAGAAATACAGCGGTGCTTGCAACGCTCCCGGAGGGCCAACAGGTGGCGCCCGGAGGCCGCCCACCGCTTTGTTTTGCAGATTTGCCTGGATTTTCTCCAGTTCGCGGCTGAAACCTACCCGGAAGCAGTTCTGTGGAGGGGGTAAGTGTTTCCTCTTTCCCGTAGGACCTTTCTAGAGTGTCTGGGAGAAGCGGAGCTTCGCGGGAGCTGAGAATTTAAAGAGAACCCTCGGCACCGCCCAGCCCCCGCACGTGTTACAATTCTTATTTTCTATCAGAATTCGGCGTGCTGGTGTATGACCACGTTTAACCGTTGCTACATTTAGATTCAGAATCATGCCCTTGTAAGGATCGCAATACTTGCCTGTTTTAATACTTGCGTGGGAGGCCGGCCAGTTATCTACCCCCCACCCCCCAGCCTGTCCTTTGCAGGGTGGAAGGGAGAGAGAGACATACTTTTCTTGGTGACTTTGAGCAAACCTCTCCCCCTCTCAGTGTGTCAGTTTCCCCATATGTAAAGTGAGGGTTTGGGTTGCAGTTTCCAAGTTTGCCATTGGCATGCGAATTCCGGGGGGTTGATGTTTCTTTAAAAATTCGGATGTTTGCGGGTGGAGGGCAGGCACACGTGGGTTTTGCAAGCTAGGCAGCTGATTCTAATACCTACTCAGGTGTGGGAGGGATCCTTCCAGCTTTAACCTGTTACTTCCTTTATAGGACATGGTGTTAAACTTTAAAATGGAAACTTAAAACCTGGAGGAATGCCACTGTGAGACCACTTTGCAGAGTGGATTTTGGCATTTGGGACAGAGCCTGGGCAATCTCTCTCTCTTTTGGGCTGGCCACTGGCTACCAGGTGTTTGCTTTGTGAAGACTAGATGGACAGATTCCTGGTGAAGGGGGCTGTCAGGGGCCTTATGGGAAAGAGGGAGCAAGAGCAGACCGGAGGAGGCCCAGCAGGGTTGGCCGAAGAGGAGGGGACCAGTGGGAAAAAGCCCAGGAGAGCAGCCCCGGGGAGTGGAGTCCACTCGGCAGGCCTCAGCTGGAGGCACATTGGAGCCGAGGGCCTGGACTGCGATTACACAGTCCTGTTTGGCAAAGCCGAAGCAGATGAGATTTTCCAAGAGTTGGAGAAAGAAGTGGAATATTTTACAGGTAAGCGGGGGACGGTGGGGTGTGTGTGGAAGGCTTGTTGGATAATAAAACTAGTGGTCCGTGTTCAGGGAAATCTGAACCCAGGAGCCATGAATTACAGATGAGTTTGTTAATTGCCTCAACACATATTCTGGGCACCTCTGGGCCAAGCAACTTGCTGGGTGCTTGGGATACAGACTTAATTAGTAACAGGGATCTCCTGTCCGCTGAGAGCGGAGAGATGGTAAATTACCAGGAAATTCCTACGCACAAGGTTCTCAGCGTCACCTGGAGGACTTTGTCGCTTGTGAGAACACCATTGCTAGCCCTGCCCCTGCAGTCTAGTGTCTAGAGTTTCCGGGTGCTACTGATGCTGCTGACCCGGGGACCACACACTGAGAACGGCTGCAAGGTGGCAGAGCTCGGGGACGGGGAGACGTGGAAATGCCCACGGGAGACCCAGCCTCCATCCTGAGCTGCATTAGCGCCATCTTCCATCGAGGCCCACGCCCTTTGTCCCCACAGTTGGCAAAATCACCGTGCTAGCGTGTAACCTAACTTCATTTTGCTCCAATTTCAGCCTCTGTATTACGGTCCTACTGAGCAATTAAGTTAGGGTGTTTTTATAAAAAACTTGGACTAGGGCTGTGTTTCTCCAAGTGTCGGACAAGGATCACTGTCCTCACATGAACGTTTTGGGCGAGCCACAGTGATTTCTGAGGAGGGGGTCCCCGGTCGGGGCTTTAGATGTTATTCCTGTTTTACTTCCTTTTCTGAATTCTCAGGGAGTGAGTGTGGATGGTCTGAGGCGCTGCCATGTTTCCCCTGCACAGGTGCGCTGGCCAGGATCCAGGTGTTTGGGAAGTGGCACAATGTCCCAAGGAAGCAGGCGACATACGGTGACACTGGGCTGACCTACACCTTTTCAGGCCTTACTCTGTCTCCAAAGCCCTGGGTCCCTGTCCTAGAGCGCATCCGGGATCGCGTTTCTTTAGTGACTGGACAGACCTTCAACTTCGTGCTTGTCAACAGGTGACACCCTAACTGTTTTTACCTTTTGCTTTTGAGGACAGTGGACTGAATTTTATAAATCTCCTGTCTCTTCCAAAAAGAAGAGTTTAGGATTCCACCGTACTTTACTCATTTGTACAACAAATAATTCTTCAGTGTAGTTAGGGGAGTAGTAGTGGAACACAAGCAATTAGCCTTTATGGAGCTCTCACCATGGCGGGAGTGAGAGGCTGCAAACTGATGAACAGGTGAACAGGATAACTTCCGACTTTGATAAGTGTCTCGTAGAACATTAAACAGGCTGATCTAAGAACGGCTGGGAGGAAGGAGTCTGGGTTTCTCAGCAGCAGCACTCGATGCTTTGGGCCAGATAATCCTCTTTCTGGGGCCGACCTGTGCACTGCAGGACGTTGGGTGGCATCCCTAGCCTCCACCCACCAGATGCCAGTACCACCCTGTGAATGAAAAATGTTGCCTGCCAGATCATCCAATGAAGGACGCTGGGCCATCAAGCCACTGTAGCCCTGAGGGAACTCAGGATGGAGACATAGCCATCGCCAAGCCCTCAGCCCCTGCAGCCACCCCCAGTGGTGCCCCCTGAGGGGACTCAGGATGGGAAAGAACAGGATACTGGCCCCAGAGAGCTGAGGTGCATATCAAAGGAATGATTTCAGTGAGCCCAGACTGTCCCATACACAGAAAAGCACTAAATTCATTAGCTCGAGATGTCTGGTTTTCGTTTGATTATCAGTAATCTTTTGATGTTCTAACGACCATGTTTTGTCGGTTCCTCCCTTACCTCTTCGGAGCAGTCCCCCAGAGCTAGCTGAGAGGCTGCCTCCTGGGCTTAAGTCCTCAGTTTTGTCCACGGAATGAAACATAATTCTCAGCTTTTAGACTGTGCATTTTTTTCAGGGGTCCCTTTGGTCAGAGCAACCAGAATGTCTCCAGACATTGCCTAGTGCCCGCTGGGGGGCAGAGTCACCCTGGTTGAGAACTCTGGGTTTAAGGGGAGATGGTTAGAGGAGGGTTCATGGAGGGGTGACGTTTGAGCTGGTGACTAAACCGAGAGAGAGCGTGAGCCACACAGGCACCTGGAGGGAGAGCAGAGGGAGCTTGGGGTGTCTCGAGTGGAAATCCCGCTGGTGGTGCTGGAAGGCAGTGAATGAGGGAAAGAGGGGTATGGGATGAGCTCAGAGGCCGGCAGGGGCCAGACTGGGCGAGGAATACGGCTTTTCTTCTAAGTGTAGGAAGAAATCATCTTACGCTGTGAAGGTTTACACATACAAACCCTACAGGAGAACTCTAAGACTCGTTTTTGGCCTCTATTGGTGAGGTTTTTTTGTTTGTTTGTTTTTTCCTGGCCATGCCACATGGCTTGTGGGATCTTAGTTTCCTGACCAGGGATCAAACCTGGGCCCCCTGCAGTGGAAGCGCAGAGTCCTAACCATTGGACCGCCAGGGAATTCCCTATTGGTTTTTTTTGTTTTGTTTTGTTTTTTAACTTTTTATTTTTGGCTGTGTTGTGTCTGTTGCTGCGCACGGGCTTTCTCTAGTTGCGGGGAGCAGGGGTTACTCTTGGTTGTAGTGCGCGGACTTCTCATTGCAGTGGCTTCTCTTGTTGTGGAGCACGGGCTCTAGGCATGTGGGCTTCAATTGTTGTGGCGTGCGGGCTCAGTAGTTGTGGCGCATGGGCATTGTGGCGCATGGGCTTAGTTGCTCCGTGGCATGTGGGATCTTCCCGGACCAGGGCTCAAACCCGTGTCCCCTGCATTGGCAGGCGGATTCTTAACCACTGCGCCACCAGGGAAGCCCCTCCCTATTGGTTTTAAAGCCTGTGATCAAAGACGGCTGATAACAAACTGAAAGGCTTGCCTCATCTGTGGACCAGATACAGCCCTCCAGCCCCTGCAGAAACCTGTGCTTGTGGCACTGTTTCCCTGCAGGCAAACGAGGGCTCTGGGTGTGGGCATGTTTCCACAGAGGGCTGTTCTGTGAACTCTGCTTGTTTTCTCACTGCAGGTACAAAGACGGCCATGACCACATTGGTGAGCACAGAGATGATGAGAGAGAACTGGCTCCTGGGAGCCCCATCGCCTCTGTCTCCTTTGGGGCTTGCAGAGACTTCTTCTTCCGGCATAAGGATTCCCGGGGGAAGCACCCCTCCCGGAGGCTGGGGGTGGTCAGGCTCCAGCTGGCCCACGGAAGCTTACTTATGATGAACCACCCAACCAACACTCACTGGTACCACAGTCTCCCCGTCCGAAAGAAGATTCTGGCTCCCCGGGTCAACCTGACATTTCGGAAAATCCTGCCTATTGCAAAGTAAAAACGTTTTTAACAGCTAGTACTTCTGTTAGCTCCTTCCTTCTCTACTCCAAGAGGGAGCTGGCATTTCCTTTACCAACAGGGAACATGGAAAAGGTTTAACCCAAGCGCAGGGCTTCTTACATACAATGCTGAACTCAGAAACAGGATGTTTGTATCGAATCGGTGGATTACGAAAGAATACCAGTTGATTCTTTTCCTAACAAAATGATTCTTTTATTGCTATAATACACAGCAGATACAAAAGGTACCTTTAGCAAAAACATAAATCAGCAGTTATTATGGCATAAACTACGAGTTTAACTTAGGTTTTTGCAGAAAGAAGCGACTTTGTAAATAACTTAAAGCTAGAAATGAGAGTATTTGGCTGCTACTTAATACCTAATGATTTACAAAAAATGAGAAAGTCGCCTTTAAGTCAGGGGAAGAGGCTTTGCACGGAGATCATTCACATTTACAACCGCGGCTCAATCCCTCCGACCAAAGATCTGCTTACAACTGAACGCTAAAAGGATGAGCCCCGTTCATGCCCGGCATCTCTCTTTAATGGCAGATTGCAAAGCGTAAGCAGCGGCAGAGCAGCAGTTGCTCAAAGCTACAACTTTGCCAGAAAGGTTAAGGTCACGTGATTGAGCATTTGTTTCCCCCAGACGCGGGTACCACGGGGACGTGCCTTACCACGGGGACGTGCCTTTCACCGTCAAAGCCGGGGTCTGTAAGGAGTCAGGAAGGGACGTCTGCCGTGAACAGACCAGAAGCTTTGTGCGGCTCCTTTCTCCCTGAGGTGTGTGGCCTGGAGAACTTCACAGTCCGTTCTGTCAATAGCGAGAGTTCCAAGTCCTCGGGATGCACGCTGGGCCTGGGGGAATGGGGATCGTCTGGGCCTCTAGCGCTTTCAGCTGACGCCAAGGCCTTGTCTGGGAGCGTCTGCCAGCTGGTCCCCACCAGGGGAAGCACAGTCCTCAGCCCGACCTCAGGTGACCTTTTGGACGCGTCTGATTACAAATCTTACCTCTGAAGAGTCAGTCTGCATTTGTTGTTGTTTTTTTTAAATAAAAGAGCCTAGCTAAAACATAGATACCCCTGTGTCATTGAAATTCCTTCGGCCCTGGGCTGCCTTCATTAGACTTACCTGAAGAGAGGGGAGGATGCCCAAGAGAGACCTTTTGTATGAGGCTACTGGAAACGAATACATTTAGAATATGGACCTAGAACAGAATGACAGTACTAGATATCAGCCATAATCGTATGTTCAAAAAGTTTTTTTAAACTTCTTTTTTGTGGGAAGGGCTGGACGTGGATGGTCATGGAATCTAACTCTTCACTTTACAGATGAGGAAACTGAGGTCCAGAGAGGCAGCAGCCCCAAGGTCAGTGCCCTTCTTTCAGAATCCAGCTCTCAAATGGAGGCCAGGATTGTCTTTTCTTTCCGACACAGCCCCCGGCTCCACCCGTAAACCTCAGGAGCTCTTTATGGGCAATAAATAAATAGATGAGAATAGCTGTCCACCGTGGGGTCCTTGTGTGAGAAAAGGTTTTCTACAGAGCGGAGGAGTCGTAGATGTGGCACACAGGCCACCGAGTTCGGGCTGTTCACACAGTTCTATAATATGCGACAATCACACCTCGGAGTCCAGGATACAAAAGATAACAGCAAAGAGAAAGCTGGTCACTTGTAACTGACAGAGTAGAGAAAGAATTTCCCCGAGGGGCAGATTTGGCAGATGAGCTTTTACCACATATAAAGAATCGAAAGGTTAGAAAAAGCCATATAAAAAGGGAAGGCGGGTGTGCATCAGGCGTCTTTAAACTGTTCTGTTGCTCTCCATTCGGTAACTTTGGAAGGTACAGAGCTTTTGAAAAATTGTTTATATGATTCCCAGATGAGGTGTATTTTCCATAAGGGACATGCTACGAAAGCAATTGAGAGTGAAAGGCACTTTTTCTTCGAAGTTGTTGCCTTTAATAATTTCACTAATTCAACCATTTTTATGGGACTGCTTATTAAAAATAAAAGATCTATGCTGACACGTTGGAGGATCAGACAAAGTTAACTCCCCTCTGAGAACACCTAATGTATCAGAATCTAAAAAAGGTGGCTTCTGGAGTCTGGTTTCTTTTAATTACCTGGATCAGGTGAGTGACAAGACACGCTCTAGACACAATGACTGTTTTCCTAGCCCGACACCGCCGCCCTGGTGCGCACGGGCAGAGCTGTGCGGGGAGCCTGACCTCGTTTGAATCGGGGCCACCAGCTCCTGTGTGGAGCCTGCTCTTAGAACACGCCAGAAGGCTGCAGGACTCTAGTGGGGCTGCTTGCACGTACACACCACAGCACGTACACACACGCGCGCACACACACGCGCGCGCGCACACACACACACACACACACACACACACACACACACACACACACACACACACACACACACACACACACACACACACACAGCTTGGACGGAGCCATCAGCTCTAGCTTCGGGGCCGGGGCAGAGTCATTCTTCAGACTTGCGCTCCTGACTCTGGTGCTGCATCTTGGAAAGAACACGCTCGTAAAACAGCAGGTAGGCGCTGGAGGACAGCACCTCCTGCAGGCTGGCCTTGCGGACGGTGTCGTCAGAAATCCACAGCCACTGGTTGCTGGTGGAGAGAGGGTTCTTGGCCGAAGGCGGGGACCGTCGGTAGGTCACGAAGTGTCCCGAGTGCATGTCTCCGTGATGGACGACAACTGCCACCAGCTGGAAGAGGTACGTGGAGGCGCTGAACGGTAGGAACAAACGCCAGTGGGTTACAAGTACAACGCGGAAGCTTTAGAGGCAAAAGCGAAGAGTAAAAAACCCTAGATGTTCAACAATAGGGGACTGACACAATGGTACAGCTAGACAACTGAAGACTATGCAACCACTGAAATAGAGACCTGTAAATACAGGTCTGGCCTGGTCAACTGTCCGTTCTGTGAGTGTATGTATGTTGTGTAGTATATGCACACACACACATACACATACACACACACATAACTTTACAGAGTGGAAGACAAAGATTTAACTGGTGAGGGCTTCCCTGGTGGCACAGTGGTTAAGAATCCACCTGCCAATGCAGGGGACACGGGTTCGAGCCCTGGTCCGGGAAGATCCCACATGCCGCGGAGCAACTAATCCCGTGCGCCACGACTACTGAGCCTGCGCTCTAGATCCCGCGAGCCACAACTACTGAGCCTGTGAGCCACAACTACTGAAGCCCACACCTAGAGCCCGTGCTCTGCAACAAGAGAAGCCACCGCAATGAGAAGCCCGCGTACCGCAACGAAGAGTAGCCCCCACTCTCTGCAACTAGAGAAAACCCGCGCCCAGCAACGAAGACCCAATGCAGCCTAAAATAAATAAATAAAATAAGTAAATTTATTAAAAAAAAAAAGATTTAACTGGCAATCTATCTTTAGGTGGTGTCTCAAAAACTTTTTAAGTTTCTTTCTTGATATTCTATGTACATACTTTCATACATATGTACATGTATACACACACATAACATTTACATTTTATGGACTTTATTATAATTCTTATCTTTAAAGCCATCAGTGAATGAGGCGTATGTGTCTAAAAAGTGGCTCACCTGTAGTCAGGAACAGCTGGGAGGGGGAAGGGCATTGGGCTTGGCAGCGTGGGCAAGAAGGACGGGGAGCAGGTGCCGTTCATGAGAATCTGTGTTTTGGTGCCCCCCGGGGGATTCCGAACTGCAAGAGAAAAAGGCCGAAGGCAATGAAAGTGAGCAGTAGCTTTGGGTAAACAAAACATGGTTTGGATTAGCTTGAAATTTAACTCCGCAATAAGGCTACAAAAGAAAAACAGATACTTGATTTCCTACTGTGCTGATGCATAAAACTTCCTTTCTGTCTCCGCCTGCTTTAACCCCAAACAGGAAACAACGTACCCAGCTCCTAGCCTCCTGCTCACTCTGACAGCTTTGTGAAGCTTTGAGATTCCCAGCCCTGTTTGCTAAAGACCTGCACCCCTGCCAGGGAGAAGAGGAAGCCAGGGCAAAGAGGTCCTTGATTTAAAACTGGGCCCTCTTCCCACCCCAGCTGCTCCCAATGTTAAACTACTGACCTGCTGAGAAAGGACAAAGCTCGGTCTCCCTGTGAATGATGTCCTGCCAGGCCACACAAATGGATGTAAGAAAGAATTATGGTAGTAAGGGGTGTTAGGTGGGGAAAGGTGGGGTGCAGGGAAGACAGTCCTGGCACACGGTTGGCGAGTTCAGGCTTGGAGCCTTGAAAGTCAGTGAGTTTTCCTCATTTACAAAGAACTGAACATATTACATACAACACCTTTACAAAACTGTCCCAACACTTCATTCCAGTACCAGATCCCCCGTCTGCTGTTTGCCCCTGGACCAATCAGCCTCTGGGAGCCTCGGTTTTCTCTTCAGTGAGACAGAGTGATAATAGCTACCTGGCTTCACTGGGACCTGATTCAATAATTAGCTTCAAGGGAGGATGGCAATGGGATCAGACAACAAGCAATTCAGTAAAGAAGGATCAACCCAAATAAGATGTTCGGGGATCTTCAGCCAGGACACTGCCCCCCCACAGTTCCTGTCTAAACAAGGTGACTGTATTGGGGGGAAGAAAAGAGAAGAAATTCACTGGAATGAGGTGAGCCAATTATTGTTTAGTCAGAAGACCAGAAAGCAACCTTTTGCTTTCCTGCCTGTAGTTTTTCATTTGTCAGAGAGTTTTTAAAAACTAGACATCTCATGACTATATCATTTAAACCTCTTTTACAAAACCTTCCCTCTCCCACCCCCAATCCTGCTGTTCTCAAGAATTTAAGCAGCCGTCGGGCAAGCCTGGCCCTTGTGGCACAAGGAACCGAGAAGATCCTTCTCTGTGCCGCAAATTCCAGCTGCGCTGGCCCCTCGGGCAGGCACCTGGCTTGGGGGCTGCCGGCCCATCCTGCAGCTCCAGTGCAGGCCCCGCCTTCTCGTGCAGCTCGGGGCTGCGGTGACCGGGCTTGTGTCCGAGGAGGCGATACTTGTAGATGTCCATCATCAGGAACTCGTTGAACTGCACGTGCTCGTGCCGCTTCAGGGGTGTGCCGTGGCTGGACCAGCTCAGCCGCTGGAGGTGGATGCACAGACACTGGGGGAGCTGCGGGTGGGAGAGACGGAAAGAGCCGCGGGTCGGGAGCGGGACCCGGGGGGCCCTCGGGAGCAGAGACGGCCAGGCATGCGGCATGGGCTCACCTTCCCTAGTTTTAACTGTTTGACAAACGTGGTCCTCTGGTGTTCCACCTTCTCCCCATTCAGCGTCCCTTTGGCTTCAATCTGAAATAAAGGAAACATCTCTCTGCAGAAATTCTTTTTGTTTGGTTTTTTTTTTTTTTTGGCAGCGTTGCGCAGCTTACAGGATCTTAGTTCCCCGACCAGGGATCAAACCCACGCCCTCGGCAATGAAAGCGCGGAGTCCTAACCACTGGACCGCCAGGGAAGGCCCTCTGCAGAAATTCTTGAAACAGGACCCCTAGGGAGAGTTGCGGGTCAGGCTGGCGTTACAAGTGCATTCACTGGGCACTTGACATACACCTGCTGAAGGAACTCAGCTGCCCAATTATCTGTGAGTTGTCTTCACTCTTTTAGTCATTAACTAATGGTGACCGTGGAGGCAAAAGAAGTAAAGAGGCCGCACTGAAACTGACACTAGCATGTCATCTGTTTCGTTCTGCGTCTTCAAAATTTCTGGCCCCCACAGTTCCTCTTAATTCAGAGGGTGATGTTTAATTGCTCGGGGGAGTCGGGCAGGTCGCTCAGCTGAAGCAGATGTGAAACAGGAGGGTACGGAGGCAACTGCAGTGAATTGGAGTGGGCCTGTCCCACCTCAAAGCGTGGCATTCAAATTTTTTTCTTTAAACATTTTGTGGATGAAACCAAACTCATCTGGGAAAAAGATTTGGTCCGTGGGCTGCCAATTTCCTCAGCAACTTAGATGGACGTGGCTGTGGCTGCAGAGAGCTTCTGGGGGTAGCCGGCAGAGCTCAGGGCCGACGGTGTGGGAAGCGCTGTATCAGGACACGTGAGCCGGCTTGGGAAATGGCACTTGGGGTTAAAGCCATACCTTCGTACAGTTGTCACATACGACATCCCGCACGGATTCCGACGAGATGAAGTGGTGGAGGCAGTGGTCCAGGGTCAGTGGATGACCCTATGGCACAAGAAGAACATTCATGATTACAATGCAAGGAGAGCTAGGCTGACACTGGTAACAGTGTGACGCCCAGAGCTTTATTCTGCTTAGGCGGGCAGTGAAGCTTCACAGACACAACTGGGTGTTTCCTGAACAAATGGGGCGCCCAGAGCATCCTGGATTTGCTCTTATGGACGGATTCAAGGGTATGAGGACATAACACTGCAGAAAGTTACGGGCTTCCATGTTCTTGTAGATAGCTTTGAATTTGAGATTAATGTGTGTGTGTGTGTTCCAAAAAAGCCAAAATTTCTGCAGCAAGAGAGAAAATGCCCACCTTCTCCCCCCAAGACAGGCCAAGGTACCACAGATTAAAACTAAGACGGGTTCAACCAACCATGTGTCTGAGTCATGTGTAGTAGCTGAGCTACACGAAATGTCTCAGAGCCCTTTCAGATTCAAATGTCTCCAAAACAGACCCCAAGTAAACCACAGATCAGTACATACCCATGTGGCAGCTGGAATACTTAGTGAAAGGCTATCGAAGGTATCAAATCGAACGGGACTCTGAAACACATATTGCAGAAAATCCAGAAAGGACTTAGGTTCAATTCAAAGCTTTATAGATGGGAAGATATATGCCTATAAAACAGTTTAATATTTACATGCCCAACAGTAACATAGTTAAACATAATGTACTTACCTAGAAGCAAATTCTATTAAGAACAACCTTGTAAACATAAGAACTACAATAATACTAAAGGATATCTTGGAAAAACTATACAATAGCATACCTGACCCAGCAATTTTGGGATTTTTATCCTAAGGAAATAACCAAGGATAACATAAGTACAAGGATGTGGTTATCACAGCATCATTTATGACAGCAAAATGTGAATTGGTGAAAATTCTAGGGAATGATTAAATAAATTATATCATGTCCATATATTATAGAATGGAATACTATATTAAAAATAGTGTAGTAGAACTATACATGATTATATGGAAAGATGTGCATGTTATATTATTAGCTGCAAAAAAAGCCCCAAAACAACAAATGATAAAACAGGGTTAAGAGTTCCTGCTTTTGGACTTCCCTGGTGGCGCAGTGGTTAAGAATCTGCCTGCCAATGCAGGGGACACAGGTTCGAGCCCTGATCCGGGAAGATCCCACATGCCATGGAGTGACTAAGCCCGTGCGCCACAACTACTGAGCCTGCGCTCTAGAGCCCGTGCTCCACAACAAGAGAAGCCACCACAGTGAGAAGCCCACGCACCGCAACGAAGAGTAGCCCCACTCGCCACAACTAGAGAAAGCCCGCACGCAGCAATGAGGACCCAACACAGCCATAAATAAATAAATAAATATATTTAAAAAAAAAAAAAAAAAGAGTTCCTGCTTTCGATGATGGCACGGTAGGTTGGCTAGACTAACTCTCCTTGACATAGTAACAGTTGTAAAATCTGGACCAAAACAAAACAATTTGAACAACTGGAGGGCTACCAAAAGCAGGAAGAAGTGGAGAAGAAGTCAATTCTTGGAGAAACAGAACCTCCGTGGGTGAGATTTGTACTGTGTGGCTTCTTTGCCTGAGGGTACCCCGTAATCCATGCAGTTCAGTGTTGGGTGGGAAAAAGCAGCAGTCTTACAGATTAAGGTATCAGAAGACAGAGTTCAGGGCTGGTACAGAGGCTGGAGGAAATCCCAGAAAGAGAAAAGCCAAGAGAGGATAAGCCCTAAAATCTGTGTATAAACCCTGCCTGATTCCATGGCTGATCCCTAAAGCACACAGACACGGAAGAGGCTCCAGGGACTCAGCAAGAAGCTGCGCTGGAGGCTGAGAAAACTGAGCAGAGGTTCTGCCGCCCATTGTTGGGAGAGATGGGGTTTGGAGTTTGAGCTCAGCCAAGGCAACCGCCTGCTAGAACAGAATTCATTATTTCTCAGAGAGACATACCAGAATCCAGAGTCTCTACTACAGTGTCAATATTAAAAAATTACTAGACATACAGAACAAAGAAAGAAGAAAGTGTGACCCATGGTGTGTAGGGAAGAGGAGGTGATGACCTGGATGGTGAAATTAGCACAAGGACCCTAAAGAAGTATTATAAATATGCTCAAGGGGACTTCCCTGGTGGCACAGTGGTTAAGAATCCGCCTGCCAATGCAGGGGACACGGGTTTGAGCCCTGGTCCGGGAAGATCCCACATGCCACGGAGCTACTGAGCCCACGTGCCACAACTACTGAAGCCCGTGCCTAGAGCCCGTGCTCTGCAGCAAGAGAAGCCACTGTAATGAGAAGCCTGCACACCGCAACGAAGAGTAGTCCCCACTCGCTGCAGCTAGAGAAAGCCCACGCACAGCAACAAAGACCCAACGCAGCCAAAAATAAATAAATAAGTAAATAAATTAAAAAAAAAATATGCTCAAGGACAAAAAGGAAGAGAGAGTTATTTAGATCTAGCGGAGGACAAATAGAGAATCTCAGCAGAGAAATGGAAATTATAGAGAACCAAAAGAAATATATAACTAAAAGGAACAATAACTAAAATGAAAAATTCACTGGGCAAGCAAACAGAGATTGAAGATGGAAAAGACAGTCAGTACATTTGAAGATAGGTCAATAGAAATTATCTAAATTGAAGGACATGGAGGAGAAAGACTGAAGAAAAAAGAACCAAGCCTGAGTGACCCTGAGTGACCCTGAGGGACAATATCAAATGGACTAACAAGTCGAGAATGGGGCATACATTTTTTTGAAAAAAATAATGGCCAAAAAAATGTTCAAAGTTGGTGAAAAGCATAAATGTACATAAATGTAACCAAACCAAAACAACAGCAACACTGTCAACCCAAAATTCTATACGCAGCCAAACCAGTCTGCAAGAAGAAGAAGGGCAAAACAAGAACATTTTTATATAAATGAAATCTAAGTGAATTTGTCAACAGACCTGCAAGAAATGGTAAAGGAATATTTTTAGACTGAAGGGAGAAAAACATCAAATGGACCTGGATCTACAGAAAGCACTGAGGAATACTGAAAATGGTAAATGTGAAATTTTTTTCTTTTAATTTCTTTTAAACACATATAACTGTTTAGAGCAAAAATTTTTATGACAGTGTTGTGGGGTTTATAACGTATGTAGATGTAAAGAATACACACGACAAAGCACAAAAGATGGGGTAAGAGAACTATACTTTCATAATGTTCCTACATTTTACACAAAGGAATATGATATTAACTCTAAATAAACTGTGATAAGTTAACACTGCATGATGTAATCACACACACACAAACGTAAAAAAAGTGTAGCTACAAAGCTAACAGAGGAATTACAATGGAATACTAAAAAGTATTCAATTAACCCAAAAGAAGGGAGGAATGGAGGAACAGAGAAACAAAAACTATGTGAGACAAGTAGAAAACAAGCGGTAAAACAGCAGACCTAAATCCACCCTATAAATACCTACGTTAAATGTAAATGGACTAAACACACCGATTAAAAGGCAGATAGGAAGCTGGATAAAAAGGCAAGACCCGATTATATGCTGTCTACAAAAGCCACACTTTAAATACAAAGACAAAAGATAGGTCAAAAATAAGAGCACAGAAAGAGACATACCATAGAAACAGACAAAATAGACTTCCAGACAAGGAGTCTTACTAGAGATAAAGAGGGAGATTTCATCACGACAATAAGAGTCAACTCATCATAATTAATTCATGTGTATGTGCCTAATAGCAAAGTCTCAAAAGAAATTCAGCAAAAATAGAACTAAAGAAAGAAAAAGAAACAAATTCCAGCAAACACTTAAGGAAAAAGCAATACCAATATTACCCAAAGACCTTGAGGAAATAGAGGCAGGAATACTTCCCAGCTTATTTTATGAGGCTAGCATAACCATTATAATAAAACCTGAGAAAGACATTACAAGAAAATCATAAACATAAAACACGAATAGCCTTCAGAAAATGTTAGCAAATCAAATCTAGTAATATATAAAAAGAATGACATCACAATAAAATGAAATTTATCCCAGAAACACAAAGGTAGTTGAACATTAGAAAAATCAATCACTGTAATTCACCATATTAACAGAATAAAAGAAAAAAAAAAGATCATCTCAATATATGTAGAAAAAGCAAGACAAAATCCAATTATTAGTCATGATAAAAACTCTCAGCAAACTAGGAATAGAAAAGAACTTTCTCAGTGTGATAAAAGGAGAATATGAAAACTCAAAGAAAACATCATACTTAATTATGAAACACCAAATATTTGTTTCTTAAGATTTGAGATGAGGCAAAAGTGAAAACAACCCAAATGTCCATCAGCTGACGAATGGATAAACAAAATGTGGTCTATCCATACAATGGAATATTATTTGGTAATAAACAGGAATGAAGTACTGATACATGCTACAACATGTGGAAGAACCCTGAAAACATTATGCTGAGTGAAAGAAGCTAGTCTCAAAGCACCATATGTTATATGATTCCATTTATATGAAACATCCAGAATAGACAAATTATATAGAGACAGAAAGTAGATTAGTGGTTTCCTAGGGCTGACAGAGTGTGGGGAGAAATGAGAAATGACTGCTAATGGGTACAGGGGTGGTTTTTTTGTGTGTGCGGGAGCGAGGGGTGGGTGATGAAAAATATTCTAAAATTGACTGAGGTGACAGTTGTACAATTCTCTATTTTTGCATCATGCTCAAAATCCTGCATAATAAAAATTTAAAATCTCAAAAGCAAAACACACACACACACACACACACACACCAAAAAACCAGCCCTAGAATCTGTTGTGTTCACCGTGGGTATAGACCCAACCTTAGGACTCAAAACCCTGCCAATCACAATGGGTCTGCTGCTCTTGGTACAGAAGATGCCATCTGAGAATCAACTGATATGTCAGCACTGACCAAGGGTGGGCAGTCGGTCCACCAAGCCTACAGACCCCAGAAAAATCACAAAAGCCAGACACCAATGTCAGTCCCCATGCTCTGGATCCTTCATGAATCTTAACTTAAATAAAACCTTGCCAGAAAATATCAAGTATTGGTATTGTATTTACCTGGTGCTCACAGTGTTTGCAGACCATGTTACTAGTAAGTCTTCCATGAAAAGGATGCTGGGACTTCCAGTGGTTGGATGTGGGATGAGGTGACCCTGGAATACAGAACAACTTTTGAAAGGCCACCTCTAGCCCACTGGCACCAACCTCAAAATTCACCCCCCTTCTCAGTATGTGGTAGACACACCTTCTTTAGAAAAAAAAAAAAAAAGTTCCTGAAAAGGAAACTGAAAGAGCTTCCCTTATTGAAATCCATCAAAAAGACAACCAGTTCCCTTCACAGGAGAATTTACACAGGTCCTTAAATGTGGTTTCTATATAATAGGTACAGCCACATTTAAAAAAGAAATTTGTGTTTGATAACGTCTTTTTACAAACATTTGCTTCAAATGTTTGAGATGTCACAAGAATGATACCACTGGTGAACATTCCATAAAGTGAGATAAACTTCTGAAATCATCAGAATACGCAGGTTCTGAAAAACACGAGTTCTGGGGGGGGGACAGGACGGGGGCTAGCGGAATAAACACAGCAGCGTGGTGTGTTAGTTGGAACCACGGGCTCCAAGTCAGGCCAGCCTGGGCCGGGTCCTGGCTTTGCTTATTAGCCATGTGACCCAGAGCCAGAGACTTCATCCCTGTAAGCCTCAGTTTGCCGGAAATGGGGATAATATGACCCCACTATCCTCCATACCGCCAACTTCATAGAGCTGTTGGGAGGCTTAAATGAGATATTACGGTGCCTGGCACACGGTATGGACCCAAAAGAGAATTTTTCTCATTACTACCAGTGTGCAAAGGAATTGACACATCATTTTTTTTTTTTAAGTGTTAAGAAAACAATAATTTCCTTCTAAGGAGGAAGGGATCATTTGCAGGAATAGTTGGCCAAAGTGTAAATGCTGAGGACACTGCAGTTTCAGCTTATTAAGTTCACCAGAGGACCAATTCAAGAAGGTAAAGAAAAACCCTAGTTTGAGGGAGAAATAAGTCCGTTCAGAGGAAACTGAGCAGGGCTCGGGTGTGATGGAACAATTCAAGATGTTCACCAGGGGGACAGTTTAAAACTGTCTCCACAACACAAGTTCCTTTCAAGTACACACACTCCAAGTCAGAATGCGTGTCACCAGGAAAAATATTATTTTTAGAAAACATAAAGCAAATTATTGTCACATCTAAAAAGTACACATCTCACGTGTTATAGTTCAACGGAAAATGACTACCTCTGGTGCGGCAGGTGATCTGTCTGGGAGTCACTTCTGACTGCTGCTGTAGGGCAAGAAAAAGAAAGAGGCTGAAAACCCCACTGCAATCTCTCTGATCACCCACCCTCACCCCACTCCTAAATCTCACAAGTTTCTGTGCTGACTGCACAGTTCAAAATCAACTCTATTTATTTATATATTTTTTTACTTTTTGGCCACGCCGCTCGGCACGTGGGATCCTAGCTCCCCGACCAGGGATCGAACCCGAGCCCTCTGCCTTAGAAGCACGGAGGCTTAACCACTGGACCACCAGGGAAGTCCCTCAAAATCAACTTTAAACCAAGCTTCCTAAAAGGGGCCTTAATTATGCTCTCTGGTTGGTTACTGTACCTGTTCCTTCACCAAATGCAACTGAACATACTGCCTCTCCGGAATATTCCCCCCCTTTTACTAATTAACTTTTATCAACTCCCTAACATTTATAATGTGCCAGAGAAATAAGATTCATTTAGCATTCCTGTGGCTCCTTGTTCTCCTGTATTAAATAGGGGGGAAAAATACATTCTTTCATCTCAAGCCCAACACAAATTGCAGCAAGGAATCGTTTTTAAGAGCTTGACATCCCTAACCAAAGTCACCAACTGCCAAGTGTGACGTTTAAGACCCTCCCCCAGCCTCACTCCCACTACTGGGTTTTTATCAAATCTTACTTTTGAGTTTAAAGTTACACGAAAATTACATTTGTATTCCCTGTACCTGTTCAATATGCACAGACCGCATTCACTGTATTGAGAGTGTTAATGGTTTACCTCTAGGGAATGCACATCAAACAGATGTGTGACCCGGGGCTGGTGGTCCCGCTCATCCTCCAAAGACGAGGTAATGACATGGAATAACTCATGAGCGTCCTGTCAAAGGGCAAAGCATTCTTCAGAGTGGCCCGAAGAGGCCGCGGCAACGTCCGAACCACCCCTGTGTGGACCACCAGGAAGACCCCCTATGGCTAAGGTGGGCAGAATTTGCTTCCCACCTTCTCAAGGCCCAGTGCGTTAAATGGAAATGGTTACATCCTAGACATTTTCACGAGTAAAGGCCCTCAACTGAGAGGCCCAAGGGGAGAGAGAAGGAAAGAATGCTGGGTGGGCAGGCTTCACGCTGATCTGAGCCATCTCTGAGCCTGCTTTAGCTTTACTGAGATGGCTCTGACCTCTGCTCTACCTGACTACTGTTTTTTTTTCACTGTGGTAAAACACTCATCCAATTTAAGCTTTTTACGTGTACAGCTCATTGGCATTAAGCACATTCACATTGTTGTGCTACCATCACCACCGTCCATCTTCAGAACATTTTTCATCTTCCCAAATGGAAACTCCACGCCCACTAAACACTAACTCTCCAATCCGCCCCCACCCCTCGGCACCCACTGTTCTACTCTGTTGTCTATGAATTCCGCTTATCCTCAGATAAGTGGAATCATACAGTATCTGTCCTTTTGTGACTGACTTGTTTCACTTAGCACAATATGCCGATTCATCTATGATGCAGCACAGAATTTCCTTCCTTTCAAAGGCTGAGTAATAACTCTACTATGTACACCTATCACATCTTGTTTATCCATCAGCCATGGATGGGCGGGTGAGCTGCTTCCGCCTTGCAGCTGTCGTGAACGATGATGCTGCTGCGAACAGGGCTACACGAATATCTGAGTCCCCGCTGTCAGCTCTCCCGGGCGAACACCCAGAGGCAGAGTTGCTGCCTCATGTGGCAGGGGACTACTTTTTTTTTTTTTTTCTTATAAATTCATTTATCCATTTATTTATTTTTGGCTGTGTTGGGTCCTTGCCTCTGTGCAAGGGCTTTCTCCAGTTGCAGCGAGCGGGCGCCACTCTTCATCGCAGTGCACGGGCCTCTCACTGTCGCGGCCTCTCTTGTTGCGGAGCACAGGCTCCAGACGCGCAGGCTCAGTAGTTGTGGCTCACATGCGTAACTGCTCCGCGGCATGTGGGATCTTCCCGGACCGGGGCACGAACCCATGTCCCCTGCATTGGCAGGCGGACTCCCAACCACTGCGCCACCAGGGAAGCCCACAGGGGACTACTTTTTAAAGATCAACTCAAACGCCCCTCTCCCCAAAGCCAAAGCCACCCCGACTCCCCTGGGGTGGGCAGCCCGTGCGCCCTGAACTCTGACGCGGCTGATCCTCACTGGGCTGCCACTCTTGGCTCCGTCCACAGTCACCAGAGCGATCTGTTTTTAAAGGCAAATGACTTCTCTGCTTTCAGCCTCCCGATGGCCTCCACTGCTGCAGTAAATGGCTCCCTTCTTAGCTAGCTGACCAGCCCCGACACGCCCCGGCCCCTAGAACCCTCTCCCCCACTCGCTGTGCCCCAGCCCCTGGCCCCCTCTTGCTCCCTGAATGCACCAAGCCGGCTCTGACCTCAGGCCCGGGTCTTCACGCGGCCGCCTCTCTCTCATCCTTCAGGGCTCCTCAGGGAACCCTCCCTCACCAGCCCTCCCTGACCTAACCTCACCCCAGGCCATTCAGCAGCGGCCCTGCAGGCTCTCCCTCCAAAACACCCGCTGAATCCCTGAGGTCTCTCCATCTGCCCTGCCTCAGCCCCAGTCTGAGCCGGACCCTCTCCGGCCTGGGTGTCTGCACGGCCTCCCAGCTTTCCTCTCTGCTCCCGTCCTGCCCCCCTGCACGCCTCCTGTACACAGAGGCCGGCGTGGTCCTGTTCACATGTTAGGTCGGGCCAAAGCAGTCCCCTGTCAAAGCTCTGAGTGGCTCCCCCTGCACGCAGAGCAGAAGCCCAGCTCCAGCCCTCGGCCTCCCAGGCCCTGCACTCCTCACAGCCCCATCTCCTCCACTGCTTGCCCTGCCCTTCCTGCCCTTCTCCAAACGCTGTGTCCTTGCAGCTGCTCGAGGCTTTCGCCCCGGCTTTGCTCCTCCGGCTGGCACACTGCGCCCACAGCACCCGGGCCTCGCTCCTCTTTAGACTCCAGGTCTCAGCTGAAACCTCAGGTCTCTAGAGAAGCCGCCCCCTCTAAAGGAGTCCCCCTGCCGCTTTCCTCTCACCTCCCGTCCTCCCACACTTTCTCACATCACCTTCTTAGCACGTTAAGGTTACCTGTGAATGGTCAGCAGCCCCACCCTCACTACACCACGAGCTCCTTAAGCACAGGGCCCCTGCAAGTCACGCTTGCTGCTACCACCCAGCGCCCTCAGCAGGCCCTTCCCGAGGCCGGCATTCAGTAAGTATTTGTTGCACGTATAAATGAATCCCCTCTGAGGCTATGACCAGCAGTTGGCGAGAGAGTGATGGAGAGTCAAAGGTAAGTAAGGCAAGGCTCTTGCCCTCAGGGACTCACAACCCAGGGGCAGACATAGCAGCCTTGCTACTATCTAGCAGTGCAATGCTATGGCCCTGTTATGACCAATGAGCCCTGGACGTGGAGCTGAGGGAGGATCATCTCTTCCTGCAAGGCTCGGGGAGCCCTGACAGACCAGGCATCTGGGCCAGCCCGTGAAGCATGAGCAAGGGTCCACCACAGAGAAAAATCCCAAGACAGGACGGAGTCGGATCCAAAACCTATTCTGTCACCATCAGCCACGTGACTACTTGGCCTTGAGAAAAGGAACAGTATCGCAGAAGAGCTGAAGAGCAGCCACTTTAGTGCCAGACTGGCTTGAATCCTGGCTCTGTCACTCAAATAGCTGTGTGACTTTGGGCAAGTCACCTGACTGCTCTGAACCTCAGTGTTCTCATCTGTAAAATGGGGATAGTAACAGTAACTCCTTACAGGGCTGTGGTGAGGATCCAATCAGATAATTCACATACCTGGTCCAAAGCACCCGACAGCTCTAGCTTTAGACACTGAAAAGTGGTTGGATGACCAGATCATTAATAGTGAAGGTGTGGACAAGGCCCTATGCTAGACGCTCTGGATACCTTCAAAGAGGAACAGAACCAGAGACAGACATGCTTTCTCCTTCCCACGCGTACTACGGCACTCTGCGGCTCAGTGTCAGACACTGGAAATACTCCCCAGGAGCAACTGGGACTTAAGTGGGTCCTTGACAGAAGAGCAGGACTTAGAAAAGGAATGTGCGCAAAGAATGTCACCTGTCATATCAGTAAACAAAGGACGTTGCTGGCCACCAAGCCATCAGCTCCTGCAGCCGCCCCCTACTGTGTCCTCTGAGGGGATTCAAGGTGGAGAAAAGCAGGATACCAGCCCTAGACAGCTAAGGGGCATCTCGAAGGAATGATTTCAATGAACTCAGACCCTTGCATCTTCCCTTACACAGAAAAATGCTAAATTCATTAACTTGAGATGTCTGTTTTTTCTTTAATTAACAGTAATCTTTTGATGTTCTGACTACCTAGTTTTGTTTTTGTTGTTTTTGCAAACACGTGATATATCCTGCTCCTCCCTTACCTCTTGGGAGCAGTCCCTCAGA
The DNA here is from genome assembly GCF_965194825.1 of Balaenoptera physalus. Classification (NCBI taxonomy): domain Eukaryota; kingdom Metazoa; phylum Chordata; class Mammalia; order Artiodactyla; family Balaenopteridae; genus Balaenoptera; species Balaenoptera physalus. The sequence continues at coordinate 78,193,746 of NC_138897.1, read as the reverse complement.
GCTATCTGAGAGGCTGCCTCCCGGGCTTAAGTCCTCAGGACGTCAGTCAAATAAAACCTAACTCTCAACTTTTAGGTTGTGCATTTTTTTTTCAGCCGACAGGTATCTGATGTTCTTAAGGACTAAATCTCAGTCACTCTCTCAGTTTAGAGAAATGTAAAATGTAGCTAAATAATTCCAGTTACCAGAGGAGGATTTAAAAAGTATTCCCTAAATGGAAAACTATTTCAACATAGACTGGATTAATCGAGAAGCGCTGTAAGGAAGTATAGGATACTCTTAACGTCGTGTTTAAGAAGTAACACAGACATGGCTTCAGATCAAAGTGGAAACAGAGATCATCTCTAAAGAAGAGTGGAGAGAGGAAGCCTTCCCGCCTCACTTCTCCGTTTTTACATGCCTCCTGCTTCAGCCCCACAGTTCTGGGAGCCCAGGGGCTCTGGTCCAGGGGCTACCTGGGGGAGGCAGAAGCAGCCAACCCAGCGCTGCCCAGGGCCAGCCTGGAAATGTGGCGGCGGGGATGGACCGCCGGAAGTGTACAGCAATGGAAGCGAAATTTTCGGTCCCTAGAACTTCACTCTCTCAGCCTCAGCCTCGTCCTCTGGGGAAGAGGAGGAGAGTGGCCAGTACCAAAGAAGACAAGGAAGCTGTAGTCGTGGAAAAGGGGGGCAGGAGTGGCTGGAGGAAGGCCCTGGGACTGCATACGACAGCTGCTCAAGGTTTGCAGCCACTTTAAGCCAGCCTCTGAAGACTGATTTTTTTTTTTTTTTTAATGAAGGTATAGTCTAAAAAAGAGTCTCACCTGAACCTCTGAGCCTCTAAGGTAAAGCCACCTGCCTCTCTCTAATAGGCCCCAGATGTCCCCACCATCCACTGAAATGCAAAGTCACTCAAGAACTAAAAAGATTTTCCCTCTTTGGCCGCTGTGTGCTCAGGCACTATCCTGTGAACCTTCCCTCTCCCCTGATCGCGAGAGCAGGAATAAAGTTCACAATCTGGTCTCAGGACACTAAGGCTGTCTAAAATGTCATAGAAATGTCCACACAGGGCAGACAACTGCAAGGTCAATGCTGGCGTTTATTCTTCCCGCTGCAGCAATGCAGCTGTTTCTGGAGCTCAGGCCCCAACTCATTAGTGGGAAAGATTCTCCAAGGAAACCTGCTTTGAATGTTGTGTTCACCTGCTCTTCAAACGAAGAGATCTGCCATCTGTACATTCTTAAGACGTCCAACAAGCAGCTTGCATCCAAGACCTCTTCATCAGTGACTTCTTGGCAGGATAAAGCTGGGGACAAAAAAGGAAGCACAGTTATTAAGTGAACCAGCACAACAACTAACCAGAAAACCTGCACAGCACAACGTGTCAGAGCTAATTAAAAATGTAAGGACTGTAAAATTCACCTTGGAATTACATCTCTTTCATTATTCTTCCTTGTAGCCTTACCCAATGCTTAGTACACTAGTAGACACTTCGTGTCTGTCGAATGAATGTAATTTTTCATGAGGCTGCAGCATTTAAATGAAGTAATTGACTTTCAGATATCTGAATTACTATCATCAATATAAATTTACTGTTGCAAGATTTGTAGTGAATAAAATGATCTTAACTCACAACTCCGAGGGACAGGAGGGCCTTTAAACAACCATCTGGTCCAACCCTACACTCACTGCCCTAACCCCCTCCACACGACTCTCTCCTGTGGCCATAAGGCCTTCTCTTGGATTTGTTTGCATTTGAGTTTCTTCTTTTTTTTTTTTTTGGGGGGGGGGGTTATTTATTTATTTATTTATTTATTTTATTTATGGCTGTGTTGGGTCTTCGTTTCTGTGTGAGGGCTTTCTCTAGTTGTGGCAAGTGGGGGCCACTCTTCATCGCGGTGCGCGGGCCTCTCATTATCGCGGCCTCTCTTGTTGCGGAGCACAGGCTCCAGACGCGCAGGTTCAGTAATTGTGGCTCACGGGCCCAGCCGCTCCGCAGCATGGGGGATCTTCCCAGACCAGGGCTCGAACCCATGTTCCCTGCATTGGCAGGCAGATTCTTAACCACTGCGCCACCAGGGAAGCCCTGCATTTGAGTTTCTGATTATCACTGCAAAGCATCAAGCTCTATGAGGCAGCCTGAAAACGTCTTCTGAGTGGTTTTCTTTTCAATCAAGGTAGAATCAAGCCTAATAGACAAAAATAAAATCTGATGGGCTTATGAATTTATATCACAATTACATCTAGATCAGGGTTGGCAAACTTTTTCTGGAAGGGGTCATCTAGTAAACATTTTAGGCTTTGCAGGTGTCTGTAGCAACTACTCATCTCTGCCAATGTAGCACAAAAAGCAGCCATAGATGACAGATAAATAATATGTAATATTACATATTACATAGATAATATGTAAACAAATGGCCATGGCTGTGTTTCAATAAAACTTTATTCACAAAAACAGGCGGTGGGACTTCCCTGGTGGTGCAGTGGTTAAGAATCCGCCTGCCAATGCAGGCGACACGGGTTCGAGCCCTGGTCCGGGAAGATCCCACATGCCGCGGAGCAACTAAGCCCGTGCGCCACAACTACTGTGCTTGCACTCTAGAGCCCGTGAGCCACAACTACTGAGCCCACGTGCCACAACTACTGAAGTCCATGCGCCTAGAGCCATAACAACAAGCCGCGCGCCTTGCTCCACAACAAGAGAAGCCACCACAATGAGAAGCCCGCGCACCGCAACGAAGAGTAGCCCCCGCTTGCCGCAACTATAGAAAGCCCACACGCAGCAACAAAGACCCAATGCAGCCAAAAATAAATAAATAAATAAAGTCATTTAAAAAAAGAAACAAAAAAAAACAGGCGGTAGGCCAAATTTGGCCCAAGGGCCACAGTTTGTTGATTCCTGATCTTGACCATCCCCCGTCCCATAGCATATTATTATGGACCAGTATATCACACTGGGCCAGTACTGCTAGTGCAGAGGAGATAAAAATACAGGAGCCTGCCCTCTCAATGCAGTTTCTGGGAGTTCAGCGATTCTCCAGATAAACTAAGCCAGCCTGTTTCTCCTCCTTGATTTGCAGTCGCTGAACTTGAGAGATGGCTCTGAATACTTCAGGCTCTGACTCTGGAGGGTCTGAACATTGCCAACGCCACCCCTGTCGGAACATGGCTGGTGCCGTGGGTGGTGACCTGTGGTGGAGAAGCAGCAGCGTTGGCGGCCAGTAGCCAGTTATCAGTGCAAATAAACCCTGAGGTCAGACCTTTACCCTCCAGTATGAAGGAGACCCATCAGGAGAGGTACTGTTCCTTCCTTCTTCCTCCTACATTCCCAGGCAGCCCTTCTGTTAGCTTTTACCCTCCCAAGGAAAATCTGAATGTCCCCTTCAGCCCAATTTTGCCTACAATGCTGTGTGGCAATGTGGCAATGTCTACTAATTTTCGTATCCTACAATCCAGCAGTATGACTTTCTCAGGATCTACCCCAGGGAAAGAGGTGCCTATGTGCACGATGGGCATGTACAAGGACGTTCACTGCAGCCTGTTTATGTAGACAAGGCACCGGAAGCAAATGGCTAAGTAAACCGGGATATCTTGCGATTATGAATGCTAGGTAGCTGTAAGGGTGCGTGACGTTTGTAAATCACATGTTTGATAAGGGCTTGAGAGCCAAAATATATAAGGAACTCCTAAAACTCAACAACAACAAAAATACTGAAAACCAAATTAAAAAATGGACAGAAGATCTGAATAGACATTTCATTACAAAAACACAGAAAAACCCTAGAAATGGCCAATAAACACATGAAAAGATGCTCAACATAACCTATGATTAGGGAAATGCAAATCAAGACCACAATGACATATCACTTTCACACCCATCAAAAAGACAGACAGGGCTTCCCTGGTGGCGCAGTGGTTGAAAATCTGCCTGCCAATGCAGGGGACACGGGTTCGAGCCCTGGTCTGGGAAGATCCCACATGCCGCGGAGCAGCTGGGCCCGTGAGCCACAATTACTGAGCCTGCGCATCTGGAGCCTGTGCTCCGCAACAAGAGAGGCCACGATAGTGAGAGGCCCGTGCACCGCGATGAAGAGGGGCCCCCGCTCGCCGCAACTAGAGAAAGCCCTCGCACAGAAACGAAGACCCAACACAGCCATAAATAAATAAATAAATAAATAAATAAATAAATAAAGCTTCCATTTAAAATAAATAAATAAATTAAAAAAATAAAAACGCAAATATAAGACCATTTAACAACAACAACAAAAAAAAAGACAGACAATAACAAGTGCTGCTGAGGATGTGGAGAACTGGAACATTTGTGCACTGCTGGTGGGAATGTAAAATGCCAAAGCTGCTATGGAAAGCGTATGGTGATTCCTCAAAATAGTAAACAGAATTACCATTTGATCCAGAAATTCCACTTCTGGGTCTATATCCCCCAAAATTAAAAGCACGGGCTTGAACAGATATCTGTACACCAGTGTCCATAGCAGCATTATTCACAATGGCCAAAAGGTGGAAACAACCCAAACATCCACTGACCTATAAATGGATAAACAAAATGTAGCGTGTATATACATACATATACACACACAGTGGAATATTACTCATATTCAGCCTTAAAAAGGAATGAAATTCTGACACATGCTACAATGTGGATGAACCTCAAGGACATTATGCTAAGTGAAACAAACCAGACATAAAAGGACAAATATTGTATGATTCCACTTAAATATGGTACATAGTCAAACTCATAGAGACAGAAAATAGAATAGTAGTTACCAGGGTCTGGGGGTAGTGGAAAATGGAAATTATTGTTTAATGGATACAGAGTTGCAATACGGGAAGATGCAAACTTTCTGGAGATGAATAGTGGTCATGGTTGCGCAACAATGTGAATATACTTAATACTACAGAACTGTTTACTTGAAAATGGTTAGGGTGGTAAATTTTACACTATGAATATTTTACCTCAATTTTTAAAAACGGGCAAAGGATATGAGTTGGCAGTTCACAGAAGACAAAATACATGAGACCAGTAAACTCACAAAAAGAAAAAAAAAAACGGTGAATGAGGTAGAGCTACAAGTACTGAAATGGCCATTTTTCTAATACATATCACATTACTTGGTCATGAAAAAACAAACAAAACAATATATCATTTCTGTGGGTACTTAGAAACATAGTTAAATGCACAGAAAATGGTCTGGAAGGTTACACTTATCTTTTACTTTTGGGAAGGAAGGAGGGGAGCAGGACCAGGGTAGTGATAAAGAGAATTTTAGCCTTATCTGTAATGCTTTAATTTTTTAACAAGAAGAATTTACTCATGCATTACTTATATAATTAAAAACTATTTCTAAAAACCAAAATAAAAGACACTGAGAATCAGAAGCAGAGAAGGAAGGATATAATGGGAGGACAACACCTAACCCTACATTATGACACCTATGTGGACGTGTCAGTTCTTCACACAGTCTTTGGGATGGTTTTTTTTTTTTTTAAACAGGGCAGTAAAAGAAATTATTTTCAATTTGCCTCTTATACAGAAGAGCAGAACTTACTTTTCATAAAGGTTTCTGTGTCAAGCTGAGATCATACCTCAGTGAAGCAATATTTAGCTGAGTGTTTTTAAAATCCAACTTTTTTTTCTGACTATGTGAGTAATACACGATTATTGAAAGTTTTAGTAGTTTGTTTTTTTTTTTCATGTTTTTAAACTGTCACCTGCACCATGCCAAAATAGCCATGGCTAACATTTTGGCTTTTTCTGTCCAGCTTTTTTCTGTGGAAATTTTTGCTTTGGCTGAAGTAAAATTATACCATATTTCGTACCTCACTCTTTCAAACTTAATAGAATAGCCTATGCCCTCTCCCAAATTAAAAGCAAAACAAAAACATTCATAAAGATGATTCTTAATGGCTATGCAACATTCCATTGATTGCTTAATCATTCTACTGCTGGATAACCATATTCTTTCCTTTTTCCCCCCATTACCACTAGGTGTTGGAGATCTTTGCACATACAGTCAGCCATCCATACCCACTGGTTCCGCATCCTCAGAGTCAACCAAGGATTGAAAATACTCAGGAAGGGAATTCCCTGGCGGTCCAGTGGTTAAGACTCCGTGCTTCCACTGCCAGGGGCCCAGGTTCAATCCCTAGTAGGGGAACTAAGATCCCGCTGCACAGTGTAGCCCAAATAAAAGAAAATACTCAGGAAAACAAATTCCAGAAAGTTCCCCAAAGCAAAACTTGAATTTGCCAGGCACCGGCAACTATTTACATAGCATTCCAGGCACCGGCAACTATTTACATAGTATTTACATTGTATCAGGTATTATAAGTAACATAGAGATGATTTAAAGTTTATGGGAGGATGTAGGTAGGTTATATACAAACACTACACCATTTCATATAAGAGACTTAAGCATCTGCAGATTTTGGTATCTGCGTGTGGGGTTGTCCAGATGCTACAGGAGGAAACCCAGTTCTACAGTCAAAAAAAGTGGTTTCAAAATGAAGTTAGATTGGTGGCTTCTTAAAGCCTTTACCAAGCCCTTGTACACTGTGACTCTCCAAGCTCGGGGCCAGTATTGGGCCATTCCCACACTTGTTTGCCCTGAGAACGCCACTGCAGGCTAGTGTAAATCATGGTCCACCAATTACTTGGTCAAGTGGTACTGAACATTTCGCAAGCTATTACTGTGTGGTTCCACTGTTTTCCAGAAAGGCTGCCCCAAGTTACACCACCACCAGCACGTATGAAGGTGTCACCCAACAGCTGGTCAGGATTGTGGATTTTCCAGTCTTTGCTGACAGGCCAAAAAATGGTACCTCACTATTATGTTACTTACATTTCTTTGATGATGGCCAAATTGCTTATTTTGTTTGTTAGATGCATTCTGTATCTATCTAAATACAATTTGTATTATTTCTTTTGTGAATTACCTTATTTCCTAGGCTAAGACACTTTTTGTTTTTAAACTTTGATGTTTGTGAAACCAGAGTACTTCTTACAGTCAAAATGCTTAAATGGAAGTGGATTTTTCTCCTTCCCTAAAAAGCTGTTACTAAACTGACAATTTTTAAAATAAACGATTACAGCTTTGATTTAAAAAAAAAATACCTGTCTCTATCTGTTGGGCCCTTATGATCTTTTTCTACACAAAGGCTATTAACCTTCTGCCTGCCATCTGGGCTGCTGCTTTGAAAGTGCACAGCACGCCCTTTACATTTCCAGGTAGGTACCTTTCAAGAGGCGCAACAGTGTCAAGGACAAGTACTGGTGTTGGGGGCACTCCTTCTGATCCCTGGTGTACTGGATGGTGAACTCTTCCAGCCACTTGATGAAGGTGGGGCAGGCAGACAGGCCTTGCAGCAGGGAGTTCATGAAGCAGGTGTTCCCCAAGTTGACAAGGCCAGGCACAAGCCCTAAAAAAGTGGGGGGAACAAGAGAACAGAGCATCACATTGGACCATCTCCTTTTTCTTCTCCCATCTGGGACCCAGAATTCCTGCACCGTGGCCTTGGACTGAAAACCCCTCCCTCAGAAAGTCCTCATCCACAGAGAGCAGGGGGCCAGGCATCCTGTCCTAGCCGAGGCCCAGTCCTACTACCGCTCCTTCAGGAGACCGCAAGCCGCAGAAGGACAAGTCCGGGCCGCGTGTGACTACTGAAATGCACCAGAGTGTCTGGCACAGCCTGGCTTCCATTGAATGTTCAGAAACACTGAGTAACCTCTCTCTCTCTTTCTCTCCCTCACTCTCTCTCTCTTCTTTGTTAAGAAAGCAATGTTTCTCACAACAGAAGAAAACAATTGTTCTGTTCTTGTTCCCCAGGACAATGATTTTGTTCTTATAATCAGTGGGAAAGACACCACTACTGCCATTCTGATCAGTCCTTCTGCAAAGAGATCAACAAAATCTGACATACTTCCCTCTTCTGCTGAAATTAAAAAACAAAAACAAACAAAAAAAAAAACTTTTTATTATGAGAGTTCTCAAACATGCACAAAAGAAGAGCAGATATCTAATGAACCCCAGTTACAACCATCCCCAGATTTAACAGTGATCAACATTCTGCTACACCTGTCCCTTTTATGTATTTATTTATGTTGGCTGAATTTTAATCAATATAAGTAGAGCAACACTGACAAAGGGGGGCATTTTTAAAAATAAGGAAATAGACTTTTGTGTTAGTGAAGAAACGAACTTGAAACATTTACTAGTGACTAGCAGCTATTCAGTGAAAGCACAAAGGCGTCACACAATTAGGCAGCTGTACAACTGAAAAGCACAATGGCCATAGCAATGAGAACACTTAGACAATTAAGCCACTTGAAATTTTTCATTACGAAGCATGTCTCAAACTCATGACCTTAGTGGGGGTGAAATATAACTCTTTTTACTATGGGGTATAAAATAATGAGTCATTAAAATTAACTTCCGTTTAAAAGAAAGTACTATTGACAAAACTGAAGATACAAGAGAACCAAAAACGTCCTCCCCTTTTTGTACTGTTTTTAAACAATAAGAGTTTGGGTCCGGTCTATAGACCATGATCCAAAGGCTTCATTCTTACCTTTTCTACGCTTCTTTCTTTCTGTAATGGGACCCCAAATAACATATATTCCTGCTGCTAGCGCAGCGGCAATTCCACCTATAACACCCCAGTTCTTCATGACTTTATATCTAAAAAAGAAAATAAGTTTACTGTCTTTCCTCATCACAAATGCAATATGTGTATATACAGGTACAGGTACACAGAAATAACATTTCATCAAAATAACCCACTGGCCTGCCAAATACCTAGCTTTCAGATTAAACTAATATACAGTATAGGATTATGTCTTGAAAATCAGCACATTTAGACATTAGGATTTAAAACCTAAGTCGGAGCACAACCTCCCCAGAGCCCCACCGGCCAGGGCTCTCCTCCTGCTCTGCCTCTCATTCTGCTGCCATACTGGCCGCCACCCCGGCCACAGCCAAGCTCCCACCCCAGGGCCTCTGCACTGCTGCTCTCTCTGCCTCAGATGCTGTTCCCCCAGGTCCCACCGCTTGGCTCACTTGCTCCCCATCCCTTCACTTCTAACAAACTACTAGAACCTGCACTCGTGGCCCTTTTACCCAGTTCTACTTTTTCTTTTTACCACAGAGCTCACCACCTTCCAACCTAACTTTCACTTATTCACCACGTTTATTTTCGGTCTCCCGCAACTGAAATGCAAAGTCCCCACAGGCAGGGCTCTTTGTTTTACACACTAATATATCCCAAGTGTTTCCAAGTATTTAGATCACATAGTAGGTTCTTGATAATATTTATTGAATGATTGGGACCTGGAGAAATACAGAAATGGATTTATCTTTTAGGTTATTAAACAGAGTGGGGGAGAGGCATACAATAGTGTAAAAGATCTTCTAAATATTTATTAAATTACAGATTTCTTCATTTGAGGCTTGACTCTTATACTGAAGTTATTCTTTTACTACAAATAAAGAAATTTCACCAGTAACTTAAAACACTGTCTTCATACACAGTTATGTATTTCCACTAAATAAGGCAACCAGTATATGTACCTACATATATCTGTGCAATATATACCTGTATATATGTGTTAGCTACATATATGTGTGTGTGTGTGTTTAAAATATTCTTATCCCAATATATGGATCATGTGAGTATTGTTTTGATCTCAACTCAGTCAACATTAACTCAGGGAAGAGCCACTGGTGATACCAGTAACTCTGTCTACATCAATCAACATTTTTCCAATGTCATGGCTGATGTGATACACAACTGATGACTGAATTTCAAATAAATCTTTGTTCTCCCAAGACAGTGTTGGTAGAATGTGCACAGAACTTGGTTAAGAAAGTGGAATTCCGTAATCTGGTTCAGTTCTGGTTCTGCTATTCCCTACGGCGTCATTGTACCTTCTAAGCTTCAGCTTCCTCATCTGTACAATGGGGACAATTGTGAGACCTACCTTACAGAATTATTGTAAAGACTGAATAAGTGCTAATGCATGGGGTGCATAGTAAGAGCTTAATAAATGTTAGCTGCTGCAATTATCAAGAATTATAATCTCAGCTTCATTCATGAAAGTTATTCTTGAAGTTTCTTAATGCAACACTGTGCTGACTTTTACACAATAGGTATATTCACGTGAGGCCACGTGGATCTGAACTCATGTCTGTTGGGCTGCCAAGTCTGTGCTTCAAACCAGGAAGCTCATGGGGAACTTGAAGGACAGAATGTCAAAAGGATGGGAGAGAGGGCCTGCCTAGGTCCTAAGTAGGGCATGGATAAAAAACCCAGGGCCAAGTGTAACTCTGGAAACCCCACAACACGAGGAGAGTAGTGGGGCCTGGGAGTGAAAAGATCTGGCTTCTCCCCGCAGCTCTGCTGTCAGCTCAGCTGTAGGACCACAAGCATGGCCACTGCAAGGCCCGTGTCCCAACTACAGAATGGGGGCACTGGACAGGATCGCCACTGAGGACTTCCAACCCTGGGATAATAAGCTCTTTAGACTGCTCCAGTTCCAGAGGGAGGAAGCTGACCTGAGCAATGGGTCTCAGTCATTTAGGGTCAGGAAGGAGGCTTGTGGGGAGGGACGGAGCCACAGTGCTCAGCTCTGAAGCCCGGAGCCCGAGGGAGGGTGGATAAGAGAAGGGACATAGGGACCCTGACAGGGTTGAGAACCCATACTATTGGGGGTCCTAGCAGGAATGTGGGATCTTAACAGGACTGGGAGCCTTAACAGGTTAAGGGGTCCTGATTGGTTTAGGTGCCCTTGCAAGATAAAGAGCCACTAATTAGATTAGGGACCCATACAGACTAAGGGATCCCTGGCAAAAGTGGGGGTGTGTGACAGGAAGAGGGGTACTGACAAAGTGCGGGTGGGGGGCGCTAGCAAGCCCGGGGCACTTTACAGGGTTGTGAGAACCATGGCAGGACTGGGGAGCTTGACAGGTTGGGGAACCCTAGCAGGCCAGGAACTGACATGACTAGGGAGCCCAGAAGGGTTGGGGGTATCTTGAAAGGAAGAAGGGGTCCGGTAAGGCGTGCGAGGCGCTGAGAGCTCCGAGGGGGCCATTGACAAGGCTGAGGCTCTCTGGAAGTTCTGGGGACAATGCCAGAATTAGAGGAGGCACTGGCAGGCGGAGGAGGGGGTGGAGGGGGCACTGATGAAACTGGGAGCGCCAGCAGAACTGGGGAGTGCCGACAGTATCGCCGTTGCCTGGAGGCTTTGGAGGCCCGTCGCCCTTCCCGCCCCAAGGCCTGGGCCTCCAACACTTCGGGACGCAGAAACCTCCGGAATGCTCACTCCGGCCCCTGGGGACCATTACTAGGGCGTGAAAGGGCCGCCATAGGCCAGCCTGGGTACCCTGGTCCCTCTGGTCACGGCCTCCCCGGCCGTCCCGCCCCCCAAAGCTCACCTGACGGCCGCCCCGGTCCGCAAGAAGCGCTGGAGGGCCCTGTCGGCCGCGGTCATCGCCGCCTCAGCCCGGGAGCTCAGCATCGCGGCTGCGCGGGAGGCCTGCCGCCGCCCCCGCCGCGATCTCCGCGGCCGGACCCAGGGCTCCGAGGGCTCCCGAGACGGCGGAACCCGCGGCCAAAGTCCCAGCTCCTCCGGGGAGGGTAGACCGAAGGACGGGCTCCCGGAAGAAACGGAAGTGGTTCTCGCCGGAGGACTGGAGTCGACGGACCACCGCGTTGTTTTTCCTTTTCCCCCTTAGTCACTGGCGTCGGCGTCGGTTATTAAGGGAGGCCGTGCGGCCCGGGGCCGCTTGGTTTTCAAGTTTTGCTCGGGCCCTGTTCATAGTTACACATATCCCATTTGCAGAAGGGACCCTGGGTCATTTTTATTTTTCGGTGTGAAGAGGGCGACCCCCACCTGAAAACGGGATCACGACTTGGCCACCGTTAGTTATAATTGTCGTCGGAGTGGAAATGGATCGCAGAGGAAGGGCCTTTAATGAGCATGTGGCCCATCTCTGACGACACCTATAGAGAAACCGAGACCTTTAATAATAACAGCCACCAAACTTATTGTTTACTTAAATGCATCGCTAAGTACGTCACATGCATTATTCATATTCAATCTTCACAGTTTTTACATCCCAGGAAGTACAAGAAATTTAGAGAAAAAGTCTTTTGACACAGCTTGTAAGTGGTGGAAACAAGATTGGCAGGCAAGTCTGTGTGTCTCCAGAATAGCAGTGTCCAATAGAAATATATGGAAGTAAACATTTAAAATTTTCTAGTAGCCACATTAAAGTGAAAAACAATAAATAAAATTAATTTTATCAGTATCTTTTACTTGACCCAATGTGTCCAAAATATTGTCATTTATATGGAAAAATTATTAATGAGATAATTTACATTCTTCTTTTGTACTAAGTACCTCTCAGTTTGAACCAGCCGTTTTTCATGTACTCTATAGCCACAAGTGGCCAGCAGCTACAGCACTGGAGCCAGAGAGAATTTGCCCTCCCTTTTAATCACTTCCCCCAACTCCAGAGCAAGTAGTTGCAACTGCTTTAGTAAAGAAATCAAAGTTCTAGCTCAGTGGTTCTCAGAGTTTTTGGTCTCAGGACCCCTTTATACACTTACAAATTATAGAGAGTTTTGTTTAAGTGGATTATACCTAACTATACTTATACTATTAAAAATTAAAATTGAGAAATATGGAGAATCCTGACTCATACACTGGGTTTCACACTTTCCTTGCTGTAAACATAATAATTGAAACCGCTTGCCAAACACTTGCTAGCGACTAGATCCCTGTGCTAAGTACCTACGTGCACTGTCCTATTTCATCCTCCCAACAATCCCACCAAGTAGGTTCTATTAAAATCTCCACTTCAGGGGCTTCCCTGGTGGCGCAGTGGTTGAGAATCTGCCTGCCAATGCAGGGAACACGGGTTCGAGCCCTGGTCTGGGAAGATCCCACATGCCGCGGAGCAACTAGGCACGTGAGCCACAACTACTGAAGCCCGCACGCCTAGACCCTGTGCTCCGCAACAAGAGAAGCCACTGCAATGAGAGGCCTGTGCACTGCAACAAAGAGTAGCCCCCGCTCGCCACAACTAGAGAAAGCCCACACACAGCAACGAAGACCCAACACAGCCAAAAATAAAAACAAATAATTAATTTTAAAAAAAGATGACTTGCTAGAAAGTTGTGTTACATGTGCATAAAGCATAATGTATTAAAAAAAAAATCTCCACTTCACAGAAGAGGAAAGCCCAGAGAAGTAAAATGACTTGGCCAAGGTCACACAACTGGTTTGTGACCAGACAGGATGTCAGGCAGATCTGTGTGGATCTAAGGTCTGTGTCTTAGGCTGGACACTTCTGCCTCAGACTTGAGTCCATCAAGATGGGACCATTACTACCACACACTGTGATCAACACTCCACATTGTGTTGGTTTCAAGTACCCACTTGGGCACATGGCCTTGATTCCAGCTGGGGTAGTTAGGAAGGAAGCATAACTGGTTCTTACACCTTTGAAAAGATGCTCCACCTTACTTGGAAATGAAAGAAATGCAAATTAAAACTCCAATCAGAAAACATTTTTTTCCACCCATCAGATTGACAAAGCATGAAAAACACAATACACAGTGATGGTAAGTATATGGGGAAACAGACACTCTTGGGCATCCCTGTGGGAGAGTAAATGGGTGCCATCTTCACCCTGGGCAATTTGGACTATTTACAAAAATGACAAATCTGCATAGTCTGTGACCTACATATTTATCACACACACATAAGAATAAAGATATTTATTGCAGCATTGTTGCTAATAATAAAAGACTAGAAGCGTCTAAATACCTAGAAAAATTATAGTAATCCCGTATAATGGAGTACTGTGTGCTATGAAAATAATGCACCAGCTCTTGTGTACTAATAAGGGAGATTCTAAGATGTGTTGTTAAGGGAAAACAGTAAGGTGCAGGGCAATGGAAGAGAATGCTATTATTTGTGTGAGAATAAGATTAAGTGTTTATAAATATAGAGATAATTAAGAAACTGGAGACACTGCTGGCCTCTGGTAAGGGAACTGTGTGACTGAGGCCACCTTTTGTCCTTCGAGAATTTTGTGCCATGTGCATGCATTATTATTCAAAAAATAATTTAAAATGTTAAACTTGAAAAGCATTATCAAAACACAGGGGAAATACAGCATCAAAATTGATATTCCTTCTGGTAAAAAATGCTCATTAGAAGCTCATGAAAAGTGAAAAAGCAGGCCACCTAATAGGATAAATATGATTCCAAATTTGTAAGAAGACGTCTATGTGTGTGTCCCTGCATCAATAAATGGCTGGAAAGCTATACCCCCAAAATGGTTAACTCTGGTTATCTCTTTGTGGTAGATTAGTAGCAAGTTTTCTTCTGAATGCTTTTCTTTATTATCTGAGTTTCTACCATGATCATTTATTTCTTTCATAATTAGAAACATTTTTAAGAGATGACTATATAAGTCTATCTTTCTTTATGCAGTAGTTCTGAATTGTTGCAGCCTTTGTAACTCAAACCCTCCTTTTCTGGTTGATCTCCAATCTCCAGAGAGATCCTAAAATCAGCTTTTAAGCTTGCTTTACCTCTCAGATCCTCACAATAAACCCACATTTAAGCCTTCTTGGGAGCTCTTCAATATAAATCCTTTGTAAAAATAATTGATTTGCAATAAGTAATTGTGGGAATTATTACCTAATTTATATGGTTGATCAGTTCATATTTCACATATATTCATTTTCTTAAATCAGCAAGCCCATGCAAGTTTCCAAGAACTTGGGTATGGTTTTTTGCATGTCTCCTCCTATTTGATGTTACTTTATATGTTGCCAAACAGTGACTGGATTCCTCTTTTATTTTCCAGTAAGAATGGCATTAGCGGGCTTCCCTGGTGGCGCAGTGGTTGAGAATCTGCCTGCCAATGCAGGGGACACGGGTTCGAGCCCTGGTCTGGGAAGATCCCACATGCCGCAGAGCAACCAGGCCCGTGAGCCACAACTACTGAGCCTGCGCGTCTGGAGCCTGTGCTCCGCAACAGGAGAAGCCACGAAAGTTAGAGGCCCGTGCACCGCGATGAGGAGTGGCCCCCACTTGCCGCAGCTAGAGGAAGCCCTCGCACAGAAACGAAGACCCAACACAGCCAAAAAATACATAAATAAATAAATAATAATTAAAGGTGCTAATAATTAAAAAAAAAAATCACAAAATATATAGAAAAAAAAAAAAAGAATGGCATTAGCTTAAAAGTCACTTCCTCCTGTTCAGACAGAAGCCCTGTAAGACTTTAGCCCATTGCTTCCCAGAACATCTGATCATAACATCTTAAAACTCACAGTTACTTCTTTTTCTAATCAGGAAGGGCCTTAACTGAAGAGGCCATGGGAGGCCAGCTCATCTGACTGCTGAGGAAACTGAGGCCCAGAAGAGTTAATTGATAACAGAATTAACTTCTGCCATCAATTAAACTAGTCACCCCATTTCCTGGCAGAGACTCTTGTGTTTTTTCTCTACTGTCTTTTCTGAGAGTTTCAAACATGGGGAACAATACGGAAGGGAAGCTGAGTGTAGTAGCCAGCCTCCAAGATATGCCCCAAAGACCCCCTTATATCCTGGATTCATATCTCACATCAAATAAGGCTGACATGTGTAACCAAAAGATTATTGTGGTAAGGACAGTATGTGAATTTCAAGGCCAGGTCATAAAAGACATTCTCATGTCAACTTTGCTTTCTCTTGGACCACTTACTTTGGGAGAAGCCACTGACCATGTTAACTGTGAAGATGCTCAGGAGAGGATCTTCTTTTGGAGAGGTCTACTTGTCAAAGAACTGAGGCCTCCTGCCGACAGTCATCACCAACTTACCAACCATGTGAGTCCGCCATCTTGAAAGTGGACCTTCCTGTCTCATTCGAGTCTTCATATGAGACTGCAGCCCTGGCTGATATCTGACTGCAACCTCATGAGAGACCCTGAGCTACAACCACCCAGATAACCTGCTTTTGGATTCCCGACCTACAGAAACTGTGCAAGATAATAACTGTTAATATTTTTCAAAGATGCTAAGTTTTGGGGTAATTTGTTATGCAGCTATAGATAACTAAGACACTAGGAGTAATGTTCCTCAAAATGTGGGACTTACACCACTTAGCTCAAAAATCTCTTGACTTCCTGGTTAAAAGTGTAGGTTCCTGGCTCCATCCCAGCCAAATGGATCAGAATGTATCAGTGTGATGCCCATAAATCTGCATTTTGACAAGCTTCAGCTATTTGGATAGCATCCTAAATTTTTTTGGCCATATCTAGATGTCACCTTTACTATTTAATTTAATTTTCTTTTTGTCTGCAGAAGTCACTTTATTTCTTTTTCATTTTATTTTTTTATTGGAGTATAATTGCTTTACAATGTTGTGTTAGTTTCTGCTGTACAATGAAGTAAATCAGCTATATGTATACATATATCCCCTCCCTCTTGGACCTCCCTCCCACCGCCCCCATCCCACCCTTCTGGGTCACCACAGAGCACCGAGCTGAGCTTCCTGTGCTTTATAGCAGGTATCTATTTTACACATGGTAGTGTATATATGTCCATCCTAATCTCCCAATTTGTTTAATTAGTTTAGTTTTGTTTTTTAAATCTATATCACATAAATATTTTTAAATTTCTTTTGTTTTTAGATTGTTTTCACATTTGGAAAAAACCATATTTTTCTAATATACATAAAAATGAGTATCTGTATTTGATCATTTAAGTAGGCTAAATGTTTATCCCATGTATCTCCTAAAGTCATCTCCATTACACTCAGAAGTAAACACTCTATACTTGGTAGAACACTGAGACAGAGGAATAGAGATCATTTGGAAATGATGAGAGTTACAGCACCCCACATGTTCTCTGGAACTGGACCAGTTCTAAGCACTGGCATCTGTAGCATCTCCTTCCATTCTCACCACACTCTTGGACAGCAGGCAGGGTAATGTGTGATCAGTACCACTTTTACAGATGAGAACACTGAGCCACATACAAGTGGAGAGACCGGTCTAAGGTCACAATGCTTGAATGCAAGCCCTGTCTCCTGTCTTCCTGCTCAAACCTTTTTGCAAGATACACTATTCCTCAGTGGCCAAATAACCCATAGAGATCTAGAGAAAGGGAAGGACGCCTAAAAATATAGAGGGCATACTATTGTGAACGAATGTTATGAAACACACAAATTTACTGGAAATGGATCATAGACCTAAGTGTAAAAGCGAAAACGATAAAACTCTCGGAGGAGTTTTTTCATAGGAGAAAAATCTTTGCAACCTTGGGGTAAACAAAGATTTCTTACGTCACAAAAAGCACAAATCATAAAAGAAAAACAATCTGATAACCTCAATCTTATCAAAATTTAAATTTTTCCTCTTTGAAAGATACTATTAAGAAAATGAAAACGTATGCCACAAATTTCAGAAAAATTTATAATACATATATCTAACAAAGACCTGTGTCCATAACGTGTAAAGAACTCATACAATTTAGTAAGAAGACACACAATTCCCCCCAAACTGTCAAGATATTTGGACAGACACTGCACAAAAAAGAGATATAAGTGACCAATAGGCACATGAAAATACGGTCAACATAATTTGTCATGAGAGAAACAAAAATTAACACCACAATGCCATACCACTATACACCTATTAGAATGGTGACAGTTAAAGAAACTATCAATACTGTGTGTTAGTGAGGATTTGGAGCAACTGGAATTCTCATACATCACTGATGGGAATGTAAAATAATACATACACTTTGGAAAGCTGGCAGTTTCCTATAAAGATAAACGTAATCTTACCTCAATGACCCAGCCATTTCACTCTTCCGTATTTATTTATCCAAGAGAAATGAAAATGTAAATCTACACAAAGACTTGTACATGAATGTTCACAGCTACTTCATTCATAATAACTCCAAATTTGGAAAATCCAAAATGGTCATTAATTGATGAATAGGTAAATAAAATGTAGCATATCCATACAATAGAATATTACTCAGTGATAAGTAAGAATGCACTACTAAAACAACACAGTAACACTTATGAATCTCAAAGCCATGCTGAGTGAAAGAAGATGAGACACAAAAGAATATGTACTTTATGCTTCTGTTTATATAAATTCTAGAAAATGCAAATTAATCTATAGTAATAAAAGCAGCTTAGTGGTTGTCTGGAGCCGGAGATGAACTTTTGGGGTGATGGAAACATTCTGTATCTTGATTGCGGTGTTGTTACACTTTTTCTTTTCAAGGGCATATGGGCTATTTATATATCTTCTTTGAAGAAATGTCTGTTCATATCCTTTGCCCACGTTTAAATTGGTTTATTTGTCTTTTACTGAGTTGTAAGAGTTCTTTACATATTTTGAATGTAAATCTCTTATTAGTTATATGATTTTCAAATATTTCTCTCATTTGGTGGGTTGTCTTTTCACTTTCTCAATGGTATCATTTGCAGCATAAAAGCATTTAACTTGGATATGGTCCAATATATCTGTTTTTTGTTTTTTCTTTTGTCCCTTATGCTTTTTGATGTCATGTCTATGAAACCACTGCCTAATTCAAAGTCATAAAGACTTATTCCTGTGAGTCTTATAGTTTTATCTAAGAGTTGTATAGTTTGAAATCTTGCACTTAAAAGTATTCAAAACCTTTTAGGCATCTCTTTGTTGGATCTGGCTTACGGTTGTATGGAGTTGAGTAACCAACTGTCAAGGTTTGCTTGGGGCCCAGCACTTTCCAGGACATGGAACGTTCAGTGCTATAACTCAAGTCCTGAGCAAACCAGGGTGAGTTGGATCCTTTACCAATAGACCTCCAACCTGCCAACCCTGATATAAATTATTATCCCTACTCTCTATGGCTTAAAATAGATACTGAATCTCCTCACTTGAATGAAAGATGTTTGTTTTCAGTTTACCAATCATTTATTGAGTACTCAAAATGCAAAGCCCTGGGGTTGAGTGTAGCTAGGAATATAAAATTCCAATTTCAGTGTCCATAAATAAATTTTATTGTTCCAGGCCCTTGGGGTACATCAACAAACCTTTATGGAGCTTAAATGCTAAAGGTGGGGGGCAGACATTCTAGTGGAAGGGGGATGGGAAAGCCATTAAACAAGATGAAGAGGATTTTGAAGGCAGGGATTTGGTTTTATTAATCTTTGATTCCCCAGAACTGTAGAAATCACTCACTAATGCTTGTTGAATGAATGAATGAGTAGCTTTCTCCTACTCAACATACATTTTTTTTTCTTGATTCATTTCACAAGACCTCAGCTCTGTGGGACTTCCCTGGTGGTCCAGTGGGTAAGACTCCGTGCTTCCAATGCTGGGGGCCTGGATTCCATCCCTGGTCAAGGAAGTAGATATCGCATGCATGCCGCAACTAAGAGTCCGCATGCCACAACTAAGAAGCCCGTATGCTGCAACTAAGACCCGGCGCAGCCAAAATAAATAAATATGTAAAATAAAATAAAAGACCTCAGCTCTGTGATGACAATGTCATTTCTAACCTGTTCTCTGTCATATGCCCGGTGACTCTTACAGTGCCTGGCACACAGTCGGTGCTCAATAAACAATGCTTCAATGCATGAGTACGTATGAAATTTTTTCATTCTCTGCATTTGTTATAGCAGCCTGGGTTGCAAGAATATTATACCAGTAACAACCTTAATGAATCTCTACAAATAAACATTTAGAGAGGCGTCGTCAAGCAAAGAGTGCTCATTGGTACCTAGACAGCCATTTCACAGGCTGGTGTGCCCCACAGGCATCCCAGTAAAACACCACCAGCCACAGACAGCCTGTAAATTCCGCTAACCTGAAGGGCTCTCCCCGCCCCCTCTCCCTGCACAGCTAGCTCCGCCCTCCACCTCCTCCTCTCCGCCCACTCTCGCCGCGGTATCCTGGCGGCGGCGGCTTTGTCTCTTGGGCTGGTCCCTGGCGTCTCCCTCCCCGGAACAGCTGCCACCGAGGGAGGAAGCGGCGCGGTCCAGAGCCCTAGTGCTGAAGCCCCCGAGCCCTCGTCATCCACCACCACCATGTAAGGGCCATGAAAAGGGCTCGTCCTGGCGCAGCGCGGACATGGAGGAGGACTTATTCCAGCTAAGGCAGCTGCCGTGAGTATCCTGGGGGCGAGTGAGAGGCAGACAGGTTTTCCTTTAAAAAAGGAAAACCTGCAGAGGGGCGTCTCAGCGTGGCTTCCTGAATTTAAAGGGAACTGTTTCAGAGGAGAGAATTAGGCCTGGAGGAGACAAGCCATTTTCCTACCCCATCAGCTCAGCATCTGTATCTCTGACTCAGTTCGATTTTTCAGATCCGTCGGAATCTTATGGGGACCTACCCGTGTTATGTTTTCCCTTATAATGGCTCTCAATCCTAAAGGGATTTTGAGGTCTGTGTTTTAAGAAAGCATTAGCTGCTGTTTTGAAATGCGGACTGAATTGATGAGTCCATGCAATGACATGGGTCCTTTCCAGTCCTTCTCCTGTGCTGTGAAATTCCTAATTTTCCTGCAAGGTCTTTTAGAAGGGAATGATACTGATGTTGCAAACTGGTTTCTAAAAAGCTGGGATTCCTTCCTAGAGAGGAGGCTTCAGCAGAGTCTTGTTGTTTATGAGGTGTGTGAAGGAGAGGGCTGTGCATCGTTGCTGAAACCTCTTGCCTTCTTCTGAATGAACGGCTTTTGTAACAGCTAGCTAGAGTGAGACTCACTGTCAACGGCGATCCTTGGGAACTCAGGAATACACTGCTTAGAGGATTGGAATTTTTCAGGGATGCCAAATTTGCTCTGTAAATCTTGGGGGAATACAGTCAAGCAGTGGCAAGTACAGGGAGCTTGTAAAGGGGCTTACAAATTTCTCCTACCACAAACTGATGGTGATTTGTTAAGCAAATTCCAAGAGTGTGAGATGGGGCATTAAAAAGAACATTAATGGGGGTTTTGTTTTAATTTTTAGAAGCACTAGCCATTTGGATGGTAAAACTAGACACCATTTGGAATTGTTGGAAAGGATACATTGTTGTTAGTATGTGTGTATTTTCTTGACTTAAATGTATTTTTCTCTCTAAGCCACTGAGGAATTCTCCCAAGTGACTTTTAGCGTGACTGATACAGCTCTCTGAAGCTATAAGTACTGAAGGGTATTGTAGTGTCTGCTTCTCAGTTTAAAATTAATTTTCGTTAAAATTTTTAATTAATTAAATTTTTACTTTTAAGCTTTTATTAATTGATCCTCAAATAGCATATCTTATGTAACACAGCATTATTTCACAAATGCTAAAGGACACTCAGTTATAATATCCAAAGCCGATCTATGAATACATAAAAATGTACATATGTGAGTGCAGATATCTCAAGGAAAACATACCACATTCATTGAAAATAAATATCATGTTTAAAAATGAACCTATTATCTCTAAATAAAAAATAATTCAGAAACTAAAATATGAAATTTGGTACTCAGAATAAGAATACATATTGGAACTGCAGTTTTACTGGGATAAATTTTCAAATGCTGTCAGAGCATGTGAACTTTGCAAATTACTCAAAGATTCATGTATATTTAATCTAATATATAGACATGACACTAGAATGACAATTCCTTCCTTAATTTAAAAAAGTAAAATTAATAAGAGGTTTTTACTTAAGCTTTAAATTAATTTAGTTTTTATACTAATATATAATATAATATACTAATATAATATATACTAGGGAAAATAAAGTTCAAAAAGAAGCACACACAAAAAAAGTCTCTCTCTTCCCAAACCCCAGTGTTAAGTTTCTTGATTATTTTTCTGATCTTTATACACATAAATACATATAATATCTATTAGAGAGGCCAAATTGTGTGCTGGTTAAGAGCACTGACTCTTGAGAAGACAGACTTGGCTTCCAATCCCGACTGTGCCACTTCCTGGCTGTGTGACTTCGAGCAAGTGACTTAACCTTTCTGAGACTCAGTTTCCTTAGCCATAAAATGGGAATCATAATAGTACTTGATTCAGAGGGTTATGGGGAAGATCAAATGAGATAATGTGTGCTAATGCCTGGCAGATACAAAGAAGTCACACATATTAACTATTATTATTATGACATCTGAAAAAGAATTTATAAAAACAAAATCTGTAGACTCGTTATGCTTGACTCCCCCAAAATGTAATCTGCAAACCCCAAAGTACATTTGAATGATGTCAAAATTAGCCCTGAAATATGTTAACCTCCATTTATAAAAAAGAATAAAAGGAAAGGAACAGCCATGTGAATCTGAGTGGGTTACACATCACGACATAGGTGTTTTTTAAACCACACCCTATATATATTATTCACAGATTGCTGGCAACAGACTGCCTGAGAGCAATATGGGTTTTTAAAAAATCAGAGTGCCTTGTAGAAGGTGGGCAAGGGTGGACCTTGGAACAGGCTCAGTCCCACAGGAGGCCAAGTGTTAATAGATTATAAGCTGCTAGGTAGTTTACAGGGTCAGGGGAGGGGGAAGAGGGATGAGGGTGTCTAAGAAATAGTCCTTTCCTGCACTTAGAGGCACCTTCACACGGCTCTAGGACGGGTCATTTGAGACCACAAACAACCTCTGCCTTTCACCTGCTGTCCACTCAAGCACAGCACCATGTACAGGAGATTCAGAAAGCTGAGATTTTATATCTAGTTCTGCCTTATTGTGAGATCTTATGCAAGTCAGATTTTCCTGGGTCTCTCCTTTCTAGGATGATTTCTTTTTTTTTTTTAATTTTTATTTATTTATTTAGTTAGTTAGTTAGTTTTGGCTGTGTTGGGTCTTCGTTTCTGTGCAAGGGCTTTCTCTAGTTGTGGCAAGCGGGGGCCACTCTTCATCGCGGTGCGCGGGCCTCTCACTATGGCGGCCTCTCTTGTTGCGGAGCACAGGCTCTAGAGCGCAGGCTCAGTAGTCGTGGCACACGGGCCTAGTTGCTCCGCGGCATGTGGGATCCTCCCAGACCAGGGCTCGAACCCATGTCCCCTGCATTAGCAGGCAGATTCTCAACCACTCTGCCACCAGGGAAGCCCTAGGATGATTTCTTGAAAGCAAGTTATGCAGACTACATTGATTGATTGATTGATTCATTCTTTCATTCATTCATTCATTCAGTGATTTTCCTGGGTACCATCCTAGGTCAAGGGATTCTACAACCAAATAAGATACATGGTCTTTGCCCTCAAGGAGCTCACAGTCTAGAGCTTCAATGTCCAATACAGTAGCCACTAGCCACATGTGGCTATTTAAATTTAAATTATGTAATTAGTATGTGAAATAATTTTCATGTATAATACACAATATAAAATTTGACTTATAAGTAAAATAAGTGATGTTTGAAAAATCCGTTCCTTAGTTGCATTAGCCACGTTTCAAGTGCTCAGTAGCTACATGTGGTTAGTGGCTGCTGTAGTTGCACTGTGACAGCATGGGTCCAAAATATTTCCGGAACTGCAGAAGGTTCTATTGGACAGCACTGGTTCGATGGGAGAAGCGGATGTTGAACACACAATTGCACAATAATTATGAGAATTGTTTTAAGGGCTACAAAGGACAAGTGCATGATGCATCAAGAGTAGTTCTAGATGGCTGAGGGGAGGGTCAGAGAAGGCTTCCTTGAGGAAGTGACATTGGAGCTGAACCCCCAGACATGTGTAGGAGTCAGCCAGAAAAAGAGATAGGATGGAGCATTTCAAATAGAGGGAATTGTGTGGGGGGAAAGCTCAAAATCAGGCCAGTGGAGCTTCATGAGCAAGTGGCGTGAGGGAAGAATGCAGAGGATGGCAGGCACCCGGCCACACAGGGCCCTGTAGTAAGGACAAGAAATTGGAACTTCATCCTGTGTTTGCTCAATCCACTCTCTCTCCTTTCTTACCAACCCCGTCTTTCAAGATTGAGCTTAAGTCCATCACCTCCATGAACCTTCTGACATCTCCTGGGCTTCAGCAGCAGCAGGGGTAAAAGTGTGGACTCTTGAGTCAGGCAGATCTGGGTTCAAACCCTGGCTCTGCCACTTACCATCTGGGTGGCCTTGGACGAATGACTTCATCTCCCCAAGGTTGGGTGCTCATGGGTAAAGTTGGGATAATGGCGGTATCTGCATGGCAGGGCTGTTGTGAGAATGAGGGAGGTCCCCACTGGGAAGCTCCCAGTACAGTGGCTGGCTCTATGTAAGGGCTTAACCAGTGGTGCTGGTGTTATTTGTCTTCCTGGCTCTGGACTTGTTTCCCTTATCCTCCAGCTTGTTCAGGTAGCAAAGTACCTAGAAGCCACGGTCTCCTTATCAGAATACTAAGAAATGTCCTAATGCTAGCTAATGGAAGCACATGCCCAAACTGGAACACCTGATCTTTCCTGCACTCTGCTCCTCTTTCAGCCTCACCCATACCAGTTGATGGTAACTCTGTCCATCCCATTTGGAGTCAATTTTGACCCCTCTTTCCCTCATATTTCACTTCAATCCATCGGGAGAGTCTATTGGTCCTGCCTTTAATCTACATCTAAACTCCTACCAGGGCTTCCCTGGTGGTGCAGTGGTTGGGAATCTGCCTGCCAATGCAGGGGACACGGGTTCGAGCCCTGGTTTGGGAAGATCCCACATGCCGCGGAGCAACTAGGCCCGTGAGCCACAACTACTGAGCCTGCGCGTCTGGAGCCTCTGCTCCGCAATAAGAGAGGCCGCGATAGTGAGAGGCCCGCGCATCGCGATGAAGAGTGGCCCCCGCTTGCCGCAACTAGAGAAAGCCCTCGCACAGAAACGAAGACCCAACACAGCCATAAATAAATAATAAATACATTTAAACTCCTGCCACTTCTCTGCACCTCTACTGCTAGTCCTTGGTTCAAGTCCCCATCATCTCTCACCTGGGTTGATTCCAGTGGTCATCTTGCTGGTCTTCCTGCCCCTTCCCTTGTCTCCCTACGGCCCATTCTCAACACAGCAGCCAGAGGGATTCTTTAAAAGTCAGGTCACATCCTTCCTCTGTTCAAAACCCTCCAGGGCTCCCATCTGACCTTGTCTCTTCTACTCTCCCACCCCCTCATGCAGCCATTCCGTCTCATTGTTTTGCCTCAAACACACCAGATAGGCTTCTGCCCCAGGACCCACTGTTCTCTCTGCCTAGAAAGCTCTTCTGCAAAGTATCTGCTTCACCTTTGTCAAGTCTCAAATGCCACCATCTCACCAAAGCCTACCCAGACCACCTCCTTAAAATTTGCAGCCCTCTCTCACAGCCATTAGGATGGCAACTACCAAAAATAAATAAAAATAACAAGTGTTGGTGAGGATGTGGAGAAATTGGAATTCTTACACACTGACTGTTGGTGAGAGTCACAAATGGTACAGCCTCCATGGAAAACAGTACGGTGGTTCCTCAAAAAATTAAAAATAGAATTACCATATGACCCAGCAATTCCACTTCTGGGTATATAGCCACAAAAGAATTGAAAGCAGAGTACTGAGGAGATATTTGTACAGCCAATGTCATAGCAGCATTATTTGCAATAGCCAAAAGGTGGAAGCAACCCAAGTGTCCCTTCATGGATGGGTGGATAAACAAATGTGGTCTATCCGTACAGTGGAATAGTGTTTAGTCTTAAAAAGGAAGGAAATGCTGACACGTGCTACAACGTGGATAAACCTGGAGGACGTTATGCTCAGTGAAATAAGCCAGACACCAAAGGACAACTGGTGTATGATTCCACTATATGAGGTTCCTAAAGTAATCAAATTCATAGAGACATAAAGTAGAATGGCAGTTGCCAGAGGCTGGGGGAGTAGAGCAGGGGGATCTATGTAGTGGGTACAGAGTTTCAGTTTTACAAGAGGAAAAGAGTTCTGTGGATGGACAGTGGTAATTGTTGTACAACATTGTGAATATAGTTAATACCACTGAACTGTACTCTTTAAAAAAATGGTTAAAATGATAAATGTTATCTTATGTGTATTTTACCATATTTGAACAAAATTGCAGCCCGTTTCCCCCATCTTCCAGACCGTGTTCAGCTTTTTCTTTTTTTATAGCACTTATCACCTACTAACATACCATGTAATTTGCTTACTTATTGTTTAGTGTCTGTCTTTACTTACTAGTATGAAAGCTTCACACACGGCGGGGGTCTAATGTATCCCAAGAACGTGGGGCATTGCCTAGATACCATCTGATACTGGATTTCAGTATAGACCAGGCCAAAGGATTAAATAAGAACTGTATGAATGAAAAAATCAGAAAAATCTGTCCATCATCGTAATCATTCTCCTTGACAGTGGGGGCCACCATTATTAAGTTTTAGCAGCTAAAGCACTGAGTCCCCATGGAAAGATCACACATAGCCTTGTTTCATCCTATTTGCCATTCTGCTTCCCCATCCCTTTCCATTAAATCAGGGAGGTTGAGAGAATGCAGTTTGACTTACTGATTACATGTTCTTTGTGCCCATAAGGATTCATTCTTGGTTCTAGAGAAGGAACTGGAAGCATATTTTGTTTGCTCTAAATGAGGAGACTGGTGTACAGAGACAGGAGCAGAGGAGGCGGCTAAGGCCCACGTGGGACTTCATGTTGGCTCCCATCCCCCTGAGGCTCATCGGGGCAAAAGGAAAGGATTCCTGGCCAAGGAGGAGAGATGGAGTTTCACTGTCACCCACCTCAGGCAAAAAGTAGGGAGTTATTGTAATAGCCTAGGAATCCTCAAGGTTAACCCACCACAGGCTTTTAAAACCTCAAGCTCCATACAACTCAGTAACAAAAAACCAAACAACCCAATTGAAAAATGGGCAGAAGACCTAAACAGGCATTCCTCCAAAGAAGACATACAGATGGCCAATAGGCACATGAAAAGATGCTCAGCATTGCTAATTAGTAGAGAAATGCAAATCAAAACTACAATGAGGGGATTTCCCTGGCAGTCCAGTGGTTAAGACTCCGAGCTTCCAATACAGGGGGTGTGGGTTCGATCCCTAGTCGGGGAACTAAGATCCCACGTGCCGAGCAGCAAAATAAATAAATAAATAAAAATAAAGATAATACTAAGTTTCTTAGAACAAAACAAAAAAACTACAGTGAGGTATCACTTCACACGGTCAGAATGGCCATCATCAAAAAGTCTCCAAATAACAAATGCTGGAGAGGGTGTGGAGAAAAGGGAACCCTCCTACATTGTTGGTAGGAATATACATTGGTGCAGCCACTATGGAGAACAGTATGGAGGTTCCTTAAAAAACTAAAAATAGAGTTACCATATGATCCTGCAATCCCACTCCTGGGCGTATACCCAGAGAAAAACATAATTCGAAAAGATACATGCACCCCAGTGTTCATAGCAGCACTATTTACAGTAGCCAAGACATGGAAACAACTTAAGTGTCCATCGATAGATGAATGGATAAAGAAGATGTGGTGTATATATACAAATTGGAATATTACTCAGGCATTAAAAAGGAATGAAATAATGCCATTTGCAGCAAGGTGGATGGACCTAGAGATTATCATACTAAGCGAAGTAAGTCAGAAGGAGAAAGACAAATACCATATAATATCACTTATATGTGGAATCTAAAATATGATAGAAATGAACTTATTTGCAAAACAAAAACAGACTCAGAGACATAGAAAACAAACTTACGGTTACCAAAGGGGAAAGGGAGTGGGGGAGGCGTAAATTAGGAGTTTGGGATTAGCAGATACACACTACTGTATATGAAATAGATAAACAAGGTCCTACTGTATAGCACAGGGAACTATATTCAATGTCCTGTAGTAAACTGTAATGGAAAAAATATGAAAAAGAATATGTATATATATGTATAACTGAATCACTTTGCTGTACACCAGAAACTAACACAACATTGTAAATCAACTATACTTCAATTAAAAAAAAAATAAAAAACAACTCTCAGGCTCAAAGCTGCTCACACCTCATCGTTTCAAACACATGCCAGCCAGCTTCACCTCTAGGGAATATGTGTTTCAGTGACTTAAGAGGAACAGTCTGGAGGCCAAAGAAAGAAAATCTCCTTGCAAAGAGGCCATTGCTTAGGTGGTCTTAGGCTTTAGAGAGGGTTGTTCGAGGGCCTACTGACCCTGACAGTGGCTTTACAGCCCAGCCAAGCTCTTCTCTGGGCTGTCTAAAAGAATAACAGATCTGAATGTGAATCATCATGTGATCTTGGGCAATTCATTTAACTTCCCTGAGACATAAGAGGGTGCCTGGGCCACCTTCAAGGGCATTTTTGGCTTTTTAAAAAAAATTTATTTATTTTATTTTATTTTGGCTGCGCCTGGTCTTAGTTGTAGCACACGGGATCTTCGTTGAGGCATGCGGACTTCTTAGTTGTGGCATGCATGCAGGATCTAGTTCCCCGACCAGGGATCAAACCCGGGCCCCCTGCATTGGGAGCGTGGAGTCTTACCCACTGGACCACCAGGGAAGTCCCCATTTTTGGCTTTAAAAGACTGTGATCCTAAGCTCTCTAGATGGATGTGCCTGGTACCATCTGGCTTATGTTGATTATTCTGGTGTCATTATTAAGAGCATCTCTTTCTTAAACATGGAGTTTTTAACCTCGACACTATTCACATTTTAGACCAGATGACACTTTGTCATGAGGGCCTGTCCTAGACATTATAGGATGTTTAGCAGCAACCCTGGCCTCTACCCACAGGATGTCACAACCACCAGCTGCCCCTCCAAGTTGTGACAATCAAAACTGTCTCCAGACATTGCCGGTATCACCTGGGAGACTGAATGGCTGCCCCATTGAGAACCACTGCTTGTTGAATGAAGGAGTGAATAAATAAGTTGCAAAGACAAACTGCCTGGAAAGTTGTCCCCCAGGCTTTCAGTTCCCCCAGTTAGAAGTTACCCATCCCCCCACTGAGGCCACATCACAGAATGGTTAAGTGTGTGGGCTCTCTGCTCAAGTAGACCTGGATTTGAATTCTGACTTTCCTGCTGACTTGGAAGGTAACCTTGGGCAAGTTACTTTTCTTCTCCGGGCCTCAGTTTCATCATCTGTAAAGTGGGTATAGTAATAGCGTCCACCTCACAGGGCATAAGGCTCATAAAATACTTAGTGGAGCTCCCAGCACATGGTGAGGGCTTAACAAATTTTAACTATTTTTTTTATATATATATAAATTTTTATTTATTTATTTTTGGCTGTGTTAGGTCTTCGTTTCTGTGCGAGGGCTTTCTCCAGTTGCGGCGAGCGGGGGCCATTCTTCATCATGGTGTGCAGGCCTCTCACTGTCGCGGCCTCTCCCGTTGCGGAGCACAGGCTCCAGATGTGCAGGCTCAGTAGTTGTGGCTCACGGGCCTAGTCGCTCCGCGGCATGTGGGATCTTCCCAGACCAGGGCTCGAACCCGTGTCCGCTGCATTGGCAGGCAGATTCTTAACCACTGCGCCACCAGGGAAGCCCTTAACTATTATTTATTTGTGTTCATTGCCTTTTGTCTAGAATATAAGCTATTGGTCCATTATCCAGGGAACAAGCTCAATGCTATTCAGGTCAATGGGGCGTGGCAGGAAAATCCAAAAAAATAAAATCCACGGAGAACTATAGTTTCCATTAATTATAGACGTCTAGACATTCAGGAACGGAAAGGACCTTAAAAGTCATCACTCCAACCCCTTATACCTCATATTCTCAATTCCACGCAAGAGGGGATCCGAGTAGTGGCTTCTAAACATCTGTGGCCACCATCAGCATCTTATTAAAATTCAGATTCCTGGGCCCTGCTCTGCAGAGATACAAAAGCTTTAGGTCTGGAGAATGGCCAGGAATCGGCATTGTAATTGGTTCCCTAGGGGGTACTCTTGTCCTCCGAGAAGCATCTGCTACTGGTTAAGATCATGGGTTCTGAAGCTACTCAGGCCAGGAACCTAGGATACTATATACACTCTAGGGGACTTGGACCAGAACCTCAGTTTACTTGTCTATAAACTGGGGATATTAATAACACCTCCCTCCTAGGGTTGCTGAAGAGATTATATACGATATACATATGCTAGGGACTTCCCTGGCGGTCCAGTGGTTATGACTCTATGCTTCCAATGGAGGTGGCGTGGGTTCGATCCCTGGTTGGGGAACTGAGGTCCCACATGCCATGGAGCGGCGGCCAAACAATAAACAACAACAATGTGATTAAACCAGCCAAGATGACTAAATATAATGCCACAAAAACTCAAAAAACAGATATATATGCTATCTGTATATTTACTGTATATAAGTATATATAGCATTTAGGCTTGCCCTTGGCATGCTGACTGTTACGTATTAAACATCATTACTCCTGAGTCCATACACGTGGACACCTGCCTTTCCTAGACCACCTTTCGTGAAGGGGAGCCCACTACCATCTAAAGCAGCCTTTTTCATCTCTGGACTTCTCTCCCTGAGAAGCCTCCTTATATTGAGTTGAAATCTGTTTCCCTCTTTCTATCCAGCAGTTCAAGCTCTATCCTCAGGGTCCAACTTGAACACACACCTTCTTTCACATACCAGAAGTTCAAATATTGGAAGACAGAGGTTCAGCCCCTGAGAAGACTCTAACCAAATCAGACAGATGAGCGAGTCCCCAGGTCTTATCCTGAAGGAGACAAAGCAAGTCCATTTGCCGGTGACCCTGGCAGTTTCTGCTGCTCCAGGTCCACAGCAGCTAACCCCATCTGTCAGTAGGTTTCCGATTCCAAAGAGGTCCCAGCGTGCTGTAGCTGAGTACCTGGGATGGAGCTGAGGGGTGCTGGTGGTCAGTTTTGTTGACTGAGTTCCCCAAACATGAGGACATTTGTTATAACTTGGCCCTTTGCTGGTTAGCTTTGCAGATGGGCCTCCCTGTGTGGCTGTTTTCCTCTACTGATTGGAAGAGTGGGGGGTCGGGGTGGGGAGGATGAATAATAAAAGCTTCAGCACCCCACTGCCCACCCACCCTGCTGTACCCCCTGGTCCAAGCCACCATCACT
Source organism: Balaenoptera physalus (assembly GCF_965194825.1). Lineage (NCBI taxonomy): Eukaryota > Metazoa > Chordata > Mammalia > Artiodactyla > Balaenopteridae > Balaenoptera > Balaenoptera physalus. The sequence goes on along the minus strand of NC_138897.1, from coordinate 78,162,729 downwards.
TCTCACTCAGCTGACCACACAGTCTCCCTGCTTTCTCTGCCCATCTTTGTGTGTTAATCATGCTTTTTATTTTCTATATTCTGATGTTTTGACATCTTAGGGCCTCAAAGATCCTGGAGGGCACTCCCCTTCCAGGGTTAATCAGTAAATAACTCACCTGCCAGTGTACTTTCTGTGTGCCAACCAAGCAATCCAGAGCCATTAATCCACCTGCCCTAATCACTCCAGAGCCAAATACCAGACAACTGGAGACAGTCCCTATGTTCAGAGCCTGGAGAAATTACTCAGACTAGCCAATCCTCAGCCTGGTGACCCTGCCTCACCTGTTCCTTCCTATGGAAACCACAATAAAGACTCTTGCCCACATTTTCCCCTCACTCTTGCCTCATTATTGACCCTGGTGCTTTCCCATTTGGCTCCCCAGGTGTGGTGTACCCCCTCTTCTTGGAATCTGTGAGTATAACAGAGTCTAATCTTTTCAAAGGCAGTTGTCTCCTGATCTGTTTGCCTTGCCACACCTAAATAATAATAAAACCTATATTTTAGGGACTTCCCTGGTGCTGCAGTGGTTAAAACTGTGCCCTTCCAATGCAGGGGGCGTGGGTTCGATCACTGGTCAGGGAACTAAGATCCCACATGCTGTGGGGCCAATAAATAAATAAATATAAGTGTGACAAAAATTTTTTTTAATAACCTATATTTTAAAACAGTCTCCCCAGTCTGTTCCTCCTCTTGTAGAAAAATGTGCCTGAATGATCTTCCCTACATCAACTCTGATCATCTTCCACTGTGTCACCCCTACTTGAAACCTTTCAGTGGCATCCCATTGGTCTTAGGATAACGTGAAAAATCCTCCCTGTGGTCTCCAGAGCTCTGTATAATTCAGCCTGTTTTCTCTGACCTCTACTCCTTGGTCCTACCTCTGGGTCTTTGCACTGGCTGTTCTCTCTCCTCCTCCCCTGTCTGTGTGGGACTCTCCTGGTCCTCAGACCTCAGGGAAGTCTATCCTGAGTACTCTTCCCTCCAATCATTCTTTATCTTGGCACCCTGTCTGTTTCCCTCTCAAGATTCATTCATTTGCAAATGTATAATGATTTCTTGTTTACTAGTACATTAACCGTCTTCCCAGCTAGGGCATCTACTTCAGGAGGGCAGGTGTATTTTATCTCCTATTGTATCCCAGCCTTCAGCACATAGTCAGCACTCAATAAACTTATTAAAGTACTGAAGGATGATGGTGCCAGGCTCTTTGAGATGTTCTGTTAACTCCTTTAGTCTCCATGGCAACCCTGTGAGATAGGAATTACCATCTCCCTTCTACCAGCAGGAAACTGAGACCCAGAGAAGTAAAGCAACCTAACCTCATAGCTACTGAATGGGGTGGGCAGGGGATTCACACCCAAATGAGTCTGTTTGCAGAGTTGGGCTCGTCTTTCTATGACAATCCCCCTCTCTTCAGACATTAAATGCTACCCTGTAATAGTCACACTTAGGTATAAGCTTCCTTTTCAGTCTGATAGATTCACGAACTCGGGATAAATATCCAGAAGCTGAGATGAAAAGAAATCAAATCTTTACCCTCATCAAGTCTCAGACCCTAATTTAAGGTACTGGGGTGACTTACATGATGGTACAAGTGAGATCTTTGGGTTGACAGCTATTTCCTCAAGCTCTTATCTTCTTTCGATAGCAAAATTATGTAAAACAAATGTTCCCTGCTATTTTGGTAAATTATATGCTATATATACACAACAAATGCCAAGAAATGAGCCAGCTTGTTTCGAAGCCCTCATCTATTTAACATATGCCACTGCTATTTTCTTTTTCTGTCATATTACTTTTTTTTTTTCCCTTGGGAAATCTTGGCTCATGGAGCTGATAACTGCTTTCAGGAACCCAGCCGATTCAAAATGTAGTCTGGCTTTCTGAGTATAATTTAATGTCAGAGGTCTCTCTTTACTTTCGTCTTAAAACAAGTAAAGGGCCCTGGCTTCTAGTGAATTGCCAGAGAAGGAATGTGAACACATCCTGGTTTAAAACTCCAGGGAGCTAAGCCATTTTCTCAAAGTCGAATTTCACAAAGGTCAGTGTACTCCACGCTCAAGGCAGAAAGGTGACTTGAACCAAGCTGGGTTAGAGGAAAGCCAATATTGACACCATGCTCCTCAGTTTCCCGTTCATCAATCTCAGTTAATCTTCACGGAGGTCCTGCAAGCCTGTCCTCATCCCATTTCACAGCCGAACGAGTCTGTAACGTGCTTAGCTGATGTTACAAGATCAACAAGAGCTCTGTGAATAGTCACTATTGTGATTTATATTGATTATTTAACTAATAGATGTGCAGGTTAAAAAATTTACATATTGCAGCGGGATCCAAAATGTAAAGTTAAAAAAAAATTTCTTTCCCTTAAAACTCCCCATTCCCATCCAATCCTCCTTCCCAGAAGCAACCAGTCTTAGGCTTCTTAAGTATCCTTCCAGAATGTTCGACTGTAGAAGCAAAAATATTCTTGAGCCCACTTGAACATGCACACAAATTCCCTAGGGACCTGGTTAAAATGCAGATGCTGATTCAGTAGATCTGGGTCAGGGCCCGACACTCAGCATTTCTACCACATCCCTAGGGGAGGCTGGGGCCTCTAGTTCGAGACCACACTTAAGTCTTAGTACTGAGGACCTAGATCACGGGACCATAGTCTAGCACATTTAATAAGGAGCCCCAGCAGGAATTCCCCGGTGGTCCAGTGATTAGGACTCAGCGCTCTCACTGCCGGGAGCCCGGGTTTGATACCCGGCTGGGGAACTAAGATCCCGCAAGCTGCGTGGTGCAGCCAAAAAAAAAAAAAATGAGCCCCAGCAATCTTTTCCTGCTGGTTCTTGCAACCAACATGTGTGTGTGTTTATTGTGTGTGTGTGTGTGTGTGTGTGTGTGTGTGTTTATTGGGTTAAAATATACACAATAAAATTTACCATTTCAACAATTTAAATTGTACAGTTAGCGGTATGAATTACATTCATAATGTTGTGTTACCTTTCCCGCCATCCATCTCCAGAATTTTCTTATCTTTCGCAGCTGAAACTCTGTACCCGTTAAACACTAACTCCCCAGTCCCCTCCGCACCACCCCCCATCAGCTGGTGACCACTGTTGTACTTCCTCTCTCCGTGAATTTGACTCTTCTAGGCCCTCTCAGATAGGTGGACTCAGAATAATTGTCGTTTCGTGTTGGGCTTCTTTCATTTAGCACTTTGTCTTCAGAGTGCATCCATGTTGTAGCAGGGGTCAGAATTTCCATCCTTTTTAAGACTGAATAATATTCCATTGTATGGATAGACCACACTTTGTTTCTCCATTCATCCACTGATGACCACTTAAGTGGTTTCCACCTTCGGCTAATGTGGTACAGATCCATATAAATAAAAAATTTTTTTAACATTTTCTTTAGTGGATGTGCCATCATCTATCTAATTACTCCTTTCCTGAAGATTGTTTCTGGTTTGGTATCACCGCAGCAAAGCTGCAAAGAGTGTGCTAGCACCAGAAGAGAATACAGCCGAGTGGCTGGGAGCAGGGACACTGAAATCCGATGGCTTTGCCGAAGCCTAGACACTTACTGTGTGACCTTGGGCAAGCTGTCAGCCCCTCTGTGCTTGAGTGTTCTCATCTGTAAAAAGGGGACAATGAAAGTGGGAATAAATAAGATAGGTGACGCACAGTGCAAACACTAGACTTGACACACGCGAGCTAGCAATCCACATCTGCCGTTATTTGTAGGGTAAATCGTTGCCTGCTGTGCCTGTCCCCACAGTGAACTGCCAGCAGAACGCATTCTGGGTGGGAGCTCAAAGCACTGAAAAATTTGAAAGATAACACAGATTACCTTCCCAAAAGGTTGCAGTCGTCGCTATTAGTCACAGAAGGAAGCACAGAGCCTTGGACGGTCCTGGAGGAGAGGATGTGATGAGAGGGAGAGTGTCAGGCCACATAGCCATCTCCTTCTGTGACGTTACCTGCAGAGTCAAGGGCGAGCCATGGGCCTTCCCCTCACCCCTGAAAAGGCATTGATAATGCACATAAATGTTCATTTCCTTACCGCGCTTAATAATTCTCGACATTCTATCTTCTACAAATACTTTGGGGGACTGTTTATGTTTTTGATTTGGGAGGTTGCTTCCTGGGGACAGGGTGTCCTACTCCTTTGTTGTTCCCTCCCTGGAACCCACTTCGCACCACCCCTTGGTGGCTTGCAGAGTTGAAATGTCCCCCTCCGCCCCCGCTAGCCTCTCACTGCATCAGGTTCGTTTTATTTGCAGCTTTTCTCACAATGTGCAGGAATATCTATGTAGTAATATATACATCCACATGTATTATATTTAAATACATATTTATTTATATTTACAAATATATTTAGAAACATTAATTTATATATTGATCTATAAATATATAAAATAATGTATAAATATTATATATAAATTTATAACTATATACAAATATATAATTATATACATATGTAATTATTTATATATAAAAATTACAAAATACATGTGGATATATACATAAAATTTTTTATTGAGGTATAGTTGATTTACAATATTATGTTGGTTTCAGGTGTACAACATAGTGATTCACAACTTTTAAAGATTAGACTCCATTTATATTATTATAAAATATTGGCTGTATTCCCTGTGCTGTATAATATATCCTTGTTGCTTATCTATTTTATACATAGTAGTTTATATCTCAATCCCATAACCCTGTCTTGTCCCTTCCCCCTTCCCTCTCCCCACTGGTAACCACTTGTTTGTTCTCTATATCCATAGGTCTGTTTCTTTTTTGTTACATTCACTAGTTCGTTTCATCTTTTAGATTCCACATATAAGTGATAACATACAGTATTTGTCTTTCTCTGTCAGACTTATTTCACTAAGAAGTAATAATATCCATGGTAGTGCTAAGGGTTGAGGGTTTGGGGCTTTTGGGGGGAGGGGGAATGGCAAAATACACATAAGATAAAATTTACCATCTTAACCATTTTTAAGAGTACAGTTCTGTGGTATTAAGTGCTTCACGTTGTTGTGCAACCATCACTACCATCCATCTACGGAAAGTTTTCATCTTCCCAAACTGAAACTCTGTACCTGTTAAACACTAAGTCCCCATTCCTTCCTCTCCCAGCCCCTGATTACCACCATTCTACTTTCTGTCTCTGAATTTGACTACTCTAAGTATCTTATATAAGTGGAATCATGCAGTATTTGTCTTTTGGGGACTGGCATATTTCACTTAGCATAATGTCTTCAAGGTTCATCCATATTATAGCATGTGTCAGAATTTCCTTCCTTTTTTGTTTTTGTTTTTTGTTTGTTTTTTGGCTGTGCAGCTTGTGGGATCTCAGTTCCCTCACCAGGGATTGAACCCGGGCTGTTGACAGTGAAAGCATGGAGACCTAACCACTGGGCAGCCAGGGAATTCCCCTTTCCCTTCCTTTTTGAAACTGAATAATATTCCATTTTACGTATAGACTGTATTTCGCTTGTCCACTCATCCCCTGATGGACACCTAGGTTGTTTTCACCTTTGGGCTATCGTGGATAGTGCTGCTGTGAACATGGACGTACCTTCACAGTGTTGTACAACCTTCACCTCTACCTAATTCCAGAACATTTTCATCACCCCAAAAGGAAATTCTGTACCCATTAGGCAGTCACTCCCCATCCCTCTTTCCCCAGCCCCTGGCAACCACTGATCTGCTTTCTGTCTCTATGAAGTTGCTTCACATAAATGGAATCATACATGTGTGACTCTCTGTGTCTGGCTTCTTTCACTCAGCATCGTGTTTCAAGGTTCATCTGTGTTGTAGCTTGTGACAGTGATTTGAGGACTTTTTACAGTAGTTGTGCTGGAGGCTGCTCACAGCTCTAGTGAGCAGATTGTTAAATATTCAGAACATCTCAGAGCCTGTTATTTAACCATTGAGAGCTTAAAATTGGTCCCAGTGGGAGTATTTACCCCACAGATATTGGCAAATGCTACACATCAGTATGGTTTGGGGGGTTTGAGACTCAGTTTGTGGGCACTGGCTTCAGAGCGTCCCCATAATCCCCATCAGCATCCCTCCAAAGCTACCCCCAAATAAATTTTGGGGTGGCCAAAAACTTCGTTCGGGTTTTTCCATCATTGCACGGAAAAACCCGAACGAACTTTTTGGCCAACCCAAGACATACTCTGAATAAAATGGTGCTCTTGCTGTAAAAGTGTTGCCTAAATGAAGCCCCAGATTCCAACTTCATGCCAGATATCTAAGCCTAAGGCAGTCTGTCTCCTGGCCTTTGCTCCCAGGTGACACCTGCCTTCCAGCTGCAAAGGACGCCCCAGCTCTGGACTGCAGGGATGTTGTCTGAGTCCTGTGCCACGGGGGTTCTGGGCCTCTCGGGTGAGGAGGGTAAGCTGCAGGCCCCCAGCTCAGCCGACAGAGTAGGAGCCTCCGCCCCTCAGCACTAGGGGTGGGGAAGGTGGGGTGGGCAGAATTGTTTGCCTGCCTTGATGCGCTAATTCGGTCGCTGGATCAGCCAGAGCAGCACCGCCTGGGAACGTGCTGGAAATGCAAAATCTCAGTCTCCAACCGAGACTTTCTGAGTCAGACGCTCTTGGAGTGGGGCCGCGACTTCTGGGTTGTGACCAGCCCCACAGGGATTTTGAGGCTCCATCCAGCTCAAGAACCCCTGCACAAACGTGACAACCTGAAGAGCTGTCAGCCAGGCTGGAATCGAGCTGTGCCTTTCGATTCCTGCTCCAGGTCACATCATTATCCACTGTCTGGCAAGCCCACCCACACAGGGCAGCTGAGTTCGGGCTTCACATTCATTCCCCAGACACAGGTGAATGCCCGCGAGAGGCACTGATGCTTAGTGATTAGGACCCAGGGCTCTAATACCAAAGACATCCAGGCTGAAGCCTCAGTTCTTTCAAGCTGTGTGACCTCAGGCAAGTGTCTTAACCTCTCTGAGCATTTGTTTTCTCATCTGTACAATGGGGATAATAACATTAACTAATTCATAGGTTGATCATCAGGGTAACTAACAGGAGATAATGGAAAAGGCATAGCTCTTAGCATTTAGTAAGTGCTCAATAAATAGCTGTATGGTTGGAGGGCTATTATTTGTAGCAGATACCCTTGGTGCCTGTCGCAGATTCCCTTTACCAGATTGATCATCCCCCAGCTGCTGCCAATCATGGGTGCTCACAGCTCACAGCTGCAGTCATCTCTGGAGGGTTTCCCTTGACCGAGGGGAGCCACTTCACCTGGGGATACCTGGGAAGTTATGCCTTCCATCCCTGGGGTGGCATGACCAGTGACTGACTGATTCGAGCCCAGCCCCCAGACCTCTGGGTGGGACAATCTCCATGGTACAATTCACACTCCAGAGCTCCCTGTGGGATCACATTTCATACAATGGAACATTATTCAGCCTTTAAAAAGGATGGAAATTCTGACACATGTAACATGAATGAACCTTGAAGATGTTATGCTAAGTGAAATAAGCCAATCACGAAAAGACAACTACTGTATGATTCCACTTATGTGGGGTCCCTAGAGTAGTCAAATTCATAGAGGCAAAAAGTAGAATGGTGCTTGCCAGGGGCTGGTGGGGAAAGGGGATTGGAAGTTAGTGTTTAGTGGGTACAGAGTTTCAGTTTGGGAAGATGAAAAAGTTCTGGAAATGGACAGTGGTGATGGTTGCACAATATTGTAAATGTATTTAATGCCACAGAACTCTACACTTAAACAGGGTTACAATGTTGAATTTAATGTTATGTGTATTTTACCACAGTTGAAAAAAAGAGAATCCCATTTTAGGCTCTGCTTCTAAGGAATTCGACCTATGACAAAACTATTACACCTAATTTATAGCAAGGTAAACTGAGGCTCAGAGTGACTATAGGTATATCTTATGCTGTGGGGATGGTAATGGTCACCACCTCTCAGGGTTATTGTGAGGGTGAAGTCAAATAACGATGCCTGTAAAGAGCACTGATCAAGGAAGAGTATTAACAATGAAAATGTGAGAGATGGAGACTGGAAAAGAGACATGGTGGCTTCAACTGAATTACGGTCAAAAGTTGGCAATTTCATGTGGTTCAACCTATTAGTAGTGTCTGGTCTTTAAGCTGGACAGCAGAATCAAAGACATTTCTCTCATTGTTATCTATTCAATCTTATATTCTTTAAATATTTCAAAATAAAAGATTTTGGATGGGGGGAATGGAGTAAATGGAGAGTAATGGAAGGGTTTGAATGGTATCCTGTCTTTGGCCAGAAACACAAGGCTTTGATCAGACAGACCTGGGAGTGAACCCTGGCTCCATGCCTCTTTAGCTCTGTGACCAGGGGTAAGTCCTGTGACTTCTGGGGCCTCAGTTTTCTTGTCTGTAAAATGGTGATAATAATACCAACCTCATAGAGCTGTCGTGCAGAACAAGTGCATGGAAAGCAACACCTAGAACGAGGCACAGATGCTGCTAGACGGTGGTGGGCGTGGTGGAGAGTGCAGTGGTGGTGGTGGATGGGATGGAGTGTTTGCTCCAAGCTTCAATCCCAGCCGATCCACCTGCAAACCCCATGCTCTACGCTCTGCCGCGTATTTCCAACCCACGATGAGATTGACAGCTGGAGCTTTCCAAGCCCAGCCTTGCCATCAAATGGAGTTTAAGGTATTTACAAAATTGCCGTGATTTCATCTGTCTTTTCTCCAAATTCACAAGCAGGGAGTGTTCCCCAGGCTTCTGGAATCTGAAGATTTACCCTTTCTATGCCAGAGTACCAGTTATTCTTGGTGAAATGTATGGAATAATGCAATAATTAATTGATGATGATGATGTTGATAGCAATATTTTTTACTTAGAAATTTGTCCATTTTTACCTTTTAAAAACGTTGCCCAGATTTGCCCTCCGGTCCCTCATCAGCCCTCGGCCCTTCATGCCCATGTCATCGCAGACTCCTTTTTTCAAAGCTCTGGGAGAAACGGGCATTACTCATTCCATAGGACTCTCTCCTGGGAGGGTAGGGACTCATCTCTCCTGTCACTGCCGTCACCCTGAAACCCACCACAGGGCTGGCAGAGAGCAGGAGTTTTGTGTTTAGGGGTGAGGAAGTTGGAGGAGACACGTATTTTTTGCCTCTGAGTCCCAGATTAAGAAGTTGCTGCTCAGAGAAGTCAAGGCGTTTCCCAGAGTAACAAGAAGCAGCACAGTGTGAAGGAATGTATTGTGTTGAGAGTGGAGTCCATGGGGTCTCAAACTCAAATGCCTACAGGGCCAGACAAAGGGGACAAAGTGCCAAGTGAGTGGAACACAGAGCAAGTGTAAAGATAAGTGGCAGGAGACTGTCAGGGCTGGAGGTTATTTGGAGAACACGAGACTGTGGTCACCTGTGCATCGTGTGTCCCATCTACAGGGGATACACTGCCCTGGTCTAGCCATGTTGGTCCCTTATTAGAATGTGTGCCCCAGATGGTCAGATATTCTACTTTTGAAAGAGACGTCAGGAATCTGGATTTTTATGTGAATTCTCCTAATTTTAAAACATTGGCATCCACTTTAAATAAATTAAAAAAAAAATACTATGTGGGCAACTTTTGGTGGGCATAATGTAACCCTTAGGTGACCAAATTGTTACTTCCATTAGATATAGATAGAGGAACGTAAGTTCTGAAACACATGTACTTCCAACCAGTTTTTAGGTCTAGCGCAAGGATATCCTCATTCACATAACTTGCCATGTGAACAGGGCTCCCCCTGGAGTTGTGCAGTGCCCAACCCATCCAACTGTACTAGGCAGCCCTTAAAGTTGTCACCCTCCCCACAGTCCCACTCAACAGAAATGCCCACCCCCACCTCTCCTCCACCCATTCAACTCTCTAGACCATGAGAGAAAGCTTGTCACCTGTCTTGGACACAACAGCTATACTGCAAGGCCATTGAGGAGGAGTTCTAGCCATCATGACCAGATTTGCTCTGTCCTCTAGGGTGGTGAAATTCCGTCGCACAGGCGAGAGTGCAAGGTCAGAGGACGACACGGCTTCGGGAGAGCATGAGGTCCAGATTGAAGGGGTCCGTGCAGGCCTAGAGGCCGTCGAACTGGATGATGGGGCAGCTGTGCCTAAGGAGTTTGCCAATCCCACCGACGGTGAGGGGACCCTGCAGTCGGGGCATCGGCCTGGGCTACAGTCAGGGGCTCTGAGGCACCAGGGTTGCCTCTCCAGGTGGTATGCTCAGAGGGATCTTGTGAAGGGGCAGGTAGGAGGGCCTGGAGGCCAGGGGTGACACTGGAAGTGTGGGGCTGGACCTACATGGCTTTCTTCAGCAGGCAAGGTTATGTCATAATCCCTGACAGTCAACAACATTGACTAACACTTGGCTGAGGATGGCAGCCACAATGATGATGATGATGATGATGGTGATAGAGATGATAATGATGATGATGATGAGATGATGATGGTGATGGTGATGGTGATGGTAATGATGATGGTGATGGTAATGATGATGGTGATGGTGATGGAGATGATAATGATGTTGATGATGAGATGGTGATGGTGATGGTAATGATGATGGTGATGGTAATGATGATGGTGATGGTGATGGAGATGATAATGATGATGATGATGAGATGATGATGGTGATGGTGATAGTAATGATGATGGTGATGGTGATGGTGATGATGATGGTGATGGTGATGGAGATGATAAAGATGTTGATGATGAGATGGTGATGGTGATAATGAGGGTGGTGGAGGTGGTGGTGGTGATGATGGTGATGATGATGAGATGATGGTGATGATGATGATGATGAAGCTAGAGATGATGATGGTGCTGATGATAATGTAATGATGGTGGTGGCAATGGTGATTGTGAAGATGACAGTAGTGATTAGAGCAGCAGACACAGGCTGAGGATTTACTCTGTGCCAGGCACTGTTCTAAGCACTTTACACATATTACCCATTTAATCTTCACAACAGTTCCAACTGGAAGTATTACGATTATCTTTCCCATTTTCCAGGAGAGGACATGGAAGTACAGAAAGGTTAAGTATCTTGCCCAGGGTCACACAGCTAGAAATTAGCCAAGCTGGATTTACACCCAGGAAATCTGACCTCAGAGCCCACATTCCTACCCATGACCCTGTGCTCCCTCTGAATACAGATGGTCAAACAAGAGACTTGAAGCAGTGCTAGGGCACCTGGTCTCCCCTCACCACCTGGTGACGCTGATGGATGAAAACATTCTATGCATTCCTGAAAGAGATTCCCAACAGGAGAGAGGATTAATGGTTTGAACCCAAGGCCTGTTGTTGGCAGATCTAAGGAGGCAATGACTGGGGAGGGAGGGGAGGCAGAGGTTAGAAGCAGTGGCTTCAGGCTCAGGCTGATCTGGGCTCAATTCCCAGATCTTCAGTGTGCCAGCTACATTAACAGTGGGCAAGTTCATGTCTTCCTCTGTAACATGGGACTAAGACTGAGCCTTAACTAGTAGCTGTGACAGGGAGTAAATGAGATAATGTACATCAAGCTCTTAGGGCAGTGCCTGACCCACAGGGAGCATCAATAAATACACCATTATATTATTACTGTTACTGTTCTTATTATTGATGATGTTGTAGCACTCACTCTGCTTTCTCCTCAGTATTTTTACTGAAGGAAACCAGACCCTGCTGGTGTGATAAACACCAGCTCATACTTCTAGAGAAAATTATGATTGCTATATGGGGCCCATGATTGAAATTCTGATAAGATGACAACTCCCAGCGGAGGCTGATGAGATCCTCAGAGGCCCCACAGGAAGGCCACCCAGCATGCTCCTTTAGCATTTTTATTGTTTAGTTAACCTTTTATTTTGGACTTTTTTTTTTTTTTTTGACCTTGCTGTGCAGCATGCGGGACCTTAGTTCCCCGACCAAGGATTGAACCTGTGCCCCCTGCATTGGGAGCACAGAATCTTAACCACTGGACTGTCAGGGAAGTCCCTGGATTATTTTAAATTTACAGAAAAGTTGCAAAGATAGCACAGAGAGTTCTCGTATACTCTTTTCTTCTTTCTCAAAATCTTTTTTGTTATTTTTTCATATGCTCTTCATACAGCTTCCCCTAAAGTTAACATCTTACTTAACCATGGCACACTTGTCAAAACTAAGAAATTAACACCGGTGCAATACTATCCACGGAACTCCAGACTTCATTCAGATTTCACCAGTTTTCCCAGCAGTGCTGTTACAGGAACCAATCCAGCACACCACATTGTATTTAGTCTTTTCGTCTTTCTCAAAACACTTATGAGCTTCTAAATTATATCCTTATTTTTTTCTGAGTATACAAATAATATGTGTTTATGTAGAAAGCATTCAGACATGATCAAAATGTACAAAAAAGTGAATGCTGACAGGTAACCCTATTGACAGTCTGCGGACACTTAATATTACTTCCCATGGTCCATCTTGCTTTGTTTTCTTAAAATTAACAATGTACTGTATGCATCTTTCTATATCTGTCCATTTTTAAACAGATGGGTTGTATTTCATAATGTAGATATATAAACATTTATATATAATATATAAAATAATTTAACCAGTTCCCTGTTGATAGACATTCTGGGTTGTCCAATTTTTCCTTTTGTAGAAACGATGTTGCATTGGACTTTGCAGCAAGATATACCTTCATGCTTGCTGGAAGGTTTTTCTAGGATAAGTTCTAGAAGCAGCATGCACTGCCTTTAAAGAGCTTGGCCAGGGACACCCGCCCGCCCCAGGCCCCCCATACTAGGACAACTGCAAGATGCACTGACTCCTTCCTTCACCTCCCCCTTCTCCTTCCCAGATACTTTCATGGTGGAAGATGCGGTGGAAGCCATTGGTTTTGGAAAATTTCAATGGAAGCTCTCTGTTCTCACCGGCTTGGCTTGGGCAAGTATCTCTGGGGACAGTGACCTCACCTTCAGTTTCCAAGGAACACCGGTGCTGCTCAACTGTCTTTCCATGGTCTACATGGAAGGACACAGCTCCTTCCACATAGAGCCTTTGCTTGAATCAGCAGAGTTTGGGTTGAGTGACCCTGGGTGATAATGAAGGTCTGGGGGTTGGGGGCTGCCGAGGTTAGGTGTGGTTGACAATTGCCCTCAAGGAGAAGTTGAAGCTTCTGGTTAATTAAGTGGTTCTCAACCCTTTGAGGCTCAGGGCTACTATAAGATTCTGATGTCATCTGTGAGGCTCACCCTAGAAAAACATGCACAGATCAAAATGTGCCTTCTGTTTTAAGGGGCTCGTGATCCCTCGTCAAACTCCCTTAATCGACCTAAAGCAAATAATGCATCTAGACCGTTAATACAACTGAAATTGATTTTTGTGACTAGTGCAAGACTGAGATTTAACTACATAGTTTCCCAAACAGTCATCAATTTCACCACATCATTTTTCCCACTAATTTGCAGAGCCGCCTTTATCATCCACCACATTCCCACGGCTACATGGGTTTGCTTCTGGACTCTCATTTCTGTGCCATTGCTCTGTCTGTTTAATCCAGTAAAGGTACCACTATATTTAATTACCAGGGCTTCCTAGAATGTTTTAATAATGTTAAAAGGTCACTCATTAACTATACTGACAATTCTACATGAACAATGATCAAAGAGAAACTAGTTTTTAATTGAGCTATAAGAGAAAAGGTCATTGTCTCCCTACCTCTATAAAAATGTTTTTCTGATTTTTGAAATATGATATTTTACCACTTCATTCGGGGAGTGCCCCTAAGTTTTTTCAAACACGGGAGAACACACACACACAAAGAATATTGAGTGTCTAGTTGTCAATTCCTGCGTGGCACCACAGTGTTTTAACTACCGGAGCTTTCAGTGTGTTTTTTAAATTTAATTTATCTATTGTATTTTTGGCCGCTGTGCAGTGGCATGCAGGATCGACATGCAGGAACTTACTTCCCTGCCCTGGTCAAACCCGTGCCCCCTGCATTGGGAGGGTGGCGTCTTAACCACTGGACCTCCAGGGAAGTCCCAACTTTCAGTGTGTTTTGATGTGTGATAGGGCATTCAGCGGAAGGTAGAAGAGGGATTTTTGTACACACACTCGCTTGGGGTCGTGGACTTGGTGAGGGGCCAGCCGTCCCCGGCCCGGCAGCATCCTGGCCTCATGATGTGTGCTTGCTCCCTGCAGATGGCCGACGCCATGGAGATGATGATCTTGAGCATCCTTGCGCCGCAGCTGCACTGCGAGTGGCGGCTGCCCAGCTGGCAGGTGGCGTTGCTGACCTCGGTAGGCAGCCCAGCAGCTCTTTCCTGTTGTGCACGTTTCTGGTCCCCTGGGTGGGGGGGGGGGGTTCTGTAGGATGTCCCCCTCCTTCTTCTGCTGCCAAGGACTCAGCAGAAAAGACTTAAACCCTGAATGGAAACACCATTACCTCAGATTCCTCCTCCCATCTCCATCTCACGTATCCTGGCAGCTTTGCAGCCAACTCTAACCCCTCCTGGGGGTTCCAGCTACCTGGGGGCCCCAGATATCCTGCTCAATTGCTAGGAAGCTGGAAGGCACCTGATCGTATCACTTAAACCTTATAAGCCTCACTCTTCCAAAAAGGAAATGCCAGTTCCTCCCACATGAGGGTGACTTGAGGATTGGAAACAACATAGTACATGTTCAATAAATCATAGGAGCTGCTGTTCCCTGGAACTAAGGCTTGGAGGAGCATGAGTCAGACGCTTAATTTTTGTCAGAGATAGTTCAACGGCAATCTTCTAAAAGGGAGGGGAATGGCCAGGCTGGATAAGAGGAGAAAAATAATGATACCCACAAAAGCTAATATTTATTGAGCATTTACAGTGCAAATGCCTTTCTATACACTGTATACAATATATGGGCAATATACATTGTGCTTTTTAATCCTCACAACGCTATGAGGTGGGTACTATTGTGAGCTGAGGAAGATGAGTGCAGAGAGGTTAAGTCACTCACAAAAGGTCACACAGCCTAGCTAGTGGCAGAGTCATTGCTGACTAGGAATGCCTCCCAGAATGCTGTTTTTCTATGGACAACTGTTCTAGAATGGCCTGAGTGCCTTTGGCCTTTGGCAACAAGGCAGTAAGGAACTTCATAAGCACATACATCTGGATTTTTGTGGTTTAGTTACCTTGAGATGTGTGACCTTGAATGAGATGCTTTCGGCTCTATTTCATCATCTGCAAAATGGGGGTGATAACGCCTGTTTGACTTCGGATGGTCAACAAAATCCCTAGAGTGCCTAGCACATAGTAGAGGTCGGGTAAACGATGCTTCTTTCTTATATTCCTCATTCTCACTAATACCTCCTAAGGAATCATCACAGGTCTGTGTTTTTGTGATGCGAGGCCTTTTTGATCCCTTGTCATTGGTTCCTAACAGCCACCATTTATCAACGAGCACTTATATGCCAGCATCTGTGCTAGGGGTTTTCCATGCTTTACCTCTTTAACCCTCTCAACCTATGAAAGAGGTGCTCTTATTACTGCTCCCATTTCTACAGATAAGGACACCAAGTCTCAGACAGGTGCGATGACTTGCCCAAACTCACACAGCCTATCAGAGGCGGAGGCAGGATTGAAATCAAGGCCAGGCAGACGCAGAGCCCCTGCCCCCAGCTTACTGCCCTGGATCACTTTCCTATGGTATCAGGTTTGGACTCATGGGCTAGTAAAGCAGTGAAGTTCCATGGCCAAGTTTTCTGCAGAAAAGTTAGGGCACTGCAGGAGCTGCTTCAGCTGCATAAAGTACAGAAGAAGGATGAGACTGACCATCAGTTGCTGTCACAGGCGATACTGTGTGAGATTACCGTAATTACTGTGATATATAACCCGTACTCTTCGGTGCCTAGGTCTCCCTTGGGAGAGTGAGAATGGGGGAAAACGGGTGTTTACAAGGATGCTTAACTCTTTCGGGATGTAAGGATATCATTTAGCACATGACTAAGGCCACACTTTACCCCAAGACAGTAATCATCAAACACTTTTGCTCTCACTAATCTAGAAAAGAATTGTGTAAGAACTATGCAGCCCCCAGGAGTCTCACAAGTTTTTAAATTGACGTTAAAACTTTAAAATTATAGTTGCAGCTTATATAATTTCTGGAGTATTGAAATATTAAAAGTTCAAATAAAATTTTCATATCACTCTTCATTTTTTATTTTTTTTTAATTAATTAATTAATTTATCTATTTATTTATTTTTGGCTGCGTCAGGTCTCCGTTGCTGCGCATGGGCTTTTTCTAGTTGCGGCGAGCGGGGGCTACTCATTGTTGTGGTGTGTGAGCTTCTCATTGCGGTGGCTTCTCTTATTGCGGAGCATGGCGCTAGGCGCACGGGTTTCAGTAGTTGTGGCTCACGGGCTCTAGAGCGCAGGCTCAGTAGCGCACGAGCTTAGCTGTTTGGCGTCATGTGGGATCTTCCCAGACCAGGGCTCAAACCCATGTCCCCTGCACTGGCAGGCAGATTCTTAACCACTGCGCCACCAGGGGAGTCCCATATCACTCTTCTTAATGTGTCCAATGGAATTGAAATATTTATCTGCTACCCACCATCACCTGTGTAAAAATAACATGAATAAGCTCTTCAGAAGAATTTGGAAATTTTGCATTGTCTTGTTTTCTTCTTTTTTTTTTTTTTTTAATAAATTTATTTATTTATTTATTTATTTTTGGCTGCGTTGGGTCTTCGTTGCTGCATGCGGGCTTTCTCTAGTTGCGGCGAGCGGGGGCCACTCTTCATTGCGGTGCGTGGGCTTCTCATTGCGGTGGCTTCTCTGTTGCAGAGCACGGGCTCTAGATGCGCAGGCCTCAGCAGCTGTGGCACGTGGGCTCAGTAGCTGTGGCTTGCAGGCTCTAGAGCGCAGGCTTAGTAGTTGTGGCTCACGGGCTTAGTTGCTCCGCGGCATGTGGGATCTTCCCAGACCAGGGCTCGAACCCGTGTCCCCTGCATTGGCAGGCGGATTCTTACCCACTGCGCCACCAGGGAAGCCCTTGTTTTCTTCTTGAACTGGTATTTTCATTCCATTTCTCCATATAATTTTATCGTATTGTAATGTTTTATTATGCTTGAAAGTACTTCATTTGTCACCCTATCATAATTTTTGTGACATTTTAAGTTATTGTTTTTAATTTTCTGAGATCATAAGGCTCTGAGTATTAAAATTTTTCTCCTGCAGTAAGTTATCATGATAATTTTTAGTAATAAACAACAGATCAAAACAAGATATAATTAATTTTGATAAATAATTGCTAAACATAAGTCACTTTATCAGGAACACACCTCTTCATGAGGGCTTTGGAGTGTTTCCCAATTATGTCATGCATTCTTGAATCATTACTTATTGCTAAAATGAGACAGGGTTCAGCCACTATGCTACTCCTACTTTTCATATTTATTGAATGGATACGAATATGAAAGGCTTTGTTCACATATAAAAACTTTGGGGGGAGGGAACTGAAGGAGTTTTGTAATAACTCAATAAACTAATGCCACTTGATGTTTTTCAACAACTTCCAAGTTTCATGCTGAAGAGCACACAGCAGTCGTTTATGAAAAATTATTTTTAGTGATCTAATTTGCTGACAGCTTGATTAGGCTGTCCTGCAATTTGGTTAAAAATAATAAAATGGAATTGGAATCAAGATGGCTTGCGAAAGGATTTGTAACTGTGTCATTGGTGTCCTTCTGGAGGCATCCTGGAGGGTTTAACCTCAAAGCAATGCGCTGTGAGGTGCATTGGGAGGATGCGGTAGGGAGAAGTGGGGGAGGGGTGGTTGAGAAAGGTAGGAGGGAACTGGTGAGACCCCTAACCTGTTCTCAGGAAGGAATCTCTATGGAAGTTGAGGACTTGGAAATGAATTCCTTTAAAACTATCCAAATCTGCTTCTCCCTTGGGACACCTCTGTGTAGCCGGTTTGGACCCCGCTGCTCTAGACCATGCCTGGAGGAATGCTTTTGGGTTCAGACCACACTAAGCAGTGCCATTCCCGTCTCTGGGCCTCAGTGGCCTTATATGTAAACTGGGGATAATAATAGTACCCACTCCTTAGGGCTGCTGTGAGAATTAGGTAAGACATATGTAAAAAGCATTCAGTGTGGTGTCTGACACTTGGTGAGTGCTCCGGAAAGGATAGAACAGTGAAGAGAGCTCTAGTCAGCCTGCTTGGGTTTAAGACCTGTCTCTACCCTCTCCTCCCTGGGATAAGAGCAGGTTTCTTAAAACTTCTGAACCTCAAGCTACCCATCTATAAAATGGGTATGAGCATTCATAACTCATCTGCTCTGATCAAGGGTTAACAACGGAACAAGGACTTTGCCCAGCACACAGTGAGCACTCCACGGTTGCTGTCTCTTGCTAATGGCTTACAACTCCCATCCTAACCTCCTGTCTCCTGTTTTCATATCCTCCAAACTCTACCTTGCAACCTTTAACATTTTTTTAGCCATAAGACATTTCTTGGGTTTGGTGAGAAATTGGTAAAATACTAGCTCTGCAGCCATGCAGCCTGATTCCAGCCCGGGCTGCATCACTTACACTTGTGTGACCCTGGCCATGTGACCTCCCCTCTCTGAATCTCTGTTTCCTCATCTGTGAAATGGGGATAATAATAGCACCCGCCCCGTAGGATTGCTGTGAGGCTTAAACAGTAACATGAAACATGTAGACTAGTATTTGCATCTTAACACGATCTCAGTAAAGCTTGCTTCATTCTTATTACAGGAGTGTGACGTCACACGTTCAATTTGGTGTTCCCTTTCTCCGCGATGCTCCATGTCATTATCTAACAGAAACTGTCTTTGCCCACACAGGTGGTCTTTGTCGGCATGATGTCCAGTTCTACCCTCTGGGGAAACATCTCAGACCAGTATGGCAGGAAAACAGTAAGGCAACTTCTCCTAAGCTCGTGTCCTCTGGGTTATCTTTGTGATGGCGTTGACAAAGTAGCAAAACTTGTGCTGACTGAGCATTTGGTGGGGGTCTAATTAATTCAGAGATACGTTGAAGGGCAAAGAGAAGACGTTGCTCTGAGGCTGTGGACTCTTGAAATCACAGATCCCTAGTGGGGCCCAAGGATGTGCATTTCAGAAGGCAGAAGATGCTGTGGTGCCCACGCCCATCCCCTTGGCGCTCAATCTGTCTGTGCCTCAGTTTCCTCATCTGTAAATGGGATAATAATAGTCTTCCCCATAGGGCTGTTACGGGGAGTAAATGACCCTTGTGACAGAAAACTCTTGACACAGAGGAAATGTTTCTTCAATTTACATTATCCTTCCTATTTGCCAAGCTCACGGTGCCAATAAATGGCAAGGCCAGTGTTAAAATGCAGGTGCATCTGGCTCCAGAGTTCACATCCTTCACCTTGACCTTGGCTGCTGGGAGACATCACTGAACGATTCCCTGGAATTCAGTTGATTAGTTGAACATTCATCCACCCCAGATAGATGAAGCCTGGAGGGGGCTGCCTGCAGAGGGTTCCTCCAGCTCTCCTGAGCAGCTTGCTAAATACCACACCCAACATAAAGCTGGCGTGACCGGAGAGAGAGAGAGAAAGTGCCACCAGATTGTACAGCCTCCTTCTCCCCAGCATGGAATTCTGGCCCAGCCTCGTGGAGGATGGATCCGGCTCTAATTATAAAGCTTCCCCAGAACTCCAGGACCAGCAGGCGAGCCAGACAGCTGGTGAGCCTTGGCAAGCTCGGAGAACCTCCTCTTAGCTCCTTGATCTGCCTTGGCTCAGCTGGGAGGTTTCTGTGAGGGCGTCTGCTGCGTGACTTTGCAGGAGAATCACATATGGGGTTAGGACTCGGTGGAACGCTTTGATTCCTACAGAAGTTTCTACAGCCTGGGGAGTTGTGGCAGCTGCAGAAACGAAGGGCGACTGTGGGTGTGTGGCCTTGCGCAGATGGAGATAAACGCATCTGGGTTCATAACGTAGCTCCCCCTGTTGAGCGAGGTAACCTTGAGCCAGCTGCTTCACCTCTCTGAGCCTCAGTTTTCCCATCTGCAAAATAGGGTTGACAACAGTAGGAGCTCAAAGGATTGCTGAGAGGATTAAATAAGAAAATGCATATAATACACTTAGAACAGTATTTACAGATGCATGGTTAGCCTGTGATCAATGGTAACTACTTTTGGTTGGGACTCAAAAAAAAAAGATTTAGATTGTGATCAGGTCATCCTCTAGTTCAAAGGCTACAGGACCACGTTATCTCTAAGGAGGAAAAGGAGGTGGCTGGCAGGCACTGGGCCTCTCTTTTCAATATTTTGAAGATCCTCGGGTTTCCTTGCCCTGTGACTATTTTCCTTGTACTTGAGCAAGATTGGAGAGTACCAGGAGGCTTGAGTCAGACAGTCCTGCAGGTGACTGAGCAATGCTCATGGCAATGAGATCAGCATGCTCCTTTGGGGTTGCAGGCCTGGCATCCAAGTGGCAGCAAGACTTTCAGCTTCTTAGAGCAAGAGCTTAAAGCCTTTCCAGGCTACAGGTGGCAAACAGGTGGGCCATGAGCCAAATGTGGCCCCCAGCTGTGTATAATTTATCCCATGCAATGCTTTATGGGATTTTGAATCAGTTGCCTCCGTTTCAAAAATGACATATTTTTGCATAAAAATAAAAAGAGGTGTGGGTTTTTGGAAAGCTGGGTTATCTGGCAGCTTGGGATCCACACTCTGTGATGTTAGCTTTCGGCTGGAGCTGAGGCTGGCAAGGCAGGGCAAGTTCTCTTTCATTCACCCAGGCCCACCTGTCCTCGCTGCATTACACCTGCATCATGTGTGTATGTTCTCTGCCAGAGGTAATGGGGAGCCATCAAAGGTCCTGGAGAGGGGGAGTGGCTCATTCAAAGTACAGCTTTGGGCATTGGAAATCCTGGTTCCAGTTTTGACTCTGCTGATGCTGAACAAATCACTCAACTCCGTCGGCCCTCAATGTGCTGATTTATAAAGTGGACATGAAAATAACAACGTCTTTCCACAGGCCACTGTGAGGATACAGTGTAATGATGGGGCTGCGATTTAAGAAATGCAAATGAAAGTTCCATGAAGTCAGAGACTCTGGCTGTCATGTGGCCTGCCCTAGCCCAGGACAAAGCCAAGTGCTTGGCAAACAGCAGGCTGTCAATATGTGCAGAGTGTATGGATGAATGAATGAATAATGTATATTAGGACCTCAACTGCCAGGCACACAACAGGTGCTCAATACATGTATAGTGAACAAATGAGTGAATGAATGAATGATACATTTCAGTACCCCTAGTGCTGGGCACACAGCAGGTGTTCGATACCTGTGTATTGAATGAATGAATAATATATATCAGTATCTCTAAGTGTCTGGCATACTGCAGTCACTCAATACATGCTTATTGTTGAATGAATGAATGAACAAATTAATGAATGTATAATATCTATCCATCTATCTCTAGAGCCTGGTATACAGAGGATGCTTAATAAATATGGAAGGAAGAAAGGGAGGGAGGGAGGGAGGGAGGGGAAACAATCTAAAAGGCAGAACAGATGTTAGGTAGAACGACAACTGTAGTTAATGAGAAGCCCAAAGGACATTTCTGCAGAGTCCCCAAGCAGTGCTTAGATGGGGCTTGCTGGCAGTGCCGGTGCCTTTGCAATAGCTATAACAGTACTTCCAAATGGTTGCTGAGTCCTCATTTTCTGGGCAGCTGGAAAGCCCTGGCATAGGCGGGCAAATGCAGAGCCAGCTGCACTCTGCTATGACCTGACAGGACAGATCAGCCTGCTTGCCTTTGCTGCCTGGCATGGGGGCAGCTGGTGACCTCACTGGGATAGCACAGTTGCCAGCCCCGTGAGAGAGGCTTAGCTGCCATGTGCCAGTCTGGGTGCCCTCCTCTCTCCCCTCTCCTCTTCTCCTGCTGTTTTCCTTCTGTTCTTTTATTTTCTCTGCTGCTAATGATGTCTTGTTACTGATTCAAGACTCTTTGGGTTCCAAGGAAGAAAATCCCTATTAAGTTAGCTTAAGCCAAAAGAAAGGAACCAAGTATATGTGTGGCAGGTCAATATCATAGCCCTGGGTTTAGGGGAACAGAAAGGTTGCTTTATTATTTATTAGTTATTATTGTTATTTATTATTACAATAGATCCAGATTTTCCTGGACTTTAATAATTCCTGCTCCACCTGTTCTCTTATATACTTAATATCTTTCTTTATATCAACATTTTTTAAAATCCTTAAATGCATGTTTTTTGAAAAGGAAACTTGATAGAGAGTCTTAAATGGGAAATCAATAGCAATTGGACTAAATAGGTAATATCTGCAAAAATAAATACAAAGAAAACAATGTTATAAAATTCTAGCTGGGGGACTTCCCTGGTGACGCAGTGGTTAAGAATCTGCCTGCCAACGCAGGGGACACGGGTTCAAGCCCTGGTCAGGGAAGATCCCACATGGTGTGGAGCAACTAAGCCCCTGAGCCACAACTACTGAGCCTGCGCTCTAGAGCCCGCGAGCCACAACTACTGAGCCCTTGTGCCACAACTATTGAAACCCACACGCCTAGAGCCCGTGCTCCGCAACAAGAGAAGCCACTGCAATAAGCCCGCGCACCGCAATGAAGAGTAGCCCCTGCTCGCGTCAACTAGAGAAAGCCCGCGCGCAGCAACGAAGACCCAACACAGCCCAAAATAAATAA
The DNA here is from genome assembly GCF_965194825.1 of Balaenoptera physalus. Taxonomy (NCBI): domain Eukaryota; kingdom Metazoa; phylum Chordata; class Mammalia; order Artiodactyla; family Balaenopteridae; genus Balaenoptera; species Balaenoptera physalus. The sequence continues at coordinate 78,140,015 of NC_138897.1, read as the reverse complement.
ATAAATTAATTAATTAAAAAAAAAATTCTAGCTGGTATGGTTGCCCCACTGCCCTCTCTGTTAAAGTGAGAGATTAGCAGATGTTTAAAAAGGTATTAAAGACAGACCAGCAGGGACTTCCCTGGTGGCGCAGTGGTTAAGAATCCACCTGCCAATGCAGGGGACACGGGTTCAAGCTCTGGTCCGGGAAGACCCCACATGCCGTAGAACAACTAAGCCCATGAGCCACAACTACTGAAGCCCGCGCGAATAGAGCCCTTGCTCCGCACAAGAGAAGCCACCGCAGTGAGAAGCCCGTGCACCACAGCGAAGAGTAGCCCCCGCTCGCCGCAACTAGAGAAAGCCGGTGGGCAGCAACGAAGACCCAATGTAGCCAAAAATAAATAAGTAAATTAATTAATTTAGAAAAATAAAAGACAGACCAGCACCACATTGGGCGTGATCAGACAAGTGAAGGTTAAAATGAAAAGGAAATCACGTGCTTGCAAGGTGATGCAAAGTTATTTAAAACATTCTCTCTTCCACCTAAAATCGTTTTCCAAAAGACCTGAAATCATCTGGTAGACCTCCAAATTCCCTCTCTAGTCCCTTTTAATTCGTTTTCATTTTAAAGCTAAAATTAGTATGTCTCACAGTTTCTCCCTGAGGCATGGGGGTATGGGGAGCTGGCAGAAGGGTGAACTCAATCCTACAGATCTAGGAAGAGTGCTGCAGAGGGAGGTCTGCTCAGACCTCATGTGGCAGGTCTAAAATTCATGTTAAATTTGCATTCTACTCCATCATACATTTGGTGTTGGTTGTGTTATAAAAACTCTATTTTAAATTACATTCACCCTTAATTTTTTCTCAGTCTTTAAGGGTAATTGAAACTCCAGGAATATGTACCAGGTTTGTCCTGCAGTATTGTGTTCCTAGGTGGTTTTCAACCCCATCAAATACAATGTCTTTTTTTTTTTTGGCTGCACCATGCGGCTTGCGGGATCTTAGTTCCCTGACCAGGGATCGAACCCGGGGCATGGCAGTGAAAACACTGGGTCCTAACCACTGGACTGCCAGGGAATTTCCTACAGTGTCCCCTTTATTTAAAAAAATTATAAAAATTTTAATAGTGCCCCTAATAATCCAGAAATAATTTCAAAGATAAAATAACCTAGCCACTTACACAGTTTTAAAAAAGAAATCAGGGACTTCCCTGGTGGTCCAGTGGTTAAGAATCTGCCTTCCAATGCAGGGGACGTGGGTTCGATCCCTGGTCAGAGAACTGAGATCCCACATGCTGGGGCAACTAAGCCCACGCGCCACAACTAGAGAGAAGCCTGCGTGCCGTAAATAAATAAATAAATAAGCTAAGTGGGGGAATGCCCTGGCGGTCCAGTGGTTGGGACTTCATGCTTTCACTGCCAGAGGCCGGGGTTCAATCCTTGGTCAGAGAACTAAGATCCCGCAAGCCTCGCGGCGCAGCCAAAAAAAATTAAATACAAAAATAAAAATAATAAAAAAGAAGTCAGTTATAATGCCCGAACTATGACACAAGGGAGAAAATTTTTAAAGGAGGTAATTAATAAATTTACTTTCAATATGCAAATATTCACACACAACTCTGCCTAGATCCTAAAAGGAAGTAGTTACTATTTGCCCTAATTATAAATAAGTTTGGATTTAATGGAATCTTGTCGATGCTTTTTCTTTATATCTGACGTTTTGAAATAAGATTCAGATCAATCTATTCATAGATACACATAGAAGCCCTATGAATGCAGACAGATGCTGAAGTGTTCCCTCAGTCACTCAACTATCACATGCAGCGTTGCCATTGGCAACACGGTTTTCTGAAATGATGAACCATTTTGTTAAATTCTGGATAAAACAAAGTGTATCCTCCTTTGATTTACCTAGAAGTTGCATTCCTGAAAAATTACGTGACCCACCTTCCAAAATCCTGTTTATATGTAAACTAGAGTGAAGATCTAGGTGCCGATAACCATAAACAGTTTTCAGCTGCGTGATGGTCGGGTGGGAAGTTTGATTCGAGCTGGTGCAGGACATAGGATAAGTTTTTATTAGGTCTCACGCGCTGTGGGACATCTAACATCTCTGGGATGTATCTATTAAATGCCAATCATTGGGACAACCAAGAATGACCCACAGTTTTCCCCCACACCCCCTCAGGGTGGGCGCCACCCACGCAGAGAACCCCGGGCATCCCCTTGGCTGCGTGGATCACCCTTTACCGTGACCCTGTTGGTGACTTTGAACATGTGCAGGGGACATGTGACCTGGAGATGCTGAGAAGCCCTGTGTCTTCCTTCTCCGCAGGGGCTGAAGATCAGCGTGCTCTGGACCCTGTACTATGGCGTCCTCAGTGCTTTCGCGCCCGTGTACAGCTGGATCCTGGTGCTCCGGGGCCTGGTGGGCTTCGGGATCGGAGGGGTCCCCCAATCGTAAGTAAAGTCCCAGCTCTGGCCACCCAGCCAGGCAGCCAGTCAACTATGTTCATGGCCTCAGAGGGATGCAAAGATGGTACATACACTAGGGCTTCTGGTATCCAGGGGCTCTGATGGAGCCAGAGAATAGTGTCATTGTCAGTATTATAATGATTACCAACAGCAAAAGCAACACGGTAGCTGGAAGGTCGTAGATGTGAAATGATAATAAAGATAATAGAGCTAGCATTGATTGGACGTTTCTCTTTGACACAGCACAGCAGCCCCAGAAGATGTTGGGGGGGCGTGTTGAATTAGTGCAGTCTCCACTTTACAGCTGAGAAAACTGAGTCTCAGCGGGTAAAATCATTTGCCCAAGTCACACAGGCTGCAGGTGGAACTAAGAACCCGAGTCTGTCCGCCTGTAACATCTGTGCCCTTAACTACACTGCATGCTGCCTCTTACCCTCTTATAACCTAACCAGGAGGCAGGGGATGGGGCTAATTATCTGTAAGTTATGTGTTATTTTGTTGTTGCTGTTGTTAAGATGCTGAGAGTAATCAGACTTGTAGGAAGAAGTCACTGTCTCCTGGGGGACTGGGGAATCCTGAAGCAGAGATTGGCAGGTGGTGGTGGGTGGGCCGAATCTGACCTGCTGACTGGGTCTCTAAATAAAGATTTATTGGAACACAGCCGCACCATACATTTATGTATTATCTACGCCTGTTTTTATGCTACAGCAACAGAGTTGAGTAGTCTCAGTAGAGACTGTATGGCCTGCAAACCTGACATATTTACTATTCAGCCCTTCATAGAAAAAGTGTGTTTAGGAATTCTCTGGCGGTCCAGTGGTTAGGACTCTGCGCTTTCACTGCTGAGGGCCTGGGTTCCATCCCTAGTTGGGGAACTAAGATCCCGAAAGCGGCAGTGTGGCCAAAAAAAAAAAAGTGTGTTGACCCCACTCTCAAGGATGATGATTAATAGCCAATGTTTAGTGTTTATTAAGGAGCAGGTGCTGTTCTAAACAGTTTGCCCAGATTGTCTCATTTAATCCCCCAAATTTCCCTATGAGGTAGATTCTATTATTAACCCCATTTCACAGATAAAGAAACTGAGGCACAGAGAGGTAAAGTAGCTTGCCCCAGGTGACACAGCTACAGGAGGCAGAGTTGGAATCTGAACCTACTCCCTCTAACTCCAGAGCCTGGGCTCTAACCATTGCATTTTACTGCCTTGCTATGAAGGATTAAAAGGATTTGGAAAGACCCAGAGGAGACTGGGGAAGATGTAGGATATCTCATAGGAAGGGAATTTCATGAAAAGAGGAAGCCGTAGCTGAGTCTGAGGAAGGCTAATGGTCCAGTTCAGGTAGCTTGTTAGGCTGAGATACATGAGAATTGAAAACTGAGATGGGACAGGCAGACCAGGGCAAGCTTATTAAAGGTCTTGAATGTCAGGCCAAAGGGATTGTCTATAGACAGTGGGGAGCCACTGAACGTTCTTGAGCAGGAGAGGTACTTTAAAAGTATTAATCTGGCAGTGGTGGGTTGGACAGGTTGGAGGTAAGGCACCCTACTGCAATAATTGAGGAAAATTTTGCACAAGGACCAGGTGGTTTCTTTCTAGTTTATTCATTCATTCAACCAATATTTCTTGAGCTCCTGCTATGACGTGGTCCCGTGCTACGTGCTGGGGGTACAGCAGTGAGCCAAACAGGCACGGTCCCTGTTACAGGCTGGCATCCTGGGAAACAGACTGAGATAGAGATTTGTGTGCAAGAGGGGACCAGGATCAACACCTGTAAGGGAGTGAGAAAAACGGGAACGGGCAGAGGGAGAAGCTGGTGGCAATGCGATTGTAACAGCTGATGGGGGCCTCAGCCGATCCTGTAGGGGTTCGGAAGCTGGGGTGGCCCTTTAGGGTTGTTCCAAATTGAGGCATGGGGGCTGGGCCTTTGTACCCTCACATCAGCCACCTTGGATGTGGGCTGTCCGCAAGGAGCAAACATGACCTTGGGGAAGTCAGCTATTTTTGGCCAAGGCATTTCCTGCAAGGGCCTCAGTTCTGAGCTCTTAGCAGGCAGTACTCCTGGTCATTCCAGAGGGACCGTATGCCTCAGCCCTGAAGGGGGAATCCAGGCGATGCATCAAAGCGTCCACTACGGTCCATTCCCTGGACCCTTTGGATGCGCTTGCATCGTATAATAAGTTCACCCCACCTGGGAACAGCTCCTCCAGGATTCTGGTTGGTCTTTTCCCTGAAAAGACTTAATAAAAGGATGGCTAGCGAGACAACCTACAGTCCCTGCTATGGCTGCTGGCCTCATGACTACAACAGATGTCTATTATTCTCTGCCCTCTGCCACCCATTCTAGATTCTCCTCACCTCTGGCTAGCACTTCTGCTGATCTAGATGAGGTCCCTTGTTACCATGCCCTTCTCAGGTCATTGCTACCGCTTGTCCGTTTCACACCAAGATTGGGCAGGGAATTACCAAGAGATGTCCTGTGTATCACCTGGGTACCCAAGTAGATAACAGTAATCCTACCACCTCCTGATGCTTAGGATCAATTCCTGGGACAGAATGATGACTCTCTTTCATGGCCGCTCATTTTCTTGACACAAGGAACCCAAAGTTACTAGGTGATAGCTGTTGCTTAAAGTTATTGGGATTCTTGCTGCGTACCCTGGTGGAAGCATATTCTCTCTGGGAACCAGGACCTCTAGACCCACAGAGCCTAGGAGATGCAGAATGGAGGAAGCACAAATCCCCCCAAGTGGGTCACTGGGAATGATGGCATTGAAGGCCACTTCTACTTCGACTCTTAGATTTCCAGAACCATGTCTTCTTTCTACACAGCACCATGTAATAATCATTGATTTAAGGGTATATTGTGTCCTAGAAGATAGTGCCCCGTCCTCACAGGGTATCATCTCCAAGCTGACGCCTCCACAAAAGGCTGCTCCATCACTCAGGCCAGCAGCTTCAGGGTGGCATGTTATGTGAAAGGACCAGTGGATTCCATGGTCATATACCCACTGCTGCATCTCCTTTGTTATACATTGGCTCCCTTGGTCCCATGCACTAGGGGATCCTGTGTCAACGGGTCAAATACTTGGAAAGCCCGCAGATAATAATGCTGCCTGAGACCCTGTGGGCAGGAAAGGCAAACCAATACCCAGAATATGTGCCATTTCCGGTCAAGATGAATCACTGCTTCTTCCCAAATGGAAGATGTCCAATGTAAAAAACTTGCCACCAAGTGACATGGGATGGTTCCATCCGGAGGGCTCCATGTTGGTCTCTGTTGCTGGCAGACTGGCTTTTTGGCAGCAGAAATGGCAAGATTGGCTCTGGTGGGTGAAGATTGGGGTGATGCACCACTGTAGCCCCTGCCCTCCGAGGGTCAACAGCTCAGCGATTGACTTCTTGAGCCTCTGGAGTGTCACGGTTTGGGGAGGCTGGGAGAAGTGATCTCAAAGGAGACTGCTAATACCGAAGCAGGGTGCTTGGATCATGGGCTCCAAAACCAGGCTACCCTGGCCCTGTCACATAATAGCTGTGCATCCTTAGGCAAGTCATTAAGCCTTTCTGCACCTCAGTTTTCTCATCTCTAAAATGGGGATAATAACATACCTACCCCATGGGTCACTTAGAATGTTAAATGGCAACGCATGTGAAGTGCTCAGAATAGTGGCTAGCAGGCACTGAAAAAATGTCAGCACGCAGCTCGTCTGCTGAAGGCTTTGGTAAGAGGCTCAGGCATCCGTGAGATGGACGATGGACTCGGTGTATAATTATAGAAACAACAAATGTGGAGGAAAGGAGATGTGAGAACATGGATTTAACACAGGGACAAATCCAGACTGTCTGCCACTTAGAGGCTCTCAGTTCAACTCCATCCTTCCCTCCCTTTTTCATTATTGATCCTCCAGGGCTGTGCAGAGTAGGTATTTGACATGGACTCCTGGATCTGGGATGAGCTTAAAAACCACTGGAGCTTAAAGCAGAGGCCATTAAGCCAAGCCCATTAATCTGGGCTGGCAGGGGCTTGTGGCCAATGTGCTCCACTTCCGGCCTGACTCCACGAATTCCTGTAGTTATAGCCACTGTCCCATTCAGGAGCCATTCATTGACTAGGGGACCATTTTCCCCTCATGCTGGAAAGAATGAGATCACAGAGGTACACATTAAATTCCTTTCCCAGGGATGCTTGGGGAGATGGCAACAGAACCAGCCTCCAAACAGCCCCCTGGATTTTCTTTCCATATGAGGAAAGGGAAAGGAACCAGGGATTCAGAATGTCCACAGTGATTCTTTTTCAAGATGGTGCCATGAGAAATGCTCTTTTCTACGTCCTCTTCTTCCACATTTTCTGGAAGTGACATAAAAGGTATAAGAAATAAATCTTGAAGAGTGCTGGAAAGCAAGAAAAAGGTGCTATCAGCAGAACAGAAATTTTGAGGAACCGCTGGAAGACTGTAAGCAGATGGGATTCCAATGGCAGAATAACTAGAGGAGAGGAAAAAAAAAGTCCCCTAAAACTGCAAAGGGAAGAGATCTCCAGGCAGAGAGGACAGGACACCAGGGAAATAAAATTAAGGACACAGAGCAGCTGGAAGGGCCTTTAACCCCTTACCTGATGTCGTGAGGGTTCTGAGCTTGCCTACCTGCTCCCTTCCCCCACACCCCAAATGTCATGCCTCCCCATTTAGCTGTTCATTTACTTAATGCTGCTATAGCCCTTCTGTCTGTTTATTGAGCTATTACTGCATTCCAGGCACATGACCATTTTAAACCCACAAAACCTTAAGACGTAGATATGATTACCTCCATTTTACAGGTAAGAAAACTGAGGCTTTAAAGCAGTAACACGTGTAAGGTCACACAGTTAGTAAAAGGAGGGCAAATAAAAACCACGAACAAAATTATGGAAAAGGGAGTTCCCTGGTGGTCCAGTGGTTAAGACTCAGCACTTCCATTGCAGGGGGCACGGGTTTGATCCCTGGTTGGGGAACTAAGATCCCGCATGCTGGGTGGCGAGGCCCCCCAAAAAAAAATTACAGAAGAAATATTTAGCCACCCCAAGAGACTCACTGGTTCCCCAGCACTTTCATGCCAGCTATTTACATGAAAATAATGTCTTAATTATGCAAAGCTCTTATCTAGTTATAAAAATGGCTCCCCTAAGTTCATTATTTGGAAACATTTAGTGGAAGATATTTTTGTGTAAGTAAATGTAACTAAGAGTTTCCATTCATTCAGAAGGACTTTACCCAGTTGTGCCACCTCACTAAACCAAGTGAATAAGATTTTGCTATATAATTGTTAAAAGCTCAACAATCAGAAGTCCTTATAATGTGCTCAAATTTTTAGTGTAAATACAAATTATATTATTAAAAATTTTTAATTGAAAAAATGTTTTTCTTTCAGTTTTATTGAGATGGAATTGACATACAGCACTGTATGAGTTTAAGGTGTACAGTGTAATGACATATATCTTGCAAATGATTAACACAGTAAGTTTATCTAACATCCACCAATTCATATAGAAATTATATTGTTAATAAGGAGCCCATCCCTCTGACCTTATTTTTGCCTTTCTAACTCCTCCTCTCCCTTTATTTCTTCTTTCTTTTCTCTCTTCCCTCAAAGTAGGTGTCCACATTGGTCTTTGGTGATAACAACAATAACATTAGTAGTGATGGTGATAATAATAATGTCATTGGAGTGCTTGCCAGGTGCGGGGCCCATGCTGAGCTCTCTCTTCATACTACCTCTTCTTGTCCATTGGACAACCCTACTATCCCCATTTTACAGCTGAGAAAACTGAGGCTCAGAGATCCTGAGGGATTTGCTTAAGGTCAGATGGTTTTTAAGTGGAATGTAGAGTTACCTTTTGCTTTGTAACAAACCACCCCAACACTTATGGCTTAAAATGATAACAATTTATTTAACTCATGATACTGCAGTTTGGCCATTTGCTTTTTCTGGTCTCTTCAGGGCTTTTACTCTTGTGTCTTTTGTCTGCTGGTGAGTTGGATGGGGACTGGCTAGGCTAGTATGGCCACAGCTGACTCACCTCTGCTTCACAAGCCTCTCACCTGCCTTCCCCTTTGGTAACCATAAGTTTCTTTTCTATGTCTCTGAGTCTGTTTTTGTTTCATATATAAGTTCATTTGCACCTTTTTTTTAGATGCCACATATAAGTGATATCATATGATATTTGTCTTTCTCTGTCTGACTCATTTCACTTAGTATGGTAGTCTCTAGGTCCATCCATGCTGCTGTAAAGGGCATTGTTTCATTCTTTTTTATGACTGAGTAATATTCTATTGTATAAATATACCACATCTTCTTTATCCATTCCTCTGTCGGTGGACATTTAGGTTGCTTCCATGTCTTGGCTATTGTAAATAGTGCTACAATGAACATTGGAGTGTATGTATCTTTTTGGATTATGGTTTTCTCTGGGTATATGCCCAGGAGTGTGATTGCAGGATCATAGGGTACCTCTATTTTTAGTTTTTTAAGGAACCTCCATACTGTTCTCCATAGTGGCTGTACCAATTTACATTCCCACAAGAAGGAAGAGACTTTAATCCAAGCAAAAGAGTTCAATGTAACTTTATCATTACAAACAATACACTTTTGTTTTAGAAAATGCAAATAGGCACCAAAAAAAAATAATCACCTCTAATTGCACATACTGCCTCACAAAAAATATACAAGACACAGGTTGGCACCAGGGCAGATGGTTTATTATTTCCAGTAGAGGGTGCTGTGTATTTCAGCAGAAATGCCACTTACCTTTGAGATGGAAGCCTGCCCTACCTGGCATCCTACGAGTGAGTGTTTTAGCCGCTCTTAAAGATGAATACCCCAGGTAGCTGCCCACCTGTTCTGCCTTGAGACCTGTCTCAGAAGTTGCTTCAGATTGGTGTCTAGAATGAGCTTGCTCACAGATCTGTCCTTGGCGCCGCTCTTTCCCCCAAACACCAAGCAGAAATGCCAGACGGAGATCACAGGTCATTTCCTTCCCAGGCATGTGATCCAAATGGCAAATCTCTAACTGCCAAATGCTGTAAATGCGATTATTTGCAGTGGGGATTTATTTGCGCCCGTATCAGCTGCTTCTTGGCATTGATAATTTCATTGCTTATTCTTCAACTCTTCAATGTGATTGTAATAATCCCCATACTTTGGATGAAGCTCAAGCTACTCTTTCTCATCATGAACTGCTGTAAATAATGGCCAAATGTGGGGCACAACAGTTACAGGAAAAGATGTTCCTGTGGCATAGGTTGCAAAAACAAGAAATTGAAAACGATCTAAGTATTAATTAATAGGGTCACGGCTGTTAAAAAATAATCTGGTAGCTCTACATAGATTACTATGGAAAGATTTCCAGACTGTCTTATCAGGAGCAGATCCTGACACAGAAATTCAAAAGCAAGGAGTTTCCTCTGGGAGACACTGCAACACATTCTCCAAATTGTCCTGTTTGAGGGACGAGGCAACTGTCATTTGTTAAGAGCTGCTTCTGGGAAGTTTAAATTCCTTGGCACTTCTGGTCTGCCACACGGGTTGGCAAAGCAAGCTTTAATGACCAGAGAAAGCACTCAGGGAAGAGGTGCAAGTGCTGGCAATTGGAAGTTGGACTGGCATAGCCAGAAGTGGTAAGAATCGGGGCATTTGTATGGGTGGAGCCCTGGCAGTATGCTGCATGTGTGAGAAGAAGGGATGGAAGGGAGGGAGGGAGGGAGGGAGGGAAGGAAGGAGGGGAGGGAGGGAGGGAGGGAAGGAAGGAGGGGAGGGAGGGAGGGAGGGAGGGAGGGGAAGGGAAGGGAAAAAAAGAGAAAGATACTATGTTGCTTAAATTTATTATTACTGTTATTATTATATAATTAATTCCAGCATATATTCCCCATACTGTACATTTCATCCCTGTGACTCATTTATTTTGCAGCTCGAGTTTGTGCCTCTTCACGTCCTTCACCTAATTCTCTCCTCGCCTCCCCTCCCCACGGCCCCAGGAACCACCTGTCTATTCTCTGTACTGTATCTGTGACTCTGTTTCTGTCTTGTTATGTTTGTTCATTTGTTTTGGTTTTTAGATTCCACATGTGAGTGAAATCATACAGCATTTGTCTTTCTCTGTCTGACTTATTTCTCTTAGCATAATACCCTCTAGGTTCATCCATGTTGTCGCAAATGGCAAGATTTCATTCTTTTTTGTGGAGAAAATTACAAAAATGGAAATTTAAAGGTTAGAAAGAATCCTAAAGTGTTGGACTGGTATTGAAAGTATCAGTATGAACTCATTGTTTTCTATTGTGTATATATATATATTGATATAAATGCCACATCTTCTTTATCCATTTATCTGTTGATGGACACTTAGGTTGCTTCCACATCTTGGCTACTGTAAATAATGCTGCAATGAACATAGGGGTGTATGTGTCTTTTCGAATTAGTGTTTTCATTTTCTTCAGATGAATACCCAGGAGTGGAATTGCTGGCATATGGTAGTTCTATTTTTAATTTTTTGAGGCACCTCCATACTGTTTTCCATAGTGGCTGCACCAAATTACATTCCCACCCACAGTGCACGAGGGTTCTCTTTTCCCTACATCCTTGCCAACGCTTGTTATTTGTTGTCTTTTTGATGATAGCCATTCTGACAGGTGTGAGGTGATAGCTCATTGCGGTTTTGATTTGCATTTCCCTGATGATTTGTGATGTTGAACGTCTTTTCATGCACCTGTTGCCATCCGTTATGTCTTCTTTGGAAAAATGTCTATTCAGTTTTAAATTTATATATTCATTTACATAGAAAAGGGGCTGGAAGGTTGCAAAGCAAACTGCTATTAGTCATGGCTTTGGGGTAGGGGAATGGAAACGGGTGAGGAGGAAGAGGAAGGTTCATCATACACTCTGTATTCTTGCATACTGCTAAATTATTTACAATGAGAATGCGTTCATATACTAATTCTGTGCCTAAAAAAGAAAAAAAGACTACATGTTGTAAGTTCATTATAAAAACAAATCCTTGAAATCTAAGGACAGGATTAGCTTTGCCGTTAGAATATGCTACTGCACATTTTTTTCATGGTTAGTAATTTGATTTTAATTTGGTGGGGAAAATGTAAACATGCTTCTTATTTTATTATCAGTATTCATGTTCTTAAAATAATATAAGCACACCATTTGGAGAATAGAATAAAATTTCAAAGTCATTCATGGTAATCACTGTAATCTTTTACAACCACTGCAATTGGTCTCCATTCTCAGAGCTGAGTGAATGAAATTCCTCATGGTTTTTGTTGAGAGAGGCACTTGTAGGACTATAAATTGGAACAACTTTTTTAGGAACCAATTTGGTGATATATATCAAAAGCCTTAAAATGTGTACCCTTTGACTCAAATTCTTTTACAGGAATCTACCCTAAGGAAACCACATTCAAACAAAGATTTAAGACGAAAGATGCTTATTGAAGTATTGTTTATAATTGTGAAACCACCCAAATAGGGAAGCGAGTGATGGGCTGCATAATATAGACAGACCTAGGTTAAAATTTTGACTCTTCTACCTACCAACTTACTAGCTACGTGATCCTGGTCAAATAACAACTTATCTGACACAGATATAAAGATGAAAATAGGGATTAAAGATACACACACACAATGGGAATTATAATTACCTACCCCATTGACTTGCAGCATTTATTGAGTGAGATAATTCATGTACAATATCTAGAAGAATGTTTGGGCACATAGTAGATCCTCAATAAAAGGTAGCTATTATTAAGGAAAATATGGTTCATGAATATGATAGAATATATGTGTGTAAGAGGATTTAAAATGGCATGGAAATACTATTTATAAAGTCAATAAAAATAGGGTTCAAAATTCTTGAATATGATCTCAGATAGGGATTCAAACAGAGAGACAGAGAGAGATGAAGAAAAGAGAGAGAGAAAGAGACAGAACACCAAAACAGAGAGAGAGGATTTACTAAAACGCACTGCGAAGTAAGACTAAATGACATTGACTTTTTCTCCATGCTTTTCTCTACATAGAGTATATCTGAACTACTAAAGCCCTAGCTATCCCTCTGAGGCTCCTGAGAATTCTCCCTTCTCTGGACAGAGGCATCTTTTATCATAACCCTAAGAAAGACTTTTACCAGTGATAGAACTATTTCTAAATCTTAATGGTATTGCTGAGGCCAACATTTAAAAAGATAGATGCTTTGCAGGGAAAGGTGTCATGGGTTGGGTTTCAAAGAAGCAGACAGACTGAGGCAGAGATTTTTGTACAGGTAATTTATTCAGGGAATGCTCTACGGAGGAGCCTGTAAAAGAGGGAAAGAGGCAAGAAAGGTGAAGGGAAGAAATTAAGCAAGGATATGGTTTCAGGTGACATCTAGACTCAGCTTGATCCCATAGGGAGCTCTGGAGTATTCATTGTCTCATAGGGTCTGTCCCACCTTGAGGCAGGGAATGAGCCTTTTGTACCCAACACTAGTCTTCAGCCTGCCCTGGAGAGAAAGGGCATAACTCCCAGATATCTCTGGGGTGAGGCAACTCCAATTACTCAAAAGCAATCCTAAGAGAGGGTTGCAGGTATGAGCTGTTAGAAACAGCATCTGGTAGGTGGGCCCCATGATCTAGTAAAGAGATCCCAGGAGATCTAGATGCACCATCTGCCTCAAAAGGGTTAATGGAAATAAGCCTCCCTCTACCCCTCCTCCCTTATGAGGAGCCAAGAGAGTAAGTAACATGAGGTCATCTAGCAGCTCGGTTGTCTGGCTTAGGTGGGAGATGAGGGGAAAGAGAAGGGCTTATCTTCCTAGCACAGTGGAAGGGAGCATGGGGAGTAGTTTAGAAGTTGCCTTTTCTTCCCAGTGTGCCCATTAACTGAGCAAGTGAAAGGGAGGGGAGGAGGATGTGGAGGTAGACGGAGGAGGCAGCCAATATGGTTGGGACATTTGTTACATTGAGTAAACAAGTGAATTGATTGAGCAGATGAGAGATATTTTGAGGATCATGAGACAGGGAATTCTCAATGTTGGAAAAGAAAATTACAAAAATGGAAATTTAAAGGTTAGAAAGAATCCTAAAGTGTTGGACTGGTATTGAAAGTATCAGTATGAACTCATTGTTTTTAAAAATACATATACACAGATAGATATAGAAATAGATATAGACATATGGTGTGCATGTGGGAAGAGAGAGAGAGTGAGAAATATAGACACCCCGAGAAAGGATGGATGAATAGATGATAGATAGATAGATAGATAGATAGATAGATAGATAGATGGTAGATATCTTAGCTGTGTCCACTGGGAGGGCCTAGAAGCAATGGAAACCCCCACAGCATGAGCACACTGAGCACTCAGATCTTGGTTTCTAAACACCATCCTCTGCCAAAAGGAACCAGGACTTCTTAGAAAAATGACTGACCCCATGGTTGGGGCAAAGAAAGTACTAGATGAGCCTGGACATCTTTTTGTACAAGAAAGTAAGAAAGAGCTCAAGGAATGATGGAGACATGTCAAAAAGACATAGGAATCAGCTTGAAAGGGCTTCCACTGACCAGATCTGGGACAGTCTGAGCATCAAAATAATAAAGGCAGCAATGGATTACAACCCATTGAATACAACAGGAATCCACAAGTCCATACTGATGAAATGAATGGATAGGTGGGTAGATAGATAGATGGATGGATAGATGGATGAGGCAGGAGAAAAGAAAGCTCTTCCTTACAGTAGAATGTCAACCAATAAATGTAGAAGGAGTTACGGAAATAATAAATACAACTTGTCATCATAGTGGTGGTTGATTCAGGCAGAAATAGTCAAAAGATGGAATGCTAAAGCTGGTGAGTAGAGGTTCTATGGGGAGCAGGATATTGACATAATCTCTGAATGTTCCCCCATAAAGTACTTCTTAATCACAAATGGAAAATTGATAACTTTAGGATGGAAATATCTTATCAGAAAACTTGACCTGGTCATGAAAGTTAATATCACCAATGATGGGACTACTTGACGTCATGTCCCCAGTGTGAGGCACTGGGAAGAGTTCAGCATCATTTCTGTGAGGTTCTTGCCAAGAAGACATGGGCTGAGTCTAGTCACAAGGAGACATCAGATGGACCCGGGATGAGGGGCCTCCTGCCATATGAAAGGTCTCTACTCCAAGACTATTCAGGACTTGAGTGATAGGGAGAATCTAAGGAACGGTTCTAGATTGAAGTTGCCCATCATCCCACCACTCTTTTTTCACCTACATTTACTGGGTTTTGGGGAATGCTCAATGATAGTAGGTACTAAATTTGAGAATCATATGGGGTGGCGGGGGGGAGTTGGTTAAAAATGCTGATGCCAGGACCCCACCCCTGAGAGTCTGTTTCTGAAGGTCTGGTATGGACCCTGGGGATCTGCATATTTAGCCATCATCCCCAGAAATCCTGATCTAAGTGGTCCACAGACCACCCTTGGAGGAAAGTTGGCCGAGAAATTCAGAAAACCATAGCAATCTTCCCACTCAGTCCCGACCTTAACGCCCTCTCTGTCTTTTGCATTCCCAGGGTGACGCTCTATGCTGAGTTCCTTCCCATGAAAGCCAGAGCTAAGTGTATTTTGCTGATTGAGGTAAGGAGGATGGTCTGGGATTCTGGATATTACTCAGTCTCTGAGCAGGAGATTCCCAGGTGTCTTGAGCCATAGGACAAGGAAAAGGAGTTTAAGAAAAATATAACAGATCCATTATGCAAGGATTTAAATGGATCATTTATGTTGATTTCAACATGGTTGTTTTGCAATATAGATAAATTCTTCCATTGACAAGAAATTCAATCTACCATCCCTGAAAAAAAATGGTAGCAGGCAGGTAGTATGTCCTTCCTGAACTAGAAATGACTTTTATCTGAAAGTTGGTGCTGAACATTGTAGCTTGAGTGGACCAAACTCCTGCCCCTGCACCAGATTGACTCGTGTCTTGTGTGAGATCGCCATTCATGGACACATCTGTGGCGAGTAGGCTGCCTTAAAACTCTCTTGGACCATCCAGTCCCTCTCAAGCACTCCCTCTGCCAGGGTCCTGTGACCCATTTTCCAACCATGATCTGGAAGATCTCAAGGCAAATACATAGCTGCCCAACAGCCCTCCTCCATGCAGTGGCAGTATTATTTGTCCCTGCTGGACACTGAGGTCCACAGTCACGACTGTCCCTAATCACCATGATTACATGACAGTATTGATCACACTGACGCCACAGCCCAACTTAAGCATCCTGACTGTGTCTACTCCTGACCAATCAGGGTGGTAGTCAGCTGGTCCACACTGGTGTGGATGAACCAGTTTAAATATTGAAATGCATCTGCCAGCTGATCCTGAACCCTGACTGGCCCTCATTGTCTGACACCCTGTCCTTTCTAAGGACTCCCTAGAGCTCCCCATGATGCAGCAACTAAAATCTGGTGAGGGTTGGGGGTGGTGTGTGACCAGGGTTCATTCTGATTGGCCAGTACTGTATGGTGTCCACTCTGATTGGTCAGTGCTATAAATTGTTAGCCATTTTGACTGTCCCTCTGGTTGTCAGCAATTGAAATGGACTGTGGTTACTTTAAGCAAAAGGGGATTTAGGAAGGCTCCTGGGGGCTCCCAGATGGAGAAGATGAAGGACGATGTTTTGGAATGGACAATAGTTGTAGACTCAGGGTTGCAGCAGGAAACAACATACTCACATTAGGATAATTTGAAGAGGGTTTCTTTTCTTTTTTTTTTTTTTAATTTAATTTTATTTTTTATACACCATGTTCTTATTAGTTATCTATTTTATACATGTTGGTGTATAATATGTCAATCCCAATCTCCCCATTCATCCCCCCACCACCACCCCCGCTTTCCCCCCTTGGTGTCCATACGTTTGTTCTCTATATCTCTGTCTCTGTTTCTGCCTTGCAAACCGGTTCATCTGTAGCATTTTTCTAGATTTCACATGTATGCGTTAATATATGATATTTGTTTTTCTCTTTCTGAGTTACTTCACTCTGTATGACAGTCTCTAGGTCCATCCTCATTTCTACAAATGACCCAATTTTGTTCCTCTTTATGGCTGAGTAATATTCCATTGTATATATGTGACACATCTTCTTTATCCATTCGTCTGTCGATGGGCATTTAGGTTGCTTCCATGACCTGGCTATTGTCAATAGTACTGCAATGAACATTGGGGTGCATGTGTCTTTTTGAATTATGGTTTTCTCTGGGTATATGCCCAGGAGTGGGATTGCTGGGTCATATGGTAATTCTATGTTTAGTTTTTTAAGGAACCTCCATGCTGTTCTCCATAGTGGCTGTATCAATTTCCATTCCCACCAACAGTCAAGAGGGTTCCCTTTTCTCCACACCCTCTCCAGCATTTGTTGTTTGTACATTTTCTGATGATGCCCATTCTAACCAGTGTGAGGTGATATCTCATTGTAGTTTTGATTTGCATTTCTCTAATAATTAGTGATGTTGAGCAGCTTTTCATGTGCCTCTTGGCCATCTGTATGTCTTCTTTGGAGAAATGTCTTCTGCCCATTTTTTGATTGGGTTGGTTGTTTTTTTAATATTGAGCTGCATGAGCTGTTTTTATATTTTGGAGATTAATCCTTTGTCCGTTGATTTGTTTGCAAATATTTTCTCCCATTCTGAGGGTTGTCTTTTCGTCTTGTTTATAGTTTCCTTTGCGGTTTATAGTTTGCTTTTGCTTAAAAGCAAAAGCTTTTAAGTTTCATGAGGTCCCATTTGTTTATTTTTGTTTTTATTTCCATTATTCTAGGACGTGGGTCAAAAAAGATCTTGCTGTGATTTATGTCAAAGAGTGTTCTTCCTATGTTTTCCTCTAAGAGTTTTATAGTGTCCAGTCTTACATTTAGGTGTTTAATCCATTTTGAGTTTATTTTTGTGTATGGTGTTAGGGAGTGTTCTAATTTCATTCTTTTACATGTAGCTGTCCAGTTTTCCCAGCACCACTTATTGAAGAGACTGTCTTTTCTCCATTGTACATCCTTGCCTCCTTTGTCATAGATTAGTTAACCATAGGTGCGTGGCTTTATCTCAGGGTTTTCTATCCTGTTCCATTGATCTATATTTCTGTTTTTGTGCCAGTACCATATTGTCTTGATGACTGTAGCTTTGTAGTATAGTCTGAAGTCAGGGAGTCTGATTCCTCCAGCTCCATTTTTTTCCCTCAAGATTGCTTTGGCTGAAGAGGGTTTCATAAAGGGACTATTTATAAGGTCCCTGAAGGGGCAAAGGGAGAGAGTAATTAGCAGCCCAGAGAGAGAGAGAGAGAGAGAGAGAAAGAGAGAGTTGTATGGCAAAGGCTCTTGGAAAGGAGCTGTGACCTTCAGCCAAGGGATGCAGCCAGCCCATGACCACCCTGCAGAGAAGAAGCCAGAGGAATAAGCACCCCAATCCCTCTTTCCTCCCCATCTCCTGTGGGGCTCCCCATTGGCTGCACCCAATGTGAAGCCAGAGGACAGGGGGACTGTGGATGCAGTCCATACAAAGAGCAAGGTGGAAAAGGATGGAATGTGATTCAGAGAAGCAGACAGAAGATATTCAGCCCCACAGGGGAGAGACAATGCTGATAAAGGATACCGGGGCACTGCTGGGCAAGGGAGATGGATGTGAGTAGACAAAAACCAATGTGTCCACTACTCTACTGGCCTCACACAGTATTGATCATATTGATCTCCTTAACCAGAGCTGCCACATTGCACACTCCAGTGGGCACCATGCAAATATCATACAGTGTGGGTGGTACCCTCAGGAGATAGACAACATGGAGGCCCTGGCCGAACCATATGAGCCACAGGAAAAGTGATGGCCATCCTGACTTTCCTGGCCCCCAAGGACCCCCTTACGCACACGGATAACGTTGTCTACAATGATCCTGAAATCGCTCACTGTGTTGACCAATGCTGCCCCATTACTGACCCCCATTCTCCCATGCCAGGTGTTTTGGGCCATCGGGACAGTGTTCGAGGTGGTCCTGGCTGTGTTTGTGATGCCCAGCCTGGGCTGGCGTTGGCTGCTCATCCTCTCGGCTGTCCCACTCCTCCTCTTTGCTGTTCTGTGTTTTGTAGGTATCCTTTAAGACATCTCAGCCTTTGTTACTTGGTCTCCTGCCGTTCATTATATTTTGGTGGGGAGGGTGTGGAGGAGGGCACCAAAGCCACTTTTAAGATTATTTCTTTTAATCAGGAAATGAGACAAATGAACAGGGCCTGGGGTGGGCCCAGTATGGGGTGTTGGGTTTCCTCCAGGTAGACACTGCTGGGATATTCTTGAGGGAGATATCAAGGGGATGGGGGATACCTTGCTCCCTCTCCCCACACTACAAGAGCTACACTTAAGGTGAGTGTATTTGGAATAGTTGGGATTCTTAAGTTGCAAGTGACAAAACCCAGTTCAAACTGGCTTGAGTGAAAGAGACATATGATAGAATATTAAATATCTGGCTTCAGGCATGGCTGGGTCCAAGGGCTCAAATGATCCCTCCGTCTCATCTCTGCATAAACTACCCCCCACACACAGCGAGATCAGACCACACGTTTATCATTTCATGTGAAGACCACATCCATGAAATGCTTTACAGCCAGTGGGCCCCAAAATAAGCCTGTAGGGAGGTAGGTCTCATCTATGATAAATAACATAATAATTACTGGTAATGACAATAGGTATTAATAATTACTTAGCATAACAGTGTAGCAGGCCCTATGCCAGGCTGTTTATATGCATTATCATATTTATTCCTCCCAGTAACCACAGGAGGTAGGACTATGATGAACCCCTATATTAGTTAGGATGATACCAGCTGCTGTAACAAAGCCTACACATTCAGTAACTTAACACAATAAGAGTTTATTTCTCACTCACAGAACAGTCCAGAATGGGTGCTTCTATTTGACAAGTGTGATTCTGGACCCAGGATTCCTTCCAGCTTGTATCTCTGCCACTGTCTAGGGCTTTGGAATCTTCTACATGTAGACTGAAGAAGGGCAGGTAGAGATGTATACTTAAATAACTTGGCCAGGAATATTCTGCTCTCGTGCCATTGGTGAGAGCATGTCACATGGCCATGCCTAGATGCAAGAGGTGCTGGGAAATGTAGTTTCTGGCTGGGCAGCCATATCCAAGGACAACTCTATACTATGGAAAGGGAAGCATGAATTTTAATGGATGCTAGCAATCTCTGCTATATTCTCATTTTACTGATGAGGAAACTGAGGCCCAGAAAGGTTGATTGACTTGTCAAAAGACACACGGCAAATAAACAGTAGAACTCATTTGAACCAAATCTTCTGACTCCAAGTCTCATACTCTCTCATTTCACAGATTGCTGTTGCTTTGTTTTATGGAGAGATCTCTATCTCGTCACTTGGGGTTGGGACTCTAGTAGGCCTAAAGGTCTTTCTGATTTCTTTCTGTCTCTTAGACTGAGTTTGCAAGACGATTCTAAACACAGGTAGTTTCTTGAGAGATAGGGATAATGATGATGATGGTGAGAGTGGTGGACTTTTTTTCTTTTTTGGTGGCAGTCTTAATTTAATTCAGCTGTCACCTGCAACTCAGCAGCACCAAATTACAGTAATAGCAACGGCAACAGGAACAGATATATTAACCCATTCCAGGCACTGTGCTAAGCACTTTGTCTGGATTATCCCATTTAATCCTCTCAACAACCCTAAGAGGGAGGTTCTATTATTATCCCCATTTTATGGATGAGGAAGTGGAGGCACAGAGAGGTCAAGTTATTGCTCAAGGTCACAGAGCCATTATAATCAATGGCAGTGCCAGGATTTGAAGCCAGGCTTCTGGCCCCAGAGCCTCCGGCCTTAAGGACTCCACACACACATGAGAGTGTATGGCTGTGACCGAGCATTCTGTTCTGCCCTAACTGGCCACATCTCGGTCTCCTGTCCTCATAGTGGCTGCCAGAGAGTGCAAGGTATGATGTGCTGTCCGGAAACCAGGAAAAGGCCATCGCCACCTTAAAGAGGATAGCCACAGAAAACGGAGCCCCCATGCCTCTGGGGAAACTCATCATCTCCAGACAGGTCAGTGCCTGGCGGACTGACTGTGCATGTTGCTGCACGTGCTGGGAGCATGTGCATGTGAGTGGGTGAGGGGTGCAGTGGGCAGGATCTGCAAAAGGAATTTGGCAACCTCAGTCTGTGTATTTTCACTGCCAAGTCCTAAAAGTACCACCTGGAGAAGTGATTAGAGAAATGTAATATAATGTCCCATAATGGGTCCCGCAACTACTCCTGCTTCAGTTTCATCTTTCAACACCCATGAAGTCTGATTAGCAAATGTGATTGATCGGCAAAGGCTTGACAATAAAATCACATTAGAAAGTGCCACGATAGACTTAGACCCAAGACACCAAACCGCCCCTGTGTAGACATCCTTAATGGATGGTGCATCGCTCCCCAGGCAACACCATCAGGGAATCCCCCACACTACAAATTGATGAGCACTTACTGCAGGTGCAAGTGGGGAGAAGGGAGCCAGATTAAAGGCTGCAGTCCCTGCCCTCAAGAATCAGCCACGTGGCTTAGAGAAACATCACAAATACCCTTAAGCAAACCACAGACCCTACGAGGAAATTATTATTATTATTATTTATAAGTTTATTTATTTATTTTTGGCTGCATTGGGTCTTTGTTGCTGCAGCGGGCTTTCTGTAGTTGTGGCGAGCGGAGGCTACTCTTCGTTGTGGTGCGCGGGCTTCTCATTGCGGTGGCTTCTCTTGCTGCGGAGCACAGGCTCTAGGTCTGCAGGCTTCCGTAGTTGTGGCACGCGGGCTCAGTAGTTGTGGCGCATGGGCTTAGTTGCTCCGCGGCATGTGGGGTCTTCCCAGACCAGGGAACTTGAACCCATGTCTCCTGCATTGGCAGGCGGATTCTTAACCACTGCGCCACCAGGGAAGCCCTATTTTTTTTTTAAATAATATCATTTTTCTGATTGTTTCTATATTAGGCAAAAAGAACTGAATGGAATTTCACCAGATTGAGAGGAAGTGCTAGGCAGGGTCTGACAACATAGAAACCAGGAGACATACCCCAGATCTGCTTTGGGAAGCACAGGGTTGGGGTAGGGGGCATCCCAGAGAGTCTGGGGTGCAGGAGGCTCATTTAGTTGCCTTTGGGGAGGGACTGCATTCTCCCCCGTCCCTCCTGTGGGAAGATGCTCTGGATGGAGAAAGCATACAGTGATTTCAAATGTGTGTTGCAAAGTGACAGTGGCAAGCCTGGATGCTCCAGCTGTGGGCTTCTCTTTGGAAAGGAGCTGCTGCCGCAGGGGCCTCTCTGTGTTCCAGGGTACCCAGCAGCGGGGCCTGTTTTTTTTGTTGTTGTTGTTGTTGCTTTATGGAGGTCACTGGGGCAGGTGCATAGCTGATGCAGCCAGGAGCAGCCAGGCCCAGAGAGAGAGTTCCCTCAGGTCCAGGAAGGCTCCAAGAAGGTGGTGAATCCCCCATCACCAAAAAGAGAAGAGAAGGATTTTCCAGAAAGCAGACCAATTCTCCAAAAGCCAATTTTTCTTGCCAATGTATCAGTTTACCAAAAACGTGTTTTAAGGATTATTCTTTTTGAATATATTTAGTAAATAGGAATAGATTTTTCCTATGTATATGCTAATACGTATATCAATACATAGGAATATATTTTTCCTGTGTTTATATTAACACATATAATATATCCCGCAATAACTATATTAATGAATTCATTAAGTATATTAATGAATGAATCTATTCTAAAATATAGTCAATAAATACAAGCATGCTCAAATATATTCAATAAGCATATTAATGAGTAGTCTTTTTATTCAAGAATATATTACAAAATATTTTTGTTCACAAAGACAATATTCATGGGTAGATTAAACCACCTATAACCCATAATCTTTTAAATTATTATTTATTTATTTATTTATGGCTGTGTTGGGTCTTCGTTCCTGTGCGAGGGCTTTCTCCAGTTGCGGCAAGCGGTGGCCACTCTTCATCGCGATGCGCGGGCCTCTCACTATCGCGGCCCCTCCCGTTGCGGAGCACAGGCTCCAGGCGCAAAGGCTTCAGTAGTTGTGGCGCACGGGCCCAGTTGCTCCGCGGCATGTGGATCTTCCCAGACCAGGGCTCGAACCCGTGTCCCCTGCATTGGCAGGCGGATTCTCAACCACTGCGCCACCAGGGAAGCCCCCATAATCTTTTTAAAAAAAACTTTTAGCATGTTTAAGTAAGTGAGCACTTCTCAAACTGCTAAGAATAATATGTTCATTAAATAAATCTAAGAAGATAATCCCAGTCATAGAATATATTTTTTAAATTATTTTTCTTGTTGATGCTTTTTAAAAAAATTTTTATTGGAGTATAATGGATTTACAATGTTGTGTTAGTTTCAGGTGTACAGCAAACTGAATCAGTTATACATATACATATATACACTATTTTTTAGATTCTTTTCCCATATAGGCCATTACAGAGTATTGAGTAGAGTTCCCTATGCTATATAGTAGGTCCTTATTAGTTACCTATTTTATATATAGTAGTGTGTATATGTCAATCCCAATCTCCCGATTTATCCCTCCCCCCCACCAGAATATATGTTTTAAAATAGAACATTGTAAAGCAAAGATTTGATAAATTAGTAAATTATATAAAATTGGCAAGTGAGTCATTTAGCTAATTGGTCTTTTGGCAAGTTGGCTTTTGGTGAACTGATTTTCAGCACATAAATTTTTGTCACCTTGACCTAGAGCTGGCTTTGGGTGGGGAGGGTGTGAAATGGCGGGAGGCATCTTGGACTGGTTGTTTGCTCCCTGGTCCATGGGATCGCCCGAGCGGCCTCACAGGGGCCAAGCCTGAGGGGCCTGCTTCCCGGCTCCAGGATTCCAGGTTGGGGTGGGGTGTGGAATGTCTCTGCCTCTGGACGTTGCTGAGTCCTGGCGGGAGGCCTCCCCGGGCTGGGGGGCTGAGCGCCGTGCATCTGAGTCCCGGGTTCCCGGAACGTGAGTGTCCAGCCCACCAGGAACCTCCCTCCCAGCCTCAGGTATCCACTGGTCTCAGGCTACCAACCGGTGCCCACACATCCGCAGGGGAGGACAGTAAATGGTATTCTTTGTCTTGAAACAGGAAGACCGAGGCAAAATGAGGGACCTCTTCACACCCCATTTTAGATGGACAACCTTGCTGCTGTGGTTTATATGGTAAGAGCTGTTTGTTGATTCTCGGGTCCCCCTCCTCTGCGCCCTGTTTTGGGTTTTAACTTGGAGGACAGAGAACTCTTCCGTCTTGAGCAACATTTGCAAAACTGAGCATCACTTTCCTGACTTGTGTGTTATCCTGTTATTATTATTTTCTTAGCCTTTTAAAATTATTTTCTATACTATTATTTTCTTAGCCTTTTTTAAAATTTGACTCACTTTTTACTCAGATAAATGTCTTTTAAAAGGAAACTTTGCGTATCTGCTTTAAGGAAAAACTTTAATTGCAGGCCATAGACAGAAGTTGCTTTAATTAATTAATTAATTCTTACGGAAGTATAGTTGATTTACAATGTTGTGTTAATTTCTGCTGTACAGGAAAGTGACTCAGTTATACATATATATATATACATTCTTTTTCGTATTCTTTTCCATTATGGTTTATCCCAGGACATTGAATACAGTTCCATGTATTACACAGTAGGACCTGGTTGTCCATCCATTCTATATGATATAATTTGCATCTACCAACCCCAAACTCGCAGTCCATCCCTCCCCCAGAAGTCACTTTTAAAGATAAAAAAGTGGCCCTCCCTAGCTTCGGGTTCCGTGTTCATGGATTCAACCAAACCACAGATGGAAAAAAAAAAATTCCAGGAAGTTCTAAAAAGCAAAACTTGAATTTGCTGTGCACCAGCAACTATTCACATAGCACTTACACTGTATTAGGTATTATAAGTAATCTAGAGATGATTTGAAGTATATGGGAGGATTGTGTAGGTTATATGCAAATACTATGCCATTTTATATGAGGGACTTGAGCATCCAAGGATTTTGGTATCCACAGGGGGTGCTGGAACCCATCCCCCACGGATACCGAGAAGTGACCATACAGTAAAAAGTAGCTAAATTGCGACTTCGCTGGGGGCGCAGTGGTTAAGAATCCGCCTGCCAGTGCAGGGGACACGGGTTCGATCCCTGGTCCCGGAAGATCCCACATGCTGCAGAGCAACTAAGCCCGTGAGCCACAACTACTGAGCCCGCGTGCCACAACGACTGAATCCTGCGCGCCTAGAGCCTGTGCTCCGCAACAAGAGAAGCCACCGGAATGAGAAGCCTGCGCACCGCAAGGAAGAGTAGCCCCCGATCCCCGCAACTAGAGAAAGCCCACGCGCAGCAACGAAGACCCAACGCAGCCAAAAAAAAAAAAAAAAGTAGCTGGACTGATGGTTTGCCAGGGGACAGAACCACTGTACTTAAGAGCCAGACAGAGGGCCCTCGGGACGGCGGCAGCGGACGCGGCGTGAGGGAGCGGCCGGCTGCCGCCTTGCCCGCCGCGGGGTCCATGGCCTCACCAGCCATGTCCGGTGCGGTGCGGACCCTCAGCCGTCGCCTGCTGCCACCCGAGGCCAGCGCCGCCCGCGATGCGGAGCGCAAGGCAGGGCAGCGCAGGCGCAGCCGGGACATCTACGCGGGGCTGGACCGCGAGCTGCGCGCCGTGCGGCGCCTCGTCAGGATCCTGCCGCTGGTCCCTGCGAGAGCGGCAGGTCCGCCTTCCTCAAGCAGATGCGCATCGTCCACGGCCGCGAGTTCGACCAGAGCGCGCTTCTCGAGTTCCGCGACACCATCTTCAACAACATCCTCAAGGGCTCAAGGGTTCTGGTTGATGCACGAGACAGGCTTGGTGTTCCTTGGCAGTATTCTGAAAATGAGAACCAGGGGATGTTCCTCATGGCCTCTGAGAACAAAGCAGGGCTGCCCGTGGAGTCTGCCGCCTTTCAGCTGTATGTACCTGCTCTGACCGCGCTCTGGAGGGATTCTGGCATCAGGGAAGCTTTCAGCCGGAGGAGGGAGTTTCAGCTGGGTGAATCAGTGAAGTACTTCCTGGATAACTTGGACCGGATTGGCCAGCTGAATTACTTTCCCTAGCAAGCAGGACATCCTGCTGGCGAGGAAGGCCACCAAGGGCATCGTGGATCATGACTTTGTCATTAAAAAAATACCTCTCAAGATGGTGGATGTGGGCGGCCAGCGGTCTCAGCGCCAGAAGTGGTTCCAGTGCTTTGATGGGATCACCTTGATCCTGTTCATGGTCCCGTCCAGTGAGTACGACCAGGTCCTCACGGAGGACAGGCGCACCAGCCGCCTGGCGGAGTCCATGAACATCTTTGAGACCATTGTTAACAGCAAGCTCTTCTTTGTCTCCATCATCCTGTTCCTCAACAAGATGGACCTCCTGGTGGAGAAAGTGAAGACCATCAGCATCAAGAAGCACTTCCCAGGGCTTCCCTGGTGGCACAGTGGTTAAGAATCCGCCTGCCAATGCAGGGGACACGGGTTCGAGCCCTGGTCCGGGAAGATCCCACATGCGGCGGAGCAACTAAGCCCGTGCGCCACAACTACTGAGCCTGCGCTCTAGAGCCCGCGAGCCACAACTGCTGAGCCCGCGTGCTACAACTACTGAAGCCCCCACGCCCGCGTGCTACAACTACTGAAGCCCCCACGCCTAGAGCCCGAGCTCCGCAACAAGAGAAGCCACCGGGATGATGAAGCCCGTGCACCACAACGAAGAGCAGCCCCCGCTCGCCGCAACTAGAGAAAGCCCACACACAGCAACCGAAGACGCAATGCAGCCAAAATTAAATAAATAAATTTATTAAAAAAAAAAAAAAGAAGAAGAAGAAGCACTTCCCAGACTTCAAGGGCGACCCCCACAGGCTGGAGGACGTCCAGTGCTACCTGGTCCAGTATTTCAACCGGAAGAGATGGAATCGCAGCAATCCACCTCAACACTGCCATAGACACGGAGAACATCCGCTTCACGTTTTATGCTGTGAAGGACACCATCCTGCAAGAGAACCTGAAAGAATATTATGTTGCAATGAAAGAGGATGCCCCTCACTCTTGTGGTCCTTGAGCAGCCTGGCCGGCCACAGGCCAGATCTCCCCGGTGTCCCGGAGCAGGTTTCCCGAATCCGTGCCCTCAACACCTGGCTCAGGGATGCTGTGAGACCCACCACGCCGCCGCGCTCTAGGCCAAACGACGTGACACTTTGATGTTAGCTACTGAATCCTGGGGACTAGTGAAACTGCTGAAAACCCCAGCGATCGCTTTGGTATTAATGTGTAATGCCTAATAATACAGCTTTCTTTCTTTTTACAGAAACTATTCCTTCTCTGACACAATGTAATTGAGGACTGTGTGTGTGTGCACGCATATGCATGTCATTTCTTTAATGACAGAAACACAAAACCCGACGTCTTTGCAGATGGCTTTTCTCTCTAACTCGTGAGTGCTTGGTGAGGAGCGTTGCCTGGTGGAGGTTTGTAGGAGGTGAAAGGAGGTGAATCGCGGGCTGTCCCCGCCACCTCCCCAGGGGAGCGCGTTGCGTTTTAAGTCTCTTGTGCCAGTGGGTCCCGGCTGTTAGATGAGAGGGTGGGAGTGAGAGCTGGCGGTGTGGACTTGACTTAATGTCCCCACAACCTGCGCTTTCTTCCCGCCCTGTCAGATCACCCCACGACACGACAGGACGCGGGGTGGAAGGTGTGCACACGGACGCTGCCGTGAACGGCCCCCTCCCCCCTGCACAGGGCAGTGCCTGCTGCCTCTGTGCCCACCCTCCCTGCCCCTCGCCCAAGACTTAAACCAACTGGCCTTGCAGAGGCGTTGTCTCCGAGAGACACCTGCAGTCGGCTGCGGGGAGCCTTTCCTTCTTTGGAGGAAGCGGAGAGCTCCTTTCCGCTCAGGGGCTTTCGAGAGCTGGCGGCATTGCCAGCAGAGCCTTCGTTAACGCCGCTGGGCTCCGCGCTGCCTTCCGGTGGCCGGCCGAGAATCGAGGTTCTCATCAAGGTCTCTCGCTTCTACTAACAGACACACGTCGCAGGAAGACTGTCGGACGTGATCTCCTCTGAGTGAAACTGCAGAGGCTGTGAATGTTGACGCGAGCTGGTCAATCTTGCACTCAGTTAACTTGTCCGGTTACTCTGTCCAGGTGTCTTTCACTGTGTAAAAAATACATTGCATTCCAAACTGGTCCCCGCTGTGTATGACTCCACTCAAAAGTGTCTGGCGTGTTGAGGACTCTGCCTAGCATTTAAAAGAGAAAAAAGCTTCCTCTGTCAGTGGCACCAGAATGTTCCTGTGGTTTAGTAACCGTCCCTGGGCCCCATCCCCAGGCCACACTGTTCCCGGTCCTGTGTCCCTGGTGAGTGGCTCGCTCGCCTTCACCCAGCAGATAAACAGGGATCTTGTGGCAGATGCTGACCCAGAAGGAAAGGGAGGAAAAAAACTGCTTCTCAGTCAGCCTTGTTATCACAGGGTTTTAATGAGGAGACAACATGAAATCCTGTCTCTCTGGGCGCTCAAAGCTTCCTGTGGATGTTTGCTGGGGGTTCGGCTCTTTTTTTCGGCTGGAGAAAAGTTGCTGTTTTTGTACTGCTTCCTATGGCTCTTCATAAACTGAAAGGATGTGCCCCGGGGTCGGGGCCGATGACCGAGGTTTAAAGGAAAAAGAACATTCTCAATGGGCTGCGTCAGGGCGGCCCGAGACCCCGCTGTCACTGCTCAGAGGACCCTGTCCTGGGGCAAGAGCGCTCCTCGCCCGCCGGGTTCCAGGTCTCACACGTGTGTCGGGACCCACGCCCTTCCTCACCAGCCTGGAAGCACTCCCCGTGGCCCTGGCGGAGGAGGCGGCGGCCCTCGCGGTCGGCGTAGCGGGTAGAGGTGCCCGTCTGAAAGGCTTGCTGGCGAGTTGGGGTCAGTACGGTCGGCAAGCGCTGTTTGTCCTTTAAACCTTCTGACGCGGTTGCTGGTTTGCTTTCAGAGGCGGAAGCGAGTTGGTATAGACAGGGAAGCCGAGCGGACTGGGAAGCAGGGGGGGACGGCCCTAGGCGGGGGCTCCTGCCCGGCCAAGAACTGACCCGCTCTCCCCCTCTGCGGCCGGGCTCCCCTGTCTTCACGGCGAGCTGAGTGGACGTCTTAGTCCTGCAAGGCTCCCGGCCCTCAATTCCGTGATTGGTCGGCATCCGAGAAGAAGATCGCTCTTTGCAAGGTCAACTGAAACCATTTACAGCCTTTCTACACATAGATTATAGTCACTTTTCTCTCCAAAACCTTAGGCTTTTCTATTTTATTTTATTTTAATTTCACTGTTACCCTTGATTATTGTCTTTTTTTTATTGAGATGTTGGAGAAGCAGGAGATAGTTGTGCCTCATCTATTATTACAAAAATGTAACAATAAACTTCCTCAAACTAAGATATTTTCCTCACATAAGGACACATGTCCGTTTTTTACTGAAATATTTTTTTTAACCCTTCAGTTTGTAGAGAAATTGTTTCAAAGATATTGCGTTGTAGCTTTGTAAATTATAGAGATCTCTAGACTCCTTATTCTTGCAATTTTTTTACTTCTTTGATAAAAATGAGTCCGTTTATTTCAACTCCAAGATCAGGAAATAATCTTGAAACGAGATTACTAGTTATGACTGACTAACTTGGGCATCCTGGGAACAGACATTAACTTGGTATTGTGAGTAAAGGCACCGTTAGGATGAGAGCAGTCGGGGTGAATTGCTCGCCGCTTACACTTTGCACAGCATTTTAGCATTGGCAGTAGGGGCTGGTTTGATGATCTGACCACCTTCAGTTTCTGGATGTTTATTAAGATAAATCCTTAGTTTTCCTTTGCTTAATAGAAAATATCAACTCAGCATTCGAAGCCAAGCCAACATTAATTTTTCAGTCCCCAAAATTCAGAGCAGTTGGGTAACTCAAACCCTGATGTTCCTTGAAGGTTCATTACTTGTCGATCACGGTTTTTATTTCCACATGGGACACAGGAGCGCTGTCACCAACACTGTGCTGAGCGGATGCCTCTGGAACACGACTTCAGGACAAGGAACAGCGGCAAACACATGTAAAGACACACCTGCTGCCCTGAGACCTGGGAGCCCGAGGAGAGGACCTGGTGATGGACGTGGACATGTCCAGAGACCGGAGGCTGGAGGAAGCCCAAGGGAAGGGAAGGGTGGGAACTCTTTCTCTGCAACCCCGTGGGGTGACTGTCCCCATCACAAAACGAAGAAACCACTGATGCAAAGTGTGAACCATTCCCAGCCGACAGAGCTCATGGAGCTCAGGATTCTCATGTAGAGAAGGCACATATGTATTGTCCAGTGGCCACTGCCTGGGTAGACGTTGTGTGTGTCCACGTGTGGGCCCCTAAACTGCCCACAGTGGGGAAGGCAGAAGCGCACCTTCACCCCAGAGAAATGTGCACTCGTCATTATCCACGTGGCTGAGGGCCAAGCTCTTTGGGTTCCAGTTTCTCCATTTGTAAAAGTTGGACTAGATCATGATGCTCAGCTCTGGCGCTGCAGTCTGATCACGTGAGGGGCTTTGCAAAGCTCCAGGCTGAGCCACTCAGAGACCGTGCAGTACAGGCATCACATGGACGCACTCTTGGTTTCCTGCGTGCTTGCTATGCAGCCGGGGTCAGGAGCCATGAAGCAGAGGACCGTGGAGGACTCCCTCCAGGCTGCTGGAATTGTGATCTGCAACGTAATGGCCCCCGAATCCTCCCCTCACTGTGACCTGCAACCTGTCTCAGGAAGAAAGTGATGCTGGGTTTTCTGTTGTGGTTTAAGTGAAGAGCAGAAGTTCCCACTAAGCTTTCGACTGTGTGTCGGGTGGTCCTTTCGGGCCTTTTGACGTCACCTTCTCCATAAGGCACATCAGATGCGCACAGCAACCTCATTCTTCAGTGATGCCTGGAAATTTAGGGAGCTCTGTTTGAAGAAGAAGACAAGCCCTTTTAAAGTCTGCCTGGCAGCCCTAGGCAGAGGCGGGCCTTGTGTGTGGGATTCCTGCATTTCATGGACTCGGCGTTCCGGGCGCAGGCCCTGGTGCCAAGGTTGGTGCTGGGCCTGTAGCTGGGAGGGCTAAGAGCTCAGCCCCCCCGAGCAGGGGCTGCTTTTACTGACTGCATTTGTGCAGCACCTCCTGGGCCCTGAAGAAGGTGATGGCGGATCCCCAGAGGAAGGAGCTGCTTGGTTAAGGCGGCTCAGACGCCGGCACTTGCTGTGTTAACGGCCCTTAACGGTGGGTGGCACGTGGTACGCGCTGAGTTCAGGGAAGTGGTGAGACTCGCTGTGGGTGGAGTGGAGCCCGTGGGGCGTGGAAGGGCCACTCCGCCTCCTCGGTCCCACTGTCGGTGTCTGTTTCCTACCTTCTGCTGGAGGAGGACTTCGGGTCACGCAAGGCCCGGCTGCTCGTATGGGCCCTTGCTCTCCTGCCAGGTCTCGCCCTCCAGAACCCGCTAGAACTTAGAGTCTGGGTGTCCACTGGTGCTCGGGATGGCATATCGAAATAGGTGGTTTTGGTTTCCACACCATGTCGGCATCTCTTCAGGTGAAAACTTACTTCAAAGCACAACAGGTTGCTACCTGCCTGAAGCACCCCCAGTGCCTGCCTCTCGCTGGATGACACGGGATGCTTCACACCCAGAGCGGCTCCTCGGTGTGGACCGCACACCTGCAGGGGTTTTGCTGACCCTGACGGTGGTCGCGAGCCCCTAGGAGAGTGGGGCGCTGCTCAGCGTGGGAACATCCTACACGAGGCTCCCGCCCCAGGTTACAACAGGAAGGAGCGGGATGGTGCCAGGCCCGAGTGAGTTCTCAGACCTCCTGGCAGGATGGACGTTCCTGGGAGTTGGCGTCTGAGTATAACAAGGGGTAGGAAATGGGGTGGAACTCAGACATAGACCATGAGATTCCTGCCCCAAAACACAGTACTGGTAGGCAACAGGGCCCTCCCCGGAAGCCTGTAATTAGGGTGTGGAGTAGCTGAGAACAGGAGGGAACTGCTCTTGTATCCCATCCTGACCTCTGGTGACTCCCTCCTCCTCCTCAAATCCAGCAATGACCTTGGCACGTCACTGTGAGGTTCTTATTACAGGGCCCCGAAGACTTTGCATCTGTTGCCGTAAACGCGGCCCTCTGGCTCGCTTCACAGAGAAGCGCACACCTGGCTCCCCCTGGAAATTGGGTTCTCCGCTTCTGATCTGGTTATGAAGGTAGTGTTTTTATTCTGGTGGTTTTCTTATGTGTGTGTGTGTGTAACACAAACCACAGTGAAACACTAGAGCAGCTACTGGGTGTTCCTGGACCAGCCCGAGTTTCCTCCTGGGCGGGCGAGCGGCCGGCACTCTAATTGCACAGCCAGCAGAGTGTAGACAGGGCTGAGCCGCACAGGCTCACAGTCGTCCTGGTCTGTCTGTTCCAGGCTTGTCACTCAGGCGCCTTTTTATTAACACTGAATTCACTTTATTTTGTGCTTTCAGAAGCTGATTAATTCCCCCAAATAAACATAACCCCAGCTATTCACAGTCAAGGTGGAGGTCTCCCGCGGGACCGAATTTCCCGGCAGGTCGCAGAGCCAGACCGCTCTGGTGACCGGGGAGGCGTGGACCGCGCATCCCACCTGGTGAGGCTGACCCAGAGTCCGGCCGAGGGAAGTCCAATGTAGGGGCAGCTGAGGGCATGACCCTTGTAAGTCGTGGGAAACAGGCCGTCAGCTCTGGGTTCTGGTGCTTCCTGGTGCTGGTCCAGGGGCTCAGCTTTTCAGCTAACTTCAGAATTTCTCCAGTCGGGAAGGAACTGAGAATGGGGTTCCAGGAGGCCCCGTTTTGTGATGCGCAGCGCCCACCCTGAGTGGTGACAGGCCCGGTGTGCCGCCGTGGCAGCCTGGGCGCTCTAAGGCATCTCACGGAGCCGCCACGTGTCCGGGCAGGTGAACCCTCTGCCCTGGGGCCCCACCCGCTCCGTTCAGTGCCCGGGCCCCTGGGGAAGCCTCCCGCAGCCTCGGGGTGACGCTGGAGGTCTCCCCACCACCGCCTGTCAAGCTGCCCTCAAAAAAGGTCGGTGCCCACGGTGGGCAGAGAGCACTGTCACCTAGGAGACTCTGGAACTCAGATCACAAACGTGGAACCAGCCTTGATCTGACAGTCGGGCTAACAAAGCTGGTTCTCCATGGCTTCCCTCCTCACCCAAGCTTTCTGGTTGAGCCCGGGCACCTTTTCCAGGTTCACCTGCAAACAGGTGGCCAGAGCTCTCGCTGCGGAGTCTGTGGAAGCCGGGGGCGAGGCCCGCCCCGGAGTGCTCACGGGCACCCTGTGAAACTTTCTCCCCATCATCTTAACTGTTAGATTCTCTAACAAGCCTGTTTATCGAGAAATTTAAAATAGATCTCTACTGAGTCTGCCCATCTCTAGGATCTTAAAGCATTACCTTTTGACCTGTTATACAAATGGCAAAACATTCCAAGTGTCTTTTCCTTCACTCCATTCGAAGCAGCTAAAATTGGCAGGCATGTTATTCTCTGTTGACACCACTGCAGCCAGGAAGTTCAGTGCTGTGTGCTCGGCCTCCTCCTCTCTGCCACGTCCTCAGCTGTGCTGTGCTGTGGCCCCTGTAGCGCGTGGGGGACCCCGCAGAGGGAGCAGGGCCGCAGGGGCGATCAGAGGCGGCGGCGGCTGCAGAAACGGAGCTCTGAGCTCTTCCGGGGTCTCTACACTCAGAAAGGAAATTCAAGGGCAACAGCCAAGTGCCAGGTCACTGGCACCGCCCCTGGGGTGTCGCTGCAGCTCCACACCCGCCCCCATAATGGCACCGACAGTGGGGAACAGGCCTCAGTTTACGGATGCTGTGTTCCAGGTTAAGAGGTACATGATGCAGTGTAAAAAGTGTGTTGTATAGCTACGGGGGTTAGTTTAAACGTATTTTGTATATACGACTTTTATAAATCTGTTAAAATTTGCCTTAAATTACAAAAAAAAAAAAGAGAGAGAGAGAGGGGAGGTGTTAGGGACTCGTTAGCCCGTAAGTAAGACTGAGATACAATTAAAGAATCGAAAGGAAACGTAAAGGAATCTGTTTTTTTCACAAAGAGATTTAATACTTTTTCTGTATCCATCCCCCTCTCCATTCATATTGCCTTGGGTACCACCAGCAGCACAAGGCCAGTATTTTGGGAACCACTGATTTGGTCAACATGGGCATTCTTAGAACTTTCAGTTCTTGTTCCACTTTTTCTTAAATAACAACCTTGGCATTGACTGGAGGGCATTTGTAGTGAGTAATTACCTTACAGTCCACAGCTAGTCAAATTTCAGCTCTTCTTTCAATTCTTTCTACCATTAATGTTGTAATTTCTACAGCATTAACAGTGCACAGAATTAGCCCGGTGGAGACTATGTGTCCTGTTTTCAACAGTGCTCACTTTTCCTATTCACCTTTGAGCAGAGGTGCTAATTAGCAGGGGAGTGTCCTCAAAGAGGTCAACTGCAGGGAAGAAGAGGGGAAAGCTTTGATAATACAAAGCACGGGGCTCCAGCTCTGCCCCCTGCATTCCTGAGAGCTGAATCAACTCACCAAGCCTTTATTAAACACCTGCTGTGTGCCCAGTACAAGTATGGAGCTGGCAGGATATT
This sequence comes from Balaenoptera physalus, assembly GCF_965194825.1. Lineage (NCBI taxonomy): Eukaryota > Metazoa > Chordata > Mammalia > Artiodactyla > Balaenopteridae > Balaenoptera > Balaenoptera physalus. The sequence goes on along the minus strand of NC_138897.1, from coordinate 78,105,832 downwards.
TTAAAAGGTGGGGAAACAGAATTGAGAGCATCTATCTTTGAGTGCATGTGATTCTGTTGGGCTGACACTACTTAAATACTAAGCAATTAGAGACTAATTATAAAATACTATAGAAATCACATTTGCGAGCGCATGTTGTAACTCAAGGAAAGTAATCATCGGCTTCTGATTGTGACTGAGCTCCTACATAACTGTACCACAGGATGAGAATATTCCGGCCCTACAGACTCGAGTATTCTGGTTCCAAGGACGGTCGGGAATTAGTTAACTGCGTCATTCTGATCTGAAATGCTCATGAAGTCTGCAGACTCCACATTTGACTGGGCACACAGCAGGTGTTTAATAAATGCTTGGTGAGTTGATTTAGCTCTCAGGAATGCAGGGGCAAAGTTGGAGCCCAGTTCTGCATACAGTTTTACCCCTGCTATTCAAAAGTAGAGCGTTGCAATGAAAGCTTTCCTAAGCTGAAGTGGCATAAAGAGAAGTAATTACCTGAGGACATGTCTTGCTAATAAAAGAAACAAAATAAATGGAGGTAAAGCACAGATGCTCATAGACACAGTTCAAAGCTAATGGCAGCTTGAATCTGAAAAAGAATGTATATATAGGTATAACTGAATCACTTTTCTGTACAGCCAAAATTAACACAGCGTTGTAAATCAGTTATACTTCAATAAAATAAATTGAAAAAAAAAAAAAAGCTAATGGCAGCTTGATGCTGAGGTGCTGAGTGTAGTTCCCAGGAAAGGAGCTTGGTGGCGCTACTCTCACTGCTTGGGGCAAGTGCTGCCTCTATAAAATAAGCGCTGGATGCTATTTTCGCTTTTCCGTTTTTTTGTAAAAGCGAAAATCCAAAAAAAAAAAAAAAAAGTGAAAATCCTCTTCGGATTTCTTCTGGCGAGCAAAACCAGGTACTAACGTAGGTCTTTCGTAAAAGCGAAGTGCAGTAAAGCAAACTTTCGAAAAAGTAGGGGCTACCTATATTATTAAATATATCTCCCTCCTCCTCCCTATTCAACTCAACCCAGAAGCCCTGACATCTGTTGACATCTGTCAAAATGACTGTTTTCTACCAAGTTTTGGTTCCCCCATTTTTTTCCCCTCCTTTTACCAGTTGACTGAACAGCCTTGGAAGTAGCTTTATCTGTGATAGAATTCAGTTCTTGATCTTTCAAAGGACACAGGATCACTTCCCTTTATCACATCATTATGCTTTGTACCCGCCATCTTCCTGCTCAAGCGGTCCAGGAAAGCCCCCCAAAGGCCCAGTGTGGCCTGAGCCCAAAGCCTAGTCTTTGCTGCTAAAACTGCAAGTCCTTCCAGAGGGGTTAGGGAATGGGGACCTGCATTTCTCCCATCATTTCCTTACCTTTCTTGCTTCCTTCCTGGCAGGTTTTCCAATGCATTCTCTTACTATGGATTAGTTCTGCTCACCACTGAGCTCTTCCAGGCAGGAGATGTCTGCAGCAGTGAGTATCAACAGCCCTTTAGCAGTTCACACCGTCCCCTCCCGCCCCTCCCCGCTTCCAACACACGAGGTCATACACACACCCCCAGCGCAGGTTCTGCCCTCACAGGGCCTGGCCTCGCACAAACTCCAGGGAGAAAGTTTCTGCAAAATCTGAGCATGAAAGAGCTGGGTTGTGCTTTCCAAGACGCTCTGTAGGAACCTGGACCTTCTTGTCTCGGTAGACCTGACATTAGAGCAGAATCACATCTTATGTCCCCCAAAGAGGTCCGTGAAGTACAGCCCTGAGTTTTATGGCTGTGACCCTGTGTAGCCATCCTCTGCGTGTGCATCAAGTCTGAGAATGAGGTTGGAGCTCAATCCTGGCCACACAACAGAATCACCTGGGGGAGCTTTTCAACAAAGTCAGTGCCATTTAAACAATGCCCAGGCCAATTTAATCAGCGGCTTTGTGGGTAGGGCCCAGGCAGGAGTAGGTTTGAAAAGCTCCCTAGGTGATTCTGTTGTGGAGCTGGAGGTGGGAAGCACTGGACAAAAGGAATGAATAAAGAGCAAAGTCTATATACAGATATCTGGACTTCAAACCGATCTGTCTTTAAGGGAATATTAGATTCCTAGCATTGAACCCGGGATGGGGGATAAAGGGATCAAATTCTTGCCTGTTTGCGGGATTTGTCCAATTATCTTTTTCATATGAAGCCTCTATAATCTGACTTAATAGTTTTGTTGATTAGTATAAAGTTTTAATAATACAGCAGAATCACATCTCGCTGGGAGGTGTGGGAGAGTCTTAACTGCCCTGAGGAAGCAGTTCAATTATAAATTCGGGGTTTGGTATTGACTGAGCCTAAATCCTTTGCCCCTGTGGCCGAACACAAGTTCCTGTGCCTGACACACAGTGAGGCCAAACAAACTGAAACCGTCGTAGTTTGGAGCAGAGAAAGGTTTATGGCAGGGCTGAGCAAGGAGGACGGGTGACTCGTGCTCAAAAACCCTGAACTCCCCGATGGTTTGGGGGGGGGAGAAGTTTTTAGAGGCAGAATTTGGTGGGGGGGAGGGCCGCAGGGTATGTGACTTTCTTCTGATTGGTTGGTGGTGAGGGAACTGGGTGATGTTCCAGGAATCTTGTGCTCAGCCTGAAGTTACCATCCTCAACCTGGGTGAGGGCCTCAGTTCCTGCAGAAGAACTCAAAGATATTGTTCTGTATATTCCTTGAGGAGGAACCAGGACTCTGCCCCAAGGCTGCACTATTGTTTCTTGACAGCTCCTTCTCTTCTTCTGCATCCCCTCCCATCTCTGATTAGCAACTGTTTGAACCTGCCCTTTGGAACTCAGGGAAGGTCTAGGAGGCTTGAATGAAGCCTATTTCCTACAAGCAAGAAACAGGGGACATGGAAAGGATTCGTACCCAGGGTTTGTCCCACAGCCTCCTGCTTGGTTTCACGGCTAACTGTGGACCTCCTTAAGCAAAGCAGGGGATCCATTGGGATGTTATAGAGGAACGGTTGGTGGAGTTTTTCTATAAACAGCCAGATAGTAAATATTTTAGGCTCTGTGGGCCAAACGGCTCTGCCATTGTAGCAGAAAAGCAACTATGGATAATATGTAAGCAAGCAAGCCTTGCTTGTGTTCCAAGGAAACCTTTTTTTAAAATTTTGGCCACGTGGCACGGCTTGTGGGATCTTAGTTCCCCAACCGGGGATCGAACCCAGGCCCTCGGCAGTGAGAGTGAGGAGCGCGGAGTCCTAACCACTGGACCGCCAGGGAATTCCCACCGAGGAAATCTTTTTTACAGCCAGAAATTTGAATTTCATATCATTTTTATGTCATGAAATGTTATTCTTCTTTTGATTTTAAAAATCATTAAAAAATGTAAAAACCATTCTTAGCCTGCTGGCCAGGCAGAAACAGGCAGGGGACCAGATTTGGCGTGCAGGCGGTCATTTGCCACCCCATTTGCCACCCTGTGTTAAAAGCTCACTCTTACACCTGGGTGGGAAAGTGATAGGGAAGGAGCAGTGGATTGTGTTATGAGAGGAACCCTGAACTTAGGGCACCCAGATCTTTTATACCAGATGATAAGCCTGCCAGCTCTTTGTTCTGCAGAAAGATGCTCTATCTTCAAAGGCCATAAGTAAACCTGCCCTTTGCACCAAAGGGAGATCCTCTCTATCTTTCAAGGCTGTTTGCTAAACTAAAATCCTTGAAAAGATAGTCCAGAACAAAGGCAGTCAGTGCCTCTGCTTATAAAACAGGCAGAGAACATGAGAGACCCATGGGGAATTGTCTGCTAACACCAGTAAGAGGTTACAGTTGGTTCAAAGGAGAATTCAAAACACACATGTATATAGGCAATCAGAAAAGCTGAAATGGATTTACACTTAGAGGCAAAAATTGGCAGTGTGCATAAGGCAATAATCAATTGCATCACCACCAGACACGGCTTGCATTTTTATGGACAAGAATTATTTGCACTGGTATTCTGTAACGTGAAGTTGTAAAAGAGCTTGAAGATCATGAAAGCCGAGATAACCTATAAGGGTTCACAAGACAGGACATTTTGCCCATTTCAAAGTCTTTGACTCCATTTCCTAACAAATCATATGGGGGAAAAAAGATAAAGTGAGGTAAGGGAGGTCAGGAGTGTGGGGCAGAGTAAGGGGCCGTGGGCAAGTCAGAGTTTTAAGTGGGGTGGTCAGGATGGCTTCAGTGAGAAGGTGAGATTTAAAGAAAGACTTGAAAGAGGTGAGGAAATTAGTCATGGGGATATATAAAGTGCAATGGAGGACGAGAGCAGCCAGTGCAAAGGTCCTGAGGCAGGAAAGTGCCTTGTGTATTGAAGGGACAGCAGGGAGACCAGTGTGGCTGGAGTAGTATGAGCAGAGCAAGGGAGAGAGAAGGTGGGATCAAGGAAGTAATGGGGGCCAGATAATATAGGTGGGGGTCGTTGGGGCCACCCTAGAGTCTGTCTGCCACAAAAGCACCTAGTATGTGTCAGTTCTGGGCCAAGCACATTCATATGCACAGCCTGCTTTCAGTGTCTCAACCACCTTGCCCCAGGGTTTATTAGCCCCAGGTTTATGAGGAACCTGGGGCTTAAAGAGATGAAGCTCTAACACTGCTGGTTGGGATTCACACCTGAGTCTGTCTGAGTCCTGAGCCCGTGCTCCTTCCCTGGCATCCCAACCAAATCATACCCAGGGAAGGAGGCGTGGGGGGAAGGAGGCTGCGACCCAAGACTGCGCATGCCTCTTGCTCTTTTTCTCTCTCTCTCTCTCTCTCCACCTCCCAGTCTCCAGCCGGAAGAAGGCGGTAGAGGCAAAATGCAGTCTGGCCTGTGAGTACCTGAGTGAAGAGGATTACATGGACCTGCTGTGGACCACCCTGTCTGAGTTCCCAGGTGAGGGACCTGTGCCACGTGGGCTGGGGCAGGGCATCCTGGGAATGCGGCTTTACCTGGTGCCGCCTGGAAGCAAATCCCATTTCTAAGGGAAGCTGGGGATTTGTTTTCAACCCTTAGCTACAAGTTGTCAAGAACTGTGAAGAGGCTGACATTTTACTCTGTTTGAAGGCTAACAAGTTAAGCTGCCCAGCTTCACACACACGTGGGCAGAAGACACAAGACCCCTGGGTCAGAGACAAAAGACTATTACTCACGGCACATCAGGTAGCCTGAGTAGTATGTTAGTGCTGGCTCCTCTTGCCCCCAAGTCCCATGGGGATGATGAGGACGGGTCCAGGCGAATCTTACACGTGCAATGGATTTGCAACACAGCTCAGGCATCTCACACTTCGGGAACCCAAATCTTTTATAATGGGCTGCCGGAAACCTGCTCAGCCTTTGCCCTGGAGAGAGACATCATCTTTATTACATTGGGCAGTAAACAGACCTTCCCCTTGCTCTAGAAGGAGGCAGTATCTCTGTCTTCCAAGGCTGTTGGCTATACAAACAACCTTGAAATGCTAGCCTGGAACCAAAGGGCAGCTAGTGCCTCTGCTCACAAGCTGTGCAGACATACAAGAGACCCGTGGAGAATTGTTCCCCAACACCAGTCACACTGGAAAGGATCGGTGGGATGTTAAAAATCCAAACCTGCACATAAAGCAAAGGTAATCTATCTTTTTCCTTTAAAAAAATAGTATTATTACAAAAATAATAATATCTGGTATTTACTGATTGCTTACTGTATATATATCAGGCACTGTGCTAAATATTTTACAGCTATGGTCTCATTTAATCTTGTGAAGTAGTATCATTCCCATTTTACATCTGAAGAAACTGAGGATTGGAGAGGTGTAGCAAAAATGGTTCCTGCCAGTTTCTGCATCTCTGTGCCTGAGGGCTATCTCAGGAGGAATTGAAAGCCTCAGTGTCTAAAAGCAAGAAAGGTGGCTGCAGGTGCCAGGGAGTTAACACCTGGGAACAGCCTTCAACCAGTGTATAAATACCCCAATTTCCTCACCTATCAGGTAGAATTCTAAGGTGCACGTTCCGCACTGACTCCCAGAGCCCTCCAGTGGAATCCAGCAGCAATTTCCCATGGTGGTAACTTGCTTGATATGCACCCTTATTAGTTGCGTCCCTTCCCCGTTTCACTTCTCCACTCTCCTACTGGTGCTTCCTTGGATGACCTCCCAAGTAAACACCTTGCACTCGGACCCTTGTCCCGGGGTCTGCTTCTGGGAAAACCCAACTAAGACACTGAGTGTCCTACAGCTGGCAGAGCTAAGACCTGTGTTCCCACCCCAGAGCCCAGAGTCCACTCCTATACTACATTGTCTATCTTTCCCATATAGCTTAGCAGGTAACATTAAAGCCTCTGGTGTTAAACCCAGCATTGCCAGTTGCCATTTTCGGGACATCAAGCATTCACCATTTCTATGATTTTACCTTTCTGAAACTCAGATTCTTCTTCCCTATTATTACATGTATTGTTTTGTTGTTTCGTTCACTGACACATCCCAAGCTCCTAGAACAGCTCCTGACACAGAGTAGGTACTTAATGTATTGACTGAATAAAAGTGGGAAATGGGCTATTAGCATGCTTTGTAGAGGTTTTGTTTTTTAACGAAAGTCTAATTGATTTACAATATTGTTAGTTTCAAGTATACAGCAAAGTGATTTGGTTATTCATATATATATGTGTGTATGTCTATATTCTTTTCTTTATTCTCTTCCATTATAGTTTAGAGGTTTGTTTTGATGATTGAACGAGATAATAGATGTAAAATTGCTTGGCCCAGATTTTATTATTATATTATTATTATTATTATTATCAAGCAATATGCTATACCACCTCTACTGAGGTAGAGAATGTTATTTTTATTTATTTTCTCCAATGAAGAAATTGATGTTCAGGGAATTCCCTGGTGGTCCAGTGGTTAGGACTCCATGCTTCCACTGCAGGGGGCATGGGTTTGATTCCTCGTTGGGGAACTAAGATCCCACATGCTGCCGGGCATGGCCAAAAAAAAAAAAAAGGAAGATTGAGGTTCAGAGAAGGCGAGGGACTAACCTAAGACCACATGACAAGTTAGAGGCAAGATGAGGTCTTAGAACCTACGTGTTTCTGACCCCCAGCCCAGGTGTCTGCTGCCTAGTTTCAGTGAATGCCACTATTCAGGCTTCCCCTGGTGCCTGTATTAGTTATCCACTGCTGTGTAACAAATTATTCCAAAATTTAGTGGCTTAACACAACACATATTTATTACATTTTCTGTGGGTCAGGAGCCTGGGCTTTCCTGGGTCCTCTGCTTCAGCGTATCTCACAAGGCTGCAATGGAGGTGTTGGCCCAGGGTCTGTGGTCTCATCTGAAAGCTCAGCTGAGGCAGGGTCTGCTTCATGCTCACTCCCGTGGTTGTTGGCAGGATTCAATTCCACAGGGTTGGTTGGACCACAGGCTCAGTTCCCCACTGCCTGTTGGCCAGAGACCACCTTCAGTTTCTTGCCAGGTGGCCTTCTCCATCAAGGCAAGTTCATGAGAAGAGCCAGGGAGAGGGCAAGTGCCAGCAAGACAGAAGTCAGTTTTGCATAAGCTCATCTCAGAAGTGACCTCCCTAGTGACATATGGATATATGTCTTTAAGACTGGCATAAATTGATTTTAAAAAGCTATAATCCTAATCACTGACTAAGATTCACGGATATACTTTGCAGTAGACATATAACTCAATGCATTTTTTCCTTTTTTAATAAATTTATTTATTTATTTTTTGGCTGTGTTGGGTCTTTGTTGCTGCGCGCGGGCTTTCTCTAGTTGTGGCGACCGGGGGCCACTCTTTGTTGCAGTGTGCAGGCTTCTTGTTGTGGTGGCTTCTGTTGTTGTGGAGCACGGGCTCTAGGCGTGCGGGCTTCAGTAGTTGCAGCGAATGGGCTCAGTAGTTGTGGCTGGCAGGCTCTAGAGCACAGGCTCAGTAGTTGTGGCGCACGGGCTTAGTTGCTCCGTGGCATGTGGGATCTTCCCGGAGCAGGGCTCGAACCCGTGTCGCCTGCATTGGTGGGCGGATTCTTAACCACTGCACCACCAGGGAAGTCCCTCAAGGCATTTTAAGCAGTTTGTCAACATCTAGTAACATTAATGACATTTATGGAAAGTATAATTTTAAGTGATTGCTTTTACACTGTTGTAAGTCTTTTTGTCATAAATATTGATATAAAAACATTTTTTTTTTTTGGCCATGCCACGTGGCTTGTGGGATCTTTGTTCGCCAACCAGGGATCAAACCCAGGCCCTCAGCAGTGAAAGCACAGAATTCTAACCACTGGACTGCCAGGGAATTCCCAATATAAAATTTTTTGGCTCAAAAAAAAAAAAAAAAAGAAGTGACATCCCATCACTTCTGCTGTATTCTAGTCATTAGAAGTGAGTCATGAGGTCCAGCCCACTCTCAAGAGGAGGGGATTACACAGGGTGTGGTACCAGGAGGTGGGGTTATTGGGGCTCACGTCAGATGCTGCCTCCCATGGCTCCCCTGCTCCCTTGCAGGTGTCCTTGTGACTCTCTGGATTATCGACCGCCTGGGCCGCAAGAAGACCATGGCCCTGTGCTTCGTCATCTTCTCCCTCTGTAGCCTCCTGCTGTTTATCTGTGTTGGAAGGTGGGTCGTGAACTCAGATCTCTGGCCAGCAGGCTTACTTCTCAGCTCGTGGTCAGGTCTTTGTGCCTGCAGACTGTGGATTACACCCCCTGGGGTACCTGAAGGATCCCCCCCAGCCCCTCACTAAGCCTGAGGCTCTTGGCTGCTTCATAACTGGACAACAGATTGGGCTCAAAGTGGGGGCCTCTGATGGGAGTGGGGGTAGGAGGGCACTTTGGTCCAAATTTTGCTCCGACACCATTACATTTAGACTTTTGACATCATCTCCCAATAAGATCATGCATATAGCTGTTTAATTCATATATGGGTTAAAAGTGTTCATTTGTTCCATGGCAATATTTCAAGGTCTTGTTTTATAATCCCCTTTTGGCATTTCTCCATTTTTTCCATCTATCAAGAGCCTCAAAATATGGAACTGGCCTGTGTTGATCTCCAAGAGGCCGCAGACCGAACCACAGATGAGAGATCTGTGAAAGGTCTGGAGATGTAACTTAGATCTGGAAATGCTGATATTCAAAGACATTATGGGAACAATAGAACAGAGGGCTGGGGGTCAGGATTATCCTCATAATACTGAAGAGAAGTTTCCTTTCCCTGGTTCAGCTGGTTCCTGGCTCAATTCCTGCCCCCACTAGGTCCTATCTGGACTTTGGATTATTTACATCACTTCACCCCAGCTGTGCCCCACCCTGGGCACCACCATCTCAGCCTGGAACTTTAGAGAATGATGAACTTATAAAAGCAGGTCTTCCTAGAGACCACTGGGATGCGTGTGTCTGCGTGCCTGCCTGATGGTGTGTTGGGTGACGTGGGCTTTGCCAGTTTCTAGGGTGTAAATTCTACCTGGGCAGATAAAACTTTGCTGAAAGAAACTGTCAGAAAAAATACTTGCTCATCTGCTTTTTTTTTCTCTTCCTAGAAATATGCTCACTCTGTTACTCTTCATTGCAAGAGCGTTTATTTCTGGAGGCTTCCAAGCAGCTTATGTTTACACACCTGAGGTAGGAGGAATGCCTGGGAGCAGCCAGGGTGGGAAGGGGGCGGTGGGCCCTGCTTCCGGAAACACCCGGCCTGGGCTCCTCTGAGTGAAATTTGTCCTTGAGTCTGAGTGGCGGCTGTGAAGGCCTTCATTATTTCAGGCTTTTGTTCAGTCATTGTTTTCTGCTTATAAAAGCTTATGGTCAGTGTACAAGTTCCAAATGTTACAGAACTGTATAAAACCCCCAAACTAAAGGGCCTCACATTCTGCCTTCCTAGAGACCACCTTCTTGAATGGTTCAGTGTATATTCTTCCAGATTGTTTCCTAATTTATGTTAGTGCATGTATCAAATTGGGTAACTGAGCAACTGAGATGAGTTTAATAAAGGACAGATTACAGTGGTGTAGGATAGGGGTTAGGGAAACCAAAAAGTGATGGAGCGGCGCCCAGCGCTCACAAGGAGGTGGAGGTGGCTGGGGACACAGCTACCACCTAAGGCCTGTGGGGTGAGGAGACGGGGTGGTCAGGGTCCCAGGAGGGAGCTGTGCAGAGAAAAGCTGTGACCTTTAGTTGAGGGACACATGTGCCCTTAGGCAACCTAGAACGGAAGGAGCAGGAGAATAAATACCCTGGCCTCTCTCTCCCACCTCCCGCCCATCTCCCACTGGGGCTTCCCATTGGCTGAACCCAACTGGAAGGCAGAGAGCCTAGGAGCCCTTGGTGGTCCACAGTGGCCAGCCCCCAGGGCAGAGAATGAGGTGGGGAGGGGTAGAGAGAGGTTCTGGAGGGGAAGATGGAAGACAAGGAACACAGGACATATGGACCTGCTTTGTTCTTTGTAATAGCTGCTATACTATACTGTTCTGTACAGTACTATATGGTAATCTATATACTATATTATTATGTACAGTCCTTTATTATACTATATAATATATATGCTATATATCAATATTGTATACTATACTTTGTTATAGAATATATATACTTTATATTATATAATATACTTTATTATACTATATCATATATATTACATACTATACTATATTATACAGTATAGTATGGGCAAATCATAATTTTGTAACAATTCTCCTACCAATGGATATTTGAATCATTTTCCAACTTTTCACTATTATAGTATGAAGGTAAACAGCTTTACCTATCCTTGTGCACATGTGTGGTTTCTTTAGAATAAATAAGATGTAGACTTTCTGAATTAAAGCCTATAATACACATTACAAACATTGAGAAAGATTGAAAAAAAAAATCAACCTCTAAAATGTTGCCTGAACTTACACTCTATGCGACAGCCTCTGAGAGTGTCCATTTTCCCACACTCGGGGATTATGGGTTACTTGTTTTGTATTTATTTTATCTCATCTTATTTTAGATAGGGTCAAAGGGAGGGAGAGGATAGTATGTACCAGTGCTGTGCCAGGGGAAGAAGCCATCTAGATTGTCCCTCAGGTCTACACAGCACTCCAGAGCCCTCACTTTGAGTCATCATCCTGAGCCCTGCTCCCTCCACCCCACCTTCCAGGCCCAGCTCCAACGCTGCCTCCTCCAGGAAGCCCCCCAGGATCCACCCCCAACTTCATTTTGCCCTCAGTGTCTGTGCACCTCTTTGGTATTTTTAGTCATGCCACCTTGCCTGTCCCCCAGGGAGACTCCTACTAAGACTCCCTATGGGCAGGGCCTGGGTCTCCTACTCTGTGACTCTCATCTGGCCTAGTGTCCCCTCAACAAAGGCTTGTGGATTGATTGCTGGAGCCTCCCAGAAGAGTACCAGGAGAAGGCTGCCTGACCTGCAGGGACTGGGAGGCCCAAGGTCTACAGGGACAAATAACCAGGGCTCAGCAAACTACGACCCGCGGGCCACATCCAACCTGCTGCCTGTGTTTGGATAGCCCAAGAGCTAAGAATGGTTTTTATGTTTTTAAACGGTTGAAAGCAAAATCAAAAGGATATTTCTTGACATGTGAAAATTATATGAAATTTAAATGTCAGTGTTCATTAATAAAGCTTTACTGGAACACGCCACAGCCCTTCATGTGCTGTTGTTGTCTACAACTGCTTTTGTGTTACAGGGGCAGAGCTGAGTAGTTGCCAGAGACCAGATGGTCCACAGAGCCCAAATTATTTACTCTCTGGCCCTTTAAGACAAAGTTTGCTGAATCCTGGCTTAAACTAATCCAGCTGGCTATTCCTAACAATGAAGAATTGGTGATGATTGATCCAAATGATAGAATTCTGTGCAGCCAATAAAAATTATGCTACTGGAGAAGACCAAATATGGACATGGGAAATGTCTGCAGTCTTTTTCTAAGAGGAAAAAGTCTTCAAAGCAGCATATACAGAAATATCTAGTGGATGACATTATACCACCTCTAGGATTTGGCTTAGTGTAATTTAGGAGGGGAAGGAAGTGAGAGAGTATGATTGAAACTAACAGAGGTCCTCTAGGCTTGGTCCTAGACGATTGATTACACCATTCTACTTTAGTCTGTGCTTGAAATTCTCCATGATAGAAAGAAAAAAAAAATAGGAATTTAGTACTTATTCATTTATTCATTTGGATATAACCACCCAGGGCAGGGAGGACCCCCTTCCTAGGTTCCCACCCCCAGCTTGGCCTCTTGCCCTCTTCATCGGTTGAGTTTCCTGTCCCCTTCGGGGTGAGACTCCCCACCCTGCCCTCCCACCCCTTCTTGGTATCACCAACCCCTGAGGGATTGACCCTAATTCAGGCCCACCTGCCCCCGGGGGCAGGGTGTGGGGTGGCGGTTGGGATTCCCATCATTCCCCGAGGCGGAGAGGAGGGAGGGGCCTGCATTTTCTCAGTGCGGCCACTTTGGCGGCTGTGTTTCAGGTCTACCCCACGGCGACCCGAGCTCTGGGCCTGGGCACCTGCAGCGGCATGGCAAGGGTGGGCGCGCTCATCACCCCGTTCATTGCTCAGGTGGGTGTCACCCCAAATACAGAGGGGGTGGGCGTGACAAAAGCCATTGCGTGGCAGGCTGTTACTGTACCCTGAGCCTCTGCACTGCCCTTGGCGTGCATTACCTGATCTCATCCCAGCAGCCCATCCTACGAAGAAGTATTGCTTGCAGATGAGAAAACTGAGGCTCAGAAGGGTCAAGGGACTTGTCCAAGGTCACACAGCTGTGAAGTAGAGGAGCTGGGAATCAAACTCAGGTCTTAACGACGATTTGGCCGAAAACAATTTGGATGAGAATAAACAGGCCACCATGCCTTAGTGGGAAACAAATGTCCCAGTCCCTGGTTTCTGAGTTGGATGATTTGGTGTCGTTGCAGAATTTTGCAGCTCTTTGTGTCTTGAAGCATTTCTCTCCTTTTGGGGGGAGCTTATTTGGGAATCTTTTTGCTTTTTTAATATCCAATTCGTTTTTTCCTGTTATTATCACTTTTTAAAAATTGAGGTAAAAATCACCTAACATAAAATTAACCATTTTAATTCAGGGAATTCCCTGGTGGTGAATGATTCGGGGAATTCCTTGGCTGTCCAGTGGTTAGGACTCCGCGCTTCCAATGCCGGGGCCCAGGTTCAAACCCTGGTCGGGGAACTAAGATCCTGCAAGCTGTGCAACGCAGCCAAATAAATAAATAAAATTTAAAAATAAAGTGAACAATTCAGTGGCATGTAGCACATTCACAATGATGGGCAACCACCATCTCTATCTAGTTCCAAAACATTTTCCTCTCCCCAAAATAAACCTCTGTATCCATTAAGCAGTCACTCCCCAGCTCCCCCTCCTCCAGCCGCTGGGAACCACCGGTCTACATTCTGTCTGGATGAATTTTACCTCTTCTGGATATTTCATGTAAATAGAATTCCAACATGTGTTTTAGCCAAGTCGTTCTGTCCCGGTACCGTTGTGTTTGGCCATTGTACGTCACTGTTAACTAGCACTGGTTGACAGCTTGCCATGTGCCTGCATGGTGTCAAGTGAGGCATCTTCTCATTGGGAGATGGCTACTGCTCTTCTGCCCGTTCGGCAGATGAAGAAATGAGGTTTAGCTCTACTGCGTGATGTGCCCTGGGCCATAAAGCTAGGAAGTCAGCAGACATGCTGCTTTGGGAGAGAATAAATAGACTCTTGAGCCTGATGGGGTCTGGGTTCAAATCTCAGCCCCATCCTTAGTCTTTGTATGAACTTGGGTATGCTGCTTAATCCTCTTTGAGCCTCAGTTTTTCCCTCTGTAAAATGGGGGTGGAGGACATACCTGATAAAACTGCTGTGAGGACTCCATGGGAGTCCAGTGATAAAGAGGGCTTACAAGAGGGCCTGGCATTCTCAATATTATCTGTATGGTTGGTGGTGCCTGTGCGTCAGAAGGGATGCTCTCACTGGCGTGCATCTCCCTCCCCCCAGGTGATGCTGGAATCGTCCGTGTACCTGACGCTGGTGGTTTACAGTGGCTGCTGCCTCCTGGCTGCCCTGGCCTCCTGCTTTTTGCCCATTGAGACCAAAGGCCGTGGACTGCAGGAGTCTAGCCATCGGGAGTGGGGCCAGGAGATGGTCGGCCGAGGGACGCACGGCACAGGTGTCGCTAGGTCGAACTCGGGCTCTCAGGAGTAGTGACCGATGGGGGGCTGAGCTGGTTTTTGAGGCTGTAGAGAGCGGGGAGCTGCTGGAGCCCGGCTGGGGCACCGATCGTCACTGCCCACATCAAGAACTCACCCAAAGGTACCACCTGGACCAACGAGGTTTTGTGTCTTGACTGTTTGCTCATATTTATCGAGATCCATACGGGGATGGGGAGGCGTTTGCTCTGGAGGGTTCTCCGTGTGTGTGGAGGTTTGTTAATAACCTGTGGATCTGCATGGGAAAAGTGCCACCTCAGCAGTGCCCGGTGACGCCGGTAGCCAGCTGGACACCATCCAGAGTCAGCCGGTCACAGCCTCGGTGAACAACAACCAAAGGATCTTTGCAGATACGCTCCAGGCCGGGACCCCTGTGAGACCTGCCACTCACCCACTGGACCTGTTCTTAGGTTTCTCCTGCATCCCCGGCCCCAGGCTTTCTTCTTTGAAATTGCAGGTGACCTGGATGTGGCCTGAGCAGCTTTTTCTTGGGTCTGAGAAATGCTCCCAGGGAAGGGGCCCCTCGCTTTGCCTTCCCAGGGCTGAGTAGCGGAGACTCTGGCCGATGGACATGCATTTGAACTTGAGTCGCATGCCTCCACCTGGCCCCCTTTTGGAGTTGCTGTCCCTGGCTCCAGGGAATCCAAATGTGGCCATGGGGACAGCTGGGCTTGCACTAGATGACAGCCTCAGAAAGCTATTACCCCCAGGAACTGGGGATGGAGGCAAAAGGGAGGTGAGAACCAAGCCCACGACCAAAGCAGGGGCCTCCCCTTTGGAAGGAGCAAAGGTCACGCCGGGGTCTTCTTTTCTGGCCCCCTCGTTGGTCAGGCTGATTGGTGACTCTTGGGGCAAGAAAACAGTTAAGTCAGGTTTCAGTGCTTTGGAGTTTGAACGCAGTGGGTGGCCAAATGGACCGAGAAACAGAAAGATGCTCCCCCCAGCCACCTGCTCCCGTGCGGGCCAGGGGACCAGGAATCCTTCCTCCCTGGATTCTCTGCCGTCCCTGCTGTCAAGGGGTGGCTTGGTCTTTCCACAGAGGCAGCTCCTGGGGTTCCAGCGATGGACCCCACGGCATGGATACCATGGGTAGGGAGGAACGGGAGGGCCCAGATGTGTGAAACATGTACATTTTCAAAGAAAGAGAAGGGAGGTCAACTGGATTTGGGGGTTGGCCTCCAGAGGAAGGCCTGATGCTGTGTCTCAGCAGACAGCATCCACCTCCAGGATTTGGTTTCCACGAGCCTTTTCCCCGTCACGAAGGCAGGAACCTAGGGAAGGAGAGACGAAGATGCCAGATCCCATCAAAGGCCAGAGAAGACTGACCGTCTGCTGGGAGATATCTGCTTGAAGTGAACATTCCGAGGAAGCCAAATGTGTACGTTCACCTTTATTAAAACATGTTGGTGATGGACGTTGCAAGGGTTGAAGTTTGTTCGTTTGTCACAATATCCTAGTGACGGTTCAGTCTAACGGTGTTGCCAACTTTGTCCATGTAGGGTGAGCTCAATGCTTTCATTTGCTTTAATATGACAGTCTTTCCAGCAAGGGGGAAAAGGTGCACAGTTGGCGGCCAACTTTGAGTCTATTGGAAGCAACGCTTCCTTCTAATGGTGTGGAGGTCACAGTGGGTGACTTCTTCAGGCCCAGGTCCTAGATCGACTGCAAATCATCCCACATCCCTGAATATATGTACTGCAGCCCCCTAGGCCCAGGCAGTCAGAGGGGACAGCTTGGCAGAGCTTCCTCTCTCTGACACCCACATTTCCCTGGACCATGAGTGGCTAAAGCTCTAATTATTTCTGGTCTGCTGAGCTCTCCTGGGTAACTAAGAACCTTTGCTTGTCTTTTTTGCCTTCCAGCTGGCCAGACACTGCCGGATGAGCAAGTCCATTCGCTTCACCCTCAAATAACCTGGAGGATCTGGGGGCTGCAGTGGGGAAGGAGGGCTTGGTGGGCAGAGGTGTTTTCCAGGGGCTGGAGTAAAGAGGCTTGTAGTTGTGGGTTTTCTCTTGTTGAGAAAATGAAAGGTGAAAACTCTTGGCCTTCTAAATTGCCTGCCCTTTTATGAAATCGATATTATTGAACGATACAAGAGCTGCCACAAAAGTTGCCCAAACCTCTGAAATGCGTGAGACCTTTAGCTGAAGACCTTTGTATCTAATTTTGAACTGTCCAAAAGCTCCCCTTTTCATTACTGGAAATGTCATCTGTTTCTCTCAGTGTTAGGAAAGATTTTAGAAAATGGCAAAAGATGTTCAATGTAGCCAGGGTTATATGGTTTCTTTCTTTCCCTTCAAGTATGCTCAGGAATACATAAATGGGATGTGTTGGCAGTGAGATAAAAGAGTATCTTAGAGATGGACTTTGAAATGAATATGGATATGCATTATTTTTAAATAATGTTAAGCAACAGAGAGGCTTGAAGGATAAGATCATCCCTTGGTTACTACAGTAAACATCAAAGGACTGGGATAACCTTGAGCTGCAAGCAACAGTAAAACCTACCAATAGTAGTTTAACCCATTAGAATACTAATTGTTCATTTGACAACAAGCCCAGAGTCAGAGAGTTCCAGGGAAGGCTCAGCAGCTCAACAATGTCATCAAGGACCCAGCTTCTTTTTGCCTTTCCTCTCTACTGTCCTCTGCATGTTGCCCATTGACCCTATGTGTGAAACCTCATGGTCACAAAATAGCTGCCAAAGTGCCAGGCACCAAGTTTTTTTCAAAGATGTTAGAATGGGGAAGAAGCAGTCACAGAAGGTTTTCTTTCTAAAGGGTCTGTTGTTTTTGCTTGGAAAGGGAAATCCCGCGGCAGATTTACCATTGCTTTGTATTGGTCAAACCTGGGTCTCATGCCCATCCTAGCATGAGCCCCCGCTAGGGCTGGGGAAGGAACGGCCTATCTCCCACAGGATCAAGGGATACCCACAGCCTTTTGAACACAAAATTGAGATTCTGGTAGAAGGAAGACAATAGTGGTGGGATGGGAGATAGTTGAGAGAAACCTTGACAGAGTTCTCATCAAGGCTGTTTTAGTTGCAAGGAATAGAAATTGTACTCAGATTAATTCAAATCAAGCAGTGCAGATTTAATATAAGACTGGGAACAGTAGTTAATTTCCTGGGGATTATAAATGTAGGAAACAGAAGTGTAAGGAACAACAGGAAGAGGGGAAGGTTGTGGCAGAGTATGGGACATAGGGGGCGGCTACTACTCAGCTCCAGCTGATTTTGTTGTACCATAGAATCGCCTGATTTTCAAGACAGGAATCTGGATTCTTATGTGAAATCTCCAAATTTTAGTATGTTAGATCAATTTTTTTTTAAATTTTATTATGTTGGATTGTTT
This sequence comes from Balaenoptera physalus, assembly GCF_965194825.1. Classification (NCBI taxonomy): domain Eukaryota; kingdom Metazoa; phylum Chordata; class Mammalia; order Artiodactyla; family Balaenopteridae; genus Balaenoptera; species Balaenoptera physalus. The sequence continues at coordinate 78,088,329 of NC_138897.1, read as the reverse complement.
AAATTTTTAAATGTGTGACTCCAATAAAATTTATCTGTAGGCCAGATTTGGTTGATGGGCGACCAGTTTGCAGCCTCTGAAAGGTTAGAGAGATCACTGAAATAAATGGAACGGGGACCTGGAGAGCCACCAGGGCCTGAGGCAGCCCTCTCTCTGGATCCGTGGCCCTGGTTTCTGTCCCTCTCTGCAGACTGGCTTCCTATTGACCCCTCATGGCTGCTGCATATGCCTGACTATGCATATGGCTCAGGCTCACCAGGGCTCGGCTCTGCAAACACATCTGACCCAGCTGTTCGGTGTCCCACTTCTAAAGTCTCAGGAGAGAAAGCTGATTGGCCCAGTTCAGTGTTGGTTCCAATCCTGGTCCAATCAGTTGGGTCAGGGAGAGGTGGGATCAAGAGGCACGAACATGGCAGCTTTGGCCATGACAGCTACTGGTGGCACAGACAATTAATGGTATGCCTGGAACCCACAGCAGCACATAGGTAAACTTTGGAGTCTGTTCATTATAACTCTATTTTGGGTCATGTCATGGCATGTGGTCAGTATACATGGAGTATCCACCATGAATCGGCATGACATTCAACACTGAGGATGCGAAAAAGAATTGAGACCTGGTCCTTATCTTCATGCACTCACAGCGTAGTGGGGAGAACGTAGATGCGTGGGACACAGCTTGACATGGGCGCTAATGGAGGGATGCAGAGTATTGTGGGAGGCACACAGGATGCCAATCCCAAAGCTCTAGAACATTCTGAAGCACCTTCCAGCTCTTCAAAGATTCAGTGGTTACAGCCGGATTTAGTCACTGTTGGTACTTTACTATATTCTGATTCCTTGACATTTGAACATCTGGATACATCACGTATAATCATTCTAAATTAATCAAGAATATTTTGATGATGAACCACTTCAAATACCCCTACCCCCACCATGCCAGAGAACAGAGCGCTTCCCAGATTCATCAGTAAGAACACAGTTCCACCCGCAATAGCATCAAAAAGGATAAAACGCTTAGGAATGAATTTAACAAAAGGAGTGCAAGACTTTTGCAAACTACAAAATATTACTGAAAGAAATCAGAGATCTGAATAAATGGAGAGACATTCCATGACCATGGATCAGAAGACTTAAAATTGTTAAGGTGTCAATCAATACTCCCAAAATTAACCTTATAAATTCAACACAATCCCTGTCGAATTCCCAGCTGGCTTTTTTGGGCAGAAATTGGCAAGCTTATCGTAAAATGTATATGGAACTAAAAAGACCCAGAGTAGCCCAAAAATATCTTGAAAAAGAAGAGTAAAGTTGGAGGACTCACACTTCCTGATTTTAAAACTTAACTACAAAGCTACAAGTAATCAAGACAGTGTGGTCCTTGTACAGCAGAAACTAACACAACAGTGTAAAGTAATTATACTCTAATAAGGATGTATTAAAAAAAAAAGACAGTGTGGTCCTGGCATAAGGATAGATATACAGATGAATAGAATAAAAATGAGAGTCCAAAAATAAACCCCTACATTTATGGTCAATTGATTTTTGACCAAAGTTCCAAAACAATTCAATGAGAAAAGATAAACTTTTATAATCTCAGCAAGTGGCCAAGAATTCATTGTAAATATGGTTGTAGATCACCACTGGGGAAGGAGCAGGAATGTTAAGTGAAGAAGAATGAAGACATCAAGGCACATGTCCTACAGTGCCATGTGGATTGCAGAATTTCCCCATGCTCCTTCTATTCTGAATCTTGGAATGGAATCAAGAGGAAACCACATTGCAAAGAGGTCTTTACCATTTACAAAAAGGAGGGTCACTTTGGGTCTGAATAGAGACTTTCCTGGCCATGTATTTTTGTGAGTTCACTGTGTTCTGGGCCATGTAGTGTTCCTGCTGACAATTAACCTCGACCGGTAGGGGTCACTTTCCCTGGGGAATTTTAGGATGGGCAATCACTTTAGTCAAAAATGGTGTTCCACTCCAAGCCCACCAGGAAGTGTCCCCGACTCCAGTCTGGTGAGAGTCCCCCGATCTTGGCCCAAATGTGGCTGTGAGGAGGAGAGACCTGGTTCCTTTACAGTGTGTTTGCAGAAGTAGTTGGGGAGGAGGCCAACCGATTCCTTCATAACTATATATTTCCCCCCAACCTGGGATTCAGTGTTTCATGGTGGTTGAAAGTGAGGCACTGGAATCACATAATTTCTGGCCCTGAATCTCCATTCTACCCCTTCCCAGCTGCTGACCTTGTATTGCCTCTCTGTGCCTTGGTCTTCTCACCTACGAAATGGGAATAATAGATACTTCATGGGGGTGGTGGGGGTAGGTTGTAAGGAGTAAATGAGTAATGTTTGTAAGAGTTTAGCACCAGTAGCCAGTTAGAATGCAAAAAATTATAACTATAATAAAAATAATAATTCTTGTTATTATTATTAGGGCAGGAATTCTAAGATCTTGGCTCTTATACCCTGCTTAGCTTAGGGCCAGCCAAAATCTTCATGGTAGATGCTCCATGAAGAGCCCATCAGGTGAAATGGCATGGATATAGATGGCATGGGCCAGTCAAGACCTCTTCACAGCACATAGGGTGTCACTGGTCCCAGATGCATGAGGAATACTAGGCTCTGGTTTTTACCAAAGCCCCGGAGAGATAAAAATTCACCTCAGAGGCTGAGGCAGATAATTAGGGATGAAGGTGCTAAGGTGCCATCTGGGCTCATTCAAAGCTCTCAGAAACATCTGGAAGCCTGTTTGCTATCCCAGAGTGTGCTAGCCAGAAGGTAAGGGACACGTTCAATCTGCTTGGTGAATTTAGTTATCTATAAAGGGGTTCCTTTGAGGGTGACCCCCAAGGGATCCTCCTCAAGGGTTACCTAGTGCCCGTGGGGCCGCTAGTGGGCAGCTGAAGCCATTAGGAGTCCTGGATGTGCAACAGGCATCACATGTTGCTAGTTCAATGGCTCTCCTCTTCTGCCTTCTCTATACCCCAGTTCTATGTATAAATTCCTGTGGTGAAATCTGATACCGTTACCTCAAGTGCATTCTGTGGCCTTAGAGAACCAAGGTTGCAAGAGCCTCCATCACCCAGATCTCCCTCGCTCGGGGCTCCCTCACAGCCTCCCTCACTCAGAGCTCCTTCACCACTTGGATATTCTGAGCTTCCCTTCCTCTGAGGACTCATGGGCTAACAGCCTCCAGCTGTTCTTAACGTCAGGCCTGGAGAGGGTGGAGAGACCTCAGCCATCAGAGGGCGCAGGACTCTCCTTCAGGAATTGACCTTGTGGTTTCCTCTCACCTTGTGCTTCTTGCAGAAAGGAGTCAGGGGTGGAGGGGGGGTTAACAATGGGTGCGATGAGTAGTTGGCTGAGGGGAGCAGGGAGTTTTTGTGGGGGAGGCGGAGGTCACTGACATCTTCAGAGGTGGGATGGTGGCATCCTGAGCAAATTCCTTTCTTCCAGGATTTTCCCAAAGATCTTGGCTACCTCCAGGGCACAGCCCCAGTGGATGGTGAGCCCATAGCCTCCGTGGCCATAGTTGTGGATGACCTGGGAGAGGCAAGAGAGAAGGTCCAGGTCTGCCCTAGAAGATTCAGGAGCTTCCTGAAGTATCCTAGGTAAGCCTGGGGGTACCAGAGCTCCTCTTGGTACCACCCCCGGTGGGATGTGGGAACCCCTGGCAGGGTAGTCGGGGGAGTGTTTGGGGAGTTGGAGGTCAACACCCTAGACTCCTCTTCTGTTTCGGAGGCAGACCTGCTTTAAGCACTCAACACAGAAAAAGTAGAATCACCTGGAACTTGAGGTCTGAGATTCCCCCCACCACATCAAATTATCTGAAGTTCCCTAAATCACTTTCCTTGTTCCCATCCTGCTCCAGGCAGGATGTTAATAGGTAGACTCATCTACCCACCAAAGAAAAGAAGGGGCGCTGTATGGATGGACCCTGGAGAGAGGCAAGACGCCAGGGGGTTTTTTCAAAGCTAAAACCATCAGCAGGGAGTTCAACTCTCTATGTGACTCTCCCCCCAACCCCACTGCCATACACACACACACACACACACACACACACACACACACATAATGACCTCTCTACAGACAGACACACAACCCTTTATGGACACATGACACATCCACAAAACTCTTCTATACACCCCCCCTCCAAAGGATCAGAATAAAGGAGGAAGGGTGACCTAGATTCCTTCAGCCCAGGACAACCCCTGCCTTTTCAATAAGGCCAATTCCTACCCCATGAGAGAGGACATGAGAGGGGAACCCAGAGAGATGATGGAGCAGCCACAACGTGGACATCTGGGAAATGGCTCTGGACTCAGATTCAAACCACATCCCAGCCTTGCCCCTCACCACTGGTCTGATGTAGGCAAGTTGACTTCCACTTCTGGGAACCCCAGTTTGCTCATCTGAAGCATGGGGTGAACAGTCCCTATCCCAGAGAGCTGTAGGGGAGATTCAGTTAGGTCATTCTTGTCATGGACACAAAGTAGATGCTCAATAAAGTCCCCTTTTCCTTCTATTCAACCACAGGCTCTAGCAAATCGAGGCACTGCCCTCTATGTAAACTTGAGCAGGCCCTTTACCATCACTGAGCCTCAGTTTCCCCATTTATAGAGGAGGGGATATTAGCCACCACTGCCCCCACGTGAGTTCAGCATGACTGTTCCCCCGAAAACGCCAGAGACTTCTTAGGAGTTGGGGGATGGCATTGCTTTCCCTGCCAGGAGAGCATACCTCTGTGTTTGAAGATCCAACATGAAGCTCTTCTCTTTCTAGTCGAACCTGGGGGCGTACTGGCCGGAAGCCAGTGCATTCACTAACAATTTTTGCATCCTGGAAAGAAAAGTGTTGGTAATTCATCTCTGGATTTTTTTTTTTCTGATGCCATTTTTAGGTGATAGAGGGTTAACTTTTGGAACTTCATTACCATCACCACCACCACCACTGTCATAGTCACTTTTGTTAATTACCACTAAGATCATCACCACCTTTATCGGCCACCAACATCATTACTATACTACTACCATCTCACCACCAGTTCTATCAACTATCCCATCTTTATCAGTCACCGTCCCCACCAGCCACCACCATAATATCGCCTCATTACCATCATTATCACCACTCTCAGCGTTTTCATCACCATCAACGCCAACCACTACTTCTACCCTTGTCTTCATGACCATCACTATTGTTATCACCACTAGCAGGCAATTGTGAAAACTGAGATTTCTGCAACAAATACATCTGCTCCTTGTGAAGACAGACTAAGGTGTTTAAGGGATGTCACCTCAAGAGAGAGCAACTCTTAGCCATGACCAGATAGGTTTCATCAACCCACAGCAGGACTTCCCTGTACATTGTCAAATTCTGGTATAATCCAGAGTCCCCTGTTGGAATTATTTTGCCCAGTTATCCCAGTCATGATATCTTCCCATCTTCAAGTGTCCTTATGATCATCAAGCTGCTAGGATCCTGGTCTAGGGCACTGATATCTCTCCCCACCTTACCTTCAGTGTGGGCTCCAGTCTGCAGCAGCCTTCCCAAATGGTGTTGTGGTCCTGGATATTGTTTGTCTCACTCCAGTTCCCCAGCTGGAAGATGCCTCCAAGAGTCACTGCCTGGATCCTTGATAAAAGTGGGCAGGGTCAAGGATGAAGGAAAATGAAGCCTTTGAGATAACGGGGGGAGGGTCATTGCCATGCTCAACCTTACCACCATGTTTGCCTAAATCAACTTCAACATTATCATCCCACAGGTATCAAAAACAAACTTATGGTTACCAAAGGGGAAACATAGCAGGGAGTGATAAATCAGGAGCTTGGGATGAACACACACACACTACTATATATAAGATAGATAACTAACAAGGACCTACTGTGTAGCACAGGGATGTGTAACCTATTGTGTAGCAATAGGTTATTGCAAACTACTCAATAGTCTGCAATAACCTATATAAGAAAAGAATCTAAAAAAGAATGAACATATATATATGTATAAATGAATCACTTTGCTGTATACCTGAAACTAACACAATATTGTAAATCAACTGTACTCCAAAAAAATTAAAATATTAAATAAACTTAAAAAAACATTATAATCTCTGCTAATAATACTGTCAAAAAGAATAAAATACCTAGGAATAAACCTACATAAGGAGGTAAAAGACCTGTACTCAGAAAACTATAAGACACTGATGAAAGAAATCAAAGATGACACAAACAGATGGAGAGATATACCATGTTCTTGGATTGTAAGAATCAATATTGTGAAAATGACTGTACTACCCAAAGCAATCTACAGATTCAATGCAATCCCTATCAAATTACCAATGGCATTTTTTACAGAACTAGAACAAAAAATCTTAAAATTTGTATGGAGACACAAAAGACCCCAAATTGCCAAAGCAATCTTGAGGGAAAATAATGGAGCTGGAGGAATCAGACTCCCTGACTTCAGACTATACTACAAAGCTACAGTCATCAAGACAATATGGTACTGGCACAAAAACAGAAATATAGATCAATGGAGCAGGATAGAAAGCCCAGAGATAAAGCCATGCACCTATGGTCAACTAATGTCTGACAAAGGAGGCAAGGATATACAATGGAGAAAAGACAGTCTCTTCAATAAGTGGTGCTGGGAAAACTGGACAGCTACATGTAAAAGAATGAAATTAGAACACTCCCTAACACCATACACAAAAATAAACTCAAAATGGATTAAACACCTAAATGTAAGCCTGGACACTATAAAACTCTTAGAGGAAAACATAGGAAGAACACTCTTTGACATAAATCACAGCAAGATCTTTTTTGACCCACCTCCTAGAATAATGGAAATAAAAACAAAAATAAACAAATGGGACCTCATGAAACTTAAAAGCTTTTGCTTTGAAGCAAAAGCAAACTATAAACCGCAAAGGAAACTATAAACAAGACGAAAAGACAACCCTCAGAATGGGAGAAAATATTTGCAAACAAATCAATGGACAAAGGATTAATCTCCAAAATATATAAACAGCTCATGCAGCTCAATATTAAAAAAACAACTAACCCAATCAAAAAATGGGCAGAAGACCTAAATAGACATTTCTCCAAAGAAGACATACAGATGGCCAAGAGGCACATGAAAAGCTGCTCAACATCACTAATTATTAGAGAAATGAAAATCAAAACTACAATGAGGTATCACCTCACACTGGTTAGAATGGGCATCATCAGAAAATGTACAAACAACAAATGCTGGAGAGGGTGTGGAGAAAAGGGAACCCTCTTGACTGTTGGTGGGAATGGAAATTGATACAGCCACAATGGAGAACAGCATGGAGGTTCCTTAAAAAACTAAACATAGAATTACCATATGACCCAGCAATCCCACTCCTGGGATATACCCAGAGAAAACCATAATTCAAAAAGACACATGCACCCCGATGTTCATTGCAGCACTATTGACAATAGCCAGGTCATGGAAGCAACCTAAATGCCCATCGACAGACGAATGGATAAAGAAGATGTGTCACATATATACAGTGGAATATTACTCAGCCATAAAAAGTAATAAAATTGGGTCATTTGTAGAGACGTGGATGGACCTAGAGACTGTCATACAGAGTGAAGTAAGAAAGAGAAAAACAATTATCATATATTAACACATACATGTGAAATCTAGAAAAATGCTACAGATGAACCAGTTTGCAAGGCAGAAATAGAGACAGAGATATAGAGAACAAACGTACGGACACCAAGGGGGGAAAGCGGGGGTGGTGGGGGGGGGATGAACTGGGAGATTGGGATTGACATATATACACTAATATGTATAAAATAGATAACTAAGAAGAACCTGCTGTATAAAAAAAATAAAGTTCAAAAAAAAAATCACTGCAATTGCCATTGTCATTACCATCAAACACCACCACCTCCACCATTACCATTAACATCACTGGCATCATTGTTGTCACTTCTAATGTACAGCATAGTAATGATCATTAACAATACTGTATTATATACTTGAAAGTTGCTAAGAGAGTAGATCTTTAACGTTCTCACCACACCCACAAAAAAACTGTAGTTACGTGAGTTGATGGACGTGTTAACTAACCTTATTGTGATAATCATTTCACAATATATACATATATCAAATCATCATGTTGTACATTTTAAATGTACACAATGTTATATGTCAATTACGTCTCAATAAATCTGGGAAAAACATTGTCATCTCCATCAACAACATCATCTTCACTACTGCCTTCTTTGCTACCATTAATATATCATCACCATCAATCCCATTCACCATTTCCACCACCACCATTAGCATTGCCATTGATACCATCATCTCCGCCACACCACTAACATCGCCATTGAGGCAGTCAGCACAGTCACAACATTAACATGGCCTTTGAGACTGTCATCTCTGCCATATTAAAAGTCATCATTGATAAGTGTCATCTTCATCAGCACCAACTGCCACCCCCAACTCCCACTCACCACCACCATCAACACTGATCTCCTGTTCTGTAACAATACTATCTCCACTACCACCATTCCTCTGTCCACAATACTATCATCATCAACCCCATCACCACCACCATTATTGCCATTCACAACACTGCTGGTGTCACTGCCATCACATCCACTACCTTTGTCTCCAGCATCACCACTACTGTCATCCCAGATTATGTTCAAGATAGAACCCAGGAGCCCAGGGGAATTCCCTGGTGGTCCAGTGGTTAGGACTCTGCACTTTCACTACCGAGGGGCTGGGTTCGATCCCTGGTCAGGGATCCCACAAGCCACACGATGTGACAGTTAAGGCTGAGTCCCGTCTTCCCAGAGGTTTAATGGCTCAACCTCACTTAAAAGCATTGGAGGAAAAAACCTGAAAAGACTTAAGAAAGAGCCCTGGAGCAGGCAGCGGGGGCATAAGAAGAGCAGGAAGGTGCTCCCTCTTCTGCCCTACAATATCAGATTTTTACCCTGGGATGATGTACGGGGACTTATAGATGCCTCTCTCTGGGTCATGGGTGATAATGAAGTGCTTCATCCACGGGGCATCCACCTGTTGATTGAAGACAGAGAAGTCTCATCAGAAGAGTTAAATCAGTGGGCTCCCATCGCCTGCTCCCCTCTGTGACCAGATGTTCTGACAACAGTGGCAAACATTCCTTAGCCCTCCAATGACCCCTCTGTCCCAAGTCTGCACCAGACTGCTTGCTTTTGTAGGAAGAGCTGCCCCGATTGAGAGCCACCCCAGTCCCTGAAGCAGCACACATTCTCATCCACAGAAAAGCCCAACACATGTGTAAATGCACGTACACATTAGCCCACCTCGGGAACACACGTACCTGTGAATGCACTCCAGTACTCACATGGGCACACACATGCACACATACCCACAAATAGGCATGCCTCAGGCACATGCACACACACACAGTGAGAGGTGGTGTGGAACAATGCTTACACACCTGGGCTCTTAAACCAGGTTACCTGTTCTAATCCCAGTTCCATCGCTTACTATGATGTGAACTTGTGCAAGTTACTTAATTCCTCCGTGCCTCAGTTTCCCCATCTGTAAGATGGCGATGGTGATGTGATAGTACCCATCTCAAAGGGTTGCAGCGAGGATCAAATTAATTAACACAATGAAGTACTTGGGTCTGTGCCTGGCACTTAGTAGGCATTCCATAAATGTTTGCTCTTTTTATTATGACAGGCATATGCAGCTTCCACATATGGACAAACACACACACACACACACACACACACACACACACACACATGCTTTACTATTAAGAAGAACCCCGCCCAAGAAAGAGTATGTTTGGGAGGGTCGTGTTGGTTCTTCTTGTTTCTTTAACATGCAAATTCCCTGAACACTGGGGGGGGGGGTCCTCTAACAGATGTCCCCCGATTCAGCCTCTATCTTTGGAGATGAAATAAACAGGCAGAAACAATCCTTCTGTCAACAAAACTCATCCCTCACCTTCAGACTCACCTTAATGATCTGCCCCCGGCCTGGCTGCAGCAGGAGATCTGGTTGCAAAGCCCCAGCCCATACCCCAGTGCAGTTGATAATCACATCCGCTCCTCCTCTTGCCACCTGGTAGCAATCAACAGGGCAGGTGGGATGGGAGGGGATGAGGACCTTAGTATCCCTTGCATCCTCCCAGCCTGCAACTCTCTGCTCCCTGTGGAACAGCCAGGAGGGGACTCAATGAGGAACCCATGGACCTGCCTCCAAATTCCGCTCTGCCATTTACCTACTGTGTGATCTCAGAAATGTCCCATCACCTCCTCAAGTTTCAGATCAGATTCCTTAGCTATAAAATGGGGCTGGTAACATCTGTTCATAGTGTGCTGTGAGGCTCCAGTATGACTCTGCCTATAAAAGTGTTTGGAAAAGAATACTACGGAAGGGGGAAACCTTCTTGGAACCTTCTAGAAGAAGTCAGAAAGGACACAGAGATAGTCTTCTCCCTCCTTCTGACTCCTTTTTATTTCATTCTCTTGTCTTCTACTCTGCCAAGACATCTGAGGAAGGCACATTGGAAGCCCCAGCGCCGTGCGTTGTATGGGAAGCTCCACAGCTCAAGGATGTAGCATGATGGGCACCCAAACTCCCAGCCCAGCCCCAGTGACTCCCCTTACAGGTCAGTCCTGGGTCACACTGCCATTTTTCATGAGCCACTGTTTGCCACACTGGGCTGTGAGCCCCTTGGGATTGAGAGCTGTGTCTAAGTCAAGTTTGTATTCCAAGTGCCCCTCAGGGCTTGACCTAGAGCAGATGCTCGTACACGTTAGTGGCTGCAAGTACAAGAGTCTTCCATGTGCCAAGCACTGTCCTGGGTACTGAGATTGAGTGAGGTCATACAGCAAAGCTCCTGGTACACAGCCAGTGCCTGCTGATGGTAGCTGCTACTATCATTATTATTGATGGTGGTGTCACTCTGGAGGTAGGTCAGTGGAGGGCCTTGACTTTGTAGGAACATCAACCCAGATGTTGGTAAGAAGCAACCAAGCATCTGGAACTTGGGGGTGTGGTACAGCTGATATTGAGAAGAGGCAGCCAGCTCTCTGGCCCTAAAACTCACTGAGGCTCAGATATAGATATAGCCCCTAATGGCCACCATGATCCCACTGTCCCTTTGCTTCTGACACCAACATCAAGGCAGAATGCCTGAGTCCTTCTGGGATTAAAAATAGACCTAGAATCTGGGACAGGCCTCAAAGGGATGCTAGGAGCCTGAGAAGGGGCCCCCCAACCCTGCAACAGGAAGCAAAGGCCTCCCCTCTTCTCCTCTCTCCCACATCCAGCCCCTTCCAGCCCGGCAGCTCACCTCCTCAAAAGACTCCACCTTCCTTAGGAGGAATTTCACTCCTCTCTCAGTTAACCTGGGATGATCAAGCACATAAAAAAATCCAGTATTCAGTTCTCTGTCCCATCCCTCCAAGAGGATGGCGTGGGGGACATTTCCCAAAGAACCTTTTGTGGATGTTAGTCCCACAGGATGCTCCTTGAGAATATGGCTGTGTAGTCCAGTTCATGAGCACCTTGATGGACTAGTGGTCCACGAAATGTCCCTTAGGAAACCTGAGATGGTCCAAGCCCCACGTTGGGCAGATGGAGATGGGAGAAGGGCCTTGCTGAAAGTCATACAGTGAGTCTATGATGGGATTAGGACTCAAACCCAGGCCTCTTACTACCACCACCCTGCTTTGTATTATCAAAGGGAATGAGATGCGGGGTGGAGGAGGGGCAGGGTTGGGCCAAAGCCAAATTGCTTCTTTATCTGAAGCAGAGCATGAGGAAGGAGGTGGGCTGGGGATACCCACACCTCCCTAAATTTCACAGAGAAAAAATGTATGTCACTATTAGAAATACAGTAGAAACATTAAAAGAATAGGAAGTAAACCATATGCAAGCTAAAGCATAATATCAGGATTATTTTATCCACATGGTTTCCTCAAGATAGAAAAACTGGGAGCATTCTTTCCTGGAAGGGGCTGGATAAGAGTCATAAGCGTCCCAAGGTTAGGAGACATAACCATGTTTTAATACAATGGTTTCCAAACCTGGCTGATAATTACAATGACTTAGGGAACTTCTTACAATACAAATTTCTGAGCCCCACTCCAGAGAATCTGATTCAGTAGATACAAAGTGAGGTCCTGAAATCTATATTTTTAAAAACCTCCCCAAGTCATTTGACAAAAGCCACCATCCATTCCAGTTTTTTAAAAATCTTAGTAAAATAATAATATATAGGAAATATATGGAATCTTCCTTAATATGAATGTATGTGAATATGAATACAAATTGTATCTCTCAAGCTAATGTTTGCTAATTTAGAACACTACAAGATTCCTATCAACATAAGGAACGCCCTTAGCACAGGGACATCCTCTATCATCTGTATTAGTTAGTGTTATTCTAGAGGTACTGGCCACAGCAATTAGACAAGAAAAAAAAATGAAGTATAAAAATAAAAACCGGACTTCCCTGGTGGCACAGTGGTTAAGAATCCTCCTGCCAATGCAGGGGACACGGGTTCGAGCCCTGGTCTCGGAAGATCCCAAATGCTGCAGAACAACTAAGCCCGTGTGCCACCACTACTGAGCCTGTACTCTAGAGTCTGTGAGCCACAACTACTGAGCCTTCATGCCACAGCTACTGAAGCCTACGCGCCTAGAGCCCGTGCTCTGCAACAAGAGAAGCCGCCGCAATGAGAAGCCTGTGCAACGCAATGAAGAGTAGCCCCTGCTCACCGCAGCTAGAGAAAGCCCGCGTGGAGCAACAAAGACCCAATGCAGCCAATAAATAAATTAATTAATAAAAATTTTAAAAATTAAAAAAAAAAACAACTTATGTTTTGTAGATGATGTAAATATATCTGGAAAACTTAAGAGAATCTATTTAAAGCTATTACACAGCCATCACAGATTTTAGTAAGGCTGATAATAAATACTGTATCACATGTAAAAAGCTTCCCAGGTGGTTCCAACAAGGTGTGGAAGCCACTGTCTTAGTGCACAGAGGTGGTCAGAAACAAGGATAGCTCCCACCAAACCTAAAGGTTTTCATCAACATTTGGGGTTGGTCAGTACAAAGACAAATCCCATGAACAATCATCCACTACAACCCTGGTCCCTGAGAGGTGCTTTCCTCAAAGTGAAGCTGAAAATCTCACCTTTCAGTCAGCCATTGCAGATACTTCCTCCCCTCCAGAATCAGGCTTGTGTTGAACCAGCCATAGCTAGAGTCACAGGAGGCAAAAGGTGGGAATAAAGGATCAGAATCACAGCTATATTTGAAGGCTATCATATGGAGGTGGGAGCTGTCACATTCTTTGGGCCCCCAAAGGGTAGAGCAAGGACCACTGGGTGACATTCAAGGAGGAAGTGGTTTTCAGCTCGAAGCAAGGGAATATTTTCTATCAGACAAAGCCATTCCTGACATTGGGGTGTGCAAGTGGAGATTAATGTGCATCTGTAGAGAGGGTTTAGACATGGGGTGAGGTGAAGAGAGGACCAGAGAGGCATCAGGCTATAGCGAAAAGAATAGAGGGGTTTGGACTGGGTTGGAATCCCATTCTGGCCACTTGGCTGTGTGACCTGGGGAAGTGACTTGGCCTCTCTGAAGCTCAGTTTCCTCATCTACAAAATAAGATAGTGTTATGGAACTTCTGGGCTTGAGATCTATGATTCTGTATCCCCTACCTCCCTAGTCTAAGGTGCAGTTTGGGTGGGTGGGCTCTCTGAAAGAGCTGGACAGAGCACTGGGAGACCAGAGTATGGGGATCTAGACCAGGGATGGAACAGGAAATTTGGTGCCTCCATCTTTTGGACAAGTCTATCTGAACTGTGGGGCCTCAGCTCCTTCACCCATGGCAGTAACCTTACCTGTAATCGGGAAACATGTCCAGCTCTCTCGGAGTCAGCTTCCGAAATCCCAGAACTACATCCTTCCAGTAAGGGTCCTTTAGAAGAAGAGAAGGTAGCACAGGGATAAATGAACATCAATAAGAATGATAATAACAAAAACTTATATAATGTTTTCTGTGTGTAAGGCGCTGTTCCACGCATTTTACTCATACCAATCCAATAATCTTTACAACAACCCACTGAGGTAGATACTATTTTTAGTTCCATTTTGCAGATGGGCCCATTGAGTCTCAGAGAGGTTAAGTAACTTGTCTAAGGTCACACAGCTAATAAATGGTGGAGCTGAGATTCGAACCCACACAGTTTGGCTTCAGAGTCCAGTTCTTAACCATGATGCTATATGAAGGGTAAGAATAAGGCTGAGGATGAGTGATAGGGTAAGGGTCATAAATAGGGGAGAAAAAAAGGGGCGACAGTGAAGGTCACCAAAGGATGAGAGTGGGAGGTAGCAGAGTGGAGGGTCAGACAACCTGGGGGTAGATTTTGGCCTCATCACTGACCACTTTGAATTCTCTGAGACTCAGTTTTCTTATCTGTATAATGGAGTTAATAATCACTCTTGGAAGGTAACAGATAATGAAAGTAACGCCCTTAGCACAGTGCTAGACATTGAATAAACCTGGGAGAACTGGCATGGGATTCTGGGCACCCAGCCAGACCACCCCTTCCAAACAACCATGGCTTTGCCTTTCATTCGAGCTGGGTTCAAATTCGAGCTCTGCCACTTAAAGCTTTGTGAGCTCAAGGAAGTTACCCCAATTCTCGGAGCCTCTAGTTTCTCATCTGCAAAAGGAGGACAATGATAGCACTTACTTCCTGGTTATGATGAAAATTTAATGAGTCATTAGTTATAAAGTGGTTAGGACAGGGCCTGGCACATAGTAAGTACTTCAGAAGTCTGTGCCAGGGTGAGTGTTTTAGTCCATTTTAATGGAAAGTCCTGGAACCTCCAGGGGAGCAGGAAACCTTTTGGCTTCAGCGTCAAGTGCCTCCCACTCCAGGATGTGTCTGTATTTCACCCATACCACTCAAGAAGGGCTAGTTTCCCTGGTTCATCAGAAGATTCTTTGGTCTCTGCCAATTTAATAACAAAGTTGAAAATGAAAATGATTTTGAAAGCAAAAATAGAAATTAAAGTAAACCTGTTTTGAACACAGGAGTCTTTGGCTAAGAGGCTCAAAGTACCACCTCCCCCCACCCCCTGCCACACCCTGGTCTCTGATCAAGGCTCTGCCCTTTGGTTTATGGTCAAGGACTCCTCACCCACCGGAACGGCTTCATGGAAGAGGTTGTAGCCTGAGACTGGGGCCAGGCCCATGTCTGCCGCACTGGGAGAACCGATGTGGCTCAGGAGATAGTTGAAGGTCTGCTGGTTCCAGTGCCTAGAAGGATTCCCCCAGATCTCAGTCACCTAATACCTTGAGATGGACAAGAAAGCTCCAAGGGTTGGCTTGCATGGGGCTGTGATCAGGTTGGTGGGATGTGTCCAAATCCAGAAATCCACCACGTTCACTCTGCAGTGCCCCAGATGCTACGGTCTTCCCCCTCCCCAAGCTTTCTAATATTTTCCCATTAAAGAGAAGAGGGGTAACAAAGGATGCTCCATCAACATAGAGGACAGTCTTGTGGTTGCCAAGGGGGAGGGGGTTGGTTGGGGGAGGGATGGAGTGGAAGGCTGGGGTTAGCAGATGTAAGCTATTGTATACAGAATGGATAAACAGCAAGGTCCTACTGTATAGCACAGAGAGCTATGTTCAATATCCTATGATAAACCATAATGGAAAAGAATATAAAAAAAGAGTGTATATATATGTATAACTGAATCACTTCGCTGTACAGCAGAAATTAACACAACATTGTAAATCAACTATACTTCAAATAATAAAAAAAAAAGGATGCTCCATCATAACTATTTGGAACCTACCTCTGGCTTGGGATCATGTAGCTGCGAGTTTAAATGAAAGCTTTGACTGCTTTGGGGACTGTGCGCCCCGTGGTTCAGGCTCACTCTGGGCATCCCCCACTGTAAACGCCAGTGGCAGGCATCACTTACTGCTTCTGAACACTTTCTCTCCCCTCCCAGGGCACACAGCTCAACAACATTTCCTAGACTCGCTTGCAGATAGGTGTGACCATGTGGCTGCGTTCTTGCCAACGGACCCTAACGTCTCCTCCCAGGTGGTCCTCATGCTGTGCTCCTTCTACAGGCACTGGCCCGTGGCAACATCGGAAGCCACAGGGAGGACGGCAGAGCCATGAGATGGAAGGAGCCCGGGCCCCTGAATTGCCACCTACTGATCAGGAATACTGGTTTTGGAATTTATGGGCATGAGAATGAAACTTCCGTTTGAGCCGTTATTCATTGGAGGGTTCCTTTGTTGAAGCAGCTGGTGGTTTCTAAACTGACACAATGACCTCTGCCACTTTGCTAAACTTGAACATCCGTCCACCCACTTAGAGGCATTCCTGATGGACAGATGCATTCAGCATCCACAGCCACCCGGTTTAGGTGAGGGATGGAGACAAAGCCTCCATCTGTCTGGCACACATGGCTTCTCAGCCTTTCGGCCACGATCAAGTATAGCATCTGTCTGGCCCACAGCAGGGACTTAATATTTATGCGTACTGTCTTTATAGCACGTCAGGCCAGAGCCTCCACAAAGGGTTGTAATTGGTGATGGGAACCCTGAGAGGGAACATCCTCTCTGCAGACTCAGCCCCTCTGGCCCCAGGCCACCCTCCGGCACCCTCACTCACGCCTCCTGTGGGTTGCTGGGCTCGGAGAGGTAGGGCTGCCAGAGGCCGGCAGCCACATCAGTGTTGGTGAGCGGGGTGAAGCGTTCTGCGTAGACCTTCACATCCAGCGACTGCAGGACCGAGTGGTAGCGCTCATGGATGCAGAGGGCGGTGGACAGCCCGATGACGCCCGCTCCGATCACTACCACGCGCATCGTGCCAGCCTGCGGGAAGTCAGGGTTGAGGCACGCCACCACCACCATCGCTACCATCCACTGACGGCTTAGAAGATGCCAGACACCGCCCAGCCCTTTTATACTTGATTCCCTCAGTGGCCCTTACACATAGGAAAATTGAGGCACAGAGAGGCAAAGCAACTTGCCTAAGTTCACACAACCAGTAAGGGATGCAGCTTTCTCTGGAGACTCTCCTCGAATACCCTGTCCCCAGGCTGGGAAAACAAAAAGGGCCCAGCAGAGTGCCTGGCCAGCTGTAGTCTGGTTAGTCTAGTGGTTAGGACAATGGGCTTCAAATCTCAGATCTCAGCTCTGCTCCCTGCTGGCCATGACTTTGGCCAAGATGCTTCTCAAGCCTCAAATTCTTTTTCTGGAAAATGAGAAAAATAACTCATGCCTCGGAGAGTAGATGGGAGTTTTCACAAAATGGCAAATGTAAAAAGCTTAACACGGTGTCTAGTGCAGAAGAAGTGACTTCCTGACATTTGTGGAGCACCTACTGTGTGCCAGCCCCTGCACTAAGCGCTTCCCAAGCGTCATTTCATCTAAGTCTCCCACATTCTTAGAAAGTAGGGGCTGGTGTTATTGGCCCCATTCTACAGATGAGGAAACGAAGGCTCAAAGAGGTGGAGTAACTTACCTGAAGTCACACAGCCAGTAAATGGTGCTGCCAGGATTTAATTTTAATTCAAGTAAACTTGATACACACTAGTGTGTGCTAAGCTGGCAGCTAGTGGATGCAGCTGTGAGCAAGTCAGACGCAATGTCTGGCCTCAGAACTCAGATCTTCAGCACATCCCTTCCAGGCCTGCCTTGGGGTGCTTGGCTGGCTGGGTCCTCAGAAGTTTAGAAGACCTACCAGCTTTTGACCTTGAAGCTGCTTGGGCCTGCACAGCAGGGAAATATTCTGCAGGCTCCTGCTAAGGCAGAACAAGGGGACTTTTTGTGTCCGGAAGGGCCAAATTCAACTTTCCCTCCTCTCTGCTCACAGCTCTCCTCCCACAGACCTTGCCTCCTGGCAACTGCGGCCCGTGGCCCTGAACGGCAGGACATTCTCAATATGGCCTAGTTTTGTAAAGGGGAAAATGGCTCCAGCCCACAAGAACTGGACTCTGTTGGGGTTTCAGCAGCCAAGTTGGAGATAAAACCAAAAAACGGAAAAGCCTCGTTCCTCTGGGTGATTCTGCTTCCAGACTTGAGCCTGGGCTTAGTTGCAGGGGGACCCTCTCAGGGACCCCTCGCCTCCTCCCCCATCCTTTGCCTCAGGAGATGCAATCTCCTCAGCTGTGAAATAGGGTTAACCCCATCTCATGGGGTCAGCCTGAAGATTAAATGACTAGCCTGGTCAAAGTTCCTGGTACAGGACCTGGCCTCAATCTGTGGTGGCCTCCTTCTGTCCCCTAACACCTTGAAAATAACAATGCGAAAAACACTGGCTGTGGAGGAGGGGAGAGGCAGGAGGGAGAGTCAGACCTGGCTTCACTACCAGCTTGCTGTGTGACCTTGGCCAAGTTACTTCCCCTCTCTGGGCTTTCTGTCTCTGCATAGCCTCTGGAGATTTGACCACTTTTGACATTGACAGTAAGAAGGCAGGAATAGAGGGTTTTCCTGTATTTTCCAAATTCCCCATAATGAATCCAGGAGGCGGTGTGGCTTGGAGAGGTGGCAGTAACAGCCCAGGCTGGGGGTTAGACAGCCTGGCTCTGGCACACACCAGCTGTGTGACCCTGGGTAAGTCACTTCACTTGACTGAGCGAGAGGTTTCTGAGCAGGGAGAAAGAGACTTCAGACCGAAGCCATCATATGGCACGTCTCCAATAACAAGGCTATGGCAAGGCCTCTGGTTAGAAATGGTGGCACATGCCCAAGAGAAGATCATGACGGGGGGACCCAGAGCAACTTCTGGAACCAACTGGCCAAGACAAAGAAGGACAGGTAACAGCATAGGACTCAGTTTCTCCAATGTCTAAAGTCCTAAAGATAAGCAAGATGGCATCGTGCAGAAGGGGAAACTGAGGTTCACAGAAGGGGAGCCACTCAGTCAAAGTCACATGTTTGTGATCAAAAAATTTGTACGGTCTTGGGGTTTAAAAGTCTCTGTGAAAGAAAAGACCTGGCAGTGGGGAGATTACAATAGCAGCTGCTAGCTTTTCGACTTCTAGTATGTGTTACTCATTGTGCTAAGAACTTGACATGTGGGACTTCCCTGGCAGCGCAGTGGTTAGGAATCTGCCTGCCAATGCAGGGGACATGGGTTTGAGCCCTGGTTTGGGAAGATCCCACATGCCGTGGAGCAACTAAGCCCGTGAGCCACAACTACTGAGCCCGCGTGCCACAACTACTGAAGCCCTCACGCCTAGAGCCAGCCCATGCTCCGCAACAAGAGAAGCCACCACAATGGGAAGCCTGTACACCACAACAAAGAGTAGCCCCCGCTCGCTGCAACTAGAGAAAGCCTGCGTGCAGCAATGAAGACCCAACGCAGCCAAGAATAAATAAATAAATAAATAAAAAGAAATTGACATGCATTATCTACTTTAATCTTCTAACAACCCTCAGCGTTGTCCTTATGCCCATTTTACAGATGAGACAACTGAGGCTTAGGCACCAGCTGGTGAGAAGCAGAGCCCAGGCCGGCCTGACTCTCAAGGCTGTGTGCTTACACCCCGTGCTAATCCCACGATTTGAAAAACCATCAGGTCAAGCAGGCAAAGAAAAACAGCCAAGGCTTCCGAGTCCTGCGTTGAAAAAAAAACACAAAATACAACGAGTACAGGAATTTTATTGTGTTGGTGATAGGCATAGAATTGAAAAGGGAAAATGTGTGTCCTAAGTCAATTATCTTAGTTAAATAAATGAATCAGATTTGATACTGATTGTAGCAACCATGTGTGTGTGCATGCATTTAAGTGGAATATAAATGCATAAGGTTCTTATCAGAATTGGCAGCCAGACTGTAGGATCTGACAGGCCCAGCCTCGGGTGAAATCATTCATGCATGTGGGTAATGAACTCCTGGACTCGTCTGCACACAGCTCTGTTATCGTTCAACCATTTTCTTGTTGTTGCTGACGTTTTTATTAGTGTTGCAGTTTTCTGCTTTATGCCATTACTTCAAACAAGCGTGCTTGGAGTGTGCATTCAGGAAGATGCAAACAGCTGGGGTTATTACGTGTGTGTGTGTGTAATTGTAATGTCTATGTATTTGTGGAGTAGGAAGGGAATTTTGGCCGTCTGCCACTTGCCAGACACATATAGATGCAGTACAGACATCCTCTTACTTTATCCTCTCAACTGCTCTAAGAAGTTCTATAGACGCAGGACTGAGGTTCAGGGAGAGGAAGTCACTCCCCCAAAGTCACACAGCCAGTGTGGGACAGCATTCGGATCTGGACCCAGTTCTATCTGAGCTTTTCTGTGCTGCGCCATAGAGCTCTTTAGGTGGCCGGCAAGAAATTGGTGGCCGGCAAGAAATTGGCAGCTGACACCTTCCGCTTACTTTTCAGTCTTGTATTTGTTTGCTTATAACTTCCCTTGTCCCTAGAATGAACCTTGAAGCAGCTCATGCCTTTGATGGCTACATGTGCAAAAAATAGGGAAGACTTGCTTTTTAAAAAAAAAATCAACAAGTCACGGGTGAGGTATTTGAATGAATATAATCAGCTCCATGTGGCTAACTCTTATGAAGCTTCAGAGTTTATCTTTAAAATGGAACAGATTCTGTAAATGCTGGAAAACCAGGCTACCAGCTCCCAGACCCCCAAATAATAATAATGGCCATTTATTGAGTACTTGCTATGTGCCCAGTTCTGTGCTAAGCCCCTTATAGTCATCACCTCTTTTTATACTCAGATTAACCCTGGAAGAGGTGAGTTATGACCCTTATCTTCCAGATGAGGAAACTGAGGCTTGGAGAGGTGAAGGCACTTACCTGTGGTCCCTGCAAGGTTGTCACTTGCGTCAGGCTCTAACGTGGACCTTCTCTGTCGACACTGGGAGGACACTCAGATCTGCTGCGCCACCACCCCTGCCCCCGCTCACCTGGCGTGCCAAATTTCTGGAGAAAAGAGGCAGCTGCTATGGGTGCAGGGTCCTATCTCCTAAAGGGAGGCTCCTGAGGCTGGGGCGTCCTGTCCTCAGCTGGGACTGGAGCTCAGGGTCAAAGTCTGAAGTTACGGACAGGGCACAGCAAGGGGTGGGGCTGGACACCACGCTGCTCTCAGGGGCTGGACATGGGCCAGGCTGGGAGACCTCACCTCCCCTCGCTCCGGTCCCTGAAAAGTTGCCTGACTTTTCTGGCTGATCCTAAGTCCCTGTGGACAGGCCTTTGGGGAGGGAGGGAGGATGGATGGGGGTTCTTGGAGGGCTGATGGGCACAAGGAGGTTTGTCTCCCGGGCCAGCTGGAGACGATCCTCTTTCTTCCCTCTTCCTGCTGCCACCCTGGGGGAGGGGAGGGTGGCTCCCTGAGCCACTGTGAGTCTGCACAGTGGGGATGGTCAAACTGGCAGCCCCTGAGGTGAGGCCAGAGGTATAGGACAGGGGCTCCTAGGGCCAGCCAGCCAGCCAGCCTAATGCCATTCTGGGATGCTGGGTGGATGAGGCCAAGGAGAGATTCAAGGCGATGCCTGTTTGGGCTGTAAAGATGTGTCGCTCTTTGCTCCTGTATCCCAGAGACACGAGTGGCTGGACGCCAGGTCCCTCCTCTGCCAGAGCTAGACCTGGAGCAGTGATTATTAGAGCTCAGAGAGCATCAGGCTGCCCACTGTATGGATGGGGAGACTGAGGCCCAGAGAGAGGGACCAACAAGCCCTGGGTGAAGCATCCTCTGGGTCAGCTTTGAAGGTCCAGCCTGTAACCCCTTACCTTCGGCATTATCAAATAAAAACGTGCAGATGCCATAAGAAAATGCATGCAAAATACTAGCGCATACTCTTTTCTCTAATAATAAAAAAGATGGGGTGAACTCCACCTTTTACTTATATGCTTCCATTTCATTTGAATTTTTTTTTACAATAGTCATGTGTCACTTTTATATCCCACAACCTTAGGGAAATTCCTTGTGCCTCTAATTCATTATGGGAACACTTAAAAGTTAACAAAAGTTAGCCAGATAACTTTATTCCCATTCCCATTCTAGCGATGATTTGTGTTTTGTGAATTTCAGTGTGCCAGTTCTAAATACTTTACCTGGATTATCTCATTTAATCTGGCAGCAGCCCTAATAGTAGGTGCCGTTATTATTAACTCTCTCTTCATAGTTGAAATTCAAAAATTTGCTCCCAGTATCCACTATAGCTAAAAATGTGTCCATCCTATAACCCAGCAACCCTACTTTTATGTACATACCCAAGAGAAGTAAAGACATCCGCCAACCAAAAGGCTTGTACAAGAACATTCATAGTCCCAAAGTGGAAATAACCAAAATGTCTATCAGAATGCATAAACAAACCGTGTTTTCAGACAATTCATGCCATGGAATATTATACAGCAAAGCAAAAATTAAATACTGCTACACACAACAACTGGGAGAATCTCACAATCACTACGCTGAGTGGAAGAAGCCAGGCAGGGAAGAGCCCATACTGTGCCCTTCTATAGATGTGAAATCCAAGGAAAGGTGAAACTAATTGATGGTGATAAAGGCTATGGGAAGAATGATTACCTATGGGGCACAAGGGCATTTTCTGGGATGTTAGAAATATGTCCCTTAATCTGGGTGGTGGTAACAGGAGTGTATGCCTATGTGAAAAGTCATCAAGCTGCATATTTAAGATTAAGATGAATGGATTGACAAAATTAGAAAGAAAGAGTGGTGGGGGGGAGAGGGAGAAAGAAAAAAGAAAGAAAGAAGAAGGGAAGGAAGGAAGAGGGGGGAAGGGGAGGGAAGGAGAGAGAGAAAGAGAAAAAGAGAGAACTTGCCCATAATAATATGGCTCACAAGCCCAAATTTGAAGCCAGGTTAGGGTTCCCAGATCTAGCAAATAAAAATACAGGACACCCTGTGTTATATCTGGCAACCCTCACCCAGGCAGTCTGTTTCCAGAGGTGGAACACTCAGCCACCACCCTGGAGAGCTTTACTGAGAGTTGAGAATGGTTCCAGGCACCCAGGACTCCCACACCCCAGAGCCAGAGGTGGGCCTTGGCTTCAGAGAGTCCTGTGCTGTGTGCAAATAGCAAATTCAGTGCAGTATTTAATATTGGAAAATGAAGTGGAGTGACACCCGTTGTTTCCATGATCCAAACTCTAGAAAGTAAAGTTTCACAGAATATTCTTGGCTCTTGGAATGAATAGAAGATATCCCCTAGGAGGCATGTGAGATTTTTATCTTTATCAGAAGGGAGCATGAGTTTCGTTTTGTTTTGAAAAAAGGAGGACTTCACTGGTGGTCCAGTGGTTAAGACTCCGTGCTTCCACTGCAGGGAGCACGGGTTTGATCCCTGGTCCAGGAAGATCCCACATGCCACGCAGTGTGGCCAAACAAACAAACAAAAAAATGTTGAGAAACACTGAGCTGGTTGAATCTGCCCATTTTACAGTTGGGTAAAGTGAGGCCCAAAGAGCGGCAGGGATGTGCCCTTAGTCCCACAGGGGTGTAGGGCTTACTCAGTCTGTTGATCACAGGGACAGTGAGAAACTACTCTGAAGTCCAAAGCTCACTGATCATACTGAGAGGAGGTTCCAGAAGGCCCCCAAAGGACCTTTGGAAGCAATTTCTGTTGATTTGGCTGGAGCTGTTGGAGCTGAAGATTCTTCTGACCCACTGGCTGGTTGATAAGGACATGGCCTTCTAGCAGCTCTGAAATACACTCAGGCCAGGACAAAAGGATCCTTGGCTGGGAGAATTCTCTGCAGGAGGCAGAACTCTGTGGAGGGCCAGGTGAAGTTAGAGAATAACCAGTTAACCCCACAAACCCACACATACATTCTCAGATGAAATTAGCATTATTAGAACTTTTCTAAGTATTAACATCATCATAACCTCTGTAAATGTATAAAATACAGAAGGTAGAAGAAAGTACTAATCACCTGCTACCAACCCCCGCACCAAGAAATAAGGGCCATTAACATTTTGGGTGAATGTCTCCAAAAGTTAACATAAACACACCTGAGTGACAAAAATGGGCTCTTGTTATACGTGCTGTTTTGACTTCCGTTCTGTTCTGTTACCAATATGGCATGTCCTGAACACCTTTCCATACAACTGTAGAACAATGGTATCCATTTCACACAGGTTACCATTGTATGTGGATGTAACAATTTTTTTTTAAATTCTTGGATGTAACAATTTTTAAAGTCGGTCCCTATGGGGGCTGTCCCTGTCATTTTTTGATATTACAAATATCCTAGATGCATTTCTTGGCACACCTGTCTATTTCCCTGGGGTCGAGTCCTAAAAATGGAATCACTGTGCCAAAGAGTTTGCGCATTTAAAATATTGATCCATTTTGCCAGACAGCCCTCCAAAAGGACTCTATTAACTGACAAGTTTAAGGAGGCACGTACCCTCAGGTGCCCACCCTGTACTTGCACCATCCTGAGAGTGAGAGCCTTCTTAAATTTTGCACACATCCTCACTTGCCTCAGCCTAGTTCCAGCCCTGCTAACAAGACTGCAAATCTTTTCATACATTGATGGACCTTTAGATTTATTTCTTTATAAAGGCCTCTTTTTGGCCCATTTTCCTCTTGAAGTGTGTTGGCTATTTCTCTTATTAATTTGTAAGAACTCCCTTTATATTTATGGGTATTATCCTTTTGTTGAAAAGATTTCCCCCAATCTGTCTGACATTCAAAGGTTTTAGAACTTTTTGGGCAGCAACATGGATGGGCTTAGAGATTATCTTACTAATTGAAGTAAGTCAGAAAGAGAGAGACAAATGCCATATGATATCACTTATATGTGGAATCTAAAATACAACACAAATGAACATATCTATGAAACAGAAACAGACTCACAGACATAGAGAACAGATTTGTGGTTGCCAAGGGGGAGAGGGGAGGGGGAGGGAAGGATTGGGAATTTGGGATTAGCAGATGGAAACTATTATACAGAGAATGGATAAATAACAAGGTCCTACTGTTTAGCACAGGAAACAATATTCAATATTCTGTGATAAACCATAATGGAAAAGAATATTTAAAAAAAGAATGTATATATGTATAACTGAATCACTTTGCTGTACAGCAGAAATTTACACAACCTTGTAAATCAACTATATTTCAATTAAATAAAAACCGTTTTGGAGTCAAATCTATTCATCTTTTTGTTTTTCCCTTTTATGGTTTCTGCCATTAATGTCATATTTAGAAACCTTGCATCCCCTCCCCTCTCTGTCCCATTTTATAAATTACTCATGCAGACTTTCTAGAACTTTTGAGGGTTTTTTTTTTTAACATTGAAACATTTGATTCATATGGAATTAATTTTGGAGAAAGACGGGGGTTAAGGATCCAGCTTGACTTACTAGACAATGGCACCAAAACCATTAGTTGACTCACTCATATTTTCTCTACTGATACTTCCCTGCTTTTATTATTCACTAAACTGTCCTGTGTGTTTGGGTCTATTCCTGGACTCTCCATTGATCTGTCTGTGGCTTTCTAAACCAGTGCTCATGCTGTTTTAATTTCTGCAGCTTTGTCACATGTTTTAATATCTGGTAGGACAGATCCCTTCTTTCTACTCTTCCTTTTTGGTGACTAGTGATTAAGACTAGGGACTCTGGAGTCAGGCAGGCAGACTCAGCTGGTACCCCAACCTTGCCCTCTCTACCTGTGTGGTCTTGGGCTGGTACTAAAGGAAACCAGAGAACAATCGGGAAGGCACATGGCAGGAGGTCCAAGAGCACACGTTAGTGTCAAACACACATGAGGTCAACCCGAGCTCCATTCCTCATGGTCCCCAGAATCACAGACAAGTCTCTTCTTGAAGCTTTATATGTAGAATTTGTGGTAGGGGGTGGGGGGAAGGAAGCTAATAACAGTTTCTTGCTATTGGAAAAATTAAATAACAAGGGACTTTGCCCTATTGTGGAATTAAGATGAAATAGTGATCGAAGAGGACATGATGCACAGTATATGTTCAATAAATGTGTTATAAAACAAAATTCAACTGAGTAAAATGTTAAAGCTCTAGTTGGCTTTAGTCAATGATTTATGAATTGGGCAGTATCCAGTCTAGCAGATAGAAAGGAGTTCCCAGGAGCCATACAAAATGAAAAACTTGTATAGGTAGAAGGGAGCAGGAACAAGGAAGTTATACTGGGCAGAAAAGCAGATTGGATATTGCAAGGTTACTTTCCTTTAGGGGATGGCAGGGATCTACCAGGCAGATTACCTAACTAGTGCTGATCAGGTGATTCCTGGCTGGCTGATTTAAGATTCCATTTCTGGGAAAATCAAAACTGTAATTAAGACGCAGTTTGGTCATGTGGGGCTTAGCGTAAATGACTCCATTTTGGGCTTGTTGTCTTGTCTTTAACAATTGTCATCTCGTTCAGTTATCTCTTATCAAGATCCCTTACACCCAAAAACATCAGGTTGGGATTTTCATGGGAATTGCATTGAATTTAACTTAGAGTGATTGATAATTCTACTATAAAGTCTTCCCCTGCAAAAAAAAAAAGAAAGAAAGAAAAATCCTCTCCACCTCTCCATTTATGTCTTCTTTTTGTTCTTTGGTAGAGTTTTATAACTCTTCGTATTTTTCTTCCAAAACTGGGATGCTACTGTCATATAGTGATTGGTAACCTACTTTATTTCCCCCCAATTTAATATTTTATGAAACTGTTTCTCCAGTAGTGCATTATATTGTAACATATTTTTATATGGCTGCTATATTAGTTATCTATGGCTGTATTAGTTATCTATGGCTGCATAACACATTATCTCAAAATCTACCAGCTTAAAACAGTAGTCATTTATTATCTCACATGTTTTCTGGGGGTCTGGAATCTGGGGGCAGCTCAGCTGGGTGCTTCTAGCTCAGGGTCTCTTGTAAGGTTGCAATCAGGATGTCGGCTGTGTCTGCAGTGTCATCTGAAGGCTTGATCGGGGCTGTAAGATCTACTTGCAAGGTGGTTCACTCACGTAGCTGGTAGATTGGTGCTGGCTGTTGGCAGGAGGCCTCAGTTCCTCACCATGAGGACCTCTCTCCATAGGGCTGCTTGAGCATCCTCATGACATAATGGCTGGCTTGATCATCCAGAGTGAGTGATCCAAGAGAGAGCAAGAGGGAAGCCACGGTGTCTTGTATGACCTAGCCTCAGAAG
The DNA here is from genome assembly GCF_965194825.1 of Balaenoptera physalus. NCBI lineage: Eukaryota > Metazoa > Chordata > Mammalia > Artiodactyla > Balaenopteridae > Balaenoptera > Balaenoptera physalus. Next base: position 78,061,138 of record NC_138897.1, on the reverse strand, counting down.
CCAGAAGCTGCCACATCTGCAATATCCTAGTGCTTACACAGGTCTATTCATTGTGAAAAGGTCTCCAAAATGGCATGAATACCAGGAGATGGGGATCATTGAGGGCCAACTAGGAAGGCCATCATATGCATGTACCCAAATTTATTTAACCAGTGACCTCTCATGGGACATTTAATCACTCCAAATTACAGGTTGAGATTCCAAGGCCCAGCAAGGGTCAGTGTGTTGTCTGTGGTCACACAGCAAGTTAGAGGCAGAGTCAGTCTAGCCCAAGTCCTGTGAGTACACCCACTGGAGAGGGGAGGGGAGGCCTGGAGGGAGGCAGAGACTCCCCACCTCCCAGGGAGAACCCAAGCACACAAGTTAAATCAAGGGGTGAGTAGAGGAAAGGAGGCTTTCACCAACTCCACACAGGAGCGAGGAACTCGCAGTTGCCTGGCTGTTGGTACCCATCAACCCACCCAGAGAGATGCCTTATCAGGAGCCCTGGACCCCAGCAACTGCCCAGACCCGCCCTGGACACTGTGGGCCAAGTGGCCAAGGCTTTGAGTCCCAAACACCATTCCCTGCACATGGGGGCACATCCAAAGTTTCACCTCTCAGGCTAGAAAGGCCAACTACCTACACGTGGGCCCCGGGGGCTGGTCAGCTGGGGTTCAAATCCTAGCTGTGCTCTGGGCCTCAGTTTCTAGAACCAAGGAAATGATAATATTAGGTGTATTCATTTCGTAGGGCTGCTGTAACAGAGCACCACAAACTGGGTGGCTTAAACAACAGAAACTTGTTGCCTCACAGTTCTGGAGGTCAGACATCAGAAACCAAGCTATTGGCAGGGTTGGTTCGTTCTGGGCTGTGGGAATCTGTTCTGTGCTTCTCTCCTGGCTTCTTGTGATCTACTGACCATCTTGGGTGTTCCTTGGCTTTTGGCCACAGATTTCCCTGTGTCTCTATCTCTGTTAAATTTCTCCTTTACATAAGGACACAGTCATCTTGGATTAGGGCCCACCCTAATGATTTCATCTTAACTTGATCATCTGCACAGACTCTATTTTGAAATAAGGTCATATTCACAGGTCCTGGGGGTTAGGACGTCAGCATCTTTGGGGCGGACACAATTCAACCCATGACATTAGGTAACGTCAATGAGCAGGACAGCACAATGTGCTTTTCATGTGCATTATTGTGTTCAAGCCTCAGAACCAACCCATGAGGTAAGTGGTCCCATTCTTATCCCCATTTTACAGAGCAAGAAAGTGAGCCTCAGAAAAAGGAAGCACCTGACAGCTCCAAAGTCAGGAGGCCAGTTTGAACCAGGCAGATCCCAGGATCACCACACCTCCCTGGTGGGGTTGTCATGGTGATTCCTCTGCTCAAATATCACCTGTCCAGAGGTTTCCCTGACCACTTGCCTAAAGAGCCCCCTCCACCACCCTCTCCCCCAGGCTGATTTTTACTACTTGACATCATATTTCATTGATTTGACACTGATCTGTGCATGTCATGTTCTAAGAACTTTACTGACAGGGATTCATTTAAAATGACATATTTAAATATTCATATATTATATGAATATATTAGCATATGTTATAGTAAATATATTTACTTTTTTGTTTGGCTAGATCTCCCACCTGATTGGACACCACCCAATTATATTCATATATTTATTTAAATATATAGTATAGGAATATGTTATATTTAAATATTCGTGTTTATATGCATATATTAGCATATGTTATAGTAAATCTATTACTTATTGGTTATTTGGCTATATCTCCCACTTGATTGGACACCGCCCAAGGACAGTGACTCTGTGGTGTTCCCTGATGGACCCCATATCCTAGACTGGTGCTCAGCAGAGCGTAGGCACTCCATAAATTCTCGTTGAATGTACTGAGTGAATGTGAAAATGATACAATGTCCAAGAATTGCCTGGAACATATTGGATTATGACATCATAATAATTTTTTTATAGTTGTTAAATAACAAAAATTTAACTGAGTAAATTTGAAAGATCTAATTGGCTTTGTTGAATGATTCAAGAATTGGAAGCATCCCATCTAGCAAGTAGAAAGGAGCTCCAAGGAGCTGTACAAAATGGAAGGTTTTTATAGCAGAAGGGGGAAAAGAATGGATTGTTTCAGGCTTAGGTAACCTACTTATGGAGGACAGAAGGGGGCTACATGGCAGATTACCTCATTAGTGCTGACCAGAAAATTCCAGACTGACCAGTTAAGACTACATTCCTGGGGGAGGTTGTAACTGCAATTAGGTTAGGTATTAAGTCTTGGTTTGCTGATGTGGGGTTTAGCACAAGTGACTCCATTTTGAGCCTGTTGTTTCTTTTTTAACACAGTATACGTGTAGGTTGATTTTATATTCATTTTCTATGGCTGCTGCAACCAATTACCAGAAACTCAGTGGCATAAAACCACAGGAATTTATTTTCTTATAGTGCTAGAGGTCAGAAGTCTAAAATCAAGGTGATGGCAGGTCTGCATTCTTTCTGGAGATGATGAGGTAGGAATTCACTCCTTTGCCTTTTTCTGCTTCTAGAGACCTCCTGCGTCCCTTGGCTCACGGCCTTCCTCCCATCACTCCAACCTCTTTCTTGTGTCATCACATCTCCTACTTCTCACTCTGCTCCTTCTGCCTCCTTCTTATAAAGACCCTTGGGTTTATATCAGGCCCACGTGGATAACCCAGGATAATCTCCCCACCTCAACACCCTTAATTTAATCACATCTGCAAAGTCACACATACCAGGCATTGGAATATGGACATCCTTGGGGAACCATTATTCAGTCTACCAGAACTTTGCTACCTCTGAACTGCAAATTAGTTGCTCTAAAAAGGGAACTATCGGCAGAGTTCTCTTCCCTTCTCCCCTCCTAGGCTATCCTGGAAGAACCTCTGTCTTTGAGTTCTAAAGTAGAAAAACATCTGTCCCAATACCAGCTTCACCACTCCCTAGCTATGTAACCTTGGGTGTGTGACTAACCCACTCTGTGCATCCACTTCCTCAGCCATGAAATGAGAACCACAACAATGTGACAAGAAATAAAGGAAGAGGCTCAAGCCAGGAACAAGCAGAGGGGCAGCAGGAGCATAGATAAAGGGTACCTACCTTCCAGCCTCAGGTCAGGGAAGGTTTCCTGGAGGAGGTGGCCCTGGAGGTAGACTGGGGGACATTCACATGTTAATAAACCCCTGTCCCCAACACACTGGCAAATCACTTTGCCTACCGCCTAGCAGACAGCAAATAACTCCATAACTTGCTGTTTTTAGTCCTTGCAAAACTGAGCTGAGACTACAAGGTCAAAGATAATTAAATAAATCATAATGAAAAAATAATTATGATGATACCGAATGGAAAGGGCTCTACTGGATGCAAGAAAACTTTGGAGCTGCCTCTTTCAGTGGGTTCCCCTCCTCCACTCCTGAAGCCTAGACCAGGGGGCTCTCACTTCTCTTTTCCCTGCCCCACCCCCTTACAGGCCACAAGTCAGGCCCACAGGCCTTTTCACAGAAGGGTTTTCACGAAAGGGTTTAGAATGATCAAAATTTTAAATAAAGACAGGGTCAAATAAAGACAGGATCAATAAAAATGCCTTGCTGTGCCATACTGGAGCCTGTGGCACTAGGAAGATCAGTCATATGGTACTGGTCCCTTTTCTTTTTTTGGCCACACTGCTGCATGGCTCGCAGGATCTTAGTTTCCCAATCAGGGATCGAACCCGTGCCCCCTGCAGTGGAAGCACGGAGTCCCAGCCACTGGACCACCAGGGAATTCACCCAACTCCATTTAAAATGTTGACATTTCCTTCATTGAAGATTTTTTTGCATAAATTTTGATTCTTTAAAAAATAGTCTTTCTCTTGGTTACTGAGGTTTCTTGTTGTTGTTGTTTTGGTTGCCCCCTTATATTTTGTGCCCTCATCTTGGTCCCAGCCCAGCTCCTGAGGTTTTTCTTAGAAACCATGTGACAAGTCAGAGAGATAGTTGTGACAATGTTGAGTGATACATGCTGTGTGTCTGGGGGTAGGTGGCGGGAGAGCAATGAAATCCTGGGAAGGACGCTGAGTCCAGTCTAGGGGGCAGGGAGAGATTTTTGGAGGTGGTGTCTGGCAAGAGATAGTGTGGGAAGGAAGAGGGCCCCTCAGCTGTAAGAGGAAGTGAGAAGGGCTGGGATGGTCTCTGGACCAGTGGGGGTGGGTAGAAAGCTAAGCTGGGCCAGGGTAGAAGGATTAGGGTTTAGTGCCTTCTTGGTGGCAGGATCAGATCTTTTCTTTTTTTAATTGAAGTATAGTTGATTCACAATGTCGTATTAATTTCTGCTATACAGCAAAGTGATTCAGTTATACATATATATATATACATTCTTTTTTTAAAAAAATATTCTTTTCCATTATGGTTTATCATAGGATATTGGGTTTTTTTGGCCACGCCATGCGGCATGCAGGATCTTAGTTCCCTAACCAGAGATCGAACCCATGCCCCCTGCAATGGAAGCACGGAGTTTTAACCACTGGACCACCAGGGAAGTCCCTATCATAGGATATTGAATATAGTTCCCTGTGCTATACAGTAGGACCTTGTTGTTTATCCATTCTCTATATAAAAGCTTACATCTGCTAACCCCAACCTCCCACTCCAGCCCTCCCCCAACCCCTTCCCCCTTGGCAACCACCAGTCTGTTCTCTATGTCCGTAATTCTGTTTCTGTTTGTTTTTTTTTTTTTTTTAATTTTATTTATTTATTTATTTATTTATTTTATTTATGGCTGTGTTGGGTCTTCAATTCTGTGTGAGGCCTTTCTCTAGTTGTGGCAAGTGGGGGCCACTCCTCATCGCAGTGCGCAGGCCTCTCACTGTCGCGGCTTCTCTTGTTGTGGAGCACAGGTTTCAGATGCGCAGGCTCAGTAATTGTGGCTCACTGGCCTAGCTACTCTGCGGCATGTGGGATCTTCCCAGACCAGGGCTCAAACCCGTGTCCCCTGCATTGGCAGGCAGACTCTCAACCACTGCGCCACCAGGGAAGCCCCTCTGTTTCTGTTTTGCAGACAGGTTCATTTGTGTCATATTTTAGATTCCACACGTAAGTGATATCATATGGTATTTGTCTTCCTCTTTCTGACTTACTTCACTTAGTATGATAATCTCTAGTTGCATCCATGTTGCTGCAAACGGCATTATTTCATTCTTTTTCATGGCTGAGTAGTATTCCAGCATATATATGTACCACATCTTCTTTATCCACTCATCTGTCGATGGACATTTAGGTTGTTTCCATGTCTTGGCTATTATGAATCGTGCTGCTATGAACATAAGGGTGCATGTATCTTTTTGAATTAGAGTTTTGTCTGGATATATGCCCAGGAGTGGAATTGCTAGATCATATGGTAATTCTATTTTTAGTTTTCTGAGGAACCTCCATACTTTTTTCCACAGTGGCTGCACCAACTTACATTCCTACCAACAGTGTAGGAGGGTTCCCTTTTCTCCACACCCTCTCCAGCATTTGTTATTTGTAGATTTTTTTAATACTTATTTTATTTATTCATTTATTTTGGCTGTGCCAGGTCTTAGTTGCGGCACATGGGATCTTCTTTGCGGCACGTGGGATGTTTTTAGTTGCAGCATGCCTGCGGGATCTAGTGTCCTGACCAGGGATCGAACCCCAGCTCCCTGCATTCGGAGCGTGGAGTCTTACTCACTGGACCACCAGGGAAGTCCCTGTAGACTTTTTAATGATGGCCATTCTGACCGGTGCGAGGTGGTACCTCATTGCGGTTTTGATGATCAGATCTTGGTATGGATTTCTCGATGGATAGGAGAGGAAGGGTATGGACGGAAGACCAGTAAGGAGGCCTTGGCATTTGTACAGGGAGCGGTTCTCAAACCAAGGTCCCCATACCAGGACTATCAGCATCACTAGGGCATTATTAAAAACTGAGTGAATCGCCAACTCTGGAGGGTGGGGCCTCCAAATCTGTATTGACTCCAGGGAATTCTCAGACCTTCCCATTTGAGAACCACCAGCCTAAGGTTCTCGACCCTAAAATCCCACACCCCTTTTACAACTAGTGTGTGGTGATTCCTTTACTCATTGGCAACAAATTCATAGATGATAAAGCCCACCTCCACATGTAATGTGAAAAAACAAAATCTATAATGCCCTAACATAAAAGGAAAATTCATCATGATGAAACAACATCCATTTCATTACGTAAAATCTTGGGCACAACTCCCCTGGAGGACACAGGGAAGTCTCAGTAGTGTGTCTGGTTTTTTCTTTTTTTTTTTTATTGAAGTATAGTCAATTTACAATGTTGTGTTGAAGTGTGTCTGTTTTTAATGAATGTGTTCAGAGCTGAGAAGTAAGATAGTCACTAGTCAACTGAATATTGCCCATAATTTTGTCTTACACTTGACATTTTAAAATAAGTGCTAAATAAATATGGCGGTCTGTCTACAAGAGCACAGCTACAGATGCCTGCTTGTTGGGTCAACTGCTCCAATATTAGGAGTGGTGTTTCCCTCTATAAACTCTTTTTCCCAAATGGTGAACAACTCCGGACAAAGCTCTCAAACAAAACAAAGTATTTTCTTCCCTCTATTTAAACATAGTTGCATTTCTGAAAATTCTGTGAAAAATACTTTGTGTTGATATGTAAAATGGAATTAGGTTCTGGCTTCAGATAACTATGAACGGTGTTTTCACCCACACAGGTGTCTTGTGGGAATGAAGCAATTCTCCTTGGGCGGGGGCAGCGTCACTGTCCAGTGCATTGCACGACTTTTAGCGTTTTTAGCATTCCTGGCTCCTGCCCTCTGAACACCAGAACCACCAATAGCTCTCCCAATCTGCAAGACATTAAAAAATATTCCCACAAGTTAAAAAACAAAACAAAACAACAACAAAAACAAAAACCCCACAACACTCAGTGGGGGCTATAGTAACCCCACTGAGAACCACCTTTGAGATGAATGATGCTGAGGGAATATGCAGGAGGTCCCAGCCCCTGGACCTGGGGGAAGCAGCTGGAGAGATCCAGGAGGCTGCTGGGTTGCTGGTTTGGCAGTGAGACGGATGGGGAGCAGGACTGGACCAGTAAATCTGCGGAGGCTTGTGCAACCTGCGTGGGGCAACAGAGGGGAGGGAGGGGATTTGAATGAAATTGAAGCTATTACTAAGTCAAGCCAGTACCACCTTTTTAGTATCTTACTCCATGTCCCTCTCTCCATCCCCATACTGGCCACCTCCTCCCAGGACGACAGCAGCGGCCCATCCCTGGTCTCCCTTCACCCCTCTGCCCCACAGTCCCTTCTCCAAGCGGCAGCCGGAGCTTTCTAGAGTGCACCCTGACTCCCTCCCCCTCCCTTGCCTAGGATCGGGCCTCTGATGGACAATCTCCTTCCAGTTTCCGGGCCTTTAGCTCCCCCCACCCCCCAATCTCCCCTCCCTTCACCCGTTAATCCTGCTCATCCATCAGGCCTCTGAGCAAATGCCCCCTTTTCAGAGAAGCCCTTCCTGTCTTCCCAAGGAGCTGGCTGGGTTTCTGGGCACATAGAAAGAATTCATATAAAAAGACTGGCAAAATAATTTTTTTTAAGTGCCTAGTAATTTGACTCACTTCTGTCTCATCCCTGAGGGCAGGCCTAATCTATGTTGCTCACGGTTGAATACTCCGTGCCTGGCACTTAGTAGGTGCTCAATAAATATTTCATAAATGAATGAATGAATGAACGAATTAATTTCTGCAGACCGCTCCTCGGGGTTCAAGGCGCAGGGACCAGGAGCTCTTTATTTCCTGGTCTCTGCACCTCCCCTCCCTGAGCATTCCAGGTCGTGCGGACGCCGGGCCTCAGTTTTCCCTCCTGCGAAGGGGGCTGGCCTCCGGGGGATGGACTTGCTCGCCACCGGGCGCGCCCCCGCTTCTCAGGCTGGAGGGCCGGGCGCGCGGCCCAGGCGCGCGCGTCGGGCGCGCGGGAGACGTGACTGGCCAGCCGGGGCCTCCCGCCGCCGCTCGGGGGATCCCGCGCCGCGCACGCGCGCCCCGCCCCGGCCGCTGCCCCTGCCCGCGCTCAGGCCCGGCGCGCGCCGGCGCGGGAGGCGGGAGGCGGGAGGCGGGGTGTGGGGGCGGCGACAGACGCCGACAGGGAGGGGCGGGCCCGGCCCGGCTCGGCCCGGCTTGGCCCGGCCGCCCGTGAGCGGCTCCTGGAGCGCCCTGGGCCCGGCCCGGGCGGCGGCGGCGGCGGCGTCTCTAGCCCGAGGTTTCGGCGGCGCCCGCGCGCCGCGCCGCAGCCATGGCCCTGGTGACCCTGCAGCGCTCGCCCACGCCCAGCGCCGCCTCCTCCTCCGCCAGCAACAGCGAGGTGAGCCCCGGGCCCGCGCCCCGGCCTGGCCGAGCAGCCGCCGCGCCAGGCCTGGGCCGCGAGTGCGGGGCGCCCGGGGCTGCGCCAGGGCAGCTTCAGGGGGTCCTCGGCCTGCGGGGCCCCAGCGGGACGACCCAGCCTTGGCAGCCAGACTGGGGTGACTGTGCAGGAGGCTGTGAGCGGGTGTGACCCTCGTCTGGGGGTGACTGTGTGTGTGACCCCCATCGAGAGGTGACTGTGACACTGACCCCCATCGGGGGTGACTTTGTGTGTGTGTGACCCCCATCTGCGGGTGACTGTGAATTTGAGCCCCGTCTGGGGGGTGAACGTGAGTGTGTGACAGTGTCCCTCGTCCGGGGTGACTGTGCGGGATACTGGACGTGGGACCGGGACTCCTGATTGGGTAACTGCCTGAGATGCCGGTTGTAAGATTCAGGACCCTGTGGCTTGTCTCGGCCCTTTCCCTGTGTGCCCGGCTGAATGTATGCATGTGTATGCCAGCCTGTGTGTGCCTCTCCCTGTGCGTGAGTCTGGCCTGTTCCCTGGGAACCGTGCCTGTGTGATGCTGGGGGAGAGGCTGCCGGGTGACCCTGTGAATTGTGAGATTGTTTCTCCCGAATGCACGCCCCTGGAGTTCCGGCTCTGAGTGTGAGTGGCCGTGCCTCTCGGGGGCCGGCGTCACCGTGTGACAGTGGCTGAGTGAACTCAGGGTGCTGGGTGACTGTGTGTCGTATGTCTTTGTGTGCAGCTGAGTCTGGGTTTTTCTTGCTATGGTATCTTTCGGGGCTGCATGTTTATGTGCATCTGGCTGTGTGGCTGCGGCCGATTCTGGGGTTGCTGGGATTGCACCGGTGCTTTCTGGGGCTGAAAGTGCATCTTTGCGCTGTGCGGGTTTCTGTGGGTCTGCGTGTGACCCCAGCCTGTCCTGGACTGGCTCCTTCTTGCTCTGGGGTTACTGGGGAATTGGTCCTCTGAGTGCACAGTTAGGCTGGACCTTGCCAGTCTGGGCCTCGGGCCTCTGAGCAGGAGAACCAGTTGGGTCTAAACTCACATCTGTGGCCGGACCGAGTGATGACCTGCAGACACAGCAGGCTGGAGGAGGAGGCAGGGAGCTGCTTAGGGAAGGGAGAGGAGGCTGGAGGAGGGGCCCTGCAGGCCCAGGAAGTGGCCCCGCCAGCATCTGAGCAATTCAGGCCCCTTCTCCCTGGGGGGAAGTTGACTGATAACATGGAAAGGTTTGTGTGTGTCTGTGAGAGAAGAGGACCTGTTTGGGGTTTAACAGCCCTGCCTGTCCCACCAGCTCCTGGTGGGGCAGCTCTTCAACCTGTTTTGCTGGGACTTGCACTCTCAGAGTGGCTGCAGGGTTGAACCTCACAGCCCCCTTCTCTCGAGGAGAAGCCATTAATGAGTTATCTTGTCTACAGACAGAAGATTCTGACAGTTCCTGCTCTGCACAGTGGCCAGTAGCCTGCAGCTGAGGAGTCCGCAGTAGCTTCTGGCCCCCGCACAGAGACATCTGTTCCCCTACATCATTTCTACTACTGCTGTCTTGCAGTTTACAAAGTACTTCTCTGCACTTAATCTCATGGTCCCTTCGCAAAAACGAGTGAAGATTTCAGCTCCAGGAAGAGGTTAGACAGAGAGCCTCTCAGCCTAGGTCTCCGATTCTAAACCCCACATTCCCTGCGTTACTTTGCACCTGATCTATTTCTGCTTTAGACACATTTAAAACTTTTTATTTTATTATTTCATTTTTTAGCTGAGATAGAATTCACATACCATAAATCCACCATTGTAAAGTGTACAATTCAGTGGTTTTTAGTATATGCACAAGGTTGTACAAGCATCGCCACGAATTCCAGAACATTTTCATCACCCCCAAAAGAAACCTCACACCCCTTAGCCATCACCCACAGCCTCCCTCCCACCACCCCTGCCCTGCTGTCACCAACTCTAGGCAACCACTAATGTACTTTCTGTCTCTATGGATTTGCTTATTCTGGGCATTTCATACAAGTGGAATCATACACTATGTGGCCTTTTGTGTCAGGCTTATTTCACTCACCATCATGTTTTCAAGGCTCATCCATGTTGCAGCACGTGTCAGGACCTCATTCCTTTTTATGGCCAAGTAATATTCTATGGTATGGATGTACATTTTGTTGGACATTGGGGTTGTTTCCACTAGGCACATTTTATTTTTTATTTTTTAATTTTTTTTTAATTTATTTATTTATTATTATTATTATTATTTTTGGCTGCATTGGGTCTTCGTTGCTGCACACGGGCTTTCTCTAGTTGCTGTGAGCGGTGGCTTCTCTTGTTGCGGAGCATGGGCTCTAGGCACGTGGGCTTCAGTAGTTGTGGCTCACGGGCTCAGTAGTTGTGGCACACGGGCTTAGTTGCTCCGTGGCATGTGGGATCTTCCCGGACCAGGGCTCGAACCAGTGTCCCCTGCATTGGCAGGCGGATTCTTAACCACTGCGCTACCAGGGAAGTCCCCACTAGGCACATTTTAAATGATTATAGAAAGCCTTATTTTCACCAAATGCCAGTGACCTCCAAAATAAGAATAAAACTCAACCAGCTTTTATTCAACTTGAGTAAATCAGCGGCATTAGTTGCCCAGGGAGCCAGCAGAGGCTGGGATGTTCCCTGGAAGGTGAGGCTTTCTTCCAGGTGGGGCGAGGTACGAAGATGCAAGAAGGAACAGAGAGGGCAGGCGTGTGTGCACAGGATCAGGAGACGTGGGCCAGGCCGGCTCTGCCTCTGGTCCATCCTTCCTCAGGTTACTTCCCTTCTCTGGGCCTCAGCTCATCTGAAAGGGCTGGCTTCCCTCTAACGTGTGTTCTTTGGCCTATGTAGCTTTCTTCTCTGGAATAACTGACCTTGCGTTGCCTTTCATCCTGAGAATCTCAGAGAGTGAGCGAGAATTAAATGATTTTGAAGTCTGTATCCTCCCCCCGCCCCGCCCCCCATCATTTCCTTACTCCTCAAAATGTGCATCCTTCGTTGAATCAGAGACACTCAGGGCATTTCTTTCCTTCCCCAGCCCGTGGTCCTGCTGCACGGCGTGGGAACTAAGGGAGGTCACAGCCCGACCTGCCAAGCAGTGCTTCCCTCTTTTTAAGTTTTGTTCCTTTCCCCCCAATCTTTAATTATCTCATTTATGTCATTTTACTGTTAATCTTGTCTCATTCTTTTGTGAGAACAGGCAGAGAGCCCACGAATAGGTAAAGCAGCAGCTCTCAGGAACGGGTTGTAACGTTGTGATTTTTGACAGACGTTCAAGGTGACTCATTTTCACGGGCAGGTCTCCAGTCCCTTTGAGGTGGCGGGGTTGGATCAGGCTTGCTCAGCCTTGGCATTGCCGACGTTGGGGTGAGCTGTCTGTGGCAGGGGCCCGTCCTGTGTGTTGGAGGAAGTGTCGCGGCGCTCTGACCTCTACCCACTAGATGCCAGTAGCGTCCTCCCAAGAAAGGCTCCAGCCTTGCCTGGCGTCCCCTGCTGAGATCAGTTGCCCCCGGATGAGAACCACTGGGTTAGACCCAGCAGTCTCTGCTAAGTTTGTTCCTGCGGTTGTGTGAGTTGTTTTGTGTATGTTTCACTTCGGGACCGAAGTCGGTGGCCCTGTGGTCAGCAGAGCTGTCCCCGATGTTTCCACTTCTCCTTCATTGTCGGGTGGGGAGTGTGGGAACTAGCTGATGGTCTCTGCCTCTGCCCAGTGCATTACATACATGATCTTATGACGGCGTAGGGGTTCCAGGACCCTCTGCTGGACTCATTCCTTGGTGAAATTGCCACCTGTGGTGTGTGTCCCTTGCTGCCCAGACCTCTCTCTACATGATCCCCGTAACCCTTTTCCCGCCACCGCTGTCTTCCGTCTGGTTTCTGTCCTCAGTCGGCCTTGCATCTCTTCCAGCCGTCACTGCTTTCCAGGTTTCCCTCTTTCCCATTCAATGGGCTCCTCTGTGTAACATACAAAACATGCCAAGTCCCAGCGGTGCAGAGTTGTTGGGATGTGTGTTTTCTTCTCATTTGAGTTTTCTTCTTGAAAGAAAAAAAAAAAAGAAAAGAAAAATTGCAGTCAGGGCTTAAATCGTGGTTACTTTTGGAGCCTCTAACCCTCTTGGCCTTGTAACATTTAGGAAATATTAAATGTCTCTTTCTCTCATGTCTATAAATAAACCAATAGCCTAGAAAGTTTTATATTAAACTTTAAGCCTTTTAGAGAACCACCAAGAGCTTCGGGACCCACAGGCAGCCTGATCCTGGCCACCTTCCATTAAGAAATACTTGCCTGGAATGGTGGTGGTGGTGGTGGTGGTTTTATTTATTTATTTTTTAACTTGTGTGTTGTGGCTTAAAATGGTGTTGATCACTCAGCTGTTGCCTAGCTTGAAGGGAGGAAACAGCCTCTTAAAGACATTGCCCCCTCCCCTTAAAACAGAAAAACAGGATATGCTCCAAAGCAGCCCTGGAAAATGGAGAGCTCAGGGCTGAACAAGCGTGTGGAGAGCAGTGCCGGCCGGGAGCGCTCTGTTAGGAGGCATTGGTCTGCGATGCCTTGGGGAGGCATGTGGGGAAACATCAGGAAACCTGAAAATTCCTCCACGGAAATTACTCAGGGGAGCAGCAGAGCAGGATTGGTAAGGAGAGGGTGCGGCTCTTTGGAAGGAACCAGGTTTCCTGGACATCTGTATCTGTTGCAGACACCAGAGCAGAAAATGTGAGCCTTGTGTCTGAGGCTTGTCGATAGCGGCATCTGGGCTGTGACATTCTCTTTCTTTCTCTGCAGTTGGAGGCTGGCAGCGATGAAGATCGCAAGTTAAGCCACAGGTAAGCAGACTTAGTGTTTTCGTCCTGAAGTCTTTCTTCCAAGCAGGTAAGAAATACTCTTGTGCCTTTCCAAAAGGGAGGACCCTCGAGAAAGACTACACCAGCTTTTTAGTAGTGCTTTAAAAACGATCCAGAACACATAGACAGGAGGAGAGCTTTACAAGTGATCCAGACGTTTAACTATAAACAGCTTTAATAACATTATGTAACATTTAGAGAAGAAAAAAAATAATTGCCAGCATTCCACCCCCCTGGCTTTACCGTGATGATGAGTATCTTTATAAACTTCCTTCCAGATTTTACTTCTGCTTTAAAGAAAATAATCATTTTAATATGTTCTCACTTTTCCATCCTGCTTTTGGGAAGGTATTCCTTTTGAGGTAAGCACATTGCTGATTTGAAACAGACATTCAACTCCTCAGTTTATTAATTCAAGGTGTTTTGTGTGTGTGTGTGTGTGTGTGTGTGTGTGTGTGTGCCAGTGAGAAATCTTTACGTATACTCATTTGAGAAGTTTCTCAAGCTTGTAGTCCTCAGTTGCTATATTCACAAGTAGACGCCAAAAGCACGTTTGTTTTTCTTTGCCAAAAATTGGGTGTTTTGTTGGTTTACAGAAGATTTAGCACTTCATTATATAATGTACTCTTCTGCACCAAAGAGCTAGTCTTAAACTCTGGCTCTTTGAGTGTAAAAAAGTGAACAGCTAGATTAAAAAAAAAGAATTAAACAGAATTTAAAGGATATTGTTTTTCTTTTTTTAATGTCTGTTTCATCTTGGGAGGAGGAGGAAAATTAATTGGAAAAGGAAATACGTGTTCAGAAACTGGGGTCAGCCGTTCATTACTGATAGCAGGCTATCCTCCTGGTTCAACTCACACGCGGAAGTGGTAGAACTCTGCCTCACCTGTCTTTGAAGTTTTCTGTGTGTTTGAGGGAAGGGAGGCACCATTTTTTCTAAAGCTCATGTGTGTAGAGAAATAGTTGTCTTATTACAATTGTGGGTCCTCGTTTTCACGTTATGCTGGAGGGAGGAGTAGGGGCAGTGACACATTTGCTCTTCAGACCGGGGTTCTGGGTTGCTGGGAGTCTCAAAGGCTGGAATCAGCTGGATTCCCAAGTGGTGGAGGCGGGGAGGGGAGGAGTGAAGTCTGCTTCGGAGACTATGGGGGAGGGGGAGCGGGGCGGAGGGCCTGCTGACCACCTCGTGGGGCACCATTCCCACGCCCCCAGCTCCTCTCCAGCCCTTACATGGACTTGGACTTTTCTCCCCCTCAAGCCGATCCTTTTCTTCCAGGCCTCTTGCCCCAGAGATGGCATTTAAGCCTCTCACTTAGACGGCCTTTCGTTTTTCAATTGCCCTTCCTGAACTGGCAGCATAGTGTTTTGAATTGTTTCCATTAATAAAGAAGTTACAAGTAGCAGTGATAGGAAAATGTGTATGTGCTGCTGGCCCAATAAAAGGTCCCTTTCTCTGCACAGCTTGGAGCTGGAGAGGACCGTACAAAGGGAAGTGACGGCAGCTCTCTGCGTTGCCGAATCTAACCCTCACAACGACCCCAGGAGGTGGGGTATTCCCCCCAGGTCGCAGGTGAGGAATCCGAGGCCCAAGGTGGCCTTCGAAGCGGGGCTTCCGTTGCCCGCAACACCTGAGTTTGTCGCAGGACACCACCTTCCCGGGGACCAGTTTCGTGGTTCAGTTGAGCAGCTGTGTTGCACGTACAGGCGTGGGAACTTGCTGCGCTCGCCCAGGTGGGTAGAGGCCGCAGCAGGGCTAGAACCCAAGAGCCCCGCTGACTTGTGATGGTGCCTCCTAGGAAGTCAGATCGCCCCGGTGACCCCCGTGAGTCCCTCTGCGCTGCTCTCAGTGGGTCCCCAGTGCCATCGTGAGCTCTGGGAGACCTGGGCTGGGGTGGGGGGGGCCTGGTCTCTGAGCCCATCCTCACAGGCTCCCCTTTCCTCCCCTCTTCATTCACCTTGACGTCCACGCCCCGTTTTAGGCAGTGGACACCGTCCTGGTTTCTAACCAAACAAGAGAAGTCCTGCTGTCCCGGTGTAAGCTTTGACTGAAACTCATTGGCATCTGCGTGTGGATTTGCATTTTCAGGCCTGTGCTCCCTAAGCTTCTCCTAGAGAAAAAAAATGTGTGGAATGGTCCCTCATTCGTTGCTCGTCTTGGGGAGGAGAGTTGGGGAGAGGAGATTTCTCTTTGCTTCACATTGATCCTGAAGTTAATCTGACCTGATTTGGTTTCTGAAGGGTGCTGGGGAGGGAGAGAAACTGGGGCCCGCAGGATATTCCTCTCTCCTTGCCCCTTTGTCTACCCTTAACTGACAGTTTCATCTTTCGGGTCCTCCAACAAGTGATCTTAGACCCACGTGTAGCCAGTAAATTGCTGAATCCGTGGATTGGATCTTCTGTCTCACCTGCCCTCTTCCTCCCCCGTCCCCCCCGGTGGCACCATCAGTCAGGTCCTTGTACCTCCCCTGATGCACTGAGGGGCCACCCATCAACCCATCCCTCTGTGTCAGTTTACCATCCCCACTGTCAGAGGGACGCCAGTCCGGAAGCGCCCCTGCTTCTTCCTGCTGGTCCCCACGCTCTTTTCCTCCTTCACCCTCGTCACTGCACTGGCCTTTCGTCAAATGAATGTGCCGTTTTTCAGTCCTACCCCTGCTCCCTGACCAGGCTCTTTCTCTAAGCCAGTTCCCTTTCCAGTTGGCCACAGTCCTCATGGCCAGCTCAGCATGCTCCCATCCCAAACCTCTGTGGCTTCCCTCTCCTCAGCAGGTGGCTCTTGGTTTCTCTCCGTGCTGGGTACCGTATCTGCCTTCCCTGGCAGGTACCTGTGTGTTTGTCTCGTCCCTAACTGTTGGTGCCATCTTAGTGACAGGGTCTTAGTTCTCTGCCTGCACATAGCACTTCAGCAGTTAAACATATTAACTTTGTTTTGATTCTGCAGCAAATTGCATTCATGTGTGAGAAAGATGTGTCGAGGAAAGATGTGGGCTTTGGAGTCAGGCAGATCTAGGCTCGGAGTCTGGCTTCTGCACTAGTAGAGGTGCCAGCGTGCATCTGGGAGTTACTATGCCTCTGTGGGTCTCCGTTCTTCCATCTGTAAAATGGATACAGCTACGACCTTTCAGGGTTGGCGAATAGTTTGTGTGGGGCTCCTTGCACAGAGCCAGGTCCACGATGGGCGTGGAGGACAGTGGCTACGTTTGGTCTTCAGAGGATGGTGTTCCTATCAGCGTTAGGTTCACGGCCCAGAAGTAGAGGCCCTGACCCCCAGCAGGTGCTGCGTCCACTGTGTGGGGCTGAGAGGGCCACCCCCGTGGATGCCCTGTGACTTGGACCAGCCTGCGTCCTTTACCCAGTGACATCCCTGTAAGGTGTAAATAGGAACGCACCTTCTGCAGAATCTTTATTGTCATCCGGATGGTTGCTCTGAAGGCCTTCTGGCGGACATCTCGAGAACTGCTCAGCGCCCGCCCAGAGGGAAGCTGAGTGACGCAGAGCCGTAGACCCAGCTCTCGCTCCCTCTCCCCTGCTCTCTGCGTGTGCAGATGGCTGCCGGCCTCCAGCGATCCCCTTTGGGAAGCTGCGCTGTTCAGACTGTGGGAATTGGTGAGCTTATGGCCTGCTGGCAGCAGCTCCTGGCTCCTTCACCGTCCTGGGAGTCGCCTCAGTCTGGCATGAGGCGTAAGTGGTTGTGTGCCAGGCAGGGCCCTGGGGAGGGAATATGGTTGTGTTGTTTCCAGAGTGTGGATCAGGAGTGAATGTTTTGCTGTTTTGTTTTTTGGGGGGTTTTTTTCATCCAGTATTTCAAGTCAAGCATGTGAAAATGATCATTAGAGTTCTTTTAGTTTCTTTTCTTACTTGCCCAAGCAAACGTTTGGGCCAAAGCAGCAGGACTTTGTCTTCTCTGTTTTATCTGGTTTCAGTGGTAAACTGTGAACTCCCTCACACCTCTGCCTTTCCCTCTACCCTCTCCTCCTTCTGGTCTTGACCTGGAAATCCCCAGAGGACCCCGCTCTCCATATAAGCTTTTCTCCCTCCCCGACAGCGTCAGGATGGGGTGGTGGTTGGTGTGTCCTTGCTCTGCAGATCACACTTCCCAATCTTTATTCACAACCTCTTCTTCGAGGCCTGTCCACCCTTTGAGGTTTCTCTCTGCCTTTCTTGACGGTTTCTTAGCCGTCAAGACTTGACTGTGACTGTTGAGAGTCTGTCCATTTAAGTCCTGCCAAGAGGTGTTGAGCATTTGCGGCATCCGGGCTCTGTGCAGCAGCCCGCTGTATCAGCTATCTACTGCTGTGGAACAAGCTACTCCAAACTCAGTGGTCCAAAACGATACACGGTTATTCCCTCACAGCTCCTGTGGGCCAGGAACCCGGACATGGTTGAGCTGCGTCCCCTGCTGGGGGTCTCACGTGGCTGCAGTCAAGGTGTTGGCCAGGGCCGGGATCTCATCTGCGGCTTGAGTCCTCTTCCAGGCTCACACTGGTTCTTGGAAGAATGCATTCTCTTGTAGCCGTTGATGCCACGGCTGGTGGCTTGCTGCTTCAAGGCCGACAGGAGGATCTGATGCCATCAGGGAATGCCATCAGGAGAGGGACCATCCCATCACCTTTGCCGTAGGGTATAACCTAGTGAAGGGAGCAGCTCTCCCATCCTGTTCCCTGGTCCCAGCACACTCAGCATAGGGGTCTCATCCAGGGTGCCTGCACCAAGGCCTGGGGTCCTGGGCAACCTCAGAATCTGCCCACCAGTCTCAGTCTGTGGGAGTTCTTGAGATGCCCCAGTCTAATGTAGAGAAAACAAGACATGTAACCGAGTAGGTTTCTGTTCAGTGTTACAGATGTGGCAGGGTGTAAAGGCATCACTTATATAAAGGCATCATTGGCTGGTAGGAAGAGGCCAGGAGCCCCAGAGAGCCGGCAGGAGTCGACCACATGCCAGAGACTGTCATGTTCTCCACTCAGCACCCGTACGCTCCTTCACACCTGGAGGCTTGGCATCTCTTGTGTTTGCCCCATGTTGCATATTGGCCTCTGCAATAACACCTCCAATGACCCTTAGACATTTTTTCCATGAGCTTTGGCCTTGGGGAGGGACAGGCCTGGGTTTGGCTTCCACCTCTGTCATCTGTCACCTCACCTGGCTGTCATATGACCTGGGCAGGCCTCATTTTCCAATGGGCAAAATAACCTGCGGCATCATAGACGTTCGACAAACGCCCCGCCTCTGCCTCCTCAGGTCGCTTCCTGTGGTCACTTCTGACTCTTCCTTTTTTTCCCCACAGGCATTTATCTCTCCTTAGTATTTCCTTGAGACTTGGGACTTGTTGTGTAGTACTTACCGAAGTACATAAATGTTCTCTGCTGGGAGGATCAGCTGTAGAATTTGTGGAGCCCAGTGAAAAATGAAAATTGTGGATCCACTTTTTAAAAAGTGATGAAGAATTTCAGGGTGGCAACAGCAGAGCATTAACCAAGCTCGGAGCCCTTCTGAGCACGAGGCCTTGAGCCACTGCCCAGGGCGCCTGCCCACTTGACCATGAACCCACCCTAAGGACAGAGCCTTCCCCGCCTCTCCCGTCACCTCTCCCAGTGTCTGGTGTGCACTGGATGGCCTTCGAGGTCTTGTAAATTGAATTTTCCAAGTTCTGTTTCATGGTGAGGAACTCAGAGTGGTCTTGGACGACACACAGGAAGCAAAGGACAGAGAAATTTTTCCTGCGATTTCCCCCTGCAGTTTGGCAATACAGGTGCTGTTGGCTCAGTCTCAGCACCCCCGTCCTGATCTGCTTACAAGCCATTCATTCACCAAATCTTTATTGAGCACCTACTGTGTGCCAAGCACTGTCCTAGCAGCTGAGACTATAGCAGTGAACAAAGCACAGAAATCCCTGCCCTTGTGGCTGACATTCTGTTGGGGGAGACAAGACAGTAGGTAAGATGAACAGGTACATTAAGTGTGTTAGCAGGTGCTGAGGAGGAAAAGTGAACCAGGGACGGAGGCTGTGGAAGTGAGCCCTTCAAACGTGCTCTGCTCTGTGAGTTGCCTCATGGGCGTTGTTTTATTTAGTCTGTGTAAGGAAAGCACCACTTCTGTTCCCATTCTCTGGATGAGAAGACAAAGCCTCAGGGAGGTAGCTGGCCTAGTAGGAAGTGATGGGGCAAGGACCCTCATGCTCCGAGTCTCTTTGACTCCAAAGCCTGTGCTCTGAGCCTCAGAATTCCAGAGCCATCTCCGCAAGCCCGCCTCCCGTGGCTTTGCCATCCTCCCTTCTGGCCGGAACCCCAGGGGCCCCACCGTGAGCGGTGTGCCCTGTCCTGTGAGCTCCCTGACCTTGACCTAGAGTGAGACTTGTACTCGATGCCCCTTCCCATGCGGTCGCCTGGACGGGCAGCAGGGAGGGTGAGGGGTGTTCCTCGTGGCTCCCGTTCAGCGGGGGCCTGTAGGTGCAGGCACTGGGCCGGGAGCTTGATGCAGCTTGTCTCGTTTCTGTCACCCCCACGAGGTGCCTGCCCCATTGTAGGAAACTGCAGTTCCCAGGGGCCGGAGCCAGGGTTTAGATGCAGGTCGCTGTGACTCAGAAACCTGTGTCCCTTCCTTGCCGCTCCTGTCCCCACAGGGCACCGGCAGGTTTGTGTTCAGCTCATCCCTTCCTGTCCCCACCCGCGTGGCTTTAGAGGCAGCTACCTCCCGTTGACTCCCAGCCTGAAACACTGTGGTGCACACACGTGTAACGTTCTGGGGTCGTTGTACCATTCTGCTCTTCCTGTCGGTTTAACTCCGGTATTCTTCCTGGCAGTTTGTTGGAACGTTTGATTTTAAAATCAGAATTCGCCTTCAGTATGTGTTAAATACTTTTTGTTGTCGTTAGAAAACTCATCCTAGAATGGGGACACGTGAGAACAGAGGTGAAGAGTTAATTTGATTCTGTTGGAACATAATTAAAGTTATTAAGGTTAACTTAAAATGAATTTTGCTCAGAGTCTAGTAGGTTTCATTAAACTTTTGAAATACCAGTGCTTAGACTTCAAAAGAATGCCTGGAAGCCCTGGTCTCATTCTTCCTGTGTACTTAGCACACCGGGGGAGCGTGTTTGCACACCAGAGGTGCCTGTGTGCACACCAAGAACGCTTGTTCATGCGAGCTCTTTCTTCCTGGGTGATCGTGGTACCCGATCACCCTCGTGGTAAATGGAGCAAAGCTGTGAGAGGGAGTCAGAAAACCTAGGTTCTGTCCTACAATGTGTCATCTGCTGTGCAACCTTAGGCCAGTCACTAAAGGTCTCTGGGCCCCCACTGCCTCCTTTGTAAAGTGAAGAGATGAGATTAGATTGTGGCTTCCAAATGCAAGAACGAGAGTCCTCACTCACACCCACCAGTCTAGTTCTGTGTTACCTTGTTACCACCTCTAACCATTCTCGGTAGCTTTCTAACAGGCCGTCCAGAGTTTCTCCTTTCTTCTCAGGCTGAGAGCGAGGTTGGCCCTGTGTGGGGCGTCTCGCCAAGTCACGCTGAGATGTAGAGAACTGGTGTGGCTGCTGAGAGGAGGTGGACGCTCTGCTCGGACCCACTCCCCCCTCAGTGAGCATCAAGCCAGGCGCGCTTCACCCCGGAGCAGGGCCACACGCACGGCGGCGGCCGTCTGAACAGAAGGGACTCCCGCCTTTAGAATTCATCCTTGGCGTGTGTCGTGCTGTGGTCAGATACCCGGGATCTGGGCAGTGTAGTGGGAAATTCCTGAGACTAGGAGGACATCCACGGGAGTCTTTCTGTTTCAAGGAAGGCTGCAGGAAGAAAACAGGATTAATCAAAGAGGATTAATCAAAGTCAGGAGGAGCCATTTGCAGGGCATGCTGAGTGATGGGGCTGCGGGCTGGGGGCTGGGGGCAAGACCACGCGTCTGGCCCGCAAGGCTCCCACTCTGGGGTGTGGAAAGCCCTGGCGGTGGTTCCCACTCCCGCGGCAGAGGCAATGTGCTGATGAGGGTACCCCCCGGCCGTCCTGCCCCGCCATGTAGGGAGAGGATCAGCAGTGCCCAGACTGCCGTGTAAATTACGGAATTGTGCCGTTGGCTGTGCCTGGACGGGGTGGGGCTGCTGGGTCGCGTCTCTACCCACCACCTGACCGCCTGTGACCTCGGGCCAGCCCCCTGCCCTCCCCGAAACAGGAAGGGTCCTCCTCGGTTCAGGGGGCTTCTATGAGGCTGAGAGGGTGTCTTGCACAGTGTGTAGTGTCTGGTCCTTGCCAGCCACAGGGCACCGTTATGTTCATAGATGGTGGGAAGCGAGAGTCCCTTCTGCCGCCTTCCTGACCGTGTTCCCCCCCCAGACCAAAGACCAGAAGGTCAACTGAGTGGAACCCAAAGGAAAAAACAGCCAACGCCTGACCTGTTTCCCTCCAAGTTACACTGAGCCTGGTACCAGGCGAAGCATGGTGTCTTGTCTGCCTTTATTTATTTATTTATACAGATTAAAAAAATTTTTTTTTTCCCTTGAATGGCTACTTTTGAAGCTATTTTTAAAAAGACTTTGTTTCAGAGAAGGCCTCAGAGGCCCCGCCTTAGGAAACGTTTGGTGCCCTCCCTGCCGGGGGCCTCCCCGCGCTGGCAGAAGTGATTCCCACACGCTTGCCGAGAGTTCTCAAGGCACGAGTCCCCAGATCGGGATCCACAAGGGAGGGGACTGTTGGTGTGGTTTGGGGAGAGCCGGGCCCGCTGCCGCCTCTGGAAATTGCTTGTCCCTTCTTCCCAGATGTCCAGGCCCGCTGTTCCGTGTCTTGTCTGAAGCAGCTGGAAGTTGGGAGTGGCTGTTCGCTTCTGGGATGGAGGCCGCTGCACCATACGGCCAGGGGGCTTCCTCAGGAGCCCGGGCGCCCTGTGCAGGCCCTGCCACACGGAGTGGGAGGGAGATGTGTTGCTTACGAAGCAACCTGGTAACGGAGGCGGTTTTTATTTAGAGTTATATTTGCCTTATCAATCCAGCCAGTGTATTGGGTTGGCCAAAAAGTTCGTTCAGGTTTTCCATAAGATGTTATGGAAAAATCTGGACGAACTTTTTGGCCAACCCAGCGTGTTTGGTGCCTATATGTGTATTGGTTTCTGTGCTGAATGCTGGGGATTCCATGTTAAATAAAAAAAGATTCCTTACCCTCCAAAGGTAGCATGTGTTCTGTGTCTACCATAGCTCTGCCCAAAAGCGATTTGAAACAGCTTATAACATTCAGAGGGAACAGTATGATTTAAAATTGGAAAAGTGGAACGTGGTGAACATAGGGGAAAATAAAGCAAAGTGAGGAGAAGGTTTGTATGTGGAATTCAAGGCATAATGTTGGTATAGTTACCAGAGTTTGGCTACACATCTGACTTTGAGCTTCCTGGGAGTCAAAGCAAAGAGAGAAACAAAATCAGTTGCTTGACTCATGGTGTCCTTAAAATACCGCCAGGTCAGTTTCTCTGAAGAACTGTTCCTGGTGCATACCTGCGGATGGGTATTCGTGAGGAAACCCAGTGAGATGGGCAGACAGGCAGGTTTTCTTAGGTTTGGCCCTGAGGTCCACAGGGAGAGCTGATGCCACGGGCCCATCCCACCAATTAACCTGGGTATTTGTGGTCTTGAGAGGTGAAGTCAGCTGCAGTGCTTGGTGCCAAATCTGCTGGCCACCCCAGCCGTTGAAAACAGGATGCTGAGTCACATCCTGCAGGTCTGCAGCGTCCTGACTTCGCGTGCCCATCACAATGGGAGGCTCGCCCGGGCAGGTTGGCCCCCCACTCTTCCGAAAGTGTGGTCTCAGAGCAGGAAAACGCTAAAATTAGGTCTTACGTGGGCCAGGGCCGTGTGTGTGCGAGGCTCTCGAAATCTGGACAGCCGTAGACCGAGAGGAACCCAGAGAAGGGAGCTTCCCATCATCCTCCACTGCCTTAGGCATGAAGCGAGGCTGCTGCTGTTATGGAAACACAGAGGGGAAATGGTCCTGAGGCAGGGAGAGATCTCAGGTGCTGCGGGCCGGAGCGTCCAAGAGGGAAGCAGAGAGCCAGGACGTCTGCCAGTGATGATGACCAGTGAGAGGGTCTTAAGTTTTTAATCACTGGCAAATAGAGAAGAATTAAAAGGAGTGTTTTTGCCAAAACCCAGTTAAGTGGAATTTTTTAAAAAATGTTTTAAAAAGTAATTTTCAAAATTCAGAAACAAAAACTTACATAAAAGTTGCAAATATAGTACAAATAACATTTTTCTAATCCTCAGACCCCATTCAGGGTCCACCATTGGTCCCAACAGTGTCCTCTGTTGCAAAGGATCCAGGTCAGGATCGCCTGCTGCATGTAGTGGTCCTGTCTCCTGACTCTCCTTCAGTCTGGGACATTCCTTAGTCTTTCTTTGACTCTCGTGACCTGGACACTTTTGAAGGGAGAGGCCCGTCAGTTTGTAGAATGTCCCTCAGTTTGGGTTTGACTGATGTTCCCTCAAAATTAGATTTGGGTTGCGCAACACCATGTGTCTCATCACCGGTGATGTTCACCGTGGTCATCAAGGGGCTTTGCCTGGCTTCTTTACTGCACAGGTATTCTTTTCCCCCTTTATCAAGAAGTGTTTCTTGGGGGGGAATACTTTGAAATTAGGTCAGTACCCGATGCCCCCTCAACTTTTCCATTTATTTATATCTGTGTGGACTCCTGTTTGTCTGTTTCATGCATCGGTTCATAGTCTGTTAATTGTATTCTTGACTTCAAGGTTCAAATTGTCCCCGATTTAGCCTGTGGGGTCTCATTCAAGCTGGCTTCCCTGTCCCTTGATGTATCCACATCTTCCTTTAAGCACTGCTTTATTTTCTGACACCAGATGGCAGACCTCATCTTGTACTTTCCATCCCCCATCTCTGGAATCCCTCATTTCTCCAAGGAGCCCTACCTAGTTCCTCTTAGTAGAGAATGGAATTTCAAAACCAGGGCAGGTGGTGATTATTTTGTGAATCACTATCTTGTGCACCTGGAACTAACAGTGGTGTCAATTATACTTCAACAAAAAAAATTTTTAATAAAGAATTTATGAAGCATTTTAACCCCTGTGAATAATAATTGGAAGGGATAATTGATGGATGAGATTGGAAGCTGGGGCTGGACCTAGAAATCTGACAGTGGAATGCAGAACATGGAAAGCGGTAGATACAGGTTGTCACGTTCCATTTATTTGGGTTTTAGTTGATCTATGGGCATATCTGAGAACTAAATGTCCACTAAGTTAAAAAAGCAGAAAATATTACATTCTTTTTTTCATGTACTCTATATAAAGATTCCTTGAAACTCTTTCTGCTCTTTAAAAACAAACAATATTAATTAAGGACTTTTCTTTTGAAGAAATAGAATTATACCAAATTAATCGGGAAAACAAAAACAAAGAAGCTGAGGTAAGTGTAGTTATTATTACTGTTGGGGGCATTGCTCTCCGCAGGCCCTTTCAGTGGGCAGAATTAGGGAATATGTGGAGGTACGTGCACACACAAACACACACGTGCACACACACGTTTGCATCTGTATTTTTTTCTCTATTTAAATATATTGAAAACCATGAATTCAAGCTAATACCTTCAATTCTGATCCAACATCTCTGGGTTCATTCTAGTTTTTTCTCTCTCCATATTTGTAATCCCTTTTCTGATAGTGAGGAACCTGGCTCCCATTGTCCCTAAAGTGTTTACTTGTTTGATCAACCCCCCTATCTGCAACCAACCTCCCATCTCTGCAGCCACCTCTCCGCTGCTCACCACACCCTCTCCCTGACCCAGAGGCCTGCCTTGCTCTGCCCACCAGATGGTTTTCGGTCTGAATTGTTGGGGAAGAGAAGCAGACTGACTTTCTTGACTCTGTGTTTCCCCATGGGTGTCAATTCAGCAGAGGTTCGATGCTTACAGGTGAGACTCCTGGTGTCTTCTCCTGCCTTTTCCACTTTTTGGCCACGTGAATTTGGACAAGCGACTTGATGTCTCTGAGCCTCAGTTTCCCCGTATAAAATACTCGTAGGTGGATGCTGAGGATTAGGTTAATATTAGGTTAATATGTATGACATGCCCAGCACGACACACAGCAAAGATGTTTCCTATCGGTTTCACATTTACTGAGTGCACATCTGAGGGGCGTCCAGAGATGGAGAAGTCGTAGCCTTGGCTCTCAGGACTCCAGTGATGTGGAGAACTTAGTTGTGTTGTTTGAAACACTTGGTTGCCAAGAGGACCTGACTGTAACTGCATTTATGCAGTGAGTCTTTTGTTTTTTCCAGAGGTTGTAAAGCTTAGTTAGAGGTGTCTGATAATTGATTGAAGCTTGAGAACTATTTTCGCAGGTTACATGTTTTAGTTGAGTAATAGGGCATCTTTTTAATTTATTTTTTTATTGAAGTATAGTTGATGTATAACATAAGTTACAGGTTACAATATAGTGATTCACAATTTTTAAAGGTTATACTCCATTTATAGTTTTAAAAACTATTGGCTATATTCCCTGCGTCGTACTGTATATCCTTGTAGCTTATTGCATAACATAATAGTTTGTACCTCTTGATCCCCTACCCTAATATTGCCCCTCCCGCCTCCCGCCTCCCCACTGGTAACCACTGGTTTGTCCTCTGTTATCTGTGAGTCGTATCTGTCCTGTTCATCCTGTGTGTGTTGAACACCCACTGCTGCAGCTGCTCAGAGATGACCAAGGTGAGTTAGTCACAAAATGCTTTGAGGCTGGAGAAGGGTACAGCTCGGCCAGTTTACGAGTATTTACTTCTGAGTATCGACTCTATTATATGTCAGGCAGGGAGGGAGACTTAAAAAATTACGTGTGTCCTGGCCCTGGAGTCCCATCGTGAAGTGAAAATATACTGGTATGAAGATAACATCACCACCCGTTAGTAGGTAAATAGGTCCAGGAACATAGTCTGGGGCCTTGGGTTCCTATCCCTTTCTAAGTATATGACCTTGGATGAGTGACTTACCCTCTGAGCCTCGGTTTCTTCACCAGCACGGTGAGAGAAGGTGCTGTAAGATGTCGAAAGGGAAGAGCGTGGCTTGCAGCTAGGGTGGTGAGGGAGGGCTTCCTGGAGAAGGCGTGAACGTTGGAAGGTGGACGGGACGTGGGGAGGCAAACAGGAGAGAGGAGGCTGTGCTAGAGGCCCAGAGTAGGAGAGTTGATGAGGACGATGACATAGACGGGGATGGAGCAGAGAACGCGTGGAGTGTGGGAGGGATAGTGTGAGAGCTGATACAAGGAAGCTTTTTATTATAAATCCCTTTTGCTGATTGCATTATAAGCTCCCTGAGGTCAGACAGTGTTGGAGGAGTGAAATTTAGTTAGTGACATGGCATGGCTAACTGGCTGCCATGGAAAGCAAGCACAAGGACTCTGGGTTCTATAGATAATGCTGCATCATTGAAAGTTCTGGAGCTGGGACATAATGTAACAAGAGCAGTGGCTGGGAACTAAGGCACGGGGTCCTCTGTTCTCTGCCCTGACTCTCGTTAGGCTGCAAGCTCCCGGTACAGCTGTGCTGTCCCATATCATAGCTGGTAGCCGAACGTGGCTAATTAAAATTTAATTAAAATCAAATAAAATGACAAATTCAGCTCATCAGTCACACTCATCGCATTTCAAGTGTTCAGAACATGGGCCTCTATGGCCGGTGGCTGCCGTATTGGACGGCACAGATGGAGAAGATGTCCTTTCTCTTGGACAGCACTGCCCTGCAGGGACCCCGAGGACCAAGCACAGAGCCGGGCACACAGTGAGTGGACGTCGCATGGCTCACGGGGCTGGGGGACTGGGAAGGAAAGGGCGCCCTGGAAAGGTTAGGACTTGGCGACCCATGAATATGGCATGGGCTGCATCCCAATGAAAGGGCCGAGAACCGGGGACAGTTGAGACAATTCGTTCTTGGAATTTTTGAGTTATTTCAAAAACATTTCCTTCGTGTGCCTGTTATTTCTGGCTGGCTAGGTTGCCTCTGCTGCCATTGCGTTTCCTGCACAATGTGGCCTTTCTCCCTCTGCGCTCACGAAGGGGGCTTAGATACCGGTGTACCAGACGTTCACGGGAAGATACACTGGCTCCGGCTTCCACAGACGGGGCCTGAGGGCTCTTGGGGGCCGTCGAGGAGCTATCCCAAGGTTTGTGAAGCCAATCCAAGGTGTGTTATTTGCTGTCTTACTTTTCCGGGGGGTGTGGGGGGAATGTCCCGATTTTGCGAGCTTGTTGGTATATTCAGCTGCTTGCTCCTACCCATTGGTAGGAAGGAGCGCTGTGTAGCTGGCTGCAGAGAATGTCTCTTACTGTCCAAAATACTTCTGGACATTCCTTCTCTCTGAGAGAAGCCTACGCCTTCTAGCCAAACAATACATGCCCCAGCAGCAAAGACATTTGTAACAAGCCCTGCCAGCGTTTCTTGCCAGTGACCCCATTCCCTAAGTATAAGGCCCTGCAGGGCTGGAGTTTCCCTGTTGTCAGCATCCTGTGTGGAAGGGAGTTTTTGGGGGGCTCTAGCTGATCAGTGTGTCAGGTGAGTTGTTTGCTTAGGCCCTGAAGAATGGCATATGGGACAAGGCCTTGCTGAATGCCCCGTAAAGCACAAAATAAAAATAAGGCCTCGGCACATCCCGGGGTCTTTGTGACTTTTGAACTTGAGTTCAAAATGAGGGAGGCACCCATGGGAGAAGAGTGGAGAGAGTTTTCCGTCTCCACCTGCCGGCTGCTTACCTTACTCTGTGTACAAGTCTTCCGTCTCCTTTGCATCTTTACAAACTTCATTTTGGTAGGAAGGGGGTTCTGGATCCATCTAAACCATCGCCAGGAGTGGTTTTAAGGTAGACTTGCATCCATCCAGCTCTCCCTGCTGCTCCTGTGGCTGCAGGTCACACCGTCCTGCCATCTGACCTTGGGATTCTACAGGAAGAGCCCCGAACTTGGAGCCTGTCAGTCTCGTCCGGCCCCTTATGGGCCGTACGACTGCAGACACGTCGTCTATCTTCTTTGTTTTGGTTCTTTCATCAGAAAAGTGGCATTGTAAGAATTAAGTGAAGAAACGTAGGGGCAAGCTCTCTGTAAATTATGAAGCCCCATTCGGATTGGAGGTATCGTTGACTTACTTAAAATAACCCTCGATGAGTGGCTACTAGGCCTTCGGGTGCTGAGAACTCCTGGCTCAACCACTCGCCCAGGGTTTGATTGTTAGCTTTGCACGTTCTGAAACTGGAATATTAGTTCACCCAGGGATGATCCAGTTCTGAGAAACCAACTCATGCTAACCAGACTTAGAAGGAACTGACTTATAAACCTGAATAGACATTTATGAATTCTCAGTGGAACCTCTTACCACAGAGACCAGATCATCCTCCTGTGTTCACTGGAGGGCGCGTGTAGCAGAATCTTCCTACTCTCCTGCTCCTTGCTCTCTTTGTCCCTGTTTACAGGTCCTTCGAGGCCCAGCTTGGTGGTGTTTCAGGGAGATCTCCCTGGACCCCCAGGCTGGGCTGGGCATCCCTCCTGAGTGTGTGTGTGTGTGTGTGCGTGTGTGCACGTGTGCATGTGCGTGTGCATATATGGCACCTTATACATCCCTGCATCATGGGACCTGCTGCACTACATGGCGGGTACTGTCCTGCGTCTGTCTGACCCACTAGACTGCGCTGTTGCTCTGGGGCAGAAACCGTTTCTGTTTCACTTCTGAATCCCCAGGGTTTAGCACTGACCAGGCGCGGTAGAGGCACAGTCAGTATTTAACCTAGATGGAATTAATGGAACCTCCTCTTGGGAGTGTTCACGGGCACCACCTTTTCTGTAGTGACAACTTTATATGCATTCCATTTTTTTCTTGAATTATCGTCAAGTCCACTGGACAAACCAGTGTACTCAGTAATCACTGGGCAGAGCTGAGTGCGATCGAGGGTTAATTCTATCCATGCAAAAGTATCAATAGTTCAGTTCGTTTCAACCAGTCCAGTCAATTTGAATCTTTTTTTTTTTTTTTGAAGTATAGTTGATTTACAATGTTGTGTTAATTTCTACCCTTTTTTGAGCCTATACTTTTATGCTCATTTTCTCTGGGGTTTTTTTTTTTTGCAAGAGGTAGCATCAGAAATCCTAAAATCATAACCGGTTAATAACTTCCTGTTTTGTCATCTATAAAATGAGTATAATAATGCCTGCTCAGCCTGCATAGGAAAGCTTCATGAAGATCAAATAGGCTGACATTAGCCAGAGTGCTTTGTCAACAGCAGAGCTTATCAGAGGTCTGATCCCTCGTTATGATTGTCATCTCAGATGACTGTAATGCAGGGCTGCCTTTCAAGGGCAGGAACACCTGTGAGTCTGAAAGTATTGGTAGAAGAAGGGCACAGTGCAATTATCTGCTAACCTGTTTTGCTGCTTCCAAGGAGGGTATTATTTTGTTCTTTTGACCTCGTGTGACCTCCCTACGTTGCACCTAATTGTGTTAATCTCCTTCCTAGAGGACCACACGTTTTTATTGGTGTTATCTTCCACCAGCAAAAACGTTTATCGTGTACCTACTGTGTGTAAGGTACTCTTATGAAGACCACAAGGGGAGCCAGTTTCCTCTGTGTCTTCTGTTATTGTTAAGTTCAGGGGTTCTTAGCCCTGGATGTGCATCGGGACAATTTCTGGGACTTTTAAAAAAGCAGATGCTGAGGACTTGTCACAGACCTTCCGAACTAGAATTGGCTGACATTAGACCTGGACGTGAATATGTTTTAGAAGTTTCATAGGTTCTTCCGATGTATGGCCAGAGTTGGAAATTAGGAAAGTTAGTATCATATTCTGTAGTGTGATGTTTCTACACCTGATGTTTCCCTTCTTCAAGGAATTATGTTTCTGAGTGGCCTGGCACACATCCAAACTGCCCAAACATAGACCCATCCCTTAAAGATCATTATCTTTGCCCGATCGACACTCGTACAGGCTTGGCTTGGCGTGGTTCTCCTTAGTCTGCAATTATTTGGCTATTCGAATGAATGAACAGAGAGCCCTGTAAGTGAATATCAGAACATACCCATAATAGACCAAGCATTAGAACCCAGAAATATGGATTCCCAGACCAGTGCCTTGTATTTTCTTAGAACTTCCATGTGCACCAGGGTCACCAAGGGCCTTGGTTGAAAAGGAGGTTGCCCAGGCTCTCCCTGGGACGCTCTCAGGAGCTGGACTGGCTTCCTTCATTTGTCAGAGAGGAAAGAAGGCCTTCCCCGCAGAGCTTGGGAATTAGACGGGGTGGCACAGCTGAGAGCCTCGTGTGGGAGCCTCTACCGCGTGGTGGGCGCTCGGGCAGTGGCGGTGCTCTTGCTGAGAAGCAGCTTCTTGACCAGCATGGCTGTGCTGCTGCCCCCCACCCCAGCCCCCCAGGATCCCCATTCAGTCCAGAAGGACCGAATGATGTGTCCTGTCCCATAACTGTGATGGTGGCAGCCCTGCTGCTTGCCCCCCGGGGGCTGATGCCCAGTCTTCCCTTCCTGAGGTTGTTTCCCTGCATCTTTCCCGCACCTGATGCATTCACGCACTGGGAAGAAGGACTGGGGATGGGTCCTATCCTTACTCCTTGGTGATGCTGCGCTAGGCCGTCAGGGCAGGCAGGGCAGAGGTGGCTGCGGGGTCTCCGCCCTGAGTCTCACTCTGGACGGGCAGGGGCGAGGGCATTCCAGGGGTTAAGAAGGTGGGCGTGGGCCCGAGAGATGTGGGTCTCATCCCATCTCGTAAAGGTTACACTCCTGCAGCTGAAGTTTCCTCAACTGCAAAATAAGCATAATCGTAGTGTATGTTTCACTTAATCCTCTTGTGTGAGGATTAATCGATCATTTGGGAGCTGGGAGAACCTTCCAAGACGAGGCCCTCCCAGAAGTCTACTCAGTGTCCTTCCTTCACAGAATGTTCCAGAACCCATCACTTAGACATATCCTTTTCCCAGCCCTACAGGGTTCCTTTTTCAGGGGACTCATCCCATCCTGCCCTGCACTGTGGTTGGTTGCACGCTTACTTTATTTCCAGCTGCTCCTGCTGGGTGGGTTTCGGGGTCCCGGCCCACACCCTCCGGGACCCGCACCTGCTCTCCCGCTGCAGCCCGCCCTGCGCCCCTTGTGTGAGGTTCTCAGAGCACCTCCCGACCTCTACCTGGAATGCCGTCCCCCACACCCCAGATTTGCCTCCTCCAGGAGTGATTAGCACGACTGAAGGATTTCCAGAACGAAACGGTGCTTGTGAAAACACCCAATAACTAACTGTGGCCGCTGCCCACGGTCACTGTTGGGTGAATGGATGGTGATATGTGACGGTTTGAACAAGGATGGGGTCCTCATGGCTTGGGGCGGGTTACTGGGCCACCAGCTGTTTTTCCTCGCAGTTTCTAATACACACCCTGCTGCTCATTCCCGAGGCCCACAGCAAAGCCCGTAGGAGTAAAGTGATTAGAGGAACTTCAGCTGTTTTGCTCCCTGTGAATGGCCCTCTTTCATCAGGATGTGCAGGGACAAGGGCCTTTTTAAACCCAAATATCAGGGAAGGACGAGAGTTCCACCAGAGCCATTTGCCGTCTGGGTGGGAACGCCATCTGGAAGGGGACTCTGCTTTCCAGGAGGGCTCCATCCAGCCTCTTCTTCAGACGTTCATCCTCCTCTGGAGGGCGGGGAAGGCAGGGGCTGGGGGCAGTTCAGTTCGCGATGTGACCACGGCAGTGCCGGACCTTTTCTGTTGTACTGACGTCTGCGCCTCCAGCCAGCCAGCTCCCTGCTTCTGCCCTTCAGAGGTCTCCAGCCCCAGTCAGTAAGTATCGCCACCGCTGATGTCTGCCCACCACCCCCCGCCCCCCGCCGTGTCTTGGTTTCTGGATGACACTGGCTGTTGCTGCTCTGAGGGCTGGGGTTTTCTGGAGGATCCTGTCTGTCTGCAGGGCCCTGCAGAAATTATGAGCCCGTGTCATCTCCTAAAACCGGGGTCTGAGACATGTCTGTATTGTGGAGATAAAAGCGGTGAGGATGGAGGAGGGAGGGCAGGGGCTGAACTTGTTCTTAATCCCCCGTCAGGACTTTTCCATTTTGTTTGCCTGGGTCTGAGCTCCTGGAGCTTGAGTCGCTCTCTGCAGGGCACCAGCATCTTTGGGGAGAAGGCTGATTTCTCCGTAGTTGGGATGGGTGGTTTGTGAGTTTGTTTCCTTGTCCCGAGAACCTAGTAAAGTACGAGTGCCCCCCACCCCCAACCCCGAAATGGATTTCGTAAAGGACTTCCTTCCCGGCGGGGTGTCTTGAGACTGATGAATTGAATCGGGTACCGCGCCTCTCGTATCAGAGCCCTGGCCCCTGGCTGGGAGAGAGTGTTCACGTCAGCCGCCCACAGGGCGCAGGAGGCTCTGGGCCCAGAGTGAGCTCAGAGCAGAAGACGGGAAACAGGGTCATAAAGAGTATCTGTGTCTCGTTTTCCTAAGTCCCATGACTGCCGTGCTCTGTGGCCTCTCGCCTCCGAGAGCCATCCAGTGAGGTTTTCCTCGTGCTGTATCTGCTTACTGTCTCTGCAGATGCAGGACCATCTCACGGGCTTGGGATGATGTGTTGTTCTCTGAGCTTCCCCGCAGCTTCAAATCTCCTCTTTACAGTAAACGCCTGTGACTAATTTTGGGAGGAGGACAGAGGCAGAGTGTTCCAGGGCCCCCATCCACACAGCCCCCGACTTCACGTGTAGCTGGGAGGCTGTGATTCTGTGTTGGCCTCAGGAACACTGAGGAACAACTGGCCTTGTAAGTGATCACGGGATAAAACCAGCCTATGCTTTTGCATTGTTCCTTTTTTTTTTTTTTTCCCCCAAGGAAATGTAAGGGAAACCAAGGGGAATTTTTGCCCATGATTTCCAAGGCAAAGGTCACCGTCAATGGCTGGCTGTTTCCAGAGGGCTCAGGTTTCTGGTCAGTATGGATTTTTTTTTTTCCTTTTTTTTTTTTTAAAACTCATGAACAAAAAGAGGTTGATGATGCCTTGCAAAGATTTTTTTTCCCCCAGCTGCTTCGATGAACTGATTGTTGTTTGAAGTTTCATGCGTTTTGGAGTCTTTCAGACAGTGATGAGAATAGGTAGTAAGTGATCCGTGTCTATCTAAAACAGCATAGTTCTGAAAACAAACTCAGTTGTAGGGTTTTAAGGAAGGAGTGGGTGATAAGTTTCAGGGCTGGAAAAGTGTTGGGTAAGTCTGCAGTTTGCTAAAACTAGACAACCTGGATTTTCTGTTGGCCAATGGATGCTAAAGAGCTTTTTGTCTCCCGTGGGTAAGTGAGACTCACAGAAAGGGTGCTTCTCGTTTCTTCCATTATTTATGGTCCTGGGCTCCTCAACACTTGAAACTTGCAGCACAGATACGGGACCCACAGAGTGGAAAGGATGACTTGGCAGTACGTGCATGATGGTAGATGAAGAAGTGCTGTCCACATGTCAAGCGTTGCCTTTAGGAAAGAGATAAAGCCAAGTTGTCCGTAACTCAAAGGCCCGGATAAGAGGGGCAGAACTGAAGCCTACATATTTGGTATTTGAGCCGTCATGATTTTTAGCGTGAGAATTTACCCAGAAAAATGAACAGATGTTATTGTGGACTTCACGGTATGGAAGATAAACATTTTTCAATTCCAGGAGCTGCTGACTTAAATGCTGGTCCGTCCGGTGAGTTTTCTTAGCTCCTAGGGTTCTGTTTTAGACTTAGGTGAGTTTTTTATTCCAGGATGAGATTGTTTAACTACTTACGTTAGCTGTCTGGGGCGGTGGTGATTTTGCTGTTTTATATTACAGAAAATGTCCTTGTGTTTCTGTCAGGAATTGATTTGCTTTCTATTAAAAAAAAAATAGCACTCCTGTTACTTAGAGATTTTTCTTTCAAATCAAATTGTTTATTGGTTGCTGAAGAGAGAATGAATGATTTGTATAGTTCCCTATAATTTGAACTGTGATCTTCTTTCACAAAATTAATAAACATGAAATGTTTTTGCATTATAAAGTATAGTACATGTTTTATATTACTTTGAAAATTAAAAAATCATTTATAAAAGTTAATATTTGCTCAATATAGTGAGTTTGGAAGATGTTAAGAAATAGAAAGAAGATAATTATAGGTGGTACAACCCTCCCCCCACAGAAAAAAAAACACTTAATTTTGGTGTATCTTATGTGTAGTTTTCAGAGATGATGTTATTTTTAAATAATTGGTGGTAATTAATAGCTAATACAGTCCATTGGTTTATACAGTCTTAACTTCTGCATAAGATAAAGATTTTGTTTTGGTAGCCAAATCGTGAAAGTGAAATTTTTTATTGTAATTTTTAAAATTATATGTTGAATATAAATGTTATTGCTTTGTTAAAATAACAAAGACCAAAAAATAAATAAATAAATAAAATAACAAAGACCAAAGATTCATTCTGCTGAGAAATTCATTGGGTCAACTTGAGATTTTCTACAGGTTTTCTACACAGCAAGCTTGACTAAGTTAAACTGGTCAATAGCCACCCACTTTTCTTAAGATGCAAACAAATCGTTAAAGTGTGATTTCATCTTCGTTGTATTCTGTAAAGGGAAGACACCAAGAAGCAGTGAGGTTGTTAAAAGTTCAGAGAGTTAGAAGCAAAGATCAACAGCAAGAGTACGAAAAATTCAAAAAGGGAACCACCCTCTGCTCCTCGGAGAGTTGGTCTCTATTTTTAGAAGATGTTGTATTACAGAGCGGTCCCTTTACAGCATCCTGCAGGAAGGGGCTCCTAGCTCTGGAGGAGCCCACGGAGAACCTTGGATGTTTTAGCCGAACCATTATTTTATCACATAAACTCTCCAGCAGCAGGCTTGTAGGAAAGGTTTGGGGGGAGTATGGTGTGAAATGACTATAGAAGCTATTTTATCCCATTTGCATTTTACATGCCACTCTCCAGCTTTTCCTCTGCAGCATGTCTCTGCCCATTTTCCTCTGTGAATTCCAGCCTAACTGCGCTCTGGTTTTTTCCCCCGCAGCTTAAGTGAGAGTTTTTTCATGGTGAAAGGAGCAGCCCTCTTCTTACAACAGGGAAGCAGCCCTCAAGGCCAGCGGAGTCTTCAACATCCCCACAAGCATGCAGGTGATGGCTCTAAATTGACGCTCTTACCCTGGGACTTATTTTCTGGGCAACAGAGGAACCCTCCATTACTGGTGGTGAGCACTTTGCTGGTTTTCGAGGCCAGGGAAGTAGTGGAGCGCAGGTTTGTAATGACAGGTGCAGGTAGAGGCTCTCGAGCAGGCCACGCACGTTTTCCAGATGGCACTGGGAGCCAGCGACCCTTTGACCACGGTGTCTACGTAAGAAGGTCAGCAGCTTTCTGTTTGGATATAAAGATTTCCTACTCAGTGTATCAGTTAACTGCAGATTTTAAGTTACAGTATGAATTTTTAACAAATGCACCAGAACGCCTTATAGCCAGATGTGGTCCCCTTGAAAATAACCACCCTGGGGTCCTAGTTGCCTAGTCCGTCATTTCTCTGAGCTTTTGGAAAACTCTCATTTGGGGAATTTCTTTACGAGCCTTGGGCATGTACTGGGGTGGGAAGTCTTTAATCTTTAATGGTGGGTTTGGTTTTTTGGAAGTAGACAGAAGTGATAAAGTGGGGATCAAACTGAGTATTAATTGAGGTCCAAAAGCAAGCAAATAAGAGATGCCTGCAAAGTAATAAGACTGGATTTCTTAGGTGACTTGACTCTGAACCTGAAGGCAGTTTGGAGAGAGGAACTCAGGAAACACTTGCATACAAGTGGATCTTTGTAGCTGGTGGGGAGCCTCTGCAGGAACTTCTTGCACGGGCAGCACGTGTCGGAGTAGGAGCTGGAAAGGCCTCTGCCTTTCAGAACAGTGGCAGGTCAAAGCAGCTAGCAGTTGGGGCCAGTTTTTTTGTCACTTGGATCATCTTGTTTGTCTCACCTCAAGTCATCCAGCCTCATTTTGGAGCTGAGTGCTTAGGTTAGAATTTCCTATCTTGCATTTTATAGCAAACACCAAGGCTTAGTCAATATTTTCACATACTGATATTTATAATCAAGATTTAGGTCTGTTTTAAGCTAAGGAAACAATCTTCCTGCCCAAGCAGGCATTGTATTTCATGGAAAGAATATTTGCTTTGGAGCCAGACAGACCTGGCTTCTACAGTAGATCCCAGTTCTACAACTGTACAGAACATTCATAGTCAACTTCTAAGCCTCGGTTTCCTAATCTCTACAGTGGGCATCAAATATTGGTAACTCAGACGTCGTGGAATTTAAAATTTACGCACGTAAACAGACTTACCTTCTCTTAGGTGCTCAGCGTACATTGCTGTAATTATTGCTACGGTGAGTGCTGGTACAATACCACTATAAACAGAACCTTCGTTCTTGAATTTGCTAACTGTTCTGCCCTGTTAAGAGTGTAACTGTTGTTCGTGTCTTAACCATAACCCATAAACAAAGCCAATGCTCAGCTTTGTTCCCTAAGTATGAAATGTCTCCTTCCTCTAATTCAAAGAATATTTTCGTACTGTGTGTGAGCCTGGGGAAAGTGACTGCAAAACCGTTGTGTAAAAACCCTAAGTCCAGCTGGCTGGCACATCTCTGGCACGAGATGTACACGAGAGTAGGAAGGAAGCCTAGTGTGTTGGCTCTTCTGCCCTAGGGTCTAGGAGGGCTGGTGAACTCCAAAAGGCAGGGGGGCGCCCACTGTCCACAGATGCTTAGTAGGCGACCCCGGGGCAGGCACAGACTGGACTTCACGGCAAGTCCCCTGGACGACCCACAGTCCCCTAAGCGACCCCCATGCCGAGCCGAGTACAGTGGAGGGTTCACTCTGTCCATGTCAAGTAATGCAGCTCATGTCAGCCAGTCCAGTCAGGCTGAGACTCACTCTTTCCAGGGTTGACCTATACTTTAGGCTCACATTCTCCGCCTTTTTTTTTTGCAATTGCTTACTGAACACTTGAACGTACAGAGACCGTGTGTGGCTACCAGGCCGGGGTTGGGATTTTTCTCTGTCAGCAATTACACACCTCAGCAGACAGTCCCACTGTGTGGAAAACGTCCCTTTCACTGAGCCACTCATCAGTCAGGGGGTTGGTTTCTGCTTTCGTCTGTGTGCTGCTGCGATTCGGAGTGGATCGTGGTGGCGGGGGCGGGGGAGGGGTTGCCCAGGTGGGCCCGGAACCAGCCATGGTGGTTGTGTGCCATCCCGATCACGCTGGTGACACGACAGGTGAGGGCGCTGTTGGGGACAAGATGGGAACAGGGACCGTTACCTCCAAGTCGTGCCTCGTAGGACGTGGTGCCAGTGTAGGGTGTCTTCCACTGTGGCATCCTGTAAGAGAACAGACGAGGGGGCACGTTTCCAACGACCTGATTCCTCTCTGAGGCAGGAAGTACCATTTGGACATCATTTGTCAATCTCCCCTAAAATTCAAAGGACGCTTTTGCAAAAGGAACCCATCCAATGGATTGATCCCTCTGGGGTTCTAATTGTGATCTATAGGGTAATTTTTTTTTTTTTTAAAGCTAATTCTGTTTCTTCAGGGTGTTGCACAAATTGAAATGAATTTTCTATGAGTTACTCCCTGCACTTTCTTCTAGATCAGCATCTTTACAGATGAACCATTTCTTCAGAAAGAACCCCATGCAGACATTTTTTTTTGAAATATACATAAGCTAGGAAAGAAGTGGCACTAGAACCACCCTCGCTACTTGCTAGTTACGAAGCTCAGGTACGGGGGCCCCTGTGTGCCTGGGACACACAGCCCTTCTTCGGTGAGGTGGATCCTGCGTAGCTGTGGAGACTCACTGCCTCAGAGAACCCTTCCTCCCCTCCCTATAGCCCAGAGGCACCCCTGGGACCCTGGGGCCGCTCGGAGATGTTCAAAAGCTGACTCTGGATTACTGCCTCCTTTAAATAACCAAGGAGGTACAAAAAAAAAGAGTACATAATTTTTAGCGAGAAAGAAATGACATTGCTGTTCAATCAAGTTATGTCTCTGGGTACTCAGCACACACCTGCTCGCTGTGGAGTCACTGAAACATTTCCCCTCCTGGTTGTAGAAGTCATGTCTCTCTCTTATGGAAAATGTAGGAGTTCAAAGCAGGAAATGACCCCCGGTCCTTTTTCTTTCAGACCAACCCTTAGCAAATCCCTGTCTTCAGCTGTGTCCATAGTTTCTGCTGCCCCTCACCCCCCCGCAAAGTCATGTTTGCCTGAATTTAATAACATTTCTCCTCTAGGCTTGTCTGTATTTTCAGATTTTGTATTTTAAAAAACCCATATTGCAATTATTTCAGAAAATAAAAGCAACTTTTAAAAGCGTGGCAATAAACTGTCTCACCCATCCTCATCATGCAAAACATTCAGGAATGGACTAAGGGAAGTCCAAGTCTTCTTTCAGACCCTTGGAATCAGCCTATTCTAACCTATCCTGCCTAGAAAGTGGGCGGGTGACCTTTTTTAAACTTTCTTCATTGGTCCAACAGGGGACCTGCCTCAACATCTTCAAGTAATGATCAACCTTCTGCGTTGTGAAGATAGAATCAAGCTGGTAAGAAGAGACGCGAGTGGCAAGTTTTAATTTTTAATTGTGAAATTTGGTAGGGACTTATTGACGAGCAGGGGCTTGGGGGGTTGTGGGGCTCTTACATCAGAGCAAGTTCTCCCAAACCATTCTCAAAAGCCAAAGCCCGCTCTGTTCCTCGGTACCGAGAGGTGCAGACAAAGGGGGTGTCAGGTCTCTGGGTCAGTCTGTGCTAAGCTGGAATCATCATTCGCTGGATTTTATTTGTTAACCCCTTTAACAAACTTTGGGGGTCTCCTCTGACCCAGGTACCATCCCTCATGCTGGGGATATAAATGAGACGTAGGAGTTTTCATCTAAATTCCTAAACTCACGGGGGAAAGGTAGAAACAAAAGTCTTTGGTCTTGGATTGGTGAAGGAAGGGGGTGACCATCTGGCAAGGCAGGCCAGTAAGAGCATCTCTGCCTGTCTAGGCCGTGCGCTTGGAGAGCGCCTGGGCTGAGCGGGCCCGCTACATGGTGGTGGTGGACAGCAGCGGGCGCCAGGACACGGAGGAGAGTATCCTGCTGGGAGTCGACTTTTCCAGTAAGGAAAGGTGAGTCTGATGGACGGCGGCTCCTTTCTGTGATGGGGGCAAGAGTTGCTTCTGGAAGAAGGTTTTCAGGGTCCCACATCCACGGGGGCGGGTGATGGTAGGTGACGGGTGATCAGGCACTGGGAACGGTGGAGCCCCTGATTTTAGCTCTTGTGTGCCACGTGCTGTGCTAGGTCCAGTCTCTGCTCTCAGAGAGCTCAGGGTCTGCACTGTGCTTAGAGATTTAACCCTGGGTCCTATCAGGGGTGCCCTAGAGGAGGGCATCTTAACCAGGAGGGCTTCCTGAAGGAGGTGACGGCTGTGGCGAACACCCCAGGACAAGCAAGAGCCAGCCAGGAAAAGCAGGAAGGCGCCCTCCAGGCCGACCATCCCATATAGAATTATGTGATTGATCGGCGTTGTATCGAGTGCCTCATGCAGTATTAATATCCCGTGGATTCCCAAGTACTTGTTGATGGGTCCTGGGTCAGAGGCTTGAGGAGAGGTTTGGAATTTCCCAATAACTGGAGGCCAAGTTAGTTATACCCTGTTATGTGTGCGAAATGAAGGTGCACGACTCTCCTTACATCTAGGATAAGTTAATGCAAGTGAGATCATTGCAGAACCTGAATTTGTTAAAACTGGATTAAAGTAGACGCCCTTTATTCATCATTCATTAATTTTCTCGTTTATTAAGCAGACCATTCATTTGCCTTCTCCTGTGTAGGAGGCAATAGGCTCAGCCCAGGAAAACAGAGAAGCAACAGTAACCATGGTTCTCGGCCTCAAAGAGCCTGTAAGCTCAGGGAGGGAGGGAACCATCGCCAGAACCTGGGGTGATGGGCCCAGTGATGGAGAAGTGTGGGGTTCGTTCCACACTCGTGACCAGGACTCCATTGCTTGTCATAAGTAAATGAACTAAAAGGGAAGCCGTTTCCTTTATGGCCTCGTTCCCAGTACATAGGAGCATTCTGAGTGAGTTTCTGCAGCTCACTTAGGGACGTGAGTCTGAGCTGGCTCCCGTGGCCTCGGCTGGTTGGGAAGTCTGGATCTGGAAGGATCTGTGTCAGGACGTGCCTTAAGGGGTGAGCTCCGAGGAGCCCCTTGGAGACCAGAGGGCTCCGTGCTCCAGGTCGGGATGCTCCCAGGCAGGTGCCCTCAGCAATGGCCGGGGCTCCATCCTTCTGGTCATGAGGCAAAGAGACGTTCAACGGTGTTACGGTTATGTTTGTTCTCGGAACGGTTGGCTGGCCTTTCTGAGGGCCTTTGGGGGCAGGACTTCCCCCACCATGTGTCATCCATCCCAGCAGTGCTCTCTGGCCCTGAGCTGAAAGCTGCCTCCCTGGAGAATGTGCCCATCGTCTCAGCCTGAGCCACCAGGGCCTCATAGGAGGCTGCCCCCCCCCCCCATCCAGGTCATCTCTGTGGCTTTGGTCAGAGAGCACAGAGCAGTTAACCTGATGCTTCATAAGCGTCTCGCCCCGTGGGGTAGGCGGTCCTATAACTCACGTTTTACAAACGAGGAGTCAGAAGCCCAAGAGGCTGGAGTGGTTACACCAAGGCCATCCTAGTAACAGAGCTGGGACTCAGAATTGGGTTTTTATTGTAGACCTGTGGTGTAGACCCACTCATTCCTTTCCCACTCATTGTCCTCTGCACCCCCTCGTTCACCAATCCGTTCATACCCTCACGGTGCGTGCCCTTGTTCGCACGCACTTTCAGTATGCCAGGTGTCCTGCCAGGTGTCCTGCCAGGCGCGGGGGCTATATCGGTGGGAGAGACCAGCCTCTGCTCCCTTGGAGCTCACAGTCTAGATGGACGAAGTTTAGACACACGAGCACCCGAGACCGTCTTTACACACAGGCCCACGTGCTCATTCTCACCCACTCTCTGAAGCGCCCTGCCCCTCCTCTGCCCCCTCGGCACCAGCTTCAGTTCTCAGCGTGTCCCTGCTCCCTGGGTCCCCTCGCCTCTGCTGCACACTCTGCGCTCAGGCCAGCGTCCCCTCCGCTGTCCCAGCCTGAGCCACAGCCCGAGCACAGGTGCCAACTCCAAGGCCAGTGCTGGTCTCCTGTGTTGGGGAGATGGGCCAAGGGGCTGAAGAGGGTGAGCGGGAACCACGTGGACCTTCCTGTTGTCGGGCCGGATGCAGCGTCCCCCCGCGCCCAGGCATAGGGGCCGGGAACTGGACGCCTTTATCCATCTCCAGCTTGAAAACAAAGCCCTGGTCCTTACAGAAGCCTTTGGCCTGCTGAGAGCATGATACATTTGTTTTTCTAAATTCCTGCCATGAGATTTTGTTTCCTTATTCAAAAAAAGAGAGAGATGAGGTGCCCCCAAAAGGACTCCCCTCAAGGAGAGGGAGTCCAGATGCAGTGTCAGGAGAGAGCGTGGGAATGACGCCAGCCACGGCGGGCTCACGGGTTCTCCCTTGGAGTCACATCTACACATGATTCCTCTGGGGATCAGAGCAGCTGCCCTGCAGGGACCATCTGGGGTTATTTTGTTTCAGATTCGGGAACACTGTGGGTGCTGTGAGCACGAACACCATCCCCCACTTGTTAGTGTTTTGCAGCCCGTAAAGGACAGGCCTGTCTCCTTCCTACACCTCCAGCCCCCGCGCAGGCCCCGCCGGCTTCTCTGTCCCTGCTGCACCGGCCCCGGGGACCGGGGCCCACTTCCTTCCCCTAGCGGTACCCCCACCCACCCGTTTTATCCTTCAGGGCTGTGCTTCCTCTAAAAAGACCCAGTTTCCCTGACCACGTGTCCCGTCCCCACTTCCCATATATATAAACCCACTGGCCCTCTTTCACTGTAAAAATCTTAACTGTCACTCACTACAGGACTAGTGGAGACTCAGAGCAATAACAGATAAGGGGGTGCGATGGAATTGGCACCGTTGTTACAGTCGTGTCCTGGTCTCTAGTCTGCGCTCTGGACTCCAGGTTGAGACCCTGAGCGGAAGCCTTCCGTGGCCTTCTGCCCACCGTGTGTAGCTCTCACCAGGCTCCTCCCCACCTCTGCACTTAACGGAGGAGGGCAGTTTAGATGCTGCCCTGGTTTCCTAAGGAGCGTTTCGTCTCCACCTGCCCCAGACCTGGGCCTGTGGCTCCCCAGTCTGTGCTCCGTGTAGCTCTCTGTGCCGTTTTCTCTCCTCATTTCCAGTCCCTGGTGTGGGTCGTCGGTGCTGAAAGAGGGTGAGTGTCCA
This sequence comes from Balaenoptera physalus, assembly GCF_965194825.1. NCBI lineage: Eukaryota > Metazoa > Chordata > Mammalia > Artiodactyla > Balaenopteridae > Balaenoptera > Balaenoptera physalus. The sequence goes on along the minus strand of NC_138897.1, from coordinate 78,018,578 downwards.
GGTCTGCCCACACCCTCCCAGGGCACCCTCCAGCCTGGGCTTTCTACATGTCTGTCTTGGGCTCCCAGCGGCCCCCTTCTTGCCTCTCCCCAGTGCGACACAGCTGAGTAACCCCGGGAGCTCTGAGTCTCAATGTCAATTTTATTTTGCCGCTGTACAAAGGAAATATCATTAACCCATCAAGAATGGGTAGGACAAATGTAAAATAGTTAGCTAGTGGGAAGGAGCTGCATCGCACAGGGAGATCAGCTCGGTGCTTTGTGACCACCTAGAGGGGTGGGATAGGGAGGGTGGGAGGGAGACGCAAGAGGGAGGAGATATGGGGATATATGTATACATACAGCTGATTCACTTTGTTATACAGCAGAAACTAACATAACATTGTAAAGCAATTATACTCCAATAAAGATGTTAAAAAAAAAGAATGGGTAGGACTGCAGGGTGGCACGAGAGAATTTGCCCAACACAAAAGGCTTAGCCCACTTTGACCCAAAGGGCTTGAAACTTACCTTCCCCACAGATACAGAAGCAGAGGGTGGAAAAGATCCCCCGCGGCTGCCAAAGCTCTGGAGGGAGAGCGGTTCCTTGAACCCCAGAGCTGCCTGTGCGCACGGTCGCGTGTGTGTAACCGTACTCCCTGGGGGGCTGTTAGGCGGTAGCAGAGATGTCAGCACAGGATCCCTGGAGATTGTCTGAGCTGCCCTTGGCAGTGATGGCTGTTTCTCACAAGCAGACTCTTTTTTAAATGCCTGAAGAGTTTTCATAGTGATCCGAGGAGACCCTCTGATAAAGCCCTTTCTTTTCCTCTGTGTTTCTCAGCGGCGCCAGGCTCTAAAGTGGTCAGGTATCATTTCACTGTTAGGATGGGCAAAACAAAAGCAGATTAAACTAGTTTTTAAAACAGCAGCTGCACAAAAGGTGCAGAAACAGAGGTCCAGAAATGAACTCCAGTCGTGGTGTTGGCACTCTCCCCTCCCCTGTCACCCCAGGACAGGAGGCTGGGGGTGGCTGCCACGACCTGCCTGTGTCCCCCGGACTGTGTGTGGCCTTGTGCCAGGCGTGTGCCAGCCATCAGCAGCCTCAGCCCTGCTGCAGTGTGGGCGTGTGGTCAGCTGGTTACTCCTGGCCCCCGAGAGCCGCAGCTGAGACCTGGCATTTAGGGAGCTGCAGCCACACCAGAATGCTGGGGTCACAGTTCCCTGTGACTGTCTCTAAGCTGGGGTCACTGGCCATCCCAGACCCACATCTTCTGGAATTCAGTGGTGAGCAGTCCTTGCAGACAGCCTTAGAGCTTCTCCCAGATACACACCTAGGCAGCTGGACGCAGGGCAGGCGGTGGGTCCCCCATGAGCTGGACAGGCTGGGTGGAGACACAGCGAGGGAAGACCATGTGCAGGCGGGTGGGCCCTAACTCTAGGCGTCTTCTCTTCCCTCCCATGTAGTAAAAGCTGTACCATCGGGATGGTTCTCCGACTGTGGAGCGACACAAAAATCCACCTTGACGGAGACGGGTAAGGAGATCTCTCAGAAAGCTTCTTTCACTGTAGACTTTGAAACATCCATCAGTTTGGGCATCGTTGGATAATCATTAACAACGGAGTCACACATGTGACATGTTTACCACATCAGGAGAAATAACATTGCCCTCCCATGAGCCACACAAGGCAGGGTACATGGGACATGATATAAGGGAGGTGGGTCACGAAGTACCAACAGAAACATTTACGGGATATCTGCTGCTGTATGAAGTTCAAGAACAGCAGTGAACAGACATTCATTCATTTGCCTTGATTTGTTAAATGAACACTCGCTGTGTGCCCTCCATGGGCTGGTCCTTGCAAGTTCACAGATGAATATGATGCAGCAGGAGCTCTAAATCTTTGAGGGCTGCAGGGAAGACACACAACCAACAGGTGCAGCAGTGTTTCAGGTGCCATTTGGGGGGCTGCAGAGGAGGAATCATCCAGGTGGGCCTGGGCAGGTAGACAAGGGCCAGGGGGCCGTCCAGATTCTGGGGGGAAATACTCAGGTACTGTCACAAGTGGGAAGAAGCAGGAGAGGAAATTATCTCTACTTGAATTCCAGCAGTAAAAGTTACGTTGCCTTGTAGATAGAACTGCGAGGGAAAGATAAACATTAGATTTATTGACGACATGGGCTTATGGTTACATTTTTCCTTTTTAAACTTTTGTCTTCCACTAATGTATTTTTTATGCAAGTATAAAAAACATAGATGGAGTGTGGGGGACAGGAGGTAGGGGGTGTGGTGGGACAGTGCAGGCAGGTGAAGCGAGATGGTGTCCAGTGCCGCTGTTGCCTCACACCCTTTGCTGGGCTTTTAGTTTTTGGCTGACTTTGTATTGCTGGGTTAAAAGCCAGTCTTCCGGATTTAAGAACTCATCTTTTTTTTTTTGGCTTTTGCCCTTGTCTCTGTGGCCTGTGGTCCCTCATCAGACAGCATGAGACACACTTGTCCTCAGGGTGTCCACAGTGGGCTGTTCCCCCCGCCGTCTGGCAGAGATGTGGTCGGAGGGTCTGACTTCTCACCACGCTGTCCTTTGTTTTTCATTCTCAGTGGATTCAGCGTCAGCACAGCAGGAAGGATGCACATCTTCAAGCCCGTGTCTGTCCAGGCCATGTGGTAAGTGTGGTTCTAGGGACTTTTAACTCCTTAGAAATATTTTCCTAGCTGACAGCACAAATAAAAAAACCCCATCTACTTAGAAGCACATTTAGGTATGTTTATTTTGTGTGTGTGGCAAAAAATATGTATCAATAACAAAATTTACCATTTTAAGCATTTTAAGGACACAATTCAGTGATATTAAGTACATTCAACAGTGTTGTACACCCATCACCACTATCCATTTCCAAAAGTTTTTCATCATTCCAAACAGAAACTGTACTTATTAAACAGTAATTCCCTATTGCCCCCTCCCCCAGCCCCTGGTAACCTCTATTCTACTCTCTCTCTGTGACTTTGCCTATTCTAGGTCCCTCATATAAGTGGAATCATACAGTATTGGCCCTTTTGTATCTGGCTTCTGTCACTTAGCATAATGCTTTCAGGGTTCATCCGTGTTGTAATACTTCATTCCTTTTTAAGGCTGAACAATAAATTTGTTATATGGATGTACTACTTTTATCCATTCATCTCCTGATGGACATTTGGGTTCTTTCTATCTTTTGGTGACTATGAACAGAGCTGCTGTGAACATTGTTGGACAGGGTATCTGGTTGAGTCCCTGCTTTCAGATCTTTTGGAATTTCTAGATCATGTGGTAATTTTGTGCCTAACCTTTTGAGGGACCACCAGCCTGTTTTCTGTAGCAGCTGCACCATTTTACATTGCCGCCAGCAATGCACAGGGGTTCCAGTTTCTCCACATTCTAGTCAACACTTGTTAGTCTTTGCTTTTTTTTTCATAATAGCCATCCTTATGGGTATGAAGTGGTATCTCATGGTTTTGGTTTTCATTTCCCTAATTAGTTAGCCTTGAGCATCTTTTCATGTGCTTATTGGCCATTTTGTATATCTTCTTTGAAGAAATGTCTGTGCAAGTCCTTTGGCCAGCTCTTAATTGGGTTGTTTGGTCTTTCTGTTGTTGGAGGTACCTTGTTTTTATGTTTCTACCGTCCCTGCTGACGAAATGTCATTTTAGCGTAAATTCACTGATTCCTTGTCCCTGGCAGACCAAGGGTGATCAGTTAGCTCCATGAAGGCAACAGCACTCTGCTAGGCATGAGCATCTGCGGAGGCATAAAACGGACATAATTCCTGTCCTCCTGGAGTTTAAAGTCTGTTGAGGGAGGTGGCCATAAACCCAGAGCAGAGTCCTATGTTATACTGAGGGGTGGGTGCCGGGCTGTGGGATACCTACTGCAGGGTGCAGGGGCCGGGGCAGAGTAGGGCCTCCCTGGACACCTGCATGGGGGGTGAGGTAGCTGTGGGTGAAGACTGCTTTCCACTTCCAGACCTTCTCTGAACCCGACACACATTCTAGAGCCTCCTCATCCTTGGAGGGCTGCACAGACCACTCATACAGCAGATCCACACGGCTGTCTCCCTCAAATAATCTGGGAAAGACTCAGGCGAAAGCCGGTGGCCTCTGATGAGAAGAATTCTGCCCAGTGTTTCAAAATAATTACTCTTTTCTCCAGGACGGTGAGAGTGATGCAGGATCCTCCTATGGGCCACGCGCTAACATCGTTGCTTTGTTTTTATGTCTTCTGTTCCTGCAGTCAGTTCAGGGTCATTTGGGGGGAAATCATGAACTCATCATTCTCTAGACGTCCCAGATGTTCCTTTGTGGCCCTGGATAATTTGTTATCTCTTTCTCTACAAGCGAGTAAAAAAACAGGCCCATGGGTTTTTCCAAAACTTCAGAACGATAATAAAATTTCGTAAATGTTCAGCTCAAGTTTCTTCCCTCCCCCAGTCTACAGCTAGGACAGATGTGGACCACTGGGGAAAGTGAAGTGGGTTGCAGTGGTTTTTACGCCGTTGTTGAGCCATTAGTTCTCTGATAACTTCTCCATCCAAGCCCTCGCTCGTCCACCCTTCACTGATACCTGATTCACCCCATTCACTGAGAAATAGCCCATATTTTTGTAAAAAGAAGTAAGAAAAGGATAAGTAAATTGGCTGTTACCAATGTATACGTTTTCAGTACTGTTTCTCCTGCCCGACTCTGCCTCCCAAAACTTCTTCTGCAGTTAGTTCTTGTGAGTTTCTCATTTCCTTACGAAATCTAAGCATCTACGCTATTATAACATTGATGGGAGGGAGCTAGAAATTAAGTGACTGGGAATGCAGTCACATACCTCCGCTGCATGTTGAGGATGCTTTCCTTCCAACTGCTCGGCTGCATTGCGGTTCCCACATTCAAGGTAACCACAACCTCAGAAGTGAATCTCAGTTCCTGGGAGTTCATTAGCGGATGTAAAGTGACCTGGGAGCCTGCCCAATTGGGAGAGTTAGAAAGTTTTGTTGTTTCCTTGTTGGGGATGGTGACGGGTGCCATCTCTGCTCTTGGGGTCGGTGCCTGTGTCCCAGAGGCCCACAGTGGTACCTGGCGGCCACGTGTCCCTGTCGTAATCTCAGAGGTAAGAGCGACTCCAGCCCAGCTCCCCTCGTGCCTCCCGGGCCTGACCCTCTTCCCCTCCTCACCCCAGGTCTGCCCTGCAGGTCCTCCACAAGGCCTGCGAGGTGGCACGCAGGCACAACTACTTCCCCGGGGGCGTGGCGCTGCTCTGGGCCTCCTACTACGAGAGCTGCATTGGCTCCGAGCAGAGCTGCATCAACGAGTGGAATGCCATGCAGGACCTGGAGTCCACGAGGCCCGACTCCCCCGCCCTGTTCGCGGACAAGTGAGTGCGAGTGCGGCGCCCCTGCCCCGGTCCCCAACCCCGAGCCTGCCCCCCGACCCCGAGTCTGCACAGCGTCACAGCCCCATTGTCTCCCAGAACCAGCACCCCATGCAGGGGTTCCTGACCTGCAGCCCGTGGGTGTCTTTGGCTGGGGAAGGGTCTGACCACCCCCCCCCCCAACCTTTTAAAATGATAGACAAATTCGGGTGTGAATGCATTTCTGGGGAGCAGCTCCATAACGTTCATCAGCTTCCCTGTACCGGTGCTCTGGTCCCTCCTCCTCAGGTCCAAAGTCTTGATTTCCAAAGCCTCTTCCTCTGCTTATAAGAGTGTGATGAATGTGACATCCGGTTCCTTGGGTCCCAGAACACAACTGCACAGAGGCAGGCTGAGGGCGGCCGGCTCTGACGCAGCAGCGCTGCCCCGCGTGGCCTGAGGCCGCACTCCATTAACTCTAGTTCCAGAAGGAGGGAGCCACTCTCCCCTTCTCTCCTGGTTAGGACCCTCCTCCCCAGAGCATCATGTTCCCTGGGGACACCACACGCAGGAGGGCTGTGGACGGAGGGGAGCCCCCCGAATGAGGGGAGGACCGGGAGCCACGTTGTATGAGGCCTCAAAGAAATTACGAGAGCACTGGATAGGATACGTGCCTTTGAACATATGAAGGGGTGTGACGTACAAGAAGGATTGTCGTGGTCCGTGTGGCCCCAGGGTTAGAACCAGGCTGATGCGTAGAAGTTGCAAGTAAACACATAGATTTTGGTTCTGTGTAAGCGTGTAAGGAGGTAACGGGAGCCGGATGCAGCTGGGGCCATGGGCTGTCTGAAGACACAGTGATGTCCTCAGCAGAGTCTAGGGGGTCTAGGCCGTGGGGATGTCTCATGGCGGTTCCAGCGTCCGGCCCTGAGAGGCTGAGGCTCTCCAGACCCGCAGGACGAGTCTGCTTCCCAACCATTGTTTGCCCTCTTGGTCTGCTGTCCCTTCTGGTGGCCCCTGGGCGACTTCCCTGTCCCTCTCCCCTTCTCACTGAGAACGTGCCCAAGCCGTGTTCCGTGTAGCCCGGGAGCAGCTGGGGTTTCTGTGAACGCCGACCGCAGGCTTCCCGTGGCTTCACGTGGCTTCCCATGGCTCTGCGCTTTCCTGAATGTGATTTCTCTCCAGGCCAACCGAAGGGGAGAGGACTGAGCGTCTCATCAAAGCCAAACTCCGGAGCATCATGATGAGTCAGGACCTGGAGAACGTGACGTCCAAGGAAGTAAGAGCGCTTCCCTGCTGGGTGGGCCGGAGGTCATGGGCATCCCTGTGTCCTGTTGCCCTAGCGCAGCCTAAGTCGGGTAGATCTAAGAGGTTGAAGTTGCCATTTTAAAAAGCCATATACAATCTGTTTATTAATTAGTGCATGTAAAAAAATCCTATTCTGATACCTTCCAAAGCAAGATGAAACTGCCTTTTAATGTTTTTCTTGATTACTTTTTTCTTTTTTCTGTTGCTCTTTGTCCAAGGAATGCAATGAATTGTAGTAACAGCTTAAACTAAGTAGATCCAAGAGGTTGAAATTGCCATTTAAAAAACTCATGTACAATCTTTTTATGAATTAATACATAATAAACCCTATTGTGATACCTTCCAAAGCAAGATGAAATTGATTTTACGTTTTCACGGTGATAGATTTGATAACTGGAAAAGCATACGTTTTTTCAACTCAGTAGAAAAGATCCCAAGGGAATCAAATTCCTTCTTTCAGATAATAAACGTCCCCTACTCAGATTCACATTGAGGCCGAGTAGCCTGCATTCCCACCACCCACGCATGTGTGCAGCGTGTCTAACTGCATATGTGCTTACTCTGAAAAAAGCCCAAAAAACACTTTTTTGAAAACAGTCGTAGTTCATGTTGTGACTTTATTACTTCTTTGGAGAAACTGTTTTGTTGTTTTTTTTTTTTTTTAAACAAACCCCCTTTCTTAATATTTTCCACCCCGCAGATCCGTAATGAATTAGAGAAACAGATGAACTGTAACTTGAAAGAATTCAAGGAATTCATCGACAACGAGATGCTCCTGATCTTGGGACAGATGGACAAGCCCTCCCTCATCTTCGACCATCTTTATCTCGTAAGAGGCACAGCGCACGGCAGGGTCTGGTTTGGGAAACGTTAATCAGACCTTGATTTGTTTGGAGTTTGCAGCAAGTCATAGAGGGGGAGAAACTTGAGTTCCTGAAGCCTCCGTCCTGACTTTTACGGGAACTCTCCTCTTGACCCCTTTCTCTGGCCTGCAGCCTACGGGTTTGCTCGAGAGCCAAATGTTTGCGCCGCAGCTCCCAGCTGAGCTGCGGGGAGTTGTTTGAAAGCTCTCTGGCATAGTCAGCTGGCAACCGTTTTCAGATGCACACCACCCTCCGCCTTCATTGGTCACTAACAGAAACCCCCTCCAGATGGTCTGCAAACTAAAAAAACCCCAGTTCCTGAAGGGAACACCCGCGCCTAACCCCAGAATTATGCCTCCTCGTCCCGAGACATGAGAAACAGCAGAGGAGACAGACCAGACGCCTGAAAACGCAGCGTCCCTCCCACACCCCCCGCTTGTCCCCAAGCTGCCCCCTGCCCTGCTCCCAGAGCCCGTGGAGGCAGCAGGCCCTGCTGACACGGCTGTCGGGGCCTGCACATCACTCTCTTCACTCCGTCCCTCACTCAGATTTTCTTAAAGCTGTAAGTCTCCATAGAAGGCAGCTGGCAAGTTTTCAAAGTCAGGGGGTTATAGAGGAAGGCACGCTACCAGTTAGTGAGGCAGCACGGTGCGATGGAAACCGGACCCACCCGGCAGGTTCCCACTCCCCGGCCTGACCAGCCAGGTGCCCTGGGGCAAGTCTCTTGGCCTCTCCTTTCCTTCATCCTGTACCTCAGGGGATGAGTATGAGGATTAAGTTAGTACATATTTAAAGCACTGAGTGCAGTTTCTGTAGGCGCTCAAAAATGGTACCCATCGTTAGAGCAGAAATCACATCCTTGGGAAAGTTGAGGACGTGTGTTTGCTGCCAAAGGCATGAATGACTGTGTTTTCTGCCTGTAGGAAGTAATCAGTAGTTCCCCAAATGTGTATGTCTTGATACACATTTAATGTATTAAATACATAGTTAACGTATTTATATATATATTGATCTATATACATAGATCTATAAATGTTTAATGTATATATATTTAAATGTGTATAGATGCGTGGATTTGAAGCCTGAATCTTGAAAGCAGCCCCGGCTCTAATCCTCTCTGGGAAGTTGATTCTTTTCCCTGGTGGACACAGAACCGAAGGCACCTCGGTCCGTCTCTCCACTAGGTGGTGATCACGGCAAGAGGATGCTCACAGGCTTAGCAGAGCTTTTGTTATTTTTTCAGTGTGGTTTGGTGCTTTATGTCACTTTTTCCATGAGAGATACTAAAGGAATTTTTATGTTTGAGCCTCTCCCTCCAATATGAAAATCCAGCTAGTGCCCACATGCTGCCAGCTCCACTGGGGCCCCTGCAGCCCCTGCATCTGGAGCAATCCACCCTCTTGGGAAAGGAAGTTTATAGGGAGACCAAGAGGGTGATTTTGCTCTTTGTGACTCTGTGTCGATTGCATTTCCTAAGAGCAAAGTGATGTTTTTTTCTTTGTTTTTTCCCTTCCGTATTCTTTGCCTGCTCAGAAATGGAGGGTTTTGTGTTTTTTTAATACCATTTTTGAAGTATGAAGTTAAAACATGTTACAGAAAGTTAGGAAATGTAAGTTGAAGGAAGAAAATTTAAAAGCATTCTCAATTTCACAAATCCAGAGGCAGTCACTGTTAACACTTTGGTATGTTTGTTTTTCTATCTTCTGGGTTTTTTTTTTTAATGCATTTATAGCTTCTTAAAAAAGAAAGAGAAAGAAAAGGAAAGAACTGTACTGTTTGATTATATAGTTTTGTATCCTGCTTTAAAATTTTTTTTTTCATTATGTGGTATTTCCCTGTGTCATTAAATATCCTCCAAAAGTACGATTTATTTTAACGGCTCCATCATATGATTTCTTTTTGTCGGACCTTTGGGTGGTTTCTGCTGTTTTGTTATTATAAATAACTGTAAATATCCTTGTACATATATCTCCGTGAATTCTGGGTGTTTCCTCAGGGTAGCTTTTTGTAAGTGGAATTTCTAGGTCAGAGGGTGGGAACTTTTTTAATATTGCCAAATACTTCCCAGAAAAGGTAAACCAATTCCTGCTCTAGTTAGTGGTATGTGAAAGCGCCCTCTCCCGCGTGGGAGGTCGGAGGTCACTGCCTCTGGTGACAGGACCCTGCTGGAATCTTAGGAAGGGGAGTGATGAGAGGGGGCAGGGTTTCCTCGACCAGCCCCTTTCCCTGACAATGCCACCAACTCCTGGGGAACCTGCTCTGATATCGGCCTCTTTCTATCAGCTTTCTTATCGGCCTCTGAGGCCAGGGGCCCATGAGATACCCATCACCGTCAGGGCTAGCGCACACCGTGCATCCCGTAAGCAGCTCTGAGGCTGACGTGTGACACTCACGGGGGTTTGTGTGATCTGTCCCCCAGGGCTCTGAATGGAATGCATCCAATCTGGAGGAACTGCAGGGCTCAGGGTGAGTCTGCTCCCCTTGTCTTCCCTCATCCTTCCAGGCAGCTTAGAAACCCTCAGCTCAGCCATCCATTCGAAGCTGAGCCCTGGCGCTGCCTGCCTGCCTGGAATTGCCCACCCCAATCTCCAAAGCAGCTGCCGGCCTGATTTGCATAGCTAAACAGATGTGCTTCAAAATGCCACCTCCTGAATAATTCATGGGTTTTAGATTTTACTGGGGTTTAGAAATGTGTGTGTCAGGGAGAATGATTCTAAATCACCCTCAGATGGTATAGGACAGCCTGGATGCTGGCGCGGCCACGAGCCTCCCCCCTCCCCCCCGCCCTGCAGAGATGCTGAGGGCGCCAGTGTGGGCACACCGGTGGGCCAGGCAGCAGCCCTGCTCCCCGGACCACTCCTGGTTCTCTCTGTGGTTGTACTTTTGAGCCTGGTGGGAATCTTGCAGCTAAATGCTCGGCGTTGGCCAGAAACACATGCCTGTCTCAATCTGAGAAATACTCGGCAGCAGGGATAAAAAATGCTTAAACCTAGACCTTCAAGAACAGATGTCTGGACATTTTTTAAAAAAACAACACAGCCACAAAATCACCATCCTGTGGGTCTGACATGATGGCATTCTTGAATTACTGCATTTAAAAGTCAAGACTAAACAAATCTTAAAAGATATCTTTAGAACTACTGGTTAAGATGTGTTCCTTCAAGAGAAAGTGATCTTAAAGTGTAGGGTGATGCTGTCTATGCTTTATCTTGCTGGGAATAAATAAATGATTTGAAAGGTTTTTCTTTTTTTCCCAAAGCATTTATAAGTATGCGCTTATGAAACCTATTTGAGGTGTTTTCAAACTCCTGAGATTACATTGGTCTTCCAGGAATGTAAGTATTAAGGTTAGAGAACTACAGAACCTGAGTTAGCTGGGTTAGCAGACCCTCCCAACTATTTATTTATTTACAGCCTGCCTTGTTTCAAAAAAGAGTTAAGGCAGTTCCCAAGGACATAAAAAAATGGATGGATATATTCAGCTTTTTAACTACTTAAAAGTGGAGATGTTGGTTTGTTTTTTTTTTTAAAGCCTCTGTATACTCATAATAGTTACAAATTTTCAAACTTTAAAGGAGTTAAAAAATGTATTTAGGTAATATGTGTGATTACTTTCCAGAATTAACGTTGCTTAGCAATGCTTTGGACGGAGCTTTCTTTTTATAAGTTTTTTAGGCAGAAATTTGTTTTTTATCATAAATATAATGTATTCTCATCATGTAGAGGGTATTTAGAAGATACCAAAAAAAAAACCCCCAAAACCACCACTATGAAGTTCTGCCATAAAAACACAGACCCTTTATAAATGTGTATTTAATTTTTTCTCTGCTCAGTTTGTTGTTACTTTGGTTTTTGTTGATCCACATTCTGATTCTCCAATTTGTTCTTTTTTTTTTTTTTCTCATTGCAGTGTTGACTACATTTTAAACGTCACTAGAGAAATAGATAATTTTTTCCCTGGATTATTTGCGTATCATAACATCCGAGTCTATGATGAAGAGACCACAGACCTCCTCGCCCACTGGAACGAGGCGTACCATTTTATAAACAAAGCAAAGTAAGTGGGCGGAGAAGCCAGAGAAGCCAGGCTGGGGAAGAAGCCGACCGGCAGCTGCGGGGTGGGCAGACATTAATGGTGACCCCAGACACAGCTGCCTCCTGGCTTGAGGGGCCTGTGATGTCTGATGGGCCTCTGGTTTTAGAGTGCTGGACCCCAAGCATCGAAAGGGCCGAATCATTGATCTTCTCCAGGGGTCCCCAAATGAGCTCGTTCTCTTTCACCTGCCGTGACATTTGACCCCCGTTTCGTCATTAGCACTGGCTGCAGGCAAGGCCCCTGTACCAAGCGGACGCTCTTGGGAGCTCTGCCCATGGGGAGTCACAGAGCCAGAGGAGAGAGGAGGGCGGGCGGATCGTACGTGACTCAGAGCACCTTTGGGGCTGCTTCCCTGGAGAAATTGACTCAGAAATCTACTCGGGCAGATGCCCTGAGCTGTGGCCCACCTCCACCTGAGTTAGTGTGACTCCTGTTCACGTAGAATGGGACGGACCATCAGAGGTCCCCGCTGCCCCAAGCCTGTCACTGCTGTCACGTGTCTTTTGTCCTCACCTTATTCTCCTGTGGAACAACTCTGTCTCACTGAAGTCAGGACCAGAAAGAGACAACTCTTTGAGATGCTATCAAGAGACACCTCCTCTTCTGCTTTGCACCCAGGTCAAAGCTCCATGATGTAGGACCAAATCTTAGTTCCCCTGGGTTCCCGGGGGATAGACTTTGGCAGTCCAAAAAAACCCACTGAGGTTTGAGGATGAACTTTAAGCCTGGGGTATAAGAAATGAGCCTGTTTCCACCGAGCAGGTGTGCTGCTTCTAATGTGAACAGGCAGGCTGGCCGGCCTGCCTCCTGTACAAATAAACTTTCACAGGTGCAGCCTTCCCCAGCCTGGTGCCCCTCACCTTTGTGAGCAGGCGACAGCTAGAGCAACAGTGTTCCTGGCCTTGCCATGTCTGTTAAATCAGCCTCGCCTGGGCTGGTACCGTCTCCCTACAAAAAGCCTATCGGCCCATCTGTTTCCTTGGCTTCTTTCTCTGGTGGCCAAGTCAAGTGTTGCGGACTCACGCTGGCTCCTTGACCCTCCTGTCTGCCGAGGCACTCTCTCTGCCAGGGGCCCGGTGGCTTTCAGTTTGCTGACCCTGTTTCTCTACAGTAACCTGCTCCCTGTCTCCATCTGCTCTAGCAGCTGAGTGAGTAGCTTGTGCAAATACCCCTTTCACTGCCCGGTTGCTTCCTGCCCAAGGGGCTCTGATCTCCCGGCCGATCCCAGCCACCTGGGAAGGCGCCCGATTGGGGAGCTTTCTCCCTGCAAAACTTGGCCAGGGCAGGACAGATTGATCTCGATTTCCCGTTGTATGCTAATTGATTTTGCAGTGAAGTTATTTCCTACTGAGGGTGTGTGGACGTATGCTGCCTGAACATCAGGACCTCGGAGGGTTTGGGCAATGAGATAACTTCAGGGTTTAAAAGAAAGATCCATCGTGCCAAACCTGAGAGAATGCAGTTGTATCAACTTTTGCCCTCTCCCCCCACCCCCGCGGCTGCAGGAGGAACCACTCCAAGTGCCTGGTACATTGCAAAATGGGCGTCAGTCGCTCTGCTTCCACGGTCATAGCCTACGCGATGAAGGAATTTGGCTGGCCCCTGGAGAAAGCCTACAACTACGTGAAGCAAAAACGCAGCATCACACGCCCCAACGCGGGCTTTATGAGGCAGCTGTCTGAGTATGAAGGCATCTTGGACGCCAGGTGGGTGCCTGTCTGCAGAGAAGAATTGGCAGAGCCGAGCTCCAGAAGCCCTGCCGCCCAGCCGGCCGGGGCTGCCGGCCACATCCCAGCCGTGCTCCCGTTTGGCCCAGCGGTGGCTTCCACAGCCAAAATCCTGCCTCTTGGGGTGGGGGGGAGCCGGTTTGAGAAAAACAATGATTGTTTGGGGTTTGATTAGTGGTTTCCAGGAGGGATCTGTGCTTATTGTGTTGGCACGCACATAAAGCTGTTTTGCAGCTGGAGGGAGCAGGGCACGGCTTCTAATCCAAGGCAGGGCTCCATGTGAGTCTCGGCCCGGGGCTGCCCCGTTTCCTGAGCACCTGCTCTGTGCCAAGCCCGTGCCAGGCTTCACCGCAGGGCAGCTCCAGGGACTGCAGAGGCAGACCCGGGCCCACCGCTGACGAGCTGGTAGCTCAGGGCAAGCTCATCAATCTCCCTCCGGCCTCAGTCTCCTTTTCTGAGTTAAGAACTAATCCCCCTGATAGGATTGTTGTAAAATTTCCACGAGCACCGTGCAGCTGCTTCGCTAGACCCGGCTCACGGTCAGTGATGACATAGCTGCTTTGTAATTCTCTACCCACCACCTCCACCCACCCACCCCACCATGAAAAAGGTCTGCAGAGGACAGGGGATCCCCCATTCATGGGGGGTAAGGAACTGACGCTGGAGGTTAAGGTGTCCCATGTCACACAGCCAGTGGGCGGCCCAGGGATCGGGGGGCATGCCCGGGTCTATCAGCCTCTGGCGCTCCCGTGCAAGGTGATCCTGCCCCCATGGAAGGGTACCCCAGTGACCCCAGGTGGATCGCTGCTGGACTTAGGGACTCACTCTCCCCCTGTTCCTTTTCTGTTCAGTCTGTCCAAGGCCTCCCTGGGTTGTTTCTGCCCGGTGTTGTGAGGAGGCCACAGGCTAAGTCTTGGCCACGTTTGGGGAAGCAACTGGCGGGTCTGGAGAACAGCTCTGGACATCTCTGGACTCCTTCACTGTCAACCAGAGAGCGGCTGGACAGATGCTCAGGCAGGGCCGAGGGGGATGCGGAGGAGGAGGAAGGGGCACATCCTGTTCTCGCCTCCCATAGCCCTTCCGTCATTTGCTGCCATCAGGGGTTTGCAGGCTAACCAGGGGTTGCCAGTCCAGGTTCACAGCAGCACAGCACTGATCTTGAATTATAGCCCCATCTGAGGGCCCTCTTGGCCTTGCCCGGAACGTGCACACAGAGCAGATGGCCGTGAATGACCTTGATGCTCCCTCGCATTGAAGAACAACAGCAAATCCTTAGTTTGCATGTCCTTTTTTTTTTTTTTTTTTAACTTTTGGGTTTTATTTATTTATTTACTTATGGCTGTGTTGGGTCTTCGTTTCTGTGCGAGGGCTTTCTCTAGTTGCGGCAAGTGGGGGCCACTCTTCATTGCGGTGCGCGGGCCTCTCACTATCGCGGCCTCTCTTGTTGCGGGGCACAGGCTCTAGAGCGCAGGCTCAGTAGTTGTGGCTCACGGGCCTAGTTGCTCCGCGGCGTGTGGGATCTTCCCAGACCAGGGCTCGAACCCGTGTCGCCTGCATTGGCAGGCAGATTCTCAACCACTGCGCCACCAGGGAAGCCCTGCATGTCCTTTTATGTTTACTTCTTTCTCCTCTTAACCATCACAGCCCTGGGATGTTGGTGATCCTCTGAGGTTAATGGAGGTGACTCATTTACCTGATTTCACTCTGAGCCTCTTTCTTCTTTTTTTTTTTAACCCTTACGTTTAAAAAATGTGTTATAAAAGTAATAACACAGCATTAGAAGACTTATTTTAAAAACTGACCTGTAATCTCTCTGACCTACACAAATATTTCCAATTTTCTGGCATCTCCCCAGCTTTATTCAGGTGCATTATGTGTTTACCTGGTCACGTTAGTGTGTATAAGTCTTTATCAACTCTCTACTTTGATCCACGTTATTTCCCTACGACATAAGTAGGAGAGGACTGGGTTTCTTATTTGACAGATGGGGAAACAGAGACGGAACATCCGTGGCGTGACCAGGTTCACCAGGAGAGCTGGGACACTAGGACCATGATAGGATTTCAGGTCCAGACCCCCTTCCCATGTCTGCGACATCCTCATCACATGACAGAGTTGTTTACGTGATCCGCATGGATCATACACGTGGGATGCCATACGTACGGGAGCCATGATGACTTAGGGTCCTAAGGCTATTCCCGTCATTCTCAAATTTCTTGGGGATAAATGAACCGAGAGAGACTTTACCCAGGTGAGCCCCTGGTGTCCACCCGAGCCTTGGACTGCCCCTTGCTGGCTCCCCACACCCTTCCTCCCAGGACCCTTGGGCACTGGCGTCTGCTGACCTTCCTCTGCCTTCCTTCCCCCAGCAAACAACGGCACAACAAGCTGTGGCGCCAGCAGCCTGTGGATGACCCGGCGGGGCCTGGGGACTTCCTGCCGGAGACCCTGGACAGCACCCCGGAAGCCCAGCCGCCCTGCCTGGACGCCGCCGCCCAGCCTGCGTTCCCGGGCAGCGGGGCCCCGGGGGGACCCGCTCTCCCCTGCTGTCTCCGGCGACTCTCGGACCCCCTGTTGCACTGCCCCAGAGACGAGACGGGCGGCTGGGTCCACTTGGAGGATGTGGAGAGGGATGCTCTGCTGGAGGAAGCCGCTCAGCCGGCAGAGCCATCCGAGCCGGCCGCACACCCCCCAGAAGGTCCTGGACTCTGTGAGAAGGAAGTGAGGAAGAAACTAGAGTTTGGGAGCCCCCAAGCCCGGGGTGGCTTGTCGCCGCAGGTGGAGGAGATGGAAAGGGAGGAGGCCCCGGGAGCAGGGAAGTGGGGGCAGCCCGTAACCCAGCTCGATAACCTGCTCAACTGGGAAAACCTAAATAACAACAACAGCAAGAGGAGCTGCCCGGACGACTTCGAGGTAGGCCTGGGGCCGCGAGGGGGTGTCGGCTCGCATGCCATTTCTGCCCCGGGGGCAGCCCCTCCAACAGCAGCCTCTGCCAGCTCAGTGGGTGGCTTTCCGCGTGGTTCTGCAGGCTGATGGGGACGGTAGACGACGGAGGACCCGGGACCCCTGGGGACTGGTGATCATCCCCCATGCCCTCTTCACCCTGGTGCCTCATTCACGTCTGAGGCAGAGTTTCAAAGTCTTTTTCCTTTTTTCTTATGTAAAACATAAAACATATAACATACGGGAATTTCCTGGCGGTCCAGTGGTTAGGACTTCGCGCTTCCACTGCAGGGGGCCCAGGTTCAATCCCTGGTCAGGGAATTAAGATCCCGCATGCCACAAGGCATGGCCAAAAAAAAAAAAACCCACAAAACATATAACGTATCACCCAGCTTCAGCCTTTAGCAGTGTATGGCTTTTCTTCCTCTCATCTCACCCCATCCACTTTCCCATACCCTGGATTATCCTGAAACAAGTCAAATCCCAGATCTGCCGTTTCCATCCCAAATGCTTCCGTTCATAACCTAACCATAACACCGTTTCCACCTTGAAAAAGCCGACATCATCAAGTATCTCGTCTTGCAACTCAGACTCTAATGCTTAATTAACTCCAGCAGTCCCTCGTAGCTCTCATACTTGGTGAGTTATTTGCAACAGAGCTCTTGCCTCAACCTGGCACTTGCTCAGAATATCAAGAATTCCTCCAGCCTGTTTCCTCCTCCAAGTGGCCCACGCGTGGAGGCTGGTTTTGTGGAGGGACGTCCTCTGTTGCCTGGTCTTGGGTTCTGCCCTCGCTCTGCTGCTGGCTCGCCCTGGCCCGGGGGCAGGAGGCTTCATTTCCCGTGGCCTGACCACCCACCTCCCGGGCCGGCCGTGATTCTCTAGTGAGAGCACTGGGGAGGCAGACAGAGGCACCCCCTTGCACAGAGATTTGCCATCGTCACGTTATAATGCAAACAAAACCGGGAAGTTAAATCTCCCGTACTCCAAATCAGGAACCAGATTCCAAACTGAACAGTAATTACTCTCGAATTTCCCTCACTGCTCACCTTCCCTTTAAAGAGCAAATGCCCATAAAGATAGATGATATAAAACCTCTCTGTCCGGGACAGTGGTGCCTCGGTTGGTCCGAAATGACGTAGCTGTGAGTCATAGAATGGGGGCCAGGAGAGAAGCTTGGATAAGAAGATAAACAAAGGACCCAGCCTTCCTTTTCTGGCCAGAGTGTGGATGGGTGACATTATCTAGGGAATAGGACCTAGAGACAAGCATCCAGTCACTTGTTCAAGTTGTGTTTATTAACTCCGGGGCCAGGTTGGTGAGGGGGTACAGCTGTAAGGTAGCTCAACACACGTGGTCCTACAGGGAGATGGGAGGTACACATGTAAGGCTGTAACAAAGAAAACATACAGGTGGTGCTCGGTGTGGTGACATAGGTAAGGTGGGAGGGGAGGGGATGAGACGGAGCTGGCCGCCCAGAGAGCCAGGAGGAGAATCTTCTGGCCCCCCGGCCCCTGAGGGTGGAAAGCTTGGCCTGGTTGAGGGGCAGTGGCTGAGGCGCGGTTGGACAGGTGGCCGGGCACGTGGGGCCTCGGGGCGTGATGGCAGGGCCCCGCGCGTTTCCTCCCAGGTGCTGGGAAGCGCGGGAGGGCGTTAGGTGGTTGTTGACAAGGCCCCTCTGGCAGTGGGCTGCAGGCAGACTGATGGGGTGAGACGGAAACCAAGCATCTGAGATGGGGGTGGCTCAGAGGATGGGACAGGGACCGAAATGCACAGCTTAGCAGGCGTCCAGAGACAGGGCCCTTGGAGGGCAGGGACTGTCTTGCTCGTAGCCCCTGCGCCCAATGCAAGGCCTGGCACAGGACAGGCGCGCTCCCTAAGTAGGAGCTGGGTGAATGAATTCCCTCCTCCCTTGTCTCCCCATGAGCTCTGAAAGGTGCTCTCAAATCTCCCACCGTGGTAGATTTCACCACGGTTTAGAACGTTAGATTCTAAAGGTTTTAGAAGAAACAAACGTATAGACAATTTGGTCAAAGCTTCAGGAAAATGTCCGTGTTCGGGCCTCACCACGGGGGTGACCAAGCCCCACTGGTCGACCTGGAAACCAGCCCCAGGAATCCTGACCAGGATAGGGTCCCGCAGGAGACGCAGCCCCCTACCTGCCCCGCCAGGCGCTCTCCACACGCCCCCTTGCAAGCCTCCAGGAATCGGGGATGGGTTTCCCCTTGACTCCCCCAGGACTGGACCAGACCCTGACTTCTTAGCCTGGGGGGACCTCGGGCTGCCACACAGGATGGTATGAGTGCCTGACACGACAGAGGGGCAGGGAGAAACCTTTTGCCAAGAAGGCTTGGTTTTCAACCACCTCAGGAATCTCACAGCGAAACAACTCGTGAGGGAAGAGAGTCACCCTCTTGCCTCCACTTCTGCGGTTCTTGGCTGGGTCTTGGCCCAGAAGAGCAGCCCTGGTGCCTGTCGATGGGTGCGTGAGGGAGTGAGGGCTTGCCCTGCCCATCAGGAGGAGGGTGGGATGGAGAAGCCCACGTTGAGTTCACGGAGACCCCCAGTGACCAGAGGCAGGGTGTTTCTTGGAAAGTGGTGCAAAAGTGCCTTCCACTGGTGTATGAAACCCACCTCTGCCTGGCTCCCTCATCGGGGCCGTGGGCACCCGTGTTTGGGGCTGTATTAGAGTCTTTCCCGAACCGTTTCTGCCCTTTGCCACGTCTCTGTGAAGAGCACAGTTAGATGGTGGTTCCTTGGAGCCACGCTCTGTTGTGCCAGACAGGAAGGGTTCTGTCTTCAGGCTGCAGACTCCAGACGCTTTCTGAAAGGGAGACACAGTTACTGTGCCAGAAATGTTATTTCACTAATTCTCACGAGGCCGTGAGGGGGAAGGGTGAGGCGAAGTCACTGTGGTTTCCAGGCAACACCAGAGCGCTGGAAAGGGTCATTTGGTGCAAGTGGCGGAGGCGGAGTTGAGAAGGGAGGCCCTTGGAGGCCCTGCTCCTGACCGTGTGGCCAAAGGTTTGCCCAGGACGTGGGCTCGTAGCTTCCGGGAAGTTCGACTCAGTGTCTCTAACTCATCCCTAACCTGCATTAGTCACGGTCATATGGCTTCTGAGAGGGCTCTGTCCCAGCCCCAGCTGAAGTGAGAGCACTGCCAGCCCAGTGCCTGCCCCAGCCCCTCCTCCTGCCCTCCTTGTATTTTTCGGGCTTCGGCTTGTGTCGCGCCCTCACGATGTTCTTGTCCCTTTCAGCATGATGCGATCTTTGGGATCCTTAACAAAGTGAAGCCTTCCTACAAATCCTGCGCCGACTGCATGTACCCTGCAGCCAGCGGGATTCCCGAGGCCTTCGGGGAGCGATGCAAGAACCCCAGTGCTCCCGCCATCTGCACCCAGCCCACCTTTCTGCCCCACCTCACGTCTTCCCCCATGGCCCATGTGGCCAGCAGGTCCCGAGCTTCGGAGAAACTGTCCTCTGGCTCAACCGAAACTCCCCCATTCCTACCACCAGCAGGCTCAAGGAGGCCAGACATCAGTGGCCCTGGGGCCGGGGCTGCCCCAGAGCTACCAGCCAGCCTTCTGGAACCTTCCAGAGAGACTCACAAAGTCCTACCAAAGTCCCTCCTTTTGAAGAACTCTCACTGTGATAAGAACTCTCCCAACATGGAAGTAGCGAAGGACGACTCGCCACCCAAGAAAGATCCGAAGCCAGCCAAGGACCTGCGGCTCCTGTTCAGTAAAGAAGCCGAGAAACCGACAGCCAACAGCTACTTGATGCAGCACCAGGAATCCATCATCCAGCTGCAGAAGGCGGGCTTGGTCCGCAAGCACACCAAAGAACTAGAAAGGCTGAAGGGCGCTCCGGCCGACCCGGCGGCCCCCTGCAAGGACGGCCCCGCCAGCAGGCTGGAGGCCAGCATCCCCGAGGAGAACCAGGACCCAGCTCTGCCTGGCCAAGCCCAGGGCGACGAGAAGCCCGAGGGTGGCCCCCCTCCGTCAGAAGGAGCCCCACTGAAGAGCCCCCCGCTCTTCCTCTGCCGCCCAGACCACACCAGTCACTTCTCAAAAGACTTCCTGAAGACCATCTGCTACACCCCGACCTCATCCTCCATGAGCTCCAACCTGACCCGGAGCTCGAGCAGCGACAGCATCCACAGCGTCCGCGGGAAGCCCGGGCTGGTGAAACAGCGCACGCAGGAGATCGAGACCCGGCTCCGGCTGGCGGGCCTCACGGTCTCGTCCCCGCTCAAGCGCTCTCACTCCCTCGCCAAGCTCGGGAGCCTCAACCTCTCGACGGAGGACCTGTCCAGTGAGGCCGACGTGTCCACCGTGGCTGACTCCCAGGATGCCAGGTTGAGCGAGTCTTCCTTCTTGCATGAGCCCCCAGTGGCCCCCAGGAACCCAGCTGCAACCTCTAAACCATCAGGGAAATCCACCCCGGAAAACTTGAAAAGCCCTTCGTGGATGAGCAAAAGCTGACCCGCCTTTGGCTGCGTTTGGACTTCTGTGATCCCTCCTTTAGTTTCACTGTGGATTTTGGTCCACCCCTTCTGTCTTGATTTCCTTTAAACAGTTGGCGTTATCCTTACTTTTCCTCCCCTCTTGCGGCAAAGGGGAGAAGAAGAAACAACAATACCTAACATACAGCACAAGAAGAAAGGGGAGCATTGGTTTTGTGACCTGGGAGAACCAGCAGCTGTTGACCAGTAGACTCTGACCCCAAATCAGGTGTTTCAGGTGCTGCTCGTGTGTTAAGAAGAGCATTTATACAGCGATGCACACGCATCAAAAATCCTCTGGCACAGGGCTTCCCTGGTGGCGCAGTGGTTAAGAATCCACCTGCCAATGCAGGGGACACGGGTTCGAGCCCTGGCCCGGGAAGATCCCACATGCCGCGGAGCAACTAAGCCCGTGCACCACAACTACTGAGCCTGCGCTCTAGAGCTCACGCTCTGCAACAAGAGAAGCCACGACAATGAGAAGCCTGCGCACCGCAGTGAAGAGCAGGCCCTGCTCACCACAACTAGAGAAAGCCCGTGCGCAGCAATGAAGACCCAACACAGCCAAAAAACAAAAAATCCTCCGGCACAACCTGCAAAAGAATAGCTGTGGCATTGGCATCGCCACCACGGCACGTGTCCTAGCTCATTCAGGCCCTTCTGGGAAAACTCGTGGATGACAGTAGAATTCCTACCTCTGATCCTGCTCTGCTTTTTATTTTTAAACTCCAGTAATGACCAAGGCTCATTCCAGGGAAAAATGCTGTGTCAGAAAAGATTTTTCCGAAAGAGAACTTTTTGTTGTGTGGTTGTCAGGACCCCAAAAAGTATTAAGACTTTTAA
Source organism: Balaenoptera physalus (assembly GCF_965194825.1). Taxonomy (NCBI): domain Eukaryota; kingdom Metazoa; phylum Chordata; class Mammalia; order Artiodactyla; family Balaenopteridae; genus Balaenoptera; species Balaenoptera physalus. The sequence goes on along the minus strand of NC_138897.1, from coordinate 77,996,949 downwards.
GGTGCCTGCACCAAACACTGCTAGTTAAAGTGACACGAAGGCACGAATGCTGTTGTCAGACCAACTCCAGGGTGAGTGGAGGTCCTCTGAGCAGTTGACTTGCCTGTCCTGGCGTGTTGTCACAGCTGAGTGACGTGTGTCTGGCCGGCCCTGGGGTGAGGTGGGGGGAGATGTATGTGGAGTCCTCAGTTGTTGCTAAAGGTCAGTCTTCAGTTGTCCCCCATCTGGGGAGAAGGACCCACAGAGTATCATTGAGTCTTATCTGCTGCGGAACCCAATGCGGTCGTGTTGTGGTTCGAAGGCACTCAAGTGTCTGGCGGGGCCAGGGATTCTGAGATGTGGGTCGCCCCGTCAGGAGCCCCAGCACTCAGGTTCATTGGGTCACATGTACTCATGTTTGGGGAGGAAAAGGAGATTTCAGCAGTGAGGAATGCTCAGTCACTCTCAAGGAACAGCTTAGCAGCAGCTTCTCTGAGAAGTGGGACTGGTGGACGCCTTCGCAGATGTTTACAGCCGCCCCTTCCTGCGGTGAGAACGCTGCTTCCTGTTTCTCTGCGGCTCTTCCCGGTGGGCAGGACAGCACGTGGTCCTGAGTGGCTCTGGGAGTAGTCCCTCTAAGGATCTTGAGTGGAGGGACTCCTCTGATGTTGGCCAGCAAGACAGGATGTTAAAATATTCTGGAGAGAGAGAAGAGGTTGGTTAAGTTTAATTCAGGGGTCAGCAAACCATGGTGTACGGCCCCAGGAGCTAAGATTGTTTTTTACAGTTTTAAGGGATTATCAAAAAATTAACAAATAGGCGACAGAGACCATGTAGCCTGCAAAGCCTAAGTTAGCTACCTTGCGATCAGGCTCTTTATAGAAAACCTTTGCCGAGCCTTGGCCAGTGAAACTAGAAATCCTTCAAGGGCCAGCCAAATTCCAAACGTGGGTAAATGAGTCGCCATCTTACGTTGGTCAGACCTGGGCCCCCAAGAGTAGCCCAGGCAGGGTCTTCAGGAAGAAGGCTGGTCCGTATTTCAACCAGTGGGTAGAGTTTTTGCAAAAACCCTCTCTCCGGAAACTTTTTCTCCCTGGCCTTATTTTTTTTAATTAAAGTATACGTTATTTTACCTTATCGGAATTTGTTTTCCCACCACTGTCAATTGAAATCAGCTTAAAAGGTGATTATCCACTTATTCCGGAAAACCCAGTTGGGCTTCCTCCTCTCTCTCAGCCAACAAGAGCACAGTCTCAAAAAAATATATCAGGTTCAGTGTTTTGCCAAATTAAATTTCATGTGGTGGATCAACTTTTGTGTCAAAATAATCCTTTAGATTTGATGATGCCAGGCTTATGTTGGTTTTTTAACCATGGCTGGGTATGATATATTTTTGAAGACCTTAATTTTGAAAGCCATAATTTTTCTTATCCAGTTAAAGGGTGGGAGGAGGATTATGAATACTAGTGGGTCTTTGGCTTTTGGCAAAGTTCTCCATTCGTTGTCAGGAGCTAGTCTATCAGTAGCTAAACAGACCAGGGCCCAGGTGCCCATCATCAGAGCAAAATGAAGCATTCTTGATAGATGACACTGTAGCCTGGAGAAGAGGGTGAAGGTTTTTCTCTGAGACCCAGATCAGTGGCACATAAACATATGGCAGATTGCTATTTTAAATGTTATACTAACAAGACAAGAGCATTCTACCAAGCTTAGAGACACCTTGGCAAAGACAGATTCATACTGGTCTCTGAAAAGAAAGCTTACACCATAAGCTGTGCCACATCTTGACCAATGCTTCATCTGTCAGCTTAGCAGATGGGGGAAATTCCGAATGTGGGCGGCAGTGGTTTATGCTGTGAAAGTCATTGATTTTGGTGACCGCCATCTTCGTGGAATGCCTTTGTCGAACTAGGCGAGAACAAAAACTTTCTAAATCAGCTCAGTACCCTGTGAATTCAGCTGCATTTCCTCTTCCACCTCACCTTTCCCTCACTTGCGCTCTCATTCACATGGCATGCCAAAATTAGGGTGAACTCCTCTAGGTCTTCCTCTTTCATTGATACAGGGAGGTCTTCTCATCAAGTTTTGTTGAGTCGAAGAGAAGTGGTCACAGAGAGAGGGCAAACCATGCTGCCCTCTGATCAGGACTTGACCTTGCCGATTTCCATGTCTTTGTCTTGTAGCTACTTCAGGGCCTTGGAGCAATGTGCATCATTCCATGAACTTCTTGAGAACAAGCTTCTTGCCCCTGGTCTCCCCTGCCTCCTTGGTCTCAGTGCAGGCACCAGTGCCAACCTCTCGGCTGCCAGACAGCTCTCTGCTGGGTGGAGGCACCCGGTCCATCAGGCGAGCAGGTTACTCCGTCCAGCTCCCTTCCGCTCCATCCCATCCTCTCCAGCTAAAAAGCATTCCAGCCCTTTCTAAAGCCTTTTCCCTCCTGGATAAGCCCAGAGGATGCCTGGGATGGAGCCAAAGAGGCCATAGAATTAACATCGTCAGGACAACCCTGCACGTCGGCACTGTGTGCACAGGTGCCATCCCAGGAGGCTGATGGATCCCCTGCTCCCTAGTGAGAGGAAATGCTGTCATTTAGTCGAGAGCATGTGAGTAACCTCAGCCAAGGTGTCCGAAGAGCGACTTGCTGTCTGTTGGCTGGAAACGCTTGGTGCCAGAACACATTTCCCACAGCCCTGCTGTGGCTCGCCACCCGGCAGGGCTTCCCCGCACCCACGCGGCCGGCAGAGTGACGGCCGCCCCTTCACCTCCGGCAGGGGAGCCAGGCGGGCAGGAGACTTGTGACATCGGGACAGCGTGGTGCAGGGTCATCGGCTACTGTCCCACCCCCAGCGTCTCCCCGACGCGGCATGCCAAATGAAGGTACTTATGGACCCCCGTGCTCAGCTACTTGGTCTTTTTATTGTCTGCTCTGCAGTTGAATACGTATGAGAGTGTATGAGTTCACTCTGCACAAATATATATATTTGAATCTATCTATCTATCTATCACTTGAATCAGAGCATCACGTGCATCCCTCCTCCCTCACGTACACGCACACTGTGTCACCCGAGCTAGAAGCGGGTCACCTTGAACGGTCTGGAGCGACGCCGTGCGGTGCTGCCCTTGGTGGGTGTGGACGTGACCACCTCGTTTTTGTCTTGCAGTGGGTGCTGCAGCCCCGGCCTGTGTCGGTCTCTTAGCAGGAGTCTTAGAACCGGACCCCCGGTCCTCTGCTGTCCATTCTGTCGGCCGCGCTGCTCAAGGAGATGGCCGCTCCCTCCCTCCCTCCTTCCTGACACTGTAATTATTGTTTTACAATCGAGTGCCTTAATAATAGTTTACAAATACTGTGTATTTATGGGCAACCGTTAAGCTCTCGCCTTCTGTGATTGGATACTTTGCCTCGTCAGTGGTGGTTGGCATTTTAGGGCTGGAGCTTGCCTGCCCCGTACTTGTGCTGGTCTGTTGTGCAGCTTCTCGCACCTGCCCGCAGCCAGGCCAGGAGCGTTGCTAGAAACGGCGCTGGCGGTTTCTGCTGGCAAGGCAGGCACGGTTTCAGCCACAGCCCGGTCCGTAGTAAGCGAGGAAAGGACGGGATTGGTTTGCTGGCCAGCCAGGGTGTGGCGCAGTCCAGGGTCCCCCTGGACCGCAGCCCAGCCCCTCCCCTGTTCCCCCCATCACGCAACTGTACTCCTGTTCAGTAGAGATTTTATTACCACCTAGGCCCCCCTGTTTTCCTCTCTGCTGGTGTCCTGAGCTCTTTGCAGCAAAATGCAGGTACAGACCGCCATCAGGAGCTCCACAAGATGGGCTGCCCTTTGGTTTTCAGAAGCCGCCAGTGGGTTCCAGTGTGTTGCGTTATGATATCAATGATTTTTTTTATTATATTGTTTTTCTTCTTGGTTTTTTTTATATTATATATTTAAAAGGCAGTATCTTTTGTACTGTGAATTTGCAGTAGAAGATGCATAATGCACTTTTTTTTTTTTTTTTACTTCTGTTGGTGTGTACTGTATATAGTCTGTGTGCTTCTTGTGATGAAAATAAACTTTTTCTTTATAAATGCCTGATGAGCTCCAAACTTGTGCCAAAAAGCAACAGCCTCTTCAGCCCTTGCCAGGAGACCTGGTGGCAGCTTCGTCATCATGATGGCTGGTCTTGACTGAGCACCTGCCATATGCTGGGCCCCATGCTAAACACCTGGACAGGTGAGAACAAAGAAAGAACCAGGGGAAGAAGGTCAGCTCCTGCAAGAATCATCCTTTTTCCTCCTGATCTTGCCAGTAAGGAAGAGCAGGCCCAGTTGTGGGTGGTCACTCGTATACCAAAAAAAACCTGTCCCGTCCCTCCACCCCACCACCCAGGGTGGGACTTGGACTTCGGGTGGCATCTCTCCCTGCACAAGCTCTAAAGCTAGAGGTGTGCTCAACAGAACCACCTTAGCTGCTCACACGGGAGAGGGGACAGTGGGAGCTCACTGTGGCTAACGGCCAAGGCAGGAACCCCAGGGAATCCCAGCCGCTGGACACAGCAAAGGCTCGTCCCGTGCTCAGGTGACAGTCCACTGCAGGTCAGAGCTTTTGGTGTCTCTCCTCCCTTGGTGTCTGAGCCAAGTCAGGCTGCTTCCAACAGAAAACCCTGCCTTCTTGGAGTTCTGTGCATCTAGCCGTGCAGCAGGGCAAACAGCATGGGACTCACACTCCCTCTTCACCGCCTTCGGGTGCCACACATGACATTCCAACGAGCAAGTCACATGGGTGAGCACTGACCATCTGCCACTAGTGCCTTGATGTGACCGTGAAATTTCAGCGCCTGTGGATCCAGAAAAGACTTTGTTTAGTTCACCTAGACTTACTCTGCCCCTCACCCGGACTCACAGGAGACTAGTAGATAAACCAGAATGCAAGTTTTTCACTTTACAAAAAGAATTAAAACCATCAGGCAGACCAGATTACTCTCATCTGCCGATTACCACATTGAGCCCTTCTAGGAAAATCTACACGTGAAGCCAAAGTATGGTTAGGAATTGCTTATTCAGTAGGAAATCAAAGCAAAAGGTGAGTGGCGTGACTGTACTCGGTGGTGCCACCAAGCTGTAATGCAGCCCTCTCTGTAGGAGGTTTTTGGAACTGAACCACTGAGGGTCATGGTTCCGGACGCTCATCCCAGGAAAGGCTGGAGACACCTAACAAATTCTCTTCGGGCTGCAAACGTGAAACAGAGGCTGAGGGTGGGGCCCAGCACTCTGTACCATTCCCATGGATTCCCTGGGAATTCTAATGCCAGGTTTAGAAACCATTGAAATAAGAACATGATGCAATTGAGTAGGCTTTCCCTTTGCTAGTTACAATCACATTCCACACATGCTTTCTGGAGACAACACCCACCCACATCGCCCTTGCAGAATGTGGGTGTTCCCAGATCATCAGATACTCTTTCACTCAAGTCCTCGGAGAACCTTCCTATAACTGACTGCTTTGATCCTGATTTCGTCCTCCTAGTAGCAATCCTGAGGTTGAATGTGATCCCAGGTCTCGCCAGCAGGGGGCGTGGTTGTGCAGGGAAGGAGCTGTATGCTTGCGGGGGCGGGTTGGGGGGGAGGCCCCTCTTGGCAAGATGCTTGGAAGAGGTTCCAGAAAGCAGACCATGGAGGACAACGTGGCATTTCAAAAGGATTCACTTCATGGTAGGAAAGCCCTTTCCAAAGATGTCCAGCTGCGGTGCACAAAGTGAGCTCTGCCCAGAAAACACCACCCACCCACCCCTGCGCCCTCAAGGAGGGAGCAGAACCACACTTCTGAGCCTTCCGCGTATCCAGCACTTTAAAGAATCCCGTTGAATCCTCCGAAGGCCCTGTTGACGTTACCCTCAGTTTACAGCTGAAGAATCAGGCCTGCAGAGCGTAAGTCATTTGTCCAAGGTTACATCTAAAAAGTGGTGAAGCCAGGAGGTACGGCTCCTTCCCCACCTGAAACCCTCTGGGAGCTGCCCCCCACCCCAGAAGTAGAAAGCAGCAAGCTGAAACTGCATCTGATCTCCCTGTAGGTACCAGCAAGAAAACATCCGAGTCAGAGATGAAGCGTCCAGCCCTTGGGAAATCTGACCCACTTCGTGCTCCGAAGGCTATCTGGGCGGCACAAGGTGTGTTTCCCTCCCCCAAATTGGATTCATCGTATTTTGCCTTTATAGAGAAGCTGCTCATGCACCCTGAAGTATACTTGCAAAGGGTCCCGTTTCAGCCCCAAATTCCTTTTTTTGTAAACTGTTTCAGCAAGTAAAATGTCAGCATTTGCGTGAGCAGAAACCCTAGCACAGAGAAGGATGCACGGGAATCTGACCCTAAGAGACAAATTCTCCCAGAAGCGGTTGGAGGTGCCGAGCTCCCTCTGGTTTTGAAATTGGATGTCACAACGGGTGAAGGACAGTGCTACCTACCTCAAGGGGGCAATAATTTGAGAATTAGCTGATAATGTATGCAAACCTCTCCTGCCTGGCACACCACTTGCTAAGTCAGTGGCAGCTCTTACTGTTGGTACTGGCAGGAGGGATGGAGGGGAGGGAGGGGAAAAGGAAGTAAACTGCACTGAGCATCTACTACTCGCAGGTGTTTCATGTGTGTTGCTGAGTTGATCCTCACAGCAGATGTGACTGTTTTACAAACGAAGAGGTGGAAGCTCAGAGAGGTTAGGTCACCTGGATAAGGGCCACACAGCGAGGAAGGGACAGAAGCTTGGGGTGCCTGACTCCAAACTCATACACTTTCTACCCCACCGTCTTCTCTCCAAAGAAGACAGCCCTTAATGTACTTAGTGCGTAGTAAGCACTCAGTAAATATCGGATGAGAGTAAATGAACGAAATATGCTGTGAAAATGGGTCCCAAGTTTCATTCACCAAGGCTGGGAAAGCTTGGGGACACCCATGACCGCCTAAGCCACGTTCTCCCAGGACAGGGACATGAATCAGACACCTCTGGGGCCCCAGCACACTGGGCTTGGCACACTGGACTGAGCCCTAGGTCAACACCAGGCATTTACTATGCAGGAATCAAAGAATCCTGAGTTTTTAGAGACCAGAAGAATCTGAAAGTTCATCCAGACCAGGTCCCTTTGTAACATCCATCCATTCCGTCATCCTCTCCCATTCATGTGCTCCTGCCATGTGCCAGATGCCCGAGACAAAGAGGAGCCCATCTCTTTCACCCCTGGCAGTCCTGATGGAAAGCCCATCTGTAAAAGCTAGGAAGGAAATACACCACCTGCCAACAGCAATGGGGTTAGATGGGGAAGATTCGAGGTTGAGGTTTTTCGCTTTTATCTATTCCGAAATCTCTGCAACGGGATTACGTTACTTTCATACTTAAAAAGGAAAATGTAAAGATTTAATAAAAGGATGCTTTGGCATCGAGCTAAAATTTGCCCTCCAAGCTCCCAGGCTCGTGGCTCTAGGGAATTCAGCACAGCATTTGCGGGGAGGGTCTCTTCTCCACTCTGATGGGGTAACGTGGGCCCCCCTGGAACAGAAATTGCACTCAGATCACTGATGCTCAGGGGTGCCAGGCAGGGGCTCACTGTCCTGGTGTGTGAGCTTCTCCAGGCCACTGTGCCCACCCCCTGAGCACTTGGGGCCTGGCTTCCTGGGCAGCTGCACAGGACTCTGAACTTACAGGGGCCCTGTGATTGGTCGATGCTCTGCTGTCACTGTCTTTAATTCTTTAATGAGGGCCAGGCCTTCTCATTTCCCACTGGGCCCTGCAAATTATGTCGCCGGTCCTGGCAGCGTCACCACGCTGATCAAGGGCTTTGGAGAAAGACAGCCCAGGGTCTTGCTCCCTAGCTCACCCACTCTGTGACCCAGAGCACTGGCTTAACCTCTCTGTGCCCCCTTTTCCTCATTTGAAAAACAGGAATGACCTCATAGTGCTGCTATAAAGATGAGCGCTGTGTCATCCGCACACAGTGAAGACCCGGGAATGTAGGTATTATTTGCTAGATGGAGTACTGAGCACAGGTCCCGGCACAAAGCACTCCCTCCGTGAGTAGTTGCTATAATCGTGGGAAAGACAGTGATCCGTTGCCCACAGACCAGCCCTGTTGACGGCAGCTCCTCTTCCCACGCTGCTTCCTTAGCTTCCTCTGAAGGGCAGAGGGAAACCGACACGAGCTCACTGGAGGAGGGACTCAGCTGGGCTGTGCACATGCGTCCTCCTCCTCCTCCCCTGCCACTGACCCCTCGGAGGATGCCAGCTCTGCCTGTCTCCTGATACAAACACCATTTGTCCCCGACCTGGACCCAAATGGTTCTCTGCAACAGGCCTTTGGGGAGGGGAACGGTGTGGGCGGCCTGTGAGTGTGGGCTTGTCCCTGTTGCAATCCAGAGGTACATCCTGTTCTGGCGTTGCCATGGCACAGCCAAACATCTGCCACAACAGACGGCTGAGGCTGGCGGCTGGCAGCGGGGCTGCGGACGGGTGAGGGCCCAGACATCGCCCCACCCCCCCCGCCACTCACACGTATGCACAGACTCGCATCCACACGCAGGCACACACACTCGCACACACGCAAGTTGGCCTTCCAGGACAGACAGATTTCCCATAGAGAAGAGTTCCCAATTCTTGGTTTTCTTCCTGGAGGTCCTGGAGAACAGCCCTGGCAGGACCGGGCCGTCCTGAATTCTTATCCTGGTCCAGCCCACAGCCAGGCTCCCAGAGCTGCCCCAGGCCCTGGCCTGCTCCCCAGATGGAATTTGCTTTCCTGGTTGTTATTGTCATTTTTCCTGATTCGGAAGTCAAACGCAGTCATTGTAACACAGTCACATGATGTGGAGGAGTGACAATAGCTGCCCTCGTAGTGGTAGGAGCGCGTACCTCTCACTAAAGACACACAGGCAGAAAGTGCGGGGAGCAGCATCTGACTCACAGTACGCGCTGTACACACGTCTGTTAAATAAAACAATTGTTCACATGATCTGATTCCATCTGGCCATGCAGGTATCAGAAACACATTTTCTAGAGGAGGAAGCTGAGGCTGAGAGGTGCCATCCCCTGCCTAAGGTCCCATAATGAGTGCCCAATGGGATCTGAGCCCAGGTTATACCAACACTAGAGCTCTAAGCCCAGAATCTTCCACCCTCCCAAACCCCTACCCTCTGCTGCTTCCTGAACATATTGGGGGGGTCCCTTCCTCCCATCTAATCACAGGGCCCCAGCCCTGACCTCATTCCTGCTGGAGGTCCCAGTGGTCCAGCCGAGGTCACAGACCTGGCCCTAGACTCCCTGCAGCCACTCCCTGTCTGAGGCCTTTGGGGTTTCTTTTCACTGGTTTGCCCTGTGTTCTTAGGCTCCCAGGGTCTCGGCGCTCTCTGCCTGTCCCCAACCAGGGCCTAGACCTCGACTGTGTCACACCCCTTCCCTCCCTGCCCACTTTCTCTGCCCTGCCATGAGCGCTCAGTTGGGACCATAATGTGAGTAATAACAGGTGACATTTCTTGAGCCACACTGGACAAGGTGGACTTTGTTATCACCATTTTTCAGATGAAGCCACTCAGAAGGTAAATGACTTTGGGGCTAGGTTGCCCAGCCAGAAGGCAGACAGAATTCCACAGCCAACTCCAGGAAGCCATCCCTGGCAGCACCTCCTCCCGCCCCAATTCTGGAAGAGGTGGCTCTTCTGTCCGAGTACCCCATGGGCATGCTCAAGACCATGAACCTCCTGAGGGCAGTGGCTGGGACAGGTTTATCGTCATCCACCCTGCGCCTGTACCTGACAGAGTAGATGCTCAACAAATATTTGTTGAATGAATAAACAAATGAATGAATGGTGGAGCTGATCTCTTTTCCCCCTCTCAGGCCAGGAGAAGTTTGGGAGGATCAAGCTTGAGTTTGAATCATTCCTCTGCCACTTCCTGGCTGTGTGATCTTGGACCGGTTACCTAACCACTCTGAGGTTTCCCACCGTGGGGAGGGCTGGAGATGACCTACGATGACTGCACATAGTAGATGCTCAGTAAACAGCACTGTAGAGAAACAATTGAGGCCCGAAGTCAGGCTGCAAGGATTCAACTCTCAGCTTCGAAATGGACTATCTATGTGACCTCAAACAAATCACTTTCCTTCTCTGGGCTTCACTTTCCAGATACAACCCTTGGGGATGATAACAGCACCCATTGCTCAGTGGTGGTGAATGAAGGGACATGGTGAGTCCCCTATAGTAAGTGAAGTAGCGGGCAGCTTGTGTGATGGAGAATGAGCTCTTTGAGAGCAGGGGTGGCTCCTACTTTCCCACCTGCCCCTCGGGCTCCGCTCGGTGCCAGGCACACAGTAGGTGCTCAGATGCCTGAAGGAACTGAATCTTGTTTCAGTTCTTTGTGCTGCAGCCCCAGAGAGCCAGCGCCAGCTCCTGAGCGCCCTCCCCTCCCAGGCCGACTCTCCTGTGTTTTTCCATCCCGTTTCCGATGAGGTGGAGACAGAGCACCAGCCCCGCCCCTGCCTCTGGGCTGAGCCTGGTGGAGGTGGGGTGGCAGCTGCTCCTCCAGGGCACACCTCCCAGTGGAGGCTGGCAAGGAGGGAGGAGGGAGGGGGAGAGGAAGTCCCTCCAGAGTTAGCCCTGCTTTCCCAGGGGCCCAAGGTCCTCAGACAGGAGAGTGAGGCTTCAAGCCCAGCACCCCTACTCCTAGCTGTGTGACTGTGGGCATGTCACCTCACCTCTCTGAGCCTCCTTTCCTGTACGATGGGGCTGTTGCTGACACTGGCGGCCCCCTAGGGTTGTTGGGAAGCAGGTGAAGTGTGGAGCATACCATCGGCACTCCATAAATGCACCAGGCACTGCTGTCTCTCAGTTTTTACAGCTCCTGTCTTGCACAGATGGGGAAACTGAGGCCCACAGAGGGCCAGTGTCTTGTCCAACGTCGCAGAGCCTATATCTTGCTGATTCCAACTTTGGCCTTAGCCATTCTCCCTGCGCAAACCCAAATAACCAGCAGGGCTGGGCCTCTGGGTAGACCAGGCAGGGGTCTCTTGGGTTGAGGGGGTGGGGGGAGTGGAGGAGAGCACAACAGTAACAGACCCCCTTGCTGAGGGCCTTACTTGTTTTCTCATCAAACCCTGAAAAAAAGATGAAAGCGGTATTACTGTCATCCCCATTTTACAGATGAGTAAACTGAGGCTCAGAGAGGGGAAGTCACTTGCTCAAAGCACACAGTGGTGGGAAGAAGGGTCTTGACTTCAGCCTCAGATCTGTTTGTGGAATGCAGGAAGAGACAGTGGACAATCGAGGGACACTGAGTTACGTGGTTTGGGGAGTTCAGTCGCCTCCCCCACCCTGGGAGGAGCGGTGGGGGAAAGACACAATGTCAGTAGCATCTAGGGTTGGGCTGTTATTAGAAGCTCACAAAGTATGGGGAGGAGGAGCCCTGTCACCCTTACCCACCTACCCCCGGGTCCAGAAGCCTCCCAGTGGTGGCGAATGACCATCAAGGAGCCTTCTGCAGCTCCCGGGGGCGGGGCGGGGCGGGGCGAGGCGGTGCTGGGGGAGGTGGAGGCGGGGCGTTGCCTCCCGCGGCCCTGCCCACAGGGTGTGGCTGGAGCCTCGCCGTCCGACCCCACGCAGACGCCCACCGGGACCCGCACCGGCTGGGCTGTGGGGTAAGGTCTTCAGGAGAGTGCGCGCTGCGTGGGCCTCCCGGAGCCCCCGGCCTCCAGCGTGCCTGCCGGCCTCCAGGTGCACCATCTCCAGTGCGCCCCGCAGGGGACCTCGTGAGCCCTCTCAGCCTCCGATTCCCCACGGAAGGACCCGCTAGTTCCAAGGTCCGAAAGGAAGAAGGCAGACGCCCCCCCAACTCGAAAAGGTGAGCACCTTTGGGGGTGTCCCTCCGCTCCATCGGACCTGCAGACTGGACAGTTATCCCTCGGTGGGCGTCCTCACATCTGCATTCTGACTACTGCTGCCCATTTGCTAGCGACTTAGGCAAACTCCTGGCCCTCTCTGACCCTCGGTTTCCTTATCTCTGCCACCATGGCTTGGACTTTGACCTTCCACCCATAAAACTCAAAGACAAGACTTCATTTTGTGAAAGGTTCTATCTGTGGGATTATAATAACATTGTCTGGTCCATACAAACCTCCTTTCCCTTATTGAATTCTCACAGTAACCCTCCCGGGGAGGTGCTGTTACCCCATTTTATTGATGTGAAAATGAGGGTCCTGGGACTTCCCTGGCGGTCCAGTGGTTAAGACTCCGTGCTTCCAGTGCCGGGGGCGTGGGTTCGATCCCTGGTCGGGGAACTAAAATCCCGCTTGCCACACGCGCCCCCCCCCCTCCGCCCAAAGAAAAGAGGGTAGTGAGTGGGTGGATGAGAGTTGCAGAAATAGGGCCCAGCCCCCCTCTCCCCCCAACCGCCGCAGGCCTGAGTTCAAAGCCCCTTGCTCTTTCCACTGAAACACTGCCTCCTCGGATCATCTCCTTGAACCCTGCAAGGGCTGGATTCTCAGAGGAATGGCCAGGGGGTCCTTGCTCCTGTTTCTGGTCACCACCTTCAGGTTGCTGAGACCACCTTTCAGCATTATCCCCGGGGAACATCCTGGGGAGGAGGGACAACTGATGTGGACATTGCATCACTGGCCCAGCCTGTCTGTGACCCAAATGTTCCACGCACGATGGAGGAGGGACCCTCACACAAGTCTAAATGGGGACCCCCGATTTGGGAATCAGAGTGAGGTGAAGAAGTGGGGGTTGTGTGGGCAGCTGGAGGTGACAAGTGTTCTGGGCAGAGGGAGGTGCTGGTACAGAGGCCCAGAGGTGGAGGCCAGCGCTCTGGCTTCTACAGACTCTAAGCAGTCAGTATAACAGGTAGAGCCTACAGCGATGGGCCAGGTGCAGACCCTGCAGGGCCTTGTGGGCCATTGTCAGGGGTCTGGACTCCATCCCGAGGGAGCTGGGGAGCCAAGGAGGTTGCAAACTGTGGAAGGACATGGTTGGTTTTCCCTACTGAGCCACACTGTCTACTATGGTAGCCACTAGCCACATTGTTATAGGCTGAATATTTGTGCCGCCCTCCCCCAAAGTCACGTTGAAGCTCTAAGTCACTATGTGACTGTATTTGGAGATGGGGCCTGTGAGGGGAGATAAAGGTTAAATGAGGTCGTAAGGGTGGGGCCCTAAGTCTATAGGGCTGGTGCCCTTATAAGAACAGGAAGAGACACAGATCGATCTCTCTCTCTCTCTCTCTCTGTCTCTCTCTCTCTCTCTCTGTGTCATGTGAGGACACTGTTTACAGGCCAGGAAGAGAGGTCTCACCAGGAACTGAATTGGCTGGCGCCTTAAATTTGGGCTCCCCAGCTTTTGGAACCGTGAGACAATAAATTTCTTTTGTTTAAGCCACCTAGTATGATTTTTTTAATGGCAGCCCAAGCTAACTAATACACACATGGCTCATTAAATTAAAAATTCAGTTCCTCAGTTGCACTAGCCACATTTCAAGTGTTCAGTGCCTACATGTGGCTACCATATTGGACAGTACAGATATAGAACATTTTCACCATCACCAGAAAGTTCTATGGACAGCACTGTGCTGGAGAGATCACTCGGGGTTCTGGGTAGAAAATGTTTTCGGAGGAGGAGACCAGTGAAGACGGGGTGCTGGGAATCCAGTGAGAGATGCCAGCGGCCAGCGCCTGACATGGTGTCAGAAACACAGCAGGTGCTCAATAAAAGCCCATTGAATGGATGAATGGGCTGGATGAGAGTGAGGTGATGGGGATGGAGATGAGAGGATGATCTCAGGAGCCCGGCAGGAGGCTGAATTGATAGATTGTGGTGAGTGGTTCAAGAGCCAAGGATGGCATCTCGGTTCTGGCTTGGGCAGCTGAGTGGATGGCGGGGCTGTTGCCTAAGATGGGAACCTGGGAGGGAGGCAGGTGGGTGTGGGGGACGAGGACGAGCTCGTGTCCGGGAGGCCATTGGATATTTGGACCCGGAGGCTGGCAGTGAGGTGTGGGCTAGGCGGAGGTTTGGGAATAGATGGGCACACCTGAGAGGGGATGCAGATACAAGAAGAAGGGGCCAGAGGAGGGCCCTGGAGATGCTGACATCAGAGAGGCAGCCAGAGGAGCAGCAGCGAAGCCAGGGGTGAGCACTGCCGAAAGGGCCGGGATCACTGGGCACCTGTCGACCAGGACCAGCAGCCCCTGGATGCAGCCAGGTTGCTGGTGACCTTGGAAAGAGAAGATTCGGGAGAATGGGAGGGAGAGAGAGAAGAGGACAGCGACAGCTGGCCTGGCTGACCAGAAGTAAAGAAGTTGCTACAATTCTTGAGAATCTTGTTGGTGAAAGGGTTAAGGTTGTTACTGAAGGCGATGCTGGGTAGAGGAAGGGAATGTTTTCCTCGAGATGGGAAAAGCCCTAGCCTGGTCACAGGTTAAGGGGAAATGGGGGGTGGGGTGCTAAAGACTGGGGGAAAGAGCAGGTGCAGTTAATTCAGTGAGGTCCAATAATTGGGGTTTGAAACCTGCTTAACCGTCTACACCAGATCCAACAGTTGATCTGAACGTCCCAGCAAGGTGGCTGTGTCTTATTTATCCCCATTTCAGAGGTGAAGAAACTGAGGTCAGGGGTTTCAGCAATCTGCCCCCGTCACTTTGGGTACCTTCTCCTAATTCCACAGCGGGTCCGTCTAGGCCGGCAGGGCCTGGTCTTGAGTCCAGCCCCTCTGGCTCTGACTCCGGGGTGCGTCCCCCACTCTTCCTCCTTTGGGGCTAAACAAACCACAAAGTGATAAACAAGCACCACGATTCCCAAGTGGGAATAGTTTAGCCAGAGAGAGGGAACAAGGGATGCCACTCATTTAGTGCTGGTATTTTCAAACTTACAACACATATATCCTGTCGTCACCGCATTCCTGAATATGGTGTCCTGTGGCTCTATAATCCCACAGTATAATCCTGACGACCATTCACTGTGCTCTCATCTTGTGCCATACACCTTGCAAGGCGTATAAATGTGATCTCGTTGCACCTTACAGCAACCATGAGAGGTAGGCCTTATTACTCTACCCTTTTTAAAGTGCTGCAAGGGAGGCACAGAGGGACAAAGTGACCTGCCCGAGGCCACACAGCGCGTCTTTGGCAGAGACGGAGATCAAAACGGGGTCTGTCTGCTGCCAAAACCTGTGCTCATTTGCCAAACTGCTTCATCTGTGTCCAGATTATAGCAGGAAGGCCTCTTCGTTTTCTCTGTCACCTCTGGTTTGCTGACTGAGGCAGAGGAAGAGTTGGCATCCAATTCTCTCACCCTATCAGCCTCTTCTCCTTTAAGGATAAAATTGTCCCAGGCTCTGGGATAGGACTCAATTTGATCTGCAGGGAGACTGCAGCGATCTGGCTGGAAGAAACCTGTATTTGCATCCACTGAAAGCTTTTTGAGATCCAGGAGTGGTAGGGAAATAGGGACACATGGGGCCATAGATTTCTTCCAGAAATGGTCTCATTTTCTTTGCTATCCCTGGATAATTAATGTGTCGGGGGATCGAGAGAATGGCTGATCATTTTCCACGGAACTGGTGGAGGGGGAGGGAGCAGGGGATGAACGTCTGTTCGTAATTAACAGGAGAAGGAGTCTCCTATGGCCCTTCCTGCCCTGGATGCTGGAGAGGACCCTCAGTGTCTTAATTGGTGTAGGTGACAGAGAGGATTAGAGAAGTGAATGAGAGCTGACCCCTGACATCTAGCTGGGCAGTCTGCTACTTGGGATTAAACCCTATAGCTGGCTGCTAAACCTCTGTTTGGAATGATAGCCCGGTTAAGAGGGTGTTTCAGCTACACAGGTACTCGGAAACCAAGGTGCTCAGCTTCAATTTTCTGGGGGGATTGAGGAGAAAGAATCCAGCAGGATGGATTTATAAATGAAGAGCTAGCTTCCTTCCTACTTCACTCAATCCCACATTGGCACACCCTGAACCTCAGTTTTCTTCCCCTATGACTCAATCCCATGCCCGCCCACAGAAATAACCATTGCTTAAAGTGGGATGATGTCTTCCCAGTTTTCCTCTGGGCATCTGCACATATGTAATCATTATTCTGTTGTGTGGCTGTGCTGAAGTCGACTCAGCCAATCTCATGTAGAAGGACACATAGGTTGTTTACGATGTCTTACTATTGTAAACAATGCTGTGATGAACATCTTCGTGCCTAAAGCATTTGTAACACCTGCCATCTTTCCTTAGACATGGTTCTCAGAAATGGCAGCCTACCTCCAAGGGGGGGCCCCAGCGATTCACACTTCCTAATGTTCACACCCTTCATGTCGCCTTCTATACTGAATTTTGCTGGCCTGAGTGGACAGAAATAACAGTGTGTGACTTTCAAGGCTAAGTTAGAAAAGGCATTGCAGCTTCTGTCTTGGTCTCTTGAATCTCTCAATCTGGGGAAGCCAACCGCCATGTCTGAGGACACTCAATCAGACCTGAGAAGGAACTGAGGCCTCCCACCAACAGCCCCACCTGCTTGTCAACCATGCAGGTGGACCAACTTGGAAATGGGAGTGGGTCTCAGACAAGCCTTCTGCTGACTTCAGCCCCGGCTTTCATCTGACTGCAACCTCATGGGAAGCCCTGAGCCAGAGCCACGCAGCGAGGCTGCTTCCAAATCCCCAGCCCACAAGAGATGATAAATGATTTTGCTGTTTTAAGCCAATATGTTATGGTTGATTTGTTTCACAGCTGTAGATAACTAATATACTAAACCAAAGACTAGAGCATCCTTTAGACTCATGATGCAGAATGCCATTTTTTTCTTTCCTTTTTATTATTTTTTAAAATTTTTATTGGGGTATAGCTACCATATACATTATTTTTTTAAATTTAATGTATTTACTTAGGCTGTGCTGGGTCTTCATTGCAGTGCACGGGCTTCTCTAGTTGCTGCGTGTGGGCTGTAGAGTGCATGGGCTCAGTAGTTGTGGCGTGCGTGCTTAGTTGCAGTATGTAGGATCTTAGTTCCCCAACCAGGGATCGAACCTGGGTCCCCTGCATAGGGAGCGGGGAGTCTTAACCACTGGACCACCAGGGAAGTCCCCATCTTTCCTTTTTATGTTGCCAGATTGTCAGCACTTACTTTGACGTGTAATTGACCTGGTGGTCTAAAGTGACCTCTTGATAGGAGATCCTATCAGCTCTGGGCATGTGGAGTATATTTGGAAAGCCCCGTATGTGACCAACAGCCCTTTCCAAACTGTTCCCATGTGAAGATTGGTTTTTGATTTGTGGCCGTGAACCCTTCCAGGGAGAGATGTCCACAGCTTGCTTCTGTGGCCAGCTAAACCATCTAATAACCTGAGCCGGGCAGCAGAGAAAGCCCAGTCTGTTGTCAGTGAATTGCTCCTTGCTTTCTCTGGATTCTCAAAAGCTTTTTAAGGAGTGGAAGCAAAAACATCTGGCTCGCAAAGGAATATTTCATCAGAGGCCATGCAACCAGGATACGGGTTATCATGAGCAAGGCGGCTTCCATTTCTCTGGCACATGTGCTCAAAAGATTCCCCACGTGGTGCACAGACCTGAGGAACCTGCCTGAGCGCTTGGAGAAATACCAAGCGCTCCATTCATTCAGTCGTTGGTATGCTCAGTAAATATTTATTTAGCATTTCAGACACTGTTGAGACAATTCAAAGGAGTGTAAGTTATAGTTTTTGTGCTTGAAGTTATTCACAGAGGCAGCAAATGGAGTAAAAAGTCCACAGTTGTTATAGTTTGTACTGGGTTCAAATCCCAGCTAGCCTGTCTACAAGCTTTGTGACCCAGGACAGGTTTCTGCACCTTTCTGAGCCTCAGTTTCCTCTTCTAAAAGGAAAAGATAATAGTATTTATTTGCAATGGTTTGAGGATTAAATGAGATATGCCTATGAAACAGTACTGGACCTGGATCCTGGCATGAATTAACAAGTACTGAGTTTATTACTGTTGGTAGTAAAAGGTCCCACAATGCCTCGAATGAGCCCCCATCACAAAATACGACAGACTCATATACATATATATATATACATATATATGTATGTATATTTAATTTTATTGAAGTATAGTTGATTTACAATGTTGTGTTAATTTCTTCTGTACAGCAAAGTGATTCAGTTATGCATATATATACATTCTTTTTCATATTCTTTTCCATTATGGTTTATCACAGGGTATTTAATATAGTTCCCTGTGCTATACAGTAGGACCTTGTTGTTTATAATAGTTTGCATCTGCTAATCCCAAACTCCCAATCCATCCTTCCCCCACCCACCTCTTTGGCAACCACAAGTCTGTACTCTATGTCTGTGAGTCTGTTTCTAACAAGTACTGAGTTTATTACTGTTGGTAGTAAAAGGTCCTGCAGTGCCTCGAATGAGCCCACATCACAAAATAAGACAGACTCCTATTTGAATCCCAACTGTGTGCTGTGGATCAAATGCCTGTACCACTCAGAGCCTCAGTTCTTGACCTGTAGACTAGGCATAATCAATGTACCTTGCTGGGTGGTGGTGCAGATTAAATAAGGCAATGTCTGCATATGGACACTCAGCACACAGGAGACCCTAGTATATGGTACTATCTCTGTGAGGGAAGATGATCAGAAAAGCAAATTATTGCAACGCAGTGTAATAAATGTTGTAACACGGTCTTTCCCTTGGGTTTTGAAGGCTGGGTGTGGATTTCTGAGGAACCATCCTGAAATCCATTTGTGTAGCTAAGAACTTAAAAAGCGAGTCCTCATTTGACTTTGGGGCAGGAACTCTGGCTGCAGAGGCAAGACCCTGGGTGGTGGGCAGATGGTCCTGGAACTTCCAGGAATGATGGAGTTCTCATCAGAGTCCGTCAGGCTGCAGTCCATGATTCGGCTCACCATCAACTTAGCCAAGTGAAATTAATCAGTGCAGTCACCCCTTTGAGCCTCATCACTACTTCATCTGTAAAGTAGTGTTAATGACGACAGCTGGCATGCACTGAGTGCCAGCTACGTGCTGGACCTTGTTTTCAGTACTTTATATTCATTAATGCGCTTAGTCTTCATACCAGCCCCATGAAGCAGCTGCTATTATCACACCCCCATTTTACAGATGGGGAAGGTGTGGCACAGGGAAGTTAGATCTCTCGCTAGTAAAAGGCCCGGCCAGGATTTAAACCCAGGCAATCTGAGTCCTCAGCCAGTGCTCTTTTAACTCTGTAGCTTTAGATCCACATGATGGGGTTTAGGGAAGGATAAAATTAGGCAACGCATAAAGAGAGCTGTACCCAGGGTCTGTAACATAGGTTATGCCCTGTAAAGGGAGTTGCTGGGTACTTTTTTTGCTATTTTATTCCATCTTGTACAAGCAAAGTATTTTTTCATTCATACATATTTTAGAAAGGTCATACATCCCCCTAATGCTGCCATCAGATACACAGAAGAGGTGGCTAGGACACAGAGGGGACTGGTGAACATTTGAGGGTCCCCCGGTGAATGGTAGGGTCTCGAAGAGTTTACATCCTCTAGCTTGTTGTGTGGGTGTCCACCCCATGCACCAGGCTAGACATATCTCTCCAGAGCTTCTGAGCAGCTGATTACAGGTCTTCCACGCTAATGAGGCCAAGGGCATGGCCCAGCTCTCCCAGCAGACCACTGAGCTGACCCAGTGAACACAGCTGTCACCCTGCCAGCTGTCTTATCAATAATTGGCCCTATGGGAATTCCCTGGCAGTCCAGAGGTTAGGATTTCGAGCTTTCGCTGCTGAGGGCCTGGGTTCCATCCCTGGTCAGGGAACTAAAATCCCATAAGCCACACGGCGTGGCCAAAGAAAAAAAAAGTTGGCCCTGCATCAGGGGGCCAGGGATGTCAGAAGGTGCCTCACTGCATGGTGTAGGGGAAAGAGACTGTGTGTTGGCTGCATGACCTCAGGCAAGCCTCTCTGAGCCTCAATTTCTTTGTCTGGAAAGTGGGAGGATGAGGGCTATGTATCAGTTACCTACTGCTGTATAACAAACCACCCCAAAATGTTAGTGGCTTAAAACAATATATATTACTTAGGTGACCATTATGGGGGCTGGATGGCTGTAGGTTTGTGCTTGCATCTGTGGTCAGCTGGAAGGTTGGCTCATGGCTAGATGGTCTAGGATGTCCTCACTTATATGTCTGGTGGTTGGCAGCTTCTGGCTGGGATGTCTGGGCCTTGGGACTCTCACCATCAAGCAGGCTAGCTGCTTCTTCCTGGGTGGCTGGGATCCAAGGACAACAAGACAAGGCAAGCTCCACACAGTTTTCAAGCATTTCCATGTGTTGTGTTTGCTCATGTCCCATTGGCCAAGGCCACTCACATGGTCAAGGCCAGAGCCAGAGTGGAGAGCAGCTAGCTCCACAGGGCATGGCTAGATGGAGGAGAATAATTTGCATTTTTACAATCTACCACAGTGGCCCTGGCAGAGATATTGGGAAGAACAAATGAAAAATGATGGGATTTTGAACAGTAATTAAGATCATAGAAATCATTTATTGGCACATCTGGGCTCAAAGCATGTTGAATGAACAATTCTCACTTTCCAGATGAGGGAGAGGTTGATAACTTACCTAGAGCCACACAGCTAATTAGAGTGAAAGAGCTGGACTCTGAGCCCAGGGCTGATTACAAAGCTCACGTTCATAGCTTTCCCTTCTGCTGCTTTTCGCAATGCAGAAGAAAATGTAGTTCAGTACAGACATGAATAGGGACTCACAGAAGCCTCTATGTGGGTTACAAACCCCATTTCTCCTGTCCCACCTTGAGGGTCTGGCCTCCTTTCAAAGAAGCGCTTGTCATCTGAAGTCCTAGACTGAACACAGTGGAGCCTGGCACAAAGTAGAAACCAGAAAGCATTTGCTTGAATAAAAGCTATTGCCACCCATTCCCTTAAGAATTTCAGCATCATGCAGATGCGGAGGGAGAGCTGCCTAGACTCCCACGTCACACCGTTCCTTCCTGCTATTCGCAATTTTGGTGGCAAGAGTGTCTGTGTTTCAGAGCGTTAGTTCTCCCATCTCAGCCTCCCTTTGGGAAAAGCCATTTATTCTCGCCTCTCAGAAAAGGAGGTGCATTTCCTTGGGGAGAGAGATGATGTTACACCCAACTCTTCTGCTGGGAAAGGCAGCAGCTGATGGGGGCTACGATCAAAACCTGTAAATGGAAAGGGAACAAAATCCAAACCACTTGACAGAGGGGGTCCCATGGCCCTGAGGACCCCAGTCTGGTGTGATTTCTCTCTGCATGTTCAGGGAGTCCTGATTCCGTAGGAGAGCACGGTGTCCTTGAAATTCCAAGTGCAGCCCTGATGCTGGAGAGTGGGAGCATGGGGCCTCCTGCGATTGGTTTCTTTTGTTTCCATCAAGTCAGAAGCTCAACTTGATTCTTTTTTTTATTTTTTATTTTTGACTACGCTGTGCAGCTTGCGGGATCTTAGGATCTCGATTCTGCAAGATAGAGTCATAATCTCAAGTTCCCTCCTTTCCTGGAGCCTCAGTTTCCTCTTCTGTAAGATTGGCATGTAATAGGCCCAATCTCCTAGGATTGCTGTGAGGATTACACGAGATCTTTCCTATAAAGCCCCTAACCCAGCTAGACTTAATAAGGCTCCATATATCTGAGCCCTGGGTTTCCCAGTCTCACCACTACCAACTCCTGGGACCTAAGATTTCTTTGTTGTGGGCTGGGATAGAGGCTGTGCTGTGCATTGCAGGATATCAAGCACTCTCCCTGGCCTATACACACTAGACGCCAGTAGCACCCTCCTAGTTGTGACAACCAAAAATGTCTCCAGACGTTGCCAAATGTCCCTGTGGAGGGACATTTGGAGGGGGAGATAGGGAGCAAAACTACCCCCGGTTGAGAACCTCTGGTCCAAGCCTTTATTGTTGTTACTAATGAACACTAATTCCCTTTTGTGTGAGTCTGAGGCATCTGATTTGGGACGGGCAGCCAGGTTGAGCTTTGGAAGCTGCAGCTCATGCCGCTGCAGACAGTTGCAAGGTTTACTACCTCAATAATGAGATTTACGCGGATGAGTGAGCACTTTTTGTGTCAAGATTCATGTTTAAATTTTGAAAAATCTTCACAGGAGCATTGTCTGGAAATTCTTCCAGCTAGGTTCTGCTGAGGTTGTCAAAAGGTGACATTGGGCTTGGGGTCTTGATAGAACACCTTGAATTGATAGAATTCCTCCTCCCCCTTCAAAAAAGAGAATTTTTTTCCAATTTTATACTGTTGAATGCACTTTGCAAAAGAAGTAGAAAACACAGGACAGGAAATGGAAAAAGGAAACTCACCCATAACTGGAATCCTGTCACTCAGAGATAATTTCTGTTACAATCTGTGTAAAGAAAATTACAGACCAATATCATTGATGAACAGACGCAAAAATACTATTTCTTTAAATTAAATTTATTTATTTATTTTTGGCTGCATTGGGTCTTCGTTGCTGCGCGCGGGCTTTCTCTAGTTGCAGAGAGTGGGAGCTACTCTTCGTTGTAGTGCGCGGGCTTCTCATTGTGGTGGCTTCATTGTTGCGGAGCACGGGCTCTAGGCACACAGGCTTCAGTAGTTGTGGTACACAGGCTTCAGTAGTTGTGGCTCGCGGGCTCTAGAGCGCAAGCTCAGTAGTTGTGGCGCACGGGCTCAGTTGCTCCGCGGCATGTGAGATCTTCCCGGACCAGGGCTCGAACCCGTGTCCCCTGCATTGTCAGGCGGATTCTTAACCACTGTGCCACCAGGGAAGTCCCCCAAAATACTATTCAATATGTGTGTGTGTGTATGTGTGTGTGTGTGTGTGTGTGTGTGTGTGTGTTTTATAAAAATGGCACATACTGTTTTCCGGCCTGCCTTTTTCATCTAACAGCATCTGGAACATTTTTACATATCATTAAGCAACAAATATTCTTCCATGAAAGTCTTTTATTTTTCCTGCTTAAAAACTTCCTGTGACTCCTGGAGGCCTGGAAATAGTCAGGATTCAGAGGGGGAAAAGGATGAGGCCACACTCCCTGATTCATGCTGTACAGGAGTTATGTGGAGACATGGAGGCAGAGACCACAGATCCCGTGAAAGGAGAGGGCAGTGCTTGGGTCCTGGGAAGTCATTTTTGCCTCCAGGGAGAGGTACTGATGTTTCTGGCTGCTGTGCGTTCTCTCCTGTGCCTAGCCCCATCTGTCTTTTTGATCGTATCCTTCATTTATAGCATTCTGTCCAGTTCCTGCCCTGGAATGCATCTCCTCTGGTTGTTTGTGTCGAGGGCTGTTTCCCTAGCAGACAGTGGTGTGATAAACATTCTTCCACATATACAGTTGATCCTAATTATTTGCAAATTCAACAACTCCTCGTTAAAATTTCTGACCCCAAAAGCCATACTCGCGGTCCTTTTGTAGTCATTTGTGGGCATGTGCATGCACAGAGTGGAGAAAAATTTGTCACCCAGTGCACACATTGCCAGCTGAGGTTGAATGAGACAAAGCTCTGTCTTCTTGTTTCAACTTGTACCATAAACAAGTATCCTTTCCCGGTATATTTAGTGCCACATTTTTAGCCTTTGTGTGTTTTGGCATGATTTTGCTACTTAAAATGGCCCCTAAGCGTAGTGATAAAGTGCTGTCTAGGGTTCCTAAGGACAAGAAGGCTGTGATGTGCCTCATGGAGGAAATATATGTGTTAGATTAGCTTCATTCAGACATGAGTTATGGTGCTATTGGCTGTGAGTTCAGTGTTAACAAATCAAATACATATACGTATAAAATTCAACAATGTACAGTACATATTAAATAAGGTGTCTTTAAACCAAAGCACACATAAAACCAGGTTATATATTGATTGGTTGGCAAAAATGTGGCCAGAAGCCTGTAGGAACCTAACCTTTTATTTCCCCTAAGAGCAATGATTCAATATTCACTTGCTCAGTGTTTCTGTTGACTTTATAGAATATAACTACATAGAATAATGAGAAGTGATTGTATCTTTGCATGTCACCATGATTATTGCCTTAGGATAAATTTCTGACAGTGGAATTACTGAGCCCAAGTAGAATACCTCTTCTGAGGTCAAGTTTGTATCAGTTAGTTCTTGCTGTGTAACAAACCTCTGTTTCCACCTCTGTAAAATGCTGATTTAAAAAAGCCATATTAGGGCTCCCCTGGTGGTGCAGTGGTTAAGAATCTGCCTGCCAATGCAGGGGACATGGGTTCGAGCCCTGGTCCGGGAATATCCTATGTGCCACGGAGCAACTAAGCCCGTGCACAACAACTACTGAGCCCGCGTTATAGAGCCTGCAAGGCACAACTACTGAAGCCTGCGCGCCTAGAGCCCGTGCTCCACAACAAGAGAAGCTACCACAATGAGAAGCCCACGCACTGCAATGAAGAGTAGCGCCCGCTCACTGCAACTAGAGAAAGCCCGCGCATAACAACGAAGACCCAACAAAAATAAATAAAATAAATAAAAAAATTTAAAAGCCATATTATTTCCCATCAGCTTAGTATGAGGATTCAAAGAGATAGTGCCTAGCAAGTTAGTAACACTGGGCCTGGTGAGGACTAAGTGCTTAATAAGTACAAGCTCCATCATAGTGTTTATTTGTATTAAAGATCTGTGGCAGGTACTCTCACAAACACAATCACAGGTTAGTATTATTTCATCCCATTAAAGAGATGAGGAAACTGAAGCCCAGGTATGTAACATAACTTGTCCAAGATGTCCGAGCCAGGAAGTGGCAGGGCCAGTCATTACATCAGGGCTTCTACCATCAACTCAATTCAGCAGGGCTATTGTGCACAGACTCAGCTTCCAGCACATGCCAGGCCCTGAGCCAAGCATGCAAGTTGCATTTTCTTCATAGATACATTTTCTCATGGATGCTCCCACAACACCAGTAGGACAAAAATTAATCCAACATAGATCACAGACTTAGATGTGAAATGTAAAATTATAAAACTTTTAGTGAAAGCATAGGAGAGGGACATCCCTGGTGGTCCAGTGGTTAAGGCTCCACGCTTCCACTGCAGGGAGCACGGGCTCAGTCCCTGGTCAGGGAGGTAAGATCCCACATGCTGTGTGGTGCGGCCAAAAAAAAGAAAAATGCCTTGGAGAAAATCTTTGGGATACATGCAAAGCATTATTAGATCTAACACCGAAGCATGATTCCTAAAAGGAAAAATTCATAAATTGGTCTTCATCAAAATTGAAAACATTTTTTTCTGTGAAAGACTCCATTAAGAGAATGAAAAAACATAAAGCAAACTACAGACTGGGAGAAAATACTCGCAAACCACATATCCAGCAAAGGACTAGCGTGTAGAATATATACATATATATAACGCTCAAAACTCAACAGTAAAAAACCAAACAGTCCCATTTAAAAATGGCAGAAGAGGGCTTCCCTGGTGTCACAGTGGTTAAGAATCCACGAGCCAATGCAGGAGACATGGGTTTGAGCCCTGGCCCAGGAAGACCCCACCCGCTGCGGAGCAACTAAGTCCGTGTGCCACAACTACTGAACCAGTGCTCTAGAGCCCACGAGCCACAACTACTGAGCCCGCATGCCACAACTACTGAAGCCTGCGCACCTGGAGCCTGTGCTCCGCAACAAGAGAAGCTACTGCAATGAGAAGCCCGCGCACCGCAACAAAGAGTAGCCCCCGCTCGCCGCAACTAGAGAAAAGCCCACGTGCGGCAACAAAGATGCAGTGCAGCCAAAAATAAATAAAATAAAATAAATAAATAAATTTATTTTAAAAAAATAAATAAAAAGTAAAAATGGCAGAAGCCATGAAGAGATATACAGATGGGTACATGAAAAGATTTTCGACAGCATTAGCCATTAGGGAAATGCAAATTAAAACCACAACGAGGTATCACTACATACCTATCAGAAAGGCTAAAATAAAAAATAGCGACAACACCAAAGGCTGGTGAAGATGTGGAGAAACTGGATCCCTCATAGATTGCAGGTGGGTGGGACTGTAATATGATATGGTCACTCTGGAGAAGAGTTTGGCAGTTTCTTAAAATACTAAACATACAGTTACACCCATACCTCATTTTATCGTGCTTCACTTTATTGCATTTTTTTACAAATTGAAGGTGCGTGGCAACCCGGCATCGAGCAAGTCTATGGTGCCATTTTTCCAATAGCATTTGTTCACTTCATGTCTCTGTGTCACATTTTGGTAATTCTTGCAATATTTCAAACTTTTTCATTATTATTACTATATTTGTTACGGTGATCTGTGGTCAGTGATCTTTGATGTGACTATTGCGAAAAGATTATAACTTGCTGAAGGCTCAGATGGTGGTTAGCATATTTTAGCAATAAAATGTTTTTAAATTAAGGTATGTACATTCTTTTTTAGACATAATGCTATTGTACACTTAATAGACTATAGTATAGTGTAAACATAACTTTTATATGTGCTGGGAAACCAAAAAGTTTGTGTGACTGGCTTTATTGTGCTATTTTCTTCATTGTGGTGGTCTGGAACCAAACCTGCAATATCTCTGAGGTCTGCCTGTACCATATGACCCAGCAACAGTACTACTGGACACTTTTCACAAAGAAATGAAGACTTAATGTTCACACAAAAACCTGTACATGAATGTGTATAATGTTCATAGCAGCTTTGTTCATAATAAACTGCCCCAAACTGGAAATGACCCAGATGTCCTTCAATGGGTGAAGGGTTAAACAAACTCTGCTCTATCTGTGGAATACTTCTCAGCAATAATAAGGAACAAAAGGGACTTCCCCGGTGGCTCAGTGGTTAAGAATCTGCCTGCCAATGCCGGGGGATCCCTGGTCCAGGAAGATCCCACATGCCGCAGAGCAACTAAGCCCATGTGCCACAACTACTGAGCCTGCGCTCTAGAGCCCGTGAGCCACAACTACTGAAGCCCGCGTGCCTAGAGCCCGTGCTCCGCAACAAGAGAAGCCACCGCAATGAGAAGCCCACGCACCACAACAAAGAGTAGCCCCTGCTCGCAGCAACTAGAGAAAGCAGCAACGAAGACCCAACGCAGCCAAAAATAAATAAATAAATAAATTTATTTTTAAAAAAAAACAGAAGAAAAATGAAAAGATAACAGCAACAAAAAATAATAAGGAACAAACGTGTAACAATCTTGATGCATCTCCAGAGGTTTACACTGAGAAAAGCCAGTCCCCAAAGGTTGCACACTATATGACTTCATTTGTCATTCTTGAAATGACAAAATTATAGAAACTGAGAACAGATGAGCAGTTGCCAGAGGCTTAGGAGGGGATGGGGACAGGAAGGAAGTGGATGTGGCTATGGGTGCGGGTGTGAGAGGTCCTCCTGTTGATGGAAATGTTCTGTATATTGTATCAAGATATCCAGAGTGTGATATTATACTATAGTTTTTTTTAACATCTTTATTGGAGTATAATTGCTTTACAATGGTGTGTTAGTTTCTGCTGTATAACAAAGTAAATCAGCTATATGTATACATATATCCCCATATCTCCTCCCTCTTGCGTCTCCCTATACTATAGTTTTGCAAGATGTTAACCACTGGGGGAAACTTGTAAAGGGTACATGTGATCTCTTTGTATTATTTCTTATACTTGCATGTGAACCTACAATTATCTCAAAATAAAACATTTACTTTTAAAAAGGCATCCCAGGGAATTCCCTGGTGGTCCAATGGTTAGGGCTCTGCACTTCCACCACAGGGGGCCCAGGTTCAATCCCTGGTCAGGGAACTAAGATCCCACATGCCTTACCTTGTGGCGTGGCCAAAAAGAAAAAAAAGGCATCCCATACTATTATATACAGAATGGATAAACAACAGGGTCCTATTGTATAGCACAAGGAACTATATTCAATATCCTGTGATAAACCCTAATGGAAAAGAATATGAAAAAGTATGTGTATATATGTATAACTGAATCACTTTGCTGTACAGTAGAAATTAACACAATATATTTTTTTGAATTTTTGAATTTTATTTTTTTATACAGCAGGTTCTTATTAGTTATCCATTTTATACATATCAGTGTATACATGTCAATCCCAATCTCCCAATTCATCACACCACCACCCCCCGCCACTTTCCCCCCTTGGTGTCCATATGTTTGTTCTCTACATCTGTGTCTCAATCTCTGCCCTGAAAACCTGTTCATCTGTACCATTTTTCTAGGTTCCACATATATGCATTAATATAAGATATTTGTTTTTCTCTTTCTGACTTACTTCACTCTATATGACAGTCTCTAGATCCATCCACATCTCTACAAATGACCCAATTTCGTTCCTTTTTATGGCTGAGTAATATTCCACTGTATATATGTACCACATCTTCTTAATCCATTCGTCTGCCGATGGGCATTTAGGTTGCTTCCATGTCCTGGCTATTGTAAATAGTGCTGCAATGAACATTGGGGTGCATGTGTCTTTTTTTTTTTTTAATTGATTAATTAATTTTATTTTTGGCTGCGTTGGGTCTTCGTTGCTGCACACGGGCTTTCCCTAGTTGCAGCGAGCTGTGGCTGCTCTTTGTTGTGGTGCGCAGGCTTCTCATTGCGGTGGCTTCTTCTGTCGCGGAGCATGGGCTCTAGGCGCGCGGGCTCAGTAGTTGTGGCTCACGGGCTCTAGAGCGCACGCTCAGTAGTTGTGGTGCACGGGCTTAGTTGCTCTGCGGCATGTGGGATCTTCCCGGACCAGGGCTCAAACCCATGTCACCTGCATTGGCAGGTGGATTCTTAACCACTGCAGCACCAGGGAAGCCCTGCATGGGTCTTTTTGAATTATGGTTTCCTCTGAGTATATGCCCAGTAGGAAATTAACACAATATTGTAAATCAACTATACTTCAATAAAATAAATTTTTTTAAAAAGGCATCCCGGGGCTTCCCTGGTGGCGCAGTGGTTGAGAATCTGCCTGCCAATTCAGGGAACACGGGTTCGAGCCCTGGTCTGGGAAGATCCCACATGCCGCGGAGCAACTGGGCCCATGAGCCACAACAACTGAGCCTGCGCGTCTGGAGCCTGTGCTCCGCAACGAGAGGCCACGACAGTGAGAGGCCCGCGCACCGCAATGAAGAGTGGCCCCCGCTCGCCGCAACTAGAGAAAGCCCTCGCACAGAAACGAAGACCCAACACAGCCAAAAATAAATAAATAAATTTTTTAAAAAAGAAAAAAAAGGCATCCCGTCCATAGCCAGTCAATCATTTCTAGTTCCTATTTCTCAGAAAGAAGCAGTCAAAGCAGTGAGAATCGAGATTGATCAATTGAGGGTGAATTTTAATATTCCCCAAGCTTTGTCCTCTTCTGTCACTCAAGCAGGGGTCTTGCTTACTGAGATTACTTCCAGTCACTCATTTAATTAATAGTATTATTATTTGTTAATGCTTCCACAGGGCTAATCCACTCAGCTTCCATGTTGCCCTGGCAACCTAAGGCTAAGGTCTCCATTTGCTACTAAGAGAAACTAGAAAAATGATTTGCTTAGGAGCTTCCAAATGCAGGTCCCACAGTTCTTTCTTCTTCATACAAGACCTGGCATGTGTATCATGTGGGGTATGGAATCATTCTTCTTTTTCCTGATCATTAAATTCGTCTTCATCTAGCATCGATCTTTTAAGGCTACTTCAGAAATCAGGTTTTGAGAGCAGGAAAAGACTCTCAAATCCAGCATCTTACCTGGACCTGAATCTCTCCATTTAGGGCCAGTTTGGACAGAACCAAGGTTTCCTTTCAGGTTCACGAAGGAAAGGAATTCAAGAACAATGGGATGATGGGGGAGGAGGGGTTTGCAAAGAGTTATGCAATTTTCCAGCTGCTTCTGGGAGTAGCAGCTCTCCACTGACCACATTTGGGTCAGGTGTGGGGAGGTGGCATTGCTTCTGGCTTTAGATGCTTTCTGTGCAAGAATCACCTCCCCCACCTTAAGGATAAAACTGGAAGGCAAAGGCCTTGGGATCTTTCTCAGCGTATTCTATGGTTGCAGTATGGTGGTGTCATCCTGGGGGAATTGATGTCCTGGGAAGTTTTACTTCTAATTTTATCATTTATAGACCTGGGAGATGGGAATCCACATGTTTTAAATACCTACTGTATGCCAGGCACTATGCTGGATACTTTTCCATGATTTAATTCATTGAATCTAAACTCCTGAATCTTTAAAACCACTCTCTGAAGTAAGCATTTAGACGAATCCCACTATATAGACGAGGCGAGTAGGGCGCGGAGAGGGGAAGTGATTTGCCTGAGGTCACACAACTGGTAAGAAGTGGAGCCTAGATTTAAAGCCGAGTCTGTCAGAATCTACAGTCCATGTTTTTCTCTTCTGTCATGCTGCCAGAGAGGCATCTTTAGTGTAATGACTAACTGACGGCTTATGCCAAGTCAGGCACCCTGCTAAGTGTATTACTAACCAGGAGCTCATGGAATCCTTCCCAAGGTGCGTCTGCTATTATCCCTATTTTACTGATGAAGAAACTGAGGCTTAGAGAGGAGAAATAATTTGCTGTGATAGCTGTTTTGGTTCAGGTGGACCCTGATTTATATAACACACATTTCTGTGGCTGATGCTTAACATGAAAAATTCCTCCGCTGTGAATTGCAAAAATGCCTTGCTTTGGGAAGTAAATAGCCTACCCATCCGCAGGTCTGCTTTGTTAATTCAGTTCATCAGTCCCAGTTTCCCCAAACCTTGGCATTTCAGAGCTTGGTATTTGAGAAAGGAACTCTGGCTATAAAGAGGACAACTTCACGCTACAGATCAGGAGATTCAGGCCCACAGAGATGAAGGGAACTGCCCCAGGACACGCAGTCTGACAGCAGCAGAGATGGACTGGAATCCCGGTGCTCTGACTTTCAGGCCTGGGCCGCTCAGTTGTTAAGAGAGGGTCTTTGGCCAGGAAAAGGAAGGGAGGGACCCTGTATCCTTCGTTTCCTCACCTGCGAAATTGGGTCAAGATAGGCCCTTCTGTGTAGTGGGGGGGAATATGTGGGTGTGGTCCAGCCTAGGGGCCAACACCTCATGCTAGCAAAGTGACATGGTGTAGTGGAAAGAGGATTGTAGCGTCGGGAATCCCCAGAAGTGGTGGTGGGAGGGTGTGAGGGCAGCAGAGGCGGAACTTCGGGAGCCAGAGGCGGGGATTCGAGAATTCTGGGCGGGGCTTGGAGACAACGCTGTTAGATGGGCAGTGGGCGGGACTTGCGATGCTGCGAATAGGGTTACCAGCCCGTGGGCGGGGCTTCTAGAAGTTGGGGCGGGGTTTGTGACGCAGAAGGGCCAGTTCTGAAGGAATGAGAGGGGAGCTGGGCTTAGGGAGCCGGGAGGCTGGCGAGGGGTTTGGATGGGGCAATGGGCGGGGTTCAGAGGAGCTGATGTTACGGTTTTAAGGGACTCTGGGGGAATTTTTGAGGAGCCGGGGAATGTGGCCGTGCCGAGCCAAAGAGGTCAGTGGGCGGGGCTCTAAGGTAACCGCTCCCGGTTCTTTGGGGTCAGTGGGCGTGGTCCTCCGGCCACTCAGAGGACTAGCGGGCGGTGCTTGCGCTTGGACACCGCCTTCCTCCGCGGCACTCCTGCATCCCTCGGCGCGACCAGAGGGGGCGCTAGAAAGAGTGAGGCGTGGAACGCAGGGTGGGAAGCGGGCTTCCCCTCCCGGAAGTGGGCGTGGTGCTCCGCAACCCGGTGGCCCTGGTTGGGCGCGGTGCGGCGCGGGGGCGGGGCCTGCGTGGAGCGGCGGGGGCGGGGGCGGCTGTCCGCGCCCCTCCCCCGCGCGGCGCTCAGTGCCAGGCGGGAGGCGGTAGCGGCTGGAGGCTTCTCCGGGCTTTGCAGCGGGGACTTCGGCAGCGGCGCCTCAGGCACCTCAGCCCTGGTGAGCTGCGCGCGCCCGGCGGGGCGGCTTGGGAGCGAGCCGGACGGGCGGACGGACCTGTCCTTTCAGCGTGTGCCGGCGCCGGCTGACAGGAGCGGGCGGGGCGTGGGACAGGGCCCGGTGGAGCGGACAGGGCTGGGTGGGCGCGCGCGGCGCGGATCCTTGGGCCGGGGGTCCGCCCTGGCCGGTGTGCAGGGGTCAGGGGTAGGGGCTGCTGCGGGAGACTTGGGATCCGGTGGGGAAGGGAGTTGGGGAACGAACCGCTCGGCCTGGGGAGAGTGAACCCAGGTTCCTGTGGGGAGGAGGCTGCCCTGGGGAGACTCTTAGGGGTCCGGAACCCTCCTGGCCGGGCGAGGAGCTGAGGGGGGACGAGGCTGCCCCGGGAAGGGTTTTAGGGGTCAGGGCTCCGCCAGGTTGGGTGGGGTCTTGGGTGGGGAGGGGCTGCTAGAGGCTAGGGCGCAGAGCCCGGGGGGCGCCAGGCCTGGGAGGCGGGACTTGAGCCGCCCTGGGGAGCGAGTGGGTGGGGGGTGGCTAGGGGCCGGGCTCACGTGGCGCCGGGGGAGCTGGTCCCTGCGTGGGAGGGACGAGGGCGGTGGTCCGGCCTGGGGGTTGCCAGCTTTGGGGTACGAGGCCGGCTCTGGGCACTGAAGAGCTGGGTTGGGAGTCGGGAAGGGCGGGGCAGGGCTGAAGCTGGGGTGATGTGGGTGGGGGCGACTCGGGAGGATGAGCCGGGCTTTGGGAACGGAGGGCTGGGACTGGCGGGGGAGGGGCGGGGGGGCGGGTTGGGAGAGGAAGAATGGGGCAGGAAGGCTGCAGGGTCGGGGGCCTGGAGCGTCCGCGTGAACTGGGTGATTCAGAGATACGCTCGCCTAAGAGCGGAGCAGCTGGCGAGGGACGCAGTAAGAAGGAGCGAGGTGCAGGTGGGGCTCCGCTGCGCCTAAATGACTGAGGATGAACTCAGACGTAGAGGTGGGAAATGCAGGGACCGAGCCCTCTCCCGCCTGTCCACACAGGCGCGCGCACACAGCTCTGTGTCTCTCAAATGACTTGAATGTGTTGGGGGGAAGTGGCAGGCTGCGGGGAGAGCCGAGAAGAAAGGGGCTTCCTCTTGCAGGGAGGCGCTGGCCCTGCCGTCCTTTTTTGGGAGTGTTAAAAGGGTTTTTGATCGCTGGAAAAGGAAACGTACGCTTTACTGCATCGCGGTTTAGAATCACATCCTATATTTGGCCTTAATGTAGGCTGTCCTTGTTTTGTGGTGTCTGAAGTCCTTGCTCTACATGTTGCAAACGTGGGATTCAGTGTGAGAAGCAAATTGCAAGTCGCTCATCTCCCCCAGGAGAGCAAGAGGCCTTTCTTTCCTATAATACATTAAAACAAAATTGCATATAGTGCGCGTTTGTAAACTGGTACTGGGTGGCGAATGTGTTTACTTTTGCAAATAGTTATCACAAAATATAATATTAGGCCCTCTCACTGCAGCCTTCCTGCCCGGGATTACATCCTCAAACAGTACTTGTAGGGCTCGTAGTCACTCTATGTAATAATGCATTTCATTGTCCTTATCTGGCAGAGCTCTCCTGACACCAGGGCCTGCTAGAATAGACAGAAACATGATTAAGTATAAGCGGTTGCTTTGCACCGTCTGTTCAGTTGTGAAGGCAAATAGATATCTGTTTATATGACTGCACTTTCTTCATTC
Source organism: Balaenoptera physalus (assembly GCF_965194825.1). NCBI lineage: Eukaryota > Metazoa > Chordata > Mammalia > Artiodactyla > Balaenopteridae > Balaenoptera > Balaenoptera physalus. Next base: position 77,963,418 of record NC_138897.1, on the reverse strand, counting down.
CCTATAAAACTGAAGAAATGGGAAAAATCTATTTTGGACTTGATTCTGTATATTTCAGAAAACTAATTTTTTTTTTTTTTGGCTTGGAGGTACATTTCAGAGTCACAATGTTTGGGTATGAAGCCTAATAGTAACTCTTGGGTCTGAGAGGTTGCATAAATAAATAGGGGGGGAAAGTGAAATAAAAGTGGGAATTGTATATTAGGCCTTGAGGTGCCATGTTTTGTGGTAAATGTTTGTCGTGTGTACTGGGTATAAAGGTTGGGTACACACCTTTTTGACAAATCTGGAATGTGCCTTGTCCGTGTTTGTTTTTCATTATTTGTGGAAAGTACATTAAAGCTTGATGGATTCTAATAGACGCATACCAATGAGAGATCACTGCACAAAATATTGAATTTTTCGTGATTATTTGTTACTTTGCCTGCAGATTGTGCTAATCAGAAGTTATGTCGATTACTTTATATATAATTTGGGATTAGATTCAGGGTTGACAGATAGGACTTACGGTGTGTGTGCTACTTCATTATTTTTTTAAAAATTGAAGTATAATTGACATGTAACATTATGTTAGTTTCAGGTGTACAACGTAATGATCTGATATTTGTATACACTGAAATGGTCACCACAATAAGCCTAGTTACAGTGCGTCACCATACAAAGTTACAATTTTTTTGTGTGTGTGTGACGAGAACTTTTAAGATTTATTCTCTTGGCAACTTTCAAATACGCACTGCATTATTATTGACTATAGTCACCGTGTTGTCCATTACATCCCATGACTTAATTCATTTTATAACTGGAAGTTTGTACTTCTTGACTTCCTTCACCCATGGCATACAGCACTTTTTAAATACTTGGATTTTTTTGATGTAAGTTTTATGCTTAACGCAGCTGTCACTTTTGAGATTCACTCCAACCATGAGGAGAGTCACTCAGATGCCTATGAAACGGAACGTTCAAAAGGATAAGTGATCAGTTCTTAGTTATGTCACTGGGGGGTGTGGAAATTCAGTTCTGTATGATGGCAAATTATTTCTTAATACTTTGATTTGTCACCAACGGTGCTTTAGAAACATTATATTAACCAGGTTGTTTTACCTTTGACTTCTTTTTTCAGAGGTGGAACAATAATAAATTTGAGTGCCACTTTCAGATTCAGGGTACAAATCCTGTTTGTTTTCCTTTTGATGACTTCCTAGTGTCACCTTATTCCTGTCAGAACTCTTTTCTGACACTTGTATGTCTTTTTAAACTTAAGATGCCTTTTCTTTATTAAAACATGGAAATACTCATGAATATTTCAGTATGACCTAGTACCTAGAATGTTAAGTAATAGAATCTCTCTGGGTTTTCATTGCCCTAGTTCAGATGCTTTAAAATGAGTGAACAAGATTCTACACTGCTTTTGAGAGCTTATTTTGTATTTCAGTGGCACATAATGGAATCTTTTTTGTTTTATAACCACTTTATTGAGATATAATTTACATACCATACAGTTCACCCATTTAAAGTGTACAGTTCAGTGGTTTTTAGTATATTCACAGAGTTGTGCAGTCATCACCACAATTTTATTTTTTTTTATTTTTTAATTTTTAAAATAAATTTATTTATTTATTTATTTTTGGCCACGTTGGGTCTTCATTGCTGTGTGTAGGCTTTCTCTAGTTGCGGCGAGCAGGGGCTACTCTTCCTTGTAGTGCACGGGCTTCTCATTGTGGTGGCTTCTCTTGCTGCGGAGCATGGGCTCTAGGTGCGCGGGCTTCAGTAGTTGTGGCTCACAGGCTCTAGAGCGTAGGTTCAATACTTGCGGCACACGGGCTTAGTTGCTACGTGGCATGTGGGATCTTCCCAGACCAGGCCTCGAACCCGTGTCCCCTGTATTGGCAGGCAGATTCTTAACCACTGTGCCCTAAGGGATGTCCCTGACCACAATTTTAGAACATTTTCATTGCCTCCAAAAGAAACCCCCTACCCATTAACGGTCCCCTGCCCCGCCCCCCCAATTCTTCTCCCTCACTTGCCCTAGGCAACCACTTATCTATTTTTTGTCTCTATGGATTTCCCTTGTTTTGGACATTTCATATAAATGGAATCATGCAATATGCAGTCTTTTGTGTCTTTTATTAAGCATAGTGTATTCAAGGTTTATCTATGTTGTAGCATGTATAAGTACTTCATTCTTTTTCTAATGGTTGAAAAATATTCCATTGTATGGATATATACCACATTTTGTTTTTCCATTCATCAGTTGGTGGACGTTTGGGTGTTTCTCCATTTTGGCTATTATGAATAATGCTGCTGTGAACATTTGTGTCCAGGTTTATGTGTGGATATATGTTTTCCTTTCTCTTGGGACTTACTGGGTCATATTGGTTACTCTGTGTTTAACTGTTAGAGGCACTGCCAGACTTTTCCAAAGCAGTTGCACCATTTTACAATCCCACTAGCAGTGTATAAAGGTTTCCGTTTCTCTGCATCCTTGTCAACACTTGTTATTCCCTGACTGTTTGATGCTAGCCATCCTAGTGGGTGTGAAGTGGTATCTCATTGTGGTTTTGATTTGCATTTCCCTAATGGCTAATGATGTCCAGCATCTTCTCAAGTCATTAGTGGACAATTGTGTATTTTCTTTGGAGAAACCTCTCTTTAGATGCTTTGCTCTTTTTAAAATTGGGTTATCTTTTTGTTGTTATGAATTATTTATATATTCTAGATACAAGTGCCTTATCAGATATATGACTTGCGAACATTTTCTCCAGTTTGTGAGTTATCTTTTTTTTTAAAATAAATTTATTTGTTTGTTTTTGGCTGCGCTGGGTCTTTGCTGCTGTGCATGGGCTTTCTCTAGTTGTAGCGAGCAGGGGCCACTCCTCGTTGCAGTGTGCGGGCTTCTCATTGCGGTGGCTTGTCTTTGTTGCAGAGCACGGGCTCTAGGCGCGTGGGCTTCAGTAGTTGTGGCACATGGGCTCAGCAGTTGTGGCTTGCAGGGTCTAGAGCGCAGGCTCAGTAGTTGTAGCGCACAGGCTTAGTTGCTCCGCAGCATGTGTGTGATCTTCCTGGATCAGGGATCGAACTCGTGTCCCCTGCATTGGCAGGCGGACACTTAACCACTGTACCACCAGGGAATTCCCTCCTTTCACTTTTTGGTGGTGTCCTTTGAAGTAGAAAAGTTTTTAATTTTGGTGAAGTTTAATTTATGTATAATGGAGTCCAAACTGATAATGAGTTAGAAATTATTTAGACCTTAAATCACATCCTCACTGGTAGTTTGGTTATATAAATTAAAATCCAAATGTGAAAGGATTAGGGAAAGATTTGAGTTAGTTCTACATCAAAAAGGGTTCATCAGGGAACATATCATTACCTGTTTAAATCCTCTCGTGGTCTCCCACCCCATTGTCTGTGGTTAAAGTTCAGACTTAATGTGGTTGTGGATGAGGACAGCTCTGATTTCAGCCTGTCTCATCTCTCACTGCTCCCCTTCCTGTGTTTCATCTCCATTGCCACTCCCTGAACTGTCCAGCCTTAAGATCTTGTGATGCACTTACTACTTGGCTCCCTTTCCACCTGGTGAATCCCTCTTGTCCTTTGGGATTCTCCAGGAAACCTTCCTTAGTCCTCACAGGCAGACATTGTCCCTGCCCTCATGCATCAGACATTCGTCACTCCTGTCTGCTACGAGGAACTGGATTTGAACTTGAGCCCACCGTCTGAAAGGCGCCTTCCCATAGAAGGCAGAATGTGAGAGAGAAGTTCACATGGAAAGCAGACCGAGATTCTGTTGCTCACAGCGTAGTCTCTAGTGCCTACTGGATATTTGCTGAATGAAAGATTATTTTTATTGAAGTTAACTGGAAAGATCCTAAGGTCAGTGGGTTTCTCTGGTTATTATTTACACCTTTGTTGCCTATGTTAAAATAACGTGAAGTACAGGGGTAATTCCTCTCTGCCTTTCTGGCACCCAAGTCCAGCTCTTACCAAAAAATTGCTCAGATGTAAACCGAGTATTTGAAACATTTTCCTGAGGGCAGGTATTCTTGTCCAGGTTCTTTCCCCCTAATAAACAGTGATGACTGGCGCACAGCCTTCTCAGCAGGGCAGATGGCCAGGGAACACATTTGGTTTGGGATGATTTACCAACACCAAATGCAGCAGGCCTAGCCTGGTGGTGCTGAGGCAGTCAGTGCTGGAACTACCCCAGTGCATGCCTGATGGTGAGTGTAAATCAGGTTTTAAAGGTGCATACTTCCTTCCTTTTCATTCTTTTGTTCATGCTCTTGCTTCTGTCAGAGCATCTGATTAATACTTTAATTAAAAATACTGCACTTAGTATCTTCTTGAGAATTAGGAGAAACCAGTTGGCCATTTGGGGTATGTTTTCTGTGTGTTCACTGAAGTGATTGGATTGTGGCAAGGTAGTAAAGAAAAGAAAAATAAATTTCAAATTTGTTCTTTGTCTCCTTAGGCTCAGTGAGCTATCTGTACTTATATAGTTTCTTGCTCTAAGAGTTCTGTCTAGAGAAATTGAGGCAAGGAGGGGTGCAGACCTTCAGAGCCAGACTAAGCTGGGTTTCACTCTCTGCTATGATTTTGTCAATTAACCTACCTCCCTGAGCCTCTTCTGTAATATGGAGATGCTAACGGTACCTTGCTGGGTTTTGCGTCGACACCCAATAAATTTGTGTGCCCTCTGTCTTCACTCTTAAATGTCTGTTTTGGTTTTTTTTCTTAATTAATTAATTTATTTTTGGCTGTGTTGGGTGTTCGTTGCTGCACGTGGGCTTTCTCTAGTTGCAGTGAGCGGGGGCTACTCTTCGTTGCAGTGCATAGGCTTCTCATCGCGGTGGCTTCTCTTGTGGAGCACGGGCTCTAGGCCCGCGGGCTTCAGTAGTTGTGGCATGCAGGCTCAGTAGTTGTGGCTCACAGGTGCTAGAGTGCAGGCTCAGTAGTTGTGGCACACGGGCCTAGTTGTGTGTGGGATCTTCCCAGACCAGGGCTCGAACCCGTGTCCTCTGCATTGGCAGGCGGATTCTTAACCACTGCACCACCAGGGAAGTCCTTAAATGTCTGTTAATGAATGGAACTGGGGAGAATCAAATAGGGTAAGTTTAATATATTTTATTTCTGATATTAAGCTATTGTTGTGTGGATTCCCACTCCTGCCTTAGCATTTTAGACTTCAAATCAAACTTGAATCATTGGAGAGGAAAAAAGTGTCTAATTTTAGGATAGGAAGGTAGTGTTAAAAATGAGGCAGTTTTTGGCCATCTATCTGATTTGGAAATGTCTATTCAGACTACTCTTATTCAGGCCTTATGCTTCTATTCAGTCTGTCTGTCTGTCTATTTTAAGGAAAAAGGTTTAGTTCCTGGCAAAAGATTGATCTTTTTAGGGTTTGGAGGGAGATTGCGCTGCAGGGTGTGAGATGCTCATGGGATTGAGTATGATGTGAAGGGCAGCATTGTGCTACAGTGTAACATTCTGTGTGGGAAGAGCCTCCATAGTCTCATGGGATGTTAAATTAGGCCTGTCATTTGAATCTTACATTAATGACAAAAATTGTTCCTCCTGTTTGCCATAGTCAAGAAAAATCAAATTAATGCAAAGATCGGAGTGAGAGAAACTACTATAAATGGGAGTAGGAAGGCTTGTATTTTGTATGACTGAAGGTAGGAATTTCACAGTACATATTTTTCCCCCTTTGGTCATGCAGTTATCTACATTTAAAAAATTATGAATAATGGATCATACTTTTAGCCCCAGTATCTCACCACCTTTTGAAAAATATATCGTATTGGGGGTTTGGGAGGTTATTTCTCAAGCCCAGAGGTCCTCAACTTGATGCCCGTGAGGATCAGCTCTAGACCTTGGTCCGTCCATCTGCCTGGGCTCCAGCTCCCTGGTGACTCTGAATCACAGCCAGAGCGGAAAGTACCTTGCTGCCTTGTTCCTCATCTGATGGACGAGGGGACTGTGGTCACAGGTGCTTGAAAGACTTGCCCAAGATCAGGAACTTGACTTTCCTTCCCTTCTGCCCCCACCTCCTTCCATGGGTAGTGTGAATTCATTTTTGTAGTAGGTGGTGTAGATTTATACTATAGTGTGAAATTTTTTTTTTTTTAACAGTGTGAACCCAGTGTGCTTACCTTGAGTTTTAGTTCTTGACCCAATGCAACAATTCCCTCTTAAGCTTCTGCCACAGTCTTTTGCCAGATTTACAAACTGAACCTACTCACTGTTTATCACTTCAGTTCATCATCACAATTGGTAGTTAGTACCAATGGGTTTCCCCCCCCACCTCACATCTTCAGATTGTACATGTATTAAACTATGAAGCTTGGTCCAGATTTTCAGGGTTTCTTTTTAGATGCAGTTTGGGGAAACTTGAAAATACGTGGAATCTCTTGGAAAAGCCTTTGGTAGACTTGATTTCCTAGTTTTCATGTAAAGTTCCTTGACAGTATTTTATTGATCCCTTTTTGTGTCCTCAATCATGTAATCTGACCATTAGTATGCAGTCATGGTAAGGATTTATCTTGGCTGTTTCAAAGACCAATTAATATCGCAAAGGTCAGCCCCATTAATCCATCCATATATGAAAAGGCTGATTTTGACAGGAACAACATCCAGCCAGTACTGGAACTACAGACAGGCATAATGAAAACCCCGTGGCATTGGCAGAAGTTGATCATTACTTCACAGCGTGGTCATTCTATCTCCGGGGAACCAAGGCAGCCTGGTAATCTGGGCACGTGGCAGTTTGGTGTAAGAGCCTTTTTTGCCCCATTGCGGACTCATGTGTGTCCCCACGTTCTGACAGTTGCTGAGGCCTTCATTCTGGATGAACAAAGCTGTAGTGTTTCAGTTTCGTGAACGGCCATAAACACACATGGGAAGGGAAGTGTTGGGAGTGTGAAGCCTTTGGGGGTGTATTTCCACTCTTGACATTGTCAGGGTTCTTGACAAAATTCACAAGCTCCCCCTCTGTAGGATGAATGTTTACTCACCATTATTTGCTTACTTCACATGAAAGATACTTAAATTCCTTTTCATAATGGTCAAGCATTCTTTTCTAGTTAAAGACTCTAATTCCTTTCATTCTTAGGAACTTGAATTGAGGCTGGTTTATTAATGTAAGAACTCAAATGCTGCCTGAGCAGTGACTGAGAAACACACATAAACTTGAGCTATCATCTCCGTTAAGCAGAAGGATTTATTAGGAGACTGACTAGTCACTTTACAAGCTAGATGGTGAATTAATTTTGCGGTTAGTAGTGTCTTTAGCTTAACAATGTCATCCGAGTTTTTCTTGGCAAGCAAGAGAAAGGCCAGAGCCAACAAGTGCTGGCCACAGCTCTTTGGGGTGATATTTAATAAGATGCATGTTGTCTGTTTTAGAAATAGAGTAACCATCCCTTAGGCTCTCTCTCTTATGGGAACCACTGTTGCTTTACAGTGTTACATAGGAAAAGGGAAATTGGAAGTATTTATTTATTTAGTCATTCATTCATTCATACATACATACATACATACATACCCTGAAACGTCCCTGGTCTTCTTATGCAGTATAGAGAGATCATGCATGCACTGGGCTGAATTATTATACATTGTCAAGTGGAACAAATGATACATCTTACCTGCAAAGGATAGTTGTGAGTCATGTGGTTCTCTAACCATGAAAGGTTGAGAGCCCAGAGGCAGCTTCTGTTTTGGAGGCAACGTGTACATTCAGTCCCCAACCCAGGACTGGGTCGTGTTCCAAAGTCTAACTCAGTTATTTGGAACTGAGAAGGCATTTTTGGGTACAGATTCAGTGTTATAGTGGTGGGTAGGTTCCCAGCCTAGACTGAAGAAATCTGTTTAATTCACAGCACAGCTTTTTAAACTGTTAATGATGATAGCTGAATTCTGGATCTTGGAAGCTGGGAGTCATGTGACAAAGAAGTAAGGAACCCTGCTCCACCCCAGATGCCTGTCTGTGTAGGCTGTGTGGCATCCAGCAGCCTCATGCCACAGCAGCCCTCCAAGTTCATCTTCCTTCTCTCTTAACTTGAAGCTTCCACTCCGCTGGTTAAGCTGACCTCCTTTAAATAGTAGTCACAAAGTAGATGGTTCAAATTCATTTCTGCTATTGTGCTCCTGGATGGCTACAGTTCCTACTAGACTACCACCGTTATTCAGTGCTAGAAGGACTAGGGCTTTGTCTTATTTCACTCACGTCTCAACCCTTTTAGAGCTACAGTGTTAATATTTTTACAAAGGAAGCTCCTTATTGATAAACATCATCTCTCTGAAATGTTGGCATGTAGTCAGTATAACAATGTTTCAAGGGGAAAGTTGAAGGAAAGCGAGTGGGGTCAGACAGAGCCCATATAGAAGGCTAGCCCTGGTTCCTGGAATCGGGAAGAAGCCTTGCCTGCTTTAGAAAGGTTCCTCCTGTAACCTCGAAAACAGAGAATCTGCTCAGCTTTTTTCAAAATACACAGGATCCTTTTTTTTTTTCTCTTTTCGTTTGGGAAACACAGCTTGAAAGGGTCTTATGTTTTAGCAGTGACTTAGTTTCCAGGACCTTTGAGAAGTAGATCAGGGCAGGGTAATGGTTGTGAGTTGGGGCAACTTGTGCTGGTCCCCGTCTATATCTCTGTCCCTTTATAAACTCTTACCACAAAGCCCCTTCTTTCCTCACAGGGAAATAATTGATCTTTCCTCTTTGTTATTGCCTCTTTGAAGGGTTTGGATTGTCTGGTTTTTAAGAATGTCTTATTGGAGCATTTTATGATGCTAAGTGTGATAAGGATTAGGGACTTGATTTTTCTGGTGCAGTTAGAAGAAGTCTTGTTCACGAAGTGTTAATGGCAGGCTTAATATTTTGATTTACTTTTAAAAGGTATAATAGTTTTAAAAATACATTACAAGCTTTTTCTAGCCCCCAAGTATGTAATTCTTGACGCTGAATTCTCTGTGTGAAGCCTGAGCTCTGTGGGGGTTGAGAGGACAGGGTGGTGGGGAGTCAGTGTCTCTGGGACACTGGGTCGAGGCCCTGCCCCTGCCCAAGGGTTTGGGAAATAGCGCTGGGCTGAGTCAGAGGAGGTGTAATTGGGGAAGAGTAGTGTCAAATGGATAAGGGAGATGGCCCAGATTGTCCAGGGTCATGAGAACAGAATACACATTTATACGGTGTGTTTGCGTAAAAGGTAAGCATAGTTTAGATATGGAGCTGTAAAGGTAGCTGGAAGTGTAATTTGTGGGTATCCCTAACATTATTGATTTCTGTGCTATTCCTAATTACATTTTGGGTTAAATGAGTAGAAATTTTAAGTAAACATAAGTGTGGAATTATTATTTTCCACTTTGTGAAAGTGAACACTAGTACCCACTCTATGCCACGTTCCTTGAAGGCAGAGAATGTCACAATGTTTTTGTGCCTCCGTTTCCAAGCGGGCTGCGTGACACATGGTAGGTGTAAATGTTAGTCGAATAATTGAATTTCAGTTTTACATGGTACACTTGTAATAGTGATTGTTAGTCTTCCCATTTTCCTAGAAGATGAAAGGAAAAGAGGAAATTTTCTGTGGTGTAGAAGGACTACTGATTGTAAACATTTGCCTAGTAAATTATGTTATGATAAGCTAGTCATCATTTTCATTTAAATAAGTGTGTTAGCATATACACACATTTATTTACTGAAACGTTTTATCTGTAAAGCAAATTTTGGAGTTCTGATTATTTAAAGTGTGAATTCTGATGAAAAATAGGGTGGCATCACGTATTGGTACTTTATTGCAAATTTACCTAACTAACTTCTTGAATAAATTGAAAGTACTGGTGGCATGGAGTTCTTAGGGCTTTGATTTGTGGTTTGGTTAGCAACTTCAACTTCAGAAAGAATCCGTGAAGGAACGTCCTAGTGGAAGTGTGCCTTCAGCTGGAGAGTTTTTGTCAAAACAGATATGGGAAGAAACCTAATTTGTATCAAGATGAGGATTTAAAGTTAAGGTAGCCCTAGAAAAAACTGAGTTTCCCTTTCTTGTCTTTCTCCTTTCCTCCAGTTTCTTATCTTTTAATCGACTGCCTGTAAAGTGTCTGCATTGGACACTGAGGGGCCCCTAGGCCCAGCCCCAGGGGAATCACAGGGCAGGTCTCAGCTCATTGCAGTGGCTCCTGGATCTCCAAGGATTTAATGTGCTTGGGTTCATTTAACTTGAGAAATTGACAAGAACCAAGTACATTAAGAAAGGGTGAATTGGGCACCCTTTCAGCTGTTGAATCATTTAGGAGTTCATTTGTGCAATATTAAAATTTGAAAACCTGTAGGCTTTGGTTTATATCGTATTAGTAACATGTGATCACAAAAAAAGAATCATTTTGTAGCTGCATTTTTGTGTGTGTTATTTCTGACCGTTTTTAGAGGTTACTACAAACCATACATGTAGTTTGTTTGTTGTAAATGTAGATTTTTAGAAGAGTACTGTTAGGGGTGGGAAGCCCCTGATCTTTCTGCTAACCTTCTACTCAAAATGCTAAAAAAAGTGTTCTTCCTGCTTTCATTTGAGGCGTATGGAATTTCTCTTTTAGTTACTATTATGCAGTCCAATTAGTTTAACATAAAGGATTAAGGACTATGATTTTCTTTTCAAATCTTTATCCAGTTTGGAGGGAAATTGGATTTGGGATGGTTAAGGTTACAGTTGTACCAGCTAAGGCTGGTAAAAGCTTCTAGTAATAGAGAATTCACTCCCAAAATACTTAGCCCAAATGTTTCCTCCTGAAAGTTGAGTTTTGTTTGTCTCCACTTCCCCAGAGGTAATTTCATTTTATTGGTAAAAGGAGATGTGTGGCGTTTTCCCACTAAAGAACTGAGACCTTCGGAAGGTGTTGGGTGGTGGTAAAGTATTTATTTGGTAGTAACTACATTTTCCCCAGTTTCTTGCACTCTGTTGTTGACACTGATATTCTGAGTTTTTTGTTTTTCCCCTCTTTAGAAGAGAGGTGTGCTGATAAGGAAATAGTTTGTAATTTTACCAAAAAGGATCAGACAAAACAATTTGTCTGAAGGTGCAGTAAGATTTCAAGAGGTACAGGCACACCTCATTTTGTTGCACTTCACAGATACTGTGTTTTTTACAAATGGAAGGTTTGTAGCAACCCTGCATCCAGCAAGTCTATCAGTGCCATTTTTTCCAATGGCATTTGCTCACCTCATGTCTCTGTGTCACATTTTGGTAATTCTCGCAATATTTCAAACTTTTTCATTATTATACTTGGTATGGTGCTCTGTGATCAGTGATCGTTGATGTTACCATTGTAATGGTTTTGGGGCATCACAAACCACGCCCATAATAAGATGGTGAACTCAATAAATGTGTTTTCTAACTGCTCCGCTATCTGGCCATTCCCCTGTCTCTCTCCCTCTCCTCAGGCCTCCCTATTCCCTGAGACACAACAATGTTGAAATTAGGCTGGTTAATAACCCTACACTGGCTTCTAAGTGTTAAAGTGAAAGGAAGAGTCTTATGTCTCTCACTTTAAATCAAAAGCTAGAAATTATTAAGCTTAGTGAGCGAGGCATGTCGAAAGCCGAGATAGGCTTACAGTTAAGCTTCTTGGACCAGTTAACCAAGTTGTGAATGCAGACGAAAAGTTCTTGAAGGTCTCCAGTGAACCTGGAATGATAAGAAGCAAAGCAGCCTTATTGCTGATATGGAGAAAGTTTTAGTGGTCTGGAGAGAAGATCAAACCAGCCACAACATTCCCTTAAGCCAAAGCCTAATCCAGAGCAAGGCCCTAACTCTTTTCAATTCTGTGAAGGCTGAGAGAAGTGAAGAAGCTCTAGAAGAAAAGTTTGGAGCTAGCAGAGGTTAGTTCATGAGGTTTAAGGAAAGAAGCTGTCTCCATAACATCAAAGTGCAAGGTGAGGCAGCAAGTGCTGACATAGAACCTGGAGCAAGTTCTTCAGAAGATCCAGCTCAGATCATTAATGAAGGTGCGCACTAAATAACAGATTTTCAACATAGATGAAACAATCTTCTACTGGAAGAAGATGCCACCTAGGACTTTCATAGCTAGAGAGGAAAAGTCAATGCCTGGCTTCAAAGCTTCAAAGGACAGGCTGACTCTCTTGTTAGGGGCTCATGCAGCTGGTGACTTAAGTTAAAGCCAGGGCTCATTTACCATTCTGAAAATCCTAGGGCCCTTAAGAATTATGCTAAGTCTACTCTGCCTGTGCTCTATAAATGGAACAACAAAGCCTGAATGACAGCACATCTGTTTACAACATGGTTTCCTGAATATTTTAAGCCTACTATTGAGACCGACTGCTCAGAAAAAGATTCCTTTCAAAAATATCGCTGCTTCTTAACAACTCACCTGGTCACTCCCGAGCTCCGGTGGAGAGGTGCCACGAGATGAATGTTGTTTTCATGCCTGCTAACACAGTGTCCACTCTGCAGTCCACGGATCAAGGAGTTTCGACTTTCAAGTCTTACTATTTAAGAAATACATTTTGTAAGGCTGTAGCTGACATAGATGGTGATTCCTCTGATGGATCTTAGCAAAGTCAATTGAAAACCTACTGGAAAGGATTCACCTTTCTAGATGTCATTAAGATCATTCATGATTCTTGGGAAGAGGTCAAAATACCAACATTAATAGGAATTTGGAAGAAGTTAATTCCAGTTGTCATGGATGACTTCAGTGGAGGAAGTAGCCGCAGATGGGATGGAAATAGCAAGAGAAGTAGAATTAGAAGTGGGGCCTAAAGATGGGACTGGATTGCTGCCATCTCATGATAAAACTTGAACAGATGAGGAGTTGCTTCTCATGGATGAGCAGGGAAAGTGGTTTTTGAGGTGGACTCTACTCCTGGTGAAAATGCTGTGAAGATTGTTGAATTGATAACAAAGGCTTTAGAATATGACATAAACTTAGTTGATAAAGCAGCAGCAGAGGACCGACCCCAATTTTGAAAAAAACTTCTAGTGTGAGTAACATGCTATCAAACAGCTTTTCATGCTACAGAGAAGTCTTCCGTGAAAGGAAGAATCAATTGATGTGGCATACGTCATTGTTGTCTTATTTTAAGAAATTGCTGGGAATTTCCTGGTGGTCCAGTGGTTAGGACCCTGTGCTTTCACTGCCGAGGGTGCGGGTTCAATCCCTGGTCGGGGAACTAAGGTCCGGCAAGCCGCGCAGCGTGGCAAAAAACTAAAAAAAGAAAAGAAAAGAAGAAAAAAAGGAAATTGCCACAGCTACCCAACCTTCAGTAACCACCACCGTGGTCAGTCAGTAGCTGTCAACACAGAGGCAGGACCCCCAGCCAGAAAAAAGATTATAACTCTCTGAAGGCTCAGATTAGATAGTTGGCTTCTAACAATGAAGTATTTTTAAATTAAGGTGTGTACATTTTTTTTAGGCATACTGCTATTGTACGCTTAATAGTGTATAGCTACAGTATAGTGTAAACATAACTTTTATATGCACTGGGAAACCAAAAAATTCTTGTGACCCGCTTTATTTTGAGATTTGCTTTATTGTGGTGGTCTGGAACCAAACCTTCAGTATCGTTGAGCTGTGTATGCCTATATACTGCTGCTTTTTCTATAGGATGGCTGAAAATTCATTTTTATTTTAAACAGTGTTAATTTCATTTTCAAATAGCCTGTTCAATATGTTTTTTGTGTTTTGGTTTTTTTTTGGCTGTGTTGGGTCTTCATTGCTGCGTGCGGGCTTTTTCTAGTTGGGGTGAGCGGGGGCTACTCTTGGTTGCGGTGCGCGGGCTTCTCATTGCGGTGGCTTCTCTTGTTGCGGAGCACGGACTCTAGGCGCGCGGGCTTCAGTAGTTGTGGCTCACGGGCTTAGTTGCTCCGCGGCATGTGGGATCTTCCCAGACCAGGGCTCGAACCCGTGTCCCCTGCACTGGCAGGCGGATTCTTAACCACTGTGCCACCAGGGAAGCCCCTGTTAAATATGTTTACCTTCGAGCTCTGGGCACCTCTGTGGGCAAGCTACCTTAATTTTGAAGCCACGGATCCAGTTATTAATCTGAAAAGGCACAATAAGTAATTTAAATATTTTCCCTATGTTTTTGCTCTTTTCAGACACCCTACTTGTAAAGAGAAAGCTCTTGGGAGCTGCTCCTAAGAAGTGGTTCTTCGTTCTGTATTGACTCCCTGCCCCCGTGAACTTCTGTGTCCCAGTGTTTGTCGCAGCAGCACAGTGATGTTGGTGTGAATAATTGATTGTGGTGTCTCCTCCTGGAGACTGTCAGCTTTGTGAGAGCCGGGCCCGTCTCCTTGCTCACCATTGCATCTGCAGCGTCTAGCATCACGCCAGGCGCACGGTCAGAGTTCAGTAAATAGTTGTTGAATAAATGCATGATGAGTGACTGGGATTAAAGACCTCTTCAGCATTCACAGTCGAGTGTGTGTGTTATGTGTATTACCCCGTGGGTGCTGCTAACTCCGTTCTCCTTGAATTGTGTGTTTCATTAGGGGATGTGGACTGGATCCCAGTGAAAGAAGCGTTCTCTATAGATTTGTAGGCTTTAGATTATAATAATTATATTAATAATAGGATCCTAGAAATAATTTATTTTAGTTCTCCTATTTTATAGATGAAGAAACAACCAACCATAGGACTAAAATGATTTAGTGGTTAGGTGACTGTGTCAGGATAAGCTAGTCTTGAATCCAGGCCGGAGTTATTCCTACTCTTACCTCCCCTTGAAATATGGTCAAGAGTATGTTTATTTAATCACTGCTTGCCCAGGGTATAGGGTATTATAAAGGGAAGACAGAAATTCTTCAGTTGAAGGAGATTACTCTGTTTTTTTGACATTGCTACTTTTGCTATGGCTAGCCTTATGAGGGTCTTCATAAAAATGCCTTAAAAAAAAAAACCACAAAAAGATCTTGGAGTCCAGTAATTTCATTTCCTGGTATAAGTATATTGCCAAAGAATTATGAAAATTTTATTCCAAGAGAAACTCCATCTGACTAAGTAGTGGAAACAGACTTAGCAAGTTTGAACAGTCGTACACAGTGTGCTTTCCCCCAGTTGTTGATAAGAAAAGTAGGTCATCAGTATAGAAAGAGTATTTTGAAACACATTGGTCATTAATTTTTAAGTGACAGTGCTGGGCCAGTCATGGCAGTAAAAGTTCTGCAGTTGGGATGAGAGCTCTTGGGATTAATTTGGCTCTTTGAAGAGAGAGGCAGAGTCGAAATTCCGAGCCTGATCTCCTGTGGGGCACTTTAGCGAGATGCTGGCAGCTCAGAGGATTCTACTCAGTTCCACCGTGTTGTCTGGGCAGGCAACGCCTGCTGCTGTCTCTGATGGGGGTTTCTTCAGCAATCCTTTCTCAAAGCTCCAGGGAGGGGTATAGTGGGTGTGTTTATAAAGATGCTGGTGATAAGCAGAAAACTGGGAGATAGAGGGATTGTAAACATGTCATCCTGACACATTATCTTCTGAAAAATCTGCTCTTCCTTTGATAATGTAATAAAAAAAAATTCTGTCATTGAAGAGCTAGAGATGACCCCTACAACCTTGTAATCTCATGTGTTAGTAACTGTAAAATTCATGTCATGTCATTCTTCTTTATTTTAAGGGAGTTCCAGGCCCTTTTCGGGCATCTTTTAGTTGTAAAGGGTCTCTTTAATACAAGTGTGAGAGTCGATTTGAGGATTTGGGGTTTCTGTATTTAGGATCTTTATCTGTTGCTATTTTGCTGTCCATGTCATGCTCATTTCTTTTTTTTTAAATTTCAGCCTTACTGAGTGTAGTTGACACACTGAATTGTAAGATATTTGAAGTGGGCCTCGTGGTGATTTGATGTACGTATGTAGCTCGTTTGGTCTCTTGTCAGACTGCGTTTTCAGCAGTCACTCTCAGAGCTGTACGTCTCACTCTGTCATCGGGGAGTGGGGAGCGCCTGTGTTGATGGCAGGCAGCCCCCACTTCTTTCTGTAACCAGTTCCTAAAATGAGTACAAAATTGTAAAGTGTGAAAGTAGGAGTTCTTTTCTCAGAAAGCTTTAAAAAGAGTAAAAGCCTGTCCGTTGCACCTCACCTTTTAGAACTTGTCCTTGATGTGTAGATTCCAGCCTTTTAGGCATGTCGGTTCAGGCTCTTGGACAGTTGAGCACAGAGTCCTCTGGCCTAAGCCTGAGGGTTTTCAGTCAGAAGCAAAGATTGGTTTCCTTTGGCACAGCTAATGCGCTCTCTCGTTGGTCTCAGCATGTTTGAATGCGAACAGCCAGTTTGTGTATTGTATAAAGTGTGAGCCAAGCGCAGTTTCCTATTTAAAAATGGCACCAGCAGGCCAGGTGGAGCTGTGAGCCGTGGAGGCAGCACCCCATGGAGCGGTTCTGAGAGGTGTCACTGGCTGACGTGGGAAAGCCAACCTGTATGTGTGTGTGGAGTTTATCACTGAAAAAGTATGAAAGTTCAGGGGGTGAAAAGTTGAATTGCCCCGTACTTTGTGGTTCGAGGTCATCATGTCTCTCTCCAAAGTCCTTTATCTTTGGGCGAGTCACACAGTGTCTCTGGGCTGAAAATGAAAGGCCGGAGCTGGTGACCCTTTTTATTCCAGGCTTCTGTGAGGACCCAGCCTGGATGTTTCTTGGTAAATCTGACTTGCATTTCTTTGTCTTTTCATTCCAAGAAACGTTTAAAAACCAAAATGATAATGGGTTCTTGAGTCGCAACAAAGTGCACTTAGAGTCGGTATGCCTCCTTCTTAGCATTTTAACCTAGTACCTGGGTGGATAATGGGATGAAAGCGTTTGGAAGGCTATAATGAGCGTGAATTTTCACCCTTTACTTTCGCCATTCTTGGTGTCATGATAAATTGAACCAACATAAGGGCTGTTCCATACTTGCAGTCAGTTGTCTTAAGTGGAGTGCAAACCTTTCAGCCTTAGCTGCTGTGTATGAGGAATGTTGTGTATCTATCTGACTTTCTGCTGTGCTTTATATAAAGCAAATTGTTGCATGTGGTCTTTTTTCTTCCTTCGTAAAACAACTTCTATTAAAGTAGGTAAATTAGGCATATTTTTCTTGAGTATCTCGTATATGAATCTGTTAATTAAGGAATTGGATGCAGTACAAATGATTTGTTAGGTGAACTCTTCAAGTGTCACTGATGAATTTTGTTTAAGGACATTCAAAAAAAAGCACAGCTGTCTCATATCCAGAAATGATGAACGTTGAATTTTTGTATTTAATCAGAGCACCTCCCGTATTTGCTTTCGGTGTCTGCTTTCTGGTGAATGTGTCTTCTACGTAGGCTTACATATTACCTTTCCAACTTCTTACAAAGAATTTTTAACTGTTGGCGTTGACATTTAAATAGCTGATTTCGGGACATTTGTTTCCTCCTCTGCTGTCCTGCTTGCCACTTTCTATTAAATAACGTGTCCGATGTCTCCCACATTAAAAAGGGCCAGAAAAGCATCAACTTAGAGGGAATGTGTTCTTTCCCTGTTGGGACATTCTGGAGTCTCCTGTGGTTGCTGCTGGCTAGGGGACGTGCTCAGCCTCCTGAGTCCTTGAGTAATTGACGCTCTGGAATGGTCTCAGCTAATGTGCCGAGCAGGATTTTGCTGCTAGTAGGGGTTTTCCTGTATGTGTTCCTAGCAGGATGTGTTTCCTTTCATACAAACCATAGAAGTGCATCTGCTGGAATCTTTAAACAGGAAAATGTCAAAATTGTCGTCATTTTTTACGAGATTGATGGAAGTAGAGAGAATAGAGAACAGGTAGTAACATTTATTCAGGTGTTTTGAGTATATTTTATTTGGTGCCATTACAGTATTGTAAACACCCTGTCTTGTCTACATTTTTCCCTCCCAATACCCAACACATTTCTTGTATGGCCTGTGAAATAAATTTTCTCTGTGTGACTTGACTAGGCAGTACCATAAGAAGCACGCCTTCACACTCTCCTAGAGGTTGAGGATGATCAACTGATGTAAGATGGAAATTTTCTTCTGAGAATGATTTTTAGCAAACTTTACTCTGATGCTTGTAAAATAAGTCCTTAAACCATGGACCTTATTTTTACAGCTTGTTCTTGGTTAAGATGTTTACCCAACATGTAAAGAAAATTTTAATCATTTTTGTTTCCTTAGATGAGCTGTTAAGTATTGTGGATATTGGTAGTCAGCTTTTAGATTTTCTTTATTTGAAGCTGAAAACAAGAATATATTATCTACTCATTAGAAATTTATGTGGGAATGTAAAATTGGTGCAGCCACTATGGAAAATGGTATGGAGGTTCCTCAAAAAATTAAAAATAGAGCTACCATATGATCCAGCAATTCCACTTCGGGGTATTTATCCAAAGGAAACTAAATCACTGTCTTGAAAAGATATCTGCACCCCCGTGTTCACTGCAGTATTATTTACAATAGTCAAGATAGTGGAAACAACCTAAGTGTCCATTAACAGATAAATGGATGGGAAAATGTGGTATGATGGAATATTATTCAGCCATTAAAAAGAGGGAAATCCCGCCATTTGTGACAACATGGATGGATATTGAGGGCATTATCCTAAGTGAAGTAAGTCAGATAGAGAAAGACAAATATCTTTTCAATATATCAGGGGTCCACAGCCTGTTAGGAATCAGGCCACACAGCAGGAGGTGAGTGGCAGGCAAGCGAGTGAAGCTTCATCTGCTGCTCCCCATCGCTCGCATTACTGCTTGAACCATCCCCGCCACGCCACCTCGCCTCGGTCCATGGAAAAATTGTCTTCCACGAAACCGGTTCCTGGTGCCAAAAAAGGCTGGGGACTGCTGCTGTATATCACTTACATGTTGAATCTTAAAAATGAAAACAAAAACAAAACAAAACTCAAACTCATGGAAACAAAACATTTTGGTGGTTGCCAGAGGTGGTGGATTAGGGGGGTGGATGAAATGGGTGAAGGGGTCTAAAGGTACAAACTTTCAGTTATAAGATAAGTAAGTCCTGGGGATGTAATGTACAGCATGGTGACTATAAAAAAGATAGATAAATTAAAAAGAGGTTTACTACGATGGCTGCTGGACAATCAAGACTTAACTCTTGCTTGGCCTTCAGTATCATCTAGAAACTTGGGCAGAGGAGACGTGTCTTTGTTTCTAAAACTGAGGTTTCAACCACATCCCAAAGAGAGCATTTCATAGTTGGGCCTGTGCTCTCAACCTGCTTTCACATTGTCTTTCAAAGACACATCAGTTTTTATTATAATGAAAACCATTCTAGAATAGTCCCAGTCTTATTGGAAATTTGGTCAGAATGATCAATTGCATATTATAAGGCCTTGGGTAAGGTTTGTAATTCCCAACATTTTGTGGAAATTAAAAACCACGTTGCATTTTTTCTAAAATCAGTTTATTTTGAAATTTGTAAACATTTCTTTCATTTGCTTAATGAATGACTTATTGCTACATTGTCTCCCTCTTTATTACTACGAGGATCCTTTATTACTGTGATAATCGTTAAGAAAAGGCCCTATGCAGTTTGAAGAATTTGTACTTGAAAGACCTAATGAGCAGGCAACCTCTCCAAGGTTGAACTCTGACAAGACATTTAAAATTGAGGACTTCCCTGGTGGTCCAGTGGTTAAGACTCCGGGTTTCCACTGCAGGGGGTGTGGGTTCTATCCCTGGTGGGGGAAGTTATGCATGCCTTGGGGTGTGGGCCCCCCCCCAAATTGAATGTACTCTATCCTTGGACTTTGTGTCTATGTATTAGTTCAGGATTCTTTCATTTACTCCTTTTAATATAACTGAAAATTAGATTTCTTTATAAAATGCATTAGTTTTGGGGACACTCTAGTTGTATAATTTGGAACAAGATATTTAATAAAAGAATGCCTAAGTTTGATGATATGACCGTTTGGAAATTTATAGCCAAACGTTTAAAAAATTGGTGAAACACTAATACCATTTGATAATGCAGGCCTCTTTCTTGAGAAGAGGGGTTTTTTTTTTCTGTAGTAAACAGCATGCTGAGGTGGGAGAACATAAAATTTTGTAAAGGTTTCTTGATAACTGATACTAGTTCATTAACGTGAAAATCATACTTTTGGCTCATAATCAGTAGGAAATTGATTTGGGTTTTCTCCCTTTGGGTAGGGAAACCTATTAGCAGTCTCTTAAATAATAATTGTTGACATTTATTGGACAGTGCTTATTACTATGCTTCAGATTCTGTGCTAGGTGCTTTGCAGATTTTTAAAGAACAGCTTTATTGAGGTATAATTCACATATCATACAACTCACCCTACTTGAAGTGTACAGTTCAGTGCTTTTTAATATGTTCACAAATATGTGCAACTATCACCACAAATTACAGAATATTTTCATCACTTCGGAAAGAAACCCTGTGCTCTTTAGCTGTAACCTCCTATTCTGCAGTACCCCTTCCTCCCCTCCAAGCAACCGCTAATTTACTTTCTATTTCTCTAGGTTTGCCTATTCTGGGCTTTCGTGTGAATAGAAATCATAATATGTAGACTTTTGTAATTGGCTTCTTAGCGTAATATTTTCAAGGTTTATCCAAGTTGTAGCATGTATTAGTAAGTACTTTATTTTATTTTATTTTTTAAATATTTACTTATTTATTTAGGCTGTGCTGGGTCTTAGTTGCGTCATGCAGGTTCTTTAGTTGCGGCATACAGAATCTTTAGTTGTGGTGTGCGAACTCCTAGTTGCAGCGTGCATGTGGGTTCTAGTTCCCTGATCAGGGATCGAACCTGGGCCCCCTGCACTGGGAGCTCAGAGTCTTAGCCACTGGACCACCAGGGAAGTCCCCTACTTTGTTTTTTTATTTTTACTTGCCAATTAACATCCCATTGTGTGGATATATCACATTTTGTTTTTCCGTTCACCCAGTGGCTATCCAATATATGGGTTGTTTTCACCCTTTGGCTGTTGTGAATACGCTGCTATGAAAATTCCTGTACAAGTATTTGTGTGAATACCTGTTTTCAGTTCTTTTGGGTATATTCTTAGTTGTGGAGTTTCAGGGTCACATCATAACTCTGTTTAATCATTTCAGAACTGCCAGACTGCTTTCCAAAGCAGCTGCACCATTTTACATTCCCGCTACCAGTGTACGAGGGTTCTGATTTCTCTGCATCCTCATCCATGCTTGTTATTCTCTGGCCTGATATTAGCCATCCTAGTGGGTGTGAAGTGGTATTTCATTGTGGTTTTGATTTACATTTCCCCAGTGGCTAAAGATGTCCAGCACCTTTTCATGTGCTTATTGGATGTTTGTGTATCTTTTTTGGAAAGATATCTATTCAAGTACTTTGCTCATTTTTAAATTGGATTATTTGTCTTTTTATTATCGAGTTGTAGGAATTTTTTATATATTCTAGATACAAGTGCCTTATCAGATATATGATTTCCAAAAATTTTCTCCCATTCTGTGGGTTGTCTTTTCACTTTCTTGATGGAGACTTTGAAGCACAGAGGTTTTTAATTTTGATGAGGTCCATTTTGTACTCTTTTTATTTTGTTGCTTGTGCTTTTGGTGTCATATCTAAGAATCCTTTGCCAGATCCAAGGTCATGAAGATTTATTCCTATGTTTTCTCCCAAGAGTTTTAAAGTTTTGAGCCCTTATAGTTATACCTTTGATCAGTTTTGAGTTAATTATTTTAAATGATGTGAGGTCAGGGTCCAGCTTCTTCTGTATGTGGCTATTCAATGGTCCCAGCACCATTTGTTGAAAAGACTTATTTTCCCCCCCATTGAATGGTTTTGGTACCCTTGTCGAAATCGCTTGACCGAAGATGTACGAATTTATTTCTGCACTTTCAGTTCTATTCCGTTGACCTATATGTCTGTCCTTGTTCTGATTTTGTCAGATTTTTGTGAGATGATCATGTGATTTTTGGTTTTTATCTGATGGATAGATGTTACATTAATTGATTTTCAGATGTCACACCAACCTTGCATTGTGGGATAAGTCCCACTTGGTCATGGTGTATAATCCTTTTCATATGTTGCTAGATTTGGTCTGCTAGTATTTTGTTGAGGATTTTTGTGTCTATATTTATAAAAGATATTAGTCTAGTTTTCTTGTGATGTCTTTGTCTGATTTTGGTATCAGTAATACTGGTCTCATAAAATTTGTTTGGAAATTTGTTCCCATCTATTCTTTGTAAAAATCTGTGAAGAACTGGTATTAATTCTTTAAATATTTGATAGACTTCAGCAGTGAAGCCATCTGAACCTGGGATGTCAGATGTTGTTTTTAATTCTTATGATGGGTATCATCCCCCTCATTTTATAGATGAGGAAACTGAGGCTCGTAAAGGTTAGTGGCAGAGCTGGGATTTGAATCTGGATTACCTTATGTTAAGTACTAAGATGATAACAATAGCCGACATTTATTGTGTATTTAGTTACGTGTTTTTAACCGGACAGGGTACTTTAACGAAATCATCTCCTGCTATAGTCCCATTAGCAAATGCTCATTTAATGATCACTTCAACTTTATATGTAATGTACCCATTTCCAGACAGAGAATCTGACACTTAAGCAGATTATGACTTTGCCCTACTGAACCACGGCCAGGAAGTAAATGGTACAGCTGTGCTTCTCACTCACAAGGTTGCCTGACTCTGGAGCCTGCCCTCTTAATTGCCTTTCTCTATTGTGTGCAGCAAAAGCAGCTGTGCCACATGTGGGCAGCTGAGCCCAGATCAGATTCGACCTTGGATGTGAGTGGCCTGGCCCAGACAGCACAGCACTCCAGGAGCCCCAGCTTTTCTCACTCTCTCTGCTCTGTAGCTAACACTGTCATCCATGGTTGTAGCAAAAGAACCTATCATTCTGACTTCGTGTAGTTAGGTGAAAATTTGTGTAACATATGTCACTCTGTGTAATACAGAAATGACTTTTAAAGGTGTGTCAGCCAGCTGGCAGATTTGTGTGATGTCTTTCAGTGAAGACATTCAAAGCACTTTCCATATTTATGTTAATATTCATATTGTTGGTGAGATTAGATGGTATCTTGACCTATTTGAGTGAAGAGGAAAGATTGTCTCCATTTTTCAGGTTGAAGGGCTTCCTCAAATGTCCGTTAACATTGAATCGTGGGCCCCAAAAAGCTGACCCAATGCCTGTGTGGGCAGGGGGGCTGGGTGGGTGGTGGACCTCACAGAGGGCGGTGAGGGCTGACTTCCTGTGGGGCAGGGTGGGTGCTCTCTCAGCAGGCAGCCAG
Organism: Balaenoptera physalus; assembly: GCF_965194825.1. Lineage (NCBI taxonomy): Eukaryota > Metazoa > Chordata > Mammalia > Artiodactyla > Balaenopteridae > Balaenoptera > Balaenoptera physalus. The sequence goes on along the minus strand of NC_138897.1, from coordinate 77,940,189 downwards.
CCTTCTGGCAGCTCCCAGAACACAGGGCTGGAGGCTCCGCTGCACAGGACCAGGTCGTCTGTGTGGTACCTGCGTACGCGTGCTCACCTGTGCTGGTGTTGTCCTGGCCAGGGCCTGCCCTGTGGCTTCTGGGGCGGGTGAAGGGTGGCCCCTGACTGTGCAGCACTGGAGGAGCAGAGCTGGGTGTCTAGCTGCTCCTAATTAGGCTTTTGGTCAGTTTTCCCAGCAGCCCCTCTCCCACATCTGTTTCCCTTCTGAGCGCTCGGCAGTTTCACCGTGGGCCTGGGGTCCTTCTGTGAGCCGCTCCTCCTGAGACCTCAGCTGAGTGGAGAACACTCACTTCTGCCAGTTACACTTGCCTGACAGCTTTCCTCTTGCACAGTTTTGTGGTCACATTTGCTCTCTTGTAGGCTCCTTTCCAGTGTCCTTTCGCTTGTCCTTTGGTGTTTACACCAGCTTTTGTTCCTTCCCTGTCATTTTGTTAGGATTTCAGGAAGGAGTGGAGGTAAATGCCATTTGTGTTTCTTTTGTAAATTACCTCTTCATGTCCTTTGTGTAATTTCCTACTGGGATTTTCATGTTTGGAATCTATAAAAACTTTATATATGAAGGATATCAACTCTTTGGCATATGGTGCAGTTCTCCCTCTTCTTTGTTAACTTTACTTTTGAAACACTTGCTGGAAGGTAATGGCAGGGATTCCAGCTTCTGCTGACTTGTGCTGATGGTCGGGTAGGGAAATGGATCCTGAGACCAGCTGGCTGTACATTGGCTTTTGTATGGATGTGCTTTTCTTTTGGTTTTCACCACCTCGTGGAAGCTGTCTTATCTCCTCCAGTTTGAGAAGCAGTCATACTGTTTCACAGGTGGAGGACCCCGGCCAAGTGGAAGCAAGTCATGTGCCGTCTCCTCCACCAGGTGCTCTCAGCCTCTGGTCCTGGTGGTCAGCTGGGAAGGTCTGGCAGCAGCTGGGCTGAGGAACACACCTGCTCACCAGCCTGCCAAGGCTTTGTCGCCTCAGCCCAGCCACACGTCCTAGGCTTGGAGAGAGGCCGCTTCTGCACATGCCTTGAAAGGGTAGAAGGAGACTGGCAAAACTAACTTCTCTCCTTTTGTGCTTAGCAGTGGGCCCAGAGCCACGCGGAAGGGAATTCAAGGGGAGGAATCAGCAGCAGCCCTGCATGTGTCCCATTTGGCACAAGTGGACAGGTGTTAGTTAGCCCTCCTGGCCTTGGGGATCAGGGCGACTGGTTTTCAGCTGAGCTGTGAAGGTTTGACTGTGTTCCATCTCCACTTGTGTTTTCCCGTGGCTCCCTCCTCCCTAGCCAGCGTGAACGGAAAGTCCTGGCATTAGCAGACAGGAAAAGGACCCTGCGGTGCAGCCCAGGAGACCTCAGGCAGGTGGGGCCGCTGATCCTAAAGCCTGAACGCTGTCAGTGCACATGTCAGTTGGACAACCCAGTGGAAGTTGGGGTCCGAAATGACCCATGAGGAAGCCTGGGAGCACCAGCTTGGTGTCACTTCCTGTCCCCTAGGCCCTCTGGTTTACTTGGGAAGTGGCTGTGGTGAGTGATCAGCTCTGACATCCTGGTTTCCGTTACCCTCCCTGAGTTTTTCTGTTCCTCTGTCTCACTGCCGCTGCCGGGAAAACTCCAGGCCTTTCTCAGGCCCGGTTCACCATCACAGCCTCTTAGCCCAAGCCCTTGCTTTTCGCTTCTTGCTGTCTAGGAAGTCCAGTGTGCTAGCGTCAGGCCTCTTGTCATCCTCGTCTCTACTTTCCATTAAAAGTTTTGCTACTCTTTTCCAAGACCTGGCTTCTGCCCCATGGTAGCAGTCAGCACCAGGAGTTTGGTTCCGAGTTGCTCTGATTGTCCTGCCTGTGTTGGAAACCTCTTGAAGGCAGGGGTGGTTTGCTTGTGTTGAATTCTCCACTGCATGTAGTTGGTCTTGTGGAAACACTCGTGAGCAGGCTCCGCTCTCAGACCAGAGTGCTGATGTCTGGGGAAAAGCTGAAAGACGGAAAAATTACCTTGGCAGACTGAGGAAAAAGCCACAGTATCATAATTTGTGGGAGGAGGGATTCCTCAGTTTCAGGTCTATCAGATAACTTCACTTTGGAGTTTTCTTATCTGTAAAAGAGGAGGGCGGGTTAGAGTGGATTGTCTTTCCATTCCCACCCAGCTCTGAAAGGCTAATTTCTCTTCATTCTTTACCTTGATCTTTCTCTTGAAATTAAAACTGATGAGTTGCTTCTGGATCTTGAGTTAGGAAGTTTTCATTTCTTTGTCATTCTTGCCCCGACACATTTTGCATTTTTCTCTGGGTACGTGCTGCTGAAGGAAATTTGGATTTGCCATTTGGCTACATTTTAGGAGAGCAGACAAAATGCCATACTATTCTGGTTTTTTTCCAGCTTTTCATTTGTAGAAGTAAAGCTTTCACTCAGGGGCATGATTTTAATATACTTTTTGTTCTCCCACAGACACGATGAGGCGAGTGGTACGACAGAGCAAGTTTCGCCATGTATTTGGACAAGCGGTGAAAAATGACCAGTGTTACGATGATATCCGGGTTTCTCGAGTGACCTGGGATAGTTCCTTTTGTGCTGTCAATCCCAGATTCGTTGCCATAATCATAGAAGCGAGTGGGGGAGGAGCGTTCCTTGTACTCCCTTTGCACAAGGTAAGTCATCTGACTTTCCATCCTGTGAGACACCCTCCGGTAATCTCTGTTTAGTCTGTAATAGATTGATTTTGGAGATTGATAGTCACTAAGCATTGTGTGATTTCTAGGACCATTAGACTTGGATGTAATTGAGCTTAAGTTCCACACGCTTTACTAACCACATCAGTTTTTCTCTGACAGAGAATCATTGAACAGAATGGCAAATTCTGTTCTGGGTGTGCCCTCTACGGATGAAAAAGATTCTTATAGTGATGCTGTGAGCATGGACAGGCACAGGAATTTTATGATTTGGTTCATAATCATCCACCTTTCATAAAAGTTTTTCCCAAAAGTGCAATTTTAGAAACAGTTATGTTTTCAAATGGGCAGAAATTGATAAGATGGTAAGAGAATCTTTTTGGTGTGTGAGGTCATGAGGACTGAGACTTTTTGGTTTTGCTTTGTTTTTGGTTTTGAATGGTAAATGGGACGAGGGCTCAAGAAAATGTCCCCAAACAATGCAGATTTCAAGTCTGGACAGTAGTAGGTTTCAGCATAGGATCTAAACAGCATTACCAAGCAGTGGAAATAAAGGCTCTTTATTGAAAGTGGTTCTGTGTGACTTTGAACCCGCTGGGCTTCCTAGTTCTCCCTTCTCCTGACTTTATCCTTCCAGAGAGCCCTCTCCAGTATGGGGGAGAAGATAGGAGATTTGTAATTTTCTGCCTGTTCTTGAAAATTGTAGATGAAAGTCTGTACTAGCTTTAACAGGAAATCCCAGAATTGCAAATAATGGGGGGGTGGGAAACACCGTGAAGAGAGAGCTTGGAAAGAGTCATTTTCTGATTAGCTTTTAGGAGGAGAATAAGTTTGGTGAGTCCTGAGCCCTAATGATAAAGATGCAGATGTTGGGTCATGTTAACAGCTGTTTTCACTCTGCTGGGAACAGTGGGTCTCCCTGAGTCTGAGCCATGCCTAGTAGAGGCATGTCTCATCATAATGGACCATGTGATTCTGAAAGTGGTTACAGTAACATGAATTTCTGTCAGAGTATTGTATTTTGGTGTTTTTTCCTTAGGAAAACTCTTGCTGGGAAAACTTCCAATTCTCTTGTACTTCTCATTCTCTCAGATGCTCATGACTAACTTGTTTTATTTTAACATCTGATTTGTATCTCAGTGGCTGGATTGATGTGATATTACACAATAGAACCATCTCACTACAGAGGAGATGGATGCCTTTGGGGAACAAATCTGACATATGTTTCCAAACGTACTTTCTTATTGGTGAAGTTGTTAATCATGTTATAAAGGAGAATCTTTTCATTAAATTGAAATTAAATTTTCTACTCAGATACTTTTGCTTTTGTGGAGGAGATTGTTGTTTCAGTGGTGAACAATACATTACACTATTGTAGCTGTACTTACCTGATTTGGGAGTGGGGGTTGGAGTTTAATGCCAGTCGCGTTTGATCTCCATGACTTTCTAGTCAATTTGTTCACCAAGAGCAAGGAGCATTTGGAAACTTGACTTTTCAGTGGTGGGTCTTATGGCAGCCAGCTGAGAAGACACCTCAGCTTGTCAACCAAGGTCAGGCACTGAAGTACCATGATCCCTTTTGAGTTCAAGAGGGATAAATTTAAGACTTTTTGCTTCAAAGAAGGAGAATAAGCCAATTAAGAAGCTCCAAATAAACTTTTGAACGGCTAATCTTCCTCCACGTTCAGACAGTTCTCTTCAAGTCCCACATTCACAAAAGGCTCTGTGAGTCCACCTTTGCTTTCACAAACCATGGGAAACTTAGAGTTACATTTATACTGTTTAAGGGAGCCCTGTGTGCAGGTCCTAAGCTAACTGGATCTTATGCTTTGGTTTTCAGTTGCATTAAGTGACCAATACCTAATAAATAGGTTTTATTATTTTGTTCTTCAACCAGCTGTATAGGAATTGGGACAGAATAAGTTGCTTCAGAAATTATCAAGTTTGAACAAAACGTTGGCTTTTGGAGGAGCCTCGAGGGTCTGTCTTTTTCCCGGGCTTATAATACATTCTGTGTGGCTCTACTCCTTAAATATTAATTTGTGTTGGAGGAGGTGACATTGGCATAAACTAAGCCCAGTGACACCCATTGGAAATAAGGTCAGTACTTGGGGTTATCGACTTTTATAATCGACGGGTTCACACGTACTCTGGGATTTTTGTGTATTAAAATGTGTATTGAGCCCTTAGGGTCAGTGTGGCGTCGAGGAAGGAACATGGGTCTGGAGCCAGGGGTTCAATCCTGTCTTGGTCACCGACTTGTGGTGAGACGTGGATATGTCATTCTGTCCTTATGCTCTCCCATATCTCTATCTGTAACGTGAGGGTCTATATATAAAAGTGATTTTCTAAATGGTTCTGAAGAGCCTAGGGGCAGGATAAAGATGCAGACGTAGAGAATGGACTTGAGGACACGGGGAGGGGGAAGGGTAAGCTGGGACGAAGTGAGAGAGTGGCATGGACATATATACACTACCAAATGTAAAATAGATAGCTAGTGGGAAGCAGCCGCATAGCACAGGGAGATCAGCTCAGTGCTTTGTGTCCATCTAGAGTGGTGGGATAGGGAGGGTGGGAGGGAGACGCAAGAGGGAGGGGATATGGGGATATCTGTATATGTATTGCTGATTTACTTTGTTATACAGCAGAAACTAACACACCGTTGTAAAGCAATTATACTCCAATAAAGATGTAAAAAAAAAAAAAAAAGTGGTTTGCTACCCAAAATTCAGCAGAGGAAACACTGGTGTTCCTTTTTTTTCCCTCCTTAGTGCTAACATGTAACTTTGGGAAGTAGATGCCTTTTTACTCGTGGCTGCTTTTCCGCCAAGGGCAAGGCTGAGCCCAGCAAAGAAAAGTGGTCTGTGGCTCCTGTAGACAGTTCTGTGTCTTGGGAGCTCTTAGAAGGATCCGCTGTGATGGCAGGGCCTAGCCCAGAGCCCCGAAGTGTCAGGTGACACCCACCTTTCTTTTCTTCTTAAGACCCTGTCCCTTGACTACTTACTATCTAGGTTTTTAGAAAATAGAACTATGTCCCACATTGTCAGAAAACCTACATTTCTGCCTGCTTTAAAGGGCTGATTGCCCTCTGGATATCTATTTCCTTATAATTTTGGTATAATAATGAATATTTGAATAAGGATCGTAAGTTTTACATTTTTACAGATATTTCGTTGTTCATATAGTACGAGGTCTTCACTGTTCTTTGACTATGCACATGTGGTTTGATTGTCTATAGACGGAGTGTCTGCTGGGTTCCATCTTTGCTCTCCAGGAGCACTACATCTACTTTTCATTGTGGTCAGTTTCCTGACCACCCCACGTCCCCCAGGAGATTGCTGGTACTGCGGTGTTTTTGTCTCACCTTTAGAAGTGCAGCCTTGAAGGAGAAAAACATTGGGGACCTGAATACATGGTGAACCCATTGATCCTAATACAGGACTCTGCCCTGGAAAAGAGATCCTACAACTTCAGTGTCTTGGCAACTTTGAAATAGTTTTACAGTGAGGTGCTGCTTTTGTTTAAAGGCAAAGAAAAACCAAATTCCCACATATAATAAGAAGTGATGCTTGAAATGAAGATTGTGGGAAATGATGCTCTGGGTGTGTATTGGGCTCCTGTACGTGTTGATGGCAGTCTAGGATTTCTCTAAACATGAACTTAAGGAGGTGGGTATGGTTTTTAATCACTATCTCAAGAGACTTCTGGCAGTGTGTATGTGTATGTGTGTGTGTGTGTGTGTGTGTGTGTGTGTGTCTGTCTGTCTGTCTGTCTGTCTGTGTCCCCCCGCTGTTTTTTTTTTTCCTGGTTATAGTCAGCCAGGTTGGTTTTAGTGATGCTTTTGGGGCTTTCTGTCCATGTTAATATTGAATATGTGTGTACTGATCTTAAGATGTATTGTGACTCTTTCTGAAAGGCTCCCATTTTAAAACATGGCCTTCCATGAATTCTTCTTCAAAGTTAGTTAGCGTCAGCAGTAAATAGGACTTATTATTGCAGTCTCATGAGGCTTATGATTAGATTCCAGGAGAATCATGGTCTCTGTCTTCCAGGACTTAAAATTAAAAATGGAAAGAGTGGTAGAGACAAATACATTGACACATACACGCAAGAGGTAAGCTTAGGAATGAATATATGTTTATTTAAGTGTATGGTTTATGAGGTTTTTGTTCGAAAAGTTTTATTAGAGAAAGTAGGATTTAAAGAGGTCACTGCTGGGGGAATACGGAAAGTACTCAGCCCTGAGGTGGGGCGATTTAGATTAGCACACATGATTCAGGGTTTCTTTTGTAATGCTTCCCTCAAGCTGTGGCATGCTGTTCAGTCATGACTTCTCAAGGTGTGGCTTAGTACATTTTCTTATTCTTTGGTCTTTCAGAGGATGAATAATATCAGTCTTGTTGAACAGAAGTTGGCTTTGTGGTTTTGGCCGTGGGGTTCTCCCCACAACTACACAAGCTGCCTTGTCAGGAGCACACAGGTTCCAGCCCCCTGTGTGCTACCACGTGGGCACGAAGGTCACGAACGAGCCTCTCCTTGTGCAGGAGCCACGCTCGTGATGTGAGACCAAGGCATTCCCATCCCTGTTGTGAGCCACGGTGGCTCCTACAAACAGCAGTGTTAGGTGTGTGTGGGCACAGGCGTGCGCATACGCACTAAAACTTCAGATCACTGTGAACCTGGAGCAAGGGTTGAGGGAGTTGGTTAGAATTCTATGCTCTTGATGTCTTAACATCCGCTTGGACGGAGGATGCAAATTGGAGGGCTCCTGTCTTCCCTAATCGCTTTCTCCCTTCCTCCCTTGACTGTTCTTACTTTGGAGGATTGGAGTGATGGCTAATTTCGTCTTCCCAGTAATTGCCTAGGAGAGCAGCTCTGCTCTGGGCCATGATGGGATAGGTGTGGCCAAGTCTTTGTCAACCTTTTGGGTCACTGTCTCCTCTCTCTTCTTGCTCCTCTGGTGTAGCTGTGAGGTGCCTTCTTATACACAGTTATGTTTCTCCCGTATATTTTAAGAACTGTGTGTGGGAATATTTGGGATCTTGCTTTATTTATGTCTGTGAACTATCTTTTCAGCTCATTTTGTAGTCTTTCTCAACTAGAGTTTTGTGAAAGAATTCAGCCCCTACAGAAAATCATTTCAGTGAATATTTTCTTAGTTTTCTCAAGAAAGGGACATAACTAAGCCTTATAGATGGATAGGAGAGAAATTAATCCATTACATAAAGTAGCTGCCTTAGGGCATTAGGACTTAATTCCTTCACAGAACCCAGGTTGACAAGGACTGCTTTAGAGTATTTTTCTGTCATATTTATTGAAGAAGAAATTTATTGAGGAAGAAATTTTGATTCATTTCAGTCAGTATTCTAAGTGCTCCTTCTTAATGTTTAGTATCCAACTCAAATTTTATCTCCAATTTGCTGAGACAGTGGAAATCATCCTTTGGGATTCCTTAGCTGCTTGTCTCATGCCACTAATACCACAGGCTGCATTATCACATTGTAATGTGATTATTTTCTTAGCCACATGACAGATAACAGGAGGGTGGTTGGAATTATATGCTCTTGATCTCTTGACCTTCGCTTGGATGGAGGATACAAGATGGATGGGTGTATGGTAGGGTTCTCCAGCATCTCACCTTACTCTCTTGTGGTAGCAGCCTCCAAGATGGGCTCCAATGGTTCTCGCCTCCTTGTGTCTTGCCATTGTGTGGTTCCCTCCCACATTAAATAGGGCTGACCTGTGTAGCCACTAGGATATGGAGGAATTGATGGAGTGTGACTTCTGAGACTTGGTCATAAAAGCATATTAGCTTCTACTTTATTTCTTTTGGAGCTTTCATGCTGTAAGGATGCTCAAGCAGCTCTGTGGAGAGGTCCATAGGACCTCCCGCCAATAGCCAGCACTGACTTACCAACCACGTGAGTGTGTCATCTTGAAGGTGGATCCTGCAGACCTAGCTGACACCTTGACTCAGGAGAACCCTCAGCCAGAACCACCCGGATAAGCTGCTTTTGAACTCCTGACCCACAGAAACTGTGTGAGATGAGAAATACTTACTGTTTTAAGTAGCTAAATCTTAGCGTAACTCATTAAGCAGCAGTGATAACTAAAACATGTACAGTTGACCCTTGAAAAACCAGGGGTTAGGGGTGCAGACCCCTTGGCAGTTGAAAATCCATGTATAAGTTTACAGGTGGCCCTCTGTATCCATGGTTCTGCATCTGCGGGTTCGATCAACTGTGGATCTTGTAGTACATATTTTTTGGAAAAAATGTGCATATAAGTGGACCTGCATAGTTCAAACCCGTGTTGTTCAAGGGTCAGCTGTAGTCTCAGGATGTGGCACTTGACTCAATAATGTTAGGTCACACAATGCACAAATAAATGAGTAATTCAAAGCGGCCTGAAAGGCCTTTGGGTAATTTTAAACACTTTTTCCACCTCTCCTTTTAAAAAAACTCTGTATAGATAGATACATACATATAGATATACAGCATTCTTTAATAAATCTTAAATGAATAATTGAGGGATTCAGTACAGTAGCAAGAGAAAGTTATGTTAGATGGCAAGATCTGGTTATCCTATGTTCTGTGATACTGTCACATAACCTCAAAATGTGCTATAAGGTTATAGTCTGTCTTAAGTATAATTTCAAATTATGTTATTATTTTGGGGGGGGGGGAATGTCTGAAATGTTAATGTAGATGGTGGGACTAAAGGTGATTTTTATTTTCTTCTTTATAATTACCTGTACTTTTTTCAAAATGTTTTACAATGAACTTATTACATGTAAAGATTATTTTTAAAAAGTATTATCAGAAATATTACCAAAGCTATGAAGAGCTAATTGTTGTTTAAGCTTAAGTGAAATCTAAAACAGTACTTTAAAAAAATTACATTAATTCATTCACATACTTATTTCTCAGACATTTGAGCACCTGCTCTGTGCCAGGACCTGTTTCGAATCTTGCTCTTAAAAAAGCTTTGCTAACAGTTGGCCTCGATCTCTCCAATGGGGAGGTTTGTCTGTGTCTAAAGGGCTCTGACACAGCGATGGGAGATGAGTTCTAAATGAGGCTCAAGAAAGATGTTACAGAGAAGGTTCTGTTGGAAGTTGGGTTTCTCCTGAGTGTAGGAGCCAGGGATGAAACAGAAGAGGAGCCCAACCAACTCACTAAACTGATGAGTTAGAAGAGGGCCTCTGTTCCCAGGAGGGCGAAGAACGAGGGGGGCCACATTCCTTCTTTCTGCGTTGGGATGGCCTTTTCTCGTATTGGAGAAATGGAATGCTTGATTGGAGGGGGATTAGGAGGAGCTGTACGACAGCTTTCTGGTAGAAAAATTACACACTTCTTGGCTCTTTTTTTCCTTCACTTCCAGTGTAAATAGTGCAAAACTGGTGTTTTCCTTCACCGTTAATGGAGAAGAACCAGGATAAGCACTGCTCTGCATTTTAGGATTTTTGTTAAAACTGGATCTAGGGGCTTCCCTGGTGGCGCAGTGGTTGAGAATCTGCCTGCCAATGCAGGGGACACGGGTTCGAGCCCTGGTCTGGGAAGATCCCACATGCCACGGAGCAACTGGGCCCGTGAGCCACAATTGCTGAGCCTGCGCGTCTGGAGCCTCTGCTCCGCAACAAGAGAGGCCGCGATAGTGAGAGGCCCGCGCACCGCGATGAAGAGTGGCCCCCACTCGCCGCAACTGGAGAGGGCCCTCACACAGAAACGAAGACCCAACACAGCCAAAGATAAAAAATAATAAATAAATAATAAATTAAAAAATTAAAAAAAAAAAAAAAAAAAAAAAAAACTGGATCTACATGGCATCTTTCCACTGTTTCAGCTTCAGGGAAAGGCGGTGACTTCATGTTATATTCATAAACATAAGGCTCCAAAGTGACATCAGAATGTGCTTGGAGGGTCCCCTTCATGTATGATGTCTTAGTTTTTGCACACGGTGGGGTTGCTGTCATACCTCTGTTCTACAGTTGCAGAAATTGAAACTCAGGCTGAGTGACTGCCCGGAGCTGTGGGGTCTTCCGTGGATTAGAACCTAGGTCTCTGAGTCTTTATTTGATTTGTACATGTATATTTTTGATTAACATTTTTTTTCCCACTGAGTGTGAAAGATTTTTTAATAGAAACCGTGGTCTAATTGACACTTAATCCTTTGCATTCTTTCTCTGGGATTAGAAGGCTTAATAACAAAAACACTAGCCTGTCAGGGCTCTGATTCTGGCAGCTCGGAGAATTGTCTCAAGGTTTGGAAAGTGCTTGGTCTCTACCATGCCTTGCGAGTAGACAGTGGCAATGATGGAGTTGCAGCAGCTCCCATCATTGAGGGCTTCCTTTAAGTGCCAGGCGCCGTGCTGATAAGTGCCTTCTTTCATGGACTAGTTCAAAAGAAATGGCAGTCTCCCGATGGTTCTTTTCTCTGTGACCCCCAGTTACTGCCAGCACCTGCTGGATTTGCATTGGCTGCGCCTCCCCCTTACTGTATGCTGCTGACAGGCAATTTCCATTCCCACAAATAGCGGTGCCCCATTTTGGACAAGGGTGGCGATGCCAGTAGCCCTTTGTACAGATGTGGACATCTGGCACAGGGTAGCTTTGGTGTGATGGGCAGGGGCTTTTATTCAGTGCCAGTGTCCTGATGCGTCCTGGGATGCCCATTCACCGCCTCCTGAAGTACATGCTGTCTGCTACCCTGAGCACCTGAACTGTCAGTTGTGTGGGCTGTGAAAGGCTGGGAGGCGGGGCAGGGGCGGCAGCGGAGGACGCGGGGTGAGGGGCGCCAGGTGCAGAACAATGACTTCCAAATTACTTCCCGAGCTGCCAGCCCCACGAGCACTGCACGGCCTCATTACCACATGAAGCGCCACAGAAGGACCTTTTCATTTGCTCCCAGTGACTGTTTTCCACAGTCTTGTGGGGGGGGAATGGGAGGGGGACACCCTACTCACCCCCAGTTAACAATGGAGCACAAAGTCCTGGCAGAAGGAATCTCACCATGTACCCTGGGGCTATTTTTGATTACAGTGAGTGGCTGTGACTCAGAGTGTGCCCTGGCAGATGACGGCTCCCCCCTCCCCTCCCCTCCCCTGCCCTCCTCCTACCCCCTTCCCTGGAGATGAGCAGGCAGCCTGTCCTTTGTGCGTTTCCTTGGCCGGCCTCTCACGCTGCTGCAGTTCACTGATATGTCCACAGCAGCCGGCCTGCAGGCCTGACAGGGCTCTGACAGTGGTTTTTACCATATATGGCCATCAGAGCGCTGGGGCTGTCAGCTGGCCAGGATCATTTCCTTCCTTTGCTTTGATTGGCTGCGTGGCTCGGAGAATGGTGGGATCTGGGAGTGTGTGGTGAGGGGAAGCCACTGAGTCAAGTGCAAAGAACATTTAACTCTTTCCTTGTTTTCTGGAGCGTGAGTCTGGGCTGAGCACATGGGCAAGTGCTGCTGCCAGAAGCCGCCTTGCATAAACGTGATGATGACCCAAGTCAGGGAAGCAGCGAAGAGCAGGTTTCTGAATACTGATTGCTCTAGTAAAATCGACTCCAGGTGCAATGGACAGATTTCTGCTGTCCCCGTGTGTCCAGAAGCCTCTTTATAACCATATGTAGTAAACGTTCTGCTCTCACCAAGTTGAATTCCATGCTAGTTGGGGGTGGGGCCTGAGCTGAGTCCAGGGAGGGCTGAGCCTGGAGGGCAAGTGATGAGCACAGCACGGGTTGGCTTTCTCAGAGGAACGGGGACTTGGGTTTCCTTTCTGGCTGAGCTTTAAGTCGGGAGTAAATGATACAGGCTACTGAATTGGGTCTCTGCTCCAGTCCTCCTGCTGTTTACAACCACTGCAAGATGTGAGCTGCCTCGGCCGTGCAGCCCAAGGCATTTGCCTAAAGAAAAAGAAAAAAGAGAGATCTGTGATATTTTTCTATTTTTCATCCCCACTTCAAGAAGGGTGGGTTTTTGTTCTGAGGCTTGTGGGTAAACCAGTGCAGAGCTGGGATTGGAAGGGGTAGCTCTGGGGCTTTTCCTCATTCACCAAGGGTCCCATGGGAGGAATCTCCAATGTCATTGGAGGTGACACTCAGTACCAGGGGTTAGGCAACAAGTTACTCTCCTTTCTGCTTGGATATTAAATGCTTTGTTTTAATTTCCTATATTTGCACTTAGTTCGATAGTTCTTTCGCTTTCCAGTTTTTCCTTTCGAGCTGAATTGTATTTTGACTAGGTTCTGCCTCATCTTGGGCTCCTAGTTTTTCTTTGTTCTCAGACTGGAGGGATCACATGGAATTACTTGTCTGCATTGAGGAGGTCTTTGCTTTATAAATTTTCTGCTGAGTCAGGAAGTTAGGAAATAGAGCTGCTCCATTTGCTGTTGTGTGTTTAGGTGTGGTTGAGTAAGGAAATGCCAACTCTTCCACCTTTTTGCTTTCTGATAATAAAATATCCATAGTTTTATAGTAACTGCCCTCAAGTTCTTAATGGACTTTTAAAATGGTCTGTTCACTGTTCAACTCAGTCTTTTAAAGAGGACCTGTGATGCCAAAATGGTTTGCTCGGCATTTTCACTTGTGCCGGTAAAGGCTGTTCCTTTTCACTCACAGGCAGGGAACGGCTCTCAGCACCGTGCTGCCTCTCCCTGGCAGCTGTGGCGGCTGGCTCACTTTCCAGGACCCGGTAACCCAATCTCTATGTGCTATTCCAGAGCACCTCCTCTCACCCTCAGGGTTGGCGTTTCTGGTTCCCTTAAAGTAAAACCTCCCCAGAATGTTTTATTCCTGGACCACGAGCTGTCACTCTTGGTGACCAGCCTGTCAGCAGGCCCTGTATTGTGTGCATCCGTCTTCCTGGTAAGCTACAGGGGTCCTTGTCTTGCTCTTCTGGCCAGTCTCTCCCCTGTGCCATGACCACTGTCACTGTAGCTCCTCCCTGTGAGGGAGCAGGGCCTGAAGAGATTGCAGTGGAACATGTATCCACATAAATAATACTGTTGCAAGAAAAAGGAAATTGAAAAAAAAGGAAAACCCACTTCAATAGATATCCTTTTTTGACTCCTTTGAACTCTGCACAATATGAATGGAGGCCTTATGCCCAGGCTGCAAACTTTTCCTTTGCTTCCGAGCACATGTTTGACTTAACCGTTCTCCTTGCGGAGGGTTCAAGAATTCTCAGGGTATTACTCCAAGGCCAGTAATGAGGTATTATCTGTGCCTTTGAAAAGATCTTTTAACGTATGGACAATATGATAAAGTTACTGAACTTTGGACACATCAAGTGATTTTGATCAGCATTTTTTCCTAAAATGAAAACCTGTATGAATATAAAGTAGGGAATGAACAGTTTGAAAATCTTTGTTCCTTGAGTCGGGATGGGGGGTGGAGTGGGGGCTGTTTGGGCCTTACATCTGAGGGTGGTGTAACCAGTTTGGATAATAAGCTCAGATTATAGTAATGGATTATAAAGTGGCTGGATTATAAGAAGAATGCAGATGAGAAGTTTGGAGGGAGGTCCTGGGAGCTTCCTGCTGTGGACTAGCTGAGGGAGATGGCCTAGGAAGCGGTCACAGCCCACCGCCCCACAACAGCTTGCGTTTCTATGACTGAATCCAGAGTGTAAACTAGAAGGACATTGTATGTGGAATACCCTGAGCATCTTAAAGGGGAATATTAGATTTGAGTGATAAAAGTAACGGGTGTCACTTTTTGGCACCATACGAGTTTTTTTTTTAACTTTGTGGAAACGTATGTTAGTTGTGAGAAAGAATAAGCCTGCTGGGTAAAGTGTTATGTGGCTTTAACCAAATGTTACTTTTGGAAGGAACCAGTAATTATTAGATTGAGCATCATTGGCACCAGTTTGGTAGTATCTTCAATCTAATATTGAGTGAGCTAATGTGTGGATCGAAAACAATTACCATGTGAGGGGACCGTCTTACACTAAGAAACAGTCATTCTGAATGATTAATGCAAAGGTCATATTGGAAGCATCCCAATGTTGTATTTTGAGACTTTGGGAGGGTGAAAATGTCTGCATCTGTAAAATACGCCATTAGCTTCCTTGAAAATACATCCCAGGTGGAACTCCTTTATAGAAACATCTATGAGAAGATTTCTGTACATGTCTGTTTGTATACATTAGAATTCTTTTGATTGCACAGTAGTGTCTTCGGCGTGTGGGATGAGTGCACTTCCTAAATGTGGATTCCTTTTTTTTTTTTTTTAATTTTATTTATTTATTTATTTATTTATTTATTTATTTATTTATTTATTTATTTGGCTGTGTTGGGTCTTCGTCTCTGTGCGAGGGCTTTCTCCAGCTGCGGCAAGCGGGGGCCACTCTTCATCGCGGTGCGCAGGCCTCTCACTGTCGCGGCCTCTCTTGTTGTGGAGCACAGGCTCCAGACGCGCAGGCTCAGCAGCTGTGGCTCACGGGCCCAGCTGCTCCGCGGCCTGTGAGATCCTCCCAGACCAGGGCTTGAACCCGTGTCCCCTGCACCGGCAGGCAGACTCTCAACCACTGCGCCACCAGGGAAGCCCTGGATTCCTTTTTGAAAAGAGATATGACAAATAAGTAAGATAGGACTTCCCTGGTGGTGTGGTGGTTAAGAATCCGCCTGCCAATGCAGGGGAAACAGGTTCGAGCCCTGGTCTGGGAAGATCTCACATGCTGCGGAGCAACTAAGCCCATGTGCCACAACTACTGAGCCTGCGCTCTAGAACCCGCAGGCCACAACTACTGAGCCCACACGCCACAACTACTGGAGCCTGCGTGCGTAGAGCCTGTGCTCGGCAACAAGAGAAGCCACTGCAGTGAGAAGCCTGCGCACCGCAACGAAGAGTAGCCCCCGCTCGCTGCAACTAGAGAAAGCCTGCGTGCAGGAGTGAAGACCCAACACAGCCAAAAATAAATAAATGAGTAAAATAAAATTACTAAAAAAAATAATAATAATAAGATACACTGATGTAAATGGAAGCAGTTGTGGTTTCCTATTCAAACTAATGGGAAATACCTTTACAACTAGAAATATCATTTCATAAGAGTTACATTGAATTTTGTATGCCTAAGGAGGAAGTGTTTTTGCCAACTTATTTAAAATTATAAACATTCCTTCATAGAGCAGTTTTACAAAGATATGTATTTACTGATGCTTAAATTTTGATTTTTCACCCCTCACCCCCCCCCCAAAAAAAAAAAAGAAAGCCTGTAGGAGGAGAGTATTGCCTAACTCTGTGGGCTTAGTTGAAGCATCAGTCTCCAGGAGCTCTGCTGAGGCTTTTGGCTGCTTTGAAATTTTTGAGGACCTTCCCCATACCCAAAGTGAATGATAGTTAGTGCTGGTGTCTAGGTGGTTTTCTGCCACCGTAAGGGTTGCTAGCCAGAACATGTCAAAGCCATCAACCTCAGCTTGGGCCGCCACATGGAAATTGTGCTGTCACACCTCTCCCTCGTGCCAGCTGTACACACACTTTGGAGGCTGCATTTTCCCTGGGGCTCATATTGCTGGGCCTCCTGCAGGCCACCGGATCTTTTAGATAATAATAGTCCTTAAGCCAGTGCCCTGACCTATTTCACCAGTGTCCCATAAGTGTATGAACTGGGGTCTGGGCCAGAGCCTTTGGGAACCTTGGTGTTGGTCATTTTCGCCACTTGAGTTGACTTGCTGGTAATTCTCATCACTTGGAGTTTTAGCTAGAGAGGTACAATAAAAGCTCTATGGCATGTGATCGGGATAACTAGTAAGTAATCAATACATTTGAATAATTATTTAAAGCAAGAAATCTGAACATCCAACTGGCTAGTCTCAGCTAAACTTTCAATTCCATGCTAGCAAAGTAGTAATATTCTAGATGATGTAACTGAGGTGATGCATCCTTAATGAAACAGTGGACTGATTTGTTAGTAAATGAAATTATTCTATGTATAACCCTTGGGAAATTGATGAGTAGTTCTTAAATCACTGTTCAGCCAAAAAAGATACTTTAAAAGCTGTTATTAAGTTCTTGTCGGTCTTTCTCCCAGCCTCGGCATTCATTTAAATTTGCTGCTTAGACGTGCAGGTAAGCCGTGTTGTCACCATGACTTGCAGTGATGTCTTTCTGAATGGTCCTTCACAATCTAGAATTAGACATGGATTCCTTGGTTTATTCACTGGATGATAAATGAGGATGTGTCATGATTATGAATGAGAAATGCATTCTCATTAGATCCTAGGGCAAAATGACTTTCAGAAGTGATGTGCCCTCATCTTTACCATATAAGGCCATTATTGTATGGTTTCCTTCAGTTTCCATGGACTTGAGCTCTCAGCAGTTTATAATTGCCCAGCTCCGCCCTTTTAAAGATACATACTTATGGGTGAAATATGTTGTTGTGCTTTGGGTTTGATTTTGTTATGGGTAAGAAGCTATTTGGAGGTGCAAGCCCTTGGAATCACAGCAGCTGATAACTTGACTGTGTGTGGAGCACACCCTGTGTGTAAAACCATCTTTGCACATTTAAAACAGCATTTTTTTCTCATACTTCTTTTTGTTCCTCTATCACTGTCAGACATTTAGTCGATTCCATTTCTGTTGTGCTGCAGGATGATGCTACTTTCCCTGTTTTATTTGTTGTAAGGATTTGTGATGATGTTATAACCAGAGGAAGCAGCTGTTTGCAGGGTATCATTTTTTATTAACTTGTGTTTCTGATGACCAGCTGCCACTAATTTCAACATTACTCTTGTGCCTTTTTCACAACCCCATGGCATAGTGGAAATTTTCTTTCTCTGTAGAAACCTAGTAGGATTGTCAGTGATATTTTAGATCTCTGCTTCTTGGTTTTCTCTGTTCCTATTTCTTTATTTAGAAAGTGGGAATAATAGAGTTGCTGTTTCATGAAGGTAGTTGTGATAATGCACATAAAAGATTGTCATACAGTTCTTAGCACGTAACATAAGCACTCTGAAAGCGCTAGCGATTTTTATTACTAATTATTTGTTTTTGATAGAAAGGGAGGAAATAAGTGGCAATTGTCTTTTAAATTACATTCAAGTTCCTGTGAAAATGTTGGGCTCTTTATTACTTTTATGCTATAGACTTGTCGGGGCTGAGTTGAGAATGGCAGAAATGCTTCTTACTATTCTCAGATATCTTACTTGATTGAAGAATACTGGTGAGTAGCTATTTACTTTTGGCCAGGGTTGTATAATTTTAGCCTTAAAAAGAAAAGTCATTTAGTAAGCTTCTGAGTATAATTAAGAACAACTAATATTAATGTACGTCCAGATTCCCCTCAAAATTGCTGTATATCTGAGCAAAAGCTCTTCTTAGCCCAGATAGAAAAAAATTATTTGGTGTCCTTGGACGTTTAGAGTTCAGTGACTATACTCTGCCATCAAGGATGCCAGATGGGGTGTGCTGGGGTGAGCCTCAGAATGCAAACACCCTGCGATACAATAAAACATTTTAGGTAGAAAAGCTTTTTTCCTTGGGATTAAAGGTTTGTGTTTTTTTTTAGATTTTTAAAATTATTTATTTATTTATTTATTTATTTATGGCTGAGTTGGGTCTTAGTTGTGGCACGTGGGATCTTTGTTGAGGCATGCAGGATCTTCACTGTGGTGCACGGGCTTCTCTCTAGTTGTGGCTTGTGGGTTTTCTCTTCTCTACTTGTGGCACACAGGCTCCAGGGTGCGTGGGCTCTGTAGTTGTGGCACGTGGGTTCCAGAGCATGTGGGCTCTGTAGTTTGCGGCTCACGGGCTCTAGCTGAGGTGCGTGAGCTCAGTAGTTGTGGCATGCGGGCTTAGTTGCCCCACGGCATGTGGGATCTTAGTTCCCTGACCAGAGATCGAACCCACGTCCCCTGCATTGCAAGGCGGATTCTTTACCACTGGGCCACCAGGGAAGTCCCATAGATTTTTTTTTTTTAATGTAAATGAATAACAATACATTGGTGTGTTTCTCAACTTTATTATATTTTAATTATTTTTTTAAAATAGGAAACAAACAAAATAATAGGACACTCATGTACTCACCTACAAGATTAAACAGATGTTAATATTTTGCCATGTTTGTTTCGTATCTCCCATTTTTGAAAACAGTAAAGCATAACAGATGTAGCTACAATACCATTCTCCTTTCCATCTTTTCTCCTTCCCCAGAGGTAATTGTCTCCTCAAAGTTGGTATGTATCATGTTTGTACTTTATTACATGTGTATGTACCTATAACGTAGACTATTATTTTGTATGTTTTAAACTTTTATATAAATGATATTTATTCTTATACCAAAGGACAGTTACATTGCTTCTGCGTTTTTCACTGTTTCCAGCAGTGCTGCCATGAATACCCTTGTGCAAAATATGGGAGCGTTTCTCTCCACAGACCATCGAGAAGTGGTATTGCTGAGGGGTGGGCAACTTCAGTTCCAGTTGTTTCCAAATTGCTCTCAAAAGGAATCGTAGCAGGATACTCTCCTGTGCGTAGTTTTTATGAGTTCCTCTTTCCAAACATGTTTGCCAGCACTTGTACTTAGACTTCTAAATTCTTGGCAGTTTTAATAGGTGTCAAATATTACCTTATCGTTTTAATTTGCAGTTCCCTGATTACCAGTGAGATGGAGTACTTTACATACATCTGTTGGCTTTTCAGGCTTCCTTCCCTGTAGATCCCTGTTCATATCATTTGCCCCTTATTCTATTAAGTTGTTTGTTGATTTTGTCAGGTATATATTTTACGTATATATACATACATACATATATATATGTATATACACACACACACACACATAGATATAAAATATTCTCCCAATCTGCAACTTGTTTTTTCACTTTACTTGTGTTTTTTGAGAACAACCCACACTGCTGAATTTGCATTGCTTTTTCCCCCCCTCCTTTCTTGAGGGGAGTTTGCATCAATATTTATAAGTCACATAGGCCTAAGTTTCTCTTCCTTACACTGTCCTTCATATCAAGGTGGTACATTCCTTATGTAGTGAGTTCAGCAGTGCACCTTTATTTTTTATTCTCTGGGAACACTGGTTTGAGATGATTTCTTCCTTGAATGTTTGGGAAAACTCATCTGTAAAACCATCTGGGCCTATTATTTTTGGTATTTACTGATTGATTTTGGGTGGGCAGTGATGTGTGGAGTTACAGTACTGGTTCTTTTTTTATTATTATTATTTTTACCTTTGGCTGCGTTGGGTCTTCATTGCTGCACACGGGCTTTCTCTAGTTGTGGCGAGCGGGGGCTACTCTTCGTTGTGGTGCACAGGCTTCTCATTGCGGTGGCTTCTCTTGTTGCAGAGCATGGACTCTAGGTGCGCGGGCTTTAGTAGTTGCAGCGTGTGGGCTTCAGTAGTTGTGGCTTGCGGGCTCTAGAGTGCAGGCTCAGTAGTTGTGGCACATGGGCTTAGTTGCTCCGTGGCATGTGGGACCTTCCCGGACCAGGGCTTGAACCCGTGTCCCCTGCATTGGCAGGCGGATTCTTAACCACTGCACCACCAGGGAAGCCCACGGTACTGGTTCTTTTATGGTTCTGGGTCTCTTTAGGTTTTCTGTTATATTGAAGAAGTTTTGATACATCACACATTTTCTAGGAGCTTGCTTATTTCATCTGGAATTTTAAGATTTGTTTTAGCTATATCCCACAAGTTTTGACATGGCATGTATTTACTGACCAATTTTAACCTTTTTCTATTGGCTATTCTGATTTTCTATGTGAATTATTTAGTAAATTAAAATTTTTTCGGGGACTTCCCTGGTGGTGCAGTGGTTAAGAATCCGCCTGCCAATGCAGGGGACACGGGTTCGAGCCCTGGTCCGGGAAGATCCCACATGCCGTGGAGCAACTAAGCCCGTGAGCCACAGCTACTGAGCCTGTGCTGTAGAGCCTGCGAGCCGCAACTACTGAGCCCGCATGCCACAACTGCTGAAGCCTGTGCACCGAGAGCCCGTGCTCTGCAACAAGAAAAGCCACCGCAACGAAGAAGCCCCTGCTCGCTGCAACTAGAGAAAGCCTGCGCTCAGCAATGAAGACCCAATGCAGCCAAAAATAAATAAATAAACTTATTTTTTAAAAAAAAAGAAAGGAGAAGAAGAAGCCTGATACCGTTTATGTTCCTGGTACAGTAGGCTGGGTAGGAGTGATGTCAAGGACTTGGATAGGTTGGCAAACATTTTTTAAAAAAAACAAACTTTTCAGATGCATTGGAGATTTTTGGCTTATATTTTTCTGTTAATTTTTAATTGTATTGCGTTCTACTCAGAACATGCTCTGTACAGTATTGATTCCTTGGTAGTTTCTGAGATTTGCTTTGTGGTATCCTAATTGGTGATTTTTTAAAAAAAAGTTTATTAGTGTGCTTGGAAACAAAAAAAATGTGTGTTTTAAAATGTTGGCTACAAGTTGTAAATATCCATTAGATCAAGCTTGTTACTTTTGTTAAAGCCGTTTATATTCATACTGATTTTTGTCTGTTTGATCTCTTAAATCTTTATTAGAATCTCTTAAGATTATGGTTTTGTCATTTTCTCCTTGTACTTCTGTCAATTTCTGCTTTAATTATTTTGAAGCTTATGTAGTTAGATGAGTTAAAGTCCATAGTGACTGTAGCTTTTCTCTGAATTGTTTCTTTAAATGTTAAAATGTAATCTTAAATAATGCATTTCACCTTAAAATCTATTTGTTCTAGTATAAGCACCTGGTACATATTTTTATATCCCTTCCCCTCCTTTAGTTGCCTTTTTGTATTATTATTTTGTAAATGTGTCTTATAGCTGGTTTTAATCTGATCTGAAACACCTCGTCTTTTAGCGGGTGAGTTTAAGTCATTTATATTTACTGCGGTTTGTGATTTATGGTTGGTTTTATTTCCACCATCTTATTTTGTGCTTTCTAGTTTTCATGCTTTTTCTTGCCTTTTTTTCTTTTTATTTCCTCTTTCTCTTATATTCAATGAGTTTTTAAAATTCCACTAATCTTCCTCCCACTCCATACACTTTTTGGAAGTTATATATTCTCTTTTAGTGTTTACCCTTAATTTTAACATACTTACATGACTTAAAGTCTAAAACTAGTCAAATTTTCTGCCTTTTTCTAGGGAAGGGCCCTGAAACCTTTGAATTCTGATCATATCTTTCTTTTTTTTTAAAAATAAATTTATTTATTTATTTATGGCTGTGTTGGGTCTTCGTTTCTGTGTGAGGGCTTTCTCTAGTTGCGGCGAGCGGGGGCCACTCTTCATCGTGGTGCGCGGACCTCTCACTATCGCGGTCTCTCTTGTTGCGGAGCGCAGGCTCAGTAGTTGTGGCTCACGGGCCCAGTTGCTCCGCAGCATGCGGGATCTTCCCAGACCAGGGCTCGAACCCGTGTCCCCTGCATTGGCAGGCAGATTCTCAACCACTGCGCCACCAGGGAAGCCCCATATCTTTCTATCTTACATGTTATTGTTGTTTAGTGTTTTAGTTCTGCCTTGTCTTACCTGTACTCCAGTTAGTCATAATTACTACTGTTGTATACAGTCAATGCCTATTTACATTGACCACATTTACCAATTTTTTTGCTCACTGCTTGTTTTGGTATCCCAGTTCTTTCTTCTGGTTCACTTTCTTTTCCTGAAATAAGTCCTTGAACTTAGTTCTTTGAAATTAATTTTGAAATTCTTAGAGATAAGTCCAAGAACTTAATTCTTTGAATAAGAGTCTTTAAATGGTAAATTTTCTGTATCTTTTTGTTTAAAAATGTTGGGGTTTTTGTTTGTTTTTTTGGTCATCACTTTTGAATGATAGTTTATCTGGGTATAGAATGCACAGGTGGTTGTTTTTCTTCCCATTTCTGAGATAGTTTCTGATGTCTTTGTTTCTGTACTTGCTTTTGAGAAGTCTGCTCACAGTTAGTCTAGTTATTGTCTCTGTAGGTAATCTGTCTTTTCTCTATGGCTGCTTTTGTTTGAGATTTTATCTTTGTTTTAGGTGTTCTGAATTGCACTAGGATATTCTACTTGGGACCTGTGCCTCTTCAATCTGAAGACTTATGCCCTCAGTTAAACTTGGAAAATCCTCAGCCCTCACCTCTTCAGTTTTTTGTTTCTCTTGCATTCTCTCCTTCTGGAATGTCTGTTGCAATGTGTGTCAGGCCTCAACCTGGCCTTTGTGTCTCAGAATGTTTTAAATTACTAAATATCACACATTCAAGAGAGTAACTATATCTATAGTTTAAATAATAATAATAATACATAATAAAACAATAATAATATTAAAAAACAAAACACCTGTGAGTTCACCGCCAGCACCTTGAGTAGTAGACCATTACATGGGGTAGGAACTCCAGGGGAGGAGCACTCACAGGGGGAATTAGGTAAAACTACCTGGCTTGGGTGCTTAGTAGCAGTTCCTTCTTTAAGGAAGGATACGGTCAGGGATGTTGGTAGAATGGATTCCGGCAGTTGTTAAATTTTGGGTAACATTTTTTGAGCACTAGAGGTGCTGGGACAGTACCAAGTGCTTTACGTTGATTGTCTCAGTTAATTCTCACATCAGCTCTTGAGGAAAGAATTCTAGCGTTCTCGTTTTACAGGTGAGAAACTGAGGTCGCCAGATGCAGTAATTTGGCCAGAGCCTCAGGGGAGAAAATGGCAGCGCCACACCCCAGCCCTGGCAGCCTGGTCCCTGACCCTCACTGCTTCTTGACCTGTCAGTGACCCATGTGGCTTCTCATACAAGACCCAGGTTCTCTGTAATACTGTGTTTCCTCCTTGGCATTTTCTTTTATGAATTCCTGTTTTGGGTGATGCA
This sequence comes from Balaenoptera physalus, assembly GCF_965194825.1. Lineage (NCBI taxonomy): Eukaryota > Metazoa > Chordata > Mammalia > Artiodactyla > Balaenopteridae > Balaenoptera > Balaenoptera physalus. Next base: position 77,916,707 of record NC_138897.1, on the reverse strand, counting down.
ATTCAGGAGACCAAAACTCTGGGTTGAATTAGTTTTGCAAGAGAAAGGGGGAGCGTGTGAAAAAACCCAGGCCTCAGGTCCGTAGGCTGGTGCACCTTCACACTTCAACTCAGAACTCACCTTTCTGCGCAGAAAACCTTCCCAAAGGCTGGAGTCCCCGCACAGCTGCTTGAATGTCCTCTTCTGTGTTCCTGCCACCTTGGGCCTGTCCTGGTGCTGCACGTCTTGTGCTGCGCTCTAACTGGAGCTTTAGGTGGACTCCACGCTCGGCCAGGACAGGGCGCCCTGCTCACCTCTGTGTCTCCAACACTCAGCTCAGTGTCTGGCCCAGAGTTCACGGATAACACACGCTTGTAACTCTTAATGATTGAGTAAGTTAACATGTTATACAGGAAGAACTAATAATAAGTGCCAGCTTTTTATTGAGTATTTACTGTATTCTGGGTACTCTAATTAATTTTTTACACACCTTATACAGATCGTTGTTATGCTAGGTTATGATTTACCTCATTTCTCATTTACTCTTCACGGTAATCCTGGGAGGTAAGTATTACTGTTACTCATTTTACAGATGACGAGCTGAAGCTTAGAGATATTACCTGTCTGAGATCACACACTGTTTAACCAAGAGAGCCTGGACTTGAATCCATATCTGTCTGACTCTGGAGCCTGTGGTCTTTGTGCTTTAGCACACTGCTTCTCTGGAGATTTCCACAGTCAAGTCAAAGTGGAGAAATCCAAATTTACTGATCTTGAAAATTTTCCAAGAAGCCTGCCCCCGTGTTGTGACAGCTGGCCATAACAGGAGAGTAGCATCAACCAAAAAATAGGTTCACTTTTGCATTGTGGTGATTACTTTCTGTTCACCTGCGTTTAGCATATGTAGAAGAACGTCAGCAAGGACTGGCATTAACCTTTTTAAAAGGAAGCAGCTTTTGTACAGCTGTTGTTGTAATAGCATTTGTCTTGGTTAACACCAGACAAAATTGGTCCGATAAGCCAGATTGGCTTGTTAGGTTCAAGTGTGTAACATGAGCACGTTGTGACGGTTGCTATGACCAACATTAGAAGTTGTGTTCTTAATGAGATGTGGATCTGGGTAATGGCTGAGAGCTAAGGTGGTTACTTAGACGGCCCGGCTGGCGTTTCTGTTGATGGAATAGACCTAGACATTGAAACGTACTATGTCCTTCGGCCCCTGAGCAGTGGTTAAAGCTTTTCTTTTTATATTACCTTCACTTTGCTTGCTCACTGGAAGTGCCATCCACTTCCAGAACTGTTAATTTGTATATTCAAGGGCATTAGCTTATCATATTAAAGGTTATATTTTACATTTTGAATAATACCAGGTTTGGTTTTTTTTTTAAACAGTAAAAACACACCTATAATTTACAATAGGCTATTGTTAGAATTGTATTGTGGTAAAAAGACTCTTGTATTCTCTTTTGCTGTGTCTATTAATGCCGTTGATTAAATAAAATCTCTGTGGTTCTGGAAATGTAGATCCTTAATTTGATGGAGTATCCTTGGTAGTAACTGTTTCTAGAAATGCAAGTTGACATTTCTTAACAGTTGACGTTGGCTGATATGAACGTCATAATTTGTAGATTCTTGAGAGTTTGGGGTAGAAGTAATAAAGGAGAAGTGGGTCTGACAAAACATACAAACTCTGTGGCATTGATGTTACATAATAGGTCTGTTTCTCTCTCCTTTCAGACTGGTCGAATTGACAAATCCTACCCCACAGTGTGTGGTCACACAGGACCGGTGCTGGACATAGACTGGTGCCCACATAATGATCAGGTCATTGCCAGCGGCTCAGAGGACTGCACGGTTATGGTAAGTTCCCTCGCTGTGGTGGGCACACAGGCCAGCGAGACTCACCTACTGCCTTCAAAGAATGTGTGTGTGGAGGCTTGAAATGCAGAAAATCATAGAGTTTTGATTGTCCATTGGACTATACAAGAATTTAACGACACTGAAGTTTAACTGCAGATAAGCCATTTTACAAGTTTATATCAAGGAGTTGTACTCTATTGTCTTTTTTCTTCTTTTGCTTGTGTGTGTGTGCATCCTTGTTGACAGCTGACACACATCTGCTTGATGGGAAGATTTTAGGGAAAGTAAAATGACTTTCAAATAATTCTGTGAATGTCATTGCACCACATGACCTCCCTCCCCTCTAAAAAAGGAGAGAAAAAATTGCTAGCATGAATTGCATATTACAGTGAAATACGATGCCAAAGGTTAGATAGATAGATGGGATATGAAACAGATATTGAAAGATAGTAAAGAGTTTTTGTAGGTACTTATTTCCAAGCTAATGTCTAGTGGACCCTGGTTAACGAAGTCCTTTTTATGCAGATGTACAAATAACCAACCTGAAAGATTGTTAAAGTAAGTTCTGTATGTTCCCCAGTTTAGATTCCAAACGTAGGTTATGTATGAAACCAGGCTTTGGAGTACTTGTGAATGTGAAGCTTCTTGTTCTTGATTATGTTCTTCTTAGCCTTCAAATGTAATTATGAGTTTGGATCCATTTTTAATCCTAGCCCAACATCTGCTGCAAAGACTGGGCAAGAGAGCAGACAGGGAGCCCTGAAGTCACGCCTGGAGTGGCGGCAGGTCGTCCCTCAGGCAGCCTCACACCTGGCAGGTGGAGAGCTGCGAGAACTGCACTTTGGTTATCCCCCTCTTGGTTTTCTGTGCACTGAACCAGACTTAGAAACATTGTTTGGAAGGCTTTGTTAATTACAGTTATTTTATATAAACAGAAATTAATTCCTGAACTGTGCCATTTAAACGTTTACCCATTTTTCCTCATGGACTTTTGGCTGAGGATAACTCCTCCTGTGATCTCATGATTTTGGCAGCCAAAGTGTATTAAAGAAATATGCTGCTATTAAAAGGAATTGTTCCATTTAACATGCCTTGCTAAATTGATCATTTCAATGGCTACAGACACATTTTGCTAAGGGAAAGGAACAGTATTTAGACCTGATGCCCAAATCTTAAACTAAGAGTCTTAACCTTTCTTGGAAAAGCGGGTTTGATCCATCCCTCCCCATCTCCAGCATTATTGGTCACATTGCCCTTTAAAAAAAAACCTTTGTATTATAAGACACTAAACAAACAGTTAAGTGAGTTCAATTAAGTGAAAAAGTGAATTGAGGGACTTCCCTGGTGGCACAGTGGTTGGGAATCTGCCTGCCAATGCAGGGGACACAGGTTTGATCCCTGGTCCAGGAAGATCCCACATGCCGCGGAGCAACTAAGCCCGTGTGCCACAACTACTGAAGCCCACGTGCCTGGAGCCCGTGCTCCGCAACAAGAGAAGCCACTGCAATGAGAAGCCCGCACACCACAACGAAGAGTAGCCCCCGCTCGCCACAACTAGAGAAAGCCCACACACAGCAACAAAGACCCAGCGCAGCCAAAATTAAATAAATTAAAAATAAATAAATTCATAAAAAAAAAAAGTGAACTGAGTTAGGAGATTTATTACTGAGTGAACACCCTGTGACTGCCACCCAGGTCAAGAAATGGAACTTTCCCAGGCTTCTCAGTCTCTTCCCTGTGCCCCATCCCAGTCCCCATCCACCCCTCCCTCTCCAAGTAACCAGTAAAACTCACTTCCTTGCCTTTCTTTGTGGTTTTAATCACTCAAGTGTGCATCTCTAGATGCTAGAGCTTAGTCTTCCAAGTTTTAAAAACTTGATATGCCTTTTAAGTCTTTCCTAATCTACAGGTTCCTCCTCCATCCTTTTCTTGTTGAAGAAGCCTGACCTTTGACCTGTTGCTTCCAGAAGTCCAGAGTTTGCTGACTGCACCCTCGTGGTCCCATTCAACCTGCTACTCCGTCTTTCAGATTCCCTGCGAGTTGGCGGCTGGATCCTAGAGCATGATTAGATTCAGATTCCATCCCTTTGACAAGCCTAGAGCTCGTGCTCTGGTCTCCCCTCAGGAGGCACGAGGTGTCAAGATGCCTGTTTTTTTGCTCTTTTTTGATTTGTGCAGTTATTGATGCCCAGCACCTAGGTCCAGCAGCTCATTAGGGCGTCTCAAAATGGTGATATGAAATGCTATGATTTTGTTTTCAGTTTTCAGCTGGTAAGATTTTTAAGGTGATGCTCTCTCTTATCTACTATTTAGTTACCCAGGAGTATAGTTCATATAGGAAAGCAGGGTAAATGCTTGATTCTTTCCTTTTATTTACCCAGTTTTCAAAATAATGAATTGGTTCTTTATCTTCCTCAGAAGGTGACCAATTAGTTTTTTGTTTGGAGGTTTTTTTCCCCCTTTCATTTCATTTTGAACTGAATGGATTTCGATCTATTACAATTCTTTTCTCAAAGCTCAGGGGATTCAGTCTATGTTAATGGGAACCTCTTCACAGTTCCTGAGTCCTTCTGAAGTGACCCTACTTGTTTCTGTTGCTTCCTTGCTCTCCGGTATGTCCAGGTGTCCCAGGCCCATCCCTGACCCCACACCTCAAATCTGCCACTTCTCTCAGAAGCTCTGGTTTGTTTTAATGGAAAATGGAGTTTCTAGATCACTCTCTGAGTGCTTAGGGATGCTCATTGTTACCGTAACGATCATTGTTTTTAAGACTTTGCAGTAAATTTGGCTAGAATATACATATATATTTAAAGATATAATACCTTGTGACTTCGTCTTAATCTTTCCAGTTCAAATTCAGGACTGTATAGTTTTTACCTAACTTCTTTAATAATACATCTCTGTCTCCTTTCTTTCACACCAAGAATCCTGGTTCTCAGGGGTTCGGGATGAATTAGAATATCCTAATCTATCTCATTTGCTTTTTCACAGTATACATACAATAGTCTCATACTAAAAATACTAAGAGTATCACCACCATTATGATTACTGAAAGCAGTTTTTTAAAAAAAAAGGCACTTGGATCATCTGAAGCTCCTTCTCTGGTAGATTCTAGACCCCAGTACTCTGGAAACCAACCAGAGAGGGCTCCCTTCCGGGACAGGGCCCCACCCTGAGGAGCAGTTCCAAGGGATGGAATCAAATAGGAAAGGCTCGTGGGAACTGTATTCTCTAAGTTCTTCTATACTGACAATAGCTTGTTGTGACCTTTATACTTAAAGGTGAATTTTTCTGGATATAAAATTCTTGGCTTGCAGTATTTCCTTGAGTATCTAAATATTTCATTTTCTTTTGGCATAAAGTGTTGCTGTAAAAAATCAGATGATCAGAAAAAATCTGATTTTCTTTTCCTTATAGAGTATATGTTCTTTTTGCCTAGATGGTCATAAGATTTTTTTTTCTTAAAATGTAGTAATTTTACTAGACTATTGTTGGTTATTCTGAGTTGGTATTTCTGTGTGTGATGTGCTCTTTCAATATATGGTTTCAGGTGTTTCGCACCCCCGATCCTCCACCACCACCCCACCCCCACCCCGCCCCTAAGTTTTCTTGACTTAGAGTCTTCAGTATTTGTTCTGTTCCTTTGCTTTGGTTTTTCCCTTCAGGGACTCCTGTTATCCAAATGCTTTATCTTATTTACCTATCTTCGATATTTGTCAGTTTCTCTCCAAACCTTTTTTCTCACTCATTTCTTTTAGGCTAAAATTTTTCTGCTTTTTACCTTTTATTTCTTTGGGGACATTATTTATGTTTATTTGCTCTTAGTTTCTTTGTTAGTCTTCGTTTCTAAAGTACTTTTCCTTTTATTTCTAATTTTTTTCTTGATTTCCGCCACCTTACTTTTGAGTTTTTCAAGTTCTGATTTATAATGTTTCCTGTCTTGTATTGTTTTCTTAATAATGTCTTTCGAAATGTGTGTGATAGTTTTTATCTTTCTTTGGAGCTGGTCTTGTTAGCATTCTTGTACTGTCTGCAGGGATGTATTCTCTTTTTTTCTCATAGTAATTTTGGAGCCTGGATTTTTTTTTTTTCCTCCCTCTCTTATTTTTATGTGAATTTAGTTTTCCTGAGCTTTCAGAAGCTGGCTTGGTTCATAAAGCTGTTCTAACTTCACAGAGCTCCCTCTTCTGTCCTTTTCAGGTAGTGTTCAGAAACATGGTGGCTTGCTGTCACATTTCCTGACCTGCTTTTTTTTGGTCTTTCTGATTCCTTTGTCCATCTTATTTCTGTCCTGCTCAGATTTGATTCCATTTCTTGGAATTTCCACTCAGTGTGGGCCTGTCTCAGAAGGGAGTCCTCTCTGGTTGGTTTCTAGGGTATTGAGGTTTAGATTTCTCCAGCCCCTTCATACCTTTTTCGTTTCAGGTCCCTGTTCTCACCTGCTGTTGGAGAAGGCAAAGCCCCTTCCCGTTTCCGTTGTGACCTCATATTGGCCTGCTCTTCTCAGATCTGTGGGGCACTGCATTGCTGCCCCGTGATTTTTTTCGCACAGAGGCTGACAACACACGGGTTGTGTGGCTGTTGGTGGTTTTCCTCCACACACTTGCATTTGGGTTATCACCTAGTTTTGTGTATATATTGTCCCTGTGTTTTTGTTTTGTTATCTGCCTCCTCTGTGTTTTTCTTGAGGGACTTGGGAAGATCCCAAAACTGTGCTGCCGCTGACACCACCATCGTCCCAGAATCCTCTGACGTTGCCCTTTTATTGGTATTGCCAGAGTGAACATTTTGTAAATTAAATAATGCTTTGGGATAAATCTTCCTCCTAGTTTTTTTTTCATTCCCTTGACTATGGTGCTGATATTTTAATCACTTAATGTCCCCCAAATCATTTGTTATTATTATTGGGGTAATTACAAAATGCTTTAACAACTCAGCAGTTGAAAAAAAAATTTAAAGAAGTATTTGATCTTCTACCCCACGTGCTTCTTTTTTTTTTTTTAATTTTTGAATTTTATTTTACTTATTTTTTATACAGCAGGTTCTTATTAGTTATCTATTTTATACATATTAGTGTATATATGTCAATCCCAATCTCCCAATTCATCCCACCACCACCCCCATCCCTGCCACTTTCCCCACTTGGTGTCCCTACATTTGTTCCCTACATCTGTGTCTCTATTTCTGCCCTGCAAACCAGTTCATCTGTACCATTTTTCTAGGTTCCACATATATGCGTTAATATACGATATTTGTTTTTCTCTTTCTGACTTACTTCACTCTGTATGACAGTCTCTAGGTCCATCCACGTCTCTACCAATGACCCAATTTTCTTCCTTTTTATCGCTGAGTAATATTCTATTGTATATACGTACCACATCTTCTTTATCCATTCATCTGTCGGTGGGCATTTAGGTTGATTCCATGTCCTGGCTATTGTAAATAGTGCTGCAATGAACATTGGGGTGCATGTGTATTTTTGAATTATGGTTTTCTCTGGGTATATGCCCAGGAGTGGGATTGCTGGGTCATATGGTAGTTCTATTTTTAGCTTTTTAAGGAACCTCCATACTGTTCTCCATAGTGGCTGTATCAATTTACATTCCCACCAACAGTGCAAGAGGGTTCCCTTTTCTCCAAACCCTCTCCAGCATTTGTTGTTTATAGATTTTCTGATGATGCCCATTCTAACTGGTGTGAGGTGATACCTCATTGTAGTTTTGATTTGCATTTCTCTAATAATTAGTGATGTTGAGCAGCTTTTCATGTGCTTCTTGGCCATCTGTATGTCTTCTTTGGAGAAATGTCTATTTAGGTCTTCTGCCCATTTTCTGATTGGGTTGTTTGTTTTTTTAAATATTGAGCTGCCTGAGCTGTTTATATATTTTGGAGATTAATTCTTTGTCTGTTGATTCGTTTGCAAATATTTTCACCCATTCTGAGGGTTGTCTTTTTGTCTTGTTTGTAGTTTACTTTGCTTTGCAAAAACTTTGAAGTTTCATTAGGTCCCATTTGTTTATTTTTGGTTTTATTTCCATTACTCTAGGAGGTGGATCAAAAAAGATCTTTCTGTGATTTATGTTAAAGAGTGTTCTTCCTATGTTTTCCTCTAAGAGTTTTATAGTGTCCAGTCTTACATTTAGGTCTCTAATCCATTTTGAGTTTATATTTGTGTATGGTGTTAGGGAGTGTCCTAATTTCATTCTTTTACATGTAGCTGTCCAGTTTTCCCAGCACCACTTATTGAAGAGACTGTCTTTTCTCCATGGTATATCCTTGCCTCCTTTGTCATAGATTAGTTGACCATAGGTGCATGGGCTTACCTCTGGGCTTTCTATCCTGTTCCATTGATCTGTATTTCTGTTTTTGTGCCCATACCATATTGTCTTGATTACTGTAGCTTTGTAGTATAGTCTGAAGTCAGGGAGTCTGATTCCTCCAGCTCCGTTTTTTTCCCTCAAGACTGCTTTGGCTATTCAGGGTCTTTTGTGTCTCCATACAAATTTTAAGATATTTTGTTCTAGTTCTGTAAAAAAAATGCCACTGGTAATTTGATAGGGATTGCATTGACTCTGTAGATTGCTTTGGGTAGTATAGTCATTTTCACAATATTGATTCTTGGAATCCAAGAACATGATATATCTCTCCATCTGTTTGTGTCATCTTTGATTTCTTTCATCAGTGTCTTACAGTTTTCTGAGTATAGGTCTTTTACCTCCTTATGTAGGTTTATTCCTAGGTTTTTATTCTTTTTGTTGCAATGGTGAATGGATTGTTTACTTCATTTCTCTTCCTGATCTTTCATTGTTAGTGTATAGGAATGCAGGAGATTTCTGTGCATTAATTCTGTATCCTGCAACTTTACCAGATTCATTGATTAGCTCTAGTAGTTCTCTGGTGGCACCTTTAGGATTCTCTATGTGTAGTATCATGTCATTTGCAAACAGTGACAGTTTTAATTCTTCTTTTCCAATTTTTATTCCTTTTATTTCTTTTTCTTCTCTGATTGCCGTGGCTAGGACTTCCAAAACTATGTTGAATAATAGTGGCGAGAGTGGACATTCTTGTCTTGTTCCTGATCTTAGAGGAAATGCTTTCAGTTTTTCACCATTGAGAATGATGTTTGCTGTGGGTTTGTCATATATGGCCTTTATTATGTTGAGGTAGGTTCCCTCTCTGCCCACTTTCTGGAGAGTTTTTTTTATTATTATTATTTTTTTTTTAACATTGTTATTAGAGTATAATTGCTTTACAATGGTGTGTTAGTTTCTGCTTTATAACAAAGTGAATCAGCTATACGTATACACATATCACCATATCTCCTTCCTCTTTTACGTCTCCCTCCCACTCTCCCTATCCAACCCCTGTAGGTGGTCACAGAGCACCGAGCTGATCTCCCTGTGCTATGCGGCTGCTTCCCACTAGCTATCTGTTTTACATCTGGTAGTGTATATATGACCATGCCACTCTCTCACTTCATCCCAGCTTACCCTTCCCACACCCTGTGTCCTCAAGTCCATTCTCTATGTCTGTGTCTTTATTCCTGTCCTGCCCCTAGGTTCTTCAGCAACTTTTTTTTTTTTAAGATTCCATATATATGTGTTAGCATATGGTATTTGTTTTTCTCTTTCTGACTTACTTCACTCTGTATGACAGCCCACCTCACTACAAATAACTCAATTTCGTTTCTTTTTATGGCTGAGTAATATTCCATTGTATATATGTGCCACATCTTTATCCATTCATCTGTTGATGGACACTTAGGTTGCTTCCATGTCCTGACTATTGTAAATGGAGCTGCAGTGAACATTGTGGTATGTGACTTTTTGAATTATGGTTTTCCCAGGGTATATTCCCTGTAGTGGGATTGCTGGGTCATATGGTAGTTCTATTTTTAGTTTTTTAAGGAAGCTCCATACTGTTCTTCATAGTGGCTGTATCAATTTACATCCCCACCAACAGTGCAAGAGGGTTCCCTTTTCTCTGGAGAGTTTTTTTTTTTTTTTGTTTTTTTTTTTATTTATTTATTTGGTTGCACCGGGTCTTATTTATTTATTTATTTTTATATTTATTTTTGGCTGTGTTGGGTCTTGGTTTCTGTGCGAGGGCTCTCTCCAGTTGTGGCAAGCGGGGGCCACTCATCATCGCGGTGCGCGGGCCTCTTCACCATCGCGGCCTCTCTCGTTGCGGAGCACAGGCTCCAGGCGCGCAGGCTCAGCAGCTGTGGCTCACGGGCCCAGTCGCTCCGCGGCATGTGGGATCCTCCCAGACCAGGGCTCGAACCCGTGTCCCCTGCATCGGCAGGCAGACTCCCAACCACTGCGCCACCAGGGAAGCCCCTCTGGAGAGTTTTTATCATAAATGGGTGTTGAATTTTGTCAAAAGTTTTTTCTACATCTATTGAGATGATCATACGGTTTTTCTCCTTCAATTTGTTAATATGGTATATCACATTGATTGATTTGCGTATATTGAAGAATCCTTGCATTCCTGGATAAACCCCACTTGATCATGGTGTATGATCCTTTTAATGTGTTGTTGGATTCTGTTTGCTAGTATTTTGTTGAGGATTTTTGCATCTATATTCATCAGTGATATTGGTCTGTAATTTTCGTTGTTTGTAGTATCTTTGTCTGGTTTTGGTATCAAGGTGATGGTGGCCTCACAGAATGAGTTTCGGAGTGTACCTTCCTCTGCAATTTTTTGGAAGAGTTTGAGAAGGATGGGTGTTAGCTCTTCTCTAAATATTTGATAGAATTCACCTGTGAAGCCATCTGGTCCTGGACTTTTGTTTGTTGGAAGATTTTTAATCACAGTTTCAATTTCATTCCTTGTGATTGGTCTGTTCATATTTCCTACTTCTTCCTGGTTCAGTCTTGGAAGGTTATACCTTTCTAAGAATTTGTGCATTTCTTCCAGGTTGTCCATTTTATTGGCATAGAGTTGCTTGTAGTAGTCTCTTAGGATGCTTTGTATTTCTGTGGTGTCTGTTGTAACTTCTCCTTTTTCATTTCTAATTTTTTTGATAGGAGTCCTCTCCCTCTTTTCCTTGATGAGTCTGGCTAATGGTTTATCAATTTTGTTTATCTTCTCAAAGAACCAGCTTTTAGTTTTATTGATCTTTGCTATTGTTTTCTTTGTTTCTATTTCATTTATTTCTGCTGTCATCTTTATGATTTCTTTCCTTCTGCTAACTTTGGGTTTTGTTTGTTCTTCTTTCTCTAGCTCCTTTAGGTGTAAGGTTAGATTGTTTATTTGAGATTTTTCTTGTTTCTTGAGGTAGGATTGTATTGCTGTAAACTTCCCTCTTAGAACTGCTTTTGCTGCATCCCATAGGTTTTGGATCATCGTGTTTTTCTTGTCATTTGTCTCTAGATATTTTTTGATTTCCTCTTTGATTTCTTCAGTGATCTCTTGGTTATTTAGTAACGTATTGTTTAGCTTCCACGTGTTTGTGTTTTTTACGTTTTTTTCCCTGTAATCGATTTTTTTAAAGATGTTTTTAAAATTTATTTATTTATTTATTTATTTATTTATTTATTTATTTTTGGCTGTGTTGGGTCTTCGTTGCTGTGCAAGGGCTTGCTCTAGTTGTGGCAAGTGGGGGCCACTCTTCATCGCGGTGCGCAGACCTCTCACCATCGCGGCCTCCCTTGTTGCAGAGCACAGGCTCCAGACACGCAGGCTCAGTCGTTGTGGCTCACGGGCCCAGTTGCTCCGCAGCATGTGGGATCTTCCCAGACCAGGGCTCGAACCTGTGTTCCCTGCGTTGGCAGGCAGATTCTCAACCACTGTGCCACTAGGGAAGCCCCCTGTAATTGATTTCTAATCTCATAGTGTTGTGGTTGGAAAAGATGCTTGATATGATTTTAGTTTTCTTAAATTTACTGAGGCTTGATTTGTGACCCAAGATGTGATCTAATCTATCCTGGAGAATGTTCCGTGTGCACTTGAGAAGAAAGTGTAATCTGCTGTTTTTGGATGGAATGTCCTATAAATATCAATTAAATCTATCTGGTCTGTTGTGTCATTTAAAGCTTGTGTTTCCTTATTAATTTTCTGTCTGGATGATCTGTCCATTGGTGTAAGTGAAGTGTTAAAGTCCCCCACTTATTGTGTTACTGTCAGTTTCCTCTTTTATATCTGTTAGCAGTTGCCTTATGTCTTGAGGTGCTCCTATGTTGGGTGCATATATATTTATAATTGTTATATCTTCTTCTTGGATTGATCCTTTGAGCATTACATAGTGTCCTTCCTTGTTTCTTGTAACATTCTTTATTTTAAAATCTATTTTATCTGATAATGAGTATTGCTACTCCAGCTTTCTTTTGATTTCCATTTGCATGGAATATCTTTTTCCATTCCCTCACTTTCAGTCTGTATGTGTCCCTAGGTCTGAAGTAGGTCTGTTGTAGACAACATATATATGAGTCTTGTATTTGTATCCATTCAGCGAGACTACATCTTTTGGTTGGAGCATTTAATCCATTCACGTTTAAGGTAATTATCGATATGTATGTTCCTATTACCATTTTCTTAATTGTTATGGGTTTGTTTTTGTAGATCCTTTTCTTCTCTCGTGTTTCCCACTTAGAGAAGTTCCTTTAGCATTTGTTGTAGAGCTGGTTTGGTGGTGCTGAATTCTCTTAGCTTTTGCTTGTCTGTAAAGCTTTTGATTTCTCCGTCAAATCTGAATTAGATCCTTGCCAGGTAGAGTAATCTTGGTTGTAGGTTCTTCCCTTTCATCACTTTAAATATATCATGCCACCCCCTTCTGGCTTGTAGAGTTTCTGCTGAGAAATCACCTGTTGACCTTATGAGAGTTCCCTTGTGTGTTATTTGTCATTTTTCCCTTGTTGTTTTCAATAATTTTTGTCTTTAATTTTTGTCAATTTGATTACTATGTGTCTCGGCGTGTTTTTCCTTGGGTTTCTCCTGCCTGGGACTCTGTGCTTCCTGGACTTGGGTGGCTATTTCCTTTCCCACGTTAGGGAAGTTTTCGACTATAATCTCTTCAAATATTTTCTCTGGTCCTTTCTCTCTCTCTTCTCCTTCTGGGACCCCTATAATGTGAATGTTGTTGCATTTAATGTTGTCCCAGAGGTCTCGTAGGCTGTCTTCATTTCTTTTCATTCTTTTTTCTTTATTCTGTTCCCTGGCAGTGAATTCCACCATTCTGTCTTCCAGATCACTTATCTGTTCTTCTGCCTCAGTTGTTCTGCTATTGATTCCTTCTAGTGTATTTTTCATTTCAGTTATTATATTGTTCATATCTGTGTGTTTGTTCTTTAATTCTTCTAGATGTTTGTTCTTTAATTCTTCTAGGTCTTTGTTAAACATTTCTTGTATCTTCTTGATCTTTGCCTGCATTCTTTTTCCAAGGTCCTGGATCATGTTCACTATCATTATTCTGAATTCTTTTTCTGGAAGGTTGCCTATCTCCACTTCATTTAGTTGTTTTTCTGGGGTTTTATCTTGTTCCCTCATCTGGTACGAAGTCTTCTGCCTTTTCATTTTGTCTGTCTTTCTGTGAATGTGGTTTTTCCTTCCACAGACTGCAGAATTGTAGTTCTTATTGCTTCTGCTATATGCCCTCTCCCCACCTGCTTCTTAATACCTCATTTTCCCCTTTGTTCTCCTGAAGATGAAAGACCAGTGTACAACAAATCAAATGATTTCAAACAGCAACATTATTAATTTAAAAAAAAAAAAAAGCAGAAAAGTTCTCTGTAGTTTCCCAAGTGTAGCCTCCTGGTAATAATAGCCCAGGACCTGCAAGTGTAGATGGATATCAAGGCCCAGCTCCAGTAGAGAAAGGATGCTGAGATAAGCCCAGGTCACTTAAATGCTCTCAGCCTCCGTTGCCTTACATGCTTAAAAAACTAAATGAAATAAACAAGCCAATTGAGAGGATCAAGGAAGTATAATGAGTTACTGTTTTTTACAGTGAGTTTTGATATATACTTATAGTGGATTCATGGTAGTAAGAATATCTTTAGCAAATAATTTAGTAGAAAAAAACACAGTAGAACCAATTTATCAAATGAACTGTAAAATGATTATCTTAATTTAAAAAAAACACTTTTTGAATTTATAGTATAATTCCATTATGTCCTCTGCATTTAAGCAGTGATTTATTCACTGTGTGAGAATTGATTCTGTGGCAGTCATGTTACATTGATTGCAGTTTTAGAGAGGGAATGCCAGCGTTATGGTACATTCATCCATCTTTTAGAGATGGCTTCTTTAAGCAGCCGAAAAGTAAATTATATTGGCATGGTTTGCCTTTGGTGTACTACCTTTTTTTTTTTTTTCTGTTGTTTGGCCGCGTTGCTTGGCATGTGGTGTGGGATCTTAGTTCCCCAACCAGGGATCGGAACCTGTGCCCCCTGCGGTGGATGCACGGAGTCTTAACCACTGGACCGCCAGGGAAGTCCTGGTGTACTACTTTTGAAGTGGTGTTTTGTATGAGCAGATAGCAATGATATAAACCCTCTTCCCAGAAACTGTACTCTGCTCCTAGGTTTTCCAGACTTTTGGTACTGTGAGTTCTTTTCTCTATCTCTCCTCACAGAGAGTTTCAAAGATTGTAGCTGTTAAGTATTTTACTTGGGAAAATTTTAGCTCTCAGAAAATAACAGTGTTTAAATAATACAAAGGGCAGCCAAGGGGAATTCCCTGGCGGACCAGTGGTTAGGACTGTGCGCTTTCACTGCTGAGGGCCTGGGTTCAATCCCTGGTGAGGGAACTAAGATCCCACAAGCTGAGTGGTGCGGCCAAAAATAAATAAATAAATAAATAGAATGAAATAAAAGAGCAGGCAAGGTAAGTTTAGGGAATGATGTTGATTCAACACTGTCCCTTATCTGCAAACACAGATGCAAAAACTGGCGAATTCAGACAGTGGCGCTGCCTGACTGGTTCTTCCAGAGTCTAGGAGAGGGAAAGATCTTGCAGGAGGAGCGTCTTATTTGCCTTTACCTAGATGTTCTGATTGGTCCCAAATGATGAAGTTTAAATGGACACTTTTCCCTTTTCTCAAATCAGTCTTAAACTCCTGTGGAAATCAACAAAGATAAACTCCCTATTTTACCCATTTTTGCTTCTGTTGTAAATTTTCCTATTGCACTTTTTGCCTTGAAATAAAGGTAGAAGTGATGTGGCTGGTGATGGGAGCGCATTCCCCAGGACTCTGGTCCTACTCAGCCGTTCAGCAGGACTTCTTGTTATTTCCATTCTGTACAGATTGCGTCTGGGCCATTGGCCAAGTGGATATTATAACCTTGGCACGTCGGAACCCAACTCTCACTTCTTGATTTTCTCAAAACCAATGTTGTTCTCAGTGTCATGGTTCATTTAGGAATGTCCTGACTCTCTGCATCCTGCCCCTTGGGGTGTTGGATCAGTGGCTTCTGCAGGGGGTTTGCTGCTCTGCAGCTGCTGCAGAATCTCAGACTCTCCCTGTCTCTTTAGATCAGCTCTTTCCTTCATTCTGCCTTTGGAATTGGTTTTCTCTACATTTTAAAAATGCGGCTTTTTGGGGGAATAGCCCTTTTTATTGCTGTAACTCTAGTGCCTAACCTGGTAGCAAGTTCACGATGGGTGATTAAAACAGGGAGGCAGTGTCTGGAAACACTTTGTGTTTGCTTTAAATTTGCGCTGTGTTTGAGAAATAAAACTATCAAATAAATGTACTTTAAAATGATTACTTGAGAGAAACCCACGTTTCTTAACTTTCCTCGCTTTTTTTCTTGTTAGAACTGTTCTCTTGAGCTGTCCTTTTTCCATATTTAGAAATTCACATGGGAAAAGGATGCCAGTGATATAGTCATTCCTGAATGGATGCTTAAAGTTGTTTTTTCCAGAACCATGTTGGGTTTTCACCGATTGATTCACTTTTTCATCTGGAAGCCCTAGAGACTAATTATGGTTTTTTTCCTTTCTTTCAAAGCAAAACAAGACAAAACATTGCCATAGTAATGTGTTGTCCACATAGAAAATTCCAGGAATACACAGTGTTATTTTAAAAAAAAGAAAAGAAAAGAAAAAATCAGGAGGAGAGGGGATAGCTTGTAGTGCTGCCGTGCTGAGATGCCCACTCAGAGCACAGCAGAGGGTGTTTGATGCCACTTTTCCTCTCTACTCACTGCATATGTTTTTGGAAGAGCCAAGTGGTATGAGAGTCCTAGCCGCAGCCATGGAACAGAGAGAAGCTGACGGACCAGCCTGGAAATCAGAGCCGATCTCATTTGTGCTAATTGGCCCAGGCATGAACTGGAGCTTTCACACATATGATATCTTGGATATAAACAGCCCTGCAGTTGGGTACAGGGCTGAATTAATTTGAAGACAAATTAATTTCATTCCATAGAATCCTGCTGTCCAGACTTAAAATTACATGTTGGGGTCATAGGGGTCACAGTTCCAGCAAGAAAAATAATCATGAACATATAGTAGATCCTTTTTTTGCCAAGCACTGTTTTAAGCCTTTATGTGGTGATTATATTTAACCATTGTTAACAGCACAGTGAGGCAGGAGTGTGTCCCATTTTACCACTCAGGAAACACAGGCCCAGGGGGTGACTGACAGTTTTGTCAAAGGTCACCCCGTTTGCAGTAGTTCACATTCGGGTAGTGCTTGGGGGTGCAGAATGTATCAGCTCATTTGACCTTTGCATTTACCCCTGAGGAGCAGAGCCGCTGCTGTCCCCCGTATGGAACGAGGAAATCGAGGCTCCCGGAAGTGAGGCCCCTTCTTAGTGCTGACACATCCAGTGAGTGTCCCAGCTCTGGTGGAGACCGTGTCTTCTGATGCTCCAGGCCAGCATCCTTTCCACCACACCAGGCTGCGTCCCAGGTTATGCACAAGAAAACTAAACAGGGACTGAATGGGACTTCTGCAACCTCTCCAGTCCAAACTGGAAGGCCGTTGCCGGCTGCAGCAGAGAGCCCTACAGAGGGCAGAGAGGCGCGTACCGACAGGCCTGGGAGCAGGGCCAGCAGGCCCGAAGCAGGGCTGTGTCTGCTTCGTGTGGAAGGACTTACAGATGTGCCGGCCCTTCCCCGCAGGCCGCCTTTCTCCCCACAGAGGCCAGAGTGCCACTGTCTTTGCGTTTCATCGTACAGGCTTTTCTGGTCACTCTCCCCTGCCTCTGGGAATCCTCATGCTGTTGTTATCTTTCTTACTCTGGTGACTTTTCCCTGTCAGCCCCTCAGCCAGCCTCTTTGGAGCATCAGCTCTTTAGAAAATTGTTCTCTGCGTCTGTTTTTTATTTTGAAACTGGATCCTTGATTTCCTTCCTTCCTTCTCCCCTTCCATCTCTTTTTCTTCTTTATAAATTTATTTATTTATTTATTTATTGCTGTTTTGGGTCTTCGTTCCTGCATGCAGGCTTTCTCTAGTTGCGGCGATTGGGGGCTACTCTTCGTTGTGGTTCGCGGGCTTCTCATTACGGTGGCTTCTCTTGTTGCAGAGCACGGGCTCTAGGCACGCAGGCTTCAGTAGTTGTGGCTCGCGGGCTCTAGAGCACAGGCTCAGTAGTTGTGGTGCGTGGGCTTAGCTGCCCCGCGTCATGTGGGATCTTCCCGGACTCGAACCCGTGTCCCCTGCATTGGCAAGCGGATTCTTAATCACTGCACCACCACGGAAGTCCCATCTAAGTGCTTTAGATTCATGTTACCACATTGGTCTCCAGACAACCCCAGTGAAGGCAGGTTCATTATTATTCCCATTTTATTGACGAGGAAACTCAAGGCCCAGATAGGTGAATGTCCCCAAGGTTATACAGCTGATACATAGCAGAATCAGGATATTCTTCACCCCTGCACCGTACTGGGGGCACTGACTGTGTGCCAGGCACTATTCCAGGACTTTCTTAACTCAGTCCTCACAGCAGCCCTAGGAAGCACAGATAGTGATGCTTCCCTGTGCAGTGATGTTGAACTGTTTGCCCAGGACCATCACAGTAAAAGGCCCGGGCAGGATTTGAACCAGGGTCCGTTTGGCTCCAGAGCCCATGCTCCATCCATCTGCTTGTCTTTGCTGTCTTTTTGACTTTCGGCCTCATAGACAGCTCTGCTTTGTTAGACCGTAAACCCTTCGAGAGCGGGACCTGGGTTTAGTTTTCCTTCCCCACTTGCCTGGTGATGGGCCTGCGTTACGGTGGCTACTCAAGAAAAGTGCTGCACACGTGAGTAACCGAGGTAGTGAGATGGGTTAGGTGCCTGGATGAAATACATAAGCCTCGTTGAGGGAACCGTGGAACCTGCCAAAAGTGAGACAAAGAAAGGGACAGAGAGTTTCCTCATTTTAAAAATTATATAATAAACGTTTTGTTCCATCATTAACATCTCCTCGCCATCCAAGGAAAAGATGGATGAAGAAGCTAGAGAAAGAAAAAGATGAAGTCCCATTATGAGCTCTCATGTTTAAGACAGGAAATGCTGCTTATATCCAAAGCCTCCCATCACTCCACGCCTCATTAGGGATTTAGAAAACGCACTGCTTAATCTCCGTCATTCAGGCAGTGAAGGTTTTACGATCCTTTTGGGAAAACCCAGCAGCCCGTGGTCATAGTGCCCCCTGGAGACGGCAGGTGGAATTACCATGCTTTCCGTCCTAAGCCTGAGCCGGAATTCATCTTGCAAAATGCATTTCCTGTTGAGTCTCTGAAGTCTCGTTTCATAATTGTTTCTCTGCCGACTTCGTGCTTTGATTAAACCAGTAGTTGTTTTCTGTTCCTTCTATTCACAGTTTCAGTCCTGCTTTACATTCAAATAGCCAAGTTCAACGTGGAAGCTGTTTTACTGTGCATAAACCCTTGAATAAAAATAGGTGAAAGCAAACAGATAGCTCTGGAGGGTAACAGATGCCCACACTCAGAGTCTGTTATGTTGGTGGAGAGAGGCAGTGGTCTGGGTGAGGGGTTGGGGGAGGCAAGGTAGGTTCCCTTTGCCTTCCATGCTTGTTCATATCTGCCGTGTTTAAAATCTGCTGAATGATGAGCGTGCAGGGGAAATTAGGTGACGTCGTAAACTTATGCCCTCAGAATGCAGGTTTATGAACGATCATTTAATTCACGACTTTCCTGCAGTCCTCAGACTGGCAACATTTTTGTTCTGATTTTTTTCAGGACAACAGAACCGAGCTGAACCTTAACCACTCCTAATTCAGACTCTGCCTTCCACCAAGCAGCTGAAAACAGACAGTTGTCTCCTCCTTAAAAATCCCCAACAAAGGAAAATTCTGTTTCTCACTTGTTCTACTGTTGAGTATGATTTTTTCCCACTGGCAAGTTCTAAATTTGTTATGAACTAGTTCCATAAGATCTTTTTTGGTAGAAGATTTACTCACTTTAATCTTCATACAGAAGAAGATAATTGTTTTAAACTTTAGCCTGTTCACAAACTTAAATGTTACTTAATATCTGGTTTTAACAGCTTTATTGAGGTATAATTCACATACAGCTTACCCATTTAAAGTGTACAATTCAGTGGTCTTTAGTATATTCATAGATATGTACCACCATCACCACAGACAATTTTAGAATGTTTTCACCACCTCAAAAAGAACCCCCCACAAAGAAAGAAACCCCATATTCTTTACCTATTGCACCCCTCCCCCACCCCCAGCACTAAGCAACCACTAATCTACTCTCTGTCTCTATAGATTTTCCTTTCTGGACATCTCGTATACATGAATCCTACAATATGTGGACTGTCCTCACTGGCTTCTTTACTTAACCTAGCATTATCAAGCTTCATCCATGTTGTAGCGTGTGTCAGTACTTAATCCCTTTCTGTGGTCATATATTCCTTCACGTATCACATTTTGTGTATCCATTTATCAGTTGCTGGACATTTGGGTTGTTTCCACCTTTTGGCTGTTATGAATAATGCTGCTATAAAATTTGTGTACAGGTTTTAGTGTGGACATATATTTTCATTTCTCTTGGGTAGGTACCTAGGAGTGGAATTGCTGGGTCATAGGTAACTCTGTTTGATCATTTGAGGAACTTCCAAACTGTTGCCCAAAGCGGCTGCACTGTTTTTCATTCCCACCAGCAGTGTATGAGGGCTCTGAATTCTCTATACCCTCGCCAATGCTTGTTGTTATCTGTCTTTTTGATTCCAAACTCCTAGTGGATATGAAGTGATATTTTCTTGTGGTTTCAATGTGCACTTCCCTGACGGCTAATAATGTTGGGCAGCTCTTCATGTGTTTTTTTGCTGTTCATATATCTTCTTTGAAGAAACATCTAGATTCCTTGCTCATTTAAAAAATTTGGTTATTTTCCTTTTATTGTTGAGTTGTAAGAGTTCTTTAAATATTCTAGATAAAATTCCCTTTTCGGATAGATATATGACTTGCAAATTATTTTCTCTCATTCTGTGGGTTGTCTTGTCACTTTCTTGATAGTGTTCTTTGAAACACAAAAGTTTTAAATTTTGATGAAGTCCAATTAATGTTTTTCTTTTGTAGGAAGATTTCTTTAGTACATGTTACAAAGCTATTAGGTATCTTTTCATTTTCTCAATGTAAAATTATAGAAAATATGATGTTTGAAAAACTGCGCCACCCCCCAAGAAGGTTTGGTGGATGGAGTTTGCTTTCCCCTCAAGAATCATGGACTTAGCTAGGGGTTTTCACTCCAATGCGTCTCTTCATGGGTGCTTCAGTCATTTTGTATTTTTCTTTCAATTTTTTGGTATGCTTCTAACTGGAGAGTTTTGAACTTAACAGGGAATTTAAAATAAAATCTCTACTAACAGTAAATAAAAGCAGAGAGGTCTAACATTTTTAGACCTTAGGGATATTCTGCTCTTTGCTCTCGTACTGCATTTGAAAAACAGCTGTACGTGTTTCACCACATTCTGCCTTTCATCCAAAGACCACTGTATGTTCTGTTTATGCAGAGCAAGGCTTCACACTGGATGGTCACAGTAAATGTGGTAACGGAAGCCGACCGCTTTCATGTGGATGACCTTTCTTCCTTTGCCAACAGGTATGGCAGATCCCAGAAAACGGACTCACCCTTTCCCTGACTGAGCCCGTGGTCATTTTAGAAGGCCACTCAAAGAGAGTCGGCATCGTGGCCTGGCACCCGACGGCCCGCAACGTGCTTCTTAGTGCAGGTAGGAGCCGAGCTGGCCTCTGCTTTCCCCTTGCCCTCGCTTCTCGCGGCCTCTGTGTGGAGGGAGCAGCAGACGCGTGCTGACTGTGCTGGCAGTTGTGAAGCAGGTCATTGGAACCCACGACAGGGTGCCTAAATGTGGGACTTCCCCGGCACCCGTGTACATGTGTGTGTGTCGAGGCCACTTGGGCAAAGCCAGTGGAAGCTGTGGACTTCCTGCCTAGAATTAGGAACAGACACATGCTTACTTATATAATCACATTTCAGCAGAGTCGTGGTTCCTGCTGGGGCCCTCCATGCCTCCATGGCCCTCAGTTGTAGTTATTTCTGATGTAGTAGAAGGAGCCCGAGTGGGAGCCAGGAGCCCTGGGTTCCAGCTTTGGTGTTGCCGCCAACTTTGGGGTGATCCTGTTCGTCAAATACCCTCCTTTCTTTTAAAAAATACTTTCATCTTTCTCCTTGCACTTGTAGTCCGTGTATACTATGGAGATACATATAAACAAAAGGGAGAAAAGAAAACTCATTTACAGTCCCACCACCCAGAGGAAACAGCATTATTACCCTTTTGATGTTTCTTTCCAGAGATATTTCTGTGCCCATAAACAATTTTACATACAAAGATGGGTTCAGACACTTTACGTGTGACCTGCTTTCTGCACTTGCTGGTACACTGTGGTCCTTTTCAGGTGCCATTACATGTTGTATGATATTTTTAATGACTCCATTAATAGTCCATTGTCTGAATACCTCTGTTTATTTAGTCAGTCCCCTATTTTTGGACATTGAGGTTGTTTCCGATTTTTCACTGTTAAACAGCACTGCAGTGAACCCTTGTGACCAAGTCCTAGTGTTCCTATTGGTTTCCCACTTGTGTAGTTTCCAAGTTTCATCTTAAAGAAATCTTTTTCTTTGTCTAAAATCTGAGATGTTATCTGCTTTTATAGAAGCAATACAAAGGACAGGAAGGAGCTTTGTGGGGTGATGGAAATGTTGATCTTGACTGTGATGATGGCTACATGCATATGTACATGTATCAAAACTTAACCAATGTATACTTAAAATGGGTGCATTGTATTGCATGCAAACTATACCTTAATAAGATTGGCTTATAAAAAAAGCAGTGCTAATGTTAGTGGTAGAATTTTAAAGATCTTTCTCCTCACCAGTAAAAAGGAGAGGAGCAGTTCAGTTTTTAAGTGGGTATGAAAGGTATATGTGACATAGTGAGTTAAGTTAAAAATCTAATGCCTGGTACCTATTGAAACCAAGAACTACTTAAAAAAAAAAAAGTAAGACTTTTTTTTTTTAAATTAATTAATTAATTAATTTTTATTTTTGGCTGTGTTGGGTCTTCGTTTCTGTGCGAGGGCTTTCTCCAGTTGCGGCAAGCGGGGGCCACTCCTCATCGCGGTGTGCGGGCCTCTCACCATCGCGGCCTCTCTTGTTGCGGAGCACAGGCTCCAGACGCGCAGGCTCAGTAGTTGTGGCTCACGGGCTTCATTGCTCCGTGGCATGTGGGATCTTCCCAGACCAGGGCTCGAACCCGCGTCCCCTGCATTAGCAGGCAGATTCTCAACCACTGCGCCACCAGGGAAGCCCAAGACTCTCTTTTTTAAAATCACAATTGACTATAACTGGGAAGCCTTCCAGTGTTCTACTCAGAACCTCAGTCTGATAAGGAGAGAAAACAGTTCTAAAGGTGGAATTCCCTCATGGAAAATACCCTACTGCCCGCCTCATCGAGGTCAAATCTAGGGTATCATCAGCAGACTGAGCCCAGTCTCCCTTTTACACGCAGAGAATGGTTGATTGCAGCGTTGTGCATAGTTTTGCATAGTTTAAGACTATGTGATCCATCCACAGTGGCTGAAGTGACTCATTTGCCTATGATGAACGAGGCAGAGGATGGGTCAAATCTCCATCGCAGAGTTTAGCTCCAACTTTTCATACTGTCAGTCGTACAGTTTTTTTCACCCATTTCCTATTTCTGACCCTAGGTAACTTAGGTGTCCTGGTTATTAGTGGCTAATTTTTCTAAGTGCTTGCAGAATTGGCTTATTGACAAGAATCCATCTTCAGGATGTCCATCCCTTATTTTGCTTCATCCTTGAGCAAATGTCCTGGAAGCAGCAAATGGTGCCTCTTTTTAAAGGGGCCTCAGGGACTTGGGGCTGAGCCTGGAGGGAAGGGAGGATGGAGCTGAAGAGCTGAGGGGCTGTGGCTCAGTGGACCTGTGGCCTCTTTGCGGATCAGGTTCTGAATTCACGTGCCTACTTGACGACAGTTTGTGCTTCTCAAATCAGGCCAGTCTTGGCCTATTTTTCTCCCCTCTTAAAGATAAAGATCTGCTGTGAGCAGATGGCTAGGCATTTCCCTTCACTTGTAATTTACATGCTTTTGTGCAAGACCCTGTCTCAACAGCATGGTTGATGGGAATAACCTGCTGTCCAGTCTTTGTCTTGAGCCTCCTAAACCACCATTTAAACCCTTTATTTTTAGTTCCTCTGGAAAGGAAAGAAGCTGTATTCGTTCTGATGCTTGTTTTACTAGAAAAGGAAACTTAAGATCGCTCAGGGTCCACCAGCCCAGTTAACTCTTAAAAAAAAATAGGGTTCTATTTTCCTGTTGTTCTTTGTTTTTGTTTGTTTGGTTGGTGTTTTTGTTTGTTTCACATGAGCCCAAACTTCACAAGCTGTATTTTTCCTTTAATGTGTTTCTTTTACACAAATTTCTTTTTTTCTTGGTCACATCAGTTTTTGACTGCCAGTAAGTAAGGCTTCTTATAATTAGCATCTCCATTTCAATACATAGGTGTGTTTATCCTCCCTGTATCTGTATCGATAGTTTTCACAAATGTGTTGTTGTGCAGGCGTTTCTCATCCCTGAGGGGTGTGGTTCTGCTTGCTTTCAGGCTGTGATAACACCATCATCATCTGGAACGTGGGGACGGGGGAAGCCCTTCTAAACCTGGACGATATACATTCGGACATGATTTACAACGTGAGCTGGAACCGGAACGGCAGTCTGATCTGCACAGCCTCCAAAGACAAGAAAGTGAGAGTAATCGATCCTAGGAAACAGGAGATTGTTGCTGTAAGTATTCTTAGGACAAAAGCCCTAGTAAGTGTAGCGCTTTAGGGAGTGAGAACTTTCTGCGTTTTAAGGCAGACTGCAGGGGCTGGGACTGCCAGTCCGTGGACCCTTGCTGTGTGCAGACGCCAAACTGAATCAGAAAGGTCTCGGCCAGGCTTCTGTCTCCCAGTTGCCCTTCTCTCCAGAGCTGTGCATTTCTAGCTTTTACCCAAGCCTTCCCTCTCGCTTGGCGACCGTTTCTCACAAAGAAACAAAGTTTTTTTTATCAGTTTGCTTAAGAATGTGCAAGTCTAGAGCAGCTAACCCACAGAGTTTACTGCATGCTGGCTTAAGACTGCAGATGGATCTGTTGATTCCCTCGCCTGCTCCCCAGTCGGTCTTTAAAGGGCCTGACAAGATGCCATGGGTTCTCTGCACAGCTCAGCGTCCCCGTTTCTGCCACCTGAGCTAGGCCTCCACAGAATCACACATCACGGCAAAAGATGGACACTCGGGCCTTTAGTCAGGTTGACACAGCAGGTGTTGAATCCAGAGGTGCCTCACTTTCACCCCACTCTGTGCCTCGTCACGGCCCTTCTCTGAGAAGGCAGCTCTTGGCCGGTGATACTTTTCAAGAGTCGGGTGACAGGCATGGCTGGTGCTTATCAAGGCCCCGTACCCCGTGCTTTCTCCACTAGAACCTTCCAAGGTGTGGGGCTGGTGGGCTCCCGCTGAAGAGATGAGGCTAAGGAACGGGTTAGCCAGACTTGACTTCTGTCCTATGAAATTGCTAGATGCTATAGTGACTATCCACCTTCAGGTTATTATCATACTCTTGAGGAACAAAGGCTTGGCAGAGCCGTTTCGTGCGTTTTGTTTTTGCAGAGCCTGGACTTGGGTTGGTGGCAGGGGCTGGTGGAAGGACTGCGGCCTTTCAGTCCAGACCTGGCGCGATTGCTCGCTCACCAGCCGAGGGGCCTTGGCCAGATCCCTTGGTGTCGCTTTGTTTCCTCCTCCTTCAGGGAGGGGAGGTGGCCAGTACTGACACGCTCGTGCACGTATGTGCACACGCGCACACACACACCTTTGACGTGAGTGGCATGTGGGGTGGCGGGGTTCACTGTCTGAGCCCCCGCTCTCCCCCACTTTTCCTTCCTGCAGTCTGACTGTGTAAGCTGCCTCTTTGCTCTCTCGCCCAGGAGAAGGAGAAAGCACATGAAGGAGCCCGACCCATGAGGGCCATCTTTCTGGCTGACGGCAACGTCTTTACCACTGGTTTCAGCCGCATGAGCGAGCGGCAGCTGGCCCTCTGGAACCCGGTACGCCCCTTCCCAGCCCTGCCACCCCTTCCCCAGCCTCGAGCTTTCTCTTTTCTGAGCGGGCCTTTGGGTTGGTCAGTAGATGATAGGGTTCTCAGTGTCGTTTACTGAACTCCTGCTTGTCTTAAGTTGGATGTGAAGTTCTCATCCTCACTGGAGACTTACTGCTGAATGTATTTTAAAAATGCATTCTTGATACTCCCAAGGAGTCTATGTTGACTGTAGATTTTAGAAAGAATGCGTGAAGAATCCAGTGTTTTAGACTTGGGAAATAAGTTCTAAACTTAGTTAAAATATTTCCTAAAGAACATGATCAAATGTCTAAATCAAAATAGTCATGCTTGGGAAAATGTTCATGACAGCACAAGTGGGAAAAACGTACTGAACTGCATATATGGTATGATCCCAATCTGTGTGTGCTTCTATGTTGGAAGGAAATAGGCCAAAATGGTAATTGTTTCTACCCCCCACTGGACCGTGGGATTACAGAATATGGGATGATTTTTATGTTTTTCCTTGTACCTTCTAATTTTTAAAAGAACATGAGTTTATTTTTGTAATAAGAAAAAAGTACTTTTGAAAAAGAAAGCAGTCACAGAGGAGATAGGCTCTCATCTCTGTCATGGGATCACACTGATGTGTGCATTAATTATGTTGCCAAATCAACACAATTTTCAGTGAGTTGGATCTCATCTAGTATTCCTATTGGTAATTACATGTATGAATATCATATGTGCATTGTTTAAACTTTCATTATTTTAGGGAAATGGCTAACTTAATTAGGGATGAAAAATGTATCATCTTATAAAAATTCACCTTTTAAAAATGTGTGTGTGTGTGTATTTTTTTTTTTCCCAGAAAAATATGGAGGAACCAATTGCTCTTCATGAAATGGACACTAGCAATGGGGTGTTGCTACCTTTCTATGACCCTGACACCAGTATCATTTACTTATGTGGAAAGGTAAACAGTAATTTTGCTGTTTGATCTTAAATTTAATCCTGTAAGAAGAAAAGTTTATCCTTCAGAGATTTAGTAGATGAGCAATTGTATAGAGAATAGTGCTCCGTGGGTACAAGCTTTTGAGGGCCTCAGAGACTCTCCAGAGGGTTCTCGCTCCTGGAGTTCAGTGTTAAGGCCCAGGCCTTAACAATTACATGGCCTGACTCAAGTGTCAGGAGGTGACAGTTGTTACAAGAAGACCCCACACTGAACTCAGGACACCTTCCTGCTGCCTGATGATTTCTGCCTAACTAAAGTGTTGGTAGCTTTATTATCATTACAGTTACTTCATTTTAGAAGGTAAAGACCTCAGTATTCCTTATTCTTCTGTAGGCTCAATTTCCCTTAGAATTTTTGTAGTTGAAATAAATGAATTAATACAAATGGAGCTGTTGATGTGTTTCCCTTCCCCAAACCTGTCAGATAGTCCCTTGCTGGGGATGAAGCTGGGGGTGTTTTACTTCTGTTCACAGTTGATGGAGTGGGCTGCAGACCTGCTTGACATTTTTATAGGTCAGTTATTTAGAAACTGAGATCTTGTCTGTTTCCTTGAAAGTCATTTTACTTGAGATGTTAACAGCTGCCATAGACTGCATTGTTACCCAGATGTTACTAACACTGGGTGGAAAGTTACTGTGAGTATGTAGAAAGCAAATAGTGTATGATTAGCTTGTCTTCCATTGCTTTAGATAGTTACATCATTGAAACAAACGGAAATATGAGAAAGGAGAGAGTTGTTAGGGCAGAGTACTGCCTAGCTATTTATCACTTCTTACACACACATCTCTCCCCTCAGGCAGGATTGCCTTCATTGTTCAGGTTCATGTAACTGTGTGACAGTTATTTACACTGAGAGAGGCTAGCACATGCTTCAGGTCTTCAAAAAAATCTGACCATTCTAAGCCAGATTATCACAGAACTTGACACCTTGTAATGGGATAGCATTCTTGTCTGAAGTTAAAGGTTACTCACTAAAACTAATGTCTCTTCATTAGAAAACTCTTACTTCTTATCCGATTGTCTGGTGTTAGTGCCCTCAGGTCTGTGCCCATGGAGGAATGCTGAAAAATCAGTAATTGCCCGCTAGGCCCTCTTGGTCTTCTGTTTGTTTGTTTGTTTGTTGCCGCACAGTTGTTGGGCGGAGGTGTTAACCTTTCCGCTCCAACTCTGACTTGGTGCCAGACTCAGTGCAGGCAAGTCAGAAACTTTGGGAGGAGGCGGAGGAGGCTGCTAGCCTTGCATAGGCGAGGGCTTGCTCTGCCAGGAAGAGAAGCCATCATGTGCTCGCGGCAGGCCTCCGAAGGGGAGCAAAGGCCAGCCAGCGTAGCGGAGTCCCAGTCAGTGCTGGGGGTATAGAGGAGAGAGACACCCACCTAAGCCAGATATTCCGGCTAACGTGAAACACAAACCTGTCTCCGATTTCTTATAGGGCGACAGCAGTATCCGCTATTTTGAGATCACGGACGAATCCCCATATGTCCACTACCTCAACACATTCAGCAGCAAGGAGCCTCAGAGGGGGATGGGTTACATGCCCAAGAGGGGACTCGATGTCAACAAATGTGAGATTGCCAGGTAAAGAATCGGTATCGGAAAGTGTTCAGCCTGCTTACACCGTTCGTGTCCGCACCTGAGTCTTTCTACCTGTGTGTGTGCAGTAGAATCGTAGAATTAGTATCTTGTTTCCTGCCCGTTCTTAGAAATGTGGAGTTTGAGAGCAAGAAGAAACCCTTCAAAATCATTTAATCCAGCTGTGCCCTCCCCATCCTTCAGATGATAAACTTGAAATGCAGCGGTTAAGGGGCTTCACTGGGGCGTATCACACCCTGATTTAAGTAGTGAAACCATCGTCGCTTGTCTTCAGGCTGCGGCTGTGGCCAGCGTCCCCTGGGAGGCAACCAGGAAGAGCCTGTCCCTGGGATGGAAATGAGGGATGGTTTTCCTGCCCTGCAGAGGGACCAGCCAGGTTCCAAACCGGGTTGTGGAGCCCACAGATCCGAAACCAGAGAAACAAAGATCCACAGCGGGTGTTAGGTTAGCTTGGCTTAGGAAGCTCAGCTGTGTGTTGTAACTTCTGCCTCTCTGGACTACTCTGTGGAGTTTTTATAACACTGCGTTTATATGGACATTTTTCTAAGTGTGCTGACCTGGTCACACAAATAATTGACACTTACGTCTTTAAAAATAGAAGAAATTTTATGAGCCCTTTTTTTTATATTAATCATTGCACAGTTTTGTTTTTTTTTTTTAATAATACCTTCAACTCTATAGCTAGAATAATGAAGGAAAGCTGTCACAGATAATTCTAAATTGTAGTTTAAATCAAACTAGTCAAAATGTGGTTCAAAATAGATTGAATCTGAACTTCAAAATTACATTCAGGATTTGGGAACCCATTTATTTTACTGTCATCTAAAAGTTTAAAAGACGTAGTCGGCCCTTTGTATTTGCGAGTTCCAAATCCAAGGATTGAGCATATTTGGAAACAAAAGTTCCAGAAAGTTCCAAAAAGCAAAACTTGAATTTGTGGCGCATGGGAAACCATTTACGTAGCATTTACTTTGTGTTTACAACTGTTTACATAGCATTTACATTGTACTGGGTATTGTAAGTAATCTAGAATGACTTAGAGTATAAAATGCTGTGCCATGTTATGTAAGGGACTTGAGCATCCGCAGATTTTGGTGTCCGCGGCAGGTCCTGGAACCCATCCCCCGCAGATACCGAGGGATGACTGTATAAGGAAGTCATTCAGGACGCCTCCTGTTTACTCAGTATTTCTGGGGTGTTGGTTACGTGTTGGGCGCTGTGCTAATCACACGGCCAGGATCCCCTTTCTCTTCATACCCATGCTGTGAGGCGGGTGCTGGTTTACCCACCATGTGGATGAGGAGCTCAAGGCTGGGTCAGGTGGGCACATGCCCAGGTGTGGGGGGTAGAGCTGGCCATCCAGCCCAGGCCAGCCTTCCCACCACTGAGCCGACTGCACAGGTTTTGGGCTTGGTCTTCCTACTCTTCCCACACCCTGGATAATTCCAGATTTTTCTTGAGTGTTATGCATGATGTGGTTTGCTCGGATGCCAACATTTAATTCCTAGGATTGTTTTCGTTTCCTTTTTAAAAATCCTATTTACACTTACGAATGTTCAGCCACTTCACGTTGGCAGAAGACGTGGCATCCAGGTCATAGGTACTCTCTGAGACATGGGTGTCCATTGTCTTCTGCCTTGGTAATTGTCTTCTGACTTGGTAATTTTCTCATAAGCGGTTCATTGTCGGTGGTGTTAATCATTTCCCCACAGTTGATTTGCCCCCAGGTAATTGGAACTTGACTGTCACCATAATGCATAGGCCTCTGTTCATGTCTCCTATCCGCCGTTCCCTAGCATAGCTACTCTCAGCTTCTATTTTCTCCTCTGTGAAATGGGAACGCTGAATTCTACCTGTTCCAAAGGATGCGTCAGATGAGGTGATGGGCAAACACAGAATGTACGAGTGAATTATTAAGCCTGTTACTGGGCCTCCTGTTTCACTTAATGCAACTTTGCCTTTATTTCTCCTTTGAAGATTCTTCAAACTTCACGAGAGAAAGTGTGAGCCTATTATCATGACTGTCCCCAGGAAGGTAAGTGCCCAGTTGTCTAGGCAATCCGTGTTTTAAAAATATTTTAAAAATCCCAGAGCTCTCTTCCTTACCTGTGGATTTCTCCACTGTGTCTCGTGTAGTCTGACCTTTTCCAGGATGACTTGTACCCTGACACGGCGGGGCCCGAAGCGGCGCTGGAGGCGGAAGAGTGGTTCGAGGGAAGGAATGCAGATCCGCTCCTCATCTCCCTGAAGCACGGATACATTCCCGGCAAAAACAGGGACCTCAAGGTGGTCAAGAAGAACATTCTGGACAGCAAGCCCACGGCAAACAAGAAGTGCGACCTGATCAGCGTCCCCAAGAAGAACGCAGACGCGGCCGGCGTGGTAAGGACCGCAGGGCCTGGGGCGTGCTGGGCTGGCTCGGCCTGGCCCTCCCGAACACGCCTGCCAGCCTGGGCGTCTGCGAGCACTGTCCCCGCTGCACGGATGGGCTTCAGTAATGGTAACAGGCACTGTTTGTAGGAACCACCTTGATCACGTGACATTTATGAGTTTGACTCCTTTAGCTCTCTTTTTTATGATGACCAGGATAGAAGTCAGTCTGTTACCGATGCCGGGAAGATGAGGTCCCAGGAAGGAGGGAGTGGTGAGAGATTTTAGAAGTTGCTAAGTGTCTGAGTGACAGAAGGATCTGGAGTGAGTGGAACTTAGAGGCAGAGATGATCTTGGGCATCTTGGCAAGAATTGTTTCAGGGGAGTGATGGAGACCAGAGGCTGACAGTGAAGACCCCTGTGGCCACGAGAGAGCAAGGTTGAGCCAGGGAGGAGAGGGGGCTGGCGTCGGCAGGCTGTAGAATGGAGTTCTGGGGGCCAGGAGGGGCTGGGAATTGTCGATGTGGAGGTGGCAGAAACAAGAGGCAAAGTGCCCTCAGGAGCTAGTGTTTTGGCTGTGACCGAGCAAGCCACACGAGGCACCACAGCTCTGGGGACTGCAGGGTTTCCTGCAGAAGAATCAGCTCCACGAGGGAGAAGCTCAGGCTCTTTAGAGGAGCAGGCAGGGCAAGGGATGTAGTTCCCGAGGACCTTTCTAGGAGCTGATAGGAGCTCAGTAGCCTCTAGAGGGTCACCTGTCACCGTGGTCACATAGAAGATACTCCTGCTGGAGTTGGCTGATCGGGGTGGTTGGGATACGGGGCAGCCTTGCAGGGATCAGTCTCTTCCTGCAGTTTAGTTGTGTCCCAGGAGTCTCCATCCAGCTCGGCGCACAGGTGGGGCCAGGAGCCGTGAAACACTGTTGCTTTGCTGTGGGTGCCAGTTGGCCCAGCCAGCATTCCTGGCATTCCTAAAAGGCTCGGCCTGGCTGCTGCAGCCTGCCACTTCCAAGATGGAAGGTCACAGTTATACCCCGTACATCCTACCTGTGCTGAACGTTGCTGCTTTTTAGTCACCCTCTTCCCTCCCCTCTTTTTTTGTTTCCTTAGCAAAATGAAGCCAAATTGGATGAGATTTTGAAAGAGATCAAATCTATAAAAGACACAATCTGCAATCAAGATGAGCGTATTTCCAAGTTAGAACAGCAGATGGCGAAGATAGCAGCCTGAAGGTCCACCCCCCACCCCGCAGACGGAGCGAGAACGCGCGCTCGTGGCTGGTAGTTGGTGTGGTCCCAGGGAGGGCGAAAGGGAGGCACTGCCACTTGGAGACATTTCAGATCTGTCGACCAGCGATAGGCCACATTCCAGTAAGGACTCAACTCGTCTCCCAAATTTGCAGAAACAAAATGTGATTTAAAAGCTGAGCTTTTTACCAGAAAGCTTTTTTTGATGTTTTAAGTGTTATGTGACTTGTGAACTTCTAAAAGACAAAAGTGCTACTTTGAAAATCCCAGATATTCTGAATTTTAGAAAACCAACCAATTCTGATTCAGTGTCCTGCCCAAGTACCTTTGTTTTTTTTTTTTTTTTTACAAACAGGGACCAATGCCACATTGCTTTTTATATTTCTTTTTTTTTTAATGTTGCCAAAACCAAAAGTAGCTTTTTTTTCTTTGTATTTTGCTACTTTGCAGTATTTGTGTGTGGGGGTTTTTTTTCTCCTTAATTTGAAAGGGACAGCACTGTGTATGTTTATAAACTAAATGAAGATATTATTTTGTATAAACATTCATCTGAGAACAATCAGAGCAGTAGCCGCACTGTGCTGGCTTCTTTGCAGCACAAACCTGGTCATCTTAATGACTGTACAAAAGGAAGACTTGAAAAATCATGTGGATTCATATTCCCACCCCTCCCTTTCCATTGAGTCTTCTGATCAAAAAAAAAGCTCATATCAAATCGTTTCCTTTCTCTTTTCTAGAAATTGGGTGGTTGTACCAGAATGGAATTTTGCTTCTTGGTTATCCTGTGCTTCAGATGATTATAATCGAACCTAAACTAGCATGTGTTTCTGCGGTTTTGTTACACACATAGAATCTATTAGCTTCATCACTTTAACGTCATGTTCCAAGTTTTGGTCAGTACTTGACAAGGGTGTCCAGGACGAGGAGCCACACGTGCTGTGGGGTGTTCCTTCTTGTCCCTTTCAGCAGCTTGCCTGGCTCCCGAGTACCCTGGGATGGGGTGAGACCGACTAGGGGACCTGGAGGGAAGCGTTCGCCCCGCGTGATCCTCTGCTTTCCCGTGTGTCCCGTGCTGCCCCCTCGCTGTGCTAGACAGGTCCCCCACACCCCTGGAGCTCCTGCCCTTTCTTCTCCCTCCTGTATGCAGCCCCCTCTCTCAGGGCTCCCCCGGCCGTCCCTCCCTCCTCCTGCCTTTCGGTGCTAACTGCATTCTGCTAAGCTGAGGCCAGAGGGTGCTGTTGAATATTGAGACTGGGGAGGAGGGTCGAGAAGGAAGCAGACGTCTGCTGTAGCTTTGATGGTGCAGCTGGTCCCTGCGTACCCTCTTCACAAACTCCCCCGCGCCCCGCTGCAGCTGCACCGTGGCTGGGTCCGAGCACAGAGACTACGCAGCCCCCGGCCAGACACTGAGCTCCCATGGCCTGCCCCACTCCCGGGTTAGCTGGGACTTCTCTCCATTTCCATTTTCTCAGAGTGCGTGCTTGAGAAACAAGATTTAAGGAGCCTCTGCTTTGGAAGGGCTGAGTGTCTGTGGCGGAACGGGAGTCGTGTCATGCATTAGGACCACGGTGGGGGCGCCTGCACGTGCTCTCGCTGGCCTGGGGACGGTTCGGGACCGCCTGGAAGCGTCTGTGTGCGGGGACCCAGGCTGAGGCAGAGTGTGGCGTCGGTGGGTTGGGCTGCATGGTCGAGCTGTCCTCGTGTCTGAGTAGAAAAGAAGGTACTGTGTTCTTTACCAGTCCTGGGATTGCTGTCTCCATGGTTTCAGGGCATCTGAATGAATGTTTGGTGTGGTTTTGTGTGTGCGTGCGTGTGTTTTAAATATTAAAGTGGATAATGAGGTGTTAAGAAAACAATAATTACAGTGATTTATATTCAAACCTGTATGTGTTTCTTTATCAACATAATCTGCTGAGGACCTTCATTTTTAAGATTCAGAAGTGTTCTAAGGTTCTGACACCCAATTAATGAAGTGAACAAAATTGTTGATGGTGGTGAAACACCGTAGGGAATGTGGTTCGGAGAGAAGAGGAGGGCAAGGGCAAGTTATCCTGATCTTAGTGTGTAGTGTATGGCTTATTTAATGAACGGATTCCCCGCCAGTCTCAGTTGGCGCCTCAAGCTCTGTGGATTATTTTTCCTGTTTTGCCTTTTTTTTTTTTTTTTTTTTTTAAATCCGTGCTATCCCAGAGGAAAACCAGTGAATTACTCCTAGATCGGCTCTTATAGAGCGGCCATCGTATTCTGTCAAAACACTTGCTTCCATTTTCAAAGATAAAAAAAAAAAATCATTGGTTACCAAACGGTGTCCGTGTTTATTTCGCACGCCCACTGTCTTTGAGGCAGCACGCAGCTTGCTGCCTGACCCAGTGTCTCTGACCCGCTGGAACCACCCTCTCGGGGGGTAAGTACGGGGCGCATGTGGGTGGGCCCCGGGTTCCGCAGGTGGAGTGGGGTCTGTCCTGCCTCCAGCCTCTGCCAGGGGCGGATCTGGGGCAGATAGTCTAGTCTGGATGAGCCCCGAATTGTGAAGGAGGGACGAGACTTGCGTAGAGTTCAGGTGAGAGGAATAGCCACGTCTGGCCACCTAAGGAGCCCACTGCACGGCCACCATGGGTCCTACGACAAGCTGATTCCCTGGGAATCGGTGCCTTGGAAAGCAGCTCTTTCTTCGGTAGGAAGCCCAGTATTCTTGGCTTAACTGTGCTTTTTATTCCAGCAGAAGGTTTTCAAGGTCACTTGAATTTCTTGGCCCTCTCTCCGCTTCCCTATTTGCACTGAAACATTGACCCATGACATCTCAGTGATGGTAGCAAAGAACTTCCCTCCATTTGGTTTTTCTAAATGCCACTATGATGACTAGTTGGCACGAAGCCTCCCGTCCTCGAACACCCTCTTCTGAAGTTGCTGTAGTCTGTGCGGCAACGGCGGCCAGGGTCGTGGTCAGCCCGTCTGCGGTTTCAGGAAGTGGAAGTCGGCTGCTTCCGTCTGCAGCCCCTCGGTGCCCCCCGTCAGGGGGCAGATGCGTGGTGCGGGACGTTTACGACCGACTGGTTTCTCACCTTGGCCGCCTTGCTCCTTTTCCAGAAGACCCAGGGTTACCACGTTGGCCCCAGACAGCAGCCAGCCAGGCCCCGTCGAGGGAGAACTTCCGTTTTTTAAAGCCTCCTTCCCTTGCTGTACTCGGTGTTCTGTGTCCAGAAGAATTCTGGTTGGCTCTTCAGAATCACTTAACTCGAAGCGGCCCTTCCCTTTCTGCTGATAACACATTCCCACGTCCTAAAGCCATCATTGGGTCACAGACCTGAGACGGTCAAGGACACACACCTCTCCTTCTGCAGGTGGGCAGCTGCACAGTGCCCTTTGTTCCTTTTTCAGATGAAAAACGTTTTTTCCTCCACTGCTGGAGGGAGTGTGTTAAATTGGTACTGTTGCCGAGGGCAGGTTGACAGGGTAGATAGGCGTTTTCGAGGTTCTTACCTGTTAGCCCAGGATTTTCACCTCTGGGAATTTTGTCCCAAGGACACTAGCGAGAGGCATGTTTGGGAACTGGAAGAGTGAAAATTAGTCCAGCAGGGTGGCTCGATTATTAACCACCCCAGAACAGATTGTTTTTGACAAACCATTTTAGGGGTATGTGCCTATATTGATATAATGAATATTTCTGTGTAGGGTGAAGACCACAAATGTTGCTATGTAGGGTAGCAGTTGTGGGTAATTTTTCATTAATTGGATTTTTTCTGAATTTCTAAATTTCCTATAAATGTCTTTATTCCCAGAAAGAAGTTATTAAAAGTAATGTATGAGTGATGAATTAATAGTACCTTAAAGCAGGCATCATAAGTCAGAGGTGGGGAAGGAAGTGGTGGGACATTGAAGTCG
The DNA here is from genome assembly GCF_965194825.1 of Balaenoptera physalus. Classification (NCBI taxonomy): domain Eukaryota; kingdom Metazoa; phylum Chordata; class Mammalia; order Artiodactyla; family Balaenopteridae; genus Balaenoptera; species Balaenoptera physalus. The sequence goes on along the minus strand of NC_138897.1, from coordinate 77,881,254 downwards.
CTCTAGGGGCAGGGACTCCTTAGCGCCTCCCAGCAACACCAGTGTCCGTGCTTAATGGGGTCAGTAGTTTTGTTTTCAAATTTAGAAGTAAAAATAAGTTCCTTTTTATCTAGACTTCAGACTGGCAATAGAATAAATCACAAGAGAAAAGATAGGTTGGCTGCGGAAAAATCAAATTACATATTCAATATGTCCAAAAAGCGAAGGAAGGCCATGGAAACTGGGAAATGTGTTTCCAACCAATACAGTATGGGATAGTATCTTCTAGTATGCTTAATCCGAGTCCCAGCTGCCGCCTCTGTTTGAATGGGATGGTTTCACCTCCCTGGTGGCGTGTGTCCAATTTTAAGTCCGAGAGGGTCTTGACATGCAGATAGCAGTGTTCTTCGTCCCTCCCCCAGGAATTTAGTCCACCAGCAACCGGTTTAACACAAACTTAGAAGTGGAAGGGGTTTGCTAGTAGACGCTAGTCATAGTGTGCTTGGGGCAAGTTCCTGGAATGGAAAAGTGGAGAGAGAGAAATTACTCCTGGTCCAAAGATCCTCAGGGGTCAGGTGGCTGCCAAGTTTGGTAGACGGGTTGCAACCTTGAGGAAGGTGAGCTGAGAGAGGCTGGTGGGCTCTTTGAGGTTCAGTGTAGTTTCACGTTACTGCGTGGAAATGAAACTGGGTGAGAAAGCTGATTTTCAGATCCTGAGTTCATGAATGGGGGACAGGGAGTGTTGGGGGGAGGAACCCAGCTCCCGTGAGGGGAGAGCAGTGCTGGTCCCGATTCCTGGGGAGCCGGGTCAGACCGGAAGTTAATCCACTGAAGCACTCAGCTCAGGAGGTTGGGAAGCAGTTGAAAAGCAAGTGGACGGATCTCTTCTGTTACCAGAATCACTAGGTGCTGAGTTTTTTGTTGTTGTTTTTTTAATGGAGGCTTCCTCATGCTGATCTGAAAGACTCAATGAATGTTTTTGGAAAGGATGATGTGGTGGGTTTGGAGCAGCACTGGAGAGAAATGATTCAGACAAAGGCCCGGCAGACAGTTGTGGGTATAGGGAAAGCTTTGGGTTGAAAGAAACGGACAGTCATCAGTGTCTGAAAGGGGAAGAGCAAGGAGCTGGCCTGGTGTCGGGTGCTCTGCTTGAGGGCTTCAAACACAAAGTAAGTACCTTCCCCACGTTCACGGCCCACTAGTCCAGGTGATGCGGACCGATCCCAGTGTGAACGGGTCACGCACAGCGTCCCGGGGCCCCTGAGGTGCTGCAGCAGCTGAGGGGGCAGGGCAGCCTTCACCTTCTTCACAGCCCTGCTCTCTTCTCATTACTCATTTCTAAACCACCCCTCCCCACCATGGTTCCATTCATCTTGGCATTCACTGAGGAAATACGAGATTTTAAGGGGCCTGCAGAAAATTGGAGTGGAGCCAGTGACCAAGTGGCCCAGCCAGGAAACATTGTTTGGACTGAAGCTCAGTTCCCTGAAGGTAGAGAAATCAACCTTCAGGGTTTCAGCAACAAAATCCAAGCTTTGGAGCTCTAAGCGACGAGGTCTGAGAACTGGGAAGTTGCCCCATATATAATAGGACGTTGTTGCAGGTTCATTTCTGTGCCAAGATGCTATTTGGATTGTAGAAGGTAGACAAAGCACCTCCTGGTTAACGTACTGCCATTCTCAACTGCAGTTCCCAAAGTGACAAGCGAGTTCTTACCACCCTGGCCAGTTTCCACCAGGGCAGTGGATTCAAATGTCACAAAAGACGGCAAGGTGGAGATTCCCATATGGGCATCTGGGCATCTGCCAGAAACCCCCCTTTGTAGAGTGACCAGTCCACTGTTTGAACAGCCTTGTAACTGGTTCCTCTACCTCTGCCCGCCTGTTCCCTTTTTTGCTTCCAGAGTGATGTTTTCTAGAACAGAATCTGTCCAGATCTCTGAGAGAGACATAAGTGGTTCCCCTCTTCAGCTCTTCAGCTTCCCCTAGGACAGCCCCCTTGACTTGGCCCCTGCCTTCCTCCCACCTGGTTCCTGTCTCCTATCAGCTACTCATGTTGGCTCCAGCTTCAAAATACATCCATCTTCCAGCTACTTCTCACACTGCTGCTGTAACCCTGATAGTTCATGCCCCCATCATCTCTGATATGAGCTGAGTTTCTGTACTGTGTTCTCCAGAGAAATGGAACTAATAAGATGTGTCCATATACATAGTGAGAGATTCATTATAAGAATGGGCTCACATGATTATGGAGGCCAAGTTCCCATATCTCCAGTCAGCCAACTGGAGACCCAGTGTTTCAGTTTGAGTCCAAAGGCAGCAAAAAACCAAGCTCAGAGGCAGTCAGACAAGGAGTTCCTGCTTACTGAGGCTTTCTGTTCCAGTCTGGTCTTCAACTGATTGGATGAGGCCCACCCACTCACACTGGGCAGGGCAGTCTGCTTTCCTCAGTCCACCAATTCAAATGTTCATCTCCCCCAGAAACATCTTCCCAGACACACCCAGAATAATACTTGACCAAATTTCTAGGTACCCTGTGGCCCAGTCAAGCTGACACATAAAAGTTAACCATCACACCTTCCAAACCAAGCTTCCTGTTGTCCCCTGCTTTAGTCTGTTCTCAACACAGCAGCCAGAGTAACCTCTTAAGGTATGAAGGCAGGGTTGGGTAAACAAAGGCCCACAGGCCAAATCCAGCTCACTGAAAGTTTCTGTACAGCCCACAAGCTAAGAAGAGCTTTTTTACATTTTGAAATGGCTGGAAAAAACCCAGTGACAAGTAAAAATTACGTCAAATTCAAGTTTTAGTGTCCATAAATTTTATTGGAACATAGCCACACCCATCTGTTTGAGCAGCATCTATGGCTGCTTTCACTCTACACCCTCAGAGTTGAGTATTTACAATGAGACCCAATGGTCACAAAGCCTGAAATATTTACAATCTGGCCCTTTAGGAAAAAGTTGGCTGACTCCTGTTTTTAGGCCCAGAACCCTCCATTGGCTTTTCATCCCACTCAGAATAAGAGCTATAAGATCCTCACAATAAGTTGAAGCTGGCCCTCGATTTCCTGACCTCTTATGATGTCCCCTTGTCACAAGGCCTCCTACCTCTGAGCTTTCACATGTGCTGTTCTCTCTGGACCACCCATCCTTCCCCCCCACCCCCAGTGTCTGCAGGGCTCATAACACCTATCACCACCAGCTCTATCAACTCATTGAGTTTCTGTCTCTCCCAAATTGAATGAGAACAAGACAGGAACTTGACTGTGGTATCCCTAGATTCTGGCATATGGTGTTAATAAATACTTGTTGAATGAGTGAATTGAAAGTATAGACATTATTATCTGAGATGGGGGTACCTATTGGATTATCTGGGCAACAGTGCTTTGCTTCCAGATTATGACCCTCCCCTGTCCCCAGTCCGCCCCAGGCTGGACCAGCGAGCCCGCCACCTTCAGTGCCGGCAAATCTGAGCTCTCCTTTACAAAGGCCTGGGATTTGGGGGTGCAGGGAGCTAGCAGGCAGGCAGGACAGGTACACAGTGATGGAGAAAACGCTCTGGGTCCCTTCTGCTCCCCAAGTCCATGCCCGAGATCCTGCTGCACGAGTTACCCCAGGAATCCTACTGCCACCTAAGCTCGTTTGAGTTGAGTTTGTCTGCAACCAAAACTCCTGCCTCATGCAGCTCTGTCTCCCTCATCAGAGGCCCTTGAGTTCCGAGGCCCAGAGTTCTTCATCTTTGTACCTTTAGGGCCAAGCCCAGGCCCAGTGCTTGGGGTGGCTCCTTGGAGGCATTGATTTCTTCAGCTGCTGTGTTCCTTGGAGAAATCATCGAGTCTGGAGCACTTTTTTAGATTTGATTGCCGTCTGGCCTTCTAGGTCTGGGACCAGCCCCTGCGCTGGCCACTGTCCACCCTAAGCTGACCCAGTGAGCCCTGGAGAGTCCCTGTTCGCTCTGGAGGACTGGCTTACTTTGCAGGCTCCCATCCCAGCAGCCAGCTCCTGAGAGGCAGCCAGAATCGGGCTGAATGTGAACTCCTCAAAGTTCTGTTCCCATTTGAGAGGGGAATTGTTGCAGGAAGAGGGACCCCTTCCAGGGCCCAAGAGTGGACTCTTGTCTAACACTCAGAAATGAATTGTCTGAGGAGGCACATGTGCTGACAAAGCAAGAGACTTTATTGGGAAGGGGCACCCAGGCCGAGAGCAGCAGGGTGAGGGAACCCAGGAGAACTGCTCTGCCACGTGGCTCGCAGTCTCGGGTTTAATGGTGATGGGGTTAGTTTCCGGGTTGCCTCTGGCCAATCATTCTGACTCATGGTCCTTCCCGGTGGCACGCGCATCACTCAGCCAAGATAGATTCCAGCGAGAAGGATTCTGGGAGGTTGGTAGGACACATGGACCGGCATCTCCTGACCTTTCCCGAATTCTTCTGGTTGGTGGTAGCTTGTCAGTTCTGCATTCCTTACCAGGAGGTCCTGTTGTCAGGTAACTCATGCAAGTGGTTACTATTGGGCCTTGCCAGGGAGGGCAGTTTTGTTCATTGGTTCCCCTAACAGAATGACGTCCTGGCTGTGGTGGCCCCCAAAGTGGCCGTTTCCCCTTCGGACATTCAAATCAACCAATGGCAGCCTGTGAGCCGTCCCTTGGGTCAAAGAGGATGTGTGGGGAGGAGGAAGGGAAGGGCAGGCATTTGGGTTTGGTTCCCCTCTGCCTCTCCAGGGCTGGGCCTTTTATTAGAATATCTCTGTTCTCTGTTTCATGAGACCTTTGCTTTCACTTGAACAAAGGGTCCTGTGGGTATATTTGAAAACTGCTGCGCTGCCAGCTGGACTCCTGTTTGTCTGAGAGGAAGCCACAGGCTTTGCGGTCTGGCCCACCTGGACCCTTCCCTGAGCCCCAGCTTCCTAGGAGGCATGATGGCCACTTAGGAAGGCAGGCATGATTCTATGGGATGCCACCCCCGTTTTCCTGCAGTTTTTTCCATTTTCAGAGAAATGGGCATAGGGTCCTACAGGAAGTGGACATCTTGTGAGGGAGGGGCCCCGTGGGTCCCCAGCAAATTACAAAGATGATCAGAGCTCAGCTACTCCTGGCCTGTCAGATACAGTCCTTGCCTATCCACATATTTCCAGAAGTCCACAAGTGTTTTTTTGTTTGTTTTTTCTTGTTTTCCTCAATAACTGACCAGCTTATGTCTGGTGAATACCACGTTGAAGCTAAGCTCTGCTGGCTTTGGCCACCTAATGCTTCCTCTCTTTGTCTCTATGGTATTAAGTTTCATAAGAACAGTTTCCCACTGCACTCCACAACCAGAAACGACTAAGGAGCAACAACCAAATAGGCCTCTGCACAAGCAGAGCTGTACAGGCAGTGGTGAGGCCGTTGGGTCTGGGTGCCCACCGTGAGGCTGTGACCGTCACCATGTGGCAGCTGCAGCACTTTCACCCATCAGCTGACGGAAGCACGACCGCATTTAGCGCACAAATGATCATCTAGGAGGGTCTGAGTATAAGGAGGTTGTGGACTGTTTGGATATCAAATCCTTAGTCGTCCAGTTGGCGGCCCAAGGAGCCACGCCGTTCCCTTTAAGATGGGGCTGCTCCAGCAGTAACAGGCTTTAGTTCATGCCCAGGACCACATTTTCCCAAAAGGCCCATAAATGGGCCTTTGTTCCCTTCCCAAAAGGCCCACCACTGGACTCTGATAGAGAAGGGAACTTAACACCCATTGGCTTTGCTGATTGTAATTCCTGCTCCACACCCCAGCTGCTCACTTCAGGTTAGAGGGTGGTGGGGAGCATTGCATCCCCTTGGACCAATCATCGCAGGCAGGGCCAGCCAGGAAAAGCTGGAATTACTTACATATTTATTCAACAGCCTTTTATCTGATTGAACGCAGGCTCTGTAATCAGACAGCCTGGGTTCAAACCCTGGTTCTGCCACTAACTAGCTGTGTGACCTTAGGCAAGTTACTTAATCTCTCTGGGCCTTGGTTTTTCTCATCTATAAAATGGGAATACTAATAGTACCTACCTCATGAGGCAATTGTGACGATGAAACAAATTAGCATATATCAAGAGCCTAGGACACTGTCTGGCACAGAGAAGCACCTGACAAATGTTAGCAGTTTTTATTCCTATGTGCCAGGCTCTGTGCTTGGCCCAGGAGATGCCACAGTGAACAAAACAGACATGGTTTTCTCCTGGGGCTTCCGGGGAAATAGACATTTATTAGATAATCCCATGTACATTGGAGAGGGGCACAGGGTTCTGAGATCGCAGAATGGGGCAGGGTGGGCAGGACAGGCTTTTCCTGAGGAGGGGGCACGTGAACTGGGTCTGAAGAGTGAGGAGGGGTTACCCAGGTGATGACCAGTAAAGACTGCTCCAGGCAGAAGGAACTGTGCATGCAAAGACCCTGTGTCAGGGGGAAATATAAAAGGAGCTTTAAAAAAAGGAGCTGGAGCAGAGAACAAGGGGGCATGTGAATGACATGAGGCCAGGGGTGAGGGGGGTGGTTAGGCATTGCCAGCCGTGCTGGTGATTTGAATCTTTATTCTAAAAACAACGGGGAGCCATTGAATCCTGCATAGGGAGAGAGTTCCTGCACTTGGAGCAAAGAAGGGGCTTCTGCTCTTATTCATTGAGGAATGGCATCCTGAAACCTATGGCAGGTTTTGCTCTTGAGTTTTAGGGTAAATGGACTCAGGGAGTCAAAGAGGTGAGGCAGTTGGCCTCTGCCTATATCGGCAGCCCTACCTATTTACTCTCAGGCCTTAACTGAGCCGTTCCATTGTTTTGCACTAAGCATTCAAATCTCCGTTTTCCAGATGATCCAACCTCAGAGAGCTCAAGTGAATTCCCTAAAGCCACACAGAAAATGTGAAGCAAGGACCCAATTCTCCTGATTCTTAGGCCTGTGTTTTCTACCCGGCTGCATTCAGTGGCCCTACCTGGTAGCTTTTGGCCTGACCACTAACCTGAAGGCCCCAAGAGGACAAGGACAGTGTGTGTCCTGCTTGTGGCTCATCCCAGTGCCCGGCACTTGTCAGGGCTCAATAAATGTGCCCTGCACTGAGAAAGCCAGCAGTGTAGTCTTAAGGGAACCAGTGTTTCTTTCTGCCCATCAATGGGGACCAGGTGGGTCCCTTTTCCAGTCTGGTTCTCCTCATAGCCAGTGACTTCCATTTTTCTAGGTCAGGGGTCAGCAAACTGCAGACTGTGGGACAAATTCACCTGTTTTTGTAAATAAATTCCACCTGTTTTTGTAAATAAAATTTTGTTGGGACACAGCCATGCTCATTCATTTACATATGGACCATGGCTGTTTCCATGTTACAACTGCAGAGTTGAATAGTTACTGACAGATCCACAAAGCTGAAAAGATTTGCTCTCTGGCCCTTTATAGAAAAAGCTCCCTGATTCTATTCTAGGGAATGCGTTGTTCTCTGAGAGTTTAAGTCTATGATATGAGCAGGTTCTTAAACCCCTCCAGAGAATCTTCCATGGAGATCTTCCATAGTCAGGCTGAGGAGCATTTGGAGAAGTGATATCATTGGTCCCATCGCTGTGGCCAGGGGGCATTGGGAAACCATGGTTGGCAGCCCCGAAAAACACAAGGTTGTGGGGGGGGGGGAGGAGCTGCCCCCAAAGACCCCATAAGGATAGAAACAGACAAAAGCAGCAGATTGTCTAGCCATCCTGAAATGTAGGGTGTCTGTAAAGTCCTCGTACAATTTAAAATCTGTTTCCTGATAATAAAGCTGACATATACATCATTATATACATTTTTCTATTTAAAATTATAGAAAAGGAAAATAGAAAGAAAGGGCCACTGTCATGCTTACAGGGCACTGTAAGCTTTTTTTTCAGTCCATCCTCTAAGCACCCACACCCCGTTGAAAGTATGCTGTTTATACATTTTTATACCCTGCTTTTACACCTAACGAGGTGTGAGTGCTTTACAAGCATTCAGCATAAATGTGACTTTAACCCCTGCGTCTTATCCCATTAAGGGACAGGTTTCCATCGTATGGGACTTGCATGTTTCTTCCCAATATTTCTTAGGTGAAATATCATCGCTTCAATCTTTGAAGGCATTCTGGAGTACTTTTCTGAGTTCCGTTTGTGGAAGTGGATACCTGCTCACTTTGAATGCTTGCATCTTACAGGTGTTTATGGGCCACGAGGTGTGCTGTGCTTTTATGGTCTTCGCACAGGCGCCTAGAACCAGCATCCTCTTAGCAATATTTCCTCCTCTACAAGGCAGATTTAGCGGCACAAGTCTTCCCTTGACATAGCTTTACCTGCTGCTAAGTTATTACCTTCCCCCTTACATAGAGCACTTGCTGGTATAGAGAAGATTCACCAGCACTCAAATACTCAGCCAGCACGATCCCAGGCCAGGGGTGGAGGTTGGGGGCTTTTTTCTGGCTCCCTGGCCTCTGCCGCTGACTCTGTGTGACCTTGAGCAAGGCACAGCCTCGCTCTGAGCCTCAGCATCCTGACCTCCAAGGGCTGCTGTGAGCCTACGAGCGGATAGATGCACAGCGTCTGGCGCATAGCAGAGGCCAAGGAAATGTTAGGCGTTTGTATTACGAGGCTTTGCAGGTGAGGAAACTGAGGCTCCAGAGGAGTGACTTGCCTAGGTCACGCAGCTTGTAAAAGGCCAGTTACGAGGCCCCTGCTCTTGAGAGTGGTCCCTTCCAGGGCACTGCTCCTGGATGGTTCTCAAAGCTCATAGGGGCATAAGGGACTGGGGGGCTGGACAGTGGCAGAATTAACTTTTCCCCAGGCTGTGCCCAAATCTTCTGAGAAGCAGCTTGTAGCTGCATGAGGGTCACGGAGGGAAGGAGGCATCTGGGAGATGCAGGGCTCTGCATCTGCTTGCTCTGGACCCCCTGGCCAGTACCCCACCCCAGTGCCGCAGGTGCAGCTAACAGCCTCTGATACCCCATTCAGAATAGAACAAATGACCAGGTCCCCTGGCCCTATGGCCTGGGAGGGGCTGGTCCCTGCTCTAGGACAACCAACTCATCCCAGTTTGCCTGGAGCTGACCCAGTTTTAGCACTGGAAGTCCCGTATCCCAGGAGCCCGCTCAGTCCCAGGCAGGCGGGGATGGTCAGTCACTCTCGGTGTAGACTGTCGACCCAGAGCTGGACTCTCACTGGGTCTTGCCTGCTGCAAAGTCATGGCTGTTCCCCTCTCCACCCTGACAGGTGGGCGATTGGCCTGCTGGAAGTTCCTGTCAGAGCCACCCTCGTGCCCCTCTGACTTGGCCATCAGCATCCTCCCCAGTTCTTGGAGAACCTTCCGTCTTTGGAGGTTTCCTATTTTATAGATAGAGAACTGGGGGTGGGGGGGGGGGACTGGGACCTGGATGGGGGGAAGTCACCCCAGGGGCACACAGGTCCCTGACTCCTGGTCCGCTCTCTCTCCTTGACCGCTGCATCTTAGGGATCTTGCCATCGGCTTCACACCCGTGGGTCTGGTGATGGGCCGTGGTTCAGGATGCGCTGGGATTCGGGCTGGACATCCAGGGCAGAGCCTAGCAGAGAGACTGTCCCGCCCCCAAAGTGCTTGTGAACCCAGGCTAGAAGAGACGTACCTGGAATGCTTATGATCGGGAAGTGGCCTTCCTCTCCTGCGTAAGGCTTTCAGAGTTTCTCAGCCCCTGCCCCTGAGGGCTGGCTGTTCCCCCACCTTCTGAAGAGGAGCAGGAAGCTCTGAGGGTCTCCCTTCCTCTTTGGGGACTTCAGTTTCCCTGTCTGTACAGACTGAGTTTGGGGCCCCTTCCCTCTGTAGCTTCCTAAAGTGATCAAGGTTCTGTCATGTGAACAACCCACTGGGGCTCTGATTTTCAGTTTAAAACAACCTGTGTGCAAGGCAGGATGCGAACCTCTCTGCATGTGTCCTGAGCCCCACCACGTACAGAACCGCTGGCCAGACCCTGGGGGACAGCCCTTCCTCCTTGGTTTCCTTGAGAGTCTGTGCGTTCTCAGGCCTCTCAGCCTTGGCTCTTGCTCTGAGCTCTCCTTGGGCTGCTGCTTTCCCCCTGGCCTGCCCGCCCAGCCCACCCCTAGCCCATCCCTACTTGTCATCTCAAGGGCCACTTCTCCTTGGAAGAGTCTCCTGACAACTCCCCCCCGACCCAGGGTGGGTTAGGGGCCCCTCCCTGGCTCACCCTGGGGTGACATGACCACACTGTGTCCTAACGGTCTGTTTACTTGTTTACTTGCTGGCTTCCCCACCGTCCTCCTTTGCATCTGGTCACTCCCTCCCTTCCAGGACGGGTGCCCTCTCACCTCCACACTCCATCCCCGTGGAGTAGTGCTGTGGCATTTCTCAGCTTGGGCCGCCCCCCTCCCCCACCAACTACCCGTCCCCTGCAAGTTTCCATGTGGTTCTAGGTGTTTTCGTGGTTACAGGAACCCAAGAGTAACCTCGGGCTCAGCAGGGCCCTGTCTCCTACTACCCACCCAAGCTTGATCAGCGTCCCCAAAGCTGCAACAAACAAGGAGGTGTGGGCCGTCACGTGGCCTTGAGTAACCACACTTTTGCTTCCTTCTTTTACACACGGCCGTTGGGGGTTGGAGCGGTCTGAGACCACGGCAGAGGTGCCACAGCCGTGCTTGGCAGCACAGGCTGGGTCCTTGCTGCTAAAGCAGAGAAGCCGCTTCTCCTGGGCCCACGAGGCAGCCATCTCATGCTCTGCTGAGCACGGTAAGTGCCAGCTTGCAAAAACCACAGGGAGTGGCTGGGTGGCAGGGTCTCCAGGGACCAGCGGGCCTGCCTGACAGCCAAGGGCAGGCTGGGGGGCAGCCCTGGGCAGAGCCTGAGCTGCAGCCCCTGGAAAGGACACCCCAAATCCCTGGCCACTCGGGATTGAGGTCTGCCTGGAGTTTGTAGCCTTATTCTGCTGTCTCTTCCGGATCCTGCTCTCTTCCATCCTGCCTTTCCTGTCAGGTTTGCCAGCAGCTTCCAGCTTGGGGGTTACTCTGAATTCAAAAAACTGGAGAAATCAGGAGCATTTCCCTAAAAATCATCCTACTCCTTCTTTCATGGTTGGGAAACCAAGGCCCAGAGAGGTGGAAGGATTTGCTCAGGCTATGGATCCATAAAACTAGTGTTTGCAAACTGTGTTTTTCACATTCTTATAGGATTGAGAAAGTGATGCTTGTCCACAGCAAATTGTTAAAATATTAGTATTAAGATACTACTGCTAGCAAAGGAGAAAATAATAATGATTAGAATACTCTTATTACTTTTGTATCTGGGGTGCTTTAGGAGCATAAAAGAGAATGGTGGGGGGCTGGTGGCTAAAGCAGTATCCCCTTACACACACACACACACACACACACACACACACACACACACACACACACACACACACACACACACACACACACGCCCATAGACAAGGATCAGGGCGGGCAGGCTCTGGTCTCCTGGAATTCTTTTTTCCTCAGGAAGTGGCTCCCTGGCCCCAGGCAGGCCACACCCTACGTGGTAGATGCCGCCCTCACTGGGCTTGGCCGGCAGACAGGGGGGATTGAAACTCAATGGAATGGGCTGGGATGCCAGGCTGAGCACTTCCTGGGAACCTAGGCCTTCAGAGGGGCCAGGGAATCATCTGAGAACCCTGCCCCCTTTTTACAAATGAGAAAACCAAGGCTCAGAGGGAAGAAGCAGCAGCCCACGGCAGCATTGCTGGGAGGTGGCCGAGCTTGGACTTGTGGTGGCCCCATCTGGCCACAGGACCCTCATGGAGCCCACAAAGACCCAAGGCCTCTGTCTCTCAGTCTCCTTTGCTGAGCTGGAGCAGGAAGACAGTGGGGGGTGGCCTCTGGCTAGAAGGAAGTAGGATTGTTACCTGTTGTACTTCTTGTTGCAGGACAGGCCACTAAATCGAGAGACAAGGTGTTGGGGCAAGGAATAGCAACTTTATTTGGAAAGCCAGCAGACTGAGAAGATGGCCCACTAGTGTCCCAAAGAACCTTCTTACCTGAGTTAGAATTCAGGCTTCTTGTGTACTAAAAGCGGAGGGGGTGTGGCTGGTTGTTGCAAACTTCTTGGTGCTGGAATCCTTTTTTCTTGCAGCTGTCCACATAGTTCTGGTCACAATGTTCCTGTAAACCTCCAACAAGACAATTGTTATTTTCTGTTCTGCAACTTTTTAATCTCTCTATGAATGGAAAAGTGTTATACCTTTAAAGGTCAAGCCCGGGACGCAGAGCCTTGAGAAAGGATATTATGTATATTTCAAGCTGTAGGTGACATTCCTTTACAAAGGTGCAGAGCCAGTAGGACTAAGCAGAGGCAACAGAGCACAAAGGTTAGAGCTAAAGGAATAGATCCAACATGGAGTCAGGCTTGTTCTTCTCTGTTACAATTCCCTACTGTCCATGTCCATTCCACAATCTTGCGGGATAAGGGGTGATGACCACTCTGGCTACTTCCTGCTGAACGGGGGCAAGGAGGGGGTGATGGTGGAATGGAATTTATCAACTTGGAACTGGAAGTATTCCCGAGTCCTAGGCTGGGTATAAGCAGTTTGCATCATGACACTGCTCCCCCTTTTCATGGCCCTGTCGTAACACTTAGACAAGCACTTGAACATATATATAAACTCCAGCACTTGGGATGAGGGCACCTAGGCTGCTCTGCCCTGAGCTGTCTTTGCATATTTCCCCTGTTGGCCACACAGATAACTTTATTAAAGCATTTCCTTTCCAACAAGTACAAGTGAAATGGGAGAGTAAAGTCATCGTTACTTATCTGATAGGAGGCTGGTAGGCTGTTAACAACAACTTAAGATCTTCTGATGGCTTGCAAGTCCAAGTCTGCAGACCTAGTGGCTACAGATTCTCCTGCCTGGGCAGACACCTGTAATGGCCTACCATCCAATATTTCAAAAGGGCTTAATTTAAGCTTGCTTCTGGGAGCCGCTGTAATCTGTCGCCGGGCAACTAGCAAAGACTTATCCCAAGGTAAATGAGTAGTTTCCAATCAATATGATACCTGTTGGGTTATACTTGTAGACAAAAGCAAACCCATTGTCACTTTGGTGTTAGGCAATCCAAATCGAGGAATAATTTGCCTTTCCTGGGGCACCATCAGCCCAAACTTCTCATCTTACCTTTCTGTAGACCTCAGGGGGATCAAGTTCTGTCTGCTTTTCTGAGTTTTCTAGGAGAGCCCTCTGTAGGTGTTAAAGCATGTTCTGATGGGACTCTGATATCAAGGTGTCCTGGTGAAAAAGTCACTTGAGCATTTAGTTTACAGAGGCAATCTTGGCCCAGGAGGGGGATAGGGCATTCAGGCATGTACAAGAAACTACATTTTAATATCAGATTTCCTAATTGACACTCCAATGGTTTGAAAATGATCGCTCTGTACTTCCCCTGATACCCCAGTGACTGGGGTAGACTGGGATGTTCTCTGTGCCAACTTAGTGTTTAGCATGGAGTACATTGCCCCTGTGTCTACCAGAAAGTCAATCAGTTTGCTTCCCACTGTCAATTTTACCCGGGGCTCCTGTGGGGATATTTGAATTGAGTGTCATAAAACCAGAGGAGCCCCTGGGCCTCTTCATTCATCACCTAAACATTCTTCCCTCTCTACCATCTGAGAGGCCCCACTCCTTTCCTTTTTTAGCCCTCCTTTTTAAAAAAAAATTTTTTTTTTTAATTGAAGTATAGTTGATTTACAATGTTGTGTTAGTTTCAGGTATACAACACAGTGATTCAGTTATACATATATTTATATCTATTCTTTTTCAGATTCTTTTCCCTTATATGTTATTACAAAATAGTGAGTATAGTTCCCTGTGCTATACAATAGGTTCTTGTTGTTTATCTATTTTATATATAGTAGTGTGCATATGTTAATCCCAAACTCTCAATTTATCCCTTCCCCACCCCTTTCCCCTTTGGTAACCATAAATTTGTTTTCTATGTCTGTGGGTCTATTTCTGTTTTGTAAGTAAGTTATTTTGTATCTTTTTTTTGAGATTCCACAAATAAATGATATATGATATTTGTCTTTCTCTGGCTTACTTCACTTAGTATGATAATCTATAGTTCCATCCATGTTGCTGCAAATGGCATTATTTGGTTCTTTTTTATGGTTGAGTAGTATTCCATTGTGTATATATACCACACCTTCTTTATCCATTCATCTGTTGTTGGACATTTACGTTGCTTCCATGTCTTTAGCTCTCTTGCTCTTTAATTTCAGGCATTCTCTTTCTCAATGTCCTTTCTCTTTACAATAAGTGCATTTTTCTTTACCTAGTGCTGGCTTATCTTTCTCAGAGCCTCCTGTCTTCCAGGAATCCAATGCAACAGTTAGAAAAGTACATTTCACCTTGTGCCTTCTTTTTCTGTTTGCGTTCTCTGCTGTTGAATACCTTAAAAGCAATGTCTACCAACTGAGAAAGAATCATTCCAAATGCACCATCTAATTTTTGTAACTTTCTCCTGATTTCTGGGGCACTTTGCCTGATAAAGTTCATGTTTACCTTTCTAGTATTTTTAGGGCCCTTGGGATTGGCATCAGTATAATGTCTGTAGGTCTGATAAATCCTTTCCAAAAATTCCGAGTGGTCTTCATTTGATTTGTGCTGAATTTCTTGAATATTTTCAAACTCTTTTGTTTTGGGACCCCTTTTCGAAGTCCTGCCAAGATGCACTTTGGGCAGTGTTCTAATGAGGGCATTGCTGCCTCACTGAGGATCCCAATTTGGTTCAACTGTGGGTGCCGCTAGGTGGGCTTTGGGTGTACCATTTGGGTCCATTAGGTGGAGCTGGTACGCTTCTTCCCTGGCCTTATCAGTGACCATTCTCCTTTCATCTCCTGTAAGGATCATGTTGAGAAGAATGTGTATGTCTGTCCAGGAAGGGTGATGGGTGGCAAAAATGGAAGCAAACAATTCTGTCATTCGGAAAGGATCCTCCCTATACGGAGGATTGTCCAATTAAACAAGTCCAAGGTTGACAAGGGACTGTGCGTCCATAGAAACCCAGCCAGCTGGCCATTTTCATTTAGGCACCCTACTGGATAATTGCCCTGCTCTGGGAGTGGCTCCCAGTCCAAATTGGGTGCCCTGTTGGGTCTTAGATGGTGATACCAGACGAGGTCCCTGTGCCCAGGAAAATAATTGATCCCTATAAGGAGAGGGAGCCAGTCTGGCCACTACCTGAGCCCCGGTGTTGGGAATTGGGGCTGGAGCAAGAAGAATGGGAGGCAGTGGAAGAGGTAGATGTACTGGCATAGTGGCTGGAGTGGCTGGGCCCCAGCTCAGCCAGGGGAGTGTTTAAGGTTTGGAGCAGTGTATCCTCATTCTTGTTCCCTTCCTTGTCTTCCTGTGTGACAGCTCTTGCCTTGGGTTTCTTTTCAAGCCTTTATACCGTTAAGGCGACAACTGTCTGACTTTTTCTCATCCTGATGTAATAGCACAAATGCTTGCATGTAGGGGATTTTATCATTCTTCCCTGCTTCTTCACAGAATAGCTCTAATTTCAGGATTGTATTGTAATTTAGAGAGCCATTCAAAGGCCACCATTCCTTAGATCCTAACAGGTACTGTGGCCACACACTGTTAAAATAAAATATCATCTTCCTCTTACTCATGGGTTCATAGCTGTAATCAGACCACTTATCCAACATGCACCCCAGAGGACTTTCTTTAGGGATAGTTGAAACATTCCCCATCTTTTAAAGACAGAAATACAAGATGGAGTCAGGCTTGTTCTTCTCTGTTACAGATGGCTGGTGTGTATCTGTGCGTGTGTCTGTGTGCTGGTCCATCTGTCTACAGACAGACAGATATCCTCTGAAAATTGTCAGTTGTTGAACTAAAACCAGGTGTAAGTCTCAATGAATTCATTTGTGAAAGGACCTCACTTCCTCTGTACCAGGCCAGCAAATTTGGGTACGACAGTTGAGAGTTGGGTTTTTTGGAGGGTGGGAGGGAAGGCAAAAAAAATCTTAGCTATCACTATGGTTTGTGTCCCTGTAAAGGGTCACAGAACATTCAACAGATATATCTGCGGTATTAAAATTTCATGGGCGCGGGTGGTAATTAGGAAAAGTAATGTCGGAAAGCCTCCTTGATAGGGCTGGGGTAATTGATTAGAAAAGGTTGGGAAGTGCAGGATGACAAATGTGAGGCCAAAATCCTGCAGATGGCACATCCTGTGCAGTTGTATGCCTGTTGCCCTGCCTCACTCCTGTGTCCACTCCTGCAACACACCTTTAATGAGCCCCCAGGATGCCAGGCCTGTGGAGGCCAGGGATCCTGTGGAGACTTGTGGTCTGGTGGGGGCAGCAGGGCAGCCACAGTGCCTGTGCTCCAATGGACCAATGTCACAGCGTCCGCCAAGCACCTGCCCGTCTGCTAAGCCCTGGGCGTGTAGCGTGAGCCGTAAGATGTCTGTGGTTCCTGTCCTCTTAGTGTTTATGAGCTGATGGGAATGAATGTTCTGAAAGTAAACAAACATTTTTTAAAAAAGGTTTAAACAACCGGACTAATGATGCCTGGGCAATCTGGGAAGGCTTCTTGGAGGAGGGAGCATTTGCTTCGGCTCCAGAGAATGGCCAGGTCATGTTCACAAGTGGTACAGAGCTGTGACTATGAGGTGGGCTCTGGAGCAAGACCAACCAGGTTTAAGTTCCTGCTCCTTCTCTTACTGGCCATGTGACTTTAAGCACCAAGTGGGCCTCAGTTTCCCCATGTTTCATGTGGGGTTAATACGAGGAGGTTGTGGGGCCCGAGTGAGTTAATAGTTCATGCATAGCTCTTAGAACAGTGTCCAGCACATTGTCTACACTTGATACACAAACCAGAGGAGACCAAGGCTGTGTATGGCACCCAGGACTTGCTGTGGAGACAGGTTTCTGGGGCTCCTGGCCCCAGCTCTCTCTGACTGACAAGGTCAGAAGTGTGTCAAAGCTGTCCCAGGGCTGTAGATTTTTCAGGGATGTGGCCTTACATGCAGAATGACAATGACAACAGCTGGCCTTTATTGAGCACTTACTATGTGCTAAACGCTCAACCTGGATCAGCTCACTTCAACACATAACAACCCCACAAAGTGTAGGCGCTACTGGTATCTTGTGTTCCAAGTGAAGAACCTGTGGCTCAGAGAGGTGTTTTCAGTTGCCCAAGATCACACAGCTTGTAAGCGACAGAACTGGGACTGGATCTGGTTTGTTACTGGATTTGATCCTGAGCTGGGCCAGATCCTCTCTGTTACCAAACCAAAACTGGGGTCTGCTCGCTTGTGTGCAGTAAAGCCAATCTGCTGACACCATGTTGTGGTGAAGGAAAGTGCGGCGTTTATTGCAGGGCGCCAGACAAGGAGTCCAGGACAGCTAGTGCTCAAAAAGCCCAAACTCCCCGATGAGTTTTAGCAAAGCAGTTTTAAACGCCAGGTGAGGGAGGGGAGTTCCAGGGGCTGTGATCAGCTCGTGCACAATTCTCTGATTGGTCGATGGTGAGGTAACAGGGTGGCATCACAGGGGTTAACATTATCAATCCTCACGCGCCAGGTCTGGGGTCATCAAGTAGTTAATTTCTTCCATCTGGTGGGGGTTTTAGCATCTGTAAAACAACTCAGGAAATGTGCATCAGATACTATTATCTAGGTACTTCAGGGAGGAGCTAAAGCAGAGGATATGGGGGAGTGGTCTGTCCTGGGAAGGCCCCACAGGGTCCTGCTGGGTTACATGTCCAGTGCAGCAGGACTCAGACCTGTGCTGCGATCTCGGGGGACACCTGGGCCTCCGCTGGATCCCCTCTCTCGAGGCTGCTCAACCCACACCCTGAGATGCTCAGTCTTGGATCCTGAGATTTCAAGCTCTTGAACGCCGGGACTCCTGGGATTCAGGATTCCAAATGGGAGGTCCCAAGCTTCTTGAGTCCTACAAGCATCTTTCCTGAGTGGTCCAGGGCAGCCATGTGGCGCAGTCTCCAGAGCTGGGGTGTGGCCCCTGGCAGCTCGCTCCTCCACACAGCCTGGGTGGGGCTTGGGGAAGAAGCACCCTGGTTTCGGGTGAAGACAGGAAATGGGCAGTGTCTGACCTCCTCCGTTAAGCAAGCAACAAGAAAAATAGGATGTGGCATCTCCTTGCCCCTCTCTCTGAGCCCTGCCCACCCCACTCCTGTGGTAAGTGACTGTTTTCCTGCCATCAGAGGAGAGAAGAGGTGAAAGGTGGGGCCTGAAGGAAGTGACTTCACTGCCCTGAGCCTTGCTTCCCTAATCTGTGTAACAGGAACCATAGCAGCCAGTGCTGGAGGTGAAGATGAATGAGGCCCCCAGATGATGAGATAATGAAATGATCCATCCGCACTGGGGGTTTTATAATGCATCATAAATGTGTTTTAGCGAAGATTAAAGTTATTATCCTACCTGCCATACACAGCGCTTATGCTCTGCTCCTCTCCTTGTTAACTGCGTGACTCTTTGGAGCCACAGAGCCTCTGGGAGCCATGTGGGTTTCAGTCACATGGGCTGAAGCCTGCCCAGCCACGGCCTGGCTAGAGGCTGCTGTGTCCCTGGTCCCTTCCCCTTGAAGCCCACAGTATGGCAGGTACTAGGCACCTGGATTGCCTGAGACTGACTGGGACGAGGGATTTTCAGTGCTAACACTGCGGATGTCTGGGATGAGCTGGTCGCCTTAGGCCCAGGCAGGGAGATGCTGGTTTTCCTAGTGCTCACGGTTGCATCCCAAACAGGCAGGGAGGTCTCTGCTCTCACACAGGTCTTTGCAGCTTCCCTAACTGCTTCCCTAATGTAGGGAGGTAGGGAGGTCGCCATCTCTGTACTCTCCCTGAGTTGGAGGGCCCCCTCTCCTCTGCTCCTCTGTCCACAGCGCCCCCTGCTGGATGCCAGCATCAGGGAATCTTCCCTGCAGCATCTCATTCCATTCTCATCTTTGAGACAGTATCGCCCATTTTACAGATGAGGAAACTGAGGCTCAGACTCCATGAAGCGATCTGCTCAGGTTACACAGCGTCTAAGTGGTCTCTCCTCCACCCCAGGCTGCCTCTGTGTGCAGGGGACTGTGGGGATGGGTGCAGGGGGAGAGCCCACATTGGGGAACACAACCTGGTCCCTTCCATAGTACCCTCCCAGCCTCCCTGACTCGCCCAGTTGCCTCCCCGACCCAGGAACTGGTGGGTTGGGTCTTCTGTTTTTGTTTCTCCCTCTCTGCTTCCAGGAAGTGACTGAGGGCTCTGCCTTCCAGG
Organism: Balaenoptera physalus; assembly: GCF_965194825.1. Lineage (NCBI taxonomy): Eukaryota > Metazoa > Chordata > Mammalia > Artiodactyla > Balaenopteridae > Balaenoptera > Balaenoptera physalus. The sequence goes on along the minus strand of NC_138897.1, from coordinate 77,862,025 downwards.
AACCGAGAACTGCCCAAGTGGGGGTGGTGGGTGTGAGTCTTCATAGTTATGAAATATGTCCTAGAGCTGGTGGCTTATTCCTAAAGTCCCCCACCCGCAGGAAAGTGGGGCCAAGGTTAGGCCATATTCTCTTCCCCCAAGAAGGAACTCGACCCCCTGTGCAAAACAGTCTGCCTCCCAAAGGCAAGTTCAGAGGCAGAGTGTGTGTGCGTGTTTGTGTGTGTGTGTGTGTGTATAATACACTTATTAAGCACCTACTGTGAGCCTGGAACTTTTGAATCCCTCATCTCATTGCATTCTCCCAACAGCCCTGTGAGATGGGTAGTGTTTGTTGTTCCCATTTTACAGATAAAACTGAGGCTCAGAAAGGCAAAGATCTGGGTCAAGGTCATTCCTCTTGTAATGGACAGAGCTGGGACTTGAACATCATTTTGTTAGACCCCACAATCTGTGCCCTCAATCTTGTGCCCTTCATAGCACCCAGTACAGAGGGGGCTGACCTTTCTGGGTGATACGGCCTTCAAGGTCCTCCTTATTCTTACTTTGCCCTCCATTCCCCAGCTGGATCCCCAATAGCAGCCACAAACCCATCAAGCTAAGCTGTTTTCCAAGCCTTTGCTCCTTCTGCCCCTCCAACTAGATCAGGTCTCTCCACAAAGCCTTCCTGAGTCCTCGCTGGCTTCGAATCTGATCTCTGCCACTCGGCAGCTGTGTGGCTTTGGGCAAGTTGCTCTACCTCTCTGAGCCTCATCCCTCCTCAGTAAAGTGAGGACAACTGTGAGAGCCAGATGTGTCTGGTGCAAATATCATCAAGTTTGGTTTAAGAAATTATTTTAAGATAAAATCAGACTGGCATTTTAGAAACCATCATAATTCTAACTAACATGTGAGAGGTTGGATTGAGCCTAGAAGCTGAGGGATCCATGAGTGAGTTACAGTCACTCAAAGAATGACGAACAATTGCTCTCTGCCCCGAATTACATGAAGTGCAAGGAAAGGTATTGAATAAATGGAAAAGAATTTGAAAAAGAATAGATATATGTATCAATATATGTATACCTGAATCACCTTGCTGTACACCTGAAACTAACACAACATTTAAATCAACTATACTCCAATTAAAAAAACAAACAAGGAAAGGTACTGGAAATTATCCAGGCTCTGCCCCAGACACTGTGCCTGGGACTGCATATTGCTGAAGGGTGCTATGTCAGGGAATCGAGTGATATATGAATCCTGCCCCAGAACACAGCTATTGGTCACCACAGGAGTCTCAGCTGCAAGATTTTGAATCCCACAGACACCAGCCAGTGCCAGGGGGAGCATAAGGGGAGTGAGGGAAATCCAGAAGGCATGAGCGTTCACAAGGCCAAGCAGAAAGATCAATGAGATGTCCAAAGGGAAAGGCACTGCCCTTTCTGGCTACCTGTTCGGGAGGCTGAGGGGTGATACCAGGATGGACAGTGGCCCTCCCTACTCACAGGCAAATGAGATGGATGTCAACTCGCTGAGGACAGCCTCTTCGGAAAAGATTTGAGTTTATCTCCTGGCCCCAGATAGAGCAGTTGATGGCTCTGGGCCCTTGAGGACTTATGGGATAGATTTACTGAAAGAACTGAAGTAGCTGCCCTCTGTGGGAGCTGGAGATGGGAGCAAGGTGCTAAGGGCTTTGCAGGTATCACCTCATCTTATCCTCACAATAGTCTCCGGATAGGTGCTGTCATCCCATCATGTAAGTGAGGACCCGGCCAAAGGGAACTGGGCCAAGCCAAGACACCAAGAAAGGATGAGAAAACTGAGAATCTGAGGGACAGGACAGGGCTGTGTGGGATGGGAGCCAAGATAAGGGAAAGTGGAACAGAGTGATGTGGAGAGAGGAGTCAGGATCGGACTCTGAGAGGCCTCAAAGGGCCAAATGAACAGCTTTATCCTGCAAAGCTGAAGCCACCAAACTCTTGCTCATGGACCCCATCAGTGGACGATATAAGAACATTGATCTATTTATTAATTGTATACAAGTACCACTGCACTCATAATATATTATAAATGTATACAAAAATAGAAATTAAGAAGTGACATAAAAGTTAATATAACTAGAAGATCTAATATTATCTTTCCACACCCCAGTAGATTGTCTTGCCCACAAATAAAAAGTTTTAATAAAAAAGAATAAGGAGGCAAATACATTTCTATGCACCATGTAGAGGGAGTTGAAGGGCTACCCCCAAGATGGATTCATTGATGTTGTTAAGTAATAATAGCTGCTGTTTGCTGAGGGTCTTCTGTGCACCAGGCATGTGCTGGATCACAAGGATGCCCCAGGCCAGATGTGCTCCCAGCTGTGGCTGTTGAGGGTGCTTGGCAGGTCCAGGGGTACAGCTCTCCTGACATCCCTCTGTCCGTATCCCCCTCCAGGTGCCATGTTTCTGAAACTCCTACTGCTCCTGGCCCTGCTGGGCCCTGGCCGCAGCCTCCAGCTGTGGGAGACCTTGGAGGATGGAGCCGAGGAGGCCCCAGGCCCCCTGCGTGTCCGTGGCCGGAGAGAAGTGGATGAGGACGACTCCGACATATATGACTATGACATACAGACGGACCCTCCAGAAATGCTTAACTATAGCACCGAGGCCCCCAAGCTTCTGCCTGTGATGGGAACATTGGAGCAGAGAGCGTCTGCAGGGCCTTTAACACCTGAGCCAACCACTCTGGAGGTGGCCACAAGGGACCCTGCTGTCCTGGATGCAGGAGGGGCAGCCACTGGGAATCTGAGCATGGAACTGGTCCTACTGGTCACTCTGACCAAAGAACCAGTCACTGTAATCCCTCCCATCACGGAGGATCCATCCACAGAATCAGCTGCAGTAGAGGCCCTGTCCACAGGGCCAGCAGGCAGAATGGCACTGGCCACAGAGCCTGCAGCCACAGAGGCTCTGTCCACAGAGACCCTGCCCACGGAGCCAGCAAGCACAATGGCACCGGCCACAGAACGCACAGCCATGGAGACCCTGTCCACAGGGGCCATGTTCACAGAATCCACTGCCACGGAGGCTCTGTCCACAGAACCCACTGCCACGGAGGCTCTGTCCACAGAACCCACTGCCACGGAGGCCCTGTCCACAGAATCCACTGCCACAGAGGCCCTGTTCGTGGAACCCACAGTCACAGAGGTTCTGTCCACGGAACTGGCCACCACAGCAGTTCTTTCCATGGAGCCCACTACCACAGGGGCCCTGCCCACAGATCCAGCCACTGTGAAGACCCTGCCCACAAGACCTGCTACCACAAGGGGCCTAACCACAGCCCTTCCTGTGCCCTCTGATCCTCCCAAGAGCACCATTGTGGCAGTTGGCAATTCATCTGATGACTTGATCGACAAACGGAAATATGGTCAGAGTCTTTTCCCCCGGAGCTCCGTGGCCCCAAGCCCCACAGAGGGCCTGCTTGACCCCAGCTCAGTGAAGCAGTGCCTGCTGGCCATCCTCATCCTGGCCCTGGTGGCCACCGTCTTCCTCGTGTGCACCGTGGTGCTGGCCATCCGCCTGTCCCGCAAGAACCACCTGTACCCCGTGCGCAATTACTCCCCCACTGAGATGGTCTGCATCTCGTCCCTGCTGCCCGAGGGGGGTGAGGGGCCAGCTGCCATGGCCAACGGGCGCCTGCCCAAGGCCAAGAGCCAGGGCCTGAAGGCGGGGCCCGGGGAGGACCGCGAGGGGGATGACCTCACCCTGCACAGCTTCCTCCCTTAGCTCCCGGCCCGGCTGCCTGAGCAGGACCAGCCCCCCAAGCGGCCTCCACAGCCTGCTGGGCCACCACCCATACCCAGGCTCTATGCCATGGGTCCGGGCTTCCTTGGAGCCCCCTGGGAATGGGAATGTTCAGGGTGGGAACCCTGGCCACCCTACACGGGACTGAGAGCAGCCAAGGTCCAGGCACCAAAGCAGGCCTGACAAACGGAACCTCCAGTGGAGGCTGGAGAGGCTCCCCCACCTCCCTGCCTCCCATGTGTTCTTGGCCCCCTCTAACGCCTCCCACAGCTGCTGGAATCCCATCCCCATGTGCCCAGGAGGACTCAGGGTTCCCTGCCCACACCCCCACTGCCACTTTCTTCTGGTGGCCATGGTCACCGCACAGGAAGGGGGCACTTTTGGGGGGGAATACGGCATTCCTGAGTTCATTTCCTGTTACTCCCCATTTGGGGTATCTCTCCCAGGAGCCCAGGGTGAGGGCTGGGTATGTGAGGGCTGGGCAGGCTTGGAAAGCCCAAGGCTACAGGCTTCTTTGGGACTTTGTGGACCAATGAGCTTCCATCTGATGATAGAGTGACCCCCGTCCCGCCCTCCCTCGCCTCCCCCTGTGGCCTTGTTTTAGGGTGGGCTCTACCTTGTTCACCGAAGTCTCCCAGGGCCCAGCTCGGGGCCCGGGAGAGCACAGACACTCAGTAAATGTTTGGTAAACAAGCGATGGCTGAACGAATGCATCAAGGTACCAAGGTGCCTCCTTCAGGTGGGGAGTTGGTCCTCTGCTGTTCACGCCCAGCCCCAGGCCCCTCAGGAAGACCCCTGCACGGGCCATTGCGGTTACTTCAGGGCACATCTTGCTGTACCCTTGGGCAGCTGGGAGGCGGGGTTCAGGCTGTTGGAGGACAGAGGGTGCTGGCCTCGGGAACCACTTTCTTCAGCACCTCCCGTGACCCAGTTCAAGCCCACAGAATTTGGTTACCCCCGCCAAATCTCAGCCAGATACCCCTCTAAACACCAATGCCATCCTCCCCAGAAGCCCACCCTGACCCCTCTGTTCTACATGGGGCCCATCTCCCATTAACACCCAGCGGCCCCTCCTCACAGGGGGAGCCTGGCCACACCCTACAAGGCCTTCCTACAACTGACCACCTGTCATGTAGAGTTGGGGGCCAGTAAACTTTTTCTTAAAGGGCCAGACCATAAATATCTCAGGTTTGGCAGGCTGCGTGGCCTCTGTTGCAACTTCTCGACTCTGTCATCGTGGCATGAATGCAGTGATCGACTCTGTGTCATAAATGAATGGGTTTGGCTGAATTCTATTGAAACTTTGTTTACAAACAGGCAGCAGGCTGGGTTAGGCTCTATAAGTTAGCTTGTCCCCGACTTAAGTGTAGAGTGACCAGATGTCCCGGTTTGTTTGAGACTGCCCTGATCTTAGCACTGAAAGTCCTATATCGTGGGATATAAGACTTTCAGCTCCAGCAATCAGGACAGCGGGTGGCCCTACTTAAGCACTGAAACCCACGTGGACCCTGAGGGTCAGATCAGGGAGCCAAAGGCTTAAGAGAAGTGAAGAGCCTGGCTTACTTCCTGACAGTGCCTGAGCTGGGATTCAAACTCTTGATTTTTGCTTCCCAACGCCTTTTAGTCATTTTTGTACAGGGAGAAGGACAACACACACACACACACACACACACACACACTCACTTCTACCTTCTAAAACATTCATCTCAGGGGACTTTTTCTCTTCTAGAAAAATACCTCCAGGGGCCTCTTTGGGAATGCAGGACCCCTCCACTCCAGGGCATTACCTACAGAGAGAGAGTTCAGAGAAAATGTTGAATCTGAGGGGTATTGGCTGCAGCTCGGAGAGACGGGTTGGGGGAACAGGAGAGACTGGGGAAAGGCAGGAGGAACACGAAAGGCAGCAGGGCCGTGGGGGACAGAATCAGGGAGCGGAGAATTGTCTGCTTCTACCCTCCCCCACCCCACCCCTGAACCTCTAGAACAAGTGTGATACACAGGAAGTTGTGTTCAAGGTGCTTTGGCAGGGGCGCTGGTGGAGAGGGTTATCTACCGTGGGCGGGAACAGCTGACCCTGCAGAAGGCCGGTTCCTAAGGGAACAACAGGAGTTCACTTCGCCTTTGGCAGTGATCAGAAAAGTCGGGGGGGAGCTCCACATCACGGCGGTGGGGACCCAGAGGCTGAAGGACTTGGGGGCACATTTGGGCAGTCCCTCTGGGGTCTTGCTTCCCCGTCCGTCTGGGCAGGGAGCAGGTCTCCGCGTTCCCCTGAGGGCTCCCTGAGCGCCTCTGCTCCAGGACGTTGGTTCTCCATCTCTACTGGAAGAGGACCACCCCTCTGCCGCCCTCTCTTCAAGGTGCAGGATTTGTCAGCAGCAGGGATGGTGGGTGCTTGAAGCAGCCACCAGGGGGCGCCCGCCACCAGCTCTTGGAGCCAATGGCAGCCTGGAGCTCCCTTGGTCCAGTCTCTGAGGATGAAGGAGGGATGGTTCAAACAGGACCCAGCTCCAAACCCAGTAGGGTGCTGGTATATATTTAACAACTGGCTCCTTGGGTGGATTGGTGCCCAAGGTATGATTTGCAGTGCTTGCCAATTTCCTTGCTGTAAATGCTCCCATGGCTGATTTTGAGAAACCAACCATTTATATGGTAGATGATACAAAAAGGTAAATAATGCCAACAGGGTAGGTAATAGTAGGATGTAGTAAAATCATGAGGAAGTGATGAGTTTTGAGTATTGAGGACCTTGGTTTTTAATATAATGTAATTTAACTGTGAAACAACTGACTCACAAAATTCTGAAAATTTGACAGCTGGCTCTCAGAAACTGGTATAGGCTGGCTCCTGCATCTCAGTGTGTCCTTTCCCTTGTCCAGACCTCCCCTTGCCCTTGAACATCACCCCCTGAATCTCCCCATCCGTCCACTGAGCATGAAAATCTGCCACATCTCCATGGATCCCCTCAAACAGCCTAGGAAGGAGGAACTAGGATTCTCCCCCATTTTACAGAAGAGGAAACTGAGGCTCAGAGAGGTGAAGTCACCTGTCCCAGGTCTTACATGAGGATCTGAAATTGGAACCCAGGCCTGAATTAGAAAGCTACGTTCTTACCACTAAGTTACGCTATCCTTGAGATCACAGCGGGGTTCTGGGGGAATCCCATGCCCCAAACTCCCACCCCTGCTGACCTGTCCTGACATCTGGAAGTCCCCTGTCAGTCACCCTTTGTGGCTCCTGGTAGCTGAGGGAAGGCATTGGGACTTGGGAGAGTGATAAAGCCGAACCCAGCTTGCAGAGAGCAAGGACACAGCAGAGCTGGAACCCAGGACAGAGAGAGATGGCTGGGACAAGGAGCTGGAATTTACTGGGTACTCAGTCCATGCCCAGCCCCACGCCAAATGCTTTATCAGCCTGATCGTATTCAGGCCTCACAACAACCTGTGATGTTGGGACAATTATTATCCCACTTTACTGCTAGGGAAGCTGAGGTTCAGAAAGCTGGACCATTGGCTCTAGCAGGTTGCACTGCTAAGAAACCAGACTCTGCTGACTTCAGCTCTGGTGCAGGGAAGGAAGGAGGGTAGACAGGATATGGGGGTCAGGAGGTGGCATGCTAAATTTACTCCAGTCCCTTATCCCTTTGGAGGGGGTGCTGCCAGCCCTGTGGGTGGTTCATCTGGCAGCTGATCTGGGCAAAGGATCCCCAGACCCTCCCTCCATATCCCACCCCCACCTGCCACTCAGCCAAGCCTTACCCGATGCCTGGGATGGGGTAAGTGCTCCATAAGCCATAGCTATTAGGATTATAAAATGCAGAAAAAAGACTGGAAGGAAGTACACCAAATTATTGAGAGATTAGCCATCGAGTGCGGGATTATAGGTGAATTTTATTTGCTTCTTTCGACTTTTCTGTGTTTTCCTAATATTTTTCAGTGGACAGAACAAAACCGTAAGTGTTTAGGAAGTCTGGGGGTCCCAGGTCTCCCCAGCTAGTGAGTAAAGCCATCGTTCTTTAGCTATTAATGCCCACACAGGAAGGCTCTGAGCTTGTGGTCCTCACCTGGGGGCGACTTTGCCACCCCAGGGGACATCTGGCAATGTCTGGAGATACTTTTGATTGTCGCTACTTGGGGGAACATTGCTGGCATCTAGCAGGTGGTCAGGGACCCTGCTGAACATCCTGCATTGCACAGGACAGCCCCACACAGCAAAGAAGTGTCTTGTCTGAACGTCAGTGGTGCTGAGGTGGAGAAACCTTGCTTTTCCCACTCGACAGTGAGAGCCCCACGGAGCTCCCCTTCTCAGAACTTTTTGGAAACCCAGAGGGGCCTCTGTGTGGCCATGAACTTGGTTGTTGAGCATCCTTTTGGTGGCTGAAAGGCTGTAGCCCTAGCTGCCCAGGCTCTTGCCACTTGGGGGGCCCGCAGAGCCAGTGCCCCATGCCTGAGGCTGGCAAAATAAGGATGCTGTCGCTGAGCCTGGCAGGGGGACAGCCTTGGAACTACTTTTCCTAGGAAAGAAGGAGAGAGGAACAGGCCTAGGGCAGGAGACTGGAGAACCAAAGGGGCAAAGACTAGTCTCTTTCCCGGGCACATGAACCCTGCTGGGGGGTGGGGCATGGGCAGATGAATCAAGGTCCTCTCCTGTCTCAGCACTACTTCTGGGCTGCCCCCTCCCTTGGGGAAGCCCTTCCAGGAGACCCTGTTGTTCTGCCTTGTGTCTGGCCTCCAGGCCCCCTAGAGGGACAGGCTTCAAGGGATTTCCCCCAGAGTTTCAGTGGCCCCTCAGCAAATCACTGGATACAAATGAATCTGTAGGACAGTGGGGTACCTAATTCCACCAGTTGAAGCTTCTGGAACACGACTCCTGCCCTGCTTGGACCCCCATATCACCTATTGACAAACGTGTTGGCTGGATGAGTGCAAGAAAACTGTCACCTCTCATTCTCACTCTGCTCCGGCCCCATGAGACTTCTTGTTCTTTCTTCCTCACATGCTCCTGCCCCAGGACCTTTGCACTTGCTATTCCTCTGCCTGGTATCCTCTTCCCTGATGTCTGTGTGACTGGCATCTTCTCATCCTTTACGTCTCAGCTTGAATGTCACCTCTTCAGAGGGGCGCTCTCTGCAGCCCTGCCCCCAGTTTTTCTTGAGGACAACCCCATTTTCCCCTTCCAGGTACAGATGACCATCTGGAGAGACGTTATTGATATATGGACTTTTGCTGTGCAAGGGCGGGGGCCTCTGTCCCTCACGTTCACTCTCTTCTTTTCACTGCACAGAGCCTGGCACACAGTAGGGGTTCAGGAAACATTTACTGAATGAACAAATGAGCAAGGAAGGCTGGCGAGGGTGTGAGAATGGAAGCAAGGCCATGTGACTGGCAAAAATCTAAGCGCCAAAGGCAGAAATCAAGGGAGCCTTAGGTTTGAGGCTCGGAGTCAGGCAGGCTGGGCTCGAATCCCCGCTCTGCTGTTTACAAGTTGCTGGACGTTGGGCAACTCTAACCTCTTGGAGCCTTAGCTTGCACACCTGAGAAATGGGGAGAACAGTCCTGGCTATTCATACGGCTCTGACATGGCTGGCACACTGCAGGGGCCCAGCTGGGGCACACCCTGGAGGGATAGTCCCTGGCTATGGGGCAGGCGTGGACCCTCTGAGGGGAACTGTGGGGCCTCCATGTCCCCCCCAGGCCTGTCCCCCCAGCCCCTGTGGTTTGCCTAGCAACACCCGCCCTGTTGAGCTTGCCGTCTTTTGGCCTAAAATTAGCTCACAAATTCCTTGGCTGCCTGGTTGGTGCTTCCAACCGACAATTCAAACCAGATGTTTCCAGCTGTCGGGGGCCCTTCCCCCATGGCCAGCGCCTGCGTGTGCCCCGGGGAGGTCGGACCCTACCCAGGAGAGATCAATCCGCGACACGCACTCAGGGGCCCCGGCAGCAGGACAGCGGGAGCGGGAGCCAGCCTGGGCCTCTGGGCTCACCCCTCCAAGGATGGCGGCCTCCTCGCCGGCTGACCTGCTGGTGGGTGAGGGCCGGGGCGGGTAACTGCTCTGCCCTTTTCCATCCAGGAAACTTATGCAGCACCTGCTGTATGCCAGGCCTCTGTATTCGCTGCTGTCCAATGCTGTGAGGAAGATTGTCAGTCCGAGGTGCCACCTGTGTTGCTGTTGTTATTATTAGTGTATGTATTTAGTGCCAGGTACCAAGGCTCACTGCATTCTCACAGTAACCCAAGGAAGTGAGTGTTACTATTGCCCCCATTTTACAGATGAGGGAACTGAGGCCCAGAGTGGTGGGATGACTTAGCCCAAGGTCACCCAGCTCTGAAGCAGCAGAACCCAGAGGTCCCTGAAGGGCAGGTGGTCTCAGCTCACTCTAGGTGTGTTTTGCCTCCTTGCTGTCACCCCCATGTGGCCCTGTCCCTCCTGGTGGATGGATCTGGGGGGTGTGGAAGACCCTCTCTGTCAGGCTGTCCCTGGGCTCAGGTGCAGAAGGCTGACTCGTGGCAGCTGCCAGGAGAGGTGGTTCATTAGGGAGCCCCGGGAGCCAAGTTTCTGGTCCCAGCTGAGTCAGAAGCCAGTGGCCAGGGGAGAGCTGGGGATCTGCATGGGCTTCGCAGGGGCTTTATGTGGAGCCCCTTCCCCTCCCCAGAGGTGGGACCCAGAGCCCTCTCTTGGTGAGGGTCCTCAAGAGAAAGGGTACATGTGTGCGTGTGGCATCAGGGATAAAGAGGAGAGGGGACTGATGCCTGGGGAGGAGAGGCTTTCACACACATGGGGAACCATGGTTGGCCTTCACTCATAGAGCCAAAGCCCCTGCAAATGCAGGGGCCCGATCTGGACCTGGTGCCCTCTGACCTCACTTCCTCCTACTCTCTCTTCGCTCACTCACTCTGCTCCAGCTTCATCGGACACTTCTTTTCCACGCCTTGAAAATGCCAGGCGCCCCCTACCTCAGGACCTTTGCACTTGCTCTTCTCTCTGCCTGGACCACTCTTCCTCTGATCATCTCCCTGACTCACTCTCTCACATCCTTCAGGTCTTTGCTTGAACATCAGCCTTTCCCTGCTTTATTTTCCCCCATACCCCTTACCAGCATCTTCCATACTGTATATAATTACCAAGTTATCTTTTTAATCATTTTCCAGTCCCACTAGAATGCAAGCTCTGTGAGGACAGGGATTTTCATCTGTGTTGTTCTCTGCTGTAGCCCCAGTGCTTGGAAAGTGTCTGGCACATAGTATGTGCTCAATAAGGATTTGCTGAGAGAGAGAGAGAGAGAGAGAGAAGGAAGAAAGAGAAGGGGAGGATAGGAAAGAAGAAAGAAGGAGGGGAGAAGAGGAAAGATGGGAGAGAGGGAAGACGGGACAGACGATCTCAGTGTAAAGTGAGGGGACAGAGAGCAGGAGACACATGAGATGATGTACTGTTTGAGTGACTTAGGGGCCCTGAAGTCCAGCTCCAAGCCCTCCCCACTTTGCCCCTCTGCTCAAAGACAGGCAGCCCCCCCAACCCAGTTCCAACGGTGCTGCAAAGGCAGTTCAGAAGAATCATCTCAATTCCTGCTCGTGATGGAGGGTGGGGCTGGGCAGCGGGGGCTCCTGGGCAGTGCCCGCCCGAGGGCACCCCGTGGGCAGCTGGCAGAGCAGGAGAGCAAGGCCAGGTCTGCAGCCGGTGGTGCGTGTTTACATTCCTGCCCTCCGAGATGGCTCCCATGTGGGGTGCGCGGAGCTGCTCCTTGCACAGGGCCCTGGGGAATGTAAATGTTTACAAGGCAGCGTGCAGCTGGCCAGGCCACCATGGCCACAGGAAGCCAAGGATCCTACTGGCTCTGGTGTCCCCCCCACCCCCGCCCAACAAAAAAGAGAGAGATGCAGTGTTCTTAATTTTTAAAGAAAACTTTGAGTCATAACCTACGTAAAGCACGACCATCTGAAGTGCACAGCTTGATTTTTCTGTGTGCACGTGCCCACATAACTGCCACCCAGACATTGTACCTCTGCAGCCCCAGAAGTTTCCTTTGTGTCTCTTTCCAGTGAACACCCCCCAAGGGTAACTGCTTTTCTGACTTCTGTCCCCATAGCTTAGTTTTGCCTTTGTTCTAGAACTTCCTGTAAATTGAATCACCCACTCTGTGTTCGACTGGGTCCATTTCTTTTGCTTGGTGTGTCTATGAGATTCATCCAAATTGTCCACCTCCCATCTTTTCCTTCCACTGGGGGAAAGTGTCCACTGCACGGACCACAGTCTGTTCATCCATTCTCCTGTTGGTGGACATTTGGGTAGTTGCCAGGTTTTTTTGCTATTACGGATAAAACGACTATGGACATTTTTGTCTTCGTGTGAATGTGTGTTTTCATTTCTCTTGGGGAAATACCGAGAGAAGAAGAGCTTGCTTCTTCTCTCATCTGGCAAGCACATGGTTAACTTGATAAAACCCACCAGACTGTTTTCCAAAGTGGCTGTGATATTTTTCTCCCCCCGTGGTGGTAGGTTGTTCGCTCGGGTGGGCAAACAAGTCGGAAATTCACTTAGAATCACAGAGCGAGAGAGGTTGGAGGAGCCTCCACTGACCCTTCCTGGTGCAGGAAGGGAAACTGAGGCCCAGGTCACACAGTGCATGAGGGGCAGAGCCAGGAGCGAAGAAGGCAGGTCTCTCAATTTCCAAGCTCGAATGACTCCTTGGTGAGAACCGATCAACACCCCGTCTGGATTCCCTGGAAGAGGCCTCGTGCCAAGCCCTTTTCCACCACAGGGCCTTTGCATGTGCTGTTTGTTTCCTTGGCCCGGGAAACTGTTCCTCCTGCTCCCTGAGTGCTTGATTCCTCTTATCCTCAGATGTCAGTGCTGATACCTCTTCCAGGAAGCCAGCGCTGACCATAATTGCTAAAATAGCTGCCCGGACACCTGCCCCTGCCCCTTCCCAAGCTATTTCCTGTCTCCTCGGCCTTTTTATCTCCTTGATAGCATTTTGCAGTGTTAGGTTGTCTTTCTGAATTGCCAGCTGACTTGCTTCTCAACTGTCTCCCCTGATAGGAGCTCCCTGAGACAGAGCAAAATTATGTCAGTGAATCCCCTCCCTGGGCCTCAGTTTCCCCATCTATAACATGGTCGGGTTGGACTAGAGTCATTCAGCCAGTGGAGGGGCATTTACTGAGCACCTACTGTGTTCCAGGCACTGGTGCTGGGGATACAGTGACAGAAAAAGCCCTCGTTCTGGACCAGAGAAGCTGACAGTCTAGAGGCACATGGAAACAGGTTTTTACAGGCCAGTGTACTCTAGGCAGGGAACCGGGGGTGCAGGAGCATAGAAAAAGCTGCTGATCTCCCTCCGCAGAGGCTGGGGTTCAGGGAGGACTTCGTGGAGGTGGTGATGACTGAGCTACAAGATATGCAGGTGGGTCAGGCACGGGGGCCCGTGGAGGGCAGCACTTCAGGCAGAGGGAACAGCCCGAGCGGAGGTGCATCAGCATCTGTCTCATTCGCAGCTCTCTCTGGGCCCAGCACAGTTCCTGGCACATGGAGACACTTGGGAAAGAGCTAGGGAATAAAAGAACATGTCTCGTTTACAGATGGGGAAACTGAGGCCTGGGGAGGTTTCACACACACTCTGCCTCCTTGGAGCCCCCGACTGGAGGCCTCTGCTCCATGGGTGTCCCTCTGAAGGCCAGGCCTGTGCTGTGATGGAGCTGCAGCCTGGGCCTCTCAGCCACATGAAAGGCTTGGGATATTTTTGCCCGGAGAGCAGGCCCCAGTGGCTTTGGGGGCTGTATAATTAGAAGTGGCTCTGAGCCCACAAGAGGCTGGAGCTGGGGGCTGCGGTGGGCCAGGCGGCCCGCCCCAGGCTCAACCCGGGGAGGACTCTGGCAGAGACTCAAGTCCGGGTGAGGTTTTCCCTCCTCCTCGGCCCTGGCTGTTCAGCGGGGTTGGGGGGAGCACGGTGGGCACAGGGTGGGGTCTCTGAATCGTTTCAAGGCTGGGCAGACGACCCATTGCTCTCTGCCTCTGAACATACAGGTCGCAAGCGAGTGGCCCGGCCCCCTCCATGCCCCAGGCCTGCCCTTGCCTTGGAGCCATGGTGCTGCGGGCTGTGGGGGTCACCCGGGCCAGACCCCGCAACAGGTCCTGGAGCTGGAGAATGTGGACCGTGATTCCCTCAGGACGGATGAGGAGTGGCTGGAGCCTGGGAATGTGAGAGTGGAGGGCAGAATGGTCATTAACATGGCATCAAGCATTTATTGAGCATCTACTCTGTTCCAGGCACTATCCTAGATGCTGGAGTTATGGCGGTATGCAAAACAGGCAAAGTTTCTGGACCCCATACACCTAGTTCATCTATTCAATAATCTTCAGGAGCTGCTCTGAAGGTGCTGGGTTCCCGTCTACCTCAGGGCCTTTGCATGTGCCATTCTCACTACTGGAATCCTGTCACACCCTTGCCTTCCTAAATACCTCCTCATCTTCACGAGTAACTCTACTTTCACCTCCTCATGGAGGTCCCCAGGAGCTCCAGGACCAGACTAGTCCCCCCAGACTGGCCTCCCATAGCCCCAGAAATGCCCCATCCCAACTCTTAGCTCAGTTTGCAGTCAGATATTCATTTTTTGTTTACTTGCTTATTGCAGGTCTCCTCTCTTGGTGCCTGTGTTTGCTCATCACTGTTTTCCAGGGCCTGACACTGGGCTGGGTGTAAAATCAATGCTCAAGAAATGTTTGTAGAATGAATAAAATTTAGAAGGTTACAGCATTGGAATCTTACCGCTGGCAGGCTTGTGGTGGGCATCTAGACTGACCCCACATTTAGCTGCAGCCCAGAGAGGGGCAGAGGTTTGCCCAGCCACCCACAGCTGATGCATGAGGGGGGGTTGGAACTCAGGGATCCTTCTTTCTGCCATCAGTGACCGACATTTCGCTCTTCTGTACTCAGGTAGAAAGTTGAGATGTTTGGCTTAAGTGTGTCTTTGTGTGTGTGTGTGTGTGTGTGTGTGAGAAACATGGTCTGAAAGCACTTTAACGGGGTCACCAGCCTGGCAATTTCACTTCCAGCTAAGACACAGAAGGGCTGGTGAAGAAGCAAGGGCTCTGATCCCCAACATGCTGTTGGATCCCAGGTAGGTCATGCCGCCATGAACCTCAGTTTCCACATCTGTTGAATGGGCTTTGCTTACTCATTCACCTCTCTCCCCCCAAGGTCTTCTGGAACCCGCTGGGTTTGAGGCACAATGATAGGCTCTATGGGGGGAGGAAAACCCAGTGCTTTGGAGGGTGGAGGATTCCAGCCAGCTCTGCAGGGAACAAGTAATCATAGGCAACCGTGGTGTGAGAGACAGAATAATGCCCTCCCGCGCACCCCCCCACCAAAGATGTCCACATCCCAATCCCTCGAAACTGTAATATGAGTATGTCACCTTACCTGGCAAAACGGATTTGCAGGTGTGATTAAGTTAAGGCTCTTAGGGAACTGATCCCGGATTATCTGGGTGGGTCCAGTAGCATCACAAGGGTCCTTAAAAGTGGAAGAGGGATTGGAAGAGAGAACCAGAGAGGTGGCAGCGTGAGAACTCAGACCCTGCAGCTGACTCTGAAGATGGGGGAAGAGGACTGTGAGCTGATGAATGCAGGCAGCTTCTAGAAGCTTGAAAAGGCAAAGACTCAGATTCTCCCTGTGAAGACTCTGGGAAAAACAGAGCCCGGCCGACACCTTGATTTTCACCCAGTGAGACCCATTTCTGACTTCCAGCTGCCAGAATGCTAAGATAATAATGGTGTGTGGTTTTAAGTCACCAAATTTGTCATAATTTGTTATAGCAGCTGTAGGAAACTTATACACTTGGCACCTGGCCAGTGCTTTTGTATTGTCCAGCACGTTTACACCCTCTGACTCCTGATTTTCCCAGCAGCCTTGTGAACAGAAGAAATTCTCTATCCTCATTTTACAGATGATGAAAGAGGCTCCCCATGGGGCAGGACCTGGTGAAGGCAGACCTAGAACCTGGGGCTCTCTGTCTCCGGTCTGGGACTGCTCTGGCCCCAAAGGAGGAACACAGAATGGGACCGCAACTTAGTCTGGGGCCTCTGGGCCACCCGTGCTGGAAGCAGGCCCTCTTCAGGTTGGTTGTACCTCTGCCCCTTGATCTCTTGGGATCCGATTCCCCTCAGCCCGCAGACTATTGGGGCAGGGGCTCCTCCTCAGGCGGTGGGCCCTGGGGCAGGTCTGGCCGCTCCTGCTCACCTGCCATCTGGTCTAAGATGGGGCTGGGACACCCCCTGGCCATCTTCAGGAGGGCTCAGCTGTTACAACATGTCTGTGGGCGGCCACTTGCCCCAGGGGGCATGTGAGCACATGAGTGTGTGTGTCCATCGGTGGACGGTTCCCCATTCCCTTAGGATGCAAGGTTTGGGGTGATCTCAGAGAAGATGGGAAATTTTCTGGTTTTATTTTCCAAACAGCTGCCCCTTCTTTGAGCAGGTGGGTCGTGGCTGCTGGGACCACAGAAGGGAATAGTTACAACCTAGGGCCCTGGTTCCTAAAGGGTGGTCATGATCTGTTCGTTCACGCACTCCCCCTGCTCCAAACCTTCACTGGCTCCCTACTGCCTCGTGGATGAATGCCATTCTGAGACTTTAGCCCTGCCCTGGTGACTTCTCCCACCCTAATCATCAGCTCCTCCCTTTCGTCCACTTCATGCTCTAGCCCAGTTTAATTACAGCCCCTTGTCCGTGCGTGGCGTTCCCAGCCACCTGCCTTTATGCACACTGGTCCCTCCTCCTGGGATGCCCTTCCTGGGTCTCCTCTTGCTGGGACTCTGCTTATTCACAGCCACATCCTCTAGGGCGACTTCCTTGCCTCTTTCTCTCAGGGGATCTCTCTCCGTCCTGGGCTTCCCCGAGCCCTTGGCCTCTCTCCTGCCACAGACCCATTTCTGTTTTGTAAAAAAATAATTTACATACGTGTGCTTCTCCTTGGAAGTCTGCGAGCTTCTGGAGGGCTGGGCTGTGTCTGATTACCTCTGAAATCTGCTCAGCACAGGGCCTGGTGCTCTACAGGTGTTCATTAAGCATTTGATGGATGAATGAATGAATGGTGCAGGAATGAATGAATGCAAAGGACTACTGTCCCACTGGATTCCTCAGGTCTGCCAGAGGGCCCGGTACCCTGGGTGAGCCTCTTGAATTCACCCTGCCTCACTTTCCCCGTCTGGGAAATGGGGCCACGACTCCTGCTCTGGCCATTCCATTGGGGTATCACAAGGCCACAGATCTCACAATGTTAGAGCCATAGGGAACCCAGAGGGCTTCCCACCCACCCCTGCGAATGGGGAAACAGGCCTGCCGAAGGAAAGGGCCTGACCAGGGCCAGACAGTGGGTGCCAGGACTCGCTCCCTGCCTCAGGCCTGACCCTCCACGCATCCCTTAAACGCAGCCCAGCTCCCACTCTGCACTCTGAGCCTCGGAAAACCTGAGTCACAGCTGGAACCAAGTGTGGGGAATTTTCCTCCTCATTTTCAGGGACCTCGGAACCTCCCTGACCTCATCCCCTTCAGAAGGGGAGGCAGGATCCCAGCTCTCTGGGCCGTGGGCGTGGGCGCTCCACAGCACGGCCCTGTCTGTGTGTCTGTCGTCCTCAGACTGCCCTGGGGACCGGTGGTCAGGGAGGAAGTGCCCCATCTGGTGTCCCCGGGGCGTGGAGGGGACGCCCACGGGCGTGAGCAAGGGGGGGACTGTGTGTGGCCGAGCTTGGCCCCGCCCCTGCCCCTGTCCCCACCCCAAACCCACTTAATGAAATCAAGCTGGCCCCGCCGAGGGGAGGGAGGGAGGCGGGAGGAGGCGGGAGGGAAGGGGCGGGCGGGCGGCAGCCAGAGCCGCGGCCACAGGGCACTGCCACGGACTTGCTCTGCTCCAGCTGGCGGGACACCCTGTGTCAGGAGGCACTGGTGAGTCCTGGGGGCCCCTCCTCTCTCCAGGGAGCCTGGTGTGTCTTGGAGTTTAGGGGGCCAGTGTGAGTGCTTTGGGGGGCTTCTCTAAGTATGTGTGAGCTTTGGGGCTGTGTTGCATGCTGCCTACTTGTGCGTGATCTGCGCTAAGGGGGCGGGTGGCGGGATGTGTGTGCACCCTGGACGCCGCCCGAGTGCCGTGCTGGGTTGGCCGGAGTGTGGGTTGTGTGCAGTTGTGTGTGGGCAGTTGGGGTCTTGCTGCAGGGGGTGTGTTGTTCTTGGAGAGTGGGCACCGGGGTAGGTGCTCCCAGGGTCTGCGGGCGGGCGCTATGGATGGGGGTGGTCCCGTCTGTGGGGATACACGGGGGGCGGTCAGGGGGTGCACATGTGCACACGTTGTCAGAGAACCAGCCCGTTGTGTGTCCACGTGTGTTCTCTGTGTATCTGTGCTGGTGGGCAATCTGGGGTGTCGAGATGTTATGCGTCTGTGTCTTTGTGCCTGTGTTGTGTCTGTGTATTGTGTGCCCGTGCTGCTGCTGCTCTGCGTGTGTGTGTGTGTGCGTGTGTGTGTGTGCGTGTGTGTGCGTGTGTGTGTGTGGATTTTGAGCCTTCAGGACCCCCGTCCCTCCCCAGGTCTCCCATCCAAGGGGCCCAGGTCCCTGTCCTCGGCTGCCCTGGAGCAGGGGTGCAGAGCTTCAGCCAGAACCCCTCTCCACAAGGCCACTAATTGAAGCCAGGTTTTTGTGGGCCACCCCTCCCCCGCTGGCCACCAGTCTCTGAATGGGGGTGGGGCAGCCACTCTGGCCCATCAGTCTCAGGTTCTGGGGAACTTGGCCTTAGGGATGGATTTGCCTCATCTGCCTATTCCTGACCTCAAGTGGGGATATCACATTTGAAAACAATAAACTCTGAGTGAGCTGGGCTCTGAAGAGAGTCCCTGCTCCCAGCCAGGAGTCCTGGATAGTCACGTGGTGCCACTAATTGCCATCTACACTGTGCCAGCCACTGCTATTTCTTGTCCTAACAATAGTCCAGGAAGGTGGCCTTATCCCCGTTGTACAGATGTGGAAACCGAGGCTCAGAGAGGTGATCTGCCTGGCCTCAAGACACACAGCTGGGAAATGACCTCCTCCCAGGTATTCGGAGCCGCCTCTCCAGTCAGGCTCTGCCCTGACTGGCTGTGCAACCCTGGACAGGCCTTTCCC
The DNA here is from genome assembly GCF_965194825.1 of Balaenoptera physalus. Taxonomy (NCBI): domain Eukaryota; kingdom Metazoa; phylum Chordata; class Mammalia; order Artiodactyla; family Balaenopteridae; genus Balaenoptera; species Balaenoptera physalus. Next base: position 77,843,126 of record NC_138897.1, on the reverse strand, counting down.
AGTGTTGGGCCTGGGTTTCCTCTTGGGTTAAACAAGAGGGGATGGCCTGACCCCACCTCTTAACGGCCTGTGAGTTTCCACATCCTGGAAAAAATGAGGACGCAGGGAGGAGGTGGGGGCAGCTGACGGGCAGAACGATCATTTCAGAGCAGCCCAGGCCAGGGTACCCATTCTACAGATAGAAGACTGAGGCCCAGAAGGGTCATGGGGCTCGTCAGGCAGGGTCACACAGCCATCTCCTGTGAGGCCTGGCCGGCTCCCCGCACTTTGCCTGCACCTTTCCCCCGGAGCCCTGAGGGGAGGGTTGTGGTGGGCGTGAGGGACTCTGAGAGTCGGGGTCTCAGCCTTTAAGATCCAGAGGTAGTTTGTGTGGCCTCTTTCCTTATCCTCTGCCCCTGCCCCCAAGGATCCAGGGGAAAGGAGGACTTCTCTCTGTCCGACTCACTGCCGCACATTCGTGTGTGAGCGTGTGTGTGTGTGCGTGTGCGTGTGTGTGTGTGCGCACGTGTCTGGTCCTGGATTCCTCACTGGCCACTCAACAAGATTTCACTCAACGAGGTAAAAAAGTTGCTCTTTCCTGGAGAATGGCGGGAGACAATGAGCAAATTTACACATCAGGTGAGGATAATCATCATTTGTGACTTGGGGTGGGAAAATGTTGGCTGGTCCTGCATCTCTGCTGGGGTAGAAATTTGGCTGCTTCTGAATTTCACCTTCCCTCGGGGAGCAGCTGCTCTGCACCAGGCACTTTCTGAACGTGATCTCATCCGGTCCTAACAGCTCAGTGGGGCAGGCCCTGTGCTCACCTCCTCACCCTGCCCCCAGTTTACAAATGGGGAAAGTGAGGCCCAGAGGGGCCGGGCAGCCAAGCTAGACCCAGATGGAGCTAGGATTCTAATCCTGGCCTAACCGGCCTTATCACTCTGCTGCTTGCGGAGCTTCAGTACAGAAACTTCACAGCCGTCCCCCCAGGAAAGGCCCCTGGTCTTCAGGCCCCACTGGTCAGAGTTGCCGTCTATGGTGAGAAGTTTCAGCTGCCGCCATGAAAGGTCTCTCCCGGGCTTGACACAAGGCGGAAGGCAGGGAGGTGACTGGCAAGAGACAAAACCCCCCAAGATCAAAGCTGTTTGTAGGAACATTTGCTAACAAGTGTCAGAGAGTGGAGGGCCCAGGAAGGCTCCTAAACTTTGTGGAACATCTCAGATCCTGGTTCCAGCTGACAAGTGATGTCAACCAGTGATGGAGCCCATTCCTGGGCCAGCCTTAGGCACACGAGAGAGAGTGTGCTGGGTGTGTGTGTGAATTCTCAGAGTCACAAAGAAGAAGGTTCAAATCCCAGCTCTGACACTTAGCATCTGTGTGTCCTTGGGCAGGTGCCTGTCTGTCTCTGAACCTCTGTTTCCCCATCTGAAAAATGGAGACAATGTTAGTGCCCAGGGCTTCTTTGGAATTGCACCCACAAAAGGGGCTCAGATGAGTAACCCGTGATAAAAGTACACGGTGACCAACTCATTTAAAATGAACCCCTGGGTGAGTGTTGCCTCATTTGATGTCCTGGGAATTATCTTTTGTGTTTTGCCATCTGAGCCACTTTGTCCAAATTCGTGTCACATCAGGAGGCCCCAGGTCACTTGGAACAAGCCACTCAGTGGCCCCGTGTCATTCCTACAACATCTTCTGAATCCCCAAGTCAGCGTGAGTTGGTACTATCACCCACTTTACGGAGCTGGGCCTGAGGCCTGGGCACTCAAGGGGACCTGCCGTCAAGATGTTGGGCACCTGACTTCCTGCTCCAGCCCAGGAACTCACTGTGTGGCCTGGGGCCTGCCCCTTGCCTTCTCTGGGCCTCTGTCTCCCCATTTCCATCCCCTGGAGAGGGCACCTCAGTCAGGGGATCGTGAGGCTTTTCCATCTTGGCACTTGTAGCCCCAATCAGAGTCCTGGGCCCTCTTCTGGGTCGGGCAGAGGCTCTCAAGGGGTAGCCTGGGGGGCGCAGGAAGGGGTTCCTGGGTTTGTCTGAGAGGCCAGGCTGACTCACACTGGCTGGGAGATGTACTGCTTTAGAAGCCGGACTCCTCCGTAAAGCTGGGCCATAAGGAATTTATTAGTCAGCCAGGCTGTCTGGGCCGGGGAGGGTCTGGGGGGTTCACGTCGGGAGCAACCTTCCAGCGGGGGGAGGGAGGTGCGGGGTTCATCTGGATCCCATTTGGTGGCGGCCATAGGACTTAGGCTCCAGCTTTGTTCCAGGCACGAGGGTTCCCTCTGGGCCTCCAGGCCCTGCTTTGAGCCTTGAGGTGGGGGTTAGCCATGGGGCACATGCTCACACAGGCCTCTGCTGAGCTCAGAATCTGGATGCTTCAAAACCTATGAATCTTCCAGAGACGGGACCGCAGAGGAGCTGGGAGCAGCGAGGATGGCTTCCCAGAGGAGGGGGTCAGCTCTCTCAGTTACTCACTGAGCCCTACCATCCTCTCTCCCTCCGTGCCTGCATCCAAACCCCAGCTCTTCCTTAGCAAGTCACTTAATCCCTCTGAGCCTCAGTTTCCTCACCTGGAAAATGGGGAGAATGTAGTACCTGCCCTATTGGGCAGTTCTCAGGATTCAATGAGAAATTCCATGTAAGAAATGTAAAATAGTGCCTGGCACATGGCAAGCAATGAAAGGGTAAGTTCTTATTCATTCAGCCAACTCCATCAAGATGTGTTTATTGAGCACTTGCTGTATACCAGGTATGATGCAAAACCCTGAGGGTGCCGAGATAAATAAGATTTAGCCCTTGCCCTCCGGAAGCTCAGAGTGAAGTCGGGGGGACCAGTGTAAACCCCGGGATGGGGTCCATTGTATGGTGGGGAGGCTCAGGCCCGGGGAAGGGAAGCGACTTGCTGGAATAGGTTCTGTGTCGGCCGCACCTCTTCAGGGTCCCCTGAGCCTGGGGTCCCAGCCTGACGTCTCTCCTGCCTCGCTTCCCCACAGGTTCCAGGCAACATGGTTTCTGCGGCAGCCCCCAGCCTCACTGTGTCTCTCCTGCTGCTCCTGCGGGTCCTGCCCGTGGCGTCCTACTCCGTGTCCCTGCAGGCCACCTTCCTGGAGGACACAGGGGGCAGCGGGGAGGCCGAGGGCGCGTCGGCCTCCTCCCCGAGCCTCCCGCCGCCCCGGACCCCAGCCCTCAGCCTCACGTCGGTGGGGCCCCAGCTCACGCCCCTGGCGGGCCCCAAGCCCCCCACCAACTTCCTGGACGGCATCGTGGATTTCTTCCGCCAGTACGTGATGCTTATCGCCGTGGTGGGCTCGCTGGTGTTCCTGCTGATGTTCATCATCTGTGCCGCTCTTATCACCCGCCAGAAGCACAAGGCCTCTGCCTACTACCCATCATCTTTCCCTAAGAAGAAGTACGTGGACCAGAGTGACCGGGCCGGGGGCCCCCGGGCCTTCAGCGAGGTCCCCGACCGGGCCCCTGACGGCCGGCCCGAGGAGGCCCTGGATTCCTCTCAGCAGCTCCAGGCTGACATCCTTGCCGCCACCCAGAACCTCAAGTCTCCCGCCAGGGCCGCCCCGGGCATGGGAGACGGAGCCAGGATGATGGAGGGCAAGTTGGAGGAAGAGGAGGAAGGCAGCCAGGAGGCAGACCAGGAAGCCCAGGGACATGGGGTCCCGGCAGAGAAACCAGAGGTGCCGCCAGAGGAGCCCTGCTCAGCGCAGGCGGATGGGGCTCTGGCAGCCGCTGAAGGTCAAGGGGAGCCAGAAGCAGCTCCCTCATTAGCCCTCGAAGCTGGGGGCCCAGCTGGTTCCCTCGAAAACCCCTGTGCTTGCGGCAGTGTCCCCCCCAGCATCTAACAGGCCTCTAGGGCTGCCGGCCCTGATTGTCGGACCCCTGGTGGTCACCTCTTTGGGCACAGAAAGGTCCTCGGCCCTGACCGTGCTCTGACACCCCCTACTCGGCCACTCCCCACTGCAAATCCCGGCATGTCTGATCCTACTACAGCAGGCAGAGATGCTGGTCTCTGTTCCACCCTCAGGAATCTCATCGACTTCGAGAACATTTGTCCCTGCAGCCCCAAGGGCTACATCCCAAAGTACAGCTCCTCTGGGGAGATGGAGCTGAGGATGTGTCCCCATCACAGGCACGTCCGCTGGGAAACATATGTCTCAGGTCCCTTGTGACAATGCAAACATCGCTGCTTTCCATTGAGGTAGGAAAGAGAAACAGAATAACTAGGAGTTTTGGAAGAGTTTGAACAGATGGGAGATGCAGAGGGGCCTGGGGTTGAAGCAGGTAGAGGTACCGCAGAAGATCAGTCAGGAAGCTTCCGTGAGGGGTCCTGCACCGATCACGACAGGTTCCTAAGTGAGCATTTCCCAAACTGGGTTCCCTGGAAGAAAGATTTTGAGGTCCAGTGAATGAATTGAGGAAACATTGCTTCTCTGCTCTGCGTACCCCTCTTGGAGCCCCCCAAGGCTCTGACAAGTCCCACAGTAAAGGTGCCCATGGAATCTGATTTCGCTTAGCCTTTCCCAAAAAGCTTTTGGCCGCGGAGTACTTTTGTTTTTGTTTTACAGCTACAGAGTAAAATCCTGAAGAGAACACTCTGGAAGTTAACAGCTCCAGATGTTCTCCAGGGCGCCCCCTCCCCAGTTCCTGGTTGGTCCGGGGTGAAGGCTGTGGAGGTGGAGGCTCAGCTTCTCAGGGGCTGCCTCTCATCCTGCTACTGCGGGCATGGGGCAAATGAATTGAACTTTCTTGCCAGGGCCCCAAGGCAACCTAGAAGTGGTGGGGGGCAGGGCTGTGTGTGAGGGGACCCCACTCTGGGGGAATCTGAGGGGATCAGGGAGGGTTTCCAACAGGCTGGAGCAGGGGGGCCCTGACCCCCTGCCCTTCACACACACACACACACACACACACACACACACACACACACACACACACACACACACACACACACACATCTGGCAGCCTGTGCCCATAGCATTCTTTAGTCTTCGACAAGGGAGCCTGAGCTCCGTCCTGATTTGGGGAGGCTCTGGGGGGGGTTCCTCTTCCCCATCCCTCCGTCCGCCCTCCCCCCAACCTCTGCACAACTCTCCAGGTGCTGGGATATAACAAACTAGCACAATAAACCTTTATTCTGGCCTGAGCGTCACTGGTTTTCTTGGGGCGGTAGCGGGGGAGGAATGAATCTGCTGGGAGGTGGGGAGCATTTCCCCTGGGCTGTTCCATGGGGGTGGGGCAACTTTCTGGGGCCAGGGGCTGAATGGGCAGATTGGTGTGGGAAACGGAGGGAGGGATGGATGCCCTATGGGAACAGGGGCCGGAGCTTGTGCCCCATCAGCCCTGGGCTTGTGGCCACAGAGGCAGGTTCCACACATGCCTCTGCTACTTACTGTGTCTGCAGGAGAACCACCACCTCTCCGTTTCCCCCACGGGGCAGTGGAGGGGCTTGGGGCTGAGGTTTCAGTTTCCCCTGACCCTGCAGAGTGGCTAAGGACTGGCCCGGGTCTTAGGGACAATGCCACACTCGCTGCACCCTTGGCCAGTGGTGCGTGAGGCTGGAGGCAGCCCTGGCCTGTGTCTCCTCGCCCACCAGCCTCCTCCTTGCCTTTGATGGCCATCCCTGCGGCCACTGCTCCCCCTCCGTGCTGGAGCTGCCAGCTGGAATCCAGATGCGGCTGGGCTGCGAGCACGTGCTGGATCCCTGGGGTGATGGGGGCAGGGAGGCCATCCTCCTGCAGCCCCTCTCCTCCTCCGACCCCACATCCATCCGGAGGGGGCCGGGGTTTGGGTTTCATAACACACAATGGCCACTGTCTTGCTCAGTAGGGAAGGGCCCTCCCTCTCTCAGCCCAGACAGGCTCCCGCCCAAGAATGTAGGGAGAATCTAAATACAGACACCGAATACCCAGATGCTGTGTGGCTGGGACCAAGTCACTCAACCTCTCTGGGTGGGACTAGCTCTCTCCTTCTTCCTGAACTCCTGCGGGGTCCTAAGCGCTGGGGTGTGGCTGGGAAGTGCACGAAGCTTCCTCATGACAGGCAAAACCCAGGTAAGACAGAAGCGGACACTGGCGATCCCTGGGGAGCAGGCAGGGCGGCATCTCCCAATCAGCAGCTTCCTGGTCAGTGGCTCCCCACTGGTGCCCAGTGGGCCCTCCAGAGAACGTGGAGTGTGTGGCCTTAGCCACAGCCTGTGTCCCCAGGGACTGCTGGGGGGGATAAAGGAGGTGGTCTGAGCCCCAGTGCAGGTGTCAACCTCTCCCTCACCTCTGAGCTTTTACAGCTACTATTCCCTCTGCCTAAGACACCCTTCCACCCGCCTCCTTGCCTTGCTAACTCTCATCTTCTAGCTTCTGGCTTAGATGTCCCCTCCTCCTGGGAGTCTTCCTGGACACCCCGCACCCAGCCTCTCTTCCACAGTCCCCTGGGCTCAAGGATGATAAAAATTGCTTACAATTAAGGGGCATCTGTTATGTGCCAGGCACTGCTCTAAGCAGGGGACATCATTAACTCACGGCAACCCTACGAGGTGGGCAGTGTTATTATCCCCATGTCACAGATGGGGAAACTGAGGTCCAGAGAGGGGAAGTCAGTTGCCCAGGTCACACAGCCAAGATTCCAGCCCTGCAGTCTGATTCTGGAGTCTGAGTTCTCCGCTGGGCTCTACTGCTTTTCTGATGAATGAACAAGTGACTGAATGAAGTAAGCGCTTGGGGAGGGAACAGCAGGGCCCCACTACCACTGAGGCTTAGCGCCCCTCCACTCTGCTCCCACCTCTGTGATGGAGGTACCCAGGAGGGGCCTTTTATGCGCACACATCTGGCTGGCACCAAGCGGGGAGTGAGCCGCGGAGGGAGGCTGCGGTGGGAGCGTGTGTGGCCTGGGCCAAGCGGGGGTGGGGGGGGGGGAAGAATGGGGCTTAAGCGTGTGGGTGAGGGGTTCCAGTGTTCCCAGGGATCCGGGAGGCTGCCAGGGCACGACCAGGCCCCCACTGTCCCAGGGCTTGTAAAGCCACATGGCGGCCCCCAGCCTGGGAGTCTGTCCTGGGGCCAGGCCCGCTGCCGCCGTTGAGGGGGAGAGGGAGGGAGAGCAAAACCACCCCGAGACATGAACCCTAGCTCGTGTTGGAACGGGGCTTCTGGTGACGTGTGGTAGGGTTGGGGGTTGCTGAAGAGCCCTCTTTCCCATGTCCTGCCCTGCTCTGATCGCTTGACAGGCTGGGCATAATCTGGCTGAGGTCATGTGCGGGGTGTGGGCAGGAGGGGCAGAACCCACACTTCCCAGGCCGTCGTGTGCTGAGCACATCATCCTTAGCCTTCTGGGGCGCTCAGAGTGGTTTGGGCTCTGGGGTGAGACCAGTTGGGTCAATGCCAGCTCCACGCTTTCCCGGCTGTGTGACCTTGGGTGAATCACCTCACCTCTCTGGGCCTCTGTTTCCGTGTGTGTAAAGAGAGGATGATCCTACCCCACCTGGCAGGGCTCTCCACCTGCACAGTGGGATTACCTGGGAGCTTTTTAAAATCCTGACTCCTGGACCCCACCTGGACCGATGAAATCATTATGTCTGAGGGTGCGGCCAGGCAGCTGTCACAGCCAAGATTCACAGTCCACGAGGAGAGGGACCTGGGGGTCTGTCCACCACTGTCTCCCTATCACTCAGCACGGTGCCTGGCACATAGCAAGTGCTCCGTGTGTGTGTGCATGTGTTTAAGGCTGAAGGAAGGCATCGTGCCCGCACATCCATAACCACATTTAACCCTCCCCACACTCTTTACAGAGAGAGGAGCAATATCATTACCCCCATTATACAGATGAGAAAACTGAGGCTCAGAGGGGTGTAGTGACTTGCCTGAGGTCACACAGCCGGGCATAGCTGGGATTCGGACCCAGGTCTGTCTGGTTTCTCAGCCTGGATTCTTCAGCGCTGAGGCTCCTACCTCATTTTAGAACTTTGTGGTCCAAAAGTAGAGCCCCTCTGCTGATGGTAGGGTGGGCACGTGCGTTTTGTATCCATTGCATTTCATCTTGGGTCCCCCTTCTTTGTTCCAACCCCACCCTGCCTCCCGGGGTGATGACGGTGACTGCCCAGTGGCTGTCTCTGTTTTCATTCATAGACACTTGGAATCATCCAGTTTCCCTTCGTTGGGATTAATTAAAACTCTGGATTCCAAGGTGGCCCAGGAGCGAGTAGCAGGGTCCTAGATCTTTTGTTTTCCAACCGTAATTCTTTAATGAGCACCTACTCTGTGCCAGGTATTGGGGAGAAACTGTTAACAAAACAGATCTGAGGCTATATTCTAGTGGAGGAGATGAAACTTCATGAAAGAATCATCCAGATGCAACCACAATGATTAATAACAGGAATAGCCGCCATTTAAAAATGGACAGTTATTCACTTCTGGCACTTTACCCATATTACTTTTTACAGCTTTACCGAGGTGTAATTGACACACAATAAAATGCACATATTCAAGTGTACAGTTTGATAATTTTGACATACGTGTATAAAGCCATCACCACAATTAAGATAATGGACATATCCGTCACCCTTTGTAATCTCTCCTTACTGTTCCTCTCCATCTCCCACCCCAGTCCCCAGGCAACTATTGATCTGCTTCCTGTCACTATGAATCATTTTTATTTTCTGGAGTTTTGTATAAATGAACCATAGAGTGCAGTGTGTACTCTTTTTTTTTTTTTTTTGGTCTGGCTTCTTTAACTCAGCATAAATATTTTGAGATTCATTCATGTTGTTTTATCTATCAATATTTCCCTCTTTTTTATTGCTGAGTAGTATTCCCTTGTATGAAAACTTATCTGTTCACCAGTTGATGTATGTTTGGGTGGTTTCCAGCTTTTGGCTATTACAAATAAAGCTATGAACTACTGATATTATTTTACCTCTTCCTCCCAACCTTCTTAATGAGATGATTGTTCTCCCCATTTTACAGATGAAAAAAATGGAGACTCAGAGAGGTCAAGTAATTTATCCAAGGTCACACAGCCAGTAGTTGGAGCATGGAATCTTTTAAAGAGTGAGAATGTTTGAGCTACGTGACTTTAGGGAAACTCTAAAGTTCAGAGAGCCTCAGACCAGCCCCTCATTTTATACTTGGGCATCTGAGGCTGGGTCTCGTCCAGAGCTGGGTGAGAATTTGGGGCTCAAGTGGGCAGTCTTGTGCTGTGTCTGGCTCTGCTCTGCTTTATCCTGGCTCTTCATCTGGTTTGGGGGAAGGATCTGTCTGGAGTGGGATAGGGATTTGACATTTTTTCAGGAGGTTTTAATTTCAGGATTCCTCCGGCTGCTCAGAAATAGCAGGAAGGATTTGGTGCTGGCTCCAGGATCCAGGAGGTTCCCCCGCAGCTGCTCCCCCTCCCCAGGCGGGTGGCAGGGTTTATGGCGGCAGCTGCAAAGTATAAAATAGTCCTGCTCGTAAATCTGCTCTTGCCAGGATCCCTGATGCCAGAGGCCTCTGCGATGCTCAGCATGGAGTCCCACCAGCCGCTGGGGACCTGCAGGGACACTGAGGGTGCCCTGGCAGGTCGGAGGGTCCAGGTTTAGGGTGTCTACCTGCAGCCTCTCCCTTAGGGTTTGGGGAGCCCGACTCAGCTGGAGGGACTGGAGAGGGGAAAAGACTGGGGTTGCACACGGGGGATTGGGGACAGTGACGGAAGGGAGAGGTAGTGGACACGGAAATAAGGAACCAGGAGACCCAATTAAGGGTCCTCCTAGCTGTGTGACTTGGGCATGTCACCTTTTTGAACTATGGGTTCCTCACTTGTAAAGCTGGGGCCACAGCCCTTGCCCTGTCTCCCCACAATACTGTTAGGTTAATAGATGTGAATGCACTTTACAAGGTGCAGGGCAGGGTAGCCTGGTGGTTAGGGGTTCAGATGACCCGGGTTGGAATCTCAACTCTGCCACCTCCCAGCTGTGTGACCTTGGGCAAGTCATTTAACCTCTCTGGGCCTGAGTTTCCTCATCTGTGAAACGGGACCTTGGAGGGTTGGTGGGAGTTGAGTTCATTCCCTTAAAGGGCTTAGAACAGGCCCCCACGAGTGCTCAATGAATGTGAGCTTTTGTTAGCTGTAAACTGTGAAGTGTGGTGCACCACAAAGAGCAAACAGGGAAACTTCTGTGTCTAAAGGTCTGGCTGTTCTGCTAGTTACCTCTTCTCTCCAGGTCTAGGCTTAGAAGCTTCAGAATCATAAGATCAGTGATTCTAGATGCTTGGAACTTTAGAGTCTAAACATCTATTCTTGGGGGGCAGGGCAGAGGATCCTAGAAGGGTTGGTGAAATCTGAGCACTTCCAGCAGCCAGGGAAGTCCCGTGAACTCCAGGGAGGGGGTGACGGACACGGCCAGAGACAGAGACAGGCTGCTGTGGCCCTTTGGGTGGAGAAAAGTCACCCTTATCCTGTGGGCCCCTCTGCAGGGGTTTGGCGACCAGTGGGGGCTAGGGGTCATGCTGCAGCTGTTCCCCCTATCCCTCTGGGGTGCGGTGGCCCCAGCCAGGGCTTGAACGTTGTCTGGCAGGCACGGCTGGAGGCGTGGCTGGCAACACGGGCTGGGGACCCCAGGGACTGGGGCCCATCTGGGGCAGGCACTGGGGCTATTTCTAGGTTGGAAAGGGGAGGGGGACCCAGTGGGATTAATTGCCAGATGACCTGGAACATCTCTCCTCCCCTCTCTGCTGTGTTTCCCTCTATAAAACAAACCAAATGCTTAGACTGGCCAGAAACTCCTTCAGGCACCGTGGGGGAAGGGCAGAAGGTGTCTACATCTCCGAAAGACTGGGGTTCGAATCCCAGCATTCAAATCCCACCTCCAGGCTGCGTGACCTTGGGCAACTTCTGCCCTCTCTCGGAGTCTCAGTGTTTCACCTGTGAAACCACAAGTCCTGACCTGCTGTGAGACTCAGATAAGAAAATGCTGCTTGAGCATGTGGCCCACGTGAGAGACCCCCTGAGCCCCCAAATCTCCCACCTGTGCCCTTCCTCAGGGTTTAAATCCCACCACGAGGGCCTGTTTCCATCACTGCTTCAGCACGCACTGTGTAGCAAGTGTGGCACTGAGCACTTTCTACACACTGCATCCTCACAAAGCTGAGGACGGTACAGATATTATCCACCCTCTACAGAGGGAGGCACGGAAGCTCAGACAGGCCAAGTGACTCGCCCAAGGTCACGCAGCCAGAAAGAACCTGAGCCAGGCTTTGAACGTCCTGTGCTTTTCGTATCCCATAGGAAGTGCTCTATCCACAGCTCCACACGGCCTACAAGCCTATTCATGAATGAATGAGCGCCTGAATGCAGAATAATGGGGTTGGAGGAGGGGGCCCAAAGCCAATGTGTCCAGACTTCCATGTGACCCCACAGCTCAGCAGGTGGCAGGGGCGTCATCACAGCTGCCGGGGGCTGCATCCACTGTGGTGTGCAAGGAGGAAAGGCAGGAAAGAAGGCTTTGACCTCCACGGGCCGCGGAGTCTGGCCCCTCCTGTTCAGAAACTGCGCCTGCGCGCGCCTTGCGTGGGGCGGGCACTCCGCTGGGGGGAGGGTGGCACCCCAGCCCCTTGCGCCACCACCAAGCAGGCGGCCTGTCTCCCCTTCCTACCGAGTGTGCGGAAGGGGGCCTGCGAGCCCACGTGGCCCGGGAATGACCAAGCTGGTCTGTCGAACGCCAGCCAACGCTTTGCTCCTGCCCCAGACGCTGCATGGGGACGACGCCGAGAGGCCACCGGGTCCAGGGTCAAGCTCACAGCCCTGAGCTCTCTGGAGACGTGAACTTGGAGGTGGGGACCCAGGCAGGCACTGGCCCTGGGTCTGGAGCCCCGGGGTGGAGGTCCGGCTCTGCCCACTCCCTGGCTGTGCCGCCTGAGGAAAGTTGCTCACCCTCTCTGGACCTCAGCTGCCTCTCCCACAAAGGAAAGAAGGATGCTTGATCTGGATTTCAGATTCCACCCAGCGGCGGGCCTCGAACTCTGTTCCTGTGTGAGCCATTATTGTCAGCGGCTGGGGGAGGGGCTGCAGGACGCCATTTTTCCTGAAGTAAAAAGAATCACTCAATTCTTGGATGAGAAGATCTTGGAAGAACCTGGCTTTTTTACCCTCTCGAATCCATCCCCAGGGAGATCAACCTCCCCCCACGTTAAGAGACCCCTGGACGAGTTCTCCCAGCTCCTATGACTGTCTCTCCAGTATCTGAGCAAACCCTCAGTCTCAGGAAGCCCTTTTCCATCTAAGGTAAGTTGAGCCGGTTGGGCCCGAGGGCCGATTTCCCCGCAGCCTGGCCCATAGCATGAGCTCTGGCTGGAAGGACCGGGCCAGCCACTGGGGAGCCAGTTAGAGACTCTTCTGAATTTTTCCCCTGGCCTCTCACAAGAGAAGAACATCTCACCTTTGTGCGGATCTGATCTCCACACTGTCTGGTTTTGAGTAGACTGCGGGGAGAGAGAGGGGGGGCCTTTTGGAGGGTCGTACTGCAACATCTACCAAGGTTGTCCATGCCCTTGTCCTTTGCCCCAGAGATTCTCTTCTGGAACCTGCCTACAGAAATACCTGTGTGTGGGCCCTTAGATGGGATGTTGGTGCCAGCGTTGTTTAGAATAAGTGACAAAAAGGGGAACCGCTTATGTGCCCATTGCTGCGGGAGGGTTAAGGAGACGGTAGTCCTGTTGAGTGAGAGGATGTTCAGAGAGGATTTGCTTCTGGGGAAAGGGTCTGGACATAAAAACTATCGTCAACATTTCCCAGTTTGCTTTTCACATAAATGATTTCATGTAAAAAATCACTACGAAGTCGGTTTGATCAGCTTCCTTGAACCAACGAGGGAACATCCCTGCGCAGTAAAATTGTTGACGGATGCGGTACCCCAGGGGCGAAGGGACTTGTCTCACAGCGAGTGAGTTGCGAGAGGGCTCAGGTCCTGGGTCTGGCCTGGCAGCTCATCCTCCTTGTGGTCCGTGTTCTATCTTACGTGAGGGGAAAGGGCGGCCCTGGCATGGGGGACTCACACCTGGGAGTCACCTGTTTGAAGTGTGAGCCCAGACTTCTGCTACCCGGGCTTCAGGCATCCCTAGAACAGAGCCAGTTCAGGGTGCCTCTGGGTCAGGTGTCGGGCAGAGTGGGACCTGGGCGAGCTCGAGAACGGGGATCACAGGCGGCAGAGCTGGACAGCCCTTGAGTCATCACATGTTTCCCAGGCCATCCTGCACGTGGGTGTCTTTGCAGACACCAGGTCCTACTGGGGGGCTTGCCGAGGCAAAGGGTACAAGCATCGCGTTTTCGGAGTTGCTGCCAAGTGGCTTTTCCAAAATGCGTCACCAATTTCCATTCCCATCTTGGTCTAAGGGTGGTTCCGTTTCCCGGCATCCTTGACGACACTGTGAGTTTCCAGTCGAAGAGATGAGAAGTGGTATTCCATTGTTGTTTTCGTTATGGTTCTCTGATTACAGGTAAGAGAGGAACTGTTAACCTCACGGAGTTCCTCTCCTATGAATTACCTGTTTCTATCCTTAGTTTCCACGTGTATTGGTTGGGTACCCACTGATTTTCAGCTTTTTTGAGCTGCAGAATCCTTTGTTTGAACAAACTCTTCCTAGGAATCCTAACTAAGTTAAATGAAAGCAGAGCTGCATCCTGGAAGGGGGGGTGGGATACCCAGAGCGCACCTGTTTGCCCCTTTTCCCCCTCTGCAGGGGCCCCTAGGGCTCAGTGGAGCAGAGTTTGCAAACAATTGGTATAGTACTACCACTCCAGCTACAAATGGGGAAACAGACCCAAAGCCACGCAGAAAGGTAACGGCCAAGTCTGGTCTCCAGCGCAGATCACCTGCCTCTGTCAGTGTTCATTCAAGAAGGATCTCTAGGTAGATGATCCATCCATGAGTGACAGTTTCATCACTTCCTGTCTATGCCCTTCACTTGTTTTTTGTGTGATGCTGGTGGTAGAGGTGGAGATGATGGCGGTGGGGAAGGGGTGGTGGAGGTGATGGTGATAAGGTGGTCGTGATGTTGGTGGGTGTGGGTGGAGATGATGGCGGTGGGGAAGGGGTGGTGGAGGTGATGGTGATAAGGTGGTCATGATGTTGGTGGGTGTGGGTGGAGATGTCGGCGGTGGAGGTGGCGGAGGTGATGGTGGAGGTGATGATGGTGGTGAACATCCTTGCCTTGTTCATCATCTTCACGGGAGTGCTTCCAAAGTTTCCCCGTGAGCATGATGTTTGCTGTAGTTTTCTGGTAAATGTCCTCTTTTCAAGTTAAGGAAATTCCTTCCTATTCTTAGATTGCCAAGATTTTTGAGTTGCAGATGGGTATTGAAGTTTATCAAATGCTTTCCAGTCTCTCCGAAGATGAGACACTTCTTTTCTCTCACCGTGGGGCACTGGATGGAGACATCCCTGGGACAATCTGGGTGGACTGATTTTGCCTCAAGCCCGGAACCTCGCTCTCTCTCGTCCACTTTCCCTGTTCCCTTCTTTCTTTCTCCCTAAACACAGACACTTTTCCAGGCCCGAGGTGCCTGACGGTAGAGGAGGGTGAGGCATCAGAATAGAAATGATCTCCCCGTGCTGGGTCAGCGCTTTCCGCCTGCCTGACTTCTGCTGCCGTTTCCTGTGCTAATCCCAGGGGGGACCAGCCCCCCTCCCCATCTGGTTCCAGACATAGCTCGAGACATTCTGAGGGTGCATTAAAATGCTGGTGGCAGACAGACAGGGGAGGATCTTGAAGCCCCGCATTCCTCTCTGGGGTGCCGGAGGAGGGGTGGGCGCGGGGCGGGTGTGTGGTGAGGCAGGAATTTGTCTTGGTGGGGGCAGGGTTGGTCCGGGGTGTGGGGAGAAGGGCTGGGTTGCTAGGCAAAAGCGGCAGAGATGAATCATGTTCTGGCGTGAGCTGGTTATGGGCTAAAATGAGAAGTTATCCAAGGATGTGGAATCTTTTTGTTTGAGCTGGAAGGGAATATGGATGCATTGGGTTCAGCCCGCTGGTTTTGCAGACAGAGGAACCGCAGATACAGAGAGGGAGAAAGGTTTGCCCAGAGAGTAAGGAGCGGGCGTCTTGCCTCCTCGCTTTTTCCAGGGACCGTGGCCAGAAGAAGGCCTTGGCACCGCCTCCTGTAGTGTGCGCGCTTACCGTTCTAGGCTTCCGAGATTTCACGAATCCTCAGGCATGCTTTCCCTGAGCAAGAGAAATCCAGAGCGATACACTCTGGGACGGCTATGAACAGTGTGATGCCAGGGTGGATGGGGGAGGCCTGTCTGGGGAGGTGGCATTTGAAGTGAGACCTGGATGCAAGCGGCAGCCCTGGGAAGCTCTGGGAAGAGGGCTGCAGGCAGAGGGACCAGCCAGTGCAAAGGCCCTGCGGTGGGAATGAGTTTGGTGAGTTTGAGGGACAGCAGGGAGGCCAGTGGGCTGAGGGAGGCAGAAGGGGGGGACAGGCAGGGCCTTGGAGGCCGGAGAGAGGCTTGATGGGAAACTTGCCTGACATTAATCAGGGGGCGTGATCCCCCTCGTGACTCCTTCTCCTGCCCTGTGGTGCCTGCTAAGGGCCTGTCCTGTGGATTAATGAGCATTGAATAAGCACCTACTGTGTGCCCGGCTGTCCTGGGCACTTCGCCTGTATGGTCTCATTTCACCCTGCAACGGCCCCTCCCAGGCTGACCGTCGGAGGAGGACAAATGGGAGAGGCCCACACTTGCCCGTAGCCGCTCTGTGCCGGCCTCGCTGACCCAGGCTCTGTCCCTTGAGGCCCTCTGCTCAGCCAGAAAAGGACTGGCCTGCACGAGCAGCTTGTCCTTTGGTTCAGCTTCTTAGGAAAAAGAGTGGGAAAGGTTGAGAGGAGACTCAGATCCCGGCGGCCGCCCCAGAAGACTTGCCAGGAAGCGGGGCCACGCCGGCCCGAGCCTTCGGGGTTGGAAGGGCTGAGCACCCACTCGAAGGGAGATGGTCCCCAGGGGCCCTGCCGTGGTGGGAAAGTGAGTGAGAGTCCGCGGCTGAAGGGCAAACGGGACGGTGTGAGAAACTCCCCCGAAGCTCCTTTGCTGCCAGATAGTAAGCCCAGCAGATGCCTGGAATTCCACCATTAATGATTTACACTAAGCCTTGCTTTTGGCTCCTCTTCTTGTAAGATGCAAATCTCCTTTGGAAAAAGAGAGTGAGAAGATGAAGTCTCAAACCCAATATTGTGATAAAATTCAGAGATAGTAAGTGATAGGGGCCCGAATGCTGGACAAGTCCGAGGGGCCATCAGATTTAGAGCTCCCCACGGGGTCAGTGGAGACTTTTGGTGGGGCTACCCTGCTGCCCATCTTCTCCCTCTGCCCAGTCCTGCTTTCCAAACCAGGCTTCCACAGGTGTTGATCCCAGGAACACTCCTGAATAAACACCCTGCACGTTAACTCCATCTAAGAGTCAACTTTCTGGGGAATCTGACCTGTAACAATGAAGGTGATGATGTTGATGATGATGGTGTTTATAAAGTTGATTCTGATGATAATGACCGTGATAACGATGGTGTTGATGATGATGGTGATGATGTTGTTACTGGTGATGATGACGATGGTGATGATGATGGGGATGGTGGATGAATCAGCCCGCTCGGGCTGCCATAACAAGATACCACAGATGGCGCGGCTTAAACAGTAGGAATTTATTTTCTCACAGTTCTAGAGGCTGGAAAGTCCAAGGTCAAGGTTCTGACAGGGCTCAGTTTCTGGTGAGAGCTCTCTTCCTGGCTAGTAGATGGCCACTTTGTCCTCACAGGGCTCAGTTTCTGGTGAGAGCTCTCTTCCTGGCTAGTAGATGGCCACTTTGTCCTCACAGGGCCTTTCCTCTGAGCGTGTGTGGAGAGACCTCTGCTTTTAAGGTCTCACCCTTATGACCTCATTTAACCTTAATTACCTCCTGAAGACCCTATTTTCAAATATAGGTGAGGTTTGAGTATATATACAAATATATTTGTATATATTTCAAATATAAGTATATTTGTATACTTATATTTATATAAGTATATTTCAAATATACAGTGAGGTTTGAGCTTCAATATATGAATTTGGGGGAGGGGGGTGCAATGTAGTCCATAGCAGTGATGATGGTGACAATGATGATGGCAATGACCACGATGGTGACAGTGTTGCTGCTGCTGATGTTGGTGATGATGATGGCGATGGTGGTGGTGATGATGATGACAATGACAACTGTGATAGTATTGAGGATGGTGATGGTGATGACGATGGTGATGATGATGGCGATGGTGGTGGTGATGATGATGACAATGACAACTGTGATAGTATTGAGGATGGTGATGGTGATGACGATGGTGGTGGTGGTGGTGATGATGATGGTGGTGGTGGTGGTGATGATGATGTTGGTGGTTATGGTGGTGATGATGGTGGTGGTGGTGGTGATGATGGTGGTGGTTATGGTGGTGATGGTGGTGGTGGTGGTGATGATGGTGGTGGTGGTTATGGTGATGATGGTGGTGGTTATGGTGATGATGGTGGTGGTGGTGGTGATGATGATGGTGGTGGTGGTAGTGATGATGGTGGTGGTGTTTATGGTGGTGATGATGGTGGTGGTGGTGATGAGGATGGTGGTGGTGGTTATGGTGGTGATGATGGTGGTGGTGGTGGTGATGATGATGGTGGTGGTGGTAGTGATGATGGTGGTGGTGTTTATGGTGGTGATGATGGTGGTGGTGGTGATGATGAGGATGGTGGTGGTGGTTATGGTGGTGATGATGGTGGTGGTGGTGGTGATGATGGTGGTGGTGGTTATGGTGATGATGATGGTGGTGGTGGTGATGATGGTGGTGGTGATGATGATGGGGGTGGTGATGATGATGATGATGATGGGGGTAGTGATGATGATGATGATGATGGGGGTGGTGTTGATGATGGGGGTGATGGTGGTGATGACAGGGATGATGATGATGGTGATGATAGCTAACATTTATTGAGTGCTTATTACATGCCTGGCACTGTGCTTTTTTTTACTTTACATGGGATCATTCTTTTAATCCTTACAACAAACCTCTGACTTAGGAGCTAGTATCCTGCTGATTTTTCAGGAAGGGAAATCAAGGTTCAAAGAGGTTAGGTACCTGCCTAAAGTCCCATAGGGAGCTCATGGCAGAGCTGGGATTAGAACCCATGTCCCTAGGTCCCCATCCAAGGTTGTACCTTCATATCCTGTGGTTCGGTTCAAAGGGGCTGTGTGTGATGGGAGGTGTTGGCGGGGGGTCCAGCCTGATTTCCCCACTGGGGCTCCCTCTGATCCATCAGCCTGAGGCCCCGGGGGGCAGGATGGAGGCCCCTGGAACCTCTTGTGCACCAGCAGCTCTGGGGCATTAAGGGTTGTCCTCACCTGGGGGGCCTTCCGGAGTTACTCTGGGATCTGGGCTTCTCTGAGGTGAGGCCAGGGACTGGAGTGTCTAACACGACATTTCCAAAGATAGCTGGGCGGGGAGGGTGCTGGTGGTATTTGAGGCCGTGCCCTGTGTCTGACCAAGCACTGTGGAGTGAGCTTGCCCATCAAGCCACGTGTGACAGAAGTCACGTCTTTGTGTCCCCTGCACAGGGGCAGCCAGACCACGACTTTGTGTACTGTTGGAGGCCTTGCTGGGAGGGTGCGTCTCAAGGCAAAGACATCATAGATTGGAAGCCTGGAAGGTATAGTATTTTACTTTACATTTATTTTATTGTACTGTATTAATTTCATTTAATTTTAAATTTAATTTTATTTTGTCACGCTGCATGACTTGCGGGATCTCAGTTCCCCGACCAGGGATTGAACCTGGGCCCTGGCAGGTAAAGTGCTGAGTCCTAACCATCGAATCGCCAGGGAATTCCCTATAGTATTTGAAAAACAGTAATAGTAGCAGTAGTAGTGGCAGTAGTAGTAATAGTAACAGTTGCTATGAGGAATGGTAATAATAAGACCAATGCTAATAGTAATAATGATAATAGCAGTAGAGAGAATAGACCAGTCGCAAGCTGAGAGCTTGGGCTGGAATCCTGCTGCAGCCACTTCCTGGCTCTGTGATCTTGGACACATCCCTCTACCTTTTAGTTTCTTCATCTGTAAAATGGGATAATCATAGAATTTTAGGATTTTTGTGCAGAATAAATGAGCTAATCTATATAAAACACCCAGCAACTGTGTCTGGTGTGTAGCTGGGGCTGAAGAGTCATGCGTAATCATGACAATCACCGTAACGTCTATGAACTCTTCTTTTTTTAAAATTTGTTTATTTTATTTATTTTGTTTGTGGCTGCGTTGGGTCTTTGTTGCTGTGCGCGGGCTTTTTCTAGTCGCGGCGAGCAGGGGCTACTCTTGGTTGCAGGGCGCGGACTTCTCATTGCGGTGGCTTCTCTTGTTGCGGAGCACAGGCTCTAGGCCCGTGGGCTTCAGTAGTTGTGGCACATAGGCTCAGTAGTTGTGGCTCGCGGGCTCTAGAGTGCAGGCTCAGTAGTTGTAGCGCACAGGCCCAGTTGCTACACGGCATGTGGGATCTTCCTGGACCAAGGCTCGAACCCGTGTCCCCTGCATTGGCAGGCGGATTCCTAACCACTACGCCACCAGGGAAGCCCTGCACTCTTTTTTATATGCCACATGCTTTACATGCTTCATCTCATTTAATGGTCATGTTAACCAGACCAGGTAGGTACTATTATCATCCCATTTTGCAGATGAATACACGGAGATTTGGGGTGGTTGAAGTCTCTTGTTCAAGGTCACACGGGGTAGGTGGCATTTGAACCCACCGGGTCTGACACCAGCGCACCGAGCTCACTCTGCTGTGCCCTGCTGCTGGGCAGAGACGGTCTTCTCTGGGGAGGTGTCTCTTTGAGGGGTTGGCTGATGTCATCTTGAGGGATGGAGGAAGCAAGCGGACAGGCCCCAAAGCCACCAACGAGAGATGTGCTCCACATCCATCTTCCGCTTGGGGCTGGGGCTCATCTGCAGGGTCCCCCTAACTCTGCCAAGACTCAGTGGGACCCGGAAGTCTTCTGTCCCATCACGAGGATGGACACAGAGTCTGCCCTCTTGTCTCAAGTTCAAGTGGCCTTAATCATCAAAAGTCACCCCTCATTTGCTTGGCCTTTTAAGAAGATGCCATGATAGAGACAGCTAGTTTTGATAGGACAGTTCTTAATGGGAAGTTGTGAAAGTGCATTTTGATGTGGTCCCAAGTGGCCAGAATCCAGGAATAACATCTAGGAAAGGTTAAATTAGAGATGTGGTCATAGCCATGGTGGGGTTGGGAGGTGGGCAGAGGACCTCAGCTGGAGCTGTAACCTACCACTTCCTTGCTGTGTCGTCTGAGGCAAGCCGTTTCACCTCTCTGAGCCTCTGTTTCTCCATCCAGCCATCCTCCCACCCACTCACCCATCCATCTACCCACCCATCCATCCACTCACATACCCTCCATCCATCCATGCATCCATCCACCCATCCACTCAGTAAGCATTCATGGAGCCCCTAGTAAGTCAAGAGCTGTACCAGAAGCTGGGTCCCATAATTGAATTGCTGTCATCAGTAGAAGACTAAATTATGAACCATCATACATGGAATGCTGGGTAGCTATTAATAAGAATGAGGCAGGTCTATAGGAACTGATATGGAGAAATACAGCTAAGAAGAAAACAGAAAGATATAGAAGTATATGTAGTATGCTACCATTGTGTAAAAAAGAAAAAAACAGAGGGTCTATTTAAACACATGTATACTTGGATATGCCTAGAAAATTTCCGGAAGGACACCTAAGAAACAAGTACCAGAGATTGCCTCTGAGGAGGGAGATTGGGGAATTAGTAGGGGTGGCAAGGAAACTTATATATCATTCTGTTCCCTTACAGGCTGTTTGAATTTTTGAAAATAGTATATTACCTGTTTAAAATTGAAAAAAAATTATTAAAAAAAAAAGAGTGTCTGAGTAATGATATAGAAAGATAAGAAAAGAGCAAAGTACAAAACCCATCCATGATATTTACGGGCTCAGGGAAGGACAAGAGACTGTAGGAACAGAGAGGGCATCTAGCTCAGCCTGGGGGAATCAGGGGAGACTTCCCCGGGGGAGGTGGGGTCTGAGATGAGGCTCCTAGGCTGAGTGGAGGTTAAGGGAAGATGCCTGCTGAGGGCATTCCGGGCGGGGGGTGCAGCATAGGGCCTGAAGGGAAGGTTCAGTGTGGCTGGAGCTAAGTGATCGATGTGGTAGGAGGTTTGGAATTTGTCGGAAGGGCAACGGGCAGCCATGGACAGGTTTCAAGAAGAGGAGGGACAGGGTCAGAGTGGGGAATGGATCCCAGCAGTGAGGCTGGAGGCAGGGAGGCCAGTGCGGAGGCTAGGAGAGAGACGATGGAGGCCCAGACTAAGGCAGATGCGTGGGGTGGGAGGGGCAGAGAGGGAGGTTGGAGATGGGAAGTGACACCTTCTCACAGGACTGTGAGTCCCCACGGAAATCATTTCGGCAAACTGCTTTGCAGAGTGCAGAGCACTTCACAGTGGTTCTCACTCAGGGCTGCACCCCGGAAACTCCTGGGGAGCTTTGACAAAATGCCAGTGCCCAGGCCCCACCCACACAGCATCAGATGTAATCAGGCGTTGGGGTTAAATTGGGCTCCTGGATGACTGAGGCGCGGCCAGGGCCCGGCGCTTGGAGGCGAGTTGGCCAAATGAATGGATCAGGGCTCACTCTGTGGGCGTTCACCTTCCCGCCGATGCTCAAGGCACAGGTGAGCCTCGGATGGTGTCGAGTTGTGCCAGAAGGAAATGAGGCAGAAGCATGGCCTTTGGGGTCACCCAGCCCAAGCCCAACCTCGTGGCATGGGAGTAGCTGACCTCCTGAGCCAGTTTCCTTGTTTGAAATAACGTCCACCCCAGGGGGCCATCCTGAGAATGGACGGGATTACAAATGTAAGAGTCTGGCTCAGAGCACGGGTGTGTGAGCCTGCTGTAAGTTACACGGCGGGTCCCCTGTGGAAGAGTTCATGTGGAGGTGCTGAGATCCATAGGATGCCAAGATCTCGAGACCTGAGCTCACCCAAGGAAGGGGACACGGTGCCCTCGCGTGGTTGAAACTAGCTGTGTTCTTAATGGAATTTCAAACAAAATATTCATTTCTTTTAGCTGCACGACCACATATTTGGAGGTTTGGGCTATTCTGGTAATATTGCTGTGGCAGTTTACGAGCAGCTTCTGATGTGTAGAATTTAGCCTCAGCTCTCAGAGGATGTAACCGGGACAAAAATGTCTCATTTAAAAAAGTCACAAAGAACAGCGGTGGGGAATTGCAGGGCGGCCACATATAATAAAGAGACAAGTGCAGCCTTAGAGGGACGGTGAATTAAACAGTAGAACATGCCACATGGGACAATGTGACATGGTTCCACCCAGCAGCTCTAATTTGAGATTCTGATGAAGGCCCTGCTCTGTGGCCTTCCCCACGGGTTGGGGGGGCGGGGGAAGGGGCCTTTGAAGTTCAGTGTCCTTCCCCAGAACCCAGAGGAGTTTTTTGTTTTTTGCTTTTTTTTTTAAACAAAGGAGGTATATTTAAGAGAAGAGGCAGCCAGCCTATGCCTGAACATCGGGAAAAACAAAAGCATCTTACTTTTGAAGTTGGAGATTTGAGGGTCTTAGCTGGCATTTTGAGATCATGTTTCACTAGAAAGTTGGGCCTCCTTTAGTGGGGCTTTTAGCTGGTGCGTGACTGTGGGCGCCTCAGCATGGCACCCCCTGCCTGTCCCCCCTGGGGCCAGATGGGGCAGGAGGAACAGTGATTAGAACAGCTGTTATTTGTCCCTGAGCCAGGGAGGTATGTTTTTAAACTTGAGGTCACTGTACACGTAGGCAGTTCACAGTGAACTATTTAAGTATCACAGCTGTGCAGGTGTGGACAAAAGAAGGTTCTTCCCGATGGCTTGGCTCAACCCGCCTCCACACAGAACCACCCAGGAGGTTCTCAAGAGTTGGGTATTGGAACTACTTGACCAGACCTACAGCAGAACCCTGGGCCTAGGAATCGACATCTAAAACTCATCCCTCAGGCCTCTTTGTGGATTTGGTCCACAGCTTTAGGGTAGCGTCCAAGCCAGCGTTGCTCAGATTTCAGGATTTTACAAACCAGTGAAATTACAAACAGAATCTTCTGGACTGACTTTGAGTTGTCAGCCTGTTATTTTGTAAAGAATGAAAAGTGATGGCCATCTCCTTTCATCTTCCCCCTTGTTTCAGAAAACGTTAGTGACATCTGGCTTTGTTAAAATCTCCGTGCGTGGTCTTTACTGCCCAGTTTGCTGGGAAAGGTGCACGAGTCATCACTGTCCAGCATCTGTGAACAAACCCCAAGGGGCTGAGGGCAGCCCTGTGAGGTGAGTGAGGGACCCAAGAGACAAGGCTTACCAGAGACAAGCACTGCCTTATATTCCTTTATTTATTATATATATGCAAATCTGTTTTATGTACAATATTTGGTCCTACCAAATAATCTTACCAAGGCATTCTACTGGTAATCTTCCCCAAAATAGATTCAGGTAAAATTAGATATTTGTGCACTTCACGACTACCCAAACCTACTGATTTCAGTTTGGGGGCCATATGCATAATTCAAAATAGACATACACTAGGTTAAGGCGATGAAAGTGAGCTGCAGGAAACCACAGGATTCAGAACAACTAGACTGTGTATTTTGCTTGCATTAGAGTCACAACGTGAACAGCAAATGTTGTGCGGATCTCATAGTGCTTTATATTGTAGTGCGAGGGCTTCTGAACACCTACATGACTGCGCGGCGGGGGGGGGGGGGGGGGGCAAGCAGCCCACGTGACCTGCGGGAAGCTTCGCTGGGAGCTCATTTCTTTTCCACCTCTCCTTTCTTGGGTTCTTGTTTCAGTTTGTAATCAGCCAGGGCGGCCCTGATGGCATCTTCGGCCAGCACTGGAAGTAAGAGAACGAAAGAGAGCCTAAGTTTCTAGAATCTGCAGGAACAGTCTTAGGAAGAGAATCTTTAAGAGCTGAGGTAGCGGTGCTGGGACAGGCTCTCCAGGGTGCTGGGCGAGGAGCAGGCCTGCAGGCCGACGGCTGTGTCCTGAGCCGGGTCCCTCCTGCGGGGTGGCTCTGGGGACAGACTGTGCTGCAAATACCCGAGATTCTAGGTTAGTTCCTTAGCCTCTTGGACGATCATGTTTTCTTGCTGAGATAGGGTGAGGGCTTTATACATAAAGTGTCTGATGCACAGGAGGGACACAACAAATGTTAGTTCTCAGCTGCTCTCAGGGAAGTCAGGATAAATGCGGTGGACGCTGGTGACACTGGCTGGCATAACTTAGGTCGTGCCAGTTTGTGGCTGGGATGGCATTTGCTGGCACTCTCTAGTGATCCCAAGTGTGGAAACTTTTATTTTGGAGTCGATATTAAAAGGGAGGCTTTGGGGAAAATAAACATTGAGAGAGCTGGAATGACAGCAGAGAGTGTTGGCTAAAGGTTTCAGTACCCAAGAAGGCCTAATGAAAAGGCAGGGGGTTCCTCTGAAACCATGTGAAAATGTTTACAAGCTATGGCCTTTATTCACGGGTATTTGAAATTCCAGGGCAAGCGGAAAGAACTCGGGTCTCAGCAGACCTCCATCCCAGCCGCGGCACTCACTTCTTCTCTTATGAGTCCTACCCTGGCAGGAGGCCTGGCCCTCTGCTGATTTTTAACTAATTTGGTCAGTAAATCTCCATCAATAAGTTTAGGCTACTGTTTCCCATAACCGCCTTCCCCTAGAAGGTTGAGATTTGAAAAGCTTTAGACTGAACTGGAAAGCCAAGTATAAGCCTTAAGGCATCTGGACTTTCTCTTAGGGAGAGTGAAGAGGGGGATATTGCACAACTGGGCTTAGTCATTTCATATACACAGATGCAGACCCCGACAGTGAGGGCATCTGGAAAGGAAGTGAGGAAACGCTCAACAAACAGGATTATGGTGAAAGCGGCATTTTCTCCTTTACTGGTCCCAACTTCACCACAGCCGGGTGAACAGCACAGATTCTGGAATCAGAGACTGGGGTTCAGACTCTGGCCCTCCCACTGAGGAGCTGTGTGACTGGGGGGCTTTAACCTGAGCCCTCGTTTCCTCCTCTGTGAGGGGGAGAGGTAATGACGCCTCTGGGGACTGGAGGACGTTCCTGAGGGTTAGACGTGAGGCCACAACGTGCTCGGCACGATGCTCGCCCACACCACCCCCGTAGGACTGCCCTGGAGACCGCAGTGAGGCCCTGGGGCTCTAACCCTCTGGAGATCGTGAAAACGGACTCCATGAGCTCTAACCCTCGGAGGTTGTGAAGGTGGACTCCACGGCCCAAAAGGACTCGCTGTTCCCCTGTCACAAATCAAGTGGGTGCCACTACAAAACTGCCCTAAGTGTCCGAGCCCGCCGGCATCCTGGAGGGGACACTTACTGGAGCAGTGCAGTTTCACAGGCGGGAGGCACAGCTCCTTGGCGATGTCCGTGTTTTTGATGGTCAAGGCTTCCTCCACCTGAGAGGTACATGGGACAGACGGGAAGTTTTAGCGATCTCTGTCTGGTGGGACAGAAAATAAAAAGGGCCAAAGAGGCCCCACGACAGGGTGGCGGGGGACGATTTCCATTTAATAACCCCAGACAGAGGACTCCCACTTCCATGTCCCGGCTGCAGCTGGGCTCCTCAAGTACGAAGCATACGCACCTGCATTGCTCAGCTGGGGCGAGCCAGGCCCGCAGAGACGCTGCCACGAGCCGGGTGCGGACCCCGGGAGGAGCCTCTGAGGGGTCTGCTTGAGGCCAGCAACTTGAGCCTTTTTTTAACAGGCAGTGATTTTCTACGCTGGTTTTGTGACTCTCAACTTCTCTGGTGCCTTATACTAAAGGTTCAGAATAAATCCCATCAACTCTAAGTGCTAGATGGTGTCAGGGAGGCGGGAGGGGTGGCACCCAGGCCAGTGGCACAGACAGCTCCTGGAAGGAGAGCTCTTGGGGCTCATCCCCTGCCCCAAGGAGAACCTTTCTCCTCTAGGCGGACTACAAAGGATGCCTGGGGTTTGTCGAGAGCCCAGGGGCATAACAGGAGGCAGGCCTCTGTGGAACGGAGCCCCGCTGCCTTAAGGAAAGCGACTTCCCCCCCTGCCCCCCAATCTCCCAAGTCCACTAACTCCACTGAATTATGCTTCAACTTCTGTTTCTGGAAACTCAGATGGGAGTCTCTCAGGGTCAGAGAAAGGCCCTCTCCCCACTTTCTGATCACATTCACGGGGCCAGGCCCTGGGAGCACAGGTGCCCTGTCTCCTCATTTCCTCTTTCCCTGAGGATAGTTCTGGACAAATCCCTTCACAGCCACCTCCGGCCAGAACAGGTTAGGTCTCTGCTTCCCCGGCCCTGAGGAGCTTGCCGGCCAGGAGGCCCTGAGCCACAGGGAGCCGGCGGCACGTGGCCTGGCACACGCCTCTGTGACTCAGCTCCCAGAACTTGGGCCCTTGGGGCTGCAAAGATGAGCACCTGCAGTTTGGCTTTTCTGAGAGGTTTTAATGACGACAGAATTTTAGAAAGGCTAGTTTGTTATTTCATGAATCCTTGTAAGCCACCTGCAATCCCTCCTGAAACAGGATGGGAGGAAACAAACAAAACAAACCACAATAGAACCACCCCCTGAGCAGACTTAGACTTCTAAGAAATGATAACAGCAGTGACCTTGGAGAAAGCCAAAGATTTCTTTTCACTTCTATTGTGTTAGAGGGGGAAGTGAGGATCTTTTTTCGATTTAGTTAAAAACAAAACACCACCAAAACCCCCAAACAAATAAAAATGATCAACAACAAAAAACCCCAAACTAAAAAACACTTAAAATTATCCGTAATTCCCAACGTGGAGAAGAATTTAACAAAAACCTCGGTAAGCAAAATTAAAAAGAAAATTCTTAGCATATTTAGAAAAAAAAATCATAGGTTTTTGGTTTGTTTGTTTACACTCACTAGACCCTTCCCTTAACTGAGAGCCAGGTTTGTGGAGAATGTGACTTAATTCTAGTTTGCAGGAACCTACCGTCTTCCCCTTTACCCATTCGGTGGCTAGCGAGCTGGAGGCAATCGCAGAACCACAGCCAAATGTTTTAAACCTGGCGTCCACGATCTTCCCCTTTTCATCCACTTGAATCTAGAAAAGAGGCAGGAGTTAGCAGAGGTTCTGGTGCGCCCCATAGAACCTGGCGCTCATGGAGGCCCACGGGGCGCTCCCTGAGAGCTTTGATCCTGCTTTCCGCACTTAAAAGTTTGGGCACTAATTACTGAGTTTCCTCTGTTCCAAAGAGCTCAGTGATGAGAAGATAAAAGCAGGAACAACTATACAGAATTATACAGGCCTAGCTAGTAAAGATCAACCAAAAAATATGCCTCCTGCCGCCCCCAACCCTAGCCTGATTTTTGGCTATGAGGTTCTCCTCCCAGCTGCTGGGTCAATGTGCGTCTTTAAACACTGGGAGAGTCTGCAATAAAGGTCTCTGGATAATGCTTTTTCCTTTGGCGCCAGACTGCATGCAGTAGTTCCCTCCTGCCTTGTTTCTGTTTTCCAAGATAGGCATGAAGCTGTCTGGCGAGCTGCCCACCACGGTGACGAAGGAGATGTGGAGAAAGCTATGGTTCACCCAGAGTGCCAGGCACTACCTGCATGTCGTCTCCAATGTGCGGGAGGTTTGA
Organism: Balaenoptera physalus; assembly: GCF_965194825.1. Lineage (NCBI taxonomy): Eukaryota > Metazoa > Chordata > Mammalia > Artiodactyla > Balaenopteridae > Balaenoptera > Balaenoptera physalus. Next base: position 77,815,434 of record NC_138897.1, on the reverse strand, counting down.
TTTACTGCGTTTCCTGTCTTTTTGGGGATTGCTAACTGAACAGTTGTGGTTTTCCTTTGATTGGTAAAATTCACAAAAGATTTCACTTAGCTAAGTTGGAATTTAGGCTGGTACAGTGAGCACAAAGGTGAGATCAGTTCACTATGTCAGAAAGGGTCAGCGTAGTTTACCAGTGTGACTAGCATTCAGCCCCTGCTTGAGTCATTTGTAACACTGATTTGTCCCATCTCACAGGAATCGAGATGGGGACCAGATGCAATGCTGTACACGTAAATGCTCTGTCAACTACGGAGCACTGTACAAGCAAAGGGGTCACTGTTACCACCAGTAAAGATGGGAACCAGCGGTACCTGTAATTTCATGACATCACCACACGCCGGAGCTCCCACCAGTCCGGTTCCAACATTTTTAGATGTCTTATCAAGGGACCCCACGTTTCGGGGATTTTCATAATGATCAACAACCTGAAACGAGAGGGTGAACAGAAATCACAGTCACTCTTTTTTGCTGTTGGTCTCCCCGACTTTGATGGCAAGGTCCTTGAAGTCAGCAAGCTGAGCCTGGCAGGCCATCACTAAATACCAAATTTCACCTGGGAAGGAATTCAGAGATTCCAGATAGTGGCGAAAAATCAGCAAAATCATGTCTTAATTCCGCAGGGTTTTGAACCACAAATAATTACTTGACCTTTAACCACCCAAGTCACCAGAGTTGGGCTCAAACAGCATTTTTGTAATTTCCAAAGAAAATCCATTCTTAAAGGATAATGATTATTATTCGAAAATCCTAAAAATAAGTATGGTCCAGAAATGGAAGGGTTTCCCAGAAGCCTCAAGGAGACTGATACAGGAGGAACAAGGCTATGGAATACGTCCCTTTGTGTGCGAAAATAAATAATAAATATCTCATTACTTGTATTTCACGGCCCTGAAATCTCTCTGGTGCAGCAGCGCACCCTGGTGGCGGAAAGGCTCGTGTCAACAACACACAACCCTGGGTCGGGGAGTGAAGTCCGTGGGGAAATGCGCGGAAGCCAGAACAGAATAAACATCTATTCAAACTGGCACGCGGAAGGCTTTAAAAATCTTGAGGTTTGTTTACCAGTTAGCAGTAAGTATCCCGATCTTTCCAGTCTCCACCCCCACCCCCCCTCCACCCCAGCTATCCAACCACGGATTTTGACTCCAAGCCCAAGGACCTACAAGATAATGTCCAATCTGGACTTTCTGCCCCGGGTTGATTCACCGCATTCTTTAGTCAACCGGTTCCCGAGTGAGAGAGTCTCATGTTTAGGGACTTTACACCCCCGGAAGGTAAGGGCTGCAAAGTATGCACCTGTCTCTACTCACAGCTCACCACCACTCCAAACAGAAACAAAACAAAAATAAAAACGTTATGGCTGTTCGTTACATGTCCATCTCCACTCGGAGGCTCTGAGCTCCTGAAACAATAAAAATCACCCTAAGTGGCCTCCCTGTGCCAGGCACCCTGCCGAGAACTCCGCAGGAATGGTCTCGAGTACGGGGGGCTGCTAAGACCCCATTTGACAAGTGGGGAACCAGGTTCAGCGCACGGCACTGACTTGCCCAAGGTCACCTGGCCAGGGCGGTGGCCTTGGCTGAAGCCGGACCCCGCGCCGCTGTGTGTCGGGCTGGCAAGTCACTGCAGGACCCTGCTTCCTGGGCTGTTGGGGGTTTAAAGGCTGGATGCACGAGATGGCGGCCAGAGGCCGGGCCCACGGGCAGTGGCTACTAGATGAGCGGAAGCTGTCATTTTTATTTCAGGCGCGGTTAGTGCCCCTGCGCAGGGAGGGAAAGTTAGTCCAGGCGGATTCGCGCGAGGGGCGGCGCCTCCGTTGGGGCCGGGGGCGGCCCGTACCCTGGGTCGCAGTGGGGCCTCACGGGCCCCGCAGTGCCCGGGCCCCGCAGAGTCCTTCCTGGGCCGGGCCTCCGCTACGACGCCCGCACTCTCGGTTGTCCTCCCACTCCCGCCCGCTCCCGCCCGCTCCTGCCCGCTCCTACCTTCTTGTGATAGAGCCGAGCCGGAGCTGACAGCTCCCGGACCGGCAGACGCGGGGCCCGGAGCAGCAGTACCGAAGTCGCCCGCCTCAGACGGCCTGCTCCAGCCGCCGCCATCTTACGGGCTTGCGCCTGCGCAGGCCGAGTGCGAGACCGAGGCGGGGGGCGCGTGCGCGAGTCGGCTCCTAGCCTGGAGCGCGCTCCCTCTAACGTCCTGGCGACTTCGCGCTTGAGCCCTCCCGCTCCGTGCACGTGTACGCGCTTTGGTCACGCCTTGACCACGCCCTTCCGGGGAGGGCGGGGCGCGGAGCCCAAAGGTCTGGAGTCTCAGGAGGCTTTGTCCTCCGTGATGGTTTCTGGATCTGAGGGGCTTCGGGCTGGAGTTCGGGACCCAAGTTTGCGTTCACAAAGTCCACCGACGGAATGCGCAGAGGATCAGCCAGTCCACCTTTCTTAGCCCTGTTTTGCAGCTTAGGAAGTTGAGGATCAGAGCGGTGTAGTAGCTTGTCCTAGGTTGCCCGGAGAGTTAGACTCAGTTGGGATTCAAACTTGAACAATCCTGAGTTGGAATCCCGTTTGTGCTCCTAACTGGTTGTGTGATCCTAGGTGAATGACAGCGTCTTTCTAAACCTCGATCTTCTCTTTTGTACTAATTCAAGGACAATTCTTTCATCCGTTGAGCAAATATGTGTTGAGTATCTACTTTTTGTCGGGGTGCTTTGGGAATACAACGGAAAGAAAAACATAATTTCTGACATAATTAAGCTTGCTAATGAGGGAGAAAGGCAATAAATAGACACACCAAGGCTTTCCTACCTCAAAAGTGGAAAGCTTAGCTAAACGAATACTTCGCCCTGATTTTAAAAAGTGTGTATGTTTATGTCTCTATTTCTCTCTCTGTAAAAAAGCAAACTGTCACAATTTATATGACAAGGCATGGCAATGAAGAGATTCTAAGTAAATGTTTACTAATGTAGTTTATTAATATTGGTTTGCAGAATATGATCCTATAAAACCAGAAAACGCACATGTGTATTTAACTGCTAGGCACGAGGCATTACATAAAGGGGAGGAATCTCTTTGGGAAATGAGTTTTTCTCATAAATGGTGCAATCGATCCTTCCCCGAGGACTTGGACTTTTCTCTGCATTGAGGCTCAGTTACTAGGGAGACTGAACCACGCGCCAGGTCAGAATAGGCGGTAAGTAAGGCATTAATTCCAAGAATCATTTTGACCTTCTCAAGATGGCGCCAAACCCTTAATGTCAATCAGCACGCTCACTCCATGACTTCCTCTATGGCTTCCACTTCCTGTCTAAGGACCCAACTTCTGTCCGAAGTTGTGGCGGAACACATGCCCTGTTAGTGAGTTCTTTTTCCTCCGACGAGAACTATTAAAAGTATATAAAATAACATGAGTTCCATGTATTACGAGGTTTCGCCGTCATCCGTGGCTCACAGTTTCTCTCTAGGTGGCAGGCGAGCAGGGTTTTGATCAGGCGCGCGCCGCGGGCAGCTTCTACTTCAGTGGGTCTTCGGCGGCAGGGTGAGGACCCGGGAGTCACTGGAGGCGCAAGATGGCGACGGCGGCCGCAGCATCGGCTTCGGAAGCGGAGGCTGAGCCCAAGGCCGGGCCCAAGGCCGAGGGCGAGGAGGTTGAAGCTAAGGAGGCTAGGACGAGGAGGAAGGTGTTATCGCGGGCCGTGGCCACCGCGACGTACAAGACGGTGGGGCCGGAGTGGGACCAGCAGGAGGAAGGCGTGAGTGAGAGCGATGGAGATGAGGAGTACGCCATGGCTTCCTCGGCCGAGAGCTCCCCGGGGGAGTACGAGTGGGAGTACGACGAAGAGGAGAAGAACCAGCTGGAGATCGAGCGGCTGGAGGAGCAGGTGGGCGCGGGGGTGGGCGGCGGGCTCCTTCCCTCAGGTTCCCAGGCCCCGGCCCGCCTGCCTTGTCCTCGGCGGTAATAAAACTGCCAAGGCCGCCAAAGCGCAATTCATCAGCGCGTCTCCCGTCCTTCGAGCGCTTACTGCTCGCCAGGTGCTTTGCAACCGTTATCCCATTGAACCTTCGCCAGAACCCGCTGAAGGAAGTAGTGTATTTCCCGTTTTATGGGAGGAAACAGGCTTTTGGTGGAGGGAATTCTCTTGCTCAAGATTACATTTCCTGTAAATGGTGAGACAGGCTTTTGGCGAGACAGGCTTTGAACTTTGAATCGACTCCAGCCAGAACTCCCGCTCTTAGCCACACCGTTCAGCTGTCCAGCACGAGAGATAAATTTTTATTTCTAAAAGAGAGTTATTTGCCTGTAAGAATGACGACGATGATGAACTATGGCGTGGTCGGGAAAATATTGACCGTGACGGTGATAATAGAAATGGAAAGGGAGAGATTTCAGCATCTGGAGCCTAAGGCCCCAGTTCTGGCTCTTCCACCCTTGCGTGCGCTTGGGCGAATTTCTTAAATCTCTCTCAGCCTTGGCTTCCTCATTTGTAAATTGGGAGAAACGATTTCCGCACATAGGTTTGTTATAATGGTAATTAAAGCCCGGGGCCTGGTACTAGTAGCTACGTGATTTCTAATCTGTAACCTTATGAGATACAGGTGGTGGTATCTCTTGTGTAATCTAGGATTCCAGCAGGAAGTAGGTGGCACATTCAAATTAGGAAAGTTTGAGAAAAGGTCAGTAAAGGGACTACTGTGTCTAGGGCAGGGAAATCAGGAGTGAAGGAAGGTTCGGTATCCCAGGGCTAGTAGTAGCAGGACCTTTAGGTGTCCACCTTTAGGCATGAAGAGGTGATGGGAGGGACTGGGTTTCCAAATAGTTGTGTGGAGAGAACACCTGAGAGGAGGTGAGACGTTCGTTCCAGGGGTGCGGCCCGAGTTTCCCATCAGGGATTGGGGTGGGGAAGAAGTACCCTGACCTACCGCTCTGCCCCTCTCCAAACAGTCTGCTGGTGCCGTCTGCTGGGCAAACCCTGCTGGAAGCAAGACAGCCAGAGACCTCATCAGTGTGGTCCACACAGTGGGTCACAGGACGGGGAGGAGAGAGGGTAGAGTGGATTTGGAGGGGCAAACAGATGGAGCACATTCTCATTTTACAGATGAGGAAACTGAGGCACAGAAGGAATGATGAAATGATTTGCTTAGACTCACTCGTAAGGGGTTTTGAACTTGTCAAGGTTGTCTGTGGACTGAATGTCACACTGGCTATGAAATTACTTAGTGATATGAGGTTGTTAGCCTGGGTTTCTCACTTAACTTTGCTGGGTGTGACATTCCTTATAACGTCCTGTCTCGAGGTGATGTTTTGTTAAATTGTGAAACAGTTATATTATCTCTTGCTATACCTGTCCCACTTGTCATCCTATCTGAACCAGCTGGGGGTAGGCAGGTGGTTACCATTTCTGCTTTTTATAAATAAGCGTGCCAAAGTCTATTCAGTCTTCTATTCATTCAGCAGTGTAATACGAGATGCTAGGCTGACTGTGTCCCTGTCCTGGTGGAAATCTGTTCTTCTGGCCTTGGGCCTTTCAATGAGCCATTAGCTTACTCGGTAGGGGAAAGAGGATTACCATTTTAGGGGAAGGGGAGGCTTGGAAGCAGAGCGATTAAGTCGTTGATGAGGGTACCCAGCTTACTAGAGAGGAGGATGGGTCAGGGCAGAGGCCACCGGCCTACTGGTGTTGTGCAGTTGCCAGCCCTGCCTCAGGCCACCGAAGGTGACCTCACAGGATGGGATCTGGCAGGTGATGGTGAATTGAAGAGCCTCTGGCTTTATCCTCTTTTCCAGGGGGTCTAGAAATGGACTTTTCCAATTTTTCCAAAACTCCCTCCCACCTCCTCCTAATCCCACAGCCTCTAGTTCCTGCTGTAACGACTCTCCTGGTGGAGCATGATGGTCAGTAACTTCCAGAGAGGCCTGTGAAACCCTCGGCCTTGTCGTATTTGCAAATTCCACCCATAAACACACATTGCTGAGTGTGTTTATGAAAGCTCGCAGTTAGTAGTATCTGTCCGTGTAACGAAAGCGGAGATTTCCCACCATTTGTGTTTGTGGCCTGAAACTGAAAGTGGCACCTCATGGTGTCTTACAGGTCATGTCAGCGCTCTGAGCCTGCTGTCCCAATTGGTAAAGGGAGGGTTGTAGTAGTGCCTCCCTCACAGGGCTGTTGTGGAGCTTAAGTGACAAGAGGTGTGTAAAGCTCCAGGCACAGTTTGACACACAGCAGATGCAGTGATGGGACCTGCTCCCATCCCCTCCCCCCCCTTCCTGTGATTGCAGCTAAGTGTCATCTCCACCAGGCCTCTCTGTCACCTCTCCGCCCCCAGTCCGGGGCCAGGTTGTGCTGTTAGGGAGTCAGGAAATCAGTTCGCAGAGCACTTGCACGTTGGCCAAGCCTACTCTTTCTTTAAAGCATCCTTTGTCGTTAACAGTGTTCTGAGACCAGACTAGACCGGCACATGTGCTCATTTGTCAGTGCTGGTTGAACACTCTGGAAGGTCTCTTAAATGCATGTCAGTGTGCGTTTAATGTACATGCTCTCAGAGCACCTCTCCATATATAGTATCTTCATTATTTGGGCCTAAAAATCAGAAATTTAGATCAAAAACCATCCTAGAGACAGTTCCTTTACTTCAGTGAGTTTTGTACGCTTCTCTTCTGACCTCCCTCTGGTGTTCACGGGAGGGCCGCTTGCATAGACATTACTCAGGCTGGCTAGGCAGGACTTGCCCACCCCGCTTCATGCTCAGAAAACACATTCAGACCCAGGTGAGTTGCGAGTGATGGGGAGAACTGCGCCTGCTCCTTCATGAGGAAAGTACATCTTTCACGATCTTCACTTCTTTCACTATTGTTACTTGCGTGACACACTTGACAGCCAATTTTGAGACATCAGTGCATCATGGCAGTCCACTTGAGATGCAGAGGTGTACGCCAGTGCCTTCCGGTACAGACGGGGAAACAGAACCCGTGGACGTTAGAACACTTCTGTCCTGACCTCGTCCTGTCCTTTTTCAGCCTATCACATAATCACGGGGTGGGTTCAGCCTGTCAAGTTTTATAAGTCATGAGCAGGAGAACATTGCTAAAAGATTTTTTTAAAAATTATAGGTCATGGGCTTACCTGGTATTGATTCTTCATTATTATCTATTTGTGTGTAATTTGATACATACAGAGCAGTTCACATCTGTAAATTGTAAAGGGTGGTAATGAGGTGAACACCCTTGCTCTAAGAGTGGGGACTTCATCAGTACTGCTGCCCGTCCCTACAGCTTCTGCCCGGTTCCAGTGCCCTGCCTTGACCCCACCCCCTCCTCAAACCCAGGTAGCTGCTTTTTTGAATCTTGAGTGCTTCCTTCTCTTTTAAAACATGTATAGTTTTATCCTCTAAGTATGCATTCCTAAGCATATATTGTCCACTTTTGTTTGTTTTTGAGCTTTTAAAAAAGTGTATCATGCAATGTGTAATCATCCGGGACTGCTTTCCACTCAGCAGTGTTTTTAAGATTCAGCTGTGTTCTTGCAGTTGCAGGTTATCCATTTTGACTGCTGTGTGTTCAGTACACCAGGGTGTGAGTAGCCCACAGCTTATTGGTTGTTCTGGCATTTGAATTGCTTACAGTTTTTTTTTTCCCTATTACAAACAGGCTACAAGGAACATTGTTACTGTTAAACTGTGCCAGTCTCAAACCCTGTAAGAGTTTTTTTAAGTCAGTATTTTTCAAACTGGGGCCATGGTCATGGGTCATGAATTCATTTTAGTGGATACACCCAGTGCCCCTCTGTGATATACTTTCTGGTTGCGTGGATCTGTTTCTGGGCGCTTTCTAGTGTTCTGTTCGTCAGTTTGTCTGTCCCGTGTCAATTCCGTGGTCTGACTGATTACTGCTGAGACTTGCTACCTGCTGAGACAGATCCTCCTGTGTGCAGTTTAATGCAATAACTAGGGTCTAGATTACTAAGAGTACATTGTCAAATGGCAGTGTTAGTCGAATGAATTATAGGTCATCTGTCATCTCTGGAGAGGGAAATATTTATTGCTGAAATGTGGCAGACGTTGGAAGAGTAGATACTAGTCTAGTCTTGGTGTATAGACTTAATGTTACCCCATACCCCAACTTGTTTGAAAGCTTTTTTTTTTAAGATAGATAGATAGATAGATAGATTGATTGATTGATTGATTTATGGCTCTGTTGGGCTTTCGTTGCTGCGCGCAGGCTTTCTCTAGTTGTGGCAAGGGGGGGCTACTCTTCCTTGCGGTGCGCGGGCTTCTCATTGTGGTGGCTTCTCTTGTTGCGGAGCACGGGCTCCAGGGGCGTGGGCTTCAGTAGTTGTGGCTCATGGGCTCTAGAGCGCAGGCTCGGTAGTTGTGGTGCACGGGCTTAGTTGCTCCGCGGCATGTGGGATCTTCCCGGACCAGGGCTCGAACCTGTGTCCCCTGCATTGGCAGGCGGATTCTTAACCACTGCGCCACCAGGGAAGTCCCTGAAAGCTTTTTTAAAAAATTAAACTTTTCATTTTGAGGTAATTGTAGGTTTCCCTCCAGTTGCAGGAAATAATACAGAGAGATCCTGTGTACCCTTTACCCAGTTTCCCCCACTGGTGACCTTCTGTAAAGCTATAGTACAGTCTCACAACCCATGTATTGACGTTGACAAAGTCAGCACACAAATCGGCTCTGTCACCTCAGGATCCCTCCTGCTGCCCTGATAGAGCCACAGTTCCTGACCTCTAGCACCCACTAATCTGATCTCCATTTCTACATTTTTATCATTTCAATAATGTTATGTAAATGGAATCATATAGCATGTAACCTTTGGGGATGACCTTTTTTCGCTCAGCATAATTCCTTCAAGATTCATCTGAGTTGTGTGTTTATTTGTTCCTTGTTATGGCTGAGCAGTATTCCGTGGCGTGGGTGTTCCATGGTTCGTTTACCCACCCACCCATTGAAGCACCTCTGGGTTCTTTCCAGATTTAGCTGTTAGGAATACAGCTGTTATGCACATTCCTGTTCAGATGTTTGTGTGAACATAGGTTTTGTTTCTCTGGAAAAACGCCCAAGGGTGCAGTTGCTGGGTGATATGGTACTTGTGTGTTGAATTCTATAGGAAACTGCCAAAAACAGTTTCCTGAATTGCTATACCCATTTTATATTCTCATCAGCAATGTATGAGTGATCCAGTTTTTTTGCATCTTCTCTGGCATTTGTTGGTGTCACTGTTTTTCCTTTTGGCTATTCTGATAGGTGTGTAAGGATAGCTCATTATGGTGTTAGTTTGTATTTCCCTGACCGTTATTCATGTGCACTCACTTGCCATCTGTGTCCTCTGGATATATGGGTTGGCCAAAAAGTTCATTTGCGTTTTTCTGTAACATCTTACGGAAAAACCCAAAAGACCTTTTTGGCCAACCCAGTACATGTTGGTTCATGTCTTTTGCCTACTTTTTATTTTATTTGGATTGTTTGTTTTTTACTGTTGAGTTTGGAGTTATATCTTTTAGATATTAGTCCTTTGTCAGATATGTGGTTTGTAAATTTTTTTTTTTCCAGTCTGTAGCTTGTCTTTGCATCCTCTTAACAGAGTCTTTTACAGAGCAAAAAGTTTTAATTTCGATAAAGTCCTAACTTTCTGAGTGTTTTTATCGTGAATGGTTGTTGGATTTTGTCAAATCCATTTTCTGTATCAATTGATACCATGATTTTTGTTCCTTAGCTTGATATATAGTGGACTACAGTGATTGCTTTTCAAAGATTGAGCTAGCCTTGCATACCTGGAATAACTCCCAGTTAGTCATGGTGTATAATTCTTTTTGTACATTGAATTTAGTTCTGTAAGTTTTCCTGTCCACCCTATGCTAGCTGCAGTCCACTTATTTTTATTTGCTGTGTTTGCATTTTCATTCAGTTCTGTGTATTTTAAATTTTGAGATTTCCTCTCTGACCCATAGATTATTTAGAACTGTATTGCTTAATTTTCAAGCGTTTAGAGATATTCCTACAGTAATTGATCGTTGTTATTGGAAAACATACTCTGTATGATTTAAGTTTTTAAAAATTTGTTGAGGTTTGTTTTATGGCCCAGGATATGGTCTCAGTGAATGTTCCTTGGGCACTTGAGAAAAATGTGTTATTCTGTTATTGTTGGGTAGAGTGTTCTATATATAGCAGTTAGATCATGTTGGTTAATGGTGTTGTTGAATTCTTTTTATATTCTTGCTGATTAGCTGTTTGATAATTCTTTTAGTTGCTGAAGTGGGGGATGTTGAAATCCCCAATATAATTGTGGTTGTGTCTGTTTCTTCTTTTAGCTCTATCAGTTTTTGCTTCATCTATTTTGAGGTTCTGTTGTTTGGTGCATGCACTTTTAGGATTGTTTTGTCTTCCAGGTGGGCTGATCCTTTTGTCATTATGTAATGTCCCATTTTATCTCTGACAATTTTCTTTGCTCTAAAGTCTACTTTATGTGATATTAATATAGTCACTTCTGCTTCTTTTTGTTTAATGTTTGCATGCTATATTTTTCCCCATCCTTTTACTTTGAACCTACCTACATCCTTGAATTTGAAGTGAGCTTCTTGTAATCAGCATAGAGATGAGTTGTGTTTTTATCCACTCTGCCATTCTCTGTCTTTTAATTAGTATGTTTAGATCATATACTTTGAAGGTAATTATTGGCATGTTAGGTCTAAAGCCTGACATTTTATCATTTTCTGTTTGTTTCCTGTGTTGCTTGTTCTCCTGTTTCTCTTTTCTTGCCTTTGTATGGGTTATTTGCACATTCTTTAGGATTCTAGCTTGATTTATTTATAGTGATTTTTAGAGTATTGCTTTATATAGTTTCTCAGTGGTTGCTTTGGGTATTTCAGTATATTTGACTTACATGGTATCTATGTTTTACCCCTGAGTGAAGTGTGGAAATCTTCCCATTTAGGTCCCTTTACCATTCCTCCTTTGAAATGTCATTGTTTTGGGTATCAGATAGCCTTAAAATTTTTATTTCCGTTATCATACAATTTAGAAGATTCATGAAGAGAAGGATTATCTATTGTATTTACCCATATTTCTGCTCTTCCTTCCTGATGCTCCAAGATTTCTCTTATCATTTGCTTTCTGTTTGAAGAAATTCCTTTAGCTATTCTTTAAGAGTAAGTCTGCTAGTGACAAGTTCTTTTAGTTTTCCTTTGTCTCAGATGTACGATAGCTTTGGAAGCAATTATCTTAATTTATTAACTTTTAACTTGAAATATAAAGATAAACCTTTTTGTACCTATCACTCAGCTTCATCAGTCTGTTGCCATTCTCATTTCTCCCGATAGGGATTTTCATTTGTTTGTTTGTTTAGTAAAAGAAAAGAGCTCTTACTGATGTACCTGGCACGTGCTACAGCGTGATACTAAATTACCTTTCAGTGGGATAACAAGGATAGGAGGGAGGCTCAAGAGGGAGCAGACAGGGGGACATGCGTATGCATATGGCTGCTTCACTTTGGTACAACAGAAACTAACACAGTATTGTGAAGCAATTATACTCCAATAAAGCTCTATTAAAAAAAAACAAACCTCACAAGAACCTTACGAGCTAGAACCTAGTGGTGTATCCCATTTTACAGATGAGGGAATGGAGGCTTAGAAAAGTTAATAACTCGCCTGAGGTCATACCTTGTGTTTATTTGCTTCATTAGAATGTTTTCTGTATTTCAGAGAGAACCCACGTATGTTCTGACAGGAATTGTAACATATTTGAGAGAGTGTTAAGTTTATTATAAGAAGCTCTTTCTTGTGGATGTTTCTCCCTCTTCCTGAGGGTAAATGTTGCCTTGCTCTTTTTGTGGCTCTCCCACATTGCACATATTTTGTGCTTGTGGCAGACATGTGTCGTCACCAGTGGTGAAAAAAGCTGAGTTATTTTGATGATGGCATTCTAAATTTCAATGTCTGTTCCTTTTTCTTCTAGCTGTCTATCAACGTCTATGACTACAACTGCCACGTGGACCTGATCCGGCTGCTTCGGTTGGAAGGGGAGCTTACCAAAGTGAGGATGGCCCGCCAGAAGATGAGCGAGATCTTTCCTTTGACCGAAGGTAAGGCTTCCACAGTTGGGCTGCTTTTATAAACACAGAGAATTGAAGAGTGTCCTTTTTCTTCAGTGCTGAAAGTGGGACATGCTCCTTATAGAAAATTTGGAACATATAAGTATAGTGGAAATAAGAAAACCCATCATCTAAAGTCAGCAATTTTTAGTTTATCCTCTTCTAGTTTTTGCTAAACATAGTTGTGGTCGTGCAATACTGACTCATGTTTTGAATCCTAATTTCTTTATCCTAACTTTATGATAAAATATTTCTATGTAATTAAACGTTTCCCCCGTTCCCTTTCTGTTTCCTGTTCTAGTATTTGTGTATTTAATCCATTCTCAGAAACAGATAACTGTAAATGTATTATAACTAAACTTTCATAAATAATTTTTAATTTAAATGTTTCGTACCTTATTTGTTCCACAATAGTTGGGCATTTAGGTTATTTCTGCTTATTTGAAACATAATTACACCAAGCATCTTTGTAGTTAAATCTCCGTGAATATACGTAATTGATCTTTTAGGGACAAGTCGGAAAACACAGGTCCTAGATCCAGTTCTGTCCCCTTCTCCCTCCCACAAAGCATAACTGCAGAGCGTAGAAGCTGAAATCAGATTGCCTGGCTATATGTCTTTCTAGCTGTGTGACCTTAAACAAATTATATAAACATTCTAAGACTCAGTTTTGGAATTCCCTGGTGGTGCAGTGGTTAGGAGTCCGCCTGCCAGTGCAGGGGATGCAGGTTCGAGCCCTGGTCCAGGAGGATCCCGCATGCCATGGAGCAGCTAAGCCCGTGCGCCAGAGCTGCTGAGCCGGCGCTCTAGAGCCTGCGAGCCACAACTACTGAGCCCATGCGCCACAGCTACTGAAGCCTGCGTACCTAGAGCCTGTGCTCCACAACGGGAGAGGCCACCGCAGTGAGGGGCCCGCGCGCTGCGGCAAAGTGTGGCCCCCACTCGCCGCAAGCAGAGAGGGCCTGCACTCAGCAACGAAGACCCAACGCAGCCAAAAATAATTAAATGAATAAACAAATTTATTAAGACTCAGTTTTCCCAGCAGTAAAATGGGGATAACAGTAGTTTCTGCCTTGTAGTACATTGATTGGAAGTGGCATTCTGTGCACAACACTTAACACATGCTTGGCATGTTGTAAACGCTTAGGTAGATGCCATTGTTATTAATGTCCCTGTCACCTACCTCATAGGTTTTTGACAAAGATTGAATGAGAAAATATATCAGTGCTTTGCAAAATATAAAATGCCCAGCCACTCTAGGGATATTATGACTTTAGTGATTGATCTTCTTTGGAAGCGTAAGCCTTCTATGTGCTTGGTGCAGGTTTTAAGAATTGAGTTTCTGTGAACTGGGCCAGGTTGTATAAGGTGGATGGAACGGTCTCGTACTGATGCCTCACGGTGCAGTCCCTGCTTTCAGCCCGCCCTTTGGTTCGGGGGGCGGTAATGCAGGGGACCCTGGTGTCTTGCAGAGCTCTGGCTGGAGTGGCTGCATGACGAGATCAGCATGGCCCTGGACGGCCTGGACAGAGAGCACGTGTATGACCTCTTCGAGAAAGCGGTGAAGGATTACATCTGTAAGTTCCCTGCGGGCTCTTCCGAGTGTGTCAGGTGGGCTCATCTAGCATCACTCTCTGCCGCCGTGGATTGTACTGTGAGGTGTTGCTACCCAGAAAAGAGCATTCGTCCAGCGATTGGAAAGATTGGAGTTCATTTATTATTATCATTGTCTGTGGTTTTCAATTGAGGCTTTAGGTTTTAAAATACAAGTAGAAGAAATATTTGAAGGAAGGAGGTAAATATACTCACCCCCACCATTTATCTGGCAGGGAGAACTTACCTGGTATTTCCAGATGACTAAAGGTTACCTTTTACACATTGATTGGATTTTTAGAAGCTTTGGACAGAAGGCTTTTTTTTTTTCCAGTACTAAAAAAACTTAAACTTTTAATTTTGACATTTTTATAGGTTTATAGGAAATTGCAAAGATAGTACAGAGAAGTGCTATGTACTTGCTTGATCCAGTTTCCCCCAGTATCTTATGACTATAGTACAAACTCAACACTGGGAAATGGACCTTGGTACAATGTGTGTGTATATAGTTCTGTGATATTTTATCCCACCACTGCATCGAGATGCAGAATCTTCCATTACCACAGAGATCCCTTGTCTGCTGGTCTTGACATTTTACCAGTGAAAGTGAAGTGTGGACACCTTCCCTCCCTTAAAATCCCATTTGGTGGTAAAAGTCTCTAAATATTTTCTCTACATACATTGAGGACTATATCAGACAATGCTATGGACAGAGTGTTCTTAAAAATTATTTTAAAAATTCCCCATTTTTAATTAAATATCCTTTTTTCCTATCTGATTTTCCTTACTCCCTCTGTGGGCATTTCCCCTAGTGAGAAGCATAGACCCTCTGTAAACTAGACTAACCCTCACTAAGGGCTTCAGCTCCAAGAGCTAGTTCATTTCCATTTTCATTTTGCAGCCCATATGGCAGCTCTGTACTGGTGAGCAAAAACAGAGTAGCTCACAAACTTTAGCTAAGTTCTTGGAAATGACTTATTTCATTGAAAAAGCAAGCCTAAGGAAAACATACAGTAATTCTCATGTTGGCTTTATCTTTTTAGTATTTTTATTTTACAAGGTTAGTGTATCAGCATCAAAAATTATTTTCAGATCTCTGAAAAGTGACTTGATATGTACAGTAAGAATTGATGCATTCATAAAGAGTTTAATTCATTGGTCTTAATGCTGCAGGAGTGAGAATATAGAAAGTTTAAAAAGTGAAAGAAACAAGGCAACCAGGTCCTTTTTGTTGTTGTGTTTTAGAGATTTAAAATCTCTAGTAACAGGATTGGTGCTTTTAATTTTGTTTTTCACTTTGATCAGAAGGCTTAAAAATGAATCAAGATTTAAAAGTTGAAAAATTCTAGGCTTTGCAGTCTTTTGAAAAGTCACTCAGCTTTGTAACTATTTTCATTGAAATCTTTACTGGGTTTCTTCAATTTTAACAAATGAGCTCTATAATCAGTCGTATTACATATTACCACTTGGCATGTACTGTTTATGGAGTCAGATCTCAATGGTTAACCTAGTAGGGCCATTAAGATAGACTTTCTTTTCGGGCTGCAGTGTTGGTACAGGGAACCTGGGATACTTGTTGGTGATGCTCTTCCCTTTCTCTATGAATGAGTACTTTTTTGGTGGACTCATTTCTTCTGTTGTTCATCAGAACAAAAGTTTTGATGTTTGGGCATTTCATATCCTGAACTAATAGAACACTTCTCATTTTTAGGTCCTAACATTTGGCTAGAGTACGGCCAGTACTCAGTCGGCGGGATTGGTCAGAAAGGTGGCCTTGAGAAAGTCCGCTCTGTGTTCGAAAGGGCCCTCTCGTCCGTCGGGTTACACATGACCAAGGGACTCGCCATCTGGGAGGCTTATCGGGAGTTCGAAAGTGCCATCGTGGAAGCTGCCCGGGTGAGTGACCAGTGCTTGCCTTGGCCACCCAGGGCTGTCCTCGTAAGTGGTCTTGGAGGAACATAGTTAACAAAACGGTCTTCACCTGTCACTTAGTGGGTGGGCAGTAAAGTAAATAAAATCACGAGTCTTTGTGGAGTAGCAAGAATGTCTTCTTTGACTGAAAAACAGATGACCCTACAATTTTTTCCTGATATTTAAACATACTACTGTTTTAGTTACTGGTTTCAGGTGAGAGTACAAGGATAACGAAGTCATTCCAAAAAAAGATTTTATATGTGTGTGTGTGTGTATACATATATATGTGTACATATATATGTATATATGTATCGTGTCCCATAGTAACTGTGAGAGATTTGATCCCATTATAATTGCGTTTTTTAGACTAGACTATGATTTATAGAATTTTACAGTCCCCTCCCTAGTGTCTCTTTTCCACTCTGTGTGTGACCACAAAGTTGTTGTTGGTACACCGTGGAGCCCTCTCCTTAAGTTAGATCACTGTGGTTAAAGTAGCCCAGTCCCGTCTTGATTGTGTCCCTGTTGAGAAATGTGCGGTGGTGCTCTCCCCCTACCCGGACTAAGGCGTCGGGGCTGAGCCTCTGGCCGACACGTGCGGCTGTCTCCAGTGTCAGTTGTGACCCCGCGTGGAGTCCGCTCCCACGCTCCCCTCGGTGTTCATGTACTTTCCGGCCACTGTACTTGTGCTCCTGCCCTCCCTTCAGCTAGGAGTCTGTTTTCCTCTCTTGCCAGCTCCGGAGAGCCTGTGGGGGCATCCCTGGGGCCAGCTTCTCCAGGAGCCTGTCCTTGATTCCCTCCCTTCATAACGACAAACTCAGCCCTGAAAACCAGCTTGAAGCAAGCCGCCATCCGTTGATACTTGTGACGCTTCGCTTTTGTGATGCTTATGCTGTATCTTGTAGTCATTTGGGTACATTTCTTAGATTCCTTCTTGCTCTCCCCTCATAAACACTTGCTAGGGAAAACATTCACTTTTGAGCCTCATGCAGCATTTGGCACAATACCTCGTGTATGAGAGGTCCTGTGAATTTTTTTAGTGTGAACTAAAGATGTGCTGAAATATTTTTTGAAGTAGGAAGAACCAGAGTTTGTCATTTACTACGAATTTGCTTCTTTAGCCCATAGCTGGCTTCCTTTCCCCTTTTGACCGGGAACAAACCTTTGATTCACAGCTGGAGAAAGTCCACAGTCTCTTCCGGCGACAGTTGGCGATCCCACTCTACGGTAAGAGAAAGTGACCCATCCACAGCCAGTCCTTCGTCGTTCTTAGAACGCTTTGGAGCATGTCACGTGATTAGGCCTTTCCCAACGTCTCGTGAGGTGAACGTGGCTGGTGTTTGTATTCTCATTGGACAGTATCACTGTGGACGAGGCCCTGGGGAAAAACATATCTTGAATTGTTCATGCTCAAGAGGGTTAAGAGGGGCAGGGGCAGGACTAGAAGCAGACTTCCTGACCCCGAGTTTCCTATGTTAAGACATCGTCAGGGAGGCAGAGAGAGGGTCTCTGAAAGGAATAGGGAAACTGACCCCCTGTGTTTTCTGGGGGAACTTCATTGAGTAAGAGCTCCATTATGAGCATTTTCTCTTCAGAAGTAACCTCCATAACAGTGTGGGGCTTGTACGTGGGCTAATAGCCTCCTCCTGTGGAGGTGAGCTGGTGGTCCAGGAGCGCGGTCGATTGGAAGTGTTCCTATCTGAATTTCTTGGGGCTTGGGAAGGAGTCTCCTTTTGTGTGAACATATTTTGGCCAGCCAAGCCTTTGAGCTTGAACATGAGCAGCGCTGGGAGGACTTCCGAGCATGGGAAGAATTGGGTGCTGCCATCTTGTTTGTTCCCCAGCTGTGGTTATGCGTTGCACACCCTCAGAACCTCTGGCCAACTTTACTTGAGCCCAGGTGTTATTTCTTTTTACTTCCTGGTTTATTTGGATTGGATTTGACAAATTATGAAGTGGCTCTCCAGTCGAATCCTTGGGTGACAAACAGAAAAGGCTAGAGCTGAGCTGGCTTCTATGTTTCACTCACATACCAGTGTGAGGCAGTACAGCATGGTGAACAGAGCATGAACTTGAGCCAGACTGCCAGGGTTCAAGGCCTTGTTCTGCTGTTAACTGGCCAGTTGATGTAACCCTCTGCTTATGTTTCCTGAACTGCAAAATGGGAATCATGGTAGAACCTCCCTCGTAGAGTGGTGAGGATTGAATGAGGTAATGGATGTGAAGTGTTAGAACATAGGGAGCAGTAGGTAAGTGTGGTTAGAGCGTTGCTATTAGTTTCATTTACTCTGATTGATTAGCTAGGTGGTAGGGCTGCCCAGGATGGTGCTTTGAGACAGAGTCTAAGACCAAGTCAGGGCTCAGCAGAAGATCTCAGGATTCCATCAGTAAAAGCCCTGTGGCCACAGATGTGGGAGGGGCCGGTGGCATCTGAGTCTCAGGGTTTACTCTGTTTGAGTTGATAAAACCCAATGGCAAGACCCATGGGGCTGAATCCATCTCTCAATAGATATGGAGGCAACGTTTGCAGAGTATGAAGAATGGTCAGAAGACCCCATACCAGAGTCAGTAATTCAGAACTATAACAAAGCACTACAGCAGTTGGAGAAATACAAACCCTATGAAGAAGCACTGGTAAGTGTTGGTCTCTTTTATAGTAAACGTCTCTTTACAGACTTTTCCCTAATTGATAGTTGCAAGTAAAACAGTATCTTTAACATTTGTTTTATTGTGAAATATACTATAGCGTGTATAAATGTGTACGTTCAGTTTACATCCTAATAACAAAGTGAACATCCATGTACCCACCACCCAGGTTAAGAAATAGAGCATTGCCAGTACCTTAGAAGTCTCCTATGTGCCCCTCTCCGATTGCCTCCTCTTCCCTCTCCCGAGAGGTAATCACTTTCCTGACTTTTGTGATAATCATTCCCTTGCTTTTCTTTATAGTTTTACAACCTATGAACGTATCCTTAATTAATACATGGTTTAATTTTGCTTGTTTTTGAACTTTTGTATGATGGAATCATGCTGTATATTTTCTTTCATTCAACATGTTTTTTGGGTTTTACTCGCGTTGATGAGTATAGTTATAGTCCATTTGTTTTCACTGCTGTAAAGTTGTCGTGTGTAAACAATTTATTTACCCTTGTTCTTAGGTGGTTGGGTTGTTTCCAGTGTTTTGCTAGGAGGAGT
Source organism: Balaenoptera physalus (assembly GCF_965194825.1). Taxonomy (NCBI): domain Eukaryota; kingdom Metazoa; phylum Chordata; class Mammalia; order Artiodactyla; family Balaenopteridae; genus Balaenoptera; species Balaenoptera physalus. Next base: position 77,796,615 of record NC_138897.1, on the reverse strand, counting down.
AGTGCTGCTCTGACTGTTCTTGGACGTATCTCTTGGTACACGTGAAAAAGAGTTTCATTCCATTACGTCAGAATGGAATTGCTGGGTCCTAGGGTGATGCGGAACTGTTTTCCAGGCTATCAGTTGCTACTCCCGCCTGCGGTATCTGAGAGTTCTCATTGCTCTGCCAACCTGGGGTATTGACATACTTAAATTTTAGGCAATCTGATGGATCTGAAATTATAGTTGTAATTTGCACTTCCCTCATAACTAATGACGTTGAGCATCTTTTCACACCTATTAGCCATTCAGATTTCCTTAAAAAAAATTTCTTTTTGAAGTACCTGTTAAAGTCTTTGGCTCATTTTTCTTTTGGTTTGTCTTTTTTCTAATCGATTTGTAGGAGTCCTGGGTCTTAATCCATACTTCTGGTTGTATGTATTACAGTTTTTTCCTCCCAAGTTTGTGGCTTGTCTTTTCCTTTTTTTTTTTTTTTTTTTTAGTGGCATCTTTTGATGACCAATTCTTAATTTTAATCTAATTGGATTTGTCATTCTTTCCCTTAGGGTTTGTGCTTAATAAATCTCTCCATACTCTGAGGTCACAAATATACTTAGTTTTGTTTTTCTTCTGAAAGTTTATAGTTTTGTCGTTCATCTTTAGGTTTTCTTCTGGAATGGATCTTCGGGTATGGTCTGAGGCAGGGTCCAGTTTCGTTTTTCCATATGGAGAAACAGTTGTTCCAGTGCTGACTTTGATAACTCCATCCACCCTCACTCATATGCTGCCCCACGTCTGTCATGGATTAGCTTTCCATTTCTGTGTGGGTCTATTTCTGGGCTCTCTGTTCTGCCCCACTGGTTTATATTACACTGTCATAATGATGATAGTTTTATAATTAAGTTTCAGTCTTTGGTAGCATGAGTCCCATCCATGTTGTTCTCCTTCAAGAGGGTCCTGGCATTCTTTAGCTCTTAATACTTCCATTAAATTGAGAATCAGCTTTTCAAGTTCTACTTAAAAAAAAAAAAAAAACTTGATTTTTTTTTTTTTTTTTTTTTTTTTTCCCCCTACACTGCACCACATGCAGGATCTTAGTTCCCTGACCAGGGATCGAACCCGGGCCGTTGGCAGTGAGAGCATGGAGTTCTAACCACTGGACTGCCAGGGAATTCCCTTGAATTTTTGATTGGAATTGTATTGAATCTGTAGATCAATTTGGGGAAGAATTTGTATCTTTTAAGTATTGAATCTTCCAATCTGTGAACATGGTATAGACCTCTGCTATTTTAAGTCTTGTCTGTAAAGTTTTATAAATTTATCCAGTGTCTTGAACACATTTTTAGATGTATTTCTAAGTGTTTTTTTGATGCTATTATAAATGGTATCTTTTTAAAGATTTTCTTTTCTAGTTGTTTGTTCCTGGTGTATAAAATGCAATTTTTTTAGTATTAATTTTTTAATCAAACTTGCTCAATCCTTATTAATATTATAGATTTGGGGAGATTTTATGTGTTGACAATACACACACAATACTATTTGTAAATGACATTTCCCCTTTCTTGGTCTTAGAATACTTTTAACTTCATTTACCACCCTCAGACTTACGCTTTGTTTTACTGTGTTTCTTGTCTTTTAGTTGACCCACAAGGCATCGTTATTAACGCTGCATTTTGCAGTTCCAGTTTGTTTACATTTACTGCATGCATTTCCCATTTTCTTTGCTCTTTCTTCTCACATCATAGAGCTTTCACCTGGAATCACTTTTCTTTTGCTTAAAGTCTGCCTTTTAGCATCTCCTGCACTGGATATTTGCTTGTAACAGATTTTCTCAGTTTTTGTTTGTTTTAAAAGGTCCTTACTTTGCTCTCCTTGAGAGTTAATTTCTCAGGATATAGAATTCTAGGCTGACAGTTCTCTTCTCTTGGCAGTTAAATATATCTTTTTGTCTTCCGGCTTCTGTTGTGCTGCTATGTCAGCTGTCTAACTCTTGCTTCTTGGAAGGAAATCCTTGTTTGTTCTCTGGCCAATTTTAAGATCTCATTGGTTTGGTTTGATGTCTGGCAATTTCATTGCAGTAGGTCCAGATGTGGATTTTTTTGTATTTATCCTGCTTGAGGTTTGTTGGGCTTCTTGGCTTTGTTTTTGGTATCTTTCATGGCCTGGTGAGTGAGAACACAGGCTCTGAGAGATGGGCTGCCTCAAGTTTGAATTTTAGCTCTGGGCTAGTACTTAGCCTCCTTGTGACTCAGTTGCCTCGAACGTAAGATGGGTATAGAAATGATAGCTGCTTCCTATGATTGTTGTAAAGATCAAATTCTTTAAATTTATTTATTTATTTATTTTATTTTTGGCTGCGTTGGGTCTTTGTTGCTGCGCGCGGCCTTTCTCTAGTTGTGGCGAGCGGGGGCTACTCTTCCTTGCAGTGTGTGGGCTTCTCATTGTGGTGGCTTCTCTTGTTGCGGAGCACGGGCTCTAGGTGCACAGGCTTCAGTAGTTGTGGCTTGCGGGCTCTAGAGCACAGGCTCAGTAGTTGTGGTGCATGGGATTAGTTGCTCCACAGCATGTGGGATCTTCCCGGGCCAGGGCTCGAACCCGTGTCCCCTGTATTGGCGGGCGGATTCTTAACCACTGTGCCACCAGGGAAGTCCCAAGATCAAATTATTAATATTATCTCTTAAACTGGCAAAAGCTTAACCTTCCCTTAGCTTAACCACCTTCACTTAGATTTTGTTTGCAGTATTTCTTGTTTCTTGGCCAGTTTGTTGTTGATTTGCAAGAAGCTTTTTTTAAATATTTAATCTAGTATTTTCAGTTGTTTTCAGTGGCACAGTGTGTCTGGGTAACTGATTTTGTCATTATTAGTAGAAACTGAGTCTCTGCAATATCATCTTTCTAAGTTCAGAGCATGCGTGCTCTCTCTCTGGTCTGCATGTGCTCCCTCTCCCTTTTTCACATGTAAATGATTGGTATTTAGTTGCATTTCACAAAGCTTCATTCATGAAATCCTCAGGCAGTTGAATTTTGTTTTGACCGTCAGCAGAGTGTGGCTGAGGAGAAAACAAGTTGAATAAGAGGATTTTGTTTAAAAAGAATTTTAATTGTACTTCTTTGGATCAGTAAACATTGAGCATAGCCTCCTCCATCTCCTGCATGTACCTGTACTCTGGCAGGAGCTGGTATTTGGAGTGACGAACCTGAAATAGCACAGGGCACCAAGTAACTCTGGTATGGTTGCATTCACCCCACTTAGTAGGCCAAGAAAGTGATAACTATTTTGAAAGGATGGTTAGCAATGGTAGTTGGCAAAGGTGTTTCTCTTTCATTCAGTTCCTGATTGATGGGAGATTTAAATTCCCTGTGGTCTAGGGATGGAGTTTAAAAAGGGTTCACAGAGCCTTTGTAACTATTGCCATGAAGAGGCACTTTGGATTCACTTTCTGCTAATCAGTTTATAGACCTGATATACAGAGGTTCTGAGAGTGGGGATTGGTGATTCTTTTCTTGGTGTGGCCATTCTCACCAAAATTTACTGTGGAGCTGTGTGTGCTTTCTGACAGTGTCACATAGCTCATTTCAATTTCATTGCCATTATCCTTTGCCCCAGTTGCAAGCCGAAGCACCCAGGCTGGCTGAATATCAAGCATACATCGATTTTGAGATGAAAATTGGAGACCCCGCCCGCATTCAGTTGGTCTTTGAGCGCGCGCTGGTCGAGAACTGCCTTGTCCCAGACTTATGGATCCGTTACAGTCAGTACCTAGTAAGATAACCTACCTGTTCTAATCTCACTTTATTTTTTACCAATTTAGGTTCCATTTAAAGAAAATCAGAAAGAGTGCCAGTAGTTAGCTGCATGCTGCTCCTCTCTGCTTGACTCACTAAGGAAGTCTCCTGGTGTTTTAAGTTATTTAAACTGATAACTGTAAAAAAATTTTTGCATAGCCTTACTATTGAGGACTTTATAACAGATTAATTTTTCTTTTAACTTCTTATCATGGAAAAATGTAAATACATAAATGTAGACAGATAAGTAAAATTAAACTGCAGTTAACCATCACCCAGCTTCAACACTTAACTAATGGCACTAGTCTAGTTTCATCTATAATCTTACTAGGTTCCTTACCTATTTTCCTCCCTTCCATGTTATTTTGAAGCAAATCCAGAAATCACATTTTGATGGTAAATATTTCAATGTGTATGTCTAAAAGATTTGAATTGGGATCTAAACAAGATCCATACATTAGGATTGGCTGATGTCTCTTAAAGCTCTTTGATCTGTAGGTTCCCCTCTCCACCTCTGTCCTCTTTTCCTGCAAAACCCCTTGTGATTTTTTTGTTGAAGAAACCAGTCATATTAAGGAAATGTCTTTTGTTGGTTGTGCTGGGAATGTCTCATGGATGGTGAAGTCTTAATAAAATTTTCTTTCCTGACCCTGGCATTCTTTATCATAGGATCGGCAGCTGAAAGTAAAGGATTTGGTTTTATCTGTACACAGTCGCGCTGTTAGAAACTGCCCGTGGACGGTTGCCCTGTGGAGTCGGTACCTCTTGGCCATGGAAAGACATGGAGTTGATCATCGAGTCATTTCGGGTGCGGATGTTTTTGTGGGAAGACTCCTAAGCTTTTTGCCCCGAGTCAGAAACATTGAGCTGTGACAAAAGTCATTAAATCAGCGTTCCCCAGGCGGTTACTTTGGCATATTGGGTATTAGTGACAAGAAGGGCTCTAAATGGGAGATACGAAGTAGTTGTATTTTTGACTTCTTAGACCTTTTTAACGTCTTAATATTCATTGTGATTTTCCAGGGAGTCATGGTCTTTTCTCCAACTTACTTGACCTGGAGCACTTTAATGCAGGGCACCTTGTGGGATGTGCCCTTTCTAGAACACAGTTTGTGCACCACTGTGGTAGCCTTTCTTTTGAACATTTCTCTCTAGCTCATTTCACTTTGTTGCATCCCATTATTACTATTACTGTTTAAGCCATATGGAACTTTATAGTCAGTAGCAGTTTTTATAATCATCTTGATAACTTCTTTTTGAATTGGCAACAAATCCTGGCTTTTTCTTCGACTCCAGTGACCTTCGAGAAAGCTCTGAGTGCTGGCTTCATTCAGGCCACTGATTATGTGGAGATCTGGCAGGCGTACCTTGATTACCTGAGGAGAAGGGTCGATTTCAAACAAGGTATTGAAGTTTATGTGTTTCCTATCAGAACTGAGCTTTTCCTTAACATGTGTTTTGGTAGGATGTCCCAGTTGCCCAAATATCTCACGATGGGGCAAGTGATATTGGTAACTTTTTTTTTCTCAGAAATTTTAGCTATTTCAGTTTGTAACGAAATCATGCCGTGGATTGTAAAGGGAGAGAGTAATGGTCCTAATGGTTTACACTGGCTCCTGCCAACTTCTTTAGTCTCATTTCTCCCTTCTCTCCCTTCTGTGTATCCTAAATAGTTCTTTACATGGGACTGCTGTGTTCCTTTTAAATCATTGAACCTCCATGGGATCCCCTGCCTTCCTCTCTCCTCCCTCAAAAAAGAAAAAAAAAAAAAGAGCGACCAGAACCACACGCCCCCACCCCTAATTGGTGCTTGCTTCCTCATGCAGGGGGCTTTTAGCCATTCTGCCGGCTCGGGGAGACACCTTCTGCTGTGGTCCTGCACATGGCGCCCTTGTCACCTTTGTCCTCGTACTGTCTGTGATGTGCTGCCTTCCTGTATCTGCCTCCCCCCACTGTGTGATGAGGGCAGGGACTGGCACTTTTATTTCCGTGTCCCCAGCATGATGCCAGGGAGCGTCAGTGTAGGATTGAAAAGAACAAATAAGACGTGGCATGTGGTTTCCTCGAGCCGAACCTCTCTGCACTTTCTCACAGACTCCAGTAAAGAGCTGGAGGAGCTGCGGTCTGCGTTCGCCCGCGCCTTGGAGTACCTGAAGCAGGAGGTGGAGGAGCGTAAGTGGGGCCCCCCTCCTGCCTTGTCCGCTCGTGCTTCCTGTTCTGGTCGGTGTACCTTTTCAGTCAGAGGCGATTTGCCTCTCAATTACTTTCTGATTTCGTCTGCTTCTGTTCTTCAAGGTTTCAGTGAGAGTGGAGATCCAAGCTGCCTGATCATGCAGAACTGGGCTCGGATTGAGGTAAATGTTTCTGACACATTGTCAGTTTCATCCCCCTTTGAGGGACCTTTGTCCGATAGTGTGACCGAAGCTGAGTCGGGATCCCAGGTGATGGTCTAGGCCCTGTAAGGATTCATGTTTATTTCCTTGCTCGACACACATTCGTTTCTGTCTTAGGGAGAATCCTAGCTCCCCGCTCGAAGTTGCGCAGCAGGTGTCTGAATGCCAGGCGCTCGCTTGTGTGTTACCTCTTCCCCTCCCGCGCTGCGCCCCATTGATGAGCACGTCCCCAGCATAAGCAGTTTGCAGGCCTTTCGCTGTGTGCCGGGGGACGAGAGAAACCCTGTCCCTGTGCTAGTAAGGCTTTAATCTAGTGTGAAAGACAGACAGTTTCACAGATAATCAGAGGGTATAATGAGTTGAATGTTACTGCTGAACCAAGGACCCCAGGGTGAGTAAGACATGAACCCTGCCCTGAATCAGCTCATAGGCTTGTAAAATGCTAACATTTTCTCCTCTGGGGGAGAGTCAGGTATCAGGTAGTTGGTGGATGGGATGGTTGTGTTGAGACCACGTTAACGATGCAGCAGCTGCGGCTCAGGAGTTAAGAGCCGGCATCTGCTCCTCGATCCATCTTTCTTTCTCTGCCTTGCCCTTCAAATAAAACACTTACAGTTAAGCTTGTTAAAAATAAAAAACGCCTGGCCGGTACTGTCGTAAGTGCCTGTGGGCTCCCCAGTGTGGTTCTCGAGGTGAGCATGGGCAGACAGCCTGAGGCTTGTCGCTGCAAAAAGGCTGACATGCTTGGGCCGGGCTGTTATCATGGGGGGTGGCCCGGGAATGTCCAGGGAGTTAAGTAACGCTGATAGTTTTGGGGTGAGTTTTGGGGTGGGAGGTTTTTAGCCATGTGCGTCTGAAGTGTGTTTTGTAGCGAGTGTCACCATCATAAGGTCTGAGTCCTCTCCTAACTCAGTCTGCTAATGCGTTCAGGCTCGACTGTGCAATAACATGCAGAAAGCCCGGGAGCTCTGGGACAGCATCATGACCAAAGGGAACGCCAAGTATGCCAACATGTGGCTTGAGTATTACAACCTGGAAAGGTAACCGGCCGGGGTTGGGGGCGGTGCTTGTCAGGTGTGACCCGCAGTGCCCCCTGCCTTCTGCAGCCTGGGCCTGCTCCTTGCAGCACACTGCTTCTCTTTATCGTCCTGTCTCTCCTCGGTGGCTGGGGGTTTATGGGGCAGGGCTATAGAGAACCAAAGATAATATTCTGTGCCTGGGCTCTTATAGCCATGCATTACTTTTTTTTTTTTAACATCTTTATTGGAGTATAATTCATTACTTTCAATTTATTTTGGTTTGTTTTGATTTTTGGACATGAATGTTTTATTTGACTTTCGGGGGAGCTGTTTATTTTTTGTATCTGCTTTGTCTATAAAAGTAGGAAATAATAAAAAGCAGAGAGGAAAAAACCCAAGTTTTTTTGCAGTGACAGGCCCACATACAACCACCATTAGTTAATGGTTTGGGTATGTTCTTTGAGACTTTCCTGTGCTTAAATTTTTAAGAAATGATGATGCAGTTATAGTATACATTTTCTAAACCTCTAAAATTATTTTAAATAATGTTTATGACATGGAGAAGGTATAAAGAATATGACTAGCTTTTAAATTCAGTATATCTTGGACATTGCATGTCTATAAATACATCTTTTTTCTGTTCTGAACATTTTGGTTTTTTTACCCCCGATTTAAAAAATAGTATGTGCTCAAGTTAAAATTGAACATTTAAAAAAATGTGAGCTAGAAAGTGAAAGTCTTAAAATCCTTCCCCAGAGACGATCACTATTAAAGCTTCTTGAATATTCCTCTAGATCAGCGGTTCTCAAATGTTTTGGTCTCAGGACCCCCTTTACACTCTTAAAATTTGAGGACCCCCTCAAAAGCTTTTGTTTATGTGAGGTATATTTATTAATATTTACGTTAGAAAATAAAACAGAAATTAAAAAATATTTTTATTCATTTAAAATTCACAATAAATTGATTACATTTAACATTTTTATGAGAAAGGACTGCTTTCCAAACTCCAAAATAATGCAGTGAGAATGTGGGCTGGTTTTATACTTTTGTAAATATCTTTAGTCTGGCTCAGTAGCAGACAGCTCGATTTTCACGTCTGCTTCTGCGTCCCCTCTGTTGTGATGTTTTCATTGAAGAATATGAAGGAAATTTGGCCTCACACAAATAAGAGGTTAGGAAAGAGAAGGGGGTATTTTTCAGATATTTGCAGATATTCTTCTTTCACACTACAGCAAAATTTAACAAGTCATAGTCATTTGCATTCTGGAATCTGAAGCCATATCAATGAATTTTTCACTCTGTTGCATTAATATCCATTGGTCTGTTTTGCACTGAGCAGACCTCTTACCCACGCATGATCCCGTGACATGCGTTGTGTGTGTGGAAAATGCTGACTCATTAAGTCCTGCAGCTCTTCCAAATATTGACGCGTTTCATTATCCCATTTGTTACATCTGCACTGATCTTTGTAGAAAAGCCTTACATGTAGGAGGCTGTCAGACTCACGGTGACAGATACAAATTTTCCAAAGCTCTGATTTTCACTTGAAAGCTCCAGTCTTATCACCGTCAACAAAAACTCTTAAGTGGTTTTCCTTGAAGTGATAGCCTCACTTCATTAATTTTTGAAAATGTCTAGCAAATACCCCAGTCTGAATCACCATAGTTTTTGTCACTCAGCTGTTCTCTCAAGTGAAAATGATGTTCCATGAAAAAAAGTAACTAGTCCAGCTTGCAACTCAAACAGTAACCCATTATTTCTTTGCTACAACCATTGTACTTCGGTATAAAGAGGTGCTTTGATGTGTGCATCCCATTTGTCACACAGAATATTAACAAGGTGTGCACTGTCTTGATCTGTGCTAAGAGCCACTGTAGCTTTTGCACCCTCAGTGCAAATGTCAACACAGTGGAAAAAGTCCAATAAATGTTTCAGTATTATTATGAAAGTAGTTTTGACTTTGCAGACCTTCTGAAAGGGTCTTAGGGACCCTCAGGGGTCTGAACTGCTGCTCTGAATTTTTTCTGAGTGTCCTAATACGTATTTACAATGTTTATATTTATAAAAAATTTTAAAACAGAAATGAGAACATAGCATCTCATAACTGCTGGGATGAACAGAATGTTGTTTTAGATATACTATCCTGATGAGCAGTATATATTTCCATGTCAGTGTAGGAAGATCTGACTCTAGGCATGAAATCTGACAGCCCCCTGTGTCAGTGACTCTCCCCTCGAGTGGGACCGTGTCCTAGAATTTCTCTAGGGACTTTATCAAGTCACCCACAGCTCTTGGATCCCCCCATGCATTGCACATGTGAATGCAGTAAAGGCAGAACGCCTGGCTGAGGACCACTGTCCCCAGGTGCGTTTTCCACTGGCACCGACTTGCTAAGGGAAAGAGTGGCTTAGAAGAAAGCCTTCATTTTTGACTAGAGGGGCTCTCTGGGAAAAGGAGAAAGCATTAAAAGTATCAGTAGCACACAGAGTGTGGCATCTCCTCAGAAGCTGGAGTTGGCGGTGGGCTTTGATGCCGTGATGTTAGCTGTGTGAAGGCAGCCCTCCCTCTGCGCCTTCCGCTTTGTGTACTGGTGGCGCCAACTGTGTGTTTTCCGCCGTAGGGCCCACGGTGACACTCAGCACTGCAGGAAGGCTCTGCACCGGGCGGTCCAGTGCACCAGCGACTACCCGGAACACGTCTGTGAGGTGTTGCTCACCATGGAGAGGACAGAAGGTGGGGACCTCGGCGCGCTGCCTCTGGCTTGGGGTCTGTCCCTTTTGCCATTTGGTCTCAGGTCTGTAGGCTTAAGGACAGACTGTGTTTACGGCTTCAGCCCCTCGAGGGGCCTCTCTGATGCGACCGTCACGCGGTGCTCGCCGGTGAGAGGGGGGAGTCCTGCAGCCCTCCTCAGACTCCACGTGCGAGGGGGCCCGTGACGACGCTCTAGCACAGGCCTCTCAAGACTCTTTGGTGGGGGCTGTTGTGTGCGGCATCCCTGGCCTCCCTCTACCCGCTGGGTACCAGTGGCGCTTTTCGTGCCCCCAGTGCTGACCACCAGAACCGTCTGCAGGCGTTGCCAAGGGTTCCCTGGGACTCAGGAGAGACTGTGCTCCAGCACAGCGCCGAGAGGCACACGGCAAAACGTGCTCTCTGGTCACGTGTGCCTCCCTTGTGAATTTCAGAGCCTCAGTGTTCAGTTTCCATGGGCGTTAGTCTGGATTTTGGGGTATGAATCCCTCAGAACTGGAGATAGACACCCAAACAGCAACAACAGTAAGAAAAACACCCCAGCATTTATCATTTGAGGAGCTCTTAAAATCTTTCGGTCTTAGTACAGATGTCTTGTACCTTTTGCATTAGAATGTTTTCATAATCTTTGCCACAGAGAGCCCATAATAGAACCTATTCTGGTTTTCAAGTCTCCTTTCTAAAAGAGAACGGATGTTCTAAACACACCTGGAAGGACTATTTGAATTCTGAAACTTGAAACCTATACAAATGAAATCTTCTTAAAATGGTGAGCCAATTCTCCAGTTGTTACTGTTTGATGGAAGAGCTTTCTTCTGGAGGTGCGGGACAGTAAGAAAATTTTATATTATTATATCCTTCAAAATCCGAAGAAGTGAAAGTTTGCTTCTCTTCCTCTCAAGGTACTTTAGAAGATTGGGATATAGCCGTTCAGAAAACCGAAACTCGACTGGCTCGCGTTAATGAGCAGAGAATTAAGGTAACGATGCTCTTTATTTCAAGTCTTTGAACCTCTGAAAACTATTTTGACTGTGTTTGGTATGAATGTTCCTTGTCAGAACCTTTGGGGTCGTCCTGAGAAATGTCTTTTACTCAAAGTATTAACTATGAAATGTTTGAATCAACATTTAAGCCTGTCATCTTTTTAGATCGGCTTAAAACTTTAGCCCCAACGATAGATACAAATCCAAAACAGGACTTTTGGCCCTAAAGGTTATTGGAATAGACGAACAAACTAAAAGAGGAGCCTGACATACTTAGCCTAGCGATTGGAGTATGAACACCCCCAAATGAATCAGGGCCTCAGTTTTATAGATTTTTTTTTTCTTTCTTTTGGCGAGTCATTCATGGGGATCTTGTGAGACATACCGTAGACTTGAGATGCGGCTCCCAAGAAGCCTGAAGAGGCTGGGGCTCAGCCGGGGAGACTGGGAGCAGCCCTCCTCCTCGTCCTCTTCCTGGTCTCCTCCCTTCTCCCGGGTGGTGGCCATCCTCCCTGTGCTCCCACCTCTTCCATCACGAGTCAGTAGACTTCATGTAATCGCCGCATCCAGTGATGCGTCATATCCCGATTTTCCAGGCTGCGGAGAAGGAAGCAGCCCTCGCCCAGCAAGAGGAAGAAAAGGTTGAACAACGGAAGAGGGCCCGGGCAGAGAAGAAAGCGTTGAAAAAGAAGAAGAAGACCAGAGGCTCGGACAAGAGCAAAGCTGATGAGGATGATGAGAAAGAGTGGGGCGACGATGAGGAAGGTAAGGCCTGGTAGGACTTCACCTGGGACGTCCCGGAGCTCCAGACAGGGCGCAAAGCAGCACGGAGAACTTTCTTGCATTTGAGAATAAGTTGCTTGCGAGGTGCCCACCACCCTCCCTGTCCCTGCCTGCCCTCTACGTGGGTGCCCTCTTCCCCGGCTTGACTCCAAGGCCCTGTGCCAGGCGCCACCCCGTGTAGACACAACCCTGCCCATACCCCCTGGGCTTCGCTCCCTACCCTGTTGCTGACACCACCGCCCGCTTCCTGAGTGGTGCCTCCTCTCCCTCCGTGGGTTCCCACACCCCACCCTGTACCGTCACTCCCTGAGCATGGACACTGCCTTATCCTCAGGCCCCGGCGCCCCGCACCGCCGCCACAGCCGGGCCCTGCAGTGACACCAGCCTTACTTGTCCCCACCTGATGGTTTTGACAGGTAGAATTTTCCAGCCAGTGTTTCTGTCACCCCTGCCATTTCAGGCGTGGGCAGGTGTGGGTCAGATTTGTTTCAACAAAATCAGTCAAGGTAAAGAACTGTCTCTAGACACTAAAGGACGCTAAACATTTTTCTAGTTCAGAGTTGTCAACCAGAGGGAAATAGTAATGGAGTCATTGTTCAGTTGACCAAGAATTTCTCCCCGAGTCTTTCTGGAGCCTTCAGAAATGACCGTGGGTAGCTCACTGCGCTTTAGGGCTTCTGGTTTAGCAGGGGAAGGCAAACGGGACCTGTGACCGCAGTGACGTGTAATAGGGACTTGGGGAGATGTAGGTGTGAATCATGGTGGAGGCCAGGGAAAGCACTAGGGGGTCAGCGGCCTGCAGGAAAGACTTCGTGGGGAAGTGACGCTGCACCTTGGCATCTGGGGGAGGAGTGAGTGACTGTCAAGTGAGAAAGAAGGGAAGGGGCCAGCCAGCCAGGGTCAGCAAAGCACAGGGCACAAAACAGCCTGGCATTTTCTCTGAGCAGCAAGTGTCTGGCTTTGGGCCCTGATGCATGGCAGAGGGCCGGGTGCCAGGGTGGGTGAGGCTGGGGCAGCAGGCAGGCCAGCAGGCCCAGTCAGGGCACCCTGGAATGCAGCGTGCCACGGTCAGGCTCCATCGGGAAGGCAGTGGGAAACTGATGGGAAGGTCTGGAAGCAGGGGGCCCTCACCAGTTGGGTTTCAGTATTGTCCCCCTGGAGGCAGTGGGAAGAGCGGGTTGGAGTAGAATGTTGTTAAGTTCTGTTGAAGGACACGAGACAATCGTGACCGTGGGTAGGAACTGTAGCACTTTGTACTGCTTCCAGGGGTGGCCTGGGGAGCACATACTTCAGTGTCACCGGAGGTGCTTGTTCACACGCAGTCCCCAGACTCTATCCTCCCCTTGCTGCCCTGGGCTGTCTAGGATGGGGTCCTTGGGATTTGCCGGCCCAACTTGGAGACCCACTGACCTCTCATATGATTAAGCGTGGCCGATGAGGACTTAGGTTATCACTTGCACCTGAGTTCGTCCCCTCACACGAATGTAACTGGGGCCCGGAAAGGAGTGGGATGAGTCGGGCAGGTCAAGAGAGACCTGGCAGAGGGCGGGGGGGCGCGTATAGGGGGAAGAGCCCTTTCCCTGCCAGCCGCTCCCCTTGCACAGCTCACTGGCAGGAAGGGGCAGTTAACTAATTGTCACTGCTTTTCTCCCGACCTACTGTAGAGCAGCCTTCCAAGCGCAGGAGGGTGGAGAACAGCGTTCCTCCCGCTGGGGAGGCTGAGCCGGGCCCAGAAGCCCGCCCGGGCCTCTGTGGGGGCAGCGCCCCTGCGGCCGCGGAGCCCCCCTCCGAGCAGCAGGAGCAGCGGGCAGCCGCCCGAAGGAGGGATGCGCCCAGGGTGCCGCACGACAGCAGCAAGGACGGCGTCACCGTCTTCGTCAGCAACCTGCCCTACGGCCTGCGGGAGCCTGCCACCACGCTCCGGCCGCTCTTCGAGGCCTGCGGGGACGTGGTCGAGGTCCGCCCCATCTTCAGCAACCGCGGCGACTTCCGGGGCTACTGCTACGTGGAGTTTAAAGAGGAGGCGGTGGCCCTGCGGGCCCTGGAGCTGGATCGGCAGACCATTGAGGGGCGGCCAATGTTTGTCTCCCCTTGTGTGGACAAGAGCAAAAACCCAGACTTCAAGGTTGGTTTGTGTAAGAAAGCACGCCTTTACGTAGGGTTGCGGTAGGACAGGGTAAGCGCTCTTTTCCTGCAGCAGCTCATACTTAGAATACACGTGGAACATTTGCTAAGAACGAAACTTGCGCGTTAACCGGGTCAGTTCTGTTCTGAGCTGGTTCGCTGAGGTCTCAACTCGGGGCTGGGTCACTTCGAGCTGGCATTACTTGACAGATGACGATACAGTTAGGAACTGTGTGATGGCTGTTTGCCGTTGGATGGTTAGGAGTGACAAGGGACGTGCCAGGTGCTTTGTATGTTACCTCATTGGGTCGTCACCCAGGCTCTGAGAAAAGTGGCTTCACTTGCCATTTTACAGAGGAGGAAGTGGAAGCTTCGAGAAGTTGAGTGACTTGCCCAGGGCGAGTTAACAGTTCCCGGCACCTGGAGCGGGCTCTGGCTGGGCCAGGCCTGTGGACGAGGCCTGACCCTGCGTTGTGGGGAGCTGGGCAGGGCCTCGGGTCATGATTTCCTCTCCCCACTCCTCCCTGTAGGTGTTCAGGTACAGCACTGCCCTGGAGAAACACAAGCTGTTCGTCTCGGGCCTGCCATTCTCTTGCACGAAAGAGGAACTAGAAGAGATCTGCAAGGCCCATGGCACTGTGAAGGACATCCGGCTGGTCACCAACCGGGCCGGCAAACCCAAGGTCAGCGTCTGAGCACACGGCAGTCGCCTCCCGGAGTCTGGGCGAGCCTCTGTTCAGAGATTACTTGGTTCTGGAGTGGGTTCTGATTTGTCTACTAGGAGGCAGACGAGAAGTTAACAGAAGGATAGATGCGCGAGGCTCTTTTTCCATTTGGAGTCAGATGAACCCATATGTGGCTCATTGTACTAAAAAGAATAGGGTGTTTGAAGAAAAACTATGATGAATTAGCAGGGGCTCCAGTGCAGCTCCCAGGCTGTGGAGCCTTGGGGTGAGGTGCCCCCCTTTGCAGTCTCCTCCCTCCTGCCCGGACCCCTCTTTTCACTAGGCCTCTGGCCATCTCCCCAGGTCCCTGCACTGGCTTCCCCCTTACCATGTCCTCCCCTTCTCCGGTCCCCTCAATCTCTTGTGAAATCCTTGACCATGTTTTGAGTAGTTGTCTAAAAAGAGTTTGGTTGATCTCTCAATCCCCGTCCCATTTATCCAGGTTAATCGAGAGTTGAAGAGTATGAATAAGGGCGGCCCGAAGGCACAGGGACATCGGGGCTCACCTGTGTCCAGGACACCTCATCCACTTGCTAGATTTATGCTGGTCCATCTCTCTCCTTCCTTTCTTTTTTTGGCTGGAGCAAGCACAAGATGCACTGAACTTAAGTTATCTGAAGTTAGTTGCAGA
The DNA here is from genome assembly GCF_965194825.1 of Balaenoptera physalus. Lineage (NCBI taxonomy): Eukaryota > Metazoa > Chordata > Mammalia > Artiodactyla > Balaenopteridae > Balaenoptera > Balaenoptera physalus. Next base: position 77,781,444 of record NC_138897.1, on the reverse strand, counting down.
AATAGGGAGGGAGACTAGGGCTGTGAGACCTATAGACAAAGGATGGTGGTGGTGGGGAGGGAACCCAAGGGTCGGGGGCCTGCCCTGAACCGGCCGGTGAACCTCAGGGAGGAGGTTGTGCCCTGCAGCACTCACCTGGCCAGGCTTTTGCACTTTCAGGGCCTGGCCTACGTGGAGTACGAAAACGAATCCCAGGCATCTCAGGCCGTCCTGAAGATGGACGGCATGACTATCAAAGAGAACGTCATCAAGGTGGCCATCAGCAACCCGCCTCAGAGGAAGGCTCCAGAAAAGCCAGAGGCAAGGAAAGCCCCGGGGGGCGCCATGGTGCCGCGGCAGATCTACGGAGCGTAAGTGTTGTGTGCTCGTTGGTGCAGACTTCGTCCTGGCCTGCACCACGGTGACCGAGTTTCCTGTCAGCGCGGTGAGTTCAGACAGAAGGTCAGGGCCTGGCGTCCCTGGGGCGCTCACGCTTGTTCCCAGGGCAGGGTGTCTGCAGCAAGTCCACGCTGAGGGCCAGTCTGGAAGTGGGACCCTCTCTCGTGTTCGCCGGTTTACATGGGTGATTTATTTATTTTATTATTATTTTTTTAACACAGTGATTACGTTGAAGTCCCCTTTGGCAGGTGAATCCGTATGTGTAGGTTCCAAACCTGACAGACATGTGCTTGCCGTGCTAATCTGTATCTCCACCTGTAATCCAGATAGAAGCTGTGTTCTCACCCGATAGGGATGAGGCAGCAGGGTGCGAGGTTATTTGGTGAAGTCTGCAAGGTTACAGCCCTTTTTATCCATCCTAGGTGTGATGGTATTACACAGGCGTGGCCCTGGCCAAAATTGTGGAAAAGGCAAAGTTGGTTAAAGTGATTTTTACCTAATAGCCGAAGTCAGGGAGAACAGGGCTCGTCTTATTACCCTTCTTGTTTTTTTGTTTTTCACCTTTTACCTTGGGGTGATCTAAGACCATCCTGGCTTATTTTCATCAATTGTCACCTCAGAAGGTCCGTGCGTTGTTTGCTCTTCCAGGCGGGGGAAGGGGAGGACCCAGCTCTCTCTGCTGCCCCGCGCCCTGCAACGCCCAAGCGCCACCGCGGCCCAGGCTGAGAATGGCCCTGCTCCGCCGCTGCCGGCCACCGAGGTACCCAAGATGTCCAATGCCGACTTTGCCAAGTTGCTTCTGAGAAAGTGAGTGGGACTGTGCGAGAAGGGAAATGCCTTACTTGATGCTGGCCGGGAAGACGCCTGGTGGCCCAGCCGTGCCCTGGCTGTGCAGGACCCGGTGCAGCGCCCGCGGCCACACGCTTGCTCTGGTTTAGGTAGGATGGGAAAAGGGTGTCCAAGGAAAGAGGCTTTAAGTGCTCCCTCATATTGAGGGCGAGAGGACGAAAACGGTCACTCCACAGGCTGGGCGCAGGGTGCGGTTTCCTAAGATGTGTCTTAAAGAGTGAGAAACAGAAGTGAAACGCGAACACACCGTTTTGAGACCCCCTTGTCCAAATATTTTTGGCCACCTCTGGTCCCCTTTTTATAAGACACTTCACTTACACCCTGCACAGCACATGTGCCCGTCGCTCTTTTTAAAAGACAAAATGGCAGATGTTAGTAATTCACCAGAATGGCCTATTTTAGTAAAGGGGTGGGGGCAAGGGGCACATAAAAAACATCTGATGGGCTTTTGTTCACGGGGGCTGTGCGTTTTTATATTACGTATTTGTAAATGACACGTCAACCCACTGTTTTGTTTCCTAAAAGCAAAATACTTGTGACATTTGTTTTGTATAGGAATTCTGTGCGCCATCTGCTATGGACGTTTTTCTTTGCCTAGTGACTAGTGAACTGTGCTCTTTGTCTAAATGTTGAGTTTCAGCCCTTTGGTTTTGTTTAAATAGCATTGTCAAGTGCAAACTTAAATTCTCCCCATTTAGCTTTGTTTATTAAACTGAAGTTCTCTTAAAAACTTCTTGTCGAAAGGTACCCAGATGTGCATTCAAATATGTATTTTGAAATGGGTGTACCTTGGTTTACCTAATGGGTGTGTAAATAGAACTTTTGTAAGTCAAATCCGCTTGGCACTTTGATTTAAACCATTTCTGCTGTGATATCTTTGGTTTTAAACTTCAGTTTAGAGCAGTTTGGCGCGTACAGCTTTCAAGCTTTTTTACCCACATCTTTTATCCAGTATTTATTGCTTTGAAAGTGACATTGGCAGTTCAGTAGGGAAACTGACTTTATAGCAGTTCAGTAGGGAAACTGACTTTATAAAGGCACTCTGGGGAAAAAAATCGGAATTCTTTCCTATGTCATGAAAATCAGCTCATTTATCTATTTCTAAAGGTTTTATGCATCATTCAGGCTTTCCTATATTTTTTAACTTAACATTTTTAATGGACAATTTGAAACAGATAAGTAGAATAGTAAACTAAGCCCCGTGTGCTTGTCATCGAGCTTCAGCATTGCTCAGCTCGTAGCCCGTCTTCATCTCCACCTCCTGCCCCTCTTGTATCCCCTGTGTTCTGGAGGGATGTCCCAGACATCATTAGTGCTAACCCAATAACACTGTAGCATGTATTTCTAAGGACTTAAAGGCCGTGGTTTTATCATTTCTAGAAACATTAGCAGTAATACCTTAATGTTATCAACCATCCAGGCAAATCTCCAATTCCCTGTTTGTTGTTTTGTAAATAAGTTTTTTAGTTGATAGGTTCTCTGTACCTCATCTTTATCTTCTGCACAGAACGTTTGTTGTTAGGTGTTTTTGAATTCAAGCAGCGGCTGTGAAGCAGTCAGAAGAAACTGTTCGCTGGGATGGCCGGCCATCCACTTCCCTGCAGAGAGGCCCATTCCGTGGGTGAGAGGATGTGGGTCAGTCGGGGACCAAGGGGCCATGGACCTTTCCTTAGCAATCCAGGTCATGTGGTGCTAAACGGTTTTGTTCTCCTGCTGTTGCCAATCCTCTGACCTCACTTCACCCTCTCAAATGTCCACAGGAGCTTGTTACAGAGGTGGACCTTTCAGACTCGAGCAGGACCCGATTTAGGTGCAGGGTGTTGACTGTTCTAGAAATAGATTTTCAGGAACTTAGGAGTGGGTTTATGTAGTCCTGGGGGGAAAAAAACTGATGGTAAATAGATACATGAAAAACCATTTCGGCTACTCGTGTCTTAGTGCAAGATCAGCGATACATCCCTGTCAGCATAACCAACCAGTTCTGTCTTGTTGTCTTGTTGAATAATTACCATCTTGGATCTGTTTTTCTCCCAGAACAATATAAAGAATAGGGCTAAAGTTCTGAAAGAATCCCTCCCTCACGCTTAGGATAGATGGGAACATCTCTCTCTTGAATAAGGTAGCAAAGTCTCAGGCATTTATGTAACAAAATACTTTATTAGTAATTCGTTAAAATAATACTCTTCACATAGCTAAAGTGCAAATTTCTCCCTCTAGTACAAAGCAAGCACTTCTGTCAGGCTTCCTTGGTGTGCTTATAAAGAGCAAGACGATAGAAGAGTTAAGGTTTAAGAAATACCTTATGGCAGCATACAAATACAAAAATATTTTTTATCAAGGTTTGAATAACTATCACTTGGGGCCATTTCATACATCTTTTCACTTATTAATCTTTCAGAAAATTACTCCATGCTTATTATACAATTAAATAACTATAAACACTGCATCAGAATAGTGTCCTCATTACTATAAGGATCTGAATTTTCCAATCAGACAACACTCGGTGGATACTCACCAGCATTCAGACACTAACAAAGTGCGTACAGTGTTAGACATCGCCAGCTCGGTCACTGGAAAAGGGACCCAATGGCTTCCAGCCATTCAGACTAAACAGCAGCAGCCAACTTGGAAACTTGGCTTTGTTACATGTAACATTTTATCCTTTAACAAGTTGCTAGGAACATAAGGCCACTCCAAAGCAATCTGCTCCGCTTCCCCCAGGGGACAATGGCTGTGGGGGCAGGTGAGTGGATTAAAGGGACGCATCCTGGCTGCGATCAAAGGTGTTTCTCGGCTCCTGTGAACTGGCGCTCCGACTCCTCACAAATGCTTGTTGGGTACTGACTAGGTGTCTGTCTTCAGATGTGTCCTAATGCCTGATTTGCAGCAGGATTTAATTGTTACGTGACAAACCCAGAAGAACCTTTAGACTGAAACATCTGGTCTGAATTGCTGCAAATGTGAGAAACATCAATACAAAGAACCCAGGACAGCCATGCCCCTGTTCTTAATTAGAGAAACGGTCGATGTGGCAAAATAACAGCCTCTGGTACCGGAGTTTGCAAACTATGGCTCAAAGAATCTTCCTTGAAATAAGCGAGGTATCTAACTAGATATATTGTAAACGTTCATTTCATCTCTCAGAAACTTGCTCTGCCGGTAAGGATTAGTCACAACACTAACCTCTTGGTAGCGGAGCCAACACCTGTACGCAAGGAGGCTTTCAGTCACTTCTCAGAGCTGCGACCGGGTTCTCCTTAGCCGTGCTGACTTCTCTCAGGTAGTCACGGACCCTCGCGGCCGGTTCCAGAAAGGGCTGCAAGGAGTTACTCCTCCAGACCTCATCCCACAGCTCCCCCACTGCAGTGCAGATTCTGCTCCAGAACCTGTGTTCTGGTCACATAAGGAGCACTGATGCCCCCAAAGCCTGCTGGGGCCACCCCAAGGATCGGGGCCACCAGCACAGACAGCTGACACCACACATTACCAGCTCAGAGGGAAATAAATAACTGGGCTCAATTATAAGTTATCTTAGGGACAAGGCTTAATAATTTAGTTTTCTTCTTTAAAGAAGCATTTGGAAAGAATGCTTTTGGAAAGAATGTTTAAGTTCCTTACCCATCTTCCTCTTGCTCTGGGAGATGACTAGGTTTCTAGAAATGCTGAGTTTCTTGGATTTATTCCCCCCAAGGGAGGATTTGGAGCGTTAGGGCTTCACAGGCAGCGTCTCCTTGAACCTAGAGTGGTTGGGTCTGGCCTCTGGCAGTGCCACAGGGTACTCCGTGGTGGCAAAGAGCAGGGTGTCCAGGGTGGTCTCCGTGCACTTGGCAATGAAGCGGATGAACGGCCTCACGTCGCCTTCGTTGGCCACCTCCAGCACGTGGTAGTACTCGGACCTCTGCTCCTTGCGGACGGTGATGGGCGGGTAGCCCGCCTGCATGAGGATGAGGTTCATGAGCAGGCGCGAGGTCCTTCCGTTGCCGTCGATGAAGGGGTGGATGTAGACGAGTTTATAGTGCGCCAGGGCCGCAAACTCCACCGGGTGCAGGTTCATGGCGTCCTCCGAGTTGAGCCACTGGGTGAACTCCTGCATCTGCTTCTCCACCTCCTGAGGGTGGGGCGGGACATGGTGGCCCACCAGGACCTGTGTCGTGCGGAAGCGGCCGGCTTCCACGGGATCCACATACCCCAGCACCCGCCGGTGGATCTCCAGCACGTCGCCGATGCTGACAGAGCCGATGCGGGAGAGCAGCGTCGTGTTGACGTACTTCATGGCCGCGTGCATGCCGATGACCTCATTCTGCTCCTCCAGGCTCTTCCCTGGCACGGCGTAGCGGGTCTCCAGGATGTGCCTGATCTCTGAGAGGGTGAGAGTGTTGCCCTCGATGGCCACTGTATGGTAGATGTGGTGGTAGTACGTCTCCTCCATGACCCGGCGCAGTGCCGAGTTGCCCTTGGGGATGGACATGACCTTCTTCACTTTGCTGTCGATGATGCTGAAGTACCGCTGGTCGATCTCCTCCACCAGCGGCAGCGTGCGGTCGCGGTTGACCAGCGCCGCCTTGTGGTGGGGCGCGATGGTCAGCGCTCTGGTGTACAGGTAGTCAGCCTGGATGACGTCCCTGTCCTCTTCTGAGAAGATGCCAAACTCGTTGAGCGCGTCCACGAAGCCCGGGTCCATGCTGAGGGCGTGCAGGAAGAGCTTGTGGGCTTTCTCCCGCTTGCCCTGGCGTTTCATTTCCAGGGCTTGGTTCAAAGCTGCTTTGGCTTCTAACTTGCTGGCTAGAAAAGAGCCAAAGAGGCGTGGGTCAGAGAGGGCAGAGGACGTTCGGGGGGGCGCCGCCCGACAGCTGGTCTCCTCCAGGGCCAAGGGGGCTCGACCCAGCCATGTTGTACACGCCCTTCCGCATACCTGCATGTGCAGACATGTTTGTTCCCTGCAGCCCAGTGGGGCCCTGCGCTGGTCGCTGTTCACTCAGCCCCAGAGCCGTTCTCTACCGTGGGGGCAGCAGCCGGGCTCCCCGGCCCCCTCCTCTGACCTGCCGTCGTTGAGCGGCTGTGTTCTCCTACGGCCGCAGCTCCCGTCAGGTGGCCCTCCCCTACGTCTGCTCCAGCTCGCAGCCGTTCTGGTGATTTCTTCTGGAGGCGCGGGCCCCTTCTCCCTGCCTCCACCCCTGCCCCTTTAGGCCCTGGCTGTGAAAGGCTCCTCACTGCTGCTAGACCCTGGGGGCCTCCTCATCCCTGGGCCTTTTAAAAATTCTTTTAATCTAATGGTTTTCAACTGGACCCTGCTGTACATCTGGCCCTTTTCTGCTGGCCCTCCCACCCCCAGGGCCAGCCACACCTCCTAGACTTCTTTTAGTTCCTGAAGTGCCCAGGGCTCTCCTACCCTGTGGTCTCTGCCTGGAACACTCTCCCCTGAAACCTTTTCCCTTGGGTCTCTCCTCAGGCATCTCCTCCTCCAGGGAGCCTTCCTGGTGTGCTCCTACGGCTCCCTCTGCTTCCATATCACCACATGTATCTCAGCCACCTATCACCTTGTCTAGCTAGGAGCTCAGGGCTGACTCTGTGCCCCGCACACACGACATAGCTGGCCCTCTAAATACCTATAGGATTAATGAGCGTCGAGGCGAGATGGCCAGTCTTACCTGGAGAGGCCTTGGTCTTGACCACCAGCGGTGCTGCATCCCTGGAGGTGACAGTGAGCTCCGTGGACGGGCTGGTGCACTTGGTGATGGCAGGCTGGGCTCTGTCCAACTTGCTCCTGAGCAGGTAGAAGCCTTTGAACACAGCCAGACACTGCTCCTCCATGGCCCCCAGCGGCAGCAGCAGGGCCAGCAGGGAGCCCAGCACCATGCTCAGCAGTATCACCCACAGGAAGCGGCCCCAGACTGAGACCCATTTTGGTTCAGTCACCGCCATCACTGAAGCCATCGACATGAGTGTCATCTGGACCAAGGGGTGGGCCCCTTGCACATGTCCACAGTGGCCTGGGAGAGAGCAGGATCTGCAAGGAACCAGAGTTGCAGGAGTTGAAGCAGGGGAACCGATACCCTGATGACACATCTCTGGCTTCAGGGGAGGCGTGGAGATGCCAGGGTTCTTAATTCACTGTGACCAGGGGTGGGGGCGAGGCAAGGATTAGGTGCCGCCCCCAGGGCAGTGTGACGCTGCGAAAAGCAGAGCTGCCGCCACCCAACTGCTATTAAACACCTACTGCGTGCCAGACCCTGTGCTAAACCCTAAGGACCTCACACGTACCCTCCTGCAATCTTCAACAGGAGCTGAGGCTGCCCCATTCTCGAGCTGAGACCGGCTCAGAGAGGTGAAGGCCCTTGCCCAGAGTCACCCAGTGAGCAAGTGACGGTCTTGCGTTCAGGAACCCACGGCTCAAAAGCCTCCCCACTTAAGCATAAATCTCTGTGGCCTCTGATCCCAAACACTGTGTGCCCTAGACACATAACACACATGTCCAGAACAGCTAAGGTAGTACTGAGGCTCATTCTTTGCTAAGTACAACTGTTCGGAGGCCTGATTTATTGCCACCTGGGCAGTCAGCTCTTCCTGCCCTCACCCTGGTATTAGCCACAACGCTGTTCCCCGCTCTAGCCGCCTTTTCCTGGCCTGTCCAGGAGGCATCCCGCCTAGAGTTTGGGCAGTCTGAGCATCTCAAGAGGAACTCAGGTTGTGGGCCAGAGGGGTGACCACTTGCCTTCTGTGACAATGAGCAGGTGCTTGGGGCTGGCAGTGGGAGTGGAGGGATCGGGTCTGCAAGCACCATCATACTAACAAGCATTTATTAAGCAACTATGGTGTGCTGGGCATTGAGCTGAGTGCTAGCAATGCCTTATCTCACTTACCCCTCACCACCTCACGGAGGAAAGCTACCCCTAGGCTCCACTTCACAGACGAGAGAAACTGATACACAGAGAGCAAGTCAATTCCCAGACAACCTACAGGGAATAAACAGAGGCATTCGGGAACGAATTCCCAGTGCATCTGGGTCCAGAGTACCCAGGTCTTCACCTCTACTTTATTCATAACCAGGGCCCAAGCACCCGATCCCGTCTGTTCCTGGTACTGGACCAAGACCCACAACTGACCGATAAGGTTTCTGGGGGAGCCTGGCTGGTTGATACAGAACATCTGAAAAGGCTTGGGACGAGCTCTAATGGGGAGGTACGAAAGAGAGTGTGGGTCACTGCTTCGTCCAGATGGTCGGCGCGGGCTCCTCGGCGGGGCTGGACTTCTCCGAGGAGGACGTGCGTTCTGGGGGCACGAATCTCTCAGCCCTCACTAGCTACTAAGGGGGAAACAGGGGCTCCAAGAGGCGAGGACACTGGACTAAGGTCATTCTGAGGAGCCGCCCCTTTCCAAACCCCACCCAGGGCTCACTGCCCCGCTGCACCCTTCCCGGTTCACCCCCTCCTCACCTCGCGCCACTACCCGGCCCTGCTCTGCTGTCGCCTTCTCAGCACTCAGTCTCGGCTGGCCGCTGGCTCCGGGGACCTTTGCCGTCAGCCCGTGGCCCCGCCCTCGGCGACTCTGCATTGGTCGGCCCGCCATCCTCTTCGCAGCGTATTGGCTTCCTCAATTTGTCTGCGCCTCGCATTTCCGGGTTCCCGGTCCGCCTCCGCTTCCCCGGGAAAGACGCGCCGTGGGCCACTCCCATTGGCTGACTCCTGTATTGGTCTCGTGCCCGAAAGGACCAATAAGCAATAGGAGGGGCGGGGCCCGAGCGACAAGCGGGAGCCCCAGGTGCGGAAAACCCCTGCCTGTGCGGAAAACCCCTGCCTATGCGGTTTTGGGGCACTCTGGGTACGGCCTGGAAACTCGAAGTTCCGATTGCCTTTCCCTTAAGTTTCTTCCTTCCGCGGGCCCCTCTCGCCGTCCCCTGGGCCTCAGTTTCCTTAGGTGTAAAGTGAGAATGCTGATGGTTTACACCTGTCCACCCTGTTAGCCTGACTTCACACCCCGCGTTCTCAGCCTCCTCTCTGTGCTACCAGGGTTGCCCTCTTCCCCCCGTCTCTCACCTTCTTTTCCTCCTGACTTTTAAATTTACATCCTCTTGAGAAGAGCCTGGCTGGTTCTCTTGCTTCCCGGTGTGGGCAAAGAATGTTGCCTGCCATTTCAGCGAACAAAGAACTTTGCCTGCCGTTCTGGTATACGATGGATTCTGGCCATCCCTCAAGCCATCCTACGTTGCAGCTGCCCAGAGGGTTTGTGTGCCCTAGGTGGAACTCAAGATGGAAAAAACAGGATACTGGTCCTAGATAGTTCAGATGCATATCAAAGGAATAATTTCAGTGAGCCCAGATTCTTCCATCTTCTTATAGAAAGGCACTAAACTCATTCACTTGAGATGCTTTTTGTGATTAGCAGTAATCTTCTGAGTGTTCAACTGCACCCCCAAACCCCGCCCCCAACCCCCACAAAAACTCATATCCTGGCTCCTCCCTTACCTCTTTGGAACAGTTCTTCAGAGTTGAGAGGGCTCTGCAGTCCTCAGTAATGTCCCTGAACAAGAACAATTCAACTTTCAGGTTGTATGTTTTGTTTTGTTTTTCAGTCGACAGTGAGAACTGAAAGCTCCATTTTAATTCACAAATATTGACATTAAACATCCAGGACATGCCCAGAAATGCTAAAGTACATGAGTTTTAAAAAAAATATTAGCAGTACAGATTCTGTAGTCAGGGAAACCTGGGCTTAAATTCAGACTTTGTCACCTTGGCTGTGTGTTCCCTTGAGCGAGTCGCAGTTTCCCCATCTGTAAAATGGGGGCAAACAGCCTACCTCACTTTTGCCCTCAAGTTTGGGATTTGCAGAAGGCCTGACACCAAAGCAAGCTCCTCTTGTCCGATGCACAGCAAGCCAAAATGCTGAGAAACTGAGGTTCGCAACAAAGAGGATTGATTTGCAAGGCAGCCAAGCAAGGAGACAGGAGAACAAATCTCAGATCTGCCTCTCCTTGAAGGCAAGGGGCTCGGGGTATTTATGAGGTGAAGAATAAAGCTGCAGGGCAGAGGCGTGGGGAGCAGGGGGCAGGTGACTGGAAAAAGGGGTGATAATTATCATTCTGCACAGGCATAACTAAGCTACAGGCCTCTGCACGTTCAAAAGGTCACCGATGGACCCCCGCCCATGCCCAGGTGAATGGTGGGTGGTCCTATCCAGTCTCAACCAGCTCAGCTGAACCAGACACAGCTGACTCCAAGTTCCTAGAAAACAACTTGGGCAAATACCTTATTGTTTAGCTATGGGCTGCTTGGAGGACAGGCAAGTCTTAAACAACCTTAGTGGAAGCAGGTGAAATGGATTTAACTCACGGTTGCAGTTCCCCCTATTTTTGATCATTCCTTAATCTTGAGGAATAAAGGCAAAAACCGTTCTGGCTACTTCCTGCTGATAAGGGGTGCAGCTTGTGGAATCAAACTGCTTAGTACTCACTTGAAAATATTCTCTTATTCCTGGATTCAAGTTAACATTTTGATTTTAATAAACAATTACTACCTACACACCAGCTGTCAAGGCACTTATAGGCCCAAGATTGGTAACTGAAACCACAAAGATGTACCCTGAGGGGGGCATGCAGAATGTCAGACATCTGACATTCTTAGATATTATATATGGAAGGGACATAGCCTGGGAAAATTAAGTACAGTTTCTACAATATCCTGACAAAGTAAAACCTCGCCAGGGGTAGACACCAGGTCTTTAAAAATCCAAGGACATGAGGAGAGGACCAAATTTCAGCTTAGTCAAGAAAAAACAGGGGACAGGAAATTCTATTAGCCTAATCTGATATGTTACATCTGAAGACACAGTGAAAATAGGGAGAGTCAAAAAATTAATGACAGGCACAGTCAAGGGATCAGCATGATCCAATACAGAAAAAAGGTTTTGGATGACAAGTCCAACAGCTAGAGGGATTAGCACTTCTCAAACTTCGGCAAAAGTAGGTAATCACTGAATTGTCCTTCCAAGCCTGGGAGGTTAGAAGCCAAGAGAAGGCATAACAAAGGAGAACAATCATTCTGGTAATCTAACAAGTTATTTAAATTGCCTTCTGAGAATTACCAAAGCCACCACTGCAGCAATCCCGCTCACCTTGATTTCTTTCTTGCAGCTTCTTTCTGAAAAGAAACTTAAGATCCATGAAGAGGTTCACTTGCCCCCTTGGAGAAGTCAGTGTTGGGGGTCTGGAACCAGCCAAGGTTTGGATGATCTTGGTCCCAGTTTTTCTTCGGCAGCAAGCATGGTTTCTGTTCCCCCATCATGTTCCTCCATAAGGTCTGGTCCAGTGAGGATGGACATGGTTTTCTGGATGTTTATTCTTCCAAGATTCCAGTCTAGAGGTTCATCGTCTCCCCTAAGAGCTTCCTAAAAGGGGTTTTGCTATGAGTCCAAAGTTGGGGATCCAAATGGGGCAGAACCCGGCCACCCCCAGGAATCCCCGGGGGTCTAGAGTTTCCATTCTGTCGGGCAGCAAGTCTCTCTATCCTTGTGAGAGTTCAGAACCCAAGTATTTAACAGAGGCCTGAGAACTCTGCCTTTTTCTTGGACCCATTATAGCCTCTTTCAATCAAGAAGTTCAAAGTCAACACTGTATTCTGGTCCTAGGTGTCTGTCTTACTGGTAATCAGAAGATCATCCACAATACTGGAGCAGGGATCCCTTCTTTAGTGGAAGGTCCCTCAAATCTTTTGCCAGGATTTCTCCAAACATTGTGGGGGAAATTTTAAACCATCCCCCCGCCCCCCAGGAAGTAGTGTCCAGGAGTACTGTTTTTTAACTCTTGTATCTAGACCTTCCCATTTGCAAGCAAACAACTCTTGGGAGTCAGAACTCAAGGGTATGCAAAAAGAAAAAAAAAAAGCCATCCTTCGACTCCAATATGGGAAACCAACAAAAATCTCCGGACAAAGTAGTGAGCAGGGTGTATGGGTTAGGGATCACTGGGTGAATATCTTAGGTGTAGCAGTCTTTGCTCTCTTCCCAGACCCCCATCCTCTCTCACCTCCTGGCTCACCTTCTGCAGTATCTCTTCCGGAATGGTCACAGGCTGTCTTTTGGGGTTGGAACACTAGAGTCTGCAGTGGGCGAGCCTGCTCAGGGGGTACGTTAATGTCTATTTGCCCAGATGCAAAGGTAACCCTGGTATTTAGTGAGTCTTGTCCCAGAAGGGGAATGGGGCATTCAGGCATGCGTAGAAAGCCATGCTTCAGATGGTTTTTCCCCATCTGACAGTCTAGTGACTGGAGAAAGGGCTTTTTCAAGGTTTCTCCCAACACCCCAGTCACTAACAGTCTCAGAAGAAAGTTTGGAAGGCCAGGTGTTTAAGACGAACTAAGTGGTCCCCGTATCAATCAGGAAATCCAAAAGCTGATTCCCCACATAGTCTTAGTCATCCGGGGCTCCATATGGGAGATATTGATGTACTCGATGGGATTTAAAAGAACCTCTGTCATTCTTTTTTTTTTTTTTTTATACAGCAGGTTCTTATTAGTTATCCATTTAATACATATTAGTATATATATGTCAATCAACCTCTGTCATTCTTGATCACCTGGCACGCCAACTGTTTACCTTTAAGCCTTACTGAGGATGGGACGCTTTTCCAGGGTCCCTCCTGTTTACAATATGCACGCTGGTGGGGTCCCACTATAGGATGCACCATTCAAGTGGGAGCTTGAGGCCTCTTACCTTTTGCTGAGTCCCTCGTGGGGGGTCATCCATTTGGTCCGGCTCTTCCCTGGGTCAAGGCAGTCACCAGTGGAGTGGCCAGTTTTATTCTCCGTCGTGCCCTTTTCTCCTGAACCTGGTCCCTGCCATGAAAAATTCTGAAGGCAATTTAAACAAGATGAGACATAGGCATCCCTAAAGCCCCTTCCACCTTTTGTCATTTCCTCTGTATATCAGGGGTTCTCTGACCGATAAGAGTCATATTAGCCATCTTTAAATTCTGTGGGGCCTCAGGGTCTATACCTGTATATTGCCTGTAGGCGTTAAAGATCCAGTCTAGAAATTCTGGAAGATCCTCATTCGGTTTCGTTTTTACCTCCTGTATTTCACTGAGGCTTCTTTGGCTTGGCACCCCTCTTGGCAACCCTCCAAGAATGCAGTCTCCATGACGTTCAAGTTCTAGCCCATCCCCAGCATTCACCTCCCAACTGGGGTCTGCTGTTCGTACAGCTACGCTTGCCGTGGCTCATATTGGGTTACCAGGGATTTCTGTGTGCAGCTGATCTGCCTCTCCCGTGGCTTTATCCAGCACCATTCTATGTCCTTCTGAAGTGAGGAGGGTATTTCATAAACTTTGCCTGAACCTTTTTTCTGGGGGCGGGGGGCCATGCTGCATGGCATGTGGGATCCTAGTTCCCCGACCAAGAATCGAACCTGTGCCCTCTGCAGTGGGAGCACGGAGCCCTAACCACTGGACCACCAGGGAATTTTGAACATCTGCCCAGGTTGGGTTGGAGGTTGCAAAGATCGGTGAAAGAAGATCTTCCATTCTCTTTGGGTCGTCTCTGTAAGCTGGCATGTGGTTCTTCCAATTAAATAAATCTGAAGTCGAAAAGGGATAGTGGACCCTTATCCATCTCATAGGCTGCCCAGTCTCAGCATTCACACCCCCAGTGGGGACTTAGCTTAAGGGATATTGCCCCACCCGAGTTGGGGTAGCTCCCTGGCAGGTATGGGAGGGGGAGACCATTCCTATTTGTTGACTCTTGGAGACCAGGGGGCGGGACTCGAGCCTGAGGCTGTGGCTCAGGCTCTGGCAATGGAAGAGCCGGAACACCATCGCCTGGGGATAGAGAAGGAGCAGTCGCAGTGTCTGACTGGCTTCACAGCAAGTGGTCCTCCTCTGCATCTGAATCAAGCAAAAGAGGTTTCTCTGTCTCCCCTTCCCGTTGGACCATAACCCTGTATCTCCTCTGCACAGGTTTATTCTGACACAACAACATCAGAGACTGTATATAATGCATTTCATCCCGTTCTTCTTCCCATTTACAAACTAAATCTAGTTGTAGAATTGTAATTTAAGGATTCTTTTTCAGGCCATTTTGCTCCAGAGTCTAAAGGATATTGTGGCCATGCAGTGTTACTAAACAAACAAAACAAACCATTTTTTTCTTTTCCATGGATTCATTACTCAAAGTTTCCCAATTTGGGAGAATGCAGCTAGAGGGCTGCGCAGGGGAATTGAGTTAACATTTCTCATTTTGGAGGGGCTTTGCTTTCAGGTGGTTACAGCAACAAAATCTTTCTAAGGATCCTTGCTACAGGCACCAAGAAGCTCAGTCCCCAATAGCCCACCTTTAGCAGGACAATCAGACATTGACGGACATAGATAAGACGAGACCAGAACAAACCAGACCAAATACCAGCGCCCCAGGCCTTTTACCCAGGTATGGAGTACCTTGTAGCTGTGAATCTTTTATGTTGGCTCCAAAATCCTACCAGGTGGGCCTCCAACCCATGATTGGGTGATCACTGCAAAGACAATCCAGGCACAGGTGTGTTTCTTTAACAAGATTACTCACCCCAAAGATGTCTTCCAAGCCCCCAAACCGTCTCTTTGTTGCAAAACAAAACGAAGCACCAAAGGTCAGTGGCACCTTGCTGGGGAGATCCGGGGGAGGGTCCCTGACACGAACAGACTAGGAGCTGCTGGGACTCGCCCACAGGCTCCCAGTACCAGGGAGGGACTGATGAGTCACAGGTAATAGGTGTGTTTGGACTTACCTCCTGGATGGTTCCCCAAATTTGCTTCCAAACCAGGTTCTTGCCTGACACACAAGAGCCAAAATGCTGAGATGCCGAGATGTGTAGCAAAGAGAGAGCCCTCCTGGGTACAGAAGCCTTTCCGTGTCCCCCATTTCTTATGTGTAGGAAAAAGGTTTCAGCCTCCTAGACCTTCCCTAATTAGAGGAGGGAGGGAATGCAGAAACAAGGGAGGCTCAGTCAAGAAACGATAGTGCAATAAACAGAGTCCTAGTTCCTCCTCAAGGGATACACGTAACAACCTGATACATACCTCTGAGTTCCTCTGCAGGAACTAAGGCCCCCCACCACGGCGGAGGATGGGGGCTTCACACTAAGCACAGGATCCCTGGACCACCTCGCTGTCCACCCATCAGAAGAAAGTCGTGCACCCTGCAGGCCTCACCCCAAAGGTTTCCTTTAAAAACCCTTCCCTGAAAACCATCAGGAGTTGGGATTTTTTGAGCACAAGCCGCCCAATCGCCTTGCTTGGCTCTGCAGTAAACCTTCCTCTGCTCCAACCTCCGACGTTCTGGCTTGGTTGTACTCACTGTGCATT